>NC_135328.1:43372710-45823544 GCF_023851605.1 Tamandua tetradactyla
AGACATAACAATCATAAATATTTATGCACCGAACTGGAATACCCCAAAATACGTGAGGAATACACTGCAAACACACATTACATCCCACAACAGCAGGATACACCTTTTTCTCAAGTGCTCATGGATCATTCTCAAAGATAGACCATATGCTGGGTCACAAAGCAAGTCTTAACAAATTTAAAAACATTGAAATCATACACAACACTTTCTCGGATCATAAAGGAATGAAGTTGGAAATCAATAATATGCGGAGTGCCAGAAAATTCATAAATACATGGAGGCTCAACAACACACTCTTAAACAACAAGTGGGTCAAAGAAGAAATTGCAAGAGAAATTAGTAAATACCTCGAGGTGAATGAAAACGAAAACACAACATATCAAAACTTATGGGACACAGCAAAGGCAGTGCTAAGAGGGAAATTTATTGCCCTAAATGCCTATATCAGAAAAGAAGAAAAGGCAAAAATGCAGGAGTTAACTGTCCACTTGGAAGAACTGGAGAAAGAACAGCAAACTAATCCCAAAGCAAGCAAAAGAAAAGAAATAACAAAGATTAGAGCAGAAATACATGAAATTGAAAACGTGAAAACAATAGAGAAAATCAGTAAGACCATAAGTTGGTTCTATGAGAAAATCAATAAGACTGATGGGCTCTTAGCAAGATTGACAAAAAGAAGAAGAGAGAGCATGCAAATAAATAAGATCAGAAAGGGAAGAGGAGACATAACTACTGACCTCACAGAAATAAAGGAGGTAATAACAGGATACTATGAACAACTTTACGCTAATAAATACAACAATTTAGATGAAATGGATGGGTTCCTGGAAAGGCATGAACAACCAACTTTGACTCAAGAAGACATAGATGACCTCAACAAACCAATCACAAGTAAAGAAATTGAAGCAGTCATTCAAAAGCTTCCTAAAAAGAAAAGTCCACGGCCAGACAGCTTCACATGTGAATTCTATCAAACATTCCAGAAAGAATTAGTACCAACTCTCCTCAAACTCTTCAAAAAAATTGAAGTGGAGGGAAAACTACCTAATTCATTCTATGAAGCCAACATCACCCTCATACCAAAACCAGGCAAAGATATTACAAAAAAAGAAAACTACAGACCAATCTCTCTAATGAATATAGATGCAAAAATCCTCAATAAAATTCTAACAAATTGTATCCAACAACACATTAAAAGAATTATACATCATGACCAAGTAGGATTCATCCCAGGTGTGCAAGGATGGTTCAACATAAGAAAATCAATTAATGTAATACACCATATCAACAAATCAAAGCAGAAAAATCACATGATCATCTCAATTGATGCAGAGAAGGCATTTGACAAGATTCAACATCCTTTCCTGTTGAAAACACTTCAAAAGATAGGAATACAAGGGAACTTCCTTAAAATGATAGAGGGAATATATGAAAAACCCACAGCTAATATCATCCTCAATGGGGAAAAATTGAAAACTTTCCCCCTAAGATCAGGAACAAGACAAGGATGTCCACTATCACCACTATTATTCAACATTGTGTTGGAGGTTCTAGCCAGAGCAATTAGACAAGAAAAAGAAATACAAGGCATCAAAATAGGAAAGGAAGAAGTAAAACTATCACTGTTTGCAGACGATATGATACTATACGTCGAAAACCCGGAAAAATCCACAACAAAACTACTAGAGCTAATAAATGAGTACAGCAAAGTAGCAGGTTACAAGATCAACATTCAAAAATCTGTAGCATTTCTATACACTAGTAATGAACAAGCTGAGGGGGAAATCAAGAAAGGAATTCCATTTATAATTGCAACTAAAAGAATAAAATACCTAGGAATAAATTTAACTAAAGAGACAAAAAACCTATATATATAAAGAAAATTACAAAAAACTGTTAAAAGAAATCACAGAAGACCTAAATAGATGGAAGGGCATACCATGTTCATGGATTGGAAGACTAAATACAGTTAAGATGTCAATCCTACCTAAATTGATTTACAGATTCAATGCAATACCAATCAAAATCCCAACAACTTATTTTTCAGAAATAGAAATACCAATAAGCAAATTTATCTGGAAGGGCAGGGTGCCCCAAATTGCTAAAAACATCTTGAGGAAAAAAAACGAGGCTGGAGGTTTCGCGATGCCGAACTTTAAGGCATATTATGAAGCCACAGTGGTCAAAACAGCATGGTATTGGCATAAAGATAGATATATCGACCAATGGAATCGAATAGAGTGCTCAGATATAGACCCTCTCATCTATGGACATTTGATCTTTGATAAGGCAGTCAAGCCAACTCACCTGGGACAGAACAGTCTCTTCAATAAATGGTGCCTAGAGAACTGAATATCCATATGCAAAAGAATGAAAGAAGACCCATATCTCACACCCTATACAAAAGTTAACTCAAAATGGATCAAAGATCTAAACATTAGGTCTAAGAATCTTATGTTACTTACAATTGGAGGCGGTTTTATGGACCTTAAACCTAAAGCAAGAGCCCTGAAGAAGGAAATAAATAAATGGGAGCTCCTCAAAATTAAACACTTTTGTGCATCAAAGAACTTCATCAAGAAAGTAGAAAGACAGCCTACACAATGGGAGACAATATTTGGAAATGACATATCAGATAAAGGTCTAGTATCCAGAATTTATAAAGAGATTGTCCAACTCAACAACAAAAAGACAGCCAACCCAATTAGAAAATGGGAAAAAGACTTGAACAGACACCTATCAGAAGAGGAAATACAAATGGCCAAAAGGCACATGAAGAGATGCTCAATGTCCCTGGCCATTAGAAAAATGCAAATCAAAACCACAATGAGATATCTCACACCCACCAGAATGGCCATTATCAACAAAACAGAAAATGACAAGTGCTGGAGAGGATGCGGAGAAAGAGGCACACTTATCCACTCTTGGTGGGAATGCCTTCCACTGTGGAAGGCAGTTTGGCGGTTCCTCAAAAAGCTGAATATAGAATTGCCATATGGCCCAGCAGTACTGTTGCTAGGTATCTACTCAAAGGACTTAAGGGCAAAGACACAAACGGACATTTGCACACCAATGTTTATAGCAGCATTATTTACAATTGCAAAGAGATGGAAACAACCAAAATGTCCATCAACAGGCGAGTGGCTAAACAAACTGTGGTATATACATACGATGGAATATTATGCAGCTTTAGGACAGAATAAACTTATGAAGCATGTAATAACATGGATGGACCTAGAGAACATTATGCTGAGTGAGTCTAGCCAAAAACTAAAAGACAAATACTGTATGGTCCCACTGATGTGAACCGACATTCGAGAATAAACTTGGAATATGTCATTGGTAACAGAGTCCAGCAGGAGTTAGAAACAGGGTAAGATAATGGGTAATTGGAGCTGAAGGTATACAGACTGTGCAACAGGACTAGATACAAAAACTCAAAAATGGACAGCACAATACCTAATTGTAAAGTAATCATGTTAAAACACTGAATGAAGCTGCATCTGAGCTATAGGTTTTTTTTTTTGTCTGTCTGTTTGTTTGTTTGTCTTTTTTTTCTTTTTCCTTTTTTTTACTATTGTTATTATTTTTATTTTTTTCTCTATATTAACATTCTATATCTTTTTCTGTTGTTTTGCTAGTTCTTTTCCTAAATCGATGCAAATGTACTAAGAAATGATGATCATGCATCTATGTGATGATGTTAAGGATTGCTGATTGCATATGTAGAATGGAATGATTTCTAAATGTTGGGTTAATTTCTTTTTTTTTCTTTAATTAATTAAAAAAAATTGTCATTGAGGAGTATGTGCAGCAACTGAGTGGCTACTTCCTGCAACTCACATTTGACCCAGAGCTGCTGTTTGGTTCCCAGTTCCAATACTGCAATCAAATTGCCGTGGAGTTTAACCAGCTGTACCACTGGCACCCACTCATGCCCAACTCCTTCCAGGTGGGCCCCCAAGAATACCACTATGAACAGTTCTTGTTCAACACCTCCTTGCTGCTGGACTATGGGGTCGAGGCCCTGGTGGATGCCTTCTCTCGCCAGAGCGCTGGCCAGGTAAGCCTCAGAGG
This sequence comes from Tamandua tetradactyla, assembly GCF_023851605.1. Classification (NCBI taxonomy): domain Eukaryota; kingdom Metazoa; phylum Chordata; class Mammalia; order Pilosa; family Myrmecophagidae; genus Tamandua; species Tamandua tetradactyla. Next base: position 43,376,788 of record NC_135328.1, read on the forward strand.
CAGCATTGATTAGGGCATGTGGGCTCTGGGCTCCATCAGACCTGGGTCTGAAGTTCTTATTCTGAAACTGAATAAGAGACCAGTTTCCTCTTATTTAGGATAGGGATGGTGATTGTGAACATTCCTTAGTTAATTCTTTGGTTCTTTTGACCATTCACCAATATGCCGCGTACTGGGGTCATGTGGTAAACAAGATCCTTGTTTTCTTGGAGCTTATGCCCTAGGAATGGATTATAGTCATACTATGGTTCACATCATTTGTGCACTTACTGTGTGTTAGGCATGGTGTGAAATGCTCTTCTGATATTATCAGAACTGTAAGAGTATGATAAGAACAGCAATACCAAAACCCATGCTACTGTGGGAACTCAGAGTGGTGCTTCTGACCCATACTTGGTCAGATCTGCCTGAACGGAGGTCTGGAGGCTGAGTAAAGATTTGTCAGGAAAAGAGGTGTCTGGGAATAGGTGGCATTGTGGCAAGGGATGATTGTGTTCCGGGGACAGCATGGGTACAAAGGCTTGGAAGTCACAGGACATGGCAGTTTGAAGAACAGGAGGATATTCAGTGTAAGGTAATATGTGTGGAAGTGTCTGGTGCATAGTAGGTATTTATTAAATAATAATAATAATAATATTAAATAATCCCTGGATTCCTAACCCAGGGAAAGTCTCTGCTTCCCCTGAGTTGGAAGCTCCCAACTCCTTCATCCCAGTTCTCTAACTCCTTCATTTCTATCCCCAATCTCATACTTCTCTTAAATCCTCGTTCCTGAGCTCTATGGTGAATTTGTGGTACCATATGGATCTTGATTTCCTCCTGTAATTTGAATGCAATTAGCATATGCAGTCACCCATGGGCAGCTGGTGGCTGGTTTTATGGTTTCTGTTCTTTGTGGGGACACAGAAATGAGCAGAGACAATAGCTTTTGTTTGGTTCTGTGTGGTTTCCAAAGCATTTTCAAGGAATGACCGGGATGATATGTGTGAAATGCCCCATGATGATACTTAGATCAAGGCAGAAGGGTGACAGGAGTGTGTTGCTCTAAGGATATTGAAGAATGTGAGAAGTAATAAAGCAGAGCTTCCCCAGATAGTCATCACTCATGGCTAACATCTTGGGGGTTACTCTGTAACCAACTCTAATAACTGCTTTGCATGCTTTATCTCATTTATTTTACTACAACCCTAGGAGATAGATGCTCTTGCCTTCTCTTTTTTTCCACATGAGGAAGCTAAGACTTAGCTCTGGTAACTTGCCCAAGGCTTCACAACTTGTAAATGGTTGAACCTGGATTGGAACCAGCCTCTGCTTTATTTGCTTCAAGGTTCTTGTTTGCATGCAACCATGTTCTTCCTCTCTCCCTCCCAATTGCACATTCTCTATCTTAAACAGGACTCTTTCTTAGGCATTAACATTGTAAATTACAATGCAGCTATCTTTGGACCAATGCTCCTTAACTATTGTGAATCAGAATCTTTTTTCTGGAGCCTCTGTATATCATCAGGTTGCCTGGGGTTTGAACCCTATTTTCCTCCCCTTCATAGGATTTAAACTCTTAGTTAAACTAAACCTGTTTAGATACTATGGTTTTCTGGGAAAATTTTAACTCCCTCTCTGCTAGCTAATGACCTTTCCCCTCCAGGCAGCTTGGCGGAGGAAGGAGAAAGAGTATAAGTATTCTCCTGTGTTCCTGTGATTGTCTTTATCTGCTTTGAATGGAGTGACTTGAAAGTTTGTATTCCTGAATTCTAGCACTGAGTTTCTTCTACCTATTAGTAGATGGTAACTAGGAGCTCATGTTTTATTTAATATTAGATGCTTAGTAAATTTTGTTGACTCTCAATACTATGATACAGAGAGTGAAAAGCAGGATCCCTTAATAGTTGATCTCTGTTCTGTTAAAAAAAAAAACTGATTTGATGAGTGACAAACACACATAAGCTCTGCCAGAAAATAATTTAAAAGATATTTCCAGAAACCCATTGGGTGGAGTTCTTATCTTATCCCTCCGATACTTGGATCACCAAACTAGTACTCCTCTATTCTAATGTTCTTGTCTCCTGTTGGTTCAGATGACTTTCTGCGCCTCCAACTTTCAGCTCCAGAGCTTGGGTGCCCTCCCCCTCTGCTTGAACTCTTGGCTATGGCAGTGCTGGCCTCTTCTGCAGAGTCCTAGTTGCTGAACTTAATAGTTCCAGAACCTTCCCTAGCAGGTCCTGGAAGTTTCCCACATACAGATTCAAAGGGTTGGGGAAGAACGTGAGCTGGTGAGCCATGGGAAAGGTTCTCCTGGCCCACTCCATACTTTAAAGATGAGGAAGCTGAGACTCAGAGGGGGTCCCTGAGAGCATGGCAGTGGCAGATCTGGGGTCATCTGAAGCTCTTCCGGTTTGCTTCAGCTACTGAAATGTAAAATACCAGAAATGGACTGGCTTTTAACAAAGGGGATTTATTTGTTTACAGATTTACAGTTCTAAGGACATGAAAATGTCCCAATTAAGGCATTGAGAGGAGGATACCTTCTCTGAAAAAAGGTTGTTGGCATCTGGGGTCCCTCTGTCACTTGGGAAGGCACATGGCTGGTGTCTGCTGGTCCTCCATTCCTGGGTTTCTTTGCTTTTTGGTTCTGGTTTCACTGTTTTTTTCAGCTTCTGTGGGTTGTTCCTTGCTTCTCCGGAGACATCTCTCTTAACTCTCTCTAAAATTCCCTGCATTTTATCTTCTTATTAAGGTCCAGGAAAGGGTTAAGACCCACCTTGAATGTGCTGGGTCACATCCCAACAATCTAATCAAATCAACCACAATAGGTCTGTACCTACTACAAGAATGGATTAAAAGAACATGGCTCTTTATGGGTTACATAACAGCTCCAAGCTACTACAGATGCCCAACAGTGTGGCTGCTAAGTTGAAACACACTCTCTGTCCTAGTTCAGGGAGGACTCTTGACTATAATCCTTTTCCTAGGGTCTAACACAAGCTCTGGGACAGTGTGACCTGGTGCTCAGACTACAGCTGTGCTTATCTCTTTGCAGATCGGTGGGGGGATCTGCATCCTGCATGTGGCTGCAGAGGTTATCAAGGAGTCTTGAGAGTTGCGGCTACAGTCTTTTAATGAGTACCGCAAAAAGTTTGCCATGAAACCCTACACCTCTTTTCAGGAGCTCACAGGTGAGTACCTGTGTTCTGGTCACACTCTCTGCCCTAAAGGGACTTATGTAAAGAGAGACATAAAGCAAACAGAATTTGACAATGTATTTTGGCCAATACTGTGATTGTGAGTATGATAGGGGTGTGGGAGCACTGTGCCAGAGGTGGAGAGGGATGGTAGAGTAAATAACCCAGCTCATGGAGAGAAGGTGACTTTTCAGCTGGGTTTGAAGAATAAATGAAATTTGCCAGAGAGAGAATAGAGGGAATGTCAATTAAGGTAGAGGAACCAAAAGTACAAAGGCACAGAGTTACAAAGTATCCACTTACTTGGAAGGAAAGTGAGTAGTAGGTGTGACTGGAATGAAGGGCTTGTGTGGATCATTGGTGATGGGAGGTTGAGGCCAAATTGGATAGAATATTGGATACCATGCTAAAGATTTTGTGTTTTATTCTGTCTAATGGCTCCTAAATGCCATGTATGGTTCATCTGCATAAGAAGCACTTGGAAAACTGATTAAAAATACCAGATTCCAGATGTCTCTCCCAGAGATTATAGTTCATTAGTCCAGGGTAGTGTCCAAGAATCTGCACCTATGAATTTTTTTATTCACGATCCCCAGCTGTTGGATAGTCACATTTGGGATACCTTGACACAGAGAATGGGAGTCATGGAAGGGTTTTGAGCAGGACATGTCCTGATCCAAAACTGTAAGACTCCATGGAGGATGGACTTGAAGAAATACATAGGAAAGCTCAATTTCTGCCTTCCCTTTATCACTCTCTGTGAAAATGTGAGTCTCACAGAGTTGTGCAGTTCCTGGGACCAATGGATAAGTTCCCCATAATCCTGGAATAGCCATCTTTGGGTTTGCCAAAGAGTGCTCGCTCTTTAATTTCTTATGAAAACAGTCCAGAGTGGCAGAAAGAACACTGCCACCAAATCTCTGTGTGAGCCTGGAAAAGTTACATTACATCTCTGAGTTCCAGTAGAATGAAGGTCCTTAGACTAGCATAAATCCTTAAAAACCTACCTCTGAAGAAAGTAAAACGGGTAGCATTCTCTTGTTGTTAGATCAGGTCGTAAGGGGCCAGAGAAGTGAGGTGAGTTGCTCATGGTCACAGATTATTTGGTGACAGATCCAGGTCCCTTGACTTTTTCTTCAGTAGCACATTTCTTCCTTAGACCATACCCTAGAAGAAGGTCAGTACTTTCCTTTCCAGTCCTTTGTCCTAATCTCAGCTAGGCTAGCTTTCATGCATGTGCTCATTTGCTCAACTTTGCTCTTCTGGAGTTCCTTATTTTCCCCAGGTAAAGGTGGATGGGAAATGTTACCTCCCCAGATTAACTTATTGGCATTGTGGCTCTGACCTAGCTTCTCTCTTGTAGGAGAGAAAGAGATGGCAGTGGAATTGGAGGAGATATATGGAGAAGTCAATGCCCTGGAGTTCTACCCAGGGCTTCTTCTTGAGAAGTGCCATCCATACTCCATCTTTGGGGAGAGTAGGATAGAAATTGGGGCTCCTTTTACCCTCAAGGGCCTCCTAGGGAATCCCATCTGTTCTTCTGAGTACTGGAAGCCCAGCATGTTTGGTGGTGAGATAGGCTTCAACATTGTCAAGACAGCCATCCTGAAGAAGTTGGTTTGCCTCAACACCAAGACATGTCCCTACGTTTCCTTCCGTTTGCCCAGCCCTAGCCAGGACCACTGGCCTGGAGTGGAGTGGCTATCCAGAGAACTCTGAGGGACAGGGCAGCTGCATTCTAGAGGATGGAGCTTTGTGCTTGTTAGTCAAAAATGTTGAGGCCAGGGTTTATAGTCTTAAATGTTTGGGTTTCTGGTTTGATATTGAGAGTTTTGGACTTGACATTTAAAACTTTGGGTCCCTCACTGATTATCTAGAATGTTGTATTTTTGTTTGTCACTCTAGAATGCTGAATTCCTGTTTAATGATCAGGAATATTAGGAGCAGTTCCCATTTGGCATGCCAGAACACTGAGTCCCTAGTTGAGAAACTAGAATTTTTATATTTCTGGTTGACTTGGAACATAGGCATTCTAGAATGTGGAACTCCTCAAATTATCTAGAAAGTTAGGAAGTTCTTATTTTGCATTCTAGAATTCTGGGTGATTCTCCATAATGCTGATTTTCTGGTTGGTGAAACAGAATGTTGTGTTCCTGGTTGATGAATGATCCAAAACAGTAGGTAGTATGCCAGATCACTGCTAATGTGAATGTCTAGAATGTTGGTTTAATTAATTTTCCTGTTCAGTGAAATATCCATAGAGCAGGAGAATCAAATGTACAACAAGAATGCATTGCCTGAATCTGTGAGGATGCAAGGAGATGGGGTGTCCTGTCCGCGACTTCTCGCTCAGCGTCAAGCCCCCGACCGGCGGGTGAGACAATGAGGAGAGACAGAGAGACGCAGACAAATCCGCGCTGGTGAGAAACACAGATCCAAGACACGTAGCAGTTGTAAGCACAGACCTTTACTGGAGTTAAGCTTGCATTCTCTGTTACAGGTTCCGCGTGGGACAGAATACCCCGCGGGGGAACAACCTCTATGCGGCCGTCAGGTACGGCTCCCTGTGGGTCGTCTCCACCCACCCTGTCCGGGTAACCTCTTATATACTGTGCCCAAACCCAATAGGTTAGTGCCACGTATACAGAGGTGATTGGAAGATAGGGTTGGTGGGCGCGTGTGTCATAAGCGGAAACAGGATGCGGGTGCCATCTTGACTCACTCGATGGGCGGGGGGAACTCTAGAGCAGGCCGCAGCGTGTCCACTAGGCCAGACCCGGGAGGCGGCTCTCCACATCTCCCCCTTTTTTATTATTTTTGGTCCGTAGACCCTTTCTTAGACCCAGTGTCTCCATTGATGAGTGAGCTCCCGTGAGCTTGATTAGCCCACTACTTGTTTTGGTGCTTTGGGGAGTCTGGACTAGGCTTGCTAGGCACCAACCAGAATGCCTCCTCATATAGAGACCGGAGAGCCCGTGAACTGGAAACAACGTGACTCTCCCTGCAGTGCTTCGCCTCGCAACTGGGCTAAGCGGGGCTCAGGAGAGCGGCAACCAGAGTCGAGGGTGTCACTAGATGTCTCTGTGCAATGGCCGGAGTCTAGTCTGGCCAGGACCGTGACTCTGCCTTAGAGATCATCCTAAGACCAAAATTATGACATCTGGTGCCGCCTTTTATACCCGGGACACAGCCATGGGCCTTGCAGCTGACCTTGCTTTCGAGCGTCCCGCCCTGAGTGGCCGGGATGGGTCATACGGTGAAATGGGGGACTGGGCAGCAGGGCGGTCGTTGTCAGGAGCACCAGGGGCGAGTGACATAGCCAACATGGTAGTAACACGCAATTGCTGCTGTGTCTGGAACAAGCGTTCTAACAAGCATTTAACAGTGACTAATCCCACTAATAGTCCCACCGCTACGAGAATCCAAGTAGTCAAATTGGGCCAAGAGAACCAAGAGGTGACTCGGTTCCACAGACTTTGTACAGTCTCGCCCAGTTTGGAAAGGTCGAAGGCAACGGGGGTTAACTTGATCTTCCCAAGCACTTTAAGGTCTGATTCCACCTGTTGGGAGAGCGGGGGGTATTAAAACTGGTCCCCCCTTCTAAACAGTCGGAGGGTGACTGGCGTTTTCGTTGCCATCTCGTCAGTCGCCACCGTCATCAGCAGAGTTGGAGGCCTGATCTGATGGTTCAGGTTGAAGGCTTGTTGGTTTTTTGGGCAACAGCTCCGTGGCCTCCTCGGGCGATGTCACGGTTCTCACCAGTCTTTCCGGAACCCACACTGGTTGACGTCCTGGCTCCTGGGGAAAAACACAAACAGAGCCTCTGGCCCAGCTGAGCACTGGGTCAGGGCCTTGCCACTGTCCCGACAGGACATCCTTCCATCGGACTAGACCTCTATGTGGAGGACTTGGAGTGGTGTGCTGAAGAGCAGGTGTCATTCCTAGTGAATTTTCATTTAAAAAATTATATGTAAATAAGGCTACAGACAGTTGAGCCTTCGGGGACAGGCCGTGGCCTATTCCCCCTTTCTGTTTTTTTTAGTAAGTCTTTGATGTCTAAGATGAAAATAGACCAATGCTCTGGCAGAGCTGAGAGAAGGGGCAACCCCATCTGAACAGGTCCTAAGGACTCCATGCAATTATTAACGGCTCTTAAATCATGTAACAATCTCCATCTGCCTGATTTTTTCTTTATGACAAATACGGGTGTGTTCCAAGGCGATGTGGAGGGAATGATATGGCTCTCTTTTAGCTGTATAGACACTAGAGTATGCAATGCTGACAGCTTTTCTTTTGGTAAGGGCCACTGAGGCACCCACACCGGGGTACTGGTCTTCTACTTTAGTTTTATAGGTGTGGGTGGGAGTCTCCCCTCAGTGGCCCCTAGGAAAAACCCAGGCCTCGTCTGTCAGAATTGGAGACAGCTTGTATAGGCCTTGCGCGCCCGTGCAATGAGGCTCCTAAGCCTTTGCCGGGGACATATCCCATTCCTTTTAACAAGCGCTTAGAAGTTGGAGAGCAGCCACTGTAATTACCTGATTCGGCCACCAGAGGGAGCCCGTGGTGAGGGTTTTTGGCGAGATCACCAAAACCATTCACCGGAAGCCGCCGCGCCCCTGCAGCAGGCGCTGGCGGGGCGGAAGGCTGCGTGGGTGAGACAGGGGGCCTCCCCCAATCGATCAGCGGAGGCGCGTCTGCACCCTCGGTCTCATCACCATCTGACTCTGAGTCAGAGCTGTCTGAACTATCGCTTGACTCTGGCGGCTTGCCTTTACGGGAGCCGTCCGCAGACGAAACTGACTGAGTTTCTTGGAGCGCGTGCCGTGCCTCTAGCAGGGCAGGGAACGGACTAAGGCCCGTAGCAGCTTCTGCCTCAAGACAAGCACGGACGGTCTCCCAGATAGGGACCAGGATCGGATCCATACAAAGGCCCGTCCGGCGCGCCCGTTCTATATCATTACCAAGTTTTAACCAAGAGGGCAGACTGAGGCTCCCGGAGTGGACGAACCAGGGGGCAAAAGCAGCAATATCATCAAGGAACCGCAGGAGGGAACTCTCCTTAACCGAGATACCCCACTGCTTCAAAAGGGTCTTTAAGGGAGCTAACAAAGGTGAACTTCCTGACTGCCCCATGCTTGCAGTCGGCACTGTACCTTAACCACTCGGGGAGCTCTCCCGAGTCACCGGGGCTACCTGAAAGCCCGCGGCCCTTAACTCTCACGTAATAGGAAGTACTCACCTTCTCGCGGTGATCAGGCGCGGGAAGTCCGCTGCGAGCTCAGGATGCACGTCCTTCTCAGTTCAAGAAGAGACAGTACGGCTCTCCTTGCAGAAGAGGTGTCGAGAGAGGAGGAGTCCCCGTACGGGCCACCACTTGTCCGCGACTTCTCGCTCAGCGTCAAGCCCCCGGCCGGCGGGTGAGACAATGAGGAGAGACAGAGAGACGCAGACAAATCCGCGCTGGTGAGAAACACAGATCCAAGACACGTAGCAGTTGTAAGCACAGACCTTTACTGGAGTTAAGCTTGCATTCTCTGTTACAGGTTCCGCGTGGGACAGAATACCCCGCGGGGGAACAACCTCTATGCGGCCGTCAGGTACGGCTCCCTGTGGGTCGTCTCCACCCACCCTGTCCGGGTAACCTCTTATATACTGTGCCCAAACCCAATAGGTTAGTGCCACGTATACAGAGGTGATTGGAAGATAGGGTTGGTGGGCGCGTGTGTCATAAGCGGAAACAGGATGCGGGTGCCATCTTGACTCACTCGATGGGCGGGGGGAGCTCTAGAGCAGGCCGCAGCGTGTCCACTAGGCCAGACCCGGGAGGCGGCTCTCCACAGTGTCCTTGGAACCCCCACTTAGACTATGGTTTGAGGATGTAGAGAGAATGATTGAGTATTTTTCATGCCATTGGTTGGAAACCACCAAGCTCAGTCCCCATCCAGATCTTGAATCATGGCAGCTGTTTCTCTTGAGGCTAAATAAAGTTTTCTTTCGAAAGTTTCTTGCTATCTATCTCTGTTAGTCCCATCCTCAGGAGCAGAGATAACAATGAAATGGCCTTTCCCTTAGCCACAAGCTAACAAGCTTGGTGTGATAGAGGCTGTGGCATGAGACTCTCCACTGGGATCCATGGGGCCTTCCATGGTGTAGATGTTCCACCATTGATGCTTCATTTCTCTCTATGGATTAGGAATTACCTTTTCCAGGCTGCTCTCTGAAAGTACACAATTCCTGACCTCCAGGAGATGTTACATTCCACTTCCACAATGTGATTAAAACAACTTCTTCCCTAACAGAAGATATAATAGATATGAAAGCCATGTGGGGAGGAGAGCACTTACTGTGTGTCAGTTTTACACTATTAATTCTCATTTATCTTCACATCAACAGTACAAGGTAGGTTTTACAACTGAGAAAACTGACATCAGTGGTTAAGTAATATGTTCCACAGGTGCCAAGCAGATTTGAACCCAGGTCAGTCTGATTGTAGAGCTTATACAGTCCAGCTTTCCCTGGCTTCCTGGTTTGACTCAATGCCAGTCCTGATCTTGCCTGTCTGACTCAGGGTCAAATAGAGAAGAATGGGATGGAACTGTGTAGCCTCTACTTTACATGCAATTGTAGCTGGACTTCAATTGAATGTTTAGTATCTAGCATTTCAAATTAAAGGTAATATTCAGTCAATGGTTACAGGACAACCAATTCATTTCGATTTTTAGTCGAAAACTATACACACATATGTATGCACATATGTACACACATGCACACAACAATAAAAGCACAAGTATCTGTTGATCAAATTTATTAGTCATAAATATTTATTTTTCTAAGTGCTTACTACATGCCAGTTACTATAATCATCTTAGGGACAGCAATGAGTGATCAGGACAGACAAAGTGTCTGCCCTTATGGACCTCACATTTTCGTGGGGATAGAACAGACAGTAAGCTAGAAAACAATTAAAAAAGAGGTACAAGGTGAGTGTAGAATCCCTTCTAAGTCACTCCACTCTGTCCTCTCCTGCTTCATTCTGGAGACTTGAGATGGAACACCAGTAATTTTAGGACATAATCCCCTTTATCCCTCCAGCCCTAGTACCAAGACCATTTCCCCAGCCACATCAATCCTCATGGCCAGCAGACAGAGGAGAAAATAAAGGGATAAAGCAAGTGTCTAGGGGAAAAGGGAAGATGCTTTTATGGAGCATTATTAGATATGCTATAATGAAACACTTTTCTCACCATCTAATCTGTTGCATGTGTTTAATTTTAATTTGTATTTCTCACTGCCTTGGTCAAAATGCTTCTTTTGCCCTCAATATTTATACTTTTAGTCTGATGGGCTTTTGAGACATTTGTACAACTTCACGCTTGGTATTTTGTGCTTCAGGACAATATGGCAGTATATCTCTCTTCCTCCTTAGGAGTATAATGTGCATACAATAAGGAGCATTGATCTTAAGTGCACATTTCAATTAATTTTTACATATGTATAATAAGCCCAAGTAACCACCAAATGAAGATCTATCTCAGGATATTTTTAGCTATTTGGGGCACCCTGCCTCTCCAGATAAATTTGGTTACTGGTTTTTCTATTTCTGAAAAGTAAGTTTTTGGGATTTTAATTGGTATTGCATTGAATTTGTAAATCAATTTAGGTAGATTTGACATCTTAATTATATTTAGTCTTCCAATCCATGAACATGGTGTGCCCTTCCATTTATTTAGGTCTTCTATGATTTCTTTTGACAATTTCTTATAGTTTTCTTTGTATAGGTCCTTTATATCTTTAGTTAAGCTTATTCCTAAATATTTTATTCTTTTGGTTGCAATTGCAAATGGAATTTTCTTCTTGATTTCCCCCTCAGATTGTTCATTACTAGTGTATAGAAACACTATAGTGTTGATCTTGTAACCTGCCACTTCGCTGTACTCATTTAGTAGCTCTAGTAGTTTTGCTGTGGATTTTTCAGGGTTTTCAACATAGAGTATCATATCATTTGCAAACAGTGAGAGTTTTACTTCTTCCCTTCCAATTTCTATGCCTTTTATTTCTTTTTCTTGTCTGATTGCTCTGGCTAGAACTTCCAATACAATGTTGAATAATAATGGTGATAGTGGACATCCTTGTCTTGTTTCTGATCTTAGGGAGAAAGTTCTCAGTTTTTCCCTGTTGAGGATGACGTTAGCTGCAGGTTTTTCATATATTCCCGTCATCATTTTAAGGAAGTTCCCTTCTATTCCTATCCTTCGAAGTATTTTCAACAAGAAAGGATGTTGGATTTTATCAAATGCCTTTTCTGCATCAACCTAGATGATCATATGGTTTTTCTGCTTTGATTTTTTGATATGGTGTATTACATTAATTGATTTTCTTATGTTGAACCATCTTTGCATACCTGGGATGACTCCTACTTGGTCATGGTGAATAGCTCTTTTTAATGTGCTGCTGGATTCGATTTGCAAGAATTTTGTTGAGGATTTTTGTGTCTATATTCATCAGAGAGATTGGTCTGTAGTTTTCTTTTCTTGTAATATGTTTGTCTGGCTTTGGTATGAGGGTGATGGCTTCATAGAATGAGTTAGGTAGCTTTCCCTCCTCTTCAATTTTTTTTTAAGAGTTTGAGCAGGATTGGTACTAATTCTTTCTTGAATGTTTGGTAGAATTCACCTGTGAAGCCAGCTGGTCCTGGGCTTTTCTTTTTGGGGAGCTTCTTAATGACTGATTCAATTTCTTTACTTGTGATTGGTTTGTTGAGGTTGTCTATTTCTTCTCGAGTCAATGTTGGTTGTTCACCAAATGAAGATCCAGAATACTTCCAGTTCTCTAGAAGGCTCTCCTTGTACCCATCCAAGTCAACACCACCCCCACAGATGATCACCATTTTGATTTCCAATACCATTAATTCATTTTGCCTGTTTATGAAATTCATACAACTGGAGGTGAACAGTATGTATTTTTTTGTGTGTCTGGTTTCTTTTATTCAATAATGTCTGTTGACATCTGTGTTGTTGTATGCATTGATAGTTTGATCTGTTTTATTGCTGTGTAAGTATTTCATTGTATAAATAAACCTTGATTGATTTATCCAGTCTATTGTCAATGACTATATATATGAATGGATTGTTACCATTTTCTGGCTATTGTGAATAAAGCTGTCTCTATGGCACATTTCGACTCCCATAAAAAGGTTCTATTTCAAAATCATCTTTTATACATATTTATTATGGAAATGGGTTTCTGTTCTCTATTCAAAATCTCCTGCTGTGTCTTCTTTTGCTTTGTGGACTGATAGAAAGTGAAAATAGATTCATGAGTGTGGTATGCACTATGAGAGAAGAGGGAAGGAAATGAATGTTTATTAAGAGCCTACTCTGTATCTGTGTATCTTGTTAAATCTTAATAGCCCCGTGAGTAGGTTTCCTTTTTCACTAGAGATGGACTTGAGATGCCAAGAAGTTAGGTGACTTGTCCAGAGTCTAACAACTATGAAGTGATGGGAGGCAGCATTGAAATTCTCTTTCCACCATGTAGCCCCACCTAAGTTCTCCAGAACCAAATCACAGTAGGGCAGGGGAGTGTAGGGTGCCATGATGTAGTGAGCATTGGTGATATTATATACCTCCAGATTGTTATTTTAATAAACTTCAGATGGAGACCTCTGAACCATATCTTGCTGACTCTTGGCCATCATTTTCTTTTCTGGGCAAAAGACATTTTCTTCCCTCTCGCCATGATTCACTTTTTTCTAGGCTTACTGTTTCCTTTCTGATGTGTGATTTGCATTATGCATACCATGTTGATGCTCACTGAATGTAACTTGTTCTCTGAAGTCTGAAAAGAGCATGAGCCCACCCCTACCTCCCTACAAATGGGCACAAACAACTTTGTCCATTTATCTCCCCATCTGTTGGTTCTCTTACTCATCCCTCCCTCCCTTTTAGCCAAGCTCAGTGATGCTCCAGCCCTAGAGCTCTCCTTCTTCCCCCTCCCCCTCCATTCCCTCCCATGTGATACTCATGTTCCTGTTCTTGTCTTGATTCTTGTCTCCATGGGAGGATCTCGGGACAGAGCCTAGTTTCTTCATCCATCTCATTAATTCCAAGGGGTAGAGAATGGGGTCTGATGTTTTTGAGGATCTACTACAATGCTAAGCATTATATTAATCTCATTATATAATACCTTAAAAGTTCTCACAAAAGTAGCTCTTTGAAATTTGGTTTCTTTTCCACTTCATAGATAAGAGGATCAAGGTTCATAAAAAAGAGATTTCAGTGATGTCACAAAACTGTGAATGGCAGATCCTGGACTAGCCCTCCCAGCCCAGGGCTGTTTCCAAGGTCTAAGGCCCTCTCCTATGATAAGAAAACACAGGTCTGAGTGACTTCTAAGTCCATATTCTTCCCACTCTTAGGGTCATTGGTAGCAAAAGATGCAGTCAGCACATACTCCAATGACTTATGCTCTAAGAAGTTTCCAGGATCTGGGATGCTGGATTAAGAAAAGTAGCTTGATGGCCTTACAATGTGACTCAGGAACCCAGAAATTAACAAAAAAATTTGCAATCTCCTATCCACAAAAAGAAAGAGGATTTTATAGGGCATAAAAGAAAAGTTGCAAGATGACATGCAATCAAGGCAATATTTTCTGGGCCTTTGCGCTGCTCAGTTAAATCTTTTTTGGATGCCCCATCCTAACATTATCTGAAACATATTAAAATGCATCATATACTACAGCTAATATAATTTACATATATATATTGAGGTGAGTTTTAGTTGACTAGTTAACATATAATTTGTAGACAATCAAATTAAACATTTATAACTTCAGTTTTGTCATTTCATGTTAGTATTTGGAATGATTCATTCTTTCCTTCAAATCTCACAAATGTTCATAAGCCTTTGAAAAGCTCAGTGACTGACCATCAGTGCTGCCACCAGTTTATTGACTAACCTCTTTGGGGATCTCTTTGGCTGATCCTGCACCATCATTGTTGGGTAGCATTCTGTTGGTCTGAATCTGACCATCCTTATCATGAAATCAGACAATATTTCAGAGGTGAGTTCTCAGCTGATTTTGAAATATATGGTCATAAGTTCCCCAACTAAGTGTCTCTTGCTTTACAAATACAGCTGAAATGGAAGCTGCCATTCAATTTGAAAATAATTCTCATGGATTATGGGCCTATGTTCATGAAAGATAATGGTCTGTAGATTTTTTTTTTTGAATCAGGGTAATGTGTTCTTACAAAAATTGGTCAGTCATTTTCTGAAGGAGTTTATATAATATTAGTATTATTTATTCTTTAAATGTTTGGTAGAATTTTATCAGTGAAGCCATCTGGGCCTGGAGTTATCTCTCTGGGAAGGTTTTTGCTTATGAATTTAATTTTTAAAATAGATAAAGATTCAGATTTATAATTTTTTTCTTGAGTCATTCTGATTATTTGTGTTTTTCAAATAATTTGCCCTAGTTTGTTGAATTTATTGGCATAAATTTGTTCATAATCTCCATTTATTATATTTTAAATATCTGTAGGATATCTAATTATGTCCCCTCTATCATTCTGGAAATTGATATTCTGGTGCATTGCTTGAGCTTTAGCCACTCCGCTTTGAGTGACCTGGAGTATACCCTTAGGGGAAAAGTTAACCTAGAGTGGTTCTCTTTTTTGCAAAGTTCAAATCCCCTCCATTTTCTGCCTACTTTTGTTTATTAGTCTCCAGTGCCTTAAAACAAATATTTTTTTTCCAGAGTTTATAATTATCAATATGTAGGTAGGTCAGTTTGAGATAAGCCAGTTTGCCATTACTGGAATCAGCACTATGTTCTTCTCCCTAAAGAACAACCTTTAGTGCCTCTTTTCTGGTGACTTATTATTATATCAAGATTGTACTCTCTTCACTGATTATTCAGTCCTCTCTCTATATGCTGGACTACCGTGTACCTAACACCCCACTGATATGTCTAAGGGGAAGGGTGTCTTGTGGCTATGCTTACAGCTTTTCTCCCTTTGTTTTTGCCTTTCCACCCCCTTTTCACCCCAGTATCTCTACTTTTTTGCTTTCCTTTTCTCAGATGAAAGTCACTATTAGTCTCCTTTGTGACCTGTCCTCTCAGCCCATCCACCAAGAGCTCTCTAGAAGCACCCCAATTACCCAGATCATTATAGGACAGTGTAATAACTGCAATTGATAAGTCAATGTTCAAATCACTGTGGGAATACAGAAGGGACAGTTATTACTCCCACTAGAAGAATGCTGTAGAGAAATCAGGTGTTGAAGGATGCCAACCTGGCATTGACTAAGAGAAGCAAGGATATTACAATAAAGGAAATGGAAGTGCGAAGAAGTGTTGAGTGTTTGGGGAATGCAGCATGGTTTAGGATTTGTTTTAGGGCAGAGATGGTGAATATAGCTTATATGCTGCAATCTCCCCCATCCCATGTCCATGGTAGACGTTGTTAATCTCACAGATAATTATTTCTTACTGAGATTGAACAGAACCTTTGAAACATGTTCAAAATAGCACCCTAGGCAGTTTCTCTTAATTAAATAGTGGTGGCAAAAGAAAGAAAACTTCTTTGTTATCCTGGGAATAAGGAGAATGAGAGATCATGAAGAAAAATGAGGCTGGGGAGTTAGGGAAAGTCTGGGGTATAAAGAGGCTTCTGTTAATGAGGCTTGGGAGAAACTCCATTTGAAGATCTCCTGGCTCCTCTGCTTTGGCACTAATTAGCCACTGAGGGAAGTTCTTTGTGGTTTAATTAAGTGGCATCTGTGATTAAAAGTTTGGCTGTGATTAGGAACTAAGCATGGCAATATCTCAGTGGAGCAATTTCTTCATTGGAAACACAGCACTTCAATGTCTTCAATTTGAAATAGTGGAGGGATACAGCCTCTTTCCTCAGTCCCATCTGCCCCACTTTCCACAGATAAGCAGGACCTACCTGGGTCTGGTCTGAAATTCCACCTAGAATTGAGGCACCAAGTTGAGGGTGGGTCTTGCATGCCACAGTGGTCCCTACTAATTTCATCTGTATTAAAAGAGGCTTAAAAGTATAAAATGGGATTGGCAAAATCCCTGAGGCAGGAGTGTGCCTAAGAATAAGAAGAGGGCTCCACTGGACTGAATGTACCAGGAGAGACAGGAGATGAGATCAGAAAGGTCACTGGAGGCCTGTTCATGTAGTGCCTTATAGATCATTGTAAGGATTTTCGCTTTAATTCTGATACAAATTTAGGAATATTTTGTTGTCAATGTGTTTTGATCTTATTTAATAAATCTTTCCCTAGCCCAAGGTCTAAAATATAAACATCTTTATTTTCTACTTGAGTTTTGTTTTTTTAGAATCAGGTTTCCTCTCAGTCAGCAGAGAATTTATAGCAGAAAATTTTGCCTGTAAGGTATGTGGGAAAGTCTTTAGCTATAAATCAAACCTCACTGAGCATGAACATTTTCATACTAGAAAGAAACCTTTTGAATGTAGTAAATGTGGAAAAACCTTCAGCCAAAAGTCGTATGTCATTAAACATCAAAACACTCTTATTAGAGAGAAACTTTTTGAATGCAATGAATGTGGAAAATCTTTCACCCAGAAGGAAAACCTCCTTACCCATCAGAAGATTCACATTGGTGAGAAACCAGGTGAGTATAAAGACTATGGAAAAGCTTTCATACAGAAGTCAGACCTCATCAGACACTAGAGAACCCATGGCAGAGAAGTCCCTTGTATATAATGAATGTGGGAAAACCTTCAGTAGCAAAACAAACCTTTACTGAGCATGAGAAAATTTCTATTGGAGAGAAACCCTTTAAATGTAATGAATATGGCACAGCTTTTGGCCAGAAGATGTGCATTATAAAACATAAAAACATTCACCCTGGAGAGAAACCCTTTTAATGTAATGAATGTGGAAAAGCTTTCTGTGCATGTGAGAAGCCATACAGGTGAGAAATCCTATGGTTGTAATGAATGTGGGAAAGCCTTCTCTCAGTTTTCAACTCTTACTCTACATTTGAGAATACACACAGGTAAGCAGCCTTTTCAGTGTAGTGAATGTGGGAAAGCTTTCAGTCAGAAGTCACACCGCATTAGACACTAGAAAATTCATACTCATTAAAAACCATAAGAATACTTTGAAGATTTGAAATTTTTCATCAGGAATTTACATCTCATAGCACATCAGAAGTAATTGCTCTAAAGCAGAGCACCATGGATGAAGGAAACAAAAACAGAAAACTTATGGGATACCAGAGGTTACATAGTGACAAGAAGGACATCCATATGATATAAAGCCTGTGAAATAACAAAAGCCTACTCCAAACAGTGAAGGTAATGCTCCAACATTCCCACTAAAATTGGGGACAAGATCATCATTGCTATCAGCATCGATCTGGAGATCTTAACCAATATTTATATATATATAAAGTTGTACAAAAGTACAAAAATGAGAAACAAAAGACAATAATAGATATCATATGCAAATAATATAAAACTCTTGTGGTGTTGATGCAGCAGAAGTGAGCCCAGAAACAAACTCATGCACTTAATAGAATTTGGAATATGATAGAAATGGCATCAAGAAGTGATGAAGTAATGGGACTATTTAAAAAATAGTTTGAAGGTAATTTGTTGTCCAAGGAGGAGACAAACTATATTCAAAGATAAAATGCAAAGGGGTTAAAAACAGGAATGTGAAAAAGCTATATTCTTAAATCATCTTGAGAGTAAAACAGCATTTCTTAAAACAAATTTTAAAAATACCTAGCAAATCTTCTGTGTATGTATACTCAGGAAATTTGTACCAGGAAGATATTTACTGTGGCATGATTTGTCATAGTCAAAAATTTAAGACAATTTAAATGCCCTTCAGGAACAAAATGGAAAATTCTTATGGTGGAATACTATATCTGCAAAGTGCAACGTAGGGGACATGCATTAGCAGAGAAAGATCTAAAAAAATCATGTTAGAAGGAAGAATCAGGTTGCACAGTGATGCACATAGTACAATGAAATTTTTGTAAATTTGAATAAAGACTTCCCTCATAAAATTCAGTAGTATATATTTGCAATGGACGTATATTATATGTAAATATTTCTGAAATTGATGGGAAGGATCCAGATCAAACTCTTGATAGTGATTTCCTGTGAAGAGTGGGGGAGAGAAGGGAATGAAGGTGGGAGGTGGGGTGGGGACTGGTAAAAGGAGATTGAAGTTTTATATATAAATAACCATTTCTCTTAAAAAAAAGACTGCAAGTACATATGACAAGATACTGGTTAATTCTAGATTGTGGTATATGGAAATCTTGTCTTATTTTTTGTACTTTATTTTTTAAATTTCTCAATAATAGGGATAGGGATGGGAAAGCTGTACTTTCAGAAACAGTATCATAATGGATTCATTACAATTAAATACTTAACTTTTTATAGAAAATATTTCTAAAGTCTTATCAATGGCAAGTGGATGGATTCGTTCTCTGTGTAATGAAATTATCTATTTTATTAAAATTAAAATGACAACATAAAAAATCAGGTTTCTTGAAGCATAAATTATATATGATAAAATTCATTCTTTTTAACTATTCTGTTTGTTGAATTTTGACAATTGTGTGCTGTTATGTGACAATCAAAATCAAGATATATTTCCATCAACCCCCGCCCTCCACCAGTCCCTCTTCCCTTTCTGTAGTCATTCCCCGCCCCCTACACCAGCCTTAGGCAAACACCCATCTGATTTCCTGTTTCCTTTTCCTGGATGCCATGTCAAGGGACTCATACAGCAGTATCCTATTTTGTCTAGTTTGTTTCATTTAGCATTCTGCTTTTGGGAGTTATTCATGTTTCTGCATATAGGCAGTGGTTCATTCTTTTTATTGCTGAATAATATTTCATATATGGATGAATATAATTTGTATACCCATACATCAGCTGATGGACTGTTTTGGGTACTGTGAATAAAACTGCTACAAATGTAACTGTACAATGCTTTACATGAATATGTGTTTTCATTTCTCTTGGGTAAATAACTTAAGAGTGGGACTTCTCGATCATGTGGTAGGTATATATTAAACTCTTTTAACAAACTACCAAACTATTTTCCAAAATGGCTGTTCTATTTTGCAGTGCCTAAGATTTCCAGATGCTTTCCTCATCGCCTCTTGGTATTGTCAGTCTTTTTAATTTTAGCCACAGTAGTGGATGTTTAGTGGTATTTCATTATGATTTAAATTAAAATTTCTCTAATGATTAATGATGCTGAACATCTTGTTATATGCTTAGTTACCATCTTTATATTGTCTTTGCTCAGTTCTGTTAAAATATTTACCCATTATTTAATTGGGTTATTTGTCTTCTTATTATTGGTTTTGAGAGTTTTAAAAAAATCTATTATGCATAAAAGCTCTTTATCAGATATACTCTTTGCAAACATTTTCTTCATGCCTGAGACTTGTCTTTACTTTATCTCTTATTTTTCTTTTTATGAATGTGCATTAGATCTTTAATTAATACAACAAAACTTTTATATAATATTGTTTTTAACAATTGTTGAATCATACACACCTGTATGATTTAGGTACAAAGTAAACCCTAAAATTTCAGAGTATAGGTGGTTGTCCCAAAGTAATGCAGGGAGGAAGTTATCAAGACAAAACTAATCCAATATTGTCTGACTTCTATCAAGTCTCTTTAGGCCATAGTGAGCAGCAGAAGCCTTGTTAGTTGTCTGAAAATGTAGAATGAGCCTAGATCACTACTGGAAAATGCAAATTGTGAAATGTAAACATACAACTAGAAATTTCAATTCATTGGTATCTATTTATTTTTTGTCAGTCTCTAACATTTTTCTTTGCTTTACTTTTTTATTTTTAATTTTTTAAAGTTTTCTTTGAATTGTGAAATATAACATATACAAAAAAGCAAAAAGTTGTCAAGTACAATTTAACAAGTAGCTATAGAGTAGATTTTAAAGTTTGGTATGGATTACAGTTCCACAATTTTCACATTTTCTTCTAGGTGCTCCAAGACACTGGAAACTACAAGAATTATTAATATAATGATTCAGAAGTCATACTCAATTTGTTAAATCCTATCTTCTCTGTTATAGATCTCCTTCTCTTTGCTTTCTCTTAACAGTACCTTTCAAATAGCAAATATTTTTAATTCTGAAGAAGTTGAATTAAAAAATTTTAATTCTGGTTTGTGCTTCTTGTTTCTTATTTAAGAAATCTCTTCCTAACCCAACGTTACAGAGCTTTTATCTTATTTTTTTTCTAGAAGTGTAATAGTTTTGGTTCTAACATTTAAATCTATGATTCATTTGAGTTAATGTTTTGCATATGGTGTGTATTAGCCAGGGTTCTCTAGAGGAACAGAATCAACAGGAGATATCTGTAGATATGAGATTTATAAAGGTCTCATGCAACTGTGGGAAAGGAAGAGTCCAAAATCTGCAGGGCAGGCTGTGAAGCTGTGAGCTCTGATGAAGGTTCTTGATGAGCTCCACAGAAGAGGCTTGTTGACTGAAGAAGCAACTAAAAGTCTCTCTTCTTTCTTTGGAAGCCCTCAGCTGATTGGATTATCTCATTGGTGGGAGACACACCTTAGTTGAACTCAGATATAATCAGCCACAGATGCAATCAACTGACTGATGACTTAATACACCAACCTTCCTGTTTATCAACCAGCCACAAAATATCCTTGCAGCAATGGTCAGGCCAGTGCTTGCCTGACCAGACAATTGAACATCATTACTTGGCCAAGTTGACACCAAAATTTAACCATCATAGTCCACCCCTTGTCAACTTGACAGCTATACACATCACCTTGAAACATGCTTAATTTCTGAATAGAACACAATAACAGACATATGTTTTGCCTAACAATATCCAACTGTCCTGCTTGCAACCAGAAATGCACTACATCTCTCCAGAATAGGGTGCAAGTTCTTAGGTAACATTCACTCCAAAACTATGTCCTATGACTTAAATACTGTAACATGAACAATATAACTTATGTCATACAATAAAAGGAAAATAAGATATTTGCTTATGTGCAGATGTAAACATACTGATAACAAAACAGGGAGGAAGTATTCATACAATCACAGTCCTTATTTCTGTAATTGGTTATGTAGTCATAGTTCATATTTATGATTACCTTCTGTATTAGTTAGGGTTCTCTAGAGAAACAGAACCAACAGGGAACACTTGCAAATATAAAATTTATGAAAGTGTCTCACGTGACCGTAGGAACGCAGAGTCCAAAATCCACAGGGCAGGCTGCGAAGCCGATGACTCCAATGGATGGCCTGGACGAACTCCACAGGAGAGGCTCACCAGCCAAAGCAGGAATGCAACCTGTCTCCTCTGAGTCCTCCTTAAAAGGCTTCCCATGATTGGATTTAGCATCACTAATTGCAGAAGACACTCCCCTTTGGCTGATTACAAATGGAATCAGCTGTGGATGTAGCTGACGTGATCATGACCTAATCCTATGAAATGTCCTCATTGCAACAGACAGGCCAGTGCTTGCCCAATCAGATGAACAGGTACCACAACTTGGCCAAGTTGACACCTGTCCCTAACCATGACAGTCCACCCCTTGTCAACTTGGCACATATATATATATATATATATCACCTTAGACCATACTTAATTTCCAAATGAAAACAGATAAGCACACATTTTTTCTTTTACCTGACAATACTCAACTGTCCTGCATATAACTGGAAACACATTAAATCTCTCCAGAATAGCGTGCAAATCCTTGGGCAACATTCATTCTTAAACTTGATATCTTACAATTTAAATAGTATAACACAAACAAAACAGCATT
Source organism: Tamandua tetradactyla (assembly GCF_023851605.1). NCBI lineage: Eukaryota > Metazoa > Chordata > Mammalia > Pilosa > Myrmecophagidae > Tamandua > Tamandua tetradactyla. The sequence continues at coordinate 43,398,811 of NC_135328.1, forward strand.
ACAGTCCTCGTTTCTGTAACTGATCACGTGGTCGAAGTTCATATTTATCACTACCTTCTTCCACTACCCATTCCATGTTCCCTTTCCCCTCAGCAAGCACTTCAGCTGGCCGTGGTTCTTTGCCTGGTGGGGTGACCCAAACCTTCATTCCTGAAGTCTCAGAGCCGTTAGTGGTCCTGCCTGGATTGTGTTGTTGCAGTTTTCCATTGATTTTAATCACAGGGCATGGTAGTACTAATAGACGCCCCAGGGGATCTCCTATATTCCAAGAAAACTCTTCTTTACTTCCATTATGTAGTTGCAGTCCTACTTCCTTCTGATAGTCAGGGTCAATTACCCCAGACAATAATGTAATCCCCTTCTTGGTGTGTTGATCCAGAGGCATAAGTTGCCCAAAGTGGCCAGGTGGCAATCTTAACTTCCAGTTCAGTGGTATCACTGTTGTTTCTCCTGGAGAAAGCACACCCCGTTTTGGAACTAAAACCTGTAGACCAGCAGAACTCAGGGTAGCAGGGACAGGAAGCAAAAATTTTCCTAGTGGATCACTAGGAGTAATAGTGAGTGGCACCACACCCATTTCCACCCCTTGGTTCCTGGACCCATGGATCCTGGCTATGGGAGAAACAGCACCATACAGTGGACGCTGATTCAGAGCATACACAGCTTCCTGGAGAACATTACCCCAGCCTTTCAAGTTTTTGCCACCTAGTTGGCACCGTAATTGAGTTTTCAAAAGGCCATTCCACCGTTCTATCAATCCAGCAGCTTCTGGATGATGGGGAACATGGTAAGACCAGAGAATTCCATGAGCATGTGCCCATTCCCGCACTTCATTTGCTGTGAAGTGTGTTCCTTGATCCGAAGCAATGCTATGTGGAATACCATGACGATGGATAAGGCATTCTGTAAGCCCACGAATAGTAGTTTTGGCAGAAGCATTGCGTGCAGGGAAAGCAAACCCATATCCAGAGTATGTGTCTATTCCAGTTAGAACAAATCGCTGCCCCTTCCATGAAGGGAGTGGTCCAATGTAATCAACCTGCCACCATGTAGCTGGCTGGTCACCTTGGGGAATGGTGCCATATCGTGAGCTGAGTGTGGGTCTCTGCTGCTGGCAGATTGGGCACTCAGCAGTGGCTGTAGCCAGGTCAGCCTTGGTGAGTGGAAGTCCATGTTGCTGAGCCCATGCATAACCTCCATCCCTACCACCATGACCACTTTGTTCATGAGCCCATTGGGCAATAACAGGAGTTGATGGGGAAAGAGGCTGACTGGTATCCATAGAACGGGTCATCTTATCCACTTGATTATTAAAATCTTCCTCTGCTGAAGTCACCCTCTGGTGTGCATTCACATGGGACACAAATATCTTCATGTTTTTAGCCCACTCAGAAAGGTCTATCCACATACTTCTTCCCTAGACCTCTTTGTCTCCAATTTTCCAATTATGGTCTTTCCAAGTCCCTGACCATCCAGCCAAACCATTAGCAACAGCCCATGAGTCAGTATACAAATGCACCTCTGGCCAGTTTTCCTTCCAAGCAAAATGAACAACCAGGTGCACTGCTCGAAGTTCTGCCCACTGGGAGGATTTCCCCTCACCACTGTCCTTCAAGGACACCCCAGAAAGGGGTAGTAATGCTGCAGCTGTCCACTTTCGGGTGGTACCTGCATATCGTGCTGAACCATCTGTAAACCAGGTCCGAGTTTTCTCTTCCTCAGTCAATTCACTGTAAGGAACTCCCCAAGAGGCCATAGCTCTGGTCTGGGAAAGAGAAGGTAATGTGGCAGCAGGAGTGGAAACCATGGGCATTTGTGCCACTTCTTCATGTAACTTACTTGTGCCTTCAGGACCTGCTCTGGCTCTATCTCGTATATACCATTTCCACTTTACAATAGAGTGCTGTTGTGCACGCCCAACTTTATGGCTTGGTGGGTCAGACAACACCCAACTCATGATAGGCAACTCAGGTCTCATGGTAACTTGGTGGCCCATGGTTAAGCGTTCAGTCTCTACTAAGGCCCAGTAGCAGGCCAAAAGCTGTTTCTCAAAAGGAGAGTAGTTATCTGCAGCAGATGGTAAGGCTTTGCTCCAAAATCCTAAGGGTCTGCGTTGTGATTCTCCTATAGGGGCCTGCCAAAGGCTCCAGACAGCATCTCTATTTGCCACTGACACTTCCAGCACCATTGGATCTGCTGGATCATATGGCCCAAGTGGCAGAGCAGCTTGCACAGCAGCCTGGACCTGTCGCAGAGCCTCCTCTTGTTCAGGTCCCCACTCAAAATTAGCAGCTTTTCTGGTCACTCGATAAATGGGCCGGAGTAGTACACCCAAATGAGGAATATGTTGTCGCCAAAATCCAAAAAGACCCACTAGGCATTGTGCCTCTTTTTTGGTTGTGGGAGGGGCCAGATGCAGCAATTTATCCTTCACCTTAGAAGGGATATCTCGACATGCCCCACACCACTGGACACCTAGAAATTTTACTGAGGTGGAAGGCCCCTGTATTTTTGTTGGATTTATCTCCCATCCTCTGACACGCAAATGCCTTGCCAGTAAATCTAGAGTAGTTGCTACTTCTTGCTCACTAGGTCCAATCAACATGATATCATCAATATAATGGACCAGTGTGATGTCTTGTGGGAGGGAGAAACGATCAAGGTCTCTGCGAACAAGATTATGACATAGGGCTGGAGAGTTGATATACCCCTGAGGTAGGACAGTGAAAGTATATTGCTGACCTTGCCAGCTGAAAGCAAACTGTTTCTGGTGGTCCTTACTAATAGCTATTGAGAAAAAAGCATTTGCCAGATCAATAGCTGCATACCAGGTACCAGGGGATGTATTGATTTGCTCAAGCAATGATACTACATCTGGAACAGCAGCTGCAATTGGAGTTACCACCTGGTTGAGTTTACAATAATCCACTGTCATCCTCCAAGACCCATCTGTTTTCTGCACAGGCCAAATAGGAGAGTTGAATGGGGATGTGGTGGGAATCACCACCCCTGCATCTTTCAAGTCCTTAAGAGTGGCAGTAATCTCTGCAATCCCTCCAGGAATACGGTATTGCTTTTGATTTACTATTTTACTTGGTAGGGGCAGTTCTAGTGGCCTCCACTTGGCCTTTCCCACCATAATAGCCCTCACTGCATGAGTTAGAGAACCAACGTGGGGATTCTGCCAGCTGCTCAGTATGTCTATGCCAATTATACATTCTGGAACTGGGGAAATAACTACAGGATGGGTCCGGGGGCCCACTGGACCCACTGTGAGACGGACCTGAGCTAAAACTCCATTGATCACCTGGCCTCCATAAGCCCCCACTCTGACTGGTGGCCCAGAGTGACGTTTTGGGTCCCCTGGAATTAATGTCACTTCTGAACCAGTGTCTAATAATCCCCGAAATATCTGATCATTTCCTTTTCCCCAATGCACAGTTACCCTGGTAAAAGGCCGTCGGTCTCCTTGGGGAAGACTTAGAGGAAGGTCAATGGTATAAATTTGTGGCAGTGTAACAGGTTTCTTCCCCATAGGGACCTGGCCTCCCCTTCATTCAAGGGGCTCAGGGTCTGTAAACTGTTTCAAGTCTGGAAATTGATTAAGGGGCCGTGACTCTGTGTTTTTGTAATTCAGGTTAGACTTCTGTTCCCTTGACCTAGAACTCTTTTGTTTATACAGCTCCAACAAGAATTTAGTAGGCTGCCCTTCTATTGTATTTCTAGGCACCCCATGATTTACTAGCCAATGCCACAAATCTCTGCGTGTCATATAATTTTGATGCCTCCTTTGAGTTTGTTGTCTATTATAATACCCACATCTACCCTGTCTTTGGTGATTAAGTGCTGCCACCTGGCTTCTGCCAACTCGGGATCCTGTCATCCCCATTGTGTTTAAGGATTCCAGCTCAGTGACAGCAGTTCCTACAGTAATATCTGACCTACAGAGAAGTGCAACCACAGAGCTCTTTAGGGATGATGGTGCTAGTCTCACAAATTTATTTCTCACTGTTCTGGTAAAAGGTGCATCCTCTGGACATTCCTGGGGTGTAAGAGCATGCTTTGCATGATAAATCCACTCTAACATCCCAATCTCTCTAAGCCTCTGGATCCCCTCATCTACATTATACCAGGGCAGTTCTGGCATTTCAACCTCAGGTAATGTTGGCCACCTTTTGATCCATGTTTCAACCAACCACCCAAACAAGCTGTTAACACCTTTTCTAACTGCTCGAGCTATAACATTGAATGCAGAATCTCTGCTTAGTGGGCCCATATCAATAAATTCAGCCTGATCCAGCCTTATATTTCTCCCACCATTATCCCACACTCTTAAAATCCATTGCCACACATATTCCCCTGATTTCTGTCTATATAAATTGGAAAACTCACACCGTTCTTTTGGAGTATAACGTACCTCCTCATGTGTGATACTTTGTACCTCACCTTTAGGGGCCTGTTGGGACTTTAGTCTAGTTATAGGTCTAGAAGAAATGAGGGGTGGTGGGGGTGGGTCATGAAAAGAATTAGAAATATCTTCCAAGCCATTTGCTTCAGGGCTTTCATTTGCAGTTTCATCTGGTGAAACAGGATTAATCACTCTAGGGCTAATCCCTTCAGGAGGAGGTTGGGTGGCCAATTCCTCAAGGCAAGCTGGAGGTGGGGCGGCTATGTCCTCAGGGCAGACTATTACAGGGTTATCTAAAGAAGGCTCAGCATGGTCTAGGGTTTCAACCTCACCCCCAACATCATTATCAATCCATATGTCACCATCCCATTTTTCAGGGTCCCACTCCTTTCCAATCAATGCCCTCACTTTAACGGCAGACACCATGCAAGACTGAGATTTCAGTTTACGTTGTAAAGTTGCTACTCTAACAATAAGATTCTGAGTCTGATTTTCAGAGATCTCAAGTCTACAGCTACAGGAAATAAAATTTTCCTTCAGGATACTCATAGAAACCTCTACATCTTTCAGACGGCACTTAAGCTTCTTGTTTGAAGCCTTAAGCCCATCCCTTTCACCCTTTAATGTAGACAGTGTATCTAACAACAACCAACCAACATCTCTATAACTCTTATTTCTACAAAACTCTGTAAAGGTGTCAAAAACACTATCCCCCAGAGTCTGGCTTCGTACAAGCGAAGCATTAGGAGAATCAAATGATGATATTTTGACTATCTCCTTTGCCAACTCAGTCCATGGATTGGGAGTGTCATTCTGATTACGGGAATCAGAGTCCTTAGTGTCTCTGAGCCCAGTCAGAGTAGAAAACCATTCATAAAAACCCATTTTTAAGATTCTGTTCCTTAAGAACCACTCCCGGTACCAAGATGTATTAGTTAGGGTTCTCTAGAGAAACAGAATCAACAGGGAACACTTGCAAATATAAAATTTATGAAAGTGTCTCACGTGACCGTAGGAATGCAGAGTCCAAAATCCACAGGGCAGGCTGCGAAGCCGATGACTCCAATGGATGGCCTGGATGAACTCCACAGGAGAGGCTCACCAGCCAAAGCAGGAATGCAACCTGTCTCCTCTGAGTCCTCCTTAAAAGGCTTCCCATGATTGGATTTAGCATCACTAATTGCAGAAGACACTCCCCTTTGGCTGATTACAAATGGAATCAGCTGTGGATGTAGCTGACGTGATCATGACCTAATCCTATGAAATGTCCTCATTGCAACAGACAGGCCAGTGCTTGCCCAATCAGATGAACAGGTACCACAACTTGGCCAAGTTGACACCTGTCCCTAACCATGACACCTTCTTTTACTACCCATCCCACGTTCCCTTTACCATCAGCAAGCACTTCATCTGGTCCTGGTTTTTTGCCAGGTGTGGTGACCAAAGCTTAATTCTTGAAGTTTTTCTGGGCCATTGGTAGTTCTGCCTGGATTGGGTTCTTACAGTTTTCTATTACTTCAATCACAGGTCATGTAGTACTAAGAGATGCCCTAGGGGAGCTCTTATAATCCAGTAAAACTCTCCTTTGCATTCATTGTGTAACTGTGGTCCCTTTTCATCTTAATAGTCAGGATCAATCACCCCACACAGAACAGTAATCCCCTTTTGTTCCTATTGATTCAGTGGCATAAGAAGCCCAAAGAGGCCAGGTGGCAGTCTTAACTTCCAGCTCAATGGAATTATTGTTGTGTCTCCTGGTAGGAGCACTCCTCTTTTTGGAACTAAGACCTGTAGAGCAGCAGAGCTTAAGCCTTCAAGGACAGGAAGCAAAAATTTTCCTAGTGAATTATTAGGGTTGATTGTGAGTGGTGCCACTCCCATTTCCACCCCTTGATTCCTGGACCCATGAATCCTGCATATGGGAGAAACAGCAGCATACAGTAGACACTGATTCAGGTTCCAGCCCTGCAAGGTATTGCTGCCTAGTTGGCACCATAATTGAGTCTGCAAAAGGCCATTCCACTGATCTATCAATCCAGCTGCCTTTTGATGATGGGGAACATGGCAAGACCAGAGAATTCCATGAGCATGTGTCCATTCCCACACTACATTTGGCGTGTACTGGGTTCCCTGATCAGAAGCAATGCTGTGTGGAATACCATGATGGTGGATAAGGCATTCCATAAGTCCATGTATGGTTGCTTTTGGCGGAAGCATTGCATGCAAGGAAGGCAAACCCACATCCAGAGTACATGTCTATTATAGTTAGAACAAATCACTGCCCCTTCCATGATGGAAGTGGTCCAATGTAATCAACCAGTCACCAGGTAGCAGGCTGATTACCTTGGGGAATGGTGTCATATCAGGGACTGAGTGTGGGTCTCTGTTGCTTGCAGATTGGGCACTCAGCAGTGGCTGTAGCCAGATCAGCCTTGGTGAGAAGAAGTCATGTTGCTGAGCCCATGAGTAACTTCCACCCCTACCACCATGCCCACATCTTTCATGAGCCCATTGGGCAGTGGTGAGAGAGGTTGAGGAAAGAGGATGACTTGTATCTACAGGGTGGGTCATCTTTTCCACTTGATTATTAAAGCCTTCTTCTGCTGAAATCATCCTCTGGTGAGCATTCACATGGAACACAAATGTCTTCATGTTCTTTGCCCACTCAGAAAGGTCTATCCACATACCTCTTCCCCAGACCTCTTTGTTACCAATTTTCTGAACATGCTCTTTCCAAGTCCCTGACCATCCAGTCAAACCATTACCGACAGCCCATGAGTCAGTATATAAATGCACCTCTGGCCAGTCCTTCCAAGCAGAATGAAAAACCAGGTGCACTGCTCAAAGTTCTGCCCACTGGGAGGATTTCCCCTCATCACTGTCCTTCAAGGATACCCCAGAAAGGGGTTGTAGTGCTGCAGCTGTCCACTTTAAAGTGGTTCCTGCATATCATGCAGAACCATCTGTAAACCATCTGAGCTTTTTGTTCCTCAGCCAACTGACTAAAAGGAACTCTGCAAAGGGCCATAGCTCTGGTCTGGGAAAGAGAGGGTAATATGACAAGAGTGGGGGCCATGGGCATTTGGGCCACTTCCTCATGTAACTTATTTGTGCCTTCAAGATGTACTTGAGCCCTGTCTCTTATATGCCATTTCCATTTTATGATGGGGTGCTGCTGTTGCCATCTAACTTTATGGCTTGGTGAGTCAGGCATCACCCAGCTCATGGTGACCACTCAGGTCTCATGGTAACCTAGTGGCCCGTGGTTAAGTGTTCAGTCTATACTAAGGCCCAGTACCAGGTTAAAAGCTATTTCTCAAAAGGAGAATAGTTATCTGCAGCAGATGGTAAGGCTCTAAAATCCTAAGGGTCTGCGTTATGATTCTCCTATAGGGGCTGCCAAAGGTGCCAGACAGCATCCCTATTTGCCACTGACATTTCCAGCCCCATTGTATCTGTTGGATCATATGGCCCAAGTGGCAGATCAGTTTGACGCGGCAGCCTGGATCTGTCACAGAGCCTCCTCTTGTTCCAGTCCCCACTATAAACTACCAGTTTCTCTGGTCACTTGGTAAGTGGGCTGGGATAACACACTCAAATTAGGAACATGTTGTCTTCAAAATCCAAAGAGGTCAACTAGGAATTGTGCCTCATTTTTGGTCATAGGAGGGGCCAGATGCAGCAGCTTATCCTTCACCTTAGGAGGGATATCTAGACATGACCTACACTACTGGACATCTATAAATTTTACTGAGATGGAAGGTCCCTGTATTTGTTGGATTTATCTCCTATCCCCTGTCATGCCTTACCAATAAATCTAGAGTAGTTGCTAGGTTTTGCTCACTAGGTCCAATCAACATGATATCATCAATATAATGGACCAGTGTGATTTCTTTGGGGGAGGGAGAAACGATCAAGTTCCTTGTAGACAAGACTGAGACATAAGGCTGAAGAGTTGATATACCCCTGAGGCAAGACAGTGAATGCATACTGCAGGCCTTTCCAGGTGAATGCAAACTGTTTCAGGTGGTTCTTACAGATGGCTATTGAGAAAAAAGCACTTGCCAGATCACTAGCTGCATATCAGGTGCCAGGAAATGTGCTGACTTGCTCAAGCAATGATACCACATCTGGAGCAGCAGTTGCAATTGGAGTCACCACCTGGTTAAGTTTACAATAATCCACTGCCATCCTCCAAGTTCTATTTATTTTCTGTACAGGCCAAATAAGAGAGTTGAATGGGATGTAGTGGGAATAGCCACCCATGCATCCTTCAAGTCCTTAAGAGTGGCACTAATCTCTGCAGTCCCTCCAGGAATAAGCTATTGCTTCTGATTCACTATTTGGCTTGGTAAGGAGTGGTTCTAGTAGCTTTCACTTGGCCTTTCCTACCATAATAGCCCTCACTCCACAAGTCGGAGAACCAATGTGGGCAATCTACCAGTTGCTGAGTATGTCGATTCCAGTTATGCATTGTGGAACTGGGAAATGATCACAGAATGGGTCCAAGGACACACTGTATCCACTGTGAGATGGACCTGAGATAAAACTCTATTGATCACCTGTCCTCCATAAGCCCCTACTCTGGTGGACCAAAGTGATGCTTTGAGTCTCCTGGAATTAGTATCACTTCTGAGGCAGTGTCCAGTAATCTCCAAAATATTTGATCATTTCCTTTCCCCCAGGACACAGTCATCCTGGTGAAAGGCTGTAGGTCTCCTGGGGTAAGACTGAGATGAAGGTCAATAGTGTAAATTTTGGGCAGTGTTAAAGGGCCCTTCCCCAAGGGTAACCAGTCTTCCCTTCATTCAAGGGGCTCTGGGTCAGTAAACTGTCTCAAGTCTGGGAATTTATTAAGGGGTAATTCAAGTAATTAGATTCTGTTCACTTGACCAGAATCCTTCTGCTTATACATCTCAAACAAAAATTTAGTAGACTGCCATCTGTTTTACTTCTAGGTACTGTATGATCTTCTAGCCAATGCCACAAGTCTCTGTGAGTCAGATTATTTTGACTGCCACTTTGAGTCTGCTGTCCACTGTGGTGGACATGCCCACTTAGGATCTGGTCATCCCTATTGTGTTTAAGGATTCAGCTCAGAGACAGCAGTTCCAAAGTAATACCTGACCTAAAGAGAAGAGTGACTTCAGAGATCTTCAGGGATGATGGAACTAGTCTCATGAAATTATTTCTCAAGGTTCTGGTGAAAGATGTGTCCTCTGGACATTCCTGGGATGTGTAAGCATGTCTTCCACGATAGATCCCCTCTAACATTCCAATCCCTCTAAGCCTTTGAATCCCCTCATCTACATTATACCAGGGCAGTTCTGCCATTTTGACCCCAGGTAATGTTGGCCACCCTTTGATCCATGTTTCAGCCAACCATTGAAACAAGCTGTTAATGCCCTTTCTAATCCCTTGAACTACAACATTGAATGCATTATCTTCTTAATGGGTCTGTCAATATATTCAGTTTGATCCAATTTTATATTCCTTCCACCATTAATTATTCCACACCCTTAATAATATTCCCACACATATTCCCCTGATTTCTGTCTATATAGATTGGAAAACTCATGCAGTTCCACTTGAGTATAGCATACCTCCTCATGAGTCACACTTTCTTCACCTTTCGTGGTTTGTTGGGATTTTATTCTAGCTATAGGTCTTGAAGTAAAGAAGGGCAGTGGTGGTGGGCCATAAAAAGAAGTAGAAGTGGCTTTTAAGCCAATTACCTCAGGGCGTTCTTGCAGTGTCATCCGGTGAAACAGGATTAGTTGCTCCAAACAGAGGAGTGAGGGCTGTTTCCCCAGGGGAGGTAGTTACAGGGTTAGCAGGCACTGAAGGGTTAATCTTGTTAGGTGGAATTTGTATGGTAGACCCCTGTGGGGAGACTGGAGGCCAGGAAGCCTCTTCTTCAAGGCAGATGGAAGGTCGGGAAGCTCTTTCCTTAGGACAGTCCATTACAGGTCTATCTAGCAAAGGCTCAGCAGATTCCAAGGATCCTGCCTCCCCATCACCATCAATATCAAGCCATGTATCACCATCCTATGTTTCAGGATCACATTCTTTTACAATCAAAGTCCTCACTTTTATAGCAGACACCCTGCAAGGTTGAGATTTTAGTTTATGTTGTAAATACTTGCACAATGAATCTTTGTGTCTTGTTTTCAGAGATCACAGATCTGCTACCTCAGGAAATAAGGTTTTCTTTCAGGGCACATATGGAAACTTTTACATCCTTAATACAGTGCTTAAGGTGCAAATTTGAAGTCTTCAGCTCATCCTTTTCCCTCATCACTGTATCCAGCATATTTAACAATGACCAGCCAACATCATTTTACCTCTTACTTCCACAAAAACTCTGTAAAGGTATAAAAATCAGTCTCACCCAGAGCATTGCTTTGGATAAGCATACAATTAGCAGAATCTAATGGAGGATATTTTGGTATCTCTTTTGCTAACTCACCCCATGGTCTGTCAGTGCCATCTTGATTATTGGAAACAAAGTCATTAGTGCCTCTGCATCTAGTCAGAGTAGAAAACCAATGGTAAAAACCCATTTTTAAGGTTATGTTTCTCAAGAACCACTGCTGGTACCAAGCTGTGTAAGTCAGGGTTCTCTAGAGAAACAGAACCAACAAGAGAGATCTGTAAATATGAGATTTATAGTGCACTGCTGTAGGAATGGAAGAGTCCAAAATCCATAGGGCAATCTTGTGCACCTTGCAGTTCCATTGAAGGGTCTGGATGAACTCCACAAGAAAGGCTCACTGGCTGAAGAAGCAGTGAAAGGGTCTCTCTTCTTCCTTAAAAAGCAAACAAACAAACCAAAAACCAAAACTTCACCTGATTGGATTTTTTCTGTGGGAGATACACCTTAGTTGATGGCAGATGTAAGCAGCCACAGATGCAATCAAATGACTGTTCTAGTTTGCTAGCTGCTGGAATGCAATACATCAGAAACAGAATGTTAAAAAGGGAAATTTAATAAGTTGGTAATTTATAGTTCTAAGGCTGAGAAAATGTCCCAGTTAAAGCAAGTCTATAGAAATGTCCAATCTAAGGCATCCAGGGAAAGATACCTTGGTTCAAGAAGGCCGATGAAGTTCAGGGTTTCTTTCTCAAGTGGAAGGGCACATGGTGAACACAGTCAGGGTTCCTCTCTCATCTGGAAGGGCACATGGTGAACACAGCATCACCTGCTAGCTTATTCTCCTGGCTTCCTGTTTCATAAGCTCCCCAGGAGGCATATTCCTTCTTCATCTTCAAAGGCACTAGTTGGTGGACTCTGCTTCTCGTGGCTATGTCGTTCTGCTCTCTCTGACTCTCTCTCATTCTCCAAAATGTTTCCTCTTTTATAGGGCTCCAGAAACTTATCAAGACCCACCCAAATTGGTGGAGACATGTCATCACCTAATCCAGTTTAACAACCACTCTTGATTAAATCACATCTCCATGGAGATGGTCTGATTACAGTTTCAAACATACAGTATTGAATAAAGATTATTCTACCTTTATGAAATGGGATTTAGATTAAAACATGGCTTTTCTAGGGTACAAGCATCCTTTCAACCAGCACACTGATGAATTAATGCAGCAGCCTTCTGGTTTATCAATCAGCCATAAAATATCTTTGCAACAATGGTCAGAATAGTGCTTGCCTGATTAGACAACTAGGTATCATCACTTGGCCAAGTTGACACAAGAACCTAACCATCACTGGGCGGGCCGCGGTGGCTCAGCGGGCAAAGTGCTTGCCTGCTATGCCGGAGGACCTCGGTTCGATTCCCGGCCCCAGCCCATGTAACGAAAACGGAGAAACAAAATACAATAAAACAAGAAAATGTTTAAAAGATGTTTCCCTTTCTTCCTCTCTTCCTTCCTTCTATCCTTCCTTCCTTCTCTCTGTCTTTCCTTTAAAAAAAAAAAAAAAAAAAAAAAAAAAAAAAAAAAAAAAAAAGAACCTAACCATCACATATCCCATTTTCAACACTTTTCCCTGTTGACATTCACTTGTTCTCCCTCATGTAAAAACATTTTTATATTTGTATATTTAGTCACCATGATTGTCCACTCCAGGTTTTGATAAGTTAAACAGTCCCATTTTATCCTCTATCTTTCCTTCTGCTGTTATACATGCCCCTATCCTTCCACTTTTTACTAATCTCACAGTCAGCTTTTTGCATTGTACTTACAATATTGTGCTACCATCAGACAGTGCTGTGCTATCCATTTCTGAATTTTTACGCTTAATCAGGTTGTCCATTCTGTACTCCTTCAGAACCAAATGCCCCATCTCTACACTCCTTCTATCTCCTGATAAATGTGTTCTCAACTTTAACTCTCAAAATTTGCTCATTACTCTTAGTTCCTATTAGTGTTATCATACAGCATTTGTTATTTTGTTTCTTTTTTTTAAGTGATACTGACAGAATTTGTTTTATAAAAGCAGCTTAATTTCTTGTCTCTAGGTGCATGTATATAAAAATTATGGGAAACACAGCCCAGAGCTTAATGGTATACTTTGATTTTTCAAAAGGATTACTTTTTATCAACTCAGCAGATGTTTGAAAACCTACTATGTTAGAATACAAATACAATAAAGCACTTTTCTTCTTAAGGAACTCATAGCTGAGAGGAAGCATGTTGACAGTGGCAGCAAGTGGTTAAAGGGCAAACAACTTTGGGGGCATAAAGGAGGTGGCTATTATTGGGTGAGGAGGGATAAGAGAGAGATCAGCGAAGCCTTCTCAAGGTGGCTCAAGATGCTTGAGTTCATGCCAGAAGAATTAAGTAGCAGTTCACCTGATAGAAGACAGAGAAGATTGTAGAGAAACTTAGGAAGATGACAGGTCAGGACTTGGTGATTTATTAGACTTGGTAGCCTATAGTTGAGGGGAAGGCCCATTTTCAGTTTGGCCTTATGTCTGGGATTGGCTTACTGACTCTTTACAAGATAGAAAATACAGGAGGAGATCGTTTAGGGAGAAAGATCTGTTTAGTTTTTTTTTTATATAACTTTTTTTATTGTATAGTGTAACATATATACAAAGCAAATAAATAAATAAATAAAAAAACAATAGTTTTCAAAGCACTCTTCAAAAAGTGGTTACAGGATAGATTCCAGAGTTTGTCATGGGCTACCATACGATCCTCTCATATTCTTCCTTCTAGCTGCTCCAGAATATAGGAGACTAGAAGGCTTAAGTACTTTTTTATCATCACAGTTGACTTTTTTCCTTCTTTTTTTTGTGAACAATAACATATATACAAAAAAGCTATAAATTTCCAAGCGCAGCACCACAATTAGTTGTAGAACATATTTCAGACTTTGACATGGATTAGAATTTCACAATTTTAGGTTTTTACTTCTAGCTGCTCTAAAATACTGGAGACTAAAGGAGATACCAATTTAATGATTCAGCATTCATATTCATTTGGTAAGTATAATTCCACCATTACCTTTGATGTTTCCATACCTCTCATTAGGGTTGTTTGGGCTATGGCAATTCTAAATTTTTGCTATTGGAAGGGTCTGTCACTAATATGGGGTAGGGAGATGGAACTATCTGATGTTCTGGAGAGGCTGGGCTAGGTTTCAAGACTTATCTGGACCAGGGATACATTTGGAAGTTGTAGGTTCCTGGGAAGTTACTCTAGTGCCTGGAAGTCTTGTGGAATCTTATAAATTATCATACGTGTTTCTTGGGGTTGGCTGGAATGGTCCTGGTTTGGTTTGGAAGGTTATGATAGGTAGCAAGGTCTACCTGAAGCTTGTGAAAGAGTAATCTCCAGAGTAACCTCTCAACTCTATTTGAACTCTCATTGCCACTGATACTTTATTAATTACACTTCTTTCCCCCTATTTGGTCATGATGGAATTGTTGATCCCACAGTGACAGGTCTGGGCTCATCCCTGGGACTCCTCTCCCATGTCACCAGGGAAACTTTCACCCCTGGATGTCATGTCTCATGTAGTGGGGAAGGCAATGATTTCACTTGCACATTTGGGCTTACAGAAACTGAGGCCACATCTGAGCAACAACAAATATCATCCAAAAGTAACCCTTAGGCATGCTGTTCTAGTTTTCTAGCTGCTGGAACGCAATATTCCAGAAACAGAATGGCTTCTAAAAGGGAAATTTAATAAGTTGGTAGTTTACAGTTCTAAGGCTGAGAAAATGTCCCCATTAAAGCAAGTCTATAGAAATGTCCAATCCAAGTCATCCAGGGAAAGATACCTTGGTTCAAGAAGGTCAGTTGAAGTTCAGGATTTCTCTCTCAAGTGGAAGGGCACATGGTGAACATAGAGTTTCTCTCTTAGCTGGAAGGGCACATGGTGAGCACAAGCATCATTTGCTAGCTTTCTCTTGGCTTCCTGTTTCATGAAGCTCCCCGGGAGGAATTTTCCTTCTTCATCTCCAAAGGTCGCTGGCTTGTAGGCTCTTTGCTTCTCATGGCTATGCCATCCTTCTCTACTCTCTCTGAATCTCTATCATTCTCCAAAATGTTCCCTCTTTTATAGGACTTCAGAAAATAATCAAGACCCACCCAAATGGGTGGAGACATGTCATTACCTAATCAAGTTTAACAACCACTCTTGATTAAATCACATCTCTGGGGAGATGATCTAATTACAGTTTCAGGCATACGATACTGAATAGGGATTAGAAGAAATGGCTGCCTTTACAAAGTGGGATTAGGATTAAAACATGGTTTTTCTATCAATTCTATTCTGAATTAGATTATGCACTACAGAAAATTTCAGTTTCAGATCAAATAAACTTTTCTTCCACTGGTCTAAAAGAGTATGTGTGGTTCTAAAATATTGAAGATAGAAATGACATACATCATTTCAAACCAACACACATGACTATAGGTAGTCTAAACTTCTCCTCTATCTATATAAGCTTCACAAGAGTAAGCCTCGTGATCAAGGGCATGGCCTATTGATTTGGGTGTCCCTAAAGTTTGACACAGTAACAGGGGATGCCCTGATGGTAAGGTTTAATAGTTCCATAATCTTTTTCCCTTCCCTCAGAGGACTTTGCTAATACTTTTGGATTATCTGCTTAATATACTCTAGGATGTACCCAAGGCATTACAATAATCTGTACAGGATTAAAGGACCTCTTTCTTATTCCATGCTCCCTGTGTTTCAGTTGTTCAAATGAGCTATACAAATAGGTTGAATTAGGTTATGCACTACAGAAAATTTCAGTTCCAGATCAAATAAACTTTTCTTCCATTGGTCTCAAAGAGTATGTGTGGTTCTAAAATATAGACACTGTCTTCCTTACCCCTATGTTCCGAATTAATTTAACTCCAATCTGTTTGGCTGTGTTCTTATCTCTAAATATCAGGTCATATATATATATATATATATATATATATATATTAGCCTTTCAAGATCCAGAAATAATGATCACCACTCTGGACTTAATGTGTATGTTCTAAAAGCTTACAACCTAGACCCCTGTTTTCTTAAAAGCATTTTCTAAAGGTGACCATACCATTGTTGTTTTTTTTGTTTCTGGTTTATTTTGTCTCGTCAAATATCCTGCATGTTCATTCACATCGTTGCATGCCTCATGACAATGTTCCTTATTGTAGCAGCACAGCCTTCGTTCATAAGTGTACACCATCATTCACCATTCTACTTCTCTGTCCATTCATCCTTCAGCCACCTGCATTCATTGGGCATCATGTAGAGGGCCCAAAGTCCACAGTCCATCAACATTTTAGATAATTTCATTGTTCCCAAGTGACAGAAAACCAATAAACACACCCTTGCCAAATAGGAAGTCTAAACCTCCTCTTAACTCTTGTCCCTCCCTCTGTTATTTGCCTTTGCTCTTAGGGATGATGGTTTACTTTTGACATGGCTCATAGCATGCAATAGCAGTTTTTCCCCTTACCCTGTACTTAAATACTTTTTATACAAGAATCATATCTTTGAAGTGAGAACTAATTCATATTTCTAGTGTTAATCATTGGAACATGTAGGTCTGTACAACCCCTTTCAATCTTGTTCATTTTCAATATGGTAATATTACTTATAGACACACTAGAGGACTACCTTCACTCCTATCTACTCCCTTACATTGGAGTTCAACCTCATTAGCTAATAATTCATCCATCTCTAGCTTCTATGTATCTCTAAGTCCCCTATATTCTGTAATGTAAGCCTCTGATTATACCTTTATGTTGGTCATATAATCATATATGAAATTGTGATTATATGATCTATCCTTTTGTGTCTGGCTAATTTCACTCAGCATTATGTCCTCAAGGCTCATCCATCTTGTCGTGTGCTTTAGTACATCATTTTATCTTACTGCTGCATAATATTCCATCGTGTGTATATACCACATTTTATTGATCCACTCATCTGTTGATGGACATTTGGTTTGTTTCCATCTTTTGGTGATTGTAAATAATGCTATGAACATCGGTGTGCAAATGTCTGTTTGTGTCATTGCTTTAGGCTCTTCTGGGTAAATACCAAGTAGTGCTATTGCTGGGTTGTAGGAAAACTCAATATTTAGTTTCCTAAGGAACCGCCAAACAGTCTTCCATAGTGGCTGCACCATTATACATTCCCACCAGCAGTACATAAATGTCCTAGTTTCTCCACATCCTCTCCAATATTTATAGTTTCCTGTTTGTTTAACAGCAGCCATTCTTATAGGTGTGAGGTGGTATCTCATTGTACTCTTGATCTGCATTTCCATTATAACCAATGAAAATGAGCATCTCTTCATGTGCTTTTGAGCCATCGGTATAATGCCTATTCAAATTTTTAGCCCATTTTATAATTGGGTTGTTTGTTCTTTTGTTGTTGGATTGTATGATTTCTTTGTATATATAGGAAATCAAACCTTTGTCTGATATGTGATTTCCAAATATTTTCTCCCATTGAGTTGGCTGCCTCGTCACCTTTTTGACAAAGTCTTTTGAGGGGCAGAAGCATTTGATTTTGAGGAGTTCCCATTTATCTATTTTTCTTTTGTTGCTCGTACTTTGGGTGTAAAGTTTAGGAAGCTACTTCCTATCACTAGGTCTTGAAGATGTTTCCCCACATTTTCTTCTAGAAGCTTTATGGTGCTAGTTATTATATTTAGGTGTTTGATCCACTTTGAGTTAATTTTTGTGTAGGGTGTAAGATAGGGGTCCTCTTGCATTCTCTTGTCTATTGATTTCCAGTTCTTCCATGCCCAATTATTGAAAAGACTATTTTGTCCCAGTTCAGAGGATTTGGGGCCTTGTCAAAAATCAGTTGACCACAGATTTGGTTGTCTGTTTCTGCACTGTCAATTCGATTCCATTGGTCAATGTTTCTATCTTTGTGCCAGTACCATGCTGTTTTGACCACTGTGGCTTTATAAAAGGTTTTTTTTTTTTAAAAAAAAAAAGGAAATTTAATAAGTTGCAAGTTTACCATTCTAAGCCTATGGAAATATCTAAACTATGACATCTAGAGAAAGATACCTTAATTCAAGAAAGGTCAATGCATCTGGAACAACTCTGTTACTGGGAAGGCATGCTGGTCCCTTGCTCCTAGGCTTCGTTGCATTCTCTCTTTCTGTGGGGATTCCTCATTTTGCTTCTCCAGGGTTGGTTTTCATCTCTTGGTTTCCCTTGGCTCTCTCAAGGTTCTGGCTTGCTTAACATCTCATGGTGACATCTTCTTGCTCCAAGCATCTCCAAACATCAGCATCTGTGTCAGCTCTACGCCTAAGTTTTTGTTGGGTCTCTCTCTCTGTTGGCTCTGAGTTTTCTCCAAAATGTTTACCCCTTTATAGACTCTAATAATCTAATCAAAACCCACCTAGATTTGGCGAAGTCATATCTCCAACTAATCAAATGTTTACAATAGGCACGACCCATCTCTGTGGAGATAATCTAATCAAAGTTTCCAAGGTACAGTATTGAATCAGGATTAACAGTGACATCTGCTTCCACAAGATTGGATCAGGATTAAAATATGGCACTTCTGGGGTACATAATACTTTCAAACTGGCAGGGAAGGAAAAAATACGTGAAACTATTGAACTTTCCCATCTGGGAAGTCCTGGGTACCCTCTCAACCACGGGGACTCCCAGGAAAATGTGCCTGTCCCTTGATTTTTTAAAAAATTTTGTACCAAATGAATATTTTTTGCCTTTTTCTCACACATAAGTTAAAATTTTTAGATATTAATTACCATCTATTTTCAGTACCCTGCAGTATTGACAGTTTTTTCTTCTTCCTCATGCAAAAACATTTTTAAATTTGTACATTTAGTCACTATCATTATACACTCTTGGCATTCCTAGATTATACCATGTCAGTCTTTATTGTCTATCTTTCTTTCTGATTTCTTTTGGGCCCCCAGCCCTCCTCCATCATTCTCACATTCAGCTTCACTCAGTGTTCTAACATAATTGTATTACAGTTATGTAGTATTGTGCTATCCATTTCTGAATTTTTACAATCAGTCCTGTTGCACAAACTGCATCCCTTCAGCTTCAATTACCCAATATCTTACCATATTTCTATCTCTTGATAGTTTCTGTTAACAACTGAAATTCTCCAAGTTTATTCACTAATGTCAGTGCATATCAGTGAGACCATACAGTACTTGTCCTTTTGTTTCTGGCTAATCTCACTCAGCACAATGTCTTTAAGGTCCGTCCATGTTGTTACATGCCTCATAACTTTATTCTGTCTTACAGCTGCATAATATTCTATCATATGTATATACCATAGCTGGTTTAGCCCCTCATCTGTTGATGGACATTTTGGCTGTTTCCCTCTCTTGGCAATTGTAGATAATGCTGCTATAAACATTGGTGTACAAATGTCCGTTTGTGTCCTTACCCTCATGTCCTCTGAATAGATACCTAGTAATGGTACTGCTGGGTCATATGGTGTCATGGTTAGGGACAGGTGTCAACTTGGCCAAGTTGTGGTACCTGTTCATCTGATTGGGCAAGTGCTGGCCTGTCTGTTGCAATGAGGACATTTCATAGGATTAGGTCATGATCACGTCAGCTACATCCACAGCTGATTCCATTTGTAATCAGCCAAAGGGGAGTGTCTTCTGCAATTAGTGATGCTAAATCCAATCATGGGAAGCCTTTTAAGGAGGACTCAGAAGAGACAGATTCCATTCCTGCTTTGGCTGGTGAGCCTCTCCTGTGGAGTTCATCCAGGCCATCCATTGGAGTCATCAGCTTCACAGCCTGCCCTGTGGATTTTGGACTCTGCATTCCTACGGTCACGTGAGACACTTTCATAAATTTTATATTTGCAAGTGTTCCCTGTTGATTCTGTTTCTCTAGAGAACCCTAACTAATACATATGGCAAATCTATACTTAGCTTCCTGAGAACTCTCCAAACTGCCTTCCACAGTGGTTGTACCATTTGACATTCCCACCAACAGTTGCTAAGTTTGCTTCTTTCTCCACATCTCATTCATTGTCGTTTTATGTTTTATTGATAATGGCCATTCTGGTAGGGGGTGAGATGATACGTCATTGTGGTTTTGATTTGCATTTCCCTTATAGCCAGGGAAGGTGAACATATTTTCATGTGCCTTTTGGCCATTTGTTTTTCCTCTTCTGAGAAGTGTCTGTTCAAGTCTTTTGCCCATTTTGTAATTGGGTTCTTTGTCTTTTTGTTGTTAAGTTGAACAATCTCATTATATATTCTGGATACTATATCTTTATCTGGTATATCATTTCCAAATATTGTCTCCCATTGTGTAGACTGTCTTTTTACTTTCTTGATGAAGTTCTTTGATGCTCAAAAGTGTTTAATTTTGAGGAGTTCCTATTTATTTATTTATTTATTTATTTATTTATTTATTTATTTATTCATTCCATGCCCATGCTTTGGGTGTAAGGTCTAGGAAACTGCCTCCTAAGGTTTAGGAAACCACCTCTTATTATAAGATTGATAAGATATTTACCTACATTTTCTTCTAACAGCTTTATTGTCTTAGATCTAATGTTTAGGTCTTTGATCCATTTGGAGTTAATTTTTGTATAAGGTGTGAGATGTGGATCCTCTTTCATTATTTTGCATATGGATATCCAGTTCTCTAGGCACCATTTATTGAAGAGACTGTTCTGTCCCAAGTGAGTTGGTTTGACTGCCTTATCAAAGATCAATTGTCCATAGATGAGAGGGTCTATTACTGAAAACTCTATTCAATTACATTGGTCAGTATATCTATCTTTATGCCAGTTTTGACCACTGTAGCTTCATAATATGCCTTAAAGTCAGGTAGCATGAGACCTCTGACTTCATTTTTCTTTCTGAGGATACTTTTAGCTATTCGGGGCACCCTGCCCTTCCAGATAAATTTGGTTATTGGTTTTTCTATTTCTGAAAAATAAGTTTTGGGGATTTTAATTGGTATTGTATTGAATCTGTAAATCAATTTAGGTAGAATTGACATCTTAACTATATTTAGTCTTCCAATCCATGAACATGGTATGCCCTTCCATTTATTTAGGTCTTCTTTGATTTCTTTTAAGAATTTCTTGTACTTTTCTTTGTATAGGTCTTTTGTCTCTTTAGATAAGTTTATTCCTAAATATTTTATTCTTATGGTTGCAATTGTAAATGGGATTCGTTTCTTGATTTCCCCCTCAGCTTGTTCATTGTTAGTGTATAGAAACACTACAGACTTTTGGGTGTTGATATTGTAACCTGCCACTTTGCTGTACTCATTTATTAGCTCCAGTAGTTTTGCTGTGGATTTTTGACATATGTTATCATATCATCTGCAAACAGTGACAGTTTACTTCTTCCTTTCCTATTTTGATGCCTTGTATTTCTTTTTCTTGTCTAATTGCTCCAGCTAGAGCTTCCAACATAAAGATGAATAGCAGTAGTGATAGTGGACATGCTTGTCTTGTTCCTGATTTTAGGGGGAAAGTTTTCAGTTTTTCCCCATTGAGGATGATATTAGCTGTGGGTTTTTCATATATTCCCTTTATCATGCTGAGGAAGTTCCCTTCTATTCCTATCCTTTGAAGTGTTTTCAACAGGAGCAGATGTTGAATTTTGTCAAATGCTTTTTCTGCATCATCATCGAGATGATCATGTGGTTATTCTGTGTTGATTTGTTGATATGGTGTATTGCATTAATATTTTTTCTTATGTTGAACCATCCTTGCATACCTGGGATGAATCCTACCTGGTCACGGTGTATAATTCTTTTAATGTGCTCCTGGATTTGATTTGCTAGAATTTTGTTGAGGATTTTTGCATGTATACTCCTTACAGAGATTGATCTGTAGTTTTCTTTTTTTGTAATATCTTGGTCTGACTTTGGTATGAGGGTGATGTTGGCTTCGTAGAATGTGTTAGGTAGCTTTCCCTCCTCTTCAATTTTTTTGAAGAGTTTGAGCAGGATTGGTACTAATTCTTTCTGGAGTGTTTGGTAGAATTCACCTGTGAAGCCATCTAGTCCTGGACTTTTCTTTTTGGGGAGCTTCTTAAAGTCTGATTTAATTTCTTTACTTGTGATTGTTTTGTTGAGGTTGTCTATTTCTTCTCAAGTCAGAGTTGGTTGTTCATGCCTTTCTGGAAAATTGTCCACTTCATCTACATTATCATGTTTATTAGCATGAAGTTGTTCATAGTATCCTTTCATGACTTCCTTTATTTCTGTGGGGTCAGTGGTTATGTCTCCTCTTCCATTTCTGATTTTATTTATTTGCATCCTCTCTCTTCTTCTTTTGTCAACCTTGCTAAGGGTCCATCAATCTTATTGATTTTCTCGTAGAACCAACTTCTGGTTTTGTTGATTTTCTCAATTGTTTTCATGTTCTTAATTTCATTTTTTCTGCTCTAATCTTCATTATTTCTTTCCTTTTTCTTGCTTTGGGATTAGTTTGCTGTTCTTTCTTTAGTCCTTACAAGTGGACAGTTAATTCCTAGATTTTTGCCCTTTCTTCTTATTTGATATAGGCATTTAGGGCAATAAATTTCCCTCTTAGCACTGCCTTTGCTGCATCCCATAAGTTTTGGTATGTTGTGTTTTCATTTTCATTTGCCTTGAGATATTTACTGATTTCTCTTGTAATTTCTTCCTTGACCCACTGGTTGTTTAAGAGTGTGTTGTTGAGCCTCCACATATTTGTGAATTTTCTGACACTTTGCCTATTATTGATTTCCAACTTCATTTGTTTTTGATCTGAGAAAGTGTTTTGTATGATTTCAGTCTTTTTAAATTTATTGAGACTTGCTATCTGACCCAGCATGTGGTCTATCCTTGAGAATGATCCATAAGCACTTGAGAAAAAGGTGTATCCTGCTGTTGTGGGGTGTAATGTTCTATATACGTCTGTTAAGTCTAGCTCTTTCATTGTATTATTCAACTTCTCTGTTTCTTTACTGATCCTCTGTCTAGATGTTCTGTCCATTGATGAGAGTGGGGAATTGAAATCTCCAGCTATTATGGTAGATGTGTCTATTTCTCTTTTCAGTGTTTGCCTCATGTATTTTGGAGCATTCCGGCTTGGTGCATAAATATTTATGATTGCTATGTCTTATTGCTGAACTGTTCCTTTTATTAATACATCATGCCCTTCTTTATCTCTTTTAACTGTTTTACATTTGAAGTCTAATTTGTTGTATATTAGAATAGCAACTCCTGCTCTTTCTTGATTGTTATTTGCACGAAATATCTTAGATTCAAGGATAAACATAGGTTGAAAGTGAAAGATTGGGAAAAGATGTGTTTCCTGTAAACAGCATATAGATGGGTCCTGTTTCAATCCATTCTGCCAGTCGATGTTTTTTGATTGGGGAGTTCAATCCATTAACATTTAGTGTTATTACTGGATGGGTAGTACTTTCTTCTACCATTTTGCCTTTTTGATTTTTATATGTCATATCTAATTTTTCTTCTTTTTACCTTTACTTATAGTCTTCATTTCTACGTTTTTCTCCACACCTGTCTTTTTTTTTTTTTTTTTTTGTATCTGCCTCTAGTGCTCCCTTTAGTATTACTTGCAGAGCTGGTCTATTGGTCACACATTTTCTCAGTGATTTTTTGTCTGAAAATGTTTTAATTTCTCCCTTATTTTTGAAGGACAATTGTACTGGATATAGAATTCTTGGTTGGCAGTTTTTCTCTTTTAGTAATTTAAATATATCATCCCGCTGTCTTCTTGCTTCCATAGTTTCTGCTGAGAAATCTATGCATAGTCTTATTGGGCTTCCCTTGTATGTGATGGATGGTTTTTCTCTGGCTGCTTTCAAGATTCTCTCTTTCTCTTTGCTCTCTGACACTCTGATTAGTAAGTGTCTTGGAGTACATCTATTTGGATCTGTTCTGTTTGGGTACACTGTACTTCTTGGATCTGTAATTTTAAGTCTTTCATAAGAGTTGGGAAATTTTCAGTGATAATTTCCTCCATTAATTTTTCTCCTCCTTTCCCTTCTCTTCTCCTTTTGGGACACCCACAACTACATGTATTCATGCACTTCATGTTGTCATTCAGTTCCCTGAGTCCCTGCTTATATTTTTCCAATATTTTCTTTTGATTGACAGATTTCAGATGTTCCTTCCTCCAGTTCACAACCTTATCTTCTGCCTCTTGAAATCTGACATTGTAGGTTTCCTTTTTTTTTTTGTTATCTCTTCTACTGTGCCTTTAATTCCCATAAGTTCTGTGATTTGTTTTCTTCAGACTTTTGATTTCTTCTTTTTGTTCATTTCTTGCCTTCTTTATATCCTCCCTCAATTCATTGATTTGATTTTTGATGAGATTTTCTATGTCTGTTTGAACATTCTGAAATAATTGTTTCAACTCTTGTATCTCATTTGAATTGTTGGTTTCTTCCTTTGACTGGGCCATATCTTCAGTTTTCCTACCTAAGTAGGAGGGTCTACTTAGGTTATAGACCCCAGCCACATTTTCTCAGACCAAACTGGCCTCCCGTCAGGAGGAAAGAGTCACATGCATCAGTTTTTCCTGAGGATGAGACCCAGCAGGTTGAGAGACTTTCCTGCGAAGACTTTGGACTCTGTTTTTCCTATCCTGCCCAGTATGTGCCACTTTTCTGCTTGCATGTCCCACCAACATAAGGTGATGTGGTACCTTTAATCTCAGCAGACTCTCCCTGCTGGGGGCATGGTAGAGACAGATGTTGTAGGCTGGCTTTCTACTTGCTTCAATTTTCAAACCCTGGGATCTGAATTCCTTGAGGGAGGGAAACCACCTGAGCTGGGCCACATCCCTCTCCTGGGGAAGGGAGATGGATTTATATGATGTTCTCTCCCATTGAGTTGGTGCCTCTTCACCTTTTTGACAAAGTCTTTTGAGGTGCAGAAGCATTTTATTTTATTTTATTTTTTTGCATGGGAAAGCACTGGGACTTGAACCCGGGTTTCCAGCATGACAGAGCATTTGATTTTGAGGTGTTCACATTTATCTAGATTTTTCCTTTGTTGTTTGTGCTTTGGGTGTAAAGTTTAGGAAGTTACCTCCTATTGCTAAGTCTTGAAGATGTTTCCCTACATTTTATTCTGGAACTTTTATGATACTAGGTGTTTGATCCTAAAATATATTTAGGAGTTTGATCCTAAAATCACTTTGAGTTACTTTTTGTGTAGGGTGTCAGATAGGGGTCCTCTTTCATTCCCTTGCTGTTGATATCCAGTTCTTCCATGCCCAATTATTGAAAAGACTATTTTGTCCCAGTTCAGAGGATTTGGGAGACTTGTCAAAAATCAGTTGACTGTAGATTTGGTGGTCCTTTTCTGCATTCTCAATTCAATTCCATTTGTCCATGTGTGTGTCTTTGTACCAGTACCATGCTGTTTTGACCACTGTGGCTTTATAATAGGTTTTAAAGTCAGGCAGTGTTAATCC
This sequence comes from Tamandua tetradactyla, assembly GCF_023851605.1. Lineage (NCBI taxonomy): Eukaryota > Metazoa > Chordata > Mammalia > Pilosa > Myrmecophagidae > Tamandua > Tamandua tetradactyla. Next base: position 43,424,103 of record NC_135328.1, read on the forward strand.
TCCTACATCACTCTTTTTTTTGGATGCTTTTAGCTATTTGGAGTCTCTTTCCTCTCCAGATGAATTTGGGAGTTAGCTTTTTCAAATCTTCAAAGTAGGTTGTTGGAATTTTTATTGGCACTGTGTTGAATGTATAGATCAGTTTGGGGAGAATTGGCATCTTAACTATATTTAGCCTTCCTTTCCATGAGCAGGGAATGTCTTTCCACCTATTTAGATCTCCTTTGATTTCTTTTAGCAAGATTATTTAGTTTTCTGTGTACAAGTCCTTTACATCCCTAGTAAAGCTAATTCCTAAGTATTTGATTCTTTTAGTTGCATTTTGAATGGAATTTTTCCTTAACTGACTCTTCAGCTAGCTCATTGCTTGTGTATAGAAATGTTACTGAGTTTTTCACATTAATTTTATATCCCACCATCTTGCTGAATTTGTTTATTAGCTCAAGTAAATTTGTTGTATATTTCTTAGCATCTTCCAAATATAGTATCATATCATCTGCAAATAATAAGAATTTTACTTCTTCCTTTCCAATTTGGATGCCTTTTATTTCTTTGTCCTGCCTGATTGCTCTAGCTAGAACTTCTAGCACAATGTTGAATAATATTGGTGACAGTGGGCATCCTCTCTTGTACCTGTTCTTGGGGGGAAGGCTTTCAATCTCTTTCCATTGAATACGATGCTGGCTATCGGTTTTTCATATTTTCCTTTTATCATATTGAGGTAGTTACCTTTGATTTCTATATTTTGGAGTGTTTTTATAAGAAAAGGATGATGAATTTTGTCAAATGTGTTTTTCAGCATCGATTGAGATGATCATGTGATTTTTCCCTTTCGATTTGTTAATGTGCTGTATTACATTAATTGATTTTCTTGTGTTGAATCATCCTTGCATCCCTGGTATAAACCCCACTTGGTCATGGTGTATAATTCTTTTAGTGTGTTGTTGAATTCAATGTTCTAATATTTTATTGAGAATTTTTGCATCTTTGTTCATTAGGGAGACTGGCCTGTAGTTTTCCTTTCTTATAGCATCTTTATTCAGTTTTAGTATTAAAATGATATTAGCTTCATAAAACGAGTTAGGTAGAATTGCTTTTTCCCCAGTTTTTCAGAAAAGTTTGAGCAGGATTGGTGTTAGTACTTTATGGAATGTTTGATGAAATTCCCCTGTGAAGCAATCTGACCATGGGCTTTTCTTTGTAGGAAGATTTTTGATGACTGATTTAATCCCTTTACTTGTGATTGGTTTGCTGAGATCTTCTATTTCTTCCTGAGTCAGTTTAGCTTGTTTGTGTTTCTCCAGGAATTTGTCCATTTCATCTAAGTTGTCTAGTTTGTTGTCATGTAGTTGTTCATAGTATTCTCTTATGATTTCTTTTATTTCTTCAGGGTCTGTGGTAACATACCCCTTCTCATTTCTGATTTTTGTTTATTTGCATCCTCTCTTTATCTTTGTCTGTCTTGCTAGTGTTTTTTTGTTTTCCCATTAATTTAACTCTGCTTTAGTCTGTTATTTCTCTTCTTCCATTTGCTTTGGGGTCAGTTTGCTGATTTTTCTCAAGTTCCTCCAGGTGAGCAGTTAAGTCCTCAATTTTTGCTCTTTCTTGTTTTTAAATATAGGCATTCAGGGCAATAAATTTCCCTCTCAGCACAGTCTTTGCCACATCCCATACGTTCTTGTTCTAGTTTACTAGCTGCCAGAATACAATATACCAGAAATGGAATGGCTTTTAGAAAGGGGAATTTAATGAGTTGCTAATTTACAGTTCTAAGCCCGAGAAAATGTCCCAATTAAAACAAGTCTAATTAAAAAAAAAAAAAAGGGCGGGCCATGGTGGCTCAGCAGGCAAGAATGCTTGCCCGCCATGCCAGAGGACCCGGGTTCAATTCCCAGTGCCTGCCCATGTATAAAAAAAAAAAGCAAAAAAACAAAAAACAAGTCTATAAAAATGTCCAATCAAAGATATCCAGAAAAAGATACCTTGGTTCAAGTAGGCCGATGAAGTTCAGGGTTTCTCTCTCATCCAAGAAGGCACATGGTGAACACAGTCATGGCTTCTCCCTCAGCTGAAAGGGCACACAGTGAGCACAGCGTTATCTGCTAGCTGTCTCTCCTGGCTTCCTATTTCATGAAGCTCCCCAGGAGGCATCTTCCTTCTTAATCTCCAAAGTGCTGGCTGATGGCCTCTCTGCTTCATGGTGCTGAAACATTCTCTGCTCTCTCTGAATCTCCTTCATTCTCCAAAATGTTTCCTCTTTTATAGGACTCCAGAAACTGATCAAGACCCACCCAAACAGATGGAGACATGCCTCCCCTAACCCAGCTTAACAACCATTCTTGAATAGGTTACATCTCCAGGAAGATGATCTAATTACAGATTCAAATATACAGTTTGAATAGGGATTATTCTGCCATTATGAAATGCAATTTTGATTAAAACATGGTTTTTCTAAAGTTCATACATCCTTTCAAACCAGCACAGTTCTGATGTTGTATTTTCATTTTCATTTGTCTCCAGATATCTACTGATTTCCCTAGCAATTTCTTCTTTGGTTGTTTAAGAGTGTGCTATTTAATCTCCATATATTTGTGAAAGTTCTCATTCTTTGGTGGTTATTGATATCCAGCTTCATTCCATTGTTATCAGAGAAGGTGCTTTGAATAATTTCAATGTTTCAAAATTTAGAAAGACCTGTTTTGTGCTCCAGCATATGATTTATGCTGGAGAACATTCCATGAGAGCTAGAGAAGAATGTATATACTAGTGTTTTGGGGTGTAATGACCTGTATATGTCTGTTAGGTCTAGTTAATTTATCAAGTTGTTTGATTTCTCTATTTCCTTGTTGTTCTTCTGTCTGGTTGTTCTATTTATAGAGGTGAGTGGTGTATTAAAGTCTACAATACAATAAAGCTATTATTGTTGAAACATTTATCATTCCCTTTAGTTTTGCCAATGTCTGTCTCATGTACTTTGGAGATCCTTGATTGTGAACATAAACATTTATGATTGTTATTTCTTCTTGGTGGGTTGTCTCTTTTATTAATATATGGTGTCCTTCTTTGTCTCTTATGATGTCTTTACATTTAAAGTCTGTTTTGTCCAATATTAGTATAACTACTCCTGCTTTCTTTTGTTTACAGCATGTGTGGAACACCTTTTCCCATTCTTTCACTTTCAAATTATTTGTATCCTTGTGTCTAAGCTGAGTCTCTTGTGAGCAGCATCTAGCTGGATTATATTTCTTAATCCATTCTGCCAATATGCATCTGTTAATTGGTAAGTTTAGTCTGTTAACATTCAGGTTTATTATTGAAAAGGCATTTCTTGAGTCTACCATTTTATCTTTTGGATTTTGTTTGTCAGATCTATATTTTCTTTTCCCTCTTTCTCTTTTTATCCTTTAAGTTTCCCTTGCTGGTACTCTTCAATTCTGTGGCCCCCTTTAGACTTCTCTTTCCTGTCTTTTTATTTTTCAACTGGAATAACTCCCTTGAGTATTTCTTGTAAGACTGGTCACTTCCTGACAAAATCTTTCAGGATTTGTTTGTCTGTGACATTTTAAATCTCTTCCTCAGTTTTAAAGGACAGTTGGCTGGGTATAGAATTCTTGGCCAGAAGTCTTTCTCTTTTAGGATTTTAAATATATCATACCACTGCTTTCTCATCTCTACAGTGTCAGCTGAATAGTCTTGAACTCAGTCTTATGTGGTTACCCTTGTATGTGGTAGATTGTTTTTCTCTTGCCACTTTCAGGATTTTCTGTTTCTCTTCAACATTTGACAGACTGGTTAGTATGTGTCTAGGGGAAGGTCTATTTGGATTTATTATATTTGGAGTTCACTGAGCTTCTTTGACTTGCATATTTATGTCCTTTATAACGGTTGGGAAGTTTTCCCCCAGTATATCCTCAACCAATCTTCCTAGCCCTTTACTTTTCTCATCTCCTTCTAGGAAACCAGTGATCCTTATATTTGTGCATTTTGTTTTGTCCATCATTTTCCTGAGATCCAATTCAAAAATTTCCATCTTTTTTGCCATTTTGAGTGTTTGAAACTAGTTGTCCTATCCTCTAGTTCACATATTCTTTTTTTTGCCTCTTCAATCTGCTGTTGTATGTCTCTAGTATGTTTTTTGTTTGGTCTGCAGCATTTTAACCTTTGTGATAACTGCTATTTTTCTATTTATTCTTTCAAGTTCCTCTTTATGATTTTCTAGTGTCTTCTTGACCTCTTTATGTCATTAATCACCCCATTTATTTTCTTTAGTAGAGTTATATGAACATCTTTGATTAGTTGTTCCAATGTATGTGTCTCCTTTGGTGCTTTAATTTGGTCATCAGTCTGGGCTATACCTGTCTGCATCATGATATACTTAGTGGTCTTCTGCTGTCTTTGCAGTGTGTAAATATTATGATTGATTTACTCTGGAAGTTCATTTCCTTTAGTAGTCTAAAGCTTTGTATTTGTAGGATGGATATGGACCAACCAGGATGTGGGTGCTGGGTGGGGCACAGCAGTGCAGTGATGCATTGCAGCACACATGTAGGCACAGGTTGGGGATGCTATGCTGGTGCCTGTGAGTATGGGCCACCAGCAGCAGTGAGAATGTGGCCGTGTGGGTGAATAGGTCTGGGAGGCCCTGATGTGCACTGGTCTGTATAGCAGGGCCCTTTTCGTGCATGCATAGAGCTCAGGGCAGCAGGTTGGCATTGCACAAGCATGGGCTGTGGGCTCAGGGGGGTAGGGCTGTATGGGCTGGGGGCAGGTGTGGCCTGGGTATGGTGGTAAGCACCCACAGCCTTTATGCATTGGTGATAGCCTGAAGGGTCAGGGAGGGGGAGGTAGGGCTTGGAAGAGGTGGGGCTAGACTGCACTTGTGCAGGAGAGGTTGGTGGAGCTGAGACAGGTGTGTGCATGCTTGGGGTGGGGGTGTGGGGTAGTTACATGCGCAGGGGGTGTGTAGGGGAGGTTGGCGGGGGTGCTTGGAGTGTGGGGAGAGGCGATGGATGATGGGGTTTAGGTGCTTGGGGTGTGGGGTGAGTTGTAGGTCACAGGGCTGCACTGGTAAGTGTAGTGTGTTGAAGGAATGCAGCTTGGCTTATTTCCTAGTCCCTGTCTCCCCATCCATCCACCACTGAGGGTTCCAGGCTTCCATGTCAGGTTGTTTGCACTAGCTAAGTGGTCTCCAGTTCTCTGCTTCTCAGTTCCTCAGCTTCTGCAACCAAGGCCTCCCTAGTGGTGCAGAAGGCCCCCTCAGGTCACTTAACCCTGGAACCATTGTTTCAGTCACCCTCCTATCCCCACTCTAGCTGTTCTTGAAGCAAGGGTGAATGTGACTTATCTTATTCTCCTATCTTTCTGGAACTCCTGTAGCTGATATTTGAAATGTGTAAGGTGCTGGGGCTTAGAATTACTGAACAAGGACAAATTGATTAAGAAAAATTAATGAAAAATATTAGTTCTTAGCATTTAGAAGGAGTGAATAGGAAAAGATAGTGGAAGAGGGATAAGAGATGGGTATAGAAACACTTTACCAGTATGGCGACCCCAATAAGGAGGCCTTGATTGATGGGTCCAAATACACAAGATTTGGCACAATGTTCCAGTCTTGTCCTATCTATGCCATTGCCCATGAAGTACTTGGATGTAGTATATTAACCTCCAGTAGCTTGATATATATCCTAGGAATAAGAAGAAATGAAGGCTGTCAGGAACAGAGTCAGTCCTAGGCATGTCCATGGAGGTGCTGCTTAGTACTTCTTGTCCAGCAGGTCCATCAGACCCCACTTCATGTCTTTGTTCCTCAGGCTGTAGATAAATCTTAAATGGGTTTAGTATGGAGAACAAAGCTGTGTAAGTGACTGTTGCCACCCAGTCCTTGACAGTATAGCTGGACAGGGGTCAGAAATAAACATAAATGACACTTCCATAAAAGAGGGTTCCCATGGTGAGGTATGAATCACAGGTGGAGAACGTTTTATGCTTCCCAGAAGCTGAGGGGGTCCTAAGAACAGCAATGAGGTTCTGAAGGTAAGAGATGATAATGCAAATAAAGGGAGTCACCAAATATATCCATTCTTCTGTGTTAATTACAATTTCATTGACAAATGTGAAGGAGCAGGATGATTTCAGCAGAGGGTTGATATCAGGAAGTGATGGATAACAGTCGAGTCAGAAGTTGAGATGACTTATCAGAAGAATGGCCATGAAAGAATGGAGGCAAGAGATGGAGCAGGAGAAGGCCAGCAACAGGACACATCAGCAGTGTCTCCTGGTGGTGACATAGTAGAAGAGGTTGTAGATGACTACATAGTGGTTAATGGCCATGGCTGCCAGGAGGTAACTTTCTGTGCTGGCAAAAGCCAAGGAGAAATACATCTGGGTCATACACTCAGCATAGGAGATAGACTTTTTCTTTAACAGAAAGTTCACCAACATCTGGAAACAATAATTGTAATGTATCAAGTATCAGTGAAGGACAGGATACTGACATAGGTGTCTGGAGTTGGGCATCAGAGTGAATGGCCAGAATGATGAGCAAGTTTTCCACCATGGTGACCTTGTACATAATGAGGAACACGACAAAGAGTGGTTTCTGGTCCTCATTTTGGGTGGAGAGTCCCAGGAGGATTAACTCAGAGACACTGTTAGTTTGATTGTCCCTTCCCATGATCCTGCATACACCACAGAACACAAAAAATCCTAGAAGTTTCAATTCAGCGATTCTTAATTTATTCATATTTTCCTTTCTCTCCTAGAATATCTATAAACGATCCATGGTTCTGCCTTTTCTTCCATAGTTCTTGAAAATAAGTTGAATAATTAAAATACCTGGGTTAAAATCCATGACCCTAGAGATTGGATTTCCCTTCAGGAAAATCCAGTTCAGGTGATTTCCTTTCAGGAAAATCCAATTCAGGTGATTTCAGTGATGTATATTTCTCTAGTTAGCCATCTTGTCAGGTGGAGGCTCACCTCTCTACTGCCCTTGAAAACAAAACAAAACAAGCACAAATCCAAACAACTAAATTAACCAAGTGAATAATATGAATGCTGACATAGCCACCAGCCAACAGTCACCCATTCTGAACCAACATTTTCATTCAAACTGTGCAAAAAAAAATCTATATTATAGATAAATCTATTTATTAAAACATTCTTTATCACTGGTGACTTAGCGATTGCATTCATAATTATTCAACACCGTTTTATTAAATCCCCACTGGGAAACCAACACTGGAATTACAAAGAAGAGTAATTCCTACTTTCTATTTTTAATGTTACAGTCTAGTGGGGGTGACAAACTTTTAAACAAATAAATGTAATGACATAGTACATATGTAGTGATAGATGTACTAGAAAGCAATATAGCATAGTGTAATGTCTTTGCTAAGAGCATCATTTTGAAATCAGCTCCTTGATTTTCTAGTTTTGGGCTGTTAACTAACATCTTTGATCCTCGATTTCCTTATCTGCAATCTGGGTATAGTAATACCTTCATAAGATTATTATCATGAAGATTAAATGGTATATTCTTTAAAAGCTGAATTTACTATGTGCTTGAAGATGGTGTTCTGGTTTGCTAGCTGTCAGAATGCAATATACCAGAGATGGAATGGCTTTTAAAAAGGAGAATTTAATAAGTCACTAGTTTACAGTTCTAAGACTGAGAAAATGTCCTAATTAAAGCAAGGCTTTAGAATTGTCCAATCTAAAGCATCCAGGGCAAGGTACCTTGGTTCCAGAAAGCCAATGACATTTAAGGTTTCTCTTTCAACTGAAAAGGCACATGGCAAACATGGCAATGCCCTATAGCTTCCTCTCCATGCTCCTTGCTTCATGAAGCTCCCCCAGGGGCATTCTCCTTCATCTCCAAAAGTCACTGGCTGGCGGACTCTGTAGTTCTCATGAGGCTGCTCTTGTCATTCTCATGACTCTGCTCAGTTGCTCTCCCGTGGTTCTGAAGCTTTCTCCAAAAATGCCTCTTCTTTTAAAGGATTCTAGTAAACTAATCAAGGCCCAACTGGAATGGCTGGAGTAGGTGGAGTAACATTGGGTGTATCATATCTCCATGGAGGTAATCTAATCAAAAGATTCCAACCTACCTTATTGAACAGGGATTAAAGAAACAGCTGCTCCCACAAGACTAAATCATGATTAAAACATGGCTTTTCTAGGGTACAAAAATCCTTTCAAACCAGCACAGATGATAAGTATTCAAGAAATTAGTCTTGCATTTTCCTCTTCTTTCTCCTTCTCTTCCTATTCCACCATCTCCACTTTTTGTTTTTACTTACTTTTTTTTTTTTTTTTACCAAAATCCTCTTCTCTCTCAGGTGTCCTTGGATGCTCTTGAAAGTAAGTATCCTGTATTTCTTTAAAAAATCTTGTTGCCTCTAGATTTTTCATTTTTTGAGCATCTTTCACCTGAATTTGTGAGACTTTGTAGGAGAAATATTTATTTGTACTTTGTATAATTTGAAAATGAATATGCAATTATGGGGAATGATAGCTATGGCTAAGACATATTAAGCACTCATTTGGTGGCAGGCACTGAACCAAATGCTTTATGTATATTACTCAAAACAACCCTCAAACGAGGCATCAATAGTATTACCTGTGAACATATAGGGAAACCAAAGTTAAAGGGCTAAGTGCTTTTTTTCAAGACCATGAAGGCTTAAAGGGCCAGAACCTGGATCTCAAATTAGGATGATCATACAGAGTGACATAGCCTCATATTTACTGTAAAGCTTCACAAGTTTATGACAAAAACAAATGTGCAGGTGCACTATTTTTAACTATGGAAATTTTATACCTTAATATATTTATTCCAGGAACTGGTGAGCTTTCAAAATTAATGTGGTGTGCAATCACTTATTGTTAACTGCTAGAAACAGGACCTCTCAAGCCTCATGGTAACTGGGAGCTGCATTTTTGAAGAACTTCAGCAGGGCAGAAGAATGTGGTTTGAATTCTGACTCCACCATCTACTGAAAACGTCTTTTGCAAAATCTCTTCATTGCTTTGAGTTTCATTTTCTTCACAAAGAAGATTGGGCTAACAGAACCTGCTTGTAGTATTCTTAAAAGTGAGGAATGTGCACATGGAAGTAATCTGTAAGCCACAAACTAGTATTCAATGTATGTAAAGGGATGACTGAGAAATGTCTAATAAAGAAGAAGCTAGCAGCAGTGGAAGGAGAGGCTGAAGGGCTAATGGCAGAGGAAACTGAAAAGGACTTTTGGCTGTGAGAATCAAGGAGCCTAGAGCTAGAAGCATGCAGAGGGCAGGTACTGCTTGAATCAAAATGCTTTTTCCATTTCCCCCCAATATACCTAGTACCCATCAGTAAGGGCTTTGTTTCTTCAAGGATCTCCATGATAACTAATTCTGGGAAGCCCAAAATGTCAGTCAGAGTAGCGGGTTATGGAGATCAGGTGATCCATGGAGTTTTAGCTCAGGTCCATCTCAGTGGGTCAGTGGTCCCCCAGACCCATTCTGTGGTCATTTCCTTAGTTACAGAATGCATAATTGGAATAAACATACTCAGCAACTGGCAAAATCCTCACAATGGTTCTCTGAGTCATGGAGTGAAGGTTATTATGGTAGGAAAGGCCAAATGGAAGCCACTAAAACTGCCCCTACCTAGAAAAATAGTGAATCAGAAGCAATACTGCATTCCTGGAGAGATTGCAGAGATTAGTGCAACTCTTAAGAACTTGAAAGATGCAAGGGTGGTGATTCCCACCATATCCTCATTCAACTTTCCTATTTGGCCTGTGCAGAAAACAGATGGGTCCTGGATTATGACAGCAGATTGCCATAAACTTAACCAGGTGGTGACTCCAATTACAGCTGCTGTTCCAGATGTGGTATCATTGCTTGAGCAAATAAACACATTGCCTGGTACCTGGTATGCAGTTATTAATCTGGCAAATGCTTTTTTCTTAATAGTTGTCAGTAAGGAGCACAAAAAACATTTTGCATTCGTCTGGCAAGGCCAGCAGTATACATTCACTGTCCTGCCTCAGGGGTATATCAACTCTCTAGCCCTATGTGAAAATCTTATCTGCATGGACCTTAATCATTTCTCCCTCCCACAAGACATCACACTGGTCCATTATATTGATGATATCATGCTGACTGGGCCTAGTGAGCAAGAAGTAGCAACTACTCTAGATTTATCGATAAGGCATTTGCATGTCAAGGGATGGGGGATAAATCCAACTAAAATACAGGGACTTTCAACCTTAATGAAATTTCTAGGTGTCCAGTGGTGTGGGGCATGTTGAGATATCCCTTCTAAGGTTAAGGATAAACTTTTGCACCTGGTCCTCCTACAACCAAGAAAGAAGCACAATGCCTAGTTGGCTTGTTTGGATTTTGGAGACAACATATTTCTCTCTTGGGTGTACTACTCTGACCAGAAAGGCTGCTGGTTTTGAATGGGGACTGGAGCAAGAGGAGGCTCTGCAACAGGCCCAGGCTGTTGTGTAAGCTGTTCTGTCACTTGGGTCATATGATTCAGTAGATCCAATGGTACCAGAAGTGTCAGTGGCAAATAGGGATGCTGTCTGAAGCCTTTGGCAAACCCCTATGGGAGGACAACTAGGTACATCACTCAATGTTCCACCCGCTGGAATTTCCCCTCACCACTGTCCTTTAAGAACACCCCTGAGAAGTGTTGTACTACTGCAGATGTCCACTTCCATGTGGTCCCTGAATATTATGCACAACCATCTGTAAACCAGGCCTGAGTTTTCTCTTACACAGTCAACTGACTGTAAGGAACTTCCCAAGAGGCCACAGCTGTGATCTGGGAAAGTTTTAGTAGAAGAAGGTAGTGATAAATATGAACTACCACCACATGACGAGTTACAGAAGCAAGGGCTATGATTGCATGAATATTTTCTCCCTGTCTTTTTTTTTTTTTGCATGGGCAGGCACTGGAAATCAAACCCGGGTCTCTGGCATGGCAGGCAAGAACTCTGCCTGCTGAGCCACTGTGGCCTGCCCTTCCTCCCTGTTTTGTTATGAGTACATTTGCCTTTGTACATAAGCAAATATTTTGTTTTCCTCTCACCCTATGACATAAGTTGTATTGCTCACCTTATAGTATTTAAGTCATAAAAAAGGATGTGAAGTTTTGGAGTGAGTATTATCTAAGGACTTGCACCTTATTCTGGAGAGATGTAGTGCATTTCTGGTTTAAGCAGGATGGTTGAATATTGTTAGGGGAAACATTTGTCTGTTATTGTATTCTATTTGGAAATTAAGCTTGTTTCTAGGTGCTGTATATAACTGTCAAGTTGACAAAGGGTGGACTATGATGGTTAGGTTTTGGAGTCAACTTGGCCTAGTGATGATACCCAGTTGTCTGGTCAGGCAAGCACTGGCCTGACCACTGCTGTGAAGATATTTCATGACTGGTTGATAAACCAGAAGGTTTGTGTATTAAATCATCTGGGGCAGATTCCATCTGTGATCAACTGGGCCAAGTCTCCCACAATGAGATATTCCAATCAGTTGAAGCCTTTTAAGGAAGAAGAGAGACTCCTTCACTGTTTCTTAAGCCAACATGCCTGCATGTTGAAAAGGGGTGTTAGAATTGGATAAGGGTGTGAAATTACTTTATATTCATGGAGAGGCTGGCCCTTCTGGGTTTCAGAACTTGTCTGACCTAGGAGTCTTCTGGAGGTTATAGGTTTCAGGAAAGTAAACTTAGTCCATGAAACTTTTGTAGATTCTCAGTTAGAGCCCTGGATGTCCTTTAGGGTTAAAAGGAATGATGTTAGTTGTGGTATGGCAAACCATGACAACTAGGGATATCTAGCTGAAACTTGCATAAAAGTAGCCTCCAGAATAGCCTCTTGACTCCATTTGAACTATCTTAGCCACTGATACCTTATTTTGCTACATCTCTTTTCCCCTTTTTAGTCCAGAAGATGTTGTCAATCCCATGGTGCCAGGGCCAGGCTCATCCCTGTGAATCATGTCTCCTGTTGTCAGGGAGATTTCACCCCTAAATGCCATGCCTCACATAAAGGAGAGGGCTTTAATTTTCCTTGCCAAGTTGGGCTTAGAGAGAGAGAGGCCACATCTGGGCAACCAAAGATGTTTCCTGGAAGAAAGTCTTAGGCATAATTATAGGTGATCTTAGCTTCCCCCTCAGAAATAAGTGTTGTAAAGGCAAGCTTCAAAATCAAGGGCTTCACCTTAATGTTTGAGAAAGTACCAGGGGTTTCCTGGGGTGGGGGGATTTAATATTTACACATTTTTCTCAAGTTCCTCAAGGGACTCTACCAATACTTTTTAATTAGCAGACCATCACAGTCTGGGATGTCTCCAGGTATTACATTAAGCTGTACAGAATTACAAGGCCTTGTTCCTGTTCTGGACTCCATGTGTTTGGGTTGTTTGAATGAATTACCCAGACAGGTTGATTTAGACTATGTGTTACAGAAAATGTAGGTTCTAGACATGATCAACCTCTCTGTCTTTGGTCTCAAACAGTAGGTGAATCTCTAGAGTACATACACTATCATCTTTTGCACTATATTCTGATGTACCATAGTCCCAACCACATTGGCTTCATTTTTATCTCTAGCTTAAGGCTGATCTCTTTTTTGGTCACTTTATCTGTTATTGTATGTAGCAATGCTGACTTTCAGACCCACAGAACTCCAGTTCAGAATCTTAGGTGTCACAGAGGTACTCAAAGTTCCAGGAAATGCCAGTTTATACACATGTAGCTGAGTGCCTCAAAATCTAGTAGTATACTTACAACTTTGGACTTAAGAATGTCTGCTCTAAGAGTTTACCATCTAGGCTCCAAATTTTCTTTTAAGTATTTTGTGAACAAGACCATTACATATTTATTTTTTGCTTCTGGCTTATTTTATACAACATGTTGTCCCCAAGATTCATTTGGTTTGTTGCATGCCTCACAAAGGTCAGTCCTTTTTGTCGCTGCACAGTGTTCCATCATATGCATACATACTGTCATTTACTTTTCGGCTTCTCAGTCATTGTACCCTTCAGCCCCCTCCATCCACTGGATATCATGGATATAATGATCTTTTAAAAATAAAAATGTGATCATCTAACTTCCTAGACTAAAGTGTCTCTATTTAATTAATATTTATCTAGTCTCTACTATGTTTCATATGTTCCAAAATCCTTCAATGACTTCCCCCACTTCAGCATAAAGACTTATTATTTCCTCTCCAGTCTCTTCTCACATCACTTTTCCCAGGGGATTCATCCAGTTCCTCAAATGTATCAGGATATTTCTTATGTTGGACTCATCCTGGTCCTTGTCCTGGGTTACTCCTCCTTTTTGTCTGTTCATTCTTTGGATATAAACTCAGGCATTGCTTTTCTGGATCAGGTTGCCCTATTATATATTCACGGATCTCTGTTACCTTTCTTTATAGCACTTTATATGAATTATCTTTGTCTTCTTGACATTACACGCAGGAATCTTTTTTACCTGGAAAATTGTGGGAGGTCAGTAAATATCTGTTGAAAAAATTAAGCCACACCTGGAATGGAAGCAGGAGGCAGCTAAAAGTAAAAGCCAGAATTGGGTGTTGAGTTGAAGGCGGTGTCTGCAGTGTATCTGTAATCTGTCTGTCTGTACAGAACGTGGCTTGAGATTCCTAGTTGACTAGACCTTGCTCTGGTTACTTGTTTACCTGAGCTACAAACATGGACATGGTCCTTTATTCTTCATTATCTTTCATTTTCCACACCCACCCAGTCATCTCAGCCTGGAGATTCTCCCTCCATAAAGTCTCGGTTATGTTGACTTCTTTCTTTGCTATAGATGTCTTCATGGAGACCTTTGTCATCTTCTACCTGCAAACTGGTCTCTTGCAACCAGCCTTGTCCCCTTTCAATCCATCCTCTAGACTGTGGGCAGATCAATTTTTTTTATTAATTAAAAAAATTAACTAACACAACATTTAGAAATCATTCCATTCTATATATACAATCAGTAATTCTTAATATCATCACATAGATGCATATTCATCATTTCTTAGTACATTTGCATCGATTTAGAAAAAGAAATAGAAACACAACAGAAAAAGGAATGAAATGATAATAAAGAGAAAAATTTTTTTAAAAAATAAAAAATAATAATAATAAAAAAACTATACCTCAGATGCAGCTTCATTTGATGTTTTAACATAATTACAGTACAATTAGGTAGTATTGTGTTGTCCATTTCTGAGTTTTTGTATCCAATCTTGTTGCACAGTCTGTATCGCTTCAGCTACAATTACTCATTATCTTACCCTACTTCTATCTCCTGATGGTTTCTGTTACCAATGACATATTCCAAGTTTATTCTCTGATGTCGGTTCACATCAGTGGGACCATACAGTATTTGTCCTTTAGTTTTTGGCTAGTTTCATTCAGCATAATGTTCTCTAGGTCCATCCATGTTATTACATGCTTCATAAGTTTATTCTGTCTTAAAGCTGCATAATATTCCATCGTATGTATATACCACAGTTTGTTTAGCCACTCGTCTGTTGATGGACATTTTGTTTCCATCTCTTTGCAAATGTAAATAATGCTGCTATAAACATTGGTGTGCAAATGTCCGTTTGTGTCTTTGCCCTTGAGTCCTCTGAGTAGATAACTAGCAATGGTATTGCTGGGTAATATGGCAATTCTATATTCAGCTTTTTGAGGAACCGCCAAACTGCCTTCCACAGTGGTTGCACCATTTGACATTCCCACCAACAGTGGATAAGTGTGCCTCTTTCTCCACATCCTCTCCAGCACTTGTCATTTTCTGTTTTGTAGATAATGGCTATTCTGGTGGGTAAGAGATGATATCTCATTGTGGTTTGGATTTGCATTTCTCTAATGGCCAGGGACATTGAGCATCTCTTCATGTGCCTTTTGGCCATTTCTATTTCCTCTTCTGAGAGGTGTCTGTTTAAGTCTTTTTCCCATTTTGGAATTGGGTTGGCTGTCTTTTTGTTGTTGAGTTGAACCATCTCTTTATAAATTCTGGATACTAGACCTTTATCTGATATGTCGTTTCCAAATATTGTCTCCCATTGTGGAGGCTGTCTTTCTACTTTCTTGATGAAGTTCTTTGATGCACAAAAATGTTTAATTTTGAGGAGCTCCCATTTATTTATTTATTTTTTCAGTGCTCTTGCTTTAGGTTTAAGGTCCATAAAACTGCCTCCAATTGTAAGATTCATAAGATACCTCCCTACATTTTCCTCTAACTGTTTTATGTTCTTAGACCTAATGTTTTGATCTTTGATCCATTTTGAGTTAACTTTTGTATAGGGTGTGAGATACAGGTCCTCTTTCATTCTTTTGCATATGGATATCCAGTTCTCTAGGCACCATTTATTGAAGAGACTGTTCTGTCCCAGGTGAGTTGGCTTGACTGCCTTATCAAAGATCAAATGTCCATAGATAGGAGGGTCTATATCTGAGCACTCTATTCAATTCCATTTGTTGATATATCTATCTTTATGCCAGTACCATGCTGTTTTGACGACTGTGGCTTCATAATATGCCTTAAAGTCCGGCAGCGCAAGTCCTCCAGCTTTGTTTTTTTTCCTCAAGATACTTTTAGCAATTTGGGGCACCCTGCCCTTCCAGATAAATTTGCTTATTGGTTTTTCTATTTCTGAAAAATAAGTTGTTGGGATTTTGATTGGTATTGCATTGAATCTGTAAATCAATTTAGGTAGAATTGACATCTTAACTATATTTAGTCTTCCAATCCATGAAAACGGTATGCTCTTCCATCTGTTTAGGTCTTCTGTGATTTCTTTTAACAGTTTCTTGCAGTTTTCTTTGTATAGGTCTTTTGTCTCTTTAGTCAAATTTATTCCTAAGTATTTTATTCTTTTAGTTACAATTGTAAATGGGATTTGTTTCTTGATTTCCCCCTCAGCTTGTTCATTGTTAGTGTATAGAAACACCACAGATTTTTGAATGTTGATCTTGTAACCTGATACTTTGCTGTACTCATTTATTAGCTCTAGTAGTTTTGCTGTGGATTTTTCAGGGTTTTCGACGTATAGTATCATATCGTCTGCAAACAGTGATAGTTTTACTTCTTCCTTTCCAATTTTGATGCCTTGTATTTCTTTCTCTTGTCTAATTGCTCTGGCTAGAACCTCCAACACGATGTTGTAAAACAGTGGTGATAGTGGACATCCTTGTCTTGTTCCTGATCTTAGGGGGAAAGTTTTCAATTTTTCCCCATTGAGGATGATATTAGCTGTGGGTTTTTCATATATTCCCTTTATCATTTTAAGGAGGTTCCCTTGTATTCTATCCTTTGAAGTGTTTTCAAAAGGAAAGGATGTTGAATCTTGTCAAATGCCTTCTCTGCATCAATTGAGATGATCATGTGATTTTTCTGCTTTGATTTGTTGATATGGCGTATTACATTAATTGATTTTCTTATGTTGAACCATCCTTGCATACCTGGGATGAATCCTACTTGGTCATGATGTATAATTCTTTTAATGTGTTGTTGGATACGATTTGCTAGAATTTTATTGAGGATTTTTGCATCTATATTCATTAGAGAGATTGGTCTGTAGTTTTCTTTTTTTGTAATATCTTTGCCTGGTTTTGGTATGAGGGTGATGTTGGCTTCATAGAATGAATTAGGTAGTTTTCCCTCCACTTCGATTTTTTTGAAGAGTTTGAGGAGAGTTGATACTAATTCTTTCTGGAGTGTTTGATAGAATTCACATGTGAAGCTGTCTGGTCCTGGACTTTTGTTTTTGGAAAGTTTTTGAATGACTAATTCAATTTCTTTACTTGTGATTGGTTTGTTGAGGTCATCTATGTCTTCTTGAGTCAAAGTTGGTTGCTCATGTCTTTCCAGGAACCCGTCCATTTCATCTAAATTGTTGTATTTATTAGTGTAAAGTTGTTCATAGTATCCTGTTATTACCTCCTTTATTTCTGTGAGATCAGTAGTTATGTCTCCTCTTCCATTTCTGATCTTATTTATTTGCAGCCTCTCTTCTTCTTCTTTGTCAATCTTGCTAAGGGCCCATCAATCTTATTGATTTTCTCATAGAACCAACTTCTGGTCTTATTGATTTTCTCTATTGTTTTCATGTTTTCAATTTCATTTATTTCTGCTCTAATCTTTGTTATTGCTTTCCTTTTGCTTGGTTTGGGATTCGTTTGCTGTTCTTTCTCCAGTTCTTCCAAGTGGACAGTTAACTCCTGCATTTTTGCCTTTTCTTCTGTTCTGATATAGGCATTTAGGGCAATAAATTTCCCTCTTAGCACTGCCTTTGCTGTGTCCCATAAGTTTTGATATGTTGTGTTTTCATTTTCATTCACCTCCAGGTATTTACTAATTTCTCTTGCAATTTCTTCTTTGACCCACTCGTTGTTTAAGAGTGTGTTGTTGAGCCTCCACATATTTATGAATTTTCTGGAACTCCACCTATTATTGATTTCCAACTTCATTCCTTTATGATCCGAGAAAGTGTTGTTTATGATTTCAATCTTTTTAAATTTGTTAAGACTTCCTTTGTGACCCAGCATATGGTCTATCTTTGAGAATAATCCATGAGCACTTGAGAAAAAGGTGTATCCTGCTGTTGTGGGATGTAATGTCCTATAAATGTCTGTTAAGTCTAGCTCATTTATAGTAATATTCAGATTCTCTATTTCTTTATTGATCCTCTGTCTAGATATTCTGTCCATTGATGAGAGTGGTGAATTGAAGTCTCCAACTATTATGGTATACGTGTCTATTTCCCTTTTCAGTGTTTGCAGTGTATTCCTCACGTATTTTGGGGCATTCTGGTTCGGTGCATAAATATTTATGATTGTTATGTCTTCTTGTTTAATTGTTCCTTTTATTAGTAGATAGTGTCCTTCTTTGTCTCTTTTAACTGTTTTACATTTGAAGTCTAATTTGTTGGATATTAGTATAGCCACTTCTGCTCTTTTCTGGTTGCTATTTGCATGAAATATCTTTTCCCAACCTTTCACTTTCAACCTATGTTTATCTTTGGGTCTAAGATGTGTTTCCGGTAGACAGCATATAGAAGGATCCTGTTTTTTAATCCATTCTGCCAATCTATGTCTTTTGATTTGGGAATTCGGTCCATTAACATTTAGTGTTATTACTGTTTGGATAATATTTTCCTCTAACATTTTGCCTTTTGTATTATATATATCATATCTGATTTTCCTTCTTTCTACACTCTTCTCCATACCTCTCTCTTCTGTCTTTTCGTATCTGGCTCTAGTGCTCCCTTTATTATTTCTTGCAGAGCTGGTCTCTTGGTCACAAATTCTCTCAATGACTTTTTGTCTGAGAATGTTTTCATTTCTCCCTCATTTTTGAAGGACAATTTTGCTGGATATAGGAGTCTTGGTTGGCAGTTTTTCTCTTTTAGTAATTTAAATATATCATCCCACTGTCTTCTAGCTTCCATGGTTTCTGCTGAGAAATCTACACATAGTCTTATTGGGTTTCCCTTGTATGTGATGGATTGTTTTTCTCTTGCTGCTTTCAAGATCCTCTCTTTCTCTTTGACCTCTGACATTCTAACTAGTAAGTGTCTTGAAGAACGCCTATTTGGGTGTAATCTCTTTGGGGTGTGCTGCACTTCTTGGATCTGTAATTTTAGGTCTTTCATAAGAGTTGGGAAATTTTCAGTGATAATTTCTTCCATTAGTTTTTCTCCTCCTTTCCCTTCTCTTCTCCTTCTGGGACACACACAACACGTATATTTGTGCGCTTCATATTGTCCTTGAGTTCCCTGATACCCTGTTCAAATTTTTCCATTCTTTTCCCGATAGTTTCTGTTTCTTTTTGGAATTCAGATGTTCCATCCTCCAAATCACTAATTCTATCTTGTCTCTTTAAATCTATCATTGTAGGTATCCATTGTTTTTTCCATCTTTCCTACTTTATCCTTCACTTCCATAAGTTCTGTGATTTTTTTTTCAGTTTTTCTATTTCTTCTTTTTGTTCAGCCCGTGTCTTCTTCATGTCCTCCCTCAATTTATCGATTTCATTTTTGAAGAGGTTTTCCATTTCTGTTCGTATATTCAGCATTGGTTGTCTCAGCTCCTGTATCTCATTTGAACTATTGGTTTCTTCCTTTGACTGGGCCATATTTTCAATTTTCTGAGCGAGATCCATTATCTTCTGCTGGCATCTGGTCATTTAGTCAGATTTCCCTGGGTGTTGGACCCAAAAGGTTGAAAGATTTTTCTGTGAAATCTCTGGGTTCTGTTTTTCTTATCCTGCCCAGGAGGTCGCGTTCGTGGCACACGTTTGTCTGCGGGTCCCACCAGTAAAAGTTGCTGTGGGTCCTTTAACTTTGGAAAACTCTCACCGTGGGGGAGGTTCACCAGCCCAAGCGGCTTGGAAGAGTGCCAGCCGGGCTGGGGATCCGAACACGGGCAGGGTCGCTGGCCGCCGCAGCCCGGGAGAGCACCCGTCCGAATCTCCTAGTCGGCCCGGGGCGCCAAATGTGGTGGGAGGGCCCCAGCCGCCGCGGCCCAGGAGAGTGCACCATTCCCAGCCGGACTGGGAAGTCACATGTTTGGAAGGGACCCCGGTCACCATTCTCTGCAGCCTGGGGATCTCTGATCCAATTCTCCCAGTTGGTCCGGGGGACCACATGTGGTGGGAGTGCCAGCTGCCACGGCTTGAGGGGATCGCCTGTCCAATTCTCCCAGCTGGCCCGGGAAGGAGGAAGGGAGGGACTCTGGCCGCTTACCGCCCTGGCCTGGGGAAGCCCACGCCCCTCGGCGATCTCACAGGAGCGGGTTCTCCCAGCCAGTCAGCCATTCCAGGATGGGGTATGCTGTCTTTTTTATCTCTGTCGTGGCTCCAGGAGCTGTTCTGTATCATTTCTACTCCTCTAGTAGCTGTTCTGGAGGAGGAACTAAGATCCGCGCGTCTTACTAAGCCGCCGTCTTCTCCAGAAGTCTGATAATTTTTTGAGTAAACTTTTTAACCCTCTTGAATGACAAGCTTTCTTCTCCCATGTCAGAAATTGATCCTTGCTGTTGTAAGCAAAGTGACCTATCTTTCTGTTGTACAGATGCAGGTTTTAGAAAATTTGAATATCTATGATTGACAAGCAACCATCAGGTGGAAAAAAAAATCACAGTACATGGCTGGGGTGTGTCTGGTGTATGGAGTTTGGTGAGGCACTGGATAGTGTCTTAGACTTAAGACTGAGGATGGGTGTTTGTTTTCTGTTACCTCCTCTCAGCAGGTGAGATACCATGTCTGAGAAGCAGTTTGTCAAACACAGATCAGTACTCAAAAATAAGTCATTCATGAAAGGGCTGCCTGGGGAATGTGGAATACAAAAAATGAGCATGGATTTGTGCTCATTTAGTGAGAACAGGTGCTCCTGGTTGGAGATGCAAGGATTACCCATGTACATAGCTAGGGTAAAGGTAGGAGATTTTGGACATTGGTATCAGCAACAATTATTCTAAAAGCACAGGGGTAAGTGTATGAGTCTGGGAATGGAATATTTTATTTTCTGCTGATGGGGATTTGCTTCCTCTAAAAACATGCTGTGAGCATCAATTTATGGTGTAGAGGTCAAGCTGGATGGACCTAACCCCAACGTTGAGTAGAGCTGTCAATTAAACCCTATGAATTCTTAATCCATGATATAGTTGAAACTATCTGGGAGAAAAGAGTAGGTGCCAAACTGTGTTTCTGAGGCCAAACAGACACTGCCTTACTGAAGCTTACCTCACATGCAGATGTGTTTCTTTCTTTCACAGTTTCTCTAGAAGCTGATCTTTCTTCTGGACCACATCTGCTAACTAGTTCCAAGTCCATGTCGTAGTCAAAGCTCCCCTTCCCCAAGTGTCATCCCTGAACTTCTGATTAGCTGATTAGAGGAAGAAGAGCAGGAATGGAAGGAGGAACTAATATACTTCTCTAGAGGGATAACACATAACCCATTTCCCTGCTCTGGCCTAAACTCCCTGTCTCTTTCTCAATCTCTGGCTCCCAGCATGACCCTGCTCTTCCCAGCTCCACATCTCAGAAGACAGACATGCTGTGACTCATGTGACAAGGACTGTCTTGGTTGTGGAAACCTTGTCAGCTTCTCTTGGGTTTGAACTCTGCTCCCTTGGTCCTTGGGGTCCTTGCTGAACTGAGCTGTGGTATGCTGACCCTTCAGGGGGGTTTGCTCTGTTAAACTCTGTTAATCCTTCAAGCAGAAAAACACAATGGACATTGCAGTACGCAGAGCTCATCCAAAGGATTGGAGCGTCCCAAGGTTTCCTATCCAGGTGCTGGGGCTGTTCTCAGAGACTTTTCATCTCATTTTAGGAGCAAGCTTTAGTTTCCCTACTATGGATTATCAAAGCGGAGAAACGTTTATGTCGTGACTGTATTTATGTCTGGGCATTCAAATGTGGATAGAGGTATATTATGGAGTTGGGTAGGTCATCAATCAATGTGTGGATTGCAGTTTTCAGGGCAATTCTGGTGTTTACCTATGCACAGCACCTGGGGAGGCATGCGGATTAGAGTTTTCTACATGGTTAATCTCAGTTTGTACATGATTGAAGCACAGGGCCAGGCAAAGGTTATTGTTATTTATAGCAAAGGTGCTTTAGAAAAGCAATGTAGGCATTTCCATAGTTTAGGCCTAGGGCAGTGTTTTGAGGATTAATATTGAGGAAAAGAGATATTTATAGAATGCTGGTCTTGCCACTTACTAGTTGTTTATATATATTGTTGTTAAATATTCATAACATAAAATCATTTTAACCATTTTTAAGTGTCCTAATTCAGTGACAATTAGTACATTGACAATGCTGTACCACTTTTACCACTATCTATTTCCAGATCGTTTGCAACTTCCCAAAGGCAAACTTGTACCAATTAAGCAA
Organism: Tamandua tetradactyla; assembly: GCF_023851605.1. NCBI lineage: Eukaryota > Metazoa > Chordata > Mammalia > Pilosa > Myrmecophagidae > Tamandua > Tamandua tetradactyla. The sequence continues at coordinate 43,446,024 of NC_135328.1, forward strand.
TCACTCTTCATTCTCTTCTCCCCTAGTCCTTGGTTATTCTGCTTTCTTTCTCCATGTATTTGCTTATTTTAAGTACATAATATAAATGAAATCATACAGTATTGTCCATTTGTGTCTGGAGTATTCATTCAGCATAATACTTTTGGCATTCATCCATGCATCAGAACTTCATTCCCTTCATGTCTAAATAATATTTCATTATGTGTACATTATATATATGCTTTGTTTATCCGTTCACCTGTTGATGGATATGTAAGTGGCTTCCGCATGTTGACTGTTGTGAATAAAAGTGCTATAAATGTTGGTATACAAATATATTTCAATTATTTGGTATATTTACCTACAAGTGAGATTGCTAGGTCATCTGGTAACTCTATAGTTAACATTCTGTGGGACTACCAAACTTTTCCACAGTGGCTGTATCATTTCACATTTCCATCAACAATGTAAAATGTTCTTATTTGTCCCTATCCTTGCCAACACTGTTCTTTACAAGTTTTTAAAAAGTAAAATCATCCTAGTGGATGTGCAATGGTATTTCATTGTGGTTTTGATTTGTATTTCCCTAATGGCTAATGATATTGAGCATCTTTTCATATGCTTATTGGCTGTGTGAATATCTTCTTTGGAGAAATATTTATTCAAGTTCTTTGCCCATTTTTAAATTGGGTTGTCTGTCTTTTGTTGTTGAGTTGTAGGAGTTCTTTATAGATTCTGAACCGTAACCCTATCAGATATATGATTTCCAAATATTTTCTCTCATTCTGTATGTTTTACTTTCACTATCTTGATGTTGTCCTTTGAAAAGTTTTTATTTATGATGATGGAAAATTTATTTTTTTCTTTTTTGCTCATGCTTTTGGTATAAAATCTATGATTCCATCATTGCTTAATGTAAGTTCTTGAAAGTATCTCTAATGTTTTTTTCTAAGAGTTTTATACTATTTGCTTTTATATTTAGAGCAGTGATCCATTTTGAGATGATTTTTATATACAGTGAGAAACAAGGGTCCAAATTTATAGTTTTGCATGTGGTTCCTATTATTTCAGCACCATTTGTCAAAAAGACTATTTTTTTCCCCATTGCCCTTGTAGAAAATCAACTGGCCAAGAAGTAGAAGACTTTAACACAGCATTCTTAATAATGGATAGAATACCCAGACAGAAGATCAGTAAGGAAAGAGAAGACTTGAATAATACTATAACTCAATTAGACCTAATAGACATATACACAACACTACCCAATAGCAGAATACACATTTTTCTTAATTGCACATGGATCATTCTCCAGGATAAAACACATATTAGGTCACAAAACAGATCTCAATACATTTAAAAGTATTGAAATCATACAACGTATCTTCTCTGACAATGGAATGAAGCTAGAAATCACACAGAGGGAGAACTGGGAAAGTCACAGTCATGTGGAAATTAAACAAGACACTCTTAATCAATGGATCAAACAAGAAATCACCAGGGAAATCAGGAAATATCTTGCAGTGAATGAAAATGAAAAGACAACATATCAAAGCATAGGACACAGCTAACGCAGTGCTGTGAAGGAAATTTATAGCTCTTAGATACATAAATTAAAAAGAAGAGGCTCGGGCTGGGGTCTGCTGGAAAGCACTGGCCCCCAGGAGCGATGGCGGGGGCAGGGAGGGGGGCGGAGGGCGGGACGGGGGCAGGGCATACGGAGGTAGGACATGCGGCGGCCTAAGGCGAGGAGACTCACCCACGCAGCCCATGGAGCCGCGGGCCTTAAAAAAGCGCAGCCTCAGATGCTGCGCTTTGGCCTAGGCCTGGGCGGGACAACGTGGACTGGGGTGAAGAGGCGCCTCTGCTCTCTGGGCTCATGGGCCTCGGGGCGCCGGGCTCCTCTGCAGGACTGGCTTTGGGAGTGGACCAGGCGGCACCAGGTCGGCCAAGGTGTGGTTCCAGAAGCTGGAGCAATGAGAACGCCCTGAGCGTCAGGATACTGCTGACATGCACGTCTGCCTGTGGAGTGGAGCCACTGGCCCTACACCGCGGCAAGTGTGTGGACAGATTCAGCCAAACCATTTACACAACTAGTGAAAGAAATGCAGCTTTATCGAGAAAACTTTGAAATAATTAAAATAATTGGAAGAGGTGATTTTGATGAGGTTACTATTGTAAAAATGAAGAGCACTGAAGAATTTATGCAATGAAGATCCTCCACAAGTGGGAAATGCTTAAAGGAGTAAAGACGGCCTGTTTCCAAGAACAGCGTGACATGCTGGTTAACAGTGACTGCCAGTGGGTCACCAAGCTGCACTACTAGGATGAGAACCACCTGTACTTTCTCATGGATTACAGTGTAGGTGGTGATTTATTGACCTTGCTCAGTAAATTTGAAGACACATTTTCAGAGGATATGCCAGATTCTACATTGATGAAATGATTTTGGCCATTAGTTCCATCCATCAGCTTCTTTATGTACACAGAGACATTACACCTGACAATAGCCTTTTGGATGTGAATGGTCATATTTGCCTGGCTGGCTTTGGATTGTGTTTGAAGGTGAATGATGATGGAACTGTCCAGTCCTCTGTGGCCATGGACACTACTGATTACATCTCACCAGAGATTCTGCAGGCAATGGAGCAAGTGTGGCTCCAAGTGGAACTGGTGGTCTGTGGGGATCTGCATGTATGAATGCTGTATGTGGAAACACTATTTTCTGCAGAGTCACTGGTGGAGACCTAATGAAAGATCATGAACCACGAAGAGCGATTTCAATTCCTGTCACATATCACGGATGTATCTGAAGAAGTGAAGGACCCCCTTCAGAGACTGATCTGCAGCAGAGAGTACTGTCTAGGGCAAAATGGGATGCAGGACAAGAAGCATGCATTTTTGGAGATCTAAATTGGGAAAATATAGGAAACCTAGGCACAACTTACATTCTCGATATTAGCAGTCCTTCTAATGTCCAAATTGATGTGGATGAGGATGTGCTAAGCAATACTGAAATATTGTCTTCTGGTCTTCACATAGGCCTTCCTGGATTACATTTTCCATTCATTGATTTTGTGTTCACAATGGAAAGCTGTTTTTCTGATCAAGGATCTCTGAAGCAGATAATGCAGTCTAATTAATATGTTAACCAAAGACAAGGATGTATGTGGGATTTGGAGAATAGCTTTCAAATTGAAGCTTATGACATAAGAGTACGAAGACTTAAACAAAAGAAATTGGAGCTGAGTAGGAAGCTGCCACAGTTCACACAGACTATACAGTCCCTTCATGGTTCAACTTGTGCACTGGAAAATTCAAACTGAGATAAAGAAATCAAAAAGCTAAATGAAGAGATAGAGCACTTAAAGAATAAAATAGCAGATTCAGATAGGCTTGAAAGAGTATGAAGACTCCAGGCATTGGCTGAAAGGACTAGAAAAGCATGTGGTGCTGCAGGAAAAAGAAGATTTTCAAAAGCAACTGGTTGAAGCTTCAGAGGGATTAAAATCCCAGGCCATAGAACTCAAAGATGCCTACCAGCATCAGAACCTGACTTTGCAGGAGTTCTTGGAGCTCAGTGAGTGCATGGTAGAGCTCTCCTCCTAGAAGCAGTAGGCATCCCAACAGCTTTGGAGAAGGAGGAGGAGTTGATGGAGGTGGCCCTGCAGAAAATGGAGATGCTGTGACAAGAAGTGCACAGATCCAAAAAGTCCAGGAAGAATCTAGAAGTTCAGTTTGAGGACACCATTGCTGAGGCCTCTAAGAAGCACAAGCTTCATGAGCACAGTGAGAGCTTCTCCAAGCAAATAGAAAGTGAGCTTGAGGCCCTCAAGGTGAAGCAAAGAGGCTTGGAACCTAGTGCCACCTTAGAACATCAGCAAGAGATTTCCAAAACAAAACCAGAGCTTAAGAAGAAGGTCTTGTATTATGAAGAAGGTTCCCAGGTGCTAGAAGTAGAAAATGTGAAAAAATAGTTGCATGATTCAGAAAGCCACCAGTTGGCCCTGCAGAAAGAAATCTTAACTCTAAAAGATAAATTAGAAAAGCCAAAGTGAGAGCAGCATAATGAAATAGAGAGGTTGTAGGTACAATGAAAGATAAATATGAGCAAGAAAGAACAGTGCTATTTGAAGAAAACAATAAATTAACTGGTGAAAATGAAAGGCTTTGTTCCCTTGTGGATAAATTAACAGCTCAAAATAGACATCTGGAAGATGAAATTCAGGATCTGGCAGCCAAGAAGGAATTGTTTGGCTAGTGGGAAGCTCAGATTGCAGAAATCGTTCAGAATCAACAATAAGAAAGATGCATGGGAATATCTTCAAGCCCTTGCGTGGTAGTTAGATTTAGTTGTCAACTTGGTCAGGTGAAGGTGCCTAGATCTATTGCTGTGGACATGAGCCAATGGCGTATGAACCTCATCTGTTGCTAGGAGGTGTGCCTGCTGCAATGAATGATGTTTGATTTAATTGGTTGGTGCTTAAATGAGAGAGCTCAATGTAGCACAGCCAAGCAGCTCAGCATACCTCATCTCAGCACTCACAGCAGCCCAGGCCTTTGGAGATGCAGAAAGGAATCACCCCCGGAAAAGTTGTTGGAACCCACAGGTCTGGAGAGAGGGCCAGCAGAGATCGCCCTGTGCCTTCCCACGTAAGAGAGAACCTCAGTTGAAAGATAGCTGCCTTTCCTCTGAAGAACTAATGAAATAAATCCCCTTTTATTAAAAGCCAGTCCATCTCTGGTGTGTTGCATTCTGGAAGCTAGCAAACTAGAACACCTTGCTTCCAAGATGACTGAAGAACTAGAGACTCTGATAGTTCTGGTTTTGGATCCACTTTGGAAAGTCTACTATAGTCAGAAGCTAAATATGACTGTGCAGCTAGAATTGCAGTCTGTGCTGGAGACCGATATCTGGGCTAACAGCTTGTTCTGGAGGAGCTGAGAAAAGTCAAAAATACACATCTCTTCCTTGAAAGTAAACAAAAGGATTCCAAAGCCAAAAATAGAGAATTATTAGAAGAAATGGAAATTTTGACGAAAAAGATGGAAGAAAAACTTAGAGCAAATACTGAGTTTAAGCTACCATATTTTCAGGATTCAGTTTTGGAGTATTTCAGCACTATACCACTTGCACATGATCTGCTATTTAGAACTAGCTCAGCCAGTGAGCAAAACACACAAGCTCCAAAGCCAGAAGTGTCACTATCAGTTTCTGTGCCTACAGGAAGACCTAGCTCCCCCACAGAAGCCACCCACCAGACTGCTGCCCACCACACAGGCCCTTCTCTGGTTGGACCAAAGCCCAAAGCTTATCAGTTCAGTGTCAAGTGCTCTTCCAGTCCCACTCAGTGCAGCCATTGCACCTCCTTGATGCTCAGCTGATCTGTCAAGGTGTCACCTGTGAGGTGGGTGTGCTCCTTTGCTTGCCACATCTCCTGAAAAGACAGTGCCCTCCAGGTGTGCCCAATCCCCCTTTCCCCCACTGAACAGGCAAAGAGGCCTCTGGGGGTGGACGTGCAGTGAGGCACTGGGACAGCTTACAAGGGCTACCTGAACATCCCAGAGCCCACTAGGGTGAAGAAAGGATAGCAGTGGACATACACAGTGGTCTTTGACTCTAAGCTCTTTTTGTATGATCTGCCTGATGGGAAGAGCCCCCAGACTGGCATGGAGGCAAGCCAAGTCTTGATCCTGAAAGGTGAAGATTTTTTGGTGAGCTCGTTCCTAGCTTCAGATATCATATATGCTATATGCGGAGATATTCCTCATACATTCAGGGTGACAGCCTCTCTCTTAGACACACCTTCTGAGATCAGCTCACTGCTCATCCTAACAGAAAATGAGAATGAAAGGGGGAAATGGGTGGAGATTCTGGAAAGCCTCCAAACTATTCTGCACAAATACAGACTTAGAAACCAGGTCATGCACATCCCACAGGAAAGCTATGACAGCCTCCTGCACCTCATCAAAGCCATCCTGACAGCTGTAATAGTGGATGGAGATGATTGTGGTGGGTTGGAGGAAGGGCTTTATGTCACTGAGATTAACCAAGAGATGATAGTCCATGCTGCTGACTGTAGGAAAGTGTACCACATCGAGCTCACTCCCAATGGGAAGATCATCGTTTTCCTCTGCGGCCGCAATCAGCATGTGCATCTCTATCTGTGGTCTTCTTTGGACAGAGTAGAAGGTAACTTTAATATCAAACTTCCAGAAACAAAAGGCTGCTGGTTTATAGTGACTATAACCTATCTGTTTGTCAACATGAAATGGTTGCTCCTAGAATCACAGAATTAAATTTTTGCACAGAAAACTCACTGAGATGGTGGGCCTGGGAGCTGTGCAGTGGAGGGCGTGTTCAAGGACAAGCTTTACATTGGCTACACTTCTGGGTTCTCTCTGTTGAGCATCCAGGGAGGACAGGCAGTCCCACACCTGGTAAATCCCAATGCCCCCTCACTTATGTTCCTCTCACAGCAGTCTTTTGATGCCATTTGTGCCATGGAGTTAAAAAATGAGGACTATCTGCTCTGTTTCAGCCATATGGGATTGTACATGGATGCGCAGGGCCAGAAGTCATGTGGGCAGTACTCATGTGGCTTGCAACTCCTCTTGCCTGTAGTTGCAGCTCCTCACACATCACTGTTTACAGCAAATATGGTGTGGGTGTCTTCAACGTGAGCACCATGGAGTGGGTGCAGGCCATCAATAAGATCCCTGAGCTCAGATGGCAGCCTCAACCTCCTCAACTGCGAGCCTCTGTGCCTGATCTACTTCAAGAGCAAGTTCTCCAGGGCCTTACTCAATGTGTCAGACCCCTTAGATAATGGCAAGAAACAGATGCCATGAACCAGAAGCAAAGGGTAATTTGTCTTTAAGGTTCCAGAATAAGAGTGCTTGGAACAGATGTGAGAGATGCCCAAACTGAGATCCAAAATGGTATCCATTCTAACGAACTTCAACAACATGGCCCACATGGGCAAAAAAGTGATGACTTGCAGGTCCTCATGGTCCTCCCCTGAGCTCTTCGCCCATGGCAGAGGAATGACCTGGCCCCATGCTAAACTGATCTGGCCCAGTAGCCCCTATCCAGGAGGAACAAGCTGTACATCTCATGGCCATCTTCTGGTGGGTCTGAGCAGGGAGCAGCCATGCCTCTTCAGAGTGTCAGACCCAACCAGGACTTTGACCAAGAACTGGATTCAGATTCCACCATGCACTCGACTCCATCTAACAACTCCAACCCCAGAGGCCCACCTCCCCCGACCAGGGCCAGCTGCTTCTCCTGCAATAGCAGAGTCTCCTGTGGCTGGGCCAGAAGTACACTTAACCTGCCAATTTATCCAGGAAATGTAGAATATACTTGTAGGTATGAAGATGAACACAAATCTTCATTATAGAAATGATTTCTGCGTGGGCCATGGTGGTTAAGTGGCAGAGTTCTCACCTGCCATACTGGAGACCTGGGTTTAATTTCTGGTGCCTGCCCATGCAAAAAAAAAAAAATTCTGTTGTTTGTGGCAGTAGACCAGCTCCATGGCCTGCACAGCCAGGAGACAACACTGTTCTGTTTGCACAGGAAGTTCTGATACTATGTGGAGCTCTTCTCCCTACACCCTGGAGTGATGCCGGGCTCCCTAGCAAGGACCCCTCAGACAGAAGGCGGCCCCTGCCAGGAGACAGAGTAGTCAGAACACAGCCTCACTTCAGCCTCTTCTTCGTTTCCTGAAAATGTTTCCTAGGACCTTAGGAGCAGCAGCAGACACAGCTCATGCCCCCCGGCTAAGCACAGGTGGGACAACTGCCCCTCACTGACCTTTCCCTGCTCTGACTGTGTGACATCATCGGCATTGCTGCATGGGACTCACACACAATATACAAAAGCATCTATCAAGAACTTCTATGACACATTTTATATATAAATATATATATTTTACATTTTTAATTGTATATTATAACATATATACAAAGTAAAGAAATAAAAAAGCAAGAATTTTCAAAGCACTCTTCAACAAGTAATTACAGGACAGATCCCAAAGTTTTTCATGGGCTACCATACAATCCTCTCATATGTTTTCTTCTAGCTGCTCCAAAATATAGGAGGCTAGAGGGCTTAAATTTTTTTTGTCATCACAAAAAAAGTCAAATAATGTAACTGACTCTCTGTTACACATCAAATGCAAAATTTTAAAAATTGTGGTTCAGTTTCCTTATCTGCAAAAAGAGAAAAAGTACAGGCTTCTTATGAAAATTATTGCATAAATATGTATGAAGAGCAGTTTCTGGCACATAGTAAATGGCATATAAATGTTAGTTGTTGTAGTTACTGTTGTCATTATTAAAGGCTTACATGTGAGAAATAAAACTACAAATTTTTAGATAATAATACAGTGGAATATTTTCATGTCCTCCATGGCACTATTTCTTAGTGTCCATAACTCGTTTAAATGAAATGTTCTTTACATCAAAGACAATTGAAAGAAATAACAAGACATTCAAGATTTGGAGAAAATGCTCGAGCCACATATAACTGAGAACGAATTAATGAACAAGCCAGGGGCCAGGTGGAAAAAGGAAGACACTTGAGGTCTTTTAACCAGAAGCATTTGATATAGTATACTGGTTACACAGATGATAAAATGTTTGAAGTGCTAAAATGGGACTGATGGGCCAACTCATATATTCGGAACTACCAGGAGCCACTCCCACCCTATAGGTGTGGAAGGACAATGGAAAAAGAGGTGTTAGCCGAGTCTAGAAACCAGGGCTATCAGAGAAAGCAAAGTACACAATGGATATTCTTGGGGAGAGCTGGCACCATGGAGGCAAGGGCTGTCTGGAGCTAGGAAGGAGATGTATCCAAAATACTCTGACTTCTGCCCTTTGCTGTTCCCATATTCCATTGATCCAGCCTTCCCAGAAGTCAGTTGGCAAGGGAGCCAGGGTTCCATGAAATGTGGATCAGAGCTGGGGAAGAGAGAAGGTGGAACTGAGGATTCCAAGGCAATTAACTGGTACTATTAGTATCTAGGGTCCTTGAAGATCTCTTGTGATTCAATAAGAAAAAATCAAATAATCCAAAAAAAAAATAGATAAAAACTATGGATGAGCAATGCACAGAAGAAATGCAAATAATTGTGACCACATGAAAGGGCATTAAACCTTGACTATTTTCAGAAAATCTAAATTCCTCATGTGGAGAATTTAGATTTTCTGAAAATAGTTAAGTAACACATTTGAATTATTTCCAGTTTTTGGCTGCAGAAGTCTAATTCCTGCACGAAGCATTTTTATACAGATCTCTCGTTGCATATGTATATGCGTTTTCCTGGACTCTAGCAAAAATTTTTCCGAACTGATTGAACCAATTTATCCCCCTAGTAGCATATAACTTTCTACTGCTCCTCTTTCTTTGCAACCCTTGGTATTCATTCTCTGACTTCTAATTTTACCTATTCAGTACTTGGGTAGTACAGTGGCTTTCCATTGTGATTTAATTTGAATTTCTCTGAATATTAGTGAAACTCAACATCTTTTCATGTAGTTATTGGTCTTTATTTTTTGTTTTTCATGTGAAATGCTATTTATTTTCTGGCTTTTCCTCTTTGATTTCTAGGGATACTTATGTATCCTTTCTTTAAGGTTTCTTTTTAAATGCAGTTTTATTGATATATATTCACACACCATATAATCCATCCAAAGTATAAAATCAATGGTTCACAGTATCATCATATGGTTTTGCATTCATCACCTCAATCAATTGTAGAACAGTTTCATTATTTCAAATAAAAAGTACGCTCAAAATATCCCATACCCCTTATCTCCTTGTATTATTTTTTGCCGTTATTTTATTACTCAGTTACCCATACATTGGATAAAGGGAGAGTCAGTCACAAGGTTTTGCAATCGCATGGTCACATGATAAAAGCTATATAGTTATATAATCGTTATAAAAAATCAAGACTACTGGATTATACTTTGACGATTTCAATGATTTCTTCTGGGTATTCTAATACATTATAAACTAAAAAGAAATATCTATATAATGAGTCAGTAGTTATAATCATTTGTTAGAACCAAATTCTCAGTTACACGTCTTCCCTCTCATTTGATCATTCTCACAATCATCAGGGATTTCTGGGCAATGACCATTTTAACTTCTTCATGCTGGAAAGTGGTGTTGACCTCTTGCAATAGAGGAGTAAAACTGGTTGATGTTCTTGGAGAGACTGGCATTTCTGTGTTTCAAGGTTTATCTGGCATAGAAAGAGTTTGGAAGGCTTATGTTTCTGAAAAAGTAAACTTACAAAGAGTGAAACTTTTATAGCATCTCAGATAGAGTTCAGGGTATTCTCTTGGGTTTTCATGAATACTGTCAGTTGGGGCTTGGTATACTGTGGCAATTTGCAGTATCTGGCTGAAGCTTGCATAAGAGCAACTTCCAGAATGACCTCTCAACTCTATTTGAAATCTCTCAGCCACTGAAAGTTTGTTTTTTTTTTTTTTCATTTCTTTTCTCCTGTTTGGTCAAGAAAGCATTCTCATTTCCATGATTCCAGGGCTATGCTCATCCCTGAGTATCATGTCCCACATTGCCAGGGAGACTTACACCCCTGGGAGTCATGTCCCATTTAGGGAGGAGGAGGATTTTATTTGCAGAGTTGGCTTAGAAAGAGAAGTCATATCTGAGCAACAAAAGAGCTCTCTTAGGATGACTCTTAGGTATAATTATACATAGGCTTAGCCTTCCCATTTCAGAAATAAGTTTCAAAAGGATAAGCCTCAAGATCAATGGTTTGAATAATTAAAATGGGAGTCCTTAATGCTTGAGAGAATAACAGGAATTTCCTAGGTAGTAAAGTTTAATTAGCTCAACGTTTTTTTCCCAGCCCCTGAAGGTGACTTTGCAAATTCTTTTTTATTTTCTGCCCCCAATACTTTGGAATCTATCAGGTTGTAACACCAACCTATACAGAGTAATAAAATCTCATTTCCTATTTTAGGTTTGATATAATTATGTTGTTTAAATAAACTGACCCTACAAGTTAAATTAGATAGTGTGCTATGGAAAATTTAAATTTTGGACCAAATAAACATCTCTTACTTTGATCTCACACTGAAGTTGAAATTTTAAAATACAGTCAATATCATCCTTGACCTTGTATTTCTGATTTCCCTTACTTCTAACCAGGTCCATTTTATTCATATCTCCAAATGAAGTCTGATCTCTTTTTCAGCTTCTTTAACAGCTACTGTATGGAGTAATGCTGACTCTCAGAGCTGCAGAACTCCAACTCTGAGTCTCAGGTGTCACACAGGTACCCAAAGTTTCAGGGAATGACCATGTTATACACAAAGAGCTCTGCATCTCAGAGTTTAGAAATAACAGATAAAACTCAGGAATAGATATGACTGCTGTAAGAACCTACAATGTAGGAACCTTTACAATGCACCCCATCAAACATTCTGTGCTCCTTAATCATCAATTGCCCAAACATTACTTATTTTCTATTCCCTCACAAACCATGTTCTCAGATTCAGTTCTCAGAGTTTGCTCATTTTAGTTAGTTCACATTAGTGAGACCATACAATATTTGTCCCATAATTTCTGGTTTGTTTTACTCAACAAAATGCCCTCAAAATTCATTCACCTAGTTGCATCCCTCACCAATTCTTTACTTCCTGCAGCCACTCAATATTCTGTTGTATGTTTATACCACTGTTCATCCTTCTATTCATCAGCTGATGTACTATTAGGTCACGTTCCATTGCAAATTGTAAATAATGCTGCCATAAATACCAGTGTACAAATATCTATTCATGGCTCTGCTTTCAGTTCTTGCAAGTATATTCCTAATAATGGGATTGTAAGATCATATGGAAACTCTATGCTAAGCCTTCTCTGGAACCACTGCACTATTCTCAAGAGGGGCTGCACTCTCCTACTTCCCTACCAATAATGTATAGGTATATAGCTCTCTCCACATTTTCTCCAGCACTTTTATCTTTCTGTTTATTTTTTAAACAGTATTATTCACACACCATACAATCCACCTTAGGTGTACAATCAATGGCTTTGAGTATAATCACATAGTTATGCATTCACCAGCACAATCTATATGAGAACATTTCCCTTTATTCCACAGAGAAAGAAGGAGAGAAAAATAAAAAAATAAAAAGAAGAAATGACACCACTACCAAGAATCCCATACCCCTTTCTTATATCCCCCTCTATTGACACTTAGCTTTGGTATATTGCCTTTGTTACAATTAATGAAAGACTATTACAATGGTACTGTTAAATATAGACTATATTTTGCATTGGTTGTATTTTCTTTTCAATATACTATCCCATTTTCATCACCTTGCAATGTTGAAATTCATTTGTTCTCTTTCTTATATTTTCACATTTAACCAACATAATTGCCCACTCTAGGCTTTGCTAAGTTATATAGTCCAGTCTTTATCTTCTATCTTTCATTCTGGCGTTATATATGCCCCTACATGTCATACATGTCATGTACGATGTCATACATGAGTATGAGTATTGTTGAAAGAGGAAGGCTATACTTAGTTTCCTGAGGAACTGCAAAACTGCATGCAGAGCAGTTTCACCATTCTACATTCCCATCAACAGTGAATAAATGTGTCTATTTCTCCACATTCTCTCCAGTGCTTGCAATTTTCTGTTTTTTTTTTTTTATGATGGCCATTCTAGTAAGTTTGAGATGATATTTCATTGTGGCTTTGATTTGCATTTCCCTAATAATGAATGAAGTTGAGCATCTTTTCATGCTTTTGAGTCATTTGCATTACCTCTTTGGAACAGTGTCTGTCCATGTCTCTTTCCCATTTTTTAATTGGATTGTTTGTCTTTATGTCGTTGAGTTTTAGTATCTCTTTATATGTTCTGGATATTAAACCCTTATCTGATTAAATAAGTTAAGATGTCAATTCTACCCAAATTTATTTATAGATTCAATGTAATGCCTATTAAAACCCAAAATTTATTTTGCAGAAATAGAAAAGCCAGTAAACAAATTTATTTAAAAGGGGAGGGTGAATAGCCTGAATAGTCAAAAATATCTTGAGAAAGATGAATGAAGTTCTCATGGCTCTCTCATCATTCTGAAATTTTCTCCAAAATGCTTCCTCTTTTTAAAGATTCCAGTAAACTAATCAAGACCCCCCAGAATGAGTGGAGTCACATGTCCCTCTATTGAAAGGTTAATACCCACAATTGGGTAAGTCACATCTCTGTGGAGATAATCTAATCAAGATTCCAACCTATAGTTACTGAATAGGGATTAAAAGAAAGAGCTCCTTCCACAAGATGGATCAGGATTAAAACATAGCTTTTCTATGCACATAATCCTTTCAAACGAGCACACCGACCTTAGAGGGAAAGCTTTCAATCTTTTCCCATTGAGTATGATGTTAGCTGTGGGTTTTTCACATATTCCCTTTATCATGATGAGGAAGTTTCCTTCTATTTCTATCCTTTGAAGAGTTTTCATCAAGAAATGATGCCGAATTTTGTCAAATGCGTTTTTTGCCTAAATTGAGATCATCATGCAATTTTTCCCCTTTAATTTATTGTTGTGGCATATTACACTAATTGACTTTCTTGTGTTGAACCATTCTTGCATACCTTGAATAAAACCCACTTTGTCATGGTGTATAATTCTTTTAATGTATGGCTGGATTCAATTTACAAGTATTCTGTTGAGTGTTGTATTGATGTTCATTAAAAAAGATTTGCCTGTAATTTTCTTTTCTCGCAATATCTTTGACTTTGGTATTAGAGTGATGTTGGCTTCACAGAATGAGTTAGGTAGCTTTCCCTTCTCTTCAATTTTTTTGAAGAGTTTGAGCTGGATTGGTACTAATTATTTCTTTAATGCTTGATAGAATTCACATGTGAAGCCATCTGGTTCTGGACTTTTCTCTTTTGGGGAGTGTTTTGATGACTGGTTCAATCTCTTTACTTGTTATTGGTTTGTTGAGGTCATCTATTTCTTCTTGAGTCAATGTTGGTTGTTCATGCTTTTCTACAAAGTTGTCCATTTTGTTTACATTGTCTAGTTTTTAGTATATATTTGCTCATAGAATTCTCTCATAATATCCTTTATTTCTGCAGGGTCAGTAGTTATGTCTCCCCTCCCATCCTTATATATTCTTAATATGAATGTTGGTTTTATGAATTTTGAATGTCTTTTGCCAATCTTCTGTCTTTTTATTCTATTTGTCTTTTGATAAATGGAACAGAAGAACTTAATTTTAACACAGCTTATTTTATTATTCTTTTCCTTTATAGTTAGAACTTTCTGTGTCTTATTTAAGAACTATTTTCTCACTTTGAGGAGACACAGGCATTATCATATATTATTTTCTAAAGTATTTTTGTTTTTGTTTTTCATATGTAAGTTTATAATTTATCTGAAGTGAATTTTGTATGTGGTGTGGATTCCCAATTATCTTACCTCTGGTTATGAAAAAGTTCTCTACAGTGCTTACTCTCATAAATTAAGTGTGTACCTCAGGGCATTCTGTTGCAGTTTCATCTGGTGAAACAGGATTAATCTCTCCAGACAGAGGAGTAATGGCAGTTTTCCCAAGGGAGGTATTTGCCAATTTAGTAGTCATTGAAGGGTTAGTCTCTTTAGGTGAAGGTTAGATGGCAGACACTCAAGGCAGACTGGAAGTTGGAAGGATGCTTTCTCAGGGCAGACTATTACAGATTTGTCTAGCAAAGGCTCAGCCAAATCCTGGATTCCAATGTCCCCACTGCCATTATTATCAACCCCTATGCCCCCATCCCAAGTTTCAGGATTCCATTCCTTTCCATTCAAAACCCTTACTTTAACAGCAGACACCATGCAAGGTTGAGAATTTGGTTTATGCTGTAAATATGCTACTCATATAGTGAGACTCTGGATATTCTTTTCAGAGATTTCAAGTCTGTGACTACAGGAAATAAAATTTTCATTCAGGGCACACATAGAAACTTTTACATCGTTCATATGGTATTTAAGTTGTAAATTTGAAGCCCATCCCTTTCTTTCATACCTGTCTCCAGCATGTCTAAGAACAACCAGCCAACATCACTATACCTCTTAATTACACAAAATTCCATGAAGGTGGCAAAACACTTCTATCCAGAACCTTACCTCGTAAAGAGTATGATTAGGAGAATTAAATCGTGATATTTTTGCATATCTGTATTGCCAACTCAGACCATGGACTGTCAGTGCCATCTTGATTATTGAAAATAGAGTTATTAGTGCATTTGAATCTAATCACAGTAGAAAACCAATTGCACAAACCCACTTTTAAGATTCTGTTTCTCAAGAACCACTCCCAATACCAAGCTATATTAGTCAGGGTTCTCTAAGGAAACAGAATCAACAGGACATGTCTGTAAATATGATATTCTATAAAAGCATCTCATGCAACTGTGGGGATTGCTTGTGTCCAAATTCCATAGGGCAGGCTATAAGCTGGCAACAAGGAGGAAGGTATTCCAAGAATTCTGCAGGAATGGCTGGCTGGCTGAAGTAGATTGGATTCTCTCCTTGCAGAAGACATTCCCCTTAGTTGATCACAGATGTAATCAGCCACTGATGCAATCAATTGACTGATACTTTGATAAACCAGCCTTATGGTTTATTAACCAGCCATAAAATGTCCTTGCAGTAATGATTAAGTCAGTGCTTTCCTGACTAGACAACTGGGCACCATCACCTGACCAAGGTGACACACAAACCTAACCATCACACTAATACATGAATATATTTCTGGACTCTCTATTCTGTGACAATTGTCTTGTCTAGTACTCACTAATATCACACAGTCTTAATTACTAAGATATTTAGCCTGAGTGAAAGAAATCAAAAAGAGGAAAATACTGTATGATTCATTCACATAAAATTCTAGAAATGGCAAAGTAGTCTTGAGTGATAAACAGATCAGTTGCTGCCTGTTTATAGAGAAGAGGGATTGAAGAAGAGACTTGTGGGAGGAATGGATTACAAAATAGAATGATGAAATCTTTGAGGGTGTTGGTTATTTTCACTAACTTGGTTTTTGTGTTGGTTTCCAGAATGTATATGTATTTTAAAACTTATCAAATTGTACACTTTAAATATCTGCAATTTATTATGTTGGCTATACATCAATAAGGATGAAAAAACTGTAATAGAAGCTATATATAAAAATAAAACCCTATTAGTCTTCATATCAAGTAAAGAAATCTAATTTTTCATTAAAACCTCGCCACAAAAAACTCCTGACAAAAATGTCTCACTGGTAAATGTTATTAATTATTTAATGAAGAAATAATACCAGTTCTATACAAACTTCTCCAAAACATTGAAGAGGAGTGAATATTTCCTGTGGTAGGTTGAATTATGTATTCCAGAAAAAGCATGTTCTTAATCTTAATTGACATGGTGTGAATCCATTTATGAAAATTATTTTCCGTAATCAGCTATAGATGTCTCAGTATTTGGAATGGGCATTTTTCAGTTTTATATTGATTTTATCTAATTATTTCAAATCTTCTTTCTTTGTATAATATATTAGGATGTTTTGCCAACTTTTAAAGTAGCACATTCATTTGGCTTGTTACATTTAGGAATTAGTAGTAAATTTACTACATGAGTATTATTTCTGGTTGATTTCTTACTCCTCTTTTAATATTTTAAGAGTGACCATTTGTAGAGTTGTTTAATCTACTAATTTACTTTCAATGAATTGGTCAGGTCCTGTGTAAATAAAGTTGTAGGGCTTGCACTAAAATAGTATTCTTAATCACTATTAGTTTTCTCTTCCCCTTTCATAGGAGGTCATAGATGAAGGAAAAATACCCATAGGCTAGGGCTTGCACTTAGGGTGACTCCAGTGGTCTCTCCGTTTGGATGTAACAGGCTGGATTCACAACCTGACACTTGATGAGTCCTACTGGGTGCCCAGACACTGCTAGTCTCTGAGTAGTGGAGTAGTGCCTTCTCTCTGAGAGGCAAGGAGTAAAGTACACAACCCCTATCCTGGTGGTGAATAGAACCTCCTGAGATACAAGAAGGAAATGTGTCCCCATAAGTAAAGCAGATTGTATGTATGGTTGAGAACTGAAGCTTGTGTGAAGTGGGGAAGAGAGAATCTTGGAAAGAAGCCTGTTAAAATGTCAATTTTTTTGTTAGAGTTCAAGAGGAGCAACAAAGGTAGAGTAAAATAGGGTTGGTGGGTCCACTGAAATTTGAACCAGATAAAGTGTTGCTCTTTGTAGAAGGCTTAGATCTCCTTTATGGATGGTGTAGATTGTTATTAAATTCTGAATGTTTTAATAATAATTTCATTTTGTTATTAGTTCAATATCAATAATTATATATCTATAGATGTACCTGCATACAGTTACATTTATTGGAAGATACAAAGATAATGCTAATCAGAATTAATGTTTCTTGTGCAAACATTATGTGCTTTAGCGTGTATTATTCCATTTAATTTTAATGATCACATCATGATGACAATACTATTATTATCTGTACTTTTCAACTAACAAAACAAGGTTGAGGGAATTTGCTTTAATTGTTCAAAGCCAACAAATAATGACTGGTAGTATCCACACTCACTTCCGGTGTCCTCTGACCCCGTTCACTGACTACGTCAGAGCAGAGGACGACTGACCACTCCTGCTTCCCAGGTGGAACTCTGAGCAGGCAGCAAGTGGCCCAGATGTCCCCAATATCCAGTCCTCTCTAGTGACTCAGGAGCCCAGACTCTCTAGTCCCTGTCCAGCCTCCTCCCAAGGTATGAGGGAACATTTCAGGCAATTAACCTACTTGATTGTTTCCTTCACCAGGAGCTTAGGGACTACTAACCTGACTCCTCTCTAGTTGATAAAAAGTAACCTGCTGCTTATTTCTTTGGAGCTCATGGTCATACATAGGACGGTCTGGAGGTCAGGGCTCGCAGAGTCTTTTATTTACTCTTTTGTTTCCGGTGTTGTGATGTTAAGGACTCTGGAAAGTGGATTAGAAGGTGCCTGAGCTCACCAAGGCCTGGCAAAGGTCAGAGTGAGCTGGGATTTTCACTGGCAAGGTATATCTGTGTGATTATAGATCTGCAGATATATTTCTGGTGGGTCTATGTGGTGCTTCTTGCATGTGTGATGTAGTTGAACGCATATTTTCTTTGTCAGTACAGCTGTTCATGTGTGTGTGTGACATGTAGCTGACTCACAGCCTGCTCTTTTCCCCTTTGACCCAGAACACACAGCTCCAAACACGGCCCGGTAGAGGAAGTGCACCACTTGTGTGCATGATGGAGTCTCTTACTCCATGTTATTAATCCAAACACTTAGCCTGGTCTCCTTCAGAATTCCCACTTTTTCACCATTGGACTGGCATCGTGGCCAAGTAAATGAGTGTGGGATGTGGAGGAAGATCAAGGTGCTCCCTAAGTGGAGCACACCTTTTCTGACTTTTCCTATATCCAGCATAAGAGAGAAGGCTTGAAATCTCTGTTCCGTGGTGTGGGCATGTGTGATTTCTTTTTATGAGATATGTTTGTGCGTATGTGAGATGTGTGTGTGTGTGTTTGTGTTTGTGTACTCACCATTCGTTTAATTGTAGGTAGTGACCGAGTGACTCAATGTGAGTGAATGGGGCCCAGGTGACTCGCACACTGCCCACCTGCACCTGCACTATGTGGAGGTCTGGGGGGCTTGAAGGCCTCACCTGGAGGGAGGGTTTGACCAGGTGAGTTCTCTGTTGCCTGAATGTAAAGGGGCACGTGTGTGCAATTGATGTGCTTCATGTATGATTTTTGTGTGATGCATGTGACATGTGCACTTCTGTTTGTTCATAAGTGTGCTTTATTTGTATGTCTAGACTCAGGAAATGAGTTATCTATATGTCATAGTTGATGTGTACTTTATGTGTTTTCTATTTGTCTTGTGACTGTACCAGTTTTAGTGCTTGTGTGTTGTATTTTTTCTTGTGTGTTGGTGTTGTATGTTCAGTTTTTTTTTTTTTTTTGGTTGTCCATACTGCTTGTGAGAATATCAAGAATTTAATTTGGGGAAGTTGAATTTCTCCCCGCTCTCATCATTCCCCGAAGGGGCCTTCACAAAACTTTTCCACTCACTGATCGAATGTCATTATTGCAGGGTGCTGAAAATAGATGGTAATTAATATTTTAAAATGTCACCTTATGTGTGAGATTAAAGCAAAAAATGTTTATTTGATACAAAATTTATATTTTGACTAGTGCATTTCCTAATATGACTTATGTAGATAGTTTGATTGAATGCCAGAAGTACTTGGAACCTCAGGTACGATGTGAGATTTTGTTGGTTTGTCCAGAGTGATGCCCCGATGAATCCCAGAGTGATTCAATCAGTATGTTCAGTTTTAAGCATTATATATGAGTTGGGTTTACATGATTGTATGGGCAACTGAACCACATAGTTACTGTTGGCCATAGGTGGCTAGAATTCCTAAATCAGTACCTTGTGTGTGTGTGTGTGTGTGTGTGTGTGTGTGTAATTCAAATAGTGTTTCAGAGGCTTCTGTTTGATACCTAAAAACAAATACAAAAGTATGTCCTTAAGCATCTTGCGACAGTGCCCTTTCTTCTGGGGTGGGAGGGCATTTCCACCAGTGGGCAGGGATCATGTTCTCATGCATAAGAGCTCAGTGTCTGCTGTAAGTCAGTCTGGGCTCAATCTTTGTTCTTGTCTTACAAGTTTGTACTCTTAGAGAGGCACATCAGCTCTCTGCAATTCTGTTTCCTCACTGGTAAAGGAGTGTCAACTATTCCTACTTTGAAATGCCTATGAGAAAATACACGTTACTCAGCACAGGGCCTGGCATATAGACAAAGAGACTGCATATTTTGTTCTCTATTCAGTGTTTAGTGTATTATCTGGGATAAAGTTTATATTCAGTAATTATTCCTTGAATTAAAAAACTGTTCCCTGGTTTCCATGGAATAAAACTTTGTTGGTTATTGTGAGATTTTATGGCATCATTATAGCTAAATGGGAGAGACCTGTGATTCATGTAACTACAGTGTGAGAAATAAACATAAATGTAGCTAAAAATCAGTAATTTTATACTAAAAAGACATTACCATAATGTTATAGCTATGTTCACTATTTTCATGTCTTGACATTTCCCACTTTTCTTACTTTCCAAGAAAGAAAAGAGCAGCATGAGGATGGAGAACCAGAGTGTTGTGTCTGAATTCCTCCTCCTGGGGCTCCCCATCCGGCCAGAGCAGCAGGGCGGGTTCTTCTGCCTCTTCCTGGGCATGTACCTGACCACGGTGCTGGGGAACCTGCTCATCATCCTGCTCATCAGGCTGGACTCTCGCCTCCACACCCCCATGTACTTCTTCCTCAGCCACTTGGCCCTCACTGATATCTCTTTCTCATCTGTCACCACCCCAAGGATGTTGCTGGACATGCTAAGTAATCACAAAACCATTCCCTATGTGGAGTGCATTTCCCAGATGTACTTTTACATGCTGTTTGCTTCTGTTGACGGTTTTCTTCTTGCAGTGATGGCTTATGACAGGTACGTGGCCATCTGTCACCCGCTGCACTACTCCACCATCATGCGGGAGGAGCTGTATGTCTCGTTGGTGGCCGGGTCCTGGGTATGCTCCTGTGCCAATGCCCTGCTGCACACCCTGCTCCTGGCCCACCTGTCCTTTTGTGCTGACAACACCATCCCCCACTACTTCTGTACTCTCACAGCCCTCCTGAAGCTGTCCTGCTCAGACACTTCCCTCAATGAGCTAGTCGTCTTTGCTGAGGCAGGGGTGATCTTCTTGCTGTCAGTGAGTACTGTTTTGGGATCTTATGTTTGCATTGGGGCCACCATCTTCAGAGTCCCCTCCACCAAGAGGATCTGCAAAGCCTTGTCCACTTGTGGTTCCCACCTGTCCGTGGTGTTTCTGTACTATGGGACTATTGCCATTGTTTACTTCTTTTCTTCACCAAACAATTCTAAAATGGAGGATATAATTGCTTCAATTATGTACACAGTGGTGACTCCCCTGCTGAACCCCTTCATCTACAGCCTGAGGAACAGAGACATGAAATCTGCTCTGGGGATTCTGAGAAGAAGGATGACTATTGTCAAGAGACAGTTAGCCACTCAATTTCTTATTTCTCCTAGTGATGCCCCAGGGATGACTCTTTGAAAAATCACATAGGTGGTTATGGTAAATTGGAAAAATACCAAAATACTGAGCACACATTTTCACATGATTAGAAAATCTGTGCTAATATTCACAACCAGTTGCCTTAGCTTTAGATGTATTCATTGTTCCCCCATCCTCGCATAATCCGCAGTATCTGGCATTGCCAGTGACTCTCATGTCCATCAAGTCACATGTGGAATCTACTTCTACATTCCTTAAATCTGGCAGGGCTGGTGAATTCCTTTGACTAATAGATTCATTGGAAGTGATATGGCAACGGGTCCATGCCAAGGCCTCCACTGTCTTTGAAGATTTTTTTCCGGCAACTCTTGGACTTAGAGACCACCATGCAAACAAGCCCCAGCTAGGATGCCTGAGAATAAGAGGCCAATGCCGGAGAAACAAGATGTCCCAGGAAGCCATCAGCCAGTTTCCAGGTGATATGGTAGGTGATTCAGAGGCATATGACCCTTCCTTACACCAGCTGAACCTGGCCAAACCAGAGGCACCATCCTGTGAGCCCAGTCCCAGCCTCATTGCCAACTAACAGAACTCTGACGTAAATAGGTGATTTTTCAAGCCACTAAGTTTTGAGATGGTTTGTTGTGCAACAGGATATAGTGTCTGCCCTTGCATGTGGTACACTCCAAACTGTTCTTTTCAATGTTCCCTTCCTCTTTTGGTTGCTGCTTAGGTTTTCTTCCCTGCCTAACTTTCTGGAATCCACAGAATTCAAAGTGTGCAGATTCACAGAAAATCTGTGCTAATATTCACAGCCAGTTACCTTAGCTTTAGATGTATTCATTGTTTCCCCATCCTTGCATAATCCGCAGTATCTGGCATTGCCAGTGACTCTCATGTCCATCAAGTCAATTGTGTGAACAATATTCCTAATCGTGTTAGAAAAGTGCCTTATTTGTTGGAAGAGATGTGAATGACTTGTTATGACACCAAAATGCATATCCAAAATACATATATGCCTTCTTTTTAAAGGAATATGATATCAGAAATATTTGTTCCTTTGCAAAGAGGGAAACCATTTTAGACTAAGAACAGAGGTCTGAATATTATTGCATTCTATATAAGTTATACCTTTTAATTCCTCAAGTTACAGATACCATAATGAAAATATAAGTATCCTCAAACATAATGATACTTGTATTGACATAGAAAATAATTTCAATCGGGTTCATTTCAAGATTTGATGAGTATCATTTTAGATACCTATCATCAAATGGGTAATTTGAAATTTGATAATAAATCATAATGTGTATCTTTTATGTAAATAGAATAGCAATCAGATTTTGTATGTTTGTTTCTTTGTCTTTCAATTTTTCTGGTTCAGAAAGTAAATATACTTTCAAGT
The DNA here is from genome assembly GCF_023851605.1 of Tamandua tetradactyla. Classification (NCBI taxonomy): domain Eukaryota; kingdom Metazoa; phylum Chordata; class Mammalia; order Pilosa; family Myrmecophagidae; genus Tamandua; species Tamandua tetradactyla. The sequence goes on from NC_135328.1 coordinate 43,468,582, forward strand.
GTTTCAGGTTGTGGAGTTTCAGAAAGCTTACCTTTTAAATAAATTTGCTAATTAATACAGTGCTTCTAATGATTTGCTAAAATATAGACATATTGCAGTGATTTAGTCTTTATTTATCTTCAAATTTGATTGTGCCTGTGAGAAGAATCCATTAGAGGTGTACAGAGCCATCAGTTCCATTACTGAATTCCTAAACCAATGTAAAATGTATTTTATCTCTATGTGAGACTTTTTAGGGATAGCCTAAAATGCTTGATAATTCCAGATTTTGAAGATGAATTATCTTTTACTGCCCAATAGCAAAAGTGTCTTTTAAGGAATATAAAGTCAAATGTATAACTGTCATTTACTCTTTGACAATTATTAACCATAGCCCTGGATATTTCTATAAATGCACCAATTGGGAGCAAACATACTTTTGCTTTGTAGAGCTTATCTTTAGTGGGGAAAATTGAAAACAAACATAATACAGCAGTAATAAATAAAACATTGTAAATGTAATAAATCATAATAATTATAAATATAACAAATCATTATAAATATAATAAAAACATAGTAAATAAGTTTTTTTACTATGAAAAACATAATAATCAGTAGATATCATGGCATTTAAGAGGTATAAAAAGCAGCAGTCTTATTTCACTCAAGGTGAGGTTATCAAGGTCCATCCCTGTTGTTGCTGGTATGAGAACTTCACTCTTTTAAACAGTTGAATATTATGCTATTGTATGTATATGCCGCGCTTTGTTTATCCATTCGTCTGTTGATGGACAACTGGTTTGCTTCCACTTTTCTGCAATTTTGAATAATGCTGCTGTGAACATTATTGTACAGATTTCATGTTGAGCGAAATAAGCCAGACACAAACTGACAAATCTTGTATGATCTGACTTTAGGAAATACTCAAATAAATTCATAGAGAAAGAAAGTTGATTACAGTTTACTAAGAGAGGATGGGTGTGATATGTTGAATTATGTCCCCAAAGACAAAGATATGTTCTTAACCTTCATATTTCTAGTTGTGCACGTATTTGTAAATCTATATTAACAGCTATGGTGTGGGCTCATTTGTGAATAGAATCTTCTTACCTGTTACATGTGGTTAAACTGAATGTGGGTGGGTAAAGCCTTAACCTGTATTTCTGGTTGCCTTATAAAGGAGGAAATTCAGAAACCAAAATCAGAGAAAAGCTGTATTGAAGACATCCCATGTGGAAGACAGCCATGGGATAGGAGGCAGAGACACAAGACCAGGAATCCCGAGGATTTTGAGAAGCCTGCACCAGAATGCTACAGACTTCAGGACAAAGCAAGCACTTGGTGATGGCTTGATTTTGGACTTTTTACCTCCAAATTTTGTGATCCAGTAAATTCCTGTAGATAACCAACCCATTTTATGGTGCTTGTCATAGCAGCCCTGGCAAATTATGACAGGGATTAAGAGAAATAGGAAGTCATTGCTTAATGGGTACAGAGTTAAGAATGGATGATGAAAACATTAGGCATGTTTGTGGTGGTAGCACGATTTAGTGAATATAGTTAATATCACTTAATCGTACAACTGAAAGTGGGTAAAATGGGAGTTGTACATATGTTAGTTTAAAAATTTTAAAAATTAAAAACCTAGTTCATGAAGACATTGGGAATTGTGGGAATAAGTTGTAATTTTAGTTGTGCAATGTGGATTGTTTTCACCAAGAAGATAATATTTGAACAAAGAGTTGAAGGTGAAAAGGTAGTGAGCTGTGAAGATATTTGTAGGCAAAACATTGTAGGGAGTGGATATAATAACCTCAAAACTGCACAGATGGGTGAGTGCCAGTTATGTTCCAGGAACAGAGAGGGGGTTCGAGTGACTGGACTGGAGTGAGGAGATGAAAATTAGAGCTAACAAGAATGCAGGCCTATGATAAGTTTTGCACTTTGATTTTTTCTGTGAATTATTTGTGAAGTGCTTGAAGCTTCTCTCCAGATGAATGACCATTCAGCTTTAAAGAAGACTGTTGGCTGCTGTGTTAGAACAGACAGTCGGAAAAGGGTCATGTGTGGAGGCACGGAGACTATCTGAGAAGCTATTACAATAGTGTAGTGAAGAAATGGTGGAAGCTAGAACTAACAAGAGTTGCTGATGGATTGAGAGCAGTTGAGAGAAAGATAAAAGGCAATGATTACTTAGACTTTTTTGGTTTGAATAACAGAGTTGTGCTGAGCCACAATGTCATCTTGGCCCAACAGGGCTTTTCCAGCTGAAAGACCAAAGAAACTGCCAGGCAAAGACTGAGATATGAAGTTTGTTATATAGGAGATATCAAATAGCTCTGAAGGTGGTGGTTGAAGTGTGGAAGCAGCACACTGCAATCAGGCAAGAATCAGCAGAGCCAGTTATAGGAGCCCAAACAAAGACATCCCATTGAGTGTGAGAACATGGGTCAAGTGAGGGGCTGGTTTGGTAGGTAATGTAACATTTCAATGTTCCCAGGAACATGAGGGACTACATTGGCTATCTGCACATTCCTTCCTCCCTAAGGAGACTGGTTAAACTTTGGGTAACTGCATAATAGGTGTCCATAGGGTCATGCATACAATTCCTTAGATATGGGGGCATCCTGGGTTGATCCTGCAACAATTTTTGGCATTTTATGTGCAAACTGTGGCCTAATACTTAAGTTTTGAATAACCCCAGTACCCCATGGGCTTAAGAATTTCAGCCAATTGGGCTGCATTGGCATGGTCAATCGACTTTATTTTCCTTAATTTCTAATGCCTGTGGCACACACAAGAGCAAATTAACATTATTACCCACTGTGTTTGTAGCTGTCCTGGTCTTTTTACCTGTATCCATAATGTCTGCATGGACCCCACCTCACTAAATTCAATCCAAGTAGGAGCAATGGCTCTTTGGTTAGCCTATTCCACTGGGTAGGCTAGTAATAATCCAGTGGCTTTGTCTATGGCTATAAAGGCATTTTTTTGCACCTATAGATAAGGGAAGGGGTCTAATATAATTTACCAGCCACCAGGTGACCGGAATCTGTTTGTGGTCCATATGGCTGAGTTGATATGGGTGCATCCTTGGGCATTGTAGTGAACAGGAGGGGCAGGCATCCATAACAATTTTTAACAGGCAGCTGGGATTGCTAAGTTAGTCTCCACAGAGTATGGTAACCTCAGTGTCCTTTTTTCTCATGTAACTGTTCAGCAGCAGCCTGTGATGTTTGCTCCAGCCTATGAATTTTTGTCAGACATTCTGCTTCAATGTTATTGGGTAAAGAATCACTATTATAGGCAGAGATGCGAAACGTGTGTTTCCTTCCCTCATGAGGGGAGCAGCCTCCAGAGTGGCCTCTCCACATCATGGGTAGTTATGATGTGGGTTATGGGTAGTCTTAGCTTTTATCCCCAGAAATAAGTTTTATAAGGGCAAGCCTCAAAATCCAGGGCTTGGCCTATTTTCTTGGAAGTCCCCAATGGTTGAGAGGGTACCTTGAGTTTTACAGATGGCAAAGTTTAATAGTTTTCCTTTGGACCCTCAAGGGACTGTAGTAGTACTTTTTAGTTATCAGCCCACCATAGTCTGAGATGTATTCTGGTATTACATTAAACTATACAGAATTACAAGGCCCCTTTTTTATTCTGAACTCTAGGAGTTTGGGTTGTTTAAATGAGCTATCCAGACAGGTTGATCTAGATTATGTGTTAAAGAAAATTTAGGTTCTAAACAATAAATCTCTCTGTCCTTGGCCCCATACAACAGACAAAGGTCTAGAGTATATACAGTATCATCTTTTATCCTCCACTCTAATTTACCTTAGACCCAGCCAGATTGGCTTCATTCTAAACTCTAACTGAAGCCTGATCTCTCTTTTCTTTGGTTACTTTAACTGTTATTATATATAGCTATGCTAACTTTCAAGGATTCAGCACTCCATTTCTGAGTTCTAGTTGTTACAGAGCTACTGAAAGTTCCATGGAAATACCAGGTGATACATATATAGCTCAATGTCTCAGAATCTAGAAATACACCCACAACTTCAGACCAAATGTGGCTGCCATTAGAGCCCATAATCCAGGCTCCCATTTTCTTATAAGTATTTTCTGAGAGAGACCTTAGCATATTTGTTCTTTTGTTTCTGGCTTATTTTGCACAGCACATTGTCCCCAAGGTTTATTCAGTTCATTGTGTGCCCCTCAACATCCCTCCTCTTTGTAGCCTCACCATATTCCATCATATAACTGTATCACTGTTTACCATTGTGCTTCTCCATCATTGTAACCTTTGGTTCTCTCCATCTATTGGGCATCATGGATAATGTCCAAAATAAGCAAACCATGTCTTACAGTACCTTCATTTGGTTATACAACTAACAGCACTCTCAATTTTAGACAATTTTCATTGGTCCATAATGACAAAGAACAGGCAAACCTAGTTTGATAGTGTCACCAACTATCAAATCAAGACTACCCCTTATCACTTGTGCCCCACCCACCCTGTTAGTTGCCCCTGGTATTGCTGTGGTACTGTTGATATCTTCCTGTTAATTATTGGCCACAGCATGCATTTTTAGTCCCCCCCCCCCATATCCCACTACTGTTGGCTCCATGTCCAATAGCAAACCATTGAAATAGTTCATGCAAGAACTTATTTATAATTGTAAATTTAATCAGTGGGATACATGGCACTATATAACCCCTTTTAGTCATATTCACCTTCAATATGGCAAGATTACTTACAACCCCACTATTTAGTTACCATCACTTCTATCCATTCCCTTGCATTTGTATTCAACCTCTTTGGGTAGGCTTTCTTCCATTTCTAGCTTTTGTGTACCTCTAGATCTGCTATATTCTACGGTGTAAACTCTGAGATTAACTTTACCAGAGTCATGATAGTGAAGTCATACAGTATTTGTCCTTTTGTATCTCACTTATTTCACTCAGCATTCTGTCCTCAAGGTTCATATGCATTGTCATATGTTTTGGGACATGATTTCATCTTACTGCTGCATGATATTTTCTGCACACATATATATATGTATATACCATATTTTGTTTATCCACTTTTCTGTCAATGAACACTTGGATTTTTTTACATCTTTTGGCAATTGTGAGTAGTGCCACTATGAAGGTATTGATGTTTGAAGTCTCATTCTTAGCTACTTTTCACCACTATTTAATTTACACCATGGCCAGGCAACATTACAACAGTAAATCACTATTTTAAAGGGGTCCCATTCAAATATAGAACAATTTTTAAAAATACAGCCCAAAGAAGACCTAGCTAGGATATCCTAAGATACACTGACAAAATCACAAAGACAAAACATTAAGACAGGAGTTTTTAAAAGTCAACAAACATAGCATGAGCAGACTGATGAAGTGAAAACAATCACAGATTAGTGGAGAAAATATTATACACTTAGCACAGGGAAAGTTTTAACTTTAAAATCACCATTACATAAATGCAATTAGTGTCCATCCACAGCAGAAGCCTCGCCCAGGACTTCCAGCTTCAGTGCTCCAGAGAAATCCCTAGGCAGCTTCTAGGTATGGAGCTGAGGGTTCTGGGAAAACTCCCATGGCCAACAGGTTATGGGCCATGACTACATTTCAGAGCAACATGGGGGTCCTGGCAGAGTTGCCAAATTAATACTACAAGCATGGCTCTTTCCACAGAAGGGCTGCTTGATCTGGTGCTTCAAAGGAGTGAAGGTGATTTATTGCAAGTGCATTTTGCAAGGAACCGGAAGAGTCTTCCTCAAATCAGTTCAAAGTGGGGATTTGAGCTATGGTTTTTATAGGTAAGGAAAGGGGTATTACAGGACGACTTTAGGAGGAGAGAAGTCCTGCTTTTAAGAATTTTTGGATGAGAGATTAGATATCTTTAATGTTCTCTTGCCTTATAATGCTGACAAGTTGATACTTCTAAATTCTTACTTACACAGCACAGCCTCTTATTTAATGCATCTCTTAAGTCTGCTTGTTCTATCTGCATGTCTCTTTCTAACTTAAGCTCCTCTTCTAGGCAGCAAGCCACAGTCTTTGCTGCCAAGGCCTTTTCTGTATCCAAATGCATGGCTCCTAATAGAGGCCATGTGATGGCCACAGTGACCTGACAGCTTTCCTTTATCTAATGAAATCCTAACTGTCCTGTGGCCTGCTGCAGGATAACTAACAATTTGCAGGGGAGTCTTGGGCATCCTCATACTCCTTTGGTGGCCCCAATTCACCAATTCATCCAGGAGGACACCATCCAACCCCACCCCCCACATGGATGTTATAGGCCATCCTGGGATTCCCCTGAGGAGTCTCCTTTCCTGGAATTCATGTTGTCAGTGGCTGGGTTCCATAGTCTCCTGGCTGGCTCACCAATTGTCTTGGCCCATTGGGGCTTTTCCAGTCAAAAACAAACAAACAAAAAACACCAGGCACAGATTGAGACATGAACTTTACTAAGGGAACTTATGTAAGGGAACTTGAGAAATCAAACAACTCCAAAGGTAACAATTCCAAGTGTTGAAACAGCACCCCATGACTAGGTGAGAATCAGCAGGGCCAGTTAAAAGGACCCAAACAAAGACATTCTATTGAGGATGAGAACATGGGTAAATCAAGGTGCTTGTTTCATAGTTTTTTAGTAACATTTCAAGGTTCCTGGGAATATGCAGGGCATATATTGACTATCTGTATGTTCTTTCCTTCCTAGGGAGGCCAGCTAAACTTTGACTAACTGCCCAAGGTCATGCAGACTGCTGTGTGCTTGAGTTTCACAGAATCTTAGGGAAGTACCTGAGCCCTGGGCTCCCACAAATGGCCATGAAACAAAAAATATGTGTGAACAGTTGAAAGTAATGAGTCTGTAATAATAATAGTATTTAATGAAGGCTTACTAATGCCACATAATCTTAGTTTGTGATGTGTTTTCCTCATTTAATCATCTCAACTATTTTTAGAGGTGGGTTTCCCATCACCCACACTGAGAAATTCTAAGGTGGGAAATGGTGTAATCATGTCATCTTAACTGGAAGTGCAAATATCATAGAGACACTATACAAATGATCTCCTCAGAATTCTCAGAGAGTCCATCATTTTTCCCTAATGCTCTGGGTAGCCTCGTTCAGGGAACACTAAGAAGTGTGGCCATTTTGGCAACTTCTTGTCAATTAGTTTACTGAGAATGGTTCCAGTTTTTCTTCCTTCTCCATCTGTATGAACAGTGTTTCACACTTTGAAGGATAAAAGCCTATTGTTCATTCATTCTTGTTTATTGCAATCTTTATGTCTAGCAAACTTTAAAAGGAGATGAAATGCATCTGTTATTCTTTTATTTTATTTAGAGAAGTTGTAGGTATGCAGAAAATTTATACAGCAGCTACAGAGCTTTGTATAAATCTGTATAACTTTTCTGTATAGCCCACCACTTCAAACACAATTTTCCTTATTAACAGGGTGTATTAGTGTGGTACTTCTGTTACAGATGGTGAAACCATATTATTATATTATAGTTTAACAACAGCCCATAGTTTACATTAGTGTTCATTGTTGGTGTTGGACAGTTCGACGACTTAAAATTTTTTTATTCTAGTAACAGATTTAGCCTGAAATTTCTCCTTTTAACAAATTCAAATGCATCTCACTGTTGTTTATTATATTCACAATGTTGTGCCACTGTTACCACCATCCGTTATCAAAGCTCTTCCTTCCTAACGGAAACTCTGTACCATTGCTGCAGCCCAGCACATCCCTGAGACCAAAGAACTCTCCAGGCAGAAAATTAGATAGGAGTTTTAATTAGGTACCTATGAACAGGAGAAAATTCTACCTAATGGTGGCTGGTGGGGAAATGGAAGTCAGCATTCTATGTCAAAAATAAAAGAGAGGGCAAGAGTGATAGGGGGAGGCTTACATGGCTCCGCAGAGTCTCATGACATTTGGTTGCAATGAGGTCTTGCAGCTATGGTTACAAAGGAGTTTCAGCAGAATCCTCTGAGAGTTGATTAGGGGAGGGGAGTTTTACATTTTTTGACCTTTAACATCTGTCCTGGTCATGTAGGTGCCTGTGTGCAGTGACTTGCTCTCATAATGAAGGAGGGTGTGGAGCCTGGGGCCCAGGCCCTGGGTTCTTACAATCCACCCCACGCAGTAGACTACATCACCCACAGGACAGCCATTGCCTTCACTAGCAGCATAAGAGATAACAGAACATAAGGAGCTCCCCACACAGAGATCACTCCACATAGTGATGCTGTCTTGGCCAAGAAAGGGAATTAAACCATTCTACCAATAATTGATCAAACCTGTGATTTCAGTCCTAACTGAGAAGATTCTTTTCAGATTTTCCAATGTGCTGAATTCTTCCAGGCCAGCAGGGTATTAGTCTATACAGTCCAGTTCACAGGGGTCACAGGCCAAGGCAGGCAGCTGGAACACCTGACATGGCAGACGCCTGCTGCAGACAGGCATTTGCTACAATGCTAAGGGCAAAAAGAATTCAAACTAATTTTCCATCAGTAGACAGATACCATATCTTTTCCCCCTGCAATTGCAGGGAGTCTTCTGGAGTCAAATCCACAATTAGCCTGGGCATAATAAATGTCCACAGAGTCATACTATTTGGTGGGGGATCCTGGATTGGTTACAAATACATCTTTTGGCATTTTGAGTATAAATTGTGGTCTAATAATTAAATTTTGGGTGACCCTGATACCCCATGGGCTTAGGATTCCCAACCAGTGTGGCTATATTGGCCAGGACCATGCCCAATCAACCTTATTTTCCCCAATTTCTAATGCTTATGGTGCAGGCAGGAGCAAGTTATTTTCATTACCACATGACCAGTGTTGCTGGTCCTTTTGCCTGAATTCACAGTGCTTGTATGGGCCCCACTATTACCAATTCAACAGAAGTGAGAGCTGCTGCTCAGGGACGTGAATCATGGCTGATGAGGTCTGGATGCAACTGGCCTGGCCACTGTAGCAGACATCGTTTGTTATCTTTCAACTGCTTCTTTAAAAATCCATTCATTCTTTCAATTAACCCTGATGCTGTGTGTTTGTAAGGAAAATGAAATATCCATACGACATTAAGTTCAGGCTCAGGCTCACATTAGTTGTTTGGTAAAGGGGATCCTCTTTTCCTTGTCCACATGTATGCCGACCTTGAAGAATGCATTTAGTTTTTGTAAGCTATGTATTTTAGCTCTTTGGTTTTGGCTCTATGTATTTTAGCTCTACTGGGAGTAGGGACATATCTACAGCTGTAAAAGCATATCTTGCACCTCCAGATTAAGGAAGGAACCCAGTATAATCTACTGCCATCTGATGACCAGAATCAGCTTGCAGCTGATGCGACTGAGTTGATGAAGAGGAATCCTTGGGTGTCACAGAGAATAAGAGGGATGGGCACCTGTAACTTCTTTCAGTCGTTGTTTGGTGATGGGCAGCTGGAATTGCTGTACTATTCTCCATAGAGTCTGGCACACTTGGTGTCCTGTATTTCTATGCAACCACTCAGCAGAATCATGCAATGTTGGCTTTAAACTATGAATTTTTGTTAAGGGATTTGCTTCAATATTGCCAGGGAAAGAATCAGTGTTCTGAGCAGAGACATGAAAGAAGACCCCAATCACGTCTGGGGTTTCTTTTGCTTGTGACAGGTACTTCGAATGTGTTCCCACATTTCTTTTGCCCAAACAGGGAAGTGACAACAGCCCATTGCTCTTGCTTCTATGTGGCCATCCACACTAAGCCCTGGTACCCTGCAAAATTGTTAGCACCAGTAGTTAATGTATCTCCTAGTTCATGAACAATGGCCATCCATAACAGCCCTTAATTCAGCTCATTGGCTGCTTTGCATAGTACCCATTTCCCACCATATAGTGTCTATACTAAGTTGCATGGCTTCCAAATATACCAGACAGTCTTAGGTACATTGCCACATCCATCAATGGTGGGCACAGAGATAACCACCTCAGGAGGATCAGCAGGGAGGGGCAAGCATTGTTCTTCCACATAGGACACTGGTCTCAGGATATCATGCATGTCTGCACTTAAGATGCCATTTTGGTTTTCTAAAGCTGTTGGAATGCAATATGCCAGAAATGGATTGGCTTTTACGAAAGGGATTTATTAAGTTACAAGTTTACAGTTCCAAGGCCATGAAAATGTCCAAATTAGGACATCCACAAGAGACTACCTTCACTCAAGAAAGGTGAATCATTTCTAGGGTTTCCCTGCCACATGTCATCATCACATAATGACATCTCCTGTCCTTCTCTCTAGATTGTGGTTTCAAATGGCTCTCTCAGCTCCTGATTCCAGTGACTTTCTCTCTAAGTATCTGTGGGTCCTTACTTAGCTTCTTTGGAGCAGACTCTGGGTTTCATCTCTTAGCTTATCATCTCATAAACATCTGTGTCTAGTTTCATCTTTCTTCTCTGTGTCAGCTTTCTCCAGATTCTGGCTTTTTCTGTGAGTGCTTGCTTATTACCTGGGATATTTCTATTTTCATCTCCAAATGTCTGTGTCTAGCATCTGCTCTTTCTGTTGACTCTCCAAGCATCTCCAAATACCTGCATCTAGGCTTCTGTATCAGCTCCGAGCTATTTCTCTCTCCATGAGCTCCTTTAAGGAACTCTAGAAAACAAATGAAGACCCCCCATTGAATAAGTGGGGTCACAACTCTGTGGAAATAATCTAATCAAAAGATCACACCCACAATTTGGTGGGCCACATCTCCATGGGAACAACCTTATCAAAAGATCTCAATTTACAATAGGTTTGCCCCTTCAAGATTGGATTGGGATTTAAAAACATGGCTTTTCTGGGGGTACATAACAATTTCAAATCAGCACAAGGGATGTTGAAAATGATATACTGCAGAAATATGCTTTCCATTTCATGTATGTGCTTAATTATGCACTGCCACAGTGAGGCTTAGTGGCAGTGTCATGTATCCAATTTTGTATGGGGATGGCTGTTCTTAATTTCACAGGACATTTCTGAGTTAGTCCTTCAACTTGCAGCAGGCATCCCAGGTTGCACACAGTTGTTTCTCTAAAGGACCCCATCATAGTTCAGACCAAGAGCTGATGGGAACTTGCTTTGTTACCTTTGCCACAAGCCCCACCCAAACCCAATACTGGTATTGGCCATATCTAATTCCAAGGCACATCTGGGGAATTACTTTAGTCAAGTGATAGTTCACTTTTCATCCTTCAAATAACTGGATACCTGTAGTTATTCCTCTTTGATTAATTGTATATGTGATTATGGTAATTTCAAAATTAGCAATAACATCGTGCAACCCCTTTTCACATGTGGAATCTATTTGCCTACCCCTTATATTTGTTGGAAGTGATCTGGCAAGAAGTCAATGCCAAGGCCTCCAATGTTTTTGTAGATTTTGTTCCAACAACTCTTGGACCTTGAGACTATCATGTGAAAAAGCCCAAGCTGAGCTTCCTGAAGATAAGAGGCAATATAGAGGAGAAAGGGAATGCCCTGGAATTCATCAGCCAGCCCCCTACCCAGCTCCCGTAGGCAGCCTGGTGATGATTTCAGAGGCAAGTGACCTCTGCTTAATCAGCTAAGTCTGGCCAGACCAGATGCACTATTCTGCTGAGTCCAGCCCCAGCCCAAAAGGCCACCCTGCCACACTGTGATATAAATAAATGCTTTTTGTTAAAGGCAAAGTTTGGAGATGATTTGTTATGCATCAGAATACAGTTTCTGACCCTGCTTGCGGCATACGACAAACTGTCTTTTTCAATGTTCCTTTCTTCTTTCTGGTTCCTGATTAGGTTTTCTTCCCTGCCTATTTTTCTAGGATTCACAAAATTCAAAACCTGCAGGTTGACAGATATTCTGTGATAACTTCATAACTAATTGCCTTAGCTTTAGGCCTATTTATTTCCCCCCTTTCTCTCATAGTACTCAGTGTGTGGCATTGTCAGTGAATCATTTCTATCAAGTCAAGTGTGAGGACGATATTCCTAACCATTTTAAGTTAACTGTTGAAACAATATAAATGACACTTAAATACATGTTCCTTCTTTAAGAAGAGAATCAATTTGATATTAAATTAGAATTCTGAATAATATTGAGTTTTGTGTAAGTTACATGTTTTTACACCTTAAGTTACAGATACAATATTGAAAACATAAGAAGTCTCAAATATGGTGTGATAAATGGTGTTGATTTAGGAAAAAAATGTATTTTCATTTTGATCCTTATAGTTGAGTTTAATTTCAAGATGTTTTGAATACTATTTTAGATAAACATTATAAAACTGGGTAATTTGGTTTTTTTTTTTTTTTTTTAGGTGCATGGTCCAGGGATCCCCAGATCTCCCACATGGAAAATGAGCATTCTTCCACTGAATCAACAATTTGATATTTAAATATAAATTATAAAGTGTAACTTATGCTATCCTATGGGATAGCAATCAGAATTTTTGTTTCTCCATCATTTTTTCTTTTATTTTCTGTAGTTATAGAAAGTAGATGTACTTTCAAGTGTTTAAAGTAATGGAATACAGAGTGCTTGCCTTTTTAACGTATTTGCTAGGTAATGCATTGTGTGTGATGATATGCGATAATATAAGCATATTGAAAAGATTTTGGCTTTATTATTCTTATATTTGTTTGTACTGGTGTGAAAAATCTGTCAGAGGAGCACAGAGCACCATTACTAAAATCCCAAACCACTGTAAACTGTATTTTTTCCCTCTATGTGAGCCTTTATGGGTACAGCCTAGATCTGTCTGCTGAATTCTAGAATCTGAAAATGATTGATACTTTACTGTCCAAACTGCAAAAGTGACTTCCAAGTAAGACAATGCCACAAGTACAGCTATTATTTATTCTTTAACAACTATTGACTGTGTCTCTGGATATTTCTAGAAATGCACAAATCCTAAGCAAAAGTTTTTTTTTTTTGTAGAGTTTATATTTAGTGGGGAAAAATGAAGACATACATCATAAATCAGTAGATGTCATGGTGTTTAAGGGGTATAAAAAGCAACAGTCTTCTTTTATTCAACGTGATATCATCAAAGTCTATTCTTTTCTTTATGGCTGAGCAATATGCCGTTGTATGTATATACCACATTTTTGTTTCTCCGTTCATCTGTTGATGGACGATATTGTTGCTAATAAACAAATTCACAGATAATGAAAGTAGATTACAGTTTACTAAGGGTCAGGGATGAGTGATAGATAGAATTATGTCCCCGAAGAAAAGTACATGTTCTTAATCTTAATCCACATTCTTGGGTGTGCCCCATTTGTGAATAGGTCCCTATGAGGAAGTGTTATCAGTTAGGACGTGCTTACCTATTTATGTGTGGCCAAACTGAATGAGGGGGGCCTTAATCTATATTTCTGGATGCCTTAGAAGAGAGGTAATTCAAAAGTCAAAATCAGGGGAAATCTGAAGAAAAGACGCAAGGAGGGCGGAGACCACCATGAGACAGGAGGCAGAGATACAAGACCAGGAACTGCAAGGATTTTGAGAAGCCTGCCCCAGGGTGCAACAGACTTCAGGAGAATGTCTTGACTTTGGGCTTCTTACTTCCAAATCTGTGATTTAGTAAATTCCTGTAGTTTACCAACCCATTTTGCGGTGGTTGTCATAGCAGCCCTGGCAAACTAAGGCAGTGGGTAAGAGGAATAGTTATTGCTTAATGGGTATAGAATTTCTGCAGAATGGGTAATGGAAGAGTTTTGGAAATGTATGTGGGTTGGTAGCATAATATTGCAAATATAGGAATATCACTGACTTGTACACTGAAAGTGGATAAATTGGGAAATTTTGAGCTGTATACATGTTACAAGAATAAAAGTTAGAAGTTAAAAAATTAAAAACCCAGTTCAGTAACAACATCATGAACCATGGGGATAAGGTATAATTTTATGTAGTCGAGGTAGTGAGCCTTGAGGATATTTGTAAGCAAAACATTTTATGGGTTCATGGCCTTAGAAATTCCCCATTGAAAGGGCTCTTGAGTCACTTCATATCCTTTCCGCAAAAGACTCTGGCCACCTCCAGGTGCTCTATTGTGTGATTAAAGTAGTTTAATCCTTTGCTTCAGGCTGCTTTGACTTAGTTTCTTACAATGCTTTAGCTGTACCCAGCTGCTTTTACCTGCGAGGCAAGTTTTGGGAGGGCATGCTAGCAACAAGTGTCCTAGTTCAATGTTTTGAGATGCCACCTAATAATTGGCACAATCATATAGGCACCCAGTTTGCACAGAAGGATTACTCCTCTCCCTTGGGAATAAGACCAGCACCCCAGAAAGGAAGTGCAGGAGAGCTCCACATGGCGCTGGGGCTTGTGGAAGGTAGGGTCCAGGAAAGGTGCCAGAATCTCCTCACAGTTTTTTTTTTTTTTGGTTGGATTTTCTTGATTCGGCACTCCTCCAGTTACTGGAAACTTTTACTCTTTCTGGAGTTTTGAGGGAGATTGCACTGCCACATTTGATAGTTGCTCAAATATACCTTGGGGGAATGGGTCCTTGGAACATTTTATGCCACTGTCTTGGTCAAATGCCTGATAAGTCTTTGAAACCATTTTTCCAGTGGAGGAAAGATTTTATTTATAGACACACCTATAAGACCCACGGGTACTAATTGTACTTTAACACTAATATTCGTGCTCCCTTTGCTCTATAAGAATATTATAAACCCTTATTTATCATACAATTTAATTACTTAACAAAATTAGCTCCTATCACTGAGAAGTCCCAGATACACAAGGAAACCTAAGGGGTTTCTGGCATAGGAAGGGGTATTTGGATATTTCCTTACAGAGCTACTAGGAACGGTTTCTTGATTACTGAACTCTATGAAAGGTGTTATTCCTCCACAACCATGACAATAAAATCAGATAATTAGTACCTACCAATTATATTTTATTTCCTAGTATAAAAGAATAAGTACAAAAAACTAAAAGAATGGAGAAAGATGTAACATACTAACTCTAGTCAATAAATCTGGATTGTGTATATTAATATCAGGCAAACTATATTTCACAGCAAAAATATCTGAAGTGATAATGAATATCATTTCAAAATGATAAAAGTATCAATTAATCAAGAATGTGCAATCACTGTAAGCATTTATGCTCCAATAACAGAACATCAAAATGCATGTAACAAAAACTCATAGCATTGCAAGGAGGAATAGATACATCTGCAATTAGAGTCAAATATTTCAAGATATCACTGTCAATTGAATTTATTGAATTCAATTTATTGAATAAATAGAACACCAGTAAAAGATATGGAAGGTTTAAATCCTACTTATTTAGTTTACCTGATTGGTTTAAACAATAGGACATTGTCATCTCACAGGTTTGGAGTCTAAAATTCTAAAAGTAAGGTGTTAGCAGTATCATACTTTTTTGAAATCTGTAGTGTATTGGTGGTGGATTGCTGCAAATCCACAACTCAATCTCTGCCACTGTCACGTAGCTTTCTGCTTCTGTTCCACTGGTACAATTTCTTCCTAATTAGAACCCCAAACATATTAGATTAAGACCCATCATAATTTAAGTAGGTCTCATCTTAGTTAGTAACAAACCTCAAAGAACTCATATATAAATAGATTCAAATCCCCAGGACTGAAGGTAGGACGTGAATAGATCTTTGTGGGGGATGTGATTCAATTCAATATAACCTGTCCCCTGAACTCCTAAAAAGCATGTAGTTATCATCTTAAAAAACCACACCCTACTTCCCCAAAACCTGGAGACCTTAAGCCATGTCAGTAGCAACTCTGTCACGAATCTCATCTAAATCAGTCATGGATATGTTCCATCCTAAGTCAAAATTTCCTTCAAGCTATGGACTTATGAAAACTAGAAAACATGTTATCTGCTTCCAAACTATAGTAGTGGACAGACAATGGGTAGATCTTTCCATTAAGAAGGGAGAAGTTGGAAGGAAGAAAGGGGCCATTGGTTCAAAGCAAGTCCAAACCCCAGCAGACCAATTCCCGTTAGATTTCATAGCTTGAAAGTAATCTTTGACCTGATGCTAGAGCAGCATCTTCATCCTCTCTAAGCACCACTGCTATGGCCATGCTCTCTCCAAAACACTAGGATGTGTCCACACAATTTAAACTCAATGGTGGTTGCTCCTCTCTGTTCATCAAAGGAAGTCTCTTCAAACCCAGACCTTGCATCTATGTTTCTGCCTATGGCCTTCATGGTGTCGTATCTCTGTCCCTTCTCATTCAGGCTGACATTGTTCTGCTAATATAAAAACTTTAAATATCTTTTTGTTATTCAGTGCAATTCAAGGGGTTCTAAGCCTTTAAACAAAAAGATTTCCATTGATCTTTTCAGAATAATAACATTTCCAATTCTGATTTACTCTGTGATGATTGATTGTGATGATTGATTGGATCCATAAGTTAGACACAGTAAAGAAAGATGTTTTATGAGCAAATGATGCTGGAAGAATTGAATGTCTTTCATCAAAATGGAACCATAGCAAGACCTTGCACTATTTACAAAAGGGAAGTCAAAATGAATAATACAAATAAACATAAACCTAAAATGACAGCACTTAGTAAATAATGTATGAGAAAAACTTTATGATCCTCTATTAAGCAAGATGCCACAACATATCTGTTAGAATGTTAAATTTGAAGGGAGAATTAGGAGGGATTTCAACTCTAACAAGCTGTTGTGGGGAATATAAATCATACAGCAACTCTGAAAAACCCTCTGTCACTTTCTGAAAATATTGATCAAGCACTTATCACATAATCCAGCTGTACTACATTTAAGTATATACCCAAGAGAAATGAAAATACATAACCACTCAAAGTTGTTCATATCAGCTTTATCTTTTTTATGTTACAATATAATTTTATAACTTCAGTTTGAACATGTATAATCATTATAACTAGAATAACCCTATAGGTAATATTTAAACATATATATATATATTTATATTTAAATGTTGTATCTTAACTTTTCTCAATTCAGCTCAATAATCAAATACACTAAATTTATTTATTTATTTATTTATTTTTTTGCATGGGCAGGCACTGGGAATCGAACCTGGGTCTCCAGCATGGCAGGTGAGAACTCTGCCTGACGAGCCACCATGACCCACCCTACATTCAATTTATTTTGATATATACTTCTGAGAAAAGTTTGTGATGTGTCATTGAAGCACATTTTAACCAATGGGAAGTGCCTTAAAATTTTTTAAAGATGCATTATGCTTTTTATTGCTTTAATTTTTTTAAACATTTTTTTATTGTGGAATATAACAGATACAAAAAAGCAATAAATTTCAAAGTATATTGCAACAAGTAGTTATAGAACTGATTTCAGAGTTTGGTATGGATTACTGGCCCACAATTTCAGGTTTTTCCTTCTCACTGCTGCAAGATACTGGAGACTAAAAGAAATATCAGTATGATTCAGCAGTCATACTCATTTGTTAAATCCTTTCTTCTCTGTTATAGCTCCTTCTTCTCCTGAAGGGCTATGCTTATTCTAACTTTTTCATGTTGGAAAGGGCTGTTGATATAATGGGATAAGGGGATGGAACTAGTTGGTGTTCTTTGGCCCCTCTGGGTTTCAGAGCTTATCTGGCCCAGGAACCATCTGGAGACTGTAGGTTTCTGGAAAGTAATCTTAGTGCATGAAAGCTTTGCAGATTCTCAGACAGAGCCCTAGGTGTTCTTTTAAGGTTCACAGGAATGGTTTTGGTTGGGGATTGGCAAACCATGGTGATTAGGAATATATAGCTGAAGCTCCCCTAAGAGCCTCCTGAGTAGCCTCTCAATTGTATCTGACCTCTCTTAGTCACTGATGCCTTATTTTGTTACATTTCTTTCCTCTGTTTTGATCAGGAAGTCATTGTCCACCCCATGTTGCCAGAAAGACTTTCACCCCTGGATGTCATGCCCCATGTACGGTGGAGGGTCTCAAAACTTGCAGAGCTGGGCTTAGAGAGAGAGGGGGGCCACATCTGAACAACAAAGGAAGTTTTGAGTTTAAAAGGACTCCACTTAAAAACAATCTCCTGCATATTGTGCTTTCCCTTCCAAGCACACACTATACCCACCACCCCTCACATTGCTGTTATCCAAATTTAAGTCAATAAGGAAACTTTTAGTTTCACATCTAGGTCACGCCTGGAGAGCTGGCTTGCCATGCACACACATCTCTACTGGGAGGTGGTGTTGGTTACAGGAGTACAGTATTTCCAGTGTGTTGTTCCAGGTATGCATAACACACAGCACTGTTGCCTCAGGGGAAGATGAAGCATGGGCTTACAGAAAGCAGTCAAATGGAAATCCAAAGGACTTTCTCTTTCAGAGTTCCCCTGTCTTCGTGGAGGTTATCCAGCAATTCCTTTAATTACATCACATACTTCTGAGTCCATTTCTGAGCTGCACTGTTGTACTTTTCTCTATCTTTTTCTTGTAGATCTGAGCAATCTCAGGCACTAAAGGATCATCTGGATTGGTATCACATGACAGAGGACAGATGGACAAGAGTACTTTTGAAATAGTTAGTGCTGGAGACCACTCTAACTGTGGACTATCAAGATAAATGCTGCCACTGCTGTTAATATTTGTATAGCACATTCTTGTTGTAAATGCAACCTCGGGTGGTTTGAAGAGGTAATCGGTTGGGAAATGAATTGTCACGAAAAACACTCCACCCTGATAGGGACTGTCATTTGGACCCATTATTGTAGCTTGCTAATGGAACATTATCTCACAGGACCTGCTGAACACTGCTAGGGGGGTCCCGTGTCAGGTCATTCAATTCCTGTGGATTCTCTGTAGAGCTATCATCAGAGGCAGGTGGCGGTGGTTCCTGGGGCAGGGACAGGGAAAGGATGAGGGGACAGGAGGTTGCCTTGGCAATTGCAGATCGGCCAGAGAAGAGGTGGTGTTTGAAAGCATGGGCTCAGAGGGAGGGGCTGAGGGCTGGGACCCACTGGGCTCCTGGGCCTGCCTCAGCAGTCACGGCATCACCCCTCAGAGGCCTCTTTGTATGTTGCCTTCCAAGCTGTTGGCCCCGCAGTCACTGCTTCTCCCTCTACCAGAACTTTTTAATTATCAGCCCACCATAGTCTGAGATGTATCCTGGTATTACATTATGCTATACAGAATTACAAGGCCTCATTCTTGTTCTGGACTCCAGGAGATTGGGTTGTTCAAATGAGCTATCCAGACAGGTTGTATCTAGACTATATGTTACAGAAAACTTAGGTTCTAGACATAGTAAACCTCTCTACCTTTGGTCTCAAATAGTAGATGAAAGATCTATAATACATATACTGTATTCTTTTTTACCTTAGACCAAGTCAGATTGGCTTTGAATTGAGGCCTGATCTCTTTTTCGGTTACTTTAAATGTTATTATATATAGCTAGGCTAACATTCAGGCCTGCAGCACTCCATTCCTGGGTCTTAGGTGTCACAGAGTTACTCAAAGATCCAGGGAAATACCAGGCGATACACATATAGCTCAGGGTCTCAGAATGTAGAAATACACTTACAACTCAGACCAAGTGTGGTTGCTATAAGTGCTTACAATCTAGGCTCCAATTTTCTTAAAAGTGTTTTCTGAAAGAGACTTTAGCACATTTGTTCTTTGGCTTATTTTGTACAACACATTGTCCCCAAGGCTTAATCAGTTCATCGTGCGCCTCTTGATGTCCTTCCTTTTTGTAGTCACACCGTATTCCATCATATAAATGAATCACTGTTTGCCATTGTGTTTCTCAGTCATTTTACCCTTTGGCTCCTTCCATCTATTGGGAATCATGGATAGTGTCCAAAATAAACCATGTCTTCCATTATCCTCACTTGGTTGTACAGCCAGCAATATTCTCAATTTTAGACATTTTCATTGGTCTATAATGACAAAGAATGGGCAAACCCAGTGTCACCAGCTATCAAATCAAAACTACCCCTTATTACTTGTCCCTCCCTCCTAATTAGTTGCCCCTGGTAGTGTTGTGGTATTGCTGATGTCTTCCTGTTGAGTGTTGGTCAGGGCATGTATTTTTAGTTTTCTCCCATACTGCTCTACTATCGACTCTTTGTCCCATATCAAACCTTGAAATAGTTCATACAAGAACTTATTTATCAGTGGGATACATGGTACTATAATCCCCTTTCAATCATATTCATCTTCAATATGGCAACATTACTTATAACCCCACTGATTAGTTACCATCACTTCTATCTTCTCCCTCGCATGTAGGTTCAAATTCATGGGGTAGCTTCTCCCTCATCTCTAGGTTTTGTGTCCCTCTAGGTCTACTATATTTTACTGTGTAACTTCTGAGATTACCTTACCAGAATCATAACAGTGGACTCACACAGTATCTGCCCTTTCGTATCTGATGTAGTTCAGTCAGCATCATGTTCTCAAGATTCATCCAGGTTGTGCTATGATTCAGTACACCATTTCGGCTTACTGCTGCATAATATCCTATCTTATGTATATACCACATTTTGCTTATCCACTCATCTGTTGATAGGCACTTGTATTGTTTTCATCTTCTGGCAATTGTGAATAGTGCTGCTATGAACATCAGTGTGCAAATGTCTGTTCGTGTCACTGCTTTCAGCTCTTCTGGGTATATACAGAGTAGTGGTATTACTGGGTCATAGGGTGTGTTAGTTAGATTCAGTTGTCAACTTGGCCAGGTGAGCATACCTAATCTTGTTGCTGCGGACATAAGCCAAGGGTACACGTGAACCTCATCTGTTGCCAATTACATCTGCAATCACTAGGAGGCGTGTCTGCTGCAATGAGTGACGTTTGACTTAATTGGCTGGTGCTTAAATGAGAGATCGCAACATAGCACAGCCTAGCAGCTTGGCATTCCTCATCTCAGCACTTGCAGCTCAGCCCAGGCCCTTGGAGATGGAGAAAGAAAGAACCCTGGGGAAAGTTGTTGGAACCCAGGGGCCTGGAGAGAAGACCAGCAGAGACCATCCTGTGCCTTCCACGTAAGAAAGAACCTCAGTGGAAAGTTAGCTGCCTTTCCTCTGAAGAACCAACAAAATAAATCCCCTTTTATTAAAAGCCAATCCATCTCTGGTGTGTTGCATTCCAGCAGCTAGCAAACTAGAACATAGGGCAACTCAATATTTAATTTCTGAGGAGTTGCCAAACTGTTTTCCTAGCAGCTGCACCTTTATACATTCCTACTAATAGGGAATAAGTGTTCCAATTTCTCCACATCCTCTCTAACATTTGAAGTTTTCTGTTTAATATCAGCCATTCTTACAGGTGTGAGGAGACATCTCACTGTAGTCTTCATTAGCATTTCCCTTACAGCTAATGAAATTGAGATCTCTTCATGTGCTTTTTAGCCTTCTGGATTTGCTCTTCAGAAAAGTGTCGATTCATATCCTCTCCCCATTTTATAATTGGGTTGTTTGTTTTTTGTTGTTGAGCTATATAATTTGTTTATGCACACAGGATATCAAGCTTTTATCCAATATGTGGTTTCCAAATATTTTCTCCCACTGAGTTGCCTTCCTCTTCACCTTTTGACAAAGCCCTTTGAGGCACAGAAGCTCTTGATCTTAAGGTGTTTTCATTTGCCTATTTTTTTTGGGGGGGTGCATGGTCCAGGAATTGAACCCAGGTCTCCCGCATGAAAGGCGGGCATTCTAACCACTGAACTACCCATGCACTTTGTCTATTTGTTTTTCTTTTGCTGCTTGTGCTTTAGGTGTAAAGTTTAAGTTACCTCCTATTACTAAATCTTGAAGATGCTTCTCTGCGTTTTCTTCTAGAAGTTTTAAGGTACTGGTTCTTATATTTAGGTCTTTAATCCATTTTCAATTAATTTTTGCATAAGGTGTGAGGAAGGGGTCCTCTTTCATTCTTTTGCTATTGATATCCAATTCTCCCATGCACATTTATTGAAAAGACTTCTCTCTCTCAGTTCAGTGGATTTGGGAGCCTTATAGAAGATCAATTGTCCATAGATTTTCTGGTCTATCGCCACACTCTCAATCCAATTCCAATGGTAAATACTTCTGTCTTTGTGCCAGTACCATGCCATTGTTTTTCAACTTTTTTATTGTATAGTACAACATATATACAAAGCAAAGAAATAAAAAAGCAATAGTTTTCAAAGCACTCTTCAACAAGTAGTTACAGGACAGATCCCAGAGTTTGCCATGGGCTACCGTATGATCCCCTCAGATTTTTCCTTCTAGCTGCTCAAGAATATAGGAGGTTAGAGGGCTTAAATATTTTTTTATCATCACAACTGACTTTTTTTCCTTCTTTTATGTGAAAAATAACGTGTATAAACATTTATTTAGCTCATGATTCTGTGGATCAGTGCTTTAGCTTGAGTGGTTCTGCTGGTCTTAGCTGGGTTGCCCACATGTCTGGTAAGCAGATGGATGGCTTTTAGCTGAGGTCTTGTGCCCCCAGGGTCAATTGTAGCAGAGTAGGCCATTCTGGTCCAATTTTCTCTCATATCTTTCCCATTAAGTTAGCCTGGGTATGTTCTCATGACGAGGCAGAGATGCCCAGGTGAGTAGCCCAATCCAGGACAAGATCATGATTTCAGACAGAACCATGGTTTGCATCTGGTGTTTGGGGTCCTCTTCCAAGTGCACTGATTGTTGGCCAAATTCATTTCCTTTTGGTCTTAGGACTGAGGTTCCATTTTCCTGCTTGCTGGCAGCTAGGGATGGTTCTCAGCAACTAGAGGTCACTGCACTTCCTTGCCACATGGCCCTCATAGGCTTTTTTGCAAACATGAATGTTTGCTTTATTCCAGCTCAACAGGAGCATGTCTCTCTGACTTGCTCTTTTGCCACCTGCCATAGAAAACACTCTGCTTTTAAAGGTCTTGGGTGATTAGGTCAGGTCCACCTAGATCACCTGAGTGGTCATATGATTTGGGATCTTAATTACATCTGAAAAGTTCTTTCACAGTGGTGTCTAGATTCTTGATAGAATAAATAGGTAGAATAAATAGGCGAAGGTGTGTATATAGGGCCTGGAATCGTGGGGGCCATCTTAAAATTCTGTCTATATCTTTAAACAGTGGCTGCTGAGGGTATCAAAGCAAATTGCTGGCTCCCATAACTAAAAAGTCCTGGAGTGCATCAGGCTTCAGGCATAGCTGGATCCAGCTACTCAAATTATTCCTTCCAGATATTTACTTGCTCTTGTATTCTCTCCTCATTCCCACCACCTCTAATATATTTCTCAATCTATTTCTCCCTCCTCTCCTTCCCTCTCTACAGACCCCACCTCCTTCTTCCAAATTCTTTCTTGCTTTAGACTCTGCATTGTTTTGTGTTGGATTTTTCCCCCATCTCATTTCTCATTTTGTTTAATTATGTCTTCTCTCCTTTCTTCTTTGTTAGTCTAGCTACAAGTCCATCAATTTTATTGATTTTCTCAAAGAATCAATTTTCAGTTTGTTGATTCTTTCTATTGTTTTATTGTTCAGCAGTTTGCTTATTTCTGCCTTAATCTAATTTGTCTTCTTCTATTTGCTTTGGTGTTAGTTTGCTGTTCTTTCTCTAAATTCTCCAAGTGTGCAGCTAAGTCCTCAATTTTTGCTCATTCTTGTTTTTTAATAGGCATTTATGGCAATAAATTTCCCTCTCAGCACTGCCTTTGCTTCATCCAGCAAGTTCTGATATGTTGTTTTCTTATTATCATTCCTCTCCATGCATTTACCCAATTTCTCCAGCAATTTCTTTTTTGACGCAGTGATTATTTAAGTATATGTTGGTTAATCTCCACATAGTTGTGAAAATTCTGGTTCACTGGTGATTGTTAGTTTCCAGTTTCATTCCATTGTGGTCAGGGAAAGTGCTTTGGATAATTTCAATCTTATTAGATAAAAACTCATTGCATGTCCCAGCATATGATCTATTCTGGAGAATCTCCTATGTGCACTAAAAAGAATGAATTTCCTGGTGTTTTGGAGTGTAGTAATCTATATATGTTTATTAAGTCTAATTCATTTATCACTTTGTTTAGCGTTTCTATTTCCTTATTGAGCATCTGGTTGGTTGTTCTAGCTATAGTGAAGTGTCCCCTTATTATTATTGAAATATCTACAGTTCCCTTCAGTTTTGCAGTATTTGTCTCATGTACTTTGGAGCGCCTTGATTGAGAGCATAAACATTTATGATTGTTATATCTGCTCAGGGAATTATCCTTTATTAATATGTAGTGTTGTTCTTTATCTCTTATGTCATCTTTACATATAAAGTCTGTTTTTTCTGATATTAGTAGAGCTGTTCCTGCTTTCTTTTGGTCACAGCTTGCATAGAACATCTTTTCCCATCCTTTTGCTTTCAATTTGACTGTGTCCTTGGGTCTAAGATGCATCTATTGTAAACAGCATATAGATGGATTATATTTTTAAATCCATTCTTCCAATCTGTATCTTTTCATTGATGAGTTTAGTCTCTTAACATTCCAAATTATTATGGTAAAAACAGTTCTTGACTCCATCATCTTATCCTTTAGCTCTCATTTGTCAGATACATATATCCTTTTTCCTCTTTCAATCTTTTTATCCGTTAAGTTACCATTACTGATACTCTTCAATTCTGTGCCCACCTCTGGACCTTCCTTTCTGGTCATTTTTTTCAACTGACAGGACTCCCTTTAGTATCTCTTGTAGGGAAGGTCTTTTGTTGACTAGTTCTCTCAGTCAAAATCCCTCCCTCAATTTTGAAGGACCGGATAAAGAATTCTTGGCTGGAAGTCTTTCTCATTCAGGATCTTAAATACATCCTACCACTGCCTTTTTGCTTCCATGGTGCCTGTTGAGTAGTCCAAACTCAGTCTCACGTGTTTCCCCTTGTATGTAGCACACATTTCTTTTCTTGTGCTTTCGGGACTCTCTGTTTCTCTTCAATCTTTGGCGGTTCGATTAGTATGTACCTTGGAGTAGTCCTATTTGGCTTTATTCTATTTGGAGGTTGTTGGCCCCTGTGATTTGTGTTTTCATGTCTTTTATAAGGGTTGGAAAGTTCTCCCCAATTATCTCTGCAACTAACTCTCCCAGGCCTTTCCTCTTCTCTTCTCCTTTTGGGACACCCGATGATTCCTATATTTGTGTACCTTTTTCTGTGCATCATTTCCTTAGGACTCAGTTCTATTTTTTCCATCTTTCTTGCCATTTATTCTTTTGTGCACTCTGGTTCAATTGTTCTGTTCCAGCTCATTTATTCTTCCTTCTGCTTCTTTGAATCTGCTATCCTATGTCTCTAGCATATTTCTAACTTGGTCTACTGTATCTTTCATCTCTATGAGATCTGCCAGTTTTCTATTTAATCTTTCATATTCTTCTTTATGCTCTTCTTATTTCTTCCTGATGGTATTTATTTCTTATAAATATCCTTGTGTAGTTGTTCCATATTCTGTGCTGTTTCTAAAGTTTTGGTTTTGACTTGGTTGTTTGGCTGGGCTGTTTTTGCTTGATTCTTCACATGCATTGTGATTTTCTGTTGTGTTTGGGACATTTGATTTTCTTAGAAAGGTTATTTTACAATTTGGATTCCTTCATTTGTCTAAAGTTTTGTGTACTGGGTTTTGCAGTGAAAGTTTCCTTTTACACTTGATTTGTCATTAATTCCCGGCCAAACCAAGGCCCAGACTTTATGTAGGGGGTACAGTTCTACTTGAGAGTCGCCAAGTGGGAGACCCAGACTCGATTCTTGGCCCAAGCCTCCCCATAAAAATAATAATAAAATTAAAATGTAATAAAAATGTTAAAGAGAACCGCATCTCAATAGCAGTAGGCCTAATGTCAGAAGGAGACACCCAAGATAAATTGGGAATGCACTCAGACTGGTGTCCAGAGAAGGGAGAGAAAAGGAAAGAAAAATAAATCAAAAGAAAATAAAATGAATAAAAAAAAAGAAATAAAAACCAAAAAATAAAAGAACAATAAAATATAAATATAGAGAGTATATAAATAAAAATAAAAATAATAATCATACTACTAATAAAATGTATATAGAAAAAAGTATATTTAGAAAAAGAGAAAAATAAAAGATAAAAAGGAAAACCCTAGGCTGAAAGGGATTTTGAAAGCCTGTACTTACTGCTTCTCAGCACCAGGTGGCAGTCCTACGCACCGCCTCCCCTAGGGCCCGCCCCTCCTCAGCCTCAGGGGCCGGCTGGGAAGACAGCGTGCTTGGTGGGATGGTTGACGCAGCGCTCGGGACAGGGAGAGCAGTAGACCTGCAACGCCTGGTTTCCCGTGGATCGCCACCCCCCCCCCCCCCCACACACACACACACCGTGCGCAAAAGAATGCACATCTGCGACATCCGGCTGGGCGATGGTTCCCAGCGCCCAAGGGCCATGACACTTGCTAGTTGATGACCAGGCCTGCCTCTGGGCTCCCCACGGGCGCTGCTGGCTGAGGGGGCACTCGGGGACGTTTCCCCAGGCAGCAGCAGCTGGGGCAGGCTGGAGCGGAGGGATGGTCAGTTCCCTTTGATTTGCATCTCCCCATGCGTGGTTGTTGGGCCCCTATTGGGGATTACGCCGATTGGACCCACCCTACTCGCCACATCTGATCCCCACCCCCACCTTTCTCCTCCCCAAGAAACACTGGGGACTACTGTATGATCACTCGCCCAACTGGGGTGCACTGTTGGTCATTCTCTACCTATCCGCTATCTTGTCCCATGGAGCAGGGGTGAATTCAATCTACCACACTCCCGCCACATTCCAGGAGGGTTATAATTATATTACATGTCTGATTGAAAGATTATTATAATCAAAATTAATTTTATTGTGTACTCGTGCTTTAGTAGGCTAAACCTCATATAATTTTAATTATAGCCTCATAGGTGGCAATGATGTTATTGTCTGCACTTTTGGCTAAGGAAAGAAGGCTGAGAGAAGTTACTTTCTTGCTCAGGGTCAATAGACAGTGAGTGACATTGTGCAGACCCAATTCCAGATTTTTCTGACCCGGTGCATGGGCTATATCAAAATCAGATGATGCCTGAGCCCTGCTTTCATTGGGGACTCTGAACAGGCAGAGAGAAGCTCTGGTTGTCCTTAATAATTGAGACAACTTCTTTGGTGTCTTTACTTGTCCAGTCCCTTCAGTCCCTGCCCAGGCTCCTGGCCAAGGTCTGATGGGAAATTGGAGGCAATTAGCTTACTACAGTGTGTTTTGGCCAGGAGCTTAAGGACTTTTTCTGAGTCCTCACCGGTTGGTAAAAAGGAAATCTACTGCTCATTAATGTGAAGCTCAAGGTCATGCCTAGAGAGTTCTAGAGACTGTGAGCTCACCATATTTCACGTATTCTTTTGTTCTTGGTGTCAACAGATGCAGAGACTCAGCACAGTGGTCTGAAGGTGTTTGAGTTCACCAGGAAGTGGGACAGTTCAAAGTCAGCTGGAAATTTATCATTTGCCAAGGTGTAACTATATGATGATAAGTTTGCATATATATATTTAACTGATGGATCTGTGTGTTTTTGTGGTGCAAGTATAATATAGGTATATACATATTTTCTTTGTTATTTCTGTGTGTGTGTGTGTGTGTGTGTGTGTGTGTGTATATGTGCACTTACACAATGGTGCCTGAGATATGTAACTGACTCATAGCCTTGTTTCCTACCACCCTTTGACATAGCACATAAAGCTCCAAATAAGTCCCACTTTGGGAATGAGTGAAGCCTTTTAATCAACGTCATTGATCCCAAATATTTGGCCTGTGATCTTTCAATAATTCCCACTTTTTCACCCCCAGGCTTGACATCACAGCTAGGAGGAATCTGGAGGAAAACTGATGTGCTGCCCAAGTGGAGCACAAGTTTTCTGATGTCTTCTGTAACAAGCATAAGAGAGAAGGCTTGAAATCTTTACTTTGGTGATGTGGGTTTGTGAAATCTCTTTCCTATGAGATACATTTCCATGTATGTGAAATGATCTATTCTGAAGAATGTTCCAAGAGCACTAGAGAAGAATGTATATCCTTGTGTTTTGGGGTGCAATGACCTATATAGGTCTGTTTAGTCTAATTCATTTATCAAGTTATTTAACTTCTCAATTTCCTTGCTGTTCTTCTGTCTGGCTGTTCTATCTATAGAGGAGAGTGGTATATTGAAGTCTCCCACTGTAACTGTTGAAACATCTATTGCTCCCTTCAGTTTTGCCAATATCTGTCTCTTGTACTTTGGAATTCCTTGATTGGGAGCATAAACATTTATGATTAGTATATCTTCTTGGTGAATTGATCATTTGATTAGTATATAGTGTCCTTCTTTGTCTCTTATGATGTCTTTACATTGAAAGTCTATTTTATCTGATATTAGTACAGCTATTCCTGCTTTCTTTTGGTTACAACTTGCGTGGAAAATTTTTTTTCATCCTTTCACTTTCAATCTATTTGTATCCTTGCATCTAAGCTGAGTCTCTTGTAAGCAGCATATAAATGGGTTATGTTTCTTAATCCATTCTTCCAATCTGTATGTTTTAATTGGTAAGTTTAGTCAGTTAACATTCAAAGTTATTACTGAAAAGGTGTTCCTTGACTCCACCCTCTTTTCTTTTTTATTTATTTGTCAGATCTATATATTCTTTTCCCTCATTCTCTTTTTAACCTTTAAATTACCCTCACTGGTACTCTTAAATTCTGTGCTCTCCTCCAGACCTCCTCCTTCTGTTTTTTTTCATCTGGCAGAACTCCTTCTAGTATTTCTTGTAGGACTGGTCTCTTGCTGGCAAATTCTTTCAGAATTTGTTTGTCTGTGAAAACTTTAACCTCTCCCTCATATTTGAAGGATAATTTGACTGGATACAGAATTCTTGTGCTGGAAGCCTTACTCTTTCTAGGTCTTAAATATATCACACCACTGCCTTCTCACCTCCATGGTGCTAGTTGAGTAGTCTGAACTGAGTCTTATGTGATTTCTTTTGTATGTGGTAGATTGTTTTTCTCTTGTTGCTTTTAGAATTTTCTTCTTCTCCTCACCATTTGACAGATTGATTAGTATATGTCTTGGTGAAGGCCTATTTGGATTTGTTCTGTTTGTAGTTCATTGGGTTTCTTTGACTTGTAAATGTCTGTCCTTTGTAAGGGTTGGGAAGTTTTCTCTCATGATATCCTCAACTACTCTTCCTAGCCCTGGACTCCTCTCCTCTCCATCTGGGACACCAGTGATTCCTATATTTGTGCACTTTGTTTTGACTGTCATTTCCCTGAGATCCTATTCAAATTTTTCCATCTTTTTTGCCATTTGCTGTTTTGAATCTTCAAAGCCCGTTATCCTGTCTTCTATATTGCTTATTCTTTCTTCTGTCTCTTCAAATCTGGTGTTGTGTGCCTCTAACATGTTTTTTATTTGGTCAACAGAGTCTTTAATCTCTGTGATATCCACTATTTTTCTATTTATTCTCTCCAATTCCTCTTTATGCTCTTCTGTCTTCTTGATCTCCTTTATGTCACTTGCCATCCCACTTATTTTATTAAATGGAATTATATGAACATCTTTGGTTGGTTGTTCCAACGTCTGTGTCTCCTCTGGAGTTTTAATTTTGTTATTAGGCAAAGCTATATGTGTCTGCTTTGTAATATGTCTAGTGATCTTCTGTTTTTTTATCACATGTAAATATCGTGATTGATTTACTGTGGGAGTTCATTTATTTCAGTAATCTAAGACCTTGCATTTGCAGGATGGATGTGCAGCAGGGAGCAATGTATGGAGTGGGGCACAACAGTGCAGTAATTCATTTCAGGGCAGGTATAGGCACGGGTTGGGGATGTTACACTGATGCTTGTGAATGTGGGCACCCAGCGACCAGGGAGGATGTATCTGTGTGGGTGCACCAGTCTGGGAGGCATAACCCTGAGGTTCACTGGTTTAGGCCGTGGGGCCCTTTGTGTGCATGTGTAGAGCTGTGGCAGCAGGTAGGTGTTATGCCTTCGTTTGTTGGGGGCAGATGTGATCTGGCAGTGCTGGTGAGTATTTTCTCAGAGCTGCGGAGTATGACTGAGGGCTGTGCGGTTCTAGGACTGCCATAAACTGCAGTTCCCAGAGCTGAAATATGTGATTGGTGGCTGCATGCATGTATGGGTGTAGAAGTGCCATAAACTGAAGTTCCCAGTGCTGAAGGAGGTAGTTGGGGTCCCGGGCACATGTGTGGGACTAGGACTGTTGTAAACTGATGCGCAGAGCTCAGGAGAGGGTGGGGTGAGGCTGTGCGACAGTATGGGACAGGGGGCAGGGGTAGCTTGGGTATGGAAATTAGTACCTGTAGCCTTTATGCAGTGGCAACAGCCTACAGGGGACAGGGAGGGGAAGATAGTGCTTGGGAGGGTTGCTGGAGAGTGGGTTGGGCTGCATTTGGGTTGGGGGTGTGGGGCAGGTATGCGCACTGGGGGCTGGTGGGGTGGGGGCACCTGGAGTGCAGGGAATGGGAGTGGGTGATGGTGTTCAGGTGCATGGGGTATGGGGTGAGCCACTGGGCACAGGGCTGTGCTGGTGAGGGTGGTACATTCAAGGAGCATGGCCTGGCTTACTTCCTAGTCCCCGGCTCCCATCCATGCACTCCTGTGGGCTCTGTACCTCAGTGCCAGGCTCCAGCTTTGTGCTTCTCAGTTCCTCAGCCTCTGCAACCAGGGCTGCCTTATGTGGTACAAAAGGCTCTCCCAGGTCAGTTGTACTCTTGAATCATTGTCTCAGTCACCCACCCATCCCTTCTCTAATTTTTCCTTGGAGCAGGACTGAACAAGAGCTACTTTATTCAGCCATCTTCCCAGAAGTCTCCTCTTGAGTTTATTTTTAAAGTTTAAGTGATTAAAGGTGTACTACAGACGCAAAAAGCCCTGGTTGAGTCCTTGTTCCTCCACTTACTATTTATTTGACTTTCTTCCTTTTTATTTGTTCATGTAACAAATATTTGTTGAGTGCCTACTTTCTATTAGCACTGTTCTAGGCATTTATGAGAGTAGTGATCAAGAGATTAAAAAATTTCTCCCTTTTTGGATTTTATAGCTCTATTAGAGGGTAGAAACAGATAATATAAGAAATACATGATAAGTATATTGAGTAATATATTAAATGATGATAATCTGAAAGAAAAAATAGAACAAGATATGGACAATTTAAATTGAAGAAGCTGAGAGGGATTGGGGACGTGCACGATGGGAGTGCTTTAATTTGAATATTGTGAACAGGTAACAGGTGATGTCACAAGGTGATATTTAAGCAGAGATTCAAAGGAGATGAAGATTCTACCCGGTATCTTTCAGGGAGAGCAAGTAGGCCATCTGGCCAGAGGAGTTAATTAGAAGAGATGATGTCTGAGAAGTAACCATATTGTTTAAGTTAAGACTTTCTAGGCCATTGTGAAGATTTTGGCCCTTGCTCTATGGGAAATGGAGAGAAATGGAAAAGTTTTACAGAAAATGACATGATATGGTGCATGCATTAAAAGACTCCCTATGGGTACCATGTTGGGACTAGTGTGTAGGAGGATACAAGCAGGGAGAAGGCAGTAATCCAATTGAAAGATCCTGGTGGCTTGGTTAAAGGTGATGTGGTGAAGGTGCATATTTTGTGAAGGTAGAAACAACAAGATTTTTGAACTGATCGTTCTAGTATTCAGGGGAGAGGTCTGTACTGGAGAGATACTTCACCTACTAGTGCTTTAGTTCCTTACATGAAAAAAAAACATAATAACTCACATCTCATTTGTTTTGTGAGGATTAAATTAGACAGTGCATATAAAGTCTTTATGAAAATAACTGACAAAGGTTGATCCTTTTCAGATGTTTTCCTTGCTCTGTAAATGATATGCCTTATTTTTATCATTATAGTGCAGAGTTCTGTGGTTATTTGTACATGAAGTGATTACTTTTATCACTATTTTGAAAGCTCTTCTTTCCCTTCCCTGGGGTTCTTGGAGAAGGGAGCGGTGATGTAATATGTTGTACTGTTGGTGGTAGCTGTGGCTTTTGGATATATGTGGCCATGGGGGGTCTGGCCATTCTCTGAAATGATGGTTATTTCACAGCCTCTGGGTCTATGCTCTGCCAATCCTTCTAGACTTTGTTGTCTCAGTCCCCCCATCTTCCTGTAGCTCCTTTATTTGGAATGCTCTTTGGCAAGTAAAGAACTGAAGATTCCCAATGGAAGAATAAAGAAAATCCTACAAATAATCAGTTAAGTGTCCATGTCCAACTTAATAAGTTAGGGAAAGAATAGAAAATAACCCCAAAGAAAGCTGATATGAGGAGATAATGAAGGCATGAGTGGAAACCAATGAAGTACAAAACAAAGATACAATTGACAAACAAAGCTGAAAATTATTGCTTTTAATATGTTAAGAAAATAGGCAAGAGATTTGCAAACTTCCCAAGAAAAAATGGAGGAGGCATATTTCCTAGTTTACTAGCTGTCAGGATGTGATATACCAGAAATGGAATGGCTTTTAAAAGGGGGGAATTTACTGAGTTGCAAATTTACAGTTCTAAGGCCATGAAAATGTACTAATTAAAGTAAGTCTATAAAAATGTCCAAATTAAGGCACCAAGAAGAGGTTACCTTCACTCAAGAAGGGCTGATGAAGTTCAGGGTTTCTTTCTGAACTGAAAAGGCACATGGCAAGCAGGGTGCTGTCTGCTAGTTTTCTCTCAAGGATTCTTGTTTCATGAAGCTCCAGGGCATATTCCTTCTTCATCTCCAAAGGTCTCTGGTTGCATGACCTCTGCTCTCATCATTATCTTGTCAATTCTCATGATTTTGCTCTGCTGCTCTCCCATGGTTCTGAAGTTTCTCCAAAATAGTTCCTCTTTCAAAGGATTCCAGCAAACTAATCAAGACCCATGTGGAATGGGTAGAGTCACATCTCCTTGGATATAATCTAATCAAATTTCCAACATACAGTACTGTATAGGGTTTAAAAGAAGTCACTGCTCCACATGATGGGATCAGAATTATAACATGGTTTTTCTAAGGAACATAATCTGTTCAAACCAGCACAGCATATGTGAATCATATTATTAATAAAAGGAAGACAGTTTTCTCTATATAACAATTATTTAAAAGAAACAAATTAAATCTACATGTTATTTAAAGCCAATGCATTAGAAAATTTTCAAGAACGAATACAAAATAAAAATAGAGCATCAAAACCAAAACAAATGTTTCCTTATTCTAATTAAGAAATGAAATCTGTAGTTACAATCTTCCCTTCAGAAACTACAAAGTGATTTCAACCAGTTGTATCAAGCATTCAAAAAGTAGATGAAATTGGAAAATTAGAGACTAATTTCCCTTATGATTAAAAATGCAAAAATCCTAGGCAAAAATATCAACAAAACAAATACAGGAATATATATATATATATATATATTAAATAGCTTATATATGCAAATTATGCATCACGATCAAGGTTGAGTTTACTACAGGAATACAAAGATAATTTAATGGTAGAAAAATGTGTTAATCTAATTAATTCATCATATTAATATAAAAGACAAAAATCATATGATCATCTCAGGAGATACAATAATATTGTTTTGGTTTGCTAATGCTTCTGGAAAGTAATATACTAGAAATGGAATGGTTTTAAAAAGGGAATTGATTAAGTTACAAGTTTACAGTTCTATGGCCATAAAAATGCCCAAACTAAGGCATCCAGAGACAGATACCTTGAATCCAGAGAAAGGCTGATGTCTGTCACATGGAGAGGCATGTGTTTGTCTTCTGCCTGTCCTTGTTCCCGGTTCCATTTCTTTTTAGCTTTTGATGAAAGTGGTTTCCTTTCTAAGCTTCTGTGGGCCTTTATTTATTTAACTCCCCCAGGACACAACTCTGGGTTCTGGCTTCCTTAGCATCTCATAGGAAGGGACGTGGTAATGTCTTCTGGACTCTGCCTCTTCAAATGTCCGTGTCTAGGTGTTTGCTCTCTCTGTTGGCATTCCAAACACCTCCAAAGGTCTGTGTCTCTGTTAGCTCTGGGCAACTGTGTCCAAGCACGTGCATCTGAAGTTTCTCAAAAATGTTTCACCTTTTAAAATTCTCCAGTAGATTAATCGAGACCCACCCATTTCATCAACAGGCCACATTCACAATTGTGTGTGTCACACCTCCATGGAAACAAAAGGCCACACCCACAATTGAGTGGGTCACTGTCCATGGAAACAATCCAGTCAAAGGTCTCCACCCTAAACAGTAGGTATGGCCTCACAAGATAGGATCAGGATTACAACATGGCTTTTCTGGGGCACATAGCCTCAAAATGGCAGAAATAGCATTTGGAAAAATGCACCTATTCCTGATAAATGTTCTTAGCAAACTGCGAATGAATCTACAAAGGTATCTATCAAAAACTTACAAATTTGATGGCTAACAGCAAAATATCAAAAGCTGCCCCTTTAAGATGAGAAACAAGACAAGGATGCTCAGTTTCACTGCCTCTAGTCACCATTACAGTGCAGGTCATAACTGGTGCTATAAAACCAAGGGAAAATGATACACCATCAGAAAACAGGTAGAAAATGTATGTTTTCAAAAAAATAGAATTTACAATAGCATTAAAAATTATAAGGTACCCAAGAACAAACCTAGGAAAAATGTATAACCCTTATGGGTCAAATCATTAAAGTTTTTATTGAAATACAAATAAATTCATGTTCATTAAAAGGAAAACTCAATGTCTTGCAGATTTCAATTCTCCTCCAATTAATCTGTAAATTTATCATAATTCCATTTAAACTGAAGGAAGTTTCTATGGATCTTGACAAGCTAATTCCATAATTTATGTAGATTAACAAAGGACCATGAATATTCAAGGCACTTTAGAAGAAGGTGAGGCACTTGCCTTATATCAGTATTTACTATAAAGCTATAACAATTAACAGAGTATAATATTGGTGCGAAGATAAAGCAGAATGCCAAAGCAATACAGGAGACATCTTTGAAACATGCCCACTGAGGGATGGAAACTTGATGTGTGATGGTGTCCTATCAGATCAATAGGGAAATTATAAATGATTCAAGAA
Source organism: Tamandua tetradactyla (assembly GCF_023851605.1). NCBI lineage: Eukaryota > Metazoa > Chordata > Mammalia > Pilosa > Myrmecophagidae > Tamandua > Tamandua tetradactyla. The sequence continues at coordinate 43,503,609 of NC_135328.1, forward strand.
GTGGTGCAAGGGCGATTGTGCATTCATCTTAAAAATAATGTAATTGACTCTCTATTGTACATCAAATACAAAATTAAAAAGTTGTGGTTAAGTTTCCTAATCTGTAAAAACAGAAAAAAGTGCAGGCCTTTTTTGAAAAGTATTGTATAAATATATATGAAGAACAGTTTCTGGCATATAGTACATGGCATGTAAATGTTAGTTGTAGTTACTGATGTTTTTGTTATTATTGAAAGCTTATGTGTAAGAAACAAAACTTCAACTTTTTAGAAAAAAATATAGAGGAATCTTTTCATGACCTCATCAACACTATTTCTTAGTGCTCTTCACTCATTTAAGTGAAACACTTCTTTTCACCAAAAGACAATTGAAAGAAAAGACATTCAAGACTTAGACAAAATATTTGAGCCACATATTACTGAGAAAGAATTAATGTATCAGCCAGGGTCCAGCTGTAAAAGGAAGACACTTGAGGTCTCTTAAACAGAGGGAATTTGATATAATGCAGTTGTTTACACAAATGACAAAAAATATGAGGTGATAAAAAGGGACTGGCCGGCCAACCCATATATTAGGAACAGCCAGAAGCCACTACCACCATGTATTATTTTGCTATTGCTGCCAGAAAGCAATATACCAGAAATGGAGTGGATTTTACAAAAGGAATTTAGTAAGTTGCAAGTTGCGATTCTAAGGCTGTGAAAATGTCCAAATTAAGGCCCCAAGATGTTACTTTCACTCCAGGAAGGCTGATGCATCAGAACACCTCTGTCAGCTGGGAGGGCATGTGGCTGGCATCTGCTGGTCCTTATTCCCAGTTCGTAGCTTACACTTCTGATGCCAGTATTTTCCTCTTTAAGCACCTGTGGGCCTTCACTTGGTTCCTCCAGGACATAACTCTGGGTTCTGGCTTGCTTAGCATCTCATGGGAATGCTCATGGCAATGTCTGCCAGACTCTGTCCAAGTCTAGGCATCTGCTCTCCCTGTCAACACTCCAAGCATCTCCAAACATCTGTGTCTCTGTCTGCATCCTAGGTTTCTCCAAAATGTCTCCCCTTTTAAAATACTCTAGTAAACGAATCAAGATCCCCCTTGAATGGGTGGAGCCATATCTCCATCTAAGCAAAAGTTCACACCCACAATTGAACACACCACATCTCCATAGGAGATAATCTAATCAAAAGTTTTCACCCTACAATACTGAATAAAGATTAAAAGAAATGGCTACCCTCACAAGATGGTTCAGGATTAAAAAATGGCTTTTCTGGGGTACATAATAGTTTCAAACCAGCACATTCTACCACTACACCCAAAAAAAGAGATGTTCTTTCCGTATACAAAATATGTTCAATCCATTACAATATCACAAGAGCCTCAAACCATTTCAGCAACAATACAAATACCATACAAAGTCAATACAAAATCTAATCAAGGTCAATTACAGCATGGTCTGTTTTGAGGCAAGAAATTCTCCTCTGGCTGTGGACCTGAGAAACTCAGAACAAATTATCTGCATCCAATATGAAAAGGAGGGGTAGTCATAGAATACGGTCTTTATTGTCATAAGGAGAAATGGAAAGGTAAATAAAAATGGGTCACAGGACCCAAACAATTCTGAAAATCTATAGGGCACTCTCCATTGGATTTCAAAGTTTGAGAGTTATTTATCCTTAGGGCTTTAGAAAACAGCAGTTCCACTGTTCTAGTTTGCTAGCTGCCAGAATGCAACACACCAGAGACGGATTGGCTTTCAATAAAAGGGGATTTATTTAGTTAACAAATAGTTCTTCAGAGGAAAGGCAGCTAACTTTCAACTGAGGTTCTTTCTTATGTGGGAAGGCACAGGGCCATCTCTGCTGGCCTTCTTTCCAGGCCTCTGGGTTCTAACAACTTTCCCTGGGGTGATTTCTTTCTTCATCTCCAAAGGCCTGGACTGAGCTGCAAGTGCTGAGATGAGGTATGCTGAGCTGCTTGGGCTGTGCTACATTGACCTCTCTCATTTAAGCACCAGCCAATTAAATCAAACATCATTCATTGCAGCAGGCACGCCTCCTAGCTGACTGCAGATCTAATCAGCAACAGATGAGGTTCACATGCCATTGGCTCATGTCCACAGCAATAGAACTAGGCATTTTCACCTGTCCAAGTTGACACTTGAATATAACTACCACACCCACCCTTTCCAAGGACCTACTCAACAGCCTTGCCCTTTCTCCAAATTTGGTGGTGAGTTGAAACACTTGGGCACATTGAGGGAACAACCCTTCTCTTGGCTCCACCTTCTCCAAGCTCAGGGCAGCACCCAGGATCTCTGCCATCTCCAGGGCACATGCTCAATCCCTCTAGAGCAATGGGGTTGCAGCCAGGTTCCACCAAGCCCCGGTTTATGTGCTCCACTCTTTCCAAGGCCTGGGGCAGCAAAATTCTTCCTGAGCATGAGGTGGAAGGTGTGCCCTCTGCCTTTGGAATAAACTTACCCTCTCCAAGTGAATGGGTGGGTCCACTCTCCTGGCCAAGGTAAGACCTTAACTTCCATGATTCTGCTTTTGAACTTATTTTTCCCTCAATTTGTCCCTTTTCTGTCCCTTTTAGTCCAGACTGGCAGTGGTTCCATTTATAGATATGCCATAACACTCTTGTTAGTTTTCTATGTAGTACATGGGAATTATGTCCATCAGAGATAAGAGCTACCCACAAATCCTTTCTGGGTAACTCTATCTCAAATCCTCACTTCCCCTGTTATGGCTGCCTGGTTCTATGTTTGGTTAAGTCCTCACATGGGGCACTATTCTCTGGGGTCTCACTTTCTGGAAGCCCAGAATTTTCCAGACCATTAGTTTTCTTTGTACGCAAGTGTTCAATTTTCAACTCAACTCTTTCCTTTCACATTTTACTATAAGCTACAAGGAGCAGCCAGACTGAATTTTCCACATTTAGTTTGGGAATTTCTTCTGCTAAATATCCAGATTCATCACTCTCATATTCTGCCTTCCATACACAAAGAAGTTTGCAATGACATATTCCTCATTTCTGTCTAAAGCCTCATCAGAGGTATCTTTAGAATCCACATTTCTACCAACAGTCTCTCCAAAGCATTCTAGGCCTTCTCTATCAAGCTCCTCACAATCCTTCCAGAATTTTCCCCCTTACACATTTAGAAATCTGTTCCAACTTGGTTGGTATTTGCAAACCACAGCAGTACCCCACTTCTCTGATACCAAAATCAGTATTAGTTTGCTATTGCTGCAGGAATGCAATATACCAGATATGGAATGGCTTTTAAAAAGTGAATTCAGTAAGTTACAAGTTTACAGTTCTAAGACCATAAGTATGCCCTAACTAAGGCATCCAAAGAAAGATACCTTGACAATCTGGGAAGGCACATAGCTGGCGTCTGCTGGTCCTTGTCCTTATTTTCATTGTATCCAGCTTCTGATGCCAGTGGTTTCCTCTCTAAGCACCTGTGGGCCTTCACTTAGTTTCTCCAGGCACAACTCTGGATTCTGGCTTGTTTAACATCTCATGGGAAGGCACATGGTGGTGTCTGCTGGGCTCTGCCCTTGTCTAGGCATCTATTCTCCTTGTTGGTGCTTCAAACATTTCCAAACATTTGTCTCTCAGTCAGCTCTGAAGCAACTGTTCTCCAAGCATCTGTAATGGCTCTGAGCTTTCTCCAAAGTGTTATCCCTTTTAAAGTACTCTAGTGAACTAAACAAGACTCCCCTTGAATGGGCAAAGTCGCAGCTCCGTCTAATCAAAAGGTCACACCCACAACTGGATGTTTCACATCTCCGTGGGTGATAATTTGATCAGAAGGTCCCATCCTACACTATGGAATCAGGATCAAGAGAAATGGCCACCTCCACAAGATTGGATTGGGATTAAAACATGGCTTTTCTGGGTATATAATAGTTTCAAACTGGCACACACCCTAAAAGTGTGGTAAGACAATAGGAAAGGATGGTGTTAGCAGAGTCTAGAGACCAGGGCTATCAGAGCGAGCAAAGTAGATGGTGGGGATGTTTGGGGAGAGCTGCCGCCATGGAGGGAAGGGCTGTCTGAAGCCAGGGAGGAAACACATCCAAAACGCGCTGACTTCTGCCCTCTGCTGTTCCCATCTCTGATTGGTCCAACCTTCCCAGAAGTCAGTTGGCAAGTGAGTCAGCGTTCCATGAAATGTGGATCAGAGCTGGGGAAGGGAGAGGGTGGAATGAGAGCTCCTAAGCAATTAACTGGCACGGTTAGTATCTAGAATCCATGTATATCTCCTATGATTCAATAAGAAAGAGACAAACCATCCCAAAGAAAATGGGTCAAAGCTCTAGATGAACAATTCACAGAAGAAAGGTGAATAACTGTGAACATATGAAAGGGCATTCAATCTTAATTGTATTTAGGGAAATCTAAATTCTTTGTATGGTTCTGTTTCTAGACACTACTTGGATTACTTATCTGTCTGTTCCTATGGCAATACCACACTTTGAGTTTCTATAGTTTTACAGTAGGTTGTTTTATTAGGTAGAATATGATTCATTTTAAAAATTGTCTTTGCTTTCTTGCACATTTTCTCTTCTAGAGAAGAATGTTGTTATTATTTTATGAAATTTAATAAAGAATCCTCTTGGGTGATTGACTATAATTGGATTGAATTTATATATTGATTTGAGGAAAATTAGCATCTTTATAAAATCAGGTCTTCAAACTAGCAACTAGACACTAACATGTCTCTTTTTTAAAATTTAGGCCTTATTTTAGGTCCTTCAGTAAAATTTGTCCATTTCCATCATATAGGTCCTGCCCAGTTCTTACAGATTTATACTCTATTATTTTAAATTTGGGGATGATATTGTGAATGAGACAATTTTGCATTTAACATGTTTGTGAGGTTCATCTATTTTGTTATGTCAAAGTCTCTATTTCATTCACTGTTACTGCTAATTGATCCATTTTGTGAAATACTACAATTTATACAATTAATTTATTCATTCTACTGTAGATGCACATTTGGGTTATTTTCAGTTTTAGGTTGCAGAACTTTAATATCTGCATTAAACATTTTTATACAGATCTCTTCTTGTGCATATATATGTGTTTTTCTGAAATATATATCTAGGAGTGGAATTTATACAGTATATGTATCTTACCTATCGTATATTATAACAAAATATTTTACAAACTGATTGCATAATTTATGCTTCCAGTAGCATATAATTTTTATTGTTCCGCATCCTTTCCACCCCTTTGTATCTGTTCTCTGACTACTGATTTTTGTCTGTTCGATGCTTGTGTAGTGTAGTGGCCCCCCTTATAACTTAATTTGAATTTCACTGATTATTAATGAAAATTCAGCATCCTTTCATATAGTTATGGATATGCATTTTTTCCTGGACTTTTCCTCTTTCATTTCTAGGGATTCTTACATATTAATTACTATGACTGTAGGTTTTATGAATTTTGAATATCTTTTACTAATCTGTCTTTTTACTATATTATGTCTTTTGATAAACAGAGCAGGATTTAATTTTAACCTGATGTACTTTATTATTCTTTTCCTTTATGGTTAGAACTTTCTGAGTCTTATTTAAGAACTATTTTTCTACCTTGGGGAAACAAAGATTTTATCTTTTATTATTTAGTATTTTTAGCTTTCTTTTGCATATATAAGTTTATAATTTGTCTGGAGTTAATTTTTGTATTTGGTGCGAGGCAGGGCTCCAATTTCATTTTTCTGTGTGGATTCCCAATTATCTTACCTCTATTTATGAAAAGACTGCTCTACAGAGCCTAATGTTATAAATCATGTGTATACTAATGAATGGATATATTTCTGAGCTCTCTAACTTGTGACATTAACCTTCTTGTCTAGACCTTACCACTATTACATAGTCTTAATTATGAAAATATTTAGCCTGAGTGAAAAGAATAAGACAAAAATGGTAAATACTGTATGATTCCATTTATGTAAATTTCTAAAATGTCAAAGTAATCTCTATTAAATGAGAGCAGAGCAGTACCTGCCTGGTTATAAAGAAGATGGAGTAAAAAAGAGAATTGAAGGTGGAATGGATTACAAAGTGAAATGAAGAAATATTTCAGGGTGTTGGATATTTTGTTCACTTGATTATTGTGTTGGTTTCCTTAGTATATACATATTTCAAAACTTAGCAAATTTTATACTTTAAATATCTTCAATTTATTGTATATCAGTTATACATCAATAAGACTGAAAAAACATGAACAGAAACAAGATAATAAGTAACTTTATTAGCCCTATATCAATTAAAGAAATTTACTTTTTCGTTTAAAACCTTGCCAAAAAAAACCTGGCAAAAATGGCTAGCTGGTAAATGTTATTAATCATTTAAGGAAGAAATAATACAAGTTCTACATAAACTTCTACAGAACATTGAAGAGGAATGAATACTTCCTGTGGTAGGTTGAATTATGTTCTCCAGATAAAATATGCTTAATCTTAATTAACAGTGGTATTTATCCATTTTGGAAAGAACCTTTAGAAGATGTTATTTTAGGTAAGGTGTGGCCAACTTAAAGAGGATGGGTCTTAACCTGTGCTAGGAGAACACTTTATAAGCAGAAGAAACTTGGTAGTAGTGAGAGAAAGCCATGGGAAAGATCAAGAATGGAACCTGGAAGACAAAGAAGAAAACATCACCATGTGACAGAAAAGCCAAGGAACTTCAAGAATATCTAGCAGCCAGCCCAGTACATCACTTTTCAGGGGGAAAGCGTTGCCTTTGTGATGCCTCTATTTTTGTCTTCTCCTAGCCTCAAAACCTCATATGAGCCAATAAGTCAACCAATTATATGGTATTAATTTTAGCAGCTGGGAAACTCAGACTCTTCCCTACTCATTCTTCGAAGCTGGTATTATCTTAATGCATACACCAGATATACACTCTGCCAGAAAAGGATACTCTATCAGTCTCACTCACATCTATAATACAAATATTCTTATACAATTTTAGCAAATTGAGTACAATATTTAAAAATGGAAAAGCCGTAAACTTCCAGATTTAGTAAGTTTTTATATTTAAGAAGGCTTTTTAAAAGACAGTTCATTGGGTCTTCATGGCAACACTTAAGGGATGTTTAGATTTTGTATGAGTTGTGGATTTCTTTAGACTTCTTTAAAATGAATTTAATTTATGAAAATTGCATTTCCTAATCAATTCTATTGATTTTAGCTAACTTTTCAAATCTTCTTACTATGTACAATATGCTGATATTTTGCCAACTTTTAAAGTAACACATTCACTTGGTTTGTTACATTTAGGAACTGGTAGTAAATTTACTATATGATTAATACTTCTTAGTTGATTTCTTAATTTTAAGGGTGATCATTTGTAGAACTGTTTAATTTACTAATTTATTTTCAATGAACTAGTCTAGTTTTATGTAAAGTTGTATAGAGCTTGTATTAAAATAGTATTCTTAACCCCTATTAGTTTCCTCTTTCCCTTATGTAGGAGGTCATAATTGGAGAAAAAAGCAATGTGTGAGCTAGGACTTCGCTTTGGGTATCTTCAGTGGTCTCTCTGGATGTTACAGGCTGGTTTCAATCTGACACTTGATGAATCCCTGTTATGTGTCCAGATGGTGCTATTCTCTGGGTATGAAGGGAGAGGGGAGGAATAAAATACACAGGCTTTGTCCTGGTGGTGATTATAATTTCTTGAGAAAAAATATGCCCCAAATAGTAGAGTAGACTGTATGTATGATTGACTGCTGAGGATTGTGTCAAGTGGAAAAGAAAGAACCTTTAGAAGAATTCTGTAAAAATATCCATTGAGGGCTGTCCACAGTGGCTCAGCAGGCAGAGTTCTCGCCTGCCCTGCTGGAGACCCCGGTTCGATTCCAGGTGCCTGCCTGTGTAAAAAAAAAAAAAAAAAAGAGTCCATTGTTGTGGAGTCCAAGAGGAGCCACAAAGATGGTATAAAATAGGGTTGGTGGATCTACTGAAATTTGAATCACATAAAGTGCTGTTTTTTTGGACAGCTTATATCTCTTTTGTAACTGGGGGTGTGGATTGCTATTAAATTCTGAAGATTTTAATAATCAACTAATTTTGTTAATTCAGTAGCAATAATTATATATCTATAGATTTAGATGCATACAATTACATTTTCAGAAGAATCAAAGGTAATGATAAGGAGAATTAATATTTATTTTGCAATTATTATGTACTTTAGCATATATTATTTCACTTAATTTTTCTTTTTTAGGTGCAATGGACCGTCAATCCCAGGTCTCCCACATGGCAGGTGAAAATTCTACCACTGAACTACCCATGCACCCTACATTCGTTTACTATTAATCATCACACACAGGATGACAATACTATTATATCAGTACTTTCCAGCTAATGAAACAAGGTTGAGGGAATTTGCTTTAATTGTTCAAAGCCAACAAACAAAGACTGGAAGTATCCATACTCAGTTCCAGTGTTCTCTGACACCACTCACTGACTACATCAGGGCAGGAGGACAACTGACCACTCCTGCTTCCCAGGTGGAACTCTGAGCAGGCAGAGAGCAGCCCAGGGTGTCCCCAATTTCCAGGACCCTCTCAGGTGAGTCTAGGAGCCCAGATCCTCCAGTCCCTGTCCAGCCTCCTCCCAAGGGAGAATTGCAGGCAATTAGCCTACTTGGTTATTTCCTTCACCAGGAGCTTAGGGACTTTATCTGACTCCTCTCTGGTTGGTAAAAGTAACCTCCTGCCTATTTCTCTGCAGCTCGAGGTCGTACATAGGAAGGTCTAGAGGTCAGAGCTCACAGAGTCTTTCATCACTCTTGTTTCTCATGCGTCAACAGAAGTGGAGGACTCTGGAAAGTGGATCAGAAGGTGCCTGAGCTCACCAAGGACTGGCAAAGGTCACAGTGAGCTGAGAATTTTCCACTGGCGCGGTGTATCTGTGTGATTATAGATCTGCAGATACATTTCTCATGGGCCTATGTGGTTTTTCTTGCGTATGTAATATAACTGAATGCATATTTTCTTTGTTAGTTTGGTCTCTGTGTGTGGTGAATCTCTGTGTATGTGTATGAATAATGGTGTGTGTGATATGTAATTGACTCACAGCCTGCCTTTTCCCCTTTTAACCCAGAACACACGGCTCCAAACAGGGCTCGATTAAGGAAGGTTAGCACTTGGGTGCATGATGGAGTCTCTTACTCCATATTACTAATCCCACGTATTTGGCCTGCTCTCCTTCAATAATCCCCACTTTTTTACCATTGGATGGACATCATAGCCAAGTGAATGTGGAATGTGGAGGAAGACTGAAGTGCTCCCTAAGTGGAGAACAAGTTTTCTGACTTTTCCTAAAACCAACATAGGAGAGGAGGCTCAGAACGTCTACTCAGTGATGTGGGTGCATGAGATCTTCTGTTCATTTATGAGATTATTTGCATGTATGTGAGGTGTGTGTGTGTTTGTTGATTGTGTTTCTGTACTTGCCATTCGTTTAATTGTAGGTAGTGAACGTGTCACTGCATGTGAGTGAATGGGGCCCAGGTGACTTGCACTCTGCCTGCCTGCACCTGTGCGTGTGGAGGCCTGGGGGTCTGGAAGGCCTCACCTGGAGGGAGGGTTTGACCAGGTGAATTTTCTGCTGTCTTAATGTCCAGGGGCATGTGAGTGCAATTGGTGTATTTTTTTATCACACCAAAAAAACATGCGTACTTCTGTTTGTTCATACGTGTGCTTATTTTGTGTGTCTAGACTCAGGGAATGAGTTATGTATATGTCATATGTGATGTATATTTTATGTGTTTTCTATTTGTCTTGTGACTGTACAAGTTTTAGTGTTTGTGTGTGTTGTATTGTTTCTTGGGTGTTGTGTGTTCAATCCTAAACATCATTTATGAGCTGGGTTTATATGATTGTGTAGGTGACTGAACCACATAATTATTGTTGGTCACAGGTGGCTAGAATTCCCAAATCAGTAAATTGTGTGTGTGTATGTAATTCATATAGTGTTTTAGGGGTTTCTGGTTGATACCTAAAAGTAAAAGTATGTCCTTAACTGTCTTGCAACAATGGCCATGTGTCTTCTATGGGCAGGCAAGTCCTTGGGTATTTGCGCCAACGGGCAGGGATCATGTTCTGATGCAAAAGAGCTTAGTGTCTGCTGTAAGTCAGTCTCGACCCAAACTTCTTTCTCATCCTTACACATTTTTGTACTCTTAGGGAATGATATCAGCAATCTAAGATTCTGTTTCCTTACTAGTAAAGGAAGGTCAACTATTCCTACTTTCCAACGTCTATGAGAAAATACACATTACTCAGCACAGGGCCTGGAACACAGATGGAGGGAATTTGCATACCTTGTTCTCTATTCAGTGTTTAGTGCATTATCTGGGATAAGGTTTATGTTATGTACGTATTCCTTGGATGAAGAAAAACTGTGCCCTGGTTTCCATGGAATGAAATTGTGTTGGTTATTGTGAAATTTTAATGCATCATTAGAGCCAGAATGGAAAGAGACCTGATTTCATATATCATCAGTATGAGAAATAAACATAAGTGTAGCTAAAAATCAATAATTTTATACTAAAAAGACATTACCATAATGTTACAGCCATATTCATTATTTTTATGTCTTGACATTTCCCACTTTTCTGAATTCCCAAGAAGGAAAAGAGCAGCATGCGGATGGAGAACCAGAGCAGCGTGTCTGAATTCCTCCTCCTGGGGCTCCCCATCCGGCCAGAGCAGCAGGGCGGGTTCTTCTGCCTCTTCCTGGGCATGTACCTGACCACGGTGCTGGGGAACCTGCTCATCATCCTGCTCATCAGGCTGGACTCTCGCCTCCACACTCCCATGTACTTCTTCCTCAGCCACTTGGCCCTCACTGATGTCACTTTCTCATCTGTCACTGTCCCAAACATGTTGATGGATATGCTAACTAATCATAAAACCATTCCCTATGTGGAGTGCATTTCCCAGTTGTATTTTTATATGTTGTTTGCTTGTGTTGATTGTTTTCTTCTTGCAGTGATGGCTTATGACAGGTACGTGGCCATCTGTCACCCGCTGCACTATGCCACCATCATGCGGGAGGAGCTGTGTGTCTCGTTGGTGGCTGGGTCCTGGTTGTGCTCCTGTGCCCATGCCCTGCTGCACACCCTGCTCCTGGTCCACCTGTCCTTCTGTGCTGACAACACCATCCCCCACTACTTCTGTGCCCTCACGACCCTTTTGAACTTAAGCTGCTCGGACACCTCCCTCAATTATCTAGTCCTCTTTACTGAGGCAGGAGTGATCTTTTTGCTGTCAGTGAGTACTATTTTAGGTTCTTATATACTCATTGGGGCCACCATCTTCAGAGTCCCCTCCATCAAGAGGATCTGCAAAGCCTTGTCCACCTGTGGTTCCCACCTGTCCGTGGTGTTTCTGTACTATGGGACTCTTGCCATTGTTTACTTCTTTTCTTCATCAAACAATTCCAAAATTGAGGATATAATTGCTTCAATTATGTACACAGTGGTGACTCCCATGCTGAACCCCTTCATCTACAGCCTGAGGAACAGAGACATGAAATCTGCTCTGGGGATACTGCGCAGAAAGGGCATTACCTTTTTCAAGTGACAGTTCACCATTCATGTTCTTAATTCTCCTAGCAATGCCCCAGGGATGACTCCTTGAAAAGTTCTTTAGGTGATTTCGGTAGATTGCAAAAATACCAAAATACTTTGCACACTTTTTCTAGTGTGGAGTCTCTTTCCCCACCTCTTACATCATGGCAGGGCTGGTGAATTCCTTTGATTAATAGATTTATTGGAAGTTGTATGGCAATTGGTCTGTGCCAAGGCCTTCAATCTCTTGGACTTTGAGACCACTGTGTGAGCAAGCTTAAACTAGGATGCCTGAAGATAAGAGGTCAATGCAGGAGAAACAAGATGTCCCAGGAAGCCAGCAGCTGGTCCCCAGGTGATGTGGTAGGTGATTCAGAGGCATGTGACCCTTCCTTATACCAGCTGAGCTTGGCCAGACTAGATGCACCATCCAATGAGCCCAGCCCCAGCCCCATTGCCAACCAACAGAACTGTGATGTGAATAAATCATTGTTTAACTCACTAAATTTTGAGGCTTTTTTATGTAGCAAAATACAGTGTCTGCCCTTGTCTATGGTATACTCCAAACTATCCTTTTCAATGTTCTCTTCCTCTCTTTGGCCCCTGCTTAAGTTTTCTTCCCTGCCTATTTTTCTAGGATGCACAGATTCAAAACCTGCAGGTTCACAGAAAATCTGTGATAATCTTCATAACCAATTCTCTTAACTTGAGGTGTATTCATTGTTCCTCTATTCTTTCATAACCCTCAGTGCGTGGCATTGTCAGTGACCCTCATTTCTATCAGTTCAATTTTGTGAACATTATTCCTAATCACGTTAGAAAAGTGCCTTATCTGTTGGAAGAGATGTGAATGGCCTCCAATGACACTGAAATTCATATGTGCCTTTTTCTGAAGGAATATGCTGCATCAGAAAGATGCTCACCCTTCAAGAACAAAAACAATTTTAGACCAAGATTAGAGGTCACATTTTGTATATGTTTTAACTCCTTATGTTACAGCTACCATAATGAAGAGATAAGAATTCTCAAATGTAATATGATAACTATTGATTTAGACAAAAATTTCCACTTGGATCCTTACAGCTGAGTTTGTTTCAAAATTTGGTGAATTTTGCTTTGGTTAATTTTAAAATGGTTAATTTAAAAGTTAATGGTAGCCCATGCAAACAAAAAAGTCCATGATAAATCATAATATGTATCTTTCATATTGTGAGATAGCAATGGGATAGCAATAAGATTTTTTGTTTCACCATTACTTTGTCTTTTATTTTCTAAAATTATAGAAAGTAAATGTACTTCCAAGTTTTTAAAGTAAAGAAGACCAGAATGCTGACTTTTTAAATGTATTTGCTAGTTAACACAGTGAGTCTGATAATTTGCTAAAATATAAATATATTGCGATGATTTAGGCTTTATTTATCCTCCAATTTGATTGTGTCTGTGAAAAGAATCCATTAGAGAGGTACAGAGCAATCAATCCCACTACTGAATTCCTAAATCAATGTAAAATGTATTTTTTCCTCATAAGAGACTTTTTGGGGATAGACTAAAATCCCTGGTAATTCTAGACTGTGAAAATGAATTATTTTTTTACTGCCCAACAGCAAAAGTGACTTCCAACTAAGAGAAAGCCAAATGTATATTGGTCATTTATTTTTTGTATATTATTTTCCATTTTCCTGAATATTTCTGCAAATGTACCAATCAGAAGCAAAAATTCTTTTTCATTGTAGAGCTTATATATAGTGTGTAAAATGAAAAAAAAGCATAAAAATCAATAGCTATCATGATGTTTACACTTTATATAAAAACAGCCTATTTCACTTAACATAATGTCATCCCTGTTGCATGTATGAGAACTTCATTCCTTTTTATAACTGAATAATATGCCCTTGTATGTATGTATGCCACGTTTTGTTTATCTATTCATCTGTTGATGGACAACTGGGTTGCTTCCACCTTTTGAAAATTTTGGGTAATGCTGCTGTGAACACTATTCTACAGATTTCATGTAGAGTGAAATAAGCCAGACACAAACTGAGAATATTGTATGATCTGACTTTAGGAAATACAATAAATAAATTTATAGAGAAAGAAAATTGATTACAGTTTACTAAGGGAGGGTGAGTGTGGTGTATTGAATTATGTCCCCGAAGACAAAGACATGTTCTTAACCTTCATCCGCATTCCTGGGTGCCCATTTGTAAATAGGTGCCTCCGTATTATCAGTTATCATGTGGACTCGTTTGTGAATAAGATCTTTTGAACTTCTGTTGCTTGTGGTCAAACTGAAAGAGGGTGAGCTTTAGTTTGTACATCTGGATACCCTATAAAAGAGGAAATTCAGAGACCAAAATCAGAGAAAAGTTGAATTGAAGGCACCACGTGTGAAAGACACCCACGTGATAGGAGGCAGAGACACAAAGACCAGGAATCCCAAGGATTTCCACAATCCTGCACCAGAATGCTACAGACCTCAGGAGAAAGCAAGGATTTGGTGATGCCTTGATCTTGACCTTTTTATTTCCAAATTGTGTGAGGTAGCTAGTGATTTTGGGGTGTTTGTCATAGCAGTCCTGACATTTATGATAGGGAGAAAAAGGAACGGGGAGTTATTGCTCAATGGGCACAGTTAAGAATGGGTGATGAAAAACACTAGGCAATGCATGTTCGTGATGGTAGTACAATACAGTGAATATAATTAATATCACTTAATTGTGCACCTGAAAGTGGATAAAATGAGAAATTTTGAGCTGAACATACGTTAGTATAAAAAAGGAAAAATTGAAAAAATTAAAAACCAAGTTCAGTGAAGACATCAGGAATGGTGGGGATGTGTTACAACTTTAGTTGTGAAATGAGGATGGTGTCATCAAGACGGTAATAGTTGAACAAGGAATTTAAGGTTGTAAGTTAGTGAGCTGTGAGGATATTAGTAGGCAAAACATCCTAGGGAATGGAGATTATAACCTCAAAACTGCTGAAATGTGTGAGTGCCAGCTATGCTCCAGGACAGAGAGGGGCTGAGAGAGGCGGGACTGGAGTGAGGAGGTGAAAAGGCAGTTGGAGATAATCTTAGAGCTAACAGGAATGCAGGTCATGTAAGTTTTGTAATTTTATTTTTCCTGTGAATTATTTGTGAAACACTTGGAGCTTCTCCATGGATGAATGACATAATTCAGCTTTAAAAATGTTTATCCTGGTTGCTGTGTTAAGAATAGACAGTTGGAAAAGGGTCATATGGGGCAGGAGGGAGAACATCTGAGAAACTATTGCAATAGCGCAGGTAATCTATGCTGGTAGCAGTGGAGGTGATAATGTACTTGGAAGTTAGAACTAACATGAATGACTGAAGAATTGCAAGAGTTGAGCGAAAGATAAAAGTCAAAGCTTATTTCTACATTTTGGTTTGAATAACGTAGAGTTGGGCTTAACTATAATGGCTATGAAACAAAATGTATGTGTGGACATTAGAAAGTAATGAGATATTTAATGAAGGCTTACTAACTGCCAAATAATCTAAGTAGGTGATGTGTTTTACCTCGTTTAATCGTCTCAACTATTTTTAGAGGTGGGTTTTCCATCACCCACACTGAGCAATTCTAAAGTGGAAATGTGATGTAATCATGTCTTAATCTCGACTGGAAGTGCCAAGGAAAAGACACCGGTAAACACCACAGAGACACTCTATACAAATGATCTTTTTGGAATTCTCGGAGAATCCATCATTTTCCCTAATGTCCCAGGTGGCCTGCTTTGGGGAACATTATCAAATGTGGCCAATTTGATAACTTCTGGTTAATCAGTTTACTGAGCATGTCTCCAATTTTCTTCCTTTTCCATCTGTATGAATACTGTTTTAACCCTTTGAAGGACAATAGCCTATTGTTCATTCATTCTTATTTATGCCACATCTAGCAAACTTTAAAAGGAAATGAAGTGCATCTGTTATTCTTTTTTTTCATTTGGAGAATTTATAGGTATATAGAGAATTTATACAAGTACAGAGCTCCCATTTACCCCACTACTTCAAACACAGTTTTCCTTATTAACAGGGTGTATTAGTGTGGTACTTTTCTGACAATTGATGAAACCATATCATTAATAATATTAACAACAGTCCTTAGTTTACATTTGTGTTCACTGTTGGTGTTGTATAGTTCTGAGGGTTTTTAAAAACTTTTTAAAATTGCATAATATAACATATATACAAAGCAAAGAAAGAAAAAATTAATAATTTTCACAGCACTCTTCAACAAGTAGTTACAGGACAGATCCCAGAGTTGTCATGGAATCATGACCATCATCTCAGAGTTTTCCTTCTAGCTGCTCCAGAACATTGGAAGCTAGAGGGAATAAATATTTTTTTTCATCACAATCGACTTTTAATTTTTTTCTGAAAGATAAATATACAAAAAGGCAATAAATTTCAAAGCACAGCACATCAATTAGTTGTAGAACAGATTTCAGAGTTTGGTATGGGTTACAGTTCCACAATTTTAGGTTTTCACTTCTAGCTAATAAGATGCTGGAGACTAAAAGAAATATCAATATAATGATTCAGCAATCATACTCATTTGTTAAATCCTATCTTCTCTGTATAACGCCACCATCACCTTTGATCTTTCTATCCCACTCTTTAGGGGTAGTTCTGTGCTTTTCTGAGTTTTTATTCTGGTAACATGTATAACCTGAAATTTCTCCTTTTAACCACATTTAAGTGCACATCTCAGTGTGGTTGATTATGTTCACAATGTTGTGCTACCATTACTAGCATCAGTTACCAAAACTCTTCCCTCACTCCAAACAGAAATTCTGTACTGTAAACAGTGTGTGCTGAGCCCTGTCCAGGTTCGATAGTCTCATTGCTGAAAAAATTCAGATAACAAGTGGGCCAGTAGTAATATGTAGTAAAGTTTATTAAAGAGAGAGAGAGAGAAAGTACATGTTAGAGAAATTAACACGGATGTGTTCAAGGGAGAAACACCCACCAAGTGGATTGGGTTATCTTGTTTTATAGAAAGGTTTCATTGGTAACCAGTTCCATAGTGTGCCAGTTTAAATCTGTGGTGAGCCCCAGAAAAGCCATACCCTTTAATCCTCATTCAATATTGCTGGATGGGAGCATTTTGATTGTTCCCGTGGAGATGTGACCCACCCAATTGCAGGGGGTAACTTTTGATCAGATAGCTTCTATGGAGTCACAACTCCACCCATTAATCCTTTAAAAGAGGAAACATTTTGGAGAGAGTCTCTTTTTGTAGAGCCACGAGAAAGCCAACAGACACTGCCATGTTCACCATGTGCCCTTCCAGTTGAGAGAGAAATGTTGAATGTCATCAGCCTTCTTGAACCAAGGTATCTTTCCCTGGATGCCTTAGATTGGACATTTCTATAGACTTGCTTTAATTGGGACATTTTCTTGGCCTTAGAACTGTAAACTAGCAATTTATTCAATTCCCCTTTTTAAAAGCCATTCCATTTCTGGTATATTGCATTCTGGCAGCTAGCAAACTAGAACACACAATGACCTTTGAATACTAGGTGCTTACATGGTTTATGCTAACCAGGTGCTTACAGGGCTAGCATTGTTTCAGGAAGAGGTAATTATTAATGCTTGTGGCCAGCCCATCATGTATCCAAAATTTGTCTTTGAGCAAAAGTTTAACAATCTTTATAACCCCAGGCTTTCTGTTATTAACCAAAAATCTGCTTTGGGCCCATGATTTTACAAGTTTTTATGGTTTTGGGTAGGTTTTAATGATTTTAGGAGGTTTCTGGGCTTTAGTGGGAATTCTTTCTTTTAGGAGTTTGCAGTTTGAATGAATTCCTTTGGCGCTAGATAAGAATCTAGGGACTTCCTGTTGTTTATTAACTGTTTTAGAGTTGGACAGGAAACCAGGAACCTATAGTTGTCCTATTCTATCCTGTTTTGGTTTCATTCAAGCATTAACTTCCTAGTTCCTACCCCAATCTAGCTTCAATTATATTGTATTCTAGCTCCAGACTCTATAAATTTGCATAATTTATTTCCTATCATCAAGATAATACAATATTTTTCATTTTGAATCTGGATTATTTGTTCAACATGATTGTATTTAAAGTTCATTGACCTTATTGCTTGTATAATACTGTTCTAGTTTGCTAGCTGCCAGAATGCGACACATCAGAGATGGATTGGCTTTTAATAAAAGGGGATTTATTTTGTTAGTTCTTCAGAGGAAAGGCAGCTAACTTTCCACTGAGGTTCTTTCTTACGTGGGACGGCACAGGATGTTCTCTGCTGGCCTTCTCTCCAGGCCTCTGGGTTCCAACAACTTTCCCTGGGGTGATTTCTTTCTGTATCTCCAAAGGCCTGGGCTGAGCTGTGAGTGCTGAGACAAGGTATGCTGAGCTGCTTGGGCTGTTCTATGTTGCACTCTCTCGTTTTAGCACCAGCCAATTAAGTCAAACATCATTCATTGCAGCAGTCACGCCTCCTAGCCGACTGCAGATGTAATCAGCAACAGATGAGGTTCACGTACCATTTTGGCTCACGGCTGCAGCAACAGAACTAGGTGCCTTCACCTGGCCAAGTTGACAACTGAATCTAACTACCACAAATACCTTCATTACTTATTATTGGTGATTATTAATACAGTGTATGCAATTATGGCCTTAGGAATTTCTCAATTGAAAGGAATCTAAATGTCCTTCCGAGTCCCTCAGAATTAGTCTACCACAATCTCCTGGGTTCCCTATTGTATGATTTAAGTTTGTAAGCCTGTGCCCTAGGCTGCTTCAATCTATTTGTTTCTTAAAAGGTTTAGCTATTCCCAAATGTTTCTGACTATAGGGCAAGTTTTGGAGGGGTGAGCTAGAGACAAGTATATTAGTTCAGTATTTCCAGCTGCCACCAATAATTGGGACAAACACACAGGCACCACAGGATGCGCAGAGCAATTACTCTGCCTCCTTGGGAACAAGACCAGGAACCCACAATGAAAATGCAGGTAAGCACCACACTGTGCTAGTGCAGGGGTGAGGTAGGGTTCAGCAAAGGTGCCAGGAGCTCCTATGTATTTTTTTAATTTTTTAAAAAATATGGATATTTTTAAGTTGTGTTTTCTTGATCTGGCACTCATCCAGTTACTGGAAACTTTTAACTCTTTTCTGTAGTTTTGTGGAAGATTGCACTGTCATTTCTGCTAGTTTTTGAAAAATTCTATGGAGGAATGCATTCCTGGAGCATCTGATGCTACCATTTTGGTTGAATGCCTGATTAGTCTTTGAAATCACTTTACAGTGTAGGAAATATTTTTTTATAGCCACACCTATAAGACCTAAGGGTACTAACTGTTAGACCTGGAGGACAGGACCTCTTTTCCACAGTATGTAATGTACCTCTGGCAAATATTTCAGAAAGCCTCTCTCACCCCAACCTACACCACCCGGCATCTCCCTCACCCTCCATTAGCTTCCCTCTTGTGATAACCTCCCATTACTCAGCCTCCACTCTCCGGCAGGTGCATTATTGCATAAATTCCCCTTACTCACTATCCACTCTCTGGCATTTACAAGCCTGCATACCTAAGACAATGTTTAGATTTTAAACTTTACCAGTAGAAAGCTGCTAACTACTAACTTAGCCCCCTATTTCTGAAAAGTAGCCAACAGAGACCTGCCCAACCCTTGCCACCAACTCCCTACCCCAGGCCATAAAGGTCCTATCCCCCACCACCTTGGTGCAGCCATTTCTCTCTCTCTCTCGAAACGCTGCTGCTTCTCCCTGAAATAAAGTCTTTGCCTGAACTTCTTGTCCTGTCTCATTCCTAGTGAGTTTGCCCTTCACTAATTGTACCTTAATACCAATAATTATGCTTCCTTTGCTCTTTAGGAGTATTATAAACCCTTTCTTATGTACACAATTTAATTATTTATAAAAAATTATCTGCTGTTACTGATATGTCCCAGATACCTAAGGAAACCCAAGGGATACCTGGCATAGGAAGGGGTATAGCACTAGTATTACAAACAAGAATTCCTTCTATATCTACAAAGAACTGTTTCTTGATTTACTGAACCCCACCCAAGGTGTTATTCCTCCACAATCATGCCAGTGATATCAGACAATTGGCACCTAATAGATGCCATACAGATACATTTTTATCTACTGGTATAAAAAAATAAGTACAAAAATAAAAAAAAATGGAAAAAGAGATACCCTGCCTACCCTAAATAATATTGATTGTGTACATTAATACCAGACAAACTATATTTCATGCATTGTAAAGAAGAACTTTTGAAACGTTATTTTAGTGAAGGTGTGGCCAATTGAAACAGGATGGTCTTATCAGATTACTGAGTCTTTTGCAAGCAGAGGAGAGAGTAAGCCACGGAAGAAGCAGGAAGTTGAAAGTCAAGAGAACTTAGAAGAGAAAGAAGAGGGCAACTCCATGTGCGAAAAAAGGCAAGGACGTCCAAGGATCACGAGCAGCCAGGCCCAGAGCACCACAGGCTTTTGGAAGGAATTGTGGCTGGGAAGACGCTTCCACTTTGGCCTTCTCCTAGCCTCAAAGTACATTCCCTTGTTTAAGCCCACCCCTTTTATGATATTTGTTTTGGTTCCCAAGAATCTAAGACTTATTCATTCTATGAGGTTGGCATTATCCTGATATAAAACAGCAGATATACACGCTAACCAAGAAAAGGATTTATTATCCAGACTTATCTGTCCAGGGACCCATCTGGAGGTTGTAAAACCTCCATTGGAGGATAGAACATCTGGAGGTTGTAGGTTTCTGTAAAGTTACCCTAGTGCATGGAACCTTCGTACAATCTTATATATTGCCCTAGGTGTTCTTTAGGATTGGCTGGAATGGTTTGGGTTGAGGAAAATGTATTTATTTTAATGAAACATTTTTCATTTTCAATTATTGATGTCTCAGTATTTGGAATGGAAATTTTTTACTTTTTTAGAGTTCTTCTAATCTTTTCAAATCTTATTTCTGTTTTCCATTATAATAGGAATATTTTGTCAATTTTTCACATAGCATGTTCACTGTCAGTAGAACATTAATAGGACATGTACTATTATTTCCTAGTTAATTACTTACTTAAATTTATCATTTTCAGAGTGATTATGTGTGGATTGTTTACATAACTAATTTACTTTCAATGAATCAGCATGGCTATTTGTATAAAGTAGTACAGACACTTACACTAAAAGAGTGTCATAAATCTCTATTAACTCCCTCTTCCTTGACACAGACCATCAGACATGGAGAAGTGAAATGCCTTGTGAGCTAGGGCAGGGCCTTAGTGGTGACTCCAGTGTTCTCTCTGGATGTCAGGGTCCGGTTTCAGAGTCTCACAATTGATGAGTCCCTGCTATGTGTGCCATCGGTGGTATTGTTGAGTGGTAGGGGACAGGACAGCAGTAAAGTATGCGATGTCTTTCCTCGTGATGATTATAACTTCTTTGGCTACAGGAAAAAAAGGTGTCCCAAAAGGAGCGTAGATTATATGTTTGATTTATTCTGGAGGTCGTGCACTAAGGATTGGGTAAAGTAGAGTAGAGAGAACCATAAGAAGGATCCTATAAAAATGGCAATTTGTGTAGAGTCACCAAGGAGTATAACCAGCAGTTGAGCCACAGTTGGCTCAAATAATTGTGTAAAACAAGGTAGAGTAAAATTGAAATGGTGGATACACTGAAATCTGAATCACATAATGCTGGTTTACATGGACAACTTAGGTCTTTGTTAGGAATGGCATAGGTTGTTATTAAATTCCGTAGATTTTAATAATGAATTAATTTAGTCATTCATTCAATATCAATAACTATATTTGCATATATATGTACCTGTATAGAATTATATTTTTGTCATATTGAAAGATGATTATAATGAGAATCAATTTTATTGTGTACTTATATGCCTTAGTAGGCATTACCTCATTTAATTTTAATTATAACTTTATGGATGATAATACTATTATTTCCTACACTTTTGAGTTAATGAAACAAGACTGAGAGAAGTTGCTGTCTTGCTCATGACAAATAATTAATGCTTGGCATTATCCAGACACAATCCCAGTATTTTCTGATCCAGTGCATAGGCTACAACAAAGTTGGATGATGCCTGAACCATTCCTGCTTTCAGTGAGAACTCAGTGCAGGCAGAGAGAAGCTCTGATTGTCCTAATAATTGAGACAATTTCCCTCATGACTCTACTAGTCCAGCCTTTGCAGCCCCTTCCCAGGCTCCTTTCCAATTGGAGGCAATTACCATGCTAGATTATTTCCATGGCCAGGAGCTTACGGACTTCTTTTGAGTCCTCTGTGATTAGTTAAAAGAAACATACTGCTCATTAATTGGGAGCTTAAATCATACATAGAGAGATCTAGATGTCAGGACTCAGCGTCTTTCACTTAATCTTTTGTTCCTGGTGTTATCAACAGAAATGGAGGACTCTAGAAAGCGGATCAAAAGGTGTCTGAGCCAACCAAAGACTGGCACAGGTCAGAGCGAGCTGGAAATCTATCAGTGGGGGAGGTTTATCTGTGTGATTATATTATCTGTGATTATAGATTTTTGTTGGGTCTATTCTAAATTTTTTTTAAACATACATCTCCAAAAAGGCCCCAATTAAGGAAGGTTACCATTTGTGCACATGACTGAAATCTCTTACTCTGTTACTGTTCCCAAATAGTTGGTCTATTCTCCTCAATAGTTCTCACTTTCTCACCAACAGACCAACAGCAAAACCAAATAAATGAGTGTGGACTTTGGACAAAGTCCAATGTGTTCCTTAAGTGGAGCACAAGTTTTCTGACTTTTCCTATAATCAACATAAGAGAGGAAGCTTGAAATAACTACTATAGCCGTGTGGGTGCATGAGATCTTCTGTGTGTTTATGAGATTTATTTGGATGTTTGTGAGATGTGAACATTTGTTGATGGCATTTGTATACTAACCATTCATTTATTTGTAGGAAGCGAGTGTGTGACTGTGCCTGCGAGGGAATGGGGCCCATGAGACTCACACACTGCCTGCCTGCACCTGTGCTGTGTGGCGGCCTATGGGTCTGGAATCCCTCATCAGATCTGAGGGTATGTGTGCATGACCGAGTGTATCATTTGTTGCCTAAACATGAAGAGGCTCGCATCTGCAATTGTTGTGTTTCTTGTATGATTTGTGTCTGATGCAAATGACATTTGATTGGTTCTTGTATGCTTCCTTATGTGTGTCTAGACAATGACTATGAGTTAGGAAAATGTGATATGTGATTTGCATGTGTTGCTGTTGTTTTATATATGTCTTGTGTCTGTTCTAGTATTTGTGTTTGTGTGTGGTTGTGTTGTCTCTTGTGTCTGTGTGTCCAATATTAGTGTGCATTATATGTGTTCTGTGTTTATATGACTGTGGGAAGAGAGCCAAAAATTCTCTGTATTGTGCCATGTGGCTAGAATTACCAAATCAGCAAATTATGTCTGTTTGCGTGTGTGTTTGTGTGTTGTGTGTGTGTGTGTGTGCATACAGTGTGTGTGCATGCCTGCATGTAATTTATGTATATGTTTTAGGGCTTTTAGTTGATTCTTATTAAAAAATATTTCTTTAACTATTGCTCATTAGTTGCCATATTTCTTCTATGGTCCCACAGATTCCTGTGCATTTTCACCTCTGGGCAAGGATCATATTCCCAATATCTGCCATAAGTCATTCTTGGGCTCAATCTTCTTCCAGCCCTCTTAAGTTTTATAACTTCGGCTCTCTTAGAATTTATTTCTTTAATGGTAAAATAGGGACAACTATTCCTACTTCAAAATTGCTCTCTGAGCTTTAAATGAGGAAATACAAATGAATGACTCAGCACAGGATATGGCACAAAGAATAGAGAGTTTGCATTTCTCATTCTCTATTTAGGGCTTCCTGTATTATCTGGGATAAGGCTGTTATTCAATAAATATTGGTTAAATAGAGAAAAATGTCTTCTGACCTCCATGGAAGAAAATCTTGTGGGCTATTGTGAGATTCTAATGTATCATTGAAGAGAAAATCTGAGGAACTTGTAATTCATGTATCGACAGTGTAAGAAATAAACATAAGTATAGCTGAAAACCAATACATCATGCTAAAAAGGGCATATTCATTTGTTATAGGTCCTTAACATTTTCCACTTTTCTTAATTTAAAAGAGAGAAAAGAGCAGCACGAGGATGGAGAACCAGAACAGCGTGTCTGAATTCCTCCTCCTGGGGCTCCCCAGGATCAGCAGGGCAGGTTCTTCTGCCTCTTCCTGGGCATGTACCTGACCACAGTGCTGGGGAACCTGCTCATCATCCTGCTCATCAGGCTGGACTCTCGCCTCCACACCCCCATGTACTTCTTCCTCAGCCACATGGCCCTCATTAATGTTTCATTTTCATCTGTCACTGTCCCAAACATGTTGATGGAAATGCAAACTAATCACAAAACCATCCCCTATGTGAGGTGCATTTCCCAGATGTACTTTTACATGCTGTTTGCTGGTGTTGACTTATTCTTGCAGTGATGGCATATGACAGGTATGCCATCATGTGGGAGGAGCTGTATGTCTTGTTAATGGCTGGGTCCTGGTTGTGCTCCTGTGCCCATGCCCTGCTGCACACCCTGCTCTTTGTCCATCAGTCCTTCTGTGCTGACAACCCCATTCCCCACCATTTCTGTGTTCTCACAGCCCTCCTGAGGCTTGTCCTGCTCAGAAACCTCCCTCAATGAGTTTGTCCTCTTCATTGAGGCAGCAATGTTTATTCTCCTGACAATGAGTTCTATTATTGGTTCTTATAACCACATTGGGCCACCATTCTGAGGTTCCCCTCACCAAGATGATCTGCAAAGCTTTGTCTGCCTGTAGCTGGACAAAGAGATTTGCAGAGGTTCTATACTATGGGATTGTTACCATTGCTTACTTCTTTCCTTCCTCAAACAATTTCAAAATTGAGGACATCAGAGCTTCAGTTTTGTATCTAATGATGACTCCCATGCTGAGCCCTTCATCTACAGCCAGAGGAACAGAGACATGACATCAGCTTTAGGGATACTTCTGAGAAATGGGATTACTTTTGTCAAGTAATAGTTAGTTTGTTCATCTTTTTAATTCTCTAGTGATACCTCCAGTGATTCCTGTTTGACATATCGCATAGGTGTTTATGATAGATTGCAACGATAATTACAGCATCATCAGCCCCTTCTTCATGTGTCGAGTGTATTTGGCCATGCTTTAAATCTGGGCCAGGCTGGTGAACTGCTTTAACTAATAGATTTATTGGAAGTGATAATGCAAGAGGTCCATGCCAAGGCCTCTAATATCTTTGTAGATTCTTGGACTTTGAGACCACCATGTGAAAAAGCCCATGCTAGGCTGCCTGAAGATAGTAGGCCAATGTAGGAGATACAAGTTGTCTCAGGAAGCCATCAGCCAGTCCCCAGATGATTACAGAGGCAAGTGACCCCTTCTTAGATCAGCTGAAACTAGCCATAGCAGATGCACCATCCTTATTGAGCCTAGCCCCAGCTCAAAAGTCCAACCAATATCATTGTGTTTTAAATAAATGCTTTTTGTTAAATCAAAAGTTTTGAGGTAGTTTGTTATACAGATAAATATCGTGTTTGCCCTCATCTCTGGTACACTCCAAACTGTCCTTTTAAAATGTTCTCTTCTTCTTTTTGGACTCTGATTAGATTTTCTCCCCTGCCTACTTTTCTAGAATCCACATAATTTAAAACCTGCAGGTTTACATATATTCTGTGATAATCTTCATAACTAAATGCATTAGCTTTAGGTATATTCATTTCTTCCCCCTTTCTCTAATAACCCTCAGTCTAGGGCACTGCCACTGACTCTCATTTCTGTCAAGTCAAGTGTGAGAATGATATACCTAATCATGTCAAGGAAGTGGCTTATCTGTTGGAATAATATGAATGACTTGCTGTGACACCTAAATACATACATACATGCCTTTTTGTGAAGGAATATGATACATTAGAAATATATGTTCCCTCTTTAAGAAGAGAAACAATTTTACATTAAAATTAGATATCTGAATAATATTGCATTTTGCGTAAGTTACATCTTTTTAGTCCTTGAGTTATAGATATCATAAGAATCTAAAATAACATATAACTTGGGTTGATTTACAAAAAATGTATTTTTATTTTGATCTGTACAGTTGAGTTAGTTCCAAGATGTGCTGAATACTATTTTAGATAAAAATAATAAAAATTGAGTAATTTGATGTTTAAATATAAATCATAAGATGTACCTGATACTATCTGTTTCAGTTTCCTAAGCTGCCAAAATGCAATATACCAGAAATGGATGGATTTGTATAAAGGGATTTATTAAGTTACAAGTTTGCAATTATAAGGCCTTAAACACTCCAAACCAAGGCATACAGACAAAGATACCTTGACTCTGAAGAAAAGCCAATGTCTGTCACATGGGAAATCATTTGACTGGCATCTGCTCGTCCTTGTTCCTGGTTGCATTGCTTCCAGCTTTTGATTCTAGTGGCTTTCTCTCCAAATGTCTGTGGGTCCTCACTTACGTTTTCTGAGGCAAAACTCTGGGTTTCATCTCTTAGCTTAGTATCTCCCAAAACCAGAGATTTCTTCTATTAAGGTTCTGGCTATTTCTTGAGTCCTTGCTTAGCACCCAGGGTACTTCTGTCTTGATCACCAAAAATCGTGTCTGTGTTAATTCTTCAAGTATCTGAAGCATTCTCTGCTCTCTGTGTTGGCTGTTTTAAGGAATCCAGTAAACTAATTAAGGCTCACTTTGAATGGGTGGGGCCACATCTCCTTCTAATCAAAAGGTCACACCCACATTGCGTGGGTCACATCTCTGTGGAATCAAAAGATACCATACCACAATAGGTCTGCTCCAACAAGATTGGATTAGGATTAAAAGAACATGGCTTTTCTGGGAGTACATAACAGTTTCAAATCAGCACATTCGACCCTCTGGATCCCCAAAAGATGTGTTCATCCCATATACAGAATACATTCATTCCATCACAATATTACAAAAGCCTTACACCATTTCAGTAACCATACAAATACAACACCAACTCAAAAACAGTACAAAATCTCATCAAAGTCAATTACTGGTGTCATCTGTTCTAAGGAAAAAATTCTCTGGCTATGGACCAGCGAAAGTTAGGGCAAGTTATCTGCTTCCAGTGTACAAAGGAGGAACAGTCATGGGATAAAAATTCCCATTGCCTTAGGGAGAAATTGAAAGGATAGCAGGGGTCACCAGACCCACAGAGTTCTGAAAACCAGAAGGGCAAACTTCATTAGATTTCAATGTTTAGTAGTTACTTATCCTTAGGGCTTGGGAGAGCGGTAGTCCCATTCTTTCTGTGCCAGTTTGAAACTGTTATGCACCACAGAAAAGTCATGTTTTAATCCTGATCCAATCTTGGGAGAGTAGCCATTTCTTTTAATCCCAATTCTGCACTGTAGGTTGGAAACTTGATTAAATTATCTCCACAGAGATGTGACTAGCCCAATTGTGGTTGTGACCTTTGATTAGATGGAGATGTGACCCCACCCATTGCAGCTGAGTCTTGGTTAGTTTACTGGAATCCTTTAAAAGAGGAAACATTTTGGACAGAAATGATAAAAACAATAGAGGCCTCAGAGCCAACAGAAACTTCACAGCAGAGTAGATACGTGAACAGAGACACGGATGTTTGGAGATGCCTGGAACCCAGCAGACATTTCCATGAGATGTTAAGGAAGCCAGAACCTGGAGAGAGCCAAGGGAATCCAAGAGATGAAAGCCATCCCTGGAGAAGTAAAAGAACAGAGGCTGAAAGCAACAGATCCCAGGAGCAAGGGATCAGCAGATGCCAGCCACATGACTACACAGCTGACAAAGGTGTTCCTGACCCACTGGCCTTTTTTGAGTGAAGGTAACTTCTTGTTGGTGCCTTAATTTGGACACTTTCAATTCCTTGGAACTGTAAACTTGTAACTTATTAAATTTCTCTTTTTCAAAGCCATTCCAGTTTTGGTATATTACATTCAGGCAGCTTGCAAACTAACACAGATTCCACCCTTTCCAAGAGCTTACGCAGTGGTCCTATTCTCTCCAAAACTGGGGTGAGTGTTGCAACATTGAAGGGCAGGGGGAAAACACCTTTTTCTCAGCTACTTCTTCTCTGTGATGGTTAGGTTTAGGTAACAACTTGGCTGATTAGAACTACAGTTGTCTGGTTGGAACTGGTGCCCAGTTGTCTGGTCAGGCAAGCACTGGCCTAACCATTGACAGCAAGGCTATTTTGTCTGGTTAATAAACCAGAAGCCTGGCCAGCTGATTGCATATGTGACTGATGACATCTGTGATCAACTAAGGGTTTGTCTTCTGCAATGTGAGAAATCCATCATCTGAATCTAATCCAATAGTTGAAAACTTTTTAAGGGAGAAGAGAGAATAATCTGAAAATTTTCTTTCTCAGTCAGCCAGCCTCTCCTGTAGAGTTCATTGAGAACCTTCACTTGAATTGCCAGCCTCATGGCCTGCCCTACAGATTTTGAGCTCTTGCATCCCCATGGTTGTGTGAAACACTTATATGAATCTCATATTTAATGATATCTCCTGTTGGTTGTTTCTCTAGAGAACGTTAACTAATACAGCTTGGTACCTGGAGTGATCTTGATAAATAGAATCCTAAAAATGGATTTTTCAATTGGTTTTATACTCTGATGAGATTCAAAGGCACTAATGACCCTATTTCCAATAATCAAGATGATATTAGCAGTCCTTAGCATGATTTGGCATTACAGATATGCAAAATATCACCATTTGATTTTGCTAATTGTCTGCTTATATGAAGCAAGGCTCTGCGTGAGAGTGTTTCTGACACCTTAATGGAGTCTTATGGAGTTTAGAGGTATAATGACGTTGAATTGTTCTTTTTATATATGCTGGATTCAGTTGTGAGAGTAAGGGATGAGCTGAAGGCTTCAAATTTGCAGCTTAGATGTTGTATGAAATATGTAAATGTTTCTATGTGTGCCCTGAAAGAAGATCTTATATTCTGTGGTTGAAGGCTTGAGATCTCTGAAAACCAGATCTAGATTTTCATCGTGTGAGTAGCAGATTTACAATGTAAAGTTAGTTCTCAACCTTGCAGGGTGTCTGCTGTTAAAGTAAGGGCATTGATTGGAAATGAATGGGATCCTGAAACTTGGGATGGGGGCATTTGGGTGGGTAATGATGGCAGTGGGGACATGGAAACCCTATGTTCTGCTCAGTCTTTGCTAGATAGACCTATAATGGTCTCTTATAAGGAAACACTTCCTCACCTCCAGCCTGCCTTAAGGAAAAAGCTGCCCAATATCCATCCAGCCCTGAGGAGACAGCTACTTGACCTTCAGCCTGCCCTGAGGAAAGAGCTTCCTGAACTCTAGCCTGTCTTGAAGAAATGGCTTCTTCCTGGCCTTCAATCTATCCTGATGAGTCTGCTGTCCAACCTAAATATAAAGAGATTAACCCATCAGTGCCTGCTAAACCTGTAAACAGTTCCCTTGGGGAAAGAGTTCTCACTACTCTATCTGGAGTGATTAAACCTGTTTCACCAGATGAAACTGCAAATGGAATTCCCTGAGGTAACTGGCTTGAAAGACACCTCTAATTCTTTTCATTATCCATCCCCTCCACCCTTCTTTTCTTCAAGAACTTTAACTAGAGTAAAGTCCCAATAGGTCCTGAAAAGTGAGTTAAAAAGTGTGACCAATGACTCATTTCCATCTCCAGGGCACATGCTCTACTCCTTCAGAACAGTGGGGTGGCAGTGAGGCTCTCCTGATCCCCAGAGACTGTACTTCATCCTCTCTGAAGCCTGAGACACAACACTCTGACTGCCTACCCTCTGACTCCAGGGCAAACCCACCCTTTCCACATGGATGAGTGGGTCTGTTCTCCTGGTCCAAGATTACTTGGCTTCATATCTTAGCTTCCATGGTTCTGCCTTTGAAGTAATTTTTCCTTCAATCTGTCCCTTTTAATCCAGACTGGCAGTGGTTGCATTTATAATGATCTCACAAATAATTTGTTGGTTCAGCATGTAGCATACAGGAGTCAAAGTCATCAGGCAACAGGACCTTCCACAAATCCTTTCTGGGTAACTCCATCTCCAATCCTGGCTTGTCTGGACATGACTGACTGGTTGCATGCTTGGCTAAATATTCATGTGGGGCACTATTCCCTGGGTCTCACTTTCTTGAAACTCAGAATTTTCCAGACCATCAATTTCAGATTTCTTTGTATCCAAGAGTTCAGTTCTCAGTTTATCCCTTTCCTGTTACATTTAATATGTGCTGCAAGAAGCATCCAGGCTGTGTAATCCATATTTCATATGGAAATCTCTTCAGCTAGCTATCAATGCCCATAACTTTCAAATTCTACATTCCATCCAACACCAGGATGCAATTTGCCAAATTCTCTGTCACTTTGAAATGAGGGTCACCTTTCTTCAAGTTTGTAATGACACATACATCATTTCAGTCTAAAATGTCATCAGAGGTATCTTTAGAGTCCATATTTCTAACAACCATCCTTTCAAAACATTCTAGGTCTTCTCTATCAAACATATCACAATTCTTACAGAACCTTCAAATTACCCATGTAAAAAGCTGTTCCAACAAGTTTTATATTTGCAAACCACAGCACTCCACTCCTGGTACCAAATCTGTTTTGATTTGCCAAAGCTGCCATAATGCAATATACCAGGACTGGATTGGTATTTATAAAGGGGATTTATTCAGTCACAAATTTGCAATTCTAATGCCTTAAATATGTCCAAGCTAAGGCCTACAGAGAAAGATACCTTGGCTCTGAAGAAGGGTTGATGTCTGTCACATGGGAAGCCATGTATCTGGCACCTTCTGGTCTTTGTTAACAGACCATTGCTACCAGTTTTTTATTTCAGTGGCTTTCTCTCCAAGCATATGTGGAGAGAAATTTCTTTGCTTAATTTCTCCAGGGCAAAATATTGGGTTTCATCTCTTAGATTAACATCTCCTGGAGCTGGAGATTTTTTCTCCTCTAGTTCTGGCTATTTCTGTAAGTCCTTACTTAGCACCCGGACTATTTCTGTCTTGATCTCCAGATGTCTGTGTCTGTGTCAGTCCACCAAAAATCTGAATTCTCTGCTCTCAGTGTTGGCTCTTTTAAGGACTCCAGTAAACTAATTAGCCCTTACCTTGAATGGGCATGATCACATTTCCATCTAATCAAATGATCACACCCACATTGGGAGGGTCACATCTCTGTGGAAACAACCTAATCAAAAGATCCCACTCCATAATAGATCTGCTTCCACAAGATTGGATTAGGATTAAAAGAACATGGCTTTTCTGGGGTAACTAACAGTTTCAAACCAGTACGCTATCTTGGGGATAGCAATCAGAATTTTGGTTTCTCCATTATTTTCTCTTTTATTTTCTGTAGTTATAGTAAGTAAATATAATTTCAAATGTTTAAGGTAATGGACTACAGAATTCTTACCTTTTTAATTTTTTTTGTTAAGTAATACATTATGTCTGATTTGCTAGAATGTAAACATATTAAAAGATTTTGGATCTATTTTCCTTTCATTCAGTTGTGTGAAAAATCTAACAGAGGAGCAGAGAGCAGTCAAATGTATCACTAAAATCATAAACCAATGTAAATGGTATCTTTTCTCTATAGGAGTCCTTAAGGGTACAACATAAATCTGCTTTCTGAATCTGAAAATGGATTATGTCTTACTGCCCAAACCACAGGATGACAACACAACGCCACAAGCAAACCTTTTACTTATTCTTTGACAATTATTTACTGTATCTCTGGATATTTCTAGAAATGCACAAATCCTAAGCAAAAATACTTTCCTTTGACAAGCTTATATTTAGTGGGGAAAAACAAAAACAAACATGATAAATCTGTAGATATCATGGTGTTAAAGTGGTATAAAAAGTAACAGCCATATTTCACTCCAAGTGACATCACCAAAGTCCATCCTTGTTATTGCAAGAATGAGAACTTCATTCCTTTTTATGACAGAATAGTATGTCGTTATGTAGATATGCCCAAATTTGGTTATCTGTCCATCTGCTGGTGGACAATATTGTTGCTAATAAAAAATACATTCATAGAGAATGAAAGTAGATTACAGTTTACTAAGTATCAGAGATGTATGATAGATTAATTATGTCCCCAAATAAAAAGAAGCCTGAAAAGAAAGCTAGCAGACATTGCCATGTGCCTTTCCAGCTGAAAGAGAAGCCATGAGTATCATCTGCCTTGAGTCAAGGTATCTTTCCCTGAATGCCTTAGTTTGGGCATTGTTATAGCCTTGTCTTAATTTGGACATTTTCATGGCCTTAGAACTGTAAACTTGCAACTTAATAAATCCCCTTTTGTGAAAGCAGTTCCATTTCCAGTATATGGCATTCTGACAGTTTTAGTGAACTGAAACACCTAAAGAGAAAACACAGTGGGTGAGAGATCCCCATAAGACAGGATGGGCAGATACGAGTTCAGGAACTGCAAGGATTTTGACAAACCTATACCAGGATGCAACAGACTTCAAGAATAAGCCTTGATTTTGAAATTCTTACCTCCAAATCTGTGAGCCAGTAAATTCCTATAACGAATCAACCCAGGTGTAAGAGGAATAGGGAGTTATTGCTTAATGGGTATAGAATTTCTGCAGAATAGGTAGCGGTAAAGTTTAGGATATATATCTGGGTTAGTAGTACAATATTGTGAATATAATAATATCATTGAATTGTATATCTAAAAGTGGATAAAGTGGGAAACTTTGAGTTGTATGCATGTTATTACAAGAAAAATGAAATGTTACAAATTAAAAACCCAGTTCAGTAAAGAGATCATGAGTGATAGGAATAGTTGCAATTTTAAAGTAGGACTAGGTAGAGAGTGTTGAATATATTTGTGGGTGAAATATTCCAGGAAGTATAACAGGAACTCTGCTGACAACAGAACCAGTCAAGCCCTGTTCCAGTTTCACAGTCATGACATGAGCAAGAGTTCAGGGACAAGAAAGAAAGTGTAAGAAAACAGTGAGTTTTATTGAAGGGAAAGTACATGCTCAAGGGATTATCACGGATGTGCTCAAGAGACAGACACACCCCAAGTGGTGTGGATCTAGCTTGTTTTATAGGGAGGTTTTGCAGCAGTGATTATCCATTTTGACCTTTGAACACCAGGTATCTTCTTGTTCTAGGAAGAGAAGACTATCGGTACTTGGGGAGCTTTATTATGTCCTCAAAATTTGTTCTTGGGCAGATGTTTAACAATCTTTATGACCTCAAGCTTTCTGTTATTAATGAACAGTCCATTTCAGGCCCATGATTTTACAAGCTTTATGGCTATGTGGATTTTGGAACCTTAGGGGAAATTTTTGTCCTAGGTAGATTACAGCTGTGCATTAACTCCTTCAGAGCCAAATATGAGCCAGTGGCCACAGATTCAATGCCTTATTCAATCCTGCCTCAGGAATGAAGATGAAACAACAAAGCTGCTTGAATCAGTGAGTCCACCTATGATCCAGGAACAGAGGGGAGGTTAGAGTGACTGGGCAGGAGTGAGGAGGCAAAGAGCAGCTGGAAATGATTTTTGAGCTAAAGCTTTCTAATTTGAATTATTTGTGAGGTGCTTGGGAGCTTTTTTGCAGATGAGCAATAAAATTCCACTTTAAGGATTACGGTTCTGGCTGCTAATGAAGGCTTAATAAATGCCAGATAATTTTTGTCATGTGTTTTACCTCATTTAATTCTCTCCATTACTTTTAGAGTTGGGTTTCCTTTAATCACACTGAATTATTATAGCATGGGAAATGTTAAATAAATTGTAATTACCAAGGAAAAGACACTGTTAACATCACAGAGATACTCTACACAGATGATCTCTTTGGAATTCTTGGCAAATCCATCATTTACCAATTTAAGCATTATCTGTCCATTCCTACCCCTCCTGGCCCTTTTGATCCTGTATTCTAGTTTCAAACACTATAAATTTGCATATTCTAATTATTTCATCTCATTGAGTTCATACAGTATTTTTCCATTTGTTTCTTGCTTATTTATTTATTTATTTATTTGCTTGGGCAGTCACCGGGAATTGAACCCAGATCTCCCTCATGGCAGGCAAGATCTCCACCTGCTGAGCCACCGTGGCCCACTTGTTTCTTGCTTTTTTAACACATGATGTCTTCAAATATCATCAACCTTGTAGCATGTATCAGACTCTCATTACTTTTTACAGGTGAAAAATATTCGATTTTATGCATTCATGGCCTTAGAAATTCCCCATTTAAAGGGCTCTTGAGTCCCTTTATACTGTCTTTGCAATAGACTCTGACCACCTCCAGGGTGCTGTATTGTATGATTAAAGGCATTTATTCCTTTGCCTCAGGCTTTGAATTAATTATTTCTTACAATGCTTTATCTGTACCTAATTGTGTTTACCTGCAAGGCAAATTTTGGGAGAGCAAGCTAGAGATAAGTGTCCTAGTTCAGTATTTTGAGATGCCACCCAATAATTGACTCAATTATATAGGCACCCTAGTATGCACATAGGGATTACTCTTCTTCCTCCGGAACAAGGTCAGTAACCCACAAAGGAAGTGCAGGAGAGTTCCACAACACAGGGGCTTGTTGTAAGGTAGGGTCCAGCCAAGGTGCCAGGAGCTCCTCATATTTTTTTGTTTCAAGTTGCATTTTCTTGATTCAACATCCATCCAGTTACTGGAAACTTTTTACTTTGTTCTGAAGTTTTGCAGAAGACTTCACTGCCACTTTCCATAGTTGTTCAAACATACCTTGGGGGACTGGACCCCTGGAGCATCTTGTGCCACCATCTTCGTCAAATACTTGATTAGTCTTTTAAACCATTTTACAGTGGAGGAGACATTTTATTTATAACCATATCTGTAAGACCCAAGGGTACTAATTGTACCTTAACACTAATAATAATGCTCCCTTTGCTCTATAAGAATATTATAAACCCTTATTTATCCACACTATTTAATTACTTATAAAATATTTACTACTGTCATTGTAAGTCCCAGATAGAGTAGGAAACCCAAGGGATTTCTGGCATAGGAAGGGTTATAAGACTAATATTATGAAGAATATTTCTTTATAGAGCTACTAAGAATGGTTTCTTGATAAGTGAACACCATGCAAGATACTATTCCTCCACAACCATGACAATAAAATCAGATAATTGGTACCTGCCAGTTACCATAAGAGATAAATTTTTACCTCCTCATATAAGAGAATAAGTACAAGAAAGTAAAAGAATGGAGAAAGATGTAACATGCTAACCCTAATCAATAAATCTTGATTGTGTATATTAATACCAAACTATATTTTATAGCAAAAACATTTGCAAGAATAATGAATATCATTTCAAAATGATAAAGATATCAATTAATCAAGAATGCATAATAATTATAAACATTTAGGCTTCTAATAACAGACCTTCAAAATATAAGTAGCAAAAACATATAGTATTGCAAAGAGAAATACATATATTTGCAATTAGAGTTAAATACTTGAAGACAACACTATCAATTCAGTTTATTAAATTCAATTTATTGAATCAATAGAACGCCAGAACAATATAGAAGGCCTAAGTCATACTTCTTTAGCTTGATTGATTGGCTTAGACAATAGGAAATTGTCACCTCACAGTTTTGGAGTCTAGAAGACAAAAAGCAAGGTGTTGGCAGCATCATACTTTTTGAAATCTGTATTGTACTGGTGGTGGATTGCTGCTGCAAACCCACACTCAATCTCTGCCACTGTCACATGGCTTTCTGCTCCTATGTTCAGTATAATTTATTGCTATTTAGGGTTCCAAACATATTGGATTAAGGTCCATCCTGATTGGGGTTGGCCTCACCTTCACTGGTAACATCCTCAAAGAACTTGTTTATACATGGGTTCAAGTCCCCGGGACCAAGGGTTAGGACTTGAATATATCTTTGTGTGGGACATAATTCAATTCAAAACTGTCTGTCCCCTGAAACCCTAAAAAGCATGTAGTTATCACATTCAAAAACCACACTTCCTTTCCCAATAATCTAGACAACTTAAGCCACATCAGTAACAACTCTATGTCATGAATCTCATTTAAATCAATCATGAGTATGTTCCATCATAAGTCAAAATTTCCTTCCAACTGTGAACTTGTTAAAACTAGAAAACATCTTATCTGCTTCCAAACTATAGTAGTGGACAAACAAAGGGAGAAGTTGAAAGGAAAGAAAGGGTCATTGGTCCAAGGTGAGTCCAAACCACAGCAAGTCAAATCCCACTAGATTTCAGGGTCTGAGAGTAATCTGTGACTTGATGCAGCATCCCCATTCTCTCTAAGCACCACTGTTGTGGGCATGTTCTCCCAAAACACAAGGATGTACCCACCCTCTCCAAATTCCATGGTAGTGGCTCCTTTCGATTCACCAAAAGAGGTCCCTTCAACCTAGACCTTTGCATCTATGTTTCTGCCCATAGCCTCATTCTTCCTTCATGGTGTCCTATCTTTATACCTTCTTATTCAGGTTGAAATTATTTTGTTGATACAAAAACCTCAAATATCTTTTTGTCATTTAGTGCAATTCAGAGGATTCCAAACCATTAGACTAAAAGATGTTCCACTGATCTTTCCAGGACAGTTGCATTTCCGTTTCTGATTTACTCTGTGATGATTGATTGGATCCATAAGTTAGATACAGTTGAGAAATAAGTTTTATGAGCAAATGATGCTGGATGAAGTGAACATCCTTCATCAAAATGGAGTTCTAGCTAGGCCTTGCACTATTTACAAAATGGAAGCCAAAATGGATAATACAAATAAATATGAAACATAAAATGACAATATTTAGAAAATAATATATGAGAAAAACTTTATGATTCCAGGTTAAGTAAGACACCACTACCCATTTTTCAGAATGTTAGAATTAAAGAGAGTGACTATACGAAGTGTGGTGAGAATTAGAAGGGATTTCAATTCTCATATGCTGTTGTTGGGAATAAAAATCATCCACCAATTTTAAAAAATCCTCTGGCACTTTCTAAATACATTGATCAAGGACTTACTACATGATCCAACTGTGCTACCCTTAGACTTATAACCACAAGAAATGAAAGTACGTAACCATTCAAAGTTGTTCATACCAGCTTTATGATTTTTCTATGTTAAAATGTAATTTTATTGCTTCAGACTGAATGTGTATAATTGCTATAACTAGAATAACCTTATAGGTAAGACTTAAACATATATATTTATATGTACATGTTGTATCTTAACTTTTATCAGTTCAGCTCAATCATCAAATAAGTTCAATATTTAATTTTGATATATATTCCTGAGAAAACTTTCTAATGTGTCATTGAAGCACATATAAACCAATGGGAAGTGCCATAAAAATCTTTTAAAGATGCCTTATGCTTTTTATTGCTTTAACTTTTTTTACATTTATTATGAGATATATATGCAAAAAAGCAATAAATTTTGAAGTACATGGTAACAATGTGCTAGTTATAGAGCAGATTTCAGAGTCTGGTATGGGTTATAATTCCACAATTTCAGGTTTTTCCCTTTAGCTTCTCCAAGATACTGGAGACTAAAGGAAATATCAATATGATTCAGCATCATATCATAGTCAATTGTTAAATTCTATCTTCTCTGTTATAACTCATCCGTCTCCTTTGATCCTTCTCCCAGTGTTTAAGGGTATCTGAGCTATGATCATTCTAACTTTTTCATATTAGAAAGGGCTGTTGATAATATGGGATAAGGGGATGGAACTAGTTGATGTTCTTAGGGTAACCTCTCTGGGTTTCAGGGCTTATCTGGCTTAGGAACCATCTGGAGGTTGTAGGTTTTGGGAAAGTAATCTTAGTGCATGAAATGTATGTAGAATCTCAGATAGACCCCTACGTGTTCCTTAGGGTTATCAGGAATGGCTTTGGTTGGGATTTGGCAAACCATGGTAATTAGCAATATCTAGCTGCAACTCAAGTGAAAGCAGCCTTCAGAATAGCCTCTCAATTGCATTTGATCTCTTTTAGCCACTGTTGCCTTATTTTTTTACATTTCTTTTCCCCCTTTTTGCTCTGAAAGGCATTGTTGATTCCATGGTGCCATAGCCAGGCTCATCCTGGGGATCACATCCAACATTTCCAGGGAGATTTTCACCCCTAGATGCCATTTGCCACATGGGAGAGAGGTAATGATTTTCCTTGCAGATTTGGACTTAGAGAGAGAAGCCACATCTGAGCAACAAAAATATATAGGTAGGCTTAATTTCTCTGGTACAGAAATGAGCTTCATAAGAGCAAGCTCCAAGGTCAAGGGCTTGACCTATTGACTTGGGAGTCCCTAATATTTGAGACAGAATCAGGGGTTTCCCCCATGGTAAAGTTTTAGTTCCATCTTTTTCCCTAGTCCCTCAAGGAACTTCACCAATATTTTTAATCATCTGCCCAACATACTCTGGGATGTATCTGGTATTATATTACCAGCCTTATTTTATTACTATTTTTTCTTTTCTTTTCTTTTATTTATTTATTTATTTTTGCATGGGCAGGCTCTGGGAAACAAACCCGGGTCTCCAGCATGGCAGACAAGAACTCTACCACTGTGCCACCATCGCCCCCAGCTTTATTTTTAATATTCTAAATTGGAAACAACCTAAATGTTAACCACCCACAACCTAAATGCTATCCAATTTCTGGAATATTACTCAGCAATAGGATTGACTCTTAATAAAACACCAACCTGGATGAATCTCACAACAGTTATGCTTACTTAAAGTGTTACACAAGTGTAGTATGTACTGCATGATTCCATTTACACAAAATTCTATAGATGGTAAGCTAATCTCTAGTGATACAGAGCAGATCAGTGGTGCTTAGACATAGAGAAGAGTGTGTGCATAAAAGAATTGTGGGAGGAATGTTTTACATTTCCAGGAAAACCATTTCCATGGAACTAGTTGATGTTCTTAGAGAGGATGGCCCCTCTGGGTTTCAGGGCTTATCTGGCTTAGGAACCATCTGGAGGCAAGGATGGTCACTGGTAAATTTTATTAATCAGTAAATGAAGAAATAATACCAATCCTGTACAAACTTGTGCAAAACACTGGAGAGGAGTGAATATTTACTGTGGTAGGTTGAATTATGAAACCTAGAAAAATTATATACTTAATTTAAATTTACAGTGGTGTGAACCCAATGTAAAGAGGAACTTTTGTTGTTAACATGTCACCACCTGAGGACAGGATGGGTCTTAATCAGAT
Source organism: Tamandua tetradactyla (assembly GCF_023851605.1). Lineage (NCBI taxonomy): Eukaryota > Metazoa > Chordata > Mammalia > Pilosa > Myrmecophagidae > Tamandua > Tamandua tetradactyla. Next base: position 43,542,552 of record NC_135328.1, read on the forward strand.
TACTGGAGTCTTTGAAAGGGAGAGGAAATTTAGTAATAGAGATAGAAGACCATGGGGAGGATTTGGAAGTTGGAAGTCAAGGGAACCTGGAAGAAAAGAAGAGGACAGCACCATGGAAGAGAAAAGACAAGGACCTCCAAGGATCACCAGCAGGCAGCCCCAGAGCACCACAGTCTTCAGGGACAATGCTTTGCCATGTTAACGCCTCCATTTTGGGCTTCTCCAAGCCATAAAACAATAAATTCCCATTATTTAAGCCCACACATTGTATGATATGTGTCTCAGCACATTGGAAACTAAGACACTTTCCTACTCATTCTGTGAAGCCAGTATTATCCTCATACAAACATGAGTCATACACACTGAGATAAAGGATGCACAAAAGTCTCTCCCATATGTAGATACAATTTTAGCAATTTAACATATTATATAAAAAGGGAAAAACCTTGGACGTTCTGTTTTTAGTAAGCTTTTATATTTCAAAAGGCTTTCTATAAAACCCATTCCATTGTTTCTTCATATAGCAGTTAAAAAGCATTTAAATTTTTAAACATTAATGGCCATAGCCTGCATACACTTCTTAAAATGCATGTATTTTAATAAAACAGTTTTTTTTCATTTTCAATAATTGATGTCTATGTATTTGGAATGAGAGTTTTTCCAAACCTTTTTTGTTTCCCAATATACTAGGATGATTTTGCCAACTTTTCAGGTAGCATATACTGTTTTTCAGTAGAGCATTAGTGAAACATTTATTATGTGTTCATTATTTTCTAGTTAATTGCTTATTTAACTTACATTTTAATATTTTCATAGTGACTGTTCTGTAGAACTTTTTATGCAACTAATTTACTTTCAATGAATTGGCCTGGTTCTAGAGGTCTAAATAGTTTAGAGAATCATGCTAAGAGAGTGTCCTAAATCTCTAATAGTTCCCTCCTTCCTTGACACAGGAAGTCAAATGTGGAGAAATAAAATGCCCTGTGCACTAGGGCTGGGACTTAGTGGTTGACTCTAGTGTTCTCATTGGATGTCAGTGTCTGGTTTCAGAATCTCACAGCTGTTGAGTCCTTTCCATGTGTGCAGATGGTGCTATTCTCTGAGTAGTGGGGGAGAGCAGAGCAGTGAAGTACAATATTCTAGGTTGATTAAAATTTCCTGGGCCATGGGAAAGAAATGTGTCCCAAAAGGAAGGTAGTTGGTATGTATGATTCAATCTAGAGGTTGGGGGCTTAGAATTGGATAAAGTAGAGAGTAGAGAACCATGAGAAGCATCCTATAAAAATGGCAATTTTCATAGAGTCAGAAAGGAGTGTAGACAGAGATCCAGCCACTGTTGTTTCCAGTGAAATGTGTAAAACAAGTTGGAGTAAAATTGGATTTGTAGACTTTCTGAAATCTGAATCACATAATGCATTGGTCTTCATGGACAACTTAGGTCACTGATAGGGATGGTGTAAGGTGTTATTAAGTTCTGTAGATTTTAAAACTAAACTACTTTAGTCATTCATTCAATACCAATAATTGTATTTGTATACAAGTATGTGTATAGAATTTTATTTTTAACATTTTTTATTGTAAAATCCAACATATATACAAACCAAACTAAGAAAACACAATAATTTTCAAGGCACACTTTAAGAAGTATTTACAGAACAGATTCCAGAGTTTTTCATGGGCTACCATTCCACCATCTCAGATATTTTCCTTCTAGCTGTTCCAAAACACAGGAGGCTAGAAAGAGTATTAGTATAGTAATTCAGAAGTCATACTCATTTGTTAAATCCTATTTTCTCTGTTATACCTCATCCTTTTTTGATCCTTCTCCAATGTATAGGGATCTTTAGGTAACTCTTACTCTGAGTTTTTCATGTTGAGAATGGGTGTCAACACTAAAGGATAGGGGTATGTAATTAATTGATAATCTTGGAGAAGCTGCTCCCTCTGGGTTTCAGATTTATCTGATCTAGGAACCCTCTGGGAATGATGGGTTCCAGGAAAGCAAACTTAGTGCATGAAAATGTTATAGAAACTCAGTTCAAGCCCTAGGTTTTCTTAAGAGTCAACAGGAGTGATGTCAGTTTGGGTTTAGCAAACCATGGCAATTAGCACTACCTAACTGCAGCTTGTGTAAAAGTAGCCTCCAGAATAACCTCTTGATTCTATTTAATCTCTCTTTGTCAATGTTACCTCATCTCATTACACTTCTTTTCCCTCTTTTGTTCTAGAAGTTGTTGATCCTATGGTGCTAGGGCTGGACTCTCCTCAGGAAGTCACACCCCATGTTGTCAGTGAGACTTTAACCCCTATGCCATGTCATATGTAGGGAAGAGGGTAATGATTTTCCTTGCAGAGTTGGGCTTAAAGAGAGAGGGACCACATCTGAGCAACAAGAGGTTTCCTGAAAGCAACTCTTAGGCCTCATTATGGGTATACTTAGCTTCTCCCCTAAAGAAGTAAGTTTCATAAGGACATGCTTCAAAAACAGAGGTTTGGCCTAATTTGTTGGGAGTCTCCAATGGTTGAGAGGGCACCCTGGGTTTCCCAGATGGGAAAGTTTAATAGTTTTCTTCAGGACTCTCAAGGGACTCTACCAGTACTTTTTAATTATTGGCTCACCATAGTCTGAGATGTATCCTGGTATTACATAAAGCTATACAGAACCACAAGGCCTCTTCTCCATCCTGGTCTCCAGGAGTTTGGGTTGTTTAAATGAGCTATCTAGAAAAGTTTATCTAGATTATGTGTTACAGAAAATTTAGGTTCTAGATATAGTAAACCCCTTTGCCTTTGGTCTCATATAGTAGGTGAAGGTCTAGGGTACATCTACTATAATTTTTTAGCCTGTTTTCTTCTTTATCTTATACCCAGTCACATTGGCCTCATTTGTAACTCTAATTGATGCCTGATCTTTTTTGTTTGTTTGTTTCCTTTAACTGTTATTATATATAGCTGTGCTAACTTTCATGCAGCACTCCATTTCTGGGTCTTATGTGTCATAGAGTTACTCAAAATGTGAGGGAACTACTACCTGATACACATATATCTCAGTGTCTCAGAATGTAGAAAGACATTTAGAACTTCAGACTAAGATTGGCTGCTATATAAGCTTACAATCTAGTCTCCAATATTCTTTTAAAAAAATATTTTTATTGAGAAATCTTCACACACATACAGGTCATATATAGTATATAATCAATGGCTCACAATCTCATCACGTAGTTGTGCATTCATCACCATGATCATTTTTAGAACATTTGCATCATTCTAAAGAAAAAAAGAAAAAGGAAAAAGAAAATATCCATACGCCCATACTCTTACCCCTCTCTCTCACTGACCACTAGTATTTCAATCTACCCAATGTTTTACCCTTTTCTTCCTCTATTATTTATTTTTTATCCTTATATTTTTACTCATCTGAATAAAGGAAACAACACACACAAGGTTTTCACAATCATACAATCACATTGTACAAGTTATATATATTTATACAATTGTCTTCATGAATCAAGGCTACTGGTACACAGTTCTTCTCATGACATCACCTTTGACTGTAACAAATAAAAATGTGACTCCTTTTGGGATGCTGGGTGGCCTTGTTCTGGTGTCCAGTTTTCTTATAAGTATTTTCTGAAAGAGACTTTAGCATATTTATTATTTTCTTTCTGGCTTATTTTGTACAACACATTGTCCCCAAGTCTTAATCAGTTAGTTGTGTGCTTCTCGATGTCCTTTCTTTTTGTAGCCACACCATATTTCATCATATAAATGCATCACAGTTCATACCCTTTGCCTCCCTCCATCTATTGGGCATCATGGATAATGTGCAAAATAAACAAACCAAGTCTTACAGCATCTCATTTCGTTGTACGATCACCAGTACTCTCAATTTTAGATTATTTTCATTGGTCCAAAAGCTTGCAACTTCATAAATTTCCTTTTTAAAAACTGCTGCATTTCTGGTATATTGCATACTGGCAGCTTGAACAAACCAAAACACTGTCTAATTGTCCAAATTAGTAAATTTTATTTCATGACTTTGTAAAATTTTATTGGAGATATATTTGTTTATGTGTGGAATGAGTTGAGTAAATCAGTAATAAAGGTTAATAACAATTACCACCATTTGTGTCAGGCACAAGCTAAGCAGTTCAGTAAATCCCATAATAAGACATGTTATTGTAGTTATTTTACCTATTAGGAAAGGTAGGTTTTGAGAGATGAGTGATTTGCTCAAGGTCATTAAAAAATTGAATAGCGGCCATGATTTAAACCCAAGTTACTTCACTCAGAATCAACCACATGCTTGCAACCGTTTACTACACACCCTCATGGTTCGGTAAAACTATAAAGGTTTTGTGCATCACAATCATGCATAGGGTGATTTTCCCAACTTGGATAATTTTCTGTGTGAACTTTTTTTAACCCCCTTGAATGATAGAATTACAAGATTTCTTCTCCCTTGTCAGATATTGATCCTTGCAGTTGCAAGGAAAGTGACTTATCTTCCTGTGTTGTACAGATGCAGGTTTTACAAAATTTGAATATCCATGATTGACAGACAAACATCAGATAGAAAAATCATGGTGCATGGCTTGAGTGTGTATGGCATGTGGAGTTTGGTGATTCATGGACAGAGCCCTAGACTTACGGCTGAGGATGGCTGTTTGTCTTCTATTACCTTCTCTCAGCAAGTGAGATATCATGTCTGAAAAGCAGTTTGTCAAACAGATGGGTATTCAAAAATAAGTCATTCATGCAAGGGCTGCCTGAGGAATGTGGAATACAAGATATGAGTGTAGATTTGTGTTCATTTAGTGATAACAGGTGCTACTGGTTGGAGATGTGAGGATCACCCATGTAGATAGCTAGGAGAAAGGTAGGAGGTTTTGGGCATTAGAGTATGGAAAAATTAATCTAAAAGCATGGAGTAAGTGTATGAATCTGGGAACAAAATATTTTATTTTCTGCTGATGGGGATTTGCTTCCTCTAAAAACATACTGTAAGCATCAATTTGTGGTGTAAAAGCCAAGCTGGACAGACCTAACACCAAAGCTGAAAGAAGTTTCAGTTGGACCCTATGACTTTCTAATCAATGATAGATTTGAAACTATCTTGGATAAAAGAGTAGGTGCCAGACTGTGTTGGTGTGGCCAAGTAGACACTAGCTTACTGAAGCTCACCTCACATCCAGATACTTCTTTCTTTCAGTTTCTCTAGGAAACTTTCTTTCTTCTGCACCACATCTGCTAATTAGTTCCAAGTCCACATTAGTGAAAGCTCAGCTTTCCCATGTGTCAAGCCTGATCTTCTGGGCTGATTAGCAGGAATGGAGGGAGGAACTAATATACTTCTCTAGAGGAATAACATATAACCCATTTCCCTGCTCTGGCCTCAACTCCCTGTCTCTTTCCTAACCTCTGGCTCCCAGCATGATCCTGCTGTTTCCAGCTCCAATCTCAGAAGACAGATATGCTGTGACTCATGTGACAAGAACTGTCTTGGTTGTGGAAACCTTGTCAGCTTCTCATGGGTTTGAGCTCTGCTCCCCTGGCCTCTCGGATCTTTGCTGAACTGAAGGAGCTGTGGTGTGCTGACCCCTCAGGGGAGTTTTTTCTGTTAATCCTCCAAACAGAAAGACTGAATGGGCATCACAGGTAGCAGAGCTGATCCAAGGGATTGGAGACTCCAGCGGCTTCCCACCTAGGTGCTGAGGCTGTTCTCAGAGATTCTTCATCTCATCTCAGGGGCTACTTCATTTTCCCTACTATGGATCATCAAAGTGAAAAAACATTCATGTCATGAATGTTTTCATGGGTGGGCATTTAAATATGGATAGAGGTACATTATGGAGTTAGGTAGGTCATCAATCAATATGTGGACTGCGTTTTTCAGGGTATCACTGGTGTTTACCTGCTATAGCACCTGGAGAGGCATGTGGATTAGAGTTTTCTACATGATTAATCTTAGTTTGTGCATAATTAAAGCATAGGGTTAAGCACAGGCAATTGTTATACGTAGGAATGGGCTTTAGAAAAATAATATATGCATTTCCACAGTTTAGGGTGAGGGCAGTGTTTTGAGGAAAAAGAGCTATTTATAGAATGCTGGCCTTGCCACTTGCTGATTGTTTTTATATACATATAATGAATATATATATATATATATGTATATACACTTGTTAAATAAACATAACATGGTTTTAACCACTTTTTAAGTATACAATTCACTACCAGTTAATACACTGACAACATTTTCTCATTTTCATCACTATCTATTTCCAGAACATTTCCAACACTACAGAGAGACACTTGTATTAATTAAGCAATAATTCCTCATTCTCTTCTTCCGCAATCCTTGGTAACAACTATTCTGTGTTCTGTCTGCATTTATTTGCCTAAGTACTTCATATAAATGAAACCATGCAACATTTGTCTTTTTCTGTCTGAAGTATTTCATTCGACATACTGCTTTTAACACTAATCCATTTTATAACATATACCAAACTTCATTCCTTTCATGTCTAAATAACATTTCATTGTGTGTATATTATATGTGTGTTTTGTTTATCCATTCACCTGTTGATGGTACTTGGGTGGCTTCAACCTTTTGCCTGTTGTGATAGTGCTGCTATGAACATCCATGTACATGGATCTGTTTGAGTTCCTTATTTCAATTCTTTGGCCTATATACCTAGAAGTGAGCTTGCTGGGTGATATGGTAATTCTATACTTAATGTTCTATTGTACTGCCAAAATATTTTCTACAGTGGCTACACCATTTTACATTCCAACCCACAAAGTACTAAGGTTCCTATTTCTCCTTATCTTTGCCAACACTGTTCTTTTCAATTTTTAAAAAAATAATAACCATCTTAATGGACATGCAGTAGTATCTCATTGTGGTTTTGATTTTCATTTGTCAAATGATGAATGATGTTGAGCATCCTTTCATGTACTAATTGGTCATGTGAATATCATTTTGGAGAAATATCTATTCAAGTCCTTTGCCCATTTTTAAATTGGGTTATTTGTCTTTTTGGTGTTGATTTGTAGTTGTTTTTTATATATTCCAACCCTTAAACTTTTTCAGGTATATGATTTCCAATATTTTATCCCATTCTGTAAGTTTTACTTTTAGTATCTTGATACTGTCCTTGGGAAAGTTTTTAATACTGACAGAGTACAATTTATCTATTCTTTCTTTTATGCTCATGTTTTGGGTATAAAATCTAAGACTCCAATATAGCCTAATGTAAGTTCTTGAAGGTATTTTCTAATGTTTCCTTCTGAGAGTTTTATAGTATTTTCTCTTAAATTTAGAGCATTGATCCATTTTGAGATGATTTTTGTATGTGATGATATATAAGTCCAAATTTATGCTTTTGCATGTGGATTTCCAATTGTCTCAGCACCATTTGTTGAAAAGACTATTTTTTCCCCATTGAATGGATGTGGTGCCCTTGTGGAAAATCAACTGGTCAAGATGTAGAAACTTTAACACACCACTCTCAATAATGGATAAAACAGCTAGATAGAAGATAGAAAAGGAAATAGAAGACTTTAAAAATATATTTATATAAGGCTAAATTGAAACGGGCGGACCTTAATGCATATGTCTGCAAAAGTTAAAACAGCCAAAGACACAGATGACTGAGCAAGAGAAGTAGAGCTAGATGTCAGTAGAAGGTAGGAATGAAAAAGAAGAGAATGAGGCAGATCACCCTTGTGACAGAGGCAGAGATGCAAGACAAGAGCCCCAAGGATTGTGGCAAGTCAGCACAAGAAGGTGGACTCTAGGAGAAAGCATGGCTTGTTGGGGCCCTGATGTCTCCAAAAAAATGTGACAATAAATTCCTGTGTCTAAGCCAATGCATTGCATGTTATTTTTCATAGCAGCCCTGGCAAACTAAGACAGTATCTAAAGTAAATCTCTCTTGTAGAAAGCCTATATATCATGTTTTGTTTTTTTTTCAAATCTTATCTGCCAAGTTCCCATCTTTTAATTTAATATGTATAATGGCATATGCACAACACTTAATCCCAACAACAATAAAATACACATTCTTCTCAGTTGCCCATGGATCATTCTTCAGGATAGACCATATGTTAGGTCACAAACATATCTCAATAAAATTAAAAATACTGAAATCATACCTGTATCTTTTCTGACATTGGAATGAGGCTAGAAACCACCAACATAGGGAGAATTGGAACATTCACAAATATGTGGAAGTGAAACAACACATTCAAACAATCAGTGAAAATCACAAGGGAAATTAGAAAATATATTGAAGTGATTGAAAATGAAAAAAAAAAAAAACATACCAAAGCATATGGGATGCAGCAAAGGCAGTGCTGAGAGGAAAATTTAGAACTCTACAGACTTATATTAAAAAGAAGAAAGACCTCAAATCAGAGACTTAACCTCACAACTGGAAGAGCTAGAAAAAGAAGAGCAAACCAAATCTAAAGTGAGCAGAAGAAAGGATATAAAGATTAAAGCAGACATAAATGAATTAGAGAATAAAAAAACAATAGGCAGAATCAATGAAACCAAAGGTGATTCTTTGACAATATCAATAAAATTGACAAAACTTTAGCTGCACTGAGAAAGCAAAAGAGAGGACACAAATAACTAACTCAGAAATTAAAGGGGGGGCATTACTATTGATGTTACAAAAATTTAAAAGGTCTATAAGGGGATACTATGAACAATTGTATGCCAATACCTATATGGAATGGACAAATTCCTAGCAACACACACAATCTCTCACTGACAATAATATAGAAGATTTCAACAGTCCAATAACAAGAGATTGAATCTGTAATCAAACAAGAAAAGCTCAGGACCAGATGTCTTCACTGGTGAGTTTTACCAAACACTCCAAGGAGAATTAACAACAGTCTTGCTCAAACTTTTCCAAAAAATTGTAGAAGAACTTCTTAACTCATTTTATGAGGCCAACATTACCTTAATCATGGTAAAAAAAAATACAGATGAAGATTTTGTAAGAAAAGGCAATTACAGATCAATATTCCTGATGAAAATATGTTATGATTGTTGTTTTCTTGCTGGATTGAAGCTTTTATAAATATATAATGTCCTTATTTGTCTCTTATAACCTTATTGACTAAAGTCTATTTTGTCGGGCAATCATACGGCAATCCTGGCTCTCTTTGGGGTACTATTTGTATAAAATATTTTCCCATCCTTTTTCTTTCAACCTCTTTGTGTATTTGTATCTTTTTTTTATTAATTAAAGAAAAAAAGAAATTAACACAACATTTAGAAATCATTCCATTCTACATATGCTATTTGTATCTTTTGGTGATTGATTAATGCCCCCCACAAAAGACATGTTCAAGTTTTAATCCATGTTTCTGCATGCATGAACCCATTGTAGGTGGGATCTTTGATGACATGAACTTTTAGTGAAGGTGTGGACTCATTTGTGAATAGATTTTCGAAGCTCCTATTTAGATAAGGCTAAATTGAAACAGGGTAGACCTTAATGCATATATCTGCAAAAGTTAAAAAAAAAAAACAGCCAAAGACACAGATGAGTGAGCAAAAGAAGTAGAGCTAGATGTCAGTAGAAGGTAGGAATGAAAAAGAAGAGAATGAGGCAGATCACCCTTGTAACAGAGGCAGAGATGCAAGACAAGAGCCCCAAGGATTGTGGCAAGTCAGCACCAGAAGGTGGACTCTAGGAGAAAGCATGGCTTATTGGGACCCTGATGTCTCCAAAAAAATGTGACAATAAACTCTTGTGTCTAAGCCAATGCATTGCATGTTATTTTGCATAGCAGCCTTGGCAAACTAAGACAGTATCTAAAGTAAATCTCTGTTGTAGAAAGCATATATATCATGTTTTGTTTTTTTCCAAATCTTGTCTGCCAAGTTCTCATCCTTTAATTTAATAGGAGTATTTTATGCATTTACATTTAAGATAACACTGATAAGGAACCATTTACTTGAACCATTTAGGTATTTCTTTTCTGTATGTCTTACATGTTTTTGGTTTCTTATTTTCTCCATTACTGCATTTATTTGTATTTAGTTGATTTTTTCACACTGTAACATTTTGATTCCCTTCTTCTTTCTTTTTCTCTATATTTTAAAATTATTTTCCTAGTGGTTAATTTTGTGATTGCAATGAACACTTTAAAGTAATAACAGCATAGTTTGAATGACACCAGCTTAATTTCAGTCGTATGCAAACACTTTACTCCTATATATCTGCTTCTTCTCCTTTATGATATTATTGTTTCAGATTGCATATTTAGACCTTGTGTGCCCATTAACATAGATTTTAATTATTGCTGAATACATTGTCCTTTAAAATCATATAGGGATAAAAGAAGATGTAAACCAAAATGCAATACAGGATTTTATATAAACCTATGTGGTTACTGTTACCAATATTCCTTACTTTTTCTTATGGTTTCAAGTTGCTGTCCTTTTATTTCAGCCTGTAGGACTCCTGTTAGCATATCTTATAGAGACAGTCTATTGGTTATGAGCTCCACCAATTTTTGTTTATCTGTGAATGTCTTAATTTCTTCTTTATCCTTTAAGGATTATTTTGTCAGATATAGAATTCTTTGTTGATGGTTTTTCCTTTAAAGACTTTAAATATATTATACCACTGTCTCTGGTCTCCATGGTGGCTGCTGAGAAATTGGCTTCTTGAATATGTATATTCCTGTCTTTCATCAGATTGGGGACTGTATTAGTTAGGGTTCTCTAGAGAAACAAAATCAACAGGAAACACTCGCAAATATAAAATTTATAAAAGTGTCTCACATGACTGTGGAAACACAGAGTCCAAAATCTGCAGGGCAGGCTGTGAAGCCAATGATTCTGATGGAGGGTCTGGACAAACTCCACAGGAGAGGCTCACCAGCCAAAGCAGGAAGAGAGCCTATCTCTTCTAAAACCTCTTTAAAAGGCTTCCAGTGATTAGATTGAGCATCACTCATTGCAGAAGACACTCCCCTTGGCTGATTACAAATGGAATCAGCTGTGGATACAGCTGACATGATCCTGATCTAATTCTATGAAATGTCCTCATTGCAGCAGACAGGCCAGCACTTGCCCAATCAGACAAACATGTACCACCACTTGGCCAAATGGACACATGAACCTGACCATGACAGTCCACCCCTTGTCAACTCGGCAGCTACATATATCACCTTAAACCATACCTAATTTCTAAATAAAAAACATTAAAACATGCATTTTTTTCCTTTCACCTAACAATACTCAACTATCCTGCATATAATTGGAAACACAGTAGCTCTCTCCAGAATAGGGTGCACGTCCTTGGGTAATATTCATTCTTAAACTTGATATCTTACAATTTAAATAATATGACAGAAACAAAACAGCATCACAGTCCTCATTTCTCTAACTGATCACATGGTCATAGTTCATATTTATCACTACCTTCTTCCACTACCCATTCCATGTTCCCTTTGCCCTCAGCTGGCCGTGGTTCTTTGCCTAGTGGGGTGACCCAAACCTTCATTCCTGAAGTTTCAGACCCATTGGTGGTAGTCCTGCCTGGATTGGATTGTTGCAGTCTTCCATTGATTTTAATCACAGGGCATGGTAATACTAAAATACACCCTAGGGGATCTCCTATATTCCAAGAAAACTCTTCTTTACCTCCATTGTGTAGTTGCAGCCCTATTTCCCCCTGATAGTCAGGGTCAATCACCCCAGACAATAATGCAATCCCCTTCTTGGCTTGTTGATCCAGGGGCATGAGTAGCCCAAAGTGACCAGGTGGCAGTCTTAGATTCCAGTTTAATGAAATCATTGTTGTTTCTCCTGGTGGAAGCACTCCCCCTTTTGGAACTAAAACCTGTAGACCAGCACAGCTCAGGGTCACAGGGACAGGAAGCAAAAATTTTCCTGTTGACCACTAGGGATAATAGTGAGTGGTGCCACTTCCATTTCCACCCCTTGGTTCCTGGACCCATGGATCCTGGCTATGGGAGAGACAGCACCATACAGCGGACACTGATTCAGAGCATATACAGCTTCCTAGAGAGCATTACCCCAGCCTTTCAAGGTATTGCCACCTAGTTGGCAGCATGATTGAGTTTTCAAAAGGCCATTCCACCATTCTATTAATCCAGCTACTTCTGGATGATGGAGAACATGGTAAGACCAGAGAATTCCATGAGCGTGTGCCCATTACCGCACTTCATTTGCTGTGAAGTGTGTTTGTTGATCAGAAGCAATGCTATGTGGAATACCATGACGATGGATAAGGCATTCTGCAAGCCCACAGATGGTAGTTTTGGCAGAAGCATTGTGTGCAGGGAAAGCAAACCCATATCCAGAGTATGTGTCTATTCCAGTTAGAACAAATCGCTGCCCCTTCCATGAAGGGAGTGGTCCAATGTAATCAAGCTACCAACATGTAGCTGGCTGGTCACCTCAGGGAATGGTGCCATATCAGGGGCTGAGTGTGGGTCTCTGCTGCTGGCAGATTGGGCACTCAGCAGTGGCTGTAGCCAGGTCAGCCTTGGTGAGTGGAAGTCCATGTTGCTGAGCCCATGCATAACCTCCATCCCTACCACCATGACCACTTTGTTCATGAGCCCATTGGGCAATAACAGGAGTTGCTGGGGAAAGAGGCTGACTGGTATCCAAGGAACGGGTCATCTTATCCACTTGATTATTAAAACCTTCCTCTGCTGAAGTCACCCTCTGATGCACATTCACATGGGATACAATTATGTTCATGTTTTTAGCCCACTCAGAAAGGTCGATCCACATACTTCTTCCCCAGACCTTTTATCACCAATTTTCCAATTATGGTCTTTCCAAGTCCCTGACCATCCAGCCAAACCATTAGCATCAGCCCATGAGTCAGTATACAAATGCACCTCTGGTCAGTTTTCCTTCCAAGCAAAATGAACAACCAGGTACACTGCTCAAAGTTCTGCCCACTGGGAGGATTTCCCCTCACCACTGTCCTTCAAGGACACCCCAGAAAGGGGTTGTAGTGCTGCAGCTGTCCACTTTTAGGTGGTACCTGTATATCATGCTGAACCATCTATAAACCCAGCCCGAGTTTTCTCTTCCTCAGTCAATTCACTATTAGGAACTCCCCAAGAGGCCATAGCTCTGGTCTGGGAAAGAGAAGGTAATGTGACAGGAGTGGAGACTGGGCATTTGGGTCACTTCTTCATGTAACTTACCTGTGCCTTCAGGACCTACTCTGGCCCTATCTCATATATACCATTTCCACTTTACAATAGAGTGCTGCTGTGCATGCCCAATTTTATGGCTTGGTGAGTCAGATAACACCCACTTCATGATAGGCAACTCAGGTCTCATGGTAACTTGGTGGCCCATGGTTAAGCGCTCAGTCTCTACTAAGGCCCAGTAGCAGGCCAAAAGCTGTTTCTCAAAAGGAGAGTAGTGCTCTGCAGCAGATGATAAGGCTTTGCTCCAAAATCCTAAGGGTCTGCATTGTGATTCTCCTATAGAGGCCTGCCACAGGCTCCGGACAGCATCTCTATTTGCCACTGACACTTCTAGCACCATTAAATCTGCTGGATCATATGACCCAAGTGGCAGAACAGATTGTACAGCAATCTGGACCTGTCACAGAGCCTCCTCTTGTTCAGGTCCCCACTCAAAATTAGCAGCTTTTCTTATCACTTAATAAATGGGCCGGAGTAGCACACCCAAATAAGGAATATGTTGTCACCAAAACCCAAAGAGTCCAACCAGGTGTTGTGCCTCTTTTTTGGTCATAGGACAGATGCAGCAACTTATCCTTCACCTTAGAAGGGATATCTCAACGTGCCCCACACCATTAGACACCTAGTAATTTCACTGAGGTGGAAGGCCTCTGTATTTTTGTTGGATTTATCTCCCAGTAAGTCTTGAGTAGTTGCTACTTCTTGCTCACTAGGTCCAATCAACATGATATCATCAATATAATGGACCAGTGTGATGTCTTGTGGGAGGGAGAAATGATCAAGTTCCCTGTGGACAAGATTATGACAAAGGGTTGGAGAGTTGATATACCCTGAGGTAGGACAGTGAAAGTATATTGCTGACCTTGCCAGCTGAAAGCAAACTGTTTCTGGTGGTCCTTACTAATAGCTATTGAGGAAAAAGGATTTGCCAGATCAATAGCTGCATACCATGCACCAAGGAATGTATTGATTTGCTCAAGTAATAATACCACATCTGTAACAGCAGATGCAATTGGAGTTGCCACCTGGTTGAGCTTGCAATAATTCACTGTCATCATCCAAGACCCATCTGTTTTCTGCACAGGCCAAATAGGAGAGTTGAATGGAGATGTGGTGGGAATCACCACTGTTGCATCCTTCAAGTCCTTAAGAGTGGCAGTAATCTCTGCAATCCCTCCAGGAATCTGGTATTGCTTCTGATTTGCTATTTTGCTAGGAAGGGGGCAGTTCTAGTGGCTTCCACTTGGCCTTTCCTACCATAATAGCCCACACTGCATGAGTTAGAGAGCCAATGTGGGGATTCTGCCAGTTGCTCAGTATGTCTATACCAATTATACATTCTGGACCTGGGAAAATAACTACAGAATGGGTGCAGGGGCCCACTGAACCCACTGTGAGATAGGCCTCCATAAGCCCCGATTCTGACTGATGGACCAGAGTGATGTTTTGGGTCCCCTGGAATTAATGTCACTTTTGAACCAGTGTCTAATAATCCCTGAAATATCTGATCATTTCCTTTTCCCCAATGCACAGTTACCCTAGTAAAAGGCCATCGGTCTCCTTGGGGAAGGCTTGGAGGAAGATTAACAGCATAAATTTGTGGCAGTGTAACAGGTTTCTCCCCCAAAGGGACTGACCTCCCCTTCATTCAAGAGGTTCTGGGTCTGTAAACTGTCTCAAGTATGGAAATTGATTAAGGGGCTGTGACTGTGTTTTGGTAATTCAGGTTAGATTTCTACTCACTTGACCCAGAACTCTTTTGTTTATGCAGCTTGAACAGGAATTTAGTAGACTGCCCTTCTATTGTATTTCTAGGTACCCCATGATTTACTAGCCAATGCCACAAATCTCTGTGAGTTATATAATTTTGACTCCCGCTTTGAGTTTGCTGTCTATTATAATAACCACAACTACCTTGTCTTTGGTGATTAAGTGCTGCCACCTGGCTTCTACCAACTTGGGATCCTATTATCCCCATTGTGTTTAAGGATTCCAGCTCAGTGACAGCAGTTCCTACAGTAATATCTGACCTGCAAAGAAGTGCAACTACAGAGCTCTTCAGGGATGATGGTGCTAGTCTTACAAATTTATTTCTTACTGTTCTGGTAAAAGGTGCACCCTCTGGAAAATTCCTGGGGTGTAAGAGCAGGTTTTGCATGATAAATCCACTCTAACATTCCAATTTCTCTAAGCCTCTGAATCCCCTCATCAACATTTTACCAGGGCAGTTCTGGCATTTCAGCATCAGGTAATGTCGGCCACCTTTTGATTCATGTTTGAACCAACCACCCAAACAAACTGTTAATACCTTTTCTAACCACTTGAACTATAACATTGAATGCAGAATCTCTGCTTAGTGGGCCCATATCAATAAATTCAGCCTGATCCAGCCTTATATTCCTCCCACCATTATCCCACACTCTTAAAATTGATTGCCACACATATTCCCCTGACTTTTGTCTATATAAATTGGAAAATTCACACAGTTCTTTTGGAGTATAATGTACCTCCTCATGTGTGATACTGTGCACCTCACCTTTAGGGTCCTGTTGAGACTTTAGTCTAGTTATAGGTCTGGAAGAAATGAGGCATGGTGGGGATGGGTCATGAAAAGAATTAGAAATACCTTCCAAGCCTTTGCTTCAGGGCCTTCATTTGCAATTTCTACTGGTGAAATAGAATTAATCACTCTAGGGCTAATCCCTTCAGGAGGAGGTTGGGTGGCCAAATCCTCAAGGCAGGCTGGAGGTGGGGGAGCTATTACAGGGTTATCTAGAGAAGACTCAGCATGGCCTAGGGTTTCAATCTCACCCCTGACATCATTATCAATCCATGTTACCATCCCATTTTTCAGGGTCTCACTCCTTTCCAATCAATGCCCTCACTTTAATGGCAGACACCATGCAACATTGAGGGTTCAGTTTATGTTGTAAAGTTGTTGCTACTCTGACAATAAGATTCTGTCTCATTTTCAAAGATTGCAAGTCAGTGAGTACAGGAAATAAGATTTTCCTTCAGGATACTCATAGAAGCTTCTACATCTGTTAGACAGCACTTAAGCTTCTTGTTTGAAGCCTTAGCCCATCCCTTTCACTCCTTAATGTAGCCAGTGTATCTAAAACAACAACCAGCCAACATTTCTATACCTCTTATTTCTACCAAACTCTGTAAAGGTGTCAAAAACATTATCGCCCAGAGCCTGGCTTTGTACAAGCGAAGCATTAGGAGAATCGAATGGTGATATTTTTGCTATCTCTTTTGCCAACTCACTCCATAGATTGGGAGTGTTATTCTGATTATGGGAATCAGAGTCCTTAGTGCCTTTGAGTACAGTCAGAGTAGGAAACCATTCATAAAACCCCATTTTTAAGATTTTGTTTCTTAAGAACCACTCCTGGTACCAAGATGTATTAGTTAGGGTTCTCTAGAGAAACAGAATCAACAGGAACACTTGCAAATATAAAATTTATAAAAGCGTCTCATGTGACCACGGGAATGCAGAGTCCAAAATCCACAGGCTGTGAAGCCAATGATTCTGATGGAGGGTCTGGACGAACTCCACAGGAGAGGCTCACCGGCCAAAAGGAAGAGAGCCTGTCTCTTCTGAATCCTCCTTAAAAGTTTTCCAGTGATTAGACTGAGCATCACTCATTGCAGAAGACACTCCCCTTGGCTGATTACAAATGGAATCAGCTGTGGATGTAGCTGACGTGATCATGATCTAATTCTATGAAACATTCTCATCACAACAGACAGGCCAGCACTTGCCCAACCAGATGAACAGGTACCACCACTTGGCCAAGTTGACACATGAACCTGACCATAACAGGGGTCATTATTTATTTGAATAGCTTTTCTGCTCCTTTCTTACTCCCTCTTCTTCTTCTGGGACTCCTGTGGTGTGTATGTTGGCACACTTCATGGTATCCCACAGGTCCCTCAGGTTTTCTTTTTGCACTGCATTGTGATAATTCCAATGGTATTATTACTATTTTGATGATTGCTGATCCTTTCTTTTGCTTGATCAAATTTGCTGTTGAATCCCTCCAATGAATTTTTCTTTACAATTATTTTACTTTATACCTCCAGAATTTCTGTTTGGTTCCTGTTTATAATTTCCTTCTCTTCATTTTGTTCAGACAATGTATTCCTAATTTCCTTTCTTTTTTTGGGGGGGGGTCCATTTCCTTTAGCTCATTAGACATATTTAAGAATGTTGATTTAACATCTTTGGTTATAGTTTTAATGCATGCGTTTTCTCAGTGATTGTTTCTGTCAGATTCTTTTTCTTTTCCTCTGAATAGGACATGTATTCCCTTTCTTTGTCTGCTTTACAATTTTTTGTTGATAATTGGACATTCTGAGTACTTTGTTGTTTCAAACTGGAAATCTAACTCTCCCTGTGGGATTACTGTTAAGTACTGGCACCAATGATTTGTGATTTTTCAAACTGTTTTAGCTCACAAATAAGGAAAGGAAAAAATTGGGTACTGTCTCTTTAAGACCCCTCAGTTGCTTTAGTCTTTGGGGCTTGAAATGATGGTCATCCTCCCTGCTGGTCCTCCAGTGATCAAAAGTATTGATCAGCAATCTGAACACCTCCCTAGTTTTTGGAGGACAAGGTCCTTTTTGTTCCCCTTGGCACCAACAAGTTGCACCATGAATGTGGACTGAATCCCAAGGTGTCTGCCACATGGATGTGGGTTGGGATTTGTAGCTACTACAGGGAAGGTGAAATCAACAGTATTTACCAAAATTTAGCAGCTTCTTCATCCTGCTCTTCTCTGGGAGCTGCAGGTTTTCACTAGACTCCAGAATTACAAAATAGGGATTCAGTTAGCTCCTGACAGTTCAACTGTTTTGGTGGCTGGACTGTTTCCTGGAGCTTCCTCCTCCACTATCTTCCCACGATCCTCTCTAGTTGGTTTTAACACATTAATTAACCTCCATAAGCCTTAGTTTCTTCATCTGAAAACTGAGAATAACAACTATATGCCTGGTACTGAGACCAGAGAGAAAACTTTCATTTGGGTTTTTATCTAGAGGAGATTACGGTGAACAACATCCACAATGTCTCATAGAAAATACAAATACTTTCAGCTGTTGTCCTCAATATAAAACACTGTCTCACACAATACATCTGTGACTTTTTCCCTTACTCTTGAGCTCACTTTTAAACTATTAAAGTTGTGCTTCAGACACAAAATCTCTGTGTTTGAGTCCTCATTCCTACGCTTATTATTTATTTGACTTTCTTCCTTTAAATTTGTTTGTGCAAAAAATATTTGTTGAGTAGCTACCATGTACTAGGCACTCTTCTAGGCATTTGTGATATAGCAGTGAACAAAAGATTTTAAAAAATCTCTTTTCGAATTTTATACCTCTAATGGGGGCAGAAGCAGATAACATGATAAGTATACTGCATGATATATTAGATGGTGATTATAGGAAAGAAAACATAGACTAGGAGATGGACAATTTAAATTGTAGAAGCTGAGAGAGATTGAGGACATGCATGATGGGAGTGCTTAAATTTGAATGTTGTGGGCAGGCTGGCTTCACAAGGTGACACTTAAGCAGAGATTCAAAGGAGGTGAGGAGCACAGCTGGTATCTTTCTGGAAGAGGTAGGAGGCCATCTGGCCGGAGCAGGTAAGTAGAGGATATGATGTCTGAGAAGCAACCATATTGTTTAAGTTAAGGCCTTGTAGGTCACTGTGAAGATTTTGGTTCTTGCTTTCTGGAAAATGGGGAGAAATGCAAAAGTTTTACAGAAAATGACATGATATGATGTATGCGTTAAAAGACTCCCTATGGGTACCATGATGGGACTTACGTGTAGGAGGGTGAGGGTAAAAGTAGGGAAATTGTCAGGAGGCAGTAATCCAGGTGGATGACCTTGGTGGTTTGGTTAAAGATGATGGTGGTGAAGGTGGCTATTTTGTGAAGGTAGAAACAACAAGATTTTCAGACTGATTAGTCCAGTGTTCAGGGGAGAGGTCTGTGCTGGAGAGATACTTCACCTTCTAGTGCTTCAGTTTAAATAAACAATGTACATAAAGCACTTACGACAATACTGGCAAAGGTCGAGGCTTTTCTGATATTTTCCTTGCTCTGTAAAAGCTACTTCTTATTTGTATCATTGTGATGCCGAGTTCTGTTGCTTTTTTGTATGTGAAGTGATTACTTTCATCACTCTTTTGAAAGCTCTTCTTTTCCTTCCCTGTGGTTCTTGGAGAAGGGATAGGTGATGCAATATGCTGTACTGTTGATGGTAGTTGTGGCTTTTGTGTTTATGTGGTTGTGAGGATTCTATCCATTTTCCAAAAAAGATGATTATTTCACAAGTTCCTGGGTTTATGCGCTGCCAATCCTTCTAGATTTTGTTGTTTCAGTCAATCCCATCTTCCCTTAGCTATTTTATTTGGACTACTCTATGGCAATTAAAGAAGTGAAATATCCCAGTGGAAGAATCAAGAAAGGCTCACAAATAAGTGTCCATGTCCAACTTCATAAATTAGGGAAAGAAAGAAAAAATAAACCCAAAAAGAGTTGAAATGAGGAGATAATGAAAGCATGAGTAGAAACTAATGAAGTACAAAACAAAGATATAAGTGACAAACAAGGCTGAGAATTATTTCTTTAAAAATGTTAAGAAAATAAGCAAGACACTTGCAAACTTCCCAGGAAAAAGATGGAGATGGCATCCATAAACAATATTATCATAAAAGAGAGAAAATACTGCATATATAACAATTATTTAAAAGAAAACAAATTAAATCTATGTATTTTTTAAAACCAATATATTCAAAAATTTTCAAGAATAAACAGAAAATCAAAATAGAGCATCAAAATAAAACACATAGTTCCTTATTCCAATAAAGAAATGGAATCTTTAACTACATCTTCCCTTCAAAATTTATCAAGTGATTTCAACATTCAAAAGAACAGATGAAATTTGAAAATTAGAGCCTAATCTTCTGTATGATAAAAAATGCAAAAACCCTATGCAAAAATATCAGCAAAACAAATACAGGAATATATATGTGTGTACATATATATATATTATATAGTTTATATATGTTACTCATACATCATGATCACATTTTAGTTTACTACAGGAATACAAAGATAATTTAATATTAGAAAAATATATTAATGTAATTCATCATATTAATTAATAAAAGAAAAATCATATATATGGTCATCTCAAGTGATAGAATAAAATTGCTTTAGTTTGCGAATGCTGCTAGAATGCAATATACAAGAAATGGAATGACTTTTAAAAAGGGAATTTATTAAGTCTCAAGTTTACAGTTCTAAGGCCATAAAAATGTCCAAACCAAGGCATTCAGAGAAAAATACCCTGACTCCAGAGGAAAGTTGATATCTGTTGCTTGGGAAGGCACATGGGTGTAATCTGCTGATCCTTGTTCCCAGTTCCATTGTGTACAGCTTCTGATGTCAGTGGTTTCCTCTCTAAGCATCCGTGGGCCCTCACTTAGCTTGTCCAGGATTCTGGCTTGCTTAGCATCTCATGGGAAGGCACATGGTGAATTTTGCTGGACTCTACTTCTTCAAACTTCCAAGTCTATGTTTCTACTCTCTCTGTTGGCGTTCCAAGCATCTCCAAAGGTCTGCATCTCTGCCAGCTCTGTAGCAACTCTGTCCAAGCATCTGCATTTGAAGTTTCTCAAAAACATTCCCCCTTTTAAAGGAATCCAGTAAACTAAGCAAGACCTACCCTGAATGAGCAGAGTCACATCTACATCTAATCAAGAGGACACACCTACAATTGGGTGTGTCACATCTCCATTGAAATGACCCAATCAAAAGGTGACACCCACAATTGAGTGGGTCAATCTTCATGGAAACAATCCAGGCAAAGGACCGCACCCTAAACAGTAGGTATGGCCCCACAAGATAGGATCAGGATTACAACATAGCTTTTCTGGGGTACATAACAGCCTCAGAATGGCACAAATAGCATTTGGGACAATGCACCTATTCCTGATAAATGTTCTTAGCAAACTGGGAATGAAGACAAACTTCCTTAATCTACAAAGGTATCTACCAAAAACTTACCAACAAGTTTGATAGTTAATAGTAAAATGTCAAAAGCTTTCCCCTTAAGATCAGGAACAAGACAAGGATGCTCAATTTCACTGCCTCTAGTCACCATCATAGTGCAGGTCATAGTTGGTGCAATAAAATGAAGGAAAAAAAGATACACAAGCAGAAAACAGGTAGAAAATGTATGTTTTTTAAAAATATATAATTTACAATAGCAATAAAAATTATAAGGTACCTGAGAATAAACCTAGCAAAAATGCATGACCCTTAGGAATGAAATCATTGAACTTTTTATTGAAATACAAATAAATTCATGTTCATGAAAAGGAATACTCAATGTCTTGCAGCTTTCAATTCTCCTCCAGTTAATCTGTAAATTTATCACAATTCCAATTAAATCTGAAGGAAGATTTTATGGAACTTGACAAGCTAATTCCATAATTTATGTAGATTAACAGAGGACCATGAATATCCAAGACACTCTAGAAGAAGGCGGCACTTGCCTTATTAGACATCAGTATTTATTATAAATCTTTAACAATTAACAGAGTATAATACTGTTGCTCAGATAAAGTAGAACGTCAAAAAATACAGGAGATATCTTTGAAACATACTCACTGAGGGATGGAAACTTTCTGTATGATGAAGGTGTCATCAAATCAATAGGGAAATTATAAATGGTTCAACAAGTGGCGCAAGGACAACTGAATATCCATCTGAAAAATAATGTAATTGACTCTTTGCTGCATATCAAATGCAACTTTTAAAAATTGTGGTTCAGTCTCCTTATCTGTCAAAAAAGAAAAAACCGCATGCCTTTTGTGAGAAGCACTGCTCAAATATATACGAAGAACAGTGTCTGGCGCATAGTAAATGTCATATATGCTAGCTGTTGTATTGTTGTTGTTGTTATTAAGGCTTATATGTGAGAAACAAAACTACACATTTTTAGATAAAAATAAGGAGGAATATTTTCACGTCCTCGCGGCAATATTTCTTAGTGCTCTGAACTCATTTAAATGAAACACTTCTTTTCATCAAAAGACAATTGAAAGCAAGACGCACAAGACTTAAGAAAATATTCAAGCCACATACAAATGACAAAGAATTAATGTATCAGTCAGGGTCCAGCTTGAAGAAGGGAGACACTTGAGGTCTTTTAAACAGAGGGAATTTGATATAGTATGCTGGGTACACAGACGATAAAAGAGTTGAGGTGCTAAAACGGGACTGGTGGGCCAACCCATATATTAGGAACAACCAGAAGCCACCACCACTCTATAGGTGTGGAAGGACAATGGGCAAAGAGGTGTTAGCAGAGTCTAGAAACCAGGGCTTTCAGAAAGAGCAAAGTACACAGTGGGGATGTTTTACATGGGGAGGAGATACATTCAAAACGCATTGACTTCTGCGCTCTGCTGCTCCCATCTCCCATTGGTCCAACCTTCCCAGAAGTCAGTTGGCAAGTGAGTCAGGGTTCCCTGTAATGTGAATCAGAGCTGGGGAAGGGGGAAGGTGGAACTGAGAGTTCCAAAGCAATTAACCGGTACAGGATTGAATTTATATTGATTTGAGGAAAATTAATATCTTTATAAAATTATGTCTTCAACTAGCAACATGGTATGCATCTTTTTAAAATTTAGGCCTTCTTTTAGGTTCTTCAATATAAGTTCTACTGTTTTCTTATAGGTTTATACTCTACTATTTTAAATTTTTGATGATATTGTAAATGGGATAATTTTGCATTCAACATGTTTGTGAGATTCCTCTATTTTGTTATGTAGAAGTCTTTATTTCATTCACTTTTACTGCTAATTGTCCCAATATATGTATACCATAATCTATATGATTAATCTATCCATTCTACCATAGATGCACATTTGAGTTATTTCCAGTTTTTGGCTGCAAAACTTTAATTCCTACATTAAACATTTTTATACAGATCTCTTCTTGCACACGTATATGTGTTTTTCTGGAATATATATCTAGGAGTGGAATTTATACAGTATGTGTATCTTACCTATAATATAACAGATTGTTTTCCAAACGGATTGCACCAATTTATGCTCCCAGTAGCATATAACTTTGATTGTTCCACACTCTTTCCAAATTCTTTGTATCTATTCTCTGACTTCTAACTTTTTTCTATTCAATTCATGTGTAGTGTAGTGGCTTTCCATTTTGATTTCATTTGAATGTCTCTGGTTAGTAATAAAATTCAACATCTTTTCATATAGGTATGGGCATACTTTTTTCCTGTCTTTCCCTATTTGGTTTCTAGGAATCCTCATAAATTCTTAATATGAGTGTGGGTTTTATGAATTTTCAATATCTCTTACAAATCTGATATTTATCTTTTTACTCTAGTATGTCTTTTCATGAACAGAACAGAAGGATTAAACCCAGTGTATTTTCCTATGCTTTTCTTTTATGGTTAGAACTTTCTTTGTCTTATTTAAGAACTATTTTCCTATCTTGAAGAGACACAGATTGTTATCCTTCTATTTTCTAAAGTATTTTTTGTTTTCTTTTTCATATGTAAGTTTGTAATTTTTCTGGAGTTAATTTTTGTATATGATGTGAGGTAGGGTTCCAATTTTATTTTTCCAGGTGGATTCTTAATAATCTTATGTTCATTTATGAAAGGACTGCTCTACAGTGCCTAATTTCATAAATCAAGTATATACTAATGCATGGATATATTGCTTGGCTCTCTATCTTGTGACATTAATCTTCTTGTCTAGTCCTTACCAGTATTACATAGTCTCAATTACCAAAATATTTAGCCTGAGTGAAAGAAATCAGACAAAAATGGTCAATACTGTGTGATTCCATTCCTATAAAATTCTAAACAGTCAAAGTATTCCCTATTGCTAGAGAGCAGATCAGCGCCTACCTGAGTATAGAGAAGATGGAGTGAAGAAGAGAATTGAAGGAGGAATGCAATACTAAGTGGAATGAAGACATATTTCAGGGTGTTAGATATTTTTGCTGTCTTCGCTGTTGTGTTGGTTTTCTGAGTATATATCAAACTGTACATTTTAAATACCTTAAATTAATTTTATGTCAGTTATATATTAATAAGGCTAAAACAACTTGAAAAGAAACAAGATGATACATAACTTTATTAGTAGTGTATCAGTTAAAGAAATTTAATTTTTCATTAAAAATTCTTGCCAAAAAAAAAAAACCTCTTGGCAAAAATGGCTTACTGGTAAATGTTATTAATCATTTAATGAAGAAATAATATGAGTTCTACACAAACTTCTCCAAAACATTGAAGATCAAGAGTGAATGCTTCCTGTGGTAGGTTGAATTATGTTCTCCAAAAAATAACATGTTTAATCTTAATTGGCAGTGGTGTGATTCCATTATGAAAAGGACCTTTAGAAGATGTTATTTTAGTTAAGATGTGGCCAACTGAAAGAGGTTAGGTCTTAAACTGGACTTGTGGAGTCCTATATGAGCAGAAGAAATTCAGTAGCAGAGAGCAAGAATGGCACCTGAAGACAAAGGAGAGAACGTTGCCATGTGCCAGAAAAGCCAGGGAACCTCAAGAATCTCTGGCAGCCAGCCCAGTACACCACACTTCTCAGGGGGAAAGCATTGCCTTTATGATGTCTCTATTTTTTACTTTTAGCCTCAAAACCATGAGTCAATAAATTCCAGTTGTTTCATCCCACAATGGTATGGTAATTGTTTTAGCAGCTGGGAAACTCAGATCCTACACTACTCATTCTACTAAGCTGATATTATCTTGATGCAAACACCAGATATACACAAGAAAAGGATACTCTCCATCAGACTCTCTCAAATACAAAATATAGAATACGAAAATTCCTACACAATTTTACTGAATTGAATACAGTATATAGAAAGGGAAAAACATGGACATTCTGGATTTAGTAAGCTTTTGTATTTTAAAAGGCATTTTAAAAAACAGTCCATTGGATCTTCATGTCAGCACTTTAGGAGTGTTTAGATTTTTTATACTTACAAGTTACATATTACTTAATACTTCTTAAAAATGAATTTAATTTATGAAAATTACTTTTTTTAATCAATTATATTGAATTTTATTTAATTTTTCAAATATTTTTTCTATGTACAATATGTTGATATTTTGCCAACTTTTAAAGTAACACATTCACTTGGTTTGTTACATTTAGGAACTAGTAGTATATTTATTACATGATTATCACTGCCTAGTTGATTTCTTACTTAACTTACCTTTTAGCATTTTAAGAGTGATCATTTGTAGAACTGCTTAATTTACTAATTAACCTTCAATGAATTGTCTAATTTTATGCAAAGTTGTATAGAGGTCACACTAAAATGGCATTCTTAATCCCTATTAGTTTGCTCTTTCCCTTGCATAGGAGGTCATAATTGGAGGAAAAAAGTGATATGTGGACTTGGGTTTGCACTTAGGGTGACTCTAGTGGTCTCTCTGTTGGGATGTAACAGGCCAATTTCACAATCTGACACTTGACGAGTCCCTATTATGTGTCCAGATGGTGCTATTCTCTGGGTATGAGTGGAGAGGGGAGGAGTAAAGTATACAACCTCTGTCCTGGTGGTGATTATAACTCCTTGAGAAGAAATATGCTCCAAATAGAAGGGTAGATTGTATGTATGATTGAGTGCTGAGGATTGTGTCAAGTGGAGAAGAAAGAATCTTGAGAAGAATCCTGTAAAAATGTCCATTTTTTATGGAATCCCAAGAGGGACAACAAAAGTGGTGTAAAATAGGGTTGGTGAATCTGCTGAAATCTGAATCACATAAAGTGCTGCTCTTTATGGACAGCTTATACCTCTTTTATAGATGGCATAGATTATTACTGAATTCTGAAGATTTTAATAATCAATTAATTTTGTCATTCATTCAGTGTTATTAATTATATATCTTTAGATGTATATGCATACAATTAATTTTTCAGAAGATCAAAGATAATGCTAATCAGAATTAATGTTTATTGTGCGGTTATTATGTGTTTTAGCATATAGTGTTTCTTTCCATTTAATTTAATTTCGAGGGGCGGGAGGAGGTATGCATGGGCCAGGAATCAAACCTGAGTCTCCTGGATGGCGGGCAAGCATTCTGACATTGAACTCTCCATGCGCCCTATTTTCACTTCATTTTAATGATCACATCATAATGACAATACTATTATTATCTGTACTTTTCAGCTAAGGAATCAAGGTTGAGGAATTTGCTTTAATTGTTCAAAGTTATCAAATAATGACCGGCAGTATCCACATTCAATTCCAGTATTCTCTGACCTGTTCACTGACTACATCAGGGCAGGAGGACAACTGACCAGTCTTGCTTTCCAGGTGGAACTCTGAGCAGGCTGAGAGCAGCCCAGAGTGTCCCCAATTTCCAGGACCCTCTCAGGTGACTCTAGGAGCCCAGACCCTCCAGTCCCTGTCCAGGCTCCTCCCCAAGGTATGAGGGAAAATTGCAGGCAATTAGCCTACTTGATTATTTCCTTCACCAAGAGCTTAGGGACTTTATCTGACTCCTCTCTGGTTGGTAAAAGTAACCTCCTGCCTATTTCTCTGCAGCTCGAGGTCATACATAGGAAGGTCTTAAGGTCAGGGCTCGCAGAGTCTTTCACCACTCTTTTGTTTCTTGTGTCATCAGCAGAAGTGGAGGACTCTGGAAAGTGGATCAGAAAGTGCCTGAGCTCACCAAGGAATGGCAAAGGCCAGAGTGAGTTGGGAATTTTTCAGTGAGCAAGGTGTATCTGTGTGATTATAGATCTGCATATATATATATATATATTCTGATGGGTCTATGTGCTTTTTCTTACACATATAATTGAATGCTTACTTTCTTTGTCACTGAAGTCTCTATGTGTGGTGATTGTGTGTGTGTGTGTGAATAATGGTGTGTGTGATATGTAACTGACTCACAGCATTCCTTTCCCTGCTTTGACCCACAACACACAGCTCCAAATAGAGCCCTGTATTAAAGAAGGTTAGCACTTATGTGTATGATGGAGTCTCTAACTCCATGTTACTAATACCAAATATTCGGCCTTCTCTCCTTCAATAATTCCCACTTTTTCACCATTGGACTGACATCATAGCCAACTAAATGAGTGTGGAATGTGGAGGAAGACCGATGTGCTCCCTAAGTGAGGCACAAGTTTTCTGACTTTTCCTGTAATCTGCATAGAAGAGGAGGTTTGATATCTCTGCTTCACGATGGATTACATGAGATCTTCTGTTCATTTATGAGATTTATAAATGCAAAATACATACATGCAAATTTTTTTATTTGCAAGTATGTGAGATTTGTGTGTGTTTGGTGATTGTGTTTGTGTCTTGCTTTTTAAGTTTGTCAAAGCTTCCAAAATGCAACACACCAGAAATGGATTGGCTTTTAATAAAAGGGGCTTTATTTAGTTAGAAACTTATAGTTCTTCAGAGGAAAGGCAGATAGCTTTCATCTGAGGTTCTTTCTTACATGAGAAGGCACAGGGCTATCTCTGCTGGCCTTCTCTCCTAGCTTCTAAGTTCCAACAGCTTTCCCCAGAGTGATTCCTTTCTGCATCTCCAAACATCTGGGTTGAGCTGTGAGTGCTGAGATGAGGTATACCGAGCTGCTTGGGCTGTGCTGCACTGAGCTCTCTCTTTTAAGCCTCCAGCAAATTAAATTAAGCATCACTCATTGTGGAAGGCACCCCTCTAGCCAACTGCAGATGTCATCAGTCATAGATGAGTTTCACACATTAATTGTTCAAGTCCACAGCAACAGAACTAGGCACCATCACCTGGCCAAGTTGACATCTGAATCTAACTATCACATTTGCCATTCATTTAATCATAGACAGTGACCGTGTGACTGCATGTGAGTGAATGGGGTCCAGGTGACTCGCACACTGCCCACCTGCACCTGCGCTGTGTGGAGGCCTGAGGGCTGGAAGGCCTCACCTGGCTGGAGGGTTTGACCAGGTGAGTTTTCTGTAGTCTGAATGTAAAGGGACACGTGTGTGCAATTGGTGTCTTTTTTTGTTTGTTTGATTTTGGTGTGGTGCATATGTCATGTGTACGTCTGTTTTTTCATATTGTGCTTTATTTGTGTGCCTAGACTCAGGGAATAAATTATCTATGTCATATGTGATGTGTGTTTTAAATTTGTCTTGTGACTGTACCAGTTTTAGTGTTTGTGTGTGGCTGTACTGATTTTTGGGTGTTGTGCATTCAATTTAAACATTATTTATGAGTTGTGTTTATATGATTGTGTGCGTAACTGAACCACATAGCTACTGTTGTTTATAGGTGGCTAGAATTCCCAAATCAGTAACTTGTGTATGTGTATGTAATTCATGTAATGTTTTAGAGGTTTCTGTTTGATTCCATAAACAAAAGTATGTCCTTAATTGTCTTTCCACAGTGCCGTTTCCAGCAGGGGCAGGCAGGTCCCTGTGTATTTCCACCAGTGGGCAGGCATCATGTTCTAGTGTGTAAGAGGTAAATTTCTGGTGTGGTCAGTCTGGGCTCAATCTTCTATCTCATCCTTAAAAGTGTTTATATTCCTAGGGAGTGACATCAGTGCTCTGACATTCCGTTTTCTCACTGGTAAAGAAGGGTTAACTATTCCTAACTTGCAAGGCCTGTTAAGGTTAAAGGAACTTAACCTTACTCAGCACATTACTCAGCACAGGGTAGCCTAGACATAGAGACTTTACATATCTTGTTCTCTATTCAGTGCTTAGTGTATTATCTAGGATAAAGGTTCATGTATTCATTAATTATTCATTGAATAAAGAAAAAATATCCTCTGGTTTCCAAGGATGAAATTTTGTTGGTTACTGTGAAATGTAATGCATCATTAAAGCCAAAATGGAGAGACCTGTGATTCATGTATCAATAGTGTGTGAAGTAAACACGAATTGCTAAAAATCAGTAATACTATACTAAAAGGACATTACCATGATGTTACAGCCATGTTCACTATTTTTACATCCTTGACATTTCCCACTTTTCTTACTTTCCAAGAAAGAAAAGAGCAGCATGCAGATGGAGAACCAGAGTGTTGTGTCTGAATTCCTCCTCCTGGGGCTCCCCATCCATCCAGAGCAGCAGGGCGGGTTCTTCTGCCTCTTCCTGGGCATGTACCTGACCACGGCGCTGGGGAACCTGCTCATCATCCTGCTCATCAGGCTGGACTCTCGCCTCCACACCCCCATGTACTTCTTCCTCAGCCACTTGGCCCTCACTGATGTCTCCTTTTCATCTGTCACTGTCCCAAACATGTTGATGGATATGCTAACTAATCACAAAACCATTCCCTTTGGGGGGTGCATTTCCCAGATATATTTTTACTTGCTGTTTGCTTGTGTTGATTGTTTTCTTCTTGCAGTGATGGCTTATGACAGGTACGTGGCCATCTGTCACCCGTTGCACTATGCCACCATCATGCGGGAGGAGCTGTGCATCTTGTTGGTGGCTGGGTCCTGGTTGTGCTCCTGTGCCCATGCCCTGCTGCACACCCTGCTCCTGGTCCACCTGTCCTTCTGTGCTGACAACACCATCCCCCACTACTTCTGTGCTCTCACGGCCCTCCTGAAGCTGTCCTGCTCAGACACTTCCCTCAATGAACTAGTCATTTTTACCGAGGCAGCTGTGATTGTCTTCATTTCAGTGAGTACCATTTTTGGCTCTTATATCTACATTGGGGCCACCATCTTCAGGGTCCCCTCCACCAAGAGGATCTGCAAAGCCTTGTCCACCTGTGGTTCCCACCTGTCCGTGGTGTTTCTGTACTATGGGACTCTTGCCATTGTTTACTTCTTTCCTTCCACAAACAACTCCAAATTCGAGGATATAATTGCTTCAGTTATGTATACAGTGGTGACTCCCCTGCTGAACCCCTTCATCTACAGCCTGAGGAACAGAGACATGAAATCTGCTCTGGGGATTCTAAGAAGGAGGATGACTTTTGTCAAGTGACAGTTAGCTGCTCATGTTCTAAATTCTCCCAGTGATACCCAGGGATGACTCCTTGAAAAATTGCAATCACCAAAATAATGGACACATTTTATCAAGTGTGGACTCTGTTTCTCCACTTCTTAAATCATGGCAGAGCTGGTGAATTGATTTGACTAATAGATTTACTGGAATGATATTGCAAGTAATCCATGTCAAGGTCATCAATGTCTTCAAAGGTTCTTTCCCAGCAGCTCTTAGACTTTGAGACCACATGTGAACCAGCTTGAGTTAGGATGCCTGAAGATAGGATGAGAAACAAGATGTCCCAGGAAGCCATCAGCTAGTCCCCAGGTGATGTGGTAGATGATTCAGAGGCATGTGACCCTTCTTTATACCAGCTGAGCTTGGCCAGACTAGATGCACCATCCAATGAGCCCAGCCCCAGCCCCACTGCCAACCAACAGAACTGTGATGTGAATAAATCATTGTTTAACTCGTTAAGTTTTGAGATTTTTTTTAATGTCGCAAAAATACAGGGTGTGCCCTTGTCTCTGGCATACTCCAAACTGTCCTTTTCAATGCTCCTTTCCTCTTTTTGACTTGCTTAGCTTTTCTTCCCTGCCTATTTTTCTAGAATCCACAGAATTCAACACCTACAACAGGTTCACAGAAAATCTGTTATAACCTTAGATTTAGGTGTAATCATTTGTTCCCCCATTCTTGCATAAACCTCAATATCTCACATTCCCAGTGACTCTCATTTCTATCAATTCAATTTTTTGAACAATATTCCTAATCATGTTAGGTAAGTGCCTTATCTTTTGGAAGAGACATAAATGTTTTGCTATGCCACTGAAATTCATATATGCCTTTTTCTGAAGGACTGTGGTACATAAGACATATGCTCTCTCTTTAAAAACAAAAAAAAATTTAGAATAAGATTAGAGGGCTGAATAATATCATATTTTGTATATCTTTTAACTCCTTAAGTTACAGATGCCATAATGAAGAGATAATTCGCAAAGGTAATATGATACCTACATTGTTTAGGTAAAAATTTTCAGTTGGATCCTTAAAGTTGAGTTTGTTTCCACATTTGGTGAATATTATTTTAGATACCTAGCATAAAATGGGTAATTTGAAATTGAATGATGAATCATAATGTTTATCTTTTATGTAAATGTGATTGCAATCATATTTTTACTTTCACCATTACTTGTCTTTTATTTTCTAAAGTTATAGAAAATAAATGTACATCCAAGTTGTTAAGCTAATGGAATTCAGAATGCTGATCTTTTAAATGCATTTGTGAATTAAAATGGTATGCCAGATGATTTGTTAAAATATAACTATGTTGCAAAGATTTAGCCTTTATTTATCCTTAGATTTGATTGTGCCTGTGAGAAGAATCCACAAGAGAAGTACAGAGCAGTCAATCCTATTACTGAATTCCTAAAACAATGTAAAATATATTTTTTCCCTGTGAGATTTTCTGGGAATAGCATAAAATGCCTGATAATTCTAGACTGAATGAGTAAACTTTTATTGCCCAACAGCAAAAGTGACTTCCAAGTAAGAGAAAGACAAATGTCATTTATTCTTTATCAGTTATTTAGCATGTTCCTGGATATTTCTATAAATGCACAAATAGGAAACAAATATACTTTTGCTTTGTAGAGCTTAAATTTAGTAGGAAAAAATGAAAACAAGCATAATAAATCAGTAGATATCATGGTATTTAAGCAGTATAAAAAGCAGCAGATTTATTTACTCAACCTGTGTCATTCTTGTTGCATGGATAAGAACTTCATTCCTTTTTATAGCTGAATAATACGCCATTGCATGCATATACCGCGTTTTGTTTATCCATTCATCTGTTGATGGACAACAGGGCTGCATCCACCTTTTGGCAATTTTGAATAATGCTGCTGTGAACATTATTGTACAGATTTAATGTTGAGTAAAGCAAGCCAGACACAAACTTACAGTATTGTATGACTTTAGGAAATACAATAAATAAATTCATAGCGAAAGTTGATTACGGTTACCAAGGGTCGTGTCATATATTGAATTATGATCCCAAGACAAAGTTATGTTCTTAATCTTAATCTGAATTCCTAGGTGTGTGCCCATTTGTAAATAGGTCCCCCTGTATTATCAGTTTTAGTGTGGACTCACTTGTGAATAAGATCTTGTGAACTTCTATGACATGTAGTCAAACTGAATCAAGGTGGGCTTTAATCTGTATTTCTGGATGCTTTATGAAAGAGGAAATTCAGAAACCAAAATCAAAGAAAAGCTGCATTGAAGACACAAAGTGTGAAAGACAGCCCTGTGATAGGAGGCAGAGACACAAGACCGGGAATCCCAAGGCTTTTGAGAAGCCTGCACCAGAATGCTGCAGACTTCACGAAAAATCAAGCACTTGGTGATGCCTTGATTTTGGACTTTTTACCTCTAAACTGTGGGTCAATTTCTGCATTTAACCAAACCATTTTGTGGTGTTTGTCATAGCATCCATGGTAAATTATGACAGGGGGTAAGAGGAATGGGGAGTTATTGCTTAATGGGTATAGAATTAAGAATGGGTGATAAAAGACATTAGGCAATGTATGTTCATGATGGTAACTCAATACAGTGAATATATATATATATATTTGGGGGGGGGATGCATGGCCCGGTAATTGAACCCAGGTCTCCTGCATGGAAGGTGAGCATTCTGCCACTGAACCACTTGTTCACTCCAATTGAATATTTTTTAGTATCACTTAATTGTACACCTGAAAGTGGATAAAATGGAAATTTTGAGTAGTACATATTAGTATTAAAAAGTCATAGATTAAAAACCAAGTTCATTGAAGACATCAGGAATGATGAGAATAAGTTGCAATTTCAATTGTGCAATGAGGATTGGTTTCATCAAGAAGGTAATATTTGAAAAAAGAATCAAAGGTGATGAGCCATGAAGATATTTGTAGGCAAAACATTCCAGGGAGTTGTGATAATAACCTCAAAACTGCACAGATGGGTGAGGGCCAGTTATGCTCCAGGAATAGAAAGGAGGTTAGAGTGACTGGGCTGGAGTGAGGAGGTAGAGAAAGAAATTGGAGATAATTTTAGAGCTAACAGGAGTGCAAGTCTTTTCAAGCTTTACAATTTGATTTTTCTTCTCCACAGATGAATGACATAATTCAGCTTTAAAAAGGATTTTCCTGGCTTCTGTGTTAAGAATAAACAGTTGGAAAAAGGTCATGTGGGGCGGGAGGGAGAACATCTGAGAAACTATTACATTAGCACAGTTAAAAAATGCTGCTCTAGGCTGGTAGCAGTGGAGGTGGTAATGTAGTAGGAAGCTACAATGAATAAAAATTGCTGATGAGTTGAGAGAAAGATAAAAGTCAAGGATTACTTCTACTTTTTGATTTGAATAAACTAAATTACTAAATGCCAAATAATCTAAGCATTTTTACCTCATTTAATCCTCTCAACTACTTTCAGGGATGGGTTTCCCATCACCCACACTGAGCAATTCTAATGTGGGAAATGGTGCAGTCATGTCTTATTTTGACTGGAAGTGTCAAGGAAAAGACATTGGCAAACATCACAAAGACACTCTATACAGATGATCTCTTCAGAATTCTGAGAATCCATCATTTTCCCTAATGCCCCAGGTAGCTTCCTTCAGGGAACATTATCAAGTGTGGACAATTTGACAACTTCTGGTCAATCGGTTTACTGAGAATATCTCCGGTTTTTCTTCATTCTCCATCTGTATGAATACTATTTTCATGCTTTGAAGTATAACCACCTATTGTTCTTATTTATTACAGTATTTATTGTTTAGTCTCAGAAAAAGAATTTTAAGAGCAAAAGGAACTCTTGATGCAGGGACCCATCGGCCCCTTCTGTCCCCCGCCTGTCGGCTTCTATGGCAGGTCCAGAGATGCTGGCTGGTGCTGTAATCTCCAGATGGTGGATGAAGATATCCTAGATAACTAGAAATATGGTCATAATCTGTTTCTGCTAATAACACTCTCCCCTGCCAGTGTCTCACCCTGCCTGATACATGCAGCTGTACATCAAAGGAGAATAGTGCATCAATACCTTAGCAATCTATCATATCCTAAGTTAAGAAGCCCCCATCCAATCAGGGGACAAGACACCACCTAGTGGGTACCCTCCCCTCCAGGCATCACTCTCCCTTTAAAACACAACTCACTGAACAATGAACTGGAGCCATTTTCTCTTTCTTCCTGCTAGCTCCCCAGGCAGGAGCCATTTTCGGACTCCTACCTGCTTTCTCCCTTTCATTCTCCCACCTGTTTTCTCCCCTCAATCAATCTGTTAAGCTTTGACTCATTGTCCTGCGTGGATTCCTTAAAAGCTCCAAGCTTAACATTTATGTCTAGCAAAGCAAAGGAAACAAAATGCATCAGGTATTTATTTTTTTTATTTAGAGACGTTCTAGATAAATAAAGAATTTATACAGCAAGAATAGAACTCCAATATACCCCACTACTTCAAACACAGTTTTCCTTATTAACTGCATGTGTTAGTGTGTTAGTTTTTCTTACAATTGATGAAGCCATATTATTATTTTATAGTATCAACAACGGTCCATGGTTTTCATAAGTGTTCACTGTTAGTGTTGGATAGTTTTGTGGTTCTTAACATTTTTATTCCGTTAATGTATAACCTGAAATTCCTCCTTTTAACCACATTTAAGTGCACATCTCAGTGTGGTTGATTATGTTCACAATATGCTACCATTCCCAGCATCCCTTACCAAAACTCTTCCCTCACTCCAGAAACTCTGTGCTGTAACCAGTGCCCCATTGGCAATAGTGCAGCTGAGCCCTGGCCAGATTCAATATTCTCGTCACTGAAAGAATTCAGACAATGAGAGGGCCAGTAGAAATAAGTAGTAAAGTTTATTAAAGAGAGAAAGAGAGAGAGAGTAACACATTAGAGAGTTAACACAGATGTGTTCAAGGGAGAAACATGCACTGAGTGGACTGGGTTAACTAGTTTTATAGGAAGCCTTCCTTGGTAGCAGGTTCCATAGTGACCTTTGAATACTAGGTGCTTACATGGTTTGTGTTAACCAGGTGCTAACAGGACTAGCACTGTTTCAGGAAGAGAGAATTATTGATGCTTGTGGCCAGACCATCACATACCCAGAATTTGTCTTTGGGCAGATGTTCAACAATCTTTGTAATTCCAGGCTTTCTGTTATTAACTAAGAGTCAGCTTTGGGCCCATGATTTTATAATCTTTTATGGTTTGAGGGAGGTTTCTGGGCTTTAGGGAGAATTCTTGCTTTTAGGAGTTTGCATGAATTCCTTTGGAGCTAGGTAAGAAATTATGGACTCTCAGTTGTCTATTAACTGTTTTAGAGCTGGATAGGAATCCAGGGATTTGCAGTTGTTTATTAACAGTTTTAAAGCTGGACAAGAAACCAGGGACCTGCAGTTGTCTATTAGCTCTTTCAGAGCTGAAAAGGAAACTGGGGACCTGCAGTTATCCTATTTTATCCTGGAAAGCATGAGCATTAGCCCCCCAGTCCCTTCCCCAAACTTGACCCGATTATATTGTCTACTAGTTCCAGACTCTATAAGTTTGCATAATTTAATTATTTCATATCATTGAGGTCATACAATATCTTTCATTTTGTGTCTGGATTATTTACTCAACATGATGCATTTGAAGATCATCAACTTTGTTGATTGCATAATACCTTCATTACTTATTATTGGTGATTAATAATACATTGTATGCAATCATGGCCTTGGGAATTCCTCCATTGAAAAGGATCTAAATACCCCTTAGGTTCCCTCAGAAGTAGCCTCCCACCTTCTCAAGGGTTCTGTATTGTATGATTTAAGTTTGTAAGCATTTACCTCAGGCTGCACTGACCTATTTGTTTCTTAAAAGGTTTAGTTATCCCCATATGGTTATGTCTGCAGGGCAAGTTTTGGAAGGGTGAGCCAGGGACAATTATACTAGTTCAGTATTTCAAAGTGCCACTCTATAATGTAGCAACATACAGGCACTGCAGGATGCACATGGGCATTACTCTGCCTCCTTGTGAACAGGGTCTGGAACCCACAAAGGGAGTGCAGGCAAGCTCCACATTGCACTACTGCAGGGGTGAGGTAGGTCCAGCAAAGGTGCCAGGAATGCAAAAATATATGTGTTTATATATATTTATATATGGCACTAAATATTAAATATATTTAAATTAATTCATTAATTATATTAAATTAATAAAATTAAACATTAAAATATATAATTAAATTTAAATATATTTTTATATAAGCTTATATATATTTGTGTTTTCTTGATTCAGCAGTCTTCCAGTTACTGGAAACTTTTAACTCTTTTCTGGAATTTTGTGGATAACTGCACTGCCATTTTTGCTAATTGGTCAAAAATTCTATGGGGGAATGCATCCCTGGAGCATCTTATACTGCCGTCTTGGTCGAATGCCTGATTAGTTTTAGAAACCATTTTACAGTGCAAGAAACATTTTATTTATAGTGACACCTAGGAGACCCAAGGGTATTAACTGTACCCTAACACCAATAATCATGCTTCCTCTTCTCTATAGAAATATTGTACACTCTTATTTATGTACACAGTTTAATTACTTATCAAAAATTAGCTCTGTCACTAAGAAGTCCCAGATATCCAAGGAAAACCAAAGGAATTCAGGCATATGAAAGGATGTAAGACTAATATTATGAATAATATTTCCTTATAGAGCTACTAGGAATTGTTTTTTGATTTACCGAACTCCATAGAAGGTGTTATTCTTCAACAATTACTACCATAAAAATGTTTTTATTTTCTAGCATAAAAGAATAAGTACAAAAAAGTAAAAGAATGGTGCTAACCATAATCAATAAATCTGGATTATGGACATAAACACCAGACAAACTGTATTTCCTGAAACAGGATGGGTCTTATTAGATTACTGGAGTGTTTTGCAAAGAGAGGAAATTTAGTAATAGAGAGAAAAGTCATCTTGAGGAGCAGGAAATTGGACATCAAGAGAACTTAAAAAAGAAAGCAGAGGACCACACCTTGTGAGAGAAAAGGCAATGAAGCCCAAAGACCACCAGCAGCCAACCCCAGACCTCCACAGGCTTCTGGGAATCGGTATGGCTGGAATGACACCTGTTGGTCTTCTACTCACCTCAAAGTACACTCCCTTTGTTTAAGCCCACCCATTGCATGATATTTGTTTCAGCAGCAGGAAACTAAGGCACTTCCCTACTCATTTTATGAAGCCAGCATTATCTTGATACAAGCACCAGTCATACACTCTGCAAGTAAAGGATTCTATCCACCAGCGTCTCTCACTCTATAGAAACAATGTTCCCACAACAATTTTAGTGAATTTAATAGGATATATAAAAAGTGAAAAACCTTGGTGTCAGGTCTCAGAAATAAAACATGGCATATAGAATGGATTCTGTGGCATGGGGCGCGCCTTCAGTTTCTCTCCCTCAGCAGCTTCCTTGACAGGACCTGAGGTGACAGCAAGATAGATGAGCATGAACGTGCCAACGCCCCACCCACCAGAGGCTGGACCAGATAACCAGAAGGGTGAGGTCATGATCTGCACCAGTCTGACATCCCCCAGCGGTGTCTGCAGCCACACGTCACCCCCCACCCCCGTTGGCATGTTTTTTCCTTTAAAACCATAAGTTGTCGGAAAGAGAGTTGGAGTCATTTTTTCCTTTTCTTTCTCTAGCAGATTTCGCTGGCTCCCACCTGCCTGCTCTCCCTTTGCTCTCAATCTGTTTCTCTCTCTCAATGAACCTGTTAAGCTTTGACTCGCTGTCTCATGTGGAATCCTTTAACGACTCTGTGCTTAACACTTGAATGTTCTGGTTTTAGCAAGTTTTTATATTTCAAAAGTCTTTTTAGCAAACGTGTTCCATTAGGATGAGTTTATTTAATGAAATGTATTTATTTAATTGAACATTTTTCATTTTCAATGACTGATTTCAGTATTCAGAATGGGAATTTTTCACTTTTTTTTCTTCTAATACTCTCTTTTTATTTCTTCTCTAATATGGGCAACTAGCTGGAAACTGTACAGTACAGTTTGCATCCTCTTATGGACAATGAAGAGAAAGTAAATGAGACAAAATGTACAACAGAATATACTGGAATGCTACTGTACAATCAATTTTCTCATATATATACATCACTTTTTGCTTTGTTCAATGCTTTTTGTTTTACACAACATACAAATGGTACCACAGCATATGTAGTGTATTAAGACAGCACAGGGCGGTCTTGCTTTCTCTCATACTGCCTTTGTTTCATGCTTACATAAAAACGCAAATCCCTTATATAAATAATACACACATACTTCACCCCAGATTCAGATGTCCTCTGCGTGCATCCTGCCTTTGAGTTCTTGCTTCTGAAAGGCTACAGCAGCTCTTGCAAAGTGTGTATGTGTGTTTGAAGGAACCATAAAGCAAACAAAGACTCTTCGTTTCAGAGCTTAGGACCCTAATGATTTTCTGATTTCTTCTCTTCTGAATTGAGCTGAGCATGGTCTGTTTCTGTCTGATTTCTGTAAACAAGGACACCATTTTCCCTTTGAGGAGTAGAATCGTCATTGAAATAACATAAAATAAACTAACTTCTCCAAATGTCCTCCTGGTTCAGAGAGCTCTCACTTATGATGTAACTTGCAGCATCTGAAAGGGGCTGGTACTCGCTGTGATGTGCCCATGACAGCACAGTCTGTGTGGAAACTACCGAACCCTACGTGCTGTGGACAGAAATGAAGGACCCTGGAAAGTGGTTCAGAAGAAGCCTGAGCCTGCCAAGGACTGGCACAGGTCAGAGTGAGCTGGGAATTTATCAGCGGGTGAGGTATATCTATGTGATTAGAGTTTTCCATATATATTTTTGTTGCGTTTATTCTAAGTGGGTTTTTAAAAAAATGTATAGCATGGGTATCGGCACATTTTCTTTGTCAGTTCAGTCGCTGTGTGGGGTGGGTGTGTCTGTGCATGCGATGGTGTCTCTGATGTGTAACTGACTCGCAGCCTGGTTTTCCACCCTCGCTTTGATCCAGAACACACAGCTCCAGAGAGGCCTCGAATAAGAAGTGTATCACTTGTGTGCATGACTGGACTGGAGTCTTTTTTTTTTGCATGGGCGGGCATCAGGAATCAAACCTTGGTCTCCAGCATGGCAGGTGAGAACTCTGTCTGCCAAGTCTCTGTGGCCCGCCCTGGACTGGAGTCTTTTAATTAGTTTCAATCATCCCAAAATTTGGTCTGTCCTTCAATAGTTCCCACTTTTCCACCATTGACCTGACATCATGGCCAAGTAAAAGAATGTGGAATGTGGAGGAAGACCGAGGTGCTCCCTAAGAGGAGCACAAGTTTCTGACTTTTTATACATTCAGCAGAAGAGAGGAGGCTCAAAATCTCTACTCCAGGATGTAGGCATGTGTGATCTCTTTTTATGAGATATATTTGCCTTAGGATAGACCAAAGCTGTAGCCAACTTTCATGAGATTTTATACTGTTTTTGGCTTTGTATTGTATTTGTATTGTTACTGAAATGGTTTAAATCTCTCTGATACTGCAATGGAATGACATATTTTGTATATAGAAAGAACATATCTTTTGGGGTTCCCGAGGGTGGAATACGTTGGCTTGAAACTGTTGTGTACCTCAGAAAAGCCATGTTCTTTAATTTCCATTCAATATTGTTGGGTGGGATCTTTTTTATTAAGTTGTTTCCATGGGTATGTGACCCATGCTTGTGGGTGGGATCTTTTAATTAGGCTGTTTCCATGGAGATCTGTCTCCACCCATTCAAGGTGGGGTTGCTTACTTGAGTTCTTTAAGAGGGAACCACTTTGGGAAAGAAGCTTCAGAGCCTACACAGCCAGAGACCTTTGGAGATGCAGAAGGAAAATCCTCCCTGGGGAAACCAGTTTGAAACAAGAAGCCAGGAGAGAAAGCTAGCAGACACCACCATGTGCCTTCCCAGGTGACAGAGAAACCCCAAACATCATCATCCCTTTCCTGAGTCAAACTATCTTTCACTGGATATCATAGCTTAGACCTTTCCATGGCCTTGGAACTGTAAACTTGTAGTTTAATAAATTTCTTTTCTAAAAGCTGTTCTATTTCTGGTATATTGCATTCTGTTTAACGTTAACAAACTGAAACACAGTCGAGGTAATTTCAAGGAGTGTTAAACACTATTTTAGGCAAATGTCATAAAAACTGTGCAATTTGAGATTTAAATGTGTCACAACATGTACTTTTACATAAATTGGATATCAATCAGGATTTTGGTTTCCCCATCACTTTGCTTTCCATTTTCTATAGTTATAGAAAGCAATCACACTTTCAAGTGTTTAAGGGAGTAGAGATGAGAAAGCTTATATTTTAAAATATATTTGCTAGATAATGAATGCATTGTGTCTGACAATTTGCAAAAATATGAACATATTGCAAACATTTTGGCTTTATTACCTCACATTTGTTTGTGCTGGTGTGAGAAACCTATCAGAGGAGCAGAGAGCAGTGAAATCCATTACTTGAATCCCAAACCACTGTAAACTGTATTTTTTCTCTCTGTGTATCTTTATGGGTACTGCCTATATCTGTCTTCATTCTAGAATCTGAAAGGGAATTCTCTCTTACTGCCTGTGTTAGTTTGCTAATGCATCCAGAATACAATATATCAGAAATGGAACAACTTTTAAAAAGAGAATCTATTAAGTTGTGAGATTACAATTCCAAGTCCATAAAAATGTCCAAATTATGGCATCCAGAGAAACATACCTTGACTCAAGAAAGGGCCCATGACATTCGAGGTTACCCTCTGAGCTGCAAAGGCACATGGCTGCATCTGCTACCTTCCTCTCTTAGCTTCTGGCTTCAAACTGGCTTCCCTGGGGATGTTTTCCTTCTGCATCTCCAAAGATACCTTATCTGTTCAGCTCTCCGGGCTCTGAAGCTTTTTCCAAAATGGTTCCCTCTTAAAGAACTCTAGTAAACAATCCCACTTTGAATGGGTGAAGACACATCTCCACGGAAGCTACCTACTCAAAAGGTCCCACCTACAATTGAGTGAGTCACAGCTTCGTGGAAAAAATTTAATCAAAAATGTCCGACCTAACAATATTGAATCAGGATTAAATAACATGGCTTTTCTGGGGTACACAACAGTTTCAAACCAGCACACGACCCAAACCACAAAAGTGTCTCACAAGTAAAACAATGCCAGAAGTATACCTTTCATTTATTCTTCAACAATTATTGACTGCCTCTGTATATTTTTAGAAATGCACAAATCCTAAGCAAAAATACTTTTCTTTTGTAAATCTTATATTAGTGGGGAAAATGAAAACAAACATAATCAATCAGTAGATATTATGGTGTTTAAGTGGCATAAAAAAAAGCATTCTAATTTCACTCACTGCCATGTCAGCAGGGCCCATCCCTGTTTTTTCTTGCATGAGAACTTCATTCCTTTATATGTTGAATAATATGTCATTGTATGTATCTGCCACATTTTTTTTGCCTCCTTGTGTTGATGGACAATATTGTTGTTAATAAATTCAGAGAGAAAGACAGTAGAAAGTAGATTGCAGTTTACTAAGGATCAGGGGTGTGTGATAGATTGAATTATGTCCCTAGCAAAAAAGACATGTTCTTAATCTTCATCTGAATTCCTGGATTTGGCCCCATTTATAAATAGGTCCATATGTGTATATATTATCAGGTATGGTGTGTTCACTTATTTATGTGTGGCTCAGGGGTGGGCCTTAATCTGTATTTCCGGATGTCTTACAAGAGAAGTAATTCAGAAGCCAAAATCAG
Source organism: Tamandua tetradactyla (assembly GCF_023851605.1). NCBI lineage: Eukaryota > Metazoa > Chordata > Mammalia > Pilosa > Myrmecophagidae > Tamandua > Tamandua tetradactyla. The sequence goes on from NC_135328.1 coordinate 43,584,676, forward strand.
AGGAAACCTGAAGAGAAGACACAAGGGTTGAGAGATCACCGTGAGCCAGGAGGCAGAGATACAAGACCAGGAACTGCAAGGATTCCGTGAAGTCTGCACCAGGATGCAACAGACTTCAAGAGAAAGTTTTGTTTTGCATTTCTTACCTCCAAATCTGTAAGCCAGTAATTCCTGTAGTTAACCAATCCATTCTGTGGGGTATGTCATAGCAGCCCTGGAAAACTAAGGTTGGGAGTAAGAGGAATGGGGAGTTATTGCTTAATGGGTACAGAATTTCAGAATAATGGGTAATGGACAAGTTAGGCAATATATGTGGGTTGACAGCACAATATTGAAAATATAATAATATCATTGAATTGTACATCTGAAAGTGGATAAAATGGGAAATTTTGAGTTGTATACATGTTACTACAATAATATAAAAAATAAAGCTATAAAATCTACTGCAGTAAAGAGATCATAGTGATGGAAATAAGATGCAAATTAAAGTAGTACAATGAGGATTGGTTTCCTCAAGAAAGTGATATTTGAACAAAGAATCGAAACTGTCAAGATAGAGTGCCTTGAGGATATCTGTGGATAAAACATCTGAAGCAGGGCTAAAATTAGGGCAATGGCTGTATAATTGTGTTCTGGCCCAGACTGGGTTCAGGCAGACCATGGGCTGGGGCTGCTATGAGACTGAAAAACATACCGGGCACAGAGCAGACATAGGTTTATTGGGACTTATGAACAGGAGAAGTTCTCGGTGGCAGCCATCCTGACATTTAGCACTCTGCAAGAGATGGGGAATACAAGGAGTAATAGAAGATTTTAGAACAAAGACTTTCCTTACAGTAGGAGGACATCAGGTCTCTAGTATAATCATTAAAGGGGTCTAAAACCTGACGTTTTACCAAGATTAGTGTTTAAGGCTAAGATACTGTCATGTTGTTTTACATCCATGGTATATTCTTCCCCTCCCCCAGTGAAATTGTTTACTTTCTTTCCTTTGTCCTTGGTTGAAGCCCTTTGTTATGGGCAGCATAGGAGGGGGACTGGGTTCTGGGCTGCCATGAATTGCATTTCTGTTTCTGATTTATTCTGTGACAGTTGATCAGATCCACAATCCAATCATATGGTGGAGAAATATGTTTTATGAGAAAATGATGCTGGAAGAATGGAATATCCTTCATTAAAGTGGAATTCTAGCCAGAACCTGCACTGTATTCAAAATGAAACTCAAAATATGCAAGTAAATATAAAACCTGAAAAGAGAAAATTTAAAAGATAATAGATGAGAAAATGTTGATGATCCTGGGTTAAGCAGGACACCATCACATATTTGTTAGAATGTAAAAGCTAAAGAGATTGCCCACACCAACTGTTGATCAGGATTAGAAGGGATTTGAACTCTCACACACTGTTGTTGAGGATAAAAATCATACAAAAATATTGAAAAACCCTCTAGAAGTTTCTAAAACTATTGATCAAGCACTTGCCGTACGATCCAGTTATTCTACTCTTATGTATATAATTGTGACAAGTGAAAGTGCATAACCATTCAAAACTGTTCATGATGTTCGCACCAGCTTTACTGGTAATAGTCCCAAATTGGAGACCCAACAACAACATAAATATTAATCAATTTCTGGAATATTACTTAGCAATAAAGAATAGACTCTGAATAAAACATCAACCTTGATGAATCTCACAATAATTAACTTCTTCATTAAAGAAGTCACGCAAAATGTAGTATGTACTACATGATTCCATTTACATAAAATTCTAGAAATGATAAATAATATCCAATGAACGAGAACACAGCAGTGGCTGCCTGGTTGTAGAGAAGAGGGTGTGCATAAGAGAATTGTGGGAAGAAGGGCTCACAAAGTTCAATGAGGAGAGCCATAAGGATTTTGAATATTTTCACTGACTTGTGATGGTTTCCTTAATGTAGCCATAAGTCAAAACTAATCAAATTGTCCACCTTTAATATCTGCAGTTTATTTTATATCAATTTTCAATCATATATTAATAAGGCTGAAAAAAAACAAGAAGGGAAACAAGCATAGATAGTTTGAACAGTTCTATACCTATTAAAGAAATATAATTTTTCATCAGAAACATTGTCAGAATAATCCATGGCAAAGATGGTCATTGGTAAATGTTCTTCATTGTTTAATGGAGAAATGATACCAAGCCCATAAAAATAAGTCCAAAGTACTGAAGAGGAGAGAATATTTTCTATGGTAGGTTGAGTTATGAAACCCAGAAAAACCATGTTCTTCATTTTAATTTACAATGCTGTGAACCCATTGTAAAGAGGAACTTTTGAAGAAGATTTTGTTTTTGTTAACATGTTGCCGCCTGAAAGAGGATTGCTCTTAATCAGATTACTGGAGTCTTTTACAAGCAGAGGAAATTCAGTAATAAAGCCATGTGGAGGATTAGGAAGTTGGAAGTCAGGGGTACCTGGAAGAAAAGGAGAGGACAGCACCATGGGAGAGAAAAGACAAGGACCTCCAAGGATCACCTGAAGTCAGCCCCAGTGCACCATGGTCTGTAGGGACAATGCTTTACCATGGTAATGTCCCTATTTTGGCCTTCTCCAAGCCATGAAACAGAGAGCCAATAATTTCCTGTTATTTAAGCCCACACATTGTACGATACTTGTCTCAGCACCTGGAAAACTAAGATATTTCTCTACCATTCTATGAGGCCAGCATTATCCTAACACAAACACCAGTCAGATACACTGCAGTAAAGGATCCTATACACAAAGCCGCTCACATTTTTGATACAAATGTTTCTACACAATTTTTAGCAAATTGAACACAATACATAAAAAGGGAATAACCTTGGACATTTTGGTTTTGTTAAGCTTTTATATTTCAGAAGACCTTTTAAAAACCCATTCCATTGGGTCTTCATGATAGCAGGTAAAGAAAATTTAAATATTTGAAAGCTATTGGTCATAGACTGCTTAGACTTATTAAAATGCACTTATTTTAATGAAATTATTTTTCATTTTCAATTACTGATGTTTCAGTATTTGGAATGGGAATTATTCACTTTTTACTGAGCTTATCTGGTCTATTCAAATCTTATTTCTGCTTTCCAATTTATAAGGATGATTTTGCCAGCTTTTCATGTAACTCACTGTTAGTAGAATATTAGTAAAACATTTGCTATGTGTTCATTATTTCCCAATTTCTTACTTAACTTGCATTTTAGCATTTTTAGAGTGATTATTTGTCCAATTGTTTATGCAACTAATTTTCTTTCAGTGAATTGGCCTGACTGAATATATATAAAATAGTACAGAAACTCACAGTAAAAGAATGTCCTAAATATCTGTTCATTCCCTCTTTCCTAACAGAGTTCAGATAAAAAGAAGCAAAATGACTTGTGAGCTAGGACAGGGAATAGTGGCGACTCTGTTGTTCTCTCTCTGGATGTCAGGATCTGGTTTCAGAATCTCACAGTTGTTGAGCCCCTACTGGGTGTGCACAGTGCTATACTCTAAGTTGTGGGGAGAGGGGAGCAGTAAAGTATGCAAATGTCTGTCCTAGTGATGATTGTAACTGCTTGAGTTGCAGGAAAGAAGTATGTTCCAAAAAGGAGGATAGATTGTATATATGATTTAATCCAGAAGTTAGGAGCTGAGAATTGGGTAAAGTGGGAAGGAGGGAACCATGAGGAGGATCCTGTAAAAATGGCATTTTCATGAGTCATATCAGAGTATAGCTAGCTGCTCAGACACTGCAGATTTCAGTAAAATGTGTAAAACAACGTGAAGTAAAATTAGTTTGGTCTTTGTTAGAGTAGGTTGTTATTAAGCTCTTAGACTTTAATAATGAATTAATTCAGTCATTCTTTCAATATCTGTAATTATTTTCATATATATGTATATTTAAAGAACTGTATTTTGTCTGATTGAAAAATTGTAATCAAAATTAATTTTATTGTGTGCTTATGTGCTTTAGTAGGCATTACTTCATTTAATTTAATTATAACTTCACAGATAACGATACTATTATTGCCTGCACTTTGACTAATGAAGCAAGAATGAGAGAAATTGTTTCTTGCTTAGAATCAACAATTAATGACCAGATTGTCCAGACCCAATTCCAGATTACTCTGACCCATGCATGGGCAAAATAAAAGTTGGATGATGCCTGAGCAATTCCTGTTTTCTGTCAGAACTCTGTGTAGACAGAGAGAAGCTGTGGCTGTCTTTAATAATTGAGGCAACTTCTCTGCTGACTCTATTAGTCCAGTCTCTGCAGTCCCTGCCCAGTTTCCTCCCCAGGGTCTGAAGATAAACTGGAGGCAATTAGCCTACTACATTGTTTCTTAAGCCAGGAGTTTAAGGACTTTTTCTGAGTCCTCACTGGTTAGTAGAAAGGAAACCTACTGCTTATTATTCTGGAGCTCAAGGTCATACATAGAGAGCACTAGCGGTTATGAGCTTGCAACCTTTCACTTAATGTTTGTTCTGGTGTTAACAAAAGTGGAGACTCAGGAAAGCGATCAGAAGATGCTTGAGCTCACCACAGATTGGCATAGTTCAGAGCGGTCTGGGAATTTTTCAGTTGGCAAGGTATAACTATATATTCGCTGGGTCTATGTGTTTTTGTTGTGCAAGTGTAATATAGGTATATCCATATTTTCTTTGTCATTTCTCTGCATGTGTGTGTGTGTGTATGCATTTCCACAATAGTGTCTATGATATGTAACTGACTCACAGCCTGGTTGGTTCCCCAGCCTCCCTTTTACCCAGAACATCAAGCTTCAAATAGGCCCCACTTTGGAAAGTGTACCATTGCGTGCATGAATGGAGCCTCTTAACCAATGTCATTGACCCCAAATATTTGGTCTGTGATCTTTCAGTAATTCCCACTTTTTCACCCCCAGACTTGACATCACAGCTAGGAGGAATCTGGAGGAAAACTGATGTGCTGCCCAAGTGGAACACAAGTTTTCTGATCTCTTCTATAACAAGCATAAGAGAGACTTGAGATCTCTACTTGATGATGTGGATTTGTGAAATCTCTTTCACGACGTACATTTTCTTGCATGCGAGATGTGTGTGTGTGTTGATGGCATTTGTGTACTTGCCATTCATTTATTTTTAGGTACCTACTTTGTGATAGTTTCTGTGATAATGGGGCTAAGTGACACACTAACCGTCTTCTCCTGTGCTCTGCAGAGGTCTGGAAGGCCTCACCTGATGGGGTGTGTGTGCAACACCAAGGGTGTCGTTTGTCACCTAAATGTTAAGGGGCACATGTATGCAATTGGGATTCTTGTATGATTTGTGTGTGATGCCTGTGACATTTTGTTAATTCACACATGCTGCCTCATGTGTCTAGGCATGAGGATGAGTTATAGATAGTTGATATGGGATTTTCATGCGTTTCTGGGTGTTTTATATTTGTTTTGTGTCTGTTCCAGGATTTGTGTTTACGTGTTGTTGTATTGATTCTTTTGTGCCATGTCACCAATATTTGTGGGCATTACTGTGTGTTGTATTATATGACCTGTGAGTAACTGAGCCACAGAGTTGCTGTGTGTAACATGAGGCAAGAATTCCTAAATCTGCAAGTTAAGTGTGTGTAGGTGTGCGTGTAATTTATATATGTGTTTTAGGTTTATTCACACATGGGTTTTCTGGTTGAATCTTATTAAAAAACACTTCTTGAATTCTCTTTCAGTAGTGGGCATGTTTCTTTCAAGGGTACACAGGCTCCTGCTTATTTCCAGCAGTGGGCAGGGCTCGTATTCTCAGGGTCTGCAGAAAGCCAAACTCGGGCCCCAATATTCTTCCAGCCCTTACAAGTCTTTTGACTTTAGGGAGTGACTCCAGCTCTCTTGGATTCAGTTTCTTTACTGGTAAAATAGGGACAACTATTCTAATTCAAAATGCCTCTCTGATGGTTAAATGAGGATACATATACAAATACTGAGCACAGGCCCTGGCACACAGACAGAGAGATTATATATTTCTAGTTCTGTATTGTGGTCTTAGTGTATTATCTGGAATAGAGCTCTAATTCAATAAATAAAGGTTGAATAAAGAAATGGTTCTCTGCCCTCCATGGTTATTTCAAGGTCTTAATGCATTATTAGAGGCAAAATGGGTGAGATCCATGATTCATGCATCAACAGTATGAGATATAAGCCTAAATGTAGGTAAGAATCAGTAATTTTAAACTAAAAAAGACATTACTATAATGTTATAGCCATGTTCACTATTTTTACATCCTTGACATTTCCCACTTTTCTTATTTTCCAAGAAAGAAAAGAGCAGCATGATAACTGAGAACCAGAGTGTTGTGTCTGAATTCCTCCTCCTGGGGCTCCCCATCTGGCCAGAGCAGCAGGGTGGGTTCTTCTGCCTCTTCCTGGGCATGTACCTGACCACGGTGCTGGGGAACCTGCTCATCATCCTGCTCATCAGGCTGGACTCTCGCCTCCACACCCCCATGTACTTCTTCCTCAGCCACTTGGCCCTCACTGATGTCTCTTTCTCATCTGTCACCACCCCAAGGATGTTGCTGGACATGCTAAGTAATCACAAAACCATTACCTATGTGGGGTGCATTTCCCAGACGTACTTTTACATGCTGTTTGCTTCTGTTGACAGTTTTCTTCTTGCAGTGATGGCTTATGACAGGTATGTGGCCATCTGTCACCCGCTGCACTACTCCACCATCATGCGGGAGGAGCTGTGTGTCTCGTTGGTGGCTGGGTCCTGGTTGTGCTCCTGTGCCCATGCCCTGCTGCACACCCTGCTCCTGGCCCACCTGTCCTTCTGTGCTGACAACACCATCCCCCACTACTTCTGTGCCCTCACAGCCCTTCTGAAGCTGTCCTGCTCAGACACTTCCCTCAATGAGCTTGTCATCTTTGCTGTGGGAGGAGTGATCGTCTTGCTGTCAGTGAATGCTATTTTTGGCTCTTATATCCTCATTGGGATCAGTATTCTGAAGGTTCCCTCCACCAAGGGGATTTGTAAAGCCTTGTCCACTTGTGGTTCCCACCTGTCCGTGGTGTTTCTGTATTATGGGACTCTTGCCATTGTTTACTTCTTTCCTTCCTCAAACAATTCCAAAATCGAGGATATAATTGCTTCAATTATGTACACACTGGTGACTCCCCTGCTGAACCCCTTCATCTACAGCCTGAGGAACAGAGACATGAAATTGGCTTTGGGGATACTGTGCAGAAAGTTGATGAGTTTCCTCAAGTGATAGTTAGCTATTCATGTTCTTAAATCTCCTAGTGATGTGTCTTATGATTTCTTTTTGAAAAATTGTGTAGGTGATGATGGTGGACTCAAAGTAGCCATAACCTCGTACATCCCCTTCTTCACATCTGGGATCTATTTGCCCACACATTAAATCATGGTAGGGCTGGAGACTTTCATTAATTAATAGATTTAGGAAGTGATATTTTAAGAGGTCCATTCCATGGCATCCAATGCTTTGTAGATTTTGTTCTACCAGCTCTTGGAACTTGAGACCAGGATGTGAACAAACTCAAGCTAGGCTACCTGAAGACAAGAGGCCACATAGAGGAGAAACAAAAATGTCCTGGAAGTCATCATCTAGCCCCTAGACAACCTGATAATGATTTCAGAGGCCTGACCTCTGCTTACTCACCTGAACCTGTCCAGAACAGAAGTACCATCCTACTGAGCACAACCCCAGGTCAAAAGGCCAACCCAAAACATTGTGATAGAAATACATGCTTTTTGTATTAGCCCAGAGTTTTTAGACAGTTTGTTATGCAGCAAAATACAGTGTCTGCCCTTGAGTATTAAACTGTCCTTTTCAATGTTCCCTTCCTCTTTTTGGATCCCGATTAGATTTCCTTTACTGTTGATTTTTCTAAAATCCACAGAATTCAAAACCCACAGGTTTTCATATATTGTGTGAAAATCTTCACAACTAATTGCCTTAGCTTTAAGTGCAGTCATTGTTTCCCCTTTATCTCATAACTCTCAGTGTGCGGCATTGCAAGTGATGCCCATTTATGTCAAACGTGAGAACGATATTCCTAATCATGTTAAGTTACTACCTTACCTGTTGGAAAGATATGAATTACTTGCTATAATACCGAAATGCATAAGCCACATCTTTCTGAATAGTGTATATCAAAAATATATGCAGCAACATATTATCCTCTTTAAGAAGAGAAACAATTTTAGCTAAGATTAGAGATGTGAATAATATTGCATCTAAAAATTTTCATCTTTTTACTCAAATTACAGATAGCATATTGATAAGATTAGAATTCTCAAATGTGATATGATGCTTTATTTTTACATGAAAAAGCTCTCATTTGGACCCTGACAGTTAAGTTAGTTTCAAGATTTGTTGAATATTATCTTAGATAAATATAATAAATTTTGATTAATATGAAATGTAATTATAAGTCATAATGGGTATCTTTTATGTCTATAAGATAGCTATTAGATTTTGGTTTCTCTGTCATTCTTTCATTTATTTTCCATATTTATGGAAATAGGTTTGTCTCTGTATTGAAAATAAGATAGTTCAACATGCTTACCTTTTTTTTTTTTTTTTGCATGGATAGGTACCAAGAATTAAACCCCGGTCTCTGGCATGGCAGGCAAGAATTCTGCCACTGAGCCACTGTCGCACCGCCCAAAATGCTTGCCTTTTTAATGTTGTGGCTAGTTAATACTTTTATCTGTTGCTTTATTAACACATAAATATGTTGCAAAGATTTGGCTTTATTATCCTTAAGTTTGTTGCGCACATTTTATGAAACCAACAGAGGAGTCAGAGCAGTCAATTCCATTCCTCTTTTCCCAAACCAATGTCCAATTTAGTCTTTCCCCATGTGAGCTTTATTTTTGAGGACAACTCTGTCTGTGTAATTCTAGTCAGTGAACAGGACTTATTGCTTGCTGGCCTTACAGATATGGTAAGTTTCAAGTAAGACAAACATAAATGTACATATGTCATTTATTCTTTAGACAAGTATTTTTTGTGTCCCTGGAGATTTTTACAAATGAACAAATCCTATACATATTTCTTTCACTTTTAGAGCTCACTCATCAGCCACCTGAGTTATTCTTTGACACTATTTTATACAGGAAGAAAATTTTATTTATAGCCTCACCTGTAAAACCAAAGACTACTAATTGTAACCTTAAAACTAATAAACATGCTTACTTTGCTCTATAGGAATGTTATCAACACTTATTTATCGACACAATTTAATTCATGGTAAGGTGATGAAAAATTAGCTGCTGTCACTGATATGTCTCAGATATACAAGGAGACTCTAAGAAACCCCTTCTAAACTCTTCAGCCGTAAGAAGGGATATAAGGCTGATATTATGGGTAATATTTCCTTGTAGGGCTATACTGGGACTTTCTTAATTTATTGAACCTCAGCCAAGGTGAAATCCCTCCACAGTCACACCAATAAATATCAGATACTTGGTGTTCACCAATCACCATAATCTGTACATTTTTATCTCCTAATATACAGACCCAAACCATTCTTATGTAACCAAATGTCCTTCTTGTATGTACTGTCTCAGAAACTAAACGGATATTTGGAAAGAGTCATTCCTGTTTTCTGAACTTTCAAAATATTCCCAGATATTAATATTTGATCAAAAGTCAAATGTGGTAACTTTATGAGGGAATAAGACACAGATTTTGACTGGTGTGTATAGGAATGCCCCTCTCCTTCCTCTTCTTTTCTTTTTTAAAACTTCTTTGCCTTTTATTCGATGACAACAATCTACTAAATGTTTATCCTTTGCAAATCATAAACCCTAGGGTGCTTTAAAAGTAAACCGACTGTCATGGTTAGGGACAGGTGTCAACTTGGCCAAGTTGTGGTACCTGTTCATCTGATTGGGCAAGCGCTGGCTTGTCTGTTGCAATGAGGACATTTCATAGGATTAGGTCATGATCACGTCAGCTACATCCACAGCTGATTCCATTTGTAATCAGCCAAAGGGGAGTGTCTTCTGCAATTAGTGATGCTAAATCCAATCATGGGAAGCCTTTTAAGGAGGACTCAGAGGAGACAGGTTCCATTCCTGCTTTGGCTGGTGAGCCTCTCCTGTGGAGTTCATCCAGGCCATCCATCAGAGTCGTCGGCTTCGCAGCCTGCCCTGTGGATTTTGGACTCTGCATTCCTACGGTCACGTGAGACACTTTCATAAATTTTATATATGCAAGTGTTCCCTGTTGATTCTGTTTCTCTAGAGAACCCTAACTAATACACCGACTATCTGAGGCATTATTTACCATTCTTTTACAGAGAAGAAAACTCAGGAATAGCGATATTAATTCACGTCTAGACCACAGAGTTGGTAAATTATGGAATCAGAATTCATATCAGGCAAACTATCTTTAACTCCTGCACTCTCAACTACAGGCATGTATTTCCTAAATTTGTTTATACTTGCATTAAAATATAGTTAACCAGATTTTAAAATATCAGGTAGTGGGGTCCTGGAACATTATTCTTCTGGAATAATGTGGATGTATTTTCAATTTGTTTGATTAAATGAATAATTAGAGTAAGAGTTTTCTTTTCATTATAAATTAAGGAATTTGAATAAAGTGTGATTTACTTAGATGAGTCTCAGGTTGTGAAAAGTTTTGGGTAGCTCAAATTGATGCTGTTGGTACTTTATACTAAACAGAATTTTTAAATTAGGTGTGTGAAGGAGAGTGTATGACCTAGGACACATGCTTGGGAAAATATTAAAAGTATTAAAAATCAAGTAAGTGGGCTATTTCATGGTAAAATAAAATAAAACATTGATTGATCAACAGCTTGGCATTAATGCTGCCATAAAACCGGACCATGAGGCAATAACAGCTAACTTTGTTTCTATATCTGCATAGTTCTCAACAACGCATTTTTTTTTTTTTAATTTCTCCCTCATTTTTGAAGGACAATTTTGCTGGATATAGGAGTCTTGTTTGGCAGTTTTTCTCTTTCAGTAATTTAAATATATCATCCCACTGTCTTCTAGCCTCCATGGTTTCTGCTGAGAAATCTACACATAGTCTTATTGGGTTTCCCTTGTATGTGATGGATTGTTTTTCTCTTGCTGCTTTCAAGATCCTCTCTTTCTCTTTGACCTCTGACATTCTAACTAGTAAGTGTCTTGGAGAACGCCTATTTGGGTCTAATCCTTTGGGGTGTGCTGCACTTCTTGGATCTGTAATTTTAGGTCTTTCATAAGAGTTGGGAAATTTTCAGTGAAAATTTCTTCCATTAGGTTTTCTCCTCCTTTTCCCTTCTCTTCTCCTTCTGGGACACCCACAACACGTATATTTTTGCGCTTCATATTGTCCTTGAGTTCCCTGATACCCTGTTCAAATTTTTCCGTTCTTTTCCCGATAGTTTCTGTTTGTTTTTGGAATTCAGATGTTCCATCCTCCAAATCACTAATTCTATCTTCTGTCTCTTTGAATCTATCATTGTAGGTATCCATTGTTTTTTCTATCTTTTCTACTTTGTCCTTCACTTCCATAAGTTCTGTGATTTGTTTTTTCAGTTTTTCTATTTCTTCTTTATGTTCAGCCCATGTCTTCTTCATGTCCTCCCTCAATTTATCGATTTCGTTTTTGAAGAGGTTTTCCATTTCTGTTCGTATATTCAGCATTAGTTGTCTCAGCTCCTGTATCTCATTTGAACTATTGGTTTGTTCCTTTGACTGGGCCATATTTTCAATTATTTGAGCGTGATCCGTTATCTTCTGTTGGCGTCTGTGCATTTAGACAGATTTCCCTGGGTGTTGGATCCAAAAGTTTGGAAGATTTTTCTGTGAAATCTCTGGGTTCTGTTTTTCTTATCCTGCCCAGTAGGTGGCGCTCGTGGCACACGTTTGTCTGCGGGTCCCACCAGTAAAAGGTGCTGTGGGACCTTAAACTTTGGAAAACTCTCGCCGTCCGGGAGGTTCGCTAGCCGAAGCGGCTTGAGCCGGCCCGGGGTCGGAACACAGGGAGGGTTGCTGGCCGCTGCAGCCCGGGAAAGAGCCCGTCCGAATTTCCTAGTCAGCCCTGGGCGACAAGCGTGGCGGGAGGGCGCCAGCGGCAGCGGCCCGCCCGGGAGAGTGCACGTTCCCGGGGAGTCACGGGTTTGGGAGGGGCCTCCCCCACCCGTCACTGTTCTCCGCGGCCTGGGGATTTCTGATCCAATTCTCTCAGTTGGTCCGGGGGGCCGCGCGTGGTGTGGGCACCAGCCGCCATGGTTTCAGGGGACCGCCTCTCCAATTCTCCCAGCTGGCCTGGGAAGGGGAAGGGAGTGACTCCGGCCGCTTGCCGCCCCGCCCGGTGAGGCGCGCGCGCCTCGGTGATCTCACCCGAGCTGCTTCTCTCAGCCAGCCAGCCATTCCAGGATGGGGTATGCTGTCTTTTTTATCTCTGTTGTGGCTTTGGGCGCTTTCTGTATCGTTTCTACTCCCCTAGTAGCTGTCCTGGAGAAGAAACTAAGATCCGCGCATCTTACTAAGCCGCCATCTTCCAGGAAGTCCTCAACAACGCATTTGTGATAACATCCCCATAGGTTACCAGTAAAATCAAAGGAAAATCAGGTAAGAATTCCCAGGATCTGGTATTGGAATAGATCTTAAACAAGTCTGAATTCAACTTAAAATTAGTTCACATAAAATGTTGCTTAAATGTTCCAATTCCATGATGGAATAATGATATCATTATTAACCTTCCACATTAAGCAGCATGAAAATTGGACAAAACATATGAAGCAGCTGTTCTCAGGTATAAAAGCAGACAGTGCAGGGATTAGATCCTCGCAAGCAGTAAAATAAATGAGATAATTTCCACCTTTGTTCAGTATTTCTTCCTGTCGCAGTTTCCAAACTGTCCCAGGTAAGTCCAGTCCAAACAGAGAGCAGCACATTTACTAATTACTAACGGATAAAACAAGAGCTCAAAATTCAGGATGCCTGAGCCATTTGAATTTGTGGGGCAGAGTATCAGAGAGGGGGAAGCCGTATAGGAAACGAGCCAAGGAAACCTTCATAAAGGTTCCCATCAGGGTTTGGCTGAACACTAAGAAGCACAAGTGTAGGGCAAAACTTTGCAAGACCTATCAGAGAACAGCTTCTGGGGAACAGTGAACTGAACACTGGGCTTTAAATATGTGGAGTGGAGAGACTTTATTATCAAGCTAGTCGTCATGTGGAAATCCACGAAAGCCACATCCCACTAGGAGATCCACACACTCCCTAGAGCAAGGGCAACTTTAGACTGGCACCGTCATAATCTAAAACCAAGTCTTGAAATACCAAGATGAGCATCCATTAAATTAATTGCTCTTAAAGGAAAACAATGTAGTTCAAATTCCCAACAATTTATCATCTGTAAAGTTCACTATACCATCAATACTTACTAGGCATAAAAAGAAGCAGAAAAATGTGATCTAAAAATTAGCAGCCAATAGAAACAGCTGCAGAGATTACAGAATTGTTCAATTAGCCTATGAGAACTTTTAAAAACTATTACCAATAAACACAATGTTTTAAAAATACTTTTATTGAGAAATATTCACACACATGCAGGCCATCCATAGTACACAATGGCTCACAAGATAAACACATAGTTCTGTATTCATCATCATGATAATTTTTAGAACATTTGCACCACTCCAGAAAAAGAAAAAACTCATGCATCCTATACCCCTTGTCTCCCCCCCTCATTGACCATTAGGATTTCAGTCTACCAAATACTTTTTACCCCTTATGCTGCTTATTATTTATTTATTACCCTTATTTCTTTACTCATCTATCCATGCCCTGGATAAAAGAAGCATCAGTTACAAGGTTTTCACAATCACACAGTCACATTGTGAAAGCTATATAATTATTCAATTGCCTTCAAGAATCAAGGCTGCTGGAGCACAGTTCAGCAGTTTCAGGTACTTCCCTCTAGCCACTTCAATATACCATAAATTAAAAAGGGATATCTATATAATAGATAAAAATAACCTCCATGATAACCTCTTAAATCTGGTTGGAATCTCTCATCCACTGAAACTTTATTTTGTCTCATTTCTCTCTTCCCCCTTTTAGTCAAGGAGAACATCTCAATACCATGATGCCAGTTCCCAGCTCATCCTGGGAGTCCTGTCCCACATTGCCAGGAAGATTTACACCCCCTGGGAGTCGTGTCCTACACGGGCTGGGTGGGGAAGGCAATGAGTTCACCTGCTGATTTGGCTTAGAGAGAGAGAGGCCACATCTGAGCAACAAAAGAGGTTCTCTGGGGGCGATTCATAGGCATAATTATAAGTAGGCTTAGCTTCTCTTTTGCAAGAACAACTTTCATTAAAAAAATAAGTTTCATAAAAGCTAGATAGTTATACAATCTTGTTGAACCCAAGATCAAGGGCTCAGTCTACTGAACTGGTTGTCCCCACTGCTTGGACAAATATCAGGAATACTCCAGATGGTGAGATTTAATATTTTCTCTTAACTCCCTCATCTCTGAAGGAGACTTGGCAATTCCTTTTTTATTCTCTGCTCAAATTACTCTGGGATGTATTGGGGCATCACACTAACCTGTACAAACAACAGGATCTCATACACTATTCCAGATCCATGTAATTATGGAATTCAACTAAACTGACCACACAAATTAAATTATGTAATATACTACCCAAATAAACATCTTTCCCTTTGGTCTCACATAGAAGTTGAAGTTTTAAAATATGGACTATGTTATCCTTTACCCTGTAATCTTATTTACCTTATTACTATCCAGACCAGCTTCATTCATCTCTTTAGTTGAAGTCTGATCATTTTTTCAACCTTTTAAAAGGTTGCTCTATGGGGTAATGCTGAATTCATAGCTTCAGTCCTCTAACTCAGAATCTCAGTTGTCACATAAATACCTGACGTTTCAGGGAATGATCAGTATACACAAATAGCTCAGTATCTCAGAATTTAGAAATAACAGTTTCAACTCCTGAATATATGTGATTGCTATAAGAGCTTACAATCTAAAACACTTTAAAATAGGCCCCAACCTCATAACTCATGCTCTCAACTTCAACTCTCTGAATTTGTGTATTATCGTTAGTCATATGAATGATGCATGATAATATTTGTCTTTTCATTTCCGTCATTTCATTCAAAATAGTGTCCGCAAATTTCATTCACTTAGTTGCATGCCTCACAACTTCATTCCTTCTTGCAGCCTCTCAGTAGTCCATTGTATGTATACACCACAGTTCCCCCTTCTATTCCTCAGGCATTGTACTCTTAGGCTCCCTCTGTCCGTTGTGAATCATGAACACTGACACCGTAAACACCAACCTGCAAATGTCTATTCCTGTTCCCACTGAGTTCCTTCATGTAAATACCTAGCAACAAGGTTGCAGGATCATATGGCGTCCCCACCCCTAGCATCCTGTGAAAACACCACACTGCCCTCCAGAAAAACTGCACATCTGAGTCCCTGCCATCAGTGAATAGGTACATCTCTTTCTACACTTGTTTCTTTATGTTCATTTTTAAAACAGTTTTATTCTCCTTGCATCATACAACCCAATCTAAGTAAATAGCCGTGCCTTTCCCACTATAATCTATATGAAGACATTTTCTTTTCTTCTGCAAAGAATCCATTCCCCTCCCCCATATCCACCACTTGTTGACATTTTGTTTTGTCATAATACCTTTGTTACATTCAGTGAAAGCATATTACAATGTTACTGTTGACTATAGTAACAGTGATTGCATTTTTCTTGTATACTATCCTATTTTCAACACCTTGCAATGTTGTTATTCATGGGTTCCCCCTTATGCAAAAAAATTTTCATATTTGTATATTTAATCACCACCACCGTTCACTCTATGCATTCCTCAGTTAGATCATCTCAGTCTTTACCCTCTAACTTTCCTTCTGGTGTCACACATGCACCCTGCCCTTCTCCCTCAACCATACTCACATTCAGCTTCATTTAGCATACTTTATTATTGTGCTACCCTCGTATAGTATTGTGTTCTCCATTTCTGAATTTTTACAATCATTCCTGGTGCACATTCCATATTCCTTCAGCACCAATGCCCAATCTCTACCCTCTTTCTATCTCTTGGTAACCTGTGTTTTTAAATTTAATATCAAATTCACTCATCAGTGTTAGTTCATATTAGTGAGACCATACAGTACTTGTCCTTTATTTCTGGCTAATTTCACTTAACATAATGTCTTCACATTTCATGCACATTGTTACATGCATCACAACTTTATTCTTTGTTACAGCTGCATAGTATTCTATTGTATATATGTGTATACAGTATATATATACCACAGCTTGTTTAGCCACCCGTCCATTGATGGACATTTGAGCTGTTTCCATCTCTCAGCAATTGTAAATAATACTGCTATAAACATCGGTGTGCTAAATGTCCATTTGTGTCCTTGCCTTCAGTTCCTCTGAATATGTACCATTAATGGGATTGCTGGATCACATGGCAACTTCCCGAAAAACCAATAAACTGCCTTCCAGAGCCATTGAACCATTTTGCATTCCCACTAAGAGTGGGTAAGTGTACCTCTTTTTCCACATCTCTCTAGCACTTATGATTTTCTGTTTTTTTATTTTGTTTTGTTTTTTGGTTAATGCCATTCTAGCAGGTGTGAGGGAATATCACATTGTGGTTTTGATTTGCATTTCCCTAATAGCCAATGAAGCATCTTTTCATGTGCTGTTAAACCATTTGCATTTCCTCTTCTGAAAAGTTATGTTCATGTGTTTTGCTCACTTTTTAATTAGGTGTTTGCCTTTTTGTTGTTGAGTTGTAGAATCACTTTATATATTCTGGGTATTAAACCCTTATCTGATATGTGATATTTAAATATTGTCTCCCATTGCATGGGCTGCCTTTTAACATTCTTTACAAAGTTCTTGATGCACAAAATTATTTAATTTTGAGGTAATTCCATTTATCTATTTCTTTTTCCATTGCTTGTGCTTTTGGTTTAAGGTCTAGGAAACCACATCCTATCCCAAAATTTATGATATTTCCCTACATTTTCCTCTAAAAGTTTTAGGGTCTTAATTCTAATGTGTGGGTATTTGATCCATTTTGAGTTACTTTTTGTATAGGGTGTGACATATGGATTCTCTTTCATTCTCTTACATATGGATATCCAGTTCTCCAAATAACATTTATTGATGAGGCTGCTCTGTCTCAGTTGGGCTGGCTTTACTGCCTTATCAAAGATAAATTGTTCATAGATGAGAGGGTCTATTTCTGAACACGCAGTTTGATTCCATTGGTCAGTATATCTATCTTTATGTCAGTACCATTTTGTTTTAAGCATGTAGCTTTATAATATGCTTTAAGGTCAGGTAATGTGAGACCTCTCTTCATTTTTCTTTCTTGGTATTTTTAACAATTCAGGATACCCTGCCATTACAAATAAATTTGGTTATAGGATTTTCTATTTCTGCAAAGGAAATTGTTGGGATCTAATTGGTATTGCATTGTTTCTATATATCAGTTTGGGTAGAATTGACATTTTAACCTACTTAGTCTTCCAATCCATGAACATGGTATGCCATTCCATTTATGTAGGTCTTCCATGATTTGTTTTTAGCAATTTCTTGTAATTTTCTGTGCACAGGTATTTTGTATCCTTAACTTATTTATTAATAAACATTTGATTCTTTTGGTTGCTATTGTAAATGAAATTTTTTTCCTGGTTTTCTCCTCAGATTGCTCATTATTAGTGTATAGAAACACTGCTGATTTTTGGGTGTTGATCTTTTACCCTGCCACCTTACTGTACTCATTTTTAGCTCTACTAGCTTTGCAGTGGTTTTTTTCAGGATTTTCTACATATAGTATTATATCCTCTGCAAACAATAAGAGTTTTACTTCTTCCTTTCCAATCTGGATGCCTTTTATTTCCTTTTCTTGTCTAATTGCTCTGGGTAGAACTTTTTTTTAACTTTTTTTATTGTATAGTTTAACATATATACAAAGCAAAGAATGAAAAAGCAATAGTTTTCAAAGAACACTACAATAAGTGGTTACAGGACAGATCCCAGAGTTTGTCATGGGCTACCATACAGTCCTCTCATACTTTTCCTTCTAGCTGATCCAGGACATAAGAGGCTAGAGGGCTGAAATACTTTTTTATCATCACCATTGACTTATTTTCCCTCTTTCTTTGTGAATATTAACATATATACAAAAAAGCTAAGGCTTCAAAGCACAGCACCACAATTAGCTGTAGAACATATTTCAGACTTTGACATGGGTTACAATTTTACAATTTCAGGTTTTTACTTCTAGTTGCTCTAAAATATTGGAGACTAAAAAAGATATCAATTTAATGATTTGGCATTCATAATCATTTGTTAAGTCCTATCTTCTATGTAAAATTCCACCACCAGCTTTGATCTTTCTATACCTCTCTTTGGGGTTGTTCGGGCTATGGCAGTTCTAAATTTATCATATTGGAAGGGTCAGTCACTACTATGGGGTAGGAATATGGAACTATGTGATGTTCTGGAGAGGCTGGGCTAGGTTTCAGGATTTATCTGGACCAGGCACCCATCTGGAAGTTATGTGTTTCTGGAAAGTTACTCTAGTGCCTGGAACCCTTGTGGAATCTTATATATTGCCCTAGGCGTTCTTTAGGATTGGCTGAAATGGTCCTGGTTAGGGGTTGGCAGGTTATGATAAGTAGCAAGGACTACCTGAAGCTTGTGTAAGAGCCACCTTCATAGTAGCCTCTCAACTCAACCTGAACTCTCTTTGCCACTGATACTTTATTAACTATGCTTCTTTTCTCCCTTTTGGTCAGGATGGAGTTGTTCATCCCATGGTGCCAGGTCTGGATTCACTTGTCACCAGGGAGACGTTTTCCCCTGGATGTCATGTCCCACATAGGAGGGAGGGCAATGATTTCCTTTGCAGAGTTGGGCTTAGAGAGACTGAGGCCACATCTGAGCAATAACGGAGATCTTCCAGAAGTAACTCTTTGGCATGCCTATAGGTAGTCTAAGTTTCTCCACTACCTACATAAGCTTCACAAGAGTAAGACTCATGATCGAGGGCATGGCTTATTGATTTGGGTATCCCTAAAGTTTGACACAGTATCGGGGATTCCCAGTTCCATATTCCTTCTCCCATCTCTCAGGGGACTTTGTCAATACCATTTTGTTATCTGCTTAATGTACCCTAAGATGTTTCCAGGCATTACAATAATCTATACAGGATTAAAGGACTGCTTTCTCATTCTGTGCTCTTTGTGCTTCAGTTGTTCAAATGAGCTGTACAGATAGGTTGAATTAGATCATGGACTACAGAAAATTTCACTTGCAGATCAAATAAACCTTTCTTCCATTGGTCTCAAAGAGTATGTGTGGTTCTAAAATATAGACATTGTCTTCCTTACCCCTAAGTTCTGAATTACTTTAACTCCAACCTGTTTGGCTTTGTTCTTATCTCTAAATATCAGGTTATATATAAAAAACAATCTCTCAAATGCAGAGATAATAATTAACACCCTGGACTTAATGTGTCTGCTCTAAAAGCTTATAATCTAGGCCCTTGTTTTCTGATAACCATTTTCTAAGGGAGACGGTACCATTGTTGTTTTTTTTGTCTCTGGCTTATTTTGTCTCACCAAATGTCCCACATGTTCATTGACATCATCACATGCCTCATGACATGTGATGTCAACCTTCGTTCATAAGTATGCACCATTGCTCACCAATCTACTTCTCCATCAGTGTATCTTCCGCCACCTGCATTCATTGAGCATCATGTAAAAAGTCCACAGTCTGTCAGCATTCTCAATTTTCGATAATTTCGTTGTTCCCAACAGACAGAAAATCAATAAACACATCCTGACCAATAAGGAAATCTAAACCTCTTTTTAACTCTTGTCCCTTACCTCTGCTGTTACTGTGGTAGTGCTGATGGCTTCCCTTTGAACATAGCTCATAGTATGCAATAGCAGTTTTCCCCCTGTACCCTGAACTTAAACATTCTTCATACAAGATTCGTATCTTTGAACTAAGCCTTAATGAGAACTCATTCATATTACTAGTGTGAGTCAGTGGGACACGTAGATCTATACATCCCCTTTCAATCTTGTTCATCTTCAATATGGTAATACTACTTCTAGACCCACTAGAGAATCACCTTCACTTCTATCTATTCCCCTACACTGGAGTTCAAACTCATTAGCCAACGGTTTACCTATCTCTAGCTTCTATGTATCTTTAAGTGCCCTATGTTCTGTATTATAAACCTTTTTACCTTTTCCATGGCCATAAAAGTGGATTCATACAATATCCGGGCTTTTGTGTGTGGCTTATTTCACTCAGCATCATGTCCTCAAGGCTTATCCATCTTGCCATGTATTTTAGGACTTCATTCATCTTATTGCTGCATAATATTCCACTGTATGTATATACTGCATTTTGTTAATGCGTAACAGCATGCTGTTATGACTATTCATGTGCAAAGGTCTGTGTTATTGCTTTCAGCTCTTCTGGGTATATACAAAGTAATGGTATTGCTGGGTCATAAGGCAACTCGATATTTAGTTTCCTAAGGAAATGGCCAAATAGTCTTTCATAGTGGCTGCGGCATTATACATTCTCATCAGCAGTGCATGAGTGTCACAATTTCTCTACATCCTCTCCAACATTTATAGTTTCCTATTTGCTTACTTATAGCCATTCTTTTAGGTGTGAAGGAGTATCTAAATGTATTATAAGCCTCTGATCATTCCTTTATGCTGGTCATAAAAGTGGAATCATATAGCATCTATCCTTTTGTGTCTGGCTGATTTCATTCAGCATTATGTCCTCAAGGCTCATCTGTCTTGTCATGTGTTTCAGGACATCATTTTGTCTTATTGCTGCATAATATTCCATCGTATGTGTTGTAGTTTGCTAGCTGCCAGAAGGCAATATACCAGACACAGAATGGCTTTTAAAAAGGGGAATTTAATGAGTTGCTAGTTTACAGTTCTAAGGCTGAGAAAATGTCCTAATTAAAACAAGTCAATAGAAATGTCCATTCACAGGCATCCAGGGAAAGATACCTTAGTTCAAGAAGGCTGATGAAGTTCAAGGTTTCTCTCTCAACTGGAAGGGCACATGGCAAACATGGCATCTGCTAGCTTTCTCTCCTGGCATTCCATTTCATGAAGCTCCCTGGGAGGCATTTTCCTTCTTCATCTCCAAAGGTCACTGGCTGGTGGATTCTCTGCTTCGTGGTGCTGCAGCATTCTCTGCTCTCTCTGAATCTCTCACTTTCTTCAAAATATTTCCTCTTTTATAGGATTCCCATAAACTAATCAAGACCCACCCAAATGGGTGGAGACACATCTCCACCTAATCCATCATAACAACCGCTCTTGATTGAGTCATATCTCCAGGAAGATGATCTAATTACAGATTCAAACATACAGTACTGAATAAGGATTAGAAGAAATGGCTGCCATTACAAAATGGGATTAGGATTAGAACATGGCTTTTCTAGGGTACATACATCTGCTCAAACTGGCAGAGAATGTAAAACAGATTTTGATTACTGGAGAGTGGGGTGCTGCTATTGCAAATTTGAAGGAGAGCAACAAGATCACCAATGAGATGAAGGGTTGTGTTAACAGTACAGAAGGACAGCTGGGCCAGGAAGAAGGTGTGGGGCATTGCACTGCTACGTGAGAATGACCAGGACCCAACCACCATGAGGAACACAGTCTTTCTCTCATGACGGTGGTGTGGTGTACAGGGTGACAGATGGCCACATACCTGCCATATGCCATCACTGCAAGAAGGTTATCAATACAACCAAAAATATTTAAAAATATAGCTGGGTTACAAACCCTGCATAGGGGATGGGTTGATCCTGAGAATGCATGTTTATCAGCATCTTAGCTAGGATGACATATCAGCAAGAGACATCAGTGAGGGCCAAGTGGCTGAGCAAGAAGTACATGGGGGTATGGAGGCGAGAGTCCAGTCTGATTACAGAATGATGAGCAGGTTCCCCGGCACCATGGCCAAGTACATGCCCAGGAAGAGGCAGAAGAACTCACCTGCTGCTCTGGATGGATGGGGAGCCCCAGGAGGAAGAATTCAGACACACTGCCCTGATTCTCCAACCTCATGCTGCCCTTCTCTCTGCTGGGATGGAGAGAAGTGAGAAATTTCAGGCAGCGTAAAAGCGTTTTATGGCCACCACAGTAAAGTCTTATTTTCTCCTGGGAAATAAGAATGTCTGGAGTTCTATTATCATGTAGTCTTCTCAAAGCAAGTATTTTGGTTTGCTAAAGCTGCTGCAATGCAATATATCAGAAATGGGTTGGCTTTTACAGTGGAGATTTATTAATGGACAATTTATAGCTCTTAGGACATTAAAATGTCCAAATTAAAGCATCAATGGGTGATACCTGGACCCTGAAGAAAGGTTGCTGACGTCTGGGATACCTCTGTCACATGGGAGATATATGGCCAGTGTCTGCTGGTCCTTTACTTCTGGGTTTTGTTGCCTTCAACTATAATTCCAGTGGCTTCCTCTGTTTCCTCTCTTAGTTTCTCCAGTGCTTTTCTCTCCAAGCTCTCTCAGCCTTTTCTATCCTTTATCCTCTCATAAAGTGCTCCAGAAAAAAGATTAAGATCCACCTTGAATGGGGTGGGTCACATTGTTCTAGTTTGCTGGCTCCCAGAATGCAATATACCAGAAACAGAATGGCTTTTAAAAAGGGGAATTTAATAAGTTACAAGTTTACAGTTCTAAGACTGAGAAAATGTCCCAAATTAAAGCAAGTCCATAGAAATGTCCAATCTATGGCATCCAGGGAGAGATACATTGGTTCAAGAAGGCTAATGAAGTTCAGGGTTTCTCTTTCAAATAAGAAGGCACATGGTGAACACAGTCAGGGATTCTCTCTCAGCTGGAAGGGCACATGGCAAACACGATGTCATCTGCTAGGTTTCTCTTCTGGCATCCTGTTTCATGAAGCTCCCCGGGAGGCATTTTCCTTCTTCATCTCCAAAGGTTGCTGGCTGGTTCTCTCTGCTTTTTGTGGCTTTGTCATTCTTCTCTGCTTTTTCTGAATCGTCTTCATTCTTCAAATCATCTCCTCTTTTATAGGACTTCAGGAACTAATCAAAACCAACCGAAATGGGTAGAGACACGCCTCTACCTAATCCAGTTTAACAACTACTCTTGATTAAATCACATCTCCAGGGAGGTCATCTAATTACAGTTTCAAACATACAATAATGAATAGGAATTAGTAGAAAAGGCTGCCTTTACAAAATGAGATTTTGAGTAAAACATGGCTTTTCAAGGGTACACACATCCTTTCAAACCAGCACACACATCTCAACTGAAATAACCCAGCCAAACGTCCCACCCACAATAGGTCTGCACCCACAGGAATGGATTAAAAGAGCATGACATTTTCTGCACTACATAACAGCTTCAAGACAGCACAGCAAGCAACATTCCTAACACCTAACATGAGTCGTTCAATGGAAACCAGAATTAATTCATTCTTCTTCCTTTTTCTTAAACAATAGCATTCCAGGCACTGTGATATTAATTAAAGATAAAAGAATAAACACCTCGGGAGCACCTGGCCAAGGAGACCAATGGTGTGAGTCTGCAGCCAGAGTCCATGTGTTGGGATTCTAGACCCAACACTTTCCAGCTTCCTGACTTAGGCAGCTGAATTTTTCTCAGCCTCATTTTGTGCTTCTGTAAAGTGAAGATACCAATATAGTATATTCATTTGGGTATTAAGTGAATCAACTGAATAATAAATGTCAATATCTTAGGAAAGTGTCTTACATAAAATAAGCACACAAATATATTTTTTTCTTTTTCTCATGAGCAGGTACCAAGAATAGAAACGGGTCTCCGGCATGGCAGACAAGAATTCTGCCACTGAGCCACCTACACAAACATTTTAATAATTATTTTTATGATAGGATAAGTATACAAATCAAACCACGATCAAATTTAAGAATTCAATAAAACAGGATCACATGATAGGCAGCAGAAATTCAGGATGCTGACCTAGAAGTTGTGTTAACCTGTCTGTGCTCTCACACTCTCAAAGGAATTTCTGGGCCCAGGTCCTGACAATGGGGGTGAATTCACAAATAGAACTTATCTTAATGCATGGTCATAAATTTGCCAAGATGTAAACCTTACTTCAATTCATCTATCTCTTTATATCTCCACATGCATCCATTGCCTCGAATTAAAATTTCACACCTAAGAATATCTTCCTGGAACCCTAGAAATGGCAGATGCTCTAAGATTAGGGGTATCTATTAGAATTCAGAGTTATCTGATTAACCACCAGTGTTATCAATATTGATCCTTAACACTGATAAAATTGACATGTAATGAGCACTTATGCCAGACCAATATATTTTTGAACTATTGCTTCATTTACTTTTCTCAACAGCCCTGGGAAATGGGTGTTATTTACACTCCATTATATGCATAGGCAAAAGGAGTCAGAAATGAGGATATTCATACTCAGTGACTTCTATAAGTCACAATTCTTTCTCTCTTTCTCATGGTTTTCTTCTTTACTCTTATGACCCTACAGTTTCTTCTTCTCTTTAATTGGAAGATGAGCCAAGATCTTGTGAGAAACTATTTCAGGGCTTTAAAAAGTCCTCCTGCTCAGATAACTGTCTTCATTCATATTTCTACACCCTTTTACTGTTTGCAAATAGCAATCACATACCTTCAGTTTCACCAAATCAGTCAATCTTTTATTTGTGTTGTAGAAATGACAATGATTTTTTTCTTTTGTTTTACTAATGTGCAAAGTGAAATCACTCATGCATGGTCATAAAGATATTGCCTGGTGGAGCCTGGTCTCAAAGGTAGGTTTATATATATTTTTTAACCTTTATTGTGAAATAGAACATATATTCCAAAATAAAGAAAAAGGAATAATTTTCAAAAAACGTTTTAACAAATAGTTACAAAAGAGATTTCAAAGTTTGGTATGGGTTACCATTCCACAACTTCAGGTTTTTTCTTCTAGCTGCTCCAAAACACCAGAGGCTAAAAGTAATATCAATGCAGTGATTCAGCAGTCATACACATTTGTGAAGTCCTATCTTCTCTGTTATAACTCCTCCTTCTCCTCAAAGATAGGCTTTTCTGATGATCTTTTCCCTAGAGAGAAAACTTTCCATTGCTGTCCATGGGAGTTTGGAAGACTAACTTAAAGTTACATGATAAAAATACCCATACGCATGCGGGAGGAATTTGATGTTAACACTGTCGTGTAAATATCTAATGGTAGATATTTGCTGCAGACCAGGGAATTGCTTGGGGTCATTAGTTCATGTCTAAGTTCATGGAGCACCAGGAGGAGGCAGGGACTTCATCCTCCTACTGAGGACTAGCTTCTCACTGGCACTTGCAAGGTCAGACTTAACCCAGGAGTTCAAACACCTTCTGCAGGAGCCCACAATGTCTGATAAATCCATGGAGCTGCAATTTAAGGGAAGGGAATAATGCAGGAGTGGTGCATTCACACTATACCTTGTGGCCACAAAAATTTTCAGGAATATAAAGAAGCTGTGTCCTGGGAGGTTGAGAGAGAGCCTTTAGATGGATCCAATTTTCATGTCTTAATATCAAATATTCTCTTCTGTGCAGTGAAGAGATAGAGAGTTGGGTGTTTCCACCTCCATGAGGCTACAATTTACTCAGTGCTTACTATGTAATTAGTACTTTCTTAAGCGTCTTCCAGACCATATCTTATAGCAATCACTATTATTCTCATTTCACAGCAAAACTGTGAGAGATCAATAAAGAGGTCACAAAGCTATTAGGTGGAAAAATGAAAAAGATTGAATGTAGGTGCATGTGATGCTAGACATGAACACGTGGTTACTAAACTATGTTATCCAAATTGAGGGTGAGAGTAAAAAACATTGAGCATCCAGGGACCCTGCTATTGTATATAATTCACATATAAAGATGATCCCAACTGATCTTCAAAGTGGGCCCATTTGGAGCTGCCCATGTGATTCTGCTCTAAGGCAAGTGGAGAATCAGAATGTGAGAATGTTAAGCACACACACAGACATACACACAAATGTTTGTATCTTGGTTTGAAGCCTTGTCTGTCCTACAGTCTCCTGGGTGAAGGAAATCAATGTGCGAGTTTGTTACATTCAACACACTGTCACAGATACACACAGTGCCAAAAGGTTATTTACAGACTTCAGGCTTATACACAACCTAGGTAAATATATATTCAGGGCATGAATCAGTTCACACAGAGTCATGCAAAGCTCACACAAAAATATACCATCTCATATGCACAACACAGCTGAACACAGAGAACTAACATTGAACCTATACAAATACATACCACATGAATTGTAGTCATGCAGTCATAAATATTCAAATCATAAACAACAAATGAAGTCATACATACAGCATACAAACAATAATAAATGCAAGTAAAATAAGCACACATATTGCTGAGAGGAAATTTCCAACTTGCTAGGTGAACGTATTCAGTGTGTTAGTTACACATACACAGACAAACCCAAACAACACAATACATGAACACACACACCTCTAACTTCTCTGATAGTCACACACATGCACACAGGGCTATAGAGATTTGGGGGCCCTTCTGACCTTTGCTAGTTATATGAGTGCAGATCCTTTCTGCTTTGTGCTGATACCTGAATCCTCACTTCCTGCCCAAAAAGTTCAGGATCCAAGATCAAAGAAGAAACGGCAGTGGCACAAAGACCTTTCTGTTCAGCAGTTTCAATACAAGGGCAGAACAATTTTACCCAGCCATAAAAAGGACCTAGAGTTCTATAGCCCCAAATCCCTGATTAGAGAAGCAAACAACTTATTACCCCTGGTGCCTTGGGAAGCAGCATATGTAGGATCCAGGGGGCTGGAGCTGCTCCTAGAGTACAGGAGAAAGTACCCCTAATGTCAGTGATACCTTGAGTGTCTGGTCGAGTTTTTGTTGGTTAAGCAAAGTCCCATTAATCAAGAAGTTGATCTCAATGGCAGTATCATTCACTATCATCCCAGATCTCAAAGATTCTGTTGCTACCAATGAATTTCTCAGTGTTTCTGTAAAGAATTCATCTTCTAAGTGTTTCCTGGAGACATAGGTGGAAAAGGATGGAGAGGTTTCACATAAAAAATATGCTCCAAATATTTCCATTTCTCTAAGCCTGTGGATTGCTTCCTCTATAATTGTCATGGAAGTTATGGTATCTTGACATTATTAAGAGTAGTCATTGGACCCAAAACTCAGAATTAGAGGACTTAAACTATAAACATCAGTATTACTCTATATGAGAACTGTTTAAAAAGTTGAAAAAGTGATCAGACTTCTAGAAATATGAATGAATCTGATCTGGATAGGACTAAGGTAAATCAGAATACAGGTAAAGGATATGATCCATATTTTAAAACTTCAACTTCTGTGTGAAACCAAAGGGAGAGAATTTTATTTGGTGCAAAATTCATATTTTGTATACTGCATTATGTAATTTAACTTGTATGTTCAGTTTATTTGAACACCATAATTACATGGAATCTTGTATAGGGCATAAGATCTTGTTGGTTTGTACAGGTCACTGTGATAACTCCATTTATCCCAGAGTAATATGGACAGAGAATAAAAAATTATTTGCAAAGTGCAATTCAGGGACAGGGAATAAATGAAGAAATATCAAACTTCTCCATTTGGAGAATTCCTGATATTCTTGCAAGCAATTCAATAGACTGAGCCCTCAATCTTGGGATTTGCCCCTCTGAAACATTCTTGCAAAGAAAAGCTAAGCCTACTTATAATTATGCTGGAGTCACTCCCAGAGAACCTCTTTTGTTGCTCATATGTGGCCTCTCTCTCTAAGGTAACTTGGCACGTGAACTCACTACCTTCCCCCCTACTTGAGACATGAGTCCCAGGGGTGTAAATCTCCCTGGCAACATGGGACATAACTCCTGAAGATGAGTATGAAACAGGCATCATGGTTTTCAGAAAGCCTTCTTGACAAAAAGGGGAAGAGAGAAATGAGACAAAATAAAGTTTCTGTGGCTGAGAGATTTCAAGCAGGGTGGAGAGGTTATCCCAGAGGTTATTCTTATAGATTATGTAGATATCACTTTTTAATTTATGGTGTGTTGGAGTGGGTGTAGGGAAGTACCTGAAACATCTGGAACTGTGTTCCAGTAGCCATGATTCTTGAAGACAATGATATAACTATGCAGCTTTTTTTTTTTCACAAGGTAAAAACCTTGTGTCTGATGCTCCTTTTATCCAGGGTCTGGACAGATGAGTAAAAAAATAAGGATAAAATATAAATAAATAATAGAGGGATAATAGATTAAAAAATTGAGGTAGATTGAAATATTAGTGGTCGATGAGAAGGAGGGATAAGGAGTATGGGATGTATGAGTTTTTCTTTTCTCTTTTTATTTCTTTTTCTGCAGTGATGCAAATCTTCTAAAAATGACCATGGTGATGAATACACAACTATGTGATGATATTGTGAGTCATTGATTGTATACTATGGATGGACTATATGTGTGTGAAGATTTCTCAATAGAAGTATTTAAAAAAGAGTAAATCATTGGTAAACCTAAGTTTCAGTCAATTGACAAAACTTAAAGAGTCAATTTTAGGTACTTTAATACCAACTAAAATCTAGCATTTCAGGTAAGCCCATTCATACCAATAATTTTGGCCCCATGTAATCTTTTATTTTATCCCCTTTTGTCTAATACACTTTAAATATATGTACTGGGAATAAACTTCCATATGTACCATCTTGTTGACACAAATTAACAAGGTCTTACACTTACTTTGGTCAATATGCTAGCTATTCCTGGAGAAGATTTTGCAATTCTCCTCCTTGGCTACTCTGAAATCTAGCACTTATTATGGGGGTGATGGGTCTTCTGGAAATTAGGCATCCATTTGCAAGGCAACTTCTTCATATAAAGTTATTACAGACACTTTAATATCTAAGAACTCTAAGACCTAAAATTGGTAAAGAGCATGGACTGGAATGGAAAGAAATTGTGCATAATTTACCATTGTAAAATATTTTACTTTGCTGGAACATCAAGCATGTCAGTGGATATTTTATGGATAATTGGAAAAGAAACCAATATAAATTATTTATTTGTTGTCAAGGCTTGCCTACTTTTCTAACAAGGAGGTATTTAGTGTTCAAAGGACAGCTGGCTGCAAATTTAATTAAAATTACAATAATTACAAGAAAAATTATTTAGTGAAAGCAGACTAAAAGAAAATGGAAAAAAAATCTTACAGGCTAATATGACTTGAAACATTGGGAAGAGAAAGAGGAAAATGGAAACAGAGAAGAAATGGGACAAAGAGAACAAATAGCAATGTGAGAGACTTAAGCCTACCTCTATAAATAATCACATTAAATGTAAATGGTATAAATAAACTAACTGAAAGGCAGAGATTGTCATAATGAATAATAAAACAAGTCCCAAATTATACACTTCCTACAAGAAACACTTAAAATAGGCACAAATAGATAAAAGTAAAGAATGCAATTAAATGTTTAAAAAAAGATAAACCATGCTAACCCAAATCAAAAGAAAACAAACTGAGCTTGTTAACATCAAAATAGAGTTGGAAGTAAAGACTATTACCAGGAATAAAGAAGGTTGTTTCATACTGACTAAGGAGTCAACTCATCAATATATAAAAAATAATTCTAAATGTTTATACAATTAGTAACAGGACATCAAAATATGTGGAGCAAAAACTTGATGATTCAAAGAAATAGACAAATTCACAATCATAATTGGAGATTTCAATACATTCCTCTCAATAATTGATATAACAAATGATCATAACATCAATAAGCAATACTGTCAACCAAATTGACCTAGTTAACATTTATAGAACACTTTCCCCAACAAAAGTAGAATATACATTCTTTTGGAAAACAGATGGATAAACCATGTTTGGGGGCCATAAAACAAGTTTCAGTAAATTTAAACAAATTTAAATCATACAATAAATGCTCTCTAAGCATGGTTGAAGCAAATCAGAAACCAATAACAAAAGTTATCTAGAAAAATTCCAGAATGTTTGGCAACTAAATAGCATATTTCTAGATAATTTGGGGGTCAAAGAAAAAATAAAAAGGAAATTAGAAAGCATTTTTAAATGAATGAAAATGAAAACACAACACATTAGAATTTGTTGAGGGCAGTGCAATGGTGGCTCAGTGGAAGAATTCTTTCCTGCCATGCTGGAAACCTGGGTTTGAGTCCAAGAGCCTGGCCATGCAAAAAACAAACAAATAAACAAAAAGATTGTTGAATGCACCAAAATAATACTTAAGGGGAAATGCTGGAAAAAAATCATTGTGGACTTCGGTTAGGTAAAGATTTTTTTAGCTATACCAAAATTACAATCCATAAAGAAGTACGTTGAAAAAATAAACTTCATGAAAATTAAAAGTGTCTACTCTTTGAAAGATATGATTAAGAAAATGAAAACATAAGTTACAGGCTGTAAGAAAATATTTTCAAATCATGTACCAGATAAAGAACATGAATCCAGAATACATAATTTGTTTCCATATGTAAATAAATAAACCAATTTTAAAAGGAGAAAAAGATTTTAATATACACATCACCAAAGAAGATATATGCATGGAAAATAAGCACATGAAAAGATGCGCTGTACCATTATTCATTAGAGAAATGCAAATTAAACTGCAATGATTTATAACTATACACCTATCTGAATGGCTAAAATTTAAAGGACAGATCATATCGAGTGTTCCAGTGGATGAACAGGAACTTTTGTACACTGCTAATGGAAATGTAAAATGGTACAACCACTCTGAAAAACAATTTGGCAGTTTCTTTAAATATTTAACATATGCCTAGAATATGATCCACTCCTAAGTGTTTGCCCAAGGAAACAGAAAACATGTGTCTAAACAAAGACTTATACAAGAATGTTCATAGTAACATTGTTAATAGGCTAAAACAGGAAACAAATCAAATGTTCATCAATAGGTAAATGGATAGAAAAGCTATGGTAAATTCACATAATAGAATATTAGTCACCAGTAAAACGAATGAACTATTGATACACAGTGCAATGTGGGTCAATCGCATAATACTTATGCTGAGTGAAAGAAGGCAGAAACAAAAAGTACATACTGTGTGTTTATGTCTAAATAAAACTTTAGAGGATGAAAACTAATCTATGAGACAGAAAGCATATCATTGGTTCCCTGGGGTTGGGTAGGGGAAGGGAGAAAAGGTAGGGGAGGAAGCATGGGGACACATCATCCTCTTGATTATTTGTGGTGGTAGTTTCATGAGTATATAATTATGCCAAAACAAATCAAATTATATACTTAAAATATGTGCAGTTTTTTGTATGCCACTATACCTCAATAAGCCTGTTTTTAAGTAATTACAAGAAAAGAAATAAAGGCAAGATCATGTTATTCCTCTACTGAATACTTTCAGATGGCTCCCTAAATCACTCAGAGTGAAAAATAAAAAACTTACCCCAGCCGTAAGTGTCCTACAGATTGGTCTCCCTATATCTCTAAAATTATCTCCTACTGTCACACATTCACTCAGCCCCGTCCAGCAATGGGTTCCCATTTTTGTCTCTGGAAGAGATCAGGCACTGTCTCACTTGAGAGCATTTGCCGTTCCTCATAGTTGGAATGCTTTTCTCCCACATATTCCCTGTCCTCACTCAAGTCTTTGCTCCGATGTAACATATTCAGGAAGCACTAACCAACCACACAATCTGAGATTCCACAGCTAGCACTCTAGCTCCCTCTTTTTATGTTCCCTTTCTTCATAGCAGTCTTTACCTAAACTTAGAATGTCCACAAAGATGCCATTTCCTTCCAGAGCTTACATTTCAGTACAGAGAACAATGACAATAAATTAAATAAATAAGGAAAGCATAGAGTGTATTAAAAGGTTAAAAACTGCTATGGAGGAAAGGAGCATGAAGAGGGGATCAGGACCGCTGGAAAGTAAAGCGTACATGAGGACTGATGTTTGTGACTTTCTGTTTAACTTGTATGCCCAGAACCTAAAAAATTGCCTGCCGCATAGCCATGCAATAACTATCTCCGCAGTATGAATTATGAACGACTGCTTTAGCTTTTTCCGATAGACAAGGAAATCTGTTTGGGGGTTAAAAGAAAACACTATTTTCCCAAATCAGTATTAATGAGGCATGGATAGGCTGTTCTTACTGCAAAAATTCCATCTTAAAGAAGAAATTAGTCTTCTTAAGATGGGGAAATTTGGTCATGGGATTGGCTGCTCTGTGTCCCCCATCCCCATTAAGTTCTCATCACAGACACAATCAAATTAAAGTTTATGTAGGTTTTAGAAAATCATCAAATGCACTTTATTACTAGCTAAGCCATCAAGAAAATGAGCATTCTTGAGCCTTACTAAAATTAAACTTTATTAAATATTTGTAGCTCTAGAAAACAATAGAAAAGAAAGAGAAATCAAAGACCTCACTGTTGTTTCACTTACTTCAACAGATATAAAACTCCCAGTTATTAAAAACCATGGTAACTTTTGTTCATTGTTTTCAAACTAACAAAAGAGTGTTCCACAAGACTTAAACTGACTCCACTTAAGGGTCCAATTGTTCATTTCACTATAGATAAAGAGAAGTGCCATATCACATATGAGAATTCTTACCACCTGACACATGAGGATAGAAACTCAAGGAGTGAGAAGATACAGCATAGTCTAAACTATGATCACATGTAGGCTAAGATTACCCTAAAGCTTCCAGATAGAGAAACTGGTTTTCCCTTTATAAAGAGGAAGCATAAAATGCTGTTGTCATATTTTCCTGTGTATTTTGCAATCCTAGCAAACCTCTCACAGCTCTTCAAGAAGGTGAGATAAAAATGTAACTTATTCAGAATGATCTACCCCACACCTGACTAATAAAAAATTTTGTACTTTGAAACCCACGAAGATGAATGTGCTTCATGCAATGCCATATTTAGGGTTATGGAAGAGTAAATGGAAAGATAAATAAACAGTGAAAAGGCTCAGGTCCCAGAGCATAACTGCCTATTTTAAAGGAGAGTTTGGGTGGTGCTAGAAACAAGTCTGGCCAACACACAATTTTTCAAGCTTCTCAAAAGTATCCCCAAAGCCAATTTCATATCTTTGTTTCTTAGGCTGTATATGAAGGGGTTCAACATGGGAGTCACCACTGCATACATCAGCGATGCAATCATCTCTTGGTCATTGGAGTTGTTCAATGAGGGGAAAAAGTACAGAGCCATAATTGTTCCATAAAATAAAGACACCACGGAAAGGTGGGAGCCACAGGTGGACAAGGCTTTGCAGATCCCCTTCGTAGAGGGGACCCTAAGGATTGAGGTCCCAATGCAGCCGTAAGAGACAAGGATGCCACTCAATGCAAAGACCATAAGCACAGCCCCTGCAGTGAATACGACCAGCTCATTGAGAGAGGTGTTTGAGCAGGACAATTTGAGTAAGATGGGGAGACTACAGAAAAAGTGAGGGATGGTGTTGTCAGCACAGAAGGACAGCCGGGCCAGAAGGAGTGTGTGTAAGAGGGCACTGCCACAGGAGAGAGCCCAGGATCCAGCCACCAGCAGGACACACAGCTCCTCTCTCATGATGATGGTGTAGTTTAGAGGGTGACAAATGGCCACATACCTGTCATATGCCATCACTACGAGAAGGAGGTTGTCAACACAACCAAAAAATAAATAAAAATACATCTGTGAAATGCATCCTTGATAAGATATGGATAGGTTATGAGTCTGCATGTTCATTAGCATCTTTGGGATTGTGACAGACGAAAAGGAGACATCAGTGAAGGCCAAGTGGCTGAGGAAGAAGTACATGGGGGTGTGGAGGCGAGAGTCCAGCCTGATGAGCAGGACGATGAGCAGGTTCCCCAGCACCGTGGTCAGGTACATGCCCAGGAAGAGGCAGAAGAACCCGCCCTGCTGCTCTGGCCGGATGGGGAGCCCCAGGAGGAGGAATTCAGACACAACACTCTGGTTCTCCATCCGCATGCTGCTCTTCTCTCCACAGGAGATGAAATGAAATGGGAAATGTCAGGAACTTAGAAATGCTGAGTTTGGCTTTTTGTACCGTCACATACTTTCTCCAGGTGTCTGTGTCAGTACACACACAATCCTTATTGCATTTCACTCCCATATTCCTGCCTCATCCATACTAGTTATAGAAAGACATCAGGTCCTCCAATGAAAACCAGGGATAATTGCTTTTTTTTTTCAAACCTGTGAGGGACACTATGATAAGCTCTAAGGAGAGAGTAGTAGATAAGACAAAGTCCCTTCCTTTGAGGAGCTCAAATCTACTGAGTAGCCTCATAAAGCACTGATTGAGACCATGGCTTTTCAGCCAGACTGCCGTGTGCTGGTGTCTGATTCTCGCTTTCACAAATTGATGTAAAATTATACTAATTCCTTAATCATTCTCTGTACACCTCCATCTCTCCCTTTTCATGTGTGCACATACAGAAACGACCTACTTATAGCATTATTGGAAGGAGTAAATGAACTAATACATGTAGTAATACTTAGAATATGCCTTAAACAAAGACGTGCTGAAAACATTAGCTCTCATTAATTGGCAGGCGAGTGACCAAGATACATGTCAGAATTAAAGATGATAAAAATATGAGGGTCCATTAAGCAAGATCAAACAGCTTACTAAAAATCAATGTATCTCTCTGTGCTCTGTCCCACATTCAGGGAAACTCAGGTTCAGACCATGGCCCCTGAGAATTAATACACCCATGGCCTTTAAATTATTGAATTTTTAATAATTTTGCTGATGAATAACTTTCATCATATCTGCCATTGCCTCTTTCTCCCCATCCATCTCCACTGCTTCACAAAGACTGATTCCTGAGCACACATATACACTGGGTGAGCTAAGGATTTGCCCAGTGACCTGCCCAGAGAACCAAGATCTACCAGATGCTGTAGGGCTAAGAAGTTACAGCAGAATTCATAGCCATCTGATTACAGGGCCAGGTTATAAAATTAACTATACCATGTTCCCAAGAAAGGTCAATGAGGAATTTGTTGTGGGTCCTGTAGCCTTCAAACCACATGGATAAATTGCTGCCAGCATAGCAAGAGCACTCTGCTTGGAGCTGCCTGTTTATGACTAGAGAACAAAGAAAGTTCAGACTATGAGTCTTTTTCACCAGATCAAGTGCACACAAATACTGCTGCATTACACATTTATCCCCCTCTCTTCTTATTCTTTCAAGGTGAAGAGAGTCTGAATATGAGTGTTTTATACACAGGGTCACAGGAACAAACAAACTCAAAGTGCTGTTTTCTAGTTCTTTGTTATCTATACTCATCCTAGTTGAAAACTATAGTTATTTGCACAGATTTCAAGTCAGTTTACATATAACTGTTAAATGAAACACTGCCACATACACCTCAAAAACAGCACACTGGTCACTCAGCCAATTCATAAACCATATGAACACACACACAAACCACACTAAATAACCAAGGATTGCATACAATTGAACACAACACACAGAAAACATAAAAAGAAGCAGTGCACACACACACATGTACACACACCAACACAAGCATACACCAGAACATGCACACGCATTGATAAATGACTCTGTAATCCATGGTCTGTGTGAGCGCTGTCCAACAGGACTTTCTGCATGATGGACTCGTTCTACATCTGCACTGCCCGATTCAGCAGCCACCAGCCTCATGTGACTATTGAGCACTTGAAATGTGGTTAGTGTGCCTGAGGAATCAATTTTTAAAATTCATTTAATTTTAATTTTAAATTATATGGCCACATGTTGCTGGTGGCCATCACATTCGACAGTGCAGAGCTAAATCTTTCCATGGAGAAAACAGCTCGTGAGTCAGGTGCACACTGAAAACACATGGATAAAAGGCAACACAAGCACACATGCACACGAGCACACACATCCTTCTCATTCTCACATAAACACACATATCTAGGCCCCACCTTGCCATGATATGTGTCAATCTTTGGTGGTCAAAGTGCCACCCATCCCCACCTTTTGTTCTTAAGATCATCCTTGGCTTAAGGATCTTTAGCATCTCACCTGCTATTTATGAGCACCAGAGTAATGGGCGGGAAAATCCCCATTTACCAGAAGGACTAAGTCTTAGGGGAAACAACTGCAAGCTTCTGGTTAGAGAAGGAGCTAAGAGAGCTAATTGCCCAATTTCCTGCTTTCCTCTTGAGATGGATTCTGTGCAGAAGCCAAAGGAGCTGAGCCATAGGACACACAGGTGAAGGTATCTGTGATGTCAGTGAGAAGCAGCAATGACCAAGAATGTCCCTGGCTCATGAAGAACCCACAGCATTGGAATCAGCCTCTCCATATAGTACAGAATAGCCCTGACAGAGTAAGGTCTTGTCCTTGCAGACTCCCACACCACAGACTCCAACCTCCACTAGAGCACAAATTCCACTGCCACTTGAGAGTTTGCAGGTCTCTGTACTCCCTTGTAATGCCCTGCAGGGCAGGGGCTGAGACTTGTTTAGGAGATGGTAAAATACAGCGTTTGACCCCAAGGGCATTGAATGCAGACTGATCAGAGAACAGTACCATCTCTGCCATTTACTCATCACTGTCCCTAAGCAAGGTTGTTAGTGGATGCTCAATTCCCATAACTGTAAAGTGTTGACAGCAACTTCACCTAGTTTATAAGGTTGTTCAATGAAATAGTTCATTTTTAAGTCCTGAGCATAGATCTTTAGAACATTATCAATGCCCAGTAAGTGTTGATTAATATTTTTATCCCTAAAGATCATGCACATATTTATCAGGTGCTCATACTACTTGGTAACAAAATACTAAGTTCATTCACACCATCCCTTTTTCCTTAATTCTTCTTGTACAAAAATATATATATATGTTTATCCAATATGTGAGATATTGTGTTGGGTTCTATAAACAATACAATACATTCTCTTTTAAGATATACAGTAAAAAATAAGTTTTGAAGAGTATGTAAAATGGTAATAAGTGTAACACAGTGAAATAAAACAGGGAAAATATAGAGAGAGTAGAGAAGAGTTAAGTTTTAAATGGTTGGTTAGGAAAGGTCTCATGTAGCTGATGGTTGAATTGCTTTTTAGTTTCTGAGAGGACCATCTCCCTCTCCACCTAGAGTTTTGCTAACCCCACCAAAGGATGAATCTTGGGTGATTCTATCATACTGCATTGCACACCACTCTGTGTGCAATATATTGGAGCTTGTTTCCTATATCACAAGAGTTACATGTATTTCAAGGTAGAGTCATGAAGCTAACTTATTTTCTCTCCCTAAATGCCTGGAAAAGGAATTCAATTAAAAAATCCCATAACAAGACAAGAAACCAACATGGTTAGGAAAAAACAACATCGTTAGAGAAAAGCCAGCATGGACTCACTGCTGAATTTCCTATGATCCAAGGAGAGTGGTGTGTGCAGGGACACATACAGGAGCGGAAGGCATAGAAACATGAGACTCACAGGTGAAAGTATCCCTGATGTCTATCCTGCCCTATGCTCTCCTCTCCGTTACAATGTCTACCTGGAAATGACCATGGTGGGATGAAGGGTTTGCAGTCACTGTTGGTGTCAGAAGTACCCAAGTAAGTCAGCCACTGTGCAGACCTCAGAATGACCTGGGAAGGGCAAGACCTGACTATAACTTGTTCTGATTTGCCTGCACTGAGCTCCATCACAATGCAAATATTTAAACATATAAATATTAATATGTGACAAAATTACACAAAGGAGAATGGAAGAAAAGAAGCTATTTGGAACAAAATTTTTATATTTTACTAGGATTTAGTTAGTACTAATCAGAAGTAGATAGGGTTAAGATAAAGTGTGTTGCTTCCTACTGAAACGGAGCTCGAAGGATATTAAGGAATGATGAGAAAAAAAGAAAGGAAGAATGAAAGAAAGAAAGACACAGACGGGCTCAGGGGTCTGAAGCTTAACTTTACATCAGACATCAGACTTCAGACAACTTTATTTTTATCCAGATCCTACTTAAATACTGCAGGGTAACAAAAGGCATGCATGCATTTCTTGAAAGAACAGAGAGCTTATTTTTCAGTGCTCTCTTCCTTCATACTTAAAATAACCATTTGGGGTAAACATTCTCTTCCTCCCAGACTGCTCTACATAACAATCTACACAGTTTACTGCCACCATTCTGAGGCCAGCTGTTTCCAACAAATTCTGCAGATCTTGTTTTAACACTTGGCTCCTACAAAAGTGAATATATAATTCCCAGACCAACCACTGAGAAAATAACACAAAAACTAACTTTTAAAAACTCCAAAAGGAATTAAAATATTATATCTGAAGTTATCTATTTAACACAAAGGAAAGCTGTAAGGGAGAATCAGATGAACAGACATGACATGAGGCATACAAAAATGGAAGGCAGAAATTCAACCATATCATCTGAAAATCAATTAAAGAAATCACCATATCAATATCAGAAAGGACAAAAGCCTTATGATCGTCTCAATCAATGCTTAAAAAACATTTAACAAAATCTAAATCTGTTCATGGTATATTATTAACTTTGTATCCTGCAACTTTGCAATAATTGCTTATCAGTTCCAGGAGCTGGTTTTGTTATCTATTTTTTTGGATTTTCTACATAAAAATCATATTTTTTTTACTTAGTTCCTTACCAATCTGTATATAAATCATTTCCTTTTCTTCTCTAATAGGATTAGCTAGGGCTTCCAGTATGATGTTGAATGGGCATGGTGAGGGGGGACATCTTTGTCTTGTTCCCAATCTTACTAGGAAATATCTAGTTTCTTATCATTAAATATGATGTTAACTGTAGTGGGTTTTTTTCATAGATGTTCTCTATCAAGTTGAGGAAGCCCCCTCTATTTCTATTTTGCTGAGAGTTTTTATTATGAATGGATGTTGGATTTTTGTCATATGCTTTTGCTGTACCTACAGATATGACCAGATAACTTTTCTTTTTTAGCTTGTTGGTATGATGAATTATGTTAACTGATTTTCAAATGTTAAATAAGTTTTGAATACCTGGAATAAATGCCACCCAGTGGTGGTATATAATTCTTTTGATATATATTGTGTTGGTTTGCTAGCATTTTGTTGAGGATTTTTGTATCCATGTTCATGAGAGATATTGGTCTGTAATTTTGCTTGCTAATAATATCATTGTCTGGTATTAATATTAGAGCACAGTGGACCTCATAAATAAGTTAGAAAGTGTTCTCTTTGTTTCTGTTTTCACGAAAGAGGTAGTAGAGAATTAGTATCATTTCTTCTTGAAATGTTTAATTAGTGAAACAATCTGTGTCTGGTGCTTTCTGTTTCAGAAGTGAGTGCATACTTTGCACGATTTATATTCTCTTAAATTTATTAAAATGTGTTTTATGGCTTAGTATTGTGCCTACTGGTTAATGTTCTGTATGAACTTTGAGAAGTATGTATAGTCTGCTGAAATATTCTATAAATTTCAATTAGATCAAGTTAGTTTATAATGCTGCTCAGTTTTAGCAAACTTTCTGACCTTCTGCCTACAGGATCTGTCAACCACTGACAGAGGGATTTTGAAATCTCCAACTTTAATGGCAGACTCATCAATTTTTCCTTGCAGTTTGATCAGTGTTTGCTTCATATGTTTTGACACCCTTTTATTAGAGTCAAACATTCAGGATTATGTCTTCTGGGAGAATTGAGCTCTTCTTCATTATATAATGTCTTTCTTTTATTTTTATAATGTCTTTCTTTATCTCTGATAGTTTTCCTTGCTCTGAAATCTGCTTTTTCAGAAATGAATATAGTTGCTGCAGATTTTTTATTACTGTTAGCAAGGTATATTTTTCTCCATCCTTTTACTGTTAACTTATTTTTGGGTTTATCTTTAGTTTCTTTTGACAGCTTATATGTGAGTTGTGGGGTTTTTTAGTCACTCTGATAATCTCTATCCTCTAATTGATGTATTTAGGTGATTCACATTTAAAGTGATTATTTATTTATCTGGGTAATATCTACCGTTTTTGTAACTCTTTTCTACTCATTGCCCTTGCTCGTTGTTAGTTTTTTTTTTATCTTCCCCCCTTTCTCTTCTCTAGCTTTAATTGAACACTTTTTACAATTCTTTTTTCTATCTTCTCTTAGCATATCAAAAAGTCAGACAATAACCAGTGTTGATGACAATGTGGAGAAATTGGACCCCTCTTATTCTGGCAGTAGGAATGTAAGATAGTTCAGCCACAATGGAAAAACAATTGAGCGGTTCCTCAAATGATTCAACATAGAATTCCCATAAGACCTTGTAATTCCACTCCTAGTTTGACCCAAGAAAAACAAAAACATAGATCCATGCAAATAGTTATACATTAACATTTACAGCAACATTTTTCATAACCAAAAGGTGGAATCAAGTCACATGTCCATCAGACTTTGAATGAGTCAACAAAATGTGGTGTATCCATACAATGATATACCTTGGGGCCACAAAAAGTATGAAATACTGATACATGCCATAATATAAATGAACCTTGAAAGCATTATGCCTAATGAAAGAAGTCAGTAAAAAAAAGTAATGTATTATAT
This sequence comes from Tamandua tetradactyla, assembly GCF_023851605.1. Lineage (NCBI taxonomy): Eukaryota > Metazoa > Chordata > Mammalia > Pilosa > Myrmecophagidae > Tamandua > Tamandua tetradactyla. Next base: position 43,625,403 of record NC_135328.1, read on the forward strand.
GATTCAATTTATATTAAATGTCCAGGATAAGACAAAACTATAGAAACAGAAAATAGAGTAGTGGTTACTAGGGCTAGAGTGGCTCTGTTTCTTTCTGACAAAAGGTTAAATATCCGTGGTAGGGTCACATAGCAAGTCATACCTGTAGTCACATACTTGCTTATCCCCAGAGTTCTGAGATAAGCAATCAGACAGGATATGAATAGAGAGGTGACTAATGAGTGACCTTTCAAAAATGTTTCCCTTTCCCAACTGCTGCCCATATAGGCAAGTCTGATAGCACCAAAGGAAGGAAAATTCCTTCCTTAATGGAATAACATGCTATTTCACAATGCATTGTGCCCCTACCCCGAACTCACAGTGTTAGACAACTTAAAGGTGCATTACTCACTGTGTACAAAGTTGTGTTCCAATAATGCCACAAATGTACAATAAAACAAGAGTCTTTCTGCATTTTTAGAGCATCAACTCCTATAGCACGCACCTAATACCAGAACAACTGAATGCATGAATTGCCTAGCAGCTTGGAGTGTAGTGGACACAGGGACCCTACAGCATACCTGTGGAGGCAGTAGATTTCTCTCTGGAGGCTCGGATCTTTCTAAGATGCTAATATTCCTGGAAACACCCTAAAATGAGATTTAACAAAACTAAACTAGAATCTGCAGATTAAGGAAGAAGCCACAGTCAAGTTTTATTTTGTCTTTGAAGATTTTATCCATAAACTCCATTGTGAACGTGAGTTTAAATTATCCGAAGGTTACAAAGGCAAATATGGGTTTCACAGTGAGGTAAAGTAGAACTTCAGGGAATCAAGGCTGCTGCCTTCTCACTCCTCCCATGTAATTACTGCAGTTGGGGAGCCTGGGATCAATGGCTTCAGGGACTTGACAAAAGGCATTTGGTGATGAGTTTCATAAGTAGCAGGTACCAGCGTAGTGTAGAAGTTTGGGTATTTTGAATAGAGTGAATTAATTTGGAGGCTAGAGATTTCAACATCTAATACCATAGTCTTAGCACTACATCAAAAGGTGCCAGTGCCCAGCCCCGGCACAGATACTGTGGAGACATATGCTTTGAGGTAACTATTTGTGCTTTGACAATGAGCATCCATGAAGGACTGAGAACCAAAACTCTTGTTTTTTCCTATGGTGTTTTTGGACAGGGTTTACTATATTAAATGAGGAAAAGGGCCATGAGTAATCACATATGTTGTATATCGTCTCAACACTTTGAGTACTTTTTGCAAAATTAAGTGATGTGACATTCCTTGTACTTGTAGATTGTGGAACACAAATATAATTTCACAGTTACAATCAAATTTAATATTCACAATCTTTCAAAGTAGATATTGTTTATTACCTGTTACAGAGGAAGAAATGGAGGCACTGGGAAATTAATATATATTTGAGTACTGTGGGAAGTCCTAAGATGCCTTCCAATGAGCCTAACCTGATATTCTTTGCTTTGTGGAATCCTCTCTCCTTGAAATTTTTGTAGATTTAGTGGCTCATCTCTAGGCAATGCAATATGACAGAGATGATGGCCTCTTAATTCCAAGGTTAGGTTGTGTTAGGTTGCAGAAGTTTCCCTCTTGGCTATCTCTTGCACTATCTCTAATTTGCTCACTCAGAAGGAAGCCAGCTGTCGTGTTGTGAGTTGTCCTATGGAGAAGCCTACAAGGCAAGGAAATAATGTCTGTACCAACAGCCAGGAAGAACTGGAGACTTAATAAGAGCCATTGAATGAACTTGCAACCAGACCTTCCTCCAAGTTGAACCTTGTAGCCCTGACCAACCCCTTGATTTCATCCATGTGAGAGACTCTGAGGGAGAAGCATGCAACTAATCTCTACCTAGTTTACTAAATGACTAAATTTAGTTAATAAAGGTTTCCTGTTGATCTAATACCTTATGCAACGATAGATAACTAATACAGAATCTAGTATCTGAAAGTGGAATGCACTCATAGCAAATACTTAAAAAAAAATCATTCAAAAATACCATTTGAAACCTAATGGTGAAAGGATAAGAAATGATTACTGTTTTAAGCCACTAAAATATGTGGCAATTTGCTATGCAGCAAGTCAGATATACAAACTGCACAAACAGTGAATAAAACAGCAAACCAAAAACCTATCCCTCTCTATCTCATAACTCCTCTCATTCCATTTTTGTTAATGTATTAGAAATTTTCACTCAATTGATAATTATTTAATATTACTTTTTGAATGGATAATGAGTTAGCCTTCAGTCATCACCTTAGATTGTGTTCACTTTGAACCATATTTTGCAGTACTTCATTTAAGCTTTGAAGGGTAATTGCACTTTTATATTGTATCATAATCTTTTGTGTTTCTCTTTTTAAGCTGATTTTCAAATATATTATTGCAAGGGTTTTTTACTTTTGTTCCATTTTCAAATAAAAAGATAGTTGGGCAATGTGCTCAAGGAATATTTGCTCCTGAATAGTTAGAAGAGAGACATTTTTAAAAATTCTCGATTAATCCTGAGAGTTATCCCTCAAAGTACGTGAGGGTCTTATAATGATATTAAGGTGATTATAAGCAAACACTCAGTTTGTAAATCAATCAGAAACCAAAACCAAGTCAAGCAAAACCAAATATTCCTAATTTCCTTTCTAAACACTGAAGTCCCTTTCTCTGAAAAAAAAAAAAAAAAGATGATCCTGTGTTCCCAGATCTAGCTATTTTCTCATTTTATCAGCAAATGCTTAAAAACATATCCACAAAGTAACCTGCATTTTCTTGCTCCTTGACACTGGCATAATTAGTGACTTGAAAAAAATCTCCCCATTTAAAACCTTTATTTTCCTACTCAAATTCCTGTGTGGTTTCTCTCTCCTCGTGGGATCCTGACTGATACAATATGGAGAGAATTATTGAACTGGAAGACAGGTTTTAGAGGACAGAGAAATAGATTCATGGTAAGAAAGAAGAATGAAAAATTCAGATGAACAAAATACAATTGTGGTACATACTCAAAATATAAAATATATGTGAAATTTTAGCCCAGAAAGAGAGAAGAGAGAAACTAAATTTGAAGCAGTATTTTATGAGATGATGGATGAGAATTTTGCAAAACCTGATGAAAAACAACCCAAATAAACAAGAAACTACGTGAAAATATCAGGATAAATATACAGAAAACTATACTTGAACACACAGTGAAACCACTGAAAATGAAAGACAAAGAAAAATCTTTATAATAGCTAGAAAATTATACAAATATCCTTCAAACAAGCAACAATATTTCTGATATCTAACATCTTAACATAAAGAATGGAATTCAAAGATAATGGAATAATATACTTAAAAGCCTAAAAAAAAATACCTGTAAAATGTGGGCATTATAACCACTGAAAATACTCTTGAAATGAAAAGAAAGAAGCACATTCATTTAAAGTTATTTAAAATAATTTATACAAAAGAATTTATCATCAATAGACCTAGCATAAAATAAATATTAAGAATTTCTTCAGAAAAAATGAAAACTATCCAACACAAACAGAGATCCAAAAGAATAGCAAGAATCAGAAGGAGAAAATAGGAATAAGATAAAAATACTGACTACAAAAATGTTTTATCTATGTATTACGGAATGTCAAACAAAAAATGAAAATTAATTTTCAAATTAAAATTACAGGAGAATATTTATTAGAGACAGAGTGTTCTGGAGTTCAAGCATTATTAAACAGAAGTAGAGATAATAAGTTGGAATAGACAGTATGCAAGTCAAGAATGCAAGACATAATCTCTATCCATGCCCCTCCAGAAAAAAAAACAAACAAACGAGCAAATCAAACCAACTAAGATTCAACAAATGGTGTGCAACAATGGGATTCGCACATGCAAAAATAATGAAATGTGACCCCGCCATACAGCATACAAAAAGAATAAAAGATATAATCTCTAGTATAAGCACAAAAAGAATAGTAAAATAGTGTTTGATTACCAAGTTAAGAAATGGACAAAATAAATAAGTATATAACTAATCAAAAAAGGGAAATAAATGAGAGAAAAATATTTAAAAGATGTGTCCAATGGAAAACATATAGTAATATGGAAAATATAAATCAAATAGATCATGATTACATTAAATATATATATAAACTAAATATTTCAGAAAAACAAGAAGATTGTCAATCTACATAAAAAGAACAAAACCTAACCGTACAGTGTTTACTATGGACATATCCAGATGGAAGGACACAGAAAGGCTTCAGTAAAAAGATGGGAAAATAGAATATAAACACTAACCAAAAGAAAGCTAATATCAGAAGAAGTAGATTTTTAAAGTAGTAGGCATTGCTAAAGATTGAGAGAAATATCACCCAATGATAAAGGCAGCAGTGTGCTGTTAAATAAATACCAATTGGCCCTCCAAAGGGTGGGAGGGAGGACTTGCTTTGCAGAATTGGTAATTTCCACAGGGCAAACATTTACGCTGTCTTAGTGTCTCAGTTGCCTTAGTGTCTCAGTTGCAATCACATATACCATAAAATGTGTTGGCTTAACAGCAAGAGTTTATTGGCACAAAATTTCAGAAGATAGAAGACTTGATTCTTCCTGGGATTGATTGCATTGTAGAGGGCTGGGTTCTCTGGAGTTCCTTGGTTTTCCTGTCACATGGTAAGATCCTTTCCTTTTTCCTCCAGGTTCCATTCAGTTCCAGCTTTTCTCTCCTTTCCATGTCCTTTTCTTCATAAAACCTCCAGCAGCAAGATTAATTATTTTACTTTGTACCTCCAGAATTCCTGTTTGGTTCCTGTTTATAATTTCCTTCTCTTTATTTTGTTCAGACAATGTATTCCTAATTTCCTTTCATTTTTTTGGGGGGGGTCCATTTTCTTTAGCTCATTGAACATATTTAAGAATGTTGATTTAATATCTTTGGTTATAGTTTTAATGCATGAGTTTTCCCAGTGATTGTTCCTGTCAGATTCTTTTTCTTTTCCTCTAAATAGGACATGTATTCCCTTTCTTTGTCTGCTTTACAATTTTTTTTGTTGATAATTGGACATTCTGAGTACTTTGTTGTTTCAATCTGGAAATCTAACTCTCCCTGTGGGATTACTGTTAAATACTGGCACCAATGATTTGTGATATTTTCAAACTGTTTTAGCTCACAAATAAGGAAAGGAAAAAATTGGGTACTGTCTCTTTAAGACCCCTCAGTTGCTTTAGCCTTTGGGGCTTGAAATGATGGTCATCCTCCCTGCGGGTCCTTCAGTGATCAAAAGTATTGATCAGCAATCTGAACACCTCCCTAGTTTTTGGAGGACAAGGTCCTTTTTGTTCCCCTTGGCACCAACAAGTTGCACCAGGAATGTGGACTAATCCCAAGGTGTCTGCCACATGGATGTGGGTTGGGATTTGTAGCTACTACAGGGAAGGTGAAATCAACAGTATTTACCAAAATTTAGCAGCTTCTTCATCCTGCTCTTCTCTGGGAGCTGCAGGTTTTCACTAGACTCCAGAATTCCAAAATAGGGGTTCAAGTAGTTCCTGACAGTTCAATTGTTGTTTTGATGGCTGGACTGTTTCCTGGAGCTTCCTCCTCCACTATCTTCCCACAATCCTCTCTAGTTGGTTTTAACACATTAATTAACCTCCATAAGCTTTAATTTCTTCATCTGAAAACTGAGAATAACAACTATATGCCTGGTACTGAGACCAGAGAGAAAACTTTCATTTGGGTTTTTATCTAGAGGAGATTACGGTGAACAACATCCACAATGTCTCATAGAAAATACAAATACTTTCAGCTGTTGTCCTCAATATAAAACGCTGTCTCACACAATACATCTGTGACTTTTTTCCTTACTCTTGAGCTCACTTTTAAACTATTAAAGTTGTGCTACAGACACAAAATCTCTGTGTTTGAGTCCTCATTCCTACGCTTATTATTTATTTGACTTTCTTCCTTTAAATTTGTTTGTGCAAAAAATATTTGTTGAGTAGCTACCATGTACTAGGCACTTTTCTAGGCATTTGTGAACAAAAGATTTTAAAAAAAAAATCTCTTTTCGAATTTTATACCTCTAATGGGGGCAGAAGCAGATAACATGATAAGTATACTGCATGATATATTAGATGGTGATTATAGGAAAGAAAACATAGACTAGGAGATGGACAATTTAAATTGTAGAAGCTGAGAGAGATTGAGGACATGCATGATGGGAGTGCTTAAATTTGAATGTTGTGGGCAGGCTGGCTTCACAAGGTGACACTTAAGCAGAGATTCAAAGGAGGTGAGGAGCACAGCTGGTATCTTTCTGGAAGAGGTAGGAGGCCATCTGGCCGGAGCAGGTAAGTAGAGGATATGATGTCTGAGAAGCAACCATATTGTTTAAGTTAAGGCCTTGTAGGTCACTGTGAAGATTTTGGTTCTTGCTCTCTGGAAAATGGGGAGAAATGCAAAAGCTTTACAGAAAATGACATGATATGATGTATGCATTAAAAGACTCCCTATGGGTACCATGATGGGACTTACGTGTAGGAGGGTGAGGGTAAAAGTAGGGAAATTGTCAGGAGGCAGTAATCCAGGTGGATGACCTTGGTGGTTTGGTTAAAGATGATGGTGGTGAAGGTGGCCATTTTGTGAAGGTAGAAACAACAAGATTTTCAGACTGATTAGTCCAGTGTTCAGGGGAGAGGTCTGTGCTGGAGAGATACTTCACCTTCTAGTGCTTCAGTTTAAATAAACAATGCACATAAAGCACTTACGACAATACTGGCAAAGGTCGAGGCTTTTCTGATATTTTCCTTGCTCTGTAAAAGCTACTTCTTATTTGTATCATTGTGATGCCGAGTTCTGTTGCTTTTTTGTATGTGAAGTGATTACTTTCATCACTCTTTTGAAAGTTTTTCTTTTCCTTCCCTGTGGTTCTTGGAGAAGGGAGAGGTGATGTAATATGCTGTACTGTTGATGGTAGTTGTGGCTTTTGTGTTTATGTGGTTGTGGGGATTCTATTCATTTTCCAAAAAAGATGATTATTTCACAAGTTCCTGGGTTTATGCGCTGCCAATCCTTCTAGATTTTGTTGTTTCAGTCAATCCCATCTTCCCTTAGCTACTCTATTTGGACTACTCTATGGCAATTAAAGAAGTGAAATATCTCAGTGGAAGAATCAAGAAAGGCTCACAAATAAGTGTCCATGTCCAACTTCATAAGTTAGGGAAAGAAAGAAAAAATAAACCCAAAAAGAGTTGAAATGAGGAGATAATGAAAGCATGAGTAGAAACTAATGAAGTACAAAACAAAGATATAAGTGACAAACAAGGCAGAGAATTATTTCTTTAAAAATGTTAAGAAAATAAGCAAGACACTTGCAAACTTCCCAGGAAAAAGATGGAGATGGCATCCATAAACAATATTATCATAAAAGAGAGAAAATACTGCATATATAGCAATTATTTAAAAGAAAACAAATTAAATCTATGTATTTTTTAAAACCAATATATTCAAAAATTTTCAAGAATAAACAGAAAATCAAAATAGAGCATCAAAATAAAACAAATATTTCCTTATTCCAATAAAGAAATGGAATCTTTAACTACATCTTCCCTTCAAAATTTATCAAGTGATTTCAACATTCAAAAGAACAGATGAAATTTGAAAATTAGAGCCTAATCTTCTGTATGATAAAAAATGCAAAAACCCTATGCAAAAATATCAGCAAAACAAATACAGGAATATATATGTGTGTACATATATATATATTATATAGTTTATATATGTTACTCATACATCATGATCACATTTTAGTTTACTACAGGAATACAAAGATAATTTAATATTAGAAAAATATATTAATGTAATTCATCATATTAATTAATAAAAGAAAAATCATATATATGGTCATCTCAAGTGATAGAATAAAATTGCTTTAGTTTGCGAATGCTGCTAGAATGCAATATATAAGAAATGGAATGACTTTTAAAAAGGGAATTTATTAAGTTTCAAGTTTACAGTTCTAAGGCCATAAAAATGTCCAAACCAAGGCATTCAGAGAAAAATACCCTGACTCCAGAGGAAAGTTGATATCTGCTGCTTAGGAAGGCACATGGGTGTTATCTGCTGGTCCTTGTTCCCAGTTCCATTGTGTACAGCTTCTGATGTCAGTGGTTTCCTCTCTAAGCATCCGTGGGCCCTCACTTAGCTCGTCCAGGATTCTGGCTTGCTTAGCATCTCATGGGAAGGCACATGGTGAATTTTGCTGGACTCTGCTTCTTCAAACTTCCAAGTCTATGTTTCTACTCTCTCTGTTGGCGTTCCAAGCATCTCCAAAGGTCTGCATCTCTGCCAGCTCTGTAGCAACTCTGTCCAAGCATCTGCATTTGAAGTTTCTCAAAAACATTCCCCCTTTTAAAGGAATCCAGTAAACTAAGCAAGACCTACCCTGAATGAGCAGAGTCACATCTACATCTAATCAAGAGGACACACCTACAATTGGGTGTGTCACATCTCCATTGAAATGACCCAATCAAAAGGTGACACCCACAACTGAGTGGGTCAATCTTCATGGAAACAATCCAGGCAAAGGACCGCACCCTAAACAGTAGGTATGGCCCCACAAGATAGGATCAGGATTACAACATAGCTTTTCTGGGGTACATAACAGCCTCAGAATGGCACAAATAGCATTTGGGACAATGCACCTATTCCTGATAAATGTTCTTAGCAAACTGGGAATGAAGACAAACTTCCTTAATCTACAAAGGTATCTACCAAAAACTTACCAACAAGTTTGATAGTTAATAGTAAAATGTCAAAAGCTTTCCCTTTAAGATCAGGAACAAGACAAGGATGCTCAATTTCACTGCCTCTAGTCACCATCATAGTGCAGGTCATAGTTGGTGCAATAAAATGAAGGAAAAAAAGATACACAAGCAGAAAACAGGTAGAAAATGTATGTTTTTAAAATATATATAATTTACAATAGCAATAAAAATTATAAGGTACCTGAGAATAAACCTAGCAAAAATGCATGACCCTTAGGAATGAAATCATTAAACTTTTTATTGAAATACAAATAAATTCATGTTCGTGAAAAGGAATACTCAATGTCTTGCAGCTTTCAATTCTCCTCCAGTTAATCTGTAAATTTATCACAATTCCAATTAAATCTGAAGGAAGATTTTATGGAACTTGACAAGCTAATTCCATAATTTATGTAGATTAACAGAGGACCATGAATATCCAAGACACTCTAGAAGAAGGCGGCACTTGCCTTATTAGACATCAGTATTTATTATAAATCTTTAACAATTAACAGAGTATAATACTGTTGCTCAGATAAAGTAGAACGTCAAAAAATACAGGAGATATCTTTGAAACATACCCACTGAGGGATGGAAACTTGCTGTATGATGAAGGTGTCATCAAATCAATAGGGAAATTATAAATGGTTCAACAAGTGGCGCAAAGACAACTGAATATCCATCTGAAAAATAATGTAATTGACTCTTTGCTGCATATCAAATGCAACTTTTAAAAATTGTGGTTCAGTCTCCTTATCTGTCAAAAAAGAAAAAACCGCATGCCTTTTGTGAGAAGCACTGCTCAAATATATACGAAGAACAGTGTCCGGCGCATAGTAAATGTCATATATGCTAGCTGTTGTATTGTTGTTGTTGTTATTAAGGCTTATATGTGAGAAACAAAACTACACATTTTTAGATAAAAATAAGGAGGAATATTTTCACGTCCTCGCGGCAATATTTCTTAGTGCTCTGAACTCATTTAAATGAAACACTTCTTTTCATCAAAAGACAATTGAAAGCAAGACGCACAAGACTTAAGAAAATATTCAAGCCACATATAAGTGACAAAGAATTAATGTATCAGTCAGGGTCCAGCTTGAAAAAGGGAGACACTTGAGGTCTTTTAAACAGAGGGAATTTGATATAGTATGCTGGGTACACAGACGATAAAAGAGTTGAGGTGCTAAAACGGGACTGGTGGGCCAACCCATATTTTAGGAACAACCAGAAGCCACCACCACTCTATAGGTGTGGAAGGACAATGGTCAAAGAGGTGTTAGCAGAGTCTAGAAACCAGGGCTTTCAGAAAGAGCAAAGTACACAGTGGGGATGTTTTACATGGGGAGGAGATACATTCAAAACGCATTGACTTCTGCGCTCTGCTGCTCCCATCTCCCATTGGTCCAACCTTCCCAGAAGTCAGTTGGCAAGTGAGTCAGGGTTCCCTGTAATGTGAATCAGAGCTGGGGAAGGGAGAAGGTGGAACTGAGAGTTCCAAAGCAATTAACTGGTACAGGATTGAATTTATATTGATTTGAGGAAAATTAATGTCTTTATAAAATTATGTCTTCAACTAGCAACATGGTATGCTTCTTTTTAAAATTTAGGCCTTCTTTTAGGTTCTTTGATATAAGTTCTACCAATTTCTTATAGGTTTATACTCTACTATTTTAAATTTTTGATGATATTGTAAATGGGATAATTTTGCATACATGTTTGTGAGATTCCTCTATTTTGTTATGTAGAAGTCTTTATTTTGTTCACTTTTACTGTTAATTGTCCCAATATATGAATATAGCACACTTTATACAATTAATCTATCCATTCTACCATAGATGCACATTTAAGTTATTTCCAGTTTTAGGCTGCAAAACTTTAATTCCTTCATTAAACATTTTTATACAGATCTCTTCTTGCACATGTATATGTGTTTTTCTGGAATATACATCTAGGAGTGGAATTTATACAGTATGTGTATCTTACCTATAATATATTATAACAGATTGTTTTCCAAACTGATTGTGCCAATTTATGCTCCCAGTAGCATATAGCTTTGATTGTTCCACATTCTTTCCAAACCTTTGTATCTATTCTCTGACTTCTAACTTTTTTCTATTCAATGCATGTGTAGTGTAGTGAATTTTCATTTTGATTTCATTTGAATGTCTCTGATTAGTAATAAAATTCAACATCTTTTCATATGGGTGTGGGCATACTTTTTTCCTGTCTTTCCCTATTTGGTTTCGAGGGATCCTGTATTAGTTAGGGTTCTCTAGAGAAACAGAATCAACAGGGAACACTTGAAAATATAAAATTTATGAAAGTGTCTCACGTGACCGTAGGAATGCAGAGTCCAAAATCCACAGGGCAGGCTGCGAAGCTGATGACTCCAATGGATGGCCTGGATGAACTCCACAGGAGAGGCTCACCAGCCAAAGCAGGAATGGAACCTGTCTCCTCTGAGTCCTCCTTAAAAGGCTTCCCATGATTGGATTTAGCATCACTAATTGCAGAAGACACTCCCCTTTGGCTGATTACAAATGGAATCAGCTGTGGATGTAGCTGACATGATCATGACCTAATCCTATGAAATGTCCTCATTGCAACAGACAGGCCAGCGCTTGCCCAATCAGATGAACAGGTACCACAACTTGGCCAAGTTGACACCTGTCCCTAACCATGACAGATCCTTATAAATTCTTAATATGAGTGTGGGGTTTATGAATTTTCAATATCTCTTACAAATCTGGCATTTATCTTTTTACTGTATTATGTCTTTTCATGAACAGAACAGAACGATTAAACCCAGTGTACATTCCCTATGCTTTTCCTTTATGGTTAGAACTTTCTTTGTCTTATTTAAGACCTATTTTCCTATCTTGAAGAGACACAGATTGTTATCCTTCTATTTTCTAAAGTATTTTTAATTTTCTTTTTCATACGTAAGTTTGTAATTTTTCGAGAGTTAATTTTTGTATATGGTGTGAGGTAGGGTTCCAATTTTATTTTTCCAGGTGGATTCTTAATGATCTTATGTTCATTTATGAAAGGACTGCTCTACAGTGCCTAATTTCATAAATCAAGTATATACTAATGCATGGATATATTGCTTGGCTCTCTATCCTGTGACATTAATCTTCTTGTCTAGTCCTTACCAGTATTACATAGTCTCAATTACCAAAATATTTAGCCTGAGTGAAAGAAATCAGACAAAAATGGTCAATACTGTGTGATTCCATTCATATAAAATTCTAAACAGTCAAAGTATTCTCTACTGCTAGAGAGCAGATCAGTGCCTACCTGAGAATAGAGAAGATGGAGTGAAGAAGAGAATTGACGGAGGAATGGAATACTAAGTGGAATGAAGAAATATTTTAGGGTGTTAGATATTTTTGCTGTCTTGGCTGTTGTGTTGGTTTTCTGAGTACATACATTTTTCAAAACTTATCAAACTGTACATTTTAAATACCTTAAATTAATTTTATGTCAGTTATATATTAATAAGGCTAAAACAACTTGAAAATAAACAAGATGATACATAAATTTATTAGTAGTGTATCAGTTAAAGAAATTTAATTTTTCATTAAAAATTCTTGCCAAAAAAAAAAAACCTCTTGGCAAAAATGGCTTACTGGTAAATGTTATTAATCATTTAATGAAGAAATAATACGAGTTCTACACAAACCTCTCCAAAACATTGAAGATCAAGAGTGAATGCTTCCTGTGGTAGGTTGAATTATGTTCTCCAAAAAATAACATATCTAATCTTAATTGGCAGTGGTGTGATTCCATTATGAAAAGGACCTTTAGAAGATGCTATTTTAGTTAAGATGTGGCCAACTGAAAGAGGTTAGGTCTTAAACTGGACTTGTGGAGTCCTATATGAGCAGAAGAAATTCAGTAGCAGAGAGCAAGAATGGAACCTGAGGACAAAGAAGAGAACATTGCCATGTGCCAGAAAAGCCAAGGAACCTCAAGAATCTCTGGCAGCCAGCCCAGTACACCACAATTTTCAGGGGGAAAGCATTGCCTTTATGATGTCTCTATTTTTTACTTCTAGCCTCAAAACGATGAGCCAATAAATTCCAGTTGTTTAAGCCAATGATGGTGTGGTAATTGTTTTAGCAGCTGGGAAACTCAGACCCTACACTACTCATTCTACTAAGCCGGTATTATCTTAATGTAAACACCAGATAGAAGAAAAAGATACTCTCCATCAGACTCTCTCAAATACAAAATACAGAATACGAAAATTCCTACACAATTTTACTGAATTGAATACAGTATATAGAAAGGGAAAAACATGGACATTCTGGATTTAGTAAGCTTTTATATTTTAAAAGGCGTTTTAAAAACAGTCCATTGGATCTTCATGTCAGCACTTTAGGAATGTTCAGATTTTTTATAGTTACAAGTTACATATTACTTTAGACTTCTTAAAAATAAATTCAATTTATGAAAATTAGTTTTTCTAATCAATTATATTGACTTTTATTTAATTTTTCAAATATTTTTCTATGTACAATATGTTGATATTTTGCCAGCTTTTAAAGTAACACATTCACTTGGTTTGTTACATTTAGGAACTAGTAGTATATTTACTAATGTTATTACTGCCTAGTTGATTTCTTACTTAACTTACCTTTTAGCATTTTAAGAGTGATCATTTGTGGAACTGCTTAATTTACTAATTAACCTTCAATGAATTGTCTAATTTTATGTAAAGTTGTATAGAGGTCACACTAAAATGGTATTCTTAATCCCTATTAGTTTGCTCTTTCCCTTGCGTAGGAGGTCATAATTGGAGGAAAAAAGTGACATGTGGACTAGGGCTTGCACTTAGGGTGACTCTAGTGGTCTCTCTGTTGGGATGTAACAGGCCAATTTCACAATCTGACACTTGACGAGTCTCTATTATGTGTCCAGATGGTGCTATTCTCTGGGTATGAGTGGAGAGGGGAGGAGTAAAGTATACAACCTCTGTCCTGGTGGTGATTATAACTCCTTGAGAAGAAATGTGCTCCAAATAGAAGGGTAGATTGTATGTATAATTGAGTGCTGAGGATTGTGTCAAGTGGAGAAGAAAGAATCTTGAGAAGAATCCTGTAAAAATGTCCATTTTTTATGAAGTCCCAAGAGGGACAACAAAAGTGGTGTAAAATAGGGTTGGTGGATCTACTGAAATCGGAATCACATAAAGTGCTGCTCTTTATGGACAGCTTATACCTCTTTTATAGATGGCATAGATTATTACTGAAATCTGAAGATTTTACTAATCAATTAATTTTGTCATTCATTCAGTATTATAATTATATATCTTTAGATATACAGGCATACAACTACATTTTTCAGAAGATACAAAGATAATACTAATCAGAATTAATGTTTATTGTGCAATTATTATATGTTTTAGCATATAGTATTTCTTTTCATTTAAATTTTTTGGGAGGTTTTTGTGCATGGGCCAGAAATCAAACCTGGATGGCGGGCAAGCATTCTCACACTGAACTTCCCATGCACCCTATTATCATTTCATTTTAATAATCACATCATTATGACAATACTATTATTATCTATACATTTCAGCTCAGGAAATAAGGTTGAAGGAATTTGCTTTAATTGTTCAAAGCCAACAAATAATGGCTGGCAGTATCCACACTCAATTCCAGTATTCTCTGACCTGTTCACTGACTACATCAGAGTAGGAGTGGGACTGACCACTCTTGCTTCCCAGGTGGAACTCTGAGCAGGCAGAGAGCAGCCCAGGATGTCCCCAATTTCCAGGACCCTCTCAGGTGACTCTAGGAGCCCAGACCCTCCAGTCCCTGTCCAGCCTTCTCCCCAAGGTATGAGGGAAAATTGCAGGCAATTAGCCTACTTGATCATTTCCTTCACGAGGAGCTTAGGGACTTTATCTGGCTCCTCTCTGGTTGGTAAAAGTAACCTCCCGCTTATTTCTCTGGAGCTCAAGGTCATACATAGGCAGGTCTAGAGGTCAGGGCTCACAGAATCTTTCACCACTCTTGTTTTCGTGTTATCACCAGAAGTGGAGGACTCTGGAAAGTGGATCAGAAAGTGCCTGAGCTCACCAAGGTCTGGCAAAGGTCACAGTGAGCTGAGAATTTTCCACTGGCGCAGTGTATCTGTGTGATTATAGATCTGCATATGTATATTCTGATGGGTCTATGTGGTTTTTATTGCATATATAATATAATTGAATGCTTATTTTCTTTGTCACTTCAGTCTCGTGTGTGGTGATTTTGTGTGTGTGTGAATAATGGTGTGTATGATATGTAACTGACTCACAGCCTGCCTTTCCCCACTTTGACCCAAAACATTCAGCTCCAAATAGGGCTCGATTAAGGAAGGTTAGCACTTGTGTGCATGATGGAGTCTCTTACTCCATGTTTCTAATACCAAATATTCGGCCTGCTCTCCTTCAATAATTCCCACTTTTTTACCATTGGACTGACATCACAACCAACTAAATGAGTGTGGAATACGGAGGAAGACTGATGTGCACCCTAAATACAAGTTTTCTGATTTTTCCTGTAACCTGCATAGAAGAGGAGGTTTGATAACTCTGCTCCACGATGTGATTACATGAGATCTTCTGTTCATTTATGAGATTTATTTGCATGTATGTGAGATTTGTGTGTGTTTGGTGATTGTGATTGTGTCTTACTTTTTATGTTTGTCAAAGCTTCCAAAATGCAACACACAAGAAATGGATTGGCTTTTAATAAAAGGGGCTTTATTTAGTTAGAAACTTACAGTTCTTCAAAGGAAAGGCAGCTAACTTTCATCAGAGGTTCTTTCTTACACGAGAAGGCACATGGCGGTCTCTGCTGGCCTTCTCTCCTAGCTTCTAAGTTCCAACAGCTTTCCCCAGAGTGATTCCTTTCTGCATCTCCGAACATCGGGGCTGAGCTCTGAGTGCTGAGAGGAGGTATGCTGAGCTGCTCGGGCTGTGCTGCACTAAGCTCTCTCTTTTAAGCCTCCAGCAAATTAAATTAAGCATCATTCATTGTGGAAGGCACCCCCCTAGCCAACTGCAGATGTCATCAGCCATAGAAGGGTTTCACATGCTAATGGTTCAAGTCCACAGCAACAGCACTAGGCCATCACCTGACCAGTTGACAACTGAACCTGACTACCACCTTTGCCACTTGTTTAATCATAGACGGTGATCGTGTGACTGCATGTGAGTGAATGGGGTCCAGAGGACTCGCACACTGCCCGCCTGCAACTGTGCTGTGTGGAGGCCCGGGGGGCTGGAAGGCCTCACCTGGAGGTAGGGTTTGACCAGGTGAGTTCTATATACCCTGAATGTAAAGGGACACATGTGTGCAATTGGTGTCTTTTTTTAAAAATTATTTTGGTGTGATTCATGTGACATTGTACGTCTGTTTTTTCATATTGTGCTTTATTTGTGTGTCTAGACTCAGGGAATGAGTTGTCTATGTCATATATGATGTGTGTTTTAAATTTGTCTTGTGACTGTACCAGTTTTAGTGTTTGTGTGTGGCTGTACTGATTCTTGAGTGTTGTGCATTCAATTTTAAATATTATTTGTGAGTTGTGTTTATATGATTGTGTGCATAACTGAACCACACAGCTACTATTGTTTATAGGTGGCTAGAATTCCCAAATCAGTAACTTGTGTATGTGTATGTAATTCATGTAATGTTTTAGAGGTTTCTGGTTGATTCTATATACAAAAGTATGTCCTTAATTGTCTTTCCACAGTGCCATTTCTGGTAGGGGCAGGCAGGTCCTTGTGCATTTCCGCCAGTGAGCAGGGATCATGTTCCAGTGCGTAAGAGATAACTGTCTGCTGTGGTCAGTCTGGGCTCAATCTTCTGTCTCATCCTTAAAAGTGTTTGTTCTCCTAGGGAGTGACATCAGTGCTCTGACATTCCGTTTCCTCACTGGTAAAGGAGGGTTAACTATTCCTAACTTGCAAGGCCTGTTAAAATTAAAGGAACAAACACACGTCACTCAGCACAGGGTAACCTAGACATAGAGACTTTACATATCTTGTTCTCTATTCAGTGTTTAGAGTATTATCTAGGATAAAGGTTGTATTCATTAATTATTCATTGAATAAAGAAAAAATATCCCCTGGTTTCCATGGAATGAAATATTGTTGGTTATTGTGAAATGTAATGCATCATTAAAGCCAAAATGGAGAGACCTGTGATTCATGTATCAATAGTGTGTGAAGTAAACATGAATTGCTAAGAATCAGTAATACTATACTAAAAGGACATTACCATGATGTTACAGCCATGTTCACTATTTTTACATCCTTGACATTTCCCACTTTTCTTACTTTCCAAGAAGGAAAAGAGCAGCATGCGGATGGAGAACCAGAGCAGCGTGTCTGAATTCCTCCTCCTGGGGCTCCCCATCCATCCAGAGCAGCAGGGCAGGTTCTTCTGCCTCTTCCTGGGCATGTACCTGACCATGGTGCTGGGGAACCTACTCATCATCCTGCTCATCAGGCTGGATTCTCGCCTCCACACCCCCATGTACTTCTTCCTCAGCCACTTGGCCCTCACTGATATCTCCTTTTCATCTGTCATTGTCCCAAACATGTTGATGGAAATGCTAACTAATCATAAAACCATTCCCTATTTGGGGTGCATTTCCCAGATGTACGTTTATAGGCTTTTTGCTTGTGTTGATTGTTTTCTTCTTGCAGTGATGGCTTATGACAGGTACGTGGCCATCTGTCACCCGCTGCACTACTCCACCATCATGCGGGAGGAGCTGTGCATCTTGTTGGTGGCTGGGTCCTGGTTGTGCTCCTGTGCCCATGCCCTGCTGCACACCCTGCTCCTGGTCCACCTGTCCTTCTGTGCTGACAACACCATCCCCCACTACTTCTGTGCTCTCACAGCCCTCCTAAAGCTGTCCTGCTCAGACACTTCCCTCAATGAACTAGTCATTTTTACCGAGGCAGCTGTGATTGTCTTCATTTCAGTGAGTACCATTTTTGGCTCTTATATCTACATTGGGGCCACCATCTTCAGGGTCCCCTCCACCAAGAGGATCTGCAAAGCCTTGTCCACCTGTGGTTCCCACCTGTCCGTGGTGTTTCTGTACTATGGGACTCTTGCCATTGTTTACTTCTTTCCTTCCACAAACAATTCCAAATTTGAGGATATAATTGCTTCAGTTATGTATACAGTGGTGACTCCCCTGCTGAACCCCTTCATCTACAGCCTGAGGAACAGAGACATGAAATCTGCTCTGGGGATTCTAAGAAGGAGGATGACTTTTGTCAAGTGACAGTTAGCCGCTCATGTTCTTAATTCTCCCAGTGATACCCAGGGATGACTCCTTGAAAAATTGCAATCACCAAAATAATGGACACATTTTATCAAGTGTGGACTCTGTTTCTCCACTACTTAAATCATGGCAGAGCTTGTGAATTTATTTGACTAATAGATTTACTGGAATGATATTGCAAGTAATCCATGTCAATGTCATCAATGTCTTCAAAGATTCTTTCCCAGCAGCTCTTAGACTTTGAGACCACGTGTGAACCAGCTTGAGTTAGGATGCCTGAAGATAGGATGAGAAACAAGATGTCCCAGGAAGCCATCAGCTAGTCCCCAGGTGATGTGGTAGATGATTCAGAGGCATGTGACCCTTCCTTATTCCAGCTGAGCTTGGCCAGACTAGAGGCACCATCCAATGAGCCCAGCCCCAGCCCCATTGCCAACCATCAGAACTGTGATGTGAATAAATCATTGTTTAACTCACTAAGTTTTGAGATTTTTTTTTAATGTCACAAAAATACAGGGTGTGCCCTTGTCTCTGGCATACTCCAAACTGTCCTTTTCAATGCTCCTTTCCTCTTTTTGACTCCTGCTTAGCTTTTATTCCCTGCCTATTTTTCTAGAATCCACAGAATTCAACACCTACAGGTTCACAGAAAATATGTTGTATTCTTCATACCCAACTGCCTTAGCTTTAGGTGTATTCATTTGTTCCCCCATTCTTGCATAAACCTCGATATCTCACATTCCCAGTGACTCTCATTTCTATCAATTCAATTTTGTGAACAATATTCCTAATCATGTTAGGTAAGTGCCTTATCTTTTGAAAGAGACATAAATGTTTTGCTATGCCACTGAAATTCATATATGCCTTTTTCTGAAAGACTGTGGTACATAAGAAATATGTTCCCTTTTTAAGAACAAAAAAAATTTAGACTAAGATTAGAGGCCTGAATAATATCACATTTTGTATATCTTTTAACTCCTTAAGTTACAGATGCCATAATGAAGAGATAAGAATTTGCAAAGGTAATATGATACCTGTATTGTTTAGGTAAAAATTTTCAGTTGGATCCTTACAGTTGAGTTTGTTTCCAGATTTGGTGAATATTATTTTAGATACCTAGCATAAAATGGGTAATTTGAAATTGAATGATAAATCATAATGTTTATCTTTTATGTAAATGTGATTGCAATCATATTTTTACTTTCACCATTACTTGTCTTTTATTTTCTAAAGTTATAGAAAATATATGTACATCCAAGTTGTTAAGCTAATGGAGTTCAGAATGCTGATCTTTTAAATGTATTTGTGAATTAAAATGGTGTGCCTGATGATTTGTTAAAATATAGCTATATTGCAAAGATTTAGCCTTTATTTATCCTTAGATTTGATTGTGCCTGTGAGAGGAATCCACAAGAGAAGTACAGAGCAGTCAATCCTATTACTGAATTCCTAAAACAAAGTAAAATATATTTTTTCCCTGTGAGACTTTCTGGGAATAGCATAAAATGCCTGATAATTCTAGACGAATGAGTAAACTTTTATTGCCCAACAGCAAAAGTGACTTCCAAGTAAGAGAAAGACAAATATCATTTATTCTTTATCAGTTATTTAGCATGTTCCTGGATATTTCTATAAATGCACAAATAGGAAACAAATATACTTTTGCTTTGTAGAGCTTAAATTTAGTAGGAAAAAATGAAAACAAGCATAATAAATCAGTAGATATCATGGTATTTAAGCAGTATAAAAAGCAGCAGGTTTATTTACTCAACCTGTGTCATTCTCGTTGCATGGATAAGAACTTCATTCCTTTTTATAGCTGAATAATACGCCATTGCATGCATATACCGCGTTTTGTTTATCCATTCATCTGTTGATGGACAACAGGGCTGCATCCACCTTTTGGCAATTTTGAATAATGCTGCTGTGAACATTATTGTACAGATTTAATGTTGAGTGAAGCAAACCAGACACAAACTTACAGTATTGTATGACTTTAGGAAATACAATAAATAAATTCATAGCGAAAGTTGATTACGGTTACCAAGGGTCATGTCATATATTGAATTATGATCCCAAGACAAAGTTATGTTCTTAATCTTAATCTGAATTCCTAGGTGTGTGCCCATTTGTAAATAGGTCCCCCTGTATTATCAATTTTAGTGTGGACTCACTTGTGAATAAGATCTTATGCATTTCTATTACATGTGGTCAAACTGAATGAAGGTGGACTTTAATCTGTATTTCTGGATGCCTTATAAAAGAGGAAATTCAGAAACCAAAATCAAAGAAAAGCTGCATTGCAGACACAAAGTGTGAAAGACAGCCCTGTGATAGGAAGCAGAGACACAAGACCGGAAATCCCAAGGCTTTCGAGAAGCCTGCACCAGAATGCTACAGACTTCAGGAGAAATCAAGCACTTGGTGATGCCTTGATTTTGGATTTTTTACCTCTAAACTGTGAGTCAATTTCTGCATTTAACCAAACCATTTTGTGGTGTTTGTCATAGCAGCCATGTTAAATTATGACAGGGGGTAAGAGGAATGGGGAGTTATTGCTTAATGGGTATAGAATTAAGAATGGGTGATAAAAGACATTAGGCAATGTATGTTCATGATGGTAGCTCAATGCAGTGAATATATATATATATGGGGGGAGGTGCATGGCCCGGGAATTGAACCCAGGTCTCCTGCATGGAAGGTAAACATTCTGCCACTGAACCACTTGTTCACTCCAATTGAATATTTTTTAGTATCACTTAATTGTACACCTGAAAGTGGATAAAATGGAAATTTTGAGTGGTACATGTTAGTGTAAAAAAGTCAAAGATTAAAAACCAAGTTCATTGAAGACATCAGGAATGATGGGAATAAGTTGCAATTGCAATTGTGCAATGAGGATTGGTTTCATCAAGAAGGTAATATTTGAGAAAGAATCAAAGGTGATAAGCCATGAAGATATTTTTAGGCAAAACATTCAAGGAAGTTGTGATAATAACCTAAAAATTGCACAGATGGGTGAGTGCAAGTTATGCTACAGGAATAGAAAGGAGGTTAGAGTGACTGGGCTGGAGTGAGGAGGTAGAAAAAGAAGTTGGAGATAATTTTAGAGCTAACAGGAGTGCAAGTCTTTTTAAGCTTTACAATTTGATTTTTCTTCTCCACAGATGAATGACATAATTCAGCTTAAAAAAAGATTTTCCTGGCTTCTGTGTTAAGAATAGACAGTTGGAAAAGGGTCATGTGGGGCAGGAGGGAGAACATCTGAGAAACTATTACATTAGCACAGTTAAAAAATGCTGCTCTAGGCTGGTAGCAGTGGAGGTGGTAATGTAGTAGGAAGCTAGAATGAATAAAAATTGCTGATGAATTGAGAGCAGTTGAGAGAAAGATAAAAGTCAAGGATTACTTCTACTTTTTGATTTGAATAAACTAAATTACTAAATGCCAAATAATCTAAGCAGGTGATGTGTTTTACCTCATTTAATCCTCTCAACTACTTTTAGGGATGGGTTTCCCATCACCCACACTGAGCAATTCTAATGTGGGAAATGATGTAATCATGTCTTATTTTGACTGGAAGTGTCAAGGAAAAGACACTGGCAAACATCACAGAGACACTCTATACAGATGATCTCTTCAGAATTCTCAGACAATCCATCATTTTCCCTAATACCCTAGGTGGCTTCCTTCAGGGAACATTATCAAGTGTGTACAATTTGACAACTTCTGGTCAGCCAGTTTTCTGGGAATGTCTCCAGTTTTTCTTCATTCTCCATCTGTATGAATACTATTTTCATCCTTTGAAGCATAACCACCTATTGTTCTTATTTATTATAGTATTTATTGTTTGATCTCAGGAAAAGAATTTTAAGAGCAAAAGGAACTCTTGATACAGGACCCCTCAGCCCCTGCAGTCCCCCACCTGTCAGCTTCCCTGGCAGGCCCAGAGATGCTGGCTGGTGCTGTATTCTCCAGATGGTGGATGAAGATATCCTAGATATCTAGAAATATATTCATAATCTGTTTCTGCTAATAACACTCTCCCCTGCCAGTGTCTCACCCAAATATTTGGTCCGTCCTTCAATATTTCTCACTTTTTCACCACTGACCTGACATCATGGCCAAGTAAATGAGTATGGAATGTGGAGGAAGCTCAAGGTGCTCCCTAAGAGGAGCACAAGTTTCTGACTTTTTCTACATTCGGCATAAGAGTGGAGGCTCAAAATCTGTACTCCATGATGTGGGCATGTGTGATCTCTTTTTATGAGATATATTTGCCTGTATGTGAGATACGTGTATGTTTGGTGATTGTTTGTGTGCCTGCCAGTTCTTTAGTTGAACCTAGTGACTGTGCGACTGTGCCTCTGAGTGAACAGGGCCCAGGTGACTCTCACACTGGGTGCCTGCACCTGTGCTGTGTGGAGACCTGGGGGGCTGGAAGGCCTCACCTGGAGGGAGGGGGTGTGTTTGACCAGGTGACTTCTCTGTTGCCTCAATGTAAAGGGGCACGTGTGTGCAATTGTTGGGTTTCTGTAGGATTTGTGCATGATGCATTATTCATATATGCTGCTTCTTCATGTGCATTTAGACACGAGTTTGAGTTGTAGATATTTGATACGTTACTTGCATGTGTTCCTGGGTATTTTATATTTGTCTTGTGTTTGTTCCACTATTTGTGCTTGTATGTTTTGTTTCTTGTGTGCTGTGTCTAATATTTATGTGCATTTTTTATGTATTGTGTTTATCTGACTGGGGGTAAGTGAACCACAGATTTACTGTGTTGTCACGTGTGACTAGAATTCCCAAATCAGAAACTTATGTCTATGTGTGTGTGCATGTGTGTGTGTAATTCATGTATGCATTTTAGGGTTTCTGGTTGATTCTTATTAAAAGAGTATTTCTTTGGGTGTATGGGTGGTTTAGTGGCAGAATGCATGCCTTCCATGCAAGAGGCCTGGGTTCGATTCCAGGACCATGTACCTTGTCCTACTTTTTTAGCTGCCAGAATGCAATATACCAGAAATGGAATGCTTTTAAAAAGGGAAATTTACTGAGTTTCTAGTTTACAGTTCTAATGTCGAGAAAATGTCCCACTTAAAACATGCCTATAGAAATGTCCAATCAAAGGTATCCAGGGAAAGATGCCTTGGTTCAAGAAGGCCAATGAAGTTCAGGGTTTCTCTCTCAAGTGAGAAGGCACATGGTGAACACAGTCAGGGTTTCTCTCTTGGCTGGAAGGACACATGGAGGGTGAACATGGCGTCATCTGCTGGCTTTCTCTCCTGGCTTCCTGTTTCATGAAGCTCCCCCAGAGGCATTTTCCTTCTTCATCTCCAAAGGTCGTTGGCTGGTGAACTCTCTGCTTCGTGGTGCTGCAGCATTCTCTGCTCTCTCCAAATCTCTCGCTTCTCCAAAATGTTTCCTCTTTTATAAGATTCTCATAAATTAATCAAGACCCCCCCGAATGGGTGGAGACACATCTCCCCTAATACAGCTTAACAACCACTCTTGATTGAGTCACATCTCCAGGAAGATCATCTAATTACAGATTCAAACATACAGTACTGAATAGGGAGTAGAAGAAATGCCTGCCTTTACAAAGTCGGATTAGGATTAAAATATGGCTTTCTTTGTGCCTACATCCTTTCAAACCAGCACACACCTAAAATAATTAGAAAAATAGTTCTTTAGTTTTTGTTCATTAGTTGTCATATTTCTTCCATGGGCTGACAGATTCCTATGCATTTCCACTATAGGGAAGAGATCATATTCTCAGTGTCTACCATAAGTCATTTTGGGGTCCAATTTTCTTTCTGGTACTTTCTGTTTTATACCCTTAGGGAGTGACTTAAACTGTATTAGATTCAGTTTCTTTATTGGTAAAATAGGGACAACCTATCCTACTTCAAAATGCCACTTGAGGGTTGAATGAGGAAACTCATGAAAAGTACACAGCACAGGGCCTGGCACACAGACATAGAGACTTTACATTTCTTGTTTATTCAAGGTGTAGGGTACTATCTAGATAAGGCTGTTGTGATGGTTAGGTTCTGACTCAATTGGCTAGGTGTTGATGCCCAGTTATCTGGTCAGGCAAGCACTGGTTTAAGCATTGCTGCAAGGATATTTTGTGGCTGGATGGTAAACTGGAAGGCTGGTTTATTAAACCCTCAGTCAGTTGATTGCAACTGTGGCTGATTACATGTATGATCAACTAAAGACATGCCTCCAGCAACCAAGATAATCCAATCAGTGGAAGGCTTTTAACGAGGAAGAGAGATTTTACACTGCTTCTTCAGCCAGCGAGCCTCTCTTGCAGAGTTTGTTGAGAATCTTCATCAAAGCTGCCAGCTTTTTCCAAGGCAGGTCTTTGGAAAATGTGGGACTGCCACTTTCTAAACCACCCAATATAAATGACTTTCAGATATTGAAATCTAACAGAGTTTGCCCTGCATTTATCTGGAACTGTTTAGGTCCTGTGACCACTGTGTTCCTTCCAGTTTCTCCCTATAGAAATGGAAGCATGTATTTTAGACTGTCCCTCCTTTGTGTATTGGCAGCTGATATCTTGCTCTGAATTTCACAGGTCAACAGGCTGAGGAGAACTTTTGCCTTAGGAGAGACAAAAGCTGTAGCCAACTTTGATGAGATTTTATACTGTTTTTGGCTTTGTATTGTATTTGTATTGTTACTGAAATGGTTTAAATCTTTCTGATACTGTAATGGAATGAACGTATTTTGTATATAGAAAGAACATATCTTTTGGGGTTCCAGAGGGTGGAATATGTTGGCTTGAAACTGTTGTGTACCTCAGAAAAGCCATGTTCTTTAATTTCCATTCAATATTGTTGGGTGGGATCTTTTTTATTAAGTTGTTTCCATGGGTATGTGACCCACAGTTATAGGTGGGATCTTTTAATTAGGCTGTTTCCATGGAGATCTGTCTCCACCCATTCAAGGTGGAATTGCTTACTTGAGTTCTTTAAGAGGGAACCACTTTGGGGAAGAAGCTTCAGAGCCTACACAGCCAGAGACATTTGGAGATGCAGAAGGAAAATCCTCCCTGGGGAAACCAGTTTGAAATAAGAAGCCAGGAGAGAAAACTAGCAGTCACCACCATGTGCCTTCCCAGGTGACAGAGAAACCCCAAACATCATCATCCCTTTCCTGAGTCAAGGTATCTTTCGCTGGATGTCATAGCTGAGACTTTTTCATGGCCTTGGAACTATAAACTTGTAGTTTAATAAATTCCCTTTCTAAAAGCTGTTCCATTTCTGGTATATTGCATTCTGTTTAACTTTAAAAAACTGAAACACGGTTGAGGTAATTTCGAGGAGTGTTGAATACTATTTTAGGCAAATATCATAAAAACTGTGCAATTTGATATTTAAATGTGTCACAACATGTACTTTTACATAAATGGGATATCAATCAGGATTTTAGTTTCCTCATCACTTTGCTTTCCATTTTCTATAGTTATAGAAAGCAAATCATACTTTCAAGTGTTTAAGGGAGTGGAGATCAGAATGCTTATCTTTTTGAATATATTTGCTAGATAATGAATGCATTGTGTCTGATGATTTGCTAAAATATGAACATATTGCAAACATTTTGGCTTTATTACCTTACATTTGTTTGTGCTGGTGTGAGAAACCTATCAGAGGAGCAGAGAGCAATAAAATCCATTACTTGAATCCCAAACCACTGTAAACTGTATTTTTTCTCTCTGTGTGTCTTCATGGGTACTGCTTATATCTGTCTTCATTCTAGAATCTGAAAGGGAATTCTCTCTTACTGCCTGTGTTAGTTTGCTAATGCATCCAGAATACAATATATCAGAAACAGAACAGCTTTTAAAAAGAATTTATTAAGTTGTGAGTTTACAACTCCAAGCCCATAAAAATGTCCAAATTATGGCATCCAGGGAAACATACCTTGACTCAAGAAAAGGCCCATGACATTCAAGGTTACTCTCTGAGCTGCAAAGGCACATGGCTGCATCTGCTACCTTTCTCTCTTAGCTTCTGGCTTCAAACTGGCTTCCCTGGGTATGGTTTCCTTCTGCGTCTCCAAAGATATCTTGTCTGTTCAGCTCTCTGGGCTCTAAAGCTTTTTCCAAAATGCTTTCCTCTTAAAGAACTCCAGTAAACAATCCCACTTTGAATGGGTGAAGACACATCTCCATGGAAGCCATCTAATCAAAAGGTCCCACCTACAATTGAATGAGTCACAGCCTCATGGAAAAAATTTAATCAAAAAGGTCCCACCCAACAATATTGAATCGGGTTTAAATAACATGGGTTTTCTGGGGGACACAACAGTTTCAAACCAGCACACAACCCAAACCACAAAAGTGTCTCACAAGTAAAACAATGCTACAAGTATGCTTTTCATTTATTCTTTAACAATTATTGACTGCTTCTGGGTATTTTTAGAAATGCACAAATCCTAAGCAAAAATACTTTTCTTTTGTAAATCTTATATTTGTGGGGAAAATGAAAACAAACATAATCAATCAGTAGATATTATGGTGTTTAAGTGGCATAAAAAACAGCATTCTAATTTCACTCACTGCGATGTCAGCAGGGCCGATCCCTGTTTTTTCTTGCATGAGAACTTCATTTCTTTATATGTTGAATAATATGCCGTTGTATTTATCTGCCACATTTTTATTGCATCCATGTGTTGATGGAAAATATTGTTTTTAATAAATTCGGAGAGAAAGGCAGTAGAAAGTAGATTACAGTTTACTTAGGATCAGAGGTGCATGATAGATTGAATTATGTCCCTAACAGAAAAGACATGTTCTTAATCTTAATCTGAATTCCTGGATTTGGCCCCATTTGTAAATAGGTCCCTATGCGGATATATTATCAGGTATGGTGTGTTCACTCATTTATGCGTGGCTCAACTGAATAAGGGTGGGCCTTAATCTGTATTTCTGGATGTCTTACAAGAGAAATAATTCAGAAGCCGAAATTGGGGGAACCTGAAGAGAAGACACAGAGGTGAGAGATCACTGTGAGACAGGAGGCAGAGATACAAGACGAGGAACTGCAAGGATTTCGTGAAACCTGTACCAGGATGCAACAGACTTCAAGAGAAAGTCTTGTTTTGCATTTCTTACCTCCAAATCTGTGAGCCAGTAATTCCTGTAGTTAACCAATCCATTCTGTAGGGTTTGTCATAGCAGCCTGGGAAAACCAAAGTTGGGAGTAAGAGGAATGGGGAGTTATTGCTTAATGGGTACAGAATTTCAGAATAATGGGTAATGGACAAGTTTAGGCAATATTTGTGGGTTGGTAGCACAATATTGTAAATATAATAAAATACATATTTTTTAAATTTTCAAAATTTTTTCTTTTAATTTTTTGATTTCCAAAACAATCATTGAATTGTATGCCTGAAAGTGGATAAAATGGGAAATTTTGAGTTGTATACATGCTACTACAATAAAAGTAAAAAATAAAGCTATAAAAACCTACTGCAGTAAAGAGATCATAGTGATGGGAATAAGATGCAAATTAAAGTAGTACAATGAGGATTGGTTTCCTCAAGAAAGTGATATTTGAACAAAGAATTGAAACTGTCAAGATAGAGGGCCTTGAGGATATTTGTAGGCAAAACATCTGAAGCAGGGTAAGAATTAGGCAATGCTGTATAGTTGTGTTCTGGCCCAGACTGGGTTCAGGCAGACCATGGGCTGGGGCTGCTATGAGACTGAAAAACATACCGGGCACGAGCAGTCATAGGTTTATTGGGACTTATGAACAGGAGAAGTTCTCGGTGGCAGCCATCCTGACATTTAGCACTCTGCAAGAGATGGGGGAGTTATAGGAGTAATAGAAGATTTTAGAACAAAGACTTTCCTTACAGTAGGAGGACATCAGGTCTCTAGTATAATCATTAAAGGGGCCTAAAACCTGATGTTTTACTAAGATTAGTGTTTAAGGCTAAGATACTGTCATGCTATTTTACATCATGGTATATTCTTCCCCTCCCCAGTGATATTGTTTACTTTCCTTCCTTTGTCCTTGGTTAAAGCCCTTTCTTATGGGCTGTATAGGAGGGGGACTAGGTTCTGGCCTCCCACAAATTGCATTTCTGTTTCTGATTTATTCTGTGACAGATGATTGGATCCACAATCCAATCATATGGGGAGAAATATGTTTTATGAGAAAATGATGCTGGAAGAATGGAATATCCTTCATTAAAATGGAATTCTAGCCAGACCCTGCATTGTATCAAAATGAAACTCAAAATGGACAATGCAAGTAAATATAAAACCTGAAAAGAGAAAATTTAAAAGATAATAGATGAGAAAACATTTATGATCCTGGGTTAAGCAGGACAACATCATATATTTGTTATAATGTAAACAATAATGAGATTGCCCACACCAACTGTAGATCAGGATTAGAAGGGATTTGAACTCTCACCCACTTTTTTGAGAATAAAACACATACAAAAATATTGAAAAATGCTCTAGAAGTTTCTAAAATTATTGATGAAACACTTGCCATATGATCCAGTTATTCTACCCTTAGGTATATAACTGTGAGATGTGAAAGCACATAAACATTCAAAACTGTTCATGATGTTCGCACCAGTTTTCCTGGTAATAGTCCCAAATTGGAAACCCAACAACAACATAAATATTAACCAATTTCTGGGATATTACTTAGTAATAAAGAACAGACTCTGAATAAAACATCAACCTGGATGAATCTCCCAATAATTAAGTTCTTAGTTAAAGAAGTAACACAAAATGTAGTACGTACTGTATGATTCTATTTACATAGAATTCTAGAAATGATAAATAATATCTAATGAAAGAGAACACAGCAGTGGCTTCCTGGTTGTAGAGAAGAAGGTGTGCATAAGAGAACTGTGGGAGGAAGGGCTTACAAAACTCAATGAGGAGAGCCATAAGGGTTTTGAATATTTTCACTGACTTGTGATGGTTTCCTGAATGTAGCCATAAGTCAAAACTAATCAAATTGTCTACCTTCAATATCTGCAGTTTATTTTATATCAATTATCAATCATATATCAATAAGGGTGAAAAAAAAACAAGAAGGGAAACAAGCATAGACAAGTTTGAACAATTCTATACCTATTAAAGAAATTTAATTTTTCATCAGAAACATTGTCAGAAAAATCTATGGCAAAGATGGTCATTGGTAAATGTTCTTAGTTACTTAATGGAGAAATGAAACCAAGTCTATAAAAATTTCTCCAAAGTACTGAAGAAGAGAGAATATTTTCTATGGTAGGTTGAGTTATGAAACCCAGGAAAACCATGTCCTTCATTTTAATTTACAATGCTGTGAACCCATTGTAAAGAGGAACTTTTGAAGAAGATGTTGTTTTTGTTAACATGTTGCCACCTGAAACAGGATTGCTCTTAATCAGATTACTGGAGTCTTTTACAAGCAGAGGAAATTTAGTAACAGAGAAAGCCATGGGGAGGATTAGAAAGTTGGAAGTCAAGGATATCTGGAAGAAAAGGAGAGGACATCACCATGGGAGAGAAAAGACAAGGACCTCCAAGGATCACCTGCAGTCAGCCCCAGTGCACCATGGTCTGTAGGGACAATGCTTTACCATGGTAATGTCCCTATTTTGGCCTTCTCCAAGCCATAAAACAGAGAGCCAATAATTTCCTGTTATTTAAGCCCACACATTGTACGATATTTGTCTCAGCACCTGGAAAACTAAGATATTTCTCTACCATTCTATGAGGCCAGCATTATCCTAACACAAACACCAGTCAGATACACTGCAGTAAAGGATCCTATACACAAAGCCACTCACATTTTTGATACAAATGTTTCTACACAATTTTTAGCAAATTGAACACAATATATAAAAAGGGAATAACCTTGGGCATTTTGGTTTTGTTAAGCTTTTATATTTCAGAAGACCTTTTAAAAACCCATTCCACTGGGTCTTCATGATAGCAGTTAAAGAAAATTTAAATATTTGAAAGCTATTGGTCATAGACTGCTTAGACTTATTAAAATGCACTTATTTTAATGAAATTATTTTTCATTTTCAATTACTGATGTTTCAGTATTTGGAATGGGATCTATTCACTTTTTACTGAGCTTATCTAATCTATTCAAATCTTATTTCTGCTTTCCAATTTATAAGGATGATTTTGCCAGCTTTTCATGTAACTCACTGTTAGTAGAATATTAGTAAAACATTTGCTATGTGTTCATTATTTCCCAATTTCTTACTTAACTTGCATTTTAGCATTTTTAGAGTGATTATTTGTCCAATTGTTTATGCAACTAATTTTCTTTCAGTGAATTGACCTGACTGAATATATATAAAATAGTACAGAAACTCACAGTAAAAGAAAGTCCTAAATATCTGTTCATTCCCTCTTTCCTAACAGAGTTCAGATAAAAAGAAGTAAAATGACTTGTGAGCTAGGACAGGGAATAGTGGCGACTCTATTGTTCTCTCTCTGGATGTCAGGATCTGGTTTCAGAATCTCACAGTTGTTGAGCCCCTACTGTGTGTGCACAGTGCTATTCTCTAAGTTGTGGGGGAGAGGGGAGCAGTAAAGTATGCAAATGTCTGTCCTAGTGATGATTGTAACTGCTTGAGTTGCAGGAAAGAAGTATGTTCCAAAAAGGAGGGTAGATTTTATATATGATTTAATGCAGAAGTTAGGAGCTGAGAATTGGGTAAAGTGGGAAGGAGGGAACCATGAGAAGGATCTTGTAAAAATGGCATTTTCATGAGTCATAACAGAGTATAGCTACCTGCTCAGCCACTGCAGATTTCAGTAAAATGTGTAAAACAACGTGGAGTAAAATTAGTTTGGTGGATCCACTGGAATCTGAATCAAATAATGTGTTGGTCTTTGTGGACAACTTAGGTCTTTGCTAAAGCAGGTTGGTATTAAGCTCTTAGAATTTAATAATGAATTAATTCAGTCATTCTTTCAATATCTGTAATATTTTCATATATATGTATATTTAAAGAACTGTATTTTGTCTGATTGAAAAATTGTAATCAAAATTAATTTTATTGTGTGCTTATGTGTTTTAGTAGGCATTACTTCATTTAATTTAATTATGACTTCATAGATAACGATACTATTATTGCCTGAACTTTGGCTAATGAAGCAAGAATGAGAGAAACTGTTCCTTGCTTAGAATCAACAATTAATGACCAGATTGTCCAGACCCAATTCCAGATTACTCTGACCCATGCATGGGCAAAATAAAAGTTGGATGAGGGCTGAGCCATTCCTGTTTTCTGTCGGAACTCTGTGTAGACAGAGAGAAGCTGTGGCTGTCTTTAATAATTGAGGCAACTTCTCTGCTGAGAAGTCCAGTCTCTGCAGTCCCTGCCCAGTTTCCTCCCCAGGGTCTGAAGATAAACTGGAGGCAATTAGCCTACTACATTGTTTCTTAAGCCAGGAGTTTAAGGACTTTTTCTGAGTCCTCACTGGTTAGTAGAAAGGAAACCTACTGCTTATTATTCTGGAGCTCAAGGTCATACATAGAGAGCACTAGAGGTTATGAGCTTGCAACCTTTCACTTAATGTTTGTTCTGGTGTTAACAAAAGTGGAGACTCAGGAAAGCGATCAGAAGATGTTTGAGCTCACCACAGATTGGCATAGTTCAGAGCGGTCTGGGAATTTTTCAGTCGGCAAGGTATAACTATATGTTCGCTGGGTCTATGTGTTTTTGTTGTGCAAGTGTAATATAGGTATATACATATTTTCTTTGTCATTTCTCTGCATGTGTGTGTGTGTGTATGCACTCCCACAATAGTGCCTATGATATGTAACTGACTCACAGCCTGGTTGGTTCCCCAGCCTCCCTTTTACCCAGAACATAAAGCTTCAAATAGGCCCCACTTTGGAAAGTGTACCATTGCGTGCATGAATGGAGCCTCTTAACCAATGTCATTGACCCCAAATATTTGGTCTGTGATCTTTCAATAATTCCCACTTTTTCACCCCCAGACTTGACATCACAGCTAGGAGGAATCTGGAGGAAAACTGATGTGCTGCCCAAGTGGAACACAAGTTTTCTGATCTCTTCTATAACAAGCATAAGAGAGGCTTGAGATCTCTACTTGATGATGTGGATTTGTGAAATCTCTTTCACGACGTACATTTTCATGCATGCAAGATGTGTGTGTGTGTTGATGGCATTTGTGTACTTGCCATTCATTTATTTTTAGGTACCTACTTTGCAATAATTTCTGTGATGAATGGGGCTAAGTGACACACTAACCGTCTTCTCCTGTGCTCTGCAGAGGTCTGGAAGGCCTCACCTGATGGGGTGTGTGTGCAACACCAAGGGTGTTGTTTGTCACCTAAATGTTAAGGGGCACATGTATGCAATTGGGATTCTTGTATGATTTGTGTGTGATGCCTGTGACATTTTGTTAATTCACATATGCTGCCTCATGTGTCTAGGCATGAAGATGAGTTATAGATAGTTGATAAGGGATTTTCATGCGTTTCTGGGTGTTTTATATTTGTTTTGTGTCTGTTCCAGGATTTGTGTTTACATGTTGTTGTATTGATTCTTTTGTGCCATGTCACCAATATTTGTGTGTATTACTGTGTGTTGTATATATATATGACCTGTGAGTAACTGAGCCACAGAGTTGCTGTGTGTAACATGAGGCAAGAATTCCTAAATCTGCAAGTTAAGTGTGTGTATGTGTGCGTGTAATTTATATATGTTTTAGGTTTATTCACATATGGGTTTTCTGGTTGAATCTTATTAAAAAATACTTCTTGAATTCTCTTTCAGTAGTGGGCATGTTTCTTTCAAGGGTACACAGGCTCCTGCTTATTTCCACCAGTGGGCAGGGCTCGTATTCTCAGGGTCTGCAGAAAGTCAAACTCGGGCCCCAATATTCTTCCAGCCCTTACAAGTTTTTTGACTTTAGGAAGTGACTCCAGCTCTCTTCGATTCAGTTTCTTTACTGGTAAAATAGGGACAACTATTCTAATTCAAAATGCCTCTCTGATGGTTAAATGAGGATACATATACAAATACTGAGCACAGGCCCTGGCACACAGACAGAGAGATTTTGCATTTCTTCTTCTCTATTGTGGTCTTAGTGTATTATCTGGAATAGAGCTGTAATTCAATAAATAAAGGTTGAATAAAGAAATGGTTCTCTGCCCTCCGTGGTTATTTTAAGGTTTTAATGCATTATTAGAGGCAAAATGGGTAAGATTTGTGATTCATGCATCAACAGTATGAGAAATAAACTTAAATGTAGGTAAGTATCAGTAATTTTAAACTGAAAAGGACATTACTATAATGTTATAGCCATGTTCACTATTTTTACATCCTTGACATTTCCCACTTTTCTTATTTTCCAAGAAAGAAAAGAGCAGCATGATAACTGAGAACCAGAGTGTTGTGTCTGAATTCCTCCTCCTGGGGCTCCCCATCTGGCCAGAGCAGCAGGGTGGGTTCTTCTGCCTCTTCCTGGGCATGTACCTGACCACGGTGCTGGGGAACCTGCTCATCATCCTGCTCATCAGGCTGGACTCTCGCCTCCACACCCCCATGTACTTCTTCCTCAGCCACTTGGCCCTCACTGATGTCTCTTTCTCATCTGTCACCACCCCAAGGATGTTGCTGGACATGCTAAGTAATCACAAAACCATTACCTATGTGGGGTGCATTTCCCAGACGTACTTTTACATGCTGTTTGCTTCTGTTGACAGTTTTCTTCTTGCAGTGATGGCTTATGACAGGTATGTGGCCATCTGTCACCCGCTGCACTACTCCACCATCATGTGGGAGGAGCTGTGTGTCTCGTTGGTGGCTGGGTCCTGGTTGTGCTCCTGTGCCCATGCCCTGCTGCACACCCTGCTCCTGGCCCACCTGTCCTTCTGTGCTGACAACACCATCCCCCACTACTTCTGTGCCCTCACAGCCCTTCTGAAGCTGTCCTGCTCAGACACTTCCCTCAATGAGCTTGTCATCTTTGCTGTGGGAGGAGTGATCGTCTTGCTGTCAGTGAATGCTATTTTTGGCTCTTATATCCGCATTGGGGTCAGTATTCTGAAGGTCCCCTCCACCAAGGGGATTTGTAAAGCCTTGTCCACTTGTGGTTCCCACCTGTCCGTGGTGTTTCTGTACTATGGGACTCTTGCCATTGTTTACTTCTTTCCTTCCTCAAACAATTCCAAAATCGAGGATATAATTGCTTCAATTATGTACACACTGGTGACTCCCCTGCTGAACCCCTTCATCTACAGCCTGAGGAACAGAGACATGAAATTGGCCTTGGGGATACTGTGCAGAAAGTTGATGAGTTTCCTCAAGTGATAGTTAGCTATTCATGTTCTTAAATCTCCTAGTGATACATCTTATGATTTCTTTCTGAAAAAATGTGTAGGTGATGATGGTGGACTCAAAGTAGCCACAACCTCATACAGCCCTTTCTCCATGTGGGATCTATTTGCCCACACATTAAATCATGGTAAGGCTGGAGACTTTCATTAATTAATAGATTTAGGAAGTGATATTTTAAGAGGTCCATGCCATGGCATCCAATGCTTTGTAGATTTTGTTCTAACAGCTCTTGAACCTTGAGACCAGGATGTGAACAAACTCAAGCTAGGCTACCTGAAGACAAGGGACCACATAGAGGAGAAACAGAATGTCCTGGAAGTCATCATCTTGCCCCTAGACAACCTGGTAATGATTTCAGAGGCCTGACCTCTGCTTACTCACCTGAACCTGTCCAGAACAGAAGTACCATCCTACTGAGCACAGCCCCAGGTCAAAAGGCCAACCCAAAACATTGTGATAGAAATACATGCTTTTTGTATTAGCCCAGAGTTTTTAGACAGTTTGTTATGCAGCAAAATACAGTGTCTGCCCTTGAGTATTAAACTGTCCCTTTCAATATTCCCTCCCTCTTTTTGGATCCTGATTAGATTTCCTTTACTGTTGATTTTTCTAAAATCCACAGAATTCAAAACCTACAGGTTTTCATATATTCTGTGAAAATGTTCACAACTAATTGCCTTAGCTTTAAGTGCAGTCATTGTTTCCCCTTTATCTCATAACTCTCAGTGTGTGGCATTGCAAGTGATGCCCATTTATGTCAAGCGTGAGAACGATATTCCTAATCATGTTAAGTTACTACCTTATCTGTTGGAAAGATATGAATGACTTGCTATAATATCAAAATACATGAGCCACATCTTTCTGAATAGTGTATATCAAAAATATATGCAGCAACATATTATCCTCTTTAAGAAGAGAAACAATTTTAGACTAAGATTAGACATGTGAATAATATTGCATCTAAAAATTTCCATCTTTTTACTCAAATTACAGATAGCGTATTGATAAGATTAGAATTCTCAAATGTGACATGATGCTTTATTTTTACATAAAAAACTCTCATTTGGACCCTGACAGTTAAGTTAGTTTCAAGATTTGTTGAGTATTATCTTACATAAATATAATAAATTTTGATTAATATGAAATGTAATTATAAGTCATAATGGGTATCTTTTATGTCTATAAGATAGCTATTAGATTTTGGTTTCTCCGTCATTCTTTCATTTATTTTCCATATTTATGGAAAGTAGGTTTGTCTCTGTATTGAAAATAAGAGAGTTCAAAATGCTTACCTTTTTTTTTTTTTTTTTTGCATGGACAGGTACCAAGAATTAAACCCCGGTCTCTGGTATGGCAGGCAAGAATTCTGCCACTGAGCCATTGTCGCACCGCCCAAAATGCTTGCCTTTTTAATGTTGTGGCTAGTTAATACATTATCTGTTGCTTTATTAACACATAAATATGTTGCAAAGATTTGGCTTTATTATCCTTAAATTTGTGCACATTTTATGAAACCAAGAGAGGAGTCAGAGCAATCTCTTTCCTCTATTCCCAAACCAATGTCCAATTTAGTCTCTCCCCATGTGAGCTTTTCTTTTTGAGGACAACTCTGTCTGTGTAATTCTAATCATTGAACAGGACTTATTGCTTGGCTGGCCTTACAGATATGGTGACTTTCAAGTAAGACAAACATAAATGCACATACTTCATTTATTCTTTAGACAAGTATTTTTTGTGTCCCTGGAGATTTTTACAAATGAACAAATCCTATACATATTTCTTTCACTCGTAGAGCTCACTCATCAGCCACCTCAGTTATTCTTTGATACTATTTTATAGAGGAAGAAAATTTTATTTATAGCGTCATCTGTAAAACCAAAGACTACTAATTGTAACCTTAAAACTAATAAACATGCTTACTTTGCTCTATAGGAATGTTATCAACACTTATTTATCGACACAATTTAATTCATGGTAAGGTGATGAAAAATTAGCTGCCGTCACTGATAGGTCCCAGATATACAATGAGACCCTAGGAAACCCCTTCTAAACTCTTCATCCGTAAGAAGGGATATAAGGCTAATATTATGAGTAATATTTCCTTGTAGGGCTATACTGGGACTTTCTTAATTTATTGAACCTCACCCAAGGTGAAATTCCTCCACAGTCACACCAATAATTATAAGATACTTGGTGCCCACCAATCACCATAATCTGTACATTTTTATCTCCTAATATACAGACCCAAACCATTCTTATGTGACCAAATGTCCTTCTTGTATGTACTGTCTCAGAAACTAAACGGATATTTGAAAAGAGTCATTCCTGTTTTCTGAACTTTCAAAATATCCCCAGATATCAATATTTGATTAAAAGTCAAATGTGGTAACTTTATGAGGGAATTAGACACAGATTTTGACTGGTGTGTATAGGAATGCCTCTCTCCTTCCTCTTCTTTTCTTTTATAAAAGTTCTTTGCCTTTTTCCAATGACAGCCATCTACTAAATGTTTATCCTTTGCAAATCATAAACCTTAGGGTGCTTTAAAAGTAAACCAACTATCTGAGGTATTATTTACCATCCTTTTACAGAGAAGAAAACTCAGGAATAGCAATATTAATTCACGTCTAGACCACAGAGTTGGTAAATTATGGAAACAGAATTCATATCAGGCAAACTAGCTTTAGCTCCTACACTCTCAACTACAGGCGTGTATTTCCTAAATTTGTTTATACTTGCATTAAAATATAGTTAACCAGATTTTAAAATATCAGGTAGTGGGGTCCTGGAACATTATTCTTCTGGATGTATTTTCAATTTGTTTGATTAAATGAATAATTAGAGTAAGAGTTTTCTTTTCATTATAAATTAAGGAATATGAACAAAGTGTGGTTTACTTAAATGAGTCTCAGGTTGTGAAAAGTTTTGGGTAGCTCAAATTGATGCTGTTGGTACTTTATACTGAACAGAATTTTTAAATTAGGTGTGTGAAGGAGAGGGTATGACCTAGGACACATGCTTGGGAAAATATTAAAAGTATTAAAAATCAAGTAAGTGGGCTATTTCATGGTAAAATAAAATAAAACATTGATTGATCAACAGCTCGGCATTAATGCTACCATAAAACCTGACCATGAGACAGTAACAGCTAACTTTGTTTCTATATCTGCATAGTTCTCAACAACGCATTTGCAATAACATCCCCATAGCTTACCAATTAACTCAAAGGAAAATCAGGTAAGAATTCTCAGAACCTGGTACTGGAATAGATCTTAAACAAGTCTGAATTCAACTTAAAATTATTTCACATAAATATTTTGCTTAAATGTTCCAATTCCATGATGGAATAATGATATCATCATTATTAACCTTCCACATTAAGCAACATGAAAATTGGACAAAACATATGAAGCAGCTGTTCTCAGGTATAAAAGCGGACAGTGCAGGGATTAGATCCTCACAAGCAGTAAAATAAATGAGATAATTTCCACCTTTGCTCAGTATTTCTTCCTGTCGCAGTTTCCAAACTGTCCCAGGTAAGTCCAGTCCAAACAGAGAGCAGCACAGTTACTAACGGATAAAACAAGAGTTCAAAATTCAGGATGCCCGAGCCATTTGAATTTGTGGGGCAGAGTATCAGAGAGGGGGAAGCCATATAGGAAAGGAGCCAAGGAAACCTTCATAGAGGCTCCCATTGGGGTTTGGCTGAACACTAAGAAGCACACGTGCAGGGCAAAACTTTGCAAGACCTATCAGAGAACAGCTTCTGGGGAGCAGTGAACTGAACACTGGGGCTTTAAATATGTGGAGTGGAGAGACTTTATTATCAAGCTAGTCGTCATGTGGAAATCCACGAAAGGCCACAGCCCACTAGGAGATCCACACATGCCCTAGAGCAAGGGCAACTTTAGACTGGCACCGTCATAATCTAAAACCAAGTCTTGAAATACCAAGATGAGCATCCATTAAATTAATTGGTCTTAAAAGAAAACAATATAGTTCAAATTCTCAACAATTTACCATCTGTAAAGTTTACTGTACCATCAATACTTACTAGGCATAAAAAGAAGCAGAAAAATGTGATCTAAAAATTAGCAGCCAATAGAAACAGCTGCAGAGATTACAGAATTGTTGAACTAACCTATGAGAACTATTAAAAATTATTACCAATAAACATACTGCTTTAAAATTTTTTATTGAGAAATATTCACACACATGCAGTCCATCCATAGTACACAATGGCTCACAAGACCATCACATAGTTCTGTATTCATCACCATGATAATTTTTAGAACATTTGCGTCACTCCAGAAAAAGAAAAAACTATGCATCCCATACCCCTTGTCTCCCCCCTCTCATTGACCATTGGGATTTCAGTCTACCAAATACTTTTTACCCCTTATGCTTCTTCTTATTTATTTATTTATTATCCTATTTCTTTACTCATCTATCCATACCCTTGATAAAAGAAGCATCAGTTACAAGGTTTTCACAATCACACAGTCACATTGTAAAAGCTATATAATTATTCAATTGTCTTCAAGAATCAAGGCTGCTGGAGCACAGTTCAGCAGTTTCAGGTACTTCCCCCTAGCCACTTCAATATACCATAAATTAAAAAGGGATATCTATATAATAGATAAGAATAACCTCCATGATAACCTCTTAACTCTGGTTGGAATCTCTAATCCACTGAAACCTTATTTTGTCTCATTTCTCTCTTCCCCCTTTGGGTCAAGGAGAACGTCTCAATACCATGATGCCAGTTCCCAGCTCATCCTGGGAGTCCTGTCCCACATTGCCAGGAAGATTTACACCCCCTGGGAGTCGTGTTCTACACGGGCTGGGTGGGGAAGGCAATGAGTTCACCTGCTGATTTGGCTTAGAGAGAGAGAAGCCACATCTGAGCAACAAAAGAGGTTCTCTGGGAGCGATTCTTACGCATAATTATAAGTTGACTTAGCTTCTCTTTTGCAAGAACAAGTTTCATAAAAAAATAAGTTTCATAAAAGCTAGATAGTTATACAATCTTGCTGAACCCAAGACCAAGGGCTCAGCCTATTGAACTGGTTTTCCCCACTGCTTGGACAAATATCAGGAATACTCCAGATGGCGAGGTTTAATATTTCCTCTTAACTCCCTAGTCCCTGAAGGAAACTTGGCAATTCCTTTTTTATTCTCTACTCAAATTACTCTGGGATGTATTGGGGCATCACACTAACCTGTACAAACAACAGGATCTCACACACTATTCCAGATCCATGTAATTATGGAATTCAACTAAACTGACCATACAAATTAAATTATGTAATATACTACCCAAAATGTAAACTTTGAACCAAATAAACATCTCTCCCTTTGGTCTCACATAGAAGTTGAAGTTTTAAAATATGGACCATATTATCCTTTACCCTGTAATCTTATTTACCTTAGTACTATCCAGACCAGCTTCATTCATATCTTTAGTTGAAGTCTGATCATTTTTTTCAAGTTTTTAAAAGTTTGCTCTATGGGGTAATGCTGACTTCATAGCTTTAGTGCTCTAACTCAGAATCTCAGTTGTCACATAAATACCTGAAGTTTCAGGGAATGACCAGTATACACAAATAACTCAGTATCTCAGAATTTAGAAATAGCAGTTTCAACTCCTGAATATATGTGATTGCTGTAAGAGCTTACAATCTAAAACACTTTAAAATAGGCCCCAACCTTATAACTCATTCTCTCAACTTCAGTTCTCCAAATTTGTGTATTATCGTTAGTCATATGAGTGATGCATAATAATATTTGTCTTTTTGTTTCCGTCATTTCATTCAAAATAGTGTCCACAAATTTCATTCACTTAGTTGCATGCCTCACAACTTCATTCCTTCTTGCAGCCTCTCAGTAGTCCATTGTATGTATACACCACAGTTCCCCCTTCTATTCCTCAGGCATTGTACTCTTAGGCTCCCTCTGTCCATTGTGAATCATGAACACTGACACCATAAACACCAACCTGCAAATGTCTATTCCTGTTCCCACTGAGTTCCTTCATGTAAATACCTAGCAACAAGGTTGCAGGATCATATGGCATCCTCACCCCTAGTATCCTGTGGAAACACCACACTGCCCTCCAGAGAAACTGCACATCTGAGTCCCCGCCAGCAGTGAATAAGTACATCTCTTTCTACACTTGTTTCTTTATGTTCATTTTTAAAACAGTTTTATTCTCCTTACATTATACAACCCAATCTAAGTAAATAGCCATGTCTTTCCCACTATAATCTATATGAAGACATTTTCTTTTCTTCTGCAACCAATCCATTCCCCTCTCCCATATCCACCACTTGTTGACATTTCGTTTTGGCATAATATCTTTGTTACATTCAGTGAAAACATATTACAATGTTACTTTTGACTATAATAACAGCGATTGCATTTTTCTTGTATACTATCCTATTTTCAACACCTTGTAATGTTGTTATTCATGTGTTTCCCCTTATGAAAAACATTTTCATGTTTGTATATTTAATCACCACCACTGTCCACTCTAGGCATTCCTCAGTTAGACCATCTCAGTCTTTACCCTCTAACTTTCCTTCTGGTGTCACACATACACCCTGCCCTTTTCCCTCTACCATACTCACATTCACCTTCATTTAGCATACTTATATTATTGTGCTACCCTCGTATAGTATTGTGTTCTCCATTTCTGAATTTTTACAATCATTCCTGGTGCACATTCCATATGCCTTCAGTGCCAATGCCCAATCTCTACCCTCTGTCTATCTCCTGATAACTTGTGTTTTTAACTTTAATCTCAAAGTTCACTCATCAATGTTAGTTCATATTAGTGAGACCATACAGTACTTGTCCTTTATTTCTGGCTAATTTCACTTAACATAATGTCTTCAAATTTCATCCACATTGTTACATGCATCATAACTTTATGCTTTGTTACAGCTGCATAGTATTCTATTGTATATATATATATACCACAGCTTGTTAGCCACCCTTCCATTGATGGACATTTGAGCTGTTTCCATCTCTCAGCAATTGTAAATAATGCTGCTACAAACATCGGTGTGCTAAATGTCTGTTTGTGTCCTTGCCTTCAGTTCCTCTGAATATATACCATTAATGGTATTGCTGGATCACATGGCAACTTTCTGAGAAACCAATAAACTGCCTTCCGGAGCCATTGCACCATTTTGCATTCCCACTAACAGTGGGTAAGTGTGCCTCTTTTCCCACATTCTCTCTAGTACTTGTAATTGTCTGTTTTTTAAATTTTGTTTTGTTTTTTGGTTAATGCCATTCTAGTAGGTGTGAGGGACTATCACGTTGTGGTTTTGATTTGCATTTCCCTAATAGCCAATGAAGCACCTTTTCATGTGTCATTTAACCATTTTCATTTCTTCTTCTGAAAAGTTATGTTCATGTGTTTTGCCCACTTTTTAATTAGGTGTTTGCCTTTTTGTTGTTGAGTTGTAGAATCACTTTATATACTCTGGGTATTAAACCCTTGTCTGATATGTGATTTTTAAATATTGTCTCCAATTGATGGGCTGCCTTTTAACATTCTTTACAAAGTTCTTTGATGCACAAAAGTATTTAATTTTGAGATAATCCCATTTATCTATTTCTTTTTTCATTGCTTGTGCTTTTGGGTTAAGGTCTAGGAAACCATATCCTATCACAAAATTTATGATATTTCCCTACATTATCCTCTTAAAGTTTTAGAGTCTTAATTCTAATGTGTAGGTATTTGATCCATTTTGAGTTAATTTTTATATAGGGTGAAGATATGGATTCTTTTTCCTTCTTTTGCATATGGATATACAGTTTTCCAAATAACATTTATTGACAAGCCTGCTCTGTCCCAGTTGGGCTGGCTTTACTGCCTTATCAAAGATAAATTGTTCATAGATGAGAGGGTCTATTTCTGAGCACGCAGTTTGATTCCATTGGTCAGTATATCTATCTTTATGTCAGTACTATTTTGTTTTAAGCATGTAGCTTTATAATATGCTTTAAGGTCAGGGAGTGTGAGACCTTTCTTCATTTTTCTTTCTTGGTATTTTTAACAATTCAGGATACCCTGCCATTACAAATAAATTTGGTTATAGGTTTTTCTATTTCTGCAAAGGAAATTGTTGGGATCTAGTTGGTATTGCATTGATTCTATATATCAATTTGGGTAGAATTGGCTTTTAACCTACTTAGTCTTCCAATCTATGAACGTGGTATGGCATCCCCTTTATGTAGGTCTTCCATGATTTGTTTTTAGCAATTTCTTGTAATTTTCTGTGCACAGGTATTTTGTATCCTTAACTTAATTTATTAATAAATATTGGATTATTTTGGTTGCTATTGTAAATGAAATTTTTTTCTTGATTTCCTCCTCAGATTGCTCATTACTAGTGTATAGAAACACTGCTGATTTTGGGGTTTTGATCTTTTACCCTGCCACTTTACTGTACTCATTTTTAGCTCTACTAGCTTTGCAGTAGATTTTTTTCAGGATTTTCTACATTTTGTATCATATCCTCTGCAAACAATAAGAGTTTTACTTCTTCATTTCTGATCTGGATGCCTTTTATTTCCTTTTCTTGTCTAATTGCTCTGGCTAGGACTTTCATTATTTTTTTAAACTTTTTTATTGTATAGTTTAACATATACACAAAGCAAAGAAATAAAAAAGCAATAGTTTTCAAAGCACTCTTCAACAAATGGTTACAGGACAGATCCCAGAGTTTGTCATGGGCGACCATACAATCCTCTCATATATTTCCTTCTAGCTGCTCCAGAATATAAGAGGCTAGAGGGCTGAAATACTTTTTCATCATCACCATTGACTTTTTTTCCCTCTTTTTTTTCTTAATATTAACATATATACAAAAAAGCTATAGGCTTCAAAGCACAGCACCACAATTAGCTGTAGAACATATTTCAGACTTTGACATGGGGGTGTCACAATTTTAGATTTTTACTTCTAGTTGCTCTAAAATATTGGAGACTAAAAGAGATATCAATTTAATGATTTGGCATTCATACCATTTGTTAAGTCCTATCTTCTATGTAAAATTCCACCATCAGCTTTGATCTTTCTATACCTCTCTTTGGGGTTGTTCGGGCTATGGCAGTTCTAAATTTATCATATTGGAAGGGTCAGTCACTACTATGGGGTAGGGATATGGAACTATGTGATGTTCTGGAGAGGCTGGGCTAGGTTTCAGGATTTATCTGGACCAGGCACCCATCTGGAGGTTGTGTGTTTCTGGAAAGTTACTCTAGTGCCTGGAACACTTGTGGAATCTTATATATTGCCCTAGGTGTTCTTTAGGATTGGCTGAAATGGTCCTGGTTAGGGGTTGGCAGGTTATGATAGGTAGTAAGGACTACCTGAAGCTTGTGTAAGAGCCACCTTCATAGTAGCCTCTCGACTCAACCTGAACTCTCTTTGCCACTGATACTTTATTAACTACACTTCTTTTCCCCCTTTTGGTCAGGATGGAGTTGTTCATCCCATGGTGCCAGGTCTGGATTCACTTGTCACCAGGGAGACTTTCTCCCCTGGATGTCATGTCCCACATAGGAGGGAGGGCAATGATTTCCTTTGCAGAGTTGGGCTTAGAGAGACTGAGGCCACATCTGAGCAACAACAGAGGTCTTCCAGAAGTAACTCTTTGGCATGCCTATAGGTAGTCTAAGTTTCTCCACTACCTACATAAGCTTCACAAGAGTAAGTCTCATGATCGAGGGCATAGCCTATTGATTTGGGTATCCCTAAAGTTTGACACAGTATCGGGGATTCCTAGTTCCATATTCTTTCTCCCATCCCTCAGGGGACTTTGCCAATACCATTTGGTTATCTGCTTAATGTACTCTAGGATGTTTCCAGGCATTACAATAATCTATACAGAATTAAAGGACTGCTTTCTCATTCTGTGCTCTTTGTGCTTCAGCTGTTCAAATGAGCTACACAGATAGGTTGAATTAGATCATGGACTACAGAAAATTTCACTTGCAGATCAAGTAAACCTTTCTTCCATTGGTCTCAAAGAGTATGTGTGGTTCTAAAATATAGACATTGTCTTCCTTACCCCTATGTTCTGAATTACTTTAACCCCAACCTGTTTGGCTTTGTTCTTATCTCTAAATATCAGGTTACATATAAAAAACAATCTCTCAAATGCAGAAATAATAATTAACACCGTGGACTTAATGTGTCTGCTCTAAAA
Organism: Tamandua tetradactyla; assembly: GCF_023851605.1. NCBI lineage: Eukaryota > Metazoa > Chordata > Mammalia > Pilosa > Myrmecophagidae > Tamandua > Tamandua tetradactyla. The sequence goes on from NC_135328.1 coordinate 43,670,079, forward strand.
GCTTATAATCTAGGCCCCTGTTTTCTGATAACCATTTTCTAAGGGAGACAGTACCATTGTTGTTTTTTTTGTCTCTGGCTTATTTTGTCTCACCAAATGTCCCACATGTTCATTGACATCATCACATGCCTCACGACATTGTTCCTTTTTGTAGCAGCACAACCTTCATTCGTAAGTATACACCATTGCTCACCAATCTACTTCTCCATCAGTGTATCTTCCGCCACCTGCATTCATTGGGCATCATGTAAAAAGTCCACAGTCTGTCAGCATTCTCAATTTTCGATAATTTCGTTGTCCCCAACAGACAGAAAATCAATAAACACATCCTGACCAATAAGGAAATCTAAACCTCTTTTTAACTCTTGTCCCTTACCTCTGCTGTTGCTGTGGTAGTGCTGATGGCCTCCCTTTGAACATAGCTCATAGCATGCATTAGCAGTTTTCCCCCTGTACCCTGGACTTAAACATTCTTCATACAAGATTCGTATCTTTGAACTAAGTCTTATGAGAACTCATTCATATTTCTAGTGTGAGTCAGTGGGACACGTAGGTCTATACAACCCCTTTCAATCTTGTTCATCTTCAATATGGTAATATTACTTCTAGACCCACTAGAGAATCACCTTCACTTCTATCTATTCCCTTACATTGGAGTTCAAACTCATTAGCTAATGGTTTACCCATCTCTAGCTTCTATGTATCTTTAAGTCCCCTATGTTCTGTATTATAAATTTTGATTTTACCTTTTCCATGGCTATAAAGGTGGAATCATACAATATCCAGGTTTTTGTGTGTGGCTTATTTCACTCAGCATCATGTCCTCAAGGCTTATCCATCTTGCCACGTATTTCAGGACTTCATTTCATCTTATTGCTGCATAATATTCCATCTTATGTATATACCACATTTTCTTAATTCACTCCTCTGTTGATTGACATTTGGTTTCTTTCCATCTTTTGGCAATTGTGAATAATATTGTTATGACTATCAGTGTGAAAATCTCTGGGTTATTGCTTCCAGCTCTTCTGGGTATATACCAAGTAATGGTATTGCTGGGTCATAAGGCAACTCGATATTTAGTTTCCTAAGGAAATAGCCAAACAGTCTTTTATAGTGGCTGCAGCATTATACATTCTCATCAGCAGTGCATGAGTGTCACAATTTCTCCACATCCTCTCCAACATTTACAGTTTCCTATTTGCTTACTTGTAGCCATTATTTTAGGTGTGAGGGGGTATCTAAATGTATTATAAGCCTCTGATCATACCTTTATGGTGGTCATAAAAGTGGAATCATATAGCATCTATCCTTTTGTGTCTGGCTGATTTCATTCAGCATTATGTCCTCAAGGCTCATCTGTCTTGTCATGTGTTTCAGGACATCATTTTGTCTTATTGCTGCATAATATTCCATCGTATGTGTTGTAGTTTGCTAGCTGCCAGAAGGCAATATACCAGAAACAGAATTGCTTTTTAAAAGGGGAACTAATGAGTTGCTAGTTTACAGTTCTAAGGCTGAGAAAATGTCCCAATTAAAAAAAGTCTATAGAAATGTCCAATCAAAGGCATGCAGGGAAAGATACCTTAGTTCAAGAAGGCTGATGAAGTTCAGGGTTTCTTTTTCATGTAAAAAGGCACATGGTGAACACAGTCATTATTTCTCTCTTGCCTGGAAGGGCACATGGTGAGCACGGCATTATCTGTGAACTTTTTCTCCTGGCTTCCTGTTTCATGAATTTCCCCTGAAGACATTTTCCTTCTTCATCTCAAAAGCACTCTCTGTTGTACTCTGCTTTATGGGCTGCAGGATTTTCTGCTCTCTCTCTGAACTTCCTGGCTTTCTCTCTTGTCATTCTTTTTTATAAGATTCCAGTAAACTAATCTTTTTTTTTTTTTTAAACATGGGCAGGCACTGGGAATCGAACCTGGGTCCTCTGGCATTCCAGGCAAGCGTTCTTGCCTGCTGAGCCACTGTGGCCTGCCCCAGTAAACTAATCTTGACTCACCCAAATGGGTGAAGACATGCCTCCACCTTATCCAGTTTAACAACCACTCTTGATTAAATTACATCTTCAGGGAGATGATTTGATTATACTTTCAAACATACAATACTGAATAAGAATTAGAAGAAATGGCTGCCTTTACAAAATGGGATTAAGATTAAACCAGGCTTTTCAGGGTTACATACATCCTTTCAAATTAGCACAGTATGTATATACCATATTTTGTTGATCCACTTGTCTGTTGATGGGCATTTGGTTTGTTTCCATCTTTTGCCAATTGTAAATAATGCTGCTATGAACATCAGTGTGGAATGTCGGTTTGTGTCATTGCTTTCAGCTCTTCTGGGTATATACCAAGCAGTGCTATTGCTGGGTCATAGGGCAATTCAATATTTAAACATCTTCCATGGTGGCTGCACCATTATACATTCCCACCAGCAGTGCATAACTGTCCCAGTTTCTCCACATCCTCTCAAACATTTATAGTTTCCTGTTTCTTTAATAGCAGCCATTCTTATAGATGTGAGGTGGTATCTCATTGGAGTCTTGATCTGCATTTCCCTTACAGCCAGTGAAAATGAGCATCTTTTCATGTGCTTTTGAGCCATCTGTATTTGCTCTTTGGAAAAATGCCTCTTCATATCTTTAGCCCATTTTATAATTGGATTGTTGAGTTGTATGATTTCATCGTATATACAAGAAATCAAACCTTTGTCTGATACATGATTTCCAAATATTTTCTCCCATTAACTTGGCTGCTTCCTCACCTTTTTCACAAAGTCTTTGTGGTGCAGAAGCATTTGATTTTGAGGAGTTCCCATTTATCTATTTTTTCTTTTGTTGCTTATGCATTGGATGTAAAGTTTAGGAAGCTACCCCCTATTACTAGGTCATGAAGATGTTTCCTCACGTTTTCTTCTTGAAGCTTTATGGTGCTAGTTCTTATACTGAGGGGTTTGATCCACTTTGAGTTAATTTTTGTGTAGGATGTAAAATAGGGGTCCTCTTTCATTCTCTTGGCTATTGATATGCACTTCTTCCATGCCCAATTATTGGAAAGACTATTTTGTCCCAGTTCAGAGGATTTGGGGGCCCTGCCAAAAATCAGTTGACCATGGATTTGGTGGTCTATTTCTGCACTCTTGATTTGATTATATTGGTCAATGCTTTTGTCTTTGTGCCAGTACCTTGCTGTTTTGACCACTGTGGCTTTATTACAGGTTTTAAAGTTAGGGAATGTTAATCCTGCCACTTCATTCTTCTTTTTTAAGGATGATTTTAGTGATTCAGGGTCTCTTACCCTTCCAGATGAATTTGGTAGCTTTTCCAAATCTTCAAAGTAGGTTGTTGAAATTTTGATTGATACTGTGTTGAATCTGTAGATCAATTTGGGGAGAATTGACATCTTAACTATATTTAGCCTTCCTATACTTGAGCAGGAAATGTCTTTCAACCTTTTTAGATCTCTTTTGATTTGTTTTAGCAATGTTATGTAGTTTTCTGTGTACAAATCCTTTATGTTTCTGGTTAAGTTCAATTATAAGTGTTTGATACTTTTAGTTGCTATTTTAAATGGAATTTTTTCCTTAACTGACTCTTCAGCTATGTCATTGCTTGTGTATAGAAATGTTACTGATTTTGCACATGAATTTTGTATCCTGCCACCTTTCTGAATTTATTAGCTCAAGTAACTTTGCTGTAGATTTCTCAGGATCTTCCAAGCATAATATTATATCATCTGGAAATAATGAGAGTTTTACTTCTTCCTTTCCTATTTGGATGCCTTTTATTTCTTTGTCCTGCCTGATTGCTCTAGTTAGAACTTCTAGCACAATGTTGAATAATTGTGGTGACTATTGTCCTTGTCTTCTACCTGATCTTAGCGGGAAGACTTTCAGTCTCTTTCCATTGAGTATGATGCTGGCAATTGGTTTTTCAAATATTCCTTTTATCATGAGATAGTTACCTTTGATTCCTATCTTTTGGAGTGTTTTTATCAGAAAAGGATGCTGAATTTTGTCAAATTTTTTTCAGCATTAATTGAGATGATCATGTAATTTTTCCCATTTAATTTATTAATGTGCTGTATTACATTAATTGATTTTCTTGTGTTGAAACATCCTTGCATTCCTAGTATAAACCCCACTTGGTCATGGTGTATATTTCTTTTAATGAGCTGTTGGATTTGATTTTCTCATATTTTATTGAGAATTTTTACAGCTATGTTTATTAAGGAGATTGGCCTGTAGTTTTCCTTTCTTATAACCTTTTATCTGGCTTTGGTATTAAAATTATATTAGCTTCATAAAATGTGTTAGGTAGCATTCCTTTTTCCTCAATTTTTTGGAAATGTTTGAGCAGGATTGGTGTTGGTGTTAGTTCTTTATGGAATGTTGACAAAATTCCCCTGTGAAACCATCTGTCCTGGACTTTTCTTTGTAGAAAGATTTTTGATGACTGATTGACTCTCTTTACTTGTGATTGGTTTGTTGAGATTTTCTATTTCTTCCTGAGTCAGTGTAGCTTGTTTGTGTGTCTCCAGGAATTTGTCCATTTCATCTAAGTTGTCTAGTTTGTTGGCATATAGTTGTTCATAGTATCCTCTTATGACTTCTTTTATTTCTTCAGGGTCTGTAGTAACACATCACTTCTCATTTCTGATTTTGTTTATTTGCATCCCCCCTCTCTTTTTTTCTTTGTCATTTTTGTTAGTGGCCCATCAATTTTATTAATTTTCTCAAAGAACCAACTTTTGATTTTATTGATTCTTTCTATTGTCCTTTATTCTCCCATTCATTTATCTCTGCTTTAATCTTTGCCATTTCTCTTCTCCTATTTGCTTTGGGGTTAGTTTGCTGTTCTTTCTCCTCCAGGTTTGCTGTTAAGTCCTCGATTTTTGCACTTTCTGTTTTTTTAATACAGGCATTTAAGGCAATGAATTTCCCTCTCAGCACAACCTTCGCTGCATCCCATAAGTTCTGATAAGTTGTATTCTCATTTTCATTCACCTCCAGATAGCTGCTGATTTCTCTAATAATTTCTTCTTTGACCCACTGGTTGTTTAAGAGTGTGTTATTTAATCTCCACATATTTGTGAATGTTCTCATTCTTTGCTGGTTATTGAGATCCAGCTTCACCCCATTGTGATCAGAGAAAGTGCTTTGAATAATTTCAGTATTTTAAAATTTATAAGGACCTGTTTTGTGCCTCAGCATATGATCTATCCTGGAGAACGTTCCTTGAGCTCTAGAGAAGAATGTATAACCTTGCACTTTGGGCTGCAATGGTCTGTATATGTCTGTTAGGTCTAATTCATTCATCAAGTTATTTAACTTCTCTATTTCCTTGTTGATCTTCTGTCTTGTTTTTCTATCTATAGAGGACAGTGATGTATTGAAGTCCCTACTATTATTGTTGAAATATCTATTGCTTATGTCAGTTTTGCCAATGTCTGTCTCATGTACTTTGGAGCTCTTGATCAGGAGCATAAACATTTATGATTTTTATATTTTCTTGGTGAATTGGCCCTTTAATTAATATGTAGTGTCCTTCTCTGTCTCTTTATGATGTCTTTACATTTAAAGTCTATTTTGCCTGATACTATTATAGCTACTCCTGCTTCCTTTGGTTGCAACTTGCATGGAAAACCCTTTTCCATCATTTCACTTTCGATCTATTTGTATCCTTGTGTCTAAGATGAGTCTCTTGCAAGCAGTATATACTGGATTATGTTTCTTAATCCATTCTGCCAATTTGTATCTTTAATTGGTAAGTTTAGTCCTTTACATTCAGTTATTACTGAAAAGGCATTTCTTGAGTCCACTATCTTATCTTTTTTATTTTATTTGTCAGCTGTATATATTCTTTTCTCTCTTTCTCTTTGTATTATTTAAATTATCCTTAGTAGTACTCTTCAATTCTGTGCCTTCTTCCAGATCTCCCTCAATTTATTTACTGATCTCTCCTATAATTTCTTCCTTGACCCACTGGTTGTTTAACAGTGTGTTGTTTAGCTTCCATATGTTTGTGAATTTTCTGACCCTCTGCCTGTTATTGTTTTCCAGCTTCATTTCCTAATGATATGAGAAAGTGCTTTGCATAATTTCAATCTTTTTAAATTTAATGAGACTTTCTTTGTGACCCAACATATGGTCCAACTTTGAGAATGATCTGTGAACATTTGAGAAAAATGTGTAGCCTGCTGTTGGGTTTAATGTTTTGTAAATATCTGTTAAGTACAGTTCATTTATTGCATTATTCCAAATTTCTGTTTCCTTATTGATCTTTTGTCTAAATATTCTATACATTGATGAGAGTGGGGAATTGAAGTCTCCAACTATTATAATAGAGTTGTCTACTTCTCCCTTCAGTGTTGTCAGTGTTTGCTTCACGTATTTTTGAGCACTCTGGCTTGGTGTATAAATATATATGATTGTTATGTCTTCTTGTTGAATTGTTCCTTTTATTAATACATAGTGTCCATCCTTGTCTCTTTTAATTTTTTACATTTAAAGTTCTAGTATTTTTTATATTAGTATAGCTACCCCTGATCTTTTCTGATCATTGGTTGCATGAAATATCTTTTTTCCAACCTTTCACTTTCAACCTATTTTTCCCTTGGGTCTAAAATGAGTCTCCTGTAGACAGCATATAGATTGGTTCTGATTTTTTCAAAAACCGTTCTGCTAGTATGTATTTTGATTGGGGAGTTTAATCCATGAACATTTAATTTTATAACTGTAAAGGTAGTACTTCCTTCTACCAGTTTGTCTTTTGGATTTTATGTCATATCTATTTTCTTTCCCTCTTTTCACCTTTACTGATAGCCTTCATTTTACATTCTTCTCCAGATCTCTCTCTCCTGCATTTCCTGTCTGTCTGTAGTGCTCCTTTTAGTATTTCATGTAGAACCAGTCTCTTAGTAAAAAATTGTCAGAGTGACTGTTTGCCTGAAAATATTTTAATCTCCCCCTCATATTTGAAGGACGCATTTGCTGGGTATAGAATTCTTGGTGGGCAGTTTTTCTCTTTCAGAATCTTAAATATATCATACCACTGCCTTCTTGCCTCCATGGTTTCTGCTGAGAAATCCATACACAGTATCATAAAACTTCCCTTGTGTATGTGATGGATTGCTTTTTGTTTGCTGCTTTAAAAATTCTCTCTCTGTATTTGGCATTAGACAATCTGAACACTAAGAGTCTTGTAGTAAGTCTATTTGGATCCATGCTGTTTGGGGTGTGCTGCACTTCTTGGATCTGTAATTTTATGTCTTTCATCAGAGATGGGAACTTTTTAGTGATTATTTCCTCCATTAGTCTTTCTGCTCCTTTTCTCTTCAACTCCAGGACACATATAACACATATATTCATGTGCTTCATGTTGTCATTCGATTCCCTGAGAATCTGCTCATATTTTTTCCCATTATTTTCCCTGTATTTTCTTTTGTATGTTGGATTTCAGATGCTCTGTTCTCTAGTTCACTAATCCTTTCTTCTGTCTCTTCAAATTTATTGTTGTAGACCTCCATTGTTTTCATCTCTTTTATTGTGCCTTTTATTTCCTTAAGTTCTGTGACTTGTTTTTTCAAACTTTTGAGTTCTTTATGTTTGCCCAATGTCTTCTTTATATTCTCCCTCAACTCACTGATTTTATTTTTGATGAGATTTTGCATGTTTGTTTAAACATCCTGAATTAATTTCTTCAACTTCTGTATCTCATTTGAAATGTTGATTTGTTCTTTGACTGGGTCATATCTTCAATTTTCCTAGCATGACTTGTTATTTTTTGCCGGTGTCTAGCCATTTGATTCCCTTAATTAGTTTGTTCTATAGGCTGTTTTCACTCTTTTACCTAAGATTTTCCTGTTGGATTGTTTTTTGGCAATCTATTCCTTGGCATTCAGTTCAATTTATTCTAGGCCTCCAGCATACATTCTGTTTAACTGATCAGAATTTTTCAGTTCTTGTTTTTGTTTCTTTCCCTACTTATATGGAAACTTTTTATTTTGAGGAGGAGGATGTCTCCAGATCTGACTGACCCCAGTCAAATTTTCACAGACTAGACAGGCCCATGTCTCAGGAAGGGAGAGAAGCCTGTACCAAGTTTCCTTGAGGGTGAGACACAGCAGGTTGTCAGACTTTCCTATGAAGCCTCTAGACTCTCTGCTTTTCCTATCCTGCCCAGCATGTGGTGCTTGTCTGCTTGCAGCTTCTCATCAGCATAAAGTGATGTGATGCCTTTACTTTTTAGCAGACTCTCCCTGCCAGGGGTGTGTGTGAGACCAAGGCCAAAGTAGAGGTGGGCTTAGGTTGCTTCTCTTCCAGCCTGCCTCAACTTTCTCCTCAAAGAGTTCTTGCCCGTTAATCATAAGGGGTGCTGAGGGATGAGGATCTGGTCTTCTGTAGCTCCTTCTTGCTTGTCAGGATGTATAGACCTTGCCTGAGAGGGTATAGAACTTTCTGGCTATCTCATTTAAGAGTATTCTGGAAGGGTGATTGGTTGAAAATCCTCACATTGGTTTGGAGTGAAATGTTTCTAGTCTGAAAGAAATGAACTTGGTGAAAAGTTAAAAATGCAGGGGTTCAGTGGTAGAATGCTCGCCTTTCATGCAGGAGACCGGGTTTGATTCCTGGATGATGCACCCCCCCCAAAAAAAAAGAAAATGCAAGGGATGATTAATAGCAAGGGGAGGATAGAAGTGAGTGGGCTTAGGAGAAGCTTTAGCCAAGTGGGACTGGGGAAGAGGGAAAGAATTTTTCAGGTCCAAGGATGAATCCTAGCTGGGAAACTTATTCCTGTTCAACTGGAGAATAAGAGGGCACATGTGTCAAGCTAAGAGATGTTTGAATGAGACTTAGAAGGGGCTGGATTGATTTCTTAGCTGCTGAATTGGCCTGTTTATTTCCTCAAGAGATGTTAGTATTATTTCTTTGATGGCCAAGGCAATGAATTGCAGCTATTTCTGTTGCATTTAAGAGATTGAGTTTCTCTTTATGGTGTTTAATTGGACTTCTGCCTTTTGTGAAAAAGGTTCGCTCTTTTCACACTGATGCATGAGCATGCAGGACTAGGAAAGCATACTTGGAATCAGTGGAGAGATTTAGCCTTTTCCCTTTTCTTAGTTCTAGACCTCAGGTGAGGGCAATTAGTTCTGCTTTTTGAGCTAAGGTTCCTGGGGACAGGGTTTTGGTTTCACACTAGTTTGCCTGGATATTGAATACTTGGCACTTTTTGTTGTTGGTTAATGAAGTTACTTTTAGAAAAAGAAATATTTGACAAACTATAGCAGAAGTTTTGTCCTCTTTTGCCTTTAAGCATCTATTAGGACTATGTTAATTAACAAATAAAACATATTTTATATAATTCCCTTGTTTTTCCTTTAAAGTCCTTTTTATTGAAGGTGAAGTTCTGACTTAGAGCTATCCATGTGTACTTTTATAGAGGCTGTTCTAGTTTGCTAGCTGCCAGAATGCAACACACCAGAAATGGATTGGCTTTTAATAAAAGGGGATTTATTTTGTAGGTTCTTCAGAGGAAAGGCAGCTAACTTTCCACTGAGGTTCTTTCTTACGTGGAAGGTACAGGATGGTCTCTGTTTGTCTTCTCTCCAGGCCCCTGGGTTCCAACAACTTCCCCTGGGGTGACTTCTTTCTGCGTCTCCAAAGGCCTGGGCTGACCTGCGAGTGCTGAGATGAGGAACGCTGAGCTGCTTAGGCTGTGCTACATTGCGTTCTCTCATTTAAGCACCAGCCAATTAAGTCAAATGTCACTCATTACAGCAGACATGCCTCCTAGCCGACTGCAGATGTAATTAGCAACAGATGAGGGTCACGTACCATTGGCTTATGTCTGCAGCAACAAGACTAGGTATGCTCACCTGGCCAAGTTGACAACTGAATCTAACTAACACAGAGGCCTTAGAGAAAAGTAATATAATTTACAAGAACATTTGGTTATTATATAGATAATATTAGGATATAAGATAAACAGTGAGAATATTGTTAAGTTTTTAGGAATTTTATTCAATTTCTAAATGTATGACAAATTTTAGCTTAACAGAAGGATAGAAAAATTTCTTTTAATTATTGTAATATTTAATATCTTAAACTATTTTAGCACTTCACTTTTAACAAGGTGAACAGTTTTCCTTTAAGAATGAGAAAACTTCAGAAATAAAGGATGATACGGTCAACATAAACATTAATAAGAATATTATTCTGACATGATATAATTTTTTATTTTTTTAGACAGACTACTTAGATGGTTAAGAATCTTTCATTAAGAGGAGACCAATGATTTATATTATTTATTTATTTATTTTGATTAATTAACAGAAAAAAGAAATTAACCCAACATTTAGAAATCATACCATCCTACATATGCAATCAGTAATTCTTAACATCATCACATAGATGCATGATCATCATTTCTTAGTACATTTGCATCGGTTTAGAAGAACTAGCAACACAACAGAAAAAGATATAGAATGTTAATATAGAGAAAAAAATAAAAATAATAATAATAGTAAAAAAAAAAACCTATAGCTCAGATGCAGCTTCATTCAGTGTTTTAACATGATTACTTTACAATTAGGTACTATTGTGCTGTCCATTTTTGAGTTTTTGGATCTAGTCCTGTTGCACAGTCTGTATCCCTTCAGCTCCAATTACCCATTATCTTACCCTGTTTCTAACTCCTGCTGGACTCTGTTACCAATGACATATTCCAAGTTTATTCTCAAATGTCGGTTCACATCAGTGGGACCATACAGTATTTGTCCTTTAGTTTTTGGCTAGACTCACTCAGCATAATGTTCTCTAGGTCCATCTACGTTATTACATACTTCATAAGTTTATCCTGTCTTAAAGCTGCATAATATTCCATCGTATGTCTATACCACAGTTTGTTTAGCCACTCGTCTGTTGATGGACATTTTGGCTGTTTCCATCTCTTTGCAATTGTAAATAATGCTGCTATAAACATTGGTGTGCAAATGTCTGTTTGTGTCTTTGCCCTTAAGTCCTTTGAGTAGATACCCAGCAATGGTATTGCTGGGTCGTATGGCAATTCTATAGTCAGCTTTTTGAGGAACCGCCAAACTGCCTTCCACAGTGGTTGCACCCTTTGACATTCCCACCAACAGTGGATAAGTGTGCCTCTTTCTCCGCATCCTCTCCAGCACTTGTCATTTTGTGTTTTGTTGATAATGGCCACTCTGGTGGGTGTGAGATGATATCTCATTGTGGTTTTGATTTGCATTTCTCTAATGGCCAGGGACACAGAGCATCTCTTCATGTGCCTTTTGGACATTTGTATTTCCTCTTCTGGTAGGTGTCTGTTCAAGTTTTTTTCTCATTTTGTAATTGGGTTGGCTGTCTTTTTGTTGTTGAGATGAACAATCTCTTTATAAATTCTGGATACTAGACCTTTATCTGATATGTCATTTCCAAATATTGTCTCCCATTGTGTAGGCTGTCTTTCTACTTTCTTGATGAAGTTCTTTGATGTACAAAAGTGTTTAATTTTGAGGAGCTCCCATTTATTTATTTCCTTCTTCAGTGCTCTTGCTTTAGGTTTAAGGTCCATAAAACCGCCTCCAATTGTAAGTTTCATAAGAAATCTCCCAACATTTTCTTCTGACTGTTTTATGGTCGTAGACCTAATGTTTAGATCTTTGATCCATTTTGAGTTAACTTTTGTATAGGGTGTGAGATATGGGTCTTCTTTCATTCTTTTGCATATGGATAGCCAGTTCTCTAGGCACCATTTATTGAAGAGACTGTTCTGTCCCAGGTGAGTTGGCTTGACTGCCTTATCAAAGATCAAATGTCCATAGATGAGAGGGTCTATATCTGAGCACTCTATTCGATTCCATTGGTCGATATATCTATCTTTATGCCAATACCATGCTGTTTTGACCACTGTGGCTTCATAATATGCCTTAAAGTCAGGCAGTGCAAGACCTTCAGCTTCGTTTTTTTACCTCAAGATGTTTTTAGCAATTCGGGGCACCCTGCCCTTCCAGATAAATTTGCTTATTGGTTTTTCTATTTCTGAAAAATAAGTTGTTGGGATTTTGATTGGTATTGCATTGAATCTGTAAATCAATTTAGGTAGGATTGACATCTTAACTATATTTAGTCTTCCAATCCATGAACACGGTATGCCCTTCCATCTATTTAGGTCTTCTGTGATTTCTTTTAACAGTTTTTTGTAGTTTTCTTTATATAGGTTTTTTTGTCTCTTTAGTTAAATTTATTCCTAGGTATTTTATTCTTTTAGTTGCAATTGTAAATGGGATTCATTTCTTGATTTCCCCCTCCACTTGTTCATTGCAAGTGTATAGAAATGCTACCGATTTTTGAATGTTGATCTTGTAACCTGATACTTTGCTGTACTCATTTATTAGCTCTAGTAGTTTTGTTGTGGATTTTTCCGGGTTTGACGTATAGTATCATATCATCTGCAAACAGTGATAGTTTTACTTCTTCCTTTACAATTTTGATGCCTTGTATTTCTTTTTCTTGTCTAATTACTCTGGCTAGAACCTCCAACACAATGTTGAATAATAGTGGTGATAGTGGACATCCTTGTCTTGTTCCTGATTTTAGGGGGAAAGTTTTCAATTTTTCCCCATTGAGGATGATATTAGCTGTGGGTTTTTCATATATTCCCTCTATCATTTTAAGGAAGTTCCCTTGTATTCCTATCTTTTGAAGTGTTTTCAACAGGAAAGGATGTTGAATCTTGTCAAATGCCTTCTCTGCATCAATTGAGATGATCATGTGATTTTTCTGCTTTGATTTGTTGATATGGTGTATTACATTAATTGATTTTCTTATGGTGAACCATCCTTGCATACCTGGGATGAATCCTACTTGGTCATGATGTATAATTCTTTTAATGTGTTGTTGGATATGATTTGCTAGAATTTTATTGAGGATTTTTGCATCTATATTCATTAGAGATATTGGTCTGTAGTTTTCTTTTTTTGTAATGTCTTTGCCTGGTTTTGGTATGAGGGTGATGTTGGCTTCATAGAATGAATTATGTAGTTTTCCCTCCGCTTCGATTTTTTGGAAGAGTTTGAGGAGAGTTGGTACTAATTCTTTCTGGAATGTCTGATAGAATTCACATGTGAGGCCGTCTGGTCCTGGACTTTTCTTTTTAGGAAGCTTTTGAATGACTGATTCAATTTCTTTACTTGTGATTGGTTTGTTGAGGTCATCTATTTCTTCTTGAGTTAAAGTTGGTTATTCATGTCTTTCCAGGAACCCATCCATTTCATCTAAATTGTTGTATTTATTAGCGTAAAGTTGTTCATAGTATCCTGTTATTACCTCCTTTATTTCTGTGAGGTCAGTAGTTATGTCTCCTCTTCCATTTCTGATCTTATTTATTTGCATCCTCTCTCTTCTTCTTTTTGTCAATCTTGCTAAGGTCCCATCAATCTTATTGATTTTCTCATAGAACCAATTTTTGGTCTTATTGGTTTTCTCTATTGTTTTCAATTTCATTTATTTCTACTCTAATCTTTGTTATTGCTTTCCTTTTGCTTGCTTTGGGATTAATTTGCTGTTCTTTCTCCAGTTCTTCCAAGTGGACAGTTAATTCCTGCATTTTTGCCTTTTCTTCTTTTCTGATGTAGGCATTTAGGGCAATAAATTTCCCTCTTAGCACTGCCTTTGCTGCATCCCATAAGTTTTGATATGTTGTGTTTTCATTTTCATTCACCTCGAGGTATTTACTAATTTCTCTTGCAATTTCTTCTTTGACCCACTCGTTGTTTAAGAGTGTGTTGTTGAGCCTCCACGTATTTGTGAATTTTCTGGCACTCTGCCTATTATTGATTTCCAACTTCATTCTTTTATGATCTGAGAAAGTGTTGTGTATGATTTCAATCTTTTTAAATTTGTTAAGACTTGCTTTGTGAGCCAGCATATGGTCTATCTTTGAGAATGATCCATGAGCACTTGAGAAAAAGGTGTATCCTGCTGTTGTGGAATGTAATGTCCTTTAAATGTCTGTTAAGTCTAGCTCATTTATAGTAATATTCAGATTCTCTATTTCTTTATTGATCCTCTGTCTAGATGTTCTGTCCATTGATGAGAGTGGTGAATTGAAGTCTCCAACTATTATGGTATTTGTGTCTATTTCCCTTTTCAGTGTTTGCAGTGTATTCCTCACGTATTTTGGGGCATTCTGGTTCGGTGCGTAAGTATTTATGATTGTTATGTCTTCTTGTTTAATTGTTCCTTTTATTAGTATATAGTGTCCTTCTTTGTCTCTTTTAACTGTTTTACATTTGAAGTCTAATTTGTTGCATATTAATATAGCCACTCCTGCTCTTTTCTGGTTGTTATTTGCATGAAATATCTTTTCACAACCTTTCACTTTCAACCTATGTTTATCTTTGGGTCTAAGATGTGTTTCCTGTAGACAGCATATAGAAGGATCCTGTTTTTTAATCCATTCTGCCAGTCTATGTCTTTTGATTAGGGAATTCAGTCCATTAACATTTAGTGTCATTACTGTTTGGATTATATTTTCCTCTAACATTTTGCCTTTTGTATTATATATATCATATCTGACTTTCCTTCTTTCTACACTCTTCTCCATACCTCTCTCTTCTGTCTTTTCGGTTCTGACTCTAGTGCTCCCTTTAGTATTTTTTGCAGAGCTGGTCTCTTGGTCACAAATTCTCTCAGTGACTTTTTGTCTGAGAATGTTTTAATTTCTCCCTCATTTTTGAAGGACAATTTTGCTGGATATAGGAGTCTTGGTTGGCAGTTTTTCTCTTTTAGTAATTTAAATATATCATCCCACTGTCTTCTAGCTTCCATGGTTTCTGCTGAGAAATCTACACATAGTCTTATTGGGTTTCCCTTGTATGTGATGGATTATTTTTCTCTTGCTGCTTTCTAGATTCTCTCTTCCTCTTTGACCTCTGACATTCTAACTAGTAAGTGTCTTGGAGAACGCCTATTTGGATCTAATCTCTTTGGGGTGCGCTGCACTTCTTGGATCTGTAATTTTAGGTCTTTCATAAGAGTTGGGAAATTTTCAATGATAATTTCTTCCATTAGTTTTTCTCCTCCTTTTCCCTTCTCTTCTCCTTCTGGGACACCCACAACACGTATTTTTGTGCGCTTCATATTGTCCTTGAGTTCCCTGATACCCTGTTCAAATATTTCCATTCTTTTCCTGATAGTTTCTGTTTCTTTTTGGAATTCAGATGTTCCATCCTCCAAATCACTAATTCTATCTTCTGTCTCTTTAAATCTATCATTGTAGGTATCCATTGTTTTTTCCATCTTTTCTACTTTATCCTTCACTTCCATAATTTCTGTGATTTGTTTTTTCAGTTTTTCTATTTCTTCTTTTTGTTCAGCCCATGTCTTCTTCATGTCCTCCCTCAATTTATCGATTTCGTTTTTGAAGAGGTTTTCCATTTCTGTTCGTATATTCAGCATTTGTTGTCTCAGCTCCTGTATCTCATTTGAACTATTGGTTTGTTCCTTTGACTGGGCCATATTTTCAATTTTCTGAGCGTGATCCATTATCTTCTGCTGGCGTCTGGGCATTTAGTCCGATTTCCCTGGGTGTTGGACCCAACAGGTTGAAAGATTTTTCTGTGAAATCTCTGAGTTCTGTTTTTCTTGTCCTGCCCAGTAGATGGCGCTCGTGGCACACGTTTGTCTGCGGGTCCCACCAGTAAAAGGTGCTGTGGGTCCTTTAACTTTGGAAAACTCTCACCATGGGGGAGGTTCGGCAGCCGAAGCGGCTTGGAAGAGTGCCAGCCGGCCCAGGGGTCCGAACGTGAGGATGGTCGCCGGCCGCCGCAGCCCGGGAATGTGCCCGTCCGAATTTCCTAGTTGGCCTGGGACGCCAAGCATGGTGGGAGGGCACCAGCCACCACGGCCTGGGAGAATGCACCGTTCCCAGCCGGACCGGGGAGTCACGTGTTTGGAAGGGACCCCCCCCCAGTCACTGTTCTCCGCGGCTTGGGGATTTCCGGTCCAATTCTCTCAGTTGGTCCGGTGGGCCTTGCGTGGGGGGGTGCCAGCTGTCGCGGCTTAGGAGACCGCCTCCCCAATTCTGCCAGCTGGCCCGGGAAGGAGGAGGGGAGGGACTCCGGCCGCTTGCCGCCCCGCCCGGGGAAGCCTGTGACCCTCGGCGATCTCACCGGAGCAGGTTCTCCCAGCCAGTCAGCTGTTCCAGGATGGGGTATGCTGTCTTTTTTATCTCTGTCGTGTCTCCGGGAGCTGTTCTGTATCATTTCTACTCCCCTAGTAGCTGTTCTGGAGGAGGAAAGGTGAGGATGGCAAGGCTGTCGAGGACGGTGGCGGAGAAGCCGGTGAAGGTGGAAGAGGGCACGGTGGTGGTTGGAAAGCTGCTGGAGTAGGAGGAGAAAGGGAAGGATAAGATGGCGGATGGAGCGCCGCCGGAGAAAGAGGAAGAGGAGGGCTAGATGGTGGCGGGAGTGCCGGTGGAGAAGGGGAAGAGGAGGGCTAGATGGCGGCGGGAGCGCTGCCGGCGGAGCTATATAATTTTAACAAAATACATTTTCTCAAACTTTCTGCAACTTCAGTTACCCATTCAGGGTTTGTAGTCAGTAATGACCACAAACAAACAAAATTTACTTCTATATTAGGAATACGTTAGTGCACAAATTAACATATTGCAAAACTATACTTTGAGGCAGTTGGAAGTCAGTAAGGTCAGCTGCTAAGGCAGTTTTTAAGGTATGTGGATTATTTTGAAATTCCTGGGGCAGCACTCTTTAAGTTAGCTAGGTGGGAATTTTATCATTAGGTCCCTGCTATTCAAAAGCAAATAGGTATTGAGAGTTAAGGTGAAGAGGGATAAAACAAAAATGCATTTTTCAGATGTAGGACTGAAAACTTGAATGCAGTCAGGGTTCACCCCGGGATGCCTATATCCCATACAGACCGGTGTATTTGCTTAAGGATCTTCTTTGGCATGCCAAGAGGGTTTGATTTAGCAGGAGTCTCAGGGCAAACAGTGGGTAAGCACTAGCCAAGCTTACTAGTCTTAAGGTGGCCCTCAGGGATTGAAGAAGATCCCTCCCTAGAGGAGGGTGGGGCGTTCAGCAACAGTGAGAAATCAGTGGGATATAGAATGTCCTGAAGCCTACAAAGCAGAGGGGAAGTGAAGGCTCTAGCTTTGGCTTTACTGACAAGTTCCATAACTAGGGAAATCTGAGTGGAAGGAGGCCCAGAGTGGCAGTTCAGAACAGAGGAAGTGGCTATATTATTTAATTAAGAAATCAATAATCTTACTTGCCATGTGAAGTGTTACCTGAGGCTCCTTTAGGTTGATGGTCAGATGTGAAGTCAGCAGAGCCATAATCAGCCTCATACACTTTCAGTCCTCTTCACTTGCCAAGAGCAGGGCTCAAGGGGCTGTCCCACTGCACTTCAGGAGATGGTGCAGTCCTTGGGCTCGATGGTCATTTTGGTGGCACCTGTGGCAAGGCCTCCATGGGTCCTGAGGTTGAGGGTTATCTAGAGGTTTCTGACAGTCTGTCTGCCAGGACTCCTCTGACCCACAACTTAAGCAAGGCTCTTAAGGCTTGCAGCCAGGATTGGGGTGACCCCAAGGAGACAGAATGCTTTTAACAGTGACTGCATAAGCTGAGCCTGTTCTCTGATTTTCTGCTTACCTGTCTTTGCCTTATCCTTGATTATTAAAGACAGACAAGACAGTTTTAAGGGGTCATTAGTGGGAGTTTGTGGACCCATGGAAAGCTTTTGCAGCTTTCTCTGAATGCCAGGGGCAGACTGGCTGATGAAATGGGTGCCCAACAAAATCTTACCTTCGTGGGAATCTGGGCTTGCACTAGTATTCCTCTTTAGGGTTTCCACTAACTTCTCTTGGAACAGAGCTGGGTTTTTCTTTTTCTCCTGAGTGATTTCATTTAGCTTATTACAATTAACTGGCTTTGTAGTACCTTTTCTCATGCCTTTTAGCAAACATATGTATAAAAGAGGATTATTAAAGTTTATTTTTTTCCTCTAATGGAGATTAAGACATGGGCATAAGACAAGCAACAAGTCATTCTCAGGTCCTTGTCTCAATAGAAAGTTGTAAACATCTGGGCATAGGGAATTTCTAACTTCTTTCCCTGTCTTTTACATACTAGAGGATGGTATTGCAATTGAGAGTCCCAGTGGAAGACTATTGCTCCCCATCAGTCTTAGCTTATAGAATGCTGGCATTTCCCACTTTCTCTGGAAAAAGGAAGACAAGGAGCCTAACTTATAACAATGTGGCCATTGGCATCCCAGTGTATGCCAGAGCTGGGCATTTTCCTCTCCACTGGCCCAATCACTTGGAAACACAGGAAGTACAATTACTGAGCATCCCTTGGGTACCTTTCCTGGGAGATGTCTGGACTTGTGTCCCTGAGGGGTTACCAGACACAGTTCAGGGACTATAACCCCACCCTTGCCTGGAAGGATTCCAGGACAATGCTCACAAGGAGTTGGGGACTCAAACCCCATAGTTTCCTGAGAGATGTCTGGACCTATGCTTCCAGGAGTTTAATGAGTCTTGCTTGGAAAAATTCCAGGACAACACTCTGAAGGAGTCCTTTCTTTCTGTTGGCCCAATTTCTTGGAAATATGGGGAGTAAAGTCACTGGGTATCCCCAGGATGGATCACCAACATCCCTGGGATGTTACACCCTGGGAGATGTTTAGACCGATGCTCCCAAGCTGGGGATGCTCACTTTACCTGAGAGAAGTCCAGAACAAGGCTCCCAGGAATACCTTTCTCCTTTAAGTTTCCTATTTACTGAGGGCTAAAAAAGTGAGCATACTCTAGAAGAGCAGTGTGCCTGTTTGAAAGTGTTATGTACCTACCCCAGAAAAACCATGTTTTAATCCTGATCCAATCTTGTGGGATCAGCCATTTCTTTTAATCCCTATTCAGCACTGTAGGCAGGAAACTTGATTAGATTATCTCCATGGAGATGTGACATGCACATTTGTGAGTATTAACTTTTGATTAGATGGAGATGTGACCCCACCCATTCCAGGTGGGTCTTGATTAGTTTACTGGAATCCTTTAGAAGAGGAAACATTTGGGAGAAACTTCAGAAATGAAAGAGCCTAGAGAAAGGACAGAAGCCTCAGAGCCAATAGAGACATCACAGCAAAGCTGACACAGATGCAGACACGTAAGAACAGAGACACGGATGCTTGGAGATGCTTGAACTCAGCCGACATTGCCATGAGATGTTAACCAAGCCAGAACCTGGAGAGAGCCATGGGAATCCAAGTGATGACAGCCAGCCCCGGAAAAGTAAAATGAGAAACCTCCACAAGAACAGAGACTGAAAGCAACAGAGCTCAGGAGCAAGGGACCAGCAAATGCCAGCCACATGACTTCCCAGCTGACAGAGGTGTTCCTGATTCATCAGCTTTTCTTGAGTGAAGGTTACCTTTTGTTGGCATCTTAATTTGGGCACTTTCACTTCCTTAGAACTGTAAACTTGCAATTTATTAAATTCCCTTTATAAAAAGCTGTTCCAGTTATGGTATATCACATTCCTTCAGCTTGCAAACTAATACAGGGAACTTTATAGTCAACTTCAGTAGGTCTCAACAGAGACCAAATGATCAAGGCCTGGAGGGGAGACACTGCCATTGGAAAGCATGGGCCTAAGCCAGAGGTGATTTCCTAGAATGTTAAAGACAATAACTTGTTTGGCACAATAACGCATAGTCCAGAATACTGTCTTACAAAAGATGGAATGTCTCAGAAGGCATAGACATCCAAACAAAGGAGAAAGAAGGAGATTCTCATGGAGGCAGGGGGAGACCTTTGTCAAAGAGATGAAAAGAAGAAAGGATTCAGCAGGAAGAAGGGTCTGTGTCCTCAGAGGGAAGGGGAAAAGAGAGTGCGAGGAAGTCTCCGAGAGCCAAGGAGAGAGAGAGAGAATAAGAGAGAGAGAGAGGCAGACAGGGGACTTGATTGGGATGTCGTTAGATGCCTGCTCAAAACAGAGAGAAGCCCCCAGTCAGGTTGCAAAGGGTGGCATCACCCACTGCCCTGAGCCTCCTTGGTTCTACACAGCATGGAAACAGGCTCCTGCCACCTCTGAGGAGAGAGCTGGAGGCTCAGAGCAGATTGAGTTTATGTCCTGGTGGAGCCAGAACCCTAGATTCCTAGAGACCCAGAGTTGCATGAGGACATAGGAGAGGACAACAATGAGCCAAGCAAGAAGAAAAATGTGAAAGCACGCAGCCAAGCTTCCCGGTCAATGGCCATGACTTATCAGTCTAGATGTTTGGAGAGAAATGACTCCTTGTTGGCTCACTAAATATGTTGCCAGATTTGGCTTTCTAGGTTTTGACCAGGCTGGAGAAAGAATTCACACACTGAGTAAACAGGCAGAAACGTTATTGAGAACACATGTGAGAGGATATGCAGGCACTGTTGCAAAGAGAGAGGTGAGAAAGGCAAGAGGCCAACAGAAACTATTTAAAGTGAAGCATCTAGAGGATAAAAGGTCAGAAGCCTGAAAAACAATTTCAGAGTGCCTCAGTAGTATTCTGTGTAAGAGGAGAGAGAGAGAGAGAGAGAGATTGTGACAGAAAATACATTTGTAAACAATGACCAAAAATTTACTAATTTTACGATAAATATAAACCCACACATTCAAGAAGTTCAACCACGTATGTTCAAAATATGGAAAACAAAAAATAAAGAAAAATTCTGAAATGCACCCAAAGAAAATACATTTATTTATGTACAAAGCACAAAAGTTTTTAATTTTAATGAGCTCCCATTTATATATTTTTCTTTTGTTCCTTGTGTTTCAGGTATAATTTCTAAGAAACCATTGCCAACATAAGGTCCTGAAGATGTTTACCTATATTTTTCTTCAGGAGTTTATAGTTCTGGTTCTTATGTTTAGGACTTAGATCTATTTTGAGTTGATTTTTGTAAATGGTGTGAGGTAAGGATTCACCTTCATTCTTATACACGTGGACATCCAGTTTTCCTAGCACCGTTTGTTGAAGAGACTATTCTTTCCCAATTAGGTGGATTTGGCACCCTTGTCAAAAATCAGTTGGCCATATATGTGAAGGTTGATTTCTGAAACTGTCAATTAGATTCTATTGATCTATAAGTCTGTTCTTGTGCCAAAACCATGGTGTTTTGACTACTGTGGCTTTGTAATAAGTTTAAAGATTGGGAAGTGGGAGTCCTCCAACCCCATTCTTCTTTTTTCAGGTGGCTTTGACTATTTGAGGACCCTAACCCTTCCATATAAATGTGATGATTGGCTTTTCCATTTCTGAAAAAAAGTTGTTGGGATTTTGATTGGGGTTTTATTTAATGTGAATCACTTTTTGTAGGACTGACATCTAAACAATATTTAATCTTTCAAAACATGAACTTAGGAATGCCCTTCCATTTATTGAGCTCTTCTTCGGTTTCTATTTTCTATTTGAAATTTAATAGAAATTTCTAATTAGAAATATATTTCTAATATTTTATAGTTTCCTGAATACAAATCATTTACATCGTTGGTTAGAATTATTCTTGGACATATGATTCTTTAGTTGCTAAAGTAAATGGGATTTTTAAAAATTTCTTCTGCACATTGCTCATTACTAGCGTAAGAAACACTTCTGATTTTTGGATGTTGATTTTGTACCCCATCGTTTTGCTGAATTCACTTATTAGGTCTAGTAGCTTTCTTGTTGATTTTTCAGAATTCTCTGAATAGAGGATCGTGTCATTTGCAAATAAGGAGAGATTTGATTCTCATTTTCCAAACTGGGTGCCTTGTATTTTATTTTTTCTTGTCTAGTGGCTCTGGCTAGACGTTCCAGTACGATATAGAATTACAGTAGTGACATTTTGTACCCTGGTCTTATTCTTGACCTTACAGAGAAATCTTTCAGTCTTTCACTGCTAAGTAAGTCATTAGCTGTGGGTTTTTCCATATATGCCCTTTATCACATTGAGGAAGGTGTTTTCAATTCCTAGATTTCTAAGTGTTCTTATTAACAAGAGGTGTTGGCCTCCCCCTCTCTATGTGGGACATGACTCCCAGGGGTGTGGATCTTACTGGCAATGTGGGACAGAAATCCTAGAATGAGCTGGAACTCAGTATCAAGGGATTGAGAAAATCTTCTCAACCAAAAGGGGGAAGAGTGAAATGAGACAAAATACAATGTCAATGGCTGAGAGATTCCAAACAGCGTCAAGAGGTTATCCTGGAGGTTATTCTTACACATTAAATTGATATCACCTGTTTAGTTAAGGTGTAATGGAGAGGCTTGAGGTAACTGCCTGAAAATGTGGAGCTGTGCTCGGGTGGACATGTTTCTTGAAGATAACTGTATGATGATATGACTGTTGCAGTGTGACTGGGTGGTTGTGAGAGCCTTGTGTCTGATGCTTCTTTTTTCTACCTTATCGATGGACAAATAAAACATACGGATTAAAAATAAATAAATAATAGGGGGAACAAATGTTAAAATAAATTTAGTAGATTGAAATGCTGGTGATCAGTGAAGGGTAGGGGTAAGTGGTATGATATGTATGAATTTTTTTCTGTTTTCTTTTTACTGCTTTTTCTGAATTGATGCAGATGTTCTAAGAAATGATCATGATGATGAATATACTACTATGTGATGATAGTGTGAGTTATTGATTATATAACAAGAACGGAATGGTCATATGATAAGAATATTTGTGTTTGTATGTGGTTATGTATCATAAATAAAAAATAAGTTAATTAAAAAAATTTTACTGAAACAGAAGATTTCAGAATGAAATCTCCAATTCATCTATGGTAGTACTGGAATCTAAGATACATATTTTGGCATGTATATGAGGCAGAAAATCAACATCTCTGAAGACTTAGAGAGTTTTCCTGCCAACCCAAAGCAGACACTCAAGGGTGCATCATTATGGAAATCTGCCCAGGGCACCATTGCCCAAAAGCACTGGAAATACTTATCAAGAAGGGACTCAGATATCTTCCCATTTAAAGAGGCACCCACTGTGCAAGAATTCTCAGTCCACAAGGTAACAAAGTTTGACATGTTTGTTCAGTGCTGTTGGGTATAATTGATTTTGCATTATCCTGATTAAAGTGAGTCTTATATAAAGAAAAAAAAAGAAGAGGTGCTGAAATTTTTAAATGTCTTTTCTGAATTAATTAAGATCATCACGTATTTTATTCTTTCATTCTGTTACTGTGGTGTATTGCATGAAATGATTTTCTAATTTTTAAATAATTTTAAATTTCTAACATTAGAAATTTAAATTTATTTAAATTTATTACAAACCTGTGATAAATCCCACTTGATTATGGTACATAATTAATTTAAAGTGATGTTGGATTTGGTTTGCTAGTATTTGTTGAGGATTATAGCATCTTTTATCATAAGGGACATTGGTCTGTAATTTTCTTTTCTTGTGGTATCTTTATCCGGCTCTGATATGAGGGTATTTTTGGTCTCATAGAATGAGTTAAGGATTACTTCCACCTCCTCAATTTTTTGGAAGCCCTTCAGCAGGATTGGTGTTATTTCTTGGAATGTTTGGTAAATTTCCCTTGTGAAGTCATCTGGTTCTGGGCTTTTTCTTTGTAGGGAGGTTTTGATTACTTATTCATTCTCTTTTCTTTCTTCTTTGGTCAGTGTATGCAGTTTGCATTTTCCTATGAATGTATCCATTTCATATGGGTTATTTAATATGCATACAATTGTTCATAGTATCATTTAATAATCTTTTTATTTCTGTGGTGTCAATACTAATGTCCTCACTTTCATTACTGATTTTAGTTACTTGAATTCTTTCTTCTTTTTCTTCGTTATGATAAAAACACTGAGAAAACTAGGATTAGAAGAGAACTTTTTCAACATGATAAAGGGAATTTGTGTGAAAACCCCACAGAAAATGTTATAATCAATGGTGAAAGACTGAAAGCCTAAGATTAGGAACAAGACAAGGATTCCTGCAGCCACCCGTTATTCAAATTTGTACTGAGAGTTCTAGCCAGAGCACAATGGCAAGAAAAAGATAAAAGATATCCAAATTGGAAAGGAGGAAACCATTTATCCCTATTCACATGACATGAATCTATATATACAAAAACCCAAAGAGTCCACAAGAAAGCTACTAAACAAATTCAGTAAAGTTGCAGGTTAAAGATAAATATGCAAAAATCATTTGGGTTCCTCCTATACAACATTAATGAACAACTTGAATTGGAAATCAAAAAAAAAAAATTCCATTTACAATAGCATCTGTGTTAGTCAGGGTTCTCTAGAGATCAGAACCAACAGGAGAGACCAGTAAATATGAGATTTATAAGGGTGTCTAACACAACCATGGGAAGTGAAGAGTCCGAAATATGCAGAGCAGGCTGCAAAGCTGGCAGCTTCGATGAAGGGTCTGGGCAAACTCCACAGGAAGGACTGGTTGGCTGAAGAAGCAGAGTAATCAATGGATTATGCAATCAACTGATTGATGATTTAATACACCAGCCTCCCTGTTAATCAACAGCCACAAAATATCTTTGCAACAATGGTCAGTCTGGTGCTTTCCTAACCAGACAACTGGGCATAGTCATTTGGTCAAGTTGACACCAGAACCTAACCATCATAGCATCTAAAGAAATAAAATACTTAAGAATAAACTGAACCAAGGATGTTGAAGCCTTATGCACGGAAAACTAGAGAATATAGTTGAAAGAAACTCAAGAAGACCAAGATAAATGGAAAGATGCCCGATGTTCTTGGAAGATGTGGTAGTTAGATTCAGGTGTCAACTTGGCTAGGTGAAGATGCTTAGTTCTATTCCTGTGGACATGAGTCAATAGCATGTGAACCTCATCTGTTGATTACATTCACAGTTGGCTAGGAGGTATGCCTGCTGCAATGAATGATGTTTGATGTAATTGGTTGGTGCTTAAATGAGAGATTCAATGTAGCACAGCCCAAGCAGCTTGGCATACCTCATCTCAGCACTCGCAGCTCAGCCCAGGCCTTTGGAGATGCAGAAAGGAATCACCCTGGGGAAAGTTGTTGCACTCGCAGCTCAGCCCAGGCCTTTGGAGATGCAGAAAGGAATCACCCTGGGGAAAGTTGTTGGAACCCAGAGGCCTGGAGAGAAGGCCAGCAGAGATCTCCCTGTGCCTTCTCATCTAAGAAAGAACCTCAGTTGAAAGTCAGCTGCCTTTCCTCTGAAGAACTATACATTAACTAAATAAATCCCCTTTTATTGAGAGCCAATCCATCTCTGGTGTGTTGCATTCTAGCAGCTAGAAAACTAGAACAGAAGGGACCATAATATTGTTGTCAATTCTGCCAAAAGCAATATACAAATTCAATGAAATCTATATTAAAATTCTAGCAACCTTTTTTTGCAAAAATGGCAAAGCTGATCCTCAAATTCATATGGAATTGTAAGGAGCCCTGGATAGGCAAACAATCTTGAAAAAGGAGAAAGTTGGAGGATTAATACTTCCTGATTTCAAAACATCCTTTAAGGTCACAGAAATTAAAACAGTGCAGTACTGACATAATGATAGACATATAGACCAGTGGAATAGAATTGAGAGACCAGAGTGAAGTCCACACTTCTATGGCCAGTTGAATTTCAACAAGGGTGCAAAATCCATTAAATAGGTAAAGAACACTGTAGTATCTTCAACAAATGGTGCTGACACAACAGGAAATCCTCATGCAAATGAATATTTGTGGACCTCTACTGCTCACATATACAAAAAAGTAATGTAAAATTTATTAATGACCTAAATATAAGAGCCAATACTTTAAAAAATCTTACAAGAAAACATATGGATATGTCTTCAGACCCTTGTAGTAGGCAATGGATTTTTAGATTTTGTACCAAAAGCAGAAGCAGCAAAAAAAAAAAAAAAAGATAAATGGTACTACATCAAAAGATATTAGCAAGAAAGTGAAAAGACAACATACAGAATAGGAGAAAATATTTGGAAACCATTTATTTGATAAGAGTTTACTATCCAAAATAGGTAAAAACCATTACAATTCAACAACAAAAGGATGAACAACCCAATTTATAAAATAAGCATAGGATTTGCACCTTTTTTTTTTTTTTTTGCATGGGGAGGCACTGGAAATCCAACACAGGTCTCCAGCATGCCAAGTGAGAACTCTGCCTGCTGAGCCACTGTGGTCCGTCCAAAAAATGGGCATAGGATTTGAAAAGCGCTTTCTCCAAAGATAATATCAAATGGACAATAAATATCTGAAAAGTTGCTCAACATCATTAGCCATTAGATACATAAGAATTAAAAGTGTAGTGAAATACAGCTTCACATTCTCTAGGATGACTATTATTTTAAAAAAAAGGAAAATAACAACTTTTGATGAGGTTATGGAGAAATAGGAATACTTGTGAATTGTTGGTGGGAATGTCAAGTACACCACAGTGGAAAACAGTTTGGCAATTTCTCAGAAAATTAAACACAAAGTTACAACATGAACAGAAATTTCTCTCTTAAGTTTATACCCAAAAGAATTAATGAGGGGACTCGGACAGTTGTTTTTACAGCAATGTCCATCCAGCATTATTCACAATAACCAAATGGCTGAAGCAACCCAAATGTTCATCAACAGATGAATGGATAAGTGAACATAGTATTTCCACATAATGGAATATTATTCAGCTGTAAAAAGATGTGAAGTACATACAACATGGATGAAACTTGAAGATTTCATGTTGAAGTGAAATAAGCCAGACACAAAAAGACAAATATTATATGATTTCTCTTATACGAAATATTTAAAATAAGTAAATTCTTATTAGAGACAAAGCACAATATTGGATACAATGGGTGGCAGAGGGGAAAATGGGGAGTTATTGCTAAATGAGCATGAGCTTTGGTTTAGGATTATAAAAAGTCTGGAAA
The DNA here is from genome assembly GCF_023851605.1 of Tamandua tetradactyla. Taxonomy (NCBI): domain Eukaryota; kingdom Metazoa; phylum Chordata; class Mammalia; order Pilosa; family Myrmecophagidae; genus Tamandua; species Tamandua tetradactyla. Next base: position 43,697,039 of record NC_135328.1, read on the forward strand.
TAGTAATGAAAGTTATACATTATTGACAGTATACTTAATATCAAATACTTGCTTAAAATCTTTTTATGTTATTTATATTACCACAATTTAATAATAAATAAATTTTTAAAAAGGAGAGAGAAGAAAACATGCATGTATCTACTCATTTGAGTATAAAGAAATGCAAGAAAGATAAACTGAAACTAGTGATATTTTCACCTACAGAGGGTGGGTGGAAATGGGGAGGAAAGAAGGGGAGTTGGAGCCACCTATTTTTATAGTTTTGACTATATTATCTTGTACTTAATAAAATAAATTAAAAATACAGATAATAAGACAAGATAGAACGAAGACAAAATGAATAAATCTAACTATATTTCAAATTGCACAATTAACAGGGGAATAAAATAGCTGCCTTAGTAATTCTTGCACACAATAGTTTGTCTATATATTCCCACAATAGGTACCAAAGAAACCTGTAAACAAACACTGAACTTCAGTTACTAGACTTGTCATCTACAGTGGTTTAGGTTCAGGATTCTGAAAATCACTTAATGTTTTTATAGGATTCAGTTACTATGTACATTTGGGTAAAGTGAATGACTCCTCACTATCAGACAAAGGTTTTATACATATGGAAGTGAGTATGACAGGAAAGAACTCAGGGGTGTCAAAGTGTAATTAGAGTTACCAGCTTACAATTATGTGTATATATCTATATACGTATACAGAGAGATATATAAACATAAATATATAACACACACATACACACAGACATGTAACTGATGTGAAGGTAAATGAAGAGTACTCCAATAGGAGCAATGGTTACTAATTCAGAGCTTGATAATACCAGTGAATCAACCAACATCACTTGTGTTGCCAGAGACTCAAAGGCAGACAGGCGTGGGAATGCTTTATAAGGGTAAAAGAAAAAGCCTCAGGTATGCCTTGATTGGAAGCTGTTGGTATGGGGAAGCTGGAGGTGGGAATTGTTGGTGTTAGAAGCATGGCATCCCATGTGATTAATTAGAGAAGCATATTTGGCTTCTTTGTTCCAAAAGGGGAAGCAGGGACTAAAACTAGTGAAGGTGCCACTTATTGATCAAGTCCTGGCTATTTGGGGTTGATTGTTATGAGGACTGTGGTTTGACTTCTCGGACTGGTTGCTGTAGAAAGTGGCCAGCTTCCTGGACTGATTGCTACAGGTAGCGGGACAGTTGCCTGGTCATTATCCACTTGCATTTCAATACTCTACATTTTTCTAATACCCATACTTTCTACTTCATTACAGACCCATCCCCTAAGGGAAACTGTTCCTATTAGCTTATGAGTTTCTAATTTGTACTTCCTGTATTTTTTATATACATATATTTTTCTAGCTCTGTCCTATGAAATGATATAGAAGCTTTTGAAGCAATACACATGCCAATATCAAATTTGCACTTTAAATATCTTTTTTTTTTTTCTAAAAAGTCTGGAGTTACTTGGAAAAATGGCTGACACCTACACTGGGGCTAGAAAATGAGAACATAGGTCAGGAAAATTTTGCTGAGTCCGAGATTAAGGAAAGATTCAATGAATCATGGGGACAAGGAAAACAGATGAAGGCAAAATTTTGCTGTCCAAATTCGGCATAATATGAGTTTCAAAATAGACAACTACAGTAATGGGATAAGACTCTTAATTCATAGTGATGTAATAGATTAATGAATGGGGATGAAGAGAAACGTCCTTCTTACAGGGGAATCTAATTAATAAATGCAGGGAAATGATGGAATCAGAAAATCACCATTTGGTCTCCACAATTGCAGTAATTATTTTAAGCAAGAATTACCAATGGTTGTTAAATATAGTGGGTAAAATTTTAAACAAAAATCTATGGTTCTGGGTGAGCAATGGTAGCTCAGTGGCAGAGTTCTTGCCTGCCATGCTGGAGACCCGGGTTCAATTCCCAGAGCCTGTGCATGCAAAAAAATAATACTAATAATTTAAAAGAAAACAAAAACCTGTGGTTCTATAGTCTCCAGACGTCTACTCAAATGAAGTTTATTAATTACATCGGTACTAAAAGTAACTTTTCTGTAGAGAAACTTGATAAACACCATCTAATTCATTGATCAAGTTTAAAAGCACTGGTAATTAGAAAAATCAATATCAGGTGCCTTCTGATAATATGCACTAGAGTATACTTGTGAAAAATCAATGGTCAGAATCTTAAATATAAACTTATCTACCTACGTAACTATCGATCTATCAACCTAACTACACACATACACACACATATATATGCTTATAGTATAAAGAAAACATGGTGAAATAGTATCATTTGGGGAATCTGGGTGAAGGTACATAAGAATTCTTTGTAACATTTTTTACAACTGTTTGGTAAGTCTGATATCCTTTCAAAATAAAAAGATTAAAAAAATAAAAACCTGAGTCCCGGTTGGAACCATGACCAAGAAGACAGGAGTCTAAGGCATCTGTGACTCAGGGACTCCATCCCTGTGACTCCTGTGGTTCAGCTACTCTGGTTCCTGGATACACTGCTCCCAGAAGTGCTGTGAGGAATTAGCCAATTAGCCCATGGGGGCCCCTTCCTTACTCAGAGGTGTGGGGAGTTTATTTCAGTCATTTCCCTGATCATTAAAATGCTGTGTTTTTGCTCATTGCTCTTGAGGCTGGTAAAGGACATGAAAGTCTACAGGAATCCTGGTGCCAGAGATGTTTCTTCTTGTCTGGATACCAAGTTAGCTGAAAGAGCATCTGAGGACTTCGGCAACAGTCTGGAGCATAAGTTATTTGAACACTCCAACAACAAGCACAGGTCAGAGGGAGCTAGAATTCTCCACTTGGCAATGGATCTAGCCCTGTGGTTAAGAGTTCTGTTTGTGTGTGTTTGCGTATGGTGATGCTTGTGCATGTATTATTTTATGGTTGCATGTGAATATGTCTATTATGTATCTGGTTTGATTCTTTTCCTCAGTTAAACACAAACCCGGGCCTATTACAACATATGTATGTTATCAGCCTCCTGAGCATGTGACTTAAGGACTCCTCATTCGTGCCTGCCTTTCCCCCACTGGGCAGGCAGAGCAGCTGAGAGCATGAGAGCTCAGCCTCTAAAGGAAGATTGTTGCACTGCACCGCCTGGATTGGTGTCTGAACTCACCAAAAAACAGGTGGGTCGGTGAGAGTTTGTCTCTGCTCAGCAATGTGTGCTGAGTGTACATGTGAGTTATGCCTATGGGTGATGCACACATATGTATGAGGAAAGAATTGTTTTGTTTGTTTGTTTTCTATATGTATGTAAGTTACCATGTGGCTGTTATCATGTGCATTGATTATTATTAGTGGATTAAGGACTGTGCCCAGGTAGTAGTAGATTTAAATGTCTCTTGCTGTCTTTGCCCAGTCAGGGTTTAAGTAAGAAGGGGCTTAAACATCCCTCCAGTTAATGGGAGTATGTATGTTTGCATGTAGCCATGTGTGTTGTTTATTTATAGATAGTGTATGGCCAGGTGCATGTGTGCTGTCTGTGTTCCTTGTGAGGTTTTTGAATTGCGTGTGCATGTGTTTTTGGTGATGCAGGTATATAACGCATGAGTTATGTAGACGTGGTATGCGAATGCATTTTACCAGGTCTGTCATGTTTGTGTCAGTGGTGTATTCTGATCACATTTGTGAGAAGCTTGGTTTGTCCATTGTCAGTTATGTATGCCTTCCTTGTGTATTATTTGTGACTTAACTATATATGGACATGTGTTAATTGAACCACAAGCTAGGTATCCTTCTCTTCGGGTGGAATTTGTCAAGGGTGGTTGGAATCCCCAAATCAGCAGTGTGAGTGTGTGTGCTTGTGTGGGTGTGTATTTTATTTATGTGTTTGGAGCCTTCTGATTTGCACTGCTGACCTAAAATATTTTCTTAAGTTCCCTCTTTCCAGGCACAATCAACTGAGATGACACTGCACCAAGCAACTCCTTAAATGGATCTGCTGTCATTTTCATATACCCGAGTGTGACTGAGACTTTCTGAGTTCTGTAATCTTTCACTTTAGCTTAATGTTCCAGGCAAGAAAATGTTAGGCAGAGTGCAGAATCACCATCAAATAGCCGTGAGAACTTGGAAAAATCACATACACTCTGGCCACTGTTTCTGCAGCTAATAAAATTGAGGGAATTACACTTGCCTTTTGAACCATTATGGGGCCTTCATAAATATTTATAGTTTGAATACAAGATAGGTTATGCGAGGGCCTTTTGTCATTTGAAATGTATGCAATTATGGATTAAGGAAATAATTCGGGGAGGGAAGGCTGAGTATTTTGGACAGCTGGTTTCTTTACAGTCCTAAAATAACTTGGGGCTCCTGATGCCCCTAATCAAATAAAGGGGGAAACTTCCATGGGTAGTGGTTATAAGCATGGGCTCTGATCACACTGACATATTTCATCAAAACGCATGAAGTAGTGATAATTGATTACTTTAGCCTACAGAAAATGGCAGTTATATATAATGGCATACACACGCATGACATTATCCCTATTGTTGAGTGTCTATGAAATTTATCATTTATGCTTCTATTTCCTAACAGCTACAATGAGGGGAAAAACACCTAATTCTTAGTGCAGCTGTGAAGACTGTATCTGGGAATGTAGGCTTATGTATGGATTTAATTAGGAAATTTATGTAAAGCTATTAACACAGTGTTTGGCATGAAGTATAGACCTCAATTAATAAGAAAGATAGTTCATTGACTATTCTGGTTTAGGATATATTCTGGTGACAAGGGATTTTAAATGACCACCAATTTCTAGAGTGTCAATGGGTTTACAGTTCTTGGTCAAAAAGATCCAATCTATTTCACAAGAAGAGTGACAATGCTTCAACATCTCTACCTCTGCCCTGGGAATTTCACATTCTTCTAAGGCAGAAGCAATTACTACCTGCTTGTCAAGACCCATATCTATTTCTGCCATAGTGAATTATTGTGGTTTGGCTCTGTCTTGATAAGTCATTCCTCTATGCAAGTCGAGATCTAAACTCATAGAAGGCAGGGGTCTTGCTTTTCATGTTCACAACTGCATTCTCAGTCCTTAATGGAAGTCTGGGTTCACATTCAATGTTCAATAAATAATGGTGGAATGAAGCAGTTAACATCCTTCTATTTCAGTGCAGTGGGATCTTTTTGGCTGTTTTGGGGTATACTCTTTTCTGAGAGCCAGACTGGGATAGAGTGAACACACATTTATCCACAGGTGTGAAAAATTAATAGGAGTGTAGTTAAATTCATTGTTTTATCAGAATTAAAATGTGGAATGTGATTACCCTTTCTCAGTTCCTGAAGTTTCCCATGTTCCTTCTTCCTCAGCATATAGAAGAGCGGAATGAGACCTGAGAACCGGAGCCAAGTGTCTGAATTCCTCCTCCTGGGGCTCCCCATCCGGCCAGAGCAGCAGGGTGGGTTCTTCTGCCTCTTCCTGGGCATGTACCTGACCACGGTGCTGGGGAACCTGCTCATCATCCTGCTCATCAGGCTGGACTCTCACCTCCACACCCCCATGTACTTCTTCCTCAGCCACTTGGCCCTCACTGATGTCTCCTTTTCGTCTGTCACTGTCCCAAAGATGCTGACGAACATGCAGACTCAATGCCTATCCATCTCTCATGCAGGATGCATGTCACAGATGTATTTCTTAATAATTTTTGGTTGCCTTGATAGCTTCCTTCTCACAGCTATGGCCTATGATCGGTATGTGGCCATCTGTCATTGCCTCCATTACTCCACCATGATGAGGGATGACTTGTGTGTTTTTCTAGTGTTTGTGTCCTGGATCCTTTCCTGTACTGTTGCTCTGTCTCACACTCTCCTACTAGTGCCACTGTCCTTCTGTGATAAGACCATTCCCCATTTCTTTTGTGACCTTGCTGTCCTTCTCAAGCTCTCCTGCTCAGACACCTCCCTCAATGAGCTGATTATCTTTGCTGTGGGGGGGATGGCTACAATCCTGCCATTGAGTAGCATATTGTTCTCATATGTCCGTATTGGGATCTCTGTTCTGAGGATCCCCTCTACCAAAGGGATCTATAAAGCCCTGTCCACATGTGGCTCCCACTTGTCTGTGATCTTTATATTCTATGGGACAATTTTTGGACTATACTTTTTCCCATCATCTAACAGTTCAAACGACTATATTATTGCTTCCATAATGTACATGGTCGTCACTCCCTTGCTGAACCCCTTTATCTATAGCCTCAAGAACAAAGATATGAAAGGAGCTCTAGAAAGACTAATCAAGAGGATGAACTCTTCTTGTAAGTGGTAATTACTTTATCTAACTATTAATTCACCCAATGACTTTGTTAAATCAGTCTCCGTGAGATATTGTGTGGTATCATCTCTGTCATTCACAACTTCCCAATACTCCCATCAATTTTGTTCCCCCTGTGTCACCTGCTTGGATACTTTCCCCACCTCCTTATACTGATATTTATGTTTAATTTTCCTATAGGAAAACTGAAGGCATATAAAATCCTTACGTAATTCACTGTCACTCCATGAAGTTTAGAGCACTCTTGCTTGGGGTTTCGGAGATTTACTTCTTCCTCCATTAAATTTGGCATGTGGCATTGTCTGTCATGACACATTTTCATCTCAGCTTTCTTCAAATCATAAGATTTCTTTATGTTAAGAATAAGATTTCTGTATGTTAAGAATAAGGAATTATGTATCAGAACAAGTTACATAGTTGGAGTGTTTTAGTTTCCTAGGCTGCTCCAAAGTAAATACAATTGTTTGGCTTAAACAATAGGAACTTATTTGCTTATGGTTAGAGTCTGGGAAAATGTCCAAGTCAGGGCATCATCAAGACAATGCTTTCTTCCTGAAGACCAGCTGCCAATGGTATTTGGCTCCTCTGCCATGTAATAAGGCACATAACGGCATCTGCTGATCACTCCCTTTTGCTTCCTGTGGCATTTTCTCTCTCGTGTAGTCATTTCATTTATAAAGGACTCCAGTAACAGGATTAAGGCCCACCTTGATTGAGGTGGGACACACCTTAACTGAAGAAACCTCATTAAAAGTTCTTACAATGGGTTTACACCCGCAGGAATGGATTAGATTTAAGAACATGATTTTCTAAGGTACATTCAGCTTCAAACCACCACACAGAGGAAGTAAGAGGAGCAAGTAGACCTACTATTTTTAAGCCCTTATATTTATGCATTATCTCATTTAATTCTCACCACAACCCTATAAAGTAGGTGGTTATACTTTCCATTTTATAGATGATGAAACCAAAGTAAATATATAACTACATTAGATCTTAAAGCACAGATTTGTTTGATTAAAACCCATGCTTTTATTTTTTTTTACATGGGCAGGCACCGGGAATTGAACCCGGGTCCTCTGACATGGCAGGCAACCATTCTTGCCTGCTGAGCCACCGTGGCCCACCCAAAACCCATGCTTTTGACTTTAGAAAGTTTTGCCTCTGGACGGAGAAGACCTCATGATCCCCTCCTCTTTCTCTTTCACCTCTTCTTCAGTTTACTGCCATGCCAGTTTCTGAGAATTCACTTATTTACACCAGATTAGTTTCCTGCACCTAGCTCAGCGCTTGGTGCATGATTAGGACACCATAAATATTTATTGGTGATTTGATTATTTTTCCTTCCTCTCCTTTCCTTCTCTCAGTCCTTTATTTCTTCTTCCACAAATATTTGTTGAGTTCTATCTTGGTGCTAGGCATCATGGTGGGTCTTCAGGATAGAGTGGAAGACAAGAGAACACACACTTTGTTCTTCCAGAGCGTCTAGTCTTGTACGGAACATGGATCTTGAGCATTTCAGTGCACATACGTTGAGTGTCACAATGAAGTTCAAGACACTATTGTTGCATATTTCAGGGGACTTCACATAACCAGGGGTTCTGGTGAGCTATTGTGGGTAAGACCTGAAGAATCAAAAGCAGTTTTAACTCATGTGTGTGTTGAGGTGAGGCATCCTAAGAAGAATGAGCAGTATGGGTGAGGGCACTGAGACAGGAGGCCGTTGTAGAATGAAAGCACTGCTCTTTCCAGGTCAGTCAGAGGAGGGTTGTCTATTTCTTGTGACTTCATGTGACATTTTCCTTAATTTCTATCTTCCTAATCTAAATCTCTTTCCAATGAGCTTCCATGGAAGGATGTTTTTCACTCACTCGTTCCAGAAACTCTCCAAGAGAGCACTAGGATATTAGTTATCAATGGTTTGTTCAAGAATGTTTTTCTTCTTTCTTTTGTCCTCCTTTACAAACCCTGTTTTTTTTTTTCTTTTGCCTTTGTTCAATGACTGCAATCTATTGAATATTTATCTTTGAATATGAGTGCAATAACTAGTGGGCTTAAACAGTAAACCAAGTTTCTGAGTTATTTTTTTTTTGCCACCATTTCACAGAGAAGAAAACTGAGAAATAGAAAAGTCAATATATGTGCTATAGGCAAGTTGTAAAGGGAAGGAGACAAATAAATCTGCTGAGTGGTGGCTTTGAGTCTTTGGCTAACTATTGGCATGCAAATGGGAAGGGCTAGATTTTGCTGTGGCTGGCAGAGAACAGCTAAGGGGGAACTGTGAACTGAATATTGGAATTTTAAATAACTAGAATGAAGACACTTTGTTAACCACCATGATAATTTAAGTGAGATTCCAGAAGAGCCAACCTTAAGAATAGGTCTGCCTTAGCCTTAAATTAAGATCTCCTCTAAACCTGCCATAATGAAACCTAAAGCCAAGCCTTGATGGACAGGCTGAGCCTCCAGTGAATTAACTGCATGGTATAATAAAACTATCTGAACTTAAGCAACCAAAGAAAAATAATAACTGAAAAAAAAGACAGAAAAATAATGAACAGAGACTCAATGACCTGTGGTCTATATTAATGGTCTAACATGTGTAATTGGAATCCCAGAGAGAGAGTAGTGAAAGATGGGACAGAAAAAAGTATGTGTGGAAATAATAGCTGAAAAATTTACAAATTCACTAACTATTATGAACAGGGTTGCACTGAATCTATAGAGTAATTTAGGGAAAATTATGAATTTAGCAATATTGAGTCTTCCTTGCCATGAGCATATTATACCTCTCCATTTATTTAGGTCTTTAATATCTCTCAGCAATGTTTTATGGTTTGGGGTAAAAGATACACAGATACAACAGTGTTAGATTTATTTCTAAGGAGTTCCTATTTTTAATACTCTTTAAATCATACCATTTTTTTTTACATGAGCAGGCACTGGGTATTGAACCCGGGTCTCTGGCATGGCAGGAGAGAATTCTGCCATGGAATCACCATCACACTGCTCTAAATAGTATTAACTTTCACTTTTGATTTCCAGATGTTCACTATTAAAGTTACTTTTTAGTTCTAGTAACATTTTTGCATATTACATTGGATTTTCTATGTAATATATAATAATCAGGTAGTGTTCCTATGTTGCTCCTCTTTTCAAATTCATTTTGGCTCCCCCAGGTTCTTTGAATTTCCATCCGAATTTTAGAATGAGCTTGTCAATTTCTACCTGATTATCTGATCATAAAGTAAAAGTAATCAAGAATGTTTGCTATTGCCTAAAGATAAATAAATAGATCACTGGAACAAAATAGAGTCCAGATATAGATCCACATGTGTGGACAATTGTTTTTCCTCAAAGGTGCAAAGATAACGCAGTGGAGAAAATAGTCTTTCAACAAATGACTCTAGAATAATTGACTCTCCCTATTTAACTACATGGACTTCTAGCCAAACTTTGCACTGAATAAAAAAATTAATTCCAAATAGACTACACACACAAGTGTAAAACCTAAAATGACAAAACTCTTAGAAGAAAATACATGCAAAAATCTTTATGATCTTGGGTTAGGCAAAGATTTATTAAAATACACCAAAAAACACAACTAATAAAAGAAAATACTGAAAATTGGACTTCATCAAATTAAACTTCATAATGTGTTTCTAAAAGACAACGTTAAGAGGATAAACAAGTGAAAGATGGGGAAAACATTTGTAAATCATATATCTGAAAAAGGACTATGCCCAAAATATAAAGAACTCTCAATGACTCAAGAAAATCAGCTACTCAAAAAGCAAACAAAAATTTGAACAGATGCTTCCCCAGAGCAGATGTACTGATGGCAAGTACACACACGAACAGATGCTTAATATTATTTGTCTCCAGCGAAATACAAATTACAACCACAAAGAGAGATCGCTACACCTGTGGCAGAATATTAGCATTAAAGGCAATGACCGTACCAAGTGTTGGTGAGAATGTGAAGGAATTTAAACACTCACAACCTGTTGGTGGTAATGAAAAATGGTGCAGCAACTTTGAAAAATACTTTGGCAATTTCTTAAAATGTTGACCATATTATTACCATGTAATCTAGCTGTTCCACTCTTTGGCATTTACCCACTAGAAATGAAAGCATATGTCCACTCAAATATTTTCTTACAAGTGTTCGTACCAGTATATTTTATGTGTATTGCAGTATAAATTATGTATTTTTAAATTCATTCATGCATATTCTGGTAACAAATATAACAAAATTTGCCATTTAACCATTTTTATGTGTACAGTTCAGTGCCTTTAATTGTAGTCAAAAATGTAGTGCTACCATCACCATCATCCCTTACCAAGACTTTTTCACCACAGCAAAGAGAAACTCTGCACCCATCAAGAAATAACTCCACATTCTCCCCTCCCCACAGCTCCTGGTAATCTCCAATTTACCTTCTGTCTATACAAATGTGCTTATTCTAGATATTTCATAAAAGTGAAACCATACAATATCTGTCCTCATATGCCTTGCTTATTTCACTAAGCATGTTTTCAATGTTTTGCTGTTAATAAACCCCAACAGAAATAACCCAAATGTTACCAATAGGTGAATACTGAATGGGATATTATACAATAAAAGAAATGCAATACTGATACACGCAATTTTTATGAATCTCTAATAAATTATTCTGAGAGAAAGAAGTCAGACAAAATATACATATTGCATGACTCCATTTTTATAAAATTTTAGAAAAGACAAACCAATCTATAGTGACAGAAAGCAGATCAGTAATTGCCTGGTTAAGGCAAGGGGGCCATGGAGAAGGGAGGAGGGAAGGGACTATGAAGTGGGATGAGGCAATCCTGGAGGTGATGGATATGTTAACCATCTTGATTGTTTTCATGGTTTTGTGGGTATATATTTAAAACTTTCAAAGTGCACATTATAAATATGTGCTGTGTATTTTATGTCAGTTATACACCAATAAAGCAGGAAAAAATATGATATAGGTGACTTGAATACGACTACATTAGGAAAGACATTTAATTTTTAATTAAATCTTCTCACAAAGAAAAATGCAGGCTTAGATGGTTTCACTGGTGAATTTTATCAATCATTTAAGGAAGAAATAGCACCAATTCTACACAAATTCTTCAAAAAAAAAAAATGAAGGGAATGACTCACTCCCCCACTCATTCTATGATGCCAGCATTATTTTAATGCAAATGCCAGACACAGACACAACAGGAAAAAAGAAACTATCAACTAACATCTCTCATGTATACAGACACATGTAAATATTCCTAGCACAATTTTAGCAATTTGAATACAACAGCATATAAAAAGAGAAATTCATATGATGACATGTAATACTGGTCAGAGCAGTCAAATGGTAGTCCCTAAACTGCCCAAAGGGACAAGAGATTGAAACAGAGACAGTGATACTTCTGCTATAGGATGGCAAACTCTGGTGCCACCCCCAAGTCTGAAGGCTCTTGGGATGAGGCAATGAAAGTAAACTGCTATCCTTCCCAAGTCCATATGAAATTCTTCAAAGTTTCTTTCCAGTTGAACATTGAAAATCACACATATGTCACATATAGGCATATACCTGGTGCTTTAGAATGTGTTAATTTATTCTAATAAGGATGTCACAATCAGCATGGTTGTAGTTGGGGCTTCTATTTAATAAAGTCTGCAATATTCCACTATCAATTGCCAAGAGCTATATGATTTTTGCAGAGGCCAAAATTTTTGCAGAAGCCAGGCCACGCTTTCTATACCTGTAGTATAGAAGGAAGCTATACGCAGTCTATGACAAGCCCCAATAGTTGAACTGCAGCAGAGGACCCTAGGTTTGGAAAGATATTGCTTACATGACATTGGGCCCTACTTTAGACTATCTGATCATGGAACAGCAAAGGCTTAAGTGACTGGGCTGCTCATCATGAGAACTGTCAGATTCACTGGAATTGAAAATATGCATACTGTCATACCATCTAAATCATAAGTCTAGGTGAGTGCAGCAGCAATCCATTATATGATTGATATGTGTATATATATATATATACATATATATGTATGTATGTATGTATGTATGTATATTCAACATACGCATTTGGGTTTGGAATTGAGGGGGTCCATAGAACAAAATAAGTTAAATGAACAGATAACCTGTTCACGTACTTTCTGTCGCACTGACTCTTTCCTTCAGCTTACATCTGTGAACTCATGAGGAATTCCTTATGACCATTCAATGGCAGACGAAAAACTTGGTCCTGATTCACAGGTGAGTTGGGTAGATGTGTTAGTACGAGCTACAGCCCCACTCAGAGGTGGTCCTCAAAGGTAATGTTGAAAAGAAACCTTCCTGTTGTGCAGAACTTCAAGGAACACTTAGTTATCTTCTTTTTATTGAGATAGAAGTGGTCTTAGGTGAGGATACATACTTATCCTTGGACAGCTGCTAATGACTTGATTAGTTGGTAAAGGCCCTGTAAGAGGCAAGGTTATAAGATTGGAGATTAGGCAGTATGGGCAGTATGGAGTAGTCCAGTACTTCCACAATGGTCCCAGGAGCACAGTAACCATGGTGGCAGTTATGGACCTATGCATAGGTCCAACAATATAGATTACTTACCAGGGGTGATCCAGCTATTCTTGAGTCTGAATGACACTTTAATCCTTAACAGAAACTGGCCCCAAGCCCTTGATATGGTAGCATTTCTCACATAGATCAACAAGTCGTTTGGTGGTAAACTGATCACATCAGAACTCTTCCACCCAGAGGGGGAAAATTCATCCATACTGGGATTGATACATTTCCAAAATAACAAGTTTCCTTTCTCTGTTCACGTCCACTTGCCACTACCTTTACATGAGATTTGCTGGTGTTGGATTGCAAACAACGTTGCTATGGACCAGAAGACCTATTTTATAGCCAAGGAGATGAGATAAAATGCATTTAATCAAGGATTTGCTGGGCTTGCCAGTAATCAAGTCATCTGGATGCTGATGGTGTGACAGAACATTGGAATGGCTATAATGGGGCAGAAACAGTAATAGTGTAATGACACTGGAGAAGAGGGGCATTATCCTCCAGGTTGGAACACATAATGTTGAACACTGGCCATTATATTATACTGAGTCAAGAATATACATGTCTAGGAACCAGGGTGTGGAAGCAGGTTTTGGTCTTCCACAATCACTCTCGTGGACAATGGCATAAGACACAGAGATCCACACATAATGTGCCCTCCCATGGTCCTTTCATCAGTTATTGCTGTCTTTTAAATGAATTTGAAGGAAGCGTTGATGAAACCAACAGTACTACTGAATCCAAATGGGAAATACAGTGCAAACCTAGGCAAAAGAAGGAGAGACATGGTAGTTGCTTCTGCAGTGTGACCATGGAGGGATCTGAATGTTACATTCCCTTATTTATTGATGCTGTACCTTTCCTGTAAAAGAATAAATTGGGCAACTTTAGGTTCTGTGGACTTAGAAGTCTTGGTCTATGATTCAGAGGGGGCATTTCCACAGAGAACACAGGAGGGGGTCCTCTTATCTTAAAATATGCTGATTGATAATTTTGGTTAGGTTCCTCCTATTGGAAGACATTATCAAAGAAGCAGTTACTTTTAAGTTCAGGAGTAATTGACCCTGATTATCACCCAGAGTGCTTCCTGCCTGATGATAACATTGAAATGATAGTTGTAGTATCTATCCTGTAACAGAGCTCTGGTCCTCACAGATGAAGGTCTGGCTCTCTCCATCAGGCAAGCAATTTGGAATACAAGATGTTTGGGATAAGGGTAGAGGAAATCAGTATGGATGGTGGAGGAAGAAAATGATGAATCTGTATTACAGCCTTGGAATCAGCTTTAGCAGCCAGGAATATAGCTTGTTCCACTAATCTTTCCTCTTATAGTCTCTTTTTAGAGATCGTGATGGGCTACCATCCTTCAGGCTCGGCGTGGGGCACAAGTGGTGTCAGCTCTGCGTGGTGTGGACTATAGCTGATGTCCTGCATCAGCCCTCAGCCCACTTGAGTTCATTGGACACTGTATTAGATGGTTTTCAGCAACCTGAGAACTTCCTACATGATGTGTGTGTGTGTTACTTCTTCTCTGGCATCTTGGGATTTGCTTAGCTGCAAGCAAATGAACATGGGAGTGTAGGGGAATTGACCCCTGGAGGATTGGACCTTCAGGCATTAGTGATGGTTGCTGGTAGTCAAAGTCTCAACATCCTGTCCTCTAGTGAGATGTTTCTGGAACATATTTCAACAGTTTTTCAGAGGGCACACAGTGGGATCCAGTCCTCATTGCCCACATCAGTAATCTGTTCATAAGACATGTTTTATTCATTTTTCTGATTTTCCTGCACCAATTTTGCCACTTCCTCAATTGTACTTTCTGGGATCCCAAATAATTAACCATGCCATTGCCATGGCATTAAGACTGTCAGGTGGGATGCTGATTATTTATTTATTTTAAACAAGCAGCAACTATGGTGACCAACCATCCCAGTTTGCCCAGGACTGTACTGGTTTTAGCCGAAAAGTCCTGCATCCTGGGAGATCCCTTGGATCCAGGCAAACTGGGACAGTTGATCACCCCATAGAAGAAATGAGCCATATAAACTTGTTAGCCATTTATAGATGGAATCATCTTGAAAATGGAAAGTCTTTGAAAGCAGTAGAAAGGAGTAAAGATGCCTGAAGCAGTTATCACATTGAACTGTATGATCAGTACCTTTAATTCAGAAGTATATTAACTGTTAATATAAAGTGAGGAAAGAAGTAACAAAAATATATTGCTAAAATACCCTGAGAATTCTGAAAGATGTATGAAGTCCAGGCGGAATGATATTACACACTGAAAGTAGGCTCCTTGTTATAGCAAACAACACAAGGATGGTCTGTTCTTGAGAAACTGGCAAGTGTTCTAGTTTGTAAGCTGCCGGAATGTGATATACCAGAAATGAAACAGCTTTTGGAAAGGGGAATTTATTAAGTGTCAAGTTAACAGTTTTAAGGCCATGAAAATATCCATATTAAGGCATGGCCATGAAAATGTCCAAATTAAGGCACCATCAAGAGGTTACCGTCACTCAAGAAAGGCGGATGAAGCTCAGTGTTTCTCTGTCAGCTAGAAGGGCACATGGTGAAGTCTGCTAGCTTTCTCTCCTGGCTTCTTGTTTCACGAAGCTCCCCCGGGGGCATTTTCCTTCATCATTTAAAGCTCTCATCATTCCTTCATCATTTAAAGCTCTCTCAGCTTTAAAGCTTTTTCCAAAATGTTTCCCTTTTAAAAGGCTCCAGTAAGCAACCCCACCTTGAATGCAAACGATAAAGTTACCACTCACGATTGGGTGTGTCACATGTCCATGGATAATCAAAAAACTCCCACTCATGAATATTGAATGAAGATGAAAGGACACAGCATTTCTGGGGCACACCACAGATTCAAACCGGCACAGCAGGTGAGTCCTAAGTAGGATTAAATGACCAATTCTATATTTTATCAAATTTCTGCTTTACAAATATATTTTGCTTTTATCAATTAATAAGTTTATAGAAATGTTGTTTATTAGGTTTTGAATATTTTGAAACATATTTAAATATCTTCCTTTTAGTTCACAGCAGTTTTTAAAGAAAGTTTAATCTTCTGAAAGCTAGGAACCATGGATAGCTTTAGATTTATAAATTAATTTATTTCAATGAAACTTATTTCAAATAATCAATTACCAATGTCTTCATATTTGGAATACAAAGTTTCAGTTTTATACTAATTTCATCTGAATTCTTCAACTCTTTTTCTTTTGTTTTGTTTTTTTTTACAATAGGTAGTTGTCGATTGCTCAAGTAATACATTCAAACATCTCAAGAATTTATTCACTCAATTTATGTTTAGTAAGTAGTAGCAACTTTATTATGTGATTATTATTTTCTAGCTAAATTCTTATTTTATTACTGTCAGCTTCTTAGGGATGCTGTAACAGAGCACCGCAAATTGGGTTGCTTAGGGCAGCAGAAATGTATTGTCTCATGTGTCCGGAGGCTAGAAGTGCAAATCAAGGTGTGAACAGGGCCACGATTCTCCTTAAGCAAGTAGGGGAGAGTCTGTTCCATGCTCTTTCTCTTGCCTTCTCGTAGAGGCCTGCCAGCAATCCATAATGCTCTGTGACTTAGTTATCACATGGCATCCTTCCCTCTGTCTGTTTCAAATTTCCTCTTCTTATAAGGACACCAGTCATATTCAATGAGTACTTACCATAATCCAATTTAGCCTCATCTTATCTAATAATAGCTTTAAAGATCCTATTTACAAATAGGGTTACATTTACAGGACCAGAGGAAAGATTTGAACATTTCTTTTGCGGACCGCAATTCAATCTTCAATGTTGCCTTTGCCTTTTAACATTTGGGTTGAGCATTTATGGAATTGGTCATTCTACTAACTATTTTCTATGAATTAGTCTGGTTCTATGTGAATAATTTAGCATGGAGGCTCATACTAAGGAATATCCTTAATCCCTATTAGTGTCCTCTTTCCCTGACCCAGGATTTAAAAGATGGAGAAAGAAAAATACCTGTTGCTTTGGCCTTGACCTTGGGCATAATTTCAGTGGTTTCTGCTTGAATGAAAGAGGATGGGTTGAAGAATCTGGCATTTAAAGAAACCCTAATGTGTATATAAATCCATGCTAGGTTCTGAGTGATGGGAGAGAGGAGAGAAGTAAACTACACAACCTCTGACCTAGAGGAGTTTTTGAGTTTGGGGAAAGAACACGTTCCAGATAGTAGGGCAAATTGAGTGGGTGATAAAATTCGTGGCATGGGGATTCAGAACCGGGCAAAGTGGTAAGGAAGGAACTTTGAGAATAATTCTGTAAAAATGGCTATTTTCTGGACAGTAAAAGCCCAGGCAGTATCCAGCCAGTGGAGATGTTGATTAACATGTACTAAACAAAGGGGGAAGTAAAGGAGCATTGGCTGACCTATTGAGATTGGAATCACATAATGTGTTCTGTGGTGACAATTTAGATCTTCTTTAGGTCATTATTAGGTTGTGAAGAGTTAAGCACCTAATTCAGTTATTCCTATAATAGCAATAATATATCAATGATTTTTTAGATAAAATTATCTTTAATTGGAAGATTTAAATATGATAGTAAAAGCTAATATTTATTGTATGTTTATATGCTGTCTATGCATTATCTCGATTTTAATAACTTCATGATAACGATATTTTTGTCTGTACTTTACAGCTGATCAAACAAGTCTAAGAGATGTTAGTTTACTTGCTCGGGGCCTAATAATGATTGGCATAGCCCAACTTAATTCTTTCTCAATATAGAACCCATGGGCTCCATCTCATCACTCTACCATCTCTAAGAAAAGGCACTCCTCATACCCTCTCAAGTGAAGAGAAGAGACTTGCAAGATCTGAAGTTAAAGCAAGATTTATCTTGTCATGGCAACAAGTATAAATGGTGTGGGAGTTTGCCGAAGCCAGACCTTTCCATATGTAGACCATAATGTACTGCTGGGAGAGTCTGACCAAGTGCATTGGCTTCATCAGCTTGGAGGAGGACTCAGTCACTGGTTCCCAGCTGCAGTGAGGAGTGTCCCTGACATCTGCATCTCTAATATCCCAGTTCCTCTAGTCCCTGTGCAGGCTTGTCCCCAAGGACTGATAAGAAATTTGAGGCAATTAGCCTAATTTAATTCTTTCCTCAACCAAGGGCTTAGGGATATTTTCTGAGTCCTCCCTGTGGTTGGTAATGCCTATTTTTCTGGAGTGCAAGAAAAGACATAGAAAGCTCTAGAGGTTGTGGGTTAAAAATATCCCTCTTACGTTACTGGTGTAGAAATAGAAATTGAGCTCACCAAGGACTGACACAGATAAGAGTGAGCTGGGCATTGTTCAGTGGGTGAGGTGTCTCCGTCTGACTATAGGTCTGCATATATATTTCCAGTGTATTTCTGTGATAATTCTTTATATGTGAAATGTAGATATGTATGTTTCCTTTGTCAATTTTATCTGAAATGAGGATGTATGTTTGTAACCATGTGATTATTGCCTGAATGTGAAGAGGCATGTGTGTGTAATTGATGTGTTTCTAGTATCATTTTTATGTGATATGTGTGGCCTGTGTGTTTTTGTTGTTTTGAATGTGCCCACATGCATGAGTCTAGATTCAGAATATGAGTTACATACACATGATATATGATTTGTATGTTTATTTCTGTGGTTTATGTTTGTATTGAGACCCTACACATATTTGAATTTGTATGTGGTTGTGTTGGCTATTTGTGTGTAGTAGTTGTGCTCAATCTTGTGAATTATTTGAGAGTTGTGTTTATATGATATTGGGAAACTGAACCACACACTTGCTGTCTTTTCTTAGGATTAATATAGGTCAAAGGTAGCTAAATATCCCCAATCAGAATTTAAGTGTGTGTCTGTGTGATATTCATGTGTGTCCTTCAGGGGTTTCTGGTTGGTCCTTCTAAACTCAAGGATTTCTTTTCTTGTTTTTCAACAGTGACAATTTTTCTGAATTAGGCAAGATTGTGGGTATGTATGCATTTCCACCCCTGGGCAAGGATCATATTTTGGTGCTGTGGTAGTTAGATTCAGTTGTCAACTTGGCCAGGTGAAGGCACCTAGTTCTGTTGCTGTGGACTTGAGCCAATGGCATGTGAACCTCATCTGTTGCTGATTTACATCTGCAGTCGTCTAGGAGGCATGCCTGCTGCAATGAAGGACGTTTGACTTAATTGGCTGGTGCTTAAATGAGAGACTACAACGTAGCACAGCCCAAGCAGCTCAGCATTCCTCATCTCAGCACTCGCAGCTCAGCCCAGGCCTTTGGAGATGCAGAAAGAAGTCACCCCAGGGAGAGTTGTTGGAACCCAGGGGCCTGGAGAGAAGGCCAGCAGAGACCATCCTGTGCCTACCCATGTAAGAAAGAACCTCAGTGGAAACTTAGCTTCCTTTCCTCTGTAGAGCTAACAAAATAAATCCCCTTTAATTAAAAGTCAATCCCTCTCTGGCGTGTTGCCTTCCAGCAGCTAGCAAACCAGAACAGGTGTATAAGAGCTCACTGACCTCAGTAAGTTCAACCTTGGCCCTTACATTTATTTGTGACATTGGGAAGTGATTCTCATCTCTCTGAAATTCTATTTTCTCACTGGTAAAAGAGGGATGACTATCCCTACTTCACAATGTTATTTTGAAGATTAAATGAGGCAACATGTACAAATCATTCAGCCTGGAGTATAATCGATTATGCCTGGAGTATAATCGGTTCTCAGTAAAAGGAAGGTATTTTTATTCTTTCCTCCTTAAATACAGTGTGTATGTCATGGAGTTTCTTTATTTGACACCAAGTCGGGGATGATTATATACAATTCTGAGCAATAAGCCCATTCAGAGGTTTCCTCTCACACCTTGAGGTCACAGCCTGACTTCCTGCTATTGGAGAACCAACTCAGCTATTTCCTTCATGCAAGGTACTGCCTGAATCAAGGTTCCTAGCTGGTTTATGCCTTCTGAGTTTCCTCAGATATCCCTGAGCAAAGTGGCCAAGGCTGACATAGCATATGTCAGAGAGACTCTAGATCTAAGCATAGGGTCAGGTCACGGTCTTCTTGGTACCATGAACCGATATACCCATGCTCCTAGCAATTGCATGGCCCTTTAGGGGATCTGCTGTCATGTTCCAATATTTAAGGGAGAATATCATCCTTTATTCTTTCCTCAGGGATGCATTTGGTCACTCTTACCTCTAACCTAACTTCCCAGTCAAAAAAACCCTTGGATCTGGAATCCACAGTCAACCAGTGGAGCCACCTTCATTAAGCCACTTATCTCTTTGGTCCAAGTTGTCATATTTAGGAAATGAAGGACATAATGTATATCTTATTTACCTTATAGTCTTTAAATACATACTGTTTGTAGGGAAGTTAAATCATGTGAAAACGCTCTGTAAGTTATATGATACATAAATATAGTGGTAAAATTGTCTAAGCAGGTAAGTATGGACATTTTGCACAAAGGTAATTACATAAGGCAGTGTTTCTGCTTATTCTAAGCAACGAGAGGTATGGTTTCTATGCACTGTGCTTAAGGGCATGGGTTCTGGTCAGACAGACATATATTGGGATTTCATTTGCCATACTTAGAACTGTGTACCTTTGCATACTTAAATGATGCATGCTTTTACCTTCTCATACTTAAAATGAGTATAATAATACCTATTTATTAGGGCTATGGTGAGGATTTAACTAGAACTGGCATGTAAAACCCTTGGTTGGCATGGTGCCTGGCATAGTGTATTTTAATGAATATTTGACACTATTATCATTGTTTATTTGCAAATGTGAATTGGACACTTCTGTTACAGGGAATTTTAAATGACTCAGGTCAGTAGGTCACAACCAATTTCAGTGTAAGTCTATGACCAAGCCTTAGTAATTCTGTTCCAACTCAGGGAGTTGCACAGTCCTTTCAAGGGTAAATAACTGATGCTTTTACATGGTTGGTGTCCATTTCACATTCAAGCCATAGTAAATTCCTGAGGTCTGAACCTGATGTGCTATAAGAATTTAAATTCCTTGCATGTAAAGACTTTGCTTTTCTTGCTCATCACTATAATAATGTAGTGCCTGGGATTACATTGTTAAAGATATTGGTTTCTTTGGAAATAACTCTTGTTTATTATGAGGGTTTGATGTATCATGGGAGTCAAGATGAACAGTTAGTTGAGATAAATAAACAGAAGTGTCACTAAAGATCAGTAATTTAATTTCAAAAAGGATGTTATTATCATGTCATAGCCATGTTCGCTATTTTTAGATCTTGACATTTCCCACTTTTCTTACCCCCCTGGAGAGGAAAGAGCAGCATAATAACTGAAAACTAGAGCAGCGTGTCTGAATTCCTCCCCCTGGGGCTCTCCATCTGCCCAGAGCATCAGGGAAGGTTCTTCTGCCTCTTCCTGGGCCTGTACCTGACCACGGTGCTGGGGAACCTGCTCATCATCCTGCTCATCAGGCTGGACTCTCACCTCCACACCCCCATGTACTTCCTCCTCAGCCACTTGGCCCTCACTGATGTCTCTTTCTCATCTGTCACCACCCCAAGGATATTGCTGGACATGCTAAGTAATCACAAAACCATTCCCTATGTGGGGTGCATTTCCCGGATGTACTTTTACATGCTGTTTGCTTCTGTTGATTCTCCTTGCAGTGATGGCATATGACAGGTATGTGCCATCTGTCATCCAGTCCACTACACCACCACCATGAGGGAGAAGGTGTGGGTCTCGCTTGTGTCTGGGTCTTGGTTCTTCTCTTGTGCCCATGTCCTGCTGCACACTTTGCCTTTGCCCCCACTGTCCTTCTGTGCTGACAACAGCATCTCCCACTACTTCTGTGCTCAGAGAGCCCTCCTGAAGCTGACCTGCTCAGACACCTCCCTTAATTAGATAGTGATTTTTCCCAAAGGAGGAATGCTTTTCATCCTATCATTGTGTGATATCTTGGGCTCTTAGATTCACCTTGGGCCACTGTCCTGAGGGTTCTTTCAGCCAACAGATTCTTCACAGCATTTTCTACCTGTGGCTCCCATCTCTTTGTGGTGTCTTTATACCATGGGATACTTGCAGGCGTGTACTTTTTCTTCTCATCAGGCCACTCCAATGGCAAGGACATAACTGCTTCTGTGATGTCCATGCTCCATGCTGAACCCTTTCATATACAGTTTGAGGAACAGAGATATGCAATAAGCTCGAGGGATATTTGTCAACAGGGATAATTTTTTGTGACAGTTACTCAACCTTGTTTTTCAGTCATGAGAACTATCAGATACATCTCCTTTAAACATTGTATGGTTGGCAACTATATATAACACGAAGAGAATGTGTATTCTCTTGCTGGGTACATTCTTCTTAATAGGTCAATTAGGTTGAGTTTGTTATTTGGGTTGTTAGATCTTCTTTATTCTTATTTAATTTTATTCTATCTACATATAAATTTGTTCAGTGTCTTCCATTATGATTGTGGATTTTTCTGTTTCTTCTTTTAGATAGGTCAGTTTTTGCTTATTTTGTTATTGTATTTTGAAACTGTACTTGTATTGTGATTTATAACTATTGGATTGACTCCTTTATGCAACGATATGCTGAAGCTGGCTTGCATCATTTTGCATGTTGAATGTACACATCTCTCTACAACATCAGATTCAATGATCTCACGTTTGTTGATTTAAATTTGTCTTCGTAGGTCTGGTAGTAGATTTGTATACCCAAGAGAAGTATATATTCTTGGTCTTAATCCATTTCTGTTGATGTGAACCCTTTGTAAACAGTACCTGTTGAAGATGTTTTCTTGGTTAGGGTGTGACCAACTGAATGAGGTTGGACCTTAATCTTACTGCTAGAGGTTTTATGAAGAAAAGGACATGGAAAGGAGAGAAAAGCTGGAACTGAATGGAACCTGGAGGAAAAAGGAAAGGATCTTACCATGTGACAGGAAAACCAAGGAACTCCAGAGAACCCAGCCCTCTACAATGCTATCAACCCTAGGAGGAAGCAAGCCTTCTATCTTCTGAAATTTTGTGCCAATAAACTCTTGCTGTTAAGCCAACACATTTTATAGTATATGTGATTGCAACTGAGACACTAAGACAGTGTAAATGTTTACCCTGTGAAAATTAGCAATTCTGCAAAACAAGTCCTCCCTCCCACCCTTTGGAAGGCCAATTGGTATTTATTTAACAGCACACTGCTGCCTTTATCATTGGGAGATATTTCTCTTAATCTCTAGCAATGCCTACTACTTTAAAAATCTACTTCTTCTGATACTAGCTTTCTTTTGGTTAGTGTTTATATTCTATCTTCCCATCTTTTTACTGAAGCCTTTCTGTGTTCTTCCATCTGGATATGTAGTAAACATAGTAAACACTGTATAGTTAGGTCTTGTTCTTTTTATGTAGATTGACAATCTTCTTGTTTTTCTGAAATATTTAGTCTATATATATATATTTAATGTAATCATGATCTATTTGATTTATATTTTCCATATTACCATGTGTTTTCCATTGGACACATCTTTTAAATGTTTTTCTCTCATTTATTTCCCTTTTTTGATTAGTTATATACTTATTTATTTTGTCCATTTCTTAACTTGGTAATCATACATTATTTTAGTATTCTTTTTGTGCTTATACTAGAGATTATATCTTTTATTTTTTTTGTATGCTGTATGGCAGGGTCACATTTCATTATTTTTGCATGTGAGAATCCCATTATTGCACACCATTTGTTGAATTTTAGTTGGTTTGTTTTGATTGTTTGTCTTCTTTCTGGAGGGGCATGGATAGAGATTATGTCTTGCATTCTTGACTTGCATACTGTCTATTCCAATTTATTATCTCTATTTCTCTTTAATAATGCTTGAACTCCAGAACACTCTGTCTCTAATAAATATTCTCCTGTAATTTTAATTTGAAAATTAATTTTAATTTTTTGTTTAACATTCCATAATACATAGATAAAACATTTTTGTAGTCAGTATTCATTTATCTTATTCCTATTTTCTCCTTCTGATTCTTGCTATATCTTTTAGATCTCTTTGTTTCTTTTGGATAATTTTCATTTTTTCTGAAGAAATTCTTAATAGTTATTTTATGCTAGGTCTATTGACGATAAATTCTTTTGTATAAATTATTTTAAATAACTTTGAATGAATGTGCTTCTTTCTTTTCATTTTCAAGAGTATTTTCAGTGGTTATAATGCCCACATTTTGCAGGTATTTTTTTTTTAGGCTTTTAAATATGTTATTCCATTATCTTTGGATTCCATTCTTTATGTTAAGATGTTAGATGTCAGAAATATTGCTGCTTGTTTGAAGGATATTTGTATAATTTTCTAGCTATTATAAAGATTTTTCTTTGTCTTTCATTTTCAGTAGTTTCACTGTTGTTCAAGTATACTTTTCTGTATATTTATCCTGATAGTTTCACGTAGTTTCTTGGTTATGTGGGTTGTTTTTCATCAGGTTTTGCAAAATTCTCATCCATCATCTCATAAAATACTGCTTCAAATTTAGTTTCCCTCTTCTCTCTTTCTAGGCTAAAATTCCACATGTATTCTGTATCTTGAGTATGTACCACAATTGTATTATGTTCATCTGAATTTTTCATTCTTCTTTCTTAACATGAATCAATTTCTCTGTCCTCTAAAACCTGTCTTCCAGTTCAATAATTCGCTCCATATTGTATCAGTCAGGATCCCATGAGGAGAGAGAAACCACACAGGAATTTGAGTAGGAAAATAAAGGTTTTAAATGGGGAGATTTTTTTCAAGTCACTAATTATGCCAGTGTCAAGGAGCAGGAAAATGCAGATTACTTTGTGGATATGTTTTTAAGCATTTGCTGATAAAATGAGAAAGTAGTTAGATCTGGGAGCATAGGATCATCTTCTTTTTTTTTTCAGAGAAAGGGACTTCAGTGTTTAGAAAGGAAATTAGGAATATTTGGTTTCGCTTGACTTGGTTTTGGTTTCTGATTGATTTACAAATTGAGTGTTTGCTTATAATCACCTTAATATCATTATAAGACCCTCACATACTTTGAGGGATAACTCTCAGGATTAATTGAGAATTTTTAAAAATGTCTCTCTTCTAACTATTCAGGAGCAAATATTCCTTGAGCACATTGCCCAACTATCTTTTTATTTGAAAATGGTACAAAAGTAAAAAAACCCTTGCAATACTATATTTGAAAATCAACTTAAAAAGAGAAACACAAAAGATTACATTGATACTATATAAAAGTGCAATTAACCTTCCAAAGCTTAAATGAAGTATTGCAAAATATGGTTCAAAGTGAACACAATCTTCTTTTTTGATATAGGCATTTAGGGCAATAAATTTCCCTCTTAGCACTGCCTTTGCTGCATCCCATAAGTTTTGATATGTTGTGTTTTCATTTTCATTTGCCTCGAGATATTTACTGATTTCTCTTGTAATTTCTTCCTTGACCCACGGTTGTTTAAGAGTATGTTGTTGAGCCTCCACATATTTGTGAAATTTCTGGCACTCTGCCTATTATTGATTTCCAACTTCATTCCTTTATGATCTGAGAATGTGTTTTGTATGATTTCAATCTTTTTAAATTTGTTGAGACTTGCTTTGTGACCCAGCATATGATCTATCTTTGAGAATGATCCATGAGCACTTGAGAAAAAGGTGGATCTTGCTGTTGTGGGGTGTAATGTCCTATAAATTTCTGTTAAGTCTAGCTCATTTATTGTAATATTCAAATTCTCTGTTTCTTTATTGATCCTCTGTCTAGATATTCTGTCCATTGATGAGAGTGGGGAATTGAAGTCTTCAACTATTATGGTAGATGTGTCTATTTCCCTTTTCAGTGTGTGCAGCATTTGCCTCATGTATTTTGGGGCGTTCTGGTTCAGTGCATAAATATTTATGATTGTTATGTCTTCATGCTGAATTGTTTCTTTTATTAATACATAGTATCCTTCTTTGTCTCATATAACTGTTTTACATTTGAAGTCTAATTTGTTGCATATTAGTATAGCTACTCCTGCTCTTTTCTGGTTGTTATTTGCAAGAAATATCTTTTCCCAACCTTTCACTTTCAACCTATGTTTATCTTTGGGTCTAAGATGTGTTTCCTGTAGACAGCATATAGAAGGATTCTGTTTTTTAATCCATTCTGCCAGACTATGTCTTTTGATTGGGGAGTTCAATCCATTAACATTTAGTGTTACTACTGTACGGATAGTAATATCTTCTACCATTTTGCCATTTGTATTTTATATGTCATATCTAATTTTCCTTCTTTCTACACTCTTCTCCACACCTCTCTCTTCTGTCTTTTCATATCTGTCTCTAGTGCTCCCTTTAGTATTTCTTGCAGAGCTGGTCTCTTGGTCACAAATTCTTTCAGTGATTTTTTGTCTGAAAATGTTTTAATTTCTCCCTCATTTTTGAAGGACAATTTTGCTGGGTATAGAATTCTTGGTTAGCAGTTTTTCTCTTTTAGTAATTTAAATATATCATCCCACTGTCTTCTCACCTCCATGGTTTCTGCTGAGAAGTCTACACATAGTCTTATTGGGTTTCCCTTGTATGTGATGGATTGCTTTTCTCTTGCTGCTTTCAAGATCCTCTCTTTCTCTTTGATCTCTCATCACTCTGCCTAGAGTGTATAATAATAGTGAAATGTACAAGGTACAATTTTAAAAATGTTTTTGCATGAGGAAGAACAAAGGAATGTCATTATTGAAGGGTGCTGAAAATAGATGGTAATTAATATTTTAAAATGTCACTTTATGTGTAAGACTAAAGCAAAACATGTTTATTTGGTACAAAATTTATATTTCGACTAGTGCATAATAAAAAGTGAACACAATCTAAGGTGATGACTGAAAGCTAACTCATTATGCAATCAAAAGTAATATTAAATAATTATCAGCTGAGTGAAAATTTCCAACATATATTAACAAAAATGGAATGAGAGGAGTTATGAGAAAGAGAGGGATAGGTTTTTGGTTTGCTGTTTTATTCATTGTTTGTGCGGTTTTTATCTCTGACTTGTTGCAAAGCAAATTGCCACATATTTTAGTGGCTTAAAACAACAATCATTTCTTATCCATTCAACATTAGGTTTTGAATGATATTTTTGAATGATTTATTTTTTTAAGTATTTGCTATTAGTGCATTCCACTTTCAGATACTAGATTCTGTATTAGTTATCTATCATTGCATAAGGTATTAGGTCAACAGGAAACCTTTATTAACTAAATTTAGTCATTTATGAAACTAGGTATAGATTAGTTGCATGCTTCTCCCTCAGAGTCTCTCACATGGATGAAATCAAGGGGTTGGTCAGGGCTACAAGATTCAACTTGGAGGAAGGTCTGGTTGCAAGTTCATTCAATGGCTCTTATCAGGTCTCCGATTCTTGCTGGCTGTTGATACAGACATTATTTCCTTGCCTTGTAGGCTTCTCCATAGGACAACTCACAACATGGCAGCTGGCTTCCCTCTGAGTGAGCAAGTTAAAGAGAGTGCAAGAGATAGCCAAAATGGAAAATTCTGCAACCTAACCCAACCTAATCTTGGAATTAAGAGGCCATCATCTCTGTCATATTGCATTGCCTAGAGGTGAGCCACTAAATCTACAAAAATCTCAAGGGGAGAGGATTCCACAAAGCAAAGAATATCAGGAGGTTAGGCTCATTGGAAGGCATCTTAGGACTTCCCACCATACCCAAATATATATTAATTTCCCAGTGCCTCCATTTCTTCCTCTGTAAAAGGTAATAAACAATATCTACTTTGAAAGATTGTAAATATTAAATTTGATAGTAACTGTGAAATTATATTTGTGTTCCACAATCTACAAGTACAAGGAATGTCACATCACTTAATTTTGCAAAAAGTACTCAAAGTGTTGAGACGATATACAACATATGTGATTACTCATGGCCCTTTTCCTCTTTTAATATAGTAAACCCTGTCCAAAAATACCATAGGAAAAAACAAGAGTTTTGGTTCTCAGTCCTTCATGGATGCTCATTGTCAAAGCACAAATAGTTACTTCAAAGCACATGTCTCCACAGCATCTGTGCCGGGGCTGGGCACTGGCACCTTTTGATGTAGTTCTAAGACTATGGTATTAGATGTTGAAATCTCTAGCCTACAAATTAATTCAATCTATTCAAAATACCCAAACTTCTACACTACGCTGGTACCTGCTACTTATGAAACTCATCATCAAATGCCTTTTGTCAAGTCCCTGAAGCCATTGATCCCAGGCTCCCCAATTGCAGTAATTCCACGGGAGGAGTGAGAAGGCAACAGCCTTGATTCCCTGAAGTTCTACTTTACCTCACTGTGAAACCCATATTTGCCTTTGTAACCTTCGGATAATTTAAACTCACGTTCACAATGGAGTTTATGGATAAAATCTTCAAAGACAAAATAAAACTTGACTGTGGCTTCTTCCTTAATCTGCAGATTCTAGTTTAGTTTTGTTAAATCTCACCATTGGGGTGTTTCCAGGAATATTAGCATCTTAGAAAGATCCGAGCCTCCAGAGAGAAATCTACTGCCTCCACAGGTATGCTGTAGGGTCCCTGTGTCCACTACACTCCAAGCTGCTAGGCAATTCATGCATTCAGTTGTTCTGGTGTTAAGTGTGTGCTATAGGAGTTGATGCTCTAAAAATGCATGAAGACTCTTGTTTTATTGTACATTTATGGCATTTACTGAAGCACAATTTGTACACAGTGAGTAATGCACTTTAAGTTGTCTAACACTGTGAGTTCGGAGTGGGAGCACAATACATTGTGAAATAGCATGCTATTCCATTAAGGAAGGAATTTTCCTTCCTTTGGTGCTATCAGACTTGTCTATATGGACAGGAGTTGGGAAGGGGAAACATTTTTGAAAGGTCACTCATTAGTCACCTCTCTATTCAAATCCTGTCTGATTACTTATCTCAGACCTTTGGGGATAAGCAAGTATGTGACTACAGGTATGACTTGCTATGTGACCCTACCACGGGTATTTAACCTTTTGTCAGAAAGAAACAGAGCCACTCTAGCCCTAGTAACCACTACTCTATTTTCTGTTTCTATAGTTTTGTCTTATCCTGGACATTTAATATAAATTGAATCATATAATATATTGCTTTTTCTTACTGACTTCTTTCATTAGGCATAATGCTTTCAAGGTTCATTTATGTTATGGCATGTATCAGTACTTCATTCTTTTCGTAGCCCCAAGGTATATCATTGTATGGATATACCACATTTTGTTGACTCATTCAACGTCTGATGGACATGTGACTTGATTCCACCTTTTGGTTATGAAAAATGTTACTGTAAATGTTAATGTATAACTATTTGCATGGATCTATGTTTTTGTTTTTCTTGGGTCAAACTAGGAGTGGAATTACAAGGTCTTATGGGAATTCTATTTTAATCATTTGCAGAACTGCTCAGTTGTTTTTCCATTGTGGCTGAACTATCTTACATTCCTACTGCCAGAATAAGAGGGGTCCAATTTCTCCACAGTGTCATCAACATTGGTTATTGTCTGACTTTTTGATATGCTAAGAGAAGATAGAAAAAAGAATTATAAAGTGTTCAATTGAAGCTAGAGAAGAGAAAAGGGGGGAAGATAAAAAAAAAACTAACAAAGATCAAGGGCAGGGGTAGAAAAGAGTTACAAAAATGATAGATATTACCCAGTATATAAATAATCATTTTAAGTGTGAATGGCCTAAATACATCAATTAGAGGATAGAGACTATCAGAGTGAGTAAAAAACCCCTCAACTCACCTATAAGCTGTCAAAAAGAAACTCACTTTAAAGATAAACCCACAAATAAGTTAACAGTAAAAGGATGGAGAAAAATATACCTTGCTAACAGTAATAAAAAAATCTGCAGCAACTATATTCATTCCTGAACAAGCAGATTTCAGAATAAGGAAAACTATCAGGGATAAAGAAAGACATTATATAATGAAGAAGAGCTCAATTCTCCCAGAAGATATAATCCTGAATATTTGAACCTAATAAAAGGATGTCAAAACATATGAAGCAAACACTGATCAAACTGCAAGGAAAAATTGATGAGTCTGCCATTAAAGTTGGAGATTTCAACATCCCTCTGTCAGTGGTTGACAGATCCTGCAGGCAGAAAATCAGAAAGTTTGCTAAAACTGAGCAGCATTATAAATCAACTTGATCTAATTGAAATTTATAGAATACTTCAGAATATGCATACTTCTCAAAGTTCATACAGAACATTAACCAATAGACACAATACTAGGCCATAAAACACATTTTGATAAATTTAAGAGAATATAAATCATACAAAGTATGCCCTCACTTCTGAAACAGAAAGCACCAGACCCATATTGTTTCACTAATTAAACATTTCAAGAAGAAATGATACTAATTCTCTACAACCTCTTTCCTGAAAATAGAAGCAAAGAGAACAATTTTTAACTTATTTATGATGCCCACTGTGCTCTTATGTTAATACCAGACAATGATATTATTAGCAAGCAAAATTACCGACCAATCTCTCTCGTGAACATGGATATAAAAATCCCCAATAAAATACTAGAAAATCAAAGCAATAATATATCAAAAGAATTATATACCACCACCAGGTGGCATTTATTCCAGGTATTCAAAACTTATTTAACATTTGAAAATCAATTACCGTAATTCATCATACCAACAAGCTAAAAAAGAAAAGTTATCTGGTCATATCTATAGGTACAGCAAAAGCATATGACAAAAATCCAACATCCATTTATAATAAACACTCTCAGCAAAATAGAAATAGAGGGGGCTTCCTCAACTTGATAGAGAACATCTATGAAAAAACCCCACTATATAACATAATATTTAATGGTAAGAAACTAGATATTTCCTAGTAAGATTGGGAACAAGACAAAGATATCCCCCCTCACTATGCCCATTCAACATCATACTGGAAGAACTAGCTAATCCAAATAGAGAAGAAAAGGAAATGTTTCATATACAGATTGGTAAGAAACTGTCTAAGTTAAAAGATATTATTTTTATGTAGAAAATCCAAAAGGATAGATAATAACAAAACCAGCTCCTGGAACTGATAAGCAATTATTGCAAAGTTGCAGGATACAAAGTTAATATACCATGAACAGCTTTAGATTTTGTCAAATGCTTTCTAAGCATTGATTGAGATGATCATAAGGTTTTTGTCCTTTCTGATATTGATATGGTGATTTCTTTAATTGATTTTCAGATGATATAGTTGAATTTATGCCTTCCAGTTTTATATGCCTCATGTCATGTTTGTTTATCTGATTCTCCCTTACTGCTTTCCTTTGTGTTAAAGAGATATCTTCAGATATAACATTTTAATTCTTTTTGGAGTTTTTAAAAGTTAATTTTTGTGTTATTTGTCAGTGGTTGCCCTGGGATTATAAATATTCACTTTATCTTAACCCTATCTACTTCTGATTAGTACTAACTAAATCCTAGTAAAATGTAAAAATTTTGTTCCAAATTGCTTCTTTTCTTCCATTCTCCTTTGTGTAATTTTGTCACATATTAATATTTATATGTTTAAATATTTGCATTGTGATGGAGCTCAGTGCAGGCAAATCAGAACAAGTTATAGTCAGGTCTTGCCCTTCCCAGGTCATTCTGAGGTCTGCACAGTGGCTGACTTACTTGGGTACTTCTGACACCAACAGTGACTACAAACCCTTCATCCCACCATGGTCATTTCCAGGTAGACATTGTAACGGAGAGGAGAGAACATAGGGCATGATAGACATCAGGGATACTTTCACCTGTGAGTCTCATGTATCTATGCCCTCCACTCCTGTATGTGTCCCTGCACACACCACTCTCCTTGGATCATAGGAAATTCAGCAGTGAGTCCATGTTGGCTTTTCTCTAACAATGTTGTCTTCCATGTTGGCTTCTTGTCTCGTTATGGGATTTTTTAATTGAATTCCTTTTCCAGGCATTTAGGGAGAGAAAATAAGTTAGATTCATGACTCTGCCTTGAAATACATGTAACTCTTGTGGTATAGGAAACAAGCTCCAATATATTGCACACAGAGTGGTGTGCAATGCAGTATGATAGAATCACCCAAGATTCATCCTTTGGTGAGGTTAGCAAAGCTCTAGGTGGAGAGGGAGATGGTCCTCTCAGAAACTAAAAAGCAATTCAACTATCAGTTACATGAGACCTTTCCTAACCAACCATTTAAAACTTAACTCTTCTCTACTCTCTCTGTATTTTCCCTGTTTTATTTCACTGTGTTACACTTATTACCATTTTACATACTCTTCAAAACTTATTTTTTATTGTATATCTTAAAAGAGAATGTATTGTATTGTTTATAGAACCCAACACAATATCTCACATATTGGATAAACATATATATATTTTTGTACAAGAAGAATTAAGGAAAAAGGGATGGTGTGAATGAACATAGTATTTTGTACAATATTTACCAAGTAGTGTGAGCACCTGATAAATAGGTGTGTGATCTTTAGGGATAAAAATATTAATCAACACTTACTGGGCATTGATAATGTCCTAAAGATCTATGCTAAGGACTTTGAAATGAACTATTTCATTGAACAACCTTATAAATTAGGTAAAGTTGCTGTCAACACTTTACAGTTATGGGAATTGAGCACCCACTATCAACCTTGCTTAGTGACAGTGGTGAGTAAATGGCAGAGATGGTACTGATCTCTGATCAGTCTGCATTCAATGCCCTTGGGGTCAAACGCTGTATCTTACCATCTCCTAAACAAGTCTCAGCCCCTGCCCTGCAGGGCATTACAAGAGAGTACAGAGACCTGCAAACTCTCAAGTGGCAGTGGAATTTGTGCTCTAGTGGAGGTTGGAGTCTGTGGTGTGGGAGTCTGCAAGGACAAGAACTTACTCTGTCAAGGCTATTCTGCACTGTATGGAGAGGCTGATTCCAATGCTGTGGGTTCTTCATGAGCCAGGGACATTCTTCGTCATTCCTCCTTCTCACTGACATCACGGATCCCTTCACCTGTGCGTCCTATGGCTCAGCTCCTTTGGCTTCTGCACAGAATCCATCTCAAGAGGAAAGCAGGAAATTGGGCAATTAGCTCTCTTAGCTCCTTCTCTAACCAGAAGCTTGGAGTTTTTCCCCTAAGACTTAGTCCTTCTGGTAAATGGGGATCTTCCCACCCATTGTTCTGGTGCTCATAAATAGCAGGTGAGATGCTAAAGATCCTTAAGCCAAGGATGATCTTAAGAACAAAAGGTGGGGATGGGTGGCACTTGACCACCAAAGGTTGACACATATATTGGCAAGGTGGGGCCTAGATATGTGTATTTATGTGAGAATGAGAAGGATGTGTGTGCTTGTGCGCATGTGTGCTTGTGTTGCTTTTTAACCATGTGTTCTTAGTGTGCAACTGACTCCGAGCTATTTTCTCCTTGGAAAGATTTAGCCCTGCACTGTCGAATGTGATGGCCACCAGCAACATGTGGCCATTTAATTTAAAGCTAAAATTAAACAAATTTTAAAAATTGGTTCCTCAGGTACACTAACCACATTTCAAGTGCTCAGTAGTCACATGAGGCTGGTGGCTGCTGAATCAGGCAGTGCAGATGTAGAATGATTCCATCATGCAAAAAGTCCTGTTGGACAGCGCTTACACAGACCATGGATTGTGGAGTCTTTTATCAATGCGTGTGCATGTTCTGGTGTATGCTTGTGTTGGTGTTTGTGCGTGTGTGTGTGCACTGCTTCTTTTTATGTTATCTGTGGGTCGTGTTCAACTGTATGCAATCCTTGGTTATTTGGTGGAGTTGATGTGTGTGTTCATATGGTTTATGAGTTGGCTGAATGACCAGTGTGCTGTTTTTGAGGTGTATGTAGCAGAGTGTTTTATTTAACAGTTACATGTAAACTGACTTGAAATCCATGCAAATAACTATAGCTTTCAATAGGATGAGTATAGATAACAAAGAACTAGAAAACAGCACCTTGAGTTTGCTTGTTTCTGTGACCCTGTGTATAAAACACTCATATTCAGACTCTCTTCACCTTGAAAGAATAAGAAGAGAGGGGGGATAAATGTGTAGTGCAGCAGTATTTGTGTGCACTTGATCTGGTGAAAGAGACTCATAGCCTGAACTTTCTTTGTTCTCTAGTCATAAACAGGCAGCTCTAACCAGAGTGCTCTTGCTATGCTGGCAGCAATTTATCCATGCGGTTTGAAGGCTACAGGACCCACAACAAATTCCTCATTGACCTTTCTTGGGAACATGGTATAGTTAATTTTATAACCTGGCCCTGTAATCAGATGGCTATGAATTCTGCTGTAACTTCTTAGCCCTACAGCATCTGGTAGATCTTGGTTCTCTGGGCAGGTCACTGGGCAAATCCTTAGCTCACCCAGTGTATATGTGTGCTCAGGAATCAGTCTTTGTGAAGCAGTGGAGATGGATGGGGATAAAGGGGCAATGGCAGATATGATGAAAATTATCCATTGGCAAATTTATTAAAAATTCAATAATTTAAAGGCCATGCGTGTATTAATTCTCAGGGGCCATGGTCTGAACTTGAGTTTCCCCGAATGTGGGAGAGAGCACAGAGAGATACATTGATTTTTTTTTTTTATTTTTTTTTATTTTTTTATTTTTATTAACGGAAAGGAAAAAAAAAAAATTAACACAACATTTAGAAATCATACCATTCTACATATGCACTCAGTAATTCTTAACATCATCACATAGATGCATGATCATTGTTTCTTAGTACATTTGCATTGGTTTAGAGGAACTAGCAAGACAACAGAAAAAAATATAAAATGTTAATATAAAGAAAAGAAATAAAAGTAGTAATAGTAAAAAACAACAACAACAAACAAACCAACAAGCAAACAAAAACAAAAAAAACCCTATAGCTCAGATGCAGCTTCATTCAGTATTTTAACATGATTACTTTACAATTAGGTATTATTGTGCTGTCCATTTTTGAGTTTTTGTATCTAGTCCTTTTGGACAGTCTGTATCCCTTCAGCTTCAATTACCCATTGTCTTACCCTGTTTCTAACTCCTGCTGAACTCTGTTACCAATGACATATTTCAAGTTTATTCTCGAATGTCCGTTCACATCAGTGGGACCATACAGTATTTGTCCTTTAGTTTTTGGCTGGATTCACTCAGCATAATATTCTCTAGGTCCATCCATGTTATTACATGGTTCATAAGTTTATCTTGTCTTAAAGCTGCATAATATTCCATCGTATGTATATACCACAGTTTGTTTAGCCACTCTTCTGTTGATGGACATTTTGGCTGTTTCCATCTCTTTGCAATTGTAAATAATGCTGCTATAAACATTGGTGTGCAAATGTCCGTTTGTGTCTTTGCCCTTAAGTCCTTTGAGTAGATACCTAGCAATGGTATTGCTGGGTCGTATGGCAATTCTATATTCAGCTTTTTGAGGAACCGCCAAACTGCCTTCCACAGTGGTTGCACCCTTTGACATTCCCACCAGCAGTGGATAAGTGTGCCTCTTTCTCCGCATCCTCTCCAGCACTTGTCATTTTCTGTTTTGTTGATAATGGCCATTCTGGTGGGTGTGAGATGATATCTCATTGTGGTTTTGATTTGCATTTCTCTAATGGCCAGGGACATTGAGCATCTCTTCATGTGCCTCTTGGCCATCCATATTTCCTCTTCTGAGAGGTGTCTGTTCAAGTCTTTTTCCCATTTTGTAATTGGGTTGGCTGTCTTTTTGTTGTTGAGATGAACAATCTCTTTATAAATTCTGGATACTAGACCTTTATCTGATATGTTGTTTCCAAATATTGTCTCCCATTGTGTAGGCTGTCTTTCTACTTTCTTGATGAAGTTCTCTGATGCACAAAAGTGTTTAATTTTGAGGAGCTCCCATTTATTTATTTCCTTCTTCAGTGTTCTTGCTTTAGGTTTAAGGTCCATAAAACCACCTCCAGTTGTAAGATCCATAAGATATCTCCCAACATTTTCCTCTAACTGTTTTATGGTCTTAGACCTAATGTTTAGATCTTTGATCCATTTTGAGTTAACTTTTGTATAGGGTGTGAGAGATGGGTCTTCTTTCATTCTTTTGCATATGGATATCCAGTTCTCTAGGCACCATTTATTGAAGAGACTGTTCTGTCCCAGGTGAGTTGGCTTGACTGCCTTATCAAAGATCAAATATCCATAGATGAGAGGGTCTATATCTGAGCACTCTATTCGATTCCATTGGTCGATATATCTATCTTTATGCCAATACCATGCTGTTTTGACCACTGTGGCTTCATAATATGCCTTAAAGTCAGGCAGCGCGAGACCTCCAGCTTCGTTTTTTTTCCTCAAGATGCTTTTAGCAATTCGGGGTACCCTGCCCTTCCAGATAAATTTGCTTATTGGTTTTTCTATTTCTGAAAAGTACGTTGTTGGGATTTTGATTGGTATTGCATTGAATCTGTAAATCAATTTAGGTAGGATTGACATCTTAACTATATTTAGTCTTCCAATCCATGAACACGGTATGCCCTTCCATCTATTTAGGTCTTCTGTGATTTCTTTTAACAGTTTTTTGTAGTTTTCTTTATATAGGTTATTTGTCTCTTTGGTTAAATTTATTCCTAGGTATTTTATTCTTTTAGTTGCGATTGTAAATGGGATTCGTTTCTTGATTTCCGCCTCAGCTTGTTCATTACTAGTGTATAGAAAAGCTACAGATTTTTGAATGTTGATCTTGTAGCCTGCTACTTTGCTGTACTCATTTATTAGCTCTAGTAATTTTGTTGTGGATTTTTCTGGGTTTTCTACATATAGTATCATATCGTCTGCAAACAGTGATAGTTTTACTTCTTCCTTTCCAATTTTGATGCCTTGTATTTCTTTTTCTTGCCTAATTGCTCTGGCTAGAACTTCCAACACAATGTTGAATAATAGTGGTGATAGTGGACATCCTTGTCTTGTTCCTGATCTTAGGGGGAAAGTTTTCAATTTTTCCCCATTGAGGATGATATTAGCTGTGGGTTTTTCATATATTCCCTCTATCATTTTAAGGAAGTTCCCTTGTATTCCTATCTTTTGAAGTGTTTTCAGCAGGAAAGGATGTTGAATCTTGTCAAATGCCTTCTCTGCATCAATTGAGATGATCATGTGATTTTTCTGCTTTGATTTGTTGATATGGTGTATTACATTAATTGATTTTCTTATGTTGAACCATCCTTGCATACCTGGGATGAATCCTACTTGGTCATGTGCTGCATATATTTGTAACTGTTGCCTCTTATCTGCCTTAACATGCCCTAACATATCCAGACATCTCTCGTTCTTGCAAGCCTTGCTATTCTAACCCCCTGCCTAGCAACTCCTGAGCATATATCGCACCACCTTTTCACCTCTTCTTCATTAGACCATGTACACTCCTCACCTCACCACTCATTATAATATTCAACACACCTCCTAACCAATCCACATCCTATACGACACCATACCAGCTGCCCATCAAAGTTTCTTCACCCCTAATTAACTCCCCCTCACCAACCCTATATATTCTTTGTGTTTCCTCCTGT
Organism: Tamandua tetradactyla; assembly: GCF_023851605.1. Classification (NCBI taxonomy): domain Eukaryota; kingdom Metazoa; phylum Chordata; class Mammalia; order Pilosa; family Myrmecophagidae; genus Tamandua; species Tamandua tetradactyla. The sequence goes on from NC_135328.1 coordinate 43,734,524, forward strand.
CGGGGTCTTAGCCTGTAAGCCTTGCCAGCCAGCTAAGTCCCGCGAGCCCTATGCAATAAATTACTACTATTATTCTTTAGTCTCGGTTTATTGTGCTCGTGCGCCCTCCAAACCTTCGAGCCCCGTGGTCTCGGCTGACGCCGCTCTCCAGCCGAACCACACCCGAGGACGAGACCCCAGTGCGGTCGGGCTAGGCAAGCCCCAAGCCGCAATTGGCGCCCGAACAGGGACCTCTCTTCGTCTCCCCCTCTCCAGCCGCCGCTCGACAAGGTAAGGGCCCCCGCTCTCTCCGGCTGAGAGCCCCTCCAACCTTTCACTAGTATAAATGAATTATTAGCTCTTGTTAATATCTCTCTTAGCGTTAGTGTGGGCAGCAATATTAGCACAAATCGCCCCTAAAGATTGGAATTTAGTAAAAAGACTTTTGCTTGCCATAACGTTTCTCTGCGCTGTAGGGTGTATTACCCTGCTACTTTTTCTCCCTTAATCGGTAGAACTCAGCCCCCATCCTCCGGCTCACTGCTACAACTTACCTCTTATCATGGGCAGTCGCATTTCAATACGCCAGGCGCCGCAGGTCCGTGCGCTGGCAGCCCTGTTAGACACTCATAAATGCAAGGTTTCAGTTCGCCAGCTCCAAGTTTATTGGGACCTTCTGCTCCCGTTCAACCCATGGCTTGTCAATTGCCACTTGTGGGACCCGGCTACCTATGACCAACTTATCGAACGGGTCACCCAAAAAATGGAGCATGAAAACAAACGTTTCCCCCCCGGGCTCCTGCCCACGCTTATTACCATCCATTCTTGCCTACACGGTTCGCGGCCACCGTCCGATAGCGCCCCCCAGGAAGCCTTATCGGCAACAAATTCTGCTAATTCAGAGGAGTCTCATAATAACTCCGACCCGGACTCTGAATCCTTATTTGAGCAGCTAAATAACGAGCTCGAGCTCTGTCCTCCTAAACTTAACAATCTGGCGACAGACCAAGATGGCGAACTTCCTCCTTCTTGTTCGAGCAAAGACAAAGAAAACCGGAAGTGCCTATATCCCGCCCTTCCTAAAGATGGCGGTTTCACGCATCCCGCCCTTCCTAAGGATGGCGGTTTCGTGTATCCTGCCCTTCCTAAAGATGGCGGTTTCGCGCCATCCGGTGAGTCACTTCCTCCTTCTCCTTCAATCAAAAAGGAGAGGTGCCTCCCGGCTGCCCCCCCTCCACAGAGGGAGGAGCCTTGTCTGCCATCTTGTGCTCTAGCCCCACCCTGTCCGCCATCTTGTGCTCCGGCCTCCTTGCCGGCAGTGCCTTCCTGGCCGCCATCTTTTGCACCGGACAACTCTCCAGGCCCATTATTTTGCGCCTCTGCCCCTCAATCGGCAGCGTCATTATGGCCGCTCAATGCTGGCGCATCTAACGGCCCGGCTGCCCCTCAACCTATTTTGCCACCGCCGGTCGCTTGCTTCCCTATGAACGTTGCCCCTACACCGCAGCGCCCGCTCCCCTGGTACCCCTTGGAACCAGAGGACACCAAGCGGCTGCGCAAAGCGGTAAAGGAGGATGGATTTGCCAGTCCGTATGCAACCCACCTCCTTGAAGAAATCTCAACAAACCTGTGTACTCCCCATGATTGGACCTCCTTAGCATGGACTATTCTTACACCTGGCCAGTACGTTGACTGGAGGGCCCACTTTAATGCTGAGGCGGAAAAGCAAATCACACTCATGCACCAGTTTGAGCCCCCGGGTCTCGGTGTGCCTCTCGAAGCTTTCTTAGGGATGGGCCCCTATGTTAATCCTGCAGTATACCTGCAAGCCCCAAATGGATTCTGGATACAACTGAGGGAAGTCGCCATGCGGGCCTTCCGCTCCTGTTCCGCAGCTAAGCCCGAAAAATTCACTAAACTTACACAAGGCAAAGACGAAGACTTCGCCTCCTTCGTCTCACGGGTTACTGAGACATGTGAACGCAAAGTTCTGGGTGAACAAGCACAAACCGCCCTTGCCAAAGAGCTTATTTTTGAAGGAGCAAGTCCGGCCTGCAAACAGGCCATACTGCCCATCAAAGAAAAGGCCATGCATGACTGGGTGCTCGCTTGCAGTAATATAGACTCTAGTGCGGCCTCGTTAGCTCAGGCCATTGCCACTGCCATGGCCCTAACGTCTGGCTGCTTCAGGTGCGGAAAAACGGGGCATTTTGCAAAAAACTGTACCACCCCTAGCCCGCCGCCTACCAAGCCACAGTGGCAGCAGCGCAAGCCCCCTACGCCCTGCCCTCGCTGCAACAAGGGCTATCACTGGGCTCGAGACTGCCGCGCTAATAACAGAGCGCAGCCTTTAAACTTGAAAGGGGGCATGTCTCAGCCCCGCCCCCAAGAGACACAGACCCGGGCCAAGACCGGCCCCAAACCATAATGTGGTCAATCCCTATAACCCCCAACAAGCCCACCCGCGAAATTAAAATAAACAGTCGCTGGTACACAGGCACCGTTGATTCTGGGGCAGAAATCTCATGTCTGCCTACCCGCCTTATAGCCCAATGGAAAACAGAGGAGGGACCCTCCGTTATCGGAGCCACGGGCTCTGCTCCCTCCCTGCGCGCTGCCTCTCCCATTAAATGGGAAGATAATGAAGGTCACTCCGGTACCTTCCGGCCGCTCTTTCTAAACACCATTGACCAAATCTTATGGGGGCGAGACATTCTAGCAGCCTCGGGGGCATATATTACCACGCAGCCCCCCCAAGAATGCTTCCTAACCACCATTGGCCAAGCCCTCTGGGGACGAGCCATTCCCACAGCTACGGGGGCCAGTGTTACCACACAGCCCCCCCAATAATTTGCGCCACTGCTCGCATAACACCTCCAGCACCCACTCCTCTTCAATGGGATACAGAGGAGCCTATTTGGGTGGAGCAGTGGCCTTTACCTTCCCATAAATTAAATATACTCAAAACCCTCGTCCTAGAGCAACTAGAAGCGGGGCATATCGAACCTTCCACCAGCCCCTACAATTCGCCTGTTTTTGTTATTCACAAAAAGGCCGCAAACAAATTCAGACTCCTTCATGACCTTCGGGAGATTAATAAACACATACTCCCCATGGGCTCTCCACAGCCTGGGCTGCCACACCCGGTAGCCATCCCAGCACATCTTCACGTGGCCACAATAGACATCAAAGATTGTTTTTTCTCAATTCCATTACATGACTCTGACAAGCCAAAATTTGCCTTTACGGTTCCAGTCACCAACCACGCGGGGGCAGCGCAGCGTTATCAGTGGAAAGTGCTCCCCCAAGGCATGCGTAATAGTCCAGCTATCTGCCAGGCCTATGTCGACTCCGCAGTGTCTCCACTGCGCGACCAGGCCCTCATCATTCATTATATGGATGACATTCTCGTAGCAACCGAGGACTCCGAGCAACTCAAGGAACTTGTTTCACAGTTACAAGTCAACTTACAAAGTCTAGGGCTTAAAGTTCAGCCAGACAAAATCCAACTCTGCGCACCATATACCTTCCTGGGGTTCACTATAGACCAAAAGGTAACCCCTACAAAATTTCAGTTCACTATCCCCAACAAACTAACCTTACATGAACTGCAGCAACTGTGCGGGCAAATAAACTGGGTGCGCTCAGCCCTGCCAATAACCACAGCGGAGCTTCAGCCACTATTCAAACTCCTAAAAACTGGAGAGCAAACATCCAAAGCTATCACACAGCCCATTAAGTTAGACTTTTGGGCAAAACTGGCTCTCCAAACGTTCAACGAATATTTCTCCAAAAGCCAGCTCGATCGGTTTAAACCGGAGCTCCCCCTTCAGGGGCTAGTCTTAAATACATATTTTACCCCCACAGGGGTACTCTGGCAGGAAGGCCCCCTACTATGGGTCCACCCTGCCAAAAGTAAACTCAGAAAAATCTGCCCCCAAACAAAAATGTGGGTGTGCCTTGCCCTCGACTTAGTCAAAACAGCTATACACCTCTTTGGGCGTCCTCCCGACACCATAATCTGGCCTTTTGATGAGAAACAGACTACATGGCTCATCCAAAGTAATGTAGACATGCAACTTCTAATGGAGGGCTTTACTGGTAATTTTGACAACCATTACCCATCACACAAAATATTTCAGACGGTGCTTCACTTCCCACTGCCGCCCAAATGTCCTTATTTCCCATTCCCATCTTCTTCCCCTATCCCAAATGAAACCACCGTCTTTACGGACGCGTCAAAAACCAAGTTCGCCCTTGTGGTGTACCGACCAGAACAAAAGGACCCCCTTTGTTTTACCCAGTTCCATCAATACTCTGTGCAGGTCGGCGAACTTCTCGCAGTAGAAGAAGCCTTCAGAAAGTTTCCTAGCATGCCATTCAACATCTTCACGGACAGTTTATACACCTACCAAGTCTGTAAAGTGTTGGCGCTAGCTACCTTCTTTCCAGATACTTCCAAGGCCATAGATAGAGCCTTAGTCTCATTAAAAAATCAGCTTGAAAAAAGACAGGCCCCCTGGTTCATCGCTCACATCCGCAGCCATTCCGGCCTCCCCGGACCGCTTGCGGCCGGCAATGAAGCAGCTGATAGAGCAGTCTCTGTCTCAGCTGCCAACACACTCGGTGACTCCATTAATACAGCCAAACAACTCCACTCCAGGTTTCACTTTTCAGCCAACTCCCTACATCATCTTTGCGGTCTGCCCAAGGAAACCTGCAAACACATAGTTCGCAGCTGCGCCACTTGCGCGCCCTTTGCGCCACTTGGGCCTCTACAACCGCAAGGAGTCAATCCCCGTGGCCTTAAGCCAAATGCCAGGTGGCAAATGGATGTTACCCACATCTCTTCCTTTGGGCGTCTTAAATATCTACATGTCATTATAGACACTTATTCAAGCATGTGCCATGCAGTCCCCCTACCGGGCGAAACTGCCAAACATTGCATCAAGGCACTTCGCCAAGGAATTCTCTTTATGGGCATTCCCTGGGACCTAAAAACAGACAATAGCCCTGCCTACCGCAGCGCCTCCTTCACAGCCTTCCTGCGCCTATATAACATCACCCACCACTTTGGAATCCCTTATAACCCACAGGAGCAGGCTATGGTAGAATCTTTAAATCGCAGGCTAAAAATCCAAATAGAAAAGGAGAAGAATAATCTTCCCCAAGCCTCACCAAGTGACCTTGTCACAGCTGCCCTCATACACCTTAACTTGCTTACATTCGATAAACAAGGGCTATCTCCCCTACATAAACACTGGGGACCTTCATACAGGCCTTCCCTAGTCCCTTCAGTTCACTGGCGTGATCCAGCGACCAATACGTGGCAAGGACCCGCCCCTCTCCTTGCCCAGGGGCGCGGTTTTGCTTGTGTCTTTCCAGAAAATGAATCCCAGCCAATCTGGATCCCCGGAAGAAACATCCGTCCGGCCACGGCGACCGAGCAGACGCCACAGACGCAGACTGAGACAACTGAAAAAGAGGCTAGACCGCCTCCACCTTGAGGAACCCCAATCATCACCCCAGCAACCCCCAACAGCTGCCAAAATCAGGCACGTACGCCGACATGCTCGGTGCCTGGTTTGGCAGCTAACCCATACAGATCTAAAATCTACAGAGCCTCTCTGCCACAACCCAAATAAGGAAATGAAACGACAACTTCTTCATCTCTATGATGAAGCTCGAAAACATTGTGGTAACCCCCCTTCTAGCTTAAAGCAAATCCTTCTAATAATGCTCACGCTTCTTCCCACAGCATCCGCAACAACACCCAGGGAACTCTGGGCAGCCATTCAGCACCCCCCCGGAGTCCTGTTCCTCACACCCGACAGCCCTTTTTTTCCTCAACTGCAGCACTTCTCATGTAATCTCCAGCTCCCCTGTAACCCTCTTCACATAAAAAGTGAAAGTCCACTCAACATCTCCATTAATCCGCCCCGCTCAGCATTCCTTTTTATTAGCAACAAAACATCTAATCCAGGCCAATTTCCCTGCAAATCAAATTCTATTTGCCCTCCAACCTTCCCAAACTGCTTCCCCCTACTTTGTAATAACGGGTCGGAACTCTTCGTACAAGCCTTTTCTAATGAAAACTTCATAGAAAAATTCATAAAAAATGCACTCCCCAACCCGAAACAAATGTCTGCATACTTTCTACGCTCTGCATGGTGGCCAATTCCCCCTAAGCCTCAGGCAAACGTCACCTCCACCCACACAACTCCTCCGGGTCGGCCTTGTTCTAGCCCACATTCAAACAAAATGCATCCTCCGCGCTCTCTGCCAATCAACAAATTTACCTGGCTTGAGTGCCATCGCCCTGAGCCACTTATAGTCACACCCTCCTACGCACTTTACTCCCCAAACCTACCCATGGCTGCCCCTAATATCAGCTTTATCACTGTTAAAACCAATATCAGCATCCCATTTCCTCTCCCTACTAACTCCAGAGACGTTTCCTCAGACCCCGTATACGGTGTACCCGTTTTTTCCTCCCATTATGCTTGTGGCAAATATGCATGCCTCGACCTCCGCCCCCTCACTTGCATCCAAAACTGTCAGCTCTGCAACGGAACCACCATATATGATACAACACACCGGTGTGAGCCTAACTATACAAGCTGCATCAACATTACCACCTATATTTTCGTAAGCCCCCCCTTCTTTTTCTTTCTGTGCCCTGAAGCCCCCCCCCTCATCAAAATGCATACTGGCTAACTATTGGAACACTTCTTACCCTTATGCCTTTATCGTCTTGCAGCCTAGGTTACTCTGGATTCCGGTCAACGCCACCACCTGGATGGCCCCCCAACTCCCTTACATTCTAGGCACGGACAGCTTACCTGACTTAAAGCATACAAAACGAGACTTCGGTATCTCCGCCGCCATCGCCGCCGCCATCGTCGCCGCTGTAGCAGCCAGTACTGTTGCCGCCATAGCCCTCACTCAAACCTCTACCACTGCTGAAACCCTCCTCAACGTGTCCCAAACGGCCGCCCAAGCTGTTGGGATGCAAGAAAATATCAACCATCTAATGCATAGCGCTGTGTTCAACTTACAAAAGCAAATAGACTTAATTGCTCTAGACATAGAAGCCCTTTATGAACTTGCCTCCTCCGCTTGTGATGGGCGATACCCCTTCACTAAGCTCTGTGTTACTCCTGTCCCGGTTAACCATTCCATGCCCCGTCTCTCCTTGCGAGACTGGATCTTCACCGCATACAACGACTCATACTGGAACCAAACACACAAACTACAAACACACATACTAAATCTTCAAAATACCATACTTCCCAAAGTTTCAGCCTCCATATTCACTGAACTAATAAACAAATTCGCCTCATTCTTTCAACCCTCAAATCTCATTTTCTATGGAATCCTATTGCTTGCCCTAATTATCGTTCTTATTATATTCAAATATATATGCAAACAGCTCTCTCGCCATAAACAGCAAACTAAACTTCTTGCCCTGGCAGCTCTTGAACTTCAAAATCCTTTTTCAGATGCGGGTCATTGGCAGCAAGCGCAGGTATGGTTAGCTAGTGTTGCCCACCTTCAGGACTGATCACCCTGTGGGAGCGTGGCGGGTGCAAATACCGGTTAATCCGCATTCCGCCCCTCGGGAGCTTAGTGGACCGCCTGCCACCCTGCTAAAACCCAAATGCATCTCTTCTACCTCCTTCTAAAAATAAAAACTACTCACCCTTGGGAGCGTGGCTAACGCAATACTAGTTAGTTCGCGTGAGCCCCTCGGAAACCTTGCGTACCAGCCTTCAATGACGCCCCTTCCTCTCCGCTCTTTAATTAAATACAAGGGAGGAATTGCTGCATATATTTGTAACTGTTGCCTCTTATCTGCCTTAACATGCCCTAACATATCCAGACATCTCTCGTTCTTGCAAGCCTTGCTATTCTAACCCCCTGCCTAGCAACTCCTGAGCATATATCGCACCACCTTTTCACCTCTTCTTCATTAGACCATGTACACTCCTCACCTCACCACCCATTATAATATTCAACACACCTCCTAACCAATCCACATCCTATACGACACCATACCAGCTGCCCATCAAAGTTTCTTCACCCCTAATTAACTCCCCCTCACCAACCCTATATATTCTTTGTGTTTCCTCCTGTCGGGGTCTTAGCCTGTAAGCCTTGCCAGCCAGCTAAGTCCCGCGAGCCCTATGCAATAAATTACTACTATTATTCTTTAGTCTCGGTTTATTGTGCTCGTGCGCCCTCCAAACCTTCGAGCCCCGTGGTCTCGGCTGACGCCGCTCTCCAGCCGAACCACATCCGAGGACGAGACCCCAGTGCGGTCGGGCTAGGCAAGCCCCAAGCCACAGTCATGATGTATAATTCTTTTAATGTGTTGTTGGATACGATTTGCTAGAATTTTATTGAGGATTTTTGCATCTGTATTCATTAGAGAGATTGGTCTGTAGTTTTCTTTTTTTGTAATATCTTTGCCTGGTTTTGGTATGAGGGTGATGTTGGCTTCATAGAATGAATTAGGTAGTTTTCCCTCCACTTCGATTATGTTGAAGAGTTTGAGGAGAGTAGGTACTAATTCTTTCTGGAATGTTTGATAGAATTCACATGTGAAGCCGTCTGGTCCTGGAGTTTTCTTTTTAGGGAGCTTTTGAATAACTAATTCAATCTCTTTACTTGTGATTGGTTTGTTGAGGTCGTCTATTTCTTCTTGAGTCAAAGTTGGTTGTTCATGTCTTTCCAGGAACCTGTCCATTTCTTCTAAATTGTTGTATTTATTAGCGTAAAGTTGTTCATAGTATCCTGTTATTACCTCCTTTATTTCTGTGAGGTCAGTAGTTATGTCTCCTCTTTCATTTCTAATCTTATTTATTTGCATCCTCTCTCTTCTTCTTTTTGTCAATCTTGCTAAGGGCCCATCAATCTTGTTGATTTTCTCATAGAACCAACTTCTGGTCTTATTGATTTTCTCTATTGTTTTCATGTTTTCAATTTCATTTATTTCTGCTCTAATCTTTGTTATTTCTTTCCTTTTGCTTTCTTTGGGATTACTTTGCTGTTCTTTCTCCAGTTCTTCCAAGTGGACAGTTAATTCCTGCATTTTTGCCTTTTCTTCTTTTCTGATAAAGGCATTTAGGGCAATAAATTTCCCTCTTAACACTGCCTTTGCTGCGTCCCATAAGTTTTGATATGTTGTGTCTTCATTTTCATTTGCCTCTAGGTATTTACTAATTTCTCTTGCAATTTCTTCTTTGACCCACTTGTTGTTGATACATTGATTTTTAGTAAGCTGTTTGATCTTGCTTAACGGACCCTCATATTTTTATCATCTTTAATTCTGAAGTGTGATCTTGGTCACTCACCTGCCAATTAATGAGAGCTAATGTTTTCAGCACTTCTTTGTTTAAGGCATATTCTAAGTATTACTACATGTATTAGTTCATTTACTCCTTCCAATAATGCTATAAGTAGGTCGTTTGTGTATGTGCACACATGAAAAGGGAGAGATGGAGGTGTACAGAGAATGATTAAGGAATTAGCATAATTTCACATCAGTTTGTGAAAGCGAGAATCAGACACCAGCACATGGCAGTCTGGCTGAAAAGCCATGGTCTTAATCAGTGCTTTATGAGGCTACTCAGTAGATTTGAGCTCCTCAAAGGAAGGGACTTTGTCTTATCTACTACTCTCTCCTTAGAGCTTATCATTGTGTCCCCCACAGGTTTGAAAAAAAAAAGGAATTATCCCTGGTTTTCATTGGAGGACCTGATGTCTTTCTATGACTAGTGTGGATGAGGCAGGAATATGGGAGTGAAATGCAATAAGGATTGTGTGTGTACTGACACAGACACCTGGAGAAAGTATGTGACGGTACAAAAAGCCAAACTCAGCATTTCTAAGTTCCTGACATTTCCCATTTCATTTCATCTCCGGTGGAGAGAAGAGCAGCATGCGGATGGAGAACCAGAGTGTTGTGTCTGAATTCCTCCTCCTGGGGCTCCCCATCCGGCCAGAGCAGCAGGGCAGGTTCTTCTGCCTCTTCCTGGGCATGTACCTGACCACGGTGCTGGGGAACCTGCTCATCATCCTGCTCATCAGGCTGGACTCTCGCCTCCACACCTCCATGTACTTCTTCCTCAGCCACTTGGCCTTCACTGATGTCTCCTTTTCGTCTGTCACAATCCCAAAGATGCTAATGAACATGCAGACTCATAACCTATCCATATCTTATCAAGGATGCATTTCACAGATGTATTTTTATTTATTTTTTGGTTGTGTTGACAACCTCCTTCTCGTAGTGATGGCATATGACAGGTATGTGGCCATTTGTCACCCTCTAAACTACACCATCATCATGAGAGAGGAGCTGTGTGTCCTGCTGGTGGCTGGATCCTGGGCTCTCTCCTGTGGCAGTGCCCTCTTACACACCCTCCTTCTGGCCCAGCTGTCCTTCTGTGCTGACAACACCATCCCTCATTTTTTCTGTAGTCTCCCCGTCTTACTCAAGTTGTCCTGCTCAGACACCTCTTTCAATGAACTGGTTATATTCACTTCAGGGGCTGTGCTCATGGTCTTTGCATTGAGTGGCATCCTTGTCTCTTACGGCTGCATTGGGGCCGCGATCCTGAGCGTCCCTTCTACCAAGGGGATCTGCAAAGCCTTGTCCACCTGTGGCTCCCACCTTTCCGTGGTGTCTTTATTCTATGGAACAATTATGGCTCTGTACTTTTCCCCCTCATTGAACAACTCCAATGACAAGGAGATGATTGCTTCGCTGATGTATGCAGTGGTGACTCCCATGTTGAACCCCTTCATTTACAGCCTAAGAAACAAAGATATAAAATTGGCTTTAGGGATACTTTTGAGAAGCTTGAAAAATTGTGTGTTGGCCAGACTTGTTTCTAGCACCACCCAAACTCTCCTTTAAAACGGGCAGTTATGCTCTTGGACCTGAGCCTTTTCACTGTTTATTTATCTTTCCATTTATCCTTTCATAACCCTAAATATGGCATTGCCTGAAGCACATTCATCTTTGTGGGTTTCAAAGTACAAAATTTTTTATTAGTCAGGTGTGGGGTAGATCATTCTGAATAGGTTACACTTTTACTTCACCTTCTTGAAGAGCTGTGAGAGGGTTGCTACGATTGCAAAATATACTAGCCAATTCTCTCAACAGAAAAACATGACAACAGCATTTTATGCTTCCCCTTTATAAAGGGAAAACCAGTTTTTCATCCGAAAGCTTTAGGCTAATCTTAGCCTACATGTGATCATATTTTAGACTATGCTGTACCTTCTCACTCCCTGAGATTCTATCCTCATATGTCAGATGGCAAGAATTCTCATATGCGATATGGCACTTCTCTTTATCTATAATGAAATGAACAATTGGACCTTTAAGTCAGGTTAAGTCGTGTGGAAACACTATTTTGTTAGTTTGAAAACAACGAACAAAAGTTACTATGGTTTTTAATAACTGGGAGTTTTATATCTGTTGAAGTAAGTGAAACAACAGTGAGGTCTTTGATTTCTCTTTCTTTCCTATTGTTTTCTAGAGCTACAAATATTTAATAAAGTTTAATTTTAGTAAAGCTCAAGAATGCTCATTTTCTTGATGGCTTAGCTAGTAATAAAGTGCATTTGGTGGTTTTCTAAAACCTAAATAAACTTTAATATGATTGTGCCTGTGATGAGAACTTAGTGGGGGGGTGGGGACACAGAGCAGCCAATCCCATGACCAAATTTCCCCATCCTAAGAAAACTAATTTCTTCAAGTTGGAATTTTTGCGATAAGAGCAGCCTATCCATGCCTGATTAATATAGATTTGGGAAAATAGTGTTTTCTTTTAACACCCAAACAGATTTCCATGTCTACTGGAAAAAGCTAAAGCAGTTGTTCATAATTCATGCATGAGGAGATAGTTATTGCATGGCTATGCAGCAGGCAATTTTTTAGGTTCTGGGCATACAAGTTAAACAGAAAGTCACAAACATCAGTCCTCATGTACGCTTTACTTTCCAGCGGTCCTGATCCCCTCCTCATGCTCCTTTCCTCCATAGCAGTTTTTAACCTTTTAATACACCCTATGCTTTCCTTATTTATTTAATTTATTGTCATTGTTCTCTGTACTGAAATGTAAGCTCCAGAAGGAAATGGCATCTTTGTGGACATTCTAAGTTTAGGTAAAGACTGCTATGAAGAAAGGGAACGTAAAAAGAGGGAGCAAGAGTGCCAGGTGTGGAATCTCAGATTGTGTGGTTGGTTAGTGCTTCCTGAATAGGTTACATCGGAGCAAACACTTGAGTGAGGACAGGGAATATGTGGGAGAAAAGCATTCCAGGCATGAGGAACGGCAAATGCTCTCAAGTGAGACAGTGCCTGATCTGTTCCAGAGACAAAAATGGGAACCCATTGCTGGATGGGGCTGAGTGAATGTGTGACAGTAGGAGATAATTTTAGAGATATAGGGAGACCAGTCTGTAGGACATTTACGGCTGGGGTAAGTTTTTTATTTTTCACTCTGAGTGATTTAGGGAGCCATCTGAAAGTATTCAGTAGAGGAATAACATGATCTTGCCTTTATTTCTTTTGTTGTAATTACTTAAAAACAGGCTTATTGAGGTATAGTAGAATACAAAAAAACTGCACATATTTTAAGTATAAATTCTATTCGTTTTGGCATAAGTATACACTCATGAAACTACCACCACAAATAATCAAGAGGATAATGTGTCCTCATGCGTACTCCCCTGCCTTTTCTCCGTTCCCCTACCCAACCCCAGGGAACCAATGATATGCTTTCTGTCTCATAGATTAGTTTTCATGCTCTAAAGTTTTATTTAAACATAAATATACAGTATGTAATTTTTTGTTTCTTCTTTCACTCAGCATAAGTATTATGAGATTGACCCACATTGCAGTGTATATCAATCGTTCATTCTTTTTACTGCTGACTAATATTCTATTACATGAATTTACCATAGCTTTTCTATCCATTTACCTATTGATGGACATTTAATTTGTTTCCTGATTTTGCCTATTAACAATGTTACTATGAACATTCTTGTATAAGTCTTTGTTTAGACACATGTTTTCTGTTTCCTTGGGCAAACACTTAGGAGTGGATCATATTCTAGGTATATGTTAAATATTTAAAAAAAACTGCCAAATAGTTTTTCAGAGTGGTTGTACCATTTTACATTTCCATTAGCAGTGTACAAAAGTTCCTGTTCGTCCACTGGAACACTGGATATGATCTGTCTTTTAAATTTTAGCCATTCTGATAGGTGTATAGTTATAATTCACTGCAGTTTTAATTTGCATTTTTCTAATGAATAATGATATTGAGCATCTTTTCATGTGCTTATTTTCCATGCATGTATCTTCTTTGGTGATGTGTATGTTAAAATCTTTTTCTCCTTTTAAAATTGGTTTATTTATTTACATATTGAAATAAATTATATATTCTGGATTCATGTTCTTTATCTGGTACATGATTTGAAAATATTTTCTTACAGCCTGTAACTTATGTTTTCATTTTCTTAATCATATCTTTCAAAGAGTAGACACTTTTAATTTTCATGAAGTTTATTTTTTCAACGTACTTCTTTATGGATTGTAATTTTGGTATAGCTAAAAAAATCTTTACCTAACCGAAGTCCACAATGATTTTTTTCCAGCATTTCCCCTTAAGTATTATTTTGGTGCATTCAACAATCTTTTTGTTTATTTGTTTGTTTTTTGCATGGCCAGGCTCTTGGACTCAAACCCAGGTTTCCAGCATGGCAGGAAAGAATTCTTCCACTGAGCCACCATTGCACTGCCCTCAACAAATTCTAATGTGTTGTGTTTTCATTTTCATTCATTTAAAAATGCTTTCTAATTTCCTTTTTATTTTTTCTTTGACCCCCAAATTATCTAGAAATATGCTATTTAGTTGCCAAACATTCTGGAATTTTTCTAGATAACTTTTGTTATTGGTTTCTGATTTGCTTCAACCATGCTTAGAGAGCATTTATTGTATGATTTAAATTTGTTTAAATTTACTGAAACTTGTTTTATGGCCCCCAAACATGGTTTATCCATCTGTTTTCCAAAAGAATGTATATTCTACTTTTGTTGGGGAAAGTGTTCTATAAATGTTAACTAGGTCAATTTGATTGACAGTATTGCTTATTGATGTTATGATCATTTGTTATATCAATTATTGAGAGGAATGTATTGAAATCTCCAATTATGATTGTGAATTTGTCTATTTCTTTGAATCATCAAGTTTTTGCTCCACATATTTTGATGTCCTGTTACTAATTGTATAAACATTTAGAATTATTTTTTATATATTGATGAGTTGACTCCTTAGTCAGTATGAAACAACCTTCTTTATTCCTGGTAATAGTCTTTACTTCCAACTCTATTTTGATGTTAACAAGCTCAGTTTGTTTTCTTTTGATTTGGGTTAGCATGGTTTATCTTTTTTTAAACATTTAATTGCATTCTTTACTTTTATCTATTTGTGCCTATTTTAAGTGTTTCTTGTAGGAAGTGTATAATTTGGGACTTGTTTTATTATTCATTATGACAATCTCTGCCTTTCAGTTAGTTTATTTATACCATTTACATTTAATGTGATTATTTATAGAGGTAGGCTTAAGTCTCTCACATTGCTATTTGTTCTCTTTGTCCCATTTCTTCTCTGTTTCCATTTTCCTCTTTCTCTTCCCAATGTTTCAAGTCATATTAGCCTGTAAGATTTTTTTTCCATTTTCTTTTAGTCTGCTTTCACTAAATAATTTTTCTTGTAATTATTGTAATTTTAATTAAATTTGCAGCCAGCTGTCCTTTGAACACTAAATACCTCCTTGTTAGAAAAGTAGGCAAGCCTTGACAACAAATAAATAATTTATATTGGTTTCTTTTCCAATTATCCATAAAATATCCACTGACATGCTTGATGTTCCAGCAAAGTAAAATATTTTACAATGGTAAATTATGCACAATTTCTTTCCATTCCAGTCCATGCTCTTTACCAATTTTAGGTCTTAGAGTTCTTAGATATTAAAGTGTCTGTAATAACTTTATATGAAGAAGTTGCCTTGCAAATGGATGCCTAATTTCCAGAAGACCCATCACCCCCATAATAAGTGCTAGATTTCAGAGTAGCCAAGGAGGAGAATTGCAAAATCTTCTCCAGGAATAGCTAGCATATTGACCAAAGTAAGTGTAAGACCTTGTTAATTTGTGTCAACAAGATGGTACATATGGAAGTTTATTCCCAGTACATATATTTAAAGTGTATTAGACAAAAGGGGATAAAATAAAAGATTACATGGGGCCAAAATTATTGGTATGAATGGGCTTACCTGAAATGCTAGATTTTAGTTGGTATTAAAGTACCTAAAATTGACTCTTTAAGTTTTGTCAATTGACTGAAACTTAGGTTTACCAATGATTTACTCTTTTTTAAATACTTCTATTGAGAAATCTTCACACACATATAGTCCATCCATAGTATACAATCAATGACTCACAATATCATCACATAGTTGTGTATTCATCACCATGGTCATTTTTAGAAGATTTGCATCACTGCAGAAAAAGAAATAAAAAGAGAAAAGAAAAACTCATACATCCCATACTCCTTATCCCTCCTTCTCATCGACCACTAATATTTCAATCTACCTCAATTTTTTAATCTATTATCCCTCTATTATTTATTTATATTTTATCCTTATTTTTTTACTCATCTGTCCAGACCCTGGATAAAAGGAGCATCAGACACAAGGTTTTTACCTTGTGAAAAAAAAAAAGCTGCATAGTTATATCATTGTCTTCAAGAATCATGGCTACTGGAACACAGTTCCAGATGTTTCAGGTACTTCCCTACACCCACTCCAACACACCATAAATTAAAAAGTGATATCTACATAATCTATAAGAATAACCTCTGGGATAACCTCTCCACCCTGCTTGAAATCTCTCAGCCACAGAAACTTTATTTTGTCTCATTTCTCTCTTCCCCTTTTTGTCAAGAAGGCTTTCTGAAAACCATGATGCCTGTTTCATACTCATCTTCAGGAGTTATGTCCCATGTTGCCAGGGAGATTTACACCCCTGGGACTCATGTCTCAAGTAGGGGGGAAGGTAGTGAGTTCACGTGCCAAGTTACCTTAGAGAGAGAGGCCACATATGAGCAACAAAAGAGGTTCTCTGGGAGTGACTCCAGCATAATTATAAGTAGGCTTAGCTTTTCTTTGCAAGAATGTTTCAGAGGGGCAAATCCCAAGATTGAGGGCTCAGTCTATTGAATTGCTTGCAAGAATATCAGGAATTCTCCAAATGGAGAAGTTTGATATTTCTTCATTTATTCCCTGTCCCTGAATTGCACTTTGCAAATAATTTTTTATTCTCTGTCCATATTACTCTGGGATAAATGGAGTTATCACAGTGACCTGTACAAACCAACAAGATCTTATGCCCTATACAAGATTCCATGTAATTATGGTGTTCAAATAAACTGAACATACAAGTTAAATTACATAATGCAGTATACAAAATATGAATTTTGCACCAAATAAAATTCTCTCCCTTTGGTTTCACACAGAAGTTGAAGTTTTAAAATATGGATCATATCCTTTACCTGTATTCTGATTTACCTTAGTCCTATCCAGATCAGATTCATTCATATTTCTAGAAGTCTGATCACTTTTTCAACTTTTTAAACAGTTCTCATATAGAGTAATACTGATGTTTATAGTTTAAGTCCTCTAATTCTGAGTTTTGGGTCCAATGACTACTCTTAATAATGTCAAGATACCATAACTTCCATGACAATTATAGAGGAAGCAATCCACAGGCTTAGAGAAATGGAAATATTTGGAGCATATTTTTTATGTGAAACCTCTCCATCCTTTTCCACCTATGTCTCCAGGAAACACTTAGAAGATGAATTCTTTACAGAAACACTGAGAAATTCATTGGTAGCAACAGAATCTTTGAGATCTGGGATGATAGTGAATGATACTGCCATTGAGATCAACTTCTTGATTAATGGGACTTTGCTTAACCAACAAAAACTCGACCAGACACTCAAGGTATCACTGACATTAGGGGTACTTTCTCCTGTACTCTAGGAGCAGCTCCAGCCCCCTGGATCCTACATATGCTGCTTCCCAAGGCACCAGGGGTAATAAGTTGTTTGCTTCTCTAATCAGGGATTTGGGGCTATAGAACTCTAGGTCCTTTTTATGGCTGGGTAAAATTGTTCTGCCCTTGTATTGAAACTGCTGAACAGAAAGGTCTTTGTGCCACTGCCGTTTCTTCTTTGATCTTGGATCCTGAACTTTTTGGGCAGGAAGTGAGGATTCAGGTATCAGCACAAAGCAGAAAGGATCTGCACTCATATAACTAGCAAAGGTCAGAAGGGCCCCCAAATCTCTATAGCCCTGTGTGCATGTGTGTGACTATCAGAGAAGTTAGAGGTGTGTGTGTTCATGTATTGTGTTGTTTGGGTTTGTCTGTGTATGTGTAACTAACACACTGAATACGTTCACCTAGCAAGTTGGAAATTTCCTCTCAGCAATATGTGTGCTTATTTTACTTGCATTTATTATTGTTTGTATGCTGTATGTATGACTTCATTTGTTGTTTATGATTTGAATATTTATGACTGCATGACTACAATTCATGTGGTATGTATTTGTATAGGTTCAATGTTAGTTCTCTGTGTTCAGCTGTGTTGTGCATATGAGATGGTATATTTTTGTGTGAGCTTTGCATGACTCTGTGTGAACTGATTCATGCCCTGAATATATATTTACCTAGGTTGTGTATAAGCCTGAAGTCTGTAAATAACCTTTTGGCACTGTGTGTATCTGTGACAGTGTGTTGAATGTAACAAACTCGCACATTGATTTCCTTCACCCAGGAGACTGTAGGACAGACAAGGCTTCAAACCAAGATACAAACATTTGTGTGTATGTCTGTGTGTGTGCTTAACATTCTCACATTCTGATTCTCCACTTGCCTTAGAGCAGAATCACATGGGCAGCTCCAAATGGGCCCACTTTGAAGATCAGTTGGGATCATCTTTATATGTGAATTATATACAATAGCAGGGTCCCTGGATGCTCAATGTTTTTTACTCTCACCCTCAATTTGGATAACATAGTTTAGTAACCACGTGTTCATGTCTAGCATCACATGCACCTACATTCAATCTTTTTCATTTTTCCACCTAATAGCTTTGTGACCTCTTTATTGATCTCTCACAGTTTTGCTGTGAAATGAGAATAATAGTGATTGCTATAAGATATGGTCTGGAAGACGCTTAAGAAAGTACTAATTACATAGTAAGCACTGAGTAAATTGTAGCCTCATGGAGGTGGAAACACCCAACTCTCTATCTCTTCACTGCACAGAAGAGAATATTTGATATTAAGACATGAAAATTGGATCCATCTAAAGGCTCTCTCTCAACCTCCCAGGACACAGCTTCTTTATATTCCTGAAAATTTTTGTGGCCACAAGGTATAGTGTGAATGCACCACTCCTGCATTATTCCCTTCCCTTAAATTGCAGCTCCATGGATTTATCAGACATTGTGGGCTCCTGCAGAAGGTGTTTGAACTCCTGGGTTAAGTCTGACCTTGCAAGTGCCAGTGAGAAGCTAGTCCTCAGTAGGAGGATGAAGTCCCTGCCTCCTCCTGGTGCTCCATGAACTTAGACATGAACTAATGACCCCAAGCAATTCCCTGGTCTGCAGCAAATATCTACCATTAGATATTTACACGACAGTGTTAACATCAAATTCCTCCCGCATGCGTATGGGTATTTTTATCATGTAACTTTAAGTTAGTCTTCCAAACTCCCATGGACAGCAATGGAAAGTTTTCTCTCTAGGGAAAAGATCATCAGAAAAGCCTATCTTTGAGGAGAAGGAGGAGTTATAACAGAGAAGATAGGACTTCACAAATGTGTATGACTGCTGAATCACTGCATTGATATTACTTTTAGCCTCTGGTGTTTTGGAGCAGCTAGAAGAAAAAACCTGAAGTTGTGGAATGGTAACCCATACCAAACTTTGAAATCTCTTTTGTAACTATTTGTTAAAACGTTTTTTGAAAATTATTCCTTTTTCTTTATTTTGGAATATATGTTCTATTTCACAATAAAGGTTAAAAAATATATATAAACCTACCTTTGAGACCAGGCTCCACCAGGCAATATCTTTATGACCATGCATGAGTGATTTCACTTTGCACATTAGTAAAACAAAAGAAAAAAATCATTGTCATTTCTACAACACAAATAAAAGATTGACTGATTTGGTGAAACTGAAGGTATGTGATTGCTATTTGCAAACAGTAAAAGGGTGTAGAAATATGAATGAAGACAGTTATCTGAGCAGGAGGACTTTTTAAAGCCCTGAAATAGTTTCTCACAAGATCTTGGCTCATCTTCCAATTAAAGAGAAGAAGAAACTGTAGGGTCATAAGAGTAAAGAAGAAAACCATGAGAAAGAGAGAAAGAATTGTGACTTATAGAAGTCACTGAGTATGAATATCCTCATTTCTGACTCCTTTTGCCTATGCATATAATGGAGTGTAAATAACACCCATTTCCCAGGGCTGTTGAGAAAAGTAAATGAAGCAATAGTTCAAAAATATATTGGTCTGGCATAAGTGCTCATTACATGTCAATTTTATCAGTGTTAAGGATCAATATTGATAACACTGGTGGTTAATCAGATAACTCTGAATTCTAATAGATACCCCTAATCTTAGAGCATCTGCCATTTCTAGGGTTCCAGGAAGATATTCTTAGGTGTGAAATTTTAATTCGAGGCAATGGATGCATGTGGAGATATAAAGAGATAGATGAATTGAAGTAAGGTTTACATCTTGGCAAATTTATGACCATGCATTAAGATAAGTTCTATTTGTGAATTCACCCCCATTGTCAGGACCTGGGCCCAGAAATTCCTTTGAGAGTGTGAGAGCACAGACAGGTTAACACAACTTCTAGGTCAGCATCCTGAATTTCTGCTGCCTATCATGTGATCCTGTTTTATTGAATTCTTAAATTTGATCGTGGTTTGATTTGTATACTTATCCTATCATAAAAATAATTATTAAAATGTTTGTGTAGGTGGCTCAGTGGCAGAATTCTTGTCTGCCATGCCGGAGACCCATTTCTATTCTTGGTACCTGCTCATGAGAAAAAGAAAAAAATATATTTGTGTGCTTATTTTATGTAAGACACTTTCCTAAGATATTGACATTTATTATTCAGTTGATTCACTTAATACCCAAATGAATATACTATATTGGTATCTTCACTTTACAGAAGCACAAAATGAGGCTGAGAAAAATTCAGCTGCCTAAGTCAGGAAGCTGGAAAGTGTTGGGTCTAGAATCCCAACACATGGACTCTGGCTGCAGACTCACACCATTGGTCTCCTTGGCCAGGTGCTCCCGAGGTGTTTATTCTTTTATCTTTAATTAATATCACAGTGCCTGGAATGCTATTGTTTAAGAAAAAGGAAGAAGAATGAATTAATTCTGGTTTCCATTGAACGACTCATGTTAGGTGTTAGGAATGTTGCTTGCTGTGCTGTCTTGAAGCTGTTATGTAGTGCAGAAAATGTCATGCTCTTTTAATCCATTCCTGTGGGTGCAGACCTATTGTGGGTGGGACGTTTGGCTGGGTTATTTCAGTTGAGATGTGTGTGCTGGTTTGAAAGGATGTGTGTACCCTTGAAAAGCCATGTTTTACTCAAAATCTCATTTTGTAAAGGCAGCCTTTTCTACTAATTCCTATTCATTATTGTATGTTTGAAACTGTAATTAGATGACCTCCCTGGAGATGTGATTTAATCAAGAGTAGTTGTTAAACTGGATTAGGTAGAGGCGTGTCTCTACCCATTTCGGTTGGTTTTGATTAGTTCCTGAAGTCCTATAAAAGAGGAGATGATTTGAAGAATGAAGACGATTCAGAAAAAGCAGAGAAGAATGACAAAGCCACAAAAAGCAGAGAGAACCAGCCAGCAACCTTTGGAGATGAAGAAGGAAAATGCCTCCCGGGGAGCTTCATGAAACAGGATGCCAGAAGAGAAACCTAGCAGATGACATCGTGTTTGCCATGTGCCCTTCCAGCTGAGAGAGAATCCCTGACTGTGTTCACCATGTGCCTTCTTATTTGAAAGAGAAACCCTGAACTTCATTAGCCTTCTTGAACCAATGTATCTCTCCCTGGATGCCATAGATTGGACATTTCTATGGACTTGCTTTAATTTGGGACATTTTCTCAGTCTTAGAACTGTAAACTTGTAACTTATTAAATTCCCCTTTTTAAAAGCCATTCTGTTTCTGGTATATTGCATTCTGGGAGCCAGCAAACTAGAACAATGTGACCCACCCCATTCAAGGTGGATCTTAATCTTTTTTCTGGAGCACTTTATGAGAGGATAAAGGATAGAAAAGGCTGAGAGAGCTTGGAGAGAAAAGCACTGGAGAAACTAAGAGAGGAAACAGAGGAAGCCACTGGAATTATAGTTGAAGGCAACAAAACCCAGAAGTAAAGGACCAGCAGACACTGGCCATATATCTCCCATGTGACAGAGGTATCCCAGACGTCAGCAACCTTTCTTCAGGGTCCAGGTATCACCCATTGATGCTTTAATTTGGACATTTTAATGTCCTAAGAGCTATAAATTGTCCATTAATAAATCTCCACTGTAAAAGCCAACCCATTTCTGATATATTGCATTGCAGCAGCTTTAGCAAACCAAAATACTTGCTTTGAGAAGACTACATGATAATAGAACTCCAGACATTCTTATTTCCCAGGAGAAAATAAGACTTTACTGTGGTGGCCATAAAACGCTTTTACGCTGCCTGAAATTTCTCACTTCTCTCCATCCCAGCAGAGAGAAGGGCAGCATGAGGTTGGAGAATCAGGGCAGTGTGTCTGAATTCTTCCTCCTGGGGCTCCCCATCCATCCAGAGCAGCAGGTGAGTTCTTCTGCCTCTTCCTGGGCATGTACTTGGCCATGGTGCCGGGGAACCTGCTCATCATTCTGTAATCAGACTGGACTCTCGCCTCCATACCCCCATGTACTTCTTGCTCAGCCACTTGGCCCTCACTGATGTCTCTTGCTGATATGTCATCCTAGCTAAGATGCTGATAAACATGCATTCTCAGGATCAACCCATCCCCTATGCAGGGTTTGTAACCCAGCTATATTTTTAAATATTTTTGGTTGTATTGATAACCTTCTTGCAGTGATGGCATATGGCAGGTATGTGGCCATCTGTCACCCTGTACACCACACCACCGTCATGAGAGAAAGACTGTGTTCCTCATGGTGGTTGGGTCCTGGTCATTCTCACGTAGCAGTGCAATGCCCCACACCTTCTCCCTGGCCCAGCTGTCCTTCTGTACTGTTAACACAACCCTTCATCTCATTGGTGATCTTGTTGCTCTCCTTCAAATTTGCAATAGCAGCACCCCACTCTCCAGTAATCAAAATCTGTTTTACATTCTCTGCCAGTTTGAGCAGATGTATGTACCCTAGAAAAGCCATGTTCTAATCCTAATCCCATTTTGTAATGGCAGCCATTTCTTCTAATCCTTATTCAGTACTGTATGTTTGAATCTGTAATTAGATCATCTTCCTGGAGATATGACTCAATCAAGAGCGGTTGTTATGATGGATTAGGTGGAGATGTGTCTCCACCCATTTGGGTGGGTCTTGATTAGTTTATGGGAATCCTATAAAAGAGGAAATATTTTGAAGAAAGTGAGAGATTCAGAGAGAGCAGAGAATGCTGCAGCACCACGAAGCAGAGAATCCACCAGCCAGTGACCTTTGGAGATGAAGAAGGAAAATGCCTCCCAGGGAGCTTCATGAAATGGAATGCCAGGAGAGAAAGCTAGCAGATGCCATGTTTGCCATGTGCCCTTCCAGTTGAGAGAGAAACCTTGAACTTCATCAGCCTTCTTGAACTAAGGTATCTTTCCCTGGATGCCTGTGAATGGACATTTCTATTGACTTGTTTTAATTAGGACATTTTCTCAGCCTTAGAACTGTAAACTAGCAACTCATTAAATTCCCCTTTTTAAAAGCCATTCTGTGTCTGGTATATTGCCTTCTGGCAGCTAGCAA
Source organism: Tamandua tetradactyla (assembly GCF_023851605.1). NCBI lineage: Eukaryota > Metazoa > Chordata > Mammalia > Pilosa > Myrmecophagidae > Tamandua > Tamandua tetradactyla. The sequence continues at coordinate 43,757,662 of NC_135328.1, forward strand.
ACTACAACACATACGATGGAATATTATGCAGCAATAAGACAAAATGATGTCCTGAAACACATGACAAGACAGATGAGCCTTGAGGACATAATGCTGAATGAAATCAGCCAGACACAAAAGGATAGATGCTATATGATTCCACTTTTATGACCAGCATAAAGGAATGATCAGAGGCTTATAATACATTTAGATACTCCTTCACACCTAAAAGAATGGCTATAAGTAAGCAAATAGGAAACTATAAATGTTGGAGAGGATGTAGAGAAATTGTGACACTCATGCACTGCTGATGAGAATGTATAATGCCGCAGCCACTATGAAAGACTATTTGGCCATTTCCTTAGGAAACTAAATATCGAGTTGCCTTATGACCCAGCAATACCATTACTTTGTATATACCCAGAAGAGCTGAAAGCAATAACACAGACCTTTGCACATGAATAGTCATAACAGCATGCTGTTACGCATTAACAAAATGCAGTATATACATACAGTGGAATATTATGCAGCAATAAGATGAATGAAGTCCTAAAATACATGGCAAGATGGATAAGCCTTGAGGACATGATGCTGAGTGAAATAAGCCACACACAAAAGCCCGGATATTGTATGAATCCACTTTTATGGCCATGGAAAAGGTAAAAAGGTTTATAATACAGAACATAGGGCACTTAAAGATACATAGAAGCTAGAGATAGGTAAACCGTTGGCTAATGAGTTTGAACTCCAGTGTAGGGGAATAGATAGAAGTGAAGGTGATTCTCTAGTGGGTCTAGAAGTAGTATTACCATATTGAAGATGAACAAGATTGAAAGGGGATGTATAGATCTACGTGTCCCACTGACTCACACTAGTAATATGAATGAGTTCTCATTAAGGCTTAGTTCAAAGATACGAATCTTGTATGAAGAATGTTTAAGTTCAGGGTACAGGGGGAAAACTGCTATTGCATACTATGAGCTATGTTCAAAGGGAAGCCATCAGCACTACCACAGTAACAGCAGAGGTAAGGGACAAGAGTTAAAAAGAGGTTTAGATTTCCTTATTGGTCAGGATGTGTTTATTGATTTTCTGTCTGTTGGGAACAACGAAATTATCGAAAATTGAGAATGCTGACAGACTGTGGACTTTTTACATGATGCTCAATGAATGCAGGTGGCGGAAGATACACTGATGGAGAAGTAGATTGGTGAGCAATGGTGCATACTTATGAACGAAGGTTGACATCACATGTCATGAGGCATGTGATGATGTCAATGAACATGTGGGACATTTGGTGAGACAAAATAAGCCAGAGACAAAAAAAACAACAATGGTACCGTCTCCCTTAGAAAATGGTTATCAGAAAACAAGGGCCTAGATTATAAGCTTTTAGAGCAGACACATTAAGTCCAGGGTGTTAATTATTATCTCTGCATTTGAGAGATTGTTTTTTATATATAACCTGATATTTAGAGATAAGAACAAAGCCAAACAGGTTGGAGTTAAAGTAATTCAGAACTTAGGGGTAAGGAAGACAATGTCTATATTTTAGAACCACACATACTCTTTGAGACCAATGGAAGAAAGGTTTATTTGATCTGCAAGTGAAATTTTCTGTAGTCCATGATCTAATTCAACCTATCTGTACAGCTCATTTGAACAACTGAAGCACAAAGAGCACAGAATGAGAAAGCAGTCCTTTAATCCTGTATAGATTATTGTAATGCCTGGAAACATCTTAGGGTACATTAAGCAGATAACAAAATGGTATTGACAAAGTCCCCTGAGAGATGGGAGAAGGAATATGGAACTGGGAATCCCCGATACTGTGTCAAACTTTAGGGATACCCAAATCAATAAGCCATGCCCTCGATCATGAGTCTTACTCTTGTGAAGCTTATGTAGGTAGTGGAGAAACTTAGACTACCTATAGGCATGCCAAAGAGTTACTTCTGGAAGATCTCCGTTATTGCTCAGATGTGGCCTCAGTCTCTCTAAGCCCAACTCTGCAAAGGAAATCATTGCCCTCCCTCCTATGTGGGACATGACATCCAGGGGAAAACGTCTCCCTGGTGACAAGTGAATCCAGACCTGGCACCATGGGATGAACAACTCCATCCTGACCAAAAGGGAGAAAAGAAGCATAGTTAATAAAGTATCAGTGGCAAAGAGAGTTCAGGTTGAGTTGAGAGGCTACTATGAAGGTGGCTCTTACACAAGCTTCAGGTAGTCCTTGCTACTTATCATAACCTGCCAACCCCTAACCAGGACCATTTCAGCCAATCCTAAAGAACGCCTAGGGCAATATATAAGATTCCACAAGGGTTCCAGGCACTAGAGTAACTTTCCAGAAACACATAACTTCCAGATGGGTGCCTGGTCCAGATAAATCCTGAAACCTAGCCCAGCCTCTCCAGAACATCACATAGTTCCATATTCCTACCCCATAGTAGTGACTGACCCTTCCAATATGATAAATTTAGAACTGCCATAGCCCGAACAACCCCAAAGAGAGGTATAGAAAGATCAAAGCTGGTGGTGGAATTTTACATAGAAGATAGGACTTAACAAATGATTATGAATGCCAAATCATTAAATTGATATCTTTTTTAGTCTCCAATATTTTAGAGCAACTAGAAGTAAAAACCTGAAATTGTAAAATTGTAACCCATGTCAAAGTCTGAAATATGTTCTACAGCTAATTGTGGTGCTGTGCTTTGAAGCCTTAGCTTTTTTGTATATATGTTAATATTCACAAAGAAAGAGGGAAAATAAGTCAATGGTGATGATAAAAAAGTATTTCAGCCCTCTAGCCTCTTATGTCCTGGATCAGCTAGAAGGAAAAGTATGAGAGGACTGTATGGTAGCCCATGACAAACTCTGGGATCTGTCCTGTAACCACTTATTGTAGTGTTCTTTGAAAACTATTGCTTTTTCATTCTTTGCTTTGTATATATGTTAAACTATACAATAAAAAAAGTTAAAAAAAAGTTCTACCCAGAGCAATTAGACAAGAAAAGGAAATAAAAGGCATCCAGATTGGAAAGGAAGAAGTAAAACTCTTATTGTTTGCAGAGGATATAATACTATATGTAGAAAATCCTGAAAAAAACCACTGCAAAGCTAGTAGAGCTAAAAATGAGTACAGTAAGGTGGCAGGGTAAAAGATCAACACCCAAAAATCAGCAGTGTTTCTATACACTAATAATGAGCAATCTGAGGAGAAAACCAGGAAAAAAATTTCATTTACAATAGCAACCAAAAGAATCAAATGTTTATTAATAAATAAGTTAAGGATACAAAATACCTGTGCACAGAAAATTACAAGAAATTGCTAAAAACAAATCATGGAAGACCTACATAAATGGAATGGCATACCATGTTCATGGATTGGAAGACTAAGTAGGTTAAAGTGCCAATTCTACCCAAACTGATATATAGAATCAATGCAATACCAATTAGATCCCAGAAATTTCCTTTGCAGAAATAGAAAATCCTATAACCAAATTTATTTGTAATGGCAGGGTATCCTGAATTGTTAAAAATACCAAGAAAGAAAAATGAAGAGAGGTCTCACATTACCTGACCTTAAAGCATATTATAAAGCTACATCCTTAAAACAAAATAGTACTGACATAAAGATAGATATACTGACCAATGGAATCAAACTGCGTGTTCAGAAATAGACCCTCTCATCTATGAACAATTTATCTTTGATAAGGCAGTAAAGCCAGCCCAACTGAGACAGAGCAGCCTCATCAATAAATGTTATTTGGAGAACTGGATATCCATATGTAAGAGAATGAAAGAGAATCCATATGTCACACCCTATACAAAAAGTAACTCAAAATGGATCAAATACCCACACATTAGAATTAAGACCCTAAAACTTTTAGAGGAAAATGTAGGGAAATATCATAAATTTTGGGATAGGATGTGGTTTCCTAGACCTTAAACCAAAAGCACAAGCAATGGAAAAAGAAATAGATAAATGGAATTACCTCAAAATTAAATAATTTTGTGCATCAAGAACTTTGTAAAGAATGTTAAAAGGCAGCCCATGCAATGGGAGACAATATTTAAATATCACATATCAGATAAGGGTTTAATACCCAGAATATATAAAGTGATTCTACAACTCAACAACAAAAAGGCAAACACCTAATTAAAAAGTGAGCAAAACACATGAACATAACTTTTCAGAAGAGGAAATGCAAATGGTTTAACAGCACATGAAAAGATGCTTCATTGGCTATTAGGGAAATGCAAATCAAAACCACAATGTGATATTCCCTCACACCTGCTAGAATGGCATTAACCAAAAAACAAAACAAAATAAAAAAACAGAAAATCATAAGTGCTAGAGAGATGTGGAAAAAGAGGTACACTTACCCACTCTTAGTGGGAATGCAAAATGGTTCAATGGCTCTGGAAGGCAGTTTATTGGTTTTTCGGGAAGTTGCCATGTGATCCAGCAATCCCATTAATGGTACATATTCAGAGGAACTGAAGGCAAGGACACAAATGGACATTTAGCACACCGATGTTTATAGCAGTATTATTTACAATTGCTGAGAGATGGAAACAGCTCAAATGTCCATCAATGGACGGGTGGCTAAACAAGCTGTGGTATATATATACTGTATACACATATATACAATAGAATACTATGCAGCTGTAACAAAGAATAAAGTTGTGATGCATGTAACAATGTGCATGAAATGTGAAGACATTATGTTAAGTGAAATTAGCCAGAAATAAAGGACAAGTACTGTATGGTCTCACTAATATGAACTAACACTGATGAGTGAATTTGATATTAAATTTAAAAACACAGGTTACCAAGAGATAGAAAGAGGGTAGAGATTGGGCATTGGTGCTGAAGGAATATGGAATGTGCACCAGGAATGATTGTAAAAATTCAGAAATGGAGAACACAATACTATACGAGGGTAGCACAATAATAAAGTATGCTAAATGAAGCTGAATGTGAGTATGGTTGAGGGAGAAGGGCAGGGTGAATGTGTGACACCAGAAGGAAAGTTAGAGGGTAAAGACTGAGATGATCTAACTGAGGAATGCATAGAGTGAACGGTGGTGGTGATTAAATATACAAATATGAAAATTTTTTTGCATAAGGGGGAACCCATGAATAACAACATTGCAAGGTGTTGAAAATAGGATAGTATACAAGAAAAATGCAATCACTGTTACTATAGTCAACAGTAACATTGTAATATGCTTTCACTGAATGTAACAAAGGTATTATGACAAAACAAAATGTCAACAAGTGGTGGATATGGGGGAGGGGAATGGATTCTTTGCAGAAGAAAAGAAAATGTCTTCATATAGATTATAGTGGGAAAGGCACGGCTATTTACTTAGATTGGGTTGTATGATGCAAGGAGAATAAAACTGTTTTAAAAATGAACATAAAGAAACAAGTGTAGAAAGAGATGTACCTATTCACTGATGGCAGGGACTCAGATGTGCAGTTTTTCTGGAGGGCAGTGTGGTGTTTTCACAGGATGCTAGGGGTGGGGACGCCATATGATCCTGCAACCTTGTTGCTAGGTATTTACATGAAGGAACTCAGTGGGAACAGGAATAGACATTTGCAGGTTGGTGTTTACGGTGTCAGTGTTCATGATTCACAACGGACAGAGGGAGCCTAAGAGTACAATGCCTGAGGAATAGAAGGGGGAACTGTGGTGTATACATACAATGGACTACTGAGAGGCTGCAAGAAGGAATGAAGTTGTGAGGCATGCAACTAAGTGAATGAAATTTGCGGACACTATTTTGAATGAAATGACGGAAATGAAAAGACAAATATTATCATGCATCATTCATATGACTAACGATAATACACAAATTCAGAGAGTTGAAGTTGAGAGCATGAGTTATGAGGTTGGGGCCTATTTTAAAGTGTTTTAGATTGTAAGCTCTTATAGCAATCACATATATTCAGGAGTTGAAACTGTTATTTCTAAATTCTGAGATACTGAGCTATTTGTGTATACTGATCATTCCCTGAAACGTCAGGTATTTATGTGACAACTGAGATTCTGAGTTAGAGGACTGAAGCTATGAATTCAGCATTACCCCATAGAGCAACCTTTTAAAAGGTTGAAAAAATGATCAGACTTCAACTAAAGAGATGAATGAAGCTGGTCTGGATAGTAATAAGGTAAATAAGATTACAGGGTAAAGGATAACATAGTCCATATTTTAAAACTTCAACTTCTATGTGAGACCAAAGGGAAAGATGTTTATTTGGGTAGTATATTACATAATTTAATTTGTGTGGTCAGTTTAGTTGAATTCCATAATTACATGGATCTGGAATAGTGTATGAGATCCTGTTGTTTGTACAGGTTAGTGTGATGCCCCAATACATCCCAGAGTAATTTGAGCAGAGAATAAAAAAGGAATTGCCAAGTCTCCTTCAGAGATGAGGGAGTTAAGAGAAAATATTAAATCTCACCATCTGGAGTATTCCTGATATTTGTCCAAGCAGTGGGGACAACCAGTTCAGTAGACTGAGCCCTTGATCTTGGGTTCAACAAGATTGTATAACTATCTAGCTTTTATGAAACTTATTTTTTTAATGAAAGTTGTTCTTGCAAAAGAGAAGCTAAGCCTACTTATAATTATGCCTATGAATCGCCCCCAGAGAACCTCTTTTGTTGCTCAGATGTGGCCTCTCTCTCTCTAAGCCAAATCAGCAGGTGAACTCATTGCCTTCCCCACCCAGCCCGTGTAGGACACGACTCCCAGGGGGTGTAAATCTTCCTGGCAATGTGGGACAGGACTCCCAGGATGAGCTGGGAACTGGCATCATGGTATTGAGATGTTCTCCTTGACTAAAAGGGGGAAGAGAGAAATGAGACAAAATAAAGTTTCAGTGGATGAGAGATTCCAACCAGATTTAAGAGGTTATCATGGAGGTTATTTTTATCTATTATATAGATATCCCTTTTTAATTTATGGTATATTGAAGTGGCTAGAGGGAAGTACCTGAAACTGCTGAACTGTGCTCCAGCAGCCTTGATTCTTGAAGGCAATTGAATAATTATATAGCTTTCACAATGTGACTGTGTGATTGTGAAAACCTTGTAACTGATGCTTCTTTTATCCAGGGCATGGATAGATGAGTAAAGAAATAAGGGTAATAAATAAATAATAAGCAGCATAAGGGGTAAAAAGTATTTGGTAGACTGAAATCCTAATGGTCAATGAGGGGGGGAGACAAGGGGTATAGGATGCATGAGTTTTTTCTTTTTCTGGAGTGGTGCAAATGTTCTAAAAATTATCATGATGATGAATACAGAACTATGTGTTTATCTTGTGAGCCATTGTGTACTATGGATGGCCTGCATGTGTGTGAATATTTCTCAATAAAAGTATTTTTAAAACATTGTGTTTATTGGTAATAGTTTTTAAAAGTTCTCATAGGCTAATTGAACAATTCTGTAATCTCTGCAGCTGTTTCTATTGGCTGCTAATTTTTAGATCACATTTTTCTGCTTCTTTTTATGCCTAGTAAGTATTGATGGTATAGTGAACTTTACAGATGATAAATTGTTGGGAATTTGAACTACATTGTTTTCCTTTAAGAGCAATTAATTTAATGGATGCTCATCTTGGTATTTCAAGACTTGGTTTTAGATTATGACGGTGCCAGTCTAAAGTTGCCCTTGCTCTAGGGAGTGTGTGGATCTCCTAGTGGGATGTGGCTTTCGTGGATTTCCACATGACGACTAGCTTGATAATAAAGTCTCTCCACTCCACATATTTAAAGCCCAGTGTTCAGTTCACTGTTCCCCAGAAGCTGTTCTCTGATAGGTCTTGCAAAGTTTTGCCCTACACTTGTGCTTCTTAGTGTTCAGCCAAACCCTGATGGGAACCTTTATGAAGGTTTCCTTGGCTCGTTTCCTATACGGCTTCCCCCTCTCTGATACTCTGCCCCACAAATTCAAATGGCTCAGGCATCCTGAATTTTGAGCTCTTGTTTTATCCGTTAGTAATTAGTAAATGTGCTGCTCTCTGTTTGGACTGGACTTACCTGGGACAGTTTGGAAACTGCGACAGGAAGAAATACTGAACAAAGGTGGAAATTATCTCATTTATTTTACTGCTTGCGAGGATCTAATCCCTGCACTGTCTGCTTTTATACCTGAGAACAGCTGCTTCATATGTTTTGTCCAATTTTCATGCTGCTTAATGTGGAAGGTTAATAATGATATCATTATTCCATCATGGAATTGGAACATTTAAGCAACATTTTATGTGAACTAATTTTAAGTTGAATTCAGACTTGTTTAAGATCTATTCCAATACCAGATCCTGGGAATTCTTACCTGATTTTCCTTTGATTTTACTGGTAACCTATGGGGATGTTATCACAAATGCGTTGTTGAGGACTTCCTGGAAGATGGCGGCTTAGTAAGATGCGCGGATCTTAGTTTCTTCTCCAGGACAGCTACTAGGGGAGTAGAAACGATACAGAAAGCGCCCAAAGCCACAACAGAGATAAAAAAGACAGCATACCCCATCCTGGAATGGCTGGCTGGCTGAGAGAAGCAGCTCGGGTGAGATCACCGAGGCGCGCGCGCCTCACCGGGCGGGGCGGCAAGCGGCCGGAGTCACTCCCTTCCCCTTCCCAGGCCAGCTGGGAGAATTGGAGAGGCGGTCCCCTGAAACCATGGCGGCTGGTGCCCACACCACGCGCGGCCCCCCGGACCAACTGAGAGAATTGGATCAGAAATCCCCAGGCCGCGGAGAACAGTGACGGGTGGGGGAGGCCCCTCCCAAACCCGTGACTCCCCGGGAACGTGCACTCTCCCGGGCGGGCCGCTGCCGCTGGCGCCCTCCCGCCACGCTTGTCGCCCAGGGCTGACTAGGAAATTCGGACGGGCTCTTTCCCGGGCTGCAGCGGCCAGCAACCCTCCCTGTGTTCCGACCCCGGGCCGGCTCAAGCCGCTTCGGCTAGCGAACCTCCCGGACGGCGAGAGTTTTCCAAAGTTTAAGGTCCCACAGCACCTTTTACTGGTGGGACCCGCAGACAAACGTGTGCCACGAGCGCCACCTACTGGGCAGGATAAGAAAAACAGAACCCAGAGATTTCACAGAAAAATCTTCCAAACTTTTGGATCCAACACCCAGGGAAATCTGTCTAAATGCACAGACGCCAACAGAAGATAACGGATCACGCTCAAATAATTGAAAATATGGCCCAGTCAAAGGAACAAACCAATAGTTCAAATGAGATACAGGAGCTGAGACAACTAATGCTGAATATACGAACAGAAATGGAAAACCTCTTCAAAAACGAAATCGATAAATTGAGGGAGGACATGAAGAAGACATGGGCTGAACATAAAGAAGAAATAGAAAAACTGAAAAAACAAATCACAGAACTTATGGAAGTGAAGGACAAAGTAGAAAAGATAGAAAAAACAATGGATACCTACAATGATAGATTCAAAGAGACAGAAGATAGAATTAGTGATTTGGAGGATGGAACATCTGAATTCCAAAAACAAACAGAAACTATCGGGAAAAGAACGGAAAAATTTGAACAGGGTATCAGGGAACTCAAGGACAATATGAAGCGCAAAAATATACGTGTTGTGGGTGTCCCAGAAGGAGAAGAGAAGGGAAAAGGAGGAGAAAACCTAATGGAAGAAATTTTCACTGAAAATTTCCCAACTCTTATGAAAGACCTAAAATTACAGATCCAAGAAGTGCAGCACACCCCAAAGGATTAGACCCAAATAGGCGTTCTCCAAGACACTTACTAGTTAGAATGTCAGAGGTCAAAGAGAAAGAGAGGATCTTGAAAGCAGCAAGAGAAAAACAATCCATCACATACAAGGGAAACCCAATAAGACTATGTGTAGATTTCTCAGCAGAAACCATGGAGGCTAGAAGACAGTGGGATGATATATTTAAATTACTGAAAGAGAAAAACTGCCAAACAAGACTCCTATATCCAGCAAAATTGTCCTTCAAAAATGAGGGAGAAATTAAAAAAAAAAAAATGCGTTGTTGAGAACTATGCAGATATAGAAACAAAGTTAGCTGTTATTGCCTCATGGTCCGGTTTTATGGCAGCATTAATGCCAAGCTGTTGATCAATCAATGTTTTATTTTATTTTACCATGAAATAGCCCACTTACTTGATTTTTAATACTTTTAATATTTTCCCAAGCATGTGTCCTAGGTCATACACTCTCCTTCACACACCTAATTTAAAAATTCTGTTTAGTATAAAGTACCAACAGCATCAATTTGAGCTACCCAAAACTTTTCACAACCTGAGACTCATCTAAGTAAATCACACTTTATTCAAATTCCTTAATTTATAATGAAAAGAAAACTCTTACTCTAATTATTCATTTAATCAAACAAATTGAAAATACATCCACATTATTCCAGAAGAATAATGTTCCAGGACCCCACTACCTGATATTTTAAAATCTGGTTAACTATATTTTAATGCAAGTATAAACAAATTTAGGAAATACATGCCTGTAGTTGAGAGTGCAGGAGTTAAAGATAGTTTGCCTGATATGAATTCTGATTCCATAATTTACCAACTCTGTGGTCTAGACGTGAATTAATATCGCTATTCCTGAGTTTTCTTCTCTGTAAAAGAATGGTAAATAATGCCTCAGATAGTCGGTGTATTAGTTAGGGTTCTCTAGAGAAACAGAATCAACAGGGAACACTTGCATATATAAAATTTATGAAAGTGTCTCACGTGACCGTAGGAATGCAGAGTCCAAAATCCACAGGGCAGGCTGCGAAGCCGACGACTCTGATGGATGGCCTGGATGAACTCCACAGGAGAGGCTCACCAGCCAAAGCAGGAATGGAACCTGTCTCCTCTGAGTCCTCCTTAAAAGGCTTCCCATGATTGGATTTAGCATCACTAATTGCAGAAGACACTCCCCTTTGGCTGATTACAAATGGAATCAGCTGTGGATGTAGCTGACGTGATCATGACCTAATCCTATGAAATGTCCTCATTGCAACAGACAAGCCAGCGCTTGCCCAATCAGATGAACAGGTACCACAACTTGGCCAAGTTGACACCTGTCCCTAACCATGACAGTCGGTTTACTTTTAAAGCACCCTAGGGTTTATGATTTGCAAAGGATAAACATTTAGTAGATTGTTGTCATCGAATAAAAGGCAAAGAAGTTTTAAAAAAGAAAAGAAGAGGAAGGAGAGGGGCATTCCTATACACACCAGTCAAAATCTGTGTCTTATTCCCTCATAAAGTTACCACATTTGACTTTTGATCAAATATTAATATCTGGGAATATTTTGAAAGTTCAGAAAACAGGAATGACTCTTTCCAAATATCCGTTTAGTTTCTGAGACAGTACATACAAGAAGGACATTTGGTTACATAAGAATGGTTTGGGTCTGTATATTAGGAGATAAAAATGTACAGATTATGGTGATTGGTGAACACCAAGTATCTGATATTTATTGGTGTGACTGTGGAGGGATTTCACCTTGGCTGAGGTTCAATAAATTAAGAAAGTCCCAGTATAGCCCTACAAGGAAATATTACCCATAATATCAGCCTTATATCCCTTCTTACGGCTGAAGAGTTTAGAAGGGGTTTCTTAGAGTCTCCTTGTATATCTGAGACATATCAGTGACAGCAGCTAATTTTTCATCACCTTACCATGAATTAAATTGTGTCGATAAATAAGTGTTGATAACATTCCTATAGAGCAAAGTAAGCATGTTTATTAGTTTTAAGGTTACAATTAGTAGTCTTTGGTTTTACAGGTGAGGCTATAAATAAAATTTTCTTCCTGTATAAAATAGTGTCAAAGAATAACTCAGGTGGCTGATGAGTGAGCTCTAAAAGTGAAAGAAATATGTATAGGATTTGTTCATTTGTAAAAATCTCCAGGGACACAAAAAATACTTGTCTAAAGAATAAATGACATATGTACATTTATGTTTGTCTTACTTGAAACTTACCATATCTGTAAGGCCAGCAAGCAATAAGTCCTGTTCACTGACTAGAATTACACAGACAGAGTTGTCCTCAAAAATAAAGCTCACATGGGGAAAGACTAAATTGGACATTGGTTTGGGAAAAGAGGAATGGAATTGACTGCTCTGACTCCTCTGTTGGTTTCATAAAATGTGCGCAACAAACTTAAGGATAATAAAGCCAAATCTTTGCAACATATTTATGTGTTAATAAAGCAACAGATAAAAGTATTAACTAGCCACAACATTAAAAAGGCAAGCATTTTGGGCGGTGCGACAGTGGCTCAGTGGCAGAATTCTTGCCTGCCATGCCAGAGACCGGGGTTTAATTCTTGGTACCTATCCATGCAAAAAAAAAAAAAAAGGTAAGCATGTTGAACTATCTTATTTTCAATACAGAGACAAACCTATTTCCATAAATATGGAAAATAAATGAAAGAATGACAGAGAAACCAAAATCTAATAGCTATCTTATAGACATAAAAGATACCCATTATGACTTATAATTACATTTCATATTAATCAAAATTTATTATATTTATCTAAGATAATATTCAACAAATCTTGAAACTAACTTAACTGTCAGGGTCCAAATGAGAGCTTTTTCATGTAAAAATAAAGCATCATATCACATTTGAGAATTCTAATCTTATCAATATGCTATCTGTAATTTGAGTAAAAAGATGAAAATTTTTAGATGCAATATTATTCACATCTCTAATCTTAGCTAAAATTGTTTCTCTTCTTAAAGAGGATAATATGTTGCTGCATATATTTTTGATATACACTATTCAGAAAGATGTGGCTTATGCATTTCGGTATTATAGCAAGTAATTCATATCTTTCCAACAGGTAAGGTAGTAACTTAACATGATTAGGAATATCGTTCTCACGTTTGACATAAATGGGCATCACTTGCAATGCCGCACACTGAGAGTTATGAGATAAAGGGGAAACAATGACTGCACTTAAAGCTAAGGCAATTAGTTGTGAAGATTTTCACACAATATATGAAAACCTGTGGGTTTTGAATTCTGTGGATTTTAGAAAAATCAACAGTAAAGGAAATCTAATCGGGATCCAAAAAGAGGAAGGGAACATTGAAAAGGACAGTTTAATACTCAAGGGCAGACACTGTATTTTGCTGCATAACAAACTGTCTAAAAACTCTGGGCTAATACAAAAAGCATGTATTTCTATCACAATGTTTTGGGTTGGCCTTTTGACCTGGGGTTGTGCTCAGTAGGATGGTACTTCTGTTCTGGACAGGTTCAGGTGAGTAAGCAGAGGTCAGGCCTCTGAAATCATTATCAGGTTGTCTAGGGGCTAGATGATGACTTCCAGGACATTTTTGTTTCTCCTCTATGTGGCCTCTTGTCTTCAGGTAGCCTAGCTTGAGTTTGTTCACATCCTGGTCTCAAGTTCCAAGAGCTGGTAGAACAAAATCTACAAAGCATTGGATGCCATGGAATGGACCTCTTAAAATATCACTTCCTAAATCTATTAATTAATGAAAGTCTCCAGCCCTACCATGATTTAATGTGTGGGCAAATAGATCCCAGATGTGAAGAAGGGGATGTACGAGGTTATGGCTACTTTGAGTCCACCATCATCACCTACACAATTTTTCAAAAAGAAATCATAAGACACATCACTAGGAGATTTAAGAACATGAATAGCTAACTATCACTTGAGGAAACTCATCAACTTTCTGCACAGTATCCCCAAAGCCAATTTCATGTCTCTGTTCCTCAGGCTGTAGATGAAGGGGTTCAGCAGGGGAGTCACCAGTGTGTACATAATTGAAGCAATTATATCCTCGATTTTGGAATTGTTTGAGGAAGGAAAGAAGTAAACAATGGCAAGAGTCCCATAATACAGAAACACCACGGACAGGTGGGAACCACAAGTGGACAAGGCTTTACAAATCCCCTTGGTGGAGGGAACCTTCAGAATACTGATCCCAATGAGGATATAAGAGCCAAAAATAGCATTCACTGACAGCAAGACGATCACTCCTCCCACAGCAAAGATGACAAGCTCATTGAGGGAAGTGTCTGAGCAGGACAGCTTCAGAAGGGCTGTGAGGGCACAGAAGTAGTGGGGGATGGTGTTGTCAGCACAGAAGGACAGGTGGGCCAGGAGCAGGGTGTGCAGCAGGGCATGGGCACAGGAGCACAACCAGGACCCAGCCACCAACGAGACACACAGCTCCTCCCGCATGATGGTGGAGTAGTGCAGCGGGTGACAGATGGCCACATACCTGTCATAAGCCATCACTGCAAGAAGAAAACTGTCAACAGAAGCAAACAGCATGTAAAAGTACGTCTGGGAAATGCACCCCACATAGGTAATGGTTTTGTGATTACTTAGCATGTCCAGCAACATCCTTGGGGTGGTGACAGATGAGAAAGAGACATCAGTGAGGGCCAAGTGGCTGAGGAAGAAGTACATGGGGGTGTGGAGGCGAGAGTCCAGCCTGATGAGCAGGATGATGAGCAGGTTCCCCAGCACCGTGGTCAGGTACATGCCCAGGAAGAGGCAGAAGAACCCACCCTGCTGCTCTGGCCAGATGGGGAGCCCCAGGAGGAGGAATTCAGACACAACACTCTGGTTCTCAGTTATCATGCTGCTCTTTTCTTTCTTGGAAAATAAGAAAAGTGGGAAATGTCAAGGATGTAAAAATAGTGAACATGGCTATAACATTATAGTAATGTCTTTTTTAGTTTAAAATTACTGATTCTTACCTACATTTAGGCTTATATCTCATACTGTTGATGCATGAATCATGGATCTCACCCATTTTGCCTCTAATAATGCATTAAGACCTTGAAATAACCATGGAGGGCAGAGAACCATTTCTTTATTCAACCTTTATTTATTGAATTAGAGCTCTATTCCAGATAATACACTAAGACCACAATACAGAACTAGAAATATATAATCTCTCTGTCTGTGTGCCAGGGCCTGTGCTCAGTATTTGTATATGTATCCTCATTTAACCATCAGAGAGGCATTTTGAATTAGAATAGTTGTCCCTATTTTACCAGTAAAGAAACTGAATCCAAGAGATCTGGAGTCACTCCCTAAAGTCAAAAGACTTGTAAGGGCTGGAAGAATATTGGGGCCCGAGTTTGGCTTTCTGCAGACCCTGAGAATACGAGCCCTGCCCACTGCTGGAAATAAGCAGGAGCCTGTGTACCCTTGAAAGAAACATGCCCACTACTGAAAGAGAATTCAAGAAGTGTTTTTTAATAAGATTCAACCAGAAAACCCATGTGTGAATAAACCTAAAACACATATATAAATTACACGCACACCTACACACACTTAACTTGCAGATTTAGGAATTCTTGCCTCATGTTACACACAGCAACTCTGTGGCTCAGTTACTCACAGGTCATATAATACAACACACAGTAATGCCCACAAATATTGGTGACATGGCACAAAAGAATCAATACAACAACACGTAAACACAAATCCTGGAACAGACACAAAACAAATATAAAACACCCAGAAACGCATGAAAATCCCATATCAACTATCTATAACTCATCCTCATGCCTAGACACATGAGGCAGCATGTGTGAATTAACAAAATGTCACAGGCATCACACACAAATCATACAAGAATCCCAATTGCATACATGTGCCCCTTAACATTTAGGTGACAAACGACACCCTTGGTGTTGCACACACACCCCATCAGGTGAGGCCTTCCAGACCTCTGCAGAGCACAGGAGAAGACGGTTAGTGTGTCACTTAGCCCCATTATCACAGAAACTATCACAAAGTAGGTACCTAAAAATAAATGAATGGCAAGTACACAAATGCCATCAACACACACACACATCTCGCATGCAAGAAAATGTACGTCGTGAAAGAGATTTCACAAATCCACATCATCAAGTAGAGATCTCAAGTCTCTCTTATGCTTGTTATAGAAGAGATCAGAAAACTTGTGTTCCACTTGGGCAGCACATCAGTTTTCCTCCAGATTCCTCCTAGCTGTGATGTCAAGTCTGGGGGTGAAAAAGTGGGAATTACTGAAAGATCACAGACCAAATATTTGGGGTCAATGACATTGGTTAAGAGGCTCCATTCATGCACGCAATGGTACACTTTCCAAAGTGGGGCCTATTTGAAGCTTGATGTTCTGGGTAAAAGGGAGGCTGGGGAACCAACCAGGCTGTGAGTCAGTTACATATCATAGACACTATTGTGGAAATGCATACACACACACACACATGCAGAGAAATGACAAAGAAAATATGGATATACCTATATTACACTTGCACAACAAAAACACATAGACCCAGCGAATATATAGTTATACCTTGCCAACTGAAAAATTCCCAGACCGCTCTGAACTATGCCAATCTGTGGTGAGCTCAAGCATCTTCTGATCGCTTTCCTGAGTCTCCACTTTTGTTAACACCAGAACAAACATTAAGTGAAAGGTTGCAAGCTCATAACCGCTAGTGCTCTCTATGTATGACCTTGAGCTCCAGAATAATAAGCAGTAGGTTTCCTTTCTACTAACCAGTGAGGACTCAGAAAAAGTCCTTAAACTCCTGGCTTAAGAAACAATGTAGTAGGCTAATTGCCTCCAGTTTATCTTCAGACCCTGGGGAGGAAACTGGGCAGGGACTGCAGAGACTGGACTAATAGAGTCAGCAGAGAAGTTGCCTCAATTATTAAAGACAGCCACAGCTTCTCTCTGTCTACACAGAGTTCTGACAGAAAACAGGAATTGCTCAGGCATCATCCAACTTTTATTTTGCCCATGCATGGGTCAGAGTAATCTGGAATTGGGTCTGGACAATCTGGTCATTAATTGTTGATTCTAAGCAAGAAACAATTTCTCTCATTCTTGCTTCATTAGTCAAAGTGCAGGCAATAATAGTATCGTTATCTGTGAAGTTATAATTAAATTAAATGAAGTAATGCCTACTAAAGCACATAAGCACACAATAAAATTAATTTTGATTACAATTTTTCAATCAGACAAAATACAGTTCTTTAAATATACATATATATGAAAATAATTACAGATATTGAAAGAATGACTGAATTAATTCATTATTAAAGTCTAAGAGCTTAATAACAACCTACTCTAACAAAGACCAAACTAATTTTACTTCACGTTGTTTTACACATTTTACTGAAATCTGCAGTGTCTGAGCAGCTAGCTATACTCTGATATGACTCATGAAAATGCCATTTTTACAGGATCCTCCTCATGGTTCCCTCCTTCCCACTTTACCCAATTCTCAGCTCCTAACTTCTGGATTAAATCATATATACAATCTATCCTCCTTTTTGGAACATACTTCTTTCCTGCAACTCAAGCAGTTACAATCATCACTAGGACAGACATTTGCATACTTTACTGCTCCCCTCTCCCCACAACTTAGAGTATAGCACTGTGCACACCCAGTAGGGGCTCAACAACTGTGAGATTCTGAAACCAGATCCTGACATCCAGAGAGAGAACAACAGAGTCGCCACTATTCCCTGTCCTAGCTCACAAGTCATTTTGCTTCTTTTTATCTGAACTCTGTTAGGAAAGAGGGAATGAACAGATATTTAGGACATTCTTTTACTGTGAGTTTCTGTACTATTTTATATATATTCAGTCAGGCCAATTCACTGAAAGAAAATTAGTTGCATAAACAATTGGACAAATAATCACTCTAAAAATGCTAAAATGCAAGTTAAGTAAGAAATTGGGAAATAATGAACACATAGCAAATGTTTTACTAATATTCTACTAACAGTGAGTTACATGAAAAGCTGGCAAAATCATCCTTATAAATTGGAAAGCAGAAATAAGATTTGAATAGACCAGATAAGCTCAGTAAAAAGTGAATAATTCCCATTCCAAATACTGAAACATCAGTAATTGAAAATGAAAAATAATTTCATTAAAATAAGTGCATTTTAATAAGTCTAAGCAGTCTATGACCAATAGCTTTCAAATATTTAAATTTTCTTTACCTGCTATCATGAAGACCCAATGGAATGGGTTTTTAAAAGGTCTTCTGAAATATAAAAGCTTAACAAAACCAAAATGTCCAAGGTTATTCCCTTTTTATGTATTGTGTTCAATTTGCTAAAAATTGTGTAGAAACATTTGTATCAAAAATGTGAGCGGCTTTGTGTATAGGATCCTTTACTGCAGTGTATCTGACTGGTGTTTGTGTTAGGATAATGCTGGCCTCATAGAATGGTAGAGAAATATCTTAGTTTTCCAGGTGCTGAGACAAATATCGTACAATGTGTGGGCTTAAATAACAGGAAATTATTGGCTCTCTGTTTCATGGCTTGGAGAAGGCCAAAATAGGGACATTACCATGGTAAAGCATTGTCCCTACAGACCATGGTGCACTGGGGCTGACTTCAGGTGATCCTTGGAGGTCCTTGTCTTTTCTCTCCCATGGTGCTGTCCTCTCCTTTTCTTCCAGGTACCCCTGACTTCCAACTTCCTAATCCTCCACATGGCTTTATTACTGAATTTCCTCTGCTTGTAAAAGACTCCAGTAATCTGATTAAGAGCAATCCTCTTTCAGGCGGCAACATGTTAACAAAAACAAAATCTTCTTCAAAAGTTCCTCTTTACAATGGGTTCACAGCATTGTAAATTAAAATGAAGAACATGGTTTTTCTGGGTTTCATAACTCAACCTACCATAGAAAATATTCTCTCCTCTTCAGTACTTTGGACTTATTTTTATGGGCTTGGTATCATTTCTCCATTAAACAATGAAGAACATTTACCAATGACCATCTTTGCCATGGATTATTCTGACAATGTTTCTGATGAAAAATTATATTTCTTTAATAGGTATAGAACTGTTCAAACTATCTATGCTTGTTTCCCTTCTTGTTTTTTTTCAGCCTTATTAATATATGATTGAAAATTGATATAAAATAAACTGCAGATATTAAAGGTGGACAATTTGATTAGTTTTGACTTATGGCTACATTAAGGAAACCATCACAAGTCAGTGAAAATATTCAAAATCCTTATGGCTCTCCTCATTGAACTTTGTGAGCCCTTCTTCCCACAATTCTCTTATGCACACCCTCTTCTCTACAACCAGGCAGCCACTGCTGTGTTCTCGTTCATTGGATATTATTTATCATTTCTAGAATTTTATGTAAATGGAATCATGTAGTACATACTACATTTTGCGTGACTTCTTTAATGAAGAAGTTAATTATTGTGAGATTCATCAAGGTTGATGTTTTATTCAGAGTCTATTCTTTATTGCTAAGTAATATTCCAGAAATTGATTAATATTTATGTTGTTGTTGGGTCTCCAATTTGGGACTATTACCAGTAAAGCTGGTGCGAACATCATGAACAGTTTTGAATGGTTATGCACTTTCACTTGTCACAATTATATACATAAGAGTAGAATAACTGGATCGTACGGCAAGTGCTTGATCAATAGTTTTAGAAACTTCTAGAGGGTTTTTCAATATTTTTGTATGATTTTTATCCTCAACAACAGTGTGTGAGAGTTCAAATCCCTTCTAATCCTGATCAACAGTTGGTGTGGGCAATCTCTTTAGCTTTTACATTCTAACAAATATGTGATGGTGTCCTGCTTAACCCAGGATCATCAACATTTTCTCATCTATTATCTTTTAAATTTTCTCTTTTCAGGTTTTATATTTACTTGCATATTTTGAGTTTCATTTTGAATACAGTGCAGGTTCTGGCTAGAATTCCACTTTAATGAAGGATATTCCATTCTTCCAGCATCATTTTCTCATAAAACATATTTCTCCACCATATGATTGGATTGTGGATCTGATCAACTGTCACAGAATAAATCAGAAACAGAAATGCAATTCATGGCAGCCCAGAACCCAGTCCCCCTCCTATGCTGCCCATAACAAAGGGCTTCAACCAAGGACAAAGGAAAGAAAGTAAACAATTTCACTGGGGGAGGGGAAGAATATACCATGGATGTAAAACAACATGACAGTATCTTAGCCTTAAACACTAATCTTGGTAAAACGTCAGGTTTTAGACCCCTTTAATGATTATACTAGAGACCTGATGTCCTCCTACTGTAAGGAAAGTCTTTGTTCTAAAATCTTCTATTACTCCTTGTATTCCCCATCTCTTGCAGAGTGCTAAATGTCAGGATGGCTGCCACCGAGAACTTCTCCTGTTCATAAGTCCCAATAAACCTATGTCTGCTCTGTGCCCGGTATGTTTTTCAGTCTCATAGCAGCCCCAGCCCATGGTCTGCCTGAACCCAGTCTGGGCCAGAACACAATTATACAGCCATTGCCCTAATTTTAGCCCTGCTTCAGATGTTTTATCCACAGATATCCTCAAGGCACTCTATCTTGACAGTTTCGATTCTTTGTTCAAATATCACTTTCTTGAGGAAACCAATCCTCATTGTACTACTTTAATTTGCATCTTATTTCCATCACTATGATCTCTTTACTGCAGTAGATTTTATAGCTTTATTTTTTATATTATTGTAGTAACATGTATACAACTCAAAATTTCCCATTTTATCCACTTTCAGATGTACAATTCAATGATATTATTATATTTTCAATATTGTGCTGTCAACCCACATATATTGCCTAACTTGTCCATTACCCATTATTCTGAAATTCTGTACCCATTAAGCAATAACTCCCCATTCCTCTTACTCCCAACCTTAGTTTTCCAGGGCTGCTATGACATACCCCACAGAATGGATTGGTTAACTACAGGAATTACTGGCTTACAGATTTGGAGGTAAGAAATGCAAAACAAAACTTTCTCTTGAAGTCTGTTGCATCCTGGTGCAGACTTCACGGAATCCTTGCAGTTCCTGGTCTTGTATCTCTGCCTCCTGGCTCACGGTGATCTCTCAACCCTTGTGTCTTCTCTTCAGGTTTCCTCTGATTTTGGCTTCTGAATTACTTCTCTTGTAAGACATCCGGAAATACAGATTAAGGCCCACCCCTGAGCCACACATAAATAAGTGAACACACCATACCTGATAATATATACACATATGGACCTATTTATAAATGGGGCCAAATCCAGGAATTCAGATGAAGATTAAGAACATGTCTTTTTTGCTAGGGACATAATTCAATCTATCACACACCCCTGATCCTTAGTAAACTGCAATCTACTTTCTACTGTCTTTCTCTCTGAATTTATTAACAACAATATTGTCCATCAACACAAGGAGGCAAAAAAAATGTGGCAGATACATACAATGACATATTATTCAACATATAAAGGAATGAAGTTCTCATGCAAGAAAAAACAGGGATGGGCCCTGCTGACATGGCAGTGAGTGAAATTAGAATGCTTTTTTTTATGCCACTTAAACACCATAATATCTACTGATTGATTATGTTTGTTTTCATTTTCCCCACTAATATAAGATTTACAAAAGAAAAGTATTTTTGCTTAGGATTTGTGCATTTCTAAAAATATACAGAGGCAGTCAATAATTGTTGAAGAATAAATGAAAGGTATACTTCTGGCATTGTTTTACTTGTGAGACACTTTTGTGGTTTGGGTCGTGTGCTGGTTTGAAACTGTTGTGTACCCCAGAAAAGCCATGTTATTTAATCCTGATTCAATATTGTTAGGTCGGACATTTTTGATTAAATTTTTTCCACGAAGCTGTGACTCACTCAATTGTAGGTGGGACCTTTTGAGTAGGTAGCTTCCGTGGAGATGTGTCTTCACCCATTCAAAGTGGGATTGTTTACTAGAGTTCTTTAAGAGGGAACCATTTTGGAAAAAGCTTCAGAGCCCGGAGAGCTGAACAGATAAGGTATCTTTGGAGATGCAGAAGGAAAACATCCCCAGGGAAGCCAGTTTGAAGCCAGAAGCTAAGAGAGGAAGGTAGCAGATGCAGCCATGTGCCTTTGCAGCTCAGAGGGTAACCTCGAATGTCATGGGCCCTTTCTTGAGTCAAGGTATGTTTCTCTGGATGCCATAATTTGGACATTTTTATGGACTTGGAATTGTAATCTCACAACTTAATAGATTCTCTTTTTAAAAGTTGTTCCATTTCTGATATATTGTATTCTGGATGCATTAGCAAACTAACACAGGCAGTAAGAGAGAATTCCCTTTCAGATTCTAGAATGAAGACAGATATAGGCAGTACCCATAAAGATACACAGAGAGAAAAAATACAGTTTACAGTGGTTTGGGATTCAAGTAATGGATTTCACTGCTCTCTGCTCCTCTGATAGGTTTCTCACACCAGCACAAACAAATGTGAGGTAATAAAGCCAAAATGTTTGCAATATGTTCATATTTTTGCAAATTGTCAGACACAATGCATTCATTATCTAGCAAATATATTTTAAAATATAAGCTTTCTCATCTCTACTCCCTTAAACACTTGAAAGTATGATTGCTTTCTATAACTATAGAAAATGGAAAGCAAAGTGATGGGGAAACCAAAATCCTGATTGATATCCAATTTATGTAAAAGTACATGTTGTGACACATTTAAATCTCAAATTGCACAGTTTTTATGACATTTGCCTAAAATAGTGTTTAACACTCCTTGAAATTACCTCGACTGTGTTTCAGTTTGTTAACGTTAAACAGAATGCAATATACCAGAAATAGAACAGCTTTTAGAAAAGAAATTTATTAAACTACAAGTTTACAGTTCCAAGGCCATGGAAAGGTCTAAGCTATGATATCCAGTGAAAGATAGTTTGACTCAGGAAAGGGATGATGATGTTTGGGGTTTCTCTGTCACCTGGGAAGGCACATGGTGGTGTCTGCTAGCTTTCTCTCCTGGCTTCTTGTTTCAAACTGGTTTCCCCAGGGAGGATTTTCCTTCTGCATCTCCAAAGGTCTCTGGCTGTGTAGGCTCTGAAGCTTCTTTCCCAAAGTGGTTCCCTCTTAAAGAACTCAAGTAAGCAACCCCACCTTGAATGGGTGGAGACAGATCTCCATGGAAACAGCCTAATTAAAAGATCCCACCCACAAGCATGGGTCACATACCCATGGAAACAACTTAATAAAAAAGATCCCACCCAACAATATTGAATGGAAATTAAAGAACATGGCTTTTCTGAGGTACACAACAGTTTCAAGCCAACGTATTCCACCCTCGGGAACCCCAAAAGATATGTTCTTTCTATATACAAAATATGTCATTCCATTGCAGTATCAGAGAGATTTAAACCATTTCAGTAACAATACAAATACAATACAAAGCCAAAAACAGTATAAAATCTCATGAAAGTTGGCTACAGCTTTGGTCTATCCTAAGGCAAATATATCTCATAAAAAGAGATCACACATGCCTACATCCTGGAGTAGAGATTTTGAGCCTCCTCTCTTCTGCTGAATGTATAAAAAGTCAGAAACTTGTGCTCCTCTTAGGGAGCACCTCGGTCTTCCTCCACATTCCACATTCTTTTACTTGGCCATGATGTCAGGTCAATGGTGGAAAAGTGGGAACTATTGAAGGACAGACCAAATTTTGGGATGATTGAAACTAATTAAAAGACTCCAGTCCAGGGCGGGCCACAGAGACTTGGCAGACAGAGTTCTCACCTGCCATGCTGGAGACCAAGGTTTGATTCCTGATGCCCGCCCATGCAAAAAAAAAAGACTCCAGTCCAGTCATGCACACAAGTGATACACTTCTTATTCGAGGCCTCTCTGGAGCTGTGTGTTCTGGATCAAAGCGAGGGTGGAAAACCAGGCTGCGAGTCAGTTACACATCAGAGACACCATCGCATGCACAGACACACCCACCCCACACAGCGACTGAACTGACAAAGAAAATGTGCCGATACCCATGCTATACATTTTTTTAAAAACCCACTTAGAATAAACGCAACAAAAATATATATGGAAAACTCTAATCACATAGATATACCTCACCCGCTGATAAATTCCCAGCTCACTCTGACCTGTGCCAGTCCTTGGCAGGCTCAGGCTTCTTCTGAACCACTTTCCAGGGTCCTTCATTTCTGTCCACAGCACGTAGGGTTCGGTAGTTTCCACACAGACTGTGCTGTCATGGGCACATCACAGCGAGTACCAGCCCCTTTCAGATGCTGCAAGTTACATCATAAGTGAGAGCTCTCTGAACCAGGAGGACATTTGGAGAAGTTAGTTTATTTTATGTTATTTCAATGACGATTCTACTCCTCAAAGGGAAAATGGTGTCCTTGTTTACAGAAATCAGACAGAAACAGACCATGCTCAGCTCAATTCAGAAGAGAAGAAATCAGAAAATCATTAGGGTCCTAAGCTCTGAAACGAAGAGTCTTTGTTTGCTTTATGGTTCCTTCAAACACACATACACACTTTGCAAGAGCTGCTGTAGCCTTTCAGAAGCAAGAACTCAAAGGCAGGATGCACGCAGAGGACATCTGAATCTGGGGTGAAGTATGTGTGTATTATTTATATAAGGGATTTGCGTTTTTATGTAAGCATGAAACAAAGGCAGTATGAGAGAAAGCAAGACCGCCCTGTGCTGTCTTAATACACTACATATGCTGTGGTACCATTTGTATGTTGTGTAAAACAAAAAGCATTGAACAAAGCAAAAAGTGATGTATATATATGAGAAAATTGATTGTACAGTAGCATTCCAGTATATTCTGTTGTACATTTTGTCTCATTTACTTTCTCTTCATTGTCCATAAGAGGATGCAAACTGTACTGTACAGTTTCCAGCTAGTTGCCCATATTAGAGAAGAAATAAAAAGAGAGTATTAGAAGAAAAAAAAGTGAAAAATTCCCATTCTGAATACTGAAATCAGTCATTGAAAATGAAAAATGTTCAATTAAATAAATACATTTCATTAAATAAACTCATCCTAATGGAACACGTTTGCTAAAAAGACTTTTGAAATATAAAAACTTGCTAAAACCAGAACATTCAAGTGTTAAGCACGGAGTCGTTAAAGGATTCCACATGAGACAGCGAGTCAAAGCTTAACAGGTTCATTGAGAGAGAGAAACAGATTGAGAGCAAAGGGAGAGCAGGCAGGTGGGAGCCAGCGAAATCTGCTAGAGAAAGAAAAGGAAAAAATGACTCCAACTCTCTTTCCGACAACTTATGGTTTTAAAGGAAAAAACATGCCAACGGGGGTGGGGGGTGACGTGTGGCTGCAGACACCGCTGGGGGATGTCAGACTGGTGCAGATCATGACCTCACCCTTCTGGTTATCTGGTCCAGCCTCTGGTGGGTGGGGCGTTGGCACGTTCATGCTCATCTATCTTGCTGTCACCTCAGGTCCTGTCAAGGAAGCTGCTGAGGGAGAGAAACTGAAGGCGCGCCCCATGCCACAGAATCCATTCTATATGCCATGTTTTATTTCTGAGACCTGACACCAAGGTTTTTCACTTTTTATATATCCTATTAAATTCACTAAAATTGTTGTGGGAACATTGTTTCTATAGAGTGAGAGACGCTGGTGGATAGAATCCTTTACTTGCAGAGTGTATGACTGGTGCTTGTATCAAGATAATGCTGGCTTCATAAAATGAGTAGGGAAGTGCCTTAGTTTCCTGCTGCTGAAACAAATATCATGCAATGGGTGGGCTTAAACAAAGGGAGTGTACTTTGAGGTGAGTAGAAGACCAACAGGTGTCATTCCAGCCATACCGATTCCCAGAAGCCTGTGGAGGTCTGGGGTTGGCTGCTGGTGGTCTTTGGGCTTCATTGCCTTTTCTCTCACAAGGTGTGGTCCTCTGCTTTCTTTTTTAAGTTCTCTTGATGTCCAATTTCCTGCTCCTCAAGATGACTTTTCTCTCTATTACTAAATTTCCTCTCTTTGCAAAACACTCCAGTAATCTAATAAGACCCATCCTGTTTCAGGAAATACAGTTTGTCTGGTGTTTATGTCCATAATCCAGATTTATTGATTATGGTTAGCACCATTCTTTTACTTTTTTGTACTTATTCTTTTATGCTAGAAAATAAAAACATTTTTATGGTAGTAATTGTTGAAGAATAACACCTTCTATGGAGTTCGGTAAATCAAAAAACAATTCCTAGTAGCTCTATAAGGAAATATTATTCATAATATTAGTCTTACATCCTTTCATATGCCTGAATTCCTTTGGTTTTCCTTGGATATCTGGGACTTCTTAGTGACAGAGCTAATTTTTGATAAGTAATTAAACTGTGTACATAAATAAGAGTGTACAATATTTCTATAGAGAAGAGGAAGCATGATTATTGGTGTTAGGGTACAGTTAATACCCTTGGGTCTCCTAGGTGTCACTATAAATAAAATGTTTCTTGCACTGTAAAATGGTTTCTAAAACTAATCAGGCATTCGACCAAGACGGCAGTATAAGATGCTCCAGGGATGCATTCCCCCATAGAATTTTTGACCAATTAGCAAAAATGGCAGTGCAGTTATCCACAAAATTCCAGAAAAGAGTTAAAAGTTTCCAGTAACTGGAAGACTGCTGAATCAAGAAAACACAAATATATATAAGCTTATATAAAAATATATTTAAATTTAATTATATATTTTAATGTTTAATTTTATTAATTTAATATAATTAATGAATTAATTTAAATATATTTAATATTTAGTGCCATATATAAATATATATAAACACATATATTTTTGCATTCCTGGCACCTTTGCTGGACCTACCTCACCCCTGCAGTAGTGCAATGTGGAGCTTGCCTGCACTCCCTTTGTGGGTTCCAGACCCTGTTCACAAGGAGGCAGAGTAATGCCCATGTGCATCCTGCAGTGCCTGTATGTTGCTACATTATAGAGTGGCACTTTGAAATACTGAACTAGTATAATTGTCCCTGGCTCACCCTTCCAAAACTTGCCCTGCAGACATAACCATATGGGGATAACTAAACCTTTTAAGAAACAAATAGGTCAGTGCAGCCTGAGGTAAATGCTTACAAACTTAAATCATACAATACAGAACCCTTGAGAAGGTGGGAGGCTACTTCTGAGGGAACCTAAGGGGTATTTAGATCCTTTTCAATGGAGGAATTCCCAAGGCCATGATTGCATACAATGTATTATTAATCACCAATAATAAGTAATGAAGGTATTATGCAATCAACAAAGTTGATGATCTTCAAATGCATCATGTTGAGTAAATAATCCAGACACAAAATGAAAGATATTGTATGACCTCAATGATATGAAATAATTAAATTATGCAAACTTATAGAGTCTGGAACTAGTAGACAATATAATCGGGTCAAGTTTGGGGAAGGGACTGGGGGGCTAATGCTCATGCTTTCCAGGATAAAATAGGATAACTGCAGGTCCCCAGTTTCCTTTTCAGCTCTGAAAGAGCTAATAGACAACTGCAGGTCCCTGGTTTCTTGTCCAGCTTTAAAACTGTTAATAAACAACTGCAAATCCCTGGATTCCTATCCAGCTCTAAAACAGTTAATAGACAACTGAGAGTCCATAATTTCTTACCTAGCTCCAAAGGAATTCATGCAAACTCCTAAAAGCAAGAATTCTCCCTAAAGCCCAGAAACCTCCCTCAAACCATAAAAGATTATAAAATCATGGGCCCAAAGCTGACTCTTAGTTAATAACAGAAAGCCTGGAATTACAAAGATTGTTGAACATCTGCCCAAAGACAAATTCTGGGTATGTGATGGTCTGGCCACAAGCATCAATAATTCTCTCTTCCTGAAACAGTGCTAGTCCTGTTAGCACCTGGTTAACACAAACCATGTAAGCACCTAGTATTCAAAGGTCACTATGGAACCTGCTACCAAGGAAGGCTTCCTATAAAACTAGTTAACCCAGTCCACTCAGTGCATGTTTCTCCCTTGAACACATCTGTGTTAACTCTCTAATGTGTTACTCTCTCTCTCTTTCTCTCTTTAATAAACTTTACTACTTATTTCTACTGGCCCTCTCATTGTCTGAATTCTTTCAGTGACGAGAATATTGAATCTGGCCAGGGCTCAGCTGCACTATTGCCAATGGGGCACTGGTTACAGCACAGAGTTTCTGGAGTGAGGGAAGAGTTTTGGTAAGGGATGCTGGGAATGGTAGCATATTGTGAACATAATCAACCACACTGAGATGTGCACTTAAATGTGGTTAAAAGGAGGAATTTCAGGTTATACATTAACGGAATAAAAATGTTAAGAACCACAAAACTATCCAACACTAACAGTGAACACTTATGAAAACCATGGACCGTTGTTGATACTATAAAATAATAATATGGCTTCATCAATTGTAAGAAAAACTAACACACTAACACATGCAGTTAATAAGGAAAACTGTGTTTGAAGTAGTGGGGTATATTGGAGTTCTATTCTTGCTGTATAAATTCTTTATTTATCTAGAACGTCTCTAAATAAAAAAAATAAATACCTGATGCATTTTGTTTCCTTTGCTTTGCTAGACATAAATGTTAAGCTTGGAGCTTTTAAGGAATCCACGCAGGACAATGAGTCAAAGCTTAACAGATTGATTGAGGGGAGAAAACAGGTGGGAGAATGAAAGGGAGAAAGCAGGTAGGAGTCCGAAAATGGCTCCTGCCTGGGGAGCTAGCAGGAAGAAAGAGAAAATGGCTCCAGTTCATTGTTCAGTGAGTTGTGTTTTAAAGGGAGAGTGATGCCTGGAGGGGAGGGTACCCACTAGGTGGTGTCTTGTCCCCTGATTGGATGGGGGCTTCTTAACTTAGGATATGATAGATTGCTAAGGTATTGATGCACTATTCTCCTTTGATGTACAGCTGCATGTATCAGGCAGGGTGAGACACTGGCAGGGGAGAGTGTTATTAGCAGAAACAGATTATGACCATATTTCTAGTTATCTAGGATATCTTCATCCACCATCTGGAGATTACAGCACCAGCCAGCATCTCTGGACCTGCCATAGAAGCCGACAGGCGGGGGACAGAAGGGGCCGATGGGTCCCTGCATCAAGAGTTCCTTTTGCTCTTAAAATTCTTTTTCTGAGACTAAACAATAAATACTGTAATAAATAAGAACAATAGGTGGTTATACTTCAAAGCATGAAAATAGTATTCATACAGATGGAGAATGAAGAAAAACCGGAGATATTCTCAGTAAACCGATTGACCAGAAGTTGTCAAATTGTCCACACTTGATAATGTTCCCTGAAGGAAGCTACCTGGGGCATTAGGGAAAATGATGGATTCTCAGAATTCTGAAGAGATCATCTGTATAGAGTGTCTTTGTGATGTTTGCCAATGTCTTTTCCTTGACACTTCCAGTCAAAATAAGACATGACTGCACCATTTCCCACATTAGAATTGCTCAGTGTGGGTGATGGGAAACCCATCCCTGAAAGTAGTTGAGAGGATTAAATGAGGTAAAAATGCTTAGATTATTTGGCATTTAGTAATTTAGTTTATTCAAATCAAAAAGTAGAAGTAATCCTTGACTTTTATCTTTCTCTCAACTCATCAGCAATTTTTATTCATTGTAGCTTCCTACTACATTACCACCTCCACTGCTACCAGCCTAGAGCAGCATTTTTTAACTGTGCTAATGTAATAGTTTCTCAGATGTTCTCCCTCCCGCCCCACATGACCTTTTTCCAACTGTTTATTCTTAACACAGAAGCCAGGAAAATCCTTTTTAAAGCTGAATTATGTCATTCATCTGTGGAAAAGAAAAATCAAATTGTAAAGCTTGAAAAGACTTGCACTCCTGTTAGCTCTAAAATTATCTCCAATTTCTTTCTCTACCTCCTCACTCCAGCCCAGTCACTCTAACCTCCTTTCTATTCCTGGAGCATAACTGGCCCTCACCCATCTGTGCAGTTTTGAGGTTATTATCACAACTCCCTGGAATGTTTTGCCTACAAATATCTTCATGGCTCATCACCTTTGATTCTTTTTTCAAATATTACCTTCTTGATGAAACCAATCCTCATTGCACAATTGAAATTGCAACTTATTCTCATCATTCCTGATGTCTTCAATGAACTTGGTTTTTAATCTATGACTTTTTAATACTAATATGTACTACTCAAAATTTCCATTTTATCCACTTTCAGGTGTACAATTAAGTGATACTAAAAAATATTCAATTGGAGTGAACAAGTGGTTCAGTGGCAGAATGCTCACCTTCCATGCAGGAGACCTGGGTTCAATTACCGGGCCATGCATCCCCCCCCCAAATATATATATATATATTCACTGTATTGAGTTACCATCATGAACATACATTGCCTAATGTCTTTTATCACCCATTCTTAATTCTATACCCATTAAGCAATAACTCCCCATTCCTCTTACCCCCTGTCATAATTTACCATGGATGCTATGACAAACACCACAAAATGGTTTGGTTAAATGCAGAAATTGACCCACAGTTTAGAGGTAAAAAGTCCAAAATCAAGGCATCACCAAGTGCTTGATTTTTCGTGAAGTCTGCAGCATTCTGGTGCAGGCTTCTCAAAAGCCTTGGGATTCCCGGTCTTGTGTCTCTGCCTCCTATCACAGGGCTGTCTTTCACACTTTGTGTCTTCAATGCAGCTTTTCTTTGATTTTGGTTTCTGAATTTCCTCTTTCATAAAGCATCCAGAAATACAGATTAAAGCCCACCTTGATTCAGTTTGACTACATGTCATAGAAGTTCACAAGATCTTATTCACAAGTGAGTCCACACTAAAACTGATAATACAGGGGGACCTATTTACAAATGGGCACACACCTAGGAATTCAGATTAAGATTAAGAACATAACTTTGTCTTGGGATCATAATTCAATATATGACACGACCCTTGGTAACCGTAATCAACTTTCGCTATGAATTTATTTATTGTATTTCCTAAAGTCATACAATACTGTAAGTTTGTGTCTGGCTTGCTTTACTCAACATTAAATCTGTACAATAATGTTCACAGCAGCATTATTCAAAATTGCCAAAAGGTGGATGCAGCCCTGTTGTCCATCAACAGATGAATGGATAAACAAAACGCGGTATATGCATGCAATGGCGTATTATTCAGCTATAAAAAGGAATGAAGTTCTTATCCATGCAACAAGAATGACACAGGTTGAGTAAATAAATCTGCTGCTTTTTATACTGCTTAAATACCATGATATCTACTGATTTATTATGCTTGTTTTCATTTTTTCCTACTAAATTTAAGCTCTACAAAGCAAAAGTATATTTGTTTCCTATTTGTGCATTTATAGAAATATCCAGGAACATGCTAAATAACTGATAAAGAATAAATGACATTTGTCTTTCTCTTACTTGGAAGTCACTTTTGCTGTTGGGCAATAAAAGTTTACTCATTCAGTCTAGAATTATCAGGCATTTTATGCTATTCCCAGAAAATCTCACAGGGAAAAAATATATTTTACATTGTTTTAGGAATTCAGTAATAGGATTGACTGCTCTGTACTTCTCTTGTGGATTCTTCTCACAGGCACAATCAAATCTAAGGATAAATAAAGGCTAAATCTTTGCAACATAGTTATATTTTAACAAATCATCTGGCATACCATTTTAATTCACAAATGCATTTAAAAGATCAGCATTCTGAATTCCATTAGCTTAACAACTTGGATGTACATTTATTTTCTATAACTTTAGAAAATAAAAGACAAGTAATGGTGAAAGTAAAAATATGATTGCAATCACATTTACATAAAAGATAAACATTATGATTCATCATTCAATTTCAAATTACCCATTTTATGCTAGGTATCTAAAATAATATTCACCAAATGTGGAAACAAACTCAACTTTAAGGATCCAACTGAAAATTTTTACCTAAACAATGTAGGTATCATATTACCTTTGCGAATTATCTCTTCATTATGGCATCTGTAACTTAAGGAGTTAAAAGATATACAAAATATGATATTATTCAGCCCTCTAATCTTATTCTAAATTTTTTTTTGTTTTTAAAGAGAGAGCATATGTCTTATGTACCACAGTCCTTCAGAAAAAGGCATATATGAATTTCAGTGGCATAGCAAAACATTTATGTCTCTTCCAAAAGATAAGGCACTTACCTAACATGATTAGGAATATTGTTCAAAAAATTGAATTGATAGAAATGAGAGTCACTGGGAATGTGAGATATTGAGGTTTATGCAAGAATGGGGGAACAAATGATTACACCTAAATCTAAGGTTATAACAGATTTTCTGTGAACCTGTTGTAGGTGTTGAATTCTGTGGATTCTAGAAAAATAGGCAGGGAAGAAAAGCTAAGCAAGTCAAAAAGAGGAAAGGAGCATTGAAAAGGACAGTTTGGAGTATGCCAGAGACAAGGGCACACCCTGTATTTTTGCGACATTAAAAAAAATCTCAAAACTTAACGAGTTAAACAATGATTTATTCACATCACAGTTCTGTTGGTTGGCAGTGGGGCTGGGGCTGGGCTCATTGGATGGTGCATCTAGTCTGGCCAAGCTCAGCTGGTATAAAGAAGGGTCACATGCCTCTGAATCATCTACCACATCACCTGGGGACTAGCTGATGGCTTCCTGGGACATCTTGTTTCTCATCCTATCTTCAGGCATCCTAACTCAAGCTGGTTCACATGTGGTCTCAAAGTCTAAGAGCTGCTGGGAAAGAACCTTTGAAGACATTGATGACCTTGACATGGATTACTTGCAATATCATTCCAGTAAATCTATTAGTCAAATCAATTCACCAGCTCTGCCATGATTTAAGAAGTGGAGAAACAGAGTCCACACTTGATAAAATGTGTCCATTATTTTGGTGATTGCAATTTTTCAAGGAGTCATCCCTGGGTATCACTGGGAGAATTTAGAACATGAGCAGCTAACTGTCACTTGACAAAAGTCATCCTCCTTCTTAGAATCCCCAGAGCAGATTTCATGTCTCTGTTCCTCAGGCTGTAGATGAAGGGGTTCAGCAGGGGAGTCACCACTGTATACATAACTGAAGCAATTATATCCTCGAATTTGGAGTTGTTTGTGGAAGGAAAGAAGTAAACAATGGCAAGAGTCCCATAGTACAGAAACACCACGGACAGGTGGGAACCACAGGTGGACAAGGCTTTGCAGATCCTCTTGGTGGAGGGGACCCTGAAGATGGTGGCCCCAATGTAGATATAAGAGCCAAAAATGGTACTCACTGAAATGAAGACAATCACAGCTGCCTCGGTAAAAATGACTAGTTCATTGAGGGAAGTGTCTGAGCAGGACAGCTTCAGGAGGGCCGTGAGAGCACAGAAGTAGTGGGGGATGGTGTTGTCAGCACAGAAGGACAGGTGGACCAGGAGCAGGGTGTGCAGCAGGGCATGGGCACAGGAGCACAACCAGGACCCAGCCACCAACAAGATGCACAGCTCCTCCCGCATGATGGTGGCATAGTGCAACGGGTGACAGATGGCCACGTACCTGTCATAAGCCATCACTGCAAGAAGAAAACAATCAACACAAGCAAACAGCAAGTAAAAATATATCTGGGAAATGCACCCCCCAAAGGGAATGGTTTTGTGATTAGTTAGCATATCCATCAACATGTTTGGGACAGTGACAGATGAAAAGGAGACATCAGTGAGGGCCAAGTGGCTGAGGAAGAAGTACATGGGGGTGTGGAGGCGAGAGTCCAGCCTGATGAGCAGGATGATGAGCAGGTTCCCCAGCGCCGTGGTCAGGTACATGCCCAGGAAGAGGCAGAAGAACCCGCCCTGCTGCTCTGGATGGATGGGGAGCCCCAGGAGGAGGAATTCAGACACAACACTCTGGTTCTCCATCTGCATGCTGCTCTTTTCTTTCTTGGAAAGTAAGAAAAGTGGGAAATGTCAAGGATGTAAAAATAGTGAACATGGCTGTAACATCATGGTAATGTCCTTTTAGTATAGTATTACTGATTTTTAGCAATTCGTGTTTACTTCACACACTATTGATACATGAATCACAGGTCTCTCCATTTTGGCTTTAATGATGCATTACATTTCACAGTAACCAACAAAATTTCATCCTTGGAAACCAGAGGATATTTTTTCTTTATTCAATGAATAATTAATGAATACATGAACCTTTATCCTAGATAATACACTAAGCACTGAATAGAGAACAAGATATGTAAAGTCTCTATGTCTAGGCTACCCTGTGCTGAGTAATGTGCTGAGTAAGGTTAAGTTCCTTTAACCTTAACAGGCCTTGCAAGTTAGGAATAGTTAACCCTTCTTTACCAGTGAGAAAACGGAATGTCAGAGCACTGATGTCACTCCCTAGGAATATAAACACTTTTAAGGATGAGATAGAAGATTGAGCCCAGACTGACCACACCAGAAATTTACCTCTTACACACTAGAACATGATGCCTGCCCACTGGTGGAAATACACAGGGACCTGCCTGCCCCTGCTGGAAACGGCACTGTGGAAAGACAATTAAGGACATACTTTTGTTTATGGAATCAAACAGAAACCTCTAAAACATTACATGAATTACATACACATACACAAGTTACTGATTTGGGAATTCTAGCCACCTATAAACAACAGTAGCTATGTGGTTCAGTTACGCACACAATCATATAAACACAACTCATAAATAATGTTTAAATTGAATGCACAACACCCAAAAATCAGTACAGCCACACACAAACACTAAAACTGGTACAGTCACAAGACAAATTTAAAACACACATCACATATGACATAGATAATTTATTCCCTGAGTCTAGGCACACAAATAAAGCACAATATGAAAAAACAGACGTACACATGACATATGCACCACACCAAAATCAAACAAACAAAAAAAGACACCAATTGCACACACGTGTCCCTTTACATTCAGACTACAGAAAACTCACCTGGTCAAACCCTCCAGCCAGGTGAGGCCTTCCAGCCCTCAGGCCTCCACACAGCGCAGGTGCAGGTGGGCAGTGTGCGAGTCACCTGGACCCCATTCACTCACATGCAGTCACACGGTCACTGTCTATGATTAAATGAATGGCAAATGTGATAGTTAGATTCAGATGTCAACTTGGCCAGGTGATGGTGCCTAGTTCTGTTGCTGTGGACTTGAACAATTAATGTGTGAAACTCATCTATGACTGATGACATCTGCAGTTGGCTAGAGGGGTGCCTTCCACAATGAGTGATGCTTAATTTAATTTGCTGGAGGCTTAAAAGAGAGAGCTCAGTGCAGCACAGCCCAAGCAGCTCGGTATACCTCATCTCAGCACTCACAGCTCAACCCAGATGTTTGGAGATGCAGAAAGGAATCACTCTGGGGAAAGCTGTTGGAACTTAGAAGCTAGGAGAGAAGGCCAGCAGAGATAGCCCTGTGCCTTCTCATGTAAGAAAGAACCTCAGATGAAAGCTATCTGCCTTTCCTCTGAAGAACTATAAGTTTCTAACTAAATAAAGCCCCTTTTATTAAAAGCCAATCCATTTCTGGTGTGTTGCATTTTGGAAGCTTTGACAAACTTAAAAAGCAAGACACAAACACAATCACCAAACACACACAAATCTCACATACTTGCAAATAAAAAAATTTGCATGTATGTATTTTGCATTTATAAATCTCATAAATGAACAGAAGATCTCATGTAATCCATCGTGAAGCAGAGATATCAAACCTCCTCTTCTATGCAGATTACAGGAAAAGTCAGAAAACTTGTGCCTCACTTAGGGAGCACATCGGTCTTCCTCCACATTCCACACTCATTTAGTTGGCTATGATGTCAGTCCAATGGTGAAAAAGTGGGAATTATTGAAGGAGAGAAGGCCGAATATTTGGTATTAGTAACATGGAGTTAGAGACTCCATCATACACATAAGTGCTAACCTTCTTTAATACAGGGCTCTATTTGGAGCTGTGTGTTGTGGGTCAAAGCAGGGAAAGGAATGCTGTGAGTCAGTTACATATCACACACACCATTATTCACACACACACACACAATCACCACACATAGAGACTTCAGTGACAAAGAAAGTAAGCATTCAATTATATGTGTAAGAAAAAGCACATAGACCCATCAGAATATATATATATATATATGCAGATCTATAATCACACAGATACACCTTGCTCACTGAAAAATTCCCAACTCACTCTGGCCTTTGCCATTCCTTGGTGAGCTCAGGCACTTTCTGATCCACTTTCCAGAGTCCTCCACTTCTGCTGATGACACAAGAAACAAAAGAGTGGTGAAAGACTCTGCGAGCCCTGACCTTAAGACCTTCCTATGTATGACCTCGAGCTGCAGAGAAATAGGCAGGAGGTTACTTTTACCAACCAGAGAGGAGTCAGATAAAGTCCCTAAGCTCTTGGTGAAGGAAATAATCAAGTAGGCTAATTGCCTGCAATTTTCCCTCATACCTTGGGGAGGAGCCTGGACAGGGACTGGAGGGTCTGGGCTCCTAGAGTCACCTGAGAGGGTCCTGGAAATTGGGGACACTCTGGGCTGCTCTCAGCCTGCTCAGAGTTCCACCTGGAAAGCAAGACTGGTCAGTTGTCCTCCTGCCCTGATGTAGTCAGTGAACAGGTCAGAGAATACTGGAATTGAATGTGGATACTGCCGGTCATTATTTGATAACTTTGAACAATTAAAGCAAATTCCTCAACCTTGATTCCTTAGCTGAAAAGTACAGATAATAATAGTATTGTCATTATGATGTGATCATTAAAATGAAGTGAAAATAGGGCGCATGGAGAGTTCAATGTCAGAATGCTTGCCCGCCATCCAGGAGACTCAGGTTTGATTCCTGGCCCATGCATACCTCCTCCCGCCCCTCGAAATTAAATTAAATGGAAAGAAACACTATATGCTAAAACACATAATAACCGCACAATAAACATTAATTCTGATTAGCATTATCTTTGATCTTCTGAAAAATTAATTGTATGCATATACATCTAAAGATATATAATTAATAACACTGAATGAATGACAAAATTAATTGATTATTAAAATCTTCAGAATTCAGTAATAATCTATGCCATCTATAAAAGAGGTATAAGCTGTCCATAAAGAGCAGCACTTTATGTGATTCAGATTTCAGCAGATTCACCAACCCTATTTTACACCACTTTTGTTGTCCCTCTTGGGATTCCATAAAAAATGGACATTTTTACAGGATTCTTCTCAAGATTCTTTCTTCTCCACTTGACACAATCCTCAGCACTCAATCATACATACAATCTACCCTTCTATTTGGAGCATATTTCTTCTCAAGGAGTTATAATCACCACCAGGACAGAGGTTGTATACTTTACTCCTCCCCTCTCCACTCATACCCAGAGAATAGCACCATCTGGACACATAATAGGGACTCGTCAAGTGTCAGATTGTGAAATTGGCCTGTTACATCCCAACAGAGAGACCACTAGAGTCACCCTAAGTGCAAACCCAAGTCCACATATCACTTTTTTCCTCCAATTATGACCTCCTATGCAAGGGAAAGAGCAAACTAATAGGGATTAAGAATGCCATTTTAGTGTGACCTCTATACAACTTTGCATAAAATTAGACAATTCATTGAAGGTTAATTAGTAAATTAAGCAGTTCTACAAATGATCACTCTTAAAATGCTAAAAGGTAAGTTAAGTAAGAAATCAACTAGGCAGTGATAATCATGTAATAAATATACTACTAGTTCCTAAATGTAACAAACCAAGTGAATGTGTTACTTTAAAAGTTGGCAAAATATCAACATATTGTACATAGAAAAAATATTTGAAAAATTAAATAAAATTCAATATAATTGATTAAAAAAAGTAATTTTCATAAATTAAATTCATTTTTAAGAAGTATTAAGTAATATGTAACTTGTAAGTATAAAAAATCTAAACACTCCTAAAGTGCTGACATGAAGATCCAATGGACTGTTTTTTAAAATGCCTTTTAAAATACAAAAGCTTACTAAATCCAGAATGTCCATGTTTTTCCCTTTCTATATACTGTATTCAATTCAGTAAAATTGTGTAGGAATTTTCGTATTCTATATTTTGTATTTGAGAGAGTCTGATGGAGAGTATCCTTTTCTTGTGTATATCTGGTGTTTGCATCAAGATAATATCAGCTTAGTAGAATGAGTAGTGTAGGATCTGAGTTTCCCAGCTGCTAAAACAATTACCATACCATTGTGGGATGAAACAACTGGAATTTATTGACTCATGGTTTTGAGGCTAAAAGTAAAAAATAGAGACATCATAAAGGCAATGCTTTCCCCCTGAGAAGTGTGGTGTACTGGGCTGGCTGCCAGAGATTCTTGAGGTTCCCTGGCTTTTCTGGCACATGGCAACGTTCTCTCCTTTGTCTTCAGGTGCCATTCTTGCTCTCTGCTACTGAATTTCTTCTGCTCATATAGGACTCCACAAGTCCAGTTTAAGACCTAACCTCTTTCAGTTGGCCACATCTTAACTAAAATAACATCTTCTAAAGGTCCTTTTCATAATGGAATCACACCACTGCCAATTAAGATTAGATATGTTATTTTTTGGAGAACATAATTCAACCTACCACAGGAAGCATTCACTCTTGATCTTCAATGTTTTGGAGAAGTTTGTGTAGAACTCATATTATTTCTTCATTAAATGATTAATAACATTTACCAGTAAGCCATTTTTTGCCAAGAGGTTTTTTTTTTTGGCAAGAATTTTTAATGAAAAATTAAATTTCTTTAATTGATACACTACTAATAAAGTTATGCATTATCTTGTTTCTTTTTAAGTTGTTTTAGCCTTATTAATATATAACTGACATAAAATTAATTTAAGGTATTTAAAATGTACAGTTTGATAAGTTTTGAAAAATGTATATACTCAGAAAACCAACACAACAGCCAAGCCAGCAAAAATATCTAACACCCTAAAATATTTCTTCATTCCACTTAGTATTCCATTCCTCCGTCAATTCTCTTCTTCACTCCATCTTCTCTATACTCAGGTAGGCGCTGATCTGCTCTCTAGCAATAGGGAATACTTTGACTTTTTAGAATTTTATATGAATGGAATCATACAGTATTGACCATTTTTGTCTGATTTCTTTCACTCAGGCTAAATATTTTGGTAATTGAGACTATGTAATACTGGTAAGGACTAGACAAGAAGATTAATGTCACAGGATAGAGAGCCAAGCAATATATCCATGCATTAGTATATACTTGATTTATGAAATTAGGCACTGTAGAGCAGTCCTTTCATAAATGAATACAAGATTATTAAGAATCCACCTGGAAAAATAAAATTGGAACCCTACCTCACATCATATACAAAAATTAACTCCAGAAAAATTACAAACTTACATATGAAAAAGAAAATAAAAAATACTTTAGAAAATAGAAGGATAACAATCTGTGTCTCTTCAAGATAGGAAAATAGTTCTTAAATAAGACAAAGAAAGTTCTAACCATAAAAGAAAAGCATAGGAAAGTACACTGGGTTTAATCCTTCTGTTCTGTTCATGAAAAGACATAATACAGTAAAAAGATAAATGCCAGATTTGTAAGAAATATTGAAAATTCATAAAACCCACACTCATATTAAGAATTTATAAGGATCCCTCGAAACCAAATAGGGAAAGACAGGAAAAAAGTATGCCCACACCCATATGAAAAGATGTTGAATTTTATTACTAATCAGAGACATTCAAATGAAATCAAAATGAAAATTCACTACACTACACATGCATTGAATAGAAAAAAGTTAGAAGTCAGAGAATAGATACAAAGGTTTGGAAAGAATGTGGAACAATCAAAGCTATATGCTACTGGGAGCATAAATTGGCACAATCAGTTTGGAAAACAATCTGTTATATTATAGGTAAGATACACATACTGTATAAATTCCACTCCTAGATGTATATTCCAGAAAAACACATATACATGTGCAAGAAGAGATCTGTATAAAAATGTTTAATGAAGGAATTAAAGTTTTGCAGCCTAAAACTGGAAATAACTTAAATGTGCATCTATGGTAGAATGGATAGATTAATTGTATAAAGTGTGCTATATTCATATATTGGGACAATTAACAGTAAAAGTGAACAAAATAAAGACTTCTACATAACAAAATAGAGGAATCTCACAAACATGTATGCAAAATTATCCCATTTACAATATCATCAAAAATTTAAAATAGTAGAGTATAAACCTATAAGAAATTGGTAGAACTTATATCAAAGAACCTAAAAGAAGGCCTAAATTTTAAAAAGAAGCATACCATGTTGCTAGTTGAAGACATAATTTTATAAAGACATTAATTTTCCTCAAATCAATATAAATTCAATCCTGTACCAGTTAATTGCTTTGGAACTCTCAGTTCCACCTTCTCCCTTCCCCAGCTCTGATTCACATTACAGGGAACCCTGACTCACTTGCCAACTGACTTCTGGGAAGGTTGGACCAATGGGAGATGGGAGCAGCAGAGCGCAGAAGTCAATGCGTTTTGAATGTATCTCCTCCCCATGTAAAACATCCCCACTGTGTACTTTGCTCTTTCTGAAAGCCCTGGTTTCTAGACTCTGCTAACACCTCTTTGACCATTGTCCTTCCACACCTATAGAGTGGTGGTGGCTTCTGGTTGTTCCTAAAATATGGGTTGGCCCACCAGTCCCGTTTTAGCACCTCAACTCTTTTATCGTCTGTGTACCCAGCATACTATATCAAATTCCCTCTGTTTAAAAGACCTCAAGTGTCTCCCTTTTTCAAGCTGGACCCTGACTGATACATTAATTCTTTGTCACTTATATGTGGCTTGAATATTTTCTTAAGTCTTGTGCGTCTTGCTTTCAATTGTCTTTTGATGAAAAGAAGTGTTTCATTTAAATGAGTTCAGAGCACTAAGAAATATTGCCGCGAGGACGTGAAAATATTCCTCCTTATTTTTATCTAAAAATGTGTAGTTTTGTTTCTCACATATAAGCCTTAATAACAACAACAACAATACAACAGCTAGCATATATGACATTTACTATGCGCCGGACACTGTTCTTCGTATATATTTGAGCAGTGCTTCTCACAAAAGGCATGCGGTTTTTTCTTTTTTGACAGATAAGGAGACTGAACCACAATTTTTAAAAGTTGCATTTGATATGCAGCAAAGAGTCAATTACATTATTTTTCAGATGGATATTCAGTTGTCTTTGCGCCACTTGTTGAACCATTTATAATTTCCCTATTGATTTGATGACACCTTCATCATACAGCAAGTTTCCATCCCTCAGTGGGTATGTTTCAAAGATATCTCCTGTATTTTTTGACGTTCTACTTTATCTGAGCAACAGTATTATACTCTGTTAATTGTTAAAGATTTATAATAAATACTGATGTCTAATAAGGCAAGTGCCGCCTTCTTCTAGAGTGTCTTGGATATTCATGGTCCTCTGTTAATCTACATAAATTATGGAATTAGCTTGTCAAGTTCCATAAAATCTTCCTTCAGATTTAATTGGAATTGTGATAAATTTACAGATTAACTGGAGGAGAATTGAAAGCTGCAAGACATTGAGTATTCCTTTTCACGAACATGAATTTATTTGTATTTCAATAAAAAGTTTAATGATTTCATTCCTAAGGGTCATGCATTTTTGCTAGGTTTATTCTCAGGTACCTTATAATTTTTATTGCTATTGTAAATTATATATATTTTAAAAACATACATTTTCTACCTGTTTTCTGCTTGTGTATCTTTTTTTCCTTCATTTTATTGCACCAACTATGACCTGCACTATGATGGTGACTAGAGGCAGTGAAATTGAGCATCCTTGTCTTGTTCCTGATCTTAAAGGGAAAGCTTTTGACATTTTACTATTAACTATCAAACTTGTTGGTAAGTTTTTGGTAGATACCTTTGTAGATTAAGGAAGTTTGTCTTCATTCCCAGTTTGCTAAGAACATTTATCAGGAATAGGTGCATTGTCCCAAATGCTATTTGTGCCATTCTGAGGCTGTTATGTACCCCAGAAAAGCTATGTTGTAATCCTGATCCTATCTTGTGGGGCCATACCTACTGTTTAGGGTGCGGTCCTTTGCCTGGATTGTTTCCATGAAGATTGACCCACTCAGTTGTGGGTGTCACCTTTTGATTGGGTCATTTCAATGGAGATGTGACACACCCAATTGTAGGTGTGTCCTCTTGATTAGATGTAGATGTGACTCTGCTCATTCAGGGT
Source organism: Tamandua tetradactyla (assembly GCF_023851605.1). Classification (NCBI taxonomy): domain Eukaryota; kingdom Metazoa; phylum Chordata; class Mammalia; order Pilosa; family Myrmecophagidae; genus Tamandua; species Tamandua tetradactyla. The sequence continues at coordinate 43,799,762 of NC_135328.1, forward strand.
TGGTCTTGCTTAGTTTACTGGATTCCTTTAAAAGGGGGAATGTTTTTGAGAAACTTCAAATGCAGATGCTTGGACAGAGTTGCTACAGAGCTGGCAGAGATGCAGACCTTTGGAGATGCTTGGAACGCCAACAGAGAGAGTAGAAACATAGACTTGGAAGTTTGAAGAAGCAGAGTCCAGCAAAATTCACCATGTGCCTTCCCATGAGATGCTAAGCAAGCCAGAATCCTGGACGAGCTAAGTGAGGGCCCACGGATGCTTAGAGAGGAAACCACTGACATCAGAAGCTGTACACAATGGAACTGGGAACAAGGACCAGCAGATAACACCCATGTGCCTTCCTAAGCAGCAGATATCAACTTTCCTCTGGAGTCAGGGTATTTTTCTCTGAATGCCTTGGTTTGGACATTTTTATGGCCTTAGAACTGTAAACTTGAAACTTAATAAATTCCCTTTTTAAAAGTCATTCCATTTCTTATATATTGCATTCTAGCAGCATTCGCAAACTAAAGCAATTTTATTCTATCACTTGAGATGACCATATATATGATTTTTCTTTTATTAATTAATATGATGAATTACATTAATATATTTTTCTAATATTAAATTATCTTTGTATTCCTGTAGTAAACTAAAATGTGATCATGATGTATGAGTAACATATATAAACTATATAATATATATATATGTACACACATATATATTCCTGTATTTGTTTTGCTGATATTTTTGCATAGGGTTTTTGCATTTTTTATCATACAGAAGATTAGGCTCTAATTTTCAAATTTCATCTGTTCTTTTGAATGTTGAAATCACTTGATAAATTTTGAAGGGAAGATGTAGTTAAAGATTCCATTTCTTTATTGGAATAAGGAAATATTTGTTTTATTTTGATGCTCTATTTTGATTTTCTGTTTATTCTTGAAAATTTTTGAATATATTGGTTTTAAAAAATACATAGATTTAATTTGTTTTCTTTTAAATAATTGCTATATATGCAGTATTTTCTCTCTTTTATGATAATATTGTTTATGGATGCCATCTCCATCTTTTTCCTGGGAAGTTTGCAAGTGTCTTGCTTATTTTCTTAACATTTTTAAAGAAATAATTCTCTGCCTTGTTTGTCACTTATATCTTTGTTTTGTACTTCATTAGTTTCTACTCATGCTTTCATTATCTCCTCATTTCAACTCTTTTTGGGTTTATTTTTTCTTTCTTTCCCTAACTTATGAAGTTGGACATGGACACTTATTTGTGAGCCTTTCTTGATTCTTCCACTGAGATATTTCACTTCTTTAATTGCCATAGAGTAGTCCAAATAGAGTAGCTAAGGGAAGATGGGATTGACTGAAACAACAAAATCTAGAAGGATTGGCAGCGCATAAACCCAGGAACTTGTGAAATAATCATCTTTTTTGGAAAATGAATAGAATCCCCACAACCACATAAACACAAAAGCCACAACTACCATCAACAGTACAGCATATTACATCACCTCTCCCTTCTCCAAGAACCACAGGGAAGGAAAAGAAAAACTTTCAAAAGAGTGATGAAAGTAATCACTTCACATACAAAAAAGCAACAGAACTCGGCATCACAATGATACAAATAAGAAGTAGCTTTTACAGAGCAAGGAAAATATCAGAAAAGCCTCGACCTTTGCCAGTATTGTCGTAAGTGCTTTATGTGCATTGTTTATTTAAACTGAAGCACTAGAAGGTGAAGTATCTCTCCAGCACAGACCTCTCCCCTGAACACTGGACTAATCAGTCTGAAAATCTTGTTGTTTCTACCTTCACAAAATGGCCACCTTCACCACCATCATCTTTAACCAAACCACCAAGGTCATCCACCTGGATTACTGCCTCCTGACAATTTCCCTACTTTTACCCTCACCCTCCTACACGTAAGTCCCATCATGGTACCCATAGGGAGTCTTTTAATGCATACATCATATCATGTCATTTTCTGTAAAGCTTTTGCATTTCTCCCCATTTTCCAGAGAGCAAGAACCAAAATCTTCACAGTGACCTACAAGGCCTTAACTTAAACAATATGGTTGCTTCTCAGACATCATATCCTCTACTTACCTGCTCCGGCCAGATGGCCTCCTACCTCTTCCAGAAAGATACCAGCTGTGCTCCTCACCGCCTTTGAATCTCTGCTTAAGTGTCACCTTGTGAAGCCAGCCTGCCCACAACATTCAAATTTAAGCACTCCCATCATGCATGTCCTCAATCTCTCTCAGCTTCTACAATTTAAATTGTCCATCTCCTAGTCTATGTTTTCTTTCCTATAATCACCATCTAATATATCATGCAGTATACTTATCATGTTATCTGCTTCTGCCCCCATTAGAGGTATAAAATTCGAAAAGAGATTTTTTTTTTAAAATCTTTTGTTCACAAATGCCTAGAAAAGTGCCTAGTACATGGTAGCTACTCAACAAATATTTTTTGCACAAACAAATTTAAAGGAAGAAAGTCAAATAAATAATAAGCGTAGGAATGAGGACTCAAACACAGAGATTTTGTGTCTGTAGCACAACTTTAATAGTTTAAAAGTGAGCTCAAGAGTAAGGAAAAAAGTCACAGATGTATTGTGTGAGACAGCGTTTTATATTGAGGACAACAGCTGAAAGTATTTGTATTTTCTATGAGACATTGTGGATGTTGTTCACCGTAATCTCCTCTAGATAAAAACCCAAATGAAAGTTTTCTCTCTGGTCTCAGTACCAGGCATATAGTTGTTATTCTCAGTTTTCAGATGAAGAAATTAAAGCTTATGGAGGTTAATTAATGTGTTAAAACCAACTAGAGAGGATTGTGGGAAGATAGTGGAGGAGGAAGCTCCAGGAAACAGTCCAGCCATCAAAACAACAATTGAACTGTCAGGAACTACTTGAACCCCTATTTTGGAATTCTGGAGTCTAGTGAAAACCTGCAGCTCCCAGAGAAGAGCAGGATGAAGAAGCTGCTAAATTTTGGTAAATACTGTTGATTTCACCTTCCCTGTAGTAGCTACAAATCCCAACCCACATCCATGTGGCAGACACCTTGGGATTAGTCCACATTCCTGGTGCAACTTGTTGGTGCCAAGGGGAACAAAAAGGACCTTGTCCTCCAAAAACTAGGGAGGTGTTCAGATTGCTGATCAATACTTTTGATCACTGAAGGACCCGCAGGGAGGATGACCATCATTTCAAGCCCCAAAGGCTAAAGCAACTGAGGGGTCTTAAAGAGACAGTACCCAATTTTTTCCTTTCCTTATTTGTGAGCTAAAACAGTTTGAAAATATCACAAATCATTGGTGCCAGTATTTAACAGTAATCCCACAGGGAGAGTTAGATTTCCAGATTGAAACAACAAAGTACTCAGAATGTCCAATTATCAACAAAAAAAATTGTAAAGCAGACAAAGAAAGGGAATACATGTCCTATTTAGAGGAAAAGAAAAAGAATCTGACAGGAACAATCACTGGGAAAACTCATGCATTAAAACTATAACCAAAGATATTAAATCAACATTCTTAAATATGTTCAATGAGCTAAAGAAAATGGACCCCCCCCAAAAAAATGAAAGGAAATTAGGAATACATTGTCTGAACAAAATAAAGAGAAGGAAATTATAAACAGGAACCAAACAGGAATTCTGGAGGTACAAAGTAAAATAATTAATCTTGCTGCTGGAGGTTTTATGAAGAAAAGGACATGGAAAGGAGAGAAAAGCTGGAACTGAATGGAACCTGGAGGAAAAAGGAAAGGATCTTACCATGTGACAGGAAAACCAAGGAACTCCAGAGAACCCAGCCCTCTACAATGCAATCAATCCCAGGAAGAATCAAGTCTTCTATCTTCTGAAATTTTGTGCCAATAAACTCTTGCTGTTAAGCCAACACATTTTATGGTATATGTGATTGCAACTGAGACACTAAGGCAACTGAGACACTAAGACAGCGTAAATGTTTGCCCTGTGGAAATTACCAATTCTGCAAAGCAAGTCCTCCCTCCCACCCTTTGGAGGGCCAATTGGTATTTATTTAACAGCACACTGCTGCCTTTATCATTGGGTGATATTTCTCTCAATCTTTAGCAATGCCTACTACTTTAAAAATCTACTTCTTCTGATATTAGCTTTCTTTTGGTTAGTGTTTATATTCTATTTTCCCATCTTTTTACTGAAGCCTTTCTGTGTCCTTCCATCTGGATATGTCCATAGTAAACACTGTACGGTTAGGTTTTGTTCTTTTTATGTAGATTGACAATCTTCTTGTTTTTCTGAAATATTTAGTTTATATATATATTTAATGTAATCATGATCTATTTGATTTATATTTTCCATATTACTATATGTTTTCCATTGGACACATCTTTTAAATATTTTTCTCTCATTTATTTCCCTTTTTTGATTAGTTATATACTTATTTATTTTGTCCATTTCTTAACTTGGTAATCAAACACTATTTTACTATTCTTTTTGTGCTTATACTAGAGATTATATCTTTTATTCTTTTTGTATGCTGTATGGCGGGGTCACATTTCATTATTTTTGCATGTGCGAATCCCATTGTTGCACACCATTTGTTGAATCTTAGTTGGTTTGATTTGCTCGTTTGTTTGTTTTTTTTTCTGGAGGGGCATGGATAGAGATTATGTCTTGCATTCTTGACTTGCATACTGTCTATTCCAACTTATTATCTCTACTTCTGTTTAATAATGCTTGAACTCCAGAACACTCTGTCTCTAATAAATATTCTCCTGTAATTTTAATTTGAAAGTTAATTTTCATTTTTTGTTTGACATTCCGTAATACATAGATAAAACATTTTTGTAGTCAGTATTTTTATCTTATTCCTATTTTCTCCTTCTGATTCTTGCTATTCTTTTGGATCTCTGTTTGTGTTGGATAGTTTTCATTTTTTCTGAAGAAATTCTTAATATTTATTTTATGCTAGGTCTATTGATGATAAATTCTTTTGTATAAATTATTTTAAATAACTTTAAATGAATGTGCTTCTTTCTTTTCATTTCAAGAGTATTTTCAGTGGTTATAATGCCCACATTTTACAGGTATTTTTTTTTAGGCTTTTAAGTATATTATTCCATTATCTTTGAATTCCATTCTTTATGTTAAGATGTTAGATATCAGAAATATTGTTGCTTGTTTGAAGGATATTTGTATAATTTTCTAGCTATTATAAAGATTTTTCTTTGTCTTTCATTTTCAGTGGTTTCACTGTGTGTTCAAGTATAGTTTTCTGTATATTTATCCTGATATTTTCACGTAGTTTCTTGTTTATTTGGGTTGTTTTTCATCAGGTTTTGCAAAATTCTCATCCATCATCTCATAAAATACTGCTTCAAATTTAGTTTCTCTCTTCTCTCTTTCTGGGCTAAAATTTCACATATATTTTATATTTTGAGTATGTACCACAATTGTATTTTGTTCATCTGAATTTTTCATTCTTCTTTCTTACCATGAATCTATTTCTCTGTCCTCTAAAACCTGTCTTCCAGTTCAATAATTCTCTCCATATTGTATCAGTCAGGATCCCATGAGGAGAGAGAAACCACACAGGAATTTGAGTAGGAAAATAAAGGTTTTAAATGGGGAGATTTTTTTCAAGTCACTAATTATGCCAGTGTCAAGGAGCAAGAAAATGCAGGTTACTTTGTGGATATGTTTTTAAGCATTTGCTGATAAAATGAGAAAATAGCTAGATCTGGGAACACAGGATCATCTTTTTTTTTTTTTTTTCAGAGAAAGGGACTTCAGTGTTTAGAAAGGAAATTAGGAATATTTGGTTTTGCTTGACTTGGTTTTGGTTTCTGATTGATTTACAAACTGAGTGTTTGCTTATAATCACCTTAATATCATTATAAGACCCTCACGTACTTTGAGGGATAACTCTCAGGATTAATCGAGAATTTTTAAAAATGTCTCTCTTCTAACTATTCAGGAGCAAATATTCCTTGAGCACATTGCCCAACTATCTTTTTATTTGAAAATGGAACAAAAGTAAAAAACCCTTGCAATAATATATTTGAAAATCAGCTTAAAAAGAGAAACACAAAAGATTATGATACAATATAAAAGTGCAATTACCCTTCAAAGCTTAAATGAAGTACTGCAAAATATGGTTCAAAGTGAACACAATCTAAGGTGATGACTGAAGGCTAACTCATTATCCATTCAAAAAGTAATATTAAATAATTATCAATTGAGTGAAAATTTCTAATACATTAACAAAAATGGAATGAGAGGAGTTATGAGATAGAGAGGGATAGGTTTTTGGTTTGCTGTTTTATTCACTGTTTGTGCAGTTTGTATATCTGACTTGCTGCATAGCAAATTGCCACATATTTTAGTGGCTTAAAACAGTAATCATTTCTTATCCTTTCACCATTAGGTTTCAAATGGTATTTTTGAATGATTTTTTTTTAAGTATTTGCTATGAGTGCATTCCACTTTCAGATACTAGATTCTGTATTAGTTATCTATCGTTGCATAAGGTATTAGATCAACAGGAAACCTTTATTAACTAAATTTAGTCATTTAGTAAACTAGGTAGAGATTAGTTGCATGCTTCTCCCTCAGAGTCTCTCACATGGATGAAATCAAGGGGTTGGTCAGGGCTACAAGGTTCAACTTGGAGGAAGGTCTGGTTGCAAGTTCATTCAATGGCTCTTATTAAGTCTCCAGTTCTTCCTGGCTGTTGGTACAGACATTATTTCCTTGCCTTGTAGGCTTCTCCATAGGACAACTCACAACACGACAGCTGGCTTCCTTCTGAGTGAGCAAATTAGAGATAGTGCAAGAGATAGCCAAGAGGGAAACTTCTGCAACCTAACACAACCTAACCTTGGAATTAAGAGGCCATCATCTCTGTCATATTGCATTGCCTAGAGATGAGCCACTAAATCTACAAAAATTTCAAGGAGAGAGGATTCCACAAAGCAAAGAATATCAGGTTAGGCTCATTGGAAGGCATCTTAGGACTTCCCACAGTACTCAAATATATATTAATTTCCCAGTGCCTCCATTTCTTCCTCTGTAACAGGTAATAAACAATATCTACTTTGAAAGATTGTGAATATTAAATTTGATTGTAACTGTGAAATTATATTTGTGTTCCACAATCTACAAGTACAAGGAATGTCACATCACTTAATTTTGCAAAAAGTACTCAAAGTGTTGAGACGATATACAACATATGTGATTACTCATGGCCCTTTTCCTCATTTAATATAGTAAACCCTGTCCAAAAACACCATAGGAAAAAACAAGAGTTTTGGTTCTCAGTCCTTCATGGATGCTCATTGTCAAAGCACAAATAGTTACCTCAAAGCATATGTCTCCACAGTATCTGTGCCGGGGCTGGGCACTGGCACCTTTTGATGTAGTGCTAAGACTATGGTATTAGATGTTGAAATCTCTAGCCTCCAAATTAATTCACTCTATTCAAAATACCCAAACTTCTACACTACGCTGGTACCTGCTACTTATGAAACTCATCACCAAATGCCTTTTGTCAAGTCCCTGAAGCCATTGATCCCAGGCTCCCCAACTGCAGTAATTACATGGGAGGAGTGAGAAGGCAGCAGCCTTGATTCCCTGAAGTTCTACTTTACCTCACTGTGAAACCCATATTTGCCTTTGTAACCTTCGGATAATTTAAACTCACGTTCACAATGGAGTTTATGGATAAAATCTTCAAAGACAAAATAAAACTTGACTGTGGCTTCTTCCTTAATCTGCAGATTCTAGTTTAGTTTTGTTAAATCTCATTTTAGGGTGTTTCCAGGAATATTAGCATCTTAGAAAGATCCGAGCCTCCAGAGAGAAATCTACTGCCTCCACAGGTATGCTGTAGGGTCCCTGTGTCCACTACACTCCAAGCTGCTAGGCAATTCATGCATTCAGTTGTTCTGGTATTAGGTGCGTGCTATAGGAGTTGATGCTCTAAAAATGCAGAAAGACTCTTGTTTTATTGTACATTTGTGGCATTATTGGAACACAACTTTGTACACAGTGAGTAATGCACCTTTAAGTTGTCTAACACTGTGAGTTCGGGGTAGGGGCACAATGCATTGTGAAATAGCATGTTATTCCATTAAGGAAGGAATTTTCCTTCCTTTGGTGCTATCAGACTTGCCTATATGGGCAGCAGTTGGGAAAGGGAAACATTTTTGAAAGGTCACTCATTAGTCACCTCTCTATTCATATCCTGTCTGATTGCTTATCTCAGAACTCTGGGGATAAGCAAGTATGTGACTACAGGTATGACTTGTTATGTGACCCTACCACGGATATTTAACCTTTTGTCAGAAAGAAACAGAGCCACTCTAGCCCTAGTAACCACTACTCTATTTTCTGTTTCTATAGTTTTGTCTTATCCTGGACATTTAATATAAATTGAATCATATAATACATTACTTTTTTTTACTGACTTCTTTCATTAGGCATAATGCTTTCAAGGTTCATTTATATTATGGCATGTATCAGTATTTCATACTTTTTGTGGCCCCAAGGTATATCATTGTATGGATACACCACATTTTGTTGACTCATTCAAAGTCTGATGGACATGTGACTTGATTCCACCTTTTGGTTATGAAAAATGTTGCTGTAAATCTTAATGTATAACTATTTGCATGGATCTATGTTTTTGTTTTTCTTGGGTCAAACTAGGAGTGGAATTACAAGGTCTTATGGGAATTCTATTTTAATCATTTGCAGAACTGCTCAGTTGTTTTTCCATTGTGGCTGAACTATCTTACATTCCTACTGCCAGAATAAGAGGGGTCCAATTTCTCCACATTGTCATCAACATTGGTTATTGTCTGACTTTTTGATATGCTAAGAGAAGATAGAAAAAAGAATTGTAAAAAGTGTTCAATTAAAGCTAGAGAAGAGAAAAGGGGGGAAGATAAAAAAAACTAACAAAGAGCAAGGGCAATGAGTAGAAAAGAGTTACAAAAACGGTAGATATTACCCAGATAAATAAATAATCACTTTAAATGTGAATCACCTAAATACATCAATTAGAGGATAGAGATAATCAGAGTGACTAAAAAACCCCACAACTCACATATAAGCTGTCAAAAGAAACTCACTTTAAAGATAAACCCACAAATAAGTTAACAGTAAAAGGGTGGAGAAAAATATACCTTGCTAACAGTAATAAAAAATCTGCAGCAACTATATTCATTTCTGAAAAAGCAGATTTCAGAGCAAGGAAAACTATCAGAGATAAAGAAAGACATTATAAAAATAAAAGAAAGACATTATATAATGAAGAAAAGCTCAATTCTCCCAGAAGACATAATCCTGAATGTTTGACTCTAATAAAAGGGTGTCAAAACATATGAAGCAAACACTGATCAAACTGCAAGGAAAAATTGATGAGTCTGCCATTAAAGTTGGAGATTTCAAAATCCCTCTGTCAGTGGTTGACAGATCCTGTAGGCAGAAGGTCAGAAAGTTTGCTAAAACTGAGCAGCATTATAAACTAACTTGATCTAATTGAAATTTATAGAATACTTCAGCAGACTATACATACTTCTCAAAGTTCATACAGAACATTAACCAATAGGCACAATACTAAGCCATAAAACACATTTTAATAAATTTAAGAGAATATAAATCGTGCAAAGTATGCACTCACTTCTGAAACAGAAAGCACCAGACCCAGATTGTTTCACTAATTAAACATTTCAAGAAGAAATGATACTAATTCTCTACTACCTCTTTCGTGAAAACAGAAACAAAGAGAACACTTTCTAACTTATTTATGAGGTCCACTGTGCTCTAATATTAATACCAGACAATGATATTATTAGCAAGCAAAATTACAGACCAATATCTCTCATGAACATGGATACAAAAATCCTCAACAAAATGCTAGCAAACCAACACAATATATATCAAAAGAATTATATACCACCACTGGGTGGCATTTATTCCAGGTATTCAAAACTTATTTAACATTTGAAAATCAGTTAACATAATTCATCATACCAACAAGCTAAAAAAGAAAAGTTATCTGGTCATATCTGTAGGTACAGCAAAAGCATATGACAAAAATCCAACATCCATTCATAATAAAAACTCTCAGCAAAATAGAAATAGAGGGGGCTTCCTCAACTTGATAGAGAACATCTATGAAAAAAACCCACTACAGTTAACATCATATTTAATGATAAGAAACTAGATATTTCCTAGTAAGATTGGGAACAAGACAAAGATGTCCCCCCTCACCATGCCCATTCAACATCATACTGGAAGCCCTAGCTAATCCAATTAGAGAAGAAAAGGAAATGATTTATATACAGATTGGTAAGAAACTAAGTAAAAAAAATATGATTTTTATGTGGAAAATCCAAAAAAATAGATAACAACAAAACCAGCTCCTGGAACTGATAAGCAATTATTGCAAAGTTGCAGGATACAAAGTTAATAATATACCATGAACAGATTTAGATTTTGTCAAATGTTTTTTAAGCATTGATTGAGACGATCATAAGGCTTTTGTCCTTTCTGATATTGATATGGTGATTTCTTTAATTGATTTTCAGATGATATGGTTGAATTTCTGCCTTCCATTTTTGTATGCCTCATGTCATGTCTGTTCATCTGATTCTCCCTTACAGCTTTCCTTTGTGTTAAATAGATAACTTCAGATATAATATTTTAATTCCTTTTGGGTTTTTAAAAGTTAGTTTTTGTGTTATTTTCTCAGTGGTTGCTCTGGGAATTATATATTCACTTTTGTAGGAGCCAAGTGTTAAAACAAGATCTGCAGAATTTGTTGGAAACAGCTGGCCTCAGAATGGTGGCAGTAAACTGTGTAGATTGTTATGTAGAGCAGTCTGGGAGGAAGAGAATGTTTACCCCAAATGGTTATTTTAAGTATGAAGGAAGAGAGCACTGAAAAATAAGCTCTCTGTTCTTTCAAGAAATGCATGCATGCCTTTTGTCACCCTGCAGTATTTAAGTAGGATCTGGATAAAAATAAAGTTGTCTGAAGTCTGATGTCTGATGTAAAGTTAAGCTTCAGACCCCTGAGCCCGTCTGTGTCTTTCTTTCTTTCGTTCTTCCTTTCTTTTTTTCTCATCATTCCTTAATATCCTTCGAGCTCCATTTCAATAGGAAGCAACACGCTTTATCTTAACCCTATCTACTTCTGATTAGTACTAACTAAATCCTAGTAAAATATAAAAATTTTGTTCCAAATAGCTTCTTTTCTTCCATTCTCCTTTGTGTAATTTTGTCACATATTAATATTTATATGTTTAAATATTTGCATTGTGATGGAGCTGAGTGCAGGCAAATCAGAACAAGTTATAGTCAGGTCTTGCCCTTCCCAGGTCATTCTGAGGTCTGCACAGTGGCTGACTTACTTGGGTACTTCTGACACCAACAGTGACTACAAACCCTTCATCCCACCATGGTCATTTCCAGGTAGACATTGTAACGGAGAGGAGAGCATAGGGCAGGATAGACATCAGGGATACTTTCACCTGTGAGTCTCATGTTTCTATGCCTTCCGCTCCTGTATGTGTCCGTGCACACACCACTCTCCTTGGATCATAGGAAATTCAGCAGTGAGTCCATGTTGGCTTTTCTCTAACGATGTTGTTTTTTCCTAACCATGTTGGTTTCTTGTCTTGTTATGGGATTTTTTAATTGAATTCCTTTTCCAGGCATTTAGGGAGAGAAAATAAGTTAGCTTCATGACTCTACCTTGAAATGCATGTAACTCTTGTGGTATAGGAAACAAGCTCCAATATATTGCACACAGAGTGGTGTGCAATGCAGTATGATAGAATCACCCAAGATTCATCCTTTGGTGGGGTTAGCAAAGCTCTAGGTGGAGAGGGAGATGGTCCTCTCAGAAACTAAAAAGCAATTCAACTATCAGCTACATGAGACCTTTCCTAACCAACCATTTAAAACTTAACGCTTCTCTACTCTCTCTATATTTTCCCTGTTTTATTTCACTGTGTTACACTTATTACCATTTTACATACTCTTCAAAACTTATTTTTTATTGTATATCTTAAAAGAGAATGTATTGTATTATTTATAGAACCCAACACAATATCTCACATATTGGATAAACATATATATATTTTTGTACAAGAAGAATTAAGGAAAAAGGGATGGTGTGAATGAACTTAGTATTTTGTTACCAAGTAGTATGAGCACCTGATAAATATGTGCATGATCTTTAGGGATAAAAATATTAATCAACACTTACTGGGCATTGATAATGTTCTAAAGATCTATGCTCAGGACTTAAAAATGAACTATTTCATTGAACAACCTTATAAACTAGGTGAAGTTGCTGTCAACACTTTACAGTTATGGGAATTGAGCACCCACTAACACCTTGCTTAGGGACAGTGATGAGTAAATGGCAGAGATGGTACTGTTCTCTGATCAGTCTTCATTCAATGCCCTTGGGGTCAAATGCTGTATTTTACCATCTCCTAAACAAGTCTCAGCCCCTGCCCTGCAGGGCATTACAAGGGAGTACAGAGACCTGCAAACTCTCAAGTGGCAGTGGAATTTGTGCTCTAGTGGACGTTGGAGTCTGTGGTGTGGGAGTCTGCAAGGACCAGGCCTTACTCTGTTGGGGCCATTCTGTGCTGTACGGAGAGGCTGATTCCAATGCTGTGGGTTCTTCATGAGCCAGGGACATTCGTCATCATTCCTCCTTCTCACTGACATCACGGATCCCTTCACCTGTGTGTCCTATGGCTCAGCTCCTTTGGCTTCTGCACAGAATCCATCTCAAGAGGAAAGCAGGAAATTGGGCAATTAGCTCTCTTAGCTCCTTCTCTAACCAGAAGCTTGGAGTTGTTTCCCCTAAGACTTAGTCCTTCTGGTAAATGGGGATCTTCCCGCCCATTACTCTGGTGCTCATAAATAGCAGATGAGATGCTAGAGATCCTTAAGCCAAGGATGATCTTAAGAACAAAAGGTGGGGATGGGTGGCACTTTGACCACCAAAGATTGACACATATCATGGCAAGGTAGGGCCTAGATATGTGTGTTTATGTGAGAATGAGAAGGATGTGTGTACTCGTGTGCATGTGTGCTTGTGTTGCCTTTTATCCATGTGTTTTCAGTGTGCAACTGACTCACGAGCTGTTTTCTCCATGGAAAGATTTAGCTCTGCACTGTCGAATGTGATGGCCACCAGCAATGTGTGGCCATATAATTTAAAATTAAAATTAAATGAATTTTAAAAATTGGTTCCTCAGGCACACTAACCACATTTCAAGTGCTCAATAGTCACATGAGGCTGGTGGCTGCTGAATTGGGCAGTGCAGATGTAGAACGAGTCCATCATGCAGAAAGTCCTGTTGGACAGCGCTCACACAGACCATGGACTACGGAGTCATTTATCAATGCGTGTGCATGTTCTGGTGTATGCTTCTGTTGGTGTGTGTGCATGTGTGTGTGTGCACTGCTTCTTTTTATGTTTTCTGTGTGTTGTGTTCTATTGTATGCAATCCTTGGTTATTTAGTGTGGTTTGTGTGTGTGTTCATATGGTTTATGAATTGGCTGAGTGACCAGTGTGCTGTTTTTGAAGTGTATGTGGCAGTGTTTCATTTAACAGTTACATGTAAACTGACTTGAAATCTGTGCAAATAACTATAGTTTTCAACTAGGATGAGTATAGATAACAAAGAACTAGAAAACAGCACTTTGAGTTTGTTTGTTCCTGTGACCCTGTGTATAAAACACTCATATTCAGACTCTCTTCACCTTGAAAGCATGTAGAAGAGAGGGGGATAAATGTGTAATGCAGCGGTATTTGTGTGCACTTGATCTGGTGAAAGAGACTCATAGTCTGAACTTTCTTTATTCTCTAGTCATAAACAGGCAGCTCTAACCAGAGTGCTCTTGCTATGCTGGCAGCAATTTATCCGTGTGGTTTGAAGGCTACAGGACCCACAACAAATTCCTCATTGACCTTTCTTGGGAAAATGGTATAGTTAATTTTATAACCTGGCCCTGTAATCAGATGGCTATGAATTCTGCTGTAACTTCTTAGCCCTACAGCATCTGGTAGATCTTGGTTCTCTGGGCAGGTCACTGGGCAAATCGTTAGCTCACCCAGTGTATATGTGTGCTCAGGAATCAGTCTTTGTGAAGCAGTGGAGATGGATGGGGAGAAAGAGGCAATGGCAGATATGATGAAAGTTATTCATTGGCAAATTTATTAAAAATTCAATAATTTAAAGGCCATGGGTGTATTAATTCTCAGGGGCCATGGTCTGAACTTGAGTTTCCCCGAAGGTGGGAGAGAGCACAGAGAGATACATTGATTTTTAGTAAGCTGTTTGATCTTGCTTAATGGACCCTCATATTTTTATCATCTTTAATTCTGAAGTGTGATCTTGGTCACTCACCTGCCAATTAATGAGAGCTAATGTTTTCAGCACGTCTTTGTTTAAGGCATATTCTAAGTATTACTACATGTATTAGTTCATTTACTCCTTCCAATAATGCTATAAGTAGGTCGTTTGTGTATGTGCACACATGAAAAGGGAGAGATGGAGGTGTATAGAGAATGATTAAGGAATTAGTATAATTTTACATCAATTTGTGAAAGCGAGAATCAGACACCAGCACAGGCAGTCTGGCTGAAAAGCCATGGTCTTAATCAGTGCTTTATGAGGCTACTCAGTAGATTTGAGCTCCTCAAAGGAAGGGACTTTGTCTTATCTACTACTCTTTCCTTAGAGCTTATCATAGTGTCCCTCACAGGTTTGAGAAAAAAAAGGAATTATCCCTGGTTTTCATTGGAGAACCTGATGTCTTTCTATGACTAGTCTGGATGAGGCAGGAATATGGGAGTGAAATGCAATAAGGATTGTGTGTGTACTGACACAGACACCTGGAGAAAGTATGTGACTGTACAAAAAGCCAAATTCAGCATTTCTAAGTTCCTGACATTTCCCATTTCATTTCATCTCCGGTGGAGAGAAGAGCAGCATGCAGATGGAGAACCAGAGTGTTGTGTCTGAATTCCTCCTCCTGGGGCTCCCCATCCGGCCAGAGCAGCAGGGAGGGTTCTTCTGCCTCTTCCTGGGCATGTACCTGACCACGGTGCTGGGGAACCTGCTCATCGTCCTGCTCATCAGGCTGGACTCTCGCCTCTACACCCCCATGTACTTCTTCCTCAGCCACTTGGCCTTCACTGATGTTTCCTTTTCATCTGTCACAATCCCAAAGATGCTGATGAACATGCAGACTCATAACCTATCCATACCCTATCAAGGGTGCATTTCACAGATGTATTTTTATTTATTTTTTGGTTGTGTTGACAACCTCCTTCTTGTAGTGATGGCATATGACAGGTATGTGGCCATTTGTCACCCTCTAAACTACACCATCATCATGAGAGAGGAGCTGTGTGTCCTGCTGGTGGCTGGATCCTGGGCTCTCTCCTGTGGCAGTGCCCTTTTACACACACTCCTTCTGGCCCGGCTGTCCTTCTGTGCTGACAACACCATCCCTCATTTTTTCTGTAGTCTCCCCATCTTACTCAAATTGTCCTGCTCAAACACCTCTCTCAATGAGCTGGTCGTATTCACTGCAGGGGCTGTGCTTATGGTCTTTGCATTGAGTGGCATCCTTGTCTCTTACGGCTGTATTGGGGCCTCAATCCTTAGGGTCCCCTCTACGAAGGGGATCTGCAAAGCCTTGTCCACCTGTGGCTCCCACCTTTCCGTGGTGTCTTTATTCTATGGAACAATTATGGCTCTGTACTTTTTCCCCTCATTGAACAACTCCAATGACAAAGAGATGATTGCATCGCTGATGTATGCAGTGGTGACTCCCATGTTGAACCCCTTCATATACAGCCTAAGAAACAAAGATATGAAATTGGCTTTGGGGATACTTTTGAGAAGCTTGAAAAATTGTGTGTTGGCCAGACTTGTTTCTAGCACCACCCAAACTCTCCTTTAAAATGGGCAGTTATGCTCTGGGACCTGAGCCTTTTCACTGTTTATTTATCTTTCCATTTACTCTTCCATAACCCTAAATATGGCATTGCATGAAGCACATTCATCTTCGTGGGTTTCAAAGTACAAAATTTTTTATTAGTCAGGTGTGGGGTGGATCATTCTGAATAGGTTACATTTTTATCTCACCTTCTTGAAGAGCTGTGAGAGGTTTGCTAGGATTGCAATATACACAGGAAAATATGACAACAGCATTTTATGCTTCCTCTTTATAAAGGGAAAACCAGTTTCTCTATGTGGAAGCTTTAGGGTAATCTTAGCCTACATGTGATCATATTTTAGACTATGCTGTATCTTCTCACTCCTTGAGTTTCTATCCTCATGTGTCAGGTGGTAAGAATTCTCATATGTGATATGGCACTTCTCTTTATCTATAGTGAAATGAACAATTGGACCCTTATGTGGAGTCAGTTTAAGTCTTGTGGAACACTATTTTGTTAGTTTGAAAACAATGAACAAAAGTTACTATGGTTTTTAATAACTGGGAGATTTATATCTGTTGAAGTAAGTAAAACAACAGTGAGGTCTTTGATTTCTCTTTCTTTTCTATTGTTTTCTAGAGCTACAAATATTTAATAAAGTTTAATTTTAGTAAAGCTCAAGAGTGCTCATTTTCTTGATGGCTTAGCTAGTAATAAAGTGCATTTGATGATTTTCTAAAACCTACATAAACTTTAATTTGATTGTGTCTGTGATGAGAACTTAATGGGGGTGGGGGACACAGAGCAGCCAATCCCATGACCAAATTTCCCCATCCTAAGAAGACTAATTTCTTCAAGTTGGAATTTTTGCGATAAGAGCAGCCTATCCATGCCTGATTAATATAGATTTGGGAAAATAGTGTTTTCTTTTAAACCTCAAACAGATATCCATGTCTATTGGAAAAAGCTAAACCAGTTGTTCATAATTCATACATGCGGAGATAGTTATTGCATGGCTATGCAGCAGGCAATTTTTTAGGTTCTGGGCATACAAGTTAAACAGAAAGTCACAAACATCAATCCTCATGTACACTTTACCTTCCAGCGGTCCTGATCCCCTCCTCATGCTCCTTTCCTCCATAGCAGTTTTTAACCTTTTAATACACCCTATGCTTTCCTTATTTATTTAATTTATTGTCATTGTTCTCTGTACTGAAATGTAAGCTCTGGAAGGAAATGGCATCTTTGTGGACATTCTAAGTTTAGGTAAAGACTGCTATGAAGAAAGGGAACGTAAAAAGAGGGAGCTAGAGTGCTAGCTGTGGAATCTCAGATTGTGTGGTTGGTTAGTGCTTCCTGAATAGGTTACATCGGAGCAAAGGCTTGAGTGAGGACAGGGAATATGTGGGAGAAAAGCATTCCAACTAGGAGGAACGGCAAATGCTCTCAAGTGAGACAGTGCCTGATCTGTTCCAGAGACAAAAAGGGGAACCCATTGCTGGATGGGGCTGAGTGACTGTGTGATAATAGAAGATAATTTTAGAGATATAGGGAGACCAATCTGTAGGACACTTACGGCTGGGGTAATTTTTTATTTTTCACTCCGAGTCATTTAGGGAGCCATCTGAAAGTGTTCAGTCGAGGCATAACATGATCTTGCCTTTATTTCTTTTCTTGTAATTACTTAAAAACAGGCTTATTGAGGTATAGTGGAATACAAAAAAACTGCACATATTTTAAGTATATAATTTGATTTGTTTTGGCATAAGTATACACTCATGAAACTACCACCACAAATAATCAAGAGGATGATGTGTCCTCATGCGTACTCCCCTACCTTTTCTCCCTTCCCCTACCCAACCCCAGGGAACCAATGATATGCTTTCTGTCTCATAGATTAGTTTTCATGCTCTAAAGTTTTATTTAGACATAAACACACAGTATGTACTTTTTTGTTTCTGCCTTGTTTCACTCAGCATAAGTATTATGAGATTGACCCACATTGCAGTGTGTATCAATAGTTCATTCGTTTTACTGCTGACTAATATTCTATTATGTGAATTTACCATAGCTTTTCTATCCATTTACCTATTGATGAACATTTTATTTGTTTCCTGTTTTAGCCTATTAACAATGTTACTATGAACATTCTTGTATAAGTCTTTGTTTAGACACATGTTTTCTGTTTCCTTGGGCAAACACTTAGGAGTGGATCATATTCTAGGCATATGTTAAATATTTAAAGAAACCGCCAAATAGTTTTTCAGAGTGGTTGTACCATTTTACATTTCCATTAGCAGTGTACAAAAGTTCCTGTTCGTTCACTGGAACACTCGATATGATCTGTCTTTTAAATTTTAGCCATTCTGATAGGTGTATAGTTATAATTCACTGCAGTTTTAATTTGCATTTTTCTAATGTATAATGATATTGAGCATCTTTTCATATGCTTATTTTCCATGCATGTATCTTCTTTGGTGATGTGTATATTAAAATCTTTTTCTCCTTTTAAAAATCGGTTTATTTATTTACATACTGAAACAAATTATATATTCTGGATTCATGTTCTTTATCTGGTACATGATTTGAAAATATTTTCTTCCAGCCTGTAGCTTATGTTTTCATTTTCTTAATCTTATCTTTCAAAGAGTAGACACTTTTAATTTTCATGAAGTTTATTTTTTCAACTTACTTCTTTATGGATTTTAATTTTGGTATAGCTGAAAAAATCTTTACCTAACCGAAGTCCACAATGATTTTTTTCCAACATTTCCCCTTAAGTATTATTTTGGTGCATTCAACAATCTTTTTGTTCATTTGTTTGTTTTTTGCATGGGCAGGCTCTTGGACTCGAACCCAGGTTTCCAGCATGACAGGAAAGAATTCTTCCACTGAGCCACCATTGCACTGCCCTCAACAAATCCTAATGTGTTGTGTTTTCATTTTCATTCATTTAAAAATGCTTTCTAATTTCCTTTTTATTTTTTCTTTGACCCCCAAATTATCTAGAAATATGCTATTTAGTTGCCAAACATTCTGGAATTTTTCTAGATAACTTTTGTTATTGGTTTCTGATTTGCTTCAACCATGCTTAGAGAGCATTTATTGTATGATTTAAATTTGTTTAAATTTACTGAAACTTGTTTTATGGCCCCCAAACATGGTTTATCCATGTGCTTTCCAAAAGAATGTATATTCTATTTTTGTTGGGGAAAGTGTTCTATAAATGTTAACTAGGTCAATTTGGTTGACAGTATTGCTTATTGATGTTATGACTATTTATTGTATCAATTATTGAGAGGAATGTATTGAAATCTCCAATCATGATTGTGAATTTGTCTATTTCTCCTTTGAATCATCAGGTTTTTGCTCCACATATTTTGTTGTCCTATTACTAATTGCATAAACATTTAGAATTATTTTTTATATATTGATGAGTTGACTCTTTAGTCAGTTTGAAATGACCTTCTTTATTCCTGGTAATAGTCTTTACTTCCAACTCTTTTGATGTTAATAAGCTCAGTTTGTTTTCTTTTGATTAGGGTTAGCATGGTTTATCTTTTTTTAAACATTTAATCGCATTCTTTACTTTTATCTATTTGTGCCTATTTTAAGTGTGTCTTATAGGAAGTGTATAATTGTCACTTGTTTTATTATTCATTATGACAATCTCTGCCTTTCATTTAGTTTATTTATACCATTTACATTTAATATGATTAGTTATAGAGTTAGGCTTATGTCTCTCATATTGCTATTTGTTCTCTTTGTCCCATCCCTTCTTTGTTTCCATTTTCCTCTTTCTCTTCCCTGTGTTTCATGTCATATTAGCCTGTAAGGTTTTTTTTTCCATTTTCTTTTAGTCTGTTTTCACTAAATAATGTTTCTTGTAATTATTGTAATTTTAATTAAATTTGCAGCCAGCTGTCCTTTGACCACTAAATACCTCCTTGTTAGAAAAGTAGGCAAGTCCTGAGAACAAATAAATAATTTATGCGGGTTTCTTTTCCAATTATCCATAAAATAGCCACTAACATGCTTGATGTTCCAGCAAAGTAAAATATTTTACAATGGTAAATTATGCACAATTTCTTTCCATTCCAGTCCATGCTCTTTACCAATTTTAGGTCTTGGAGTTCTTAGATATTAAAGTGTCTGTAATAACTTTATATTAAGAAGTTGCCTTGCAAATGGATGCCTAATTTCCTGAAGACCCATCATCCCCATAATAAGAGCTAGATTTCAGAGTAGCCAAGGAGGAGAATTGCAAAGTCTAATCCAGGAATAGCTAGCATATTGACCAAAGTAAGTGTAAGACCTTGTTAATTTGTGTCAACAAGATGGTACATATGGGAGTTTATTGCCAGTACATGTATTTAAAAGGTATTAGACAAAAGGGGATAAAATAAAAGATTACATTGGGCAAAAATTATTGGTATGAATGGGCTTACCTGAAATGCTAGATTTTAGTTGGTATTAAAGTACCTAAAATTGACTCTTTAAGTTTTGTCAATTGACTGGAACTTAGATTTCCAATGATTTACTCTTTTTTTAATATTTCTATTGAGAAATCTTCACACACATATAGTCCATCCATAGTATACAATCAATGACTCACAATATCATCACATAGTTGTGTATCCATCACCATGGTCATTTTTAGAAGATTTGCATCACTCCAGAAAAAGAAATAAAAAGAGAAAAGAAAAACGCATACATCCCATACTCCTCATCCTTCCTTGTCATTGACCACTAGTATTTCAATCTACCTCAATTTTTTAATCTCTTATCCCTCTATTATTTATTTATATTTTATCCTTATTTTTTTACTCATCTGTCCATACCCTGGATAAAAGGAGTATCAGACGCAAGGTTTTATCTTGTGAAAAAAAAGCTGCATAGCTATATCATTGTCTTCAAGAATCATGGTTACTGGAACACAGTTCAGATGTTTCAGGTACTTCCCTCCACCCACTCCAACACACCATAAATTAAAAAGGGATATCTATATGATCTATAAGAATAACCTCTGGGATAACCTCTCCACCCTGTTTGAAATCTCTCAGCCACAGAAACTTTATTTAGTCTCATTTCTCTCTTCCTCTTTTGGTCAAGAAGGCTTTCTCAAAACCATGATGCCTGTTCCATTCTCATCTTCAGGAGTCATTTCCCATGCTGCCAGGGAGATTTACACCCCTGGGACTCATATCTCAAGTAGGGGGGAAGGCAGTGAGTTCACATGCCAAGTTACCTTAGAGAGAGAGGCCACATATGAGCAACAAAAGAGGTTCTCTGGGAGTGACTCCAGCATAATTATAAGTAGGCTTAGCTTTTCTTTGCAAGAATGTTTCATTGGGGCAAATCCCAAGACTGAGGGCTCAGTCTATTGAATTGCTTGCAAGAATATCAGGAATTCTCCAAATGGAGAAGTTTGATATTTCTTCATTTATTCCCTGTCCCTGAATTGCACTTTGCAAATAATTTTTTATTCTCTGTCCGTATTACTCTGGGATAAATGGAGTTATCACACTGACCTGTACAAACCAACAACATCTTATGCCCTAATCAAGATTCCATGTAATTATGGTGGTCAAATAAACTGACCATACAAGTTAAATTACATAATGCAGTATACAAAATATGAATTCTGCACCAAATAAAATTCTCTCCCTTTGGTTTCACACAGAAGTTGAAGTTTTAAAATATGGATCATATCATCCTTTGCCTGTATTCTGATTTACCTTAGTCCTATCCAGATCAGATTCATTCATATTTCTATAAGTCTGATCACTTTTTCAACTTTTTAAACAGTTCTCATATAGAGTAATACTGATGTTCATAGTTTCAGTCCTCTAATTCTGAGTCTCGAGTCCAATGACTACTCTTAATAATGTCAAGATACCATAACTTCCATGACAATAATAGAGGAAGCAATCCACAGGCTTAGAGAAATGGAAATATTTGGAGCATATTTATTATGTGAAACCTCTCCATCCTTTTCCACCTATGTCTCCAAGAAACACTTAGAGGATGAATTTTTTACAGAAGCACTGAGAAATTCATTGGTAGCAACAGAATCTTTGAGATCTGGGATATAGGGAATGATACTCTCAGTGAAATCAACTTCTTGATTAATGGGACTTTGCTTAACCAACTCAACCAGACACTCAAGGTATCACTGACATTAGGGGTACTTTTTCCTGTACTCTAGGAGCAGCTCCAGCCCCCTGGATCCTACATATGCTGCTTCCCAAGGCACCAGGGGTAATAAGTTGTTTGCTTCTCTAATCAGGGATTTGGGGCTATACACCTCTAGGTCCTGTTTATGGCTGGGTAAAATCGTTCTGCCCTTGTATTGAAACTGCTGAACAGAAAGGTCTTTGTGCCACTGCAGTTTTCTCTTTGACCTTGGATCCTGAACTTTTGGGGCAGAAAGTGAGGATTCAGGTATCAGCACAAAGCAGAAAGGATCTGCACTCATATAACTAGCAAAGGTCAGAAGGGTCCCCAAATCTCTATAGCCCTGTGTGCACATGTGTGACTATCAGAGAAGTTAGAGGTGTGTGTGTGCATGTATTGTGTTGTTTGGGTTTGTCTATGTATGTGTAACTAACACACTGAATACGTTCACCTAGCAAGTTGGAAATTTCCTCTCAGCAATATGTGTGTTTATTTTACTTGCATTTATTATTGCTTGTATGCTATATGTAAGATTTCATTTGTTGTTTATGATTTGAATATTTATGACTGCGTGACTACAATTCATGTGGTATGTATTTGTATAGGTTAAATGTTAGTTCTCTGTGTTCAGCTGTGTTGTGCATATGAGATGGTATATTTTTGTGTGAGTTTTGCATGACTGTGTGTGAATTGATTCACGCCCTGACTGTATATTTACCTACGTTGTGTATAAGCCTGAATTCTGTAAATAACCTTTTGTCAATGTGTGTATTTTTGACAGTGTGTTGAATGTAACAAACTCGCACATTGATTTCCTTCACCCAGGAGACTGTAGGACAGACAAGGCTTCAAACCAAGATACAAACATTTGTGTGTATGTCTGTGTGTGTGCTTAACATTCTCACATTCTGTTTCTCCACTTGCCTGAGAGCAGAATCACATGGGCAGCTCCAAATGGGCTCACTTTGAAGATCAGTTGGGATCATCTTTATATGTGAATTATATACAATAGCAGGGTCCCTGGATGCTCAAATGTTTTTTACTCTTGCCCTCAATTTTGGTAACATAGTTTAGTAACCACGTGTTCATGTCTAGCATCACATGCATCTACATTCAATCTTTTTCATTTTTCTACCTAATAGCTTTGTGACCTCTTTATTGATCTCTCACAGTTTTGCTGTGAAATGAGAACAATAGTAATTGCTATAAGATATGGTCTGGAAGGTGCTTAAGAAAGTACTAATTACATAGTAAGCGCTGAGTAAATTGTAGCCTCATGGAGGTGGAAACACCCAACTCTACATCTCTTCACTGCACAGAATAGAATATTTGATATTAAGACATGAAAATTGGATCCATCTAAAGGCTCTCTCTCAACCTCCCAGGACACAGCTTCTTTATATTCCTGAAAATTTTTTCTGGCTACAAGGTGTAGAGTGAATGCACCACTCCTGTATTATTCCCTTCCCTTAAAATTGCAGCTCCATGGATTTATCAGGCATTGTGGGCTCCTGCAGAAAGTGTTTGAACTCCTGGGTTAAGTCTGACCTTGCAAGTGCCAGTGAGAAGCTAGTCCTCAGTGGGAGGATGAAGTCTCTGTCTCCTCCTGGTGCTCCATGAACTTAGACATGAACTAATGACCCTAAGCAATTCCCTGGTCTGCAACAAATATCTACCATTAGATATTTACACGACAGTGTTAACATCAAATTCCTCCCGCAAGCATATGGGTATTTTATCGTGTAACTTTAGTTTAGTCTTCCAAACCTCCATGGACAGCAATGGGAAGTTTTCTCTCTAGGGAAAAGATCATCAGAAAAGCCTGTCTTTGAGGAGAAGGAGGAGTTATAACAGAGAAGATAGGACTTCACAAATGTGTATGACTGCTGAATCACTATATTGATATTACTTTTAGCCTCTGGTGTTTTGGAGCAGCTAGAAGAAAAAACCTGAAGTTGTGGAATGGTAACCCATACCAAACTTTGAAATCTCTTTTGTAACTATTTGTTAAAACGTTCTTTGAAAATTATTGCTTTTTTTTTTTTTAGACAGAGAAGGAAGGAAGGATAGAAGGAAGGAAGGGAGGAAGAAAGGGAAACATCTTTAAACATTTTCTTATTTTATTATATTTTGTTTGTTTTGTTTTGTTTTTTACATGGGCTGGGGCCGGGAATCGAACCGGGGTCCTCCGGCATGGCAGGCAAGCACGCTTGCCCGCTGAGCCACCGCGGCCCGCCCTATTGCTTTTTTTAATTTTTGAATATATGTTCTATTTCACAATAAAAGTTAAAATATACATATATAAACTTACCTTTGAGACCAGGCTCCACCAGGCAATATCTATGTGACTTTACATGAGTGATTTCACTTTGCACATTAGTAAAACAAAAGAAAAAAATCATTGTCATTTCTACAACACAAATAAAAGATTGAGTGATTTGGTGAAACTGAAGGTATTTGATTGCTATTTGCAAACAGTAAAAGGCTGTAGAAATATGAATGAAGACAGTTATCTGAGCAGGAGGACTTTTTTAAGCCCTGAAATAGTATCTCACAAGATCTTGGCTCTTCTTCCAATCAAAGAGAAAGAGAAACAGTAGGGTCATAAGAGTAAAGAAGAAAACCATGAGGAAAAAGAGAAAGAATTGTGACTTAGAGAAGTCACTGATGTATGAACATACTCATTTCTTACTCCTTTTGCGTATGCATATAATGGAGTGTAAATAACACCCATTTCCCAGGGCTGTTGAGAAAAGTAAATGAGGCACTAGTGCAAAAATATATTTGTGTGGCATAAGTGCTCATTACATGTCAATTTTATCAGTGTTAAGGATCAATATTGGATAACTCTGATGGTTAATCAGATAACTCTGAATTCTAATAGATACCCCTAATCTTAGAGCATCTGCCAGTTCTCAGGTTCCAGGAACATATTCAGGGGTGTAAAATTTCAATTCGAGGCAATGGAAGCATGTGGAGATATAAAGAGATAGATGAATTGAAGTAAGGTTTATATCTTGGCAAATTTATGACCATGCATTAAGATAAGTTCTATTTGGGAATTCACCCCCATTGTCAGGACCTGGGCCCAGAAATTCCTTTGAGAGTGTGAGAGCACAGACAGGTTACCACAACTTCTAGGTCAGCATCCTGAATTTCTGCTGCCTATCATGTGATCCTGTTTTATTGAATTCTTAAATTTGATCGTGGTTTGATTTGTATACTTATCCTGTCATAAAAATAATTATTAAAATGTTTGTGTAGGTGGCTCAGTGGCAGAATTCTTGTCTGCCATGCCGGAGACCCCGTTTCTATTCTTGGTACCTGCTCATGAGAAAAAGAAAAAAATATATTTGTGTGCTTATTTTATGTAAGACACTTTTCTAAGATATTGACATTTATTATTCAGTTGATTCACTTAATACCCAAATGAATATACTATATTGGTATCTTCACTTTACAGAAGCACAAAATGAGGCTGAGAAAAATTCAGCTGCCTAAGTCAGGCAGCTGGAAAGTGTTGGGTCTAGAATCCCAACACATGGACTCTGGCTGCAGACTCACACTGTTGGTCTCCTTGGCCAGGTGCTCCTGAGGTGTTTATTCTTTTATCTTTAATTAATATCACAGTGCCTGGAATACTATTGTTTAAAAAAAAAGGAAGAAGAATGAATTAATTCTTGTTTCCGTTGAACGAATCATGTTAGGTGTTAGGAATGTTGCTTGCTGTGCTGTCTTGAAGCTGTTATGTAGTGCAGAAAAGGTCATGTTCTTTTAATCCATTCCTGTGGGTGCAGACCTATTGTGGGTCGGACGTTTGGCTGTGTTATTTCAGTTGAGATGTGTGTGCTTGTTTGAAAGGATGTGTGTACCCTTGAAAAGCCATGTTTTGCTCAAAATCTCATTTTGTAAAGGCAGCCTTTTCTACTAATTCCTATTCATTATTGTATGTTTGAAACTGTAATTAGATGACCTCCCTGGAGATGTGATTTAATCAAGAGTAGTTGTTAAACTGGATTAGGTAGAGGCGTGTCTCTACCCATTTTGGTGGGTTTTGATTAGTTCCTGAAGTCCTATAAAAGAGGAGATGATTTGAAGAATGAAGATGATTCAGAAAAAGCAGAGAAGAATGACAAAGCCACAAAAAGCAGAGAGAACCAGCCAGCAACCTTTGGAGATGAAGAAGGAAAATGCCTCCCAGGAAGCTTCATAAAACAGGATGCCAGAAGAGAAAGCTAGCAGATGACATCGTGTTTGCCATGTGCCCTTCCAGCTGAGAGAGAATCCCTGACTGTGTTCACCATGTGCCTTCTTATTTGAAAGAGAAACCCTGAACTTCATTAGCCTTCTTGAACCAATGTATCTCTCCCTGGATGCCATAGATTGGACATTTCTATAGACTTGCTTTAATTGGGACATTTTCTCAGTCTTAGAACTGTAAACTTGTAACTTATTAAATTCCCCTTTTTAAAAGCCATTCTGTTTCTGGTATATTGCATTCTGGGAGCTAGCAAACTAGAACAATGTGACCCACCCCATTCAAGGTGGATCTTAATCTTTTTTCTGGAGCACTTTATATTTATAAAGGATAGAAAAGGCTGAGAGAGCTTGGGGAGAAAAGCACTGGAGAAGCTAAGAGAGGAAACAGAGGAAGCCACTGGAACTATAATTGAAGGCAACAAAATCCAGAAGTAAAGGACCAGCAGACACTGGCCATATATCTCCCATGTGACAGAGGTATCCCAGATGTCAGCAACCTTTCTTCAGGGTCCAGGTATCACCCACTGATGCTTTAATTTGGACATTTTAATGTCCTAAGAGCTATAAATTGTCCATTAATAAATCTCCACTGTAAAAGCCAACCCATTTCTGATATATTGCATTGCAGCAGCTTTAGCAAACCAAAATACTTGCTTTGAGAAGACTACATGATAATAGAACTCCAGACATTCTTATTTCCCAGGAGAAAATAAGGCTTTACTGTGGTAGCCATAAAACACTTTTACGCTGCCTGAAATTTCTCACTTCTCTCCATCCCAGCAGAGAGAAGGGCAGCATGAGGTTGGAGAATCAGGGCAGTGTGTCTGAATTCTTCCTCCTGGGGCTCCCCATCCATCCAGAGCAGCAGGGTGAGTTCTTCTGCCTCTTCCTGGGCATGTACTTGGCCACGGTGCTGGGGAACCTGCTCATCATTCTGTAATCAGACTGGACTCTCGCCTCCATACCCCCATGTACTTCTTGCTCAGCCACTTGGCCCTTACTGATGTCTCTTGCTGATATGTCATCCTAGCTAAGATGCTGATAAACATGCATTCTCAGGATCAACCCATCTCCTATGCAGGGTTTGTAACCCAGCTATATTTTAAATATTTTTGGTTGTATTGATAACCTTCTTGCAGTGATGGCATATGGCAGGTATGTGGCCATCTGTCACCCTGTACACCACACCACCGTCATGAGAGAAAGACTGTGTTCCTCACTGGTGGTTGGGTCCTGGTCATTCTCACGTAGCAGTGCAGTGCCCCACACCTTCTCCCTGGCCCGGCTGTCCTTCTGTACTGTTAACACAACCCCTCATCTCATTGGTGATCTTGTTGCTCTCCTCAAACTGTCCTGCTCAGGCGCCTCCCTCAACGAACTGGTCATCTTCACTGTGGGGATGTTGGGGGTCATCACACCACTGGCTGGCCTCTTGTGTCCGCATTGGGATCTAAATCCTGATGGTTCCCTTTTCCAAGGGAATCTGCAAAGCTTCAGCCCTCTGTGGCTCCCGTCTCTGTCTGGTATTTCTGTTTTATGAGACAGTCATGGTACTGTGCATTTTCCCGTCATGACACAACTCCATTGAAATGACACAATTTCTTCAGTGATATACACAGTGGTCATCCTATGATCAACCCCTTTGTCTACAGCCTGAGGGAAAGAGACATGAAAGGGGCTCTGGGGAGACTTTTCAGAAGGGAGATAGTTTTCTCCATTATAATCATCCCATCCTATCATTTCTTATTTCACCAAACGGCACTGTCAGGGATTCTTCCTTGAAAAGCTATGCAGGCGAAACCTTTCTGCTGGTACTTATCCCACCTCCCTGTTGGATCACTTGCTTTGGAAGTTCTTCCTGTCACCTCCCCCTACACCCGCTGAGATTATCCAAACCTCCAGGCACTGACACCATGGAATGATGCTTGTTGTAACCATCTGTGTCTTTGGACAAAATTCTTTTTCCTTTAGCTGTATTGTATGTCTCTTTATTTTTCCATAAGCCTCAAAATCTGACCAGACAGCAACACATTATCTCAGTTGTCTTCAAAGTGCCAAACATCTTTTAAGTCAGGAGTGGGAATTATCATCCTTAACAATTGCAGTATTGCCTTATATACATGAAAAGACAAAAAAAAATGCTGGCTTTTGTTTATGTTTCCCCTTCAAGGAAAAAGAAATTCTAACTGCAAATTTCTTTGCTACTTTGATTGTTAAGTATTTTTGGTAAACTGTATCTTCTTATCCTTTATGTTTCTGATGCCATCGTTGGAGAGTCTTGGAAACGTCAAATGTGATGTGGTTTGGAGATGGTCATTGCCTTTAGTAGTGTTTATGTGGACTTCGTATGAGTTTGTATCAATGTTGGTGAGACCTAGTGAGGTAGATAACTAAGATACTCATAAAATGTCTGTATGAAAATGTATGATAGTCCATACTTTAGCAAACGGTTCCTTAGTTTCTCTCTCAATTTTTAAAGCATTTTTTTCAGACCTAAAAATTTCAATGTCACTCCTCAAATTTAAAGTAAGTAAAGTCAGGATGCTGTCATACCTAATGGAGTAGCTGGTTAATTATGAGCTTGTGTTTCTTGTGGTTTCTTAAAATTTAGACACAGTGCAACGCTTTGGCAGGTGATTCTAACAAGGAGCCTGGGTTGAGAACACTTGTTCTAAGTGATTAAGATCCACACATGTAACACAGACGTGACTCAAGATGCATATTCTGAAAATAAACATCTGCATCTAAACTGGGAATTGTTATAGCATAAAACAGGGGGAAAATACTGCCAAACTTTTGCAACACAACTGAAAGAACCTCTTGTTCTTGGAAGCTCTGTAGAAACTGAAATTTAGACCAAAGATAAAGATTCATCCCTTGGTGAGTAATTAAAAGTGGCAGTTATGACTCAATCTATCCTTCGTTAGTGACTGAGTAGAAAAAATGTATTCTCCTAAAGGAAATAGCTCTGAAAAATTAAGCAAATGAAATCTTTCCCTGTTGAAGTTTGCTATGAAATACGTTGCTATGTAAAGTCTTCCCTAGTGTAGAAATTCCGCTGATTAAGATAAGGAGAGGGACATCTCAATGGAAATGCTTATCCAAGAGGAATTCAGCTTATTTTTTCTTTTAGTCTTATTTGGTTATAATTGACAGTTTTAAAGTGCTCAATTTGATGTGTTTTGAAACATGTAAATACCTATGAAACTATCACCACAATCCAGGTAATGAATATTTAGGACTTTTATGTTCTCTTGATAATTGACCCCCTTAAAACCAAGAAATGACAATCTTTATCCCCCTCCCAAGACCAGGGGCAGGCCAGGCCAATCACTCATGGTGGCTTTTGATTAGTAACTTTGGATTTCAGGGAACCTGGCTCTGAGGGAGGCCATTGTTGCAATGTGCTTCAAACAACGATGGCAGTAGGGGAGACTTCCAGATGTTGTGCTTCCTCGGGGCTATGGGTAAAAGTTAGTTGAAGGACTGCATTTTCTGAGCAGGCCAAGAAAGCTCAGCTTTGGGGAGACATGGAAGAAGCTCTTAGCACCCCACCCGTTCCTCTCCCCAGGCTACTTTGGAGGCAATCTTCGCTGTTTTAATCCAGCATCCATATTTTTATCAACAGTCTCTTCAAGGCAATCTAGGCTTTTTTGTATCAAGCACTTCACAATTCTTTCAGCCTCTGTATGTTACTCAATTCCAAAGCCATTTCCACAATTTTCAAATTTGCAATAGCAGCATGCCACTCTCCAGTAATCAAAATCTGTTTTACATTCTGTGCCAGTTTGAGAGGATGCATGTACCCTAGAAAAGCCATGTTCTAATCCTAATCCCATTTTGTAAAAGCAGCCATTTCTTCTAATCCTTATTCAGTACTGTATGTTTGAATCTGTAATTAGATCATCTCCCTGGAGATGTGACTTAATCAAGAGCGGTTGTTATGCCGGATTAGGTGGAGACGTATCTCCACCCATTTGGGTGGGTCTTGATTAGTTTATGGGAGTCCTATAAAAGAGGAAACATTTTGAAGAAAGTGAGAGATTCAGAGAAAGCAGAGAATGCTGCAGCACCACGAAGCAGAGAATCCACCAGCCAGAGACCTTTGGAGATGAAGAAGGAAAATGCCTCCCAGGGAGCTTCATGAAACGGAATGCCAGGAGAGAAAGCTAGCAGATGATGCCATGTTTACCATGTGCCCTTCCAGTTGAGAGAGCCCTGGCTATGTTTGCCATGTGCCTTCTCACTTGAGAGAGAAACCCCGAACTTCATCGGCCTCCTTGAACCAAAATATCTTTCGCTGGATGCCTTTGAATGGACATTTCTTTAGACTTGTTTTAATTGGGACATTTTCTCAGCCTTAGAACTGTAAACTAGCAACTCATTAAATTCCCCTTTTTAAAAGTCATTCCATTTCTGTCATATTGCATTCTGACAGCTAGCAAACTAGAACACTTTCCTAGGGTGCTGTAGTACATACCATAGTGTGGGTAAAGTTAGACAATGAGAATTTATTCACTCACAGTTTTGAGGTTAGGAAAATGTCCAAACCAAAGCATCATTAAGCCAATGCTTTCTTCCCAAAGACTGTGGCATTCTGGGGCTGGCTGCTGTGATGCTTTCCTTCTTCTCCCACAGAGTAAGCATGTAACCATGTTTTCTAGTCTATTCCTTGTCTTCCAGATTCCATTTCTGCTTCTTTCTCTCTGTAGCATTCTCTCTGTCATGTCTGAATTCGTTATAAAGGCTC
The DNA here is from genome assembly GCF_023851605.1 of Tamandua tetradactyla. Taxonomy (NCBI): domain Eukaryota; kingdom Metazoa; phylum Chordata; class Mammalia; order Pilosa; family Myrmecophagidae; genus Tamandua; species Tamandua tetradactyla. The sequence goes on from NC_135328.1 coordinate 43,830,916, forward strand.
CAGCAGTAGGATTAAAACTTATAGTGAATGGCCTGTCCACACACACCTGAACTGAATTAACCTCATAAAATTTATTATTTACAATGGATTAACACCAAAAGGGATGGATTATATATAAGATGTTTTTTCTGGGGTATAGCCTCAAACTACCACATACAAAGGCTTGTCTGCAGAAAACTACTAAACATTGCTTTAAAAAATCAAAGAAGATCTTATAAATGAAAAACTAAACATTATTAAGATGTCAGTTCTACACAAAGCAATTTATAGATTCAACACAATCCCATTGAAAATTCCAACAACCTCCTTTGCAGAAATGGAAAAGCCAATTATCAAATTTATATGGAAGGTAAAGGGCCCCAAATAGCCAAAAACATCTTGAAAAGGAAGAATAAAATAAAAGAACTCACATTTCCTGATCTTGAAACTTATTACAAAGTCACAGTAATAAAAACAGATGATAGATACATAGACCAATGGAAGCTAATTGAGAGCTCAGAAGTCACCCCTCACCTTTATACCTAACTGATTTTTGAGAAGGGGGCAAAGACCATTCAAATGGGAAAGAACAGTCTTCAAATAATGCTGGGGAAACTGGATCTCCACTTGCAAAAAATATATATAAAAAAGAGGAATCCCCTATCTCATACCTTACACAAAAGAATCAACTCAAAACAGATCAAAGACCTACATATAAGAACTAGAACTATCAAACTTCTGGAAGGAAACAGGGAAGATTATCTGGACATAATGTTAGACAATGGTTTCTTAGAGTTTCCACCCAAAGTACAATCAACAAGAGAAAGAAAAAAAAAAACCCAGATAAATGGGACCTCATCAAAATTACAAACTTTTGCACTTCAATGTTTTCAAAGAGAAAATATTTGGAAAGCACATACTGATATAGGTTTAATATTCAGACTACATGAAAAATTCCTTCAACTTAACAACAAAAAGACAAAACCTATAAAAGATGGGCAAAAGGCTTGAACTGATACTCTCCAAAGAACACAGAGAAATGGCAAGAAAGCACATGAAAAGATGCTCAACATCATTAGTCATCAGAAAAGTGCAAATCAAAACTACAATCAGATACCATTTCATACCCATTAGAATGGCTACTGTTAAAAAATGGAAATTACAAATGTTGGAGAGATGTGGAGAAAAGGGGCATGCATTCCTTGTTGATAGGGGAATGTAAAATAGTGCAGCCTCTATGGAGACCAGTTTGGCCGTTCCACAGGAAGTTAATAATTCTATAATTATAGAATTACCATATGAATTGGCAATCCCAGTAATAGGAATATACCCTAAAAAGTGGAAAGCAGGGACTCAAGTAGATATTTGCACACTGATGTTCATAGCGGCATTATTCACAATTGTCAAAAGATGGAAAAAGCCCAAGTGTCCATCACCCAATGAGTGGATAAACAAAATGTGATATACGCATACACTGAAATATTACTCAACTGTAAAAAGAAATGAATTCCTGATACATGTGACAGACAACATGGATGAACCTTGAAGACATCATGTTAAGTGAAATAAGGCAGACTCAAAAGGACAAATATTGTATGAGCTTAATGATAAGAAGTAATTAGAATAAGCAAACTTATAAAGTCAGAATCTAAAATATAGGTTACCAGGGGACAGGGTGAGGATAGGAAATAGGAAGGTAAGGCTTAAAATGTACAGGGTTCCTGTTTGGTATGATGAAAGTGTTTTGGTAGTGGATAGTGGTAATAGTAGGTCAACACTGAAATTTACAGCACTGAAATATAATATCTGAATGTGACTAAAAGGAGGAAATGTTAGCGTATATAAATGGTGACAGAATAAAAGTTTTTAAAAATTCTGTCGAACTACACTTTATAAGCAGTGAATCCTAAGTTAAACCATGACTATAGTTAATAGTACAAATATAAAAATGTGTGTCCTTCCATTGTAATAAATATTCCACACCCATGCAAGGCGCCTGTCATGGTCAGGTTCATGTGTCCGTTTGGCCAAGTTGTGGTCCCTGTTTGTCTGGTTGGGCAAGTGCTGGCCTGTCTGTTGCGATGAGGACATTTCATAGAATTAGATCATGATCACTTCAGCTGCATCCACAGCTGATTCCATTTGTAATCAGCCAAAGAGGAGTGTCTTCTGCAATGAGTGATGCTTAAGCTAATCACGGGAAGCCTTTTAAGGAGGATTCAGAAGCGACAGGCTCTATTTATTCCTGCTTTGGCTGGCAAGGCTCTCCTGTGGAGTTCGTCCAGACCTTCCGTCGGAGTCCTCGGCTTCACAGCCTGCCCTGCGGATTTTACACCCTGCATTCCCGCGGTCACGTGAGACACTTTTATTAATTTTCTATTTGCAAGTGTTTCCTATTGATACTGTTTTTCTAGAGAACCCTAACTAATACGGTGCTACTAATAGGGAAAAGAAGTGGACCATTAAATTTTAGGTAATTTTGAATCGCTTATTTTCTAGAGTTTATCTAAAATACGTGATTTTTATATATCTAATTTCCCCTGTACTTCAAAATCCTCCTTAGGGGATCTTTTCTGTTCATAAGGAAAGCACAAGAGTAAGAATTATAGTGAGAATACCTGTAGAAGCAGGAATTCTGCCATAAGGATGTTATGAATTTGATACATATAAACCCTGAAAATCTGTTCTGTAACTACTGGTTGAAGAGTGCTTTGAAAATTACTGCTTTTTTTCTTTCTTTGCTTTGTATATATGTTACATTAAGCAATTTTAAAAGTTTAAAAAAATTAAAAGTAAATTAAAAAAAGGTTAGACACAAAGTTTTTACCAAAAAAATCGAAAAAAAACTTGAGAAGCAAGGAAGATGCCACTCATATGATTAAACATGTGTGCTTCTGAGCAGTGTCTTGGGTTCTCCAACCATGCGAGGCATATGCTAGGAAAGAGCTACATTACTATGGACTCAACAATCACTGACCCTGGAATACAGACTAAACAAAGTGGTCTTCTTTCTCAAAATGTCTAAAGGAGGGAGTGTCTACGTGAAGGGTTTGTGAGACATTCAAGGCAACATTATCCATTTGCATTTGTGTGACTTGGTCACCAGTCAGAAGGACTTCCAGACATTATTAACTGGACTGATTCGTATTGTTTTGGAGATTTATCAGCATTTAATCTCTATTCATTATTATGTCCATAAATAAAGCTACTCTTTATGCATTCAACAGATAAGATAACCAAAATAAAATAAAACCTAGAAAAATGTATTTCTTAATTAATGCTAATATTTCAGTTCTTATGTAGGATTTTTTTCCACTTTGTACTGATTTCTTGCAATTTCTTTTCCTTATGTTTTCCTCTGATTTGCCAGTATTTGGGGATTTGAGGAGCCAGATTTCAAGCAGCGTATTGATGTCAGCATGCTATACCTGAATGTCGGTATTCAGTATTGTTGCACTTACTGTTCAATTCTCTCATTTTATTCATATTTCAGTGGCATGAAGATTAATTATTTGACAAACTAGTCATTCTGGTGATTGATTTTCCATCAATTTTTAGCTTCCTTTAGTAAAGTACCTGGTATATATTCAGTAAATGGCAGCTATTATTGGTTAAGAATATTTTGATCAGAAAATCAATTCAGAGATTTAGTTCACAAGTCAATCTGTGATTTGAAAACTATATCATCTAAAGTAAAAGAACCCAGTCCAGAGCATGGAACAAAGCTTATGTGTAATTCTGTGAGTTATTTCTTCCTCAGCCTAGATGAAAGGGGACGAGGAAGGACAGGTGCCGGGGTGGTTACCACCTCCCAAGGTTTGGCCTATAGACCAGGTCTCAATTTTTTGCCTTGACTCAGTTTTTCCTTCCCTCTTAGTAGGAACCGAGGTATTGAGCCCCTTCTATGTGCCCAGGTCTGTGTTAGGCAGTTGGAGAAAGAGAAAAGCAAACCAAACCCCTCTTCACTTGACATGCTTACAGCTTTTAAGGGCAGAGCTAATGAGCCTCACTTGTGTTCAAGTTGGTTCAGGATCTTGGATTAGGAGGGAGAGCCTTGAGCAGGACCCAGAATAGCAGATATTTTAGAGAGTTTGAGAGTTAGCAGAGGCACCATCCCAGAATTTACAGTGGTGGCAAGCAGTGGCTGGGTGAACGCTGCGGGATGATATGGCAAAATGTAAATTTCATTGATTAGTTATTTTTCTGTGTGTTTAGTAAGTTCTTTGAGTGTGAGGTTTCCATCTCAGATAATGAAAAGTTACTTAAAAGATTCTTGTTCTAGTGAATTATTTTTTATTAAAACACCATTACAATATTTGTTGCTTTTGTACATACCATTCTTACGATACTTCTTTTTAGAATTATAACTGCATGTTCAAATATACATTACAGACCAAGAAAAGTCATTTTTTTGTTGTTTGCAAGTCAATTTTTGTTCTATTATTCAATAATCTTCCACCTTAGGCAGAGTGCATGTAATCATTTTTTTAGCTTGTTTTTTATTGTGAGAAATAACATATATACAAAAAAACAATAAATTTCAAAGCACACCACAACAAATAGCTGTAGAACAGTTTCAGAGTTTGGTATAGGTTACAATAACAAAATTTTAGCTTTTACTTCTAGCTGCTCCAAGAAAATTGTTTTTTTATGGAAACCTCACCTTTTCATGACACCTTCTTGGACCATCCTATTTAAATTTGAGCTGTTCCTTCACAGTCTTTATACCCCTTCACTGCTATATTTTACTCCATGACACTTTCACTAATACCATGTCATTCATTTCACTGTTTTGATCTTTGTGTTTTTGTCTGGTTGTGTATTGATTTGATTTTTTTTCTTCCTCCCCTTGGAATGTAAACCATAACTGATGAAGTATTTTTGTCTATTTTACTCCCTGCTCTATCCCACAGTCTAGATTAGTGTCATATTTATGAAGTCCTTAATAAATATTTATTGAAAATAATAAGTAAATAAACAAATGAATAAATTCATTTAATAATTGCCAAACACTTTTTAAGGGTCCTGATATTTTAAAAATTAGTGGTCATCATCCCTACCGTTTATTAAGTGTTTGCATGTCCCAGGCACTGATAAGAACTTTCATGTGGATTTTCTCATTTAATCATTACAACAACCTCATGAGGAAGGTTCTGTCATTATTCTCACTTTACACTTGAAGAATCTGAACATTGTCAGCTGAATTAAATTACTTAGGAGCTCACAGCTAGTAAGTGACACTCAATTCAAGACATAGCTTTGTTATAATCCCATGGGGTTTCTCTTCTGAACAAGGCAAAGCCCCTACCCTACAGAGCCCTTCATGATAGTGGGGAGAATTGCAATCTTTTGAGGAAATATGGGAGCCTTGCTCCATATTATACCTATAGTCTTACTCAACTACTGTGTATCCTTAAGAATTGCCAAGAGTTCTGTGGCCCCAGCTGCCATCCACCTGGAACCAGTCAGGCAGAGAGAAGCCCAGGGTGTCACTGACTTCAGAGACGTCTTCCCCAAGGACCTCAGTGGCTCAGCCCGTCTCGCCCCTGCTCAGGCTCTCCCTAAGAGATCAGCAGGAATTTGTTCAATAGACCCATGTTGGCTCTTTGTCAAGGATCTTGGGTGCTTTTTCACCTGTGTCTTCCTGCTGTCTCTAAAATGAAATCCTCCTGCCCTAGGTTCCTTTTCTGGTAAACAGACATTCAAGTCTGTAAAAGTCCTCAGGCTCCAGAAGCTGCATCTCATTCTTTGGATCCCGAGTATCTTGGACAGAAAGAGAAGACTCGGGTAACAGCCCAGAGCAGATGGTAGCTGAGCTTATAAAGGACCAATACAGGTCACAAGGGCCAGTATCCTGCCTCAATAAATGGGTGTGTGTGTAAACGTGAGATAGGTGTGTGTGTTGTGTGTATATCTACGTGTGTCACTGACTCACACGTGGGACATCTCTACCTAGATGTGTAGCGATCAGGCAGGTGCTAGAAATCCCTTCTGAACAATTCCTGTGCTTTAGTGGTTATGCCAACATTGTTTACGTATTGTTTGTGTGATTCTGTGTTACAATTTGAATATTTGAGTGCCCATATACAAATGCTGTTAACTATTTTTGTTGCTCTTTTTGTATTTTGAATGTCTTGAGTATGTGGTGGTATGTTTATTTATGAATTGTGTGTGAATTTTTGTGAAACAGATTTGTATATACCCTGACCATCCTCGTCTTGGACGTGCATATGAGAAAGGATGGAAAATCACCCTTCAACAGTGTGTGTGTGTCTCTATGGCCCTGTGGGTGGGTGGTATGAGAGAGAGACAGACAGACAAGCAGACTACAGGTATATAAGTGTACACGTGTCCATATTGTGTGTACCAAACTCACACTTTGATTAAATTCACCTAGAAGGGATAGGGGAAAAGCAAGGACTTGACATATTACAATATGTGCGTGTTTGCCTGTGTATGAAACAGCCTCACTTTCTGACATTTCTGTTAACTCAGACCAGAACCCAGTCAAGAATCTTCAAATTGGCTCCTCTTTAAGCCTTGTTGGGGCCATTGGACTATGTGAGTTGAATTTTCCAACAGTGCCCCTAAGTCCATAAATATTTCTTACTTATATTTTTACTAGTACATTTCCTAATATAACTTATGTGGACAGCTTAATTGAACATCATAAGTATATGGAACCTTGAATAGGGCATGAGATATAATATGTTTTTTAGTCAAGAAATGTGATGGCTCCCACTTCATTCTTCTTTCTCAAGATGTTTTTAGCTATTTGAGGCCCCTAATCCTTTCAAATAGAAGTAATAATTAGCTTTTTTTATTTCTGTGAAATAGTCTGTTGGAATTTTGATTGGTATTGCATTGAATCTGTACATCAATTTGGGAATAATTGGCATCTTAGCGACATTTAGCCTTCCTATCCATGAACATGGAATTTATTCAGGTCTTCCTTCATATCTTTAGCAATGTTTTGTAGTTTTCTGTGTACATGTCCTTCAGATCTTTGGTTAAGTTTATTCCTAAATATTTGATTCTTTTAGTTGCTAATGTAAATGAAAATTATTTTTATTTACTCCTCAGATCACTCATTACTAGCATATAGAAACATCATTGATGTTTTTTTGTGCTGACCTTGTATCCTCCTACTTTGCTGAATTTGTTTATCAGCTCAAGTAGCTTTGTCCAGTTTTCAGGTTTTTCTAAACATAGGATCATGTCATCTGCATAGAGAGACAGTGTCCAATTTGGATGCATTTTATTTCTTTTTCTTGCCTAATTGTTCTAGCTAGAACTTCTAGCACAATATTGAAAAGCAGTGGGCATCCTTGCCTTGTTTCTGATCTCTGAGGGAAAGATTTCAGTCTCTTATCATAGAAAAAGGTGTTAGCTGTGCACTTTTTGTATATGCCTTTTTTTCATGTTGCAGAAGTTTCCTTGATTCCTACTTTTTGAATTGTTTTCATCATAAGATAATGCTGAACTTTGTCAAATGTTTTATATGCATCGATTGTGATGAGAATGTGGGTTTTCCTTTTTCGTTTGCTAATGTAGTGTACTACATTAATTGATTTTCTATTATTGAACCATCCTTGCATACTTGAGATAAAACCAACTTGGTCATGTTGTACAATTCTTTTAATATGTTGTTGAATTTGATTTGCAAGTATTTTGTTGAGGATTTTTACATCTATATTTGTTAGAGAGATTGGTGTGAAATTTTCTTTTCTTGTAGTATCTATATCCAGTTTTGTTATTAGGGTAATGTTAGCGTCATAGAATGTGTTAGGTAGTGCTACCTCTTCTTCAACTGTTTGGAAGAGTTTGAGCGGGAATGGTGTTAATTCTTGAAATGCTTAGTAAAATTTTCCTATGAAGCCGTGTTTCTGGGCCTTTGCTTTATGGTAAGTTTTTTGATGACTCACTCAATCTCTTTACTTGTGATTGGTTTGTTGAGGTCTTCCATTTCTTTTTGCATCAGTATAGGTTGTTTGAGTGTTTCTAGGAAGTTAACCATTTCATCTAAGTTATCTATCTTGTTGGCATACAACTGTTCATAGTAATCTCTTATGATCTTTTTTATTTCTTCAGTATTCATGGTAATGACCCTTTTTTGTTTCTGATTTTATTTATTTGTAGCTTCTCTCTTTTCATCTTTGTCAGTCTAGCTTCTAGCTAAGAGTTTGTCATTTTTGTTGATCTTCTCAAGAACCAACTTTTAGTTTTAGTGATTCTTTACATTGTTCTTTTATTCTCTATCTTATTAATTTCTGCTCTAATCTTCATTATTTCTTTCCTTCTGCTTGCTTTGGGGTTACTTTGCTGTTCTTTTTTTTTTTTTTGCCTTGGTTCTCCAGTTGTCCAGTTAAGTCATTGGTTTTTAGCTCTTTCTTTATTTTTAGCGTAGGAATTTAGGGCTACAAATTTCCCTTTCAGCTCTGGCTCCAGCCAGGTAATCTAGGAATTTAATCCTCAGAAGCATCTTTTAGCTAATTACAGGTGGAAGTTGGTGGTTAATTACCTTAGCTCTCTTGCACCATGTGTGGGACATCTCTGGTGCATGTTCTAAGAGGGCTGTTTCTCAGAAGTCCCCCTTTGAGACCAAGTCTCAGTTGTGCTAATGGTAACTTATTCATTAGCACAGCCTGTAATGACCCCCTTGTAAAGACTACCTTCTCTTCAATTCTCACATCTCTTCCCTCTCCTTTACTGATTCTTCCTGGAATTACCTCCCTAATAAGCTATTTGTACTCAAACACTTACTTCAAGATCTTCTTCTAGAGGAGCCTAACTTAAATACTAAGTTCAGGAAGTTGTCTTAAAACCCTCAGGATAGGATTCTGGTTTTGCATCACTTTCTGGCCAGAGAGCAAGTGAATCTATTGATGGTGTTAAGTGGAGTGGAGAAGCATCATAATTATTATGGACTGGGTTGATGTATAGGTAGAAAGGGAAGCATTGCCTTGTGCAATCAATGTAATACTTTGAAAGATATTGGGGCAATAATAATTATAAGAACTGTGGAGCTGGTTGCCTATTATTATTGTCCATAGAAACTCAAAGTGAAAAAAAATGACAGGCCCAGGTCAGTCAAGTAGCAATTCAGGACACTGTGAAATCCAGTAAGTTCACATAGTATTTAAAGAGACCCTCATTTTCTGTTTCAGGTGGATGGACTGTGCAGAAAACCAGACATAAGATTAGTCAAAGGGGTGAAATAGTTATGCCTGGCAAATATTCTGTCAATGACATGATAAAGCGACCTTAATTTGGGGACAAAAGACTCTGCTATGCTCTTTGTTCTCACCATTTCTGAATATGTCAACAACTTCTGACACGAAGCACCAGCAACCCTCTGCCTGGAAAAATGTGTTTGGCTCATGCCTTTTTTCCCTGGGAAAAGCACTCAGTATTTGATGGATGGGAGTTGATGGTTATATATCCCACCTTCTTCTCCAGCTAGTAAACAATCTGAGGTGTGTCTTATACTGATTCCAAAACATCTCCTGGAAAACTGGGCCCCAGTTGATGACAGTGGTAACCTGCTTAATACCATCCTTTAACATCTGCCTTCCTTCTCTGTCTCACTCTAGTTCCCTAGGCTGTATTCTGTATCTCTCCAAAATAAAGTCCTTGCACTCAAATAGTTTTCTTAGGGTTTGCATTCATGTGTGGGATCCTTCTTGGATTCTGAAGTACTGATATTGCCAGGATGTGGATTGGGTGAAAAGTCCTGTTGACACAGAGACATTGTTTAAAATTGCAGTCATTATGAACCAGCTGCCATACTTAAATTTTAAGGGTATGTTATCTAATTTAGCTCTGGCAACAGTCTTACAGGGAAGATATATTATTCTTATATGCATTTTATAGAGGCAAAGCTAATGTTCAGAGAGATAAATAATTTGCATAAAACACACGTTCATTACATGGAAAGATCATAGATGTATTAAATTAAGGTCTCTCTCCATCTAGCATCTATAGGCTCAACCTTCCCAGTCTACCATCTCGTGAATGGCACAGTATCTCCCATAGTGGTGGAGGCACCTGCACGCTATCAGAGAGTGGTGGCATTTTGCCCCCAAGTGACATTTGGCAGAGTCTAGAAATATTTTGGGTTATTACACCTTAGGGAAATGCTCCTTGCAGCTAGTGGGTAGAAGCCAGGGATGTTGCTGAACATCATATATTTCATAGAAAAACACCCCATCCCCTGTTTCAAATAAAGAATTCTCAGACCTGGCCTGAGAAAACTTGCTATAGGCAGATGACTGTATCTACTTGGATGACTGGAAAAGGGCCAGTTTATATAACTCTATGTAATTATTATCAATGCCTCATTTCACTTTCAAAAACATTCCACTTGGGGCAACAAGTTATATGGTTATATGATCACTTCATCTATAAAGCATAGGCTTGTCACTAATATGTAAGCTCCATAGGGAACTTAGGAGTCTGTCATTTGCTTTTATATTCCAGTGGGTAGTCAGACCTTGTCCACAATTGAATAAGAGACTTTCTTGGGACAAAATCTGTTTGATCCTTAGAGTGTTATAGCTCTTTATTACTAGACTGAATTTATACTCCTTATTCATACTGAATGTTTAAGAAGAAAGTATGCAGACAATGCACTGATGTTTGTCCAGAAATTCACTATCTCCATAAGAATGGTTGTAATATACATTTGCTAGTGATAATCCACTTCTTAGTCCCTGTTATTTTCTGATCTTTTTCATCCAGAGCAGAAAAGATGGTCATGGAAAGAATCAGAGCAGGTTTTAGAATTCTGCCTCTTGGAATTCCCATCTGGCAAGGGCATTAAGGTGCATTATTCTCCCTGATCCTCAGGATGTACCTTTCCTCTCTGCCAGAGAATCTAGTTCATCAGGCAGGACTCTCACTGAAAGATACCCATGTCACGTGGTCTTCCTTGATGTCACTTTCTTTTCTGGCATCTTCCCTAAGATATTGGTGAATATGCGGATGCAATGCCAATTCATCTCTCATACAGGGTCGTTTTGCTGTTGTATTTTAAAAATATTCTTTGGTTGTCATTGGCTGCCTTACCCAGGGGGTCCTGCTCAGGCTAGCCTCATTGAGTTGATCATTGCAATTGCAGTGGAACTATTATTTGTCTTGCTGTTTATTGGCATCATAGTTTAACATGGCTAAACTGGGGCCACTATATTCAGTGTGTCCGCCACTGAATATATGCAAAGTCTTGTCTTTCAACAATTAAAATTACATTGTTGCTTATGTGATATTCACAGGGATCACCCCATGCTGAACCCTTTCATCTATTCTGTAAGGAACAGAGACATGAAAGGGGGTTGGTTTCTTAACAGCTTTATTGAGATATGGTTCATGTACCATGTGATTTACCCATGTGAAATGTACAATGCAATAGTTTTTAGTATACTCACAGACATGGCCAATGATCATCATATAAAATTTTAGAGCATTTTCATAACCTTGAAAGAAAAATCTGTGTAGCACTAGCTATCAGTCTTCCCCCAGAAACTCCCACCAGCTGTAGACAACCACTATTCTACTCTCCATCTCTATGAATTTCCTTGTACTGGACATTTCATATAAATAGAACCATATAATACATAGTCTTTTTGACAGATAACTTTCACTTAGCAAATTGTTCTCAAGGTTCAGCCATGTTGTATAATGCATCAGTACTTCATTTCTTTTCATGGCCAAATGATATTCCATTGTTTGCACAATATACCACATTTTGTTTATCCATTCATCAGCAGATGGACATTTGGGTTGCTTCTATCTTTCAGCATTATGAATTATGCTGCTATAAGTATTCATATATAAGTTTCTGTACATACATATGTCTGAATTTATCATGTGTAGCTATCTAGGAGTGGAATTGCCATGTCATGTGGTAATTTTATGCTTTATTATATGAAGAACTGCCAGACTGCTTTCCAAAGTGGCTGAAACATTTACATCCCAACTAGCCTTGTATGAGAGTTCCAGTTTTTCTACTTTCTAGAAAACATTTGTTATGATCGGATTTTTTTCACTCAAGCAATCCCATAGGTGTAAAGTGTTATCTTATCATGGCTTTGATTTACATTAACCTCTTAACTAATGACATTGAGCATCTTTTTATGTGCTTATTCATCCTTTGTCATATCTTCCATGGAGGAATATCTATCCATATCCTTTGTACATATTGTAAAAATAGCATTTGTTTTTTTATTATTGAATTTAGTAATTCTTTAAATATTCCAGTGATACCAGTTCTCTTCTTTTATTTCTTTGGAAGAATTTGTGAAGAATTGGTATTAGTTCATCTTTAAATATTTGGCCGAATTCAATGTGAAACCATCTGGAGCTGGGTTTTTATTTGTAGGTAGTGTTTTGATCACTAGTTCCCTCACTTTACTTGTTATAAGTTGATTCAGATTGTCTATTTCTTTTTTTATTCAGTTCCAGGAGCTTTTGTATTTGCCAGGGAGAATTTATAGGGGAAATATTTTTTGCTCAAAAGAAAATAACCCACTTGTATTCATAGAAGAATCAGTTATACTAACAACATTGATTTCTTGAAAAATTATGCAGATAACTATCTTTGCTTTTTACACCTTTTCAAGTTTCCTTTTAATATTCCTTTCTAGTCTGTGTCATCTATAGAACTGAAATGAACAGCAATAAATGTTTTAATCAGCAATCTCTAAAGCATTGGATTTATTTTCATGTATAAGGAATTATTATTCCAAAGTGGTGAAAGCACATCCTTATTTCCTTATCTTGCTGTGGAAAATTAAACACTTTATGTTTAGCCCTCCTTTCATAATTACACATGTAAGAACTGATGTTCTCACTAACTTAAGAAGTGACACATTTTTATTTTATGTTGGTGTGATGTTAATTTCATGTGTCAACTTGGCCAAGTTATGCTGCTCACCGGTCAAGCACTGGCCTGATTGTTAGTATTTAAGTAAGCACTGTATCGATTGTTATTGTAAGGACAGTTCCTGTACTTAATTCACCAGTACATTGATTGCATCAATGGCTGATTACGTGTACGATCAACTGAAGAGATCGCCTTCAACATTGAGAGAAGTGTCAAACAATCAGTTGAAGGCTTTAAAAGGAGAAGTGTCATGTGGGAGACCTGGGTTCGATTCCTGGACCATGTACACCAAAAAAAAAAAAAGAAAAGAAAAGAAGTGATTATTTCATTAGTCAGAACAGAGAATTTCTACCTCTGCTTTAGTCAATCAAACTGTTCTAGGGAACTCGTCAAAAACCTTCATCGGGATTCCCAGCTTGTGACCTGCCTTATGGAATCCCTGCAACCCTGTGAGACAATTTATAAAAATATCATATTTATAGATATCTCCTATTGTTTCTGTTTCCCTCGAGAATCTTGATTAATACAGCTTTGGTACCAGTAGTGGGGTGCTGTGGTTGGAAATACAAAAATGTGGAAACATATCTGGTTTTGGGTAATGTGTAGAGGCCGCAATAACTGTGAGGTGCTTGCTAGAAAAATCTAGATTTCTTTGAAGAGATTCTTGGTAGAAATACGGATGCTAAAGATACTTCCTATGGCGACTTAAGAGAAAATGACAAATTTGTTATCGGAAATTGTAGGAAAGGCCATCCTTTGTTTTAAAGTGGCAGATAATTCTCAATACATTTAAAAGGATTCCAGTAATACAAAGCATGTATTCTGACCACAATGCAATTAGAAATCAACAACAGAAAGTCTCTGGAAAGTTCCTTCAAATAATTTGAAAACAAGATAAAATAACAAAGCATTCTTTAAGTCAAAAAAAGAAAATTAGAAGTTATTTAAACTGGATAAAAACAAAACACAACTTATCAAAACTTGTGGGATACCATGATGTACTTAGGGGAAATTATATAGCACTTGTTTTCATTTCCTAGGGCTGCCATAGAAAAGTATAATAAATTGGATAGCTTAAAACAAGAGAAATTTACTGTCTTACAGTTTTAAAGGCTAGAAATAAAAAAAGTATCTAAAGGATCATGCTCTCTCTGAGCTTGTTTTGGAAGAATCTGTTTCATGCCTCCCTATCTTCTAGCAGTTATTGGTAAAACTTGAGTTTCAATCTACGCCTCAGTTGTCACATGGTACTCTCCCCTGTGTCTCTCTCTGTGTATCCAAATTTGTCCCTCTTATATGGACCCAGCCTAATTCAGCTTGGCCTCATCTTAACTACTCACATCTTTAAAGACCTTATTTCCAAATAAAGTCACAAACACAGGATTTTAGGAATTAGGACTTGTCTCTCAGGGGGACACAATTGAACCCAAAACTGCACTTACTTATGCCTCTATTAGTAAAGAAAATAGATCTCCAATCAATGACCTCATATTCTTTAAGATGCGATGAAGAACAAATTACAGCCAAAGTAAACAGAAGAAAGGAAAGAATAATGATCAGAACAGAGATCAACAAATTAGAAAAGAGAATAATAAAGAAACCTAAATGAAACAAAAAGATCAGTGAAATTGATAAACCACTAATGTGACTGATGAGGAAAAGAAGAGAGCAGACCCAAATTACCAATATCAGATGTAAGAGTGGTGTCATTGCTACAGATGCCACAGATATTGACAACTAACAAGGGAATATAAGGAAGATCTGTATGCCAATAAATTTGCTATCTTAGGTGAAATTAATGTCTTTTGATATATATGGTTGACTTTAGAAGTTCTTTATTCATATATACATCAATATACATATCTTCTAGTTAATACACACCATTGTCAACAAAAAGTAGTGTCAAATCTAATTTGTCTAATCAACTGATATACGATTGAATCTTAATGAAGTTTTCATTTGTTTTTCTCTGATTACTAATGATGTTGAGCATCTTTTATATGATTATTAGCTCTTTTGAGTCTCCTTTCTGTGAAATTCTTATTAATCTCTTGTGCCCATTTTTTGGTTTTGTTGTACATGCATACATTCATGTATTTTTCTAATAAATCATAAGTTCTTACAGAGGAATAGGTTTTAAAAAGCTCCCAGACCAGTGGGTGGGAGTTGGAGTAGCAGAAGATAAAGATGAAAATATCCCAGGAATTGCCTTATGATACTTGGGGAAGTAGTAATTCCAATTGTTATCTCAAAGAGACTGAGGTTCTCATACCGTTTAATTAAGTAAGAAATGTAACACAGTCAATGATTTTATTTTTGTCTCCATGCATGTACGAAAAGAGATTTGTCAGTGATCTTCTGGTGTGAAAAGGAATCTTGTCAAATCGCGACTTTTGAAAAATCAAGCAGGTCAACGGTGACATTATAATCAGGGCAACTATCATTCACAGGACTCAGCAATAATTTCTGAAGTCCAAATACCTTACAGAACTTCTTCATTCAAATAACAACTACAAGGGAAGATTGATTTTAACATAAAAACAGAACAGAAACTTGTAGTACTTTATGAATATTTATACTTCTTCATATTGAAAAAATGGGCATGAGTGCATTCATATTCTATCTGGCATTGAAGAAATGGACCTGCAGACATATGAAATTAATTTGGCATCAATTTTATAAGCAGTTTATTTGAAACCATCTCTTGAATATCTTTCTATGATACTTTGATAAACTTTATCTATACATGCTGACTCTACATCTGGGGACAGGAGCACCAAGATTTATAAAAACTCTTTCTCACTCCCCCTGGGCTCCTTCATTGTCAAACAGCAAAAGCGTTAGTGGTTCTTCTGGTGTTCTTGAAGAAACATGGGGCTCTGAAACAAGAGACCTAAGGTTAACACATTCACCTTCCAGCTTGAGTGGACTCTGACTTTCATTTTTCCAACATGAAAAGCCTTATGAGTCATCAAATTCCTAGGAGTAGTTTTTGTGGTTATTATCACTATTCTTCCAAGGTTGAACTCGTCTATTATCTGCTATTGACAAACCATTCTTTCCTCAAGGGAAAATGAAGCAATTATTCACTCTGTCTTTAATTTGAAACTTGGGGATTCCTTTTCTCCTGGGCCCTTTCCATGGTTTGCAAAGTTAGATCTCATGCCCGTTCCTCAGGAGCTGTGAACAGGAGTGTGAATATATCTTCCTTGTTTGATTGTGAACTGATGACCCTTCTCCCTTTTATAATGCCTCCTTGAGACCACAGACCGACCTTGTTGGATTCTGGTCTTGCAGACAGAAATGGAAGAACTGTCCCATGCCTTGTAGCTGAAGGTATCTGTGCGCTTGACTTAAGGAAGCAGGTCAGAGCAGGAGTATAATTTACATTCAGCCATATAAGTGTTTGTGTGCTTCTGAGTGCATGTATTAAGGGTGTGTTTCTGATTCCTAGCATTACTCTACCCCTCCTGAAACCAGATTATGAGTATAATAGACAGACAGCTCCACCTAAAATAACCTGGAAATTGATCATCTATCCACACTTTGAGAGAACAGGACAAAAATGATCTCCTTTCATTTATCTTTTATCTACATGTGAGTCTTGTTGGATTTTCCTTCAAATGCCCCGCTTCTCTTCAATTTTCTTTATTTCCATTGCTGCAGTCCTGATATAAGCAGCTATTATGTTAAACTTGCAATAGCCTTCTGTTAAGACTCCTGCTGTAACACTTGACTTCTTATAATCTCCTCTTCACCCAGTATTCTGAAAGATGTTTAGAATGCTTGAACTACTCTCTTACATATTTTAAGGAGTTTCTACTGAAATTTTCTATTATGGTGGAAAAGGACTTACATAATCTGGCTCCTAAATAATTCTACAATCTCGTATCTTTCCCTTGCTTCCTATGCTCCTTAATTTTCTCTGCTCCTCAATACCTAGTCCTTTTGTCTCTCAAGGTCTTACACTTTCTGCTGCTTCTATTTAGAATGCCATTTCTAGAATTGTTATATGGCAGGATCTCCTTATTATTAAGGACTCATTGTAAAGAATCCTCTTTGAATAAGTTTCCTCATCACATTAGCCTCTTTTAATTTAACAATATCTATCAAGACTGTGAGTGTACATACCCTGTAATTTGATTTCTTGTTATCCTACAGATACATTTGCCCATGTGGAAAATGACACATTAACTTTGCTATTTATTGTAACATTGTTGGAAATAGAAAAATACTAGAAACAACCTACATGCCTATCAGACCGCTAACTAGAACTTTATTGTAATAAACTGACTAATAATAACATTGTAATGAATGGTCAAACTGAATGTAATTCTTAGATAATACCATAGCAGGAACTTTAACATAATGGACTGAATAGCACAGGGCTTTTTAGAGGCCACCTTTCTCAAATTTGAGAATTTTGTAAATATCGGAAACATTAGTTTATCCTTAAGAGGGGATGAATCTTATAATGAAGCACCTTCTGAGTACTCAAAGAGAAAGACTTTGGGGTGGGCTACAGTGGCTCAGTGGCAGAGTTCTCGCCTGCCAGGCCTGAGACCTGGGTTCAATTCCCGGTACCTGCCCATGTTAAGAAAAAAAGAGAAAGACTGTGATTGGTAGTCTTAAATTATTACATGAGTTATATCTTTACTAGGTTGAACCATCATATTTTTCCTTATTGTTTTTGAATGTTTATAAGAGTAAGACTAAGACTTACTGACTGAAGAAAAAAAGAGAGAGGAATGATAGAATTAGCAGATTATAAGGAGGGTTAGAAATAGAACAAGAGAAATATCCAATATGAGCCACTGGCATAAAATCTAGGTGTTCTGGGGATTTGAGTAAGAGTGATCTGCTTTGAATTGAGGGAATAAGTAAAGTGGGAACTCAGAAGGTCAACTAGTCTTTGTTTTCCTGATTTCCTGAACATTCATTTAGAAAGAAGAATGATAGACTGAAAACCTCATTGATAGGGAAGGAGTTTTGTTAAAAGAAACAGGCAGCTTTATTACAAAGTATGTGTTAGAACTTTTATCTGCATAGATTTCATTAGTGTTCTTGCCTTGACCAGTTTCATATGTTTTTACCAAGTCTCCAAATCCTGATTTCTGGAAGAATCAGAGCAACCACTGGATTATTTTATCTTGATCCAATCCAGGAAATAAATCATTAGCCAAAGAGTGTATGAGAGGAATAAGGAAGGTTCAGAGAGGGCAAGAGACAAATCGCAGAGCCTTCTAATAGTTTTTCTAAAAACTAGTAATTGATATAATCCTGGACCTGATTTCCTAATCTCAGATTTCTGTCATGAACTCCTAGAATCCTCAAGTTTGAACTTGGTATGATCTGATATATAATTCTGATGTTCATTGCCTCTCCAAAAGAGGTTGCTTTGGCTTCCAGGTAGATGCATAATAACCTGAGGCCAGATTGTATGAGATATCTCGGGTTAAAATTCACCATAGCGATGAGTTCAGAACAACGTTCTTGTTATGTGATGGTTGTGATGATTTCTCATCTTTCATATCTCCATCTCTCTTTTCCTCTCCAGCAACAAAGAGCAGCATGAGGTGGGAAAACCAGAGTGTTGTGTCTGAATTCCTCCTCCTGGGGCTCCCCATCCAGCCAGAGCAGCAGGGGGGGTTCTTCTGCCTCTTCCTGGGCATGTACCTGACCACGGTGCTGGGGAACCTGCTCATCATCCTGCTCATCAGGCTGGACTCTTGCCTCCACACCCCCATGTACTTCTTTCTCAGCCACTTGGCCTTCATAGATGTCTCCTTTTCATCGGTCACCGCTCCAAAAATGCTGATGAACATGCTGACACAGAGTCAATCCATTTCCTATGCTGGGTGCATTTCTCAGGTGTACTTTTTCTTACTTTATGCTGATCTTGACAGCTTTCTCCTCACCTCGATGGCCTATGACAGGTACGTGGCCATCTGTCACCCCCTTCACTACACCACCATCATGAGTCAGAGCCTGTGTTTCTTGCTGGTAATTGTGTCTTGGGCCCTATCCTGTGCCAGTGCCCTGGTACACACCCTCCTCCTGACCCGTCTCTCTTTCTGTGGAGACAACACCATACCCCACTTCTTCTGTGACCTCTCTGCCCTGCTTAAGCTGTCCAGCTCTGACACCACAGTCAATGATCTGGTTATCCTCACTGTTGGGGGGGTGGTCATTACTCTCCCATTCATTTGCATCCTTGTCTCCTATGGCCACATTGGGGCCACCATCCTGAGGGTCCCCTCAGCCAAAGGGATATGCAAAGCTTTCTCCACCTGTGGCTCCCACCTCTCTGTGGTGTCTCTGTACTATGGAGCAATAATTGGACTATATTTTTTCCCCTCATCCAGTAACTCTAATGACAAGGATGTTGTTGTGGCTGTATTATACACTCTGGTCACGCCCATGCTAAATCCTTTTATCTATAGCCTAAGGAATCGGGATATGAAAGGCGCTCTGGGAAATATACTCAGTAAAGGAACATGCTCACCATGATGGGCACTGTTTTCTTTATCAACTGGATACAAGACCTAACTCTGCCTGTACATGCAGCATGAGCATCTTTTCCTCTCAGAATAGCTGTTTCTTATTGAATCTTGATTGGTCCTCTTTCTACTCGGTCTATTTCATCTTGAACTTAGTTTTCTGTTCTGTGTAGTTTTTTTTTGTTTGTTTATTTTGGAGTATTAAAGCATTTATCTGCCCAATGACATTTCCTAGAACTTTTTTCTTTGTATATGGTATTTCTTGTAATACAAATGTAACATTTTTTGTAGTCACAGCTTCTTATCATTTTTGTTTTTATAGTTTACAGCCTTTATTTAACAGAATTTTTCTTTTCTCAAAAAATGGTAGTTCCATGATTTTACTTTTGTATTTAATTCTGTAATACTTTTTTGAATTATTTTTCGAATGACATTAATTAGTAATCTGGTTTTACTTTTGTTTCAAATTTTTATCCATCACCCAAATTTTGGTTTTTAGTTGTGAGAATAAAATGATGATGACATGTGTATTACTGTTTTTTATCGTTTTTTTAAATTGAATGAAGCCTTGCCAAAAATTGAAATGAGGTAGTTCTCTACAAAAAGACAGGAAAATATTCCAGTCTCAGGTAGTGAATTCAAACTTGATTGGAATCCTCTGTGTCCTAGGATGGCCAACTGGAAGTAAGGCATGACAGTGAGAATAGAGATTGTAAAGTAATTCTTTAGGTAGTGATGTTATTATGGATGACTCTGTTCTGATAAGGAAGTTCAGCCTTTCAGGACATAGGGTTGAGAATGCTTAGGCTGGGTATCAGGAAATCCAGGCAACCCGAATTGAATTTAAGGGAGGACCTCATTGTAGTTTAATCAGAATATATCTGAATTTATAAGGGAAAAAGTACTTCCTTTCCCAAGTGCATAAGTATGATTTTCATAGAAAATGTTCAAGTTTTGCTTTTAGTCCATGAGAAAATAACTGCTGCTACTCGAGGCAAAAGTAACCAACTTCATAACCATATTCCAGTTACTTTGACAGGTATTTTCATAGCCATTATTCCATTTCCTTTCAACAAATATATAGCAGAGAATTACAAATAAGAGAGGTTTAGCAGCTAGCATGGTGCCACCAAACCAGCGATATTGAGTGGAGGTGGTACTCAAAGTACTGAATGTGTGAGGTCCAAGTCTGTGTCTTTTAAATCCCTTGAACTTTTTTCAGACTTGAGCAATCTTTTTTTGGGGGGGGGGGGGGTTGCATAGTCCAGGAATCGAGCCTGGGTCTCCCTCATGAAATGTGGGCATTCTAACCCATAAACTACACATGCACCCTTGAGCAATTTTTCAATACCTTTTACTAGAAATTTTATTTTTTATTTTAAACTTTAAAAATATTAAAATAGCATACAAACAAAGGAGCATGTATATATGCAGTTTAAATATATCTGGATGTTGTATATGTTTTATACAACATATATGTCATATATATATATATACATATATATATATATATATGACATAGAAAACTAACAGCATTGTTGAAATCACTTGTGTCTCTTCTTCAATTGTCTCTTCTTCCTCTCTTGAAGGTGTCCAGTATCTTGAATATTTTCAGTATGTCATTTCCTTTATTTGTAGTTTAACCCTTCTACATTGATCCTTCAATTTTATGTTAGCAGTGCATGTAAATGGAATAATAATGCATTTTTTGCTTTTGTCATCTAATATCATCTTTGTAAAATTCATTCATGTTGTATAATATTCCATTCTGACTATAAAACTTATTTATGTGTTCTATTTTCTAGAACATATAGTGACATTTTATTTCTTTTCAGCATTTTGTGATTATGAGCAGTGCTGTTATGAACAGTCTTATAGGCAGCCAATGCATGTATTCAAGAGAGTCTATAAATTATGTGCCCAGAAGAACAACTCTGCATAACTCTGCCTGTATACTCTCTTCTAAAGTGGGTATACTAATTTAAAACCCCAATCATCAGCCCTGTTATTTTACCAACACTTGGTAAATTTTTCGCAGAGAAATACAAAATTATATCTCATTGGGGTTTACTTTCTAGTTCCCTTATTATTATTATTTTATTTAAGAAAACAAGCAATGCACTTAGAACCACCAAAAATGGATAGCTTAGTTAGCGTAACCATAGTTTTTAAGATAGAGTATGTTGGTCTATATTTATTGGGTATTTGTGGGAGAGATGGTTTTCCACCAAAATATCACAACTTCCTTTCCAATTGTTTCATTGTCACTGGGAGGTAGTTGACAATTCCTATTACTCTAGGTAATACACTCTCCCCAGTGGAAAGAATGGGTGTTATTTCCTGACCAGGATTTCAAAGA
This sequence comes from Tamandua tetradactyla, assembly GCF_023851605.1. Taxonomy (NCBI): domain Eukaryota; kingdom Metazoa; phylum Chordata; class Mammalia; order Pilosa; family Myrmecophagidae; genus Tamandua; species Tamandua tetradactyla. The sequence continues at coordinate 43,852,634 of NC_135328.1, forward strand.
TGTTTGTGGGTCTTTTTCACTCTTGGCTGAAAGCACATTACCCTTGCTAGAGATAACTGAACCTGGCCCCTGAATCATTGCTTAATAAAAGACATCTTCCAACTAAGAGACCCACCTAGCCCATTTACAAGAGCCATCAATACCCTTATTACTACCAGATTCCTCTATATGAAATATATGGTTGTCTTTTTTCCTCCTTTTCTATTAGATTGTTTCTCTTTTGTTTACCATCTTGTAGATAGTCTTTATGATTTTGAAATGAATACTTTGTCAATTGTGCGTATTGCAAATGTCTTGCATCATTTGAAGCTTGTTACTTTTTAAAAAATAATCTACCAATGTCTTATTTTTATTATATGTAAAATTATTAATTCATCTTTCAGTATTTGCATGTTCATTAGTTCTTGATTTAAAAGTACTTCTTTGAGAAATAAATGGCAGTCATTCCATTTTATAGACAATAAGGAATAGATATGAAATCACAAAAGCGGCAGAGGCTAAGAATACACTCTGATATCATTTATTGTATTTGCATAAACAGCTACAGAGAAGAATTCAGTTGGCTGATGTGGTACTATAGGTCTGTTTCAAGGTAAATGTCCTTTGCATTCAAACGTATCAATACTAATTCAACACACACACAAATACCAATACTTTACAACTAGCAGCTCACATGGCAAAACATTGTTCAGAGTCAGGGGAAAGTTTGTGACCCTGGAAAATAGAAGCCAATTGAGTCCCTAGAATGAAACTCATGCCCCTGTCCTAATTAATTCCATGTGGTAAAAAGCTGAGCTAGGGACCTTCAGGAGTTAGAATAATTGGATATCAATAGGAAATGCTTTGATAACAATTTAGCCAGACCTCGTTATACTTGCACTTGGGGATTTTCTTCCCACAATAAACTTTTCAACTGGCATCGGCTGCTAAAATCGTGTGCTGTTGCATGGTGATTTAAGCCAATTATATCTGAATTTTAAGAAGAAAAAGAAATACTTCCCAGATACATAAAAATAAGATCCTTACTTTTGTGTGAAAATTTAAAATTTGCCTTCAGTACTTGAAACTCTTTGAAATATATGGAATTGATTGTTTTAATGTAATGTGAGATAGGAATTGATTTAAATCATTTTTCATATTAATAATGAAGTTTTAAAATTTATTTTAAAAGTTCATCTTTTCTGCACTACCATGGCAGTGCAAATTGCATCATTTATCTGACATTTGTATATGCATAAGTTGTTACTCGGATCCCTATTCCATAGTATTATTTGTATCTATGTATCATTACCTTATTTTCTTAAAAACTATGAACTTATAATGTCTTAGAATGTGGGGAGAACAACTAAAGCTAAGCAGTGTATGACCCATGAAGCAGCATTTCCACTCCTGGTTATGTGTATAGCAAAATCAAATGTTTGTGCTCAATAGATAACCTGTATGAGAATGTTCTTTGAAATTTTATTCTTAATAGACAAAAACAGAGACCATCCAACTATCTACCAGCCAGAAAATGGTAAACTAGGTTACCATATGTTCATTCTGTGGATTACTGTAGAATACTACAGAAAATAATGAACTACTGATGCATACCACAATATAGATGAATCATTTTCATAACGTTGAAATTTATATATAATTCTCATATATAAAAGCTTATATACTGTATAGTTCCAATTAATTGAAGCTCAAAAGCATGCAAACTAAGCAGTGATGACAGATCAAATGAGCATTTACTCTGGGAGGATACGATATGAAGGGGAAGGAGAAAGCTTTCTGTGGTGCTGGAAATGGTCTATATTTTCACCTCATTTCATTAGTGTATGCAGATGAAGAAATACAAATAGATTGGCCCTTAAAAATGAGTGTGCTTAAGAAAGTATTTATAAGTTATACCACAATAAAAAATTAAGAAAACTCCAATTAAATAATAAACTTCTATATAATGAATTTATCAAAAAGTAATCACAATAAATATCAGAAATTATTTACATAATAACTGATAAGACACATTGGGCTTGTAGGGTTCAGGTAATGTAGTTCATAAATAGAAATGTAAAGATTTAAATACATATATTAGACTTCTGGGAAGGTGGCGGACCGGAGTGGAGTGAGTTCACTCCTGTTCCAGGAAACAAAATAGGAGGCAGTGAGAAAATACCCAGGACTGCAAAGTCCCAAGGTACTAGGAGTTGAGCTTGGGTATCAAATACTAAAGACATCCTAAAAAAGAAGAGTGAACTGGGAGGTCTATCACTTCCTGACTGTAAAGCTTCCTATAAAGTCATAGTGGTCAAAACAGCATAGCACTGGCACAAAGATAGAAGGACTGGCCGGTGGAATAGAATCAAGAGTGCAGAGATTGACCACCAAATTTATGAACATTTGATCTTCAATAAGTCCCCCAAATCCACAGAAATGGGATAGAATAGTCATTTCAGTAAGTGGGCATGGGAGAACTGGATTTCAATAGTCGAGAGAATGAAAGAGGACCCCTATCTAACACCTTACAAAAATTAATTCAAAATGAATCAAAGACCTACATGTAAGAGCTAGTACCATAAAAATTCTTGAAAAAAAAATGTAGGGAAACATCTTCCTGATCTTCTAGCTGTTTCGCAGCAGTTAGAAGAAAAAAATCTCGGAGTAATAGGAGATAGTTTCTTAAACTTTACACCTAGAGCACAAACTATGAAAGAAAAAATAGACAAATGGGAACTCCTTAAGATCAAGAGCTTCTGTGCCTCAAAGGACTTTGCTAAATAGATAAAGAGGCAGCCAACTCAAAGGGAGAAAATATTTGAAAACCACAAACCTTTGATAAAGGTTTGATATCCTGTGTACATAAAGAAATTATACAGCTCAACAACAAAAGAACAAACAATCCAATCATAAAATGGGCAGAGGAAATGAATAGGCACTTTTCTGAAGAGCAAATATAGATGGCTAAAAGGCACATGAAGAGCTGCTTATTGGCTGTAAGTCATCAGCTATAAGGGAAATGCAAATTAAGATGACAATGAGATATCACTTCACACCTATAGGAGTGGTTGCTATGAAACACACAGGAAACTATAAATGTTGGAGAGGATGCAGAGAGATTGGAACATTTATTCACTGTTGGTAGGAATGTAAAATGGTTCAGCTGCTGTGGAAATCAGTTTGGTGATTCCTCAGAAAACTAAATATTGAGTTCTCTTATGGCCCGGCAATACCAGTACTCAGTATATACCCAGAAGAGTTGAGGGTAGTGGTGCAAACAGACATTTGCACACCGATGTTCATAGTGGCACTGTTCACAATTGCCACGAGATGGAAACAATCCAGGTATCTATCAACAGACGAGTGGATAAACAGAATGTGTTATATACATATGATGGAATATCATGGAGCATTTAGACAAAATGATCTCCCAAAACATATGACAACATGGATAAACCTTGAGGACATAATGCAGAGAGAAATAAGTCAGACACAAAAGGACAGATACTGTATGATTCCATTGTTATGACTCTGATAAAGCCGCCAATGTTTTGGAGCAGCTCGAAGGTAAAATCTGTGAGAATGGTGACTCAAGACAGACTCTGGGAATTGTTCTATAGCTGCTTGTTGGGGTGTGCTTTGAAAATTGTTGCTTTTTTTCTTTCCTTTCTTTGTATATATATGTCATATTTTACAACAAAAAAGTTTTAAAAACTATAGGCAGTTATAGTAATATTAGATAAAATCAATTCTTGAAATCAAAAATTTGAAAATATTTGGTAACATTACTTACTACTATAGCAAAGATGATATTTGTAATAACTTTTCACTTGATATTGTGAGAATACATACAGTTTTGATGGTTAACAGATGATATTTTAAAAATTGTTTAATATTTAGAATTCAGGTAACTCCGATATCTGTATTTATAGATTTTTTTCCTTCCTTGCTTTAATTTAAATTCATTTGTGAGACATATTGTACAAACAGGCTTTTTGATGATGACCATATATTAGATTTCCATATATTAACTGTAAAAATATTTGTATCTTTATATTTTCCTGAAATCAGGAAAGATTAGATTAGAGTCATCCTAAGTAGGTTTAATGACATGAAGGAAAAGATGGATAAAATAAGTGAACAGATGGAGAATCTCAGCAGAAAATTGGAAACACTAATGAAAACCCAAAAGGAGTACTGAAATTAAGCATTAAATATCTGAAAGGAAAATAAACACTTTCAGAAAGAGAGCTTGTGAGCTTTAAAGATCAAAATAAGTGTTCCAATCTGAGGAAAAAAAGAGAAAAAAGCTTGCAAAAATGTAAACAGAAAGTCATTGGCTTCTACTATAATAGCAAGTTGTCCAAAATAAGTACAGTTTGAGTTACAGAAGGAAAGAAACGAGAGTTAATGGTGGTGAAAATTTATGTGAAGAAATAAAAGTCTGATGTTTCCCAACTTTGATGAAAGACATCAACTTACATAGAATCAAGAAGCTGACCAAATGCAAAGAAAGATAAATTGTAAAAAATCACTCCTAGGCTCATCACAGTCAAACTGCTGAAATCCAAAGATAGAAAACTTTCAAAGATTCCAGATAAAAGCCTCAATACATCCAGGGGGAGAACACTAAAACTAGAATTTGAAAGGGCTAGAATTAGGGTGAAACAAGTGAGGCTTAGCTGTTCAAGTGCAGCATTGGATTCTGTCTTTATTTAAAATGTTAATGTTTTGTTTACTCTGGAGATTTTGCATTCTTATTTTGCAAAATATTGTATTAAAATATTACTTATCTTAATCACTGCATTTCTTGTACCCGTTACATTTTGCACTTGAGACAAATTTTTCACGTTTCTCACTTACCTTATCCCAATCACACCTTGATCAGCAGTACTTTGTTTCAGTACTTCTAAAAATGTTTAACTACTTAGCCTTCCTCCAAAATAACTTATGCTATCAAAATAATCTAAAATATTGCAGGTTAACTTTTCTAAGTGTTTTAAAGTTCCAGGGGTCCTTGGAAAGGTATGGAGACAGTTATGGTTAGCCCAAAGACTGGAGCTTCTCTCAGCATTCAGTGGTCAGTGTCCAGGGTTATTGAATGTCTTGAAATGCATGGGCATCTTGCACAATAAATAATCATCCCATCCAGAAATTCAAGAATACTCTCACTGAAAAATACTAATACCCAAACAAGCAAACATTTTCCCACTTTCCAATTATTTCTTTCATGGTGTTGTGTGTGTGTGTGTGTATATATATATATATATATATATATATATATATATATATATGTGGTAGTTAGGTTCAGGTGTCAACTTGGCCAGGTGAAGGTGCCTAGTTCTGTTGCTGTGGACATGAGCCAATGGTACGTGAACCTCATCTGTTGCTCATTACATCTGCAGTCGGCTAGGAGGCGTGCCTGCTGCAATGAATGATGTTTGATTTAATTGACTGGTGCTTAAATGAGAGAGCTCAATGTAGCACAGTCCAAGTGGCTCAGCATACCTCATCTCAGCACTTGCAGCTCAGCCCAGACCTTTGGTGATACAGAAAGAAATCACCTCGGGGAAAGTTATTGGAACCCAGAGGCCTGGAGAGAAGGCCAGCAGAGATCACCCTGTGCCTTCCCACATAACAAAGAACCTCAGTTGAAAATTAGCTGCCTTTCCTCTGAAGAACTATTGGAATAAATCCCCTTTTATTAAAAGCCGATCCATCTCTCGTGTGTTGCATTCCGGCAGCTAGCAAACGAGAACAATATACATATATTTATCTTATTATCAAATTCAACATTTCTTCTTTGATGTACATGATGGGTTAAATTAATAATAATAAAAATAATACAACATAAAAATATCTTATTCTGAGAGCTTGATGATCAAGAATGCTCTGGAATGTATGTGTGTGTGTGTGTACGTATATTCATAAAGTTCCAAGTTCTCAATCAGTAGTTATATGAAGAGATCATAATATGTTTAAAATAATTTTAGATGACAGAAATGTAAGCAAAACACTGAAAAATTTCTCAGAAATACTGAAGTTCTCTATACTGACTCTCAAGGCACAGCTAACACCTTATATACTGTGAAGGGAGTTGAAAAGGTTGTTCTCTTTTCCTCCACAAATTTATTTCCACATGTAACCATTGTACTTTTGCTTCTACTGTTAGAAATCTAATTTATGTAGTTAAGGCACTAACTATGATTAAAATAAAAAGGCTACATGAGCTTAACATTTTAAACTATAATTGGTCACTAATAAATCTGTTAATTTTCCAAATCCTCTATTTTATAACAGGAAAAAAAACAGAATTGAAGAAATTTTGTATAGAGAAGTGCTAGAGTTAGTATCTATATGATAAAGTAACATAAGAGCTAGGTATTTTCCCCTTGGTTATTTGGAAGCCAGATTTGTCTGTATATCTCAGAAAGATGAGTAGACTTACACACATAGAACAGGCATGATGAAGTCATTGTCTAGAAGTCTTTCTAGAAAGGAGCTTGAAAAGTAGAGATGAGAAAGAGGAAGCTGGGAACCAGAGAATAGAACATGGGAAGTAAAGCAGAAGGATGACACTCAGACATGTTCTTTCCAAATTTTCTGCATAGCTAATGCTTTTACAGCTCTGCTAGAATTGCAGCTCTTCTTAGAACCTTCTCTGTTTCCATGTTAAAACTAACTTCCAGAATGACTGCAAAAGGAATGGCAAGGTAAGAGCACTGAAAATCCTCTCTTCCACAAAAATAATGAAAATACTAAAAAAAAAAAAAAAAAAGAAAGATCAAAGTAAACTTTTTCAGAACTCTGGAAAATAACCAACGGCTTGCATTAATCTGTTTATTCAGGACAAATAGTTGAATCTCAGTAAGCACAGCAAGTTTTGTGGAGTTTTAGATTAACCTAATCTCACCCCTCTCCCCACCCCTGTGAAAGAAATAGCCTTACAATTTCAGTGAAAAACCACAGCCTATTATCTGTGAAGGGACAGAATGGAGATCTATCACTTACAAAGCCCAATTTCCAGATAACTGCTATTATTTGACCTCTGTGGAAGTTCCCTGGAAAATACTATTTGCAAGGGTTGTGTTGATTTAACCTGAATCAGACCTCAGCTGCTGTGAACAGCCTTCCCCCGAGGGCATTTGTTAAAAACACTTAGCAGAAATTGTTAGACTCTGTATTAGTTTATAGATAAAAAATGTATTTTATATAATATAATAAAATTTATTATCTAAATAAAATAAAAATATATATGATAAATATTGCCTTAGATGACAATAAAAGCTGGGGCAAATAAAAAGCAGACTAACAAACTTATAAGGAAAATCTGGGACTTAGCTGTCCACAGGGGCCTTTGCAAAGCTCCAAGATATTCCTAGGAATCTAGAAAGCTATGTACATGCACAATGCACTAGGAAAGGCCTCGCACATTAGTTTCCCAGGGTTGCCATCACAAATTACCACTTCGATGGCTTAAAGAACAGAAATTCTCCCCTAGTATCTTCAGTGAGAGCGCAGCCCTGCCAACACCATGATTTTAGGCTCTGCCCTCCAGAACTGTAAAACATTAAATTTCCGGTTATTTTCCTATGAAACAAATAAACAGACTTCACATATTTTGCTCAGGGAAGTTAACGAACAACAGCAACCACAACAAACAGCAGCAACAACAAATCCTTGAGGGATCCAATTTCCAGAGTCACCATATTATATATATTATTGAAAATCTCGACCTTTCAGCAAAAAACTATAAGAATGCAAAGGAACAAGAAAGTCTGCCCTATACACAGGAATAAGAGCTGTCAGTAGAAGCCTCCATTTATCTTCCAGCCACTGAACTTACTCAATGAGAGCTTTAAATCAGCTACTTTAAAGTTTTCAAAGGACTAAAGGAAACCATTTCTAAACAACTAAAGTATGAGAACAATGCTTAACCAAAAAGAAAAAATCAATAAAAAGATAGAAAGTTTTAAAAAGAACCAAATGCAAATGCTGACTTGAAAAGTATAATAAATGGAATGGAAAATCCACAACATCAGGGGTGTGGCCAAGATGGCGGCTTAGCAATGTGTGCGTTTTAGTTCGACTTCCAGAACAACTTCTAAATAACCAGAAACAGTACAGAACAGCTCCCGGAGCCACGTCAGTGACCAGACACACAGCGTACCCCAGTCTGAATCAGCTGGACTGGCTGTGATCCTCCCCAGAACCGTGAGTTCCCCAAGCCGCGTGGCTGGCACCCCTCCCCCATGGGCTGCTTCCCAGAGGGCAGAGGAAAGAGAATTTAACAGCAGCAGGGGCTGAGTCCAACCAAACACCAATTGTGGAATTAATTAACAAATTCTGACTACTAAAAATAGGCCCCCAGCTCAGGTGAACCTGGTCAAGGCGGAGGTTACTCAATGGGTTCACGGAAAAAGAGAAAAGGGGAGGAAATGGAGGTTTTTGTGGCTGTGTTTCTATGGAGGTTTGGCTGCCTCTGGATACAGCAGCAGGACTTCTCGGGCTGCAGCTGCCCTAGGCATAGGCAGAAACGTACTGCTTTCAGGGCTGTCTCCCACCTGTGCCTTCCTCAGGGGAGGGGTGAAGCCCAACTCAGGTGGAATCCCTCCCTCAAAGAATTCAGACCCCAGGGCTTGGCAATTTGAAGCCATTAAAACCAGCCTACAACCTCTACTCTGTCTCCACCATGTCCCCAGCAGGGAGAGTCTTCCAAAGTTAAAGGTGCCGCAACATCTTATGCTGGTGGGACCCGCAGGCAGACAAGTGCCACCTACTGGGCAGGATAAGAAAAACAGCCCAGAGACTTCACAGGAAAGTCTTTTAATCTGCTGGGTCTCACCTTCAGGGAAAACTGACACAGGTGCCTCGTTCCTCCTGTTAGGAGGCCAGGTTAATCCAGGAAAACCTGATTGGAGTCTATAATACCTATGTAGACCCTCCTAAGGGTGGGGAGGGAAAAGGTACCATAGAAGCAGGGCAAGAAACAAGAAAACAAGAACTGAAAAATTATCCTCTGTTAAACAAAACCTAAGCTTGAGGTCCAGAAAAAGCTGAACTGAAGGTCAAAGAACAGATAGACAACAAATTCATCTAGCAAGAAAACCCTAGGTAAGAGAAGTGAAAGCAATCTCCAGAATAAACTAATTAAGGTAATTAAATGTCTAGACACCAGCAAAAGATAACAAATCACACCAGGAAAATTGAAGATATGGCCCAGTCAAAGGAACAAACCAATAGTTCAAATGAGATACAAGAGCTGAAACAATTAATTCAGAATATACGAACAGACATGGAAAACCTCATCAAAAACCAAATCAGTGAATTGAGGGAGGATAGGAAGAAGGCAAGGAATGAACAAAAAGAAGAAATGGAAAGTCTGAAAGTTCTCAACATCAGATTTGAGCTGGTAGAAGAAATAATTAGTGAATTTGAATTTTGGTCAATTGAGAATATCTAGTCGGAGGAACAGAAGAAAAAAATGAAGTTGGTGGAGTTTACTATCACCACCACTACTGTGATTATACTTTCACTACTATTACCAGGACCCAGCCACCAGCACACTCTCTTTCTCTCCCTTATTCTTTTTTTTTGTTCTTGCTCTCAGTGAAGTAGGGAATATATATATATATATGCAAATATTCTAAATGGTCCTGTTGAAACTTCTCCCTCTACAGGGAAGAGGCAGGCACCTCCTTCCTGTTGTGAGGATTTGGGGATCAACACAGAGTTTCCTCAAAAGAAACCTATTTATGAGACCCCTTCTTATCTCTAGCTTTTAACTCTTTTTAGATCCACATCTAGCTGAGAGGTTCAAGAGTTAGGAAACTGATTATTGGGCATTTCCTATAAATATCTGCATTTTGTCTGTCTTACAACATATTTCAGTATCTGGGGTCTGACAAATCTTAGTGCCTATGTTGAAACTTCCAGCTTAACATCCTGACGTTCCCCCCTCTTCCCATAAGCATCAGGATGTGATAATGCTTTGTGTGTCTAGATAAGGCTCATGTTTTAACCAGTTGAACCAACACCTTCTCTAGGAAGTCTTTTATATCCTCTGCCACCAGAGTGAGTTAAATCCCCCCCCCCCCAGAAATTATATAACACTCTGTATAAACTATTGTTGTTCTTACCACACTGAATCACTCTGGAGTTAAGACAGTCAAGGTTCAGATTTCACTAGTTTGTGATCTTAGCATGCTCTTTATTTTTTTTTAGTTTCCCTACCCTATCTCATGGGTTGTTGTAGGGATTAAATTAGATTATTTTAATGCATATTAAGTTATTAGACTGGTCAGTGCCTATGACAACATGATTTATTGTGTCGCTGAATGTCTGTATAAGTTTGAGGAGAGAGAAGGTGTGGGCTCTATTTCTGAAGGACAAGAAAGCAGTGTGTTAATCTTTATGTAAGGAGAGTAAATTTTAGCTCTTTAGCTCTGGAACTTCTAGGAGGGCTCAGAGTCCATGCATACCTGGGAGCCTGAGTGAAGGAGGAGCCATATCATCCCCAAAATGGAAAATCCCTTGGAAATAAAAGTAGAAAAGCCTGAATACAATTTCTATCAAATTTCAAATTTTGGGGCAGGACCAGCCCTGATGTTTTAATGATTCCAGCCAAAGTGACATAGCATCCTCAAATTATTCTCCAATTTCCTTATACAAACAAGAGCCAGTAAATTACTACAAAGTATATCCTACCTAACTGTTTCCTATAACACATGCAAGAATAATGTCAGCAAAGATTTCTGAGTCACAGATATGGAAAAGAAGAAAAGTGAGCTATAGTTTTAGTAATTTGCTATTTCCGTTTAATTGAGGAAACAAGATTAATTGGATGTTTTAAAATAAAGGTAAATGTTAGTAGGAAGAATATGTTTTCTTACTCAAGAGTTTTCTCAAAGCTCTTTTCATGTCTTTATTTCTCAGGCTATAAATGAAAGGGTTTAACATGGGAGTGACCACTGTGTATATCACTGAAGCAATTATGTTCTTTTTATTGGTGCTGTTGGATGAGGGAAGAAAATATAGGCCAATAATTGCCCCATAATAAAGAGTCACCACGGAGAGGTGGGATCCACAAGTGGACAAGGCTTTGCAGATGCCCTTGGTTGAGGGAACCCGGAGGATGGTGGCTCCAATATGGCCATAAGAAGCCAGAATGCAGAAGAATGGAAGCATGATGACTGCTAGTCCTGCAGTAAAGATTACCAGTTGATTGAGGGAGGTGTCTGAGCAGGACAACTTGAGCAGGGCAGCGAGGTCACAGAAGAAGTGTGTAATGGTGTTGTCAGCACAGAAGGACAGTTGGCTCAAGAGGAGTGTATGCAAAAGAGCGCAAGCAGAAGCAATGACCCAGGCCCCAACCACCAACATGACACAAAGACCATGACTCATGATGGCTGTATAATGGAGAGGGTGGCAGATGGCCACGTACCTATCATAGGCCATTGAAGTTATAAGGAAACTGTCCAAGTCAGCAAATAATATGAAAGAATATGTCTGTGAAATGCACCCTTTGTAGGAGATGGACAGATGCTGTGTTTGCATATTCATCAGCATTTTGGGGACAGTGACAGATGAAAAGGAGACATCAGTGAAGGCCAAGTGACTGAGGAAGAAGTACATGGGGGTGTGGAGGCGAGAGTCCAGCCTGATGAGCAGGATGATGAGCAGGTTCCCCAGCACCGTGGTCAGGTACATGCCCAGGAAGAGGCAGAAGAACCCACCCTGCTGCTCTGGCTGGATGGGGAGCCCCAGGAGGAGGAATTCAGACACGCTGCTCTGGTTCTCCATCCTCATACCAGTATTTTGGCTGGAAAGGGCTGGTGTGGGGAGTTGAAAGGCAGAATATCTTAGAATAAGAACTGATGCACTGTACATTTTAAAAGAAATGACTTCATAGAATAATCAATATTAAGAGTCCAGTGTACTTCTATTTTTTTCTGCCAGTCTCCAAGTTTGCTTTATTCCTATGCTTTCCCAACAGCAGTTAACATCATTTTCACTATTAAAGTTTAATAGAACTATTTTGGCCAGTCTATATATTTAGGGATCAAATGATTGATCCCAAGGTACAGACTCTATCTTCTGCTCATAAGCCAGCATGTCAAATTAAAGAGGTTATTGACATAAAGATACTATACTAAAGCATAGAGCCCATGCCCTTGCAATTCTCTCCTCTTTAAAGAAGGGGGAAATGACTGTTAATGTTTCTAATGTTTCCTTCTCACCTAGTCCACAATATTCCACCAGAGATAAAAAAAAAAAAAAAACCACAGAAACAAAATGATAGGGAGTGAGGTCACAACATCCATTTTTCAGCTGGATTCAGAAGACAGCTATGTACCACCAGTCTTGATTGCTCCAGCCGCCAACTGATTAAAGGGAAGAGTACAATTATCAACCAACTCAACTCAGTAGTAAAAATACATGCAAATGTTAACTTTTGATGACAATATCAAAGTCATCAATTGGCTCTGCATCATATCTAAAGGAAGAATCAGAATATTTATAAATGCTTCAACATTATGTCTCTTCAAAGCAGATGAAAGACAGTTCACCACTTAGACCTAGAGGCTGAAGGCTTTCTGTACAGATTCTAGCACCTTGAATCCAAGCATTGACTCCAAAATCCTCATGTATTGTGGATATGGGTGATGGAATCCTCTCTCTTTGTTTCTTGATGGTCTTCAGATTATCTATGTTAGATATTGACCAGGGGTGGGGGATGAAGGAGAAGTATGGGGATCTACAATCACGTCTATGAGGTATGATTTCCAGAAAAACATTAGGCCCTCCAAATCACTATCCAAAATATTACTCTCAATAGAATGATAATATATGAAACACTTTCAGTAAGAGAAAAAGGACTTTAAGTTCTAAGGGGACCAAACAAAAGGAATTACGATTCCCATTTAGTCAATTGGAAACTAGGACTAGAAAGTGTAAGCAATGGTACCTAAAATTATAGAGCATGAAAATCGTGGAGAGATAATTCAATATTATATTTGTATGAGTTCTATTCTGCGCTCCTAATTACCATGCTATATTTTCTCCAACAGGGCATCATTTGATGGGAAAAATATAACTGGACATGTATTTCTTATTAAAAAGAAGATGGATCTGTAATCTCTCAAATGACTTTGGATGAATATGGTCCTTAAGCAAAAACTGACTCAGATGTGGTATTAATAAAGAGACTTGGGTGCCAGTTACTGAATTTACAAAGACAGCTGCTTATAAAGTCATTTCCTCAAGGCTCTGGGATAAAAGCAGGGTAGACCCTGGCCAATGTTTTTATTGACTACTGACTTTCACAGCTTGGATGCAGGGCAGATATTTAGCAAAGCTGTAAAAGAAATAACATGTCTGTAGAGAGGAAAACAAACCCTAAGGAATTATAATTATTATGTCCACCCAAGGTATCTGAACTGATTCAAAGAAATCATATAAAATGCCTGGCATGAGTTTACTCATGTACTCATGTGCAAGATTTTTCACAATCCTTTATCACATGCACACACACACACTCTGCTGATTGAAGTCTGCAAGCACTTCCCTTACCAAGGTCAGTGAGTCATCAATTCAAATACTTTCAGTTCTATGGAATGAAAGAGTTTTCCATTTGTTCTGTAAGAGAGCTGGAGCTGGAAAAAGGAGAAAAGTCATGAGCTCTACTCTGAAGTGGGAAAGAGACACGCTCTCTTTTTCATCAGTTCCAAGACAACGACAAGAGTATTCCTTTTCACCAGCCAGGTTGGGAACCCAAAGGATCAAGTACATAAATTACTGGGGAGAAACCATTAGGGGATAATTACTGCATTTCCCTTAACATTCCCAATGGAGAATGTCTATACTAAAGATAATCAACTCCTTTGAGAATATATATGAGGACTTTTATTATTTTCAGATTCGTGTATTTATAAAGAATTTTCACATTCATGAGCTCATTTAACCATTGCAGTAATTCTTGATGTAGTTTGAATTTCTCCCGTTTTAATGTGTTTGAGAATGTGGCTTCAAAGGAAATGGCCAAATGAATACTAACTTCAAGCCTAATGCATCTTTCCATTGCATCATATTGCCTACCTTAAAACTATGACCTTAAACATAGTTAAGCTCCTCAAACATTCATTTTTGAGCTGGGAAGAGAGTTGCCAATTTTCCCTGGGAAACAAAATCATTTATCAAAGAATAGTTGCACTTATGCTTCTCCAAAAGAAAGTTTTCTTCTTCTTATAGAAAAGCAGATCTACTGAATGCATTCAGGGATTGTTTTTAAAATCAGTTATGGCACATAGTAATGGGGTACATGGTCAGGGCTTAAGAAACATTCTTTAACTATAAGAATGAGTATGAGAACTATTCAGAAACCTACTCCATTCAAGATAGCACAGAGAAAGGATACAGAATGGAGAAGATAGAATTTTATTTGTTATTTCATTCAGCAATGCATTCATTCATTTATTCATAAAAATATCATTTAAGTACTATGTGGGAAGAACTTTTTGAGGTATTGTGGATAAAGATCTGGGAAAAAAAAGTTTATTTCAAGGAGCTCCCAATCTTCTGAATAAGATAAATAATGTATAAAACAGTGTGTGTCAAATAAGTTCCAGAGTGCTGAAGAAGCACAGAGGAGTATCAAACTCAAACTAAAGGGGCAAAGCCACGTATGCTTACAGGATGTTGCAAATAAACAGAGACAAATAGAAGGTAGCCAGGTGACATGGACAGTATACAAGCAGAACTTTTGGAATGGAGAAATATAGAGGGACAGGAAAATACCTGGAGGAAAGAAAAGATGAAAAATTTGATAAACTGTCAGGAGAATTATAATGACTGAAATGCACACTGCAAGGGGTTGGGGAAAGGTTCAAAAGAGGCCATAGAAATTAGTACAAGTGGATCATGCAGAACTTTGGAGGTCACGAGGAAGTGTCTACTGGATCCAAAAGTAAATAGAGAGCTATGGATCGGAAGGTTGATAAGGTTGTATTATAAATTATCACAACAGCTGAAGAATTGATAAGGAGTATGTGCTTAAAGGAGCGGGTGGTGATGGAAGGGCAGAAATGGAGTGGTGGAAGGCAACACAAGGAGCGGGAGACCAGTTAGGAGGTGGTCATAATCATTTAGGTGAGAGACTATGACAGCTTTGTCCAAGAAAGACAATGGAGTTGGAGAAAACTAGATTGATTGAAGTCCATTTCAGAGTCAGAATCTAAAAGATGTGTGGATTTTTATGTGAGCTGATTTTGAAAAGATTGGAGAAAGTGAAGAAAAAAATGGAGTTTATAATATCTGTAGATTTATGAAAAGTTGAGTGGGTGGTTGTGTCATTCACTGAGATGAGGGGTATAGAAGGAGAAACTGTTTTTAATACCTTATTTGAGCATGAGGTATTATGGGTCATCTATGAGAAGAAATTCAGTTGGCAGGTCAATATATTTTAGATGAGACACAAATTCGTAAACCATCAGCACAGAAGAGGATGAGATTGCCTAAAATAAGAAATGATGTGAATAAGAAAATTTGAGAGAAGATAGAAGAGAAAGAGGGGAGGGAAGGAGAAGAAAAGCAAAGGAAGGGATGAAAACAGGGCTAAGGACAGACCATGGGGAACACTCACTGACAATTAAGGAAATGAGAGAGAAAAACTTTCTGGAAAAGACATCAGTGAACAACCAGAGATGTAAAACTAAGAGAAGAAAGAGTTAATGACTGAAAATTTTCCATTGGATTTAGTAATAAGGAGGATTGGGTGCCAGGAGCAATGTCAATGAATGGTGAAATCTAAATTACAGTGGATTGCGGAATAAATAGAAAGTAAGGAAGTGCAGAAGATGAGCAGATGTATTGACTTAACATTGAAGTTTTGCTGGATACGTGAGACACAGAGTCACTGTGACCAAGACTTAGGCAAAGCTATAAGGAAGTGATAAACTAGAAGATCCATCCTGGAGAGGTAATAAAGCAAAGAGAGACCAATTTGGTAAAAAGTGGGCAGTATCAGAGACCGGATAGATTTATAAGGCCATTGATGCTATATAATAGGCAGAGTGGAATGAGAGAGCAAAGAATTTAAAGTTTAAATGTAACATTTCATAGGTAAAGCAATTCCAGGTTTCCTGAGATGGCCATGAGAATAGATGGCTAAATTGCAATGGAGGTCAAGGTAATTGAAGATGAGATCAAATAATGAAAATGCCACATTGCTGAATGGTTCATCCATTTAATGCTGAAAGCACCCAGGACAATGGCTAGATCTGTAGAGAAGCAAACTGTGATTCAGGTTCCAAAACCTGTATCAAAGAGTAGTCACTGGAGTTTGGTAGTTGGCAGTAGAGACTTTGACATATGACAGTCCCCACTCCTTTTACAATATTTAAAAAGCTTTACACTGAAAGATAATTGTAGCATTATTTTAAACAGTAAAAATTAGAGCCTAGTTTCCATCATTATGGGAAAGATTAAGACAACTATGGTCCACATCCATTGGAAGTACATATTGCAGAAATAATGCTTATGAAAAGCTTATGATATAATTTTTGGCATTTAAACTCTTTAAAAAATGCATATTTTTTTAAATCTGGAAGGATGTACACCAAAATATTAACAAAAGCTGTATTTTGTTGTTGGTTCTAGAGGTATTTATGTATTTTTAAAAAATATTTTTCAGCCATAACATTTTATTTATATTAAGTATGTATTTATTTAAAAATAAGTAAAAAAGTCAGGCAGTTTTGTGAGCTGTTGCTAAACCCCACAGAAAAGAGACTTGGAAGTCTCTTTTCTAAGGAAGAAAAGTCCAAGAATTGACAAACTTCAAGAAGGGGAAGGCAGCTGAACCTAATAGGCACCATTGTTTTGTCTTCTTTCTCTTTTCTCAACCATCATCCAACATCCACATTAACTTTACTCATAGAGAAAGAACCCTGAGAATTGAGACATTAAACATTCAGTGAACCCCTTCTGGTGCCACCATCAGTGCACTCTGGACAACTTTCTGCAATCAGTGAATGCAGCCCCTCCTAAAAAATGACTTGCACACAACAAGAAAAAGCATAAGCCAGCAAACAGTTTATATTCTATTGCTTTATGGTGCCAGGTCTTTGTATGATTTATTTCTGCATTTTCAAAACTGAGTATTGGTCACATAGAAAACGAGTTAACAAATGCTTACTGGATCATAGTGAAGATAGATGAATGCCATTTCAACATTCCTATACTTCAATATTCAAATACTCAGTGATAGAAAATCACTATTAAATTAAGGAAGATTAAGTAGCTTGCATCTCCAAGATCTAATCCAGAAACAAGAATTGAGGGCAAATAGTTTATTCAGGGACTAAAGGAAGCAGAAATAGGAGAGTGAGAAAGTAAGAGAGGGAATGCAAGGCTATAAATAAGGATCATCTATCAACAAAATTACCACCTAGGTAATTGAATCTAATCCAATGTTGGGCTCCGGTGATAGAAAAGGTCTTCAGGTAACGAAATGAAAATACTGGGAGATGAAGTTCAGGCAAAAATGCACTGAAGCAGTAAGATAAATACTGAGTTATGAGTGGGGAATTGACAGTCTACTATTTTCATCTCCTGCACTGTTCAGATCCACTCATATCCTGTTACTGATTCTTCAAGATGGTGACCAGTCCAATTTTCTTTTAAAAATTACAACAGAAGGATTAGAAGAACATTCTACCGTCTGCACTGCTATAGTTGGTCCCAAGGTGGCAATTGAATTTCATCTCCTTCTCCCATTCTAGATTCATCACACTTTCAGGTGGAACTCTTGTTACAGGGAACTTGTGTTTTGAGAACCAGACCTTCATCTTTCAGTATGTTGAGGCCTTAAAAGATGCTCCCGAGTGAACTCCTAGGTTTCCAGACATACTCCTACTTGCTCCATTATGTAGCAAAAACCCTATATCCTCATGATAATTAGGGTCAATTATCCATGCTAGTATGGTAATCTTTTCTTTTTTTCACTTGCAAGTCTGACATGAGAAGTCCCAAATGACCATGCTGTAGTCAATAGTTTTAGGTTTAGTGAAACCTTTACTAAAGGTTCACTGGTGGAAGCATCCATCCCTAGGAACCAGGACTCTAGTCTAGCAGTGCAAAAAGTTGGAGCAATGGAAGAACAAATGACCCCAGGAGAGTCACTGGGAACAATGTCCATATCCACCATTTAGTTCCTGATCAAATGTATTCTACTTATGGGGGAGCCAAGACCTTATAATGACCATTGGTTCAAAGGCTATATTGCATTTTGAGGGATAATATTCCAACCCTTCAGAAGATCACCTACATATGATTATCTCAGATGAAGTTTAAGAGGTCATTTCAATGTTCTACTAGGCCACCTTATTTTAAGATGTGATATATGGTAAATGCATGAAATGTCATGGTAATATGCACACGGTGCCACCTCCTTCACTATCTGATATGATATTATGTGACATAACTGATGATAAATGAGGTCTTGAAGAGTGGCACTGGCCAAAGCACTAGGGACAGGGAAGGGAATCCAAAACCAGAATATACATAAAACAGGAAGGATGAATCATTTCCCTCAAAGTTGGAAGGTTTGGGATGTAATCAACTTTCCCCCAAGTGAGGAATGCTAACAGGGTAGCCATGGCAAGAAGAAATCCATACTGTTGGACTCATATATGGCCTCTATCCCTATTACCATGGGAATTTTATTCATGTATCTATTGTGCAAACAAAAGACAGAATGTTTATAGCCACCACTGGATGAGTTATTTTATTGATTTCTTTTTTCAGTGGTAGAAGCTCTCAGGTGGGCATTGATATAAGATATAAAGACCTACATGTTTTGTGTCCACTCCCATGTATTCATACACACACTTCTTTCCAAAATATTCTTTGTTTCTAATCTTCCATTTGTACCCCCTGCACACCCATGACAACCATCTAAACCATTCACCAATGCCTGAGAATCCAAATATTCTTCTTTCAATCCATTCACACAAAGATATGACCAAGTGTCCTGCTCAAAACTTCTCCCAATAGGGAAGAATTCCCTTTAATATGTCATTCAGAACCACCCTGATACAGCCTGAATTGGACCAGTGGACCATTTTCAGTTCTCCCCTCCATCCCATGGCTGCACCTTATTTAGAATAAGGGTCTTTGAACATGTGGTAAGTTAAGATGAGGCCAAACTGGATTGGCCAAACAGAGAGAGAAAACAGCCATGTGAAAACAAATGAGAGATTGTAGTTATGCTGCCACAAGCCAAAGAACATCAAGGATTGTTGGCTACCTCAAAAGCCAGGAGGGAGGCATGGAAGATGTTTTTCCCCAGAAACTTCAGTAGTAGCACAGCCCTGCCAACATATTGATTTATGACTTCTAGCCTCCAGAACTGTGACACAATAAATTTCTGTTGTTTTAAGCCACCTACTTTGTGGTATTTAGCATAGCGGCCCTAGAAAACTAAAACAATAGCCAACCCATCTGTGAACCAAATATCTATTGGTTACATGGAGCCCTCATGAGGCCTCAGGTGTGAGCTGATGGATAGGCATCAACATAATGGTATTAAATAATATGGGGTCAACGTCTTCTGTTCCTGAAATTAACTTTTACCCAGAACAATTAGGCTCAATTCAAAATTTGCTTTGTGCCTACCTAGCCTTATGACCTTTTGTTCTTGACAATATTCAGCTTATTTTGGGTATCTCCAGTCACTTGATGTCCTGTGATTAGGCATTATTCTCTACTAAGGCCCAGTAACTTGCCAGGAACTGCATTTCAAATGGTGGATAGTTCTCTGCATCTGACCACATAATTTAGCTTCACAAACACTGCACTGCAGTTTTTCTAATGAGGTTTACCAGAAGTTCCATGCAATTCTGTCATCAACCATGGATATCTCCAGCATTGTGGGTCTGCCAAGTCATAGGATCCAAGTAGCGGGACCCCTTGTACCACAGCCTGAACTAGCTTCAGAGTCCTCTCTTGCTCTAGATCCTACTTAAAACTGCATGGTCGTATGGCAACACAACATTGTGAATGCAATTAACAACACTGAGATAAATATTTGAATATGATTGAAAGGGGGAAATGTTAGACTGTATAAATGGTGACAATTAAAAATTTTTAAAAATCCATAGAACTACACTACATAGACAGTGAGCCCTAAGTTAAACTATGGACTTTAATTAATAGTATAATTATAAGAATGTATAATCATCAATTCTAACAAATAATCCGTAATAATGCAGGGTGTCGATGGTGGAGTAATATATGGAAATCCTGTATTTTATTCATGATTGTTATATAAACCATAACATCTCTAATTCAAAACAAAACAAAAAAAAAGTAATGGACACCAAAATTCAAGCGAAAATGTTACAAAGTAGTAACAAAAATAAAAACTGGCACCCTATCAGGTCTTTTGACAAATTGGTTAGAGCAGTAATCCAAATGTTGCATGTTCTGTCTCCAAATTGGAAGAAGTGTGCTAAGTGTTGTGCTATCATCTTAGTAATAAGAGATGAAAGTTGAGATAACTTATCCTTTGGTTTCCAGTGAGACGCCTGTATTTCACCTATTCCCTCATAACCCCCCTGTGTTCTTCTACCCTGCACTGCCGGGTCTTTCCTCTGTCTATGGAATGTCAGATATTAGACCATAGTCTCTCCATTCTGACTCACTGCATTTCAATCTGTCCAAACCCACCACACCCACATCTCTACGCCTTGTAGTCTACCCCCGTCTGTAACCACTTGCTTGCATAGCTTCCTGTATCAAGTGTCTGAGTTTCCTATATGCTGTATCTGTTTGACCTACCTGCTTGCACTCCCTCTCATGTGGCTTTCTTCCTGTGTCTTTCCCAAGGCGTCAGGGCATGGCTATAGCTAATTTATCTTATAGGCCAATTTGAGTTTGCTAAGCTTGTACTGGCCGATATCCTTTCTTCCCTTTTTTTGCCTAGAATTCCATTGGACTTCAACAGTTCTGAGTGCTTTACTCTCCTGAGTATCTCTATTCCAAGGGGCAAGAAGCTGAGACAGTAATACAGGGTCATCACACTAGAAGAAGCTTCCCAGATGTAGTCTTTGGTGTATTTACCATCCCTTAAATGCAGGCATCAAAAGACTAAAATAAACTCTTAAGGATATTAGCTCGATTTATAAAGACTTTATCTTATGTATCTCACTTAAGGATCAAAGATGGAATAAATAGATCATTTTCTTCAAAAAGCAGATTTCAAAAAAACCTGAAGAATTTAATTTTAAGTCAATTTTTCTGTGTTTTTTTGTATCTACTATTTATTGTATTTGTGAATTTGTTTTATATTTGGACTTTGTTGGAGCCTGTAATTTTTTTTTTACCTCCGTATGGATTTATTCCATGCCAAGGTATGACTAAGATTGGATAAATTAGAGCCTCAATCAGGAGGAATTATGAAGGTGTCTTAAGATCCTTGTTCTGAGGACTTCTCTAAACTTCCCAGCACAAGAATCCCTCTCATAGGACACCTTACCTAGAAGAATCATGGGGTCAGGACTTCCTGGAAGATGGCGGCTTAGTAAGACGCGCAGATCTTAGTTTCTTCTCCAGGACACCTACTAGGGGAGTAGAAATGATACAGAAAGCGCCCAAAGCCACAACAGAGATAAAAAAGACAGCGTACCCCATCCTGGAACGGCTGGCTGGTTGAGAGAAGCAGCTCGGGTGAGATCGCCGAGGCGCGCGGGCCTTACCGGGCGGGGCGGGAAGCGGCCGGAGTTACTCCCTTCCCCCTTCCCGGGCCGGCTGGGAGAATTGGAGAGGCGGTCCCCTGAAACAAGACGGCTGGCGCCCACACCACGCGCAGCCCCCGGACCAACTGAGAGAATTGGATCGGAAACCCCCAGGCCGCGGAGAACGGTGACGGGTGGGGGAGGCCCCTTCCAAACCCGTGACTCCCGGGGAACGTGCACTCTCTCGGGCGGGCCGCTGCCGCTGGCGCCCTCCCGCCACGCTTGTTGCCCAGGGCCGACTAGGAAATTCGGACGGGCTCTTTCCCTGGCTGCGGCGACCAGCAACCCCCCCTGCGTTCGGACCCTGGGCCGGCTCAAGCCGTTTCGGCTAGCGAACCCCCACGACGGCGAGAGTTTTCCAAAGTTTAAGGTCCCACAGCACCTTTTACTGGTGGGACCCGCAGACAAACGGGTGCCACGAGCGCCACCTACTGGGCAGGATAAGAAAAACAGAACCCAGAGATTTCACAGAAAAATATTACAACCTTGCTGGGTCCAACACCAAGAGAAATCTGAATAAATGCCCAGACGCCAGCAGCAGAAGATAACTTTCCACGCTCAAAAGATTGAGAATATGGCTCAGTCAAAGGAACAAACCAATAGCTCAAATGAGACACAAGAGCTGAGACAACTAATGCTGAATATACGAACAGAAATGGAAAACCTCTTCAAAAATGAAATCGATAAATTGAGGGAGGACATGAAGAGGACATGGGCTGAACATAAAGAAGAAATAGAAAAACTGAAAAAACAAATCGCAGAACTTATGGAAGTGAAGGATAAAGTAGCAAACATAGAAAAAATAATGGATAGCTACAATGATAGATTTAAAGAGACAGAAGATAGAATTAGTGATTTGGAGGATGGAACATCTGAATTCCAAAAAGAAACAGAAACTATAGGGAAAAGAATGGAAAAATTTGAACAGGGTATCAGGGAACTCAAGGACAATATGAACCGCACAAATATACGTGTTGTGGGTGTCCCAGAAGGAGAAGAGAAGGGAAAAGGAGGAGAAAAACTAATGGAAGAAATTATCACTGAAAATTTCCCAACTCTTATGAAAGACCTAAAATTACAGATCCAAGAAGTGCAGCGCACCCCAAAGAGATTAGACCCAAATAGGCGTTCTCCAAGACACTTACTAGTTAGAATGTCAGAGGTCAAAGAGAAAGAGAAGATCTTGAAAGCAGCAAGAGAAAAACAATCCATTACATACAAGGGAAACCCAATAAGATTTTGTGTAGATTTCTCAGCAGAAACCATGGAAGCTAGAAGACAGTGGGATGATATATTTAAAATACTAAAAGAGAAAAACTGCCAACCAAGACTCCTATATCCAGCAAAATTATCCTTCAAAAATGAGGGAGAAATTAAAACATTCTCAGACAAAAAGTCACTGAAAGAATTTGTGACCAAGAGACCAGCTCTGCAAGAAATACTAAAGGGAGCACTAGAGTCAGATACAAAAAGACAGAAGAGAGAGATATGGAAAAGAGTGTAGAAAGAAGGAAAATCAGATATGATATATATAATACAAAAGGCAAAATGGTAGAGGAAAATATTATCCAAACAGTAATAACACTAAATGTCAATGGACTGAATTCCCCAATCAAAAGACATAGATTGGCAGAATGGATTAAAAAACAGGATCCTTCTATATGCTGTCTACAGGAAACACATCTTAGACCCAAAGATAAACATAGGTTGAAAGTGAAAGGTTGGGAAAAGATATTTCATGCAAATAACAACCAGAAAAGAGCAGGAGCGGCTATACTAATATCCAACAAATTAGACTTCAAATGTAAAACAGTTAAAAGAGACAAAGAAGGACACTATATACTAATAAAAGGAACAATTAAACAAGAAGACATAACAATCATAAATATTTACGCACCGAATCAGAATGCCCCAAAATACGTGAGGAATATACTGCAAACATTGAAAAGGGAAATAGACTCATATACCATAATAGTTGGAGACTTCAACTCACCACTCTCATCAAGGGACAGAACATCTAGACAGAGGATCAACAAAGAAATAGAGAATCTGAATATTACTATAAATGAACTAGACTTAATAGACATTTACAGGACATTACATCCCACAACAGCAGGCTACACCTTTTTCTCAAGTGCTCATGGATCATTCTCAAAGATAGACCATATGCTGGGTCACAAAGCAAGTCTTAACAAATTTAAAAAGATTGAAATCTTACACAACACTTTCTCGGACCATAAAGGAATGATGTTGGAAATCAATAATAGGCAGAGTGCCAGAAAATTCACAAATACGTGGAGGCTCAACAACACACTCCTAAACAACAACTGGGTCAAAGAAGAAATTGCAAGGGAAATTAGCAAATACCTCGAGGCGAATGAAAATGAAAACACAACATATCAAAACTTATGGGACGCAGCAAAGGCAGTGCTAAGAGGGAAATTTATTGCCCTAAATGCCTATATCAGAAAAGAAGAAAAGGCAAAAATGCAGGAATTAACTATCCATTTGGAAGAACTGGAGAAAGAACAGCAAGCTAACCCCAAAGCAAGCAAAAGGAAAGAAATAACAAAGATTAGAGCACAAATAAATGAAATTGAAAACATGAAAACAATAGAGAATATCAATAAGACCAGAAGTTGGTTCTATGAGAAAATCAATAAGATTGATGGGCCCTTAGCAAGATTGACAAAAAGAAGAAGAGAGAGGATGCAAATAAATAAGATCAGAAATGGAAGAGGAGACATAACTACTGACCTCACAGAAATAAAGGAGGTAATAACAGGATACTATGAACAACTTTACGCTAATAAATACAACAATTTAGAGGAAATGGACGGGTTCCTGGAAAGACATGAACAACCAACTTTGACTCAAGAAGACATAGATGACCTCAACAAACCAATCACAAGTAAAGAAATTGAATTAGTCATTCAAAAGCTTCCTAAAAAGAAAAGTCCAGGACCAGATGGCTTCACATGTGAATTCTACCAAACGTTCCAGAAAGAATTAGTACCAATTCTCTTCAAACTCTTCAAAAAAATCGAAGTGGAGGGAAAACTACCTAATTCATTCTATGAAGCCAACATCACCCTCATACCAAAACCAGGCAAAGATATTACAAAAAAAGAAAACTACAGACCAATCTCTCTAATGAATACAGATGCAAAAATCCTCAATAAAATTCTAGCAAATCGTATCCAACAGCACATTAAAAGAATTATACATCATGACCAAGTAGGATTCATCCCAGGTATGCAAGGATGGTTCAACATAAGAAAATCAATTAATGTAATACACCATATCAACAAATCAAAGCAGAAAAATCACATGATCATCTCAATTGATGCAGAGAAGGCATTCGACAAGATTCAACATCCTTTCCTGCTGAAAACACTTCAAAAGATAGGAATACAAGGGAACTTCCTTAAAATGATAGAGGGAATATATGAAAAACCCACAGCTAATATCATCCTCAATGGGGAAAAATTGAAAACTTTCCCCCTAAGATCAGGAACAAGACAAGGATGTCCACTATCACCACTATTATTCAACATTGTGTTGGAGGTTCTAGCCAGAGCAATTAGACAAGAAAAAGAAATACAAGGCATCAAAATTGGAAAGGAAGAAGTAAAACTATCACTGTTTGCAGACGATATGATACTATACGTCGAAAACCCGGAAAAATCCACAACAAAACTACTAGAGCTAATAAATGAGTACAGCAAAGTAGCAGGTTACAAGATCAACATTCAAAAATCTGTAGCATTTCTATACACTAGTAATGAACAAGCTGAGGGGGAAATCAAGAAACGAATCCCATTTACAATTGCAACTAAAAGAATAAAATACCTAGGAATAAATTTAACTAAAGAGACAAAAAACCTATATAAAGAAAACTACAAAAAACTGCTAAAAGAAATCACAGAAGACCTAAATAGATGGAAGGGCATACCGTGTTCATGGATTGGAAGACTAAATATAGTTAAGATGTCAATCCTACCTAAATTGATTTACAGATTCAATGCAATACCAATCAAAATCCCAACAACTTATTTTTCAGAAATAGAAAAACCAATAAGCAAATTTATCTGGAAGGGCAGGGTGCCCCGAATTGCTAAAAACATCTTGAGGAAAAAAAACGAAGCTGGAGGTCTCGCGCTGCCTGACTTTAAGGCATATTATGAAGCCACAGTGGTCAAAACAGCATGGTATTGGCATAAAGATAGATATATCGACCAATGGAATCGAATAGAGTGCTCAGATATAGACCCTCTCATCTATGGACATTTGATCTTTGATAAGGCAGTCAAGCCAACTCACCTGGGACAGAGCAGTCTCTTCAATAAATGGTGCCTAGAGAACTGGATATCCATATGCAAAAGAATGAAAGAAGACCCATCTCTCACACCCTATACAAAAGTTAACTCAAAATGGATCAAAGATCTAAACATTAGGTCTAAGACCATAAAACAGTTAGAGGAAAATGTTGGGAGATATCTTATGGATCTTACAACTGGAGGCGGTTTTATGGACCTTAAACCTAAAGCAAGAGCACTGAAGAAGGAAATAAATAAATGGGAACTCCTCAAAATTAAACACTTTTGTGCATCAAAGAACTTCATCAAGAAAGTAGAAAGACAGCCTTCACAATGGGAGACAATATTTGGAAATGATATATCAGATAAAGGTCTAGTATCCAGAATTTATAAAGAGATTGTTCATCTCAACAACAAAAAGACAGCCAACCCAATTACAAAATGGGAAAAAGACTTGAACAGACACCTCTCAGAAGAGGAAATACGGATGGCCAAGAGGCACATGAAGAGATGCTCAATGTCCCTGGCCATTAGAGAAATGCAAATCAAAACCACAATGAGATATCATCTCACACCCACCAGAATGGCCATTATCAACAAAACAGAAAATGACAAGTGCTGGAGAGGATGCGGAGAAAGAGGCACACTTATCCACTGTTGGTGGGAATGTCAAAGGGTGCAACCACTGTGGAAGGCAGTTTGGCGGTTCCTCAAAAAGCTGAATATAGAACTGCCATACGACCCAGCAATACCATTGCTAGGTATCTACTCAAAGGACTTAAGGGCAAAGACACAAACGGACATTTGCACACCAATGTTTATAGCAGCATTATTTACAATTGCAAAGAGATGGAAACAGCCAAAATCTCCATCAACAGAAGAGTGGCTAAACAAACTGTGGTATATACATACGATGGAATATTATGCAGCTTTAAGACAAGATAAACTTATGAACCATGTAATAACATGGATGGACCTAGAGAATATTATGCTGAGTGAATCCAGCCAAAAACTAAAGGACAAATACTGTATGGTCCCACTGATGTGAACGGACATTCGAGAATAAACTTGAAATATGTCATTGGTAACAGAGTTCAGCAGGAGTTAGAAACAGGGTAAGACAATGGGTAATTGAAGCTGAAGGGATACAGACTGTGCAACAGGACTAGATACAAAAACTCAAAAATGGACAGCACAATAATACCTAATTGTAAAGTAATCATGTTAAAACACTGAATGAAGCTGCATCTGAGCTATAGGTTTTTGTTTTGTTTTGTGTTGTTTTGTTTTGATTTTACTATTATTACTTTTATTTTTTTCTCTATATTAACATTCTATATCTTTTTCGGTTATGTTGCTAGTTCTTCTAAACCAATGCAAATGTACTAAGAAATGATGATCATGCATCTATGTGATGATGTTAAGAATTAATGATTGCATGTGTAGAATGGTATGATCTCTAAATGTTGGATTAATTTCTTTTTTTCCGTTAATTAAAAAAAAAAAAAAAAGAGAAGGGATAATTGGAGATGAAGGGATACATACTGTACAACGGGACTGGATATAAAAACTCAGAAATGGACAGCACAATACTACCCAATTGTAACGCAATTATGTTAAAACACTGAATGAAGCTGCATGTGAGGTATAGGTTTTTTGTTTTTGTTTTTTTTGTTTTTTTTCTTTCTATTATTGTTTTAATTCTTATTCTGTTGTCTTTTTATTTCTTTTTCTAAATCGATGCAAATGTACTAAGAAATGATGAATATGCAACTATGTGATGTTATTAAGAATTACTGATTGTACATGTAGATTGGAATGATTTCTAATTGTTTTGTTAATTCTTTTTTTAATTAATAAAAAAAAAAACATAGGCACAATAATCACAAAAAAAAAAAAAAAAGAATCATGGGGTCAATTGGGCAATTAGTCAATGTTTAATGATTGTCTTTAACTGAAATTACAAGTTCTGCCTCATATCCCCTGGGCTTCTCTCCCTTGTTGGTATTCTCTTCAATTCATATATTGAAACTGGCAAATAGG
Source organism: Tamandua tetradactyla (assembly GCF_023851605.1). Classification (NCBI taxonomy): domain Eukaryota; kingdom Metazoa; phylum Chordata; class Mammalia; order Pilosa; family Myrmecophagidae; genus Tamandua; species Tamandua tetradactyla. Next base: position 43,880,772 of record NC_135328.1, read on the forward strand.
AGTGAAAGTCTGAGCTTATAGTTTTCCTTCTGGTTCCAGGAAAGTAGCCTCTATGTCCCCAACAGAAAACCTCAGGACATATTCACCCACCAAACACGGGGTGATAAATGCAAGCAAGGTCAGTATTGGTGATGGGATGGGTATTTTTTCCTAAACAATGGATGGCTTCATATATGGGTATAGAAAAGGGAGAATCAGAAAGCATATTTTGACATGAGGAGGAGAGAGATAAGAATATATGTGTGTATAAGGAGAAATTAAGAGAGAGAAAGAGAGAAGGAAGAGAGAGAATAGGGAGGAGGAGGAGGTGGAAAGAAGGAAGGAATTTGGAGAGCTATTCCATATCTCATATATGTTTATAATGACAGAAGAATGGAGATACCAAATGTGGTAGTTAGGTTCAGGTGTCAACTTGGCCAGGTGATGATAACCAGTTCTATTGCTGCGGACGTGAATCATCATCATGTGAAATTCATCTATGGCTGATTATATCTGCAATTGGCTAAGGGGTCTGCCTTCCACAGTGAGTGATATTTAATTTAAATATCTGAAGGCTTAAAAGAGAGAGGTCAGAAGAGAGCTCAGCACAGCACAGCCCAAGAAACTCAGCATACCTCATCTCAGCACTTATAGCCCAACCCAGATGTTTGGAGATGCAGAAAGGAATCACCCCAGGGAAGGCTGTTGGAACCCAGAAGCCAGGCAAGAAGCCCAGCAGACATTGCCATGTACCTTCCCATGTAACAGACAACCTCAGGTGAAAGCTAGCTGCCTTTTCTCTGAAGAACTATGAATTCTTTTTCTTTTTTTTTTAATTTTTTATTGTATAGTATAAAATTTATACAAAGCAAAGAAATAAAAAAGCAATACTTGTCAAAGCATTCTTCATCAATTGTAGTGAGAGGGGAATGAACATTTTTGTGCAAAAGTCTGTATGCAAGAAAAGGTGCTAGTGGCTTTCCTTATGTCATTTCATTTCATTTTTACAGTAGCCATATGGGGTATAATTACTTATTATTTAAAGATCCTTGTCTTTCTGAGATTTACAGAGGATGAAAAACCTGCTAGAGGTCACAAATGCCCAAAGCAGGCTATGATTATGAGCCATATTGAAACCTGTGGGATTTTCCCCCACAGACACACACTGCATCCAAAGAGGGAGTTGCACTAGAAAAAGGAGGAAGTTTGAACTTAACACTTTAACACTGTTTATGTTTTTAACATATGTTAAGCAAGGTACCTTTTGGGTATTGGAATAAGGTCTTTGTAGTTAATTAAAGGACTGGAGAATTTGAAAACCAACATTGACTTTTTGCTAAATTTTTGCTCCTAGCTAGAAGCCCTTTTGATGAGTGACAGCTCTCACTCTAACATTCTGCCTTTTCTTATCCAAGAGATTGATTTGGAGATTTTATAGTACAGGTGGTGGTTTAGAGCCTCCTTTGTGATTAATGATAAATGCTTCTAATGAGATAACCCCATTTCTGTACTTATTAGTAGGAATTAGCTCTGTTAAGCAATTGCTTTGTTTTGTTTCATGCAAAGTGGAAAGTTGGGGAAGGATATGTGGAGTTTGTTGCATAGTGGCGCCCAGCAACCAGAGTATATGGATATACCTGAAATTCTTCCAATATTGTTGTATTAGTTTCCTATGGCTGCTATAACAAATTACTAGAAACTTACTAGCTTGACTTAAAACATACAAGTTTTAGTTTTGAAAGTCAGAAGTCCAAAATGGGTCTCAATGGGCTAAAGCCAAGTGGTTGACTTTTTCTGAAGACTCTGTGGACAAATCCATTAAATAGCCTTTCTCAGCTTTCAAAGCCACCTGTCTTCCTTAGCTGATGGCCTCTTCCTCCACCTTCAAAGCCAACAGTGCACATCTTCAAATCTCTCTCTTCTGCCTTCTTCTTTCACTTAAAGTGACCCTTGAGATTATACATAGGTAATCCAGAATGACCTCCTTGTTTTGGAAGCAACTGATTAGCAATCTTCATTCTATCTACAACCTTAATCCCGTTTTGCTATGTACCATAACATAGTCACAGGTTCTGGGGCATGGACATTTTTAGGAGTCATTATTCTTCAGCTGAATAGCAAGTGTTACATGTAAGATGAAAGGGACACGCAAGAAGATGATGGAAACTTGAGATACAAACAAAATCTCACTTATTTGGGTATCTTGTGCAATATTCTTCACTATTTTTTTATGACAGGAGTACTGTAATCTTGCCTAAGGAGGGAAGGGGGGCTGAATTGGGAATGAATTAGAAAATGTACATTTGAACATAATTTAAGATGGTAGTGAGTGGTCATTTAACTCAGTCTGGGTTAACAGTAGACAATAAAATATAAATAAATTTGCCTAAAATGCTTTTTGAGAGCCATACAGGTCTTTGTTTTGTCAATATAACATGGGATCCCAGGAAATCCACAATAGCCAAGTGAGGGCAGTCTAAATTACATAAAATGGAAATGCATCTTTCCAGGGAAGCTGGAATGGATAAGGAAGCAAGAGCGAGAGTGATGTTGGTGAGTTGGGGAGGGAGAAGTGTTTGAAAATGTAGGAAAGACACAGATTTTCATGCCTTTAAGGAGTACTAGGTTTGTTACACTTCATCTTAAGATCAGAGGAAATCCACTTCGAGTTTTTAAGCAGCAGAAGGCATGTTGAAATTTAGATTTTAAAACATATCTTTTGGACCTCAGAAGGGATTGATACAATACAAAGTTTCTCAGGGACCCTCTATTGAATTGAAACAAATAAAAATGAGCATATATTAATGACTGCTCTGTGAAGAATAAAGTACAGTCCCTTGTGCCCTTTTACTTGAAAACAACGTCTCACATCTAAAATTCAACAATATGTGTTGAAGACAAATCTTCCAGGGATAGAGATCCGCACTTGATGGTTTGGCATATTAACTACAGGGAATTAATTTACCTGAGACAACATATTCCATGATCTGGTCGTCAGCATTGCAGGCACAAAAATCCTTTTTTTTGTCAGTGGACCAAGAAATCCTGACTTGCTAACATTTGCTTCAATGTCAATTTACTAATTCCTTATGTACTAACAGATAAAAAACTATCATAAGCAGGTTAAATTTCTCACATTCTGAAGTAAAAACATATCTATTTTATATGACTGATAAAAATGATCACTTCAGAGTCCCTAATGTTTTTAACTATTCTTCATCCCCAGCTGAGACAAGGTCAGCATGAGGACGGAGAACCAGAGCAGCGTGTCTGAATTCCAACTCCTGGGGCTCCCCATCCAGCCAGAGCAGCAGGGCGGGTTCTTCTGCCTCTTCCTGGGCATGTACCTGACCACAGTGCTGGGGAACCTGCTCGTCATCCTGCTCATCATGGTGGACTCTCGCCTCCACACCCCCATGTACTTCTTTCTCAGCCACTTGGCCCTCACTGATGTTTCCTTCTCATCTGTCACTCTTCCAACCATGTTGATGGACATGCAGACTAATCACCGATCGACCCCCTATGTGGGGTGCATTGCACAGATGTATTTTTTCTTGTTTTTTGCTGACTTGGACAGCTTCCTTATTGCATCAATGGCATATGACCGCTACATTGCCATATGTCACCCCCTCCACTACAGCACCATCATGAGTGGGGGGCTGTGTACCTTACTAATAGCTGTGTCCTGGTTTCTTTCCTGTGCCAGCTCACTCTCCCACACGCTCCTTCTAACCCAGCTGTCCTTCTGTGCAGACAACATCATCCCCCACTTCTTCTGTGACCTTGCTGCCCTGCTCAAGCTGTCCTGCTCAGACATCTTCCTCAACGAGTTGGTCATGTTCACAGTAGGAGTAGTGGTCATCACGCTCCCATTTATATGCATCCTGGTCTCTTATGGCTACATTGGGGCCACCATCTTGAGAGTCCCTTCAACCAAGGGGTTCTCTAAAGCTTTGTCCACATGTGGCTCCCACCTCTCTGTGGTGTCTCTATACTATGGGGCAATATTTGGGCAGTACCTTTTCCCAAAATTAAGCAATTCAATTGACAAGGACGTCATTGTGGCTCTCATGTACACAGTGGTCACACCCATGTTGAACCCCTTTATCTATAGCCTTAGGAACAGGGATATAAAAGAAACCCTCAGGAAACTCTTCAAAAGAACAATATTTTTCTCACAGTAACATTTGACTTTTTAAAAAATTAAAACCTCATATTGGTTAATATCATGTATTTGATTTGCCATTTGAAGGTGTATCAACACTATATCTCCAAACCCTAAGAAAAATGATGGCATGTTGTATGTCATTGATAAATATTTGTTGACCAGAATTTAATTCTTTTATTAATAATGTTACCCTTTATAAACAACTTTTTTCATTCTTTCTTTTAGAATCCTTTCTTCTTTTTAATCACTGAATTTCAGTTTTTACAAAAACTCTTAGAACAATTTAGGTAACTAAGGTTTGGGAGTAGGAACAGTTCTCACACTTGAAGAACTCTATTACATGTCCATTTTTCTGCAAATAGTTCTTTCTATTGACTAAATTAACAAATACTGCCACAGAAACAAAGTGCTTTTTGTTGTTGTTTAAGCCATAGATCAATGCATTTATATTTACAAAAAGTCATAAATAACCATGCATTTCTTCTTATTGGGAGAAGACTAGATATTTAAACATTAAGGCAGTGATGATTCTAAATCATAATGAAATTCTAAGTGAAGGCTTTGTTTTGAAACCCATATTCATAGGCAATTGTGGTCAAAGCAAACTCTTTGTTCTATTAAGTTGAGTCCATCTGCCCAGGATATTTATTATTTACCCACCACTAACATGTCCTCTGTGTCTTATGTATGAAACATGAATTAATAGCAATGCCATCATTTTTACTTTAAGGGATTGTTAGTCCCTGACATGGTCAGGTTCATGTGTCAACTTGGCCAAGTGGTAGTACCTGTTTGTCTGGTTGGGCAAGTGCTGGCCTGTCTGTTGTGATGAGGACATTTCATAGAATTAAATCATGATCATATCAGCTGCATCCAAAGTTGATTCCATTTGTAATTAGCCAAGGAGAGTGTCTTCTGCAATGAGTGGTGCTTAATCTAATCACTTAAGTCTTTTAAGGAGGATTTAGAAGAGACAGGCTCTCTTCCTGCTTCGGCTGGCGAGCATCTCCTGTGGAGTTCCTCCAGACCCTCCATCGCAATAGTTGGCTTCACAGCCTGCCCTGTGGATTTTGGACTCTGCATTCCCACAGTTACATGAGGCACTTTTATAAATTTTATATTTGTGAGTGTTTCCTGTTGATTCTGCTTCTCTAGAGAACCCTAACTAATACAGTCCCTTTGCAAGGTTTTCTTTTGAGGATTTAGCCTTCAGTAGCACAAGCATGTGTAAAAGAAGGGACCAAAGCATTTCTTTGTAAACTTAGATCACTTACAAACTGAACCAATTCTTAACTTTTCTGAAAGTTGGCCAACAATTAAGCAGGATCTCCTAAATACAGAAAGCCTACATGACCATGCTCTCATCTCAAAACAAACAAGCAAAAAAATGTTCTCGATGAACGAAACAACAGGTCTTCACCTTCTTTATTTTCTTTGAAGTAGACTATTTGGTATACCTTCCTTAAAAAAAAAAAGAAAAGAAAAATGTAGACTGCTGTATTTTAGGTGGTTCTATTCTGTAATTGCTTACCATCAAGGCACAAATAATACCCTTGCTAGACTGATGTCTTTCAGAAATCATTCAAGGAAAAGAGATGAGTGGTGGATGAAGAAAGGTAGATTACTTTAAAATAACTGTAGATTGCATTTGTGCCTGGTAAGCTTATTAAAAGTGTCGCACATTGAAATTTAAGGAAAAGTGTCCTTTTCTCCCTTCCCACCCCCTTTGTAGAAAGCATATAGTGTGAAAAAGCTCAGCTCCAGCCTATGGGGGTGCACTTTGAGAAGCAGCTCTGGGGCAGCACTCTAAACTACTTTTCCTACTGTGGGCAGCAGGGTTTGAGTAGGGCACAGCCCAGTGCTTCCACACTGTGGAGGACTCACTGCTATTTCAATTGGGAGGATCACTATATACATACAAACCCTAGCAATTATTCCTTTACACAATATTTTACAGCCATGAGCCTTTTGTGACTAAACTATGGCACACTTAGTACTGGTATCAATAATAGCTCATGTAGAGAAACTGACTACATGAAAACCATTTCAATAGTTAGACACAACTATACTTGCCCTTTGTGTCTTCAAGTTAGAAGAGTAAGATGGGAAAACAGATGAAATTATAGGAAGCATAAGTCTCAAACTGTATAAGCATTGTGGTTTAAATCTACTTTACAGGTTACTATCAGAAAATAGGAATTTCTAACAAGCACTGTTTAAAAATATGTTGTAGGGAAGTGGGCCATGGTGGCTCAGCAGGCAGAGTTCTTGCTTGCCATGCCAGAGATCTGGGTTTAATTCCCAAGTTTTTTCGTGGGTATCTGCCCATGACAGAAAAAAAAACCCAACAAAAAATATATTGTAGGAGCAATTTAAGTTAAGTATGTTTTATTCCACATAAAATATTTAAAGATTTGTAAAGTGTTACCCTGGCATCTGCTAAGCTTCAGCTAAGTGGCTAATTTTTTTTGTTTTGTTTTGTTTTTTAATGGGCAGGCTCCAGGAATCGAACCCAGATCTCCAGCATAGCAGGCGAGAATTCTGCCATTGAGCCACTGGTGCACCACTCTAACATTGTTTTTAAAGGTGTGAAACACATTTAATTTTTAGATGGAAAGACCAGCTTTGAAGAGGAAATAGTAGGTAATGCAACAGCAATCATTTTTAGATCAACACCATACACTTCCTAATACACTCACATTTATACATAAATTTCATATTTACAAGTACAAAAGGCAAAGAACTACAAAGAATCTTAACACTTACATTCAAGTTAATACTGTTGTACCCATTCCCCATTTTCTAAATGTAGAAGAAAACTGAAAATGCCATCCTGCATGTGAACTTCACTTTTAAAAGCTGGAGACTGTATGCAGTTCTGCATATGTCTGGGTTTCCACAATAGTGAACTGAGACTCCATCACGTCCTAGGCCAAATCAGCCAGAAGGAAATCATCCATGGCTGTCTGTTTCATGCTGGTGAAAAGTGTCCCCATGCTTTCAAAACCAGAATTCATGGTCTGTGTTTCTGCACTGGTCAACTGAACTTCGCTTTCTACAGCAGGCAGATTTTTAGTGGAAATCTCTTCTGTTTGGGTTTCTGTATCAGATGAATCAGTCCTCATGGAAAGGCTGGAGTGTTTCAGAATACTGCCCAGAGGCAGATGAGGGCTACTTTATAAAAGGAAGTTTAAGTCTGTCTGTGTCTGTGTATCACACATTTCCATGGCCCAAGAAGTTAGCGTTTCCCTTATAACTGTAAGAATGAGCAGAGGTGTCTGCAAGGAAAAAGTCCCTTTGGGTCTCTATGTCCAGGGATTCCAAGACTGGTTCACTGTTCATATTGCTGAGTTCACTCTCTTCCATTTGAGTTTGGATATTTGAGGCTGAAAAGAACTCTTCCATATCAAAATATATCAAGAAATATATATCAAAATCTATCCCTGGATTTCGGGTTGGGCCAGATGGCAGCTGGGTGTCGGGTCCAGTGTTGGCGTCAAACAATAGACTGCCGTTATCCAATGTCTGACCTGGCAGGTTACTTGACAAGATGTTTTCTTTTTTTCTTTCTTTCTTTTTTTTCCTTAAATGTTTTTTATTGTGATATATAACATGTAAATAAAAAGCAATAAATTTCCAAGCATGTTTTAACAAGTAGTTACAGAATGGATCATAAAGTTTGGTATGGATTACAGTGCCACAATTTTTTTCTTCTAGCTGCTCTAAGACACTGGAGACCAAAGGAAATATCAATATAATGACTCAGCAGTCATACTCATTTGTTAAATCCTATCTCCTCTGTTGCACTCATCTTTTTTTTCTTTTTTGTAAAAAATAACGTATATACAAAAAAGCAATAAAATTCAAAGTACATCACAACAGTTAGTTGGACAGATTTCAGATTTTGGTATGGGTTACAATTCCACAATTTTAGGGTTTTACTTCTAGCTTCTCTAAAGTACTAGAGCCTAAAAGAAATATCAATATAATGATTCAGCACTCATATTCATTTGTTAAACCCTACCTTCTCTGTTTAAATCCACCATCAACTTTAATCTTTCTCCCACTCCTTAAGAGTATTTGAGCTGTGTCCATTCTAACTTTTTCATGTTAGAAGGGGCTGATGATAATATGAGATAAGGAGATGGAATTAGTCGATATTCTGGAAAGGCTGACCCATCTGCATTTCAGGACCCATCTGGAGGTTATAGGTTTCTTAAAAGTAACTCTAGTGCATGGAACCTTTGTAGAATCTTAGCTAATGTCCTAGGTGTTTTTTTAGGCTTGGCAGGAATGGTTTTGGATGGAGTTTGGCAAATTATGATAGGCAGCAATGCCTAACTGAAGTTTGCATTAGAGTGACCTCCCAAGTAGCCTCTTGACTCTATTTGATTTCTCTCAGCCACTGATACCGTGTTTGTTATGCTTCTTTTTCCCCTTTTATTCAGGATGGCATTGTTGTGCCCACAATGCCAGGGTCAGGCTCATCCCTAGCAGTCATCTCCCATGCCACCAGGGAGACTTTCACCCTTGGATGTCATGTCACACCTGGTGGGGAGGACAATGATTTCACTTGCAGAATTGGGCTTAGAGAGAAAGAGAGGCCACATCTGAGCAAATGAAGTCCTCCAGAGGTGACTCTTAGGCATACCTATAAGTATGCCAAGCTTCTCCGCTACCTACATAAGCTTCACAAGAGTAAGCCTCAAGATCAAGGGCTTGCCTATTGATTTATCTTGTTTCCCCAATGTTTGACACAGTTTCTAGGGATTCCCCTGTGGTAAAGTTTAATAGTTCCATATTTTTTCTCCCATCCCTCAAGGGACTTTGCCAATATTTTTTGATTAATCTGCTTAATATATTCTAGGATGTATCCACACAATACATTAAGCTATACATGACCAAAGGCTCTCGTTCCTAGCTCAATATCTTGACTTGAAGTCTTAAGGTCATTCTAAGACCACAAACCATGAGTCATAGTCTCTGCTACTGAGCTGTTGCTTATAATATTGTCTTTAGAAACCCTGTATGATGAATGGACATTCTCAAAAATGTCCCCACACCTTGCCACTTGGTCCATGTATTCCAGGTCTTCTGTGGAACTCTGCACTCCACTGGTTTGAGTTTCTCTGGAGATACCACCTGACTGGAAACAAGCATCTAAAAAAGCATCAGTCTGAGTGGCTATAGATGAAGTTACTTTAGAACTGGGTAACAATGTTTGAATACAAACACAAATGGGAAGGGAAAGTTGAGAACCAAACCTCAAATCTGTTTGACAACAAGATGATACAGAGGTATCTGGCTAAGCCCACTGTGCTGAAGCCATGAGGTGTGGTGAGGCATAAGACAGATCTGACTGCACATTGATGGAAGAAATGCTCTTCAGACATGTGTTCCCTAGTTGTGGTGAAGTAGTAGGTGGACTTTTACCCAAGGTCACTTGAACACCTATACTAATTGGCTCAACAGCAGTGGGATTCACAAGTTTTGAGAGAGGCTGGCTCTCCCTGAGAGCAAGCCTCTGACTTTAGGCCAAGGATTAGGATTCCTATGGACAAGGGAAGTAAGTGAATGGTGCCCATGGCAGAGCCCTGAAGATCCACACTTACTACCACAGGCTGGGCTGAGGAGTTGGCTGTCTTAGGCAAAAAGACAGGAATAGGAGAAAACTGCATAACAGGCTGTTTAACCAAAGCCACTTTGGGCTTTGGTAAAAATTAACTGCTAAGGATATCTTGGAGGGGTTTTAAGAGTCTGTTTTCTGGCATTAGGACTGCAAGGGTCTTCAAAGGAAGCTACTAGCTTTATTTCTGAAGTTTCTAGTTCTTGTGTGTCTGGTCTAGAGGTTAATTTATTGAGCTACCAAACAATGGTTTTTTTTTTGATAACTCTTGGTTGTTCATGGAGTTCTCCATTTCCTTCTTCTTACCAGGTGGATTGAGATGCTCAGCAGGGATCTAATGGCCAGTTTGGTAGATGTGTGAGTGCAAGGCATTTCTGCTGGTGTGAGGACAGCTACATGTGCACTGGGAAGTCTTACCACAATCCTCAGCAAGTCCTTTCAGGTGCTAATCAGTACCATAAGAATTGCTGCACTTATTAAGTTTATGCTTCTTTTCAGTATGCATTTTCATAAAATGCTGTTTCACAAGACAGAATTGAGAAAATGTTCTTTCAGGGCCTCTAGGGCATCCTTTAATTGGACAACGGTAGAATTTCGTACAGTTTTCAAATCTTCTTTATAGTTGGATATACTATGCCGTCCTGCAGGTGGTGGCTGTTGATCAGGTGCATACTGAGTGGGGGCTGTTGGGTGGGATCTTGCTGCCGCCGTGCTTGGTGCACACAGTGTTGGTGCACACAGTGTTTGTGCACAGGGTGTTGGTGCATAGGCCAGGACAGCTTGCTCATCAACGGCTGAATCAGCTCCTTGGCAGGCAGCAGCGGAGCACAGAAGCCCAGAGCTGTGGGCTCTAGAAGTCTCATTGCTTTCCTACTAATGTCACTCCAGATTCAGCACTGACTTCTCTCATGGACATCCTGCCTTCAGGATTAAGAGTGAAAAGCAAAACTTCTGAAAGTTTAGGGTGCAAAAAATTCCAGGAGAGCTTTCTAAAACAGATTACCAAGAATGATCACCACAGATACAGATTCACTACTTCTAGGGTGGGGTTCAGGAATTTGCATTTTTAATAAGATTCCAGGTGTTGCTGTGAATGACAATCTAAAGAGCACATTTATAACAAGCCAAATCTTAGAAGTTGGGGAATGCGCATTTATAACACCCTACTCGACTTCTGATAATAGATGGGGTGTAACAAGAAACAGCTTAAAGTATTATAATAATGGAGAAGTCAGGTTCATGTTGATATTTTAAAATTAATTCTACCTGCAGTTCCTGTTTTCAGCCTCTAGTGCAAGGGATACTTCCCCAAGCTATCGAATTTCCTTTTCTTTTTCATATATGGCACAGACATAGCAGATATTATGTGGCATGCTTTGTATTATCTCATCATTGAACCACATGTTCAATGAAAATAAAACCAAAAAAATCACACCCGATGCTCATCGATGTTCTGTTTCTATTTCCATCAAGCCTTGTGCAGGTATTGCCTTACACATTTACTTTGGTTTCAGTGTGGTTTGAAATTTGGATAAAGTAACTTAAAATTCTATGACTTTCTTCAAATGGGTAGGTCATATTCACGTGTTCTATAATTCCTCTAAAAATACTTTCATATTTTTGAATTAACAATGTATGCAAACCATGATGCCCTCAGAACTACCTGCTTCACAATCCCCTTACCCCTGACCCCATGAATAAGAATTCTGCAGGTAGGGCTGAGATTTGCATTTTAATCAAACTCCCCAGGAGACTCCGTGGAATATGAATGTTTAGGGATCACTGCCCTAGAGGATCTGTCCTCAAGGGAGTAAGGGGAAAACTGAGCAATTAATACATGTGTATTGTATGTCTCTAACCAAGAGTTTGTTACTCTGTTCCCTTGAGTCCTCTCTCTGATGGGTAGAGTGGAGTCTTCACATCTCCATTTCTGGAGCAGGTGAAAAGACAAGGATAAATTGCAGGCTCGTAGTTTTTTCTCTGATGTCAATGGGAGATTTAGGACCACAGAAGTTGCCGGCTAGATCTGGTCCCTGTATGTCCTAGCAAGAAGCTGAGAAACCATTTCATACTCCATGGAGCTGGATAACTTGAGCTTAAAGTTCAGAGCACAGTTGAATACCCTTTATTAGTACCTCATACTTTTTCTGGCTCTTACTGATGTTGTTTCTCGTTCTTGTTTCTTTAGGGAGACTCTTGTGCCTCTAACCCCTAGCCTTGGCAGATGAGAAATAAAATTAGCTGGCTATGTAAATCAGAGAGCACATCCCCAAAGCCGGAGTGAGAGCCCTGTCTCTTCATTCATGGTCTAGATGTCAGAATGTGTGCTTGCTTAGTGAGTGCAGTGATAGCATTATTGTATACTTCTCTTCCCAAGTCACATTGCCTTTAGAGAGCACTACTGTTTTTACCTAAAAGTATGTGTGAAGGGCACTTCTACTTAGAGAGTTTTGTTTAGTTTCTACCTTTATGTTGCATCTCTATTGTAGAGTTTTGTTAGCTTCTGTTTGATGATTTTCTGCCTATAATCCCTGGTATAGTCCCATACCTTCATCAAAGGCATCAGATCTTGGATTCAGGAAAGATCTACTATCCCAGCCACTTTTGTCTGGGTTCCATCAAAGGTAAGTCATGGAACTACCTCCCCAGAGATCTTTTTATGCTATATTTAATTGAAGCAATATCACCTTATAGGTACAGGACAGTTGCTATGAATCATATATTTTACATACATTACCTTATTGAATTCTTACCATGATTCAGGGACTATTATCTCTAGTTTAGAGAAGAAAAACTGAAGCTCTTAAAGGTACAATACCTTTCCCAAAGCCATATAGCTGGTAAATGGTAGAGAGAGGATTTGAATCCATTCTATCTAACTCCAAAGCATACGTTTTGCCTTCTACACATGGTTTCACTGTCAAATAAATATCAGTTATTAGCAAGCATCGGCTGAGGTATTATTGCTCATAGCTGGGTGTAGAGTGGGAGTCTGCATTTGGCCTGGAGCTTTTGCAGAAAAAAGAAATATGACTGAATTGGATCCAGGGGATTTATTAAATTCTAAATCCCATTGATCAGATATGTTTACAAGTTCAGGAATTCTCCTATTTATAAAACACAAAGGGCACGGGGGAGAAGAATATAGAGAAAGATAGAGAGAAGATAGGATAGTAGGATATCTGATCAGTCATTCTCTATCTGACAGGGTATGTTTGGACTCTCCCAGTATTCTCAACTCTACCATTTTCTGTCTTTGACCTTTCCCTCAATCAAGTCATAATCCCCTGATGAAAAAAATGGCTTTGTGACACCAGAACTCTGATCAATATCTGCTTGTTGAGAGAAGTGAGTAATCAGGAGTGAGAAATAAGGGATTCACATGGAAAGGAGAACAGGAAACTAACATTAATTTGTAGTAATCATTTGCAATAGCACTTTACATATGTTTTTTATTAGAATTCATAATAGTTTCATGACTTCACTTCATAGTCTTATCTGCTATTTAGAGAGAAACTGAGGCCAACTGAGTCACTTGACAGAACTCACGAATATGAAGTGATGTCAGAAATTGAATCTGTTTTTTGTAGCAATGCCTATCTTTTCCACATACTTAATGAGAAATCCCAAAATACCACACTGCCCTCAGATATGAGGCTCTATCCTAAACCACAGCCCCAAGGAGCCCATCGGTGCTTGGGTGAGTGGAGACAGATTGTGAACTTTCACGTCTTTATTGGCCTTTTCAAAATTCTGTTAAAACAAAAAAATGGCAGGGAAATGGGGGACATATAAGTGGACCCTCTCTTTTGGCTTTTCTTGATAAGGGCTCTTTCTGTTTATAGATTGTGGATTCTTACAGTGTCATGATAGCTTATGGAGTCAGGAAAAGTTTGAAGATTGTTATAACATGGAAAAGAGCCTGATACCCATAATTAGTAATAATAAATATGTACCTGCTAGTAATATTTCCAATTTTTATAGCAATAAATTGCAAGACTCAGCTCAGTTGGAAAAACTGAGTTCAACCAACAGAAATGTTTCTTTTCTCCTAGACCTTTTATACACAATATTTATTTTGATCCAATTTCCTTGGGGCATATGTTATTGAAATTTCTTCCCTATATGTTCTTACTCATTGGTGAATTTTGATGTCAGATTTCCAAAGCCCAATATGTTAGAATTTGAAGGCTCAAGAATAGCAGATGATTGTTTAAAAAAGAATAGAATTGGGGGAGATTTTAAGCTAATACCCTCGGCTAAGATGGTATGAGGCTAAATGTAACTGTACAATGTCCCTTGGTCTGGGATGCCTCTCTCCTGAACGGTGAAAAATGGAACCAGAGCTAGCTTCTCTTTGATGTTAATGTTTCTTCTCTGTTGATGCATGTTTTCATTTTATATGATAATACCATCTACTTTAAAGTACCGTTGTAGGAACATAGCAATGCAGACAGACATTGGCATATTCACCAGTAGAAAGGATCTCATTATTATGTGCCTTCTGTAACTCACTATTTCATAGTTTGTTTTTTTTTTTCCAATGTCTCTAGCAGAGGCGAGACCATCATGAAGTTGGAGAACCAGAGCCGTGTGTCTGAATTCCTCCTCCTGGGGCTCCCCATCCGGCCACAGCAGCAGGGCTGGTTCTTCTGCCTCTTCCTGGGCATGTACCTGACCACGGTGCTGGGGAACCTGCTCATCATCCTGCTCATCAGGCTGGACTCTCGCCTCCACACCCCCATGTACTTCTTTCTCAGCCACTTGGCCCTCACGGATGTCTCTTTTTCATCTGTCACTGTTCCAAAGATGTTAATGAACATGCAGACTCAGGAGCAATCCATCTCCTATGCAGGGTGCATAGCACAGATGTATTTTTTCATATTTTTTACTGATCTAGACAACTTTCTTCTTACCTCGATGGCCTATGACCGCTATGTGGCCATATGCCACCCCCTCCACTATACCACCATCATGAGGGAGGGACGGTGTGCTTTACTGGTAGCTGTGTCCTGGATCCTTTCCTGGGCCAGTGCTCTGTCCCACACCCTCCTCCTGGCCCAGCTGTCCTTCTGTGCTGACAACATCATCCCGCACTTCTTTTGCGACCTTGCTGTCCTACTCAAGCTGTCCTGCTCAGACATTTCCCTCAATGAGCTGGTCATTTTCACAGTGGGAGTAGCTGTTATTACTCTGCCATTAATATGCATACTTGTTTCTTATGGCTGCATTGCAGCCAACATCCTGAAGGTCCCCTCTGCCAAGGGCATCTGCAAAGCCTTGTCCACATGCAGCTCTCACCTCTCTGTGGTATCTCTGTATTATGGAACAATTATTGGGCTGTATTTTTTCCCCTCATCCAGGACCTCCAATGACAAGGATATAGTTGCTTCTATGATGTACACAGTGGTCACCCCCTTGCTGAATCCCTTCATTTACAGCCTAAGAAACAGGGACATAAAAGGGGCCCTGGAGAGACTCTTCAGCAGGGCAGCAGTCTCATCTCAATGATATTTGCTCTCCTTTTTAACAGACACATATATTCACATATCCCCTGATGCTAGACCCCCTGATCTCAAGCTCAATGTGGAATAACTGCTCAGTAAATCTTTGGTCCCTTGAATTGCATTTCGTTATAGTCATTCTCTCCTTTTCTTGCAACTCTTTAGTGTCAAATGTGAATTCTGAACTGACATTATTAGTCATTGCTCTTGCCTACTGCATAATAAATGACAGAGCTAGTAAAACTTATTTCTTTCCTATTCTTTCCTGGGAATTAGTTCCTATGAATTCTCGGAAGACATTGGACAATTGGACTGCTTTGACAGAAAGCCTGCAACATTTTTTTTTTTTTTTGCTGCTATTACTGATGATGTTAGATCAGGCAAAGAAACTGTATAGTGTCCTTTTATGGCTCCAGGAGACTATCTACTGTTATGAGTTAGCTTCTCCACATGAGGACTTAAGGCTTCGACCTGATTTTAGGAAGACTGATTATCCTTCATCATCTGGAACATTCCGTTGTCCTCACTAAATTTGATTCCTTTCTCATTCAAACCCTTCATTGTCCATCACCTTCAAAATAACTTCTACTCAGCTTAGTGACCCCAGAGATGTACTGTGAGTCTGAGGAATAAATCTTCCCCATCCTAGGATAGACCAAGTAGATCTCTTTCTACAGACCTGTCCTTAGTTAAGGATAAACAGGATCACAAATGCTCCTGAAGCTCAGCATCATGTAGCTACAAGAAAAGAGTATTTGGGAAAGGCAGATCTTGATTATAAATTGTGTCTACCAGAGCACTAGCTATGTGGGCTCAGGTAATTTTACTTAACTGCTCTGAACTTCAATTTCTCTGTCTGTGTAGTTGGAAAAAATTATAAAACACCTAACTTATTTTCAATTTGGAATAAATGCAATAATGAACTTGGCTTAGCACTATAACCGACCAAGAATAATGAATATTAGTTTTCCCTACCTTCTGCATCAGAGATGAATTCTGGAGAGAAACTTGCACAAACACTCCTGGATGATGGTGACTATGGAAGAAGAGGCACGCTAGGCAGAATGACATATAAGTTCTATTCCCAATTCTAAGAGAGCCAGATGCCCTAGCACAAAATGACAAATTGTCTCTGGCCTAAGCTAGAACACATTGACTAAGGGGAAATGAGTAAGTGAGTTGGTGCATGAGTGCATAAAGACAGACCAGAAGAGTACCTCACTGTCTACTTGTTTAATAGCCACTCAAAAAGTGGCCCTTGTCCTGTTGCTGATGAAGCTGTCTTTTAGTATATCAGATTTCTTCATGTAATGATTAAGCTTCAGGCATTGAGTCACTATGTCTACACACTCATCCCCCATCAGTTCTGGAACCAAAACCTGGACAGGGCTGGAACCTTTCTTGCTGGTCTAGTGAAAGTGTGCCTTGGTTAGCTGTGGCATACCCATGAACTGCCACCCCTCCTGACCCTTTTGTGCCAATCCCACCTATAGGTCTAATCCCATTGGAGCACCTGCACTCCAGTTTAGTTGTTTGGGGCCTTGAACATCAGCTTAGCCCTTTCATTCCCATTCCTGAGAGGGGTAAATACTATTATTCATGATTTTAGCCATGGGCTGGTGATCCAGATCTGCACGGATTTTTCACATGAAGAAATCAAGCCCTGTTGGGAAGAGTTCCATCATCACCCCATCCTCTGTATTGATTTTCTTTGAATATGGACAGTCCAAATCAAATTGGCATAAACTGTACTGATTTGAATATATACACAGAATCTCTGGAAGCCTTTGTTGGAAGTATGCACTTTATTTGGGGCATTTTGTTAAGCCATGTCAGGGCTAAGTTTCATGATCTTCCTCAATGAAGCATATCCTTGGGTTTAGAATAAAGTTTGCAACATTTTTTGAAAACCATGAATATGCTATATGGCTAAAATATTTGTAATTGTTAGCCATTGCTGACACTTTGATCAACCACTTCATATCCTTCTCAAAAGTTAGCGTTAATTCTTTCAAAGAATCACATTAGACAGACATTTCTGAGTGGAAAGGAATAACAAATTCCCAGAACCAAGAACGCCAGTAATTTCATTTTAGCTTGAGACAAATAAAAACCAAATACACAATTTTAACTCTGACATACATAAGCTTTAAAACTAAATAACAATTATCCTATTTTGGCAAAGATGGAAAGTGGATGAAAGATTAAAGTATCAACTAAAGAATTAGATTCACTTAGCTTTTATTTGCTATTAAAGATAAAAAGTTAGAATTAATAGCAGAAAAATAGTGAGACTTTCTTTACTTATAGATTCTGTCATTTAGCCTGGCCCTGTCCATATGAATATGCATAAAACATGGCCTCCATGCTAAAGACTTTTACAGTCTAGTTATGTAGAGAGAAAGAGAGATGAACTAAAAAATACAGAAGAGTACAAAAAGTGCTTTAAAATAATAATACTAATAACAATTGAACTTATTGTGCGTGCTTGCTGGGAGTTATGCAATGTATTATATTACCTCTTAATTTTCACAGTAATCCTAGGAAAAATAAACTGCTATTATCTATGTTTTACAGTTGAGGAAAGTGAGATCTAGGGACAAGGATAAATGTCAAATAAATTGTAGTAGCACAAAGAAGGGTCCAATCAACTTTGCCTGTATATCAGTAAAAGCTTTATCAGGTGTGCTAGTATGAATCTGTTGTATACCCCAGAAAAGCCAAGATCTTTAGTCATCATTCAATATTGCTGGGTGGGAGCTTTTTTATTGTGTCCCTAGAGATGTGACCCACCCAATTGTGGGTGGTAACTTTAGCTTAGATGGTTTCCATGAAGATGTGTCTCCACCCATTCAAGGGAGGGTTGCTTACTGAAGCCCTTTAAGAGGAAACCATTTTGCAAAAAGCTTGAGAGCCCATGCAACCAGAGACCTATGGAGATGAAGATGGACAATGCCCCCAGAGGAGCTTCATGAAACAAGAAGCCTGGAGAGAAAACTAGCAGACATTACCATGTTCACCATATGCCTTTCCAGTTGAGAGAGAAACCCCAAACTTCATCAGGCTTTTTTGAGTGAAGGTAACCTCTTGTTAGTTCCTTAATTTGGACATTTTCATGGCCTGAGAACTGTAAACTTGCAACTTTATAAATTCTCTTTTAAAAGCCTTTCTGTTCTGGCATATTGATTTCTGGCAGTCTTCAAACTAGAGTACCAGGGAAGTAATTCTGTATCTGGGTATTGGAGGATGCTCAGGATTATGAAACAATGGGAGAAATGGCATTCTGGGCAGAAAGAACAGAGTGAGCCAGAAGATTGAAATAGCATGGTAAGTTCAGGGAAATGTAAAAACTTTGGTGTTGCTAAAATATAAATGGGTATGAGTTGAAGGAGCATCAGGAAATGAGTCTGGACAGGTGCTTAAACTCTTAAACTCCTAAGATGCCCTGCTAAGGAGTTTAAACACTGCATTGACTGGTGGTGGTGATAGTGGTGATGGTGGTGGTGTTAAGGGGTTAAACACATCAAGGTTGTTTGTGCTTTAGAAAGATTACTCAGGTACTCAAGGTGTTAGATGTATTGCCAATGGATTGGAGAATTTAGAGACAGGGAACTCAAATAGAAGGTCATTGCAACATCCAGGTTTCAGATTATGTAGGCCTGAATGAAGACAGTAGCACTATAAATAGAGAAGATAATACTTTTGAAGGTAGACTAGACAGGACTTAGTAATTTAGGGGAAGTAGGTGGTAGAATGAAGGATTGTTTAATATTTGGGGTTCTATGAACTGATATTTAAGAACAAAAATGGAATACTAGTCTCTTTGAGTGATTTTTATTAGGTATAACCATCTTAAGAAAGTGAGGGAGCAAGTTGTTGACCACCTGGTTTTCCAAAGAGTTATAAGCACAAGGGAGGAAAATGCCCCTGATGGACAAGGGGTGTCAGGGTCTTCTCCATCACCCTATCTCTGATCCCAATTAAAAGCTCCTTTTAGTCACATTACACCCCTTAAATGTAAATATTTAGAAACAATTTTGTTTCAGTGTGAATTATTTTTATGCCTTCATCACTTTAGCCCTAAATGACATTGGGCTTTGTGATCTTGAGAGAATAGAAGTTTGAGTTTAGAGACTTGGGATGGGTGAAATAATGTATATCAAGGGAGGGATAAGTTTGGAACTTTAAATGTGACAGTAACTATTTTGACTGACTCAGATATAAGAATTTTGGGCTGTTGAACAGTTATAGGCAACATCGTCTCTTTACATCTTTTGCACTGACTTAACTCCTAACTGCCACAGAATAATACTGGGGGAACCAAAGCAGACACCCAGACAAATTTCCTGATTTCCTTGGGGCCTGTGGCAAAGAACTTAAATCAAGCCCCAAACACAGTTCACACATGTACTGACGTGTGAATGGATTGGGACTCCCTGAAGGTTGCAATGGAAAACTAAAACAGAAGGCCACCAGGAAAAACCACCAAGAGTGACCATGCTGGGGCTGACTGTGCTAGTCTGAGCAGTAGGGCTGGGTTGGTAATCTCACATCTCAACCTCTCTCATGTCCGTGGAAAACCATGTTATCAGGGGCATTAGAACTTTTCCAGGACAGCCTTTCGTGAAAGAACAGATCATAAGAAGTGGAGAGTATTTTCTCTCCAGTTCAGTTTCTAAAAGAAAGCTAGAAGTTGAAGTCTCAGAGGAAACTGTCAGTGGCCCATAGCCTACAGAGCAGTCAGTGTCAATAGCATGGACATCTCCATGCTCCAGCTCTGATTATATGAGAGTTCCTTCCTTATCCCATCCAAGGACTCCCATGGGAATACCTGGAAAAGAGATCTGAAGAGAACTGACTTCCGATTCTAGGTCATCGAACAAGAGTAATACTTAAGTACTAAAATTCGGTTTATGTTGCCATGAAGGAATCACATTTGTATTCACCAACTGCTGAAGCCAGGGGCAGTCTGATTACATGAAAAATTCTTCATTGAAGAGGTATAGGAATTCTGAGGCATGTGATGATACAGGTAGGCTTTAAAAACAAACTGCCATGGGGGAACTCAGGCAGCCAGCAGACACTTGGTCATACCAGAGAGACATAAGAAATCAATATTATATGGTCCACATTTTTTTACAAATAATATTTCTAGTATTTTTGGAGGCAGGAGAAACCCTATGCCAATAAGCATCACTTTTTCATCACTGTAACTAATTTAAGTTGCTGGTGTTTCCCTTTAGATCCATGGATGCCTAAAGGAAACAAGGTTGCAAAGTTCACATCTACCAGCAAGGAAAACATTTCTGAACAGCAGGGGACAGAGAAACACAAGGAGCACTAACATCCTGGTGAAATCTTGAAACCGCGGGAAGTGAGGCAACAAGCTTGGAAAGCTAAACAACTGATTTCAGTCTTCTGACAGGCAACTCCGTACCTATTTTTCATATCCTGGACTGTAATCTCCAGCCTTTATTTCTTTTGTCTTAACCTTCATTTAGTACTCTAAACAAGACAAGTACTCCCAAGTTTTTGAGGATTGACACATTTAATAAGCTAGAATGAAAATGTCATGAGAGCAGGGACATCTTGTAGTTCAGCTCCATATTTCAGAATTTATAACAGCTCCCAGAATGTGGTAGATGATCACTAAATATTTGTGGAATAAATGAACCTAGAGAAAAGCTCTTTTGACTTCTTGAGTGGGGTAGGTATGAAAACTGAAAGTAATAATAATAATGATTATTTATTTAAAAGCAACTATTATTGTTAATATACTGGATGCATTTCATAGTTTATCTCACTTACTCATCCATGTCTCCTTATTAAATAGAGATTGCTATATCCATTTTACAGATGCAAAAACTAAGGATCATAGAGATTAGATAACTAAACTTCTCCAACTACAATCTTATGGCTAGTGTGGGTAGATCTGAAACTGAAGCTAGGTTTGTTTCACTCCAAGTCTTTTTTTTTTTCGTTAATCATTGCTACTGCTATATCTAAGAGGAAAAACTTCTCCTGAAACTGAGGAGCCTTTTAAGGGCCCCCTTCATGTCTTTGTTCCTTAGGCTATAAATGAAGGGGGTCAACGTGGGAGTCACCACAGTGTACACTGCAGCTGCAGCGATGTCCTTCTCTTCAGAGGCGACAGAAGGAGGGCACAGGTAGGCACTGAAGAGGGTCCCATAGAACACACAGACAACACAGAGATGGGAGCTGCAAGTGGAAAAGACCTTGGACCCCCCATCAGGGATTCAGACTCTCAGGATGGCCACCACAATATGGATGTAGGAGATGACAATGCATATAAAGGGGACAATGAGTACTGTGCCTCCCATGGCAAATACCATCAACTCATTGATGCCGGTGTCAGAACATGACAGCTTTAGGACAGGAATTATGTCACAGAAAAAGTGAGCTATTTCCCCAACAACACAGAAGGATAGCTGAGCCATGAGGAGGGCGTGAGTCAGGGCAACACTGTTGGTGAGGACCCAGCACATTGCAAGCAGCAGGGCACAAGCTCGGGGGCTCATGATTGTGGAGTAGTAGAGAGGACGGCAAATGGCCACATAGCGGTCATAAGCCATTACAGCCAGGATGAAGCTGTCCAGATCACCAAACATCAGAAAGAAGTACATTTGGGAGAGGCAACCTGTATAGGAGACGGTATGATGTTGAGTCTGTATATTCACCAGCATCTTGGTAACTGTAGAAGATGTTAAACCCATGTCAACAAAAGACAGGTTGACCAAAAAGAAGTACATGGGAGTGTGGAGGTGTGGGTCAAAACTGATGGCCACGATTATGAGGATGTTCCAAATCAAGGAGACAAGATATACACTAAGGAAAATTCCAAAGACTAACTGCTGTTGCTCTGGTGCCTTAGATATTCTTTGGAGGAAAAATTCAGAGATACAAGATTGGTTTACCCCATCCATGGCTTTGTAGCATCTGGAGGTTAGGGAAAAAAGTCAGAACGCTAGATTTCTTCTAAAACTTTACATATGCTGATGTATAACTTCCAAATCTCCCTTTACATTTATTATCACTCCCAGCCCTGACTTTAACTTCAAGCTGACCCTATTTCCTTTCTCTCCTTATTCAGAACCTCATAATTTTTTACTCTTTTCCTTGTTTCTCTCTGGCCAGTCTTCTATATAGAACGACCCACTTCCAAGTTGTCTCTGGGCCTTTTCAGCCCTGGTCTGAACATATCTTGGACCAGGTCTATCTATCAAAGTCGTCACTGCAATAGAAAGTATACATGAGTAGCCTGAGATAAGCTAAATCCTACATTCTTTTAGGAGATGGCCTAAAAATTCCATGCAAAATTCTTGTTTAGAAACCTTTACAGTGTTTCATTTTAGAATGAATATAACAGAAGGGACATGAGGAACACTCAGGTGTCTTTATTTTTTTGTCACTTCTACTGAAATAGGCAACAATGAGCCTTGCACTCTAACCTAGCATTTGCATTTTTGTCATTGCTACTGTCATTCTCCTACAGCTAACATTAACTAGGCACTCGCTTATGCCAGGCACTCTTAGACATTCTACATAGATTGTCTCCCCTAATCCTTACACTACTCTAAGAAACAGGGATTATTATTATTATCACCATTGCATAGAGGAGACAATTGAACTTTAGGATGTTTGAGTAATTTTCACAAAGTCTCACACTTGATACAGAATTCTAACTCATAGCATTAGACTCCAGAGATGGCACCATCGGTCAATGAAGATAGAAAGTGATTTTCTACCACCACATTTGTATTTAATCCCTAAAAATTCCTAGTTTGGCATCTTTTGTCTCACTTCCCCTTTGCATTTTGTACACTTGTCTTCTACACAGAATAATGAAATTGTTGAGCTGGGTAGAATCTAAAAGTTCATCTGGTCCAGAGGTCCCTAAACATTGGTCTGTGGACAAGTGTATCAATCAAGTGGGATGTTTGTTAAGAATACAGAATATCGTCCCAACTTCATGCATACTGAATTAAATTCTCAAGGGTACAGTCTAGATACCTGTATTTAAAAACAAAAACCTTTGGGTGCATGGGTAGTTCAGTGGTTAGAAATGCCTATCTTTCATGCAGGAGACCCAGATTTGATTCCCAGACCATATTCCACCCCCCCCCCCAAAAAAAAAAAAAACTGCTTCACGTATTTTTTTTTTTTAACATGGCAGGCACTGGGAATCGAACCCGGGTCCTCTGGCATCACAGGCAAGCATTACTGCCTACTGAGCCATTGTGGCCCGCCCTTCATGTATTTTTGATACTGTCAACATTAATAAAATTTTATTTAGTCCAATATCTCCATTTGATTCACAGATAAGTAAGCTAAAGTTCAGAAAGGCATAGTGATTAAGTTTACATTGTGCCTTGAAGGAAGATATAGAAGAGCCAGGGTATCCAGGCTCTCAGATTAGCGCCCTTTTCTTAAGCCAGCTATTTTTATATTAATTGTTATTCTTGGTTATGTCTTGTAGATCTAAATGTGTTCCCATTTTCCAAGTTTTTTTGGAGCCATACCTAAAAAAACCTTTACCTCCAAATCAAAAAAGACTGAAGCATTGTTCTTCAAGTTTTAAAAAAAGAAATTTCAGAACTATCATATTTATCTACCTATGATCTCTACAGTAACTGAGGAGCACATCTCAGGGCTATATTACTTCTGAGGGATCAGAAAACCACAAGCTATTTTTTCTCCTACTCCATTTCTCAATGGAAATATGATGCTTCACAAACATTAGATGGCTTTGACTGGGTATGTTCTAATAACAGGTCCTGGAGAGTATATGACTCTTAAAATATGACTGCTTGTATGTCTCATCAATAAGAACTTGATGCAGAGTCTCAGACAAATTCTAGACTTTCCTGACATCTAGACCCCTAACTTCAGCAAGTAAGCTGGTTTAGATCCATTGAGGCTTTCAAACTGATTATAAGTTATTTTAGGGCACAGCTGCATTTCTTTCATTCTCTCTGCCAACATGTGATGCTTTGAAAAAGCTGTTCCTACACAAGTCCCTCAGTCTATGGCACCAACAAATTAACACCATAAATTTCCCCAAGTCCTCCAAAAAGAGCCCAGAACTCTTCACCATAGCCCAGTTTTTCCCTTTCTGTACTTTTTTCTCTAATAAATGTTAGTTACAGGATAATGACAAAAGCAATCACAAAAATTTAAATGCAGGGAGAGAGTGCAAGACTCACTATTTTCTATTTAAGAAGTGACAAAGAAATAAAGGCCTTGCTCTAGTATCTCTTGCTTTATCCTTTGGTTCTTCCTTCTCCCAAAAGGGTTTCTTATCCTCAGAAAACTTAGATCTTATAGACAACAATGGGGTGCTTCTAGAATCTTGAGACATGATTTTTCTATTCCAGGGTGAAAAGATCCCTTCACTTACCTGTGCAGGCTCTTGATTTACTGCATTTGCTAACAGGTGAGGGCTAACTTGGACATAATGGCAAGAGTATTCCAAGACAGGAACTGCCAACCTGTAACTATTTTTCTCAAATGTCTCTCTCATTGCTGTTTTGGTTACTGAAAAGCAAGGAATGCAGATGCCCTGACTTTTTAGTGGAAAGAGCTCAGAGTCTACCTGAGTGGTACATATAATTGGAGCCAGTATTCAGGGTCAAGAATAATGAATAGAGGTGATAAAAAGCCAGAAGAATAAATAAGATTGCTAAACCAGGAGGAGAAGAGAGAGAGACTAGGGTTTCAGATGAGGAGCCCAAGAGAACAGCAAAAGATACAAAATCAAGGCCAGACCTGGGGGGGGGGGGCAGGAATAATCATAATTATGTTCATCAAATTGGAACAGAGAAGGTCAGAGAAGAGGATCTGTACAAAGTATTTAAGATAACCTAGGACACATGATATTCTCACCCATCACCCAACCCAGGTCTTCAGGCAAATACTTGTATTGTGAATAGCTGTATTCTGGAACCTGCACTGACAGACTCAGGAAGATGCAGATGCTGGTTCATCAGACTTATACTGGGAGAAGGCTGAACAGAGCCACTTTGGGCATCCACAAAATCAAGGAGTCACGGGACAGAGGTCCCTAGGTCCCTTTTGGAGCCAACACTCATAATTGCCCAATTTTAACAAATTAGTATAGTGTTGGCTTCATTAAAAATTGGGATGCTTTACCTTTTTCTCAATGTTGAGTGGTAGTATTAAAGAGTGGCATGAATGAATCCTACTCAATCTTTATTAATCCCTAAAGGCACTTACATAAAATAAAAAACTTTCTATTTTTAAAAATAATATTCTTAAATATGGACTATTGAATACTTCCCAGCTAGATCACCCTACAATGAAACTCAACATCTGCAGCCCCATCTATAAGCACAGAGCGTTCAGTCATATTTTAAGAATTTTATGAAATATCTGTAAAATATACAAATATACAATATACAATATACAAATCTTAGTGCACAGCTCAATGAATTTTCCCATATTTACAGTATTTCACATAACTATCACGTAGATCCAAATATAACACTTTGCCATCAAGTCAGAAGACTCCCTCTGACCCTCTCTGTGACACTACACCCTCTTAGAGGTCACCACTCTTGTGATTCATGTCGCCGTAAATGCCTATCCTGCATTCAGCTTCTTTAGCTCAACATTACTTCTGTTAGATTCAGTCATGTTGTTTCATATAATAGGTTTCTTCCTTTTATTGCTGTGTAATATTTCATTTTATGAGTACTCAGAATTTATATATTAATTTTCCTGTTGATGGACCTATGCGTTACTTTCATTTTTGTTTTGGCTGTTCTGGTAGTTAGATTCAGGTATCAACTTGGCTAGGTAAAGGTGCTTAGTTCTATTGCTGGGGACATGAGCCAATGGCATGTGAACCTCATCTGTTGTTGATTATACCTGCAGTTGGCTAGGAGGTGTGCCTGCTGCAATGAATGATGTTTGATTTAATTGGCTGGTGCTTAAATGAGAGACTCAATGTAGCACAGCCCAAGCAGCTTAGCATACCTCATCTCAGCACTTGCAGCTCAGCTCAGGCCTTTGGAGATGTAGAAAGGAATCACCCCAGGGAAACTTGTTGGAACCCAGAGGCCTGGAGAGAAGGCCAACAGAGATCACCCTGTGCCTTCCCATGTAAGAAGAACCTCAGTTGAAAGTTAGCTGCCTTTCCCTGAAGAACTAATGAAATAAATCCCCTTTTATTAAAAGCCAATCTGTTTCTGGTGTGTTGCATTCCAGCAGCTAGCAAACTAGAACAGCTGTTATAAGTGAAGCTGCTAAGGAAATCTTTGAAAATGCATTTTGTGGGACCATATATGTTTATAAACATTATCAGGTTGTTCACCTTTTTGTTGTAAAAAAAAAAAGACACAAACATCCCATCTGAAAAATAGGCAAAGGAATTTAATAGACATTTCTCCAAAGATGATATACAAATGGCAATAAGCATATGAAAAGATGCTAAAATCATGAGCCAATAGAGATGTGCAAATCAAAACCACAATGAAATACCCTTTCACACCCATTAGAAAGGCTATTATTAAAAAAAAAATAGAAGATAAGTGTTGGAGAGGATGTGGAGAAATAGGAACACTTGATCATTGCTCGTAGGAATGTAAAACAGTGTAGCAACTGTGGAAAATTGTTGGGTGGTTCCTCGGAAAATTAAATATAGGATTACCATATGGCCTGGCAATCCCACTTTTAGAACTGAAAGCAGAGACTTGAACAGATATCTGTACACCGATGTTCATAAAGGCATTATTTACAATTGCCCAAAAGATGGAAGCAACCCAAGTGTCCATCAGCAGATGAATGGATAACAAAATATGGTATATACACACCATGGAATATTATTCATCCATAAGAAAGAATGAAGTTCTGAGACTTGTTGGAACGCGGATTAACCTTGAAAGTATTATGCTATGTGAAATAAACAGGACACATGAGGACAGATAATGTGTGATGTTACTGATAAGAAATATCTAAAAATAGCAAGTTCACAAAGACAGAAGTTAATTAAAAGTTACCAAGGGAGGAAGTAGGAATGTATGTTTGGTGGATATCCATATCCTAATTATTCATACTAATTAGTAGAAAATTAATTTTCTCAAAAAGAGACTGATTGATATCTACTAATCTGGTCATCTTGTCCACCCAATTACTAGGATCCTTCTCAATTTGTGGTTGTTCTTTGGTGTACATTGACAATGAGCACAAAGTTCTTCACACTCTTTACCTACTCAGAGAAGTCTCCCCACACAACCTTGTCACCAATTTTCCAATATTGTTCTTTCCCAATCCTTGATTATCCATCAAACCTTTAGTCACTGCTAAAGGTTTAGTCACTGTTGACAGTTCCTCTGGCCATCTATCATTCCAGGAAACATGAACAATCAGATGCACTGCTAAAAGTTCAGGCCATTTGGAGGATTTTGCTTCACCAGTGTCATGCCAGGTCACCTCAAAGTGGGACTGCAATGCTGACGCTGTTCAGTTTAGGGTAATGCCAGAATATCATGCAGAACTTTCTATAAACCAAGCTCAAAAATTTTTCTTCCTCAGTCAACTAGTCACACAGCTTACATGTGCTTTCAGTACCTCCTCAAACCCAATACCATATATACCAAGTCCATTTGATGACAGGTGCTGTGTGAATGTCCAGTTTGCTGGATCAGACGATGCCTGGGACATGATGAACAGTTCACGTTGCATAACATCTTGGTGGCTCATGGTCAATTGTTTAGCTTCTACTAAGGCTCAGTATCATGCCAGAAGTTACTTCTGGACATGAAATTTCAGAGGGTTTTCCTGTTCTGAGCCAACTCAAAACTGCTCGCTTTTCAGGTAATTCAGCAAATAACAATACCATGGAAATACGGTGTGGCTATACAAATACCAGGCTAAATACAATTCAAGTAAATAAACCAGAAATAAATAAGGATTTTCATGGTAAAAAAGGTGTCACTATAACAGGAAGTTATGAAAATGTCTTTGTTTGCAATAACATTTATTTAAAATATGTGAAAACTCACAAAGCAAAAGGAGATATATGAAAATCCACAATAATATTGAGAGAAGGTAACATACCTCTCTCAATAGCTGACAGAAATGCTGCCCCCCAAATGTAAAAGGGTATAGAATAAATGAACACAATTAATAAACTTGATCTAATTGACATGTATAGAACACTAAACTCAATAAAAGAATTCATGTTATCTTCAAAATACACTGCATACTATTTTATAAAAAGTCACAAGAAATTTTAAATGTTTGAAACATTCAGAGGAATTCATAACTATGATAGAATTAATAATCATAATTATGAATTATTATGCAGTTATGAAGTATAATACTTCAAGGATTACTACAAAATCTCCAATGTCTAAAACTTTTAAAAATACACTTCAAAATTATCTATGGTTCAAAGAGTAATCAAAATAAAAAGTTGAAAATATTTTGAACTGAATGATATTGAAGGTAAAACATATCAAAACTTGTGGTTTGTAGTAAAGCAACTCTTAGAGGGAAATTTAAAGTTTCAAATGCATATGTTTAAAAAAAGAAAAGCCCAAAAATTATTTAAGCACTTCTCTTGACAGGTTAGAAGACAAATAGTAAGCCAAATAATTAGAAAGCAAAAGAAAGAAAATAATAAAGATAAGAGGAATTATTAAACAGAAAAATAGACAAAACAAAAAGCCTAAAGTTGGTAGCTAATGTTTAATAATATTATTAAAACTGTTAATTGTCTACCTTGTGACCTAGCAGGGTCTAATACTAGGTATATATACCGAGAGAAGTGAGTACATATGTCTACCAAAAGTTATGCACAATGTAGAGCGTTTCTCATAATTGCCCAAACTGTAAACAACATGTGTTTATATGTGATAGAAAAGTAAAAGCAATTCTAGTACATTCACCCAGTGAAATACTATATGCAATAAAAATGTCACTGCTACATGCCACAACATGAATGAACCTCATAGTTACAATGTTTAGTGGAAAAAAAAACACCTATAAGGACATATGTATAGTACTACTTATGTGAAGTTCAAGAGTAAAAGAAAGAAATTGAGGGCGGGGCCAAGATGGCGGCTTAGTAAGGTACGTGCGTCTTAGTTCCTCCTCCAGAGCAACTACTAGGTGAACAGAAACAGTGCAGAACAGCTCCCAGGGCCACAGCAGGGAATGGACACACAGCGTACCCCAGTCTGGACTGGCTAGTCTGACTGCGAGACTCGGCTGCGGTGAGATCCCCGAGCGGCGCGCGATTTCCCAAGCAGCGGCAGCTGTGGCGGCCGGAGCTCCTCCCTCCCTCCTTCCCGGGCCGGCTGAGAGTCTCAGAGAGACAAGTTTCCCAAGCCGCGGCGGCCGGTGCCCCTCTTTTGCAGGCGGCTTCCTTGACCGGCTACGAGTCTCAGATCAGAGGGCTACCCAAGCCGCGGTGGCCCTCCCCCACGGGCGGCTTCCTTGTCTGGTGGCGAATTCCCCAGGCCGCAGCGGCTGGTGACCGACGCCCCTCCCCCGCGGGCGACTTCCTGGTCCGGTGGCGAATTCCCCGGGCCCGCTGCGGCCGGCGACTGACACCCCTCCAGGGAGAGGAGGGAATTTCTGACAGTGGCAGGGACTGGGTCCAACCAAACACCAATAGGGGAATTAATAAAGGAGCCACAGGGTCCCCTCAAGCCGCGGCGGCTGACGCACCCACCACGCGCGGCCCCCCGAACCAACTGAGAGAATTGGATCGGAAATCCCCAGGCCACAGAGATCGGTGACCGGGGGGATCCCTTCCAAACACGTGAGACAAACGTGTGCCACGAGCGCCACCTACTGGGCAGGATAAGAAAAACAGAACCCAGAGATTTCACAGAAAAATCGTACAACCTTGTTGGGTCCGAAATCCAAGGAAATCTGACTAAATGCCCAGACGCCAGCAGCAGAAGATAACGGTCCACGCTCAGAAGATTGAGAATATGGCCCAGTCAAAGGAACAAACCAATAGTTCAAATGAGATACAAGAGCTGAGATAACTAATGCTGAATATATGAACAGAAATGGAAAACCTCTTCAAAAATGAAATCGATAAATTGAGGGAGGACATGAAGAAGACATGGGCTGAACAAAAAGAAGAAATAGAAAAACTGAAGAAACAAATCACAGAACTTATGGAAGTGAAGGATAAAGTAGAAAAGATGGAAAAAACAATGGATACGTACAATGATAGATTTAAAGAGACAGAAGATAGAATTAGCGATTTGGAGGATGGAACATCTGAATTCCAAAAAGAAACAGAAACTATCGGGAAAAGAATGGAAAAACTTGAGCAGGGGATCAAGGAACTGAATGACAATATGAAGTGCACAAATATACGTGTTGTGGGTGTCCCAGAAGGAGAAGAGAAAGGAAAAGGAGGAGAAAAACTAATGGAAGAAATTATCACTGAAAATTTCCCAACTCTTATGAAAGACCTAAAATTACAGATCCAAGAAGTGCAGCGCACCCCAAAGAGATTAGACACAAATAGGCGTTCCCCAAGACACTTACTAGTTAGAATGTCAGAGGTCAAAGAGAAAGAGAAGATCTTGAAAGCAGCAAGAAAAAAACAATCCATCACATACAAGGGAAACCCAATAAGACTATGTGTAGATTTCTCAGCAGAAACCATGGAAGCTAGAAGACAGTGGGATGATATATTTAAATTACTAAAAGAGAAAAAAACTGCCAACCAAGACTCCTATATCCAGCAAAATTATCCTTCAAAAATGAGGGAGAAATTAAAACATTCTCAGACAAAAAGTCACTGAGAGAATTTGTGACCAAGAGACCAGCTCTGCAAGAAATACTAAAGGGAGCACTAGAGTCAGATACGAAAAGACAGAAGAGAGAGGTATGGAGAAGAGTGTAGAAAGAACGAAAGTCAGATATGATATATATAATACAAAAGGCAAAATGGCAGAGGAAAATATTATCCAAACAGTAATAACACTAAATGTTAATGGGATGAATTCCCCAATCAAAAGACATAGATTGGCAGAATGGATTAAAAAACAGGATCCTTCTATATGCTTTCTACAGGAAACACATCTTAGACCCAAAGATAAACATAGGTTGAAAGTGAAAGGTTGGGAAAAGATATTTCATGCAAATAACAACCAGAAAAGAGCAGGAGTGGCTATATTAATATGCAACAAATTAGACTTCAAATGTAAAACAGTTAAAAGAGACAAAGAAGGACACTATATACTAATAAAAGGAACAATTAAACAAGAAGACATAACAATCATAAATATTTATGCACCGAACCAGAATGCCCCAAAATACGTGAGGAATACACTGCAAACACTGAAAAGGGAAATAGACTCATATACCATAATAGTTGGAGACATCAATTCACCACTCTCATCAATGGACAGAACATCTAGACAGAGGATCAATAAAGAAATAGAGAATCTGAATATTACTATAAATGAGCTAGACTTAACAGACATTTATAGGACATTACATCCCACAACAGCAGGATACACATTTTCTCAAGTGATCATGGATCATTCTCAAAGATAGACCATATGCTGGGTCACAAAGCAAGTCTTAACAAATTTAAAAAGATTGAAATCATACACAACACTTTCTCGGATCATAAAGGAATGAAGTTGGAAATCAACAATAGGCGGAGTGCCAGAAAATTCACAAATACGTGGAGGCTCAACAACGCACTCTTAAACAACGAGTGGGTCAAAGAAGAAATTGCAAGAGAAATTAGCAAATACCTCGAGGCCAATGAAAATGAAAACACAACATATCAAAACTTATGGGATGCAGCAAAGACAGTGCTAAGAGGGAAATTTATTGCCCTAAATGCCTATATCAGAAAAGAAGAAAAGGCAAAAATGCAGGAATTAACTGTCCACTTGGAAGAACTGGAGAAAGAACAGCGAACTAATCCCAAAGCAAACAAAAGGAAAGAAATAACAAAGAGTAGAGCAGAAATAAATGAAATTGAAAACATGAAAACAATAGAGAAAATCAATAAGACCAGAAGTTGGTTCTATGAGAAAATCAATAAGAATGATGGGCCCTTATCAAGATTGACAAAAAGAAGAAGAGAGAGGATGCAAATAAATAAGATCAGAAATGGAAGAGGAGACATAACTACTGACCTCACAGAAATAAAGGAGGTAATAACAGGATACTATGAACAACTTTACGCTAATAAATACAACAATTTAGAGGAAATGGACGGGTTCCTGGAAAGACATGAACAATCAACTTTGACTTAAGAAGACATAGATGACCTCAACAAACCAATCACAAGTAAAGAAATTGAATTAGTCATTCAAAAGCTTCCTAAAAGGAAAAGTCCAGGACCAGACGGCTTCACATGTGAATTCTATCAAACATTCCAGAAAGAATTAGTACTAACTCTCCTCAAACTCTTCAAAAAAATCGAAGTGGAGGGAAAACTACCTAATTCATTCTATGAAGCCAACATCACCCTCATACCAAAACCAGGCAAAGATATTACAAAAAAAGAAAACTACAGGCCAATCTCTCTAATGAATATAGATGCAAAAATCCTCAATAAAATTCTAGCAAATCGTATCCAACAACACATTAAAAGAATTATACATCATGACCAAGTAGGATTCATCCCAGGTATGCAAGGATGGTTCAACAGAAGAAAATCAATTAATGTAATACACCATATCAACAAATCAAAACAGAAAAATCACATGATCATCTCAATTGATGCAGAGAAGGCATTTGACAAGATTCAACATCCTTTCCTGTTGAAAACACTTCAAAAGATAGGAATACAAGGCAACTTCCTTAAAATGATAGAGGGAATATATGAAAAACCCACAGCTAATATCATCCTCAATGGGGAAAAATTGAAAACTTTCCCCCTAAGATCAGGAACAAGACAAGGATGTCCACTATCACCACTATTATTCAACATTGTGTTGGAGGTTCTAGCCAGAGCAATTAGACAAGAAAAAGAAATACAAGGCATCAAAATAGGAAAGGAAGAAGTAAAACTATCACTGTTTGCAGACGATATGATACTATACGTCGAAAACCCGGAAAAATCCACAACAAAACTGCTAGAGCTAATAAATGAGTACAGCAAAGTAGCAGGTAACAAGATCAACATTCAAAAATCTGTAGCATTTCTATACACTAGCATTGAACAAGTGGAGGGGGAAATGAAGAAACGAATCCCATTTACAATTGCAGCTAAAAGAATGAAATACCTAGGAATAAATTTAACTAAAGAGACAAAAAACCTATATAAAGAAAACTACAAAAAACTGCTAAAAGAAATCACAGAAGACCTAAATAGATAGAAGGGCATACCGTGTTCATGGATTGGAAGACTAAATATAGTTAAGATGTCAATCCTACCTAAATTGATTTACAGATTTAATGCAATACCAATCAAAATCCCAACAACTTATTTTTCAGAAATAGAAAAACCAATAAGCAAATTTATCTGGAAGGGCAGGGTGCCCCGAATTGCTAAAAACATCTTGAGGTAAAAAAACGAAGCTGAAGGTCTTGCACTGCCTGACTTTAAGGCATATTATGAAGCCACAGTGGTCAAAACAGCATGGTATTGGCATAAAGATAGATATATCGACCAATGGAATTGAATAGAGTGCTCAGATACAGACCCTCTCATCTATGGACATTTGATCTTTGATAAGGCAGTCAAGCCAACTCACTTGGGACAGAACAGTCTCTTCAATAAATGGTGCCTAGAGAACTGGATATCCATATGCAAAAGAATGAAAGAAGACCCATATCTCACATCCTACACAAAAGTTAACTCAAAATGGATCAAAGATCTAAACATTAGGTCTAAGACCATAAAACAGTTAGAGGAAAATGTAGGGAGATATCTTATGAATCTTACAATTGGAGGCAGTTTTATGGACCTTAAACCTAAAGCAAGAGCACTGAAGAAGGAAATAAATAAATGGGAACTCCTCAAAATTAAACACTTTTGTGCATCAAAGAACTTCATCAAGAAAGTAGAAAGACAGCCTACACAATGGGAAACAATATTTGGAAATGACATATCAGATAAAGGTCTAGTATCCAGAATTTATAAAGAGATTGTTCAACTCAACAACAAAAAGACAGCCAACCCAATTACAAAATGGGAAAAAGACTTGAATAGACACCTCTCAGAGGAGGAAATACAAATGGCCAAAAGGCACATGAAGAGATGCTCAATGTCCCTGGCCATTAGAGAAATGCAAATCAAAACCACAATGAGATATCATCTCACACCCACCAGAATGGCCATTATCAACAAAACAGAAAATGACAAGTGCTGGAGAGGATGCGGTGAAAGAGGCATACTTATCCACTGTTGGTGGGAATGTCAAATGGTGCAACCACTGTGGAAGGCAGTTTGGCGGTTCCTCAAAAAGCTGAATATAGAATTGCCATATGACCCAGCAATACCATTGCTGGGAATCTACTCAAAGGAATTAAGGGCAAAAACTCAAACGGACATTTGCACACCAATGTTTATAGCAGCGCTATTTACAATTGCAAAGAGATGGAAACAGCCAAAAGGTCCATCAACAGACGAGTGGCTAAACAAACTGTGGTATATACATACGATGGAATATTATGCAGCTTTAAGACAGGATAAACTTATGAAGCATGTAATAACATGGATGGACCTAGAGAACATTATGCTGAGTGAGTCTAGCCAAAAACTAAAAGACAAATACTGTATGGTCCCAATGATGTGAATCGACACTCGAGAATAAACTTGGAATATGTCATTGGTAACAGAGTTCAGCAGGAGTTAGAAACAGGGTAAGATAATGGGTAATTGGAGCTGAAGGGATACAGACTGCGCAACAGGACTAGATACAAAAACTCAAAAATGGACAGCACAATAATACCTAATTGTAAAGTAATCATGTTAAAACACTGAATGAAGCTGCATCCGAGCTATAGGTTTTTGTTTTGTTTTGTTTTGTTTTGTTTTTACTATTATTACTTTTATTTTTTTCTCTATATTAACATTCTATATCTTTTTCGGTTGTGTTGCTAGTTCTTCTAAACCGATGCAAATGTACTAAGAAACGATGATCATGTATCTATGTGATGATGTTAAGAATTACTGATTGCATATGTAGAATGGTATGATTTCTTTAAATGTTGGGTTAATTTCTTTTTTTCCGTTAATTAATAAAAAAAAAAAAGAAAGAAATTGGTGGTGATAGAAGCCAAACACTAAGGAAAGCATCTTCCATACTGATAGAACCATATGGAAATATTCTATATTTGTATTAGTATGGTGTTTACACAGGTAGGTATATACATATACAAAAATTCAGTCTTTATAGTCATGATATGTGGTTTTTCCTCACCTCACTTTTGTAAAAAATATAATTACAATATGCACAAACTTAAGCTAATGAATTTTACAACTTGAGTAGAATGGACAAATGCCTCAAAATTAAAATCTCAAAGCTGACAGGAAAAGAGAAAATCTAAGTAATTTAATATCGATTAAAGAAATGAAATCCATTACTAGACCTTCCCAAAATATAAATATCTAAGACCAGAAGATTTCTCTGATGTATTTTTTTCAAACATTTAATGGAGAAATAACAACAGTCTTACAGAAACTCTTCCACAGAACAGTAAAAGAGGAAAGAACTTCGAACTCTTTTTTTATGAGGTAATGACAAATCTAGTTACTAAAATCTGAAATGTACATGACAAGAAATGAAATTTACAGACCCATCTCTCTAGTTTCAAAAATCCTAAACAAAGTCTTAGAATATTAAATCCAGGTATACTAAAAAAATAATTTTTTTGAGTTAAGTTGTATTATGCGATGAAAGGATAGTTTAACATTTAAAAACCAATCGATGAAATTCATCACATTAATAGGAAAAGGAGAAAAATCATTTCAAAATGTCAATAGATGCAGTGAAAGCATTTGATAAACTTCAACACCTATTCATGATAAAGCCCGCGGGAACCTAGGAACAGAAGGAAACATCCTTAATGTGATAAAGAAAACCAACAGAAAACGTCATACTTAAATGGGGGGATATTGGAAGCTTTCTCCTGGGATCAGTTGAGTCGGGATATCCATCGTCTCTACTGCTTCCCATCAGCATTCACTGATGGTCCCAAACAGTGTAGTAAAACAAGAAAATGAAATTTAAATGCACAAACATTTGAAACAAAAATCCAAAACTATCATTATCATCAGACAACTTAATTTTATACTTAAAAAATACCCCCAATGCTAAAGAATTCAGCAAGATCACCAGATAGAATGTCAATATATGAAAGCCAATTTTATTTCTATGCACCATCCATGAACAAATAGAAAATAAAAACTTAAAACACACTATTTACAATAGAATAAAAAAGTATCAGATACCTATGAATAAATTTAAGGACAGATATGCAAGTCTATTGTACTGCAAATTATAAAACATTATTGAAAGAAATTAAATAAGACATAAATAAATGGATTAAAAGATGCAATATTCTAAGGGCATAAAATCTTCTCAAATTGTTCTATGTATTTAATTAAATCACTTGCAAAATCAGTTTGTGCGAGTGTGTAAATTCACAAGATAATCCTAAAGTTCATATAAAAATGCAGAGAACAAGGGATTTCCAAGACAAATTTAAAGACAAATAGCAAACTTGGAGGATTTACACAACTGATTATCAAGACTTATTTTAAAACTATGGTAGTTAAAACAGTATGATGGACAGGCCACGATGGTTCAGCAGGCAGAGTTCTCGCCTGCCATGCCAGAGACCCGGGTTCAATTCCTAGTGCCTGCCCATGGAAAACAACAACAACAAAAAAAAAAACAGTATGGTATCTGGCAAAGATAGACAAACTGAGGAATGAAACAGAATAGAGAGTATAGAAATAGATTCACAGATAAATGGTCATATGATAAATTATAAATGTGACAGACACTTCAGCATGGTGGGGAAACAATGATTTTTTCAATAAATCGTCTGGGTCAATTGGATATCCAAATGGGGAAAATATGCAATTTGAATCTGACCTCATGCCATATATAAAAATCAATTCTTGTATACATAACTGTGTGATGACATGGTGAGCCAGTGACTGTATACTGCAAATGGATTGTATGGTGTGTGAATATATCTCAATAAAATTGCATTAAAAATATATTTTAGGGTGGGCAACAGTGGCTCAGTAGCAGAGTTCTCACCTGCCATGCCGGAGACCTGGGTTCAATTCCTGGTGCCAGCCCATGTTAAAAAATATATATAAAGATATAGATACAGATATAGATATAGATAAAGATATTCTAAATGGATTCAGATCTAAATGTAAATGATGAAATAATAACTTTTCGATGAAAGTGCAGTTTAGAATATCTTCATAATCAAAAAGTATGTAAACCTCTCCTAAATAGAAAAAGCAGCATAAGCATAAAGAAAAAATTATTTGGACTATATTAAAATTGAGGACTTCTATTTATCAGAACACATCAATAAGAGTGTGAAATCACAACTCTCAAAGATGAAGAAAATATTTGTCATACATATATTTCACAAAATATGTTTACGCACAATATATAAAGACCTCTTTCAAATCAAGAAAGAGGCGGAAAACTCAATAGAATAGTGCAGAAAACTTGTAAAGATGTTTTCAACTTCATTAGTAATCAGAGAAATTTAAATTTAAACTAAAATATATTACTACTACACACCTGCAATAATGGCTAAAATGAAATAGACTATACCAAGTATTAGTGGGTTAAGAACAACCTAAATTCTCTTTTGGAAGAGTAAATCAGTACGATCACTTTCAAAAATTACAGCTGAACATATGCAAAACCTAAGACCCCAAAATTCCACTTGTAGGCATATACTCAACCAAAATGCATGCAGACACTCACAAAAAGACATGTCCTAGAATGTTCCATCACTACAATTTGTAATAGCTTAAACAGGACTCTTCCAAATGCCTATCAGAAGTAGAATGGATGAATTGTTGTCTATCTATGAGTGGATTATTAGAAGCCATGAGAACAAATAAAGTACAGTTACGTGCTTCCTGTCTACCTCCCCCCCCTTGGGAAATGGGAGTGCGCCAATGTCTGTCTCACCAATGTGTTGGGATAAGGGGAGGTGGACAGGCATTGAGTGTCCTCAACCCACAGGTTTTCCACGGGGTAAGAACAAGACCCTGAGGAAATTTTCAATGAGGCACACCTGAGGGAATTTTCACCTTGACCCATTTAGTTGATGGGATCTTGGACTTTGACCTAATGCCGCATTTGTGATTCTGAAAGTCTTGGGAATGGATGAGGATATATATTTTAAACGTGAAGGGGATGTAAGTAATTTGTGGCAAGTGTGGGGGCTGTGGTAAATTAAAGAGATGGTCAAAAATTCATTCACCTCCTATAGAGAAGGGAGCTTAATCTTTTTCCTCTGGTGGCTGGCCTCGCCCTAGTGACTAGTTTGGCCCATAGAAGGTATTGTGGGACTTGCAAAGCAAAGTTCTATGAAGCCATGCAGCATCCCTTATGGCCTCTTGAAATGTTCTCTCTCAAGATGCTACCTTTCAGATCCTACTGTCATACTGTGGGTAGCTCAAGTGATATGAAAAGGCCATGTACAGGTGCTTGACCTAACAAACAAATGATGACTGCATGAACTATTCAAAATAGTATTGAATAAACTAACTTTTTTTGAAAAATTAAAAGTAAATATATAGATCTTCCCTCCCCCCATACCAAAAAAAAATGACTGCCAAGCTAAGAATTTAATTTGGTACTTAAAATTTAGAAGAAATAATTAAGTGATTATGAGAAAGAAAGGACTGTCTATGAGAAAGAAAGGACTTTCAAACATAAAAGTAGTAGGGGAAAAAACACCAAGAAAGAAATCTAAGAGAGAGGTGAACTGAGCTGTTAGGTGTCAAAGGTAACCAATTAAAACTATCAAACCAAAATGGACATAACAGTGAAACTTCTGATTACTTGCTGTAATGTTATAAGCAAGAGACTAACGCAGAGAAAAATAATGGCTCCTCCTTATCCAATTCTCTCATGGAATGGCACCACCAGTGAGGGTCAAATGGATCAGCACAGACATGTGGCTGTCTCACTGCTGAGGGAGACCTGAACAAAATGCTCTTGAAGTTCTATGGACCCGTGGGGCTGAGGGGGAAGCAGGGGCTAGGTATGGAAAAATATTGGATAGTCAGTGTGGAGAAAAGTGTCTTTAAGGTCTTCCTCCACCCCCATAAGGAGGTCCCAGGAGAAGCACGTGGGGAAGGCCACAGGTTAGTCATGCAGATAAGAGCATGTCCTGTTGAGGGTCCTGAGTCCTGACTGCAGCTCCCTTCAGAGAGAGCCATCCACTGGCTCTGCACAAGTCTGTGTGTATATGTGGTGGTGGGGGGTGTGGGGTGCAGGTTTCCCCCTTCAGACCTGCCGGGTAAAGGCTGCTTTATTGTCTCTGGTCAGGATTGAAAAATCACACATGTTTTTGACCAGGAACTGAACTCCTCAATAATAGGACTCAAACACCTTGAGTTTGTTGAGTATTATTTGCAATTACATGATGAACGTATTCAATAAGTACCAAATTAGTACACATCGAAACACAGAAGATGAGTAATAGTTTTAGCAACTCCTATGTATCAGGCATTTTGCCTGGCATGCTTTATATAGGCTGCCTCATTGTGATTTGGGTTTGTGTGGGTGGGTGGTGGAGGAGGGTTGCCTCCTATTAGGATTACTCTGTTTAGTGAAATCACCAACATAAAATGCTCATGTTAAAACATGCTCCCAGCTTTTCCCTCAATTCAGTTTTTCCTAGGGCATTGGGCAGACAGTGAATGCCCAATGCATAGAAAGGAATTCCCAGGAGGCCTGCTTGTCTGGCTGAAGTTCACTGCATCCCAGCAAGAGGTTTCAGAATCACACTCCTGAGAAGTTAACCCCTGGGAAAGAGATGCCCTCCGTTCCCCCAGGACTCAAGCAGAGCTGGCTGGAGAACAGGCTGCACAATACCAAGGTGGGCTCTAATGAGCGCTTTGGGAAATGATGTTCCAGGAAGCTTTATAACCCTAAGGAAGACTTTCAAGCTTAGTCAAGATGAAATTGAGTTGTACACTCTAGTTATTCCTAATGAACTCTAAACTCAATAGACCTCAACATTATTGTTTCTGAGTCAGGGAGACCCTTATTGTAAATTTTCCATCCACAGGAGAGAATTGGAGAAATTGAAGATGCATGAAACTGACCCATACCCTGGCAGGTGAGAATCTGGAGGTGGGTGTACAAACTACACCCACCATCACCACCATTCTTACCAGCCCAATGACCAGGCAACAGTTTCTGGGGAGTTCAGCTGTAAGATTAGAAGTCTTTCCTCTAATCCAAAGGACAAATGGAGGACTAAACTATTTACAAATCTTCTAAGTTCACAACTTCTACAAGACCAATATGAGATGACATCTCAAACTAGCTTGCTCTAACTCCTAGGAGAGCAAAAGAGCACAGTAGCTATTTCAAGCCTAGAGAGCCAGAATTTGATTACTTCCACCCCTCTTATATATTTATAAGAAGTAAATGTCAGAGAGATTTAGTACAGGGTAGGAGTGAAGGCATAGGATTTGGAGTAGGTATACTTGGAGTAGGTACCTGATGTCTCAGGTACATCAGATATTTCTGAGACTCAGTTTTTCCAGTTGCACAATTGTGGAGAATAATGATGCTTACCATACAAACTTGTGAAAAGTAAATTAATGCTAACAAAGTGAATAGTACTTAGTAAGCTTCTAATAAGTACTGATCATGATTATGTCCAAAAGACATCATCAAGGGAGACATCAAAGGGAACTAAACTATCAATTCGCAGAGTAGAGACAGGAGCACAGGAGTAAAAGGGAAGGAGGACAGGGATAAAGGAGAGAGAGAGAGAGGGAGTGATGGAGGAGAGAGAGTGGCTCCCTTGCACTGTTTATGGAGGTGAGGTACCAACAGTGGATTGGGAGGATGCACACCACAGACACTCAGATATCTTTTGCCCCCAGTTAGAGAAGAACACAGGCACTAGCACTGGATGAGTGAGATCAAATTCTAGAAATTGGGGAAGCAAATGGAGAGGAGACTCTCTTATCCTTCACAGTCATTTTTGGGGTCCAACATAGAATATTCTAATGTGTGTGTGTGTATATTTGTGTGTACTCATGTAATTGTGTCAGGGTTGGGGAAGGGAAGTGATGGAGATCATGCATGTCATTTCCAAAGGATATTATCTTGACCATTCTCTATATGTCCCAAAGGTATTTCTTAATCTCCAATAAGACCCAAAGATTCACATTGGAAAGGACCATTATTTTCTTTTTTTCCCAGCACACAGATACATATTTGGAATTAACCTAATAATAAAATACTGACACATGGAAGGGTTTTATCTACACAGATAAAAACAACTACAAGGAATGGGAAAACCAAGCAGTGTGAATCAAACCTCTGTTTCAGAGTTCCTCCTTCTAGGACTCTCTGAGGAGCTGGAGCAGCAGCCTCTCCTGTTTGGCATCTTCCTAGGCATGTATCTGGTCACCATGGTGGGGAACTTACTTATCATCCTGGCTATCAGCTATGACCTACACTTGCACACCCCCATGTACTTCTTCCTGGCCAACCTATCATTAACAGATGCCTGTTTCACTTCTGCCTCGATCCCCAAAATGTTGGCCAACATTTATACTCGGAGTCAGACTATCTCCTATGCTGGGTGCCTTACTCAACTCTATTTTCTCCTTATGTTTGGTGGCCTTGACAATTTCCTCTTAGCTGTGATGGCATATGATCGCTACGTGGCCATCTGCCAACCACTGCATTACAGCACAACTATGAGTCCCCAACTCTGTGCACTAATGTTGGGTGTGTGCTGGGTACTAACCAACTGCCCTGCCCTGATGCACACATTGCTGCTGACCCGTGTGGCTTTCTGCGCCCACCAGGCCATCCCCCACTTCTACTGTGATCCCAGTGCTCTGCTGAAGCTTGCCTGCTCAGACACCCGCATCAACGAGCTGATGATCATCACTCTGGGCTTGCTGTGCCTCACCTCGCCCCTCATGTTGATTGTCCTCTCCTACAGCTGCATTTTCTGGGCTGTGTTTGGCATCTCCTCCCCTAGAGGGCGGTGGAAGGCCTTCTCTACTTGTAGTTCTCATCTCACAGTGGTCCTGCTCTTCTATGGGTCTCTGATGGGTGTCTATTTACAGCCTCCATCAACTCACTCTACAGAAGGGGACAGCAGGGCTGCCATTCTCTACATTGTAGTTATTCCCATGCTAAACCCATTCATCTATAGCTTGAGGAACAGAGATATGAAGGAGGCTTTAGGTAAACTTTTTGGCAACAAAAAAATGTTCTTCTTACCATAATAATGATACATGCTTCTGGCACCCCGAACACACCCCTGCTCTCCCATCGTTTCAATGATTCCACTACCCCAACACTGATTTTAAAGGAAGGATATCAGGAAACTCTTAGTTAGGGATGTAATAGAAGGGATAGTACTACATCTTTCTTAGACTGTGGAATGAATTATTCTGCCTCACTCTTTCTTCTGATCCCAGTGAGGCAATCATTACTAAGAGCTGGACACCATTACCCCCTTTTCATCTCTAAAATCATCACATTAGATAGAAACAGTGAACTAAGGCATGTGATGTCTGACTCCAGCCAAACACTTTTGTCCTCTGGGAACCATGTGATGAGGTGATGTGAAGGGAGAAGAATACCTTCATTTACTGAACTCATACAACAGGCCTCATTGTTCCTCATATCAGCTCTTTGAGGTATAATTGTGAAAACTGTAACTTTGGATGTTAAATAACTCGGCCAAACTAGGTAAGTTTGATTCTGCTGCCCACTTTCTTTCTGTAATACCACATTGGAGGGATCATGTCAGGAAAGTTTTGGGAGCATCTATAAGGCTAATAATGGTGTGGTTATGATTGGATATGGAGAATAAATTAATATATATTTTACTTATTTACTTAATAGTTCCTTCTTCACTAAAAAGCTCTCTTTTATGCTACTGTGAGGAATGTTAAAAAGATGTTATGGTAGATTGAATTGTATCCCAACATATGTTCTTTCTCTTAATCCATGTTCCTGCAGGTGTGAACACATGTGTAAATAAGACCATTTTACAACGTTATTTTTAGTTAAGATGTAGCCCAACTGAATGAGGTAGCTTAAATCTATTTTGCAGGAGGTCATATAAAGGGAGCTCAGAGCTAGCCACAGAAAGAAGCAAGAAGCCAGAATTCTGCAGAAACTCAGAGCAGAATCTAAGAGAGCTGGTTTTCCATGTGGTGGAAGCCAGAAATACAAGCCAAGGAAACCCAAGGACTGAAGCAAGCCAGCACCAGAGCACTACAGAATTGGGGAAAAAGCATGGCCTGGCTAAGACCTTGGTTTTGGACTTCTAGCCTCTAAAACCAGAAATGAATAAAAGCTTGTTTTCAAATAC
Organism: Tamandua tetradactyla; assembly: GCF_023851605.1. Classification (NCBI taxonomy): domain Eukaryota; kingdom Metazoa; phylum Chordata; class Mammalia; order Pilosa; family Myrmecophagidae; genus Tamandua; species Tamandua tetradactyla. The sequence goes on from NC_135328.1 coordinate 43,924,612, forward strand.
CCACTATGTGGTATTTGTCGTAGCAGCATGGCAAACTAAGACAGGAGTCAAACTAAGACACCTGTATACTCACTGTGTGTCAACCATGTATTAAGTGTACAATTGGTTTTCTGGGTTCTGTCATAAAATATTCCCTAAAACACAAAACAACAAATCAAGTGTGCTGGGAATTTTAGAGCAATAATTTGATGAATGTATTCTAGTAGAAATTAATATTCTAAGAAATATCATATATAAACAGTGGTTATATGTTTGTTGTGGAATTACAGGCTATTGTTTTCTTTTTTATATTTATGTGTTTTATGTTTATATATATACTTTTAAAATTAGAAAATGAAATGTTCCAATGAAGAGCAAGACATCTTAACAGAGTTCTCAAAAGGTTCATGATAAAATTCATCTTTGATCAAATTTTTAAAAAGGAAGAGTATGACAACACTTATTACAATGTCTTACTTTACCAAAGCTGCTTTAACATGGGTTAGCTTAAACAACAGGCATTTACCATCTCATGGTTTTGAAGGTTGGAAGATGTTGGCAAAATCAAGATGTTGGCAAGGCTATGCTTTCCCCTGGAGTCAAAAGCATTCTGATAATGGGAATTTTCTATCACATGGTGACCGCTCTCTCCTGTCTGGCTTCTTTTGACTTCTGGCTTCTACTGAATTCTTCTGCCTGACTGTATTTGAATTTCCCCACTTTATAAGATCTCCAGTCATATGGATCCAGACACACCCTGATTCAATTTTGTCATACCATAACTAATAATAATGTCTTCAAAAAATACTATTTACAAGTGGGTTCACACCCACAGGAATGTGTATTGAGATCTGAACATGACTTTTGTCTTCAATTCCCAACAGAGATCAATATACAGAGTTTAGGAAATAAGGCAATAAGAGTAGACTTAATTCTGGTCTGGAAGATAACAAGGTCACAATACTTGAGGAAAGATTTTAAAGGTTCAGAAGACAAGAAAAGTACAGAATACTGTTTTGTATAATATATTTGGTTTTTAAAAGATTAGGATTGGGCGCTTGCAGGCATTTACCATTAGCCATTCCCCCTTCCTCCTCTTTCCCTTCTCCTTGAATAGAAGGGATAGGAATAATGAGGCATCTTGGGGAACTGGGCTAGAATGTCTTAGCCTTGAATTAGGTTATCTGGCCCTGACCACAGCAATCTACTACTGCAGTCTCTAGTACAAAGACAAAGTCAGAAAAAGCAAGTTTTCTGTTTGTTGATAATGTTCTTCTTTTTCTGAGGTATTTTCTTACCTCTAGCATCTTCACCTTTTTCCTCCAGTCACCGAGCTACACCATGCAGTTTGATAGACTATTCAAGTCCGCTCTCTGCCTTCTATCAATACAATGTTAGTGATCCTAGAAAAAATCCCCATTGTTTTAGTCACTTAGCTATAACTATATCCCTTAAAAGAGATGCACTAGATCTGTACATAATACTCATTTTACCGCAAGACCATCTGCATTTCAAATGGGAGATTTTTAATTAAATAAATCTCAAATGAGTAGAATGTTCCTGAAGATATTTATAAGCCTAGAAAATTTTAGGTGCCAGGAATATGGCTGAATGTGATTTGGCTATACAATATCTATTTCTCCTTTCCTTACTTTTACAACCATTTCCTTCCCCTCCTTCACAAGACTCAGAAAATAAAGGGATATTGTTTAAGCAGAGGGAATTAGTTGGGAATGAATAGCATATATACCCTAAATAAGGAATACAGAAGTAAAAAGGTCACTGGTACTTTACTTTTTTTCCTAAAAGTTATGTCTTCACTTGATATTTTAAAATACATAATCAAACTTTAATATCTTTCACTAACAAAAAGTATTTCTTTTTGTAAATGAAACTTCAGAAATGTTATATCATATCTAAAAACCTCACTATATATATTAGAATTACAGCCAATAAAATTCTGAGACTGGAAAGAGTCCTTTACAGGTACAAAATCATAAATTATAGTCTTTTAAAAATAATACCATCCTAAGTTCATATTATAGAATGCTGTTAAGTATTATAATTAGATTTCTAAATGATAATCAATGCTGAATAGGCATAGGTAAGAAGGGCTGGGTAAGTAAGGAGTTCACAAATGTGGATGGTAGTGGAAATATATCCAGCAGTTAAGTTGACTATATATTAACAATGCAAAAAATATTTGTACCCTATGAGGTACTCTTTCACTTCTAGGACTCAAGGAAATAGTAAAAATTATTGTCCATGGTTTAGTTATAAAGAAATTAATCATAAGAAAAACAGAAACAAACCAAATTTAATTAATAGGGCTAGGCTAATTGACTTTCTCCCTTTATCCTATATTGATATAATGAGCTATAGTGTGGACTTTCCAATTCCTTGATAACATATTTTAAAATAGTATGTAATGTCAATAGGAAATAATGATACATGGCTTAAAAAAACTGAATAAAATAAAATAAAAATAAGAACAGTGACTCTCCCAAGATGATGTAATTAATTATGCATGAGTCTTTTCTCTCTTCAACATCCATTTTTATTTGTATTTTCAATATTTTCTTCTATGAAATATTACTCTGATTATCATAAATTTAAATATATTTTAAATTTTTATATTAAATTATTTTAGGCAATACCTATATTTTGGATATTTGGAGATTGCTCTAGAGATAAAGTCAATCTTTTCCTTCTTTAAGAAAGAATTGAAATCGTTGTTTCTACTGGGAGAAAAGGTAGCTCAAAATTCCATGTTATCAACAGACAGATGCTGGGTGAGATGGAGAACTTAGAGAAAATTAAATATTTCAAAAAGAAAGGTAATTCTTACTTCTCTATTAGAAATCAAATTTGCGACCTAGGAATTTTCTGTTTATCCACATAAGCATAGGGAGGTGGTTGTCATAGCTATTCCAAGACTAAGTCTGCATTTCATTACAGAGACACTGGAAGTGGTACAGGCTCACGGGCTTTAGGCTGAGTCTCCAGGAATAACCCTAAGAATAATATAAATCTGACTACCTGGAGGACATCTCTTATTCAAACAGGAAGGAGGGGAATCAGAAGGCTGACATGTAAGGATTAACTATTGAATTCAAGAGCATATCAGGGGATGAAATTCAAGTATCAGAAAGTCAATATCAAAATTACCTTTTGAGTCCAACAAACACTATTACTGGACACAGAAATATGGGGACCTTCTGCCATCCCCAATGCAACTGGCTCTCAGCACCTATGGACCTATTGACGGGACATTGAAATTCTGATGCAGGAAAAATTGCTCCATGAATATTTCTGACAGTAGAAAAAGAAAAACATCAGGATGCCCTAACTTTATTTCAGTATTCCTAATTTCATATGAGTGGATCTAATTTATAGAACCTAATTCATATACAGGACCTTAACTACAAAAGAGTCTGGAAAATGTGTTCTTTTCTCTTTTTATCCTTTGAAGTATACAGCATCAACTAGAAAGACGTCAAAATGTATTCAAAGTGCCATTTGATCATTCCTTAATCATTTATTAAATAGATATATTGGGTAATAGTCTTTCTCTTTACCCCAACTGATGAGTTTCTGATCTATAATAATTTAAGTTTTCCAATGACCAGGGCAGAGAGCCCCAGGACTAAGATATCTAGTAGAGCTTGGTTATATGGACTGCAGCTGAAAATCATAAAATTCTAAGCGCACCCAAAGGAAATATGGGAGAGGATTTCCTAGAAAAAGGGCAAAGGGCTTCAGGGACCAAGCTAATTTACCCAGAGACCGTTTATAATATACACTCCATCCCATCTACTATTAATAAAAGTGATGAGCATTTTACATGGTATAAAAGTGTGAAATGACTGTATTGGCATCAGAATTTTGTTTATTTCTTTAGTTTCTGTTTTCTTGTTTATAACTTGTTGAAAAAAATATTATTTTGGTCTATGCTGGAGATACTACACTTTGGTTAAATAAAACAAGTAAAATCTTTCAAATAATTACTATATTGATGTTTTGTTTCCTTTTAAGTGATCACGGCACACCATAACCACAACTACATAAAAGTAAGTTTAAGAATGAGAAAAATATTCATTATTAAGAAAAATTAAGCAATGGTCAGTGTCTTTAATTCTGACTCCAAAAAGGATTTTATTGAATAATAAAGATAATGAAAATGGTTTATATATAGCATTCCTTTAATATTACATCAAATATTACATTATGATGTAATCTAAACCAGTATGGTTAAGTGAAGAGGTAGTCCATTATACCTAGACTTACCAAAAATGTTCAAATGTTTCTATGACTCCTATTTCTAGCAAACTAGGTAGATAGGATACACTCTTAGAAATGCTGAAAATATGTAAAATTATATTATTAAATGTATGGATCAGTCGATGAGGAAAATAAGAAAAATCCTATTGTTGAAATCTAGAAAAATCAAGAAAGTGTAATGGCAAGTAAGCATGAGACTCTGGAGAAATAGAGTTTTACTTTTAAAGGCTTCACAAAAAACCAAAGACAGAGCAGAAACTCAATGCATGGAGAAGTGGATAATGACAGTGGAGTTTCTACCTGAAGCCGGGACCACTGAAGCTGACATGTAAGGATTAACTAGAAAAATCCAGCCCATGGTAGGACATGGAAAGCAAATTTCTCTTTTCAGTTTTGAGTTCCAGTGTAGTTTTTAAAAAGTATTATCTGAGAATTTTCAACTTCTGATGCAAGATTGGGGAACAAATTCAAACTACATCCATGATTTAAAAATCATAAATGAAGAATTCAGTTTAAACTGGAATCAGACAGAAGTCAACAAAAATCCTCTCTGAAAAAAAACAGTTTAAACTCAACATATAATTTCTGGATTAAAAATTCCAAATTAGACTTCCGGAGAAGATGGCGGCTTAGTAAGACGCGCGGATCTTAATTTCTCCTCCAGGACAGCTACTAGGGAAGTAGAAACGATACAGAACAGCTCCCAAAGCCATGACAGAGATAAAAAAGACAGTGTACCCCATCCTGGAACGGCTGGCTGGCTGAGAGAACCCGCTCTGGTGAGATCGCCGAGGGGCGCGGGCTTCACCGGGCAGGGCGGCAAGCGGCCGGAGTCACTCCCTTCCCCCTTCCCAGGCCGGCTGGGAGAATAGGACAGGCGGTCCCCTCAAACCGCAGCGGCTGGCGCCCACACCATGCGCAGCCCCCCAGACCAACTGAGAGAATTGGATCGGAAATCCCCAGGCTGCAGAGAACGGTGACGGGGAGGTGCCCTTCCAAACCCGTGACTCCCCAGGAACATGCACTCTCCTGGGGGGGCCGCTGCGGCTGGTGCCCTCCCGCTATGCTTGGCGCCCCAGGCCGACTAGGAAATTTGGACGGGCACTTTCCCGGGATGCGGCGGCCAGTGACCTTCCCCGCGTTCGGACCCCGGGCCAGCTGGCACTCTTCCAAGCTGCTTCGGCTACTGAACCTCCCAGACGGCGAGAGTTTTTCAAAGTTAAAGGACCCATAAGCACCTTTTACTGGTGGGACCCGCAGACAAACGTGTGCCACGAGCACCACCTACTGGGCAGGATAAGAAAAACAGAACCCAGAGATTTCACAGAAAAATCTTACAACCTTGTTGGGTCCGACACCCAGGGAAATCTGACTAAATGCCCAGACGCCAACAGCAGAAGATAAGTGTCCATGCTCAGAAGATTGAGAATATGGCCCAGTCAAAGGAACAAACCAATAGTTCAAATGAGATACAAGAGCTGAGACAACTAATGCTGAATATACGAACAGACATGGAAACCTCTTCAAAAATGAAATCGATAAATTGAGGGAGGACATGAAGAAGACATGGGCTGAACATAAAGAAGAAATAGAAAAACTGAAAAAACAAATCACAGAACTTATGGAAGTGAAGGATAAAGTAGAAAAGATGGAAAAAACAATGGATACCTACAATGATAGATTTAAAGAGACAAGATAGAATTAGTGATTTGGAGGATGGAACATCTGAATTCCAAAAAGAAACAGAAACTATCGGGAAAAGAATGGAAAAATTAGAACAGGGTATCAGGGAACTCAAGGACAATATGAACCGCACAAATATACGTGTTGTGGGTGTCCCAGAAGGAGAAGAGAAGGGAAAAGGAGGAGAAAAACTAATGGAAAAAATTATCACTGAAAATTTCCCAACTCTTATGAAAGACCTAAAATTACAGATCCAAGAAGTGCAGCACACCCCAAAGAGATTAGACCCAAATAGGCGTTCTCCAAGACACTTACTAGTTAGAATGTCAGAGGTCAAAGAGAAAGAGAGGATCTTGAAAGCAGCAAGAGAAAAACAATCCATCACATACAAGGGAAACCCAATAAGACTATGTGCAGATTTCTCAGCAGAAACCATGGAAGCTAGAAGACAGTGGGATGATATATTTAAATTACTAAAAGAGAAAAACTGCCAACCAAGACTCCTGTATCCAGCAAAATTATCCTTCAAAAATGAGGGAGAAATTAAAACATTCTCAGACAAAAAGTCACTGAGAGAATTTGTGACCAAGAGACCAGCTCTGCAAGAAATACTAAAGGGAGCACTAGAGTCAGATACGAAAAGACAGAAGAGAGAGGTATGGAGAAGAGTGTAGAAAGAAGGAAAATCAGATATGATATATATAATACAAAAGGCAAAATGGTACAGGAAAATATTATCCAAACAGTAATAATACTAAATGTCAATGGACTGAATTCCCCAATCAAAAGACATAGATTGGCAGAATGGATTAAAAAACAGGATCCTTCTATATGCTTTCTACAGGAAACACATCTTAGAACCAAAGATAAACATAGGTTGAAAGTGAAAGGTTGGGAAAAGATATTTCATGCAAATAACAACCAGAAAAGAGCAGGAGTGGCTACACTAATATCCAACAAATTAGACTTCAAATGTAAAGCAGTTAAAAGAGACAAAGAAGGACACTATATACTAATAAAAGGAAAAATTAAACAAGAAGACATAACAATCATAAATATTTACGCACCAAACCAGAATGCCCCAAAATACGTGAGGAATACACTGCAAACACTGAAAGGGAAATAGACTCATATACCATAATAGTTGGAGACTTCAATTCACTACTCTCATCAATGGACAGAACATCTAGACAGAGGATCAATAAAGAAATAGAGAATCTGAATATTACTATAAATGAGCTAGACTTAACAGACATTTATAGGACATTACATCCCACAACAGCAGGATACACCTTTTTCTCAAGTGCTCATGGATCATTCTCAAAGATAGACCATATGCTGGGTCACAAAGCAAGTCTTAACAAATTTAAAAAGATTGAAATCATACACAACACTTTCTCGGATCATAAAGGAATGAAGTTGGAAATCAATAATAGGCGGAGTGCCAGAAAATTCACAAATACGTGGAGGCTCAACAACACACTCCTAAACAACGAGTGAGTCAAAGAAGAAATTGCTAGAGAAATTAGCAAATACCTCGAGGCGAATGAAAATGAAAACACAACATATCAAAACTTATGGGATGCAGCAAAGGCAGTGCTAAGAGGGAAATTTATTGCCCTAAATGCCTATATCAGAAAAGAAGAAAAGGCAAAAATTCAGGAATTAACTATCCATTTGGAAGAACTGGAGAAAGAACGGCAAACTAATCCCAAAGCAAGCAAAAGGAAAGAAATAACAAAGATTAGAGCAGAAATAAATGAAATTGAAAACATGAAAACAATAGAGAAAATCAATAAGGCCAGAAGTTGGTTCTATGAGAAAATCAACAAGATTGGTGGGCCCTTAGCAAGATTGACAAAAAGAAGAGAGAGGATGCAAATAAATAAGATCAGAAATGGAAGAGGAGACATAACTACTAACCTCACAGAAATAAAGGAGGTAATAACAGGATACTATGAACAACTTTACGCTAATAAATACAACAATTTAGAGGAAATGGACGGGTTCCTGGAAAGACATGAACAACCAACTTTGACTCAAGAAGACATAGATGACCTCAACAAACCAATCACAAGTAAAGAAATTGAATCAGTCATTCAAAAGCTTCCTAAAAAGAAAAGTCCAGGACCAGACGGCTTCACATCTGAATTCTATCAAACATTCCAGAAAGAATTAGTACCAACTCTCCTCAAACTCTTCAAAAAAATCAAAGCGGAGGGAAAACTACCTAATTCATTCTATGAAGCCAACATCACCCTCATACCAAAACCAGGCAAAGATATTACAAAAAAAGAAAACTACAGGCCAATCTCTCTAATGAATATAGATGCAAAATCCTCAATAAAAGTCTAGCAAATCGTATCCAACAACACATTAAAAGAATTATACATCATGACCAAGTAGGATTCATCCCAGGTATGCAAGGATGGTTCAACAGAAGAAAATCAATTAATGTAATACACCATATCAACAAATCAAAACAGAAAAATCACATGATCATCTCAATTGATGCAGAGAAGGCATTTGACAAGATTCAACATCCATTCCTGTTGAAAACACTTCAAAGGATAGGAATACAAGGGAACTTCCTTAAAATGATAGAGGGAATATATGAAAAACCCACAGCTAATATCATCCTCAATGGGGAAAAATTGAAAACTTTCCCCCTAAGATCAGGAACAAGACAAGGATGTCCACTATCACCACTATTATTCAACATTGTGTTGGAGGTTCTAGCCAGAGCAATTAGACAAGAAAAAGAAATACAAGGCATCAAAATAGGAAAGGAAGAAGTAAAACTATCACTGTTTGCAGACGATATGATACTATACGTCGAAAACCCGGAAATTCCATAACAAAACTACTAGAGCTAATAAATGAGTACAGCAATGTAGCAGGTTACAAGATCAACATTCAAAAATCTGTAGCATTTCTATACACTAGCAATGATCAAACGGAGGGGGAAATCAAGAAACGAATCCCATTTTCAATTGCAACTAAAAGAATAAAATACCTAGGAATAAATTTAACTAAAGAGACAAAAAACCTATATAAAGAATACCACAAATACTGCTAAAAGAAATCACAGAAGACCTAAATAGATGGAAGGGCATACCGTGTTCATGGATTGGAAGACTAAATATAGTTAAGATGTCAATCCTACCTAAATTGATTTACAGATTCAATGCAATACCAATCAAAATCCCAACAACATATTTTTCAGAAATAGAAAAACCAATAAGCAAATTTATCTGGAAGGGCAGGGTGCCCCGAATTGCTAAAAACATCTTGAGGGAAAAAAAACGAAGCTGGAGGTCTTGCACTGCCTGACTTTAAGGCATATTATGAAGCCACAGTGGTCAAAACAGCATGGTATTGGCATAAAGATAGATATATCGACCAATGGAATCGAATAGAGTGCTCAGATATAGACCCTCTCATCTATGGACATTTGATCTTTGATAAGGCAGTCAGGCCAACTCACCTGGGACAGAACAGTCTCTTCAATAAATGGTGCCTAGAGAACTGGATATCCATATGCAAAATAATGAAAGAAGACCCATATCTCACACCCTACACAAAAGTTAACTCAAAATGGATCAGAGATCTAAACATTAGGTCTAAGACCATAAAACAGTTAGAGGAAAATGTAGGGAGATATCTTATGAATCTTACAATTGGAGGCAGTTATGGACCTTAAACCTAAAGCAAGAGCACTGAAGAAGGAAATAAATAAATGGGAACTCCTCAAAATTAAACACTTTTGTGCATCAAAGAACTTCATCAAGAAAGTAGAAAGACAGCCTACACAATGGGAATCAATATTTGGAAACAACATATCAGATAGAGGTCTAGTATCCAGAATTTATAATGAGATTGTTCAACTCAACAACAAAAAGACAGTCAACCCAATTACAAAATGGGAAAAAGACTTGAATAGACACCTCTCAGAGGAGGAAATACAAATGGCCAAAAGGCACATGAAGAGATGCTCAATGTCCCTGGCCATTAGAGAAATGCAAATCAAAACCACAATGAGATATCATCTCACACCCACCAGAATGGCCATTATCAACAAAACAGAAAATAACAAGAGCTGGAGAGGATGCGGAGAAAGAGGCACACTTATCCACTGTTGGTGGGAATGTCAAATGGTGCAACCACTGTGGAAGGCAGTTTGGCAGTTCCTCAAAAATTTGAATATAGAATTGCCATAAGACCCAGCAATACCATTGCTGGGAATCTACTCAAAGGACTTAAGGGCAAAGACACAAATGGACATTTGCACACCAATGTTTATAGCAGTGTTATTTACAATTGCAAAGAGATGGAAACAGCCAAAATGTCCATCAACAGATGAGTGGCTAAACAAACTGTGGTATATACATACGATGGAATATTATGCAGCTTTAAGGCAGGATAAACTTATGAAGCATGTAATAACATGGATGGACCTAGAGAACATTATGCTGAGTGAGTCTAGCCAAAAACTAAAAGACAAATACTGATGGTCCCAATGATGTGAATCGACACTCGAGAATAAACTTGGAATATGTCATTGGTAACAGAGTTCAGCAGGAGTTAGAAACAGGGTAAGATAATGGGTAATTGGAGCTGATGGGATACAGACTGTGCAATAGGACTAGATACAAAAACTCAAAAATGGACAGCACAATAATACCTAATTGTAAAGTAATCATGTTAAAACACTGAATGAAGCTGCATCCGAGCTATAGGTTTTTGTTTTGTTTTGTTTTGTTTTGTTTTGTTTTGTTTTGTTCTTACTATTATTACTTTTATTTTTTTTCTCTATATTAACATTCTATATCTTTTTCGGTTATATTGCTAGTTCTTCTAAACCGATGCAAATGTACTAAGAAACGATGATCATGCATCTATGTAATGATGTTAAGAATTACTGATTCCATATGTAGAATGGAATGATTTCTAAATGTTGCGTGAGTTAATTTTTTTAATTAATAAAAAAAATTCCAAATTATATGTTATTAAAAATACCAAAAACTCTAAAAAATTAAATAAAAAACAAGGCATAATAAGCAACAATTGGACAGAATAACAAACAGCAGAATCAGGTTTGAAGCTTTGTTAGTTGCCAGACACAATAAATAATAACTCGGATTATTTAGGAGAATATTTTTATTCTAGGAATAAAATATTTTTTCTAGGGATAAATATTCTATGAATAAAAATCTAGTAATTAAAATGAAAACTCAAAGGTCAAAGTCTATAGCAGTTTAGATACTTCTGAAAAAAAGAATTAGTTAAATGAAAAATAGTACTAAATTAATTATACAAAAATAAGCTTAGAGATAAATAATATGAAAGAATGAATCTATAAGATTGTTATTATATTATTTTATTTCAACATAGTATAATCAGAGACTCATAAAAGGGGTTTAGAGAGAATGGGAGTGAGATAATATTTGAAGTGAAAATTTATAAGTATTCTCCAGAATAGACAAAAGAGATATATTTGTGTAAACTTCCACTTCAAGGTAGGCAGAATTAAGGCATAATGACCTCCAGAAATCGTTCAGCAACAAGAACACTAGCAAAGGTTGCCAAAATGAATTTTTTTCTAAACTCTGAAAATCAACTAAATATTTCAGTAATCTAAGGAACACATTCAAGAAAAATAATTAACTCTAGTTAAGAATAGAAAAGTGTGTGGCATTTCAATTGACTCAATTCCATCCCAGGCTTCCTAGCTCTATAGTAGCCTTGGAAACCATCAGCCTTACAACCATAGTAGCTGTGAAAATACAGTAATCTAGAAGTCATTGGAAGGGTCAGATGCCTTTTGGAGATGTTCAAAATGCCCCACCACCAGAAAAGGGTCACTGTTTGATCTGTCTGATGTTTCCTTGGAAAAGCCCCATTTTTCAGGACTAAGCATTATTTAGCTTGATTCAGAATTTGCAAGTAGGAAAAACTAACCTGATGGTATTTGTTGAAAGTAACCAATTGTAGTTGTTTAACAGTGTGGCTACCTGAGACACCAATAATAGATGGAATAAACAAGAAATTAGCCAAAATTCTTTAAAAAAAGAAAAAAAAAGGAATACCTCGGAAATGAATATGCCCATAGGGGGATTTGGAAATCTCCAATATATTCCTGGGGATATTGAAGACCCTGTGCTTGTGCAAGTTTGTACATATGACCAGAGATTGAGAAGACACCAGTCTCTAACATCTGGCTGACCTTGAGGTTTTGCACTAGCAGGAAGTGAAGGCTAAGGCAGAGTTGTAAACTGCTGGAGTGTTGAAGGTATGCTTCAACATGCACACATTACATGTTAGCAAAGGCAAGTGAACGTATTGGTTCAACTATTAGTTGACCACTAAGCTAACAGGCAGAGACGTCGGTGGCTGCACACTGAAGAGAAAGTATGTAAACTTTACAGAACTAGTACAGGAAAGACAGTATGCAAACAAACAGCCGCAACAGCAACAACAACATACTCTTTAAGAAGGTTGTTATGGATTGAATTGTTTCCCCAAAAAAAGATATGTTTAAATGCTAACCCCTCATCCTGTGAATGTGACCTCATTTGGAAACAGGGTCTTTGAAGATGTGATTAGTTAAGATAAGGCCAAGCTGGATTAGGGTGGATCCTAATCAAATATAACATGATGTCCTTATAAGGAGAGGAGATTTAGGCACAGTCAGTAGGAGGCAGATGGAAGACGGCCATGTTACGGAGGCAGAGGGAAAGTGACGTCATGGGATGCCAGCAAGCCCTGGCCAGAAAGAGCCCTACAGACTTCAGAGGAAGCACAGCCCTGCTAACACCTTGATTCAGACTTCCGGCCTCCAGAAGTCTAAGACAACAGTTTTCCAGGGTTGTGACATTACGTTATTTAAAATTTTAGGTTTCCAAAAACAAAATAGAAGATGTAGAAAAAAAAAAAAACAGGAAAATATGAGCCAAAGCAAAAAAGAGAAAAAAACAGTTTATGGAAATTGTCCCTGAGAAAACTCAAATGGTGGTCTTAGAAGACAAAGAGTTTAAATCAGTTATTATATTGATATAGTCATGATATATTATGTAATGTGATATCACTAATATTACATTGAAATACATATGATCTACTATAATACATATTCACATAATATAAAAAAATCAACGTAATATACCATGTTAGGAATAAAGGGCAGAAAAGCATATAGTTATCTCTAAAGATGCAGGAAAAGCACTTGACAAAATCTGACATCCTTTCATGATAAAAACAGTCAAGAAATATAATAGAAGGTATATGTCAAAGTTCTCCAGAAAAATAGAGCCAATAGATTATATAGAAGAGAGTGAGAGAGAGAGAGATTGAGATTTCAAGGAATTGGCTTATGTGATTTTTAGGGGCTGGCACATCCTAAATCTTTGGGCAAGCTGCTGTGAATTAATTAAGTTGGATTTTAAATGTGTCTCTGGGTGGAGGTCAGGTGCGACACTGTAGAAAACCTAGGCCATAATGCATGAGAAAATATAGTTTGTTACACACAGGTCCCAGATAGAGTGGGAATGCCCTGAGGGGTCCAACAGGAGACTGGCTTATGTGGTTCAGTCAGCAGGTAGGGAGCACACAAACAGAGCAAGGGGGACCTGTGGGCTTATGCCTTTATTGTGATGCAGAGATAGGGTTAGTAGATTTCTCAGGAGAAGCAAGGATTGGTTAGATTAAAGCAAATGCCCACGAAAAGGAAAAGCAACTGTGGGTCTGGAATTTGGGTGCGGTATGTAGGTGTGTAGATGGTGGTTGCAGTGGGGTTTGGGCTTTCAGACAGTTTATGCTCCAGGGCTACAAAGCTGCTTATTAACTAGGCCAAACATCAGTGTTGAGGCAAGTGGCTTACCCAAAGTAACATGGATGTGAGACAGCACATAAAAATTTTTGATAATTATAACACAAGCCAATAGGCTGAAAGTCAGACAAGAAATGATGTTGTAACCTTGAGGCAGAATTTCTTCTTCCTCTGGGAAAGCTCAGTTTTGCTTTTAAGATCTTTCACTGATTGGATGAGACCCATCCACATCTAATTTCAACTAATTAGAGATGTTAACCATATATAAAAAATACCTTCAGAGCAATACGTACATTAGTGTTTTTTCAATTTTTTAATTGGAAATAATTTCAAACTAATGAGATACTTGCAAAAATAACCCAAAAGAAGGCTCTAGTATACCTCAATCCTTCCATTACCTGGATGAACCAATTTTAACATTTGGCACATTTGTTGTATTGCTCTACCTATTGATCAATCCATTGACCCATTTACCCATCAATCCATCCATCTATCCACCTATCTATCTTCTGAACATTTGAGTGTAGGTTGCATACACCATGCTCCTTGAACACTTAATACTTCCATGGAGATTTCCTAAGAATAAAGGTATTCACTTCTGTAACCACCTTAAGTACAGTCATCAAGTTCAAGAAATGTAACATTGATAAAAAGTTTATAGTCTCTATTCCAATTTTTTGTGTGTTCCAGTAATGTCCTTTTAAGCCTTTTCTCCTCTCCTATTAGATCCTATCCTGGATTATATATTACCTTTGTCATCTTTCTTTTTCCTTTAGTTGCTCTTTCTTATTTAAAATGTAATTTAATATATGCAACATAAACTTTTCTCATTACAACCACACACAAGTGTACCATTCAGTGGGATTAATCACATTCGCAATGATGCAGTACTCTCATCACCATCCATTGCCAACACTTTCCTATTTCCCCAAACACTGTGCATTTGTCTCCATGGTTTCCAGTGAGAAATTGGCATTCAATCTTATAGAAACTCTCTTGTGGTTTTCATTATTTTGGGAATACAAAATTTTGATTATAATATGTCGTGGTCTGAATCTATTTGCATTTTTCCTATTTGGTATTTGTTACACATTTTGGATGTGTACATTCATATCTTTCATTAAATTTGGAAAAGCTTTCAGCCATTATTTCTTCAAATATTCTCTCTGCCCATTTCTCTTTTTCTTTACCTTTTTGACTCCCAAATGTATATATTGGTATGTTTGACGATGTCCCACAGGTTCCTTAAGCTCTGTTCATTTTTCTTCATTCTTTTTCCTCCTGCTCCTCACACTGGATGATTTCAGTTGCCTTATCTACAAATTCATTGATTCTTTTCTTCTGCCAGCTCCAATCTTCTGTTGAACCCCTCTAGGAAATTTTAAATTTCTGTAACTGTGGTCTTCAGATCTATTTAGTTCCTTTCATAATTTTTTTATCTCTCTGTTAATATTCTCTTTATAGTCATCCATTGTTTCCCAGATCTCCTTTACATTTTTGACCATGTTTTTCTTTATCTCATTGAGCATATTTAGACCATTTTATAAAGTGTTTATATATGCTCCAAGTCTGATTCTCCTCATTGATGGTTTCAAATGCTTTAATCTTCTTTGCCTGGGTCATCACTCCTATTTCTTTATATATTTTGTAATCTTTTATTGAAATCTGAAAATTTTGTTATTTTAATATGTTATCACTGGAACTAACTCTCTGAGGTTTCTGTTCTTTAAGCTTATAACCAGCTAGGTTATAACAGAACTCTCCTTGAATGCCAGGAGCTTAAAAAAAGAAGGAAAGATGTAAAAATACCTTTTCAAGTCTTTGCAGATTGACCTGAGCAAATGCTCACCTGCAGAGCTTATGCATACAATGAGTTTAAAGAATAGCTTGTGTCCAAAATATAGGGCCTCCCTCATTTTCTCCATACATTCATCTTGGCTTGGGCATGCACGTGTGGCTCTAGGAATTTCTGTTTACACAGATATGAGTGTCCCCTCTGATCTAGGAAATAGTTTCCTCATGACCCCAGGCACTGCACTGTATAGCCCACAGTCTGCAGTCCTTTGTTCCAGGCAGCCAAGACTTGATTGTCCTCTCACAATATTCTATAGAAGCATCTTGTGAGCTGCTTTCTACATACAGGACAAATTCTGAGATAATGAGCCTCTAACAAGTGTCCAGGTCAATCCCACAAGTCACCACCAGGGAGATTGGGCCAGACAAACATTCTCCTTTCATTAAATTTGGAAAAGCTTTCAGTCTTTCTTTCTTCAAATATTCTCTCTGCCCATTTCTCTTTTTCTTCACCTTCTTGGACTCCAAAATATATATACTGGTATGTTTGACAATGGCCCATTCTAATGGGTGTGAAGAGGTATTTCATTGTGTTTTTTTTATTTCACTTCCCTATTGGTTCATGATTTTAGCATCTTTTCATACGCTTGTTGCCATTTGTATATCTTTTTTGGAGAAATGTCTGTTAAAGACCTTTGCCCATTTTGCGGTTGGTTTCTTTGTCTTTTTCAACAATGAAAAGACGAACAATCTAATAATGTTTATAAACATATATGGTGTCACAAAAGGCCTGTTCAAAGATGTCTTTAGCAGCTTTACTCATAATAGCCAAAAAATGGAAGCAACTCAGGAAAACAAATAAATAAATTTTGAGTATTCAAAAATGAAATATAAATAAAACCAGTACCTATCTTTCAAAACTGAAAATAAAATACAGACATCCAGATAAATTTAAAAAATCATAAAATTCCCCACCAGCAGACCAAAACTACAAGAAATGTAAAAAGAACTTCTTAAAGAAGAAGAAGGAAAATAATTCCAAATGTAAATTATTCTATATGAAGGAATTAAGAGTGGTGGAAATGGTAAATATATGATGTTTTACATTTTAATCTATATCAAAGATATGGGATTATTTAAATCAATAAACAATAACAACAAATGTATTATGAGATTTCCAATGTATGTAGAAGTAAAAAGCACGTAACAAAACAGCACAAAAGATACAGAGAAAAGATAGAAAATTTTAAAGGACTTTTGCTACATATAAAGTTGTATAATAACTGAAATTAGACTATGAGCAACCTACGAAACAAAAAAGACTGATATCTAATAAACCTATACTAGAGATCAAATGAATCATAAAATCATCATAAATTAATCTAATAGACTAGAAAAAGAGGGAAAGGAAAACAAAGAACAGATGGAACAAACAGATGACAGAGAACAAGTTTAAACCCAGCTCTACTGATAATTAAACAAAGGTAAATGATCTAAATATTCCAATTAAAAGGTAGGCATTGCCCTATTTGATTTAACTAAAAAGGCAAGAGTTATACTTATGCTGTCTATAAGAAACCAATTTCAACTAAAGGTACAGACCATTTAAAGGCAAAATGAAAGGAAAAATATATATTATGATGATACCTATCAGAAGAAAGCTGAAGTGGCTATATTAATATTAGATGATGTAATTTCATAACAAAGATCATTACCATAGATTTAAAAGGTCATTTCATAATGATGAAAAAGCAAATTTATCAAGAATATAATCATCCTAAACATGCCTGTGCGTAATAATAGAGCTTCAAAATACATAAAGTAAAAATCAATAGAACTAGACATATACTCAGTTACAGTTGAAACTGCAATGCTCTAGAACAAGGAGACAGACTCTCAGTAAGAATACACAATAGTGGAACAACACCAAACACCAACTAAACCTAATTGGCATTTATAGCATACTCCACCCAACAACAGCAGAATAGACTTTTTTTTAACCTTAAACAATGTTTTCTTTTTTAAGGGACTTCACTTTTTAGAGTAGTTTTAGATTTATAGAAAAATTGCACAGAAATTATATCCCTGCATAGTTTCTCTTACTAACATTTTGCATTACTGTGGTACATTTGTTAGGAGAGATGAACCAATATTGATACATTATTATTAACTAAAGTACACAATTTACATTAGCAATCATTTTTATGTTATACAGTTCTATGGATTTGATATATGCATGTCATGTATCTGCCATTGCAGTATCATACAGAATAATCTGACTGCCCTAAAATCATCTGTGCTCTACCTATTGACCCTGCCCCACTCCCACTGAAACCCAAAACCACTGATGTTTTTACTACCTCCATAGCCTTGCCTTTCCTATACAGTCCTATGGCTGAAATCATACAGTATGCAGTCTTTGGCTGCTTTCTTCATGTCTTTGCTGTGAATTTGAGGACTGGGGGTGCTGATCAAGGAAAATGGCAGGACTACTAAATGGTGGTAACACGTGGAAAACTGCACTTGAGGGCAGCACTAGGACAAGTTTGCATGAGAATGAAAGTCCCTCCCAGCGGGACAATTTTCCAGACAGGCAGCAGGGCTACCACTTACAAGGGGAAGAGGGCCAGGGAAGCTGCCACAGGAGAGAGGGAATCAGAGAAACTACATGTTTGGTGAGCCACCCAACAACATGATGGGGAGTCTCTGTGTCTCCAATGGGCAACAGTGGTTTGGATCTTTTATAACCCCAGGGTTTCTCTCATCTACGGCTAAGAGGTGTTGGTTGCAGTTCCACAAGGTATGCAAAGCAGGAAGCTCTAAGTGTCTAAAATCATGCTTATTTAGGCTGTTCAGGCAATTGGCTGTGTAAAAATTTGTGTTTGGGGCAGGTGGACTTTGGGCCAAAGGTCCTGGTCTGCTGTGAAGAAGTAGACACCCGAGTCAATACACAGAGGCTCTCTTCGACTCATTTATATGCCAGTGCATCCCTTGGCCTATACTGTTTTATAATCTAAGTTGCATGTTGTTTGAGAATGCCCTGAATTTGGAACCAGGAATAAAGCATCCCAAAGACCCAGAATCCCATAATGATACAAACTAGGATTTCAAAGCCTGTTCACACCCAGTCTTCCCATTTAGTGGAGGAAAGATCCAAAATGGAGAATTTTTTTTACTTGTTTAAGCTATTTAGTCAGCAGTGTAACCTTATGGTCGCTTTGGCATATGTCCCTGGGTATCTATAAAATTTGGTGAATGTTATTTATCCACACATAGCAAGATGTATTAGCAAGTGCACAGACCCCCACCTTCTAATAAGAAATGTAGGGCTACGTGGTTATCTTACACCATGGCCCCTAAATTACCATGAGATTTCACCAAGAGATCCAATCAAGTTTTTTGTTTACTTTGTGTAAATATCTCCTTAGACACGGCTATCTGTGTTTCTTTTCATTGTTGTGTGGTATCTTGCACATACATGGTTCTTTCTAACCCCAAAATTACTGATACTCTGGTATTCAGCATCAGAGGGAATGTTGTGAAAACTTGTTTGCAGCATTGAAGAGTTGGCTAATATGGTTTGTGGGGCGTTCACTGCTGAATTAAATCTTACCGAGGAAAGACTGTCCAGGTAGGAAGAGATTGTAAAAAGAGAAGCCACTGGTTCCTCTACATGCCCGCCAGGCTCCTTCTGCTACCTGTATTCTCTGTATTCCTATAAAGAGAAGCTTGTGTGACTTACTGCAATTCCAGGTGGTGCTAAGAGTAGCATAAAACATTATGGTCAAACAAGCTTCTGTGTTATGTGCCTTGCATTTAGTACCTCAGCCAACTAAATGTTTGTGGACATAACCTACAATTGTCCACAAAACTGTGAGACATTTGCCTCTAGATATTGCTGTTGGATGTTGATGGTAATGGGGATAGGCTCAACTTTTTAAGGGAGGTTTATAGTGGAGCTTGGTTAGGGAAGGGTATTATAACATGTGAACTAAAATCATGTTGGCATGATGGCTCAGCATGTGGTTAGATTTTCTATCTTATGTATTAGCAAGTACACAGACCCCCTCCTTCAGCAGTGGCTAATACTATATGCAAGTTTGGCTTAGTAGGCAATTTTATTTTCCACAGCATTGCCTCTGTTTGGTCTTTACCATTCACAGAATTCCTAGTTTGCCTGAGCTGTTATCACAAATTCCACACAAAGGGTTTTGGCTTAATAGCAAGAATTTATTGTCTCATAGTTTCAGAAGCTAGAACCCCAAATCCCAGGTGTCAGTGAGTTTCTCTCAGGGGTCTGTGGCATTCTGGGGTGGCTGCCAGCAATCTTTGTAGTCCTTTAGACTACACTCACTCAGTTGGGCCACATCTTAAATAAAAATAACATCTTCAAAAGGTCCTATTAACAATAAGTTCACACCCGCATGTGTGATTGAGACTAACGTGTTTGTTTGGGTAGATAATCAACTTACTATAGTCTGTGAAACTATACAAACTTTGTTCTACTTTGAGAGTAGTTCTTCATAGTTTTCTCCATTCATTAAACAGAAATTGATGTGTTTAGATCTTTCATATTCATAGACTCAACTGTGGTAATATGTATTTTCCTATGAAATTATTCATTGCCTCTAGGTGTCAAACTCATTTGCTTGAGTTTGAAGTTCAAAATACATTATTTTGAATCATATGAATCACGTAGGATATTTTTCTTATTGCTGCTGTTTAGCTCAGTCAGTAATCTTTTGTTAATCTTTTTATTTTAAATATAACATATATACAATGAAAAGAAAGAAAAAGCAATGATTTTCAAAGTACACTTCAGCAAGTATTTGCACGGCAGATTTCAGAGTTTGTTTTAGGTTACGATTCCACTATTTCAGATTTTTCCTTCTAGCTGCTCCAAAACACTGGAGGCTAGAAGAAAATTTTTTTTCTCTTTTGTGAAAAATAACTTATATACATAAAAGCACTAAATTTCAAAGCACACCATGGCAATTAATTGTAGCACAGATTTCACAGTTTGGTATGGGTTACAATTCCACAGTTTTAGGTTTTTACTTCTAGCTGGTCTAAGACACTGGAGACTAGAAGAAATACCAATTTAATGATTCAGCAGTCATACTCATTTGTTAAACCTTACCTTCTCTGTATAACTCCACCATCACCTTTGATCTTCCTCCAACTCTTTAGGGGTATTTGGGCTATGCCCATTCTGACTTTTCCTGTGGAAGGGGCTGATGATAATGTGGGATAGGGAGATGGAACAGGCTGATGTTCTGAAGAGGAAGGCCTGGACTGATCTTGTCCTGGGAAGCATTTGGAGGTTATGGGTTTCTGGAAAGTTACCCTAGTGCGTGGAACCTTTGTAGAATCTTATATAATGCCCTGGATGTTCTTTAGGATTGGCTGGAATGGTTTAGGTTGGGGTTTGGCAAGTTGTGATATGTAGCAAGGTCTAACTGAAGCTTGCATGAGAGTGACCTCCATAGCAGTCTCTAGACTCTATGTGAATTCTCTCAGCCTCTGATACCTTATTTGTTACACTTCTTTTCTCCCTTTTGGTCAGGATGGCATTGTTGCTCCCATGGCTGCAGGGCCAGACTCATCCCTGGGAGTCATGTCCCACGCTGTCAGTGAGACTTTCACCCTTGGATGTTATGGCCCATGTAGAGGGGAGGGCAATAATTTCACTTGCAGAGTTGGGCTTAGAGAGAGATAAAGAGGCTAAATCTGAGCAACAAAAGAGGTCCTCTGGAAGTTACTCTTAGGCATACCCATAGGTAGTTGAAGCTTCTCTGCTATTGCATGCATAAGCTTTACAAGGAGTAATCATTTTTATATTTATGAACGTAATTAATCTTTTATTGTTCTTGTCTTCTTGATGAATTTACAAGTTTCTCCTATAATTATTTTCCTTTTTACTGATGAATTCCACTTGGTATTTCTTTGGTATATCCCCTTGGTATTTCTTTTATGTCTGCTGACAATTTTTGTTTACTTTTCTGAAAATATTTTTATTATTCCTTACTGCCTGAAGGATATATTTGCTGATATGGTATTTCAGGTTGGTAATTTTTTTTCAGTATTCTAAGATGTCACTTTTTGTCTTCTGGCTTCCACCAATCTTTTCTTGATGCTGTTGTTAAAGAGTCATTCTTATTGTGGCTTAAGTGCTGAGGTATTTTTGCATTTGGCTGATTTAAAAATTTTCCCTTTCTCTTGGGGTTTCAACAATTATACCTGCTGTAACTTTGTATCATTTCTCTGCTTACATCCTGTGTTTGATTTGCATGTCCTTGAACTTCTGGTTTGGTATCTTTCTTAAGTTTTGGAATTGCTGGAAATTTGCTCTTAAGTACTCCTTTTTCCTCTCCTTTTACCTCTGCCTCTGGGATCCCAATACATGCATTTTAGAACTTTTCTATGCGTTCCACAATATTTTTATGTTCTTTTCTTTATATTATCTTCTTCTATTCCTTCTTCTATTCCTATATTATCTTCTTCTATTCCTTCTATTCCTTCTTCTATTCCAAAATTCTACATTGTGCATTTTCTCTTCATGTGTCTTCCAGTTCATGAAGCATTTTCTCTACATTTCCTAATAAAGCCATCTCCAGAGAGGAGGGGAAGGAGGCCAGAGGTGTCTAGAAGCCACAGTAGCAGCAGTGTCCCCGAGACTTCAAGCTGTCTTTCTGCTGAGCCTTGACTCAGATCTCCAGTCTGGGTAGATTTAGACAGTCAAATTAATCCAAGCTGAATAATCATAGCAGAAGGTGGATTTGATCCCTGTGAATGCATTTGCTGTCATGAAAATGCAATGAGAAGGCTCATCAATCTGTTGAGGCAGTCCCAGTCCTACTGCACAGACACAGAATGTCTTCAGGAATTACCAGGATGCTCTGGTGATAATGGTATCAGTATTACTATGATCTTGATGGCCTGGATGGTTATTGCAGTGATCTTATTCTCACTGAGACTGCCTAATCTAAGAGGATCCAACCACCTGGAAAGCCAAAAAATCCTCGTAAATGACAAGTCCCTTCTATGGACTAACTTTGTGATATGGGAAGTGAAAACAGTCAAATACCTTGCATGACCAAATAAACGAAGAGGACCAGAGTACTCTTAACCCTATTATAACTGGTTTTCCTTTTGTGTCTGCAATGTGGGATGGTATTGTTTTCATGAGCTTCTAGAAAGTTCACTTGCAAGCTTATTTGTGCTTCCTGTGTTATCAGCATTCCTGTTTACAGTATATTTGAGTAAGTGATATTTTAAAAAGTTACATGGGCTTTTTTTTGATTGTCCTAAATATAAACATTCCATTCATTCTATTTGTATATGTGATCATAATTTTTGGATGATTTCTGGCCTGATTGAAAGAAATTTAAAATCTCAGCATTTAAATATTTCAAATAGTTCTGTTGCTTTTTTACATAAGGTATTTGGACTTGTCTGAGATTATATGAACAAAAATTAGAACCACAGTATATTTACATTTACCTTGATAGTTTATTTGTGGGTGCAAGTTTTCCCTTGTTCTTTGGATTACGGTAGCTCTTGAATATTTGATAAATTACAGGTGAACTCTGTATCATCTGTTATAAGTGGCTTATGTGACTAGGATAGGAAAAGAAATGAAATGGTTGTTGACTAAGTTTTTTCACCCATTAAAAAGTATCTAATGTTAAGAAAACTTTAAATAAACATGATTGATCAATACGGAGGATGTTTACCAGCCAGTTATAGGACATTTATAAACCACTGTACTTTAGCCTTACAAGGGTTCATAAAAGGAAGAAAAATTAACTCTGCCATTGCTGGGTATAATTGATACATAATAATTTAAGCTATAAGTTATTGTTAAAACAAGTGCATTTCAGGAAGCTTCTTTCCTATTTGAACACTTTTCTGTTAAAATGAAATTATTCTAAAGCTGTATTGGTGGCCTGTTTGATTATTGACATATGAATGCCCATTTACTTATTTACTTTATTTTATTTTGAAGAAAAATGTTTGAGTCTCTTGCTATCTTTCTGACTTTAAAATTTTTTAAGTGAAATTTTAGTTTACTCCACGGAAAAAGGAGGAAAATGAGAAACAATCAAGGATCTTTTTCTCACCTCTTTTCATCCCTGTCTTGGTAATGGGATGGATTAGGATGGGAAGGAGAATTACTATTAGTAGTTTCAAATATAGGAAAAAGTAAAAGTTGCATTTTTTGCTCAGTTTGAAAATAGAATAGTATAATTACTATAAAAAACGCCTGCATGACCTATGTGGCTATGGAATATTTTCCTAACAAGTGCTTGCAGGTTACTTATGGGGCTAGAAGATATGTGGCTATCAATGCAAATACTTTTTCCCCTAGATAAGTTTAGCTTTTCATTCTGTAGATCTGAAAAATTGCTTGTATGAATTGAATAAACCACTCTATATCATTTTACTGTTTAATAGAGTCTCTGATACAGCTGTGTGACACGCACGAAGTTTTTTTTTTTTTTCCCTTTCATTATGATTATGTTCTAGCTCACAAACATTAAGGGTATCACTTCAGTATATAATTCAATATTAACAGCTTGCACGTCTCCTTGTGCATCTTGGCTTTGTGCTCAACTTCTTGAAGTAATATAACCAACTCTTCATTACTTCTGCTAATAGAAGGGTAACACAAGTAACTCAGATTCTGGATAAATGAACTGAACACCACAAATGAAAAGTTTTTCCTCTTGCTATGACCTTCTGAAAGCCTTCCCAGCTCCATGCTGATAAAGTATTTGAGGCAGAGAGGGCAGGGACAGCTTAAGATGGAGAAAAATCCAATAGCATTTCATTTTTCTGCCCTTGCCCCTGAACTTAGCAGGCTCGCTCTTATAATATTCTGTTCTCTAAGCTGCCTGAGAGCCATTCCCTGGCAGAGATACTGATGTATACACTGACCCTACTGGTCACAAATAATTGAGAATTGGCTTTGGTTAAGAAACAGCTGTCACTTGGAAACAGAATGTCTAGTGTAAGCTAGATACCTAAAAATCAGGATTCTTATCTCTAGTCCTTCATTTCCATCACACACACTTAATGAATTTTACTTCTAGGATTTTAGCCTTTTCTTATATGAACCACCTGCTTAATTAGTAATAAAAGTTCTTATCAGAGCTGTCATATTTTTGCTTTTAAAATTTCTCTGCCTTCCTGAAAAGGTAGTATACTGCACATGTAGTATTCTTGTTAGCATGACTAGTAATTAATATCATTCTATTTAATTCTTAGTTTCTACATGTATGTGGCTTTTTTATTGAGAAAACTATTAAATCATTACTTGGTTTTGTAAACTTCACCTCAACTGTGGCCAAAATCCTTTAAAATTAACCGGGAAGAAGAAAAATAAAGCACCACATTTCAAAATTACCTCTGGTGTTAAACATTCCACAAATGCCATTAAGAGTTTATTTTGCTTTTGAGTCATTCGGTGTTCTTTTAGACAAAGTAATTTTTTGCTTTCCATATGAAAAAAGTTAACATTTCCAATGTTTATAGCAAAAGATTTCATCATGTATCAATCCAACCATGAGCCATGTTCAGTCATTTTTTGAATACAGCTATTCCACATTACTTTTTGTGTCTTTGCAGTATGTGATATGATAGTGTTTATAGAATTATAGTTATCTTACATTTTCAAAGGAACTGTGGAAGTCTATCAGTGCACATGGAAGTCTGTCACTTTAAATGAACATTATGCTAAAATTTGACTAGCTCAGCTTGGACACAACACAGCAACTTGGAGAAGGAAAAATGAAGTGTTTACATTTAATGGATTAAATCTTTTGTTGTTGCAATAGGTTTAGTTTTAATATTATAATATTTCTAAGTGAAAAATCATAAAGTATTTGCTAACATGTCTGATGATTACTTTGTTATAAGCAAAAGTGGTCATGTGATGTACTAAATGTTAATTGCTGCTTTTAAATGTTTGAATCATGCCAAACAAGTCATGTCTGTGCCATCCAGGGTTTATAGTAGATCTTTTACTGAGTACTTGGACTGGGATAAAGGACTTATACTATGTACTTTTTATTAATGAAATAAATAGAAAATGTTAGTAACAACAACAACAAAAGCCACACATCCAGCACCTGGATAAAGCAGTGCATGATGCCCAGTGCTTCACCCAGTGGCCAGTATCTTCCCAGGTGCCCTGCCTTGGACTATTTTATAGTGTCAGATGAGACACTTACTATGAAAAATTTTCACTGGCACTCTAGAGGGCATATATGCAGCATGTTCCAGGGGGTTAATTTCTTGAAGCCTGCACACACAATGACTTCGTCACCATCACATGAGCCACAGCCTGGCCCTCTACAAGGTGTGAATCTTAGCTTTTGGAAGGAGCCTCTTCCTTGGGGGGCCATCTCAGCCTTAGTGGCTGTGGCTGTTCCATTCATCTACTATTCGTATATTCTGTAAAGTTCTCTTTACTTCATAATAGCTAATCCTTTGCTATTGATCCTATCAAACTGTTCAAATTGCTGGGCGGTTTCTCTCTCTTGATTGGACCTGACTGGTAAAATACTGGAGAGAAATAATCCATGAAATGGATGGTAATAAATAATCCATGAACTGGAAGACAGGTTTTTACAAGGAAGATAAATTGAAGCATGGTGAGAAGGAAGGAGATAAAATGTAAAAAGTAACCTACGAGAATTTGGGGACATAGTCAAAAGATTCTATAATATATATATATGTATATAAATATATATATTTGAAGTTCAGAAAGAAAAGAGAAACTATGTTAGAAGCAATACTTTATGAGATAATGGTTGAGAATTTTTGAAAAACTGATTAAAGATAAGAGATGTATCAAATAGAAAACATAGTAATATCAAAAATAAAATTCAGATTGATCATGATTACATTAAATCTAAATAGACCAGATACTCCAGAAAAAGAATAAGTTTGTCAAGCAACATAAAAGGAGAAAACCCACTGCACACTGCTTACAATGAACATTACAGAGAGAAGGACATCAGAATGTTTAATGTAAAAGGATGGAAAAAAATACTACATAAATACTAGACAAAAGAAAACTAATGTATTTATTCTAATATCAGAATAAGTAAATGTTAAGGTAGGAGGCATCTCTGGAGATTAGAGAAATACAGCCTAAAGGCAGTGATATGCTGCAAAATGAATAACAACCAGCTCTCTGGAGGAGGAGTGCACTTGATTTGTAGCATTTGTAAAATTCCATAGAGTAAATGTTCCCACTATGGCTGATTTCAAGCTCCCAACATAATGTAATTGAATGTAGAGTTGGGAAGAGATGTGCACAATCAGCTTGCAAGCCAATGCAAGCCATCTTCGGGACACCACTACATAAAGGAGCCAGTGCACCAGAATTATATCAGAAAGCTAAATCTGTGTGTCCTCATTAACATAGTTTCATAATACATATGCAAAAATGGACATATCTAAAAGGAGAAACAGACAAATCCACAATCAGAGTGAGAGATTTTGCACACAACTTACAAAAGGAGATAGAACAAGCATGCAAAAATTAAGTACAGACATACTTCATTTTATTGTGCTTCACTTCATTGCACTTCATGGATATTGCATTTTTTATAAATTGAAAGTCTGTGGCTTTCCTGCATCAAGCAAGTCTATTGCAACCATTTTTCCAACAGCTTGTGCTCCTTCAAGTTTCTGTGTCACATTTTTGCAACTCTTGCAATGTTTCCAACTTTTTCATTATTGCTACATTTCTTATGGTGATATGTGATCAGTGACCTTTGATGTTACTATTTTAATTATGGGCATGGGGGGTGCCATGAGCTGTGCCCATATAAGATGGTGAACTTCAGTGATAAATGTTGTGTGTTCTAATTGCTTCACCGACTGGCCAGTTCCTTCTCCTTGGGCTTCCCTATTCCCTGAGACACTATATTGAAATCAGGCCAATTAACAACCCTACAATGGCCTCTAAATGTTTGCATGAAAAAAGAGTCACAGGTCTCTCACTTTAAATCAAACTGGAAATCATTAAGCTTAGCTAGTAAGGAAGGCATGTTGAAAGCTGAGATGGACTGAAAGCTAGCCTTTCATGCCAAATAGTTAGCCAAGGAACTTGGCTAAGCAGAACTTAAAAGTGCTACTCCAGTGACCACACAAATAGTTGAAAGAGAAATAGCCTTATTGCTGATATGGAGAAGGTCTTAGTGGTCTGGATAGAGAACCAAACCAGCCAAAACGCTCCCTTAAGCCAAAGCTTTATCCAGAGCAAGCCCCAAAACTTTTCAATTCCGTGAAGGCTGAGAGAGTTAAGGAAGCTGCAAAAGCAAAGTTTGAAGCCAGCAGAGGTTGGTTCATGAGGTTTCAGGAAAAAAGCTGTCTCCACAACATGAAAGTACAAAGTGAAGTAGCAAGTGCTGATGTAAAAGTTGCAACAAGTTATCCAGAAAAGCTAGCTAAGATAATTGATGAGGTGGCTACATAAACAACAGCTTTTCAATGTAGACCAAGAAACATCCTTCTGTTGGAAGAGATGCCATCTAGTGGTTTCAGAGCTAGAGAGGAGACCTGAATGTATGGCTTCAAACCTTCAAAGGACAGGCTGACTGTATTGTTAAGGCTAATGCATCTGGTGGCTTTCTGTTGAAACCAGTATTCATTTGCCATTTTGAAATTCTAGGACCCTTAAGAATTATGCTAAATCTGCTCTGCCTGAGCTCTATAAAAGGAGCAACAAAGCCTGGATGACAGGACATCTGTTTATAATATGGTTTATGGGATATTATAAACCCACTGTTGAGAACTACTTCTAGGGCCTGCTTCATATCACTGATCCTCAAGCTGTAGATGAAAGGGTTCAGTATGGGGATTATTTCTGTATACATCACAGAAACAATTATATTTTTATCACTTGAGTTGCTGATGAGACAAAATAAACGCCAGAAATAATGCAAGCTAAAGTATACAATAGGTACACAATAAAGGTTAGTTTTTACATCATTATCTTTCTATCTTCCAGCAAAAGATAATTGTATACATAATTACATTTACATAGTATTAAGATTGAATTGATGAAGTAATGATTCATTATTTCTTCATAACTGAAAAAGAACCCACTCCAACCCTCAAAAAGACCTAAGCTGTCCCCACAGAGAAACACATTATGTCATTCAAATTTCAATCTCTCTTTACATTCTCTTTATTTAACACACATCAACCAACACCTCCCCTGCTGGATCCTGCCCCACGTCCAGTCAGACACCACAAGAAAGGGCCACTTTTACAGGACCTTCTCGTGGTTCTCTCCTCCCCGCTTTGCCCAGGCCTCAGCCCCACCTCCCAGGGTTTATCATGTAATCTCCCCGACTGCTGGGAACCATTTCCTTCCCACATCTCTCTCCAAGTTGTAAGCATGACTACCCAGAGGCTGTACAGCTGCCTGTCCCTTTGCCTCTGCTCCTTGGCACCTGGCGTGAGTTTGGATGCACAGAAGGACTCAACTGATGTCAATTTCTAAAACCCAGCCTTTTCACCAAACAGAAAGACCCCTGAAGTCACCCCAAGGCCAAGGCCTAGGCCACAGGTAATTTTCTTTCTCGTCTCTCGTCTCCTGTGTTGGGAGAAGAAACTAACAGGGATTTAAGGGCACTATTTCGTGTGAGCCTCTGTACTACGGTATTTACATAGAATCAGACTAATTTATTGAAAATAAGTTAGTAGAAAGACCAGCATTGCAAATTGCCACTCCTTAAGATGCTAATAAGAAATTAAGTAGGAAATAAAACCACACAATAATGTTTCTACTAATTCCTAAATGTAAC
This sequence comes from Tamandua tetradactyla, assembly GCF_023851605.1. Lineage (NCBI taxonomy): Eukaryota > Metazoa > Chordata > Mammalia > Pilosa > Myrmecophagidae > Tamandua > Tamandua tetradactyla. Next base: position 43,954,003 of record NC_135328.1, read on the forward strand.
AAACTGAGTGGCTGTTACTGGAGAAGCGAGCAAAAACATCATAATATATTGTAAAAACAGAAAAAAGACTTGAAGAATTCAGATGAAATTAGTATAAAACTGAAAATTCTCCATTCCAAATACCAAAATATTAGTAATTGATTATGAAATATAATTTGCATAAAAATAAACGCATGTATGAGAAGTGGAAATGTTATTTTTTAAACAAATGAACTAGAACGTCAATATCAATGTGCAATAAATGAACAGATTTTTATGCATGACATATACAAAAAATAATTTGAAATGAGCTAAGTGTTTAAGAACTGTAATTTTCAAGTATTAGGAGAATACAGAAGACAAGATCTTGGTAAATTGGTGTAGGCAAACACTTCTTAATTAGGACACAAAATTCATGAAAGACAAATGTATAAATTAGGTTTCATAAAAGTGAAATGCATCTGCTCTTCAAAAGGAACTCTTAAGAAAGTAAAAAGACAAGCCACAGAATGGTGGAAAGCATTTGAAAATATATTTCTAAAAAAGGACTTGAATCCAGAACAGATACAGAAGTCAAACAACCCAATTACTGAAAAATATGCAAGAGAAGTGAAATATACTTTGTCTGATACTAACTGTACCAGCTTTTCTTTAACCTTTGCATGGCATATCATTTCACTATCAAATTCTGTTTTCTTATAAAGTTTACAAGTTTTCATATACATTATTTTTATATACCTTTCATTCAAAATATTTCTTCATGATTGATATTTTGACCCAAAAGGTTTTTAAATACATGTCTATTTTTAAACTTTTTTATTGTATAGTATAACATATATACAAAGCAAAGTAATAAAAAAGCAATAGTTTTCAAAGTACTCTTCAAAAAGTGGTTACAGGACAGATCCCAGAGTTTGTCATGGGCTACCATACGATCTTCTCATATTTTTCCTTCTAGCTGCTCCAGATTATAGGAGGCTAGAGGGCTTAAATACTTTTTAATCATCACCATTGACTTTATTTTCCTTCTTTTTTGTGAACAATGACATATATACATATATACAAAGCTATAAATTTCCAAGCACAGCAACACAATTAGAACATATTTCAGACTTTGACATAGGTTACAATTTCACAATTTTAGGTTTTTACTTCTAGCTACTCTAAAATTCTGGATACTAAAAGAGATATCAATTTAATGATTCAGCATTCATATTCATTTGTTAAGTCTTATCTTCTATGTATAATTCCGTCATCACCTTTGATCTTTCCATAACTCTCACTTGGGTTGGTTGGGCTATGGCAATTCTAAATTTTCGATATTGGAAGGATCTGTCACTGATATGGGGTAGGGAGATGGAACTATCTGTTGTTCTGGAGAGGCTGGGCTAGGTGTCAGGACTTATCTGGAACAGGGACCAATCTGGAGGTTGTAGGTTTCTGGAAAGTTGCTCTAGTGCATGGAACCCTTGTGCAATCTTATAAAATTGCCGTAGGTGTTCTTTAGGATTGGCTGGAATGGCCCTGGTTGGGGGTTGGCAGGTTATGATAGGTAGCAAAGTCTGCCTGAAGCTTGCATAAGAGCGACCTCCAGAGTAGCCTCCTGACTCTATTTGAACTCTCTCTGCCACTGATATTTTATTAATTACACTTATTTTCCCCCATTTGGTCAGGATGTAATTGTTGATCCCATGGTGCCAGGTCTGGATTCATCCCTGGGAGTCCTCTTCCATGTTGTCAGGGAGACTTTCACCCTTGGATACCATGTCTCATGTAGGGGAAAGGGCAATGAATTCACTTGCAGAGTCGGGCTTAGAGAGACTGAGGCCGCATCTGAGCAATAACAGAGGTCCTCCAGAAGTAACTCTTAGGCATGCATATAGGTAGTCTAAGCTTCTATGCTACCTTCATAAGCTTCACAAAAGTAAGCTTCATGATCAAGGGCATGGCCTATTGATTGGGTGTCCCTAAAATTTGACACAGTATCAGGGGATTCCCTGATGGTAAAGTTTAATAGTTCCATAGTCTTTTTCCCCTCCCTCAGGGGACCTTGCCAATACTTTTTAAGTATCTGGTTAATATAATGTTTCCAGGCATTACAATAATCTATACAGGACTGAAGGACGTCTTTTTCATTCTCTGCTCTTTGTGTTTTAGTTGTTCAAATGAACTAAACAGATAGGTTGAATTGGATTATGCACTACAGATAATTTCAGTTCCAGATCAAATAAACCTTTCTTCCATTGGTCTCAAAGACTATGTGTGATTCTAAAATATAGACTCTGTCCTCCATACCCCTATGTTCTGAATTACTTTAACCCCAACCTGTCTGGCTTCATTCTTATCTCTCTAAATATCAAGTTATATATATATATATAACAACCTCTCAGAATCCAGAACTAATAATCACCACTCCGGACTTAATATGTCTGCTCTAAAAGCTTACAATCTAGGCCAGTTTTCTTATAAGCATTTTCTAAAGGTGATTATATCATTTTTGTTCTTTTGTTTCTGGCTTATTTTGTCTCACCAAATGTCTCACATGTTCATTCATATTGTTGCATGCCTCACGACATTGTTCCTTTAGGAAGCTGCACAGCCTTCGTTCATAAGTATACACCATCGTTCACCAATCTACTTCTCCGTCAGTGCATTCTTCAGCCACCTGCACGCATCAGGCATTATGTAGAGGACCCAAAGTTCACAGTCCAACAACATTTTCAATTTTAGATAACTTCATTGTTCCCAAGAAACAGAAAACTAATAAACACCCTCATCAAATAGGAAATGTAAACCTCCTTTTAACTCTTGTCTCTCACCCCATTATTAGCCTCTGCTGTTGTGGTAGTGGTGATGGTTTCCTTTTGAACATAGCTCATAGCATGCAATAGCAGATTTCCCCCGTAGCCTGGACCTAAACACTCTTTATACATGAATCATGTCTTTGAAGTAATTCTTACAAGAACTCATTCATATTTCTAGTGTGAGTTAGTGGGACACATAGGTCTATACAAGTTGGTACAGACAAGTGGGACAGTGGATCTGTACAACCCCTTTCAATCTTGTTCATCTTCAATATGTTAATATTACTTCTAGACCCACTAGAGAGTCACCTTCACTCTTATCTATTCCCTTACATTGGAGATTGTATTAGTTAGGGTTTTCTAGAGAAACAGAATCAACAGGGAACACTTGCAAATATAAAATTTATGAAAGTGTCTCACATGACGGTAGGAATGCAGAGTCCAAAATCCACAGGGCAGGCTGCGAAGCTGATGACTCCAGTGGATGGCCTGGATGAACTCCACAGGAGAGGCTCACCAGCCAAAGCAGGAATGGAACCTGTCTCCTCTGAGTCCTCCTTAAAAGGCTTCCCATGATTGGATTTAGCATCACTAATTGCAGAAGACACTCCCCTTTGGCTGATTACAAATGGAATCAGCTGTGGATGTAGCTGACGTGATCATGACCTAATCCTATGAAATGTCCTCATTGCAACAGACAGGCCAGCGCTTGCCCAATCAGATGAACAGGTACCACAACTTGGCCAAGTTGACACATGTCCCTAACCATGACAGTCCACCTCCTGTCAACTTGGCATATATATATATATCACCTTAGACCATACTTAATTTCCAAATGAAAACAAATAAGCACACATTTTTTCTTTTACCTGACAATACTCAACTGTCCTGCATATAACTGGAAACACATTAAATCTCTCCAGAATAGCGTGCAAATCCTTGGGCAACATTCATTCTTAAACTTGATATCTTACAACTTAAATAGTATAACACAAACAAAACAGCATTACAGTCCTCGTTTCTGTAACTGATCATGTGGTCGAAGTTCATATTTATCACTACCTTCTTCCACTACCCATTCCATGTTCCCTTTCCCCTCAGCAAACACTTCAGCTGGCCGTGGTTCTTTGCCTGGTGGGGTGACCCAAACCTTCATTCCTGAAGTCTCAGAGCCATTAGTGGTCCTGCCTGGATTGTGTTGTTGCAGTTTTCCATTGATTTTAATCACAGGGCATGGTAGTACTAATAGACGCCCCAGGGGATCTCCTATATTCGAAGAAAACTCTTCTTTACCTCCATTATGTAGTTGCAGTCCTACTTCCTTCTGATAGTCAGGGTCAATTACCCCAGACAATAATGTAATCCCCTTCTTGGTGTGTTGATCCAGAGGCATAAGTAGCCCAAAGTGGCCAGGTGGCAATCTTAACTTCCAGTTCAGTGGTATCACTGTTGTTTCTCCTGGAGAAAGCACACCCCGTTTTGGAACTAAAACCTGTAGACCAGCAGAACTCAGGGTAGCAGGGACAGGAAGCAAAAATTTTCCTAGTGGATCACTAGGAGTAATAGTGAGTGGCACCACACCCATTTCCACCCCTTGGTTCCTGGACCCATGGATCCTGGCTATGGGAGAAACAGCACCATACAGTGGACGCTGATTCAGAGCATACACAACTTCCTGGAGAACATTACCCCAGCCTTTCAAGTTTTTGCCACCTAGTTGGCACCGTAATTGAGTTTTCAAAAGGCCATTCCACTGTTCTATCAATCCAGCAGCTTCTGGATGATGGGGAACATGGTAAGACCAGAGAATTCCATAAGCATGTGCCCATTCCCGCACTTCATTTGCTGTGAAGTGTGTTCCTTGATCCGAAGCAATGCTATGTGGAATACCATGACGATGGATAAGGCATTCTGTAAGCCCACGGATAGTAGTTTTGGCAGAAGCATTGCGTGCAGGGAAAGCAAACCCATATCCAGAGTATGTGTCTATTCCAGTTAGAACAAATCGCTGCCCCTTCCATGAAGGGAGTGGTCCAGTGTAATCAACCTGCCACCATGTAGCTGGCTGGTCACCTCGGGGAATGGTGCCATATCGGGGGCTGAGCATGGGTCTCTGCTGCTGGCAGATTGGGCACTCAGCAGTGGCTGTAGCCAGGTCAGCCTTGGTGAGTGGAAGTCCATGTTGCTGAGCCCATGCATAACCTCCATCCCTACCACCATGACCACTTTGTTCATGAGCCCATTGGGCAATAACAGGAGTTGCTGGGGAAAGAGGCTGACTGGTATCCATAGAATGGGTCATTAAAATCTTCCTCTGCTGAAGTCACCCTCTGGTGTGCATTCACATGGGACACAAATATCTTCATGTTTTTAGCCCACTCAGAAAGGTCTATCCACATACTTCTTCCCCAGACCTCTTTGTCACCAATTTTCCAATTATGGTCTTTCCAAGTCCCTGACCATCCAGCCAAACCATTAGCAACAGCCCATGAGTCAGTATACAAACGCACCTCTGGCCAGTTTTCCTTCCAAGCAAAAGGAACAACCAGGTGCACTGCTCAAAGTTCTGCCCACTGGGAGGATTTCCCCTCACCACTGTCCTTCAAGGACACCCCAGAAAGGGGTTGTAATGCTGCAGCTGTCCACTTTTGGGTGGTACCTGCATATCGTGCTGAACCATCTGTAAACCAGGCCCGAGTTTTCTCTTCCTCAGTCAATTCACTGTAAGGAACTCCCCAAGAGGCCATAGCTCTGGTCTGGGAAAGAGAAGGTAATGTGGCAGCAGGAGTGGAAACCATGGGCATCTGTGCCACTTCTTCATGTAACTTACTTGTGCCTTCAGGACCTGCTCTGGCTCTATCTCGTATATACCATTTCCACTTTACAATAGAGTGCTGCTGTGCACGCCCAACTTTATGGCTTGGTGGGTCAGACAACACCCAACTCATGATAGGCAACTCAGGTCTCATGGTAACTTGGTGGCCCATGGTTAAGCGTTCAGTCTCTACTAAGGTCCAGTAGCAGGCCAAAAGCTGTTTCTCAAAAGGAGAGTAGTTATCTGCAGCAGATGGTAAGGCTTTGCTCCAAAATCCTAAGGGTCTGCGTTGTGATTCTCCTATAGGGGCCTGCCAAAGGCTCCAGACAGCGTCTCTATTTGCCACTGACACTTCCAGCACCATTGGATCTGCTGGATCATATGGCCCAAGTGGCAGAGCAGCTTGCACAGCAGCCTGGACCTGTCGCAGAGCCTCCTCTTGTTCAGGTCCCCACTCAAAATTAACAGCTTTTCTGGTCATTCGATAAATGGGCCAGAGTAGCACACCCAAATGAGGAATATGTTGTCGCCAAAATCCAAAAAGACCAACTAGGCCTTGTGCCTCTTTTTTGGATGTGGGAGGGGCCAGATGCAGCAATTTATCCTTCACCTTAGAAGGGATATCTCGACATGCCCCACACCACTGGACACCTAAAAATTTTACTGAGGTGGAAGGCCCCTGTATTTTTGTTGGATTTATCTCCCATCCTCTGACACGCAAATGCCTTACCAGTAAATCTAGAGTAGTTGCTACTTCTTGCTCACTAGGTCCAATCAACATTATATCATCAATATAATGGACCAGTGTGATGTCTTGTGGGAGAGAGAAATGATCAAGGTCTCTGTGAACAAGATTATGACATAGGGCTGGAGAGTTGATATACCCCTGAGGTAGGACGGTGAAAGTATATTGCTGACCTTGCCAGCTGAAAGCAAACTGTTTCTGGTGGTCCTTACTAATAGCTATTGAGAAAAAAGCATTTGCCAGATCAATAGCTGCATACCAGGTATCAGGGGATGTATTGATTTGCTCAAGCAATGATACTACATCTGGAACAGCAGCTGCAATTGGAGTTACCACCTGGTTGAGTTTATGAAAATCCACTGTCATTCTCCAAGACCCATCTGTTTTCTGCACAGGCCAAATAGGAGAGTTGAATGGGGATGTGGTGGGAATCACCACCCCTGCATCTTTCAAGTCCTTAAGAGTGGCAGTAATCTCTGCAATCCCTCCAGGAATACGGTATTGCTTTTGATTTACTATTTTGCTTGGTAGGGGAAGTTCTAGTGGCTTCCACTTGGCCTTTCCCACCATAATAGCCCTCACTGCACAAGTTAGAGAACCAACGTGGGGATTCTGCCAGTTGCTCAGTATGTCTATGCCAATTATACATTACGGAACTGGGGAAATAATTACAAGATGGGTCTGGGGGCCCACTGGACCCACTGTGAGACGGACCTGAGCTAAAACTCCATTGATCACCTGGCCTCCATAAGCTCCCACTCTGACTGGTGGTCCAGAGTGACGTTTTGGGTCCCCTGGAATTAATGTCACTTCTGAACCAGTGTCTAATAATCCCTGAAATATCTGATCATTTCCTTTTCCCCAATGCACAGTTACCCTGTAAAAGGCTGTCGATCTCCTTGGGGAAGACTTAGAGGAAGGTTAACAGTATAAATTTGTGGCAGTGTAACAGGTTTCTCCCCCATAGGGACCTGGCCTCCCCTTCATTCAAGGGGCTCAGGGTCTGTAAACTGTTTCAAGTCTGGAAATTGGTTAAGGGGCCGTGACTCTGTGTTTTTGTAATTCAGGTTAGACTTCTGTTCCCTTGACCTAGAACTCTTTTGTTTATACAGCTCCAACAAGAATTTAGTAGACTGCCCTTCTATTGTATTTCTAGGCACCCCATGATTTACTAGCCAATGCCACAAATCTCTGCGTGTCATATAATTTTTATGCCTCCTTTGAGTTTGTTGTCTATTATAATACCCACGTCTACCCTGTCTTTGGTGATTAAGTGCTGCCACCTGGCTTCTGCCAACTCGGGATCCTGTCATCCCCATTGTGTTTAAGGATTCCAGCTCAGTGACAGCAGTTCCTACAGTAATATCTGACCTACAGAGAAGTGCAACCACAGAGCTCTTGAGGGATGATGGTGCTAGTCTCACAAACTTATTTCTCACTGTTCTGGTAAAAGGTGCATCTTCTGGACATTCCTGGGGTGTAAGAGCAGGCTTTGCATGATAAATCCACTCTAACATCCCAATCTCTCTAAGCCTCTGGATCCCCTCATCTACATTATACCAGGGCAGTTCTGGCATTTCAACCTCAGGTAATGTTGGCCACCTTTTGATCCATGTTTCAACCAACCACACAAACAAGCTGTTAACACCTTTTCTAACCGCTCGAGCTATAACATTGAATGCAGAATCTCTGCTTAGTGGGCCCATATCAATAAATTCAGCCTGATCCAGCCTTATATTCCTCCCACCATTATCCCACACTCTTAAAATCCATTGCCACACATATTCCCCTGATTTCTATCTATATAAATTGGAAAACTCACACAGTTCTTTTGGAGTATAACGTACCTCCTCATGTGTGATACTTTGTACCTCACCTTTAGGGGCCTGTTGGGACTTTAGTCTAGTTATAGGTCTAGAAGAAATGAGGGGTGGTGGGGGTGGGTCATGAAAAGAATTAGAAATATCTTCCAAGCCATTTGCTTCAGGGCTTTCATTTGCAGTTTCATCTGGTGAAACAGGATTAATCACTCTAGGGCTAATCCCTTCAGGAGGAGGTTGGGTGGCCAATTCCTCAAGGCAGGCTGGAGGTGGGGCGGCTATGTCCTCATGGCAGACTATTACAGGGTTATCTAAAGAAGACTCAGCATGGTCTAGGGCTTCAGCCTCACCCCCAACATCATTATCAATCCATATGTCACCATCCCATTTTTCAGGGTCCCACTCCTTTCCAATCAATGCCCTCACTTTAACGGCAGACACCATGCAAGACTGAGATTTCAGTTTACATTGTAAAGTTGCTACTCTAACAATAAGATTCTGAGTCTGATTTTCAGAGATCTCAAGTCTACGACTACAGGAAATAAAATTTTCCTTCAGGATACTCATAGAAACCTCTACATCTTTCAGACGGCACTTAAGCTTCTTGTTTGAAGCCTTAAGCCCATCCCTTTCACCCTTTAATGTAGACAGTGTATCTAACAACAACCAACCAACATCTCTATAACTCTTATTTCTACAAAACTCTGTATTGTGTCAAAAACATTATCCCCCAGAGTCTGGCTTTGTACAAGCGAAGCATTAGGAGAATCGAATGATGATATTTTGACTATCTCCTTTGCCAACTCAGTCCATGGATTGGGAGTGTCATTCTGACTATGGGAATCAGAGTCCTTAGTGTCTCTGAGCCCAGTCAGAGTAGAAAACCATTCATAAAAACCCATTTTTAAGATTCTGTTCCTTAAGAACCACTCCTGGTACCAAGATGTATTAGTTAGGGTTCTCTAGAGAAACAGAATCAACAGGGAACACTTGCAAATATAAAATTTATGAAAGTGTCTCACGTGACCATAGGAATGCAGAGTCCAAAATCCACAGGGCAGGCTACGAAGCTGATGACTCCAATGGATGGCCTGGATGAACTCCACAGGAGAGGCTCACCAGCCAAAGCAGGAATGGAACCTGTTTCCTCTGAGTCCTCCTTAAAAGGCTTCCCATGATTGGATTTAGCATCACTAATTGCAGAAGACACTCCCCTTTGGCTGATTACAAATGGAATCAGCTGTGGATGTAGCTGACGTGATCATGACCTAATCCTATGAAATGTCCTCATTGCAACAGACAGGCCAGCGCTTGCCCAATCAGATGAACAGGTACCACAACTTGGCCAAGTTGACACATGTCCCTAACCATGACAGAGATCAACCTCATTAGTTAACAGTTCACACATCTCTAGCGTCTATGTATCTCTAAGTCCCCTGTGTTCTGTATTATAAGTCTCTGATTATACCTTTATGCTGGTCATAAAAGTGGAATCATACAGTATCTGTCCTTTTGTGTCTGACTAATTTCACTCAGCATTATGTCCTCAAGGCTCATCCATCTTGTCATGTGCTTCAAGACGTCATTTTGTCTTACTGCTGCATACTATTCCATCATATGTATATACAACATTTTGTTGATCCACTCATCTGTTGATAGGCCTTCGGTTTGTTTCCATCTTTTGGTGATTGTGAATAATGCTGCTATGAACATCGGTGTGAAAATGTTTGTTTGTGGGCGGGCCGCGGTGGCTCAGCGGGCAAAGTGCTTGCCTGCTATGCCGGAGGACCTCGGTTCGATTCCCGGCCCCAGCCCATGTAACAAAAACGGAGAAACAGAATACAATAAAACAAGAAAATGTTTAAAAATGTTTCCCTTTCTTCCTTCCTTCCTTCCTTCTCTCTGTCTTTCCTTTAAAAAAAAAAAAAAAAAAAAAAAAATGTTTGTTTGTGTCATTGCTTTTGGCTCTTCTGGGTATATACCAAGCAGTGGTATTGCTGGGTCATAAGGCAGCTCAATATTTAGTTTCCTAGGGAACCACCAAACAGTCTTCCATAGTGGCTGCACCATTGTACATTCCCACCAGCAGTGCATAAGTGTCCCAGTTTCTCCACATCCTCTCCAATGTTTATAGTTTCCTGATTGTTTGATAACATCCATTCTTATAAGTGTGAGGTGGTATCTCATTTTAGTCTTGATCTGCATTTCCCCTATAGCCAGTGAAAATGACTATTTCTTCCTTTGTTTTGAGCCATCTGTATTTGCTCTTCAGAAAAAATGGCTATTCATATCTTTAGCCCATTTTATAGTTGGATTGTTTGTCCTTTTGTTGTTGAGTTGTATGCTTTTTTTTTGTATATACAGAAAATCAAACCTTCATCTGATATGTAATTTCCAAATATTTTCTCTCATTGAGTTGCCTGCCTCTTCACCTTTTTGTAAAGTCTTTTGAGGTGCAGAAGCATTTGATTTTCAGGAGTTCCCATTTATCTGTTTATTCTTTTGTTGCTTGTGCTTTGGGTGTAAAGTTTAGGAAGCTACCTCCTATTACTAGGTCTTGAAGATGTTTCCCTACATTTTCTTCTAGAAGCTTTATGGTGCTAGTTCTTATATTTAAGTGTTAGATCCACTTTGAGTTAATTTTTGTGTAGGGTGTAAGATAGGGGTCCTCTTTCATTCTCTTGGCTATTAATATCCAGTTCTTCCATGCCAAATTATTGAAAAGACTATTTTGTCCTAGTTTAGAAGATTTGGGGGCTTTCTCAAAAATCAGTTGACCTTAAATTTGGTGGTCTAGTTCTGAATACATGTCTATTTTAATTTTCAAATATATGTGGGAGTTTATCTTTTTATTATTGAATTCTAGCTGAATTATTTTGTGGCTATAGAATGTGCTCTGTATGTCACTGCTGAATCATTCTTATAAGCCAATATATCATCCATTTTTAATTGTTTTATTTGGCTTGAATAGAGTAAATATTCCTACGATTGTAGACACGGGGTTCTTGATAAATTCATTAGATCAAACATGTTAATTGTATTATTACATCTGATATATCATTATTGGTTTGCTGCCTATTTAAACTTCCACGTATTTGGAAATTGAAATTAAGCCTATTTTTAAAACTCTGGGGTTTTCCAAACGTATATTTAATTTCTATCGCTATTCCACTCAAAATTGTACCAGTATATATGTGTGTGAATATCCACATAAAAGAAAGATGAATTATAACTTATACCATAAACAAAAATCACTTCCAGAACAATCATAGATCTAAACAGAAAAGGTAAAAAATAAAAGCTTTTTAGAAATACATAGAATATCTTCATATATTTTACCAAGTTAAAACAAAACACATAAAGTATGTATCATAAAGGAACAAACTGGATGACATTAAATGTAAGAACTGTTGTTCATCAAAATAGATCATTTAGATAGTGAAAACACCACCCATAGGGTGGAGAAATGCTCTATCTAAATATTTTCAACGAAAACCCAAATCCAGAATATATAAATAACTCCTTCAAATCAATAAGCAAATGGAGAAACCCCAACAGAAAAATAAATTTAAAAATTGGACTAGCCACTTCACAAAAGAAGTAATTCTAATACTCAAAAACATATTTTAAAGTGTTTAAATCTATGTATTTCAAAGAAATACAAATTTAAACCACATTGAGCTACTACTACAAGGCTAAATATTTACTGAATACCCAACTCTTACTGAAGTTGTGGACAATAAAAACTCTCAGGTTGGAAGTGGGTCACTACCAGCACTGCTCAGTGTCGGGACTGAAGAGAATTAAGAAAGAAAGACAATAAACGAAGATACAGTTAAAGCTGGGACCAGGTGGGACTCTGAGCTCTAATGGAGACTCAAAGACCCCTTCTAAGAGGTTCAGCACTGTTTATTTTATAGGACTGCTGAGGTGAAGAAAATAACAAAAGTGTAACTAAAGAACCTTAAGGAGGAAGCTGGGGCTGAACCATCTGCTTCACTGTGCCCTCCTGAGTCAAAACGTACAGGTTTCCCAAGGGCTCCTTCCACTCCAGATTCAAGCAGCTTTGCAACACTTTAGTCTTTTCAGGACATCAGATGCCTATTCCCACAGAGACAACTTTGCTATTTCTCTGCAGTGAGCACTTGACCTCTGTCTCATCCATGCCTGACAGGAGTGCATATTGGTACAGAGCTTTGGAATGTTCTTAGGTAGTATCTATTAAAGTATTCTCCAAGACCCAGTATTTCCATTCCTGGGTATATACCCTAGAGAATCAAATATATGGGCTTACCAAAAGATCTTTGCAAGAATATTCACAGCATCCCTATTCGTAATAATACAAATTGGAAACAACCTAAATGGTCTTCTACATTATAATGGATTAAACTATTGTGGTGTAGTAATGTAATGGGATTCTAAACAAAATGATAATAAATAAACCACACAAACATGCCTAATATAGATGTCTTGCAAACAAAATGTTGTGCAAAGCAAGTTAGACATAACTGATATATTGGTTCACATTAATTTTAAGAATTTCCACTCCACGAAAGATATCATGTGGTGGTTTGAAGGAGTATGAACCCCATAAAAATATGTTCTAAAATTTAATCCATCCTTGTGGGTGTAAGCCCATTATATGTAGGACTGTTGATAAGGCTACTTCATTTAAGGTGTGACCCACCTAGTCAGAATGGGTCTTAATCCTATCACTGGAGTCCTTTATAAGAGAATGAATATATATATATATATATATATATATATATATAGAGAGAGAGAGAGAGAGAGAGAGAGAGAGAGAATTCCATGGAAGCAAGAAAGAAGCTGAAAGCAGCAAAACACAGAGGAGAAAGGAGAGACCAGCAGACACTGCCTGGTGCCTTGTCACGTGGCAAAGGAGCCAAGGATCACTGCCAGCCACCCTTTAGGAAAAAAGCATTGCCTTGATGATGCCTCAATTTGGACATTTTTCTGGCTTCAAACTGTAAGCAAAATAATCCCATTGTTTAAGCCAACCCATTTCATGATATCTGCTTTGGACAGCCTAGGAAATTGAAGCCCATTCCAATTGCCTTATTAGGAGTATAATACACAAAAGAGTTAGAATATTGGCCAGGATACTTGGGCTGAGACAATATGAAGTCATCTTCAGGAAATAGATGCCTCATCTCTGCTGTCTCCATTTGGGCCATTTACTCTAATTCTTCCTTCTGAGTCACGACTTGAAGTGATTAAGGGCACAGCAGCAAATCCAGAGCAGTGCATGTCAAGGAGATGACAATGGGGCGCACTGCCTGCAAATCTGTAAGTGGAATAGGTGTCCCACCTGGAAACAGCAGCTTATTTCCTCTCTTCAGGGATTCAAAGACAATTAGTCTCTATTCCCTTTAATGAGAACTCTGGGGCCTCCAAACCTAGTAAATATTCCCAGCATGAGACCCCTCCATCTACTGTGACTCCAGAAATCTACTCCACAGTCACCTACAACATTAGATTTCATTTCTACTCCATCAAGGGAAGAAGCTGAGCCTCCATATAGGGCTGTGATATGAATTTGCCATTTCCCAAGGGGAAAGTGTCAAGACTGCAGAACTCCAGAGCTCCATAACATTTGAGATTGGTTTGGACCAGCTGGGTAAGCGCTGGCCCAGGTAAGACAGAGTTCAAGTCCTAGCTCTTCTACTTACTACATGTGCCATTAGGGAAATATTATTTCACCTCTTTATTCTTCAGTTTCCTTACCTGAAAAACAGTGAGTGTATCATAAAAATTAGTGAAAATCCAATGAGATAATATAAGTAAAGCAATTAGAATGATGCCTGGCAGGATAATGTTCAATGCTTTTATTCTCACTACTGCTGCTGCTGCTTTATTGTGTTATCATTGGGAGATATGTAACTTACTCATCGCTAGAAATAACAGAAGCAGGATTTATACCCAGGTCCATCTTACTCCAGAGTTTATACTCTTTAGCACTAAGTCATTCTGCCTATTGTTACAGAAAAAAAAAAAAAAAAAGCCTCTAGAGAACTAAAGTAAACTGAAAACTCGGCAGGCGGCTTCTATGCCTTTGTGGAATGCCAGGCTTCTTGACTGCTGTTTCTGCAAAACTGTTCACATTTCCTCTCTGCAGATATGTCCAACTTCTGTTTCTCTGTAGCAAAGATTTGCACAAGGCTGTGGTGATGGGGCACTGCCTCTTTTCCCAACTGTACATGAACTTATATCTTCAGAGCCCAACCAGCTGGCTAAACTCTCTATATCCCTAACTCCAAGTTTTGAAAAGAACCCGAATGGCTCAGCTTCATTCAGTTGATTCCATGATTCAGTCCTGTAGTCAGAGCTCATACTATGCAGCTACTTGCTCATTGTTCTCCAGCCACGCTAGTCTTCCCATGCTGGCCAGGCTCTTTACTGCCTTGGGACCCTCCCATGAGCTGCGAAAGTTTATCTCCCTACTCTTCTTATGTCTGCTCTTGATGCGGCTTATTACTACCTCTGGTCCCAACTTAGATTTAACTTCCTCGAAGAAGTTTTTGCTGAACTCTAAACTAAATTAGACCCTCCTATTAAATTTTCTCCTTTTTAATACTAATCAGCATTTTAAAATGTATGTTTACTTATTTAATGGTTTATTGTCAATCTCCCCAATTACCTGTTAGTTCCATAAAAGAAGGAGCTGCGCCTATTTCAATTAACCTTCAATATACAATACCTACAGGCGTTCTTGATATATGGTAGACAACAGATAAATATTTAAATAGATGAACAGTTACAAATATAGCTCCCTAGACCCATTATGGGAGCATTCCAAAGAATGGGACTATACCACATGTTTACATTCCCAAGGTAATTGGCACATAACTAGTGTTCATGAGAAAAATGAAAGTCTGCATGTGTTGGGAGGTGGCATGGAATAATAGACTAAATGCCAGGTTTGGTGTAAGAAAGTTCTTAGATTAAGTACTGACTTAGTCACTTATTAGCTGTGTGATCTTAAGCTGGTCAATTAACCTCTCTGAGCTCTCTGTTTCCTAATTTAAAATTGTAGGTGTTTTACCTTGTTAAAGCTGACAGAATGCAATATACCAGAAACTGAATGGCACTTAAAAACGGAATTTATTAAGGTACAAGTTTACAGTTTTAAGGCTAGAAAAATGTCCAAACTAAGATATCCAGGGAAAGATACCTTGATTCAAGAAAGGTGGGTGGGTCTAGCACACCTCTTTCAGCTGGAAAGGCACATGACAATGTCTCCTAGATTTCTCTCCTAATTTCATGAAGCTTCCCCAGGGACATTGTCCTTTAGCATCTCCAAAGATCTCTGGCTATGTGGGCCTTCTTGTCACTGAAGCTTTTTCCAAAATGGTTCCCTCTTAAAGGGCTCTAGTGAGCAACCCCATCTTGAATGAGTGGGTCACATCTCCTTGGCAACAATAAGAAAGATCCCACCTAGCAATACTGAATGAGGATTAAAGAACATGGCTCTTCTGGGATACCAGACAGTTTCAAACCAGCCCAGTAGGGTAATGATACATAGCCCACAGGTTGGGTGGATTAATCATTAGTAATCAGTAAACATCTCATAAAAGCTTTTTGTATCTATTATCCTATGACTTGTCCCTGAAGCCTTTGTTTTTCCCATCCCATCCCCTCTTCTGGTGATATAATTCAGAATCATCCGGATCTCTGGCACCCCTCCTCTCTGTCTTCTTATGTTTTCAGGCATTCTTTCATTTGAGAAATATTCTAAAGGACACTTCTCAAATATTTTTGGCCATATAATGTTTAAACGGTTCCCCTTGGTAGGTGGAATCACCCACACCTTCCCATGTACTTCAGAGGATTGTCATAGTTGGACCCCCAGGGCAGCTACTGGGGTGCAAACCTTTTACTCCAGAGCCCAGACCTGCCACATAGTTCCTTAAGCAAGTCACTAAACTCTCTAGAACGTAGCCCAAACCCATCCCAACTCACTCTCTCATCTCCACAGCTACCACCCAGGGTCCTGACTGTGTTTCCTGACTGGCATCCCTGCTTGCACTCCTGTCCCCACAATCCTTCTCCACACAGTAGCAAAGTAATCTTTCCATGTCATAAATCAAATCATGGTTGCCTGCTGCTTTCCCACCAACCCACCGCACAAGCCTCCCAGTGCACTGAGAACGAAACCCTCTAATCTGCACTCCATGGCCAAATCTAACCCCCTTTTGCCTACCTTTTCAACCTTCCTTCCTATCGTTTTCCTTTGCTAGATGTACTTGAGCTGTGCTTGCCTTCTTTCTGTTCCAGAAACACATGTGCTCATCCCCACATTTGTTGTTGCTATTTCCTGCATCTGAGATACTCTTCCACTGAGTTCATCATTTGACTGGCTCCTTCTTATTCATTTCTCCCTGGTGACTTCTTAGCTGACCACTTAATTTAAAGTAATCTTCTGGTCATCACTATATACCTGTCACATTCATTTTAGCACTTATTTTCTTGTTTATTTGCATTTTTTGGTTATATATCTCCTCAGACTAGAATATTAACTCCATGAGGGTTTCTCTGGTGCCTGAAGCAGAGGCTGACATATGAGTTCTTGACAAATGTCTGCAGAGTGGATAAAGAATTTGTTTTGGATGCTTTGTCCAAGGCAGATGAGTGGAGATGTTAAGATTACATATTCTACAGTCAGAATGGCTGAAGTTTACCTTCACCTCTCTCTGCCTCTTTCTAGAAGATTCAATTCCTTCATCAGTAAAATGGAGATAGCAATAACTACCTCACAGGGTTCTTTAAGGTTTCAACAATATAATATATATTCTGATTAGTTGATATTAATTTTCTGTTGATATATTTACTTTATACCTTTCTTTCCAATGAGACAACATTAGGGCAAGAAAACTTCTTAAAGTATCACCCTCCGTTTTGTTCCTTAGTTACACCAGCGACATGAACCCGGGAAATCACACCAGTGTCTCTGAATTCCTCCTCCTGGGCCTCTCTGAGCAGCAGGAACAGCAGCTGACCCTTCTTGTCATCTTCCTGGGTATATATCTGGTCACCGTGGCGGGGAACATTCTGATCATTCTTGCCATTGGCTTGGATCCATGCCTTCACACTCCCATGTACTTCTTCCTGGCCAACTTCGCCTTCACTGACGTGTGTTTATCAACAACCACAGTTCCTAAGATGCTGGTGAACATCCAGTCTCACAGTCACACCATCTCCTATGCTGGATGCCTGACCCAGCTCTACTTCTTCCTGTGGTTCGTTGGTCTAGATGTTTTCCTCCTGGCGGTGATGGCCTATGACAGGCTCGTGGCTATCTGCCACCCCCTTCGCTACACCTTAGTGATGAGCTCCAGAAGCTGCATCTTGCTGGTGGCCATGTCCTTAGTCCTTACTCATTCACACTCTCTAACCCACACCATTCTCCTGGCTCAGCTATCCTTCTGCACTGACAACATCATCCCCCACTTCTTCTGTGAACTTCTCCCCCTATTGAAACTGTCTTGTTCCAATTCTCACGCCAACCGATGTGTGCTGGTGTACTGGGGAGGAGCTTTAACTCTCTTGATCCCCCTGCTGATCATCATCTCTTACATCCGCATTGTGGCCACCATTGTGAGAGTTCCATCAACGAGTGGAAAGTGGAAGGCCTTCTCCACCTGTGGCTCCCACCTCTCTGCAGTTTGCTTGTTTTACGTCTCTGCTATTGGAGTGTATTTCTTTCCCTCCATGGTTGATTCAGGTGGTAGAGACAAGATTGCAGCAGTGCTGTATGCTGTGGTGACCCCCATGCTGAACCCATTCATCTATAGCCTGAGAAACAAAGACATGAAGTGTGCCTTTGGGAGACTCCTTAGCAGGAGGGCATTGCAATCTCCATGAGGCCAAAGATATCTCTTTAGGAATTCAGAGGAAAATAAATGGATGGAGGAGAAGGGAAGGAGGGTTGTTATAGTAAAATTCCAATTAATAACTATAAAAAGACTAATGGAATCAGAAAATCACCATATGTCAAACATTATAGTATTAATTATTCTAGGCAACAATCATCAATGGATGCTAAAATTTGCAGGCAAAATTAAGAAGAGAAACAAGATATTTATACAGTCTCATAGTTCTTCCCACAAGAAAATTATTAAAGGAAAATAGAAACTTTAAAATAGAGAAACCTGGCAGAGAACACTATAACAAAGAGGTCCAAGTACATTACCCATATGAAAACATACCAATTTACTTCCTGATATGATATGAGAAAATTACAATTTCAATTTTTTGATATGTCAAAAAGGTATATCTAAGTTCAATTATGAGAAAACATCAGATCATTCCAAACTGAGGCACATTCTATAAAATAATTGTCTAGTATTCTTCAAAAGAGTAAAGGTCATGAAAAACAGACCAAGGAACTCTACCAAATTAAAGGAAATTTTGATAATGAAATGCAATGTGTGATCCTAGATTGGAATCTGGACCTGACAAGGTCATTATTAGGGCAACAGACAAAATGTTACTGAGTTCAGTGAAATTTAATAGAATTTTATCAATATTAATTCCCTTATTTTGATCATTGTACCTTGGTTACCAGGGAAGCTGGTTATAGGATATAAGAGAATGCTTTTTACTCTTTTAGCAAGATCTTTTACATATGAAATTATTTCATAGCAAAATTTTGAATTATGAAAAATTTAAAACAGAAATTTAAAAAATAAATCTACAATAAGATATCTGGGAAACCATAAATATTTGGAAATTAAGCCACACACTTAAAAATACATATCTAAAAGAATAAATCATAAGAGAAATTAGACAATATTTCAATATGAAAGGTTTTTAAAAGATAGCTCACCAAAATTGGTGAGTTTGAGCTACTGCAATGTTTAAAGTGAAATTTATCACTTTTAATCTTTACATTAAAGGGCAGAAAAAAGTCACTAAATAAACGACTTAAGATTCTACTTCAGGAAGCTAGAAAAAGAAGGACAAGATATACACGAAGTAATATATAAGGAAGAAAATAATAAAGATAAAAGCAGAAACCAATGAAATACAATAGACACAAGGAATGGAGATAAACTGTAACAAAGTTGGTTCTATGAGAAGATCAAGAAATTTAATAAACCATTAACTAGGCTAATTAATAATTATAAGAGAAAGCACAAATGAATAATACCAAAAAGGAAGGGAGGATTATAATTATGAGTGAATATGATAAAGTTTATGTGAACAAACATGGATGAAATGGACAAATTCCCTGAAAAGTACACCTATTCAAAACTGACACGAATTGAAACAGAACATGTGAAAACCGTTATGTCAATTAAATAAATTAAATTAATAATTTACGCCATCCAACAATGCAATCTGTAGGCTCACAAGGCTTTTCTGGTGAATCCTACCAATCAAAGGGAGAAACAACACCAAGTTTATAAAAAATTATTCAGCAAAAGGAAGATGTAGAAACAGTACCCAACTTTTTTGTGAGACCAGCATTGCTTTAATACCAAAATTAGAATGAACATGATGAAATAAAATAATAGACCAATATCCATTATGAGCATAAATTCAAAACTCCTTCACAAGTTATTAAAAAGTTGAATCCAGCAATAAAAACAAAGGACAATTTATCACAGCATAAAACAGTATTTTATCCAAGGAATGAAAAATTAGCTTAAAATTTGGAAATCAATTACTCTAATTTACCATATCAAACAGAAGAAAAAGTAGATAAACCATATGAACATGCCAAATAGATTCAGAAAATGCATTTGACAAAATTCAGCATCCATTCAAGGTGGGAAAAAAAATTCTTAGACAGCTCGACAGGGAAGTGAACTTTCTCAATCAGATAAGGGATATCTATAATAAATATCCATTTAACATTGAACTCAGTGGTGACATGTAGAATTCTTTCTACCTAAGATTAAGGACAAGGCGAAGAAGATCACTTTCTACATCTACTAAACATAGAACTGGGGGTTTTAACCATTGAAAAAAGCAAAGAAAATAAATAAAATAAATAAAGATCATTAAAATTGAAGTAAAACTGTCTCTATTTGCAGATGGCACTATTGTTTATGCAAAAATTCTAAGAAACCTTCCCCAAAAGTAGTAGAATATATAAATGAATATAGCAAGGTCTCAGGAATTAAGAGTAATATACAAAAATCAATGCATTTAAAATATCCTCAGAAAAGAAAAAAAATAAAACATCTAGGAATGGATAAAAAGGCATATGTGCAAAACTTTTAAACTGAAAACTATGAAACACTGCTGAGATAAATGAAGAATTAAATAAATATGTAGATATGAAATGTTCAGAGATTAGGAGCTTAATATTGTTAAGATATCAATTTTCGGACTTCCGGAGAAGATGGCGGTTTAGTAAGACGCGCGGGTCTTAGTTCCTCCTCCAGAAAAGCAACTAAAGAAACAGAAACAATACGAAACAGCTCCCGGAGTCACGACAGAGACCAAAAAGACAGCGTACCCCATTCTGGAACGGCTGAACGGCCAGGGAGAATCCGCTGTGGTGAGATACCCGAGGGGCGCACGTTTTCCCGGCCGGGGCGGCTGGCGACTGGGGTCCCCTCCACGCACGTGGCTCCCCGGTCTGACTGGGAACATTGGATAGCGGGGCCCTCCCGTCACGCTTGGCGTCTTGGGCCAGCTGGGCAATTTGGACCGGCACTCCCCCAAGCCGCGGCCAGAGATCCCCGCCTCCATGCACGGTTTCCCGGGCCGACTGCCCGGCAGACAAACGACTGCCATGAGCGCCACCTACTGGGCAGGAAAAGGAAAACAGAGCCCAGAGATTCCACAGAAAAACCTTTCAACCAGCTGGGTCCCACACCCAGGGAGATCTGATCAAATGCCCAGACACCAGCAGAAAATAATGGATGATGCTCGGAAAATTGAAGATATGGCCCAGTCAAAGGAACAAACCAATAGTTCAAATGAGATACAGGAGCTGAGACAACTAATGCTGAATATACGAACAGAAATGGAAAAACTCTTCAAAAACCAAATCAATAAATTGAGGGAGGACATGAAGAAGACATGGGCTGAACAAAAAGAAGAAATAGAAAATCTGAAAAAACAAATCATAGAACTTGTTGGAGTGAAGGACAAAGAAGAAAAAATGGAAAAAACAATGGATACCTACAATGGTAGATCTAAAGAGACAGAAGCTACAATTAGTGAACTGGAGGATGGAACATCTGAATTCCAAAAAGAAACAGAAACTATAGGAAAAGAATGGAAAAACTTGAGCAGGGAATCAGGGAACTGAATGACAATATGAAGCGCACAAATATACGTGTTGTGGGTGTCCCAGAAGGAGAAGAGAAGGGAAAAGGAGGAGAAAAACTAATGGAAGAAATTATCACTGAAAATTTCCCAACTCTTATGAAAGACCTAAAATTACAGATCCAAGAAGTGCAGCGCACCCCAAAGAGAATACACCCAAATAGGCGTTCTCCAAGATACTTACTAGTTAGAATGTCAGAGGTCAAAGAGAAGAGAGGATCTTGAAAGCAGCAAGAGAAAAACAATCTGTCACATACAAGGGAAACCCAATAAGACTATGTGTAGATTTCTCAGCAGAAACCATGGAAGCTAGAAGACAGTGGGATGATATAAAAATACTAAAAGAGAAAAACTGCCAACCAAGACTCCTATATCCAGCAAAATTGTCCTTCAGAAATGAAGGAGAAATTAAAACATTTATAGACAAAAAGTCACTGAGAGAATTTGTGACCAAGAGACCAGCTCTGCAAGAAATACTAAAGGGAGCACTAGAGTCAGATACGAAAAGACAGAAGAGAGAGGTATGGAGTAAAGTGTAGAAAGAAGGAAAATCAGATATGATATATATAATACAAAAGCCAAAATGGTAGAGGAAAATATTATCCAAACAGTAATAACACTAAAAGTTAATGAACTGAATTTCCCAATCAAAAGACATAAAATGGCATAATGGATTACGACCCAGCAATACCACTGCTAGGTATCTACTCAAAGGACTTAAGGGCAAAGACACAGATGGACATTTGCACACCAATGTTTATAGCAGCATTATCTACAATTGCAAAGAGATGGAAACAGCCAAAATGTCCATCAACAGACGAGTGGCTAAACAAACTGTGGCGTATACCTACAATGGAATATTATGCAGCTTTAAGACAGACTAAACTTATGAAGCATGTAATAACATGGATGGACCTAGAGAACATTATGCTGAGTGAGTCTAGCCCAAAACTAAAGGACAAATACTGTATGGTCCCACTGATGTGAACCGACATTCGAGAATCAGCTTGGAATATATCATTGGTAACAGAGACCAGCAGGAGTTAGAAACAGGGTAAGATAATGGGTAATTGGAGCTGAAGGGATACAGACTGTGCAACAGGACTAGATACAAAAACTCAAAAATGGACAGCACAATAATACCTAAGTGTAATGTAACTAGGTTGGAACACTGAATGAAGCTGCACCTAAAATATGGTTTTTTGTTTGTTTGTTTGTGTGTTTGTATCTTTTGTTTTTGTTTTTTTTTCTTTTTCCTTTTATATATATATATATTTTATTAGTATTATTATTTTAATTCTCTTCTCTATATTAACATTCTATATCTTTTTCTGCTGTTTTGCTAGTTCTTTTCCTAAATCAATGCAAATGTACTAAGAAATGATGATCATACATCTATGTGATGATATTAAGAATTACTGAGTGCATGTGTAGAATGGAATGATTTCTAAATGTTGTGTTAATTTCTTTTCTTTTTTTTGATTAATAAAAAAAATTAAAAAAAAAAAAAGATATCAATTTTCTCCCCAAATCTATCTATAGATTTAATGCAGTCCCAAATCATAATACCAGCAAGTATTTGCTGAGTTCTAGGGTATCACATGAGGGTCTGAGAAGTTAGAATGAAGACTCCTAAAGGTCATATTAAAATTTCCATGAATGTGGGAAGAGTCTGCCTCAAACAACAACAGATCTCTTAAAGAAAATAGAAGCAGTGGGGTTATCCAGTTAATAAAAGACTATATATTTCATTATTCCATTTAAATGAAATGTCCAGAATAGGCAAATGTATAGGAGCAGAAAGTAGATTAATTGTTGCCTACTGCCAGGTGGATGGGGGGTTGGGGTTCAGAGGTAAAAAGTACAAGATTTCTTTTTGCTGATGAAAATATTCTAAAATTGGTTGAGGTAATTGTTGCACAACTCTGTAAATATACTAAAAATCAATGAATTGTATAATTTAATAGTATACTATATGATAGGTGAATTATATGTCAATGAATCAATTACTGGAAAATAAAGCTGGAGGTGGGAAAATTGTTTGATGTGGGAGCACTCTCATGTTACTGTGGAGATAGAATCACCTGGAAAATATTCGAATACACTGCTAGAATTACTGATTGGAGCTTGGAAATGATGGTGGCCCACAGTAAATGAAATGCACATGCTGGATCATGCTAGCACTATATTGAGGAAGTGTCAGGAATCTCAGAGATGTGGACACATCAGACTAGATTTCTTATATAAAGCCAGAGAAACCACCAGCTATTTATGTTTCCCAGCAAGGACCAGAAGACATTTTCTTCACTAAAGCCATAAAGAATACACTGGAGAGGAGGGTACCAGGATTAACAGAAAGTTCACTGGAAGTTCTCTTCTCTAAGCCATGGTTGACGGAATACACTAACGTGGAGATTGGATCCCTAGTGTCATTGGGGATAAAATTATTCTGGAATAGTAGAGGCCTAGGTGGCAGCACTTGATCATCAAAAGCAATGTGACTGAAAATACCAAAATGTGCAGCAAGGCCAGTATGGTGGCCAGGGGCTCTTGATACAGAGATTGCCGGAACTGGAGAATATACCTTGGTGTTTCTAGAGCTGAGCCAGATAGGGAGCTAATGAGGATTTTGTTTAACTTATATAAGCAAAATCTCGAAAAAAATTGTGCATGGAAGATTGGTGGTAGATGTTGTAATAAAATATGATCCTTCACCCAGTTTCAAAACCTCAATCAGGGTGGAAGGGTGGAGTAACAAGCCGTCATACAATGGAAATGCTGTATTTTGGATGAGGCCTAAGCAGGTCCAGACAGCACAAGCAATAGGAATAGTTAGTCCTCAACATTGGTTTCACAGTTTCCTTTCACCCAACTCACATCAGTGGCATAATTAGATGTAAATCTTTCAACCTGTATCAGCCTGTTGATTCAGCCTGTATCAACCCATTGACAGGCTGTGATGAGCGGAGAATGGATGGACTTCTGCCGTACAAGCTCACCCAGGAGTGAATCAAAAGAACAATGATGAGGAGAAATCCTCTGAGTGGGCAGAGCATGAAGCTGTCCATTTAGTTATTTTTTTAATGAGAGTAGAAGTGGTCAAAGATAAGAATATAAATTGACTTTAGGGAATGTGTTAATGCCTCACTCTCATAATATTGTTTCTATAATTCAAAATAACATATAAAAGTGAAATAAACAGTATCCAGAGGTGGCGCAATACATGGTCTGTAGCATGCCTGCAAAGACATTCTATGAGGAAGTGGTGAATAAAAATTTGAGCTAAATTTGAAGGGTTAAATGGGAAATAAGTGTTCGGAGACTTCTATGTGCTGTCATTATGCTCTGTTCCCCTCCCATTTTTCTCTTAATAAGGTAATTCCAACTAGTTATTTCCATGCCTTATTTCAGCTGCCCTTTTGCCAGTGGTAAGGAAACCTCATAACTGTATTCTCAAAGCTTGTTGCCCTAGAATAGCCTGTTTTGTTTTGTTTTTATTAAAGATACTAGAGCATCATCCATGAACAGATCTGGAGCTCCAGACAATACTAATCTGTGACCACAATTTGAAAAGAAAAAAAAAAAAAAAAACAATGACACCAAGGGAAAGAGAGAGAGAGACCCAAAAAGTACAGAATTGAGTAAAAGAATTAAACGATACTGAGAAAGGCAAGAGCCACCTTCAGAGAGATGACCACTAAGAAACATTTCTGAGGTTGGACCAAAAGACCTACATGGCCTCTATTGCAAATAGACTGTCCCTGTGGAAACTTCACTGCTCCTTTTTCTTCCCCAGTCCAAATGAACTCACACTATAAGGCTCAATAAAGTGTCACCTCATGCAGGAACTTGACCCCCATGTTACCTGACCGCCTCCAGGCAGAATTATTTTTCTTCCTTCTGTATTCAAATTCTTATTATGACAACTATCGCAATCTGACTTTACTAACATTAAATTGAATGTGTGTCTGTCTCCACCATCCAGAAACAGGAACATCATCTTACTCATTTTTACATTTTACCTATGCTGCATAGCACAGTGCCGGGCACATGACAAACATCAGTATATAGATATTTATTGAATTTAACGTTAGCATTGAGAAGTAGGATACTAAAGCATGTGAAATATGAATTATGGAGTCAGAAAAAAATTTTCAATCCTACATCTCCCACTTAATTAGAGATAGTCTCCCCATGTGAAAAATGCGGCAATCATAGCACCTAGGCCAAGATGCTTATAATTGTGAAAATAAATGGCTTAATGCATTTAGAGGATTAAGCACCTGGAATAAAAAGGAATATTAAGATTTATGTAAAAATCATCATAATAGAACCTGTGTTACAATTAATTGCCTAAGTATGCAGCTAACTACTACAAACAAAGGTGAGTTCCAATAGGACAGGGAATAAATATCACCTGTGCATTGAAGAGTATCTGGCAAATGGGAGAGTTAATAAATACTGGTTGCATTGTATTTCTCTAAAACTTTTCACACTTGGATTCGAATAATAGAAACAAATGAAGTTTGGTATTGGTTTTGTCCCATTAGGCTGAGATGACCCTCTCAACACCAGAGAAATAGTTGCATTTATAAGACAACACGATTCCTTTATGATATACACCCATCATATACATTGTTGGATTTTGGAGTTCTGGGATTGCTTTAAGATGTTTTTTTCTCTGACAGCTAAGCAAATGATGGTAAAGGGGATGACGATATTGCTTCATAAACATATGTACCCTCAAGAGTGTGCGCTCCAAATATGGATATAGAATTAAAGTCCCTGAGAAGAGAGCCTGTTAATTCAAAAAAGCCTTCTCAGAGCAGTCTTCCTATCATTGTTCTGGGGACTGTGAATGAAGGGGTTCACCAGGGGGATCCCCACTGTGTAAAGCACAACTGCAATCCTGTCCTTGGCCCTGAATGTGAAGAAGGGGAGTACAAATAGACCCCAATTGCCATGCCCTAAAACAGGAAGACTTACCATATGACCCAAAAGTGCCACTTCTAGGTCTGTACCCCAAAGAATTGAGAACAGGGACTCAAACAGATATTTGCACACCAGGTATTCACAGTAGCCAAAAGTTGAAAGCAGCCCAGTTTCCATTGATAGATGAAGGGATAAACAAAACATGGTGTATATATACCATGAATATCATTCAGCTATTGAAAGAAATGAAATTCTGACACTTAATACACTGTAGATGAATCTTGAAATCATTATGTTGAGTGAAATGAGTCAGAAATGAAATGACAGATATTTTATGACTCCACTTATATGAAATATGTAGAATAAACAAATTCATAAGGACAAAAAATACATTACAGGCTAACAGGGGCCATGGGGAGGAGGTGGTAAGGAGTAATTGCTTAATGGATGTAGATGAATGAAAAAGTTTGGGGAATGGATGGTGGTGATAGTAGCACAACGTTGTCAATTTAATTAATACCACTAAACTGCACACTTAAAAGGGGCTAAAATGGGAAATGTTGTATTATATACATATGCTACTACAGTAATTTTTTAAGTTAGTGATTAAATGATTCTGCCTCACTATCTTCTGGAGGGGTAATTCTGAGGAATTGTCCATGTGGCTTCTCTAAGGATTTCCAGCAGGATTGAGCCTGCTGGTCCCATTCATTAATGCACCCTGCTTTTCTTCTTTTTTCTTTTCTCCCTTCCCTTGTCTCACTTTCCCTCTTTTTCTTTTGTGCTTTTAGGGATCTTGTTCTAAATATCCTATTTCTAAAGCCATGAATCAGGGTCTGATTCCAGTAGAATATACACAAACACAAATGCCCTTGTACTAAACTTACTCTTTTTGCTTAAAAGTGTATCGAACGGATTTTTAAAGTAGTCACTTTGACTAACTTAAGGACAAAGCCAGTCAATAGGAAACTCAGATCTTGGTCCTACTGAGAAAGTAAACGGTCAGCATAAGGAAAGGATGTCAGTATGTTCCAGGGTCCAGGCATAAGGCTAGGCTTTAGAAATCTAGCTATCTATGCATCACACACAAGGTCAGGCCAGGTGAGAAGCAAAAGAGTCATATTTTGAGCACCAATATTTTCATATGTTATCCTATCATTGTAAGCAACTTTTATCTGTTCACAATATTTTGGAGCAGGCACTCATCTGCATTCTTATTCTATGTGGGTTCAGGTAGGGCTAACCTCGCTTCTCAGCATCAGGAGTAGAATATGTGACACAGACCAGATGAATGAGATTACTTGGTCCTCTTAGCCACAGTTTTGATTTAGAGATGTACCTGTGACTCCCCCAAGCCAGAGATATCTAAGTGTCTCTGCAACCATAAGAAGGGGCGATTTCTTTTTACTGCTATTTTAACTTTGAGGACACAGTGGCGCTGGTGGCCTGCTTGGCTTCCACAGCATGAGACCAACAGGGAGACCACGGTTCAGATGATATTGCTTCAGATTTTTTTATCTACCTGTGTGGTACTGTTGGACTTCCCAGTTATCTGAACTACTAAATGCCTCATCTCCTTTTTTTTGTCTATGTTTTAAGCTATCTTGAATTGGGTTCTGTTCCTTGTGACAAAAAATGTTAATTAATATAACTGTTTAAACTTCACAAAACAGTCATTGCTATTTCCAATTTACATATGAAAAATTTGATGATATAAAAGGTGAAGTTTCTTGTCCAAATCTCAGAACCAGCAACACGGACCTGAATGTAAGGCGTAGGCATTGTCCACTAAACTTTGCTGTCGCCTTGTTGGGTCATTAAGGGTGAGACCACTATTGTCTTGATTCCTCTTCTCTCAGGTCATAGTGATCCTCGAGAAGGATGTCAAAGCAGTCAACTAGGAAGGTCCTAACCCTGGCAAATAATCTGTTATATAGTTACCAGTCATTGCCCTTTTACAGAGAGCAGGCATCTGATGAGTGGGGATTACTGGGATGGGATGGTTTGACTGTCAGAGCTAAGAAAGTTTCAGAATTTGGGATGCTCCTGGAAAATCATGAGAACTGAAGGTGTCATAGTATAAGGAGAGGGATCCTTGACAAGGACTAGCTCAACCCAGCCATAGTCTGGCCCCCAAGCCCTGTCCCAGACACACCCATATCCCCAACACAGTCTGACTGCAATCCATCGTCTTCACTACAGACTAATGTCATCTTTAAAACAATCAGGCCAGCTTCAATAACAGCCATGGCTCACTATTAACTCAAGATCTCAAACGAAGTTGGAAACACAACCTGAATGACTTTATCCTGTCTTAGGGCTCATTACTAACCTAAATACACATATTACTAACCTAAATACACTTTATTCATACATTTCATTATAGTACTGACTAGGAAGAACATTGATTGAGGACTGAAAGTAAGCTGGACTTGTACTAAGTGCTTCACAGGCATTGTCTCATATAATCCTTATATCTGCCCAGAGAAAGAACTGGCCCAGAGAGGTTATGACGCTTTCCGAAGATCTGATTCTGCAAAGTGGTAGAGTTGTTGTTCAAATGTGGGGTGGAAAATTTTATGAAGTGGAGGAAAGAAAGATATGAAGGTTAGTCCACAGAATTAATTCAGTAAATTCAGAGGACTATGTGGAGCTCAATAAACTTGTGGGAAAATGTACCAAACCGGAAGAAAGACATAGCAGAATAAATGTATTATTTGTCATCACAGGAATGGAGTGAGTCAAGTGCTCAATTAGGGTTTGTCCAAATGGAGGATAAGATCCCAATAAAACTGAAATACACAAGAATTCATCTCAGCTGCCCTGGCAAAAAGATGCCTATAACTCTTATAAAAATTACATTGAAATTAGATAAAAGCGTATAAAACTGAAGTGGGTATTAATCAAGGGTAGGACCACAGGAACTCTGGGTAGGAATTGGAAGGAGTTTGATGAGAAGATGAAGAATTACAGCAGATAAAAAAAATTAGAGCTGGATATGAAAGAGTTAAACAGAGGTAAGTATTCAGAAAATTCTTGGTGCTATCTGCCTGCTGTAGTCCTAACTAATTTTGGTGCCATGAGTTTAAATAGTAAACTAGGTACTCCAGTGTTTACATTGTTTCATCTGTACACTTGTTGCAGTAAGGAAACCCTAAGCAGTGTTTCTCAGCTTTGAATGCTCTCTGGAATTACCTACAGAATATTTTTTTATATAAAGATAGTAGGGTTTCATCTTTAGGGAGATGTGGAGTGGGACTTGAGACATCAATGTTTTAAAAAAGATCCAGGTGATAATAATCTTCAGCCATAATTGAAAAATATTGACATGTAGCAGAAGAGATAGAGATAATAATAGACAGAATTAAGCATGAAAATTCATGGAAAATGGATCAGAGGATGCTGTGCAAGACACATTTTCCATGAGGGAACCACCAAGAAATCACTTCCAAAGTTGGGCTGCAAAGTGTTTCTCTATGAAATCTTACTGTTCTACTTTCTTCAGCAGTTAAAATGCTCACACTGTGATATCCAATAAAATGTCACCTCATGGGTAAAACTAACTGACTCCTTACAAGTAGAATTAATTTTCTGCTCTCTGTGCCCCAGCATTTATTATCCTAACTATGACAGTCCTTTTTGAGTATGTCTAAACTGATCATGGTTGTCTCCCACATTTTAAGACAGAAACGATCTTATGCATTTTTACTTTTATCAATAATATATAGCACAGTACCTGGCACATGATGGCCTTCTACCTGTACATATTTCTTGAATATGAATTTGTCTTTTGGTATAAGCATTAGCATAGAAAAGGAATATACTGTAGCAAGTTCTTACTAGCCAGAGTTTCTCCAACTCTAAAACGTAATAACCATAGTCGCTTACTCAACAGGGTTGACATTGGAGGACCAAAAGAGAGAATGCATGTAAAGCACTAAGCACATAAAATGAAATAATTATTAACCTTTATGGCAAAGCCATTTTGAACAGATCTATTTTACAGTTACTTGAATATGTGTATCAGTACCTATTGCATACTGAAGTGAGTTCTTTAAGGACAGAAAACTCTATCTCAATATCTCCCACACCTAACACAGTGTTTGTGAAATAGTGAAAATAAATAGATGATGGTTGAATAACATCTTCTAAAAATATCCATATTATCATTAGAATACTTGCAACTACATTAAATATTGATTGATCTTGCCCCAGTAAGATTGAGATCTCACTCAACAGAGAAATACATGCAAAATGAATATACCATACAACACCGCCATTAAATTATTACAAAAGAACACAGATCACACCCACACTCGAGTTTGAGACATATGATATAATTCTACCCTAAGAGCTAAGTATATTGGGTGTTGGGGGGGGTAACAGGACATTGCTTCCTGAACATGTGGGTGGTCCAGTTTGTAAACTCCAAACACGGACATAAGGTTAGAGACCATGAGGGGAAACTGTGTTCAAGCCAAGAAATCTATTCAGTGCTGTTTTCATATCCTTGTTCCTGAAGCTGTAGATGAAGGGATTCAACATGGGGGTCACCACGGTATAAAACACAGCTGCAATTCTATCTTTTCCCCCAGATTGTGACGAAGGGGGGCACAAGTAGACGCCAATTGCTGTACCATAGAACAGGAAGACAACTGTGAGATGGGACCCACAGGTGGAGAAGGCTTTTTGCATGCCTGAGGAAGATGGGATTCTGAGTATGGTGGAGATAATGCAGGCATATGACAGGATGATCAGTGAGAGGGGAGCAGTAAGAATCATGGAGCCTACTGTGAGCAGAGCTGCCTGATTGGTCTGAGTATCTGAGCAAGATAGCTGCAGCAGAGGGAGCACATCACAGAAGAAGTGATGAAGGGTGTTGCCTGCACAGAAGGAAAGCCTAGCCGTGAGCAGGGTGTGTAAGAGGGCAGCAAGGTTGGTGAGAAGCCAGCATGCTGCGAGAAAGAGCCCACACACAAGGGGACTCATGAGTGTGGCATAGTGAAGAGGCCTGCAGATGGCTATGTAGCGGTCATAAGCCATCACCCCCAAGAGAAAGTCATCCAGAGCCCCAAATGTCATGAAAAAATGCATCTGGGCCAAACACCCGCCATATGCTATGGTCTGACTATGGGTATGGATGTTCACCAGCATCTTAGGGACCGTGGTGGAAGAAAAGCAGGCATCAGCAAAAGAGAGGTTGGCCAAGAAGAAGTACATGGGGTTGTGGAGGTGAGGGTCCAATCCAATGGCCAGGATGATGAACAGATTCCCCATGATGGTGACCAGGTACATGCTCAGGAAGAGGCCAAATATGAGAGTCTGCTGCTCTGGCCTCTCAGAAAGACCTAAGAGGAGGAATTCAGAGATACGGGAATGGTTGCTTCTGTCCATGCCACTCTTTCTGGAAAGAGATAAAAGAGACATGACAAAAACTGTAGAAAGGGTGGTACTTATGGCCCTTTCTACCAGAGACAACCCTCACCCTATTCATTTGTGTCTGTAGTTTCAGATTCCTCACACCTCCATCTGTCCATTTGTTTCTTACTCCTCAATTCACCAGGGAAGGGAAAGCAACCAGTCACAAGATTAAAATACAAAAGCAGAGTGTTGGGTACTGGCTGGAGATGGGTTCCAGGTTCCTTCAATTTTTGCTGCATACCCACTAAGACTCACATTCCCTAACCCCCAGGTCCTCAACTCACCTAATGCATGGGCAATAGGAGCTTCCTTCTATGGCTAAGCAGTATACACTGCAGCATATAATTGAATCCTCACAAATCTTATTATAAGCATTTCACAGATGAGGTTTCAAGGCTCAGTGAGATGAAGTCACTTGCGGAGGGTCACAAAGAAGGTAATAAGTAATAATGGGAAAGCTGAAGGCAGATCCCATGCTCTTAACTATCTTTCATAACAGAGCTCTGTGAGATAATCCTTTCCCTTTTCAGGGGGCAGACACAAGTGCCTCACTCTACAAGGAAGTAGTTCCCACTGGTCATCTCAGGATGGCGTAAGAGACAGGATGAAAGAATGCTGAACTGCTCTCTTGGGTCTCAGATGGAAAACATAATGTTTCCCCTTTTCATGGCACTTACCTTATTTATCTGGCCCAAATAGTATTCACCTCCAAGGAACCAGCCCTGTAACTATAGTTCTCCTCTCTGGGAACTTTATTCTGCAGACCAGGCTCAGTGCCTGAGATCATCCACGGCTTTTGCATATAACAAGATAGAAGGGTGAGAAGACACAGTGGTGCAGGTTGCATTGAGCCAACTAGAAAGCAGCAAATCATATTTCAGTGATGCATGTTAGATGTTCTTTGTGGAAATTGTGGCTGCAGTACTTCTAGGTTCTGGGCCTCTAGAGCATGTTTCCCTGGCTGCACCTCAGAGACAGACATGAGATCATTCTGCTAGTTTCATACTTTGGCTCCCAAGGTGCAGGAATTAACAAAGGACATGGGAGGATTGAGTGTGGAGTGATTTTGCACTTTACAATTTTTGTCTCCAAGGATACGTATGTATCTCCATCATTCATGGTATAAATTGCTCTGGAGTATTTCCTGGGATAGCTGGAACCTCTGGTAGAAGGAAATCATAGCAGGATATGGAGTAAAACAAGCTTTTATTCCAAATCTCTCTCTATAGTATTTCCTGGCCCTACCTCTTTTAACTGTGTCATTAAATTTCTCTAAGTCTTTGAGTTTTGAGTACCTGCTGAGATTGTGATTAGCTTAGACTGCTGGTTCCCATCTGCCAAAATAATCCTTGAGAAACAGAGAAACAAGAAATCACAAAAACTTAAAAATAAAAAAAATTTCAATATAAAAAATTGCGAAGTTCACAGGGAGAAGAAAATACTTACGAGTTGGAATGTGTTGTGGGGCAGAAGGATGAGTTTAGTCATGGTGTAAGGAAGAGATTCACCTGGTGTCTAAGAGAACGTGTTAGTGGAAAAGTGAATTCAGATCTGCTCTTGTATCTCCCCTCCTTTTGTTTAGGCAATCACAGCCTTTTCCGTACTGCAGAAATGAATGACAGAGCCTCAGACTTCTTTCTACAGAACCTCTTCTGGAGGGTGAAGTTAGAAAAATGTAGACAAGAGTGACTATTCTAAGGCACTCATTCTTTCAACATTTCCAAACCAAATTCCCAGGAGACTATTTAAGGAAATTTCTTCTTCCAGATCACTGCTATTTCATCCTAGTAGTTTGCATGTAGACGCAACAGAAAAAGTTAGTTGATAGAATAATAAAAAGCAGTAAAAAATAACTATACCTCCTGATAAACGAAGTTCTCCCACTTAGGGCTCATTCCCCTCCTCTCCTTCAACTTCAGGACTGACATAGACTAATGTTTGCCTTTAGGCCCTCCTTAGATTAATAGCCAAAAGTAAAAACTAATATTTCCTGAGAAATGCCCTTACAAGACAATGATGAAACAATTATTTCCAAAGCAAAACAGCAAAGGGCACAGCATAGAGTATTCAAAGAGAGGACAAAGTTTTTAAATGCTGCATAATATACTGAAAGAAATTAGGGAAGGTATTATCAAAAGGAAACAAGAACAGGTATTTTTAAAAAACCCAAAAAAACATTAATGTTATGGTAGAAAAAAATACATTATTTTCCAATTTGGATTCCTTTTATTTCTTTTTCTTGCCTTATTGTCCTGGCAGGAACTTCCAGTATAATGCTGAATGACAGTAGCAAAATCAGGTGTCCTTGTCTTGTAGTTTCCAGTATATAGGTATTGAACATATTTTGGTAAATTTATTACCAGATATTTGAATTTTTAATGATTTTTACATTAATATCATTAAGATACTATTATAAATGTATTTATAATTACTCTTTCCAATTGTCGATTACTAGTATATAAAATGCAACTGATTTTTGTATATTGGCCTGCTATCCTGAGATCTTGCTGAAAAATTTATGTATCCTTAAAACTTTTCTATAAATATTATAGAATGGATAGAACTAGAAGTGTCAAAAAACCATATGAAAAGAAGGTAATGTGGGCAAGGTGGTGGTGTGTGGCAAGTTGAACTATATACTCCATGAAAAACATGCTCTTTATCTTAATCCCATTCTTGTGGGTGTGAACCCATTGCAAATGGGACCTTTCGAAGACATTATTGTTAATTAAGATGTGACCCACCTGAATCAAGATGGGTCTTAATCCAATTATTGAAGAACTTATAAGAGAGAAATCCCTGAGTAGCCTGAAGTTGGAAGTCAACAGCACCCAGAAGAGAAAGGAGAAGACAGTGCCATGTGGCAGGAAAGCCATGGTACCCAAGGACTGCCAGCCAGCCAGAACACTACCAATCCCAATAGGAAATGAGGTTTCTAGCTTCTGAAACCATGAAGCAATAAATTCCTGTTGTTAAGCCAACCTATTGTATGATATTTATCATAGCAGATAGCAAACTAAGACACAGTTTAAGATATGCTAATAAACATTTCCCCCGTAGAAACAGTAAAAAAATGGGGAGAATCAATTTTCTCAAAATTCTAGAAGTGAATCAAGAATAGAGAACAACTCAGTGCCTGCTGAGTCACAAAAAGAAATCTTAAACACAGGAGGTCACAGGCCAAATTTACTGTTCGAGTTCCTTTCTCCACACTTAGATCTGCATAGCTGTTTGTGCACTCATGTGGCTTGTCGATGCATGTGCACTCAAATATGGGTCCCTGGAGTCTGATTGTTGGTGCACCTAAACAAAAATCTTGGGGTGACTTTGTACATTGACCTCAAATAGCTCCATGGAAGACTAACTCTGGTCTAGGTCCTCTAACCTGGAAGTTACCAGAGGAAGAAAAGTGGCACAGAAGGGGGAAGCTGAACCACAAAACTACAGAGTGGTTCCACTGATGAAAGCTGGAGTAAAAAGGCAGACCAGAACACAGAAGCAGAGGTAAGGTGATCACAGCTGGTGGAGAGGAGAAACTGTAAGGGAATTCCCTTGTAAGTATAAATGCAAAAATCCTCAACAAAAATACTAACAAACCCAATCTAACAGCACCATGACTAAGTGGAATTTATCCCAGGAATGCAAGGGTGGTTCAACATAAGAAAAACAATCAAGGTAATGTACCACATAATTAGAATGAAGGGGAAGAATCACATGGTCATATCAATCAATGAAGAAAAGGCATTTGACAAAATCCAACACCCTTACGCTATAAAAACACTCAGAAAAAATAGGAATATAATGTAATTTCCTTGACATGATAAAGGACATATATGACAAGCCCACATGGTAAAATACTGAAAGGCTTCCTCTAATCAGGAAAAAGAAAAGGACACCCACTTTCATCACTGCTAATCAACATTGTACTGCATGATCTTGCCAGAGAAATTAGGCAGGAAAAATGAATAAGAGACATCCAAATTGGAAAGGAAGTATTAAAAATATCTCTATTTGCAGATGACATTGTGATTTTTCACATAAGAAAATTTACAAAGAATATACAATAAAATTATATATATAGAAAATTACTAGAGCTATGCACTGGTTTGAAAGGATGTTTGTCCCCTAGAAAAGCCATGTGTGCTGGTCTGAATCTGTGGTGGACCCCAGAAAAGCCATGCTCTTTAATCCTCGTTCAGTATTGCTGGGTGGGAACATTTTGATTGTTTCCATGAAGATGTGACCCACCCAATTGTGGATGGTAACTTTTGATTACATGATTTCCAAGGAGGTGTGTCTCCACCCACTGAAGGTGGAGTTGCTTACT
The DNA here is from genome assembly GCF_023851605.1 of Tamandua tetradactyla. Classification (NCBI taxonomy): domain Eukaryota; kingdom Metazoa; phylum Chordata; class Mammalia; order Pilosa; family Myrmecophagidae; genus Tamandua; species Tamandua tetradactyla. The sequence continues at coordinate 43,990,151 of NC_135328.1, forward strand.
GGAATCCTTTAAAAGAGGAAACATTTTGGAGACAGTCCCTTTTTTTTGTAGAGCTTCAAGAAGGCCAGCAGACACCGCCATGTTCACCATGCACCCTTCCAGCTGAGAGAGACACGTTGAACGTCGTCAGCATTCTTGAACTAAGGTATCTTTCCCCAGACACCTTAAATTGGACATTTCTATAGACTTGTTTTAATTGAGATATTTTCTCAGCCTTAGAACTGTGAACTAGCAACTTATTAAATTCCCCTTTTTATTAAAAAGTCATTCTGTTCTGGTATATTGCATTCTTGCAGCTAGCAAACTGGAACACCATGTTTTAATCAAAATCCCATTTTGTAAAGGCAGAATAATCCCTAGACAATACTGTATGTTTGAAACTATAATTATATCATCTCCCTGGAGATGTGATTTAATCAAGTGTGGTTGTTAATTTTGGCTGGGGACTCTGTGATTCTCGAAGCTGTGCCATGGCTCTCTCATGGCTCTGAAAGGCACTCTTTCCAAAACACTTTCTCTTTTCAAGGATTCCAGTAAACTAATCAAGATCTACATGGAATGGGTGGAGTCACAACTCCATGGAAGCCATCTAATCAAAAGCTACTACCCACAATTGGGTGGGTCACATCTCTGTGGAGATAACCTAATCAAGTTGCCAACCTACATTATTGAATAGAGATTAAGAGAAATGGTTGCTCCCACAAGACTGAATAGGATTAAAACACGGCTTTTCTAGGGGACATAAATCCTTTCAAACCAGCATACCTACCTTGCACCATATACAGAAATGAACTCTAAATGGATCAAGGACCTTAACATAGAGCTAAAACAATGAAACTCTTAGAAGAAGTGGAGAAACTTTCATAACCTTTGATTTCTTAGATATGAGCAACAAAAAAGATAAAAGATACTCTAAATTGAACTTTTGTACATCAAAAGATTCTATCAAGAAAGTGAAAATTCAGTGTTAAAGAATGGGTGAAAATAATTGCCATATGTCTAATAAGTGCTTAATATCTAGACTATATAAAGAATGCCTATAACTCAACAACAAAAAGACAAATAACCCAATTAAAAATGGGCAAAGAACTTGAATAAGCATTTCTCAAAGAAGATATACAAATGGCCAATAAGCACATGAAAAGATGTTCAACATCATTAGTCATTAGGGAAATGCAAATCAAAACCACATACGGGGCCACTTGACATCCTCTAGGATGGCTATTATTTAAAAAAATAATAAGTGTTTCTGAAGATGCAGAGAAATGGAACCCTAATTCATTAGTGTTGGGACAGTAAAATGCTACAGTCACTGTGAAATCAGTCTAGAAGTTCCTCAGAAAGTTGAACGTAGGATTATCATATGATTCAGCAGTCATACTTCTAGGTATGTACTCAAAAGAACTGAAAACAATTATACACAAATGTTCAAAAACTTGAACAAAAACTTTCCATGTACAAAAAATTGTACACAGATGTTTATAGTAGCTCTATTTACAATGGCCAAAAGGTGAAAACACCCAAACACCTATTAACAGATGAAAGGATAAACAAAATGTGGCAAATACATACAAATGAATATTATTCAGTAGTAAAAAGGAATGAAGTCTGGTACATGCTACAACCTTGAAAACAATACACTAAGTAAAAGAAGTCAGACCGAAAATTCACAGAATGTAAAATACCATTTATATGAACTGTTCAAAATAGGCAATCCGTAGAGATAAAAGGCTGGTAACTGGTTGCCATGGATTGGGTAGAGTGGGAAATAGGGAGTGACTGCTTAACTTATATGGAGTTTTCATTTGGGGTGATGGAAGAGTTCTGGAAATAGATAATAGTGATGGTTCCACAACACTGTGAATGTTCCTAATGTTACTGAATTGCACATTTGAAAATAATTAAAATGGTAATTTTTATGTTACATGTATTTTACCATAATAAAAACAAAACAAAATGAAAATGAAGGGGAAGTAAGAAAATATACATGTATCTGCATAAAGAGTAAGTCAGAAACTTACTGAGGGTAGGTAGGAGCAGGGCTGAAAGATTGGGGAGATAGGCATACATATTTTGTATAGAAGCATATCTTTCACTAGATACATACATACATAGGTAAATAGAAAGATAGATAGATAAGAGAAAGAGCAAGAAAACAAGCAAGAAAGAAAGAGAAAAAGAAGAGCAAAGCTAAGTAGAATAAAAACAAAGCAAATGAACCTAAGCATATTTCAAATAAATAACATGATTAGACTGAGGGGGGAAAATAACTAACCCAAGTAGTTCTTAAACACATTATTTTGTCTGCCCATCCTCCATGAACAAGGAAGAATCTGTAATCAATACTGAGTTCCAGCCAATATGTCGTAAGTTTTATTGGTTTGCTTCTAGTTTATACATCCTTCATTTCATATATATATATATTTCCTAGCCCTGTGCTCAGAGATACTTTAAAATTTTTAGAAGCAAAAGATAACTAATGCCAGATCTTCTCTCTAAATACCCTTCTTCTGTAAAAGATTAATTCTTCCATGAAAGTTACTTATAAAAATGGCTTATTCCAGGTCTGGAGCCAAAAAGTGACAAGATGAGCTAAAACACTTTTTTGTTTTTTATACATTTTTTATTGTGAAATAACATATATACAAAGAAGCAATAAATTTCAAAGTACATTGTAATGAGTAATTATAGAACAGATTATAAAATAAGGCATGGGTTTCAGTTACATTTACGTGTTTCCTTCTAGCTGCTCTAAGACACTGGCGACTAAAAAGAAATATATAATGATTCAGTAGTCGTACACATTTGTAAAATCCTATCTTCTATGTTACAACTCCTCCTTCACCTTTGATTCTTCTCCCAATCTTTAGGGATATTTGGGCAATAACCATTCTAACTTCTTCATGTTGAAAAGCAGTGTCAACATTATGGGGTAGGGAAATGCAGTTGGTTGATGCTCTTGGAGAGACTGGTAACTCGGGTTTCAGGGCTTATCTGGACTAGGAACCATCTGGAAGTTATAGATTTCTGAAAAATAAACTTAGTGAGTGAAACTTTTATGTAGTCTCAGATAAAGCCCTGGGTATTCTTTAGGGTTTACTGGAATACTGCTGGTTGGGGCTTGACATACTATGGCAGTTAGCAATATCTAGCTGTAGCTTGCAAAAGAGTAACCTCCAGAATAGCCCCTCGACTCCCTTTGAACTCTTTAGCCATTGATATCTTATTTTGTTACATTTCTTTTCCATGTTTGGTCAGGTAGGCATTGTCAATCTCACAGTGCCAAGGCCAGGGTCATCTTTGGGAGTCATGTCCCATATTGCCAGGGAGACTTTCACCCTTGGATGTTATGCCCCACGTGGGGGGGGGGGGCAATGATTTCACTTGCAGAGTTGGACTTAGAGAGAGAGAGGTCACATTTGAGCAACAAAAGAGAATCTCTGGGAGTAACCCTTAGGCATAATTATAGGTAGACTTGGCTTCTCCATTACAGAAATAAGTTTCATAAGGGCAAGACACAAGATCAAGGACTTGGCCTAGTAACTTGGGAGTCCCTAATGTTTGAGAGCATATCAGGAATTTCCCATGTGGGAAAGTTAATAGTTTCATATTTTTCTACAGTACCTCAAGGGACTTTGTCAGAGCTAGAAATACTTTTTAAATGTTTAATATAATAACATATATACAATTCAAAAATTTCCATTTTAACTACTTTCAAGTGTACAATTCACTTGGTGTTAAATTACATTCAAGATATTGTGCTACAGTCACCAATATTCATCACACAAACTTTCTCATCACCTCAGACATAAATTTCACCCATTAGGCAATAACTTCCCATTGAATTATTTCACTCAACATGATTTCTTGGAGGTTCATCCTCTTTGTAACATGTATAAGAACCTAGTTCCTTTTTGTAGTTGAATGATATTCCACTGTATGTACATACCACTTTTTGTTTATCCATTCTTCTGTTAACAAACATCTGGATTGCTTCCAAATTTTGGTTATTTTGCCATGAACATTGGTTTACAAATGTCTGATCATTTCCCTGCTTTCAATTCCTTTGGGTATATTTTAAGAAGAATGTTTTGTTTTCTGACCTATTTACCCAAGGGAACCAAAGTCAGAGAGGATAAGTGAACTTCATGAAGTTATAGAACAGTTCATTTAGAGCTTGAGGATTGGACAATGAACACACAATGAATACTTCAGAGGGTTCTTCCTGAATAGTTCAGAGATTGATGTTCCCAGATGTCTCTGCAGCTTCCTGCAGGGAGCTCTCTGGACTATGCCAGAAACTGCATGTAGATAATTTCTATTTTTCTGGGTGTCTGTTATCTGCCTGACTCGTGGGATGGTCTGCTCTTTCTTCTTCCTTGTAGCAGATGAGGGTCCCACTTTCCACAGGGCCATTCTTTCTTAAACATAGGGGGAGATGCTGTATTTTCATTTGGGTTTCAAATAGGGTTTCTCCACTCTTGACAGGTGAGAATGGTGAGCAGAAGAGTCAAACCTCTACTTTAATGTGAAAAATAGAGGAGCTCTTCTTGGCCCAACTATGGAATGACAGTAAGTCACTGTTCATACTTCTCTCTTCTTCATAGTAATGAGAACGAGATGGTTCACTGGAAATAGTTTTAACAACTGAAATAGTTTCAACAATAGTTTTGGTATCAGCTGTGGTGCTGATCTTGGGTAGATTATAGCAGCTTTTTGAGATTCTAAAATAGGAACTGTAGTAGATGGCTTAACATTGCTTAGCCTCCAAAGGGTGAAATGTCTCAGTAGCTTTGATTCAGAGGATCATTTACTGGGCTGTGTATTTAACCTCCTGATCCCTGAAACCACAATTTCCTGAAACCTCCTCGTACCCCTGAGAGAAGCTTGACATGTTGATGAGCATGTCAGATGAGGTTAGTTAAGTTTTCAAATGTGAAAAGGCAAGAGAATAAGGGAAACATTTGTCAGTAATGGGAAGGGTCACACAGGAACAAAGTCAGACCTATGAGCAGATATGTTAATATTGAATCTGAATTCCAAAGTATTAATTATCCCTGCATTCTTTTTTTAATTAAAAGAAAAACTGCATTTTAAACATAAAATTTAAATTCAATTCTTGCATAAATGTGCAATTGATTAGACTTACTAATTCAACATCCAGCAATAATTTTTTCATTTTTTCACAAATAATTTCTGAACACTTTCTATGTACTGGAACCTCTGCTAGGCATCCTATGATCTTCAATTAAGGGTCATCTTTTTATTAACTATCTCTACAACAAAAGGCAATGCTGGTAGCTAAATAATAACACCAGACAGTTTCATCATAGCTTAAAAATCACTTTACTGTCCATTCCTCCACTATTTTCTTCAATAGATGATTGCTGAGTACATACTTAAGAAAAAATATGAATACAAATGACTCCTTGGCACTGAGGTGTGCACAGTCTAATGGGAATAAGTAACTAATTATAAGATGAAATGTCAAGTGTTCTACCAGAGACCCATATAAAGGGCTGTGGGAGTACATGGGAAAAAACAAATAACTGCAACAAGAGAATGTAGAATGTCATCAGAAGTAGGCACTCAAGATCCTGTCAGGCGGAGAAGAAGAGTCAATATCCAGGAGACAGGAAGAGTCAACATCCAGGAGACAGGAAGTGATAAACTGTTTAAAGACTGAGAATGTGGAGTGGCATGGCATGAGGGGGTGGTATCACTGAATAGACAGAGGCATAATCATAGAGGGCTTATTATGTCAGGAAAAGAAATATCTTGGCCTTCTTCCTGATGGTGATAAGGAGACTCACAACAACCTATCAATTATTCCTTCTTCAAAGAGACGGAAAGTATAGTTCAGAGAAGTTAAATGACTTATTAAAAGTCATACTATTTGGTTTGAGCCAGAAGGTTTATCAAGATTGTCTTAGTGCAAACTAAGTCTTTATCCCTTTATTCTCTGAAACTTAATTACTCTCCATGGAAACTAATCAATCAGTCTAATGAAGTGGTTTTGAGTCTGGAGTGCTTAAGGATTGTTTTAAGTGTTGGCGGGGATCAGATGTTGAGGGGGAGTGTAGAAAATGCTTTCCAGTGGCTGCGATTTATGGCCCTAGCTTGGACCCACTGATCACATGTTAGAGCATCTGTCATGATCAAAAAGTTGAAACCAAATGAAATGCTTTTTATCCCAAAAGTCAGTTGTTTTAGGTTTTAGTTGTTTACTTGCCCAGAATATCAGAAGAGTTATGAGAATTTTAATTTATTTTTGTAACTTTTTCATTCAAATTGGTAAATTGTATGTAATGGGCTATATGTTTTATCAGTTAGTGAGATACTGAAAGCTAGTTATCCTTGAGCAAGAAAAGTGGATGCTGGAATAAATGTTCATTTATTTCTAAGTCTTATTGTAAATGTGATAAAATGGAATGAATTTAACAAAATATCTCACTGTACTTATTTCCATCTGCTTAGCTCCTGAATCTGGACTTGGTGATATTTGTGGGGAAAGGAGATAGAAATAACAGAAAGAAGGAGCCTGGGCCTCTCAGGATGGCTCTACCTCAGAGTAGAAAGAATAGCCCAAGACCATTAACTTCACAAGTATAGAAAATGGATCTTTTTCATACATTGGCTTGGACTGAAGTGGAGTGACACATTTAATCCCACTCACAAAAGATATATGCCATAAACCAGAGAATTCCTTCATTCATCATGAGAACTGTCACTGTCAAATTGAAAGGTGACACCTCTCCTCATGGGAAAATAAATGCAGGAAGGTGAAGTAGAGTCAGAAAGTGCTTTGGTAAACACAGGCAGCTTCACAGGGGAGCTAAGAACTAAGGCTCCTGACTCAGACAGAGTCTACTTCAAACCCTAGTGAGGTGGGCTTTGGCAAGTTGTTTAACTTCTCAGAAGTTCTGTTTCTAAATATTTAAGATGAAGAGCATCACAGAGCTTCTGGACAGAGTTATTTAAGGTAATCCAGCACCTGGTGTGTGGCTAGGGCTCGGCAAGTGTTAGAGCTTTATTATTATTATTACTCTATTTTCATTGAATCAGAGCTAGAGCTGTGCATCGAGTAAACTGAATGTCTATTATTACCTAGTTATGACATCTGGGTGTATCCTTATTGTGACTGCTATGGAAAAAAGATACCCAGGTCCCAAATCAGGATATCCTCTTCTTTGAACAGTACTCAGGACAAATTAAGGTGTCTTTTAGGGGAAGGGTGGTGGATAAACTAAGAATTTAATGCTTTCTATTCATGTTTACAAAATATGAATCTAATAAATAAGTGTAATAAGACCTTTTTAGAGCAAAGAAGGGGTCAGGAGCTGGAATGGTCAATCTAAAATTTGGGCTTTTAATTCCAAGGAGCCAGCAAAAAAGGTTACATGCCTGATGAAGCAGCCCCACAAGAGAGGAGCACGAAGATCAGGGAATTCCCAGCCCTGATGGAGGTATCAGGAGCAGTATTTTGTGCACTTCCTGCAGTCTTTTTCTGGGAAAGCTGGGAACACTTAAAAATGGCCTAAACAGAGTAGACTCTGATGACAGATCTTTGCTCCGTAACTTTAATTTTGTCTTCATATAGGGTCAAAGTCATTTGAGTTTGGTTCTCCTATCTAATTGTCAGAGCTGCTCTTCAAAGATAACACCCTAGTTCACTTGTCAGACTGGTTCACACGATGGCTTCATGTTGGCTTCTAGATTGTTGTTTGGAGTAATTCACCTAACCACATCCAACATCCTTTACAAGTTATCTTTTCATTACGATGATATGTTCTGGTAAAGATGTGAGGAATACAGATTTTGATAACCCACCACATTTCAACCCACACTCACTTCCCAGGAGTAACACTATTGACAAACTATTAAGCACACTATTCAGCTGGGTGTTCTTTCAGTTTTCTTACATAAAAACATCTATGTGTTTTATTTTGTTTTTACGAAAATGGAATTATATAAATGCTGTTCTGAAATTTTATCTTTTCACTTAATTTAATTTAATTTTATTTTTTATTTAATTACATTATTATTCAGTGGAAAAAATAGTGAAAAAAATAGTGTATACTCCATTTCAGAGCACACTTTTACAAGATGCCTGACAGGTATCACAGAGACAGCTGAACTTGTTCAAAGGAGCCTTGAATACCTGATCAAAGTGAAGACAACAATCTATAACTTTACTAATAACCTGATCCAAACTGTCTTTTTAAAACTGTAAGATTCTAATTTCAGGCTTTACCAAACCAGAAATATTTAAACCATGGGCTTCTTTTAAATAAATGGTGCAAGGTACTTTCAACATATAATGTTACTTTTCTACTATTTAAATTATAATAACATTTATTTCACACAGAATTCCAGACATGGATAGAAGAAATCAGACAAGCATCTGTGAGTTTCTTTTTCAGCCTCTCTGAGCAGGTGGAGCAGCAGCCTCTCCTGCTTGGGCTCCTCCTGGACCTGTACCTGGTCACCATGCTGGGAAACCTGCTCATCATCATGGCCCTCAGCTCTGACTTACACCTCCACAGCCCAATGTACCTCTTCCTAGCCAACCTGTCTTTTCCTGACATTGGTTTCATCTCTACAATAATCTTGAAGATGCTAGATAATATTGGCTCAAGAAGTAACCTGATCTCTTTTAATGGGTGCCTGTCACAACTCTACTTCTTTGGCCTATTTGCAGATCTGGACAACTTTCTCCTGGCTATCATGGCACTTGACCACTATGCGGGCCTCAACCACCCCCTTCACTATGTCATGACCATGAACTCCCATTGTTGTGTCTTGTTGGTGGCTGGGTCCTGGGTGGTCACTACCTTACACACCTTAGTTCATACCCTTCTTGTGTACCAATATCATTTCCCACTTTTTCTGTGATCTTGCTCCACCCCTGAAGCTTGCCTGCTCCAGTACTTTTATTAATGACCTTGTGCTCCTCCTTCCAGCAGGAACATTGCTTATTGGACCCTTTTTTTTCATCCTCACATCCTATTTTTACATTGTATTGGCTATCCTGAGAACTGATTTCCCAAAAGGTAAGCAAAGAGCCTTTTCCAATTGCACTTCCCATCTCTCTGTAGTCTCTCTATTCTATAGCACAGCTACTGGGGTCTATTTATATCCTCCATCATCCCAGAACATAGTCTTCTCAATAATGTACACAATGGTAACCCCATGCTGAACCCCTTCATCTACAGCCTGAGAAACAGGGATATGAAAGAGGCACTGTGGAAGGCACTCAGAAAAAAAACACTCTAACACTGTCTTCTCAGGATGACTCCAAGACTCAGGGTTGAGAGTTGAAAATTGGTCTCCTAACAGCTACGGTAGCTTCCATGAGCCTGAGACTTCTTTCTTCTCATGTTTACATTTCAAAGTATGGGTTGACATGGAGGACAGGAGAGGACCAGTTACATACATCAGTATCCTTGAATCATCATTGCGAAGTTACTGTACTCTGAATATCCTCACCATCCACTCTCAAAATGGTTTTTGTTTCTTTTTGCTGGATGTCTAAAAGAAGTCCACACTTGGGTGATATAGATAGATAGACAGATAGATAAATAGACAGATAAAAACGAGAATACAAGTGTAAATTTATGTTTAGCTCAAATTATAAGGGAACTATGCCAGATATATTCAACACAAGTGTGGATTCATTATAACTGGAATAAAATACAAAGGAAATCACCTGATAATTTAAACAGACAGTGTTCTATAGAAGAACAAAAATGGAGTTTTAAGTACTGGGTTCAAATTATAATAATATAAGTTTCATAATACTAAAAAACATTAAATAAGAAATGTAATTCAAGGACCTATCACATTAGCTGGCACATAGGAGGGACTCAGAATATAATTGCCACCCTAGGCTGTACTGCAGCTGTTCTCTCATAGTTTTTCTTGTCATTGTCAGAGGTCTTGTTAGCTTAAACCCTCCCTGCTGATTAATCATAGTCAACTGATTGATTCATATGCTTCTTAATGGTTGTAGCCATTTCCACTCACTAATAATAAGGCATAAATAATTTGGCAAAAAATATCCTTATGCTATTTTATCATCCAATAAGCAATAAGAGATTCCAAATGTCCTGGCCAAATTATTACTGAGAGAGAGATTTTCAAAACAAGGTTTAAGCTGTAGTATTAGAATATATCTTGTTGTTGTTACCCCAGAAACAGTCCATGAGATAAAGATTCAAAATGTTAGCAAATTCTTTGGGAGGTGATTCTCAGGAAACACCAGTAAAGAGCAGAGAATCAGACAAAAATGGGAAGGCAGGCAATAAAGGGACATTATCAAGTCAGTTACCACTCTGAGTAATAAGTGCTTGCTACAGCTGAGGAATTCTGAAAACCAAGGCAGAAGATACACTTATTAAGTTATCCCACCCAAGAGGTGAGGGAGCTGGGGTTTTTTTTTTACATCAGCTTCCAACAGTTGAGATTGAAGGCTGCTCCCAAGGAACATTAGTTCCTTGGACCTCTGGCCTGTCATGCATTTATCTCTGGAATTCACAGGACTCGCTGGGACACTGGCTGCCAGAGCCCCCAGATAGAGATACAGATGCTAGCAGCAGGCAGTATATAGGGGGAACTCACATGGTAGTGATTAGACTTGAGGATGGGACAACAATAGCATCTACGACAGTTCGCCCTTATACCACTCATTACCACTTAATGCCCACATTAAGTTCACACCACCCTGTTGTTGCTTCTTTAAAATCATGGCCAATCACAATTTCTCAAAGAAAAAGAAAGATAATAGGTGGGTCAATGGGACAAACTATAGTCCCCACTGCTGCCACTGAGTTCAAGATCATAACTGATATATCTCCCCCTCTACCAGTCATTTTATATTCCCCTTATACCTGTCTAGAAGTTCTGCTGGGAAGTGTTAACTGTCCAGTGGCATATTCTCAGATCTTCATCCCTGACAGTTCTCAGACTCTGGTTATCATGTCTATATTTAGGCTGTGGCTACTACAGTTGCCTGTTCAGAATATGTTACAGTTCCAAAGATCTTTGTGAAATGTATTTATTTGACAGCAAAGGAAACAGACTGAAGTGAATCAGAATTCTGTTATGCTGAGGGTCCCCCAATTCAGGGAGTTGTTTCTCTTATCTTCCCAGTAGTAAATTACATCTTCCCTAAGCATTTCAAGCAGCTGAGTTTGACCAACTCACAAACATATGTACTTTATTACCAATTGTTTATACACATTTATCTAACACTGATGGTCTTCATTCTTATTATATAATATTTTTGTTATTGAGCAGCTCTATAATAAATCATAGATTTGTGTCCTAGATTTGGGTTCTCTGATGAACAATTAGAGTCAAAATTCTCTACCCACTGTTGGTCTAGCTCATTACAACCATTTACAATTATCACCAGGCATGAAAGCACCACATGGTGTTGCAGTGAGTCCCATGAATTGCAGCTATACACCTCCCTGCTCAAATACATAGCAGCAATCCTAATTCCACATGATAATTCAGATCCAGTAATCATGTGACCATGCCAGCATAGTAATACTTTTTCTTTACCTGTTGGTCCACTGTCATGGGGAATATAAAAATGACCAAGTAGCAGTAATAACTTTAGGTTTTTGGAATTCTTACCATCCATTCTGATATAAGTGCTCCCTTACCCCTTGAAGGAAGGGTCTCAAGTCTAACAGAGTTTAAAGTGGCAGGGACAAGAAGGACAAAATCTCCAAGTGAACCACTACCTGGGAGTAATGGAAAGGGGATCACTCCTACTTATAACACTTAGTTTCCAGATCCATATATCCTGTCTATTGGGAACACAGTCCTATATAATGTGGTTAGTTCAAAGTATATATTGCATCTTTAGAATAGCACCCTAACCACCTAGGATGTTTTCTCCAAGCTAACACCCTTATCTATATTTTTAAGAGGCCATTCTAATAGTCTATCAGGTGGCATCTTATAAGTGATGCAGATACACCTATAATTAAACCTATACCTCCTCCAAAATCAGGTCACTTGGTTTGAGAAGATATTATAGGGATTACATGACAACAAAACAGAAACTCTGCCAGAGGCACTATAGATAGAGAAAAGAAATTGGAAAATATATCAATTCCAGTGCAGATAAATTGCTGCCTCCTCCCTCTAGGATCAAAGTGTTGCAGTGAAATCAATGCCATCAATTTTTTTTTCTCTTCACAGGTGTCTGTGCCAGTTTGAAATTTTTGTGTACTCCAGAAAAGTCACGTTCTTTAATCCTCATTCAATATTGCTGGCTGGGATCTTTATTGTTTCCATGGAGATGTGACCCACCCAATTATGGGTGATAACTTTTGATCAGATGGTGTCCATGGAGATGTGTCTCCACCCATTCAAGGTGGGGTTGCTTACTAGAGTCCTTTAAGAAGGAACCATTTTGGAAAAAGCTTTAGTGCCAACAGAGCCCACACAGCTAGAGATTCTTTGGAGATGCAGAAGGAAAAGTTTCCTGGGAAAGCCTTATGAAATGAGGAGAGAAAGCTAGCAGATATCACCATGTACCTGTCCAGCTGAGAGAGAAATCCTGAAGTTCACCAGTCCTTTCTTTGGAGTTAAGGTATCTTTCTCTGGATGCCTTAATTTGGACATTTCATGGCCTTAGGACTGGAAACTTGCAACTTAATAAATTCTTTTTTAAAAAACCTTTTTTTTCTGGTATAATGCATTCCAGTAGCTTTAACAAACTAAAGCAATACCAAATTAAGATACCAAGGAGACATCATTGGTCTCTGTTATGAAAGGTTGAGTATTTAGTAGCAATAGATAAATTAACCTTAGTGAGAAGCAATCCATGACATTGGGCCCATACATAACCTCTATCTCTGCAACCTCTGCTAACTCTGTCCATGGGTCTATGGTGCAGGCACTAGAGTGTTTGATGCTGTTAGCAACCTAACATTTAAAAAAAGGCATGGGCATGGACTTATGGATGCAGGTACAAACTCTGTGGATCATTGCATTTCAAATCAGTTCCCACTAGAGAACAGCCCCAGAAGAAGGGTCACTTAAAGCGCAGCTTGAACCTACAGCAAGGCCCCTTTTTACTTTAGGCCCCATTCAAATCTGTCAATCTTAAAGCCACCAAATATTTATCAAAGCAGAATACTCAAGAGCAGGATGTGCTTTCTCAAAAATACAGAGACCTAGAAAATACTTTATCTCCTCCTTAAGGGTAGGCAGATGAAAGGTATAATCATCTGTGCTTTATCTTGAAGGGTATGTCCTGGCATGTTCCAGACAACTGGACCCCTAAGAGTATTACATGGGTGGCAGGCCTCTGAATCTTTGCTGGGCTTATCTCACAACCCCTTTCATAGATGTAATTTATCAGGGCATACAGAGTATTACCATACCCTCCCCACAAGGGAAATCATCCTGATTTCATGCATACATTAAAGACACCCAAATTTCCTTCAGACTATAAAAAAGAGCAAGAAAGTTAACGTACCTCTGTTTAAGAATGCATTTGATGCATTTGGCAGTTCAATAGCCTAATACAAAGATCCAGAGGGTATATGTTAATTTATTCTAATAATGATACCATATGTGGAACACTGGCTGTTATTGAGAATACGATTTCCTTAAGTTTATAGTAAACCATTGTCATATGCCATTATCCAACTGCTAGAGAATTAAACTGTGATATGTTTGGCACTGTCACCCCAGCACCCTTTAGGTCTTATTTCTGCCATTCAGGCTGGGCTATTTTCTATTTTCTATTTCTATTCTCAAAGTGGAAGCAGTTTCAGGGACCTCTACTTGGCCTTTCCTAACATTATGGCTCTTACTACATAGGTCACAAAACCAATGCCAATTGGTTGCAGACCTGATAGTACAATGACAAAGGTAATATTTAAAAAGAATTATAAAGATAGAAATAAGGAAGTGTCTAATTTTTTCGTAAATCGATTCTTTCAATGTAGCACCTCATAAAAAAGGAAATATATTTGAAATGTTTTGTTATTTTAAAGATTTTTAAAAGTCTACCAATTAAAAAAAAGGTCTACCAATAGCACTTGCTTCGGCAGCATGTATTCCAAAACAGGAATGATTCAGAGAAGATTAGCAAGGCCCTGTGCTAGGATGACATGCAAATTCATGAAGCATTTTACATTTTTATGCAAACCAAGACTACAATGAGATATCAACTAACACCTATAAGAATGACTGCTATTAAAAAAACAAGAAACTACAGATGTTGGAGAGGATGTGGAGAAAGTGGAACACATCAACTGCTGGTGGGAATGTAGAATGGTACAGCTGCTGTGGAAGACAGTTTGGTGGTTCCTCAGAAAACTAAATACTGAGTTGCCCTACAACCTGACAATGCCACTACTTGGTATATACCCAGAAAAGCTGAAAGCAGTGACACAAACAAGCATTTGCCCACTGATATTCATAGCAGCATCATTCACAATTGCCAAAAGGTGGAAACAACCCAAATGCACATCAATACACAACTGGATAAACAAAAAGTGGTATATACATACGATGGAACATTATGCAGCAGTAAGATGACTGAAGTTCTGAAGTATATGACAATATGGATGAACCTTGAGGATATAATTCTGAGTGAAATAAGCCAGCCACAAAATGATAGATACTGTATGATTTCATTATTGTGACCCTGGCAAAGGTAACTCAGAGGCTTATACTATGAAATACAGGGGACATAGAGATACACAACTGCTAGAGATGGGTGAATGGTTACATAGTGAGGTTGAACTTATATGTAAGAAAACGAATAGAAGTGATGGTAGTACATTAGTGGGATTATAAGTAATACTGACATATTGAAGGAAAATATGATTAAAAGGGCTGTAATGGGCTGTATCCCACCAATTAACACACAAATATAAATAAGTTATTGCATGACCTACTTCAAAGATATGAGTTTTGTACAGGAAGTCAATAATAGAGGGGTATGGGGGGAACTACTATTGCTTGCTATGGTCTATAGTTAATAGGAAGACATCAACAGTACCACAGCAATACCAGGGATAAATAATTGGGGCGGGGGGGAGGCCGGGAAGGAACAATAGTTAAGGGAGGTTTAGATTTTCTATTTAGTGAGGGTGTGTTTATCTGTTGTTTTTTTCTTTGGAGCAATGAAAACTGTTTAAAATTGAGAGTGTTGATGATTGTACAACTAAGTGAGGTAATGTGAGACATGAATTGTTCATTTTAGACATTATCCATGATACCCAATGGATGGAAGTGGCTGAAGGGTATATTAACAGAGAAGCAGAAGAGTGAACTGTGGTGTATACATATGACAGAATATTGTGTGCCTACAGAAAGGAGCGAAATCATGGGGCATGCAATGAGGTGAATGAAATCTTGGGGACATTATACTGGGCAAAATAAGCCAGAAACAAAAAATATATATATTGTATGGTCTCTTTCAGAAAATACTTATAAGACAATTGGAGCCTAGACTGTGAGTTCTTTCTTATAGTTCTTTCTTAGTCTGGAGCTGTAAGTGTCATTTCTAGATTTTGAAATGCAGTGCTATATGCTTATAACTTGGTATTTCCCTGGAACTTTGAGTACTTCTGTGACATCTAAGATGCAGTGTTGGATTTCTTTAGCTCTGGAAGTCAGCATTGTTGCTGACAACTGTCAGAGAAATAAAAAAAGAGATCAGGCTTCAATTAGATATAAGAACGAAGCTGATCTGGTTGGGACTAAGGTAAATGAGAATACAGGGGGAAAAGATGTTATTGTCTGTATTTTAGAGCTTCACCTACTGTACGAGACCAAAGGAAAAGAGGTTTATTTTATCCAAAACCTGAAATTTGTGTAGCACACAATTCAACTCACTCTGCCTGGACAACTTATTCAAGTAAACTAAACACATGGAGCTCAGAGTGAGAATGAGGCTTGTAATTCTATATAGTTTACTGTAATGCCCATATACATCCCCAAGTATGTTGGGTAGATAATTAAAAAGTACTGGCAGGGTCCCTTGAGAGACTGGAGAAAAAATATGGAGGTATTGAACTTTCACATTTGGGAAACCCCTGGTACTCTCTCAAACATTAGGGGCTCCCAAGTTAATGGGCCAAGCCCTTGATCTTCAGCCTTGCTCTTTTAAAAGTTATTTCTATACAGTAATTATGCCTAAGAGTTACTTCCAGAGATCCTCTTTTGTTACTCAGATATGGACTTTCTCTCTCTAAGCCCAGCTCTGCAAGGAAAATCATTACACCCTACATGGAACATGACATCCAGGGGTGAAAGTCTCCCTGGCAATGTGGGATATGATTCCCAGGAATGAACCTGGCCCTGATATCAGGGAATTGACAATGCCTTCCTAACCAAAAGGGGGAAAAGAAATGATACCACAAAATAAGGTATCAGTGGCTAAGAGAATTCAAATAGAATCGAGAGGCTATTCGGAAAGCTACTTTTATGCAAGCTTCAGCTAGATACTGCAATTGTCATGGTTTGCCAAACTCCAACCAATATCACTCCTGTTAACCCTAAAGAACACCTAGGGCTCCTTCTTTAATTCAACCTAAGCTTCACACACTAAGATTACTGTCCAGAAACCTAAAACCTCCAGTTGATTCCCAGACCAAAAACTCCTAAAACCCAAAGGGCACAACTTCTCCAAGAACAAGCTCTATCTGTATCCCATATTGTCAACACCTCTTTCCAACACGAAGAAGTTAGAATGGGCAGAGCCTAAATGTTCCTAAATATTGGGAGAAGGATCAAAGGAGAAGGTGGAGTTGTAACAGAGAAGTTAGGATTTAACAAATGAGATGACTGCTGAATCATTAAAATGACATTTCTTTTAGTCTCCAGTATCTTGGAGCAGCTAGAAGTAAAAGCCTGAAATTGTGGAACTGTGACCTATACTGAACTTGAAATCTGTTGTATAACCATTTGTTAAAATGTACTTTGAAATTTATTGCTTTTTTGTGTACATGATATATTTCATAATATATTAATAAAACATGTTTAAAAAGTCTACCAATAAACTACATATATTTTTTTGCATAAGTCAATCCAAATATCTTACACTCTGCCCTGTCAATACCATTGTTTTCTGCAGGAACATTTCATTGAGGTGATCATTATCACAATATTTACAGAAAGGCAAATTGACATACTAGAAAAACCTCCAACCGCATGGTAAGACGATATAGCTTTAAGTTCATTCCAATTATTTAGTTCATGCGAGATTTTAACAAATTTCATAACTTGTGTCTCATTTTCTACAGTTATGATTTAGGATTTAATAAAAGCTAAATTAGAGGGTTATGAGGAATAAATTGAATGATGCATTTTAAATCAAATAATACAGTTTCTATGCAGAAAAGACATCAAAGAAATGTTATTTGTAGCTTAAGTTAAATTATCAAGTATATTTGGCATCATGGAAGAGTATGGTTCTGTATATAGTCCCCAGGTTCAATCCAAAAAGTTCACCAGCTAGCCAGGTGACATTGTGCAAGTCACTTAATTTATCTGAGCCTCTGTTTGCTGATCTGAAAATATGGAGGAATAATACTTAACACACATGGTTACTGTGAGGATTAACTGAGATAAAAGCAACTGAGCAATTTTAAGCAGAATGCCTGGCACATAGCAAGCACCCTGAAAAAGAAAACATTATGCATGTAATCACTAATATCTACATTCCTGTGAGTCAACCAGATTTTTGAGATCAAACTGATAGTATATGATGCCCTTTCTAGGGAAACTAATAGCTTGTGGTCCCAAAATAAGAAAAGCATAAATAAGAAAGAAAATGTCTATCCAAGCTGGAAGCAGAGACGAGACGCCTAAGAGTAGATTTCCCCAAAATATAAGAACCCCTTTAGATCAATAACAAAAACCTATCAATCACATAGAAAAAAATGGGAAAGAATATGGTTGGAAAATTCAAAAAAGAAATGATTAAAATGGTAAAAAAATAAAAGAAATTATCTGAAATAATAGTACAATAAAGAGTAAAGCTATCGTAACATATTGTTTCCTTTTCACTCATTAGATTTGGAAATAAAGTTTGCAAGCAGTGCTATCAGGATGTGTGGAAAAGGACACTCTCACACACTCTTAGAGGTTGTATAAAACTGTCACAAACTTTGTGGAGCATAATTTGGTAGTATGGATTAAAATTAAAAATTCACATATACTTTCATCTAGCACTCCTATTTCCAGAAAAATATGATCTATGTGTACAAAGATGCCTGTAAAAAAATTGCAGTATTATTTTTGTAATAATGAAAGAAAATGGGAAAAAAAAGAATGGAGATGTGTGTTGAGGTTCTCCAGAGAAACGTGACCAACAGAATTACATACATGTCAATATCATGAGATTTATTACAGGGATTGGCTCATGTGACCATGGGGCGGCAAGTCCAAATTCCATAGGGCAGGCCACATTTGGAAATTCTGAAGAGGGTGAGATTGAATTCTCCAGGAGAAGCAGATTGGCTGAAATGGAAGCAGGGATTCTTCTTTCTGACTTCTGAAATCATCAGTTCTGGTCTTAAGATCTCCAACTAACTTGATGAGAAGATTCTCCTTATTGCTGAGGACACCCTCCTTTGTTGACTGCAGGTGCAATCAGTTGTAGGTATGATCAACTGACTATAGATGCTAACCCATCTACAAAATACCCTCACACTAACAATCCAGCTGGTGCTTGCTTGACCCAACAACTGGGTGTCACAACCTGGCCAAGTTAACATAATCACCACAGTAAGTAAGTGGTGTGAGTAGGGAAATGCTTATAACTTGTAGTGTGCCTAATATTCTATGAAATACTTGGCATTCTTTAAAAGTAATAAGGTCGTTTTGATGGTGCTATAATGGAGGTCCATGTATATTGTGCAGAGACACAAAGCAAGCTCCAGAACAGTGTGTACAACACGATCCCACTTTTGTAAAAACAAAATTGAACATGTATATATTTGTATATGAATTAAAAAGTATCTGAGCAGGTAGATATCAAAATATGAACTGTGATTACTCTTGGAGAGGAATGAGAAGGATGAAAAACGCTATCACTTCTTACTTCATATGTGTTTTATTGCTAAATTTTTTTTTTTTTTTGTCATGGGCAGGCACCGGGAATCAAACCCGGGTCTCCAGCGTGGCAGGTGAGAACTCTGCCACTGAGCCACCATGGCCTGCCCACTGCTAATTATTTTTAAAGTAACAATGTATTACTTAATAAAAAAATAAAACAGGAGGTTGCAGCTCTAAGGACTCAAGGCAGGGAAATATCCTGTCTGTGCCTTGACCATATCTGAGTTTCTATGGGTTTCCTTCTCAAAGACAAATTTTGGAGCACATGTCAGTGAACCCATTGTCCAGGCTGATCGCCCAGGTCCTGGCTGCTCTATCCTGGGATCAGCTGAGTTGCTGAGCCACAGTCTCTAATGCTGATACTGGGAGTACCTGCCTCTCCCCAGTGAAGGCAGCAAGTTTTGGACAATGACACACTTGGGGCTCCAGGCTAGTGAGAACCGTGGAGTTCCTGCAGAAGCATGTGATAAAACCCCAGCTCCCAGCATCTACCTCGGACCTGCACTCTTGCCCCGACAAAGCAGAGACACCAGCAGGAGTCAGGCTCTCTACCCGCTTCAGCTCTTCCCTGATGAATTTCTTTTTTTCTGTGCTGGGCAACTTCCTCCATCTTTCTTGAGCGGACTTCTCAATGTTACTATCAAAATAAGATATGATGACACATGCCTCCTGAATAGGGATGTAAGTGCCAAACTCAGCCCAGTCCAGCTGGGAGTCCACAGTAGTGAGTATCTGCACCGAGAGGGCTGCACATCTACACAGTCGTTTCTGGGAGCCTCACACAATTCCTGCACAGGCTGTCAGTAATTTCTGGAGGGAAGATGATCCTTTCTAATCTTATCTTCTGTACAATTCTGTGAGTATTGTGAAGTTTGTCCTTGACTCCCTAACCTCTTTCTTTTACTTTTTCCTTCTCTTCCCCTCTTCCTTACACAGCCCACAGATATGCTGTGTCTTCCTGGGCTCTCTCCCCTCCCTTCTATTAAAGCCTAGCCACACACAAAAAAGTCTGATTTATATAGTCAACAGTGAACCCTTTCAGGGCAATTTCCCATGAACCAAAATGATAGTATCTAATGAAATCCCAGACAGTATCAATCAGTTGAGGAGGCAGTGTGGAGAATCAGGGTTGAATGCTCCAGAAATCATCCCCTGGAGATGGTTATCCACTTTTTCTTCTCTTATCAACTCATCCATTTCTGGGTATTACTGACCAAACAGGGAAAGTTGGGTAGACTAAGTTGTGTTATCCAAATATCTTCTGTATTTGTAAAAGAGAGAATGAGAGGGAGCTCTATTTTAGGGAAGTCTATGGATCAAAATGTTAGAGTTGTAGGAATCCAGTATGTGATAGGGAACCCAAGTTCCTGTAGGAATTTAAAACAACTTATTATTGTTTCACTGGACTATTTCCAAAAAAATTTCATAAGACTTTTTAAAGGGCTTTCACATCTCTTCTCTTTTTCACAAACCCTCTGTATTGAAAGCAGGTATTATTTTTCCATAAGATGAAGAAACCAAAGTCTCAAGAGATTAAGAGATTTTCCCAATGTCAATGAGAAAATTTTCATGACATACCAGGGACCGTCAATCTGATTGGTTTCTGTGTCAAAATCCATTCCCGCACACCGGACTTCTGTTTCCTTGTCCACAGTCTTATATAAAACAAGATTCTTCTCTGATTCTCCATCCTGGGCTTACTGTCACCTCATCGCACTCCACATTCCTCTTCTTTGCCCGTAATGAGCTACTATGCTATGCTATTGGTCAGGCAAGCTGCTCTGGGTCAGCTATGAGGATGACAAGCAGAACTCCATAGCTCACCCTCCAAGCACTTCCAGGGCTCTCATTAGTCTTTCAGGATGCTTTGGAACAGGAGCTGAAAAGACATTATCCAAGACAGACGCTTCCATGATCTGCTGTCAGATAGGTCTCAAAGCCTTCTTAGCCTTCCCCAAGAATTGAGAAGAAACATCTCATGATTCCTAAACCATCTGGGCTCCTTGATCTCCAGCCCTGGAGGGTAATATTGGGAGCTTTGATCTGGACAGTCAAATTGCAATGACAGACTAACCAGGGAAACCAAGCATAAGGAGACAGTTAAAGAAGGGAGTGAAGTAAGCTTAGGAGGGAGAGAAAGAGCATTGCTCCTGACCAGTCAGATGGATCTATGACCAGCCTGGCTCCAACCCTACTCTGTGGTCTTGGAGAAGTAATTCATCCCTCTGGTCCACAGTTTAATGATCTACAAATGGGAATAGTATTATCTACTCTCTAGCTCTATAATGAAGGTTAAACTAAAAAAATACATATGTGATGGGCAGTGATCACTGACTAAATGCATTGGATAGTAGAAAAGCAAGAGTCAAAGAGAAAAGTAGGAAATAAAATAGTCAGGAAAAGTTTAAGAGCACAGCCTCGCAGTTAAGAGCATGGGCTTTGGGGTCATTGGAGCTGAATTCTAATTCTAATTCTACCACTTATTAGCTCTAAGACACTGAGCATATCATAGAAACCCTCTGAGATTCAGTTTTCTCTTTTATAACATAGAAAATAGATAATAATACCTATCTGGCAGAAATAATGATCACCAAATGAAAAGCACATATACAAAGCTGCCCATATCAATGGGCAGTGTGCTGGTCAGACATGAGCACACAGGTGTATAGATGTAAGTGTGAAGTCTGGCAGGACCACTTAATACTGAGTTATGCTAAGCAAATTACTTCACCTCCCTAAGTCTCGGCTTCCTCATCTAAGAAATGAAGAAGTAATTGCTCCAGGGGCACACAGCTAGAAGTGGCCTAGGATTGCTGTAAGGATTAGATGAGGTACATATATGAAAGTATCTTACATAGAGACAGTTCTTAATTGTTCAGATTTTTTCTTCCAAAAACCAAACCATGAAGTCCAAGAATTGTTTGGATAGCCATAAACACAATACACCCACCAAAAAGGATAGCTGTTTATGATTCATGACCAGACAAAATAATTATGGTTATCCAATGATAAAAGACCAGATTCATAAAACTTTGCCTAGTTTTGGGAACCACATTTTAAAACAGACAGTGACAACATCTCTACCTGTGTTCACAGTAGAGACCAGGATGGCAGAGATAATATCCTCCCAGTAAAACCTGGAGAATCTGGGATATTAAGCCCAGACATTCTTTATAATAAGATTTTGATGAATTAATACAAATCATTGGTAGCACTTATGGAGCATTTATGAAGGACTACGTACTCTCATTAAATCTTCATAATCTATGAGTATCACATTTTACAGATATTAAAAAAAAAAAAACTAAGACTCAGAGAAGGTAAATGTCTTCTTCAAAGGTCATCCAACTGTTGAAATGAACAGCCAGAATCCTAGCCCAGTGTCTGGGCTGCTAACTGCTGCATAATTCTTCCTTTGTTGTTTGATGTTTAAATGCTTTTTTGTTATAAATTAGGCTTGTTCTGTGATGTCCCAGGACCAAACTATTTCTGGTAGAAAGAGGTAATAGATAATCAGATTTTGGCTTCTCTAGTAGAAAAAAAACCTGAAAATTAGAGTGTCGTGCCACTTGAAGTATTCAAGAACTTCAATACAGGATGCACATACTCCTACGGTCTTATGAAAACAGCTTGAGCATTGATTGAGAGGTTGAGTCAAATCTGCAATTTTTATTGTTTTTTTGTTCATATTTCCCCTGATTAAAACCCTTATATATATATATATATATATATATATATATATTTTTTTTTTTTTTTTTTTTTTTTACATGGGCAGACACCGGGAATTGAACCTGGGTCCTCTGGCATCGCAGGCAAGCATTCTTGCCTGCTGAGCCACTGTGCCCCGCCCAAAACCCTTACACTTTTAAAAACTGATTTAAGCATTATTCATCAGAAGCTTAGTTACTAGTAAGAATGTAATATCTGGTTAATTGTAAATATTGACTTTTAAAATGAAATTTCACATCATTTCCTAAGATGTATCCAATAATATCTAAACACCATAGCAATTTGATACTCACATCACCAGCTATAAAAATTCAAAAGCAAGGTCATACTTGATAGCTATACTGTTACAGCATTCCTTTTTTTTAATGTGATTTTATTGAGATATATTCATATACCATATAATCATCCAAAGTATACAATGAATGGCTCACAGTATCATCATACCGTTGTGCATTCATTACCACAATCAATTTTAGAACATTTTCATTACTCCAGAAAAATAAGAACACCCAAAACATCCCATATCCCTTATCCCCACCTATTATTTATTTATTTATTTTTCATAACTTTTTTACTCACCTGTCCATACACTGGATGAAGGGAGCGTGGGTCACAAGGTTTTAACATTCAAATGGCCGCACCATAAAACCCATATAGTTATACAATCATCTGCATAAATCAAGGCTACTGGATTACAGTTCAACCATTTCAGTTATTTCCTTCCAACTATTTTAATACACTAAAAACTAAAAAGGAATATCCATACAATGCATAAGAATAACTTCCAGAATGACCTCTAAGCTCTATTAGAAATCTCTTAACCACTGAAACTTTATTTCATTTCTTTTCCCGTTTTTGGTCCAGAAGACTTCCTCAATACCACATACATCATTCCTTTTCTTTTTAAACATGCACTTCCATTCTTCTTCCCCCGTGCAGATTTTATCCTACTGTAATACTGCTTTTTGCTGGAAAGTTTTCTGCAATCACCTAGCTAACTTCTCTGCAACAAAAAACCTTTAAAGTTAAATTTATTGATTTCTTGTGATAACATTTTAAATATTAAAATTCTTCTGAATTGAGTTATTTTACAAGTATTAGTAGTAAACAAATGATCAAAATCATATAATTACAGCTTTCAATTACATGAAGTTACCAATCTTCACCTATTCTGGCCCACAGAAGTGGTAATTTCATACGATTCAACCCAATACATCACAAGTTTTAAAAATAACTATTAAACCTAAATAATAAAAGTGTTATTGAAAAGGCATTTAATGATGCTTCCACGAATGTTACTTATTACGATTACCATAATGAGTCAGAATCAGCATCAATTCTATTGGGATGTTTTATTGTTGTAGATGTAGGTCTTATACACATAAGTAGATGGGAATATTAAAGAGGTTTTTATATAGTGATGCTCCTCATCCTTTTGAAACCCTTCCAAGTAATTGACAATAATTACATTGTTGCATTTATTTAAAATGATTTTCAATGATATACTGACAAGATAATGTTCCCTCCTTCCATATTTATTGAAAGCAAAGAACTGGAAACCTCCTGGCCTGCAGACTGGTTATCTGGCCACTAAAGTCATTGTCTCAATATTTCTAATTGTCCCTTCATTTGATTTTTTTTTTCAGTTTTGCTACACTTTAATAGTTTTTTTTAGGGATTATTTTTTAGGTCTCCTCAGCTACATCAAATAAAATGTACTGAGTACTCCACAGGGTACAGGGTGCTGTCAAGCACTTTAGAAAATTTACATGACATGGAGAAGAAAATATGGTTCTTTCCCCTGGAGGAGCTTACAATCTAGGGCTCTGACAACTGAGAGTGTAAGTTATTAAGTGAACAACAAAGTGATTTATTAAGGCTAATTCTTCATTCTGTAGTGCTATTGTGGACTGAACCATTTTAGAATTTGGAATTACTCCAACCAAGATAAGTGACAAGACTAGATTCAGTTGAGAACTCTTTCAGGCTCATGTAGTTTTTATTAACATCCATCTAGTAAACAGAACTGACCTAACAGACAACTGAAAGTAAAGTCTAGAGCTCTTGAAGTGCAAGGGCTAAAACAACTTACCATGATTACTTAATTTAAAAAACAAACTGTATAACTAGGGTTACACAAGTTTAAAAATAGACCAAGTATTGACACTGCATTCCTCTCATGTTAACATTGTTCATTTAAAACAGCGAATATTAAAATAATGTGGGTTCTACACCTATCCCACAGAAAGCCCACCACAAATCAAAAGTTCTGTGTATCAAATATCCACCTCAAGTGTTCTATGAAAGTTTTAGTTATGCCCCATTATTTTATAGTCAAAAGTAACGTAAATAGTCAAATTATAAGCTAATGACCTGTATATGTTCATATGGTTGAATGTCAATGTATCTAAATAAGAAATAAATGGCAAGCCTATCTATATCAGAAAAGAAAAGAGTATCTTTCCAGATGTGCACACTCATCACTACAGGAAGAGGTTTTAAGGTTTCACAATCAGTTGTCAGAAAAACTGCAGTTATTCCTGCAGTATCTTGTTAGCATCTGACCCATTATGTTTAGATTACATGATTTAGTAGACATTATAACACCACCTGTCTGCTACTTTATGGTAGCTGAATGCTCATAAAAATTTGTGATTATTCAGAGTTGAATCCAACATTAACCCTAGAATCATTATCAGAAAGAACAATGATGTAGAAGTAAGCTAATAAACATAACTAAAATTATACTCACTTTTCAGAAAACAGTCTGGTCACCTGGACACACCCTGGCTACAATCTGGGGCACACTCCCACAGGGGACACCGACCTGGCCAAGGCACCCGATTTCCAGGCAGGACCACTCAGACCAGGATGACTTCAAGCCACCTCTGAGGAACAGCTCATAAGTTTACTGACTGACCTTCTTAGCATAACTGGTCCAATTCATTCTTCTCAAAGCAGTTTCGTATCATCCTACCCATTTCAACCCAAAGTTTGAAGTTAACTCAAAACCAAAAAAGTGAGCAGATGCGTAAACTAGCACATTCTTATTGCTGTATTGAGTTTGGAGATGAAACCGCCCTTCCCACAACAGTGTTGTTCTAAGAGGCAGGGGAGGAGTAGTAGTAAATTAGAATAGACTATTAATTGCACAATTAATAGAAAAGTAAAAACATGTCTCCAAATCTGTAATAAGCCCCATATCCAAAGGAGTCTTGTATGTCAGTGACGTGCTGGAGTTGAAATTCTGTGGTACATCTGAGCATCAGACTTACTCTGGCCTACTGGCATGGGCAGAGCTTGCTTTCTGCTTGCTGAAGCGTGAATATGCTACACAGAGCTATGATGGTTCCTACTGAATGGTAAAATTCACAGAAGTTACAGGACATTCATGTCAGGATCATTCCTTGTGCAAAGTTTGATGTAGATGAAGATAAAGTGGTTTCTTGGTCAATAACTACAATTTCTTTCTTTTAAGTCAGTGGTTTTCTTGTATAGTTCTATTATAATTGGCCCAGGTTTAATTTCATCCATCTCCATGAAAGCAAAACACTTGGTGCTGGTAAATCTTTTCTTAGGCTTGTAGTGTTTGAATTCAAAGAAGATAGCTGCACCTTTGGTTAATTTTTCAACATGCTTCTGGAGCTCAATGTCCACATTAAAATGAACATATGTGTCTTTCCTTGAAGCCACAGGAGTATCTTGCACAGGAGTTAAATCTCTGCCACTCAGATCCTTTACACTAACTGTGATGTAGGGGTCGATGCACTGCCCGGCGTCTTTCAGGCCGATCTTCTCAATCGTGATGGGGAGTAAGGTCATGCCTGGTTCTGAGGGCAGCCTCGGTAATAAAGTACCAGGAACTCGAGCAGGAAAGCAGTCAGGAGACCCAGCTCCAGCGCCACCCTCCTCCTCATCCTCTTCAAATTCCAAATTCTCTTCTTCACCAGGTGCTAAAATTCTTCTTAATGGGACAGGCTGAATATCAAACGGGAATTCTTTATTATATGTAAGAATATTCTTCAGGATTGGTTCTAGCTTCTTCAAATCCTCCAGTTTAAATTCTTCTTGGGACTGTGTGGACTGTAAAGCTGCACTTCGTAATTCCAAGCATGTTGCAATTTTGCCTATGGTTTTCTTTTGTTCTTCTGTGAATTCAGAATTATTATGTTGAGCTTGGGCCTCTTTTTGTAGATGTCTTGCTAATATCTGATACTCGTCTATCGCCTCCACCAGCTGGCCCCAAGAGTCGAAGTCGGCACCTCTCCTAAAACTGGTGCCCCAGTGCTGCAGCAGAGTCCTGGTCACTTCCGACATGGCCGGTCCCCAGCCCGTGCCCTCCCGCCCCTTCCCCAGCAGGGCCGGGTTCTAGGGCGCCATCCTCCCCGGGGTTGGCCCTGACACTAACAGGACCATGAGGATCCGCTACGGTCACCACCGCCACCCAGTGAGGAGCCGCCCAAGCCCATTCATTTGATTAATTTGACATTCTCCTTATATCCTGAGCCAATACACCTATTAAGATTCAGTGTGAATGAAAAGAACGTTTTTCATTTTTAAAATGGGAGACAAGATAATGCATGAAACAAAATCTTCACAGCAGGCACGTTATGAGATCAAATGATTTTAGGAAAGAGAAATATGGAACTTGAGAATCCAGAAACCGAGTCTCCTAAATCAATGCCCTTGTAGTCTTTGGGAAGACCCTGGGTACCGCCAGGGGTATGCATTCTCTAAACTGGAAATTGCTGGACCGAATGACCTAATGCCCTTTCAGCAAGCAGATTCCTTGGCTACATAGCCCATCAACAAGTCTTATTACCATGAGCTAAGATGCCTTGGTTTTAATTTGGAAAGTCATTTAATATGGCGGTTAATAGTAGAGGCTTTGGAGCCAGATAAGCATGACTTTAAATTCAGATTTTGCCTCTTATGAATTTAAATTTCCATACCTGAGTTTTATAGTTTATAAAACTGAAATAATAAGAATACCAATAATGGTAATAATACTTACTCATGAGGTTGTTCAAAGAGTTAAGTATGATAATGTAGCAAAATCCGTGGTACAAGGTAAATGCTCTGAAAGTGTTAACGATAATGTTAATGACAATGAAAAATTCAGAGCTTATTATTTTGCCAAATCTAAATGGTCTAAGTTAAGCACTTGATCTCTTTAACAACACCATAGGTTTACATTGAAATACAAAAGCAACCACATCTAAGCAGTCTACTCATTGTCCATGTCTTTCCTTTTTTCCTTTCATAGTAAACACCCCAGTGAAGAGATCCTCTCCTTGGGGTGTGCCTCCAACCAAGTCCTGGGAACATAAATTCTGCTTTCCCATTTTACAAATCTATTAGATCTATCCTCCCATCCACTCAATAAATATTTATCAACTTTTACTGATGTTTCAGAAATTGTGCCACACATTTGGGATACACTGATTATAAAATGGGTCTCTGACCTTGAAAATAGACAACAACCCCATTTGCGAATAGAGTGTCACAGATGCTATACTAGAGGTTTGCACAGTACACACTGGGAGCACAAAAGAAGTTTGACTTCACCTGCACTGAGATGGGTGGCATTGGAGAGAATAGTAGGTGTCACTGAGAAGGTGATTCTTAATATGACACTCAGAGGGAAAAGAAATTCATTACACTGGCAAAGGAGGAAAAGGCATGTCTAGTAGATAAGGCAGAATGCAATAAATATTAAGAATCTTCTATGTAATACTCTAAAGTAGTCCAGAATTTGATAGATTAAGTAAGACAAAAACTTTAGTATAATACGAGGAATAATATGACAAGAGTCTTCAAACACACTGATGAGGAAAGACAAAGAAGAAAAGGTGATAATTGTTGTGGTGATGGTGATGGTGATGGCGATGTAATGCTCAACATCATTCACATGACATTAATCTTTCTTACAATTCTAGAGAGATGGATGTTATTATGCCCATTTACCAGGTAAGAAGATTATCATCACAGAAGTCAAAGGACCAGCCCAAGTTCACACAATTAGCTAATGATTGAGCAGGCAAAAAGGGAAAGATTAATTTTAATGAGAGAAATCTGTAAATTAGTGCAAAAAGCATGGAACTTCCTCTGGAACCCCAGTCACACAATTATGAGCTCTGGGATTGTGGACAAGCAAATTTCCTTCCTGGAGCTTCTATTCTCTTTTCTGTAAAATGGGATTTACAATCCTTGCCTCATTGGGTTATTATGATATGAAATTAGGAAAGACATGTACTAGTGCCTTGCAAATAGATCTTTCTTTCCCTTTTATGGTGGAAATAACATTTGAGTAGCACTGAATAATACAAATTATCCTTTTTTTGTACTTATGGCATCAGATGGACAAAACCAACTGGACCAGTGTATCGCATTTTGTTCTCTTGGGCATCTCTACCCACCCAGAAGAGCAAATCCCACTCTTCCTCTTTTTTCTACTCATGTATGCAGTCAACATTTCTGGCAATGTTGCTATCATCACACTAATTATCTCTGCTCCACACCTCCATACCCCATGTACATCTTCCTCAGTAACCTGGCTGTGGCAGATATCTGCTTCACCTCCACCACAGTCCCCAAGATGCTGCGGAACATTTTCTCCCCTTCAAAGACCATTTCCTACGTGGGCTGCCTAGCCCAGAGTTATTTCTTTATTTGCTTTGCAGCCATGGAAAACCTCCTCCTGGCCGTGATGGCCTATGACAGGTACATAGCCATCTGCCACACTTTCCACTACCCTATAATTCTGACGAGAATTCTGTGTGCACAGATGGTGGTTGTGTGTCATGTCCTCTCCCACCTTCATGCCCTGCTGCACACTTTTCTCATGGGCCACTTGATCTTCTGTGAAGAAAACAGGATCCCCCACTTCTTCTGTGACCTCTACCCACTAATGAAGATCTCCTGTTCCAGCACCTACCTCAACACTCTGATGATTCACACAGAAGGTGTCATTGTCATCAATGGAGCACTGGCCTTCCTCATTGCTCCCTATGCCTGCATCATTTCAGTAGTCCTCCGGATCCCCTCAGCCAAGGGCAAGTGGAGAGCCTTTTCCACCTGCGGGTCCCACCTCACTGTGGTGGCTCTATTCTATGGCACCCTCACGTGGGTCTACTTCCGGCCCCTTTCCAGCTACGCAGTAAGCAAAGGGCGTGTAGTGACAGTCATGTACACTGTAGTAACCCCCACGCTGAACCCGTTCATCTATAGCCTGAGGAATGGGGATGTCAAGGGAGCCTTCAAGAAATGGATGAGCAGAATATGGACTTCCTTCTTTGGATAAATCCCTAAAGCATAGTTTCAAGTTTTCCTATGATTTGGGAGACACATTTTTACCCCTCATAGATCTGCTTTCTTTAGAACTTCCCACAAATATCTAAATTAGGTATATGTCATAGATTTTCTCATTAGATTGGGTCCTAAGATATCCCTTAAAACCAAGGCACATAATGCAAAAGGGAACCATCATGTACTCAGTGCAAAACATTAGTATGACTTTAACTATAATTGAGGGGGTTCTCTGGGCCTAAAATTAATCATCAAGACTGTAGCTTGCAAAGTTCTTAGATACAAGAGACAGAAATTAACACTGGCTAATTTACAGAGGAATTTCATTGATTCAAATATTGTGAAGTCCATGAATTGCCAAGAAGGCTAAGGAAACAAGCTCAACAAAATGACCAGAAATGAGAAAGGCCAGATAGCGAGAATCACAATCAGAATTATACCCCAGAACCAGTCTGATGAAAACAGCCACCAAACTCCGTTCGCTATAGCTTGTACACCCCCACCAACAAGAGACACTAGGCATAGCCTTCAGAGGCCTATGTGATCTCTTCCAGAAAGAATTCTTATTCTTCATACACTACCTCTAGATTCAAAATGAAGTGATGCATCCAGTTGGCCAAGTCTTGGTCATTTGCCAGTGCTGTAGCTTTCAGGGAAAATGGGCTAAACAGTATCAGTGCCTTTTTTTTCCATAAGCTGGAAGGAGGTTCTACCTCCCACCAAGATAGATGAGATGAAGACCTACTCCAATGTGAGAAAAGGGTGCAGATACTGGGGCAGCCACATAATTATAAACATCTACTATATGGAGTCGGGAATTATATATGTTCCAGGACTTGGCACTGTCACAGCTCTCCAACTTACATTTCCTTAACCTCCATTGGCTACACCATTCAGAGATAATGACTTGAACTTCTTCTGTCTCAGCATACCCCCGATCTTTTCTGTAGTTGGCAAGTAGAATTAATGTGATTCTGGATATTTGCCTTCTGCCCAATCAATTCTGAGTATAGAGAACAGGTTCAAGAACCAGGATATCTATTAAAAAGTAGATTCTTCAGGGCTCATGGGTGTAAGATTAAAAGAAAAAGGTGAGGGGAGCTCCCAGGATATGGGGCAGAAGTTGCAAGTACAGGCTGGTTTATCCCATTTGTCTGGATAAAATTTTTATTACAGGATATGAGTGCTATGGCACTGAGTTGAGAAGAAGCTAAAATTGTGGTAGTTTTGTGTCATGTTATACTAGAGGAAGGGTTTCTTGTAAATTATAAATAGGTCTTAGTCAAAATTTACACCTTTGAGTTTGAGAAGCTGTACTCCCTAATTCTTTGGCAGGTTAACAAAGTCTGCCAAGTTAAAGGAAACCAGGCCCTGACACTTATTACATAAAATTATAACAAAGAAATAATATCAACTTGGGTTTAGTTAACTCTGGTTATTCTTCACATTTGCCAGAACCTATCATACATACCGAATATTTTCCTTCTGAACTCCGCTGTTTCCTTACTTCATATTTCCTGGCTTCCTGGTCCACCGCTCTCTTCTCTATGTCACTAGGTGGCAGTTTCATTGCTGGTCCCCTTTATTCTTTACTGTCTCCTTAACTTTACCCTTTAACGCTGCAACCCCTTCTAAGAATCTCCCCCTGCTCCCATTTAAATAACTTTCTTAGGGTAGAGAAATGAACAAAAGAGTCAATGAGTACAAGTTTTTGAAGAACAATTTGGCATTTCTATTAAAATTTTTGTACTTAGGAATTTATCTTACAGAATGGATATATATAATGAATTAATAGATGTTACATATATGTACACACATATATATGTTCAATATACTATTGCTTGTCACAGTGAAATATGAGAAATAATCTTTATGTATACTAATAGGAATTTGATTAAGTATGGTAGCTAGGCAGATAGTGTTATTTGTTCACGACTCTTCCTTTCCTGTGCTTCCCTTGGTTTCACTGTGGGCATAATATATGTCTCCATCCCACTGACCTTGGGCTTGATCATATGACTTGCTTTAGCCAGCAGTTTTTGAGCAGATATAACATATGCTGCTTCCAAGCAAAAGCTTTGAGTGGGCATGGAACATTTGGTTTGCCCTCCTGAACTCCTGCCTTCACCATAAGAAAAGTTATTCTAGGCAGCTGCAGTCTCTTAATCTGGATCTCAGATTGCAAGACACTGGAGCAGACTTGAACTTGACCCAGTAAGGACAGTTGCTTCTTCCAACCTTCAGAATTTTTTTTTTCTTTCACAAGGAGTTTACTATTGCCTGGGCTATGTGAAATAAGCAGACTGTTACAAAATCACAATTACTTTCATTTCTGATAAATTCCAAGGACTGCTGGCATTTAAGATTGAAGAGGTCCAAGTTACTTAGCTTCTGTGGTTCCAGAGAATTACATGACAATTGCACCATAAATTGTGAGACAACCAAAAATGCCCCCACAGATTTCCAAATATCCTTGAGGGGGCCAAACTATGCTGGTTAATGTCACTGATATGAAGCAAAAATGCATACTTACATATAAACATATATATATATATATATACACACACACACACACACACACACACACATATATAATGACTTCCTTTAAAGATTTAGATTTTATAATCTAGCTCAATAAAAATGTGGATTTTCTGATCTCTGTGTTTCAATTATTTCTACACAAAGATACACAAGTGACCACAAGGAAGATTTATTAAAAAATTGCAACGGGAGAAAATAACAAGTTTTTAGATTGTGATGGCCTTGAATAACTTCTCAAAAGTGTAACCATTTCTAATCTGCTCAAATAAAAGCAGTTACTAAAATATACTGATGATCATTGCATGTGTTTGATAGTTGTCCATGCCACATTTTGAAAGGTATTGGCTGAAGCTATAAAAATTTTCACATTTATTGAGGTAGAGTCTTAAAAATAGGGTCTTTTTCTCCATTGAGACACTTTATTTGCACGTAGTATTACATCCCTAGAAAAGAATCCCAGGATTTTCCCTCTTGTGGGTTTTCATCTTCCTCCCTCATGTTCCCTAATGTCAGCTAAGGTCATCAGCACAATGAAGCCAAACTGACAGGACATGAGCAGATAATTCCTGCATTTTTCTAGATCTTTGAGTTGCACAGCAAGTCTGGAGCTGATCACTCCACACTTGGTTAACCTGCTTGTGGGTTTCACCTCAGTCTTCCCAACTTTGTGTGATCCTCTGTCCCCATGCTGCATATCATAGTTAAGAACCGGCTGGCGATGTCCCAGCCCAGGGCAGCCTGAGAAGAACCTGGCATTTGCCTCTTCTCACTGTGTTGTTAATATTCTTGAGAGAATCAGTCAGAACACTGGCTTACAGTATTTGTCCTTTTGTGTTTGGCTTATTTCAGGTAGCATCACATTTTCAAGGTTCATCCATATTGCAGCATGCATGAGAATTTCATTCCTTTTTATGAGTGTAATATTGCATTGCTGGAGAGACCACATTTTGTTCATGTTTTCATCTGTTGATGGGCATGTCAGTGGTTTCCACATTTTGACTTTTGTGAATAATGTTGCTGCATACAGTGGAGGCAGACGCATCTGTTTGAATCCCTCATTTCAATTATTTTTGGTATACAACTGGGAGTGGAATTGCTGTGTCATGTTGTAATTCTCAGCTTAACTTTTGAGGAACAGCTAAGCTGTTTTTCACAGGGGCTGCACTATTTAACAAGCTCATCAATGTCCTTCTAATTAATTCTTCTAAGAAGGACCAACACAGACGGTTTTGCTTTGTATTGAAGCCTATCAAGTTTTTTTATTATATCAATTTATGAGACAGGCTTTAGTCTTTCTAAATACAGTGTCTGTTAACTGCATCACTGCTTGGACTACAAACCAAATGTTGACACTTCCTCAGGAAGAACTGGTTTCATGCCTTGTACTTTTCATGTCCTATTTCATATTATTTAGACTATGTATATCACACCGTATATAAAAATTATGACTGAAATTTGTTTTGAAAATAGAAAAAAATTACTTATCACCATGAGTCCAGGATTATCTAAGGAGGTTAAAAGTACTATTCATGGGGCGGGCCGCGGTGGCTCAGCGGGCAAAGTGCTTGCCTGCTATGCCGGAGGACCTCGGTTCGATTCCCGGCCCCAGCCCATGTAACAAAAAACGGAAAAACAAAATACAATAAAACAAGAAAATGTTTAAAGATGTTTCCCTTTCTTCCTTCCTTCCTTCCTTCTATCCTTCCTTCCTTCTCTCTGTCTTTCCTTTAAAAAAAAAAAAAAAAAAAAAAAGTACTATTCATGAACTACCATTAAGATACATCTGTCTGTCTTGCTTTCAAGAGCTGTTTAAATATCTTTCCACATTCTTAATTGATGTAGTATTGATTTACATTTAAATGGGCAGAACATTAATTTTCTAAGAACTCTCTTGGCAATCAAACTGAAGAGAAAAATGCAGCTGTCCAGATTAGGCAATATTGCATTTCCAAATACAGTTTACCCCCTCCTTCTGACCCACTGCTCACTATGATTGATCAACAAACATAGTATTTTATGCTCTATTTTTCCATACCTATTCAACTGAGAAAATTACAGCACAGTGGTAGTCAAGAAGAGAGGAGAATTGAGGGTGGATGGAATGACTGACCACACCAAATGCCATCGTGGGTAAAAAGGGTAATGGATATGATAGGTAAAGTATTGTTGACTTAGAAAAGAGGTCCAGTGAAACTATAGGGTTGTGTTCATAATGCAGTGATTATAAAAAGTTTTCCAACTTCAGAAATTATCCACACAGTTATCCCTCCCTCTATCAGACCCATAAAATTTGGTTTCTGTTTTGCTAGAAGCCTGATTGGATCAAAACAATGGATTTTTGTTTAGTTTAGGGATTCAGTAAAACATGTATACTTTAAAGTAATAAAAATAAAAATGCTGAAAATTGATTTGAAAGGTCAAGAAAGAGATCAAGAAAAGAAATTTTACATCTCAAAGAAGTCTTTTCACAAATATTTAATACTCAACAGTACTTTATTTTTAGAATGAATTGATTATTTAAAGTTATACTTATGATCTAAAAGGATCTGCTTTTTCCCCTTTTTACTTTTCATGATATGTGAACACTGTAGACAGGAATCTCTTTAATCTTAAGAATATTTTATTTCCACACATATTCATAATTTGGAAACAATTTTATTTGCCTTTTCTAGGTTATTGTGAAGGAACTGCAGTGCCAGAATTTTTCACAAAGCAGATACACAAGTAGTCTTGAGTATATTTTTTTGGTTTGGGTTTTGAAGGGGCAAAGAATGGACTTAGAGGCTCAGAAGCAGAAATTTTGGTGAACATGAATATATGTGATCCAGTACTCACATTATAAAAGGAAATGTTTCCCATGTCCACATCCAGGAAAATGCCCACACAGGGGCATTTGGGTTTCACCCAGAGGACAGTTTTAGGAACAGTGCTAAAGAGAAACAGCTTTCATTTTTTAAATTCACAGTCCAGAATCAAAGTTCTGAAGATAGTTGAACCCTCCCTTTTAGATTAACAGGGTCTTTGCAGATGCCCGGAGTCCATTCTTTGCTTTCTCCCAGGTCTACCTCCTAATGATGGCAGCCAGACGTGATCTGAGAGGAGCCGGGACACACAAGACTTGACTAAATCAGCACGCTTTTGCCATGTCTGCTTGATACATGCACTTTGAATGTGCCTCAAGTCATCAAAAATGATGAGGAATTCATTGGCTATGTCAACATACATGGTCATACCCACTGGGGAAAGAATTTACAACTGGACAGAATACCTGTCACGGCCTTTGCTTCTATGCCAAGGACCTAATATCTATTTTTTCTCTTCACTTTATAGAACTTTTCCAAGAAAATCTTTCCTGATTCCCTAGCTAGGCCAAATTATCCAAATTTAGTTTGTAGCAGTACATGCATCTCACTGATAATAGTTATTTTTATTTTTCCTTTAGGTTGTGCCATTTTTTAAATTAAATCACATTTCCTTCCTTCTACATGTTAACTACATGTGGTCAGCAAAGGTGACTACATTTTCCTCATTTAATTATGCATTTCAGGACAGAATGTAGTTATCAGTCATTAGAACATTCCACAGTGCTATTGTCCTTAGCATTTAGGAGAAGTGCAGATATGTAGATGTCAAAATTTGGGTTATTCCCACCTTTACTGAGAGCCAATGTCAATTTCCCTGAGTTTTTAGTGAGGAAGGGAGCAGGGAGGGCAGGTTCCTTACCTTGGAGCTTCAGCGTTCTTAGGTTCATCTGGAGAATCCCCCTCATTTGGGGCTCCAGATCCTTGATCTTGGAAACCAGCCTCCCAAGGCTCGACTGGCCTTGATCTCATTCTCCTGAGGGATCTCCAAGCACTGGGGGCACAATATGATACCCTCATGTGGGTTTTTCGGCTGCAAATTGTTGCATTGGAAATGGCACTTGTATCCACATTTTAAGACTTTAGGTTTCTCAAAATAGGACACACAGATAAAACATCTGCTCACCATTAGAAATTGTTTAGCCATGGTCGCTGTCTTTCCCAAACATGGATTTTCCTCTGATCTCTGAAGGCTACACAGGTATCTCAGTGCTGGTTCAATCTGCAGACTTTTGAGTGAGAAATAAATGCACTGTTACAAGCCACTGAGGTTTCAAGATTATTTCTTATACCGTACTTTGAAGGAAATGAAACACAATACAAATATTCCACGAATTTCCATGCAGTCAATAAAAACAATGAGGCATATTAATTTCTGGCCATACTCTCACTTCATCAATACCCTTAAGGTACATATAGATATCCAGTTTTTTACTTAGCAGCTCTTTGCCCCTTTTTCTCATTCTTTTTTCATTGGTATGCTATTGGCAAATCAACAACAATAACAATAATAATAATAGAATACATATACATGCTACTGTGAACCAATCACTGTTATGAGTACTTTACAGATATCTTACACAACAAATCTTTACAACAACCCTAAAACTACTCCATTCTTTACTGGTGAATAATTGAAGCACAGAGTAATTAAATAATTGTCTAATTATCACAAAGCAAATAATGACAAAGTTAGGATTCTAACTCATAGTATCTGATTCCAGAGTCCATCTTCTTAACCACCTATTTTATATCACCATAAACAAAGCCTTTTGGCATTATCCCTAGCACTTCTGAACACTGTTTTCATTTTGACCTCTTGAAGGTGAATCTCTAGGAGATGTGATGGTTGCCCAAAAGATCTATTTACTCCTATGGTCTTAGCGTAATTATAAATATTGCCCACTTTATCTTTCAAAGGTGTGCTGATATGGACAATTAATTACATGGCCACCCAAATCATGAAGTCCTAACCCCAGGATAATTAAACATACTTTTTTGGATCCCCACAATTAACACTGTGAATCCTCCTGTTCATTTCATTTCTCTTATGTTTAAAATCTATCTCTAAACTTTTAAAGTTATTTCAGGACACATATTCCAAACATTATAACATGATACTTTGTTAATAAATATGTGCTAAATAAAGTTAAGAACTAAATGAAAACCCCATACTGTTACAGCAGTGATCAAAAGCCGCATTGATAAATCCAGGGCAGTTGCATCTCCTGTTGACCACAGCAGGCTATCTCTAAGGCTCCGTGATTTCTGTCACTTTTGGAAGTCCTTAGGTACCCACAAGCTTGAAATCTAATCACTGGAGTTTGTGCTTTGGCTTAAGCCTTAATCATTTTCACAGGACTGTACTCTTTTAAACTAAAATCCATGGTTTAACTTAGGGTTCACTGTGTGTAATGTAGTATCATGGATTTTTTAAAAATTCTATTTATCATATATATCATATACACAATCTAACATTTCCCCTTTTAATCAAATTCAGATATATGTATTTCAGTGCTGGTAATTGTGTATACAATGTTGTGAAACCATCAACTCCATCCATTGCCAAAACATTCTCCAAATAGGAACCATGTGCATTTAAGCCTTAACTTCCCTTCCCTATCCCACTGTCCCCTGTCCCCTGGTAACCTATATTCTGACTCTATGAATTTGCTTATTCCAATTTATTGTTTCAAAGCAGTGAGATCATACAATGTTTGTCCTTTTGTGTCTGGCTTATTTCACTCAGCATGAAGTTTTCAAGGGTCATCCATGCTGCCTTATGTATCAGGACTCCATTCTCTTTTACAGGTGAATAATATTCCATTGTGTGTATATCCCACATTTTATCTATTCATTCATTTGTTGATGGACACTTGGGTTGCTTCCATCTTTTACAATTGTGAATATACTGCTATGAATATTGGTGTGCAAATATCTGTTCAAAGTCTTTGCTTTCAATTATTTTGGGTATATACCTAGTAGTGGGATTGATGGGTCATATGGTAATTCTATACTTAGTTTTCTGAGGAACCACCAAACTGTCTTTCACAGTAGCTACACTGCTTTACATTGCCACCCAGCAATGAATGAGTGTTCCTATTTCTCCGTATCCTTTCCAAAACGTATTTTCTATTTTTTAATAGTACCCATTTTAATGGGTGTGAAATGGAATATCATTGTGATTTTGGTTCATATTTCCCTGATGTTTACTGATGTTGGACATCATTTTATGTGCTTTCTGGCCATTAGTGTATCTTCACTAGAGAGATGTTTGTTCAAGTCTTTTGCCCATTTTTACATTGGGCTGTTCATCTTTTTGTTAAATTGAAAGTTTTCTTTATATATACTGGATATTAATTCTTTATTGGATATGTGATTTCAAAATATCTTCTTCGTTCTGTAGGTTGTTATTTACTTTCATGATAAAGGAACAAAAGGAACAAAAGTTTTTGTCTTTTTTTAAAACTTTAATGAGGTCCCATGTATCTATTTTTTTTCTTTTGCTACTTATGCTTTCAGTATAAAGTCTAAGAAACCATAGCCTAACACAAGGTCCAGAAGATGCTTCACTAAGTTTTCTCTTAGGAGTTTGAGTGTTCTAACTCTTCTATTAAGGTCTTTGATCCATTTTGAGTTGAGTTTTGTATATGGTGTGAAGTTGGGGTCCTCCTTCTTTTTTTTACAAATGAAGACCCAGTTTTCCCAGCACTGTTTATTGAAAGGACTATTCTTTCCCAATTGAGTGGTCTTTGCCACCTTGCCAAAAATCAGTTGGCTGTATATGTGAGGATAGATTTCTTGATTCTGTTTCTTTGGTCTATATGTCTGTCGTTGCACCAGTAACATGCTATTGTGATTATTGTGGCTTTGTAATAGGTTTTAAGATTGTTATGTATTAGTCCTCCAACTTCACTCTTCTTTTTCAAGATGGCTTTAGCTATGTGGAGCCCCTTACACTTCCATGTAAATTTGATTATTGAATTTCCCATTTCTGCAAAGAAGGTTGTTGAAATTTTGATTGGGATGGCATTAAATCTATATGTTGCTTTGGGTAGTATTGCTATCTTAATGATATTTACTCATCCAATTCATGAACATAGAATATCCTTCCATTTATTTAGGTCTTCTTTTACATTTTTAAGGAATGTTTTGTAGTTTCTTTGTAACAGTCCTTTACATTCTTGGTTAGATTTAGTCCTAGATATTTGACTCTTCTAGTTGCTATTATGAATTGAATTTCTTTCTTGATCTCTTACTCCAATTGTCCATTGCTTGTGTATAGAAACACTACTGAACTTGGGTGTTGATCTTGTGCCACACCACTTTACTAAATTCAATCCCTTCTGTTCTTGTTGCTGATGTCTTGTCAAGCCTTACAGTGAAGTCTAACTTATGTATTACACTATGGATAACCAGAGTTAAGTGGGGTCAAATAAAAAGTCTTTGGAAGGTGTGTACAAGAGTGGAGTCTTTCTCTTTGTGTAGTTTGAGATGCTAGGCAGCTCAAGTAGAGCAAATATGCTCCTCCACCTTCCCCCAACTGAGGATATGTATGTCCAGAGACACATTGGTTATTTGCAACAACATGTCCTATACCTCAGTGAGAAATGGGAGAAAAGTGTGTACCCTCCTTGCCACATTCCTTGATGGTGGGTGAAGATAGAGGGAGATCAGCTCAGTTTTAATTGAACATTTGTTGTCAACTTAAGTAATGTAGCCTGAAGTTTGTATCACCTAATAAGAGTTCGTTCCAGAGTTTAATGTGGACATAAATCAGCTGGGGATCTTGTTTAACAAGACATTCTGACTCAGTTGATCTGGGATGGGGAAGGTGGATGAGAGTGTGCATTTCTACAAGATCCCAGAATGCTAATGTTGTTGGTGCTTGGACCACACTCTGAGAAGCAACATTCTAGAGAAAGTTTACAGAAATATGACATCAGTGGGCCATATAGAAAGACCACAGAATGACTTCTTTACAAAGAAACATGAAGACAGTCTTAAATTTGGCAACCTCGCAAAAGCTGAGTGTGATGGTTAGATCCATCTCTCAACTTGGCCAGGGTATGGTGTCCAGTTGTTTGGTCAAGAACGCATTGACCTGATTCTTACTGTGAGGCTATTTCATGGTTTAAAATCATCAATAAGGTCATGCACCTATGGCTGATTATATCTACAATCAACTGAGGTGACTGCCTTCAAAAATGAGAGAAATATCCCCCAATCAGTTGAAGGCTTTAAAAGGAGAAGTAGTGATTTCAGCAGTCAGAAGGGAGAATTTCCATCTCTGCTTAGCCAGTCAGCTACTCCTGTGAAAAACCTTTACCGGAGTTCCCAGCTTGCAGCCTGCCATACTTTGGACTTGCTCACCTCCCACAATCATGTGAGCCAACTGCTATAAAAAATCTCATACTATTTACATAATATATATCTCTCTTTAGTTTGTTTACCTACATAACCCTGACTTGAACGGGGAATTGTTCAGAGAAAACACACAGAGCTGAAGAACTCATACACTTGGAGGTGAAACAAGGAATTTTCTGCCTTACTAAATGTGGAAAGAGGCTTGTAGCAGAATCTTTCAGTTATTCCCCATTGTTTATTTATTCCTTCTCCTTTAGAATAACAGAATTATCAAAACTTTAACTGAGCACATCTAAAGACTGTTTCCTACTCCCACTTGGCATTTAGATGTGATTATATGATTAAGTTTTCACCATGTGAGTGGCATGTGAGTAGAAGAAACATTCCACTAGCTTAAAAGGAAATTGTTTTCCTTTCAATTATTTTCTTTGCCTTTTTTTTTTTTTTTTTTGGTTAGAACATAGACCCAGTCTTGATATCCCAGATGCAACCATTCAAACAAGAATCACACCTTGGGAATGACAAAGAACTTGGACGGAAGGATCTGGGTCTGGATAACCTTATTGAACAGAGATACCACCCATCCTAGATTGCCAGGGACAGAGTGACACCAAAATCCAAGCTTTTAGCCATGAAAATGCTTTTCCTGTTAGACTTGTGTTTAAAGATGTTTCTTCTTTCATATTCTCTGTATAAGCTTCTTAGTCAACTTCCTCTTTCCCCTAATATATTTTTTCCTCTCTATATCACTACCATTCTAAGCCATGATGCATTGGCCACTGTGCCCAAACTTAAAGCCAAGGTTGTCCTCCTAGCATAGAAAGAAGTAGAGAACACAGACAACCAATTGAACAATAAAAGGGAGCACAGATATATACCATCTTAATATATAGTCTTTCTCATTTAAGTACTTGCTTTATAGTTGTTTTTAAGAATAAAGGAATTCCTTTGGAGATAACTAAGCATAGGGTGTAAATAATGTACCTTGGGGGTTGAGGTCTCATGATGACTGCCTTCATCTCTGGGTGGCACGTAACTTGAATTTTCCTTTCTGAATGTACATGAAAATGTTAACCTACAGAACAGAGAATTAAGTTCTTCCTTGAGTTTAAGGCTCTGTTTCCCTTTTACTTTGAAAATCACACACACACACGCACACTGCATGCATACACACAAACACAACCAATAATACGAGAGTTGGCCTATGCAGCTGTGTTTCTATTATGTGTTTCCATCCCCCTGGACATACTGGATTGAACCAAAGTGAACATGGTTCAATCTTGGCCAGTCAAATTCTCTCTCTGCAGCAGTCAGCTCAGGGAGCAAGAGAAAGCACTAGCCTGCAGAAAAAATGAAAAATGAATTGGATTTATGAAGGGAAGCAAAATTAAGAGCCAAAGCTATTCCACAGTGATGGGAAGAGGACTTATTTTGAGTTTTCATGGCTTTCCAGTTCCTGGTTCCAATCTATTATGAGACCTTGGCCCTCAAACCTTCTAAATTTCAAGTTGTCTCAATTAGACTTTTTCTATTCTTATTACTATCATCTACCAATTTTGTGGTGTTCCTCCCTCATTCAGTGATGAATTCAATATCTGGTTCTCTATCTCTATTTAATTATCATTCTTGGAAACATCAACATCTACACACATGGTCTATCTAACTAAAACCTTGGATTCTCAGTTGTTGATGTCTTTCACTTGAACAGTCTTGTATTTTAGCCATCTCAGTCAACTACTCATATCTGCATATTTTAGATTTAGCCCTTACCAATGATTGCACGACCTATGAAATCTTAATTTTGAACATCCCACTTCCTATCAGCATCTATCCTTTCAGCTAAATTAATTTAGTACTCTCACACCAAGTCTCTGACACCATTGAGATTTATTATCCATTGAAATGATTTCTCATTATCTATTATTTAATTTACAAACTTCCTTCTCACTTACCAAGAACAAATTTTGCAATCCAAAATCTTAACCATTTTCTTGT
This sequence comes from Tamandua tetradactyla, assembly GCF_023851605.1. Lineage (NCBI taxonomy): Eukaryota > Metazoa > Chordata > Mammalia > Pilosa > Myrmecophagidae > Tamandua > Tamandua tetradactyla. The sequence goes on from NC_135328.1 coordinate 44,033,053, forward strand.
AAACACCCTTAACTTTTTTGACCTCTTTTCTTCTGGTAAAATGCCTGCCTCTGAGTACATAAGTATTGTTGATGAATGTCACCCAACCATGTTGATTTGACTAATAAACATAATAAAATAATCAAATATTCAATATTTTCAGATAATCCAATAACATTACCTACTATTTCATTTTCCCAATGCCAGCATGACTATTTCACATTCTCTCTTTCAATAATTTTCTAAAACACCCATACTCCCACGGCTCTCAGTTGCATTCTCTTTAACTATACATTATTTTCCACCCCAAATCTACTAACCCACCTACATCTGTATCCTTATATGCTGATTTCCATTTTATTACTGTGGAAGAAGTGGCTCAGTTTCAACAAAAAATAATCCCCTTAATGTATGTTCCTTGCAATGATTTTCTTTCTGTCTTGATTCATTAATTTTTTCATTCTTTCTTGGATTACTTCCATCAGCATACAAACATGCTTTAATTTTATTGGTCTTAAAAAATATTAAAGGAAACCCTCACTTGATTCTATCCTCTCCACCAATTATACATCACTTTTTCTCTACCTTGTCAGCAAAACTGCACTTAAGAAGGGTCTATTGTGAACATAATTAACAGCACTGGATTATATATGTGAATGTGGTTAATAATGAGAAATTCTAGGTCGTATATATGTTACCAAAACAAAAAAAAAATAGCACTATACAATACAAGCAGTGAACCCTATTGTAAACCATGGACTAAAATTAATAGTACAATAAGAAAAATGATCTTTCATGAATTGTAACAAATGGACCACAACAATATAAGGTATATATGGGAACTTTGTACATTATGCATGATCTTTCTACAAACCTACAACTTCTCTAATATTTTTAATTAATTAACAAATAAAAATAATTTTCCAAAGAGAGTCTATAACCACAGTCTTTACTTTCTCTTTCTATTACACCCTAAAATTATTTTAATTGGAATTTTGCCCCTAAAATTTCACTTAAATGCTCTCATCAAAGTTTCCAATAATCTACATCTTGCCAAATCCAATACTCAATTCCCCATTCTCATTAATGGCCTCTCAATTACATTTCTGACTATGACCACTCCTACATTCTGAATGCTTGTGACATGCCAAACTTAGCCTACTTTCTCTTACCAATGGCTGCTTCTCAGTTTCCTTTGCTATCTCTCTCCTAGACCTTTAAATGTTGGAGGACCCACCCATCTCAGATCTCTGCTCATAGTTCACTACTCTTTTTTATACTATCATAGTAGGTGATTTTATCCAATTTATGGCTCCAAATATCATAAATATTTTGTTGCCCCTGACAATTCTATCTCCAAAAACGTCCTCCGTCTGAACCTCAAGACCTAAAAATCCAACTGCCTATTTTGAAACAGTTTCACATGGATATCTAATATCTAAAATTAATATGACCAAAACAGAGCTATTGGTTATTGTCCATCCCCACCCCACCTCCATTCATTTGCCTTCTACCCATGCTTTTTCCCCATCTAAATAAATGACATAATGATTCTCTTTTTCCATACATACTATACCTAATCCATCAGTATGTCTAGTCAGGTCTACTATCATACATCTCACATCTGACTGCATGCTCTTGGTATTAGAGATACAGTGTCAAGTCCTCTACTCTCAACTATCAATGACCCACACTACATTTTGTGAGTTGAGTTGCTTTAAGTATTTCAATTGTTTTCTATGATTGTGAGTTGAGATGTCATTGCACTGATGAGGAAGCTGTAAAATCTTAGAATTTTAAGAGAGGCTGAGGCTATTTTATGCCTTAGTCTGTGGGAAGCTGCTTATGGCACCGGCAGTGTACTGGCCATCCTGGTGTCTGACGCCATCTACTGACCACCTTGTGGTCCAACACCATCTTGGATACTAACTCAAGTTAAGTTTTTATCTTAGGCTAAGTTTTTATCTCCAGTTAAGTTTCTATTTTCTCATGTCTGCTCTGCTCTGCCCAGAAATCTGCTGACTAGCCTCAGCTGATCCGCCTTTGCTATCTTAGTTCCTGCGGATTGGCCTAGCCTCAGTGCAATGCCCATCACCTGCTAATGCCTGATACAAGGCACTTCCCCTGTCCCGCTAGATAAAAACCCTGGATTTGCCCCCAGTAAATCGAGACTTGATCAGAATCCTGTCTTGTCTCCATTCTCTGTGTCTTTTGTCCCATTTGTTCTCACTCCCTCCCTCAGGTCCAGGTTCGTCTGTCCCGCGGGTCGGGTCATTAGTCAAAACTCACTCCTCTATGTAATGGTTTTGGAATTCACTTTGACATCTCTCCAGAATAAATTATATGCTACAACATCACTGAAATATTCAAAATTCTGCAATCCATATTGTAATATGTAATCATTTTTAAGTAGTCCTCTGCATCCTAGATGATACATCTGAAAGATAAGAGGTTTAAGTTTGTTGGTTTTAAAATATTTGTTCAGATACAATGTTCTGAGGATTCTATGATGATCAACAGGGACCTTAACCATTTATTTCTCAACTCACATCTTCCCAAATCCATCCAAGAGAGACCCAATAGAGAAGAGTATTCCATGGGAATATGAGCCGAATCAGTTATTAAGTGTGTAACCCATGAGCTTGAGGCATTCTCAGGTTGGTTATCAACTCTTTTAATTCCGAAATTGTGCCACCATTCTCTGTTTGCCTGGGAACCAGGCTGTAAGTTTTCTGAGACGCAGAGTTTCATACCAAGCCTCCTCAGAGCACTCTTAACCTCCTGATTCCTCAGACTGTAGATTAGTGGGTTTAGCATAGGGGTAACTACTGTGTAGAAGATGGCAGCCTGACGATCCTGGTCTGGGTCATAGTTGGAGAATGGCTGGAATGTACATGCAGATCACGGATCCATACAGTAGTAAGACAAAATGTGAGAACTATGGGTGGACAGGGCTTTGCGCAAGGCACCAACTGAGTGCATGTGGGCTAAAGCAACACTAATGTGGGCATAGGAACCCAACATGAAGAAGAAGGGGCTGACTACCACAGCTACACCCTCAGTGAATATTAGCATATCACTGACCATTGGTCAGGTGAAAGAAAGCGGCAGCAGGGGTGTGATGTCACAGAAGTGGGTGACCTGGTTGCCACAGAAGGGTAAGTGGGTAACAAGCACAGTATAAAGGAGGCTGTTGAGACTGACAACCACCCATGAGGTCAAGGTTATGTGCAGATAGAGGCAGTGGCTGACAATGGCAGAGTATCTTAAGAGATCACAGATGGCAACACAGCAGTCACCACCCATAGCAGCCAGCAAATGACCTTCCATGCTGCCTATAGTCATAATGAAGAACAGTTGAACCATGCTGTGGTCAAAGGACATTATTTGAGTCACAGACAGTGTGTGCATCAACATCTGGGGAACAGTGATGGTCATCAAAAATATATCAATAAAGGAAACCTGGATAAGCAGGAAATACATGGGAGTCTGAAGCTTAGGTTCTGAGCAGGCAACAATTACTAATAGGGAATTGCCCATAACTGCCACCATGTACATGGCAAGGACAATCCCACAAATAACTGCCTGGATCTCCAGCCGGTTGGACAGAAGTGAATAAGATAAACTCAGTCACTTCTGTCTTATTGCTACTGGCTATCCAACACAGTATGCATCACCTGCAAAGAGGAAGTATTAGAATCAAATGAGACTACAATTTATTCCAGGGGTAGTTTATAGGAGACATCCTTGCATGGATGCTCTAGTCTCTAAAATAAGCTTTTTTTTCTCAAACAAATTTTCTTTTCCATACCATCCATCCATCTATCCATCCACCCAATTTTTCATTCATTCCAGGTTCTTGTATTAAGTACTTAAAATCTCTCAACTTGATAGATACTACACACAGAAGGATAAATCCCTGCTTTTATGAAATTCACTGTATAATGAGAAGGGCATCACTAAACAGAGAATTTCTGTGGTACTTTCTATGTGCTAGAGAGCATGTTAAATATCTTAGATTTGATCCTTGCCACAATACAATGTAGCAAAAACAAACTGTTTTTACATATGAAAATAAGAAAGCATCGACTTTCTATTGTGCTGAGGCGGGGTGGGCTGGGGTGCAGGGCCCGAGAGGGTCCTGGGCTGGTGAGATGGCGGTTAGAAGATGCGGGCTCAGTCAGTCACTGCAGGAAGGCCCTGCACCTGCAGCCCAGTCCCTGGTCCTCATAGTTGGCCCATGAACACTGCTGACCCAAAATTTCTAACTCAGGTCTCCAGGTGCTCTGCACATGGGAATTCTCATGCTTAGACAGTCTTTAGAGGGCTAGGACAATAAGAGAAATCAGAGAGAGAAAGGAGGAAAGCACGATCAGGTATAAACTATCCTTTCAAAGGGGAGGCCTTTAACCTTTGAAATACATGACAAATCCTTTCTTTGGCAGTTTAAGAACAAGGAGAAAATTGAAGCAGCAGGTTCATGAACACACCGCTCCTCAGAAAGAGCCTAGGTTTGATGTTTTGTGCAAATCATAAAGCAACTGAAGCAGAAATAATGTCTCAAGGTACTATTTCATGTACTCACATTATTATTCATTTAAGAGTTATTTGTTGAGATTTTGCTTTGTGCAGACTAAAAACTGTGCTGTGGTGGGTCGTAGGGAGAGAGTGGGGACACTGATTTGCCTTCAAAGAATTTACCTTGGGGCAGAAGGGGTGGTGAAGTTATCCCAAATATATGGCCCCCATTGACCCTTTGCACCTTTCACATAGGTAAAAATCTCCCTAATGCTGTCAGCCAGCCATGGTTGCACTTTCTGAACCTGTATTGTTGCTAAAAGTGAGCTCATCAGCCTGATGTGCACTGAAGCCACTTTTAGACACTAAGTATTGATTGCTTAGTTGACTCCTAAGGAGACTGGAGGAAACCTTAGATCAGTTACATGAACAAAATAGAGTCTGGGCTTTTCTAGCATCTGGAGAAGGCCAACAAAAGGGGAGGTGACAGATTGTGGGAGAGGCTGTGGGCTAATGAATCTGGGGGAGCGCAGGCCTAAGGGGGAAGGTTAAGCAGAGCATGCTGTGCTGCTGAAAATGCTTGGTCTTAAATAGAGGCTTAGAATGTTCAGTGTGGCTAGAACCCACCAGGACCGGCAAAGGCAAGAACTGCAGAGTCATAGGAAATGCACTTTTCTTGCAGTGAAGAAAGCTTTTTCTGAATAAACATGAGGAGGTGGGAGTTCAAGCAAAAGAAATGAAAACTTTTCCAAACTGGTAAGAGAGGGGCCTCCTCAGTGCTAAGGGGGGTTGGTAATTGGAGGTTTCACCTGCCCTTTCAGTTTGTGTCTGAATCCAATCCTAAAGGCTCCTTCAATGAGCTCATAAGAAACACTCCTCAGAGTACCTCCCATCAGATTCAGTTTAGCCTAATGATCTTATTACTGCTTTTTTGTTGTTGTTCTAACAACTTTTCTGTTCAGCAAAATACATTTGTCCCATTTTTCTTAAATAATCCCAGCAATGCTTTGCCCTAGTCTCCCGACATCCACTTTTTGGCACACCAGAGTGTATTCCTTATTAATACTGTTGGAGACAGAAATCTAATACAGCCTCATATTTCCATCCTTTGGTGATTGATCCTTCTATGGTCTCCTACCCTTTACTGCATGAGAAACTTATGAGTGGATGGGATGTCACTACCGTGAGTAGGTGTCTACTCGGTTGACATGGAGTTCATCAATATGGAGACTGTCTGGGGTAGGCTTAACCTGATCAGGCAAGCCTGGAAAGGGGACTGGATCCTTCGTAAAGTCACAGCTTGGAGGTATGAGAGGTCATATAGAGAGAGCCAAGTGGCAAGTCTCTGAGAGTGGCCTCTAGGGGCTGAAAGCAGAATTTGGTCAACAAGTAGCAACACAAGGAAGATGTCAGTTGTCTAACCACCAAGAAATGTGTCTACCAACAGCCTGAGAAGATGTGGGGGCTTCCCTACTAAAGACTCCAGTTAGCTCTCAGCCAGCCAACTCTTTGATCTGCTTTGTGAGACCCTGAGCAGAGGACGTGACCACTCTGCTCAGACTTCTGACCTGCAGAAACCCTGAGGTAATCAGTTTGTGTTGTTTGAAATGTGGGGGTAATTTCTCACCCAGCAATCAAAAACTAACTCCAGCACTAAGGACTCAGTGGGGATGCGAAGAGTGGGTCTCGAAGGTGAACACTGGGATGATGCCAGGTTGGTGCCAGCAGGGATTCCTCGTGTCCATCTTCTTCTGTTTGATGTCTGGCTGCCTTGGCTAGCCCCTCTAGGATCTTTGAACTCCCACTGAGTTGTGGTTAATGTTAAATCTGTTTTTCGAGCTAAAATCTTCTCTGGCCCGCTGGTATGGAATTTTCTGGCCGCAGGTAAAAGAATTCTCTACTATTTCTCTCCAATTCTTCTGGTGCTGTTATGAAAAATAATCAGGCAGTCAAGTCTGGGGAAACACATCTGCGAATGATGGCTTCTCACTTGATGCTTTCTGATTTTTTGTCCTAGGTCTTGTTTCTTTCTGAAAGAAAGGGATGCACTCTAATAACCCCAAATTTACTTAGCCCCTGCGGGGATGTTTTGGTCAAGTTAAATTGAATTATCTCAAGGAGAAATGTTAACAGGCCCCAAATTAAAATTATTTGCTAAATGAGATATTTTGACAAATAGCTCCTAGTTTAGCAAAATGAAAAAAAAGCTTGTGCTTCCACTGGCTGCTTTAGTTTTCTCCCCTCAACTGTGCTGGCTGCTTTTCTCTGTTTCTGGCAGTGCTGCTAAAAACCCTTTCTGCCTTCTCTCCTCCCCTCCTCAATCTCAACCTCCTGCTCACCCCACCCCCAATTCTTTAAATAGCCCATCGGACCCAGCCTCAATATCCTCCCTGACCTCAAAAACAAATCTAAGGGAACTGAAACTAAGAACAGCACAGAATCATAGATGCTCAGTACTGCTTTGTTTCTTAGGTCCACAGCATTAGAGAGAAGAGACTACAGCAGGAGTAATCCTGGGGAGGCCTGCTTCTTTGCTGTAAGGAGAGGACACTGGATTGCTGAACTGTGCAAACCTCCCTTTAAGTGTGTATGTAACGGAACCACCTGAAATGGTGGTGGAAATGGAGCACATGTAACAAAAACAAAAGAATTGAAGGTGCAGCGAAATAGAAGTGTGCAGATTTCCACCTCCAGTTTAATAACAAGCTTATAGGAACACTAAATAAGAGATAACAAAATAGAGGTGGTAGGCTGTCAGTTTTAAAAATTATGAACTAAAAAAAAAAAAAATTAGCGGGGGGGGGGGGTTGAAACAGAGGCCAAACCAAATGTGACAACCATGTTAGCTAAAAATGGAATAAATAAATAAAAGATCAGGATCCAAAATCCTGAAATCCCTGGAAGAATATTGAGAAATAACCAATGCAATTAAAGAATTAGCAAAAGGGCAAACAGTCAAACCCGTGCAAAACCTCTCTAAATGCCCTACGTAGCCAGCAAGTGGAACAATCATGGTAAAGGAATACTCTGATAGGAAATTCATTAAACTGGGAATAACCTCCTGTAATAGCCAAGAATTAGACATTTTGGCCTGTATGTGCCTAAAATTTCCACACATGCTAAGGAAACCGCCTTATGATTACATTAAAAGAATGAGCACAAAGGAGGGCAAAGGCATTAGGAATCCCTGTCAACTACTCTACTTTGATAACTAGGATGCAAAATTGTGAGTTAGTCCTGGCTTTAATCCAACTCAGTGCCCTATAGCAGTGGGAAGATGCCACTATACTGCGGGCTAACATGCCCCTGAAGGTTTTGACAAAAGTGTGAAAACAAAATACCATCATGCACATCAAAATACATACAAAATTATATATTTTATCTGGGGGGGCAGTATAATATCTGGTGTCCAGGTTAGCCTGTCAAGGGGCAGGGTCATGCCACGTAGGAGGAAAGGCTCAGGGATGGAACTTGCCTGGGGCTGGGAGGCCCTGGGTCACTTGTGGGAGGGAAGTGGCTGCCTGGACTGGCCTAGTCTCCCTGGGGATGGCTAAGCCACCTGACCAGCTGGACACAGGCAGGGTGACCCTAAGGCCAACAGGCATCAAGGCCACTTAGAAGCAGCCCCTTGACCACTTGATCCCCTTCTTCTTCCTGCAAAGAAGGGTGGAGTGGGCTCTCTTCTTCATTTTCTTCACCATGCGGAAGGTCTGATTCATTAGAAGTAAATGATAATTTCCTGAAGGATCCATGGCATAGAAGACATTACCATCATCAGGAATGTTCAGCCCTGGTGGGGACAGAGAGAGGCACAGTCAGCTGTGCTTACAGGGTTTCCCAAACCACTCCACTCCTTGTGCAGCATGCAAAGTCACACTTTCCCAGGGACATGAGTCTCCCAATTAGCTCCAGAACCACCAAAGAGCCCTTGGACTGATGCCTGCCCAAAGGCAAAACTCAAGAAGCACTGACCCAACAAATCTTGTAATCACGTGACTCCGACTGCACCCCTGGGAACCTCAGCCTAGAGCTAACAGAAGGTCCTCCCACCAGCACACCTTATGGCCAAGTGCTTGATGCCTTCACTGATGGGGAGATAGGTGCTATAAGAAGCATTCTCGAAGGCAGATGTCCCTGAATACTGCACTCTTGGGGAAAAGGTAACTGAGTCCCAAGGCAGGGCAGGCCAAGTACAGGGGGCCAGGAGGTCCTCTACGCCCTGAAGTCCCTCAAGTGAGCATTGACTTCTGCTCTGATCCTCTTTGCCACCTGACTGCTCCGGCCTAGAGAGTGCTGTACCATAATGCTCGTCAGACTTCCTGCTCCTGCCTCTGTGGTCTGCCTACTTCTGTGGGAACTCAGATTTCCTTTTCTGAAAGACACAGTCCCACTTACTCTGCTCATCTCAACAAAATGCTGATGGAAGATTAGGTAGGATATAGGAAACAATGTTCTAGGAGTCAGAACTGATTCCCTGGGCTAATGGGTGAGAAGGCATGAGCAGCTCACCAATAATAAAAATAATAATTGATAAAGTTACACTTACAGCATATGGAGAGGCTCTATGCTCTCAAATGGAGTATTTTTCTCTCCCACTGGGGACAAGAAACAGACAACAGCACATGAGTAGCTGATCTATGGGCTCAGACCCCAGGCTGCCTGGCTCCATGTCACTGCTGGGAATATTGAATTGGGTCCCTGGAGCCTCCAAAGAGGATCAAGAGGCTTTTGTTTTGCCTTGGCATCATAAAACATGGACTTCAATATTTGCTATTGGTGTCCACAGACCTATAATTGTTTGGGATGCACAACTCAGCCCATCCTGGCTAGAGGGTGCCCTGCCCCCAGAGATCCTGGGGCAAGAAGAGAGACCTTTGTCTTGCATCTCAATCCCACAGCCCTGCACTAGGGCTCCAGTGCTTGGGCCACACCCAGGGATGACACATGGAGAGGAGATGCCAGTCACAGGGGGAGAGACTTCAGACCCCAAGGACTCCGAAATTCTGAACACCTCCTTTTGGGAGGTTGTCTTGGGCAGATACCCCAGGTGGCGGGGGCTAGGAGGAGAGTGCTGAGGCTGCCCCGTCACAGAGAAACTCCTGGACCAGCTCCCTGACTTACTTCAATCTGGTGAAATGATTTTCACCAGCTTGTAGCCCTTTACTGCCTCCAGATCCAGGTGGTCTTCATCCAGGGCTTTAAGGATCACAGCCAGAGCCCTGTCATAGCAGTTGATCTGGGCATGTCAGGGGACAGGCCATCAGGACATGGGTTCTGGAGCTGGTTCCCAAGAGGGCAGTGGCAGGGGCCCTGCTGGAGCTGTCTCAGCAGGGAGCACAGGGCCCAAAGACCCCAGTTGGGTCTGGGTGTAGAGTGGCCCCACTGCCCTCTGCTGCTCCCCTCATAGACCTCCATGGAAGGAGGGCCCTTTCCAATCATTCCATCCCATTTCCTACTAGAAAGGCATGTCTCCCTTACAGGTCATGGCCCTAGGGCTGAGCCCCTTACCTCTGATCCTAGGCCTGCTGAGCTGATGGCTTCCAGAGGTCACCCTATAACCCAAGATGTTGGGGACAGATGTGGCCACTCGGGGCCAGCTCCTCCCACCACTCCTTGGGCATCCCTTTTCTCCCTGAGACCTGTCCTCTTGAACAGGCCACTCAAGGATGACAGAATTAGTGACTCTGAGAACAGACATGTAGTCTAAGCCTGATGGCAGCAAGGAAGAGTAGCTGGATGCCCAGAGGCCTACTGTGTGACAGGCATGTGGTGGTTGAGGGGACCCACTCCAGTGTCAAGACCTGATCTTGGGCATGGCTCAGATAAAGAGTCATACTGTGAAATCTTGATACACCCACCCAAACTCCAGTCCAAAACTGAACTGCAGAGCTGGGCCTATGTCTAATCCAGCACCTCAGGCAGTCTTTGTGCAGGTCAGGGATGAGGTGGCTCCAAGATCAGATCTATCCAGAATCTGCTTCTCTCATGGCCTCTTCCCTGCATCAGTCCCTACACTCCATTCCTGGGTAGTGGTGGCACCCCTTAACTGGCTTCCCTGCCTCTACCCTACACGCAGTTAGATGTGATTCAACCCCTGAGGCCTCCGTGACCTCAGTCATATCACCTGGCCCATGTGTCTTCACCTCTGACCACATGAGTGTCCTCCGTTGGGCCAGACCCATGTTGAACTTGGGGCTCTCCATGTGGTCCTTTCCCTCCGTTCTGCCAGGGGCTGCCTCAGTGAGGTTTTCCCAGGCTGGCCAACCTCAAAGTGGAAGCCTCACATCCATGTCCACTGTCCTCAACCCTGACTGACACCGAACACTTTTCTTTACTACTTGTGGATCTGCATGGATGTCAGTCTTTCAGAACCCACTAGGCTGGCAGTTCCAGGAGGGCAGGGCAAGAACATGTCAATCATTCTGCATTCCTGTCTCTCCAGCGACGGGCCCCCAGGGTCAGCCAACCATCCAGCTCACCACGATGCTCTTAGACATGTGGCCATGGTCCCCATCTAGGCTGACGGGGATGATGTAGGATTTGCCCAACTGCTTGGTATGGAAGGACAGGAGGCCCGAGGCTCTGTGGGCACTCAGAGGGAACCTGGGCTGTGGGTGGTCTGAGGAGAAGGTCAAGTCACCAATCTGTGGGACGACGGTGAGAGCAGGGTCAACCCCAGAGCCTAGGGGACACTTTCATCTGATGACTAGCTTCAGGGGGTTTGAAAACCTGTTTCCAAGTCAGGACTCTTGACCCCTTTTGAGGGTGTGGAGAGGGGAGGGCTGGAACTGGAAAGGGGCCCAGAAGACAGACCTTCAGGGAGAAAAATCGGCAGTCACCTGTTTCTCCTGGCCATCAGGGTTTTTGGAGATGAGGCCCACACTCATTTCCAGGTCAGACTTGGAGGCATCGGTCTCACGTCCAGGGAGTGAGACAGCTGCGACTCCACTGCTGAGGTCACACCCAAGCTGGAGCCGGACACTGGGCAGAGAGGAACCCCTGTAGCAAGGTTCAGCGCTGAGTACCTGGGGCTGGATAGAAGGGCGCCTTAGTGGGGGCCAGTGCCAGGGATCCATCTACTCCCTCCTGTGCCTATTGTCCTCATCACTGAGGCCAACCTGCTAAGGTCTCCTGCAGGGCACAGAAGCCTTGAACCCCAGGCACCAGAGAGATCACTCAGCATCTCCTATTTCCATCATGGGACACCCAGGCCCAGAACGATGGGGGCATGGTGCTGTCACAGGGTTGATCAGGAGAGGAGTAGGGTCCCCAATGCTAAAGAGTAGACACCCTGAGGTGATGCTGAGTCCAACAAGACACTAAGCCCCGAGGCAGCTGTACCTGCCAGCCTGGAAAGGGAACTCTTTCTGTGCTCAGATGCTTGACAACTTCTGGGAGGTTTGGGGCATCAAGTGTGTTGTTGGCCGACAGGGCCAGGGGCGTCCACTCACAAGACAGATGGAAGCTACAGGGCAGAGGGCTGCTGTGAGGCTACAGAAAGCCACAGCTCATGGCGGGGCCCTGCTGCTGTTACCTTCTGCCCTGGCCTTACCACTCAGAAGCGCTGAGCTATTCCACAGCCCCAAACCAGGCCTTAAATTCCTCCATGAGTCAAAAGTGGATATAGGTGCATCCCACCTGGAGGTGCTCAATCCTGGGAATGACTTTGTATTCCTGGGGCAGAGGGAAGGAGAAGATGGAGAAGAGGCCAGGGTGGCCTTGCTGGGTGGAATAGGGGCTACAGCTGGGGTCTGTGGATTTGGTCACAGGAGCCGCCTCCTTCCCTGCACTCTCATCCAAAGCCTCCCTGTTCCCAGTATTCTCACAGGCCCTCCTGCAGGGAAATGTCCTTGATGCCAACACCTTCCCAAGCCCCGTAGGAAAGTTCTACCTCATCTCTGTGAAACAAACACTCTTGGTGAGAAACTGAAGGTGGAAGGAGCAATGGGATGTTATGCCCTGTGAGTCTCAGACCCTCCTCCCGCACCTCAACCCTGCAGTGATGTCCCCAGCTCTTCACCTTCAATCCTACTTCATAATTTCTCAATCTCCCCTGCATGACGCAAAGCCAGGTCCTTCAGCAGAGGCCCCAAAAGGCCCTGAACAGCCCCCTCACCCTCTCCTGTGCAACTATTGGGAGGGACCACCAGGGCCAGGCCAGCCCTCGCAGGGTTCAGACCTATTCAGGGATCTGGGCACGAGAACAGGGGGCCCTGGGCAGAGGCATAGGGACCTTCCAGCCTAACCGTCTCTGAATGCAGATGGGGAGAATGCAGGTCAGGCAGGAAGTGACTCAGCAGCAGTCTCACCATGGAGAGGCCGACTCTACTCTCCCCCAATGCCCACACCTGAGGGACAGTTTGTGCCCAGCTCAGCCAGGAGGGGATATGGGAGAAGGACAAGGCCTATGGCTTCTGTGCACACTTCGCTTCCACGGCTGGAAGGGGCCCATGATGCCTCAGCTCCCAGGGCTCCTATGGATGAGCTGTGCCCTGGGCTGAGAGCACAGGGCTCAGGGAGGGGCTCTCTCCACTATGCTGATGGGACTCGACACCCTCCTCCTGGCCCCAAGTCCTACTCACTTCCCGAGAGCCTGTGGGAGCTAACTAAAGGGAGGCCAGCTCTGATAAAAACATCCACAGGGGGGAACGGTGGGTTGGGGGAAAACAGTGGCATCAGGTGTGGATGGAGTGTCTAAGCCAGCTGAACCCCACCCAAGACCCCCACCCTGAAGTCTCCTTCTCTCAGACCCCTTCTCACACCCAGACTTCACCCTGCCGACATCTGGGGCGCTCAGCCACCTCCTACCGAGTTCCCCTCCAACACCTTGGACTGCAAGAGCACTGCTAGTCACCTCCCAGTGATGGCTCTTGGCAAATCACAAAACAGTATGAGGTTGCTCAACCATCCCTCCCAGATCCACCTTCAACTGGGCTCTGTCAAGGCCTTCCCTTGGACTGCGAACAATCAGGGCCTCCTATAAACTACCTGGTCAAGCCTCCATCTCAGGGTCTAGATGATGGTATGTCTAATGGAGGCTTCCCAGGCTCAGAGGCACAGAAAGCAGTGGTGCAAGAAGAAGTAAACCCTGTACAGTAATGGATGCCAACCCACCATGACTCTCGGTGTCCTCAGGCACCCTCACTGTCTCCCACAGTAGCCTCTCTTGCTGTCTCCTTGGTATCACCTCCCTGCTGGACTCCTTAGAGATCCCTTCCTACCAAGGTGGACAAGGTCCGGGAAGTCATCCTCCCCTCACCCCATCAGTCCACCTGCCTGACTGGGGTGTGGGCAGCCTGGAGGTGTCAGTTGACAGAAACGCTGCTGTCACCAATTGTCAGCCCTGACTGGGATGCAACCGAGGAGCAGCACTCCCTGTGGTGTGACATTGACCAAGTGGGCTGACCACCCGGAGTCTCCTGTGTCATGTGCAAAGTGCAGGCATGAAATGTGTCCCAGATAACTGAGTGTTCCATAATGTTATCAGGGTGCTCTCTCCAGTTCCTCCTCCCATCACAACCAGAGGAAAGTTCAACCACATTCCTGTGTTCTCTTGAACCCCTGTGGGCTCCCATATGAAGAAGGCAGCACAGCGTGGTCTCACAGCATTTCCACATGACAAACAGAGGCCCCACAAGGCCATCACCTGCCCCTGGTCCTGCTGTGAGTTGGAGGAGTGGGTGGCTCTGCCCAGCTTTGTCTGAGCTGAAGTCAACTCAGCACTCAGCACCACTGCCCAGGGATTGGTTTTCCTGCCCTCATGCTTTGTGGCCGACAACCCAGTGGGTGAGCCACGCAGGGAGAAGGTGGTGGTAGCTCTGGAGCTGTGGGTGTCCAGTCCTGCCATCCTGAGCCCAAAGGAATTTCTGACCCCCATCGCTCCCCAAGGCCATGCCAGAAGGCTGTCCTCACCAAGGAGTCCCTTAGGAAATTCCCTCTGCCCAGAACTGCCTATTCCACACAGCAATGGACATAAATTCATAAATCCTCCAAACAATTCTCATCCCATGCTGGAACATAAGTCACTGCCCATGTGGCAACAGAGGAGAGTCTTACAGCTGAGAAGGACACTGGCTAAAACTTTCCATTTATTATCTGTTCCTGAAATGGCCCAACTACATCTACCATACCCAAGGACCAGTGCCTCCTGCCCCCGAACTGCTCCTGAGCAGTGCCAAGCCAAAGAAATCCCTCTCCCTCTTAGTCTAGACAAGACCATCCTGGAATTTTTCAAGGAATATTCCCACCATGGCGCCACCACCTGCCTCCACTTTACCTGGCCTGGCAATTCTCTTTTCAGGGAGGTTTTACTCATCATTTGCAAATGATAAATGCTGTCCCTTTGGGGAGAAGGAAGAACAGAATGTTTGGAGGGACGGTAAGAATGGGTGTGAGTGCAAAATCCATTTGATTTTAGACTTCAGGGATCCCAATGGCCTGGATGAATGGGTTGGAAACTGAGGGACTATAAACCTTCTATATCATATGGGACCCATTTCCCATATCAAATGAGATGCCTTCTTATTTCATTTTGATTTTGGTTGGGCAAAGCAATGCACTGCCTTGGAGAAAACCCTCAAAAGGTTCCCCCAAGGCTTGGCTTTTACCTGACAGGTCAGCCACTCTCTTTGCAGGTAGGAATGCTGAGGTCACATGGAGACTCAGACCACCCACCCATGTCATTGTCAGTCACAGGAGGTGCTGCCATCCGGCAGGGCTAAGGCCACTGGGGGGACAATTTCCTGCCCTTGGCAAGATCTTTGGTTCTCCCAGGGGCTGTGTGGAGAGGGCCAGCCCACCTGGATGCTTCCTTCCATGTCTGCTTCAAGTGCTGGATGGAGTTCCTCCTTAGAGCAGACAGGATTGCATGCAGGGATGCAAAGTTCTGGAGCACTTGGCATTCCTGGGGAAGGAGAAAGGAATGAGCTGAGAAAGAGGAACAAGTTGGCATCTCCACTTCTGGATGACCCTGACATGCAGAAACACCCCAAAACACAGCCTGTGCCCAGCCCATGACACAACTCAGGGAGGAGCGCTTTAGCTCCAGCTGAGGAAGGAGAGGAGGTAGGAAGTGAGTGCCCCACTCCCCAGACAGGCAAGGTAAAGAATGTTCCAGGAGACACGCAGGGGTGGGACCCAGGAAGTGACTTGGACCACAGATTCCAATCCTGAGAACTGGTCAAAGCCAAGAGTGATACCCATGACCCAGGTGCTGGGAGGTCCTGCTCACCCACAGCGTACCCTGGCTACCTCTATCCAGTGCTCCAGGATCCTGGCCCTGTCCGAGGCTCTTGTGCTGTAGTCGCTGAGGCAGGTGGTTATTACACAGTTGGAGACACGGTGCATCCAGGTGATGGTGGCGCGGATGGTGGGCACCAGGTGCTGCTCACCTTTTTCTGAGCGCAAGGTCGAGATGGCATGCACACAATTGAAATCTACCAACTTCCTGAACAGCTCCTGGGGAGGGCAGGAGTGTCACGCTGCCTTGTGCCACCCAATGCAGAGCCCACCATCCACAGGCCACTGCCCAGTGTTCTAAGCAGCAGCTTTGCAGGTGGACATTGTGTTTTGGGACATGAAAGGGCCTCTGGCTTTGGTTCTCTGCTCCTTGATGGTGCCCAGCATTTGCAAAACCCAGGACCCTTATGCTGGCAGGGAGGAGAGAGCTGCAGTTTCCTCAAGTCCTTCCTCACCACCGCCAAGCACAGGACAGAGACTCCAACTCCACATGCTGAGGACGCAGTACAGGGAGCACGTTCTGCACCTCCTGACATCTGTGTGACTCCATCTAATCTCATTCACACGCATATCCCCTGCTGCTGCTACATCCAGGACCTTAGTGTGGAGCCCATCCTCATGTCCAGGACACATCATGTCTGATGCATGTGGAGGCCAGGGAGGCCTCTGGGACAGATGGCTGGGCTAGCCCTGGACTCTGCTGCCCATCTGATATTCCTCTCTGCCCCCCAACAGGCCAGTCCCTGACCAGTTCTCCTTGGTCCTAATATGTTTATTGTCTGCACTCCCGTGCTGTGACACGCATGGTCAGGGCAGTGTCCTGCGATGTCCTCTCCAGCTGGGAATATGAGGCCTTAGGAATGAAGAACTTGCCCATGTCACCAGGCTGGAAAATGGTGGAGCTGGGATTTGGACCCAGATCATTGGATCCCAGGTCTGGGAATGACAATTCAGGGACAGCAGATGCCAGAAAATGTCCACCACATTCCCCCCTAAGAAACTCAGATGCTCACCACGCATGGGTGAGCTGCTCTGCAGCAGCCTGGGAGGGAATGTCAAGACGGGGGCATTCCCCTCCCTCAGCCCTGCTCTCGGCGACCACGTAAGGAGCAAGAATAATCTTCCGTTGGAGGGACAGCTGGCGTTGACTGCAGTTCAACAGATGGCACTGCAGGTGGCACCTCATGCCCTCTGCTGCTCAGTGGGTGCCTCAGGTGGTGAGGCAGTAGGTGCCAGATCCAGAGAAGCTACAGGTTTTTGGTCTGAGGGTGGCAACTGAGGTGGCATCAGAGCCACCACCAGCTCTGCTGGTAAAGCAGGTGATGTCTCCAGCTTCGGCTCCTGAACTGGGGATGATGCAGCCTCTAGAGATGGCCAGGCAGGTGGTATCAGAGGTGCCTTTCTCTTTGGAACTGGAGTGAGGATTGCCGGAGTAGGTGAAAGGAGCTCTGGAGGCCACGGTGGCTCCACATCAGTAGGTGGCATTGGAGGCGCTGCCACAGATGCCTTTAGCTCTGCAGCTGGCAGGATTTCTGCTGCCACAGATGGAACTGGCCTGGAGGGGACACTACAGTGGTTTGAAACTCTGGGTCTCACATAAGAGCCCCGAGAGGTGGAAGATGCAACAACATAACTGGCTTGCTATGGACCTTTCTCGACCCAGAAAAGCCTGTACTGCCTCTACCTGCACCACTTCCCCCAAGGATGCCACCCTCAGAAAGTCTTGCAGATTGCGAGAGCTCAGGGGAGTGGCTGATGCCCTCTTGACTTTCTGCCCAAAGGCAAAAAAGGGAGTTTAACCCTGTGACCCCCACCTCCTCCACTACACCCCACCCATTCCTACCTCCATGCTCCTCACCCTGTGTCTGGGTCTCACTGGGCCCTGACAGCTCCAGCTCAGAGAGGAGGACCTGAGCCTACCTCTCCAGGGCAGACCTAGGCAGTGCCATCTGTGTGAAGGGCACGAGCTACTTGAGACTGGGAAAGTCCGGGGGCTCGCAGAAATCATCAGGAAATTCATGGAGCCAGGTCAGCAGGAGGCAGGAGAAGGTGCTGGGGGTGGACAGGGCCCCAGAGTGAAGAACAGTCGTTCCTACCACACTGCCCTCTGGTGACCACCCTCCCGGGTGCGGGGCTCCTGGGCAAGACCAGTCAGACAGACTATTTCTCTCTGTCTCTGCTGGGCACCCTCCTACTGGAACAGAACTGACATAAGGACAGGGATGGGCTGTGTCTGCTCAGTCAATGGTACTGCACTTGTACACAGAAGGAGCTTCATCAACTGCCTGATGAGGGAACAGAGCATGTCCCCTGCCTCAGGTCCCCCTGGGCCATCATGTCACCTCACTCTGGAGTCATGCCCTGAGGTCACGCTTCCTTCTCTGCCATCCATGTGAGGGTCTCCTCTTCCCACCATCATGGTCCCTGAAGGGCATGGGCACAGCCCACTGCAGCCACCCGCAGCCAGGCTCACAGGACTGGGTAGTGAGGTGGATTTGTGAGCTGCATTCTCCCTATACCTCCTAATCTTTGTGTGCTGCTGGTGTGGTGGAGGGGCAGCAGAGTTGGGTGTGTCTAGAGTGGGCTCTGAGCCCCAGGGAGCACTCTGCACCCAGTGCCCCAGGAACTCTCCCATGGGTCTCTGTGAGTCCTGTCACCCTGCAGGGTATGGAGCCCAGATCTCTGCACTCCCGTGGGAATCATAAGAAAGACTCAGGGACCTGTCCAGTCACTCCTGGCACCGGCCCCCACTCCCCATCCTGGACTGTCAGGAAGGAGCCCCTCTCTCCTCACCCGGACCTCACTCACATTTTCAGGTATTCCTGGCCTCCTCTATCCCTGTCACACAAAGTGAAGATATTGCCATACCTAGAGGGGATATGGGTGTGTCACATGTACCTTCATGACTGTGCCCCTACTGATGACGTCTGGTACTACTGTTGACCCCCAACTCAGACAAACACAAGGCCACAAGCACTTTGCAGTTTTCTTCAATGATGTAAGCTAAGTGCCTTGAAAATTGCTTACACTTAGATTATTCTTCATAGATCTTTGATGAAGATATATGAGTGATCCCTGAGCTGCATCTTCCCAGATAACAGGTCAGGCCTGGGGCTCCTCTGCCAGCCCCCAGTATTCTGGACTCAGGCTATACCGAGGACCGAATGCACTTAGATGCAATCTCAAACGTCCTTGGAATGGGAATACAAGACTCCAAAGATCACTTTGGAGCACAGCTTCTTGATGTGGAAAGGAAATTTTGAAACGTTGACAAGCCCTCCCCACCGAGCTTCCTTTCCAGAGAGCCTGACATGGGGAAGCACTTTCCAAGGTCTGCATCATGACTGACCTCAGCAGGTTGGTCCTGCTATGATCCCACTAGCAAAAGAAGGAAACTGAGGCAAAGTGCTGCAATGACATCCTTCAGATATTCAGCTCATACATGTCAGAGCTCTGGTGAGATTGAGGATGAGCATGTGCTCACCTTTTGGACACCCGGTCCAGGACCTGTTGGGTGGAAAGGAAGGCCCGGTAATGGAACACGAGGAGGGATATGCAGGCCTGGTCGCCCTCCTCGACAGCTGCCACCATGCACTCCAGGAACTTCTCCCATGCTCCCACCTTGCCAGTGTAGTCCTCCAGATCACACTGGAATCGTGACACATTTGCACCCTGAGACTGGAAGAGCAATAGCAGGTGGTTAGCCACTGAGCTGGGAACCCAGGAGAGGTGCAGGACTGGGGGGTGTATGCAGACCTGCCTTTCCCTGGCCCCCCTGCCTTGGGACAAGAAGTGGGACAGGAATGCATATAGCAGAAAAAGGTCCCACACTCCAAACTGGAATTCAGGTGAAGGAATTATGAAGTCATGAAAACATCGTCATTGAGGGAGTTGAGTAACAGTGCAAGCTGTGCAGCAATGCGTGGAAAGCACTTTATTCCCATGAATCCTCACAAACCACCCGCATTCATGAGATGAGGAAACTTCAAGGGGGGACTTAACTTTTTGCAGAACAGAAGCCAGAACCATTCACACTGGACATTTATGATTTTCCCTCCACCCTCTGGAGGAGGGTCTGCTCCAGACATGCAGGGGAAGGGTCTGTTCCCATCTCATTTTTCCCCACTTTAGAGGCAGTGCATGGAGAAGACCGAGATGGTGAAACACCTTAGTTTTCACACCAACAGCCAGATTTGAATGTCTTTTGCCTTCAAGGGAGTTCTGAGAACCTGCAACCATGGTGATTCCTGCTGATCCAAAAACCAAATGCCAGGAAGACCCAGGTGGGGAAAGACCCCCATAGACTGATGACTTGAACAGAAGTCTCAGGGAAGAGCAAACCCAAATGGTGGCCTGATGTGGATGTGGATCCAATTTGCACTGGACATCTGGAAATCAAATCACTAAAGTGATTCCATTAGCCCCCCTGACACCAGTCTGGCCAAAGAACAGCATGTTCAGAGTTGGGCCAGGAAGAAACAGGGAAGCAGCCATGGTAAGAGACTGTTGGTGGTCACTGAACTGCTGCACACTTATGGAGGCTCCATGGCTCCAGCTATTCAGATTTCCTTGTATGTGTGTGACACACCCATTCGACTACAGGGGTTCTCACCAGGGGTGTCGGATGGGGGACCAGTCCATTAGGACACACAGAAGAGGTTCCTTGCTGCACGACATAAATGGACCTAGAAAGGAATCCCTTCAAGAACTTCCAGCCGGAAGAGGCCCTATCTTCTAGGCAGCTTCGCTTCTGGAATAGGATGCAGAGACACAGGCCACAGTCCCCGCCCTGGAAGGTCAAGGGGGTGTTTTATGGGAGTGTACAATTTCCACCAGAACTGTTGTCATAGCGTCAACCCGTTTTGAGTCAAAATCACCCTTGAGAGCGTGAAGATGATTAAGGTATAGAGAAGGGGTGCAAGTCCCATCCAACTTACTGCTCTAGGGCAAGCAGGTTTCCACCAGTAACAAGAGAAAAAGCAACCAAATGTGAAGGAGCTCATGGTCTTATCAGAAGTAAAAATAAATATCTTCATCCATTCTCAGATGTTATAACAAAAGAATGAAAAATGACTTTCCATTTGGCCAAGGGCAGGTCTGCAGAAGTTGCTGGCATGGGTGAGGGGTGGAGACCCTCATGGCTTTGGCAGGGAGACTTTGTGTCAATCAGATGGCAAATCCATGGGTTGGCACACAAGGGAAGACACTACAGTTGTATCAGCGCCTTCTGGCCTGTACCAGCTGCCTCAGGGCTTAGGGTTGGAGAAGTCACCATGCTGCTCTCACTTGATCACACTGCTGGCCCAGGTTAAGGGGCCTCCTGGCCATCACCATGGGGGGGGTGCCCCATGCAACCTCTGCCACCCTGATCAGGTGGACAGGTGTCTGCACACTTGCCCAGTCCACATCGATAGAAGATGACAACTCTTGGGCCCAGGATTAACATGTTGCATGGGGATTATCTCACCATCACCACTTGCCTTCCCAACAGCCATCCCTGACTTCAGATGTGAACACAAAATGCCCATGAGGTTTCCCAACCGGGCCGTGGATGACCGCGTTCCTCATGCCTCCTCACACTGAAAGGAGGACTGATATGGGGCTGCAGAGGCAGGATGACAATGCTGGCATTTCCTGAATTGTCTGACCTTGGGCCACTTTAATTTACCTTCGGGAACTCCCAGACCAACCGACAGCGGCAGCGAGGTGGTGAGTTCAGCCAATGCCTGCATCTATTGAAAAATGTCTCCTTCCTAACTTTTCTCATGCCAGATCCTTGTGCTCTACAGATGCAACACAAGAACATGTTGATCTGTCGACCATCTCTGGCTAAATGAGCCTGGTGGTGGGCTGTTGTGGAATCTAAGTGCCTGGTTACCAGGGTTCTATGTTCCACTGGACTGCAGCTCACAGGAAGTGAGTTCATCTCTTTAGGCCCTTTAACTGAAACTTCTCAACTGTTAGGACCTCCATGAAAGCCCCTCTTGACACCTGACTGCTCATCCTCCTTAAACATGCTATCCTGTTCAATGAACCAAGTTTCCTCAACATATCACTCCCCACAGCTACCTGGGAAGGCCTGGGTGCAGACTGGGCCCCAACCACGAGGAGGGAGAACTCAATTCTAACACAGATGAACTTTTTTAGAAATCTTGTGACCATGGTATAGTCATTGTTACTCTCGTCTCAGGGACTCCCCAGTCTCCACACTTACACGATGAGGTCATTCTCCCACCTACTTCCTGGGTCCACATGTGTATGTGAGATAATCAGTGTAAAGGCCATGGCTGGTTTTTGAGTAGCTGACATGCAAACAGACATGACAACATTACAAGAAGTGGTGTTTCAAAATATGGAATACCACACTCAACAGGGTTGGCTGTGGCTTTGTGATCTGTGGAAAGTTAGATTCCTGCTTTGTCTCATTTCTGGGTCAGCATCATGAAGAAGTTGGAATTACATGGAATTTAGATGGATGGCTCTGTGGCATGACACCTTCCCATGGTTTTACATTATAAATAGAATCAGACACAAGTGAGAAAAATGGCTTAGCCTGTCGACCACTGTGCTGGTTTGAAAGGATGCATGTCCCCTAGAAAAGCCATGTTTTAATCAAAATCCCATTTCATAAAGCAAGAATGATCGCTATTTAATACTGCATGTTTGAAGCTGTAATCAGATCATCTCTCTGGAGATGTGATTTAATCAAGAGTGATTGTTGAGCTGGATTAGGTGATGACATATCTCCACCCATTTAGGTGGATCTTGATAAGTTTCTGGAGTCCTATACAAAAGGAAACATTTTGGAGAATGGGAGATTCAGAGAGATCAGAACAGAATGACATAGCCATGAGAAGCTGAGTCCACCAGCCAGCAGCCTTTGGCGATGAAGAAAGAAAATGCCTCCTGGGTAGCTTCATGAAACAGGAAGCCAGGAGAAAAAGCTAGCAATCTAGAACAACATGCTAGGACAAGGTGAAGGTAAAATATGAGCTTTGTAGAAGAGCCCAAGGACATGTTCTCTAGGCACAGCCTGAAAGACAAGTCAAAGAAGGATAGATGGTTTAGGGGAGGGTGTGTCTTTCAGATGGACAAACTCTTGTCATTCTCCCAAAGTAAGAAAAGTTCCAGTGAGGCTGGCCATGGAGAAGCATGTTATGAGAAGAACTATAAGAATGTGGTGTGCAGGTGTCAGGATGTATCATATAGGAAGAGAAAAGGGTGAACAACAGGACATGGTCCAGGTGGTCTCATGACAGCCTCAGAAAATCAGAGTTGAAGGAACTCTAGAGGGCACATGTCCACCTCACTGAAGCCCACATCCTTGATATTCACCCATGGGAGAGGAGTCATACCTCAATGTCTTCATTTTGCACAACACATGTATTTTGGTGGCCATTTGCCTTCTTCCTGTATGGGAAGGCTAACTGGAATGCCCAGAGTTGACTACTTGTCAAAACTGCTACTCAAGAAACATTCTGAGATGGACCTTGCAGCTCTAAATCACTTAATCCTGACACCTGGGCTACGATAGGTGAATTGAATTGCCTGATGTCCAACAGCTCAGAGGGAGATTCTGGGAATGATACCTGTGCAAGTTTGAAATGATGTACGTCCTCTAGAAAAGATATGTCTCCATCAAAATCCCACGTTAAGCTGGATTAGGTGATGACTTGTCTCCATCCATTTGGGTGGGCCTTGATAAGTTTCTAGAGTCCTATAAAAGAGAAAACTTTTTGGAGAATGAAAGAGATTCCGAGAGAGCAGAGCAGAATGACATAGTCATGAGAAGCAGAGTCTACCAGCCAGTCACATTTGGAGATGAAGAAGGAAAATGCCTTCTGGGGACCTTCATGAAACAGGAAGCCAGGGGAAGAAGCTAGCAGATGACACTGTGTTCTCCATGTGCCCTTGAGATGAGTAAGGAAACCTGACCATGTTCACCCTGTACCTTTCCAGATGAAAGAGAAACTCTGACTGTGTTTTCCATGTGCCCTTCCACTTGAGAGAGAGACCCTGAACTTCATCGGCCTTCTTGAACAAAGGTATCTTTCTCTGCATGTCTTTGATTGGACATTTCTATAGGCATGATTTAACTGGGGCATTGTCTTGGCCTTAGAACTGTAAACTAGCTATGTATAAAACTCCCCTTTTTAAAACCCATTCCATTTTTGGTATATTGCATTCCAGCAGCTAGCAAACTAGAACAGTACCCAAAACTCTTTCCTTTCAGCTGCCTCACATTCATGCAGTCATTCAACTAAAAACTTTGGAACACTTTCTGCATGTTCAGCTACATGGAGATGGCTTGGAGCATCATCCGTGACTTCTTTGAACTTGTAGCTTGGAGGCATATCAACGTGCTAAATGCTGACGTAGAGATGAGGAGGACCTTTTCTGAGGACACAGAAAGGCCTCCTCACCAGAGACTGCAAAAATCCAAACAGGCCTCCTGGAGGTGAGTATAGAAAAGACAGACTGGGTCTTGTCCAGGGGATGACACAGACATCAAGGGAGTACAATGAATGACAGGTAGGCAAGGTAAGCACATGTGTTCTGCAACAGGCCTTAGAGTTCATGTGATGATATTAGACTGCAAAGGCAGGAAGGGAGACAACTGAACCTAAAGAAATGACATGAAGATTAAGATGCAGTGACCCACTGCCAGGAGGCACAGCAGAAAGATTTGAGAGGTAATTTTACATGACATTCATTAAAGTGGTACCACCCAAGAGAGGAAAGCTCCAGGTAATACAAAACATTGACCTCGCCTAGTTAGATTGACACCTGTGTTTTATGAAATTCTGCCCTGCTCCTCTAGGGGCAGGCTGGAGGTCTCCTACCTTGGATTCTGCCCCATCCCCTCCCACCCCTTTGCTGACGTCTTCTTTTCAGAACCCTCAACCCAAGGCAAAGACTTTTATGTCTTCCCCATGACAAGAGCAATGTTGAGCTGATAAAACTTGACTGAAGTTGTTGAAATGCATGATTAAGACAATTTCAAAAGGTATTAACAGCCAAATCATGAAGCTTGTTCTGTACATCAGACAATAAATGGGTAAAGCCCTGTTTCTGTTCTTGTTTCCTCTTTCCCCATGGATTGTGCTTGCTGGGGGGGTCATCAGATCGATCAGTGCAGGGCAGGGGAGTTGTCTCACTGTAGATGGTTCCCTGAAGCAAAAGCTACTGACAATTTCTCGATTAGAACAGGAAGAGGAAGATGGATGAGGAGTGGACAGGAATGAATGCTAATTTCCTCAACTGAGTGCAGTTGAGACAATGTGCCTTTAAGCTTCTCCTCTGCTCCAGCTCCTCTATGCTAAGCTCTCACCTCCTGTGGGTCTTACCCACCAGTGGCCTCATGGGACTGAGCTTAACCCCCACGCACACTGAGTATGCACTCAGAGAGGGGGAGAGCAAATCCTCAGGGCTCTCCAGGGGTTTTGCTTCTTTTCACTTACAAAAGTGAGTATAGTCAGGGTGCTTCGACAACACCCAGTCCTCCTGGAGGAACAGTAGTCAATTCCCCAGGCTGTTGTGGAGATCAGGGTTGTGTAACTATTGAACCTGCAGCCTCCTTCAGGGGGGTGTGTTTGAAAGACAGGCAATCTGCTCCACCACTGCATGTCACATCACACCCTCTAATGTGAGGTGGACAAAGCCCTGCTTAGTGTCCTAGCCCAAGACCTCATATGGAAACCTGTTGAGATGCCCTTCCAACGGCAGTGGTCAGAGCAAGGGCCTCTAATTCCATGTGGGGTGCAGGTGCGACTCAGCACCAAGGAAAGTCCAGATATTGTCCCTTTCAAAGGTGATTCCTGGCCCCTGGAGAAAGAGCTGGCCACTTGCAACCTAGGGGCTCACAGTTCTCTGGAGCCCTCCAGTTACAGGAAGGAGTCTGAACCCCTTTCAGAGATCCACGTCCAAGTACGCCTGTGAGAGCCATATGCAACAAAGACAGGGACTAAAGTGGAAGGATGTTGAGGACTGCTGGAGATGACCCTAAATTACCTGGCCTCAGCCCCAGGGGCTCTTCACTCTAGGATGTGTGTTATGGCCCTGGCAGCCTTCACTTCTGGCCTCCCCTCCTACTGGCTGACCATTTTGGGAGTCTCATTATTCTGGAATCCTTTTGTTCATCTCCATTGTACTCAGCCTTTTACAGTTTACAATGGCTTCACCCATGCTGGGTCTGACACCAACATGCCAGTACTTCTGGCTTTGAGAAGGGAATCCTTGGAATAGTTTGGCCTGACTAGGGTGTCCTGGCAGCAGATATCTTGATCCAGGCACTTGGCAGCCCCTATTTTTCCATCAGCTTCTTAGGCAATGGGCATACTTGACCAGTGTGGGAAAGCCCATCAGCTTCAGACAGATGGGGAAGGTGCTCTTGTCCCCCCAAGGGGTACTCATGGACAGTACTTTGGAGGCTTGTGAGAGATGAAGGGGAGCTTCAAGTGGCTCTCATGCTGTCAAGGAGCCTTTGGTTGATTTCTTGTTCTGCCAGGATAGCCATGTGATAGCTCCTGCTTAACTTGTCCATGCTGCTCACCTGTCATTAACAGAACTCTAGCACAAAGAAGTTCTGTCTCTCCAAATGAGAGCTGCAAAGGCTTGAAAGATATATGAGTTCACGGGGGGTCTGCTGACAAGTTATAGCAGAGGTTTCCCAAGGTCCCTAGTGCCACAGGGTTCCAAAACACAAAGCCCACACCAAAGTAGAAAGAAGAGGTTGCTCAGCTTACAACTACCCAAAGGAAGGGGAAAATTAAGCTTGTCTAAGAGAAAAAATAACAAGTCAGGTGAAAGGAATTAATTCCCTGAAAGCTGTACCTTCCCCAACAGAAAGGTGGGGCCCAGATCAAGTGGAAACCCTCCCTCAAGGAATTCAGGCCCCAGTTCCTGGAAAACTGAAAGCAATTAATGCCAACCTACAACCATCCCTCTCTCTCAACCATGACCCCCACAGAGAAAATATGCTGAAGATAAAAGCACCTCATCACTTTACCCTAGTGGGATGCCTCAGGCAGCCAAGTACTACATACTGACCAGGTAAGAAAAACACAGAGTTGAAAATCTGTCAACCTGTTGGCTCTCACCCTCAGGAAAAACTGATGCAGGCGACTGTTTTCTCCTGACAGGAGGACAGTCCAGTCTGGAAAAACGGGACTGGGGTCTATAGTATCTGAGTAGGCAATCCTCCAGACAAGGGCCCCATAAATGCTAATTAAGGGGAACTTAATTAAGGAAATCAACAGCCTAGATGCCAGCAAAACAGAAGAGGTCACACTAAGAAAACTGAAGATATGGCCCAGTCAAAGGAACGTACCAACAACTGAAATATGATACAAGAGTGGAATCAACAAATTCAGGATATTCAAATAGACGTGAAAAATCTCATCAAAAATCAAATCAATAACTTGAGGGAGGATATAAAGAAAGCATTGGCCAAAAGAAGGAAAAAAAATCAAGAGTTTGAAAAAAATCACAGAACTTACATGAATGAAAGGAACAATGAAAGAGATGAAAAGAAGAAAATGACAGGAACCTAGAAAAATAGATTTGAAGAGGCAGAAGAAAGGATTAGCAAACTACAAGACTGGACATCTGAAATCCGACACACAAAAGGAAATATAGGAACAGAATGGAGAAATAGGGGCTGCATCTCAGAGAATGGAATGACAAAATGAAGTACATAAGCATACATGTTGTGGGCATCCCAGAAGCAGAAGAGAAGGCAAAAGGAAAAAAAGATTAATGGAGGAAATTATCATGGAAAATGTCCCATCTCTTATGAAAAACACAAACTTACAGATCCAAGAAGTCCAGCATACACCAACCACAATAGATTCAAACAGACATACTCCAAGACACTTAGGAATCAGACTGTCAGAAGCCAAAGACAATGAGAGAATTTTGGAAGAAGCAACTGAAAAACAATCCATCACATACAGGGAAAGCCTAAACAGAAACTGTGTGAATTTATCAGCACAAACCATGGAGGCAAGAAGGCAGTGGTATGATATACTTAAGATCCTAAAAGAGAAAAACGGCCAAGAATTCTATATCAAGAAAAATTATCCTTCAGAAATCAGGGGGAATGAAAACATTTCCAGACAGTAACTGAGTGAATTTCTGACCAAGGGACCAGCTTTCCAAGAAATACTAAGGGGAACACTACAGGCAGTTAGGAAAAGGCAGGAGTGAGGGGTCTTCAGAAGAGTGTATAAATGAAGATTCTCAGTAAGGCTTAAAAGAGAAAAAAACTTTGATATGACATCTAAAATACAAAAGGCAAAATGGTAAAAGAAAGTATTGCCTTTACAGTAATAACACAAAATGGTAATGGATTAAACAACCCAATCAAAAGACTCAGAATGGCAGAATGAATTAAGAAAACAGGATCCCTTCCTCACACACAAAATTTTTTTTTAATCTATATGCTGTGTACGCAAGACTCATTTTAGACCCAAGGACAAAAATCGATTGAAAGTGAATGGGTGGGAAAAGATATTTCATGAAAACAACAATCAGAAAAGAACAGAAAAGTAGCTGTACTAATATTCAACAATTCAGATTTCAGATTCAAAACAGTTAAAGAGACAAAGATGGACACTGTGTATTGGTCAAAGGAAAAATTCAAGAAAAAGACATAGCAATCATACAAATTTATGCATCGAGCCTGAGTGCTCCAAAATACAAGAGGCAAACACTGAAAACAATGAAGGGAGAAATAGACACTTCTGTCATAATAGTTGGAGACTTCAAATCCCCACTCTCATCAATGGTGAGAACATCTAAACAGAGGACCTACAAAGAAACAGAGACTTTAAATGATACAATAAATGACCTAGATTTAACAGACATTTATACAACATTCATGCCACAACAGCAGGATACACCTTTTTCTAAAGTAGTCCTGGATCATTCTCAAGAACAAACCACATGCTGTGTCACAAAGCGAGTCTGAATAAATTTCCAAAGATTGAAATCATACAAAACACTGCCATGGATCAAAAAGGAATTAACTTGGAAATCAATAACTTGCAGAGGGACAGAAATCTGACAAATATATGAAAGAAAAACAAACATATTCTTAAAAAAAATCAGTGGGTCAGAGAAGAAATTAGAAGAGATTGCAATAGAGATCATGAGATGGGTGAAGATGAAAACACAACATATCAAAACTTATGGGAAGCAGCAAAAGCAGTGCTAAGTTGAAAACTGATTGTCTTAAAAGCCTATGTCAAAACAGAAGAGAAAAAATTGAGAATTAAGCTTTCACTTGAAAGGACTAGAGAAAGAATGGCAAACTAACCCCAAAGCAAACAAAGGAAAGAAATAATGAAGATTAGAGCAGAAATAAGTGAAATGGAGAACATGAACACAATCGAGAAAATCTACAAATCAGAAGATGGCCATTTGAGAAAATCAATAAAATTGATGGACCCTTAGCAGGGTTGACAAAAAGAAAAAGAGAAGATTCAAATAAATAAAATCAGAAAAGGAAGAGGTGATATAGCCAGTGACCCAACATAAATAAAGGAGGTAATGAGAGGATATTATGTGCAAATATATGTTAATCAACTAGACAACGTAAATGAAATGGACAACTGCCTAGAAAGGCATGAACAACCAACATTGACTCAAGAAGACAGAAATGACCTCAACAAACCAATCACAAGAAAAAAGAGTGAATCCATCAGCATGAAGCAAAAAAGAAAAGTTCAGCACCAGCTGGCTTCACATGTGAATTCTACCAAGCATTCAAGAAAGAATTAGAACCAATCCTGCTCAAACTCTTCAAAACATTGGAGAGGGGAGAAGACCACCTAACTCATTCTATAAAGCCAATGTCACCCTCATACCAAAGCCAGAAAAAAGATACCACAACAAGAAAATGACAGACCAATCTCTCTAATGCAGATGGGATGTAAAAATTCTCAACAAAATTGGTGCCAATTGAATCCAGCAGAAGAAAAAATTACCAAAGAATAGAGCAGAAATTAGTTAAATGGAGAATACGAAAGAGTAGATCAATAAAACAAAATTTGGATCTTTTTCCAGATCAATAAAAGAAAAAAACTCTTAACTGACAGAGACCAAAAGAGAAAAGACATAAACACAATCAGAAAAAAGTGCAGTGTGATTACCACAGAATCTGAAGAAATAAAAAAGTTCATCAAAGCTTACTATGAGCAACTGTATGCCAACAAACTAGATGACTTCAATAAAACGGACAACTTTCTAGAAACATACTAAAAACATACATTGATTAGAGAAGAAATGGAAGACCTCAACCAACCCACACAAGTAAGGAGACACAATAAGTCGTCAAAAACTTCCTGTGCCAGAGTGAATCGATTATGGAACCCAGAAAAGCAAAGCTTTAATCCTGGCCCAATCTTTTGGAAGCAGCATGTTCTTTTAGTCCTATTTAATACATTCAATAGTGTAGGGCAGTAACTTTGGATTAGATTCTCACCACAGACATGTGACAAGCCCAATTGTAGGTGTGACTTTGGGATTAGATAGAGATGTGAGTCCACCCATTTTAGGTGGATCTTGATTAGCTTATGGGAGTCCTTGAGAAGAGGGAACATTTTGGAGAGAGCTTAGATCTGATAGAGTAGAGCTGACATAGATGCCGACACTTGGAGAATAGAGACATGGATGTTTGGAGATGCTTGGAGCCCAGCAGACATCACCATGAGAAGTTAAGCAATCAGAACCTGGACAGAACCAAGGGAAGCCAAAAGATGAATGCCAGCCCTGGAGAAGAAAATGAGGAACCTCCACAGGAACAGAGCTGAAAGCAAAAGAGCCCAGGACTAAGGGGCCAGCAGATGCCAACCACATGGCTAGCCAGCTGACAGAGGTGTTCCTGACCCATCAGCCTTCCTTGAATTAACATATCACTCCCTGGATCTGTTAGTTGGGACATTTTTATAGACTGAGAACTGTAAAGTGGAACTTAGTAAATTCCCATTTTAAAAGCCATTCCTTTTCTTGTATATTGCATTCTCGCAGATTGCAAAGTAAAACAACTCCCAATAAAAAAATGTAAGATGGCATCACAGGCAAACTTTATCAAGCATTCCACTAAGAATTAATACCACTTCTGCCTGCAAACTTCCAAAAAATGGAGCCTGAGGGAACAGTACCTAAACTCATTCTATGTAGCCAATATCATGCTAATAACAAAGCCTCAAAAAGATACTGTATGAAAAGAAAACTACAGACCAAACTGTCTAACAAATAGAGATGTTAACCAAATATACTTAACCAAATCCTTGCAAATCAAATTCAACTGCAGACTAAGAGAATTATGCATCTTCACCATTAGCTTTTATTCCAGGTATGCAAGGACACTTCAACACAAGAAAATCAGGTAATATAACTCATCACATTAACAAAGCAAAAGGGAAAAACTACATGATTATCTCATTTGATGCAGGAAAGACAAATCACAAAATTCACCACCCTATCTTGATAAAAATACTTTGAAAAGTAAGAGTTGAAAGAAACATCCTCTAAATAATGAAGGGCTTATATGAAAAATAAACTGCTTGCATCTTACTAAATGGTAAGGGACTGAAAACTTACCCTTTAAGATTGGGAACAAAGGATACGCATTGTCACCATTGTTATTCAGCATTGGGCTAGAAGTTCTAGAAAGAACAATTTTGCAAGTAAAAGAAATAAAAGTCATTCAGACTGGGAAGAAAGAAGTAAAACTTTCCATATTTGATGAAGGCATGATGGTATATTTTGTCAAAACTGAGAAAAGAACCCATGGCAATGCTACTTAAGCAAATCAATGATTTTAGCAATGTGGCAGGATACAAGATCAACATGGAAAAATCTGTGCTGTCTCTATTCAATAGTCATGAGCTGTCCGAGGGGCAAATCTAAAAAAAATTCCTGTCAGAATACCAAATAAAAAATCAAATACCTAGGAATAAACTTAATGAGAAATGCAAATGACCTGTATATAGAACACTGTAAAACACTGATAAAGGATATCAAAGAAGACATAAATAAATAGATAGACAATCCATGTTCATGGATTAGAAGGCTAGCTCTCCTTCAGATATCAAGGCAATACTAAACAAAATGCCAACAGCCTACTTTACAGAAATGGAAAAGCTATCAAATTCACGTGGAAGGGAAAGGGGCCACAAACGGGAAAAAATATATCAAAAAAGAAGAATGAAGTGGGAGGCCACATCCTTCCTGACATTAAAGTATATCATAAAGCTACAGTGGTCTAAGCATCTTGATACTCACATAAAGGTAGATACATATTTGCAATCAATCAATGGAATCAAATTGAGAGTTAAGAAATAAACCCTTAGATCTCTGGTCAATTGATATTTGATAAGGGCCCAAAGTCCGTTAAACTTGGACAGAACAGTTACTTCAATAAATGGTGTCAGAAGAACTAGATATACATATGCAAAAGAATTAAAGAGGACTCCAAACTCACAATCAATGAAAAATTAACTAAACATGGAACAAAGCCCTAACTATAGGAACCAGTACCATAAATCTCCTGGAAGAAAATGTAGAGAAATATCCACATGATCTAGTACTAGGATGTAGTTTTTAGACCTTACACCCAAAGCACATACAATGAAAGAAAAAATAAATCGGACTTTCTCAAAATCTGGAAACTCCTGTGCTTCAAAGGACCTTGTCAAAAGGGTGAAAAGGCAGCTGACGCAATAAGAAAAAATATTTGGAAACCACGTATTTAATAAGGGTTTGATATCAAGAGTATCTAGAGAAAACCTACAATTCAATAATATAAAGACAGACAACCCAATTTAAAAAGGAGTAAAAGACATGAGGAGACATTTTCCCAAAGAGGAAATAGTAATGGTTAAAAAGCACATGAAAACAATGCTCAGCTTCATTAGCTATTATTGAAATGCAAGTCAAAATCACCATAAGGTATCATTTCATACTTACTAGAATGGCTGCTACTAAATACACAGGAAACTGTAAGTGCTGGAGAGAATGTGGAGAAATTGGAGCACTTATCCTCTGCTGGTGGGAATATGAAATGATACAGCCTCTGTGGAGGGCAGTTGGGAGGTTCTGCAGGAAGCTAAGGAAAGAGATGCCTTATGACCCGGCAATCCTGCCTCTCGGTATATACCCAGAAGATATGAAACAGGGACCAAATAAACATCTGCACACTGAAGAGCACAGCAGCATTATTCACAATTGCCAAAATATGGAAACAACCCAAGTGTCTATCAACTGAAGAACAGATAAAGATGGAATATTATTCAGCAGTAAGAAGGAATGAAGTCCCAAAGCACAGGACAATGTGGATAAAACTTGAGGACATTATGTTAAGAAAATAAGTCAGACATAAAAGGACGAATATATTATTTCACTAATATGAATTAATTATAGTATGTAAAGTCATAGACATAAAATCTAGGATCTAGTAAACCACGATGACTAGAATCAGACTAGAGAATGGGGAGCAGTTGATTTTTAAGTAGACTGCACTTAAATGTTTGGAAATGCATAGAGCTGGGGGTAGCATGTTATTGTGAGTATAAATACATGCTTAATTGCAAGCAAATATGGTGGAAAGGGGAGGTTTAGAATGAATGTCCCTAGAAGGAAAACTGGATGTTAAAACATGGGAACTTATAACAGTGAATCTTGTGGTGGATGAAGATTGTAATTAACAGTACAAATTTAAAGGGTTATTTCATGAATTAGAACAAATGAAAGACTCTATGACAAGCAGTTAACAGTAGAGTGGTATATGGGATAATGTACCTATTGCAAAGTATGGACTAGAGTTAATGGTAATATATTAATATTCTTTCTCCACCAGTAACAAATGTACCACAGCAATGCTAGGGGTCAATAATGGGGGTGATTAACAGGCATCAGATGTTTCCAGGTTTCATTTATTTCTTTGTTTCTTTTCCTGGAGTAAGAAAAATGTTCTAAAATTGATCATGGTGAAGAATACAAAACTCTGTAATGACACTGTCAGCCAGTTTTTTAATACTTTGGATGGATTGTATGGCATGTGACTATCTCACTAAAACCACACAAAAAAGAAATGGGTGTGTGGCACCAGTATGCATTTGGTGATAAAGATGGAGGAGCTTACTTCATTGTATATGAAAAGCTGGCAAAATCTATGGGTGCTCAAATCCCTTGAAGGATGGGAGAAAAAATCCTGAAACTATTGAACTTTACCATCAGCACATCCCCTGATACTGTGTCAAGAGGTAGGGACACCCTAATCAATAGATCAAGCCCTTGATCCTGAGACTTACTTTTATGAAGCTTATGTAGGTAGTGGAGAAGCTTAGCCTACCTATAGGCATGCCAAAGAGTACTTCTGGAGGACCACTTTTGTTGCTCAGCTGTGGTCTCACTCTCTCTAAGCCCAACTTTGCAAGTGAAATCATTGCCCTCCCCTATGTGGGACATGACATCCAGGGGTGAAAGTTTCCCTGGTGGCATGGGAGATGACTCCCAGGGATGAGTCTTGCCCTGGTACCATGGGATCAACAATTCCATCCTGACCAAAAGAGGGAAAAGAAGTGTAGTTAATATAGTATCAGTGGCTGTGAGTTCAAACAGAGTTAAGAGGCTACTCTGGAGGTCACTCTTCCACAAGCTTCAATTAGAAATTGCTGCCTATCATAACTTGCCAAGCCCCAGCCGAAATCTTCCAGCCAATCCTAAAGAACACCTAGGGTAACATAAAATATTCTATAAAGTTTCCATGCACTAGGGTAACTTTGCAGAAACTTTCATTCACCAGATGGGTACCTGGACCACATAAATCCTAATACCTAGAAGACCAGCCTCTCCAGAACATCAGCTAGTTCCACCTCCCTACCTCATATTATGGACAGACCCCTTCAACATGAAAAAGTTAGAATGGCCATAGCCCAAATACCCATAAAGAGTGGAATAGAAAGATCAAAGTTGATGGTGGAGTTATAAAAAGAAGGTAGGGTTTAACAAATGAATATGATTGCTGAATCATTAAATTGATATCTCTTTTATCCTCCAGGATCTTAGAACAGCTAGAAGTAAAAGCCTAAAATTGTGGAACTGTAGCCCATGCCAAACTCTGAAATATGTTCAACAACTAACTGTGGTGTTGTGCTTTGAAATTTATTTCTTTTTTGTATATATGTTATTTTTCATTTAAAAAGGGAAAAAAAGTCAATTGTGATGATAAAAAAGTATTTAAGCCTTCTACCCTCCTATATTCCAGAGCAGCTAGAAGGAAAAATCTGAGAACATCATATGGTAGCCCGTGACAAACTCTGGGATGTGTCCTTTACTATCTATTGAAGAGTGCTTTGAAAACTTTTCTTTGCTTTGTATATATGTTATACTATACAGCAAAAAAGTTTTTTTAAAAAAAGGTCACTCCCACAATTTGATGTGCCATATCTCCGTGGAGATAATGTAATCTAAAGTTTCCACATGTGGTTCCAGGGAGATGCAGAATAGGAAATAAATTAAATAAATTTAACACTGATATATAGTTTACAGTTTATATTCCAAATTTCTCATATGTCCCAATAATGTCCTTTGGAGTTTTTTCGTTTCATTATTATATCCAATCCAAGAAAATTCATTGCATTTAAATCCCATTATATTTTTCATCGTTCATATTTTTTTATTCTGGAAACACTTTTCCAATTTCAGCTATTCCTAAGCAAACTATTCAGTAGGATTAATCGCATTCACAAGGTTCCCTTACCATCACTACTATCCATTAATGGAATTTTCCCATCAACCCAAGCAGAAACCCTGCATTTTTCACAATTGCCAAAAGGTGGGGAGTGCCCATCAACTGAAGAATGGATAAACAAAATGTGGCATATACATATGACGGAATATTATTCAGCAGTAAGAACAAAGGAATTCCTGAACCATGAAATGCATGGATGTGCCTTGAAGACATTATATGAAGTGAAATAAGTCAAACACAAAAGAACAAGTATTGTATGATTACATTAATATGAACCAATATAATATGTAAACCCATAGACATAAAATCTAGGATGTAGTTTACCAGGAGAGAGAATGAGGCTAAGGAATTGGGAGGCAATGCTTAATACATACAGAATTTTTAAGTAGGTAGAACTTAAATGTTTGGAAATGTATAGAGGTGGTGATAGCAGGTTATTGTGGAAAGGGGAAGTTTAGTATGTTTCCAGAAGGAAAGCTGGAAGTTAAAACATGGAATGTATAACAGTGAATTTTGTGGTGGAAGAAGATTGTGATTAATTGTAAAAAAAATTTTTTAATTATTTCATGAACTAGAGCAAATGAGTGACTCTATTATAAGAAGTTCATTATAGAGTGGCATATAGGAAAAATGTAAGTATTACAAACTATGGATAACTAACATAATATATTAATATTCTTTCATCAACAGTGACAAATGTACTGCAGAAACACTAGGGGTCAATAATGGGGGTAGTTAAAGGGTATGGGATGTTTTCTGTTTTCTTTTCATTTCTTTTCTGGTGTAATAAAAATGTTCTGAAATTGATCATGATGGTGAATACAAAACTATGTAATGATCCAATAAGCTATTAATTGTATACTTTGGATGGATTGCATTGTATGTGAATATATCTCAATAAAATTGCACAAAAAAAATGTGGATATTGGACCATCATGGGGTAGGAATGGAGGAGCATGTTTCACTCTGTATGAAAAGCTAGCAAAACCTATGAACACTATCCTTCCTGAAAATGTGCATTGACACACGCATGAATTTGCATATAACCTGAAGGGATCTAAGGAACCAGAGGTCAAGGACCCCAGTGGGAGAGATAAGCCTTACTGGATGTTCTTCATTATCATATTCATCTATGTAGACTCTTACTATGTGCACTTTCCTACCAAAATCCCATCTCTATTGAGATAATTTATTGGTACATGTACAGAGACCCCACACTGAGATTTCATAACTCAAAACTTCAATGAGGGGGAAACTTCCACACACTGAAAGGGATGGGGGTGTCTCCCCAAGACCAACGATGACCTGAGGGCTACCATGACCCACGTGATCCATGACCTCTCATCTGGCCTGGTGAGAGCCACATGGGGTAAAGGGAGGCCCAGAAACTTGAGCACTTGACTTTGGGCCGTACTCTGGAGACAGAGCAAGACTGCCCAATGAATTGATCCCCAAAATATTGAACTCAGGTGTGACCATCTAGTCCCTGAGTGTGTTGTGAGGTAGGCCTTGTGAGGCAGAACTCAGCCCAGGAGACAGCATCCCTTCTGATAGCTTACTTTGGTTTCCTGGGCTGGGAGTCATGGCAGGAGGGCCTGGGTCACATAGAGCTAGAAGCACAGAGGGAAGTGACAGACGGAGTGTCCAATTACTCTAACACAATGCTGTGCTGTCAAGCCATGCATCAGCAAATCCTGCCTGAGGCTTCTTCCAAAGGTGAGGGGAGGGAAAACAGGAACCTGTCATCCCTGGCAGCATACTGAGTACAGACTGATTCAATCCCCATGACCTGGCAACCCTGGTATTGGCAAGGGTTGAGTACTGAGGAAGTGAGAGGGAGAATCAGGCAAGTTCCGGGCTCCGTGTGTTATGATACTGGAGTAGGGAAGATGTCCCTGTTTTGGGCAGGAAGAATCAGATGGCTTGCCACACCCTCGTGTTATTTGTCAAGAACCGGGATTCCTCAACTTGAGCTGGACAGTTACCTTAGAGAATCGAATCTAGTGTATTGATCTTCTCTCCAGAAACATACAGCCACAAAATAGTGTGTACACCCTTGGGTGACCATGGCACCAATGAAAGCTGCCCAAGCTTTCTGGGACTGTGGTTTGCAAGCATAGCTGCTTCAATTCCCCTGAGATGTTTGTTGAAACCACAGATCACAACCTCACACCATACTTCCCTAACACTTCTCAAGGGCTTGAGCCCAGAAACTATCATTTTAAACACTCTCCCCAGGATGCTTGTGAGTCCAGGACTCCCTGCATTAGGACATACAAAGCATTGTCTCATTGGACCCCATCTCTCTTCTCCAGCCCTCTCAAGAGCCATGATGTAGAATGAGGTGAAATTGAGGAGGAGGACAATAAAGAGGAGGGGAAAGCTTCCAATCCAATGGACAGAGTGAGAAGAGACAGAGATTCTGGACCAGGTGTGATGGTTCCCTTGGCATAAAGCTGGTGCTTCCATGACCAGGTGTGGTGGTGTCTGGGTCTAATGAGGAAGTCAAGGCACAACATGCCTCCCTACTAACAATATAGGAGTCAAATGGCCATGGAAGGGCCTCTGTAGCTATCTGTGATCCCAGTGATCCATGCAACTGATTCCAGCCCCAGCTATTAGACTGTGGGTGCTGACCACTAGCCTTGAGTGGACAGGGATAGTTTGTGAAGGATGCCCAGTAGGGCAAGCGAGCATCCACCATCATTCTCTGACTGAGAAGAGCAAATGTTCGGGTTCAATATGGATCAATGAGAGTAGGGGTGCTTGGGGTCTCCTGACAGGTGTCATGGATGATGTGAAGTGCCCACTCCATGATCATATATGGCGAAGAGCTGCATTTGAGGTGAAGTACTCTCCACTTATAGTACCTTTGGCAAACACCAAGCCCTAATGGATTTGAGTTCTTACATAAATTTTCCCAAAATATCTCAGTGTCTTAGTGGGGATGTAGGAGGCAGGAGGCAGAGGGGATTTGCCTATTGCCTTGGGCATAGCACCCTTGTGCTGCCATTATTGGCTCTTCATTCATTAATGCAATGAAGGTTGAAACCAGTCCTGACATCCATCTCCTCCAGCTGAGTGGCATGAGAGCAGCAAGAAATAACCCAAAATTCTAATCCCAAGGAGTCTAAAGCAGTAACAAATAATCCAAAATTCTGACCCAAGGTGTCTGAAGTGCTGGAGTTCATCCATTACTTTTCCAAATACACGGCTTCCTGAGAGGCTCACTGGGAGCTCAGAGTGAAAGAGGAGGAAGGATCACCACATGATTGGCTTTCCACATGCCTTTTTTTTTTTTTTTTGAGGAGTTCCCATTTGTTTCTTTCTTTCTTCAGTGCTCTTGCTTTAGGTGTAAGGTCTATAAAACCACCTCCAATTATAAAATTTATAAGATATTTCCCTACATTTTCCTCTAACTGTTTTATGGTCTTAGACCTGATGTTTAGATCTTTGATCCATTTTGAGTTAACTTTTGTATAGGGTGTGAGATATGG
This sequence comes from Tamandua tetradactyla, assembly GCF_023851605.1. NCBI lineage: Eukaryota > Metazoa > Chordata > Mammalia > Pilosa > Myrmecophagidae > Tamandua > Tamandua tetradactyla. The sequence continues at coordinate 44,072,044 of NC_135328.1, forward strand.
ATCCTCTTTCATTCTTTTGCATATGGATATCGAGTTCTCTAGGCATCATTTATTGAAGAGACTGTTCTGTTCCAGGTGAGTTGGCTTGACTGCTTTGTCAAAGATCAAATGTCCATAGATGAGAGGGTCTATATCTGAGCACTCTATTCGATTCCATTGGTCGATATATCTATCTTTATGCCAGTACCATGCTGTTTTGACCACTGTGGCTTCATAATATACCTTAAAGTCAGGCAGCATGAGACCTCCAGCTTCGTTTTTTTTTTTTCTCAAGATACTTTTAGCACTTTGGGGTACCCTGCCCTTTCAGATAAATCTGCTTATTGGTTTTTCTATTTCTGAAAAGTAAGTTGTTGGGATTTTGATTGGTATTGCATTGAATCTGTAAATCAATTTAGGTAGAATTGACATCTTAACTATATTTAGTCTTCTAATCCATGAACACGGTATGCCCTTCCATCTATTTAGATCTTCTGTGATTTCTTTTAACAGTTTCTTGTAGTTTTCTTTGTATAGGTCTTTTGTCTCTTAAGCTAAATTTATTCCTAAGTATTTTATTCTTTTAGTTGCAATTGTAAATGGAGTTCATTTCTTGATTTCCCTCCCAGATTGTTCATTACTAGTGTATAAAAACACTACAGATTTTTGAATGTTGATCCTGTAACCTGCCACTTTGCTGTACTCATTTATTAGCTCTAGTAGTTTTGCTGTGTATTTTTCAGGGTTTTCGATGTATAGTATCATATCAGCTGCAAACAGTGATAGTTTTACTTCTTCCTTGCCAATTTTGATGCCTTGTTTTTCTTTCTTTTGTCTAATTGCTCTGGCTAGAACTTCCAACACAATGTTGAATAACAGTGGTGATAGTGGATATCCTTGTCTTGTTCCTGATCTTAGGGGGAAAGTTTTCAGTTTTTCCCCATTGAGGATGATATTAGCTGTGGGTTTTTCATATATTCCCTTTATCATTTTAAGGAAGTTCCCTTGTATTCCTATCCTTTGAAGTGTTTTCAACAGGAAAGGATGTTGAATTTTGTCAAATGCCTTCTCTGCATCAATTGAGATGATCATGTGATTTTTCTGCTTTGATTTGTTGATATGGTGTATTACATTAATTGGTTTTCTTATGTTGAACCATCCTTGCATACCTGGGATGAATTCTACTTGGTCATGATGTATAATTCTTTTAATGTGTTGCTGGATTCGATTTGCTAGAATTTTGTTGAGGATTTTTGCATCTATATTCATTAGAGGGATTGGCCTGTAGTTTTCTTTTTTTGTAATATCTTTGCCTGGTTTTGGTATGAGGGTGATGCTGGCTTCATAGAATGAATTAGGTAGCTTTCCCTCCACTTCAATTTTTTTGAAGAGTTTGAGGAGAGTTGGTACTAATTCTTTCTGGAATGTTTGGTAGAATTCACATGTGAAGCCATCTGGTCCTGGACTTTTCTTTTTGGGAAGTTTTTTGATGACTGATTCAATTTCTTTATTTGTGATTGGTTTGTTGAGGTCATCTATTTCTTCTTGAGTCAAAGTTGGTTGTTCATGCCTTTCTAGGAAGTTGTCCATTTCATCTACATTGTTGTATTTATTGACATAAAGTTGTTCATAGTATCCTTTTATTGCTGCCATTATTTCTGTGGGGTCAGTGGTTATGTCTCCTCTTCCATTTCTGATCTTATTTATTTGCATCCTCTCTCTTCTTCTTTTTGTCAATCTTGCTAAGGGCCCATCAATCTTATTGATTTTCTCATAGAACCAACTTCTGGTTTTCTTGACTTTCTCAATTGTTTTCCTGTTCTCAATTTCATTTATTTCTGCTCTAATCTTTGTTATTTCTTTCCTTTTGCTTGCTTTGGGGTTAATTTGCTGTTCTTTCTCCAGTTCTTCCAAGTGGACAGTTAATTCCTGTATTTTGTCCTTTCTTCTTTTTTAATATAGGCATTTAGGGCAATAAATTTCCCTCTTAGCACTGCCTTTCCTGCATCCCATAAGTTTTGATACGTTGTGTTTTCATTTTCATGTCAGAGGATATCCCGTGGCCTTAAAAAGAAGCTCCAGCCAATTAATTTCATCTTAGATGTCTCCCCAGATTACCATTCCCCGATCAGTCAGCTGAGGATGGTCTTTGCTCCTGGACAAATGCCCCTTCTGGAGATTTCTTATTGTGGGGCCCTGTCCATTGACTTCCCCACACACCCAGGACACTCAATCTCTGTCTTCTTCACCCTCTGTCTTTGTTCCAGGAGGTTCTGGTGGTTCCAGTTGAGCAAGATAAAGGTCGGCATTGTGCTCCAGGTCTGAGCCATGTACGGTGAGTTGCACAGAGGCCACCAACTTTTTGAGATAGGGAAGATCAGGCATTGGACGCCTGATGAAGCCAGATGTGGAGGGAGGAGGAAGTTTGCTGGGGGTGGTGAGGCAGGCTGCAGCAACCCCACTCAGCCTGACCTGGCAATGGTAGTCCTGGCCTCCAGTAGCGCACTAGAAAATAACCTCTCTTGTAGAACTTTCCCCATCTATGGTGTGACCATCTCTGTTGTTCTTCATCAAAGATTCACATATTACTCTGTCTCTCACTCCTGGCCACCTCCCACTGGAACCCCAGGAGTGATGGGATGGGTTGTGTTGCCGTTGATGGCTCGGCACTTGCACACAGTAGGAACTTCTTAAATATCTAACCCATGAGGGGACTGAGTCTGTCCTCCTCAGCCTTTCCAGGGCCCGATTGGACTCCCAAACTTTACCTCATGCCCCAAGGTACTGCCTCATTCTTCTTGTGCCATGTGGACATCTCTTCTTCCCACAGCCATTGTCTTCCCAAAGGGCAGGGGTGCACCTGATCCCAAGGTCCCAGCAACTGGGCAAAGAGGATTGAGTTCAAAGAATATGTCTAGTAAGCTGCTCACCAAACCTTCTGATGTGGGTCTGCAGCTGGAGAATGGAGGAAGCAGAGCTCAGATGAGGCCTTAGTGAGGACTGGTTTGCTAATGGGCCCCCAGGGTCCCTTCTGCATCCAGTGACCCAAACCCCAGACACAACCCTGTGTGACTCTGGCCCTCCTGCAGAGGGATGCCCTCTACTCCTGTACTCCAGTGAGCATCGTAGGTGTGTGGGGCCCAGGGCTGTGCCCAGCCCCTCCCTGCCACATCCCCCACATTTCCTGAGATGATTGGTGTAAGAGGTGGCTCTCTCTCTCCTCACCCAGAGTACATGGCATGTTTTGGATGCTCCTGGCATGCACAAGGCAGGTCAAAATGAGAGAGGATAGGTCCACATCTACAGAAGGACACAATGGTGTCACTTCTCATTTACTGGGTACACCACCTGCTGACAATGTCTAATGTTACTGTTGGATTCACCGACTAGAATGGAAGTCCAGGATGGTAGAATTTGCATCTGCTGGGTTCCTTAAATTCAGTTTAGGGATTAAAAAACATGTTGAAACATGCTAGAGACCTCATATATGTTCGATGAATGAATGAATGAGACCTGAGCTGCCACTTCCCAGTTATGTGAGTAGATTTGGGGCCCCTTGCTGGCCTGCAGTGGTCTGCCTATACCCAGGAAGGGGCATCCTAAATGGAATCTGAAACCTCCTTTATAACTGGGAAAAGAGGTTTCCCAAGGTCATTAGCTGAGTGAGGGGTGAGGCACAGCTTCTGCATGGGGGAGAGTAAAATGCTACACATGGACCACACCCGCCTCTCTGCCCACCCGTTAGCAAAGCAGACACCATGAATGCATTTCCCAATAGTCCTGGCAATCACCTCCTAACGATCCCAATTTTCAAAGGAGAAAACTCAAGCTAGAAGCTGCAGTGATCTTCTCCATACATGAGCTCGTGGGCAGTGGAGCCATCACAGTGCCATGGTGGGAGAGCAGAGCTCACCTGTACAAGGGTAGGCCCAGCACCTGTCAGATGAAGGTGGAGACTCTCACTCTTGACTGCCTCCCACTGGAACCCCATAAGTTCTGGAATGGGTTGGGCTGCTGTTGATGGTAGGTTCCCAGGAAGATGATGATGTAAGACAAGTGCTGTCCTGGAAGGCAGGCCCTGGTGCTCCATCAGCCCCTCTCGCCTGTCCACCTAGTCACGCTGAGTGTTGCAGGTCTCAGTCTTGCTCAGGGCCAACTTCCAACTCTGGCTGGGCAACCTTGGGGAAATCACTTTCCCTTTCTGAGCCTCAGCTTATTCACTTCCAAAATGGGAGCTCAGACCCTTCACAACTCATTTCTGAGTACTTCTGACATGCCAGGCCCTGAGGCAGTACCTCGTGGGTTCCTCACAGCTGCACCCATTTTACAGAAGATGAAAGAGGCTCAGTATGGGCCCATCACCTATCTGAGGTCAGCTGGCCAAAAACTGAGGGAGGTTTGTTGTCTAGACAGTCTTCCCCAGGAGCCTGTGCTCTGAAGTCCTTTTCCAGGTTTCTTCAAGCTGGGAGGCAGCTTGCACCATTGGTAGGTACATGAGAAGAACTCGGGTGACAAATGGATGGGAGATGTTTTTATACTAATAGTTTTCAAATTATTTCCTGTGTATAGAAAAGTATAATCAGTTCACAGACCATGTGATTTCACAGATAATATTGCAAAGGACGTGATGAAGTGAGGCCTTGCATTTCAATGGGTTTAAGAAAAATATTAAGGGGACACTTATGTAGGTAATTCTTGGTTATACAAAAATCAGGACATGGTCCTGGACTTACTGCAGTTTGGGTGGCACTAAAAACCACAATTCCGATTCCCCACTGCACAAGTAATAAAAATGAGCAATGAGAGCAAAGACCTGGGGGAGCCGGAAATGGCAAAGGCACTGCCTGGGGTGCACCTTCTCACTGGGACCCACCACCACAACGCTCCTGAACTGTTACCCTCCAGTTATCCTTGAAGTCCTCCCCACCTGCTCTGCACATCCTCCCTGATTTCACAGTGTCTTTTTCCCTCCTGTGCTCCCACCCAGCACCCACAGGCCTGTGGGAACCTTAGCTGTCCCTGCTTCAAAGCAGGACGCCCTGCTCTGCTGTGCAGCCTGGCCTGGCGGCCTTCCCTCTCTTGGCCTCCAGGGTTGCCCACGGCTAGACCACACCCGGGCTGGCACTGGGCACTGCCCGGGCCCTCTGGCATTCACCTTCTATCCCTCTGTGTACAGGATATCCTCATCCTGCAGGCTCACACAGGTGAGGGCTTTGTGGAACTCCCTCTGTTGTTCCTTGGTCACCTCCTGCTTCCTGGCTGCAGGGGTGGGAGGGCCTGGGTGAGGAAGCTGGGAGAGCCAGGCATGGGGCCAGGCAAGGGTGGAGTTCCGGGGAACTGTCCCAGGAGTAGGGGAGCCTGGGTGAGTCTGGAGTCAGGGGCTGTTCATGTGCCTACTGTAGAATGCTAGTCCCTGGTTCTGCTCATCTTCAGGAAAGAACAACAATACTAAGGTCTCGGGTTCCTTGGTGAGCCACAGGTTGGCAAAGTGTTCTCTGTCCTTCACTGGAGGGGAAAAGAGTCTCTGGGTGAGACCAAGAGGATGGCAGTGTCCCCTCTTTCATGATGACCCCTAGGTGTGCCGAGGACCACTCAGACAAGCAGTAGAGTCCTGGGTTCCCTCTTCCCATTTTACAGATGAGGAGAATGAGGTCCAGAGAGGAGCCCCAGGGCAGGAAAGTGGGGCCAGTTCAGTGCCATTGGCCTTCGTGTGCCCCTACTATGTGCTGTCTCCCTGGTGATGACTGGGACATGCATGAAGCCACCATCTGCCCAACAGTGGGCTGCCGCACTTCACCTCCAGAGGATCTCACAGTGTGGCTAAGACAGAGGCAGGTCTGGAGCCAGCCTTGGGTCTGAGTCCCAGTTCTAATTATAAGGTGTGTGCCCTCAGGGATAGGCCTTGACTTCTCTGTGCCTCTGATTACTCACATGTAAATTGGGTAGGATTTTCATCATGTCCTCTCAGGGCTACTAAATCACATAATTCATATAAAGCATTTTGAACAGTGCTTGGCACATATGAGGGGCTCGAACATGGTGGTGAAAATTCCTTTGATTCCTGCGTGTTTTGGCACGAGGGCCACAGAGACATAAGCCACAAGCCTTTCCTGCGTTCTCTTCGCCGCCAGCCCTCCTCCTCCTCTGGGCTTTGCTGTCCTACCCCAGGGCCCCCTTTCTGCACACAGACCCCCAGGTGCTGGCCCAGGCTCCCCACTGCGGGATGAGGTCCCTTTCTGCCACTGGATGCGCCCAGAGCCGACATTGTTGATGCACTCGGGCCTGCTAATGTCAGACACAAAGTGAGATCACAGGGTGAGGCAGTCATGGAGAGAGGGGCAGGCAGTCAGGACAGTTAACAAGGACAAAACTCAGGCAGATTCCAGTCAGCCCTCCCACTCCAAAGATGGGGACACAGACTGAGGCCAGGGGATGCGAAAGTGCTCCCATCTTCCCGCTCTAGGAGGAGAAGCCAGGGCTGGCCCTTGGGGTGGGGTGGAGGGCTGGCACATGGGGTCTCACATGGTCAGGTGCTCCCTGAACTATAGGGAGTCCTCTTAACTGTTGGGGACAAGGTACAAGAAGGCTGCCTCGACCACTTCAGTCATCTTGTACTCAGGGCTGCATAAGAGGGCAGCGATGACAACCACTTTGCAGAGAGCTGGGGAGAAGGCAGGAGTTGATGACGGGGAGCTGGGGCAGAATCTTTCATGGGCTCAGGCAGATCCTCCCCCAACTTTGCAAACAGGGAAACAGAGGTCCCAGGTGGGGAGTTTGACATGCAGGAGCTCACCCCATGACCCGTCATCTCTAGGGGCGCCCCCTCCACGCCCAGCACAGAACTGCCCCTGCTGTGGCACCTCAGAATGGGGTTTCTGACTTTGGGGACAGGAAAATGGTTCCCAAAGCTCCTGGATTTCACCCCAGGGTCCGGGCAAGGAAAGGACAGAGCCAGCAGCCAGCAGGGGAAAGCACAGCCCCGAGAGGCTGGGCCCAGGGCTCCCCCGCTGCAGGATAGCATCAGTGATGGGCATGGCCTTTGTGTGGTCACAGGCTGGGCCCCGGGCACTCAGCAGAGAAAGGAGGCTCAGGGCTGGGAGGGCCCAGGGAAGTGCCATGCTGGGACAGGAGTGCCCTGGGTGGCTGGACGGGGTGGCAGAGGGTGCAGTGTCCTTTAAGAAGCTGTGGTTTGGGCATGTGGGGCCCAGCCAGGGCCCCCTGGGCTGTGATAATCCGGGGAGTGCTTGGGAAAGGCCTGGCACAAACACTCCCTTCTTTCCCCAAAGGCAGCTCTGGGTAAAATCTCCAAGTCCAGGTCTAATCTGGGTCCCCTTTAGCTGAGAGCACTGAGGGCTCCAGCTTATTCTAGGAATGGATGGACGTGGGGCTGGAGTAAGATGAAATACTTTCGAGTCCACAGATAAAGTCAGTGCCGTGTCCCATTGGCATCCCATGGGTTGCACCCAGTTAGGTGGTGCCAGCAGTAAAGCAGGTGCTGATGATATTGAGTTTCCTGGTGGCCAGTGTGGGGGTTTCATGGCTTGGGAATAAAACATGATTCAATTCCAGTTGAGAGTGGTGCCCGCCATGAAGGCAGGAACATTTCCAAAAGAAGGGGGCAGCTAAATTGACTGTCGTACATCCAGGAAATAGATTACTAGAACCAATTCCCAGCATCTAAAGGAAAACAGTAAGTCTACGCTGCTCCCCAGCACGTGCTAATCTACCAGAGAGGCTGCTGTCTTTTCTTCAACCCAAGAAAGCTTAGAACAGTGACCAGCACAGAGCAAATACAGTAAATATTGTGAAATGAGTCCTGTCCATTTACAGTCACACCTGATGCAAGCAAATGTTTCCCCACATGAATAAATACTCACTTGAAGAGTATTATTATGATGCACAATTTGTTTTTAGTCACTTCCCATATTTTGCATCATAGTTCGTGTTTCAGAACAGCCTGTAGTTATAATTTTCATGAATGCATAACTTTCATTGACTTCATCCTGTCCTCTCTGTGTCTACAGCATTTTCTTTTTGATTTTTTCCCTGATGCTAAGTGTCAGACAATTGCTCCCTAAAAATACCATAGTATCCAAGAAAAAGAAAAGCAGATGTCAACTAGAACCCTGTACGTGAGTGTTCACAGCAGCATTATTCACAATGTCAGAGACTAGAAACATCAAAAGTGATCATCCACAGGTAAATGGAGAAAAAAAGGTGCATTTTCATGTAATGGGCTATTACTTAGCAATAAAAAGGAATGAACTGCTAACATGAATCTGAAAAATGTTGTGCTGAGCAAAACTAAAGGAGACTTAGCAGGGCACATATTAGGTGGTTCCATTGATAGAAGGTTCTAGAATGGGCAGAACTCACCTCTAGCGATAGGAATGAGACCGGGATTAGCTGGGAGAGGGAGGGCAATTTGACAGACAAAGGGCACAAGAGAAGTTCCTAAGGGGATGGCAGTACTTTATGTTGTCCTTGGGGTATTGATTCCAAATGTCTCTCCCTTTGTCAAAACTTATTAAAATGCAAACCTAAAATATGTGCATTTTATTGGATGCAAATTATATCTAGAGAAAGCTGAATTTTCAAAAACCCTCCCACAAAGAAAAACTAAAAACATGGCAAATCAAAAAACACGAATGGCTTTAAATGGTATACCAATTCAGCAAAGCACCAGTGAGTCTCTTTCTCCATATCCTTCATAAAATTGGAATTCACTGTTTCCTTTCTGTATATTTTGCCAGCTCAGTCAGGATTTTAAATAGCATGGCTGGCGTTTGATTCTTGAAAAAGTGAATCTTATCAGGGGAGGGAAGCATGCAGTGAGGGTGAGGTGTAGCAAAGAAGGGAAGGGATGCATGGCTGGGGCAGGTGATGGAAACGGAATGCCCAGAGCTGATACTGGAGAGGCTGGCAGGAGTCCAAGCCTGCAGGGCACGGACCAGGCTGAGGGGTTTGGGCTGAACTCTGGGGACAGTGGGAGCAATTCAAAACTACTGATATGGTTGAGGGTGATGTGGTCGTATTTTCTCTTTAGAGAGATCACTCTGCCTGTCTGCAGTGGGGAGCATGAGGAGGGCAGAGGTGGGAGAACAGCTTGGAAGGGCCAGTGGAGGCTGGCAGAGTGGTCCAGGTGTGAGATGATGGGGGACAGAATCCAGACACTGCTTATGACAAGGAGAGGCTATGCATGGCGCAAGGATAACAGAACCCTGAGCTTTAGAGGGTCCCACATACCACACACACACACACACACATGCACAATATATTAAATAACAGGGAAGCACCTCTGCCACTTGGGACTCGTGCCTGGTCCTGGTACAGAATGGCCCATGGCCCCAATCACCCATTTTCATGACCAACGCTGTCCAAGTTCTGATGATTTAGAGGTGATGCTGCTGCTGTCCTAGGACACAGACCCTGATTCGGAGTTTAAATAACACTGAGTGGAGTGGACGAACAGAAAAGACAGACCAAGTGGGGTAGGTGGTGGTGCAGAGTTCAGCTGCCTCTCCCACCTGCTGGCTGCGTGAACTGGCGTAAGTTCCTTCGCTGCCCCTTGCCTCAATTCTCCACCTCTAAAATGGGGCTAATGATTATACTCACTTATCCTGGTATGAGGACTGAGCCAGTTTACATTTATAAAATGCACATTAAATAAAATAAATTTCCACCAAGAATCTGCTCATTATCATAACCCTCACTATCTAAGGGCAAGCTTTGGTGGGAAGCAAAGTAAGAAAGAATCTTGTATTAAAGAAATACGTCTGTGATTGTAGATTATGTCCTACTTCTAAAGAAATCAAAATGCAAAATTATGTTTCCTGGCCTCTAGAAAATAGAATTTTCTATTTCCCCCATTTTAAAAATGAGGTTTAAAACAATATCTCAGAGAGGTGTGGTGCCAGGCAAAGGGTCACGCAGTATGTAAGCTTTAGGTGATTGCAAATGCATGCATTTGGACCCCTTATTTCTGGAGAATGCCAATTAAACTATTTCTTCACCATGGCCAGGGTTTAGCCTTGGTAGCACATGCGGATCTCCTTCCTGATGGGCAACCATGAAGAAAGAGTAAACCATCTGCATAGGAGCTCTGTGTCTGGGCTGAGGAAACATCCCTTCCAAACAGAAGGCTTGCTCAACTTCAAATCCTGTTGTGTCATCTTGGGCAACTTATGTACCTCTTAGGGCCTCAGTTCCATCATCTGAAAAACCAGGGAAATAATGAGTGTCACACAATGTTGTGCGTGAGATGAAAATGCATCACACAGCGTGGACCTGTTTCACGGTGGGGGCACAGGACATTGATGTTTTTGGGGGGTTGAAATTGTCAAGCATATGGAACTGTCAATTTTAGGTCGAAAAGCACTTGAAGCTCATCAATTTCATATAGTTTGCCCTACTACTATGGACCCTGTTGTGGTTGGCACAAGGACAGGGCACACCAGCCCCATTTTGCAGTGAGCAGCTGACCCTCAGGGAGAAGTCACGCCCTGCCCAAGGTCATGTTCTGCTCAGGAGGCTGGGACTGGAACCCACCTGCCAGCCTGGCCCTTTCTCCCAGCCCCTCCTTCACTTTCCCAGCACTGGCTGCAGGTCATGCTGGGGATTTATTTGACTGTTCCTCTGTGCTTGTTTGTTCCTCTGTGAAATTATTGTGGCAAAGATTCAGTGAACTACAGGGAGAGTCCACAGTACTTTGATGGCGGCCGGAAAATCACAGAGCTTCTGATGCTCCTGGAAATTGGGCTGAGGTTGCCTTGACGTTTCTCCAGCAGCTGGTCAGCGGGATTGAGCATGCGCGGAGGCTCAGCTGAGCGTGGCCCTGTGGGAAGCTCACTGCACCTGTGCCGCCACCAGCTGGCTGTGCGATGTGCAGCCGCACCAGAGACTTCCTAACCAGGGTGGGGATTCTTCCTGCATCTGCCATGGGGGGGACACGTTGGGTAACTTTCAACCAGGCTGGTCATCAAATAACAGAAAGTGGGGGTGAGCAGGAACCCAGAAATTACACCAGATAGTCCCGAGAGGAGGCTGCTGCTTTTGGATTCAGAAAGCCTGGTCATTCCTCCAGGTGATGTTTATCAGCGTCTTGTGTGAGCCAATCAGCACAGGTTAGAGACGCGGCTCCAAGACAGGTGTGTGTGTGAGTCCCAGCGCTGCTGCTTCCCAGCTCTCTGACCCTGGGCTGAGGAGCTAACGGAGAACTTAACATAGCCACGCAGCACACAAGGTGTTTGACCTAACTTTCCCATTTGATCTCCACAGCCACCCTGGGAGCATTGAAATAAGGCCATTTAGGTGGGGAAATGGAAGGCTATAAAGTTGGTTAGCTTATGCAAGGTCACCCTGCTAGCACAGTGGTTTAGCCAACTGCACATTTTACATTCCCATCAGGCATGTATGAGGACGCTGACTTCTGCACATCCTCGTCAACGCTAGTTATTCTCTGTCTTTTTCACTTTAGTCAGCCATATGGGTGTGAAGTGTGTGAAGTGGTATCCCATGGTGGATTTGATTTTCATTTCCCTGATGGCGAATGCTGTTGAGCATCTTTTCATGTGCATGTTAACCCTTTGCTTATCTTCCTCTGAAAAATGTTCAGATCCGGGCAGAGCCCTGTACATACACTGGATGATAACAGAACTTAGCAAGTGGAACCCAGGAATAAAACCAGGGTGTGCTGAGTCCCCAGAATGTGCCAAGGGAGAGGCAGTGAATGTCTCCAGCTATGTCCTCTGAAGCTCAGTCCTGTCTTCTTTAGGTGAAATGCCCCTTTATCCCCCCATGGAGTCCACCTCCCAAAGGCCACGCCCCTTCCTGCTCACAGCAGGTCTCCTTGGAGCCCTTGCTGGCCTGGATGAAGGCAGCAGTCACTTAGACACCTCCGTGCCTCATCTCATGGCCTCTCAGCCTACCTCACCCAGCACTTGAAGTCCACCCCACAGTGCCTGCAGGACCCGACTGAGAAGGAGGCCGTCCCCCTACCCTCCTGGGTTAGCAGGACCAGACCCTGTTGCCCCCCAGAATCCTCATTGTTATCACATTGCTCCGGGGCCCCAGGTTGGCAATGGGAGCACACGCACTCCCTCTTCAGTGAGGGGGCTTTGCTGCAGGCCCTGGTGTCCTGTCCCCCTGAGATCCGGCTTCAGGTGAGAAGCTCCCCGAGGACAGGCTGCATGTCTCTTCCCCCATCCATCTGGCACAGTGTCTGCAGAGGGCATTTGGTCAGTGGATGTTTGTTCAACAAACAAGTAGCTGTAGAGTCTGGTCTTGGACATCTGTTCCAGGCCAGGCATCTCACCTCTGCTATCATCCCTCATCCTTCCGAGTCCCTCCAGGTAGTCCTGGTTTCTCCAATTTTAGGGGGTGATAAAACTGAGGTACAGAGAGTGGAGGGCAGGGCCCAGCTGGCGGTTAGTGCGGGGTCCCACCCAGGGCTCCTTGGCTCTGCACACCTTTCTCCTAATTAACGAGACACCTACCTGTGTCCTCAGGTACTACGCACCCCAGCTCCTACCTCAGCGCCCACAGCCAGAGTGTCTGCAGAGCGGCCCCCACAGCCTCCTCCCGCCGCCCACCAGCTCCCCCTGGACAACCTGCAGAGGCTGGAAGAGGCCCTGCGCTGCACCGTCCGGGCTGCCAAGAGCGTGCGCTGCACCAGCCAGTGGACGAGCTGCTCCCTGCTGGCCCCCCTGCACCAGGCCCATGGCCCACGGGGCTCCTGCCTCTCCTGACTCCCTTCGGGGCCCAGAGATGGACGGGGAGAGGGGCAGGAGCCCGCTACTGTCCCCCAGGCCAGGACTCAGGTGTAGCCACAGACCCCCGAAGCTCCTGTAGAGCCCCCAGCAGGAGGCGACCCCCCAGCCCAGGGCCCGCCTGCTCAGTCCTTTTTTTTCCAAATGGAGGGGGCAGTGGTCAGATGCTAAGAGAAGTGACTCCTGGGGTCCAGCCTCCTCTAGGAGAGGAGGGGCCAGGCCACCTTCTGTCCAGGCAGAATATCAGGGAGTGTTTTCTCCTCACCCTGCACCTGCCCACCTTTGGTTGTGGGGAACCTGGGGGAGAGCCCAGGGTGACATGCGCCCAGCTCCCATGGGTGAGAGGCCTTTCCCACAGGCCCACTGAGGTGCAGACACCGCAAAGGGCCCCGGGAAGCTGGCCTGCCACGGCCCTCTAAGAGCCTTACCCTGAGGCCCAGCTCTCTCCCTGGGACCCCTGTGGCATTTGGTGAGTGGCCAGCTACCTCCCGGGCCCCGGTTTGGGACCCAGTCCATGGCCTGCAGGCCAGGCCGTCTCGTGCTCTCCCACCCCACAGCGGGGCTCACCTCAGCATTTCAGGAACGGGTGTGCATAATTTATGTTTGCATATTTGAGGCATTTAAAGATATTTTTTCCTTTCCAGTGCAAATGAAGGAGACTGAATATTGACCTTAAAAGAAAAAGAAAAAAGTTCCCAAAGCCTCCTGCATCTGCAGTGAGCGTCATTGACTTGTGGTTTCTACCCTCAGGTCTGTGGGGGGAAAAGTGGACACCCCACCAAGCCCTTCTCCCAGGGCACCTCCAGGTGCACATTCCCAGACCACCTGCCTCCTGCTCGTGGCTTCTGCTTCTCCTACTTTCCACTCTGCCCAGCTCAGAATCATAAACCATTGGTCTGGAGGGGCCTTGCAAGGAGAGGCCGTCAGGCCGAGTCCGTTTTTATAGAAGACAGAGATGTTTCAGTTAAATCGGTGTCAGCGAAAGCATGAACTGGACTCTCTTTCTAGTGCTCCTGAGCACGGACAATTATGGTAGCTGCTGTTTCCTGACACCCTCAGAGTCCTCGGCGCCCCCCACTCAGCCCCTGTGTTTGCCTAGGAGGTTCCCACTGTGGCCCCTTTTACTCAAGAATGAAAGCGAGGTCCCGCTGCACTGCCCGGGCTCAGCCAGGGCTAAAACCCATGTTTATTGACCCCCAGATCCACGTTCTCTGTTTTATTTCTACACCTCAGTGACTTTTTCCTCTCTGACCCTGTTTCTCATTTACTCAGCCTTGTCCTCAGTCCCTCTTCGCTGCTCACATGCACCTCCCCTGCAAAGAACCCATTTCTGTTTATTTATCACCTGATCTTCCCCAGATGAGTTTAAAGTGGCATCTTGTTGGAATGAATGCTGAAATGCAAAGATTTCTTACAGGTTCTGAGCCTCCTGGTCTGGATCTTCCTGGGGTCTGAGAGGCTGTTACGTCCGCTAGTGTCCCACCAGGTGGGGGGAGGGGCCCGGGCTGGGGGTCCAGGGCAGTGTCCCCAGCCTCAAGGTCCCAGGCCCAGCACGGCCCCACCTGTTTGGTGAAGGGAGCCAGAGTCTGGGCCTGTGGAGCTCGGCCCTTGGGAGGGGAGGCTGAGAGGGTGCTGGCCGTGAGGGCCCAGGACTGGGCATGGCCCCTGGGCTGTGGACCTGCCTGAAGAATTTGGCCCCAGCTTTTAGCCACCTGTGTGATGCTGCCTCCCTCAGACACAAGAAGCCGTGCGTCCCATGGCCCTCTGGTTCGGGAAGGTCCGCTTCCCTGTGCTGGGTGCCTGGCCTCAGGGGTCATCTCTGTGGATGCCTCAATGTGAGCTTCAGACGTGGCCCATATCCAAACCCACGTGCAAGGTGGTGGCTGGTTCCAGGCCCTCACCCCGAGGTGAATCTCCTACCCTGGGTCTGACAGGGGAGCACGCTGAGGACATTTCTGAGGAATCACCCGGCTCCTCCAGCTCACCAGTTTTACCAGGGTAGACACAGCAGCCTCCACAAGGGTCTTCCTGCCTCCAGTCCAAACCCTCTAAACCCTCCTCCTGAGTCAGCCAGGGCCATATGTCTAGAGAAAGGCCTTTCCTAATGGGGCACCAGCGTGCTGGATTCTCACTGCCCCTTACCCATACCTCCTACATGGTCCTCTGCCTCAGCCTTCCTCATGCATGCCTTCTCAGGTCTTTGGCTGGCAGAGGGAACAGAGAGTTTTATCTAGTTTCTAATCCTTTTATACAGATGGTTCTGACGCCCATTCCAGGAAGCCTTCCCAGACTTCTTGTCTGCAGAAGGAAAGCTCCCTACACTGGGCTCCTATGGCACATGGCCCATCTCATCATCCATCATACACATGGTGAGTATCACACCAGGGGCCCTTCCTGCCAGGGGCAATATCTTATCCAATGCCAGCCAAGACTCGACTTGGGGTAGGCTTTAAATGAATGAATGAATGGATGGATGGATGGATGGATGGATGAACAAACAACAGGACTTGTCCCAAATACAGAAGCTTTATTAATGCAACTGGGGAAACATTCAAGAGATGAAGAGCTGGTGGTGGGATGAGGATGGGCCCCAGATCCCCCAGTACCCTCCTTCCCAGCTCAGTCTTCGGTCAGTCCTTGTGTCCTAGGACTCCATGTTTCCTTTCTTCCTCTCCTCCTCATGCTCTTTCTCCAGGGTCCTACACATATCCTAGTGGAGAAAAAGGCACAATTATGGTGGGAGGAAAGGTTTTTTCCACAGGGATGGGAAGAACTCTGGACTCTGGAACCAGCCCAGCAGGGACTCCCAACTTTGTCACTTCCTAGCTGGGCACCTTGGGGAATCACTTTCCCTTTCTGAGCCTCAACTTATTCACTCCAAAATGGAAGCTCAGATTCTTCATCACTGTCCTTTTCTGAGCATACCTGACCTGTCAGATCCTGAGGCAGTGTCTCCTGGGTGCCTCAAAACTGTACCCATTTTCAGAGGATGAAACAGAGTCAGTGTGGCCCCATCACCTGTCTGAGGTCTCCTAGCCAAAAAATGAGTGAGGCTTGTCGTCCACATGGTCTTCATTGGGGACCTGTGCTCTTAAGCCCTTTCCCAGGTTTCCCACAGCTGGGAGAGAGCGTGCCCTTCTAGAGGGCATATGAGATGAGCTCTGGTGGCAAATGGATGTAGTTGTCTTTATTTAAAAGTTATGAAATTATTTCATGTATGTAAAAATATATATAACCAGCTCATAAGCTGTGTGATTTTATAGATAATATTGCATAGGATGAGATGAAGTGGAGGCTCGCATTTGCATAGTTTTAAAGAAAAAATATAAAGGAGACACTTATGCAGGCAATAAGTGGATATACAAAAACTGGAATGTGTTCCTGGACTTGTGGCAGTTTGAATGACACTGAAACCACAGTTCTGAATCCCAGCTGTTCAGGCAATAAAAATGAGCAGTAGGAACTGACACAAGGACCAGGGAATGGCTAATGGCACTGCCTAGAGAGTGTCGCCCCCCACCACCCCAACCCCGCGTCCGACCACCACACCTTTGCTAGGTTGCTCCCCTCCAGTTGACCTCAAATATCCTCCCCACCTACCCTGTGCATCCTTCTGGATTTCACAGTGCCTATTCCCTCTTGGATCCCCACCCAGCACCCACAGGCCTGCGGGAAGCTCTGCTGTCCCTGCTTCAAAGCAGGATGCCCTGTGCAGCCTGGGCTGGCGGCCTTCCTTCTCTTGGCCTCCAGGGCTGCCCACGGCTGGACCACCCCCAGGCTGGCACTGGGCACTGCCTGGGCCCTCTGGCATTCACCTTCTTCCCATCCATGTATAGGATTTCCTCGTGCTGCAGGCCCATGCAGGTGAGGGCTTCGTGGAACTCCCTCAGTTGTTCCTTGGTCACCTCCTGCTTCCTGGCTGCAGGGGTGGAAGGGCCTGGGTGAGGAAGCTGGGAGGGGGCCAGGCAGGGGTGGGGTTCTGGGCACCCACCCAGGGGTGTGGGAGCCTGGGTGAGTCTGGAGTCAAGGGCTGCCCACATGCCTACCACAGAAGGCTAGTCCCAGGTTCTGCTCATCTTCTGGGGAGAACAACAATATGAAGGTCTCGGGGTCCTTGGTGAGCCACAGGTTGGAAAAGTGTTCTCTCTTCTTCACTGGAGGGGAAAAGAGCCTCTGGATGGGACAGAGAGGATGGTACTGTCCCCTCTTTCATGAGGACACCTGCGCGTGCTGAGAGTCACTCATCCGACCAATGTGTCCAGAGTTCCCTCTTGCCATTTTACAGATGAGGAGAATGAGGTCCACAGAGGAGCCCCAGGGCAGGAAAATGGGGCCAGTTCAGCACAATTGCCCTTCATGTGCCCCTGCTATGTGCTGTCTCCCTGGTGATAATTGGGACTTGTGTGAAGCCACCATCTGCCCAACAATGGGGCTGCCACACTTCATTTCCAGAGCATCTCACAGTGCGTCTAAGACAGAGGCAGGTCTGGAGCCAGCCTTGGATCTGAGTCCCAGTTCTAATTATAAGCTGTGTGCCCTCAGGGATAGGCCTTGACTTCTCTGTGCCTCTGATTACTCACATGTAAATTGGGTAGGATTTTCATCATGTTCTCTTAGGGCTACTAAATCACTTCATCCATGTAAAACACTGCATAGGAGGGGCTCAAACATGGTGGTGATAATTCCTTTGATTCCTGCATGTGCTGGCACCAGGGCCACAGAGACATAAGCCACGAGCCTTTCCTGTGTTCTCCACACCCTTAGCCCTCCTCCTCCTCTGGGTTCTACCGACCTGCCCCAGGGCCCCCATTTCCGCATGCAGCCTCCCAGGTGCTGGCCCAGGCTCACCAATGCGGGACAATATCCCCTTCTGCCGCTGGATGCGCCCAGAGTTGACATTGTAGAAGCACTCGGACCCACTAACGTCAGACACAAAGTGAGATCACAGGTCAGACGGTCATGGAGAGAGGGTCACGCTCCCATGACAGTCAAGAAGTAACAAGATTCAGGCAGATTCCAGTCGGCCCTCCCACTCCAAGGATAGGGAGACAGACCAAGGCCAGGGGAGTCCTGGAAAAATTGCTCCCATCTTCCCAGTCTAGGAGGAGGAGCCAGGGCTGGCCCCTGGGGTGCGGTGGAGGTTGGCACGTGGGGTCTCACATTGTCCGGTACTCCCTGAACTGTAGGGTATCTTCCATCAGGTTGGGGACAAGGTAGAAGAAGACTGACTCGACCATTTGAGCAATCTCATTGTAAGCAGGGTTGCGTAAGACGGCGGCGATGAAATACCACTTGCCAGAGAGCTGGGGAAAAGGCAAGAGCTGATGACGGGGAGCTGGGGCAGAATCCTTCACAGGCTCAGGCAGATCCTCCCCCCACTTGGCAAACAAGGAAACAGAGGCCCCACGTGGGGAGCTGGATGTGCAGGAGCTCACCCCACGACCAGGCATCTCTAGGGGTACCCCCTCCATGCCCAGCACAGAACTGCCCCTGCTGTGGTGCCTCAGAACGGGGTTTCTGATTTTGGGGACAGGAGAATGGTTCCCGAGGCTCCTGGATTTCACCCCAGGGTCCGGGCAAGGAAAGGGGAGAGCCAGCAGCCAGCAGGGGAGAGGGCGCCCTAGAGGCTGGGCCCAGGGCTCACCCGCTGCAGGGTAGCATCGGTGATGGGTGCGTTCTTCGTGTAGTCACACACTGGGCCCTGGGCACTCAGCAGAGGAAGGAGGCTCAGGGCAGCAAGGGCCCAGGGAAGCGCCATGCTGGGACAGGAGGGCTCTGGGTGGCCAGAACAGGTGGCAGAGGGTGCAGTGACCTTTTTAAGAAGCTGTGGTTTAGGGTATGTGGGGCCCAGCTAGAGTCCCCTGGGCTGTGACACAATCCGGGGAGCGCTTGGGAAAGGCCTTGCACAAACCCTGCCTTCTTTCCCAAAAGGTAGCTCTGGGTAAAACCTCCAAGTCCAGGTCTAATCTGGGTCCCCTTTGGCCGAGAGCACGGAGGGCTCTGGCTAATTCAAGGTTAGGATGGACGTGGGGCTGGAGAGAGAGGTAATATTTTGAATCCACAGATTTCATTAGAGGGGTCACCCACTGGGCAATTTCATCGTTTCATCCAGTTGATTAGGACCAGCAGTGAAGCAAGTGCCCATGTCACCTTCAACTTTCCCGGCTGGTTGGCACTGGGGTTTCCGGAAAGGGGAAGAAAACATGATTCAGTTCCAAATAAGAGTGTTTCTAGCCATGGAGGCAGGAATATTTACAAAAGAGGGGACAGCTAGGTTGACTTCTTATTTCCAGGAAATGGATTACTTGAACCAATTCCCAGCAAGAATCAAGGACACAGTAAGCCCACGCTGCTCCCCAGCCAGGGCCATTCAAACAGGGAGCCTGCTGTCTTTTCTCCAACATACCCCGTATCTTGGGACAGTGACCAGCACATTGTTAATACAGTAAATATTGTGGAATGAATCCTGCCTGTTTACATTCCTACTGGATGCACTCAAATGTTTCCCACATGAATAAATACTTTCAAAGAGTGTTATTACAATATGCTTACAATTTTATATTCTCAATCATTCCACATATTCTCCATTATATTTTATGTTTCAGAGCAGCCTGTACTTATAATTTTCATGGATTCTTTACTTTCATTAACTTCATCCTGTCCTCTCTGCATGTCTACAGCATTTTGTATTTGGATTATTATCCTGATGCTAAGTGTCAGACAGCAGGAAACGTGCTCCCAAAAAATATCATGGTATCCAAGAAAAGCAAAGCAAATGTCCACTAGAACCTTAAAAACTAGAAAAACACAAAAGTGTTCATCAACAGGTAAATGGGAAAAATTTGTGGCATTTTCATTCAATGGGATATTGCTAAGTAATAAAAGGGACATGAATCTTAAAAACGTTATGCTGAGGAAAAATAAAGTAGACATTAACAGGGCACATATTATATGATTCCATTGATACGAAGTTTTAGAATGGTAGGAACTCATTTCTAGTGATAGAAATGAGACCAGCAGGAAGCTGGGGCAGGCAGGGCAATTTGATGGCCAAAGGGCACAAGAGAAGTTTCTGAGGGGATAGCAGTGCTCTATACTGTCATTGTGGTGTCAGTTCCAAACATCTATATCTTTGCCAAGACTTATTAAAATGTAAACCTAAAATGTGTGCGTTTTATTGTATGCAAATAGTATCTTGATAAAGTAGATTTTAAAAAATCCTTTCTCAAAGCAGAAAAAGCAAAACCATAGCAAATTTAAAAGAAAAACACTAATGGTTTTTAATGCTGTGCCAATTTGGCAATGCACCAGTGAGTCTTTCTCCATATCTTCATCAGAACTGGAATTCCCCTTTTTCTGCATATTTGCCAGCTCAGTTTGGTTTTTGAGTTTGCATGGCTGTAATTTGATTCTTGAAAAAGTGGAGCTTATCAGGAGAGAGCAGACTGAGGGGAGGGTGAGGCATATCGAGTACTGGAAGGGCTGCAGGGCACGGACCAGGCTGAGGGGTTTGCTATGGACTCAGGTGGCATATAACAGAAATTGGAGGATGTTAAGTATGAATGAGAGTGAAATAATCATATTTGCTCTTTAGAGATGACGTTGCCTGTGTGCAGTGGGGAGGATGAGGAGGGTGGAGTTGGGAGAACAGCCTGGAAGGGCCAGTGGAGGCTGGCCCAGTGGTCCAGGAGTGAGATGATGGCGGACAGATTCCAGATGCTGTTTATTCCAAGGGGAGGCTGTGCATTGTGCAGGGATAGCAGAACCCTGCACTTTAGAGGGCTGCACATACCAGACACAAGCATGCACGTGCACGCACGCACACACACACAGCTTATTAAATAACACAGAAGCACCTGTGTCACCTGGGTTCTGGTGCCTGGTCCTGCCACAGAATGACCCATGGCCCCAACCCCCACTTTCATGACCAATACCGTTCAGGTCCCAGACAAACAGTTCCCGACATCTTATACTCCTTACTCTTGAAGAAAAGCCCACTGCATCAAAAGATCCTGATTATTGGGGGGTGATGCTGCCACTGACATAGGAGACAAGCCCTGCTTTGCAGCTTAGAGAACAGTGGAGTGGACGAACAGGAATGACAGACCAGGTAGGGTAGGTGGTGGTGCAGAGCGAAGCTGGCTCTCCCACTTGCTGGCTGTGTGACCTGGGGTAAGTTACTTCACTGCTCCCTGCCTCAATTTTTCCATCTCTAAAATGAGGCTAATGATCATATTCACTTCATCCAGGTATGAGGACTCAACCAGTTTACATTTATAAAATGCACATTAAATGAAAATAAAGTTTCTTTAAGAATCTGCTCATTATCATAATGCTCACCATCTATTTAAGGACAAGCTTCAGTGGGAAGGAAAATAAGAATCTTGCATTAAAGAAATAGTTCTGTGATTGTGGATTACATCTCACTTCTAAAGACATCAAAATGCAAAATTATTTTCTTGAATCTTTCCTGGACTCAAGAAATTAAAATATTTCCCCTATTATTAGATAAAGTTTAAAACAATAGCTCAGAGAGGTAAGGTGACATGCAAAGGGTCAAACAGTAAGTGAGCTTTAGACAATTGGAAATGCATGCATTTGACCCCCTTATTTCTGGGGAAACCCAATTAAAATATTTCTTCACCACGACCAGGGTTTAGCTTTGGTGACAAAAATAGATCTCCTTCCTGATGGGCAACCATGAAGAAAGAGCAAACCATTCTCATAGGAGCTCTGTGTCTGGGATTAGGAAACACTCCCCCCAAAAAAGAAGGTTTGCTCAAGTTCAAATCCTATTGTGTCATCTTGGGCAATTTATGTACCTCTTTGGGCTCAGTTCCCTCACCTGAAAAACCAGGGAATTGGCGCGTGTCATGCAAGGTTGTGTGTGAGATGAAAGCATGTCATACTTAGCATGTTACCTCATTCATGGTGAGAGCACAGGACATTGAGGTTACTGGTTTGAAATTGTCATTTAAGATTTGGAATTATTAAGCATAAGAAACTTTCAATTTTGTAGGTCATAAAGCACTTGAATCTCATCGATTCGTTGTAGTTTATCCTACAATTATTAACCCTATTTGTGGTTTGTATGCAAGACAGGGCATAACACCTCCTTTAGCAGAGAGAGAAACTGAACCACAGGGAAATGTCAAGACCTGGCCATGGTTATGTTTCAGTCAGGAGGCCGGGACTGGAACCGACCTGCAGCTTCTCCCTTTCCCCCAGCCACTCCTTCACTTTCCCTTATTGGCTGCATGAGTGTTCTCCAAGCCGGCTGCCTCATTTGACATTCCACCAGATGTGCAGGAGGGTGCTGATTTGTCCACATTCCTCATCAACACTTCTTATTGTCTGTCTTTTTTTTTTTTTTCTTAAGCCATCCTGGTGGGTGTCAAGTGTGTGAAGTGGCATTTGTTGTGGTTTTGATTTGAATTTCCCTGATGGCTAATGATGCTCAGCAGCTTTTCATGTGTTTCTTGGGCCTTTGCATATCTTTTGAGAAATGTCTGTTCAGATCCTGGCAGAGCCCTGTATACACACTGGATGACAACACAACTTTGAAAGTGGAGGCCCAGGAATAAAACCAGGGTATGCTGAGCCCCCGCAGTGTGCCACGGGATAGGCAGTGAATGTCTCCAGCGATGTCCTCTGAAGCTCAGTCCTGCCTTCTTTAGGTGAAATGCCCCTTTATCCCCCCTTGGAGTCCACCTCCCAAAGGCCACGCCCCTTCCTGCCCACGGCAGGTCTCCTTGGAGCCCTTGCTGCCCTGAATGAAGGCAGCAGTCACTTAGACACCTCCGTGCTCATCTCATGGCCTCTCAACCCACCTCATCGGCTCTTGATGTCCACCCCCCACGTGCCTGCAGGACCAGGCAGAGAAGGAGGCCGTCCCCCTACTGCCCTGGGTTAGCAGGACCAGACCTTTCGGCCCCTCAGAATCCTCATTGTTATCACATTTCTCCGGGGCCCCAGCTTGGCAAATGAGAGCACATGAACTCCCTCTTCAGTGAGGGGGGCTTTGCTGCAGGCCCTGGTGCCCTGTCCCCCTGAGATCCCAGCTACAGGTAAGAAGTACCCTGAAGACTGGCTTCAATGCCTCTTCCTCCATCCATCTGGCATACTGTCGGCAGAGAGCACTGGTCAACAGATATTCGTTTGATGAACAGGTAGCTGAAAGCCTGTTCCTGGGCACCTGTTCCTGGCCAGGCACTCTCACCTGTGCTATCATCCCTCATCCTTCCAAGTCCTTCCAGATAGTGCTGGCTTCTCCCAGGAAAGAGATTTGAGGGCAGGGGACTAGCTGGTATAAGTACGGGGTTTCAGGCTTGGGACCTGGAAAACCTGGAAACAGCCCAGCAAAAGAGGACGTGCAGCCAGTGGGTGCACAGTCATGCCAGGTCTCCCAGGTCCACCAGTCCCCAGAGCTCTGCCCCTCATGCGGGCTCGGCGTCCTGGCTGTGCCACACCCTCAGCCCTCAGCCTGTGGGGGCTTCTCTGAGCAGAGAGGTGTGGACCACAGCTGCACCTCTCCCACACAGTGACCATGGGGAGAAGAGGAAGAAGAAACGCAGCAGCCCAGCACAGGGCCGGACAGATGGAAGTGCACAGGGAGCTGGACCTGATGTGATGCCTGTCACACACATGGCCCCCAGCAGCGCCTCAGACACTGAAGGGGAAAACCACGTGGGAAACCTCTGGGAGACCTGCTGGGAGCTCTGGGTAACTGCCAGAGGGCCGCACTCATTAGAGGGTAAGTTTGTCCTGAACTGGGGCTGGGTGGGGGACTGGAGCCAGCCAACTGCTTTCTGACATCTAGGTCTTTGCTCAAATCCAGAAGACAAAACATGAAAAGACAGGGCATCCCAGCCTCTTTCAATTCCTGGCACCCACGTTAGAGTTTGAACCCTCCTGATTTACAGCAACAAAGACTCAGGCCTAAGGAAAGGCTCAGGCAGGGAGTGTCTCATGTGAGCCACCATCCCTGACTTCTCAGCAACCTCATGATTCTTCCCTTAGGCCATGAGAGAGCGCCAGCCCATCCCCACCACAGGTGAGATGTCACACCCTCAGTATTCCAGAGCCTCCTGCTGGGCAGCATGGTCCTGCCTGGGAGTGACCTGTAACCCCTAACCCGAGGGCTGGACAGGAGCCCAGATGGGATGGGATGTCCAGTCAGGATGGTGATGGGGCAATTCCAGCTCCTCGACACATGGGCCACAGAGATGACTAGTGAATGGGTGACCCCAGGTACTAGAGTTTAGGGAACACGCTATGCTGATTCTCCACAGATTCTGACCCATTTCCAAGAAGACACACCAACCCCACCCCTGAGCCCAGCTCCCTGTCTCTTAAGCATTCAAGGAGAACAAACAGCTCAGGTTGAGCAGAGACACAGCCCCTCACAGGTGGCCCACCTTGTCTTCTCCACCTCTTCATGCCCCCATCATGACCACATTCTGACTGTCAGGCTGACACGTCAGCACAGGGCCCCAGCTTGGGAGGAGGAATGGCTGGTGGTGGCTGAGGAGGAGGGTGGCCAGGTTTGGGGTGGGGCCATGAGGGTTCTCCAGAATCTTCTAGGCTCTCATTCCTAAAGCAAATCCCACAGCAAGGTGTTGTTCCCTGGCCTAGGAGGTTCTAACTCTAACTTGCCCTCTGGCCACTGTCCATTTCTGGATCTTAGGTCAATTCCTAACTGAATGCTCCCGGAAACAGGCAGATCTCCAAAGGTCCATGGTCTTCAGGTGGTTTCACATGCCCAACTCCAATCCCCCAGACCTCACTTTCAATCCAGGAAATGGAGGCTCTGAGAGCCCAGGACTAAGGGACCAGCAGATACCAGCCACATGGCTAGCCAGCTGACAGAGGTGTTCCTGACCCATCAGCCTTCCTGGAATTATGTATCACTCCCTGGATCTGTTCTTTGGGACATTTTTATAGACTGGAAACTGTAAAGTGGAACTTAGTAAATTCCCATTTTAAAAGCCATTCCTCTTCTTGTATATTGCATTCCCGCAGCTTGCAAAGTAAAACAGCTCCTAACAAAGAAAACATCAGATGGCATCACAGGCAAACTTTATTAAGCATTCCAATAAGAATTAATACCACTCCTCCCTGCAACCTTCCAAAAAATGGAACATGAGGGAACAGTACCTAAACTCATTCTATGTATCCAATATCACGCTAATAACAAAACCTCAACAAGATACTGTATGAAGAGCAAACTACAGACCAATCTCTCTAATATTCTAATAGAGATGTAAATATACTTAACCAAATCCTTGCAGATCAAATCCAACTGCATACTTAGAGAATTATTCATCATCACCATTAGCTTTTATTCCAGGTATCCAAGGATGCTTCAACACAAGAAAATCAGTTAACATAACTCATCACATTAACAAAAAAAGGGAAAAACTGCATGATTATCTCATTTGATGCAGGAAAGGCAAATCACAAAATTCACCACTCTATCTTGATAAAACACTTTGGAAGGTAAGAATTGAAAGAAACATCCTCTAAATAATGAAGGGCTTATATGAAAAATAAACTGCTTGCATCTTACTAAATGGTAAGGGACTGAAAACTTTCCCTCTAAGATTGGGAACAAAGGACACATATTGTCACCATGGTTATTCAACATTGGGCTAGAAGTTCTAGCAAGAACAATTTTTCAAGAAAAAGAAATAAAAGTCATTCACATTGGGAAGAAAGAAGTAAAACTTTCCATATTTGATGAAGACATGCGGTATATTTTGTCAAAACTGAAAAAAAAAACCCATGGCAATGCTTTACTTAAGCAGATCAATGATTTTAGCAATGTGGCAAGATACAAGATCAACATGCAAAAATCTGTGCTGTCTCTATTCAATACTAATGAGCTATCTGAGGGGGAAATCTAAAAAAAATTCCTGTTGGAATACCAAATAAAAAAATCAAATATCTAGGAATAAATTTAATGAAGAATGTAAAGGACCTGTACATAGAATACTGCAAAACACTGATAAAGGATTTCAAAGAAGACTTAAATAAATAGATAGACAATCCATGTTTATGGACTGGAAGGCTGATTGTCCTTCAGATATCAATGCAATACCAAACAAAATGCCAATGGCCTACTATACAGAAATGGAAAAACTAATTGTCAAATTAATTTGGATGGGAAATGGGCCTCAAATAGGAAAAAATATATTGAAACAGAAGAATGAAGTGGGAGGTCAAATCCTTCCTGCATTAGAGCTTATCATAAAGCCACAGTGGTCTATGCATCTTGAGACTTGCATAAAAGTGGATATATCAATCAATAGCATCAAATTGAGAATTCAGAAATGGACCGTTAGATCTATGGTCAATCGTTTTTGTTTGTTTGTTTGTTTGTTTGTTTGTTTGGTCTTTCGTGCATGGGCAGGCACGGCAAATCAAACCCAGGTCTATGGCATGGTAGGCGAGAACTTTGCCTGCTGAGCCACCATAGCCCACCCAGTCAATTGGTTTTTGGCACAGCCTCAAAGTCCATTGGGCAGGGACAGAACAGTTTCTTCAGTAAATGGTGTTGGGAGAACCAGATATCCATATACAAACAAATGAAAGAGGACTCCAAACTCACAATCAATGAAAAATTAACTAAACATGGAACTAAGACCTAACTATAAGAACCAGTACCATAAAGCTCCTGGAAGAAAATGTGGAGTAATATCCACAAGATCTAAGGATAGGATGTAGTTTCATAGACTTGCACCCAAAGCACAAGAAACAAAAAAAATAAATTAATAAATTAGACTTCTTCAAACTTTGAAAACTTCTGTGCTTCAAAGACCTTGTCAAAACGGTAAAAAGGCAGCTGATTCAAGAAGAGAAAATATTTGGAAACCACATGTCTAATGACAGTTTGATATCGAGACTATTTAAGAAAATCCTACAACCCAGTAATAGAAAGACACAACCCAATTAAAAAATGGACAAACGACATGAAAACATGAATATAGGTAGCTAAAGGCAGCACTGACTGAGAAGTACATTGGTGAATGATGGCACATATTTAGGAATTGTGCTGGTTTGAAATGCTATATATACCCAAGAAAAGCCATGTTTTAATCCTAATCCCATTTTGCAAAGGCAGCTGTTTCTTCTAATCCCTATTCAGTGTTGTATGTTTGAAACTGTTAGTGGAACATCTCCCTAGAAATGTGATTTAATCAACAGTGATTGTTAAGCTGGATTAGGTAGAGGTGAATTCCTACCCATTTGGGTGGGTCTTGATAGTTTCTGAAGTCCTACACAAGAGGAAATCTTTTAGAGAATGAAAGAGATTTGGAGAGAGCAGAGAATGCTGCAGCACCACGAAGCAGAAAGTCGACAGCCAGCAACCTTTGGAGATTAAGAAGGAAAACGCTTCCCAGGTTGCTTCATAGAACAGAAAGCCAGGAGAGACAGCTAGCAGATGATGCCGTACTCACTATGTGCTCTTCCAGCTGACAGAGATACTGTGACCGTGTTCACCAGGTGCCTTCTCACTTGAGAGCGAAACTCTGAACTGCATCAGCTTTCTTGAACCAAGGTATCTTTCCCTGGATACCTTTGGACATTTCTTTTGACTTGTTCTAATTGGGATATTTTCTCAGCCTTAGAACTGTAAACTATCTACTTATTAAATTCCCCTTTTTAAAAGCCATTCCATTTTGGGAATATTGCATTCCGGCAGCTAGCAAACTAGGACAGGAATGAATATTGTGCTGCTACAAAAAGTAACAAAGGCATGAGGCATGCAACGATGTGAGTGAATGTGTGGGACATTTGGTGGGGCAGAAGAAGCCAGAAACAAAAGAACAATTATGGTATGGTCTCCTTTAGAAAATGCTTCTTAGAAAACAGTGGCCAAGATTGTGAGCTTTAATGGCAGATGTGTTTGGTCCAGAGTGATAATTATTATTTCTGGATTTCGAGAGGCTATATATCTATACATAACCCGATATTTGGAGATGGAAATGAGGCTGATCAGGTTGGAGCTAAAGTACTTCAGGACACAGGGATAAGGAAGACATTGCTTATACTTTAGAACCACACATACTCTTGGAGACCAAAGGAAGAAAGGTCTACTTGTTCTGTAACTGAAATTTCTTTAGAGCACATAATCTACCTCAACGTATCTGTATAGCTCTTGAAACACAGGGAGCCCAGAGGAGGAAAGAGGTCCTTTAATCCTGTGTGGCTTAATGCAATGCTGGATACATCCTAGAGTCCCTTAAGCAGATAATTGAGAAGAGTTGGCAGGTCCCTTGGGTGATGGGAGAAAAAATAGGGAACCATTAAACTTTACCATCAGGAAATCCCCTGATGCTGTGTCCAAATTTTGGGACACCCAAATCAATAGGCCATGCCCTTGATCTTGAAGCTTACTCTTGTGAAGCTTATGTAGGTAGTGGAGAAGCTTAGCTTACCTATAGGCATGCTTAAGAGTTACTTCTGGAGGACCACTTTTGTTGCTGAGATGTGGCCCCTCTGTCTCTAAGCTGAACTCGGCAAGTCAAATTACTGCCCTCCCCCACTGTGTGGGACATGACATTCAGGGGTGAAAGTCTCGCTGGCAGCATGGGAGCTGGCTCCCAAGACTGAGTCTGGCCCTGGCACCATGGGATCAACTATTCCATTCTGACCAAAAGGGGGAAAAGAAGTGTAATTAATAAATTATCAGTGGCTGATAGTCAAATAGAGTCAAGAGCCTGCTCTGGAGGTTGCTCTTACGCAAGCTTCAATTAGAAATTGCTTCCTATCCTAACCTGCCAAACCCCAAGTAGGACCATTCTAGACAATCCTAAAGAACACTTACAGCAATATAGAAGATTCCACAAAGGTTCCATGCACTAGAGTCACTTTCCAGAAGCCTACAACCTCCAGATGGGTCCCTGGACCAGGTAAGTCCTGAATCCTAGAGGGCCCAGCCTCCACAGAACATCAGCTAGTTCCACCACTCTAACCTATATTTTTGACAGACCCTTCCAACGTGAAAAATTTAGAATGGCCATAACCCAAACAACCCTAAAGAGAGGGACAGAAACATTAAAGGTGATCGTAGAGTTATACAGAAAAGATAGGATTTAGCAAATGAATATGACTGCTGAATCATTCAACTGATAACTCTTTTAGTCTCCAGTATCTTAAAATAGCTAGAAGTGAAAACCTAAAATTCTGGAATTGAAACCATGTCAAATTCTGAAATATGTAGACAATCAATTGTGGTGCAGTGTTTTCAAATTTATTACTTTTTTGTATATATGTTAATATCAACAAGAAAAAGAAAAGAAAGGTCATTTGTGATAATTAAAAAATATTTCTTCTAGCCTCCAATGTTCTGGAGCAGCTAGAAGGAAAAATCTGAGAGGATTGTAGGGTAGCCCATGACAAACTCAGGGATCAGTCTTGTAATGGTTTTTGGAAGAGTACTTTAAAAACTATTCCTTTTGATTTATTTGCTTTCTGTAGATGTTATATTATACAATCAAAAAGTGGGGAAAAAATGGTGGGTGCTCTTCCCTGAAAATGTGCATTGTCACCTGCATGAATTTGTCTACAATTTGAGGGGCCTAGAGAAAACAAAGGGCAAGGACCCCAATGCAGGGGAGGGCAAGGGTGAAAGGATGTTCCTCATTATCATATTTATCTACATAGACTCTCATTTTGTGCAATTTCCTGCCAAAAGCCCATTATTATCAAGACCATTTATTGGCACATGTTCAGAGACCTGGGCTGACAGTGGCAGTCCTGGCCTCCAGGAGGGAGCTAGAAAAGAGCCTCCATTGGATTTTCCCCATCTATGCAGTTGGACCAACTCTGTCCTTATACAGCAAAGTCTCACATACTTCTCTGTCTCTCCCTCCTGACTGCCTCCAACTGGAACCCCAAGAGTGCAGGGAAGGGTTGGGTTGCTATTGATGCCTCGATGCTAGCACACAGTAGGAACTTCTTAAATATCTGACCCATGAGGGGACTGAGTCTGTCCTTCTCCCTCACTGTCCAGGGCCCTTATGGATCCTCAAATTTTACTTCATGCCCTGAGATGTTGCTTCCTGCTTGTGCCATGTGTGGGCCTCTTATTCCCACAGTCATTGTCCTCCCGAAGAGGAATGGTGCAGCGGACCCCAAGCAGTCAGAAACTGGGCTTAGGAGTGTAGATTTTGAAGAACATGTCTGGAAGGTAGCTCACCAAATCCCTTAATCTGGATCTGAAGCTGGGGTAGAGGAGAACGCAGATCTCAGATGAGGCCATGGTGGGAACTCATTCTCTATTGGGCTGGCTCTGACCCTCAGGGCCTCCTCTACATCCAGTGACCCAGCACCCCTGACAAAGCTGTCCTTTTCTCCAACCCTCAAGCAGGGGAATGCCTTTTAGCCCTGTACTCCATTGAGCTTGATAGGTGTGTGGGACCCAGGGCTATGCCCAGCCCCTCACTGCCACATTGTCCACACTCCCTGAGCTGATCTGGGGAAAGAGGTGGCCCTCTCTCCTCACCCATTATCCATGGCATTTTTGCATGCTCCTGCATGTACCATGCAGGTCACAATGAGAGAGGATAGGTCCCCATCTACAGGAGACCATGACAGAGTCACATCTCATTTATTGGGTGAGCCACCCACTCAAAATGTCTAGTGTTACTATCGGAGTCACTGACCACAATGGAAACCAAAGATGGAGAAGATCCATCTACTAGGTGACCTGAATAAGAGCTTAGGGAATAAGCCATTGGGTACATTGTAGAGATTTCATATACGTTTGATGACTGAGCCCTGAGCTGAGTCTTCTTAGCTATTTGTGTGGTTTGGGGGCACCCTGCCCACCCCCAGCAATTCAGTCACTGCCTATACCCAGGAAGGAGCACCCTAGTGGAATCTGAAATCTGCTTTATAAGTGGGAAAAGAGGTTTCCCAAAGGTCATGAGCTCAATGACAGGTGAGGCAGAGCTTCTGCATGGGAGAAAGGAAAATGCTGCACATGGAACACACCCACCCCCCTGCCCACTCTTTAGCAATGCCAGACACCACTGATGCATCTCCCATGGCTTCTCCCACATACTCATGACAATCACCTCCTATCACTCCACTTTTCAGAGGAGCAAACTGAAACAAGAAGCTGCAGTGAGCTTCCCTATAAAGAAGCTAGTGGTGGCAAAGGCTCACTATGCCATGGGGGGAAACAAGGGCTCACCTATCATAGAGCAAGTCCAGGACCCATCAGGTGGAGGTACCCAGGATGATAATGATATAGGACGTGGCTGTTATGGAAAGCAGGCCCCTGGTGTTCCTCATGCCTCTTTCCAATGCCTGCCTTGACGGGCTGTGCATTGCTGGTCACAGCCTTCCTCAGGGCCACTCGGATTTACACTGGGATGGGACAAAGGAGGACATGCAGTCAGTGGGTGCACAGTCATACCAGGGTTTCTTCCCAGGCCCACTAGTCCCCAGAGCTCTGCCTCTCATGCGGGATCTGAGTCCTGGCTGTGCCACACACTCAGCCCTCAGTCTGTGGGGGCTTATCTGAGCAGTCGGAACCATAACTGCACCTGTCCCACGTGGTGACCATGGGGAGAAGAGGAAGAAGAAATGCAGCAGTCCAGCACGAACCCGGACAGACAGAGGTGCATAGGGAGCTGGACCTGACATATGCCTGTCACACTCACAATCCCCAGGAGCTCCTCACACACTGAAGGGGGAAAACCACATGGGAAACCTGTGGGAGACCTGCCAGAGCTCTGGGTACCTGCCACAGGATTGCAGTCAGTAGAGGGCAAAGTTGTCCTGAATGGGGCTAGGTGGGGGACTGGAGTCAGCATCTGCTTTCTGGCTATTTAGGTTTTTGCTAAAATCCAGAAGGTAAAACATGAATAGAGAGGGCATCTGAGCCTCTTTCCATTCATGGCACCCAGATTAGAGTTTGAATCCTCCTGATTTACAGCAACAAAGGTTCAGGCCGAAGGAAAGGCTCAGGCAGCAGGTGTCTCATATGAGCCAGGATCCCCAACTTCTAAGACAACCTCACAATTCTTCCCTTAGGCCATGAGAGAGAGAGCCAGCCCATCCCAACCACAGGTGAGGTGTCACACCCTCAGCATTCCAGAACCTCCTGCTGGGCAGCATGGTCCTGCCTGGGGGTGACCTGTACTTAACCCAAGGGCTGGACAGGAACCCAAATGGGATGGGACGTCCAGTCAGGGTGGTGGTGGGGCAATTCTAGCTCCTCGACACCATGGGCCACAGAGATGATTAGTGAATGTGTGACCCCAGGTACTGGAGTTGAGGGGAAAGGCTATGCTGATTCTCCACAAATTCTGACCCATTTCCGAGAAGACACACCAACCCTGCCCCTGATCCCAGCTCCCTGCCTCTTCAGCATTCAAGAGAACAGCTCAGATTGGGTAGAGAACCAGTCCCTCATGGGTGGCCCACCTGGTCTTCTCTACCTCCTCATGCCCCCAACATGACCACATTCTGACTGCCAGGCAGCCAGGCACACAGGTCAGCACAGGGCCCCAGCTTGGGAAAAGGAATGGCTAGTGGTGGCTGAGGAGGATAGTGGCCTGGGCCATGGGGTAAAGACAGCAGGGTTTCCAGAATCTCAATGCTAAAGAGAATCCCACAGCAAGGTGGTGTTCTCTGGCCTAGGAGACCCTAACCCTAACTTGCCCTCTGGTCTCTGCCCATTACTGGACCTTGGCTCAATTCCTAATTTTAACTGGGTCTCAATTTCTAGTTTTATACTGAGGGGCTAACCATGGAGCTGAGTAAGGGCCTGCCCAGAGAGAACTGGCTGCTCAACTTCTCCATAAGGAAGCGGTGAGAGCTGGTGCCATGAAGCACCCCTACAACACTTTTTTCTTCAACTTTTTAAAATTGTAGAATATAACATTTATACAAAGCAAAGAAATAAGAAAGCAATAATTTTCAAAGTACTCTTCAACAAGCAGTTATAAGAGAGATCCCAGAGTTTGTCATGGGCTAAAATACCATCATCTCAGAGTTTTCCTTTCAGCTCCTCCAGAACATTGGAGGCTACAAGGAATAAATATCTTTTTTTTTTATCATCACAATCAATTTTTTCTTCTTTTTTTGTGAAAAATAGCATATACACAAAAAAAGCAATACATTTCAAAGTACAACACAACAATTAGTGATACAACAGACTTCAGGGTTTGGTATAGGTCACAATTCCACAATTTTTGATTTTCACTTCTAGCTGCTCTAAGGTACTGCAGACTAAAAGGAATATCAATATAATGATTCAGTAATCATACTCATTTGTTAAATCCTACCTTCTCTGTATAACTCCATGCTCACCTTTTAAATTTCTATCCCTCTCTTTCAGGATACTTGGGCTATGCTCATTCTAACTTTTACACTTTGGAAGGGGCTGTCAATAATATGGGGTAGGAAGATGAAACAAACTCATGTTCTGGAGAGGCTGGCCTCTAGGTTTCAGGACTTATCTGGTCTGGGAACTATCTGGAGGTTGTAGGTCTCTGGAAAGTTACCCTACCTCATGGAATCTTTGGAGAATCTTACAAATTGCCCTAGGTGTTCTTTACGATTGGCAGGAATGCTTTGGGTTTGGGTTTGGCAAGTTCTTATAGGTAGCTATGTCTAACTGAACCTTGCATAAGAGTGACCACAAGAGTAGTTTCTGGACTCTATTTGAATGCTATCAGCCACTGATACCTTATTTGTTAAACTTCCTTTCCCCTTTTTGGTCAAGATAGCATTATTGAACCACGGTGTCAGGGCTGGACTTGACCCTGGGAGTCATTTCCCACACCACCAGGGTAACTTTGAACCTGGCTGACATGACACACATAGAGGG
Source organism: Tamandua tetradactyla (assembly GCF_023851605.1). Taxonomy (NCBI): domain Eukaryota; kingdom Metazoa; phylum Chordata; class Mammalia; order Pilosa; family Myrmecophagidae; genus Tamandua; species Tamandua tetradactyla. Next base: position 44,105,638 of record NC_135328.1, read on the forward strand.
GAGGGCAATTGTTTGATTTCCACGTTGGGCTAAGACAGAATGAGGCCACAGGTGACAACAAAAGGAGGTCATGCAGAGATAACTCTTAGGCACACCCACCACCCTTGAAGGGGGATTAGTACCTGAGTGGGGCACCACCTAGAACTCACCATCATCCTCATCCAGGGTCACTAATTACTTGTCATGTGGGGCCCAGGACTGTCTGCTAGGGCCCTGTCAGTGCTGGGTGGTGACTCAATGCTGGGCTCTAGGCCAAGCCTCTGCCCCACTCCTGGGCCCGGGGTACATGGCCCTTCATCACCTCCATGCATTGGTAGTGTCACCCCCAGTTTCTGCCATGCCAGGTTCCTGGGGGTCCTGACTGACTGTATGGTCCACACTGGGTGCAGGCCCTCAGACTGTGATGGTTGTGGAGATCCTCGGGCCCTCATAGCCTCTAGCCATCTCTACTCCAGCCCCTGTCAAGACCCCACCCTGGTGGCACTTAGGACTTGCCTTAGGTCCCATCCAGTCCCAACCCACATATCCAGGGAAGAACCTATGAGGGCAACTTACACGTGTGAGTGGAGGGCTCTGGCAAGTGCATGAACATAGTCCTTGTGATGGGACTTTAAATGCAACAATGGCTCTGCTCACCAGAAACAACAGACAGGATGCCCCTGTGCAATGCTGCCTTCTGCTCTGTGCCCACAGTGTCATTTGGGCTAGCACTCACCCCAGGTCAGCTGGGCAAGCCGAAGGTAGAGCTGGGCCTATTGCAGATGGAAAGCTTAGAGACAGGGCGACAGTGAAATATTTTAAAGGCACAAGAGGCCATTGAGAGAGCCTAGATAGGCCAATAGTCAAGGATAGGGTGACCTAGGAGCCAGTCACACCCCCTCAGTCCAGGCAGAAGAGAACACTAAGCAGCTCTTTCTCTTCAACCCCTTCCTCCTTCTTCCTGACAAGGTCAAGAAGCCACGTTCTAATGGGTCCAGAGTCTCTCACTAGTGTAAGATGAGCTGGAGGGTGCAAGAGCAATGGGCCCAAGGGTCAGGATGAACGCATGCTGAGGACCGTGACTGCTGTTAGGAAGCCCCTCCTGTGCATCAGTGCTTTTACTCCATTTTATAGATGAGCAGGTAGCACTGCCATCAAGTCCCAGCCTGGAACGTGGGACTCTGGAGCTCTTCTCTCAGCTCTCAGCCCTTTATCTTACTCCCTTGGGCTATCACAGCCCTTCTTCTGCATTGGATGCTCCCTGAAACAGGCAGATCTCCAAAGGTCCATGTTTTTCTGCAAGTGTTTTCACATGCCCAACTCCAATTCCCCAGACCTCACTTTCATTCCAGGAAATGGAGGCTCTGAGACGTCAGCAGGGCTATTCAAGGCCCAGCTGTGGGTTTGAATCAAGGTCCATTTGACTCCAAATGCACTGCATTGCCCCAGGGCCCATAAAAGTGACTTCCAACCTCAACCTAGAGAAGATGGGTGAGTGACAAGAAAGACCAAGGCAGCAGGGGTCTTCCATGGTGGGCAGGGGCATGGGCTACCCCACGAGTGAAGAAGATGCTCAGGAACCTGGATGGTCGGCAGAGGAGTCTGGAGTGGGCATCTACAATAGGCCATCTGCTCAGGGCTGGGAAGACCGGGAAAAGGCTTGGGGCCATTGCAGGTTGGCAGATGAGCAAGGGATGTGATCCAGGATGTTCTCTGAGAGCTTCCATGCCCCAGAGCTCAAGGGACCTTAGGGGGCACATGGTCCACCCCCAGCCAAGCAAGGACCCCTGAGCATCAGCCAGAGATGAAGAGGCCACCAGTGATCTTCTTTGTATAGTGGGTGCTATGGGAGCTGCCTGCTTCATCCTGGGGGAGAAGGGGTGGAATTCTGACTGGAGGCCCAGTCCTGGCTATGTGTACACATTCAGGAGTACTCAGCTGAGAGGACTGAGTGGGGCACAAAGGCCTACTGTGCCCACCTGCATCCCCGGAAGCTCTTCTATCTGGGGTTGGTTTTCATGACCAGGTTGAAGGTGCAGGTGCACATCACCCCCTGCTGGTGGTAGACAGCAGTGTCAAGTTAAGGTGGCAGTGTCACAAGAAGGAGCAGCTATGGGTGGGTTGGAGTGCATCAGGCAAAGGAGAGAGAGACTGAGGAGCAAGATGTGAAACTAGAGGCTGAGCTGAGGCCTGAAGTCCTTCCTCAGAAATTATGGGAGGCCATTGTTCTAAACTGTAGGAGAAAGCTAGATTAGCAGATGCCTAGGCCTTGTGGCCTGGTCCATGGGGCTTCTAGAAGCAATATTCTGGCACAAGGGTCTATGGCAATTGTATGAGCAGGCAGGAGAACAGTGGCCCCAAGATTGGAGGAATCAGAGAAGGGCTATAAAAGAGAACAGACAAAAAGTTGCCTTCTTTCCCTAGCCTCAGGATACTCTGGGACAAGACTCATGTTCATCTCTTCCCCACTGAAGCTGGAAGAGTCAATCCTTTGAAGACTGAGCTTGTTGGCTATATTCCTGAAAAGCCACACCTTCACTGGTCAGGAAGTGAGAGCTGGTCCACAAACTAGAAGCTGAGTTAGGGGTGTAACAGCTGGACGGCAGGCTTACACTGAGAGAATGGGTGGAGTGGGGGCTCTCCCAGGACCTCGCTAGGCCTCCCTGTACTGCCACTAGAGTTTGTTCATGGGACACCAGCTTATGATCCATTAACAGAACCACAGGTGCCCTAGGCACCTGAGTGATCAACATCAACGCCCCATTATCAAAAGATGGAAACTGAGACCAAAAGTTGAGGCCACTTGCCCCTGCCACAGTTTGGACAGGTATGGAGTGAAATCCCACCACACGCTGTCTGACTCCTGGGGACAGGGCTGAGCTCCCAAGCAACCAAACCTTTCCCACTGTAGCCTGTACCCCCAGCAGCATTTTATCCTAGCCTTGTTCTTTCAGTTCTTAAAGTTGTTGTTGGCTAATAGAAGGAGAGGACCCAGGTACCAAGGCAGTGGCTACTACATGACAGGGTGGCCACGGTGCTGTAATCAGAGCCCTCACACCAGATGTCCTCCCAGAGGCAACCCACATGTTGGAGTGTGTGTACCTCAGCTGTCCCTAGGAAACAAGTCTGATGATGAACAAGGGGCCATGGTGGCAGGGAAGCTGGCCACAACCACAGGAAGATGGTGCCCTTGCTGTTACCCAATTCCTGTCCTGGACTTACCTCTTTGCCTTGCTGTTGCCCTCCTGGGACGTGGACGAGGTCTCAAATTGCTCATCTGGCACAATGTTGAGATTCCTGCAGGTTGATGGGAACAATTTGTTTGGGGCCATGACTCTGTGTTCCTGGGACAGAGAGATGACAGGAGGCTGAGGATGACAGGAAGGGGACGCTGGGCAGTCTAGGGACCCGAGTCTAGGTCTGGGCTCCTGGTGCAGCCTCTCCCCACCTCTAATCCAACCCAGTCATCTAACTATTATCAGAGCTGGGTACAAACACATCTCTTCCAGCAACTCGAATTTGATCTCAATTCCCTCCACCCCACCTCACTCTCACCTGGGACAGTCCCTGCACATGGAATTCTCCCCAGGAAGCTAAGAGGAAGGGTTGTAGTGCCAAGGCGTGTTCTGACAAGGTGGTCATTGACTTCCCTCCCCTCCTACCGTGAGTGCCACTTGTGCTTACCATCTTACTCCCTACAATGCTGATGCATCTCCACTAAACTATGGATGTGCAGCTGGGCCCAGAGAGGGTGACTCTGAGGCCGGGACATCAGGGTCAGTTAGAAAGTGTGCTATGGAAAATGAATTTCTTTGCCCTCCATGGCCTGTGTCCCCTTAAATGAGCACTTACTTCCTCTTTGACCCTCGGTTCCACATTCTGCTCCAGCCGAGAGCCTGCTATACCACAATTCCTGGATGGATTTACTGGCCCTGCCTCTGTTTGTGGCCCATTCTCCAAGTCCTTATCCTCTCTAGGCCTCAGACCTATTTTCTGAAAGACAGACTCCCACTTACCCTGCCCACATCACCCAAATCCTGCTGGAAGATAAGGGAGAACTTAGGAAACAAAATCCAGAGAGTCACAACTGTTTACCTGGGCTAATGGTGGAGAAGGCCTGATCAGCTCACCAGAAAGGAAACAAGGCTAGGGGCAGTTGCTGTGGGCAACGAGAGCTTCTTCAGGGCATGAGGGGTACCTCCGTGGAATGAAAGGGATTTTTTCAAATCATTTTTCCCCATCTTCTATAAGAACTGCACCATCTGTCTTACAAATCACCCCTCTGTGGGCAGAGTTCTTTCCCTCTGATCCTCAGCCTGCAAAGCTTCTACACTCTTCAAGGGACTCAGGGACAAAGACCACCAAGGAGGAGAGTATCAGAGACAGACGTGGACATACTGCACCAGTCTCTGCCAGCTCCTCCCATCTCACCTCGGGCATCTCTTTGCCCCCCAACAATCTGCCCTCTTCAACAGGTCCCTCCAGAATCACAATATGAGTCACTTTCAGAAAAGACATGTAGTTCAAGCCTGGATGTCAGTGAGGACGAGGAGCTGCATACCCACAGGCCTGGAAGACAAAGTGAATGCCTGGGACACTGAGGAATTGCATTGCATCTATTCTCCTGGCTACCCAAGGATGCTGACACTTACATTAGCTTCCATTCTACAGAAGAGGTATTAGAGGCAGAGGGCAACTAAGCAATTTGTCTAAGACAGACAAAAGCTGGGATTGGCACATGAGGTACTGATACCAGCACTGTGTCTTCACAATGACCCTCTACTGTCTCCAAAAGGGGCAAAACCATGTTGTGGTGACCACTGGGCCACTCTGTTCTCTGACCTACTCTGGCTCCATAATTAGCTACAGCCACCCATGAATCTGTGGATGAGCCTGTCCTGCCCAGTGCCTCATGCCTTCTCAGACACTCTAAAATCCTTTTCCTTGTTTTGAGACCCAACCTGTTCAATGAAATCCAGGTGTCACTCTGAGGCCAAAAAGGACATCAGTCAAATGCTTAAGTGATGGGTTGTGATGAGGAGCCAGAAGACCTGAGCATGTGGTCTTGAGAACATCATCTCCTTCATAGCAATTTATCAAACTGGATGAACTGATCCACCCCAGATTTGCTCAGAATCTGACATCTTGTCATTTCAGTCCTACAATCCTCATCTAAGATGATGATGCCTAGTCTAAGGGAACATCCTCTCAGGATTCGACTACTGCAAAACATTCCTAAATGAACTCCCAACTACCTACTCTTGCCCCTGCAGTTCACCTTCCATGGTGTAGTCATGGTGAGCTTTTCAAAGTAGCAATTAGTGGAGATCACCTTCCTGCTTAAAACCCTCAATGGGTTCTCACTGCAACCAGAATAATACCCAAGCTCCTTACTATAGCCAAGATCCTACAGCATCTGGTCCTTTCCTACCATTGTGATTTCACATCGTTCTACTTCCTCCCTGACCATGCTCCACACTGGTCTTATTTCTCTTTTTGAGCACACCAAGTTCACTGCTGTCAAATATCTTTGCAGCTGATGCTCCCTCTCCTGGAACCCTTTGTTCAGCCCTTTGCCTGGCTGAATCCATGACATTATTTATGTCTGAACTGTCAATTCCTCAGAAACGCATTTCCAGGGTAACCTAGCTAAAGCCACACACACTCTGCCCTCAGGCACTTTCTCTCACGTGAACCTCTTTCAATTCCCTCATAGCACCTATTAGTAATTGGAATTGTTTGTTTCTACTTTTATGATCTCTTGCCTACTTCTCAGATCTTAGGACATGAAGGGAGACACTCCTGCTGGTCCCTGCTATATCCCAACACCTGACACACTGCCTGCCATAAAAAATGAAACTTAAAGACTGTCTCTGCCTACAGGTCTCCAGTCACTGACATTATCCACCCCTCAATCACTAATTTTCACCAACACCCCCAACTACCAAACCCTACAAGTTTCCAATCAACATTCTCCAAAGATCATCTCTAGTGGTCACTGACCCCTACAGAATGCTCAACCTCTAAAGCTCTCATCACCAGAAACACTCAACTCTCAGGTGCTTAGTCAGAGAACTGTAGAGGAGCTTTATCATCCTATCGCCGAAAGCCCAATGAAGATTCTGGATACCATCTAATCATTGATTTGCACAAACCTAGCATCACCGTTTCTCCCCAGACCACAAAGAGATGAACTGTGATCCACAGGGAGATCTGAACATTGACCCCACATGTACCCCAACAGCCACTGTCTCCCCATGTTCTAGTCTGCCAGCTGCAGGAAAGCAATATACCAGAAACATAAAGACTTTGAAAAAGGGGAATTTAATATGTCACACATTTACTGTTCAAACTATGAAAAATTTCCAATTAAAGCTATTCCACAAAAATATCCAAATTAAGACACCAACAAGAGGTTAGCTTCACTCAAGAAAGGCCCATGAAGTTCAGGGTTTCTCTCTCAACTGGAAATGCAAATGGTGAACATGGTGATGTCTGTGAGCTTTCTGTCCAGGCTTCTTATTTCATGAAGCTCCCTCAGGGACATAATCCTTCTTCACCTCCAAAGGTCCCTGGTGGCATGGGCACTCTGCTTCATGGTTCTCATCACCCATCTGGCTCTGCTCCCGTGGAATCCCAACTTTCTCTGCCTCTAAAGGATTCCAAGAAAGGTACACCGGGAATGGGTGGAGTCACATCTCCCTCTAATCAAAAGTTAATACGCACAATTTGGTGAGTCACATCCACATGAGAACAATTTAAAAACTCCCACCCAGCAACACTAAATGAGGATTCAAGGACATGGCTTTCCTTAGGCCCACAAATTCAAACCGACCCACCCTACTAACACCCACTGTCCTCATGACTCATCATAATACACTAATTACTTACTCTCAGAGACATGACAAACCAGACTTCCACAAACATCACCATTCCTGAACCTCAGCCTCCATCTCAGACCCCACAGATACTACCAATCCCCTAACGCTGCAGCCCCCAACTCTGCCCCTCTCTGACAATCCAGCCTCCAACCACCATAGACACCATAATCTCTGAATCCCAAGCATCACACTCACGGACCACCACTGACCTCCCCAATCTCTTGACTGCCCACAAAGACCCCATTCTTTCTTAACCCTGTCCCCTCAGTGGCTGTCACAGACCTCCCAACATTGTCTCTGCAGATCTTACTAAATACTGATTTTCTAAACCTGTAGCACTCACCCACCCCACAGATTCACCCCCTACAACCTCACATAATCCTCCAAACACTAAAACCAAAAACCCACAGCAGGGCCACAGTGGTTCAGTAGGCAGTTTTGCACCTGCCATGCCAGATACTTGAGTTTACGTCCCAGTGCCTGCGTATATAAAAAAGAAAAGGAAAAACCACACCACCAAGAGCAGATTGCAATGGCTTTCTGCCTTCTAACCTCTGACTTCATCCTCCCAATGGCATGAGCTATGTAGCCACAGCAGTCAGAATGAAGTCCAGTGGCACAATGGTGAAAAGGACCTCAGAGATGGTTCTCTGCCACTCATTGCAGGAAGTGTCTCTGCAGGGCACAGGTGCGAGCACAGGCACTCACAGAGTCATCCACATGGTGGAGGACACAGAAGGGAAGCTGGAGAGTGATGGGGGATTAATCAGTGATTCTACCAGGCCAGAGACTGGACTGAGTACAGACCTCCTACACAAAAGAGGGTGCATGATGGCAAGGCAGAATAGTGGCTGGCAGACAGCTACACAGCAGTCAGAGGCCATCACCACCAGCAAAACACCTTCTGTGTGGCACAGACAGAGAAATACACAGAGTTGGACTAAACAATCTTTGTAGATGATGGTCTTGTGTGGCCACCACAAACCTGACAGCATCTGCAGCCTGGTGGTTGTGGAGAAACAGAGCTCCAAGAAAGAATGATCACTAAGGAAGAAGCACATGGGGGCAGAGAGGTTCCAGTCTATGCAAGTAATATTCTGTAAACTGATTTTGGAGAAAGGATCTACCACAATTTGTTTAGAGAGGACAATATTATTTTCCAGGTACAGAACATGTGGACATTTTCCCTTACATTAAGCCAATGTGATATAATCTTCTTTTTGAATGTTCTATGATTTACACCAAATAGACATTAGTAAGATACTAAGCCTTGGAATCCATCTTAAAAATCTGTAATCACAACACCTGCAGTCACAGCCTCCTGATTACATTAGATCACTTGAATACTTTTTCTAGTACGCTGTTTCAGTCACAAATGATACATCAATGTAAAATATGTATAAATAATGCAAAACTCAAGTTTCAATTTTCAAATATATAGTCCCCAAGAGTAAAAGGGTATTATTTTGCAATTTTTTTTGATGTTAATAGGAACATCGATGATGGAGATAATCTCACATGCAAGGCCTCCTGCTCTCAAGTGGCTAATGACCCAGTCTCAAAACTGAGACCCTGCACAAGTATCATTCATTGAGTGCCTGAAGAAGCACTCTGCCATAAGAGACACACTGACTTTTAAGTGATGCAAACCTAGATTGGATCCTTGTTCTTTTTTTACATAAGTTAATTTAAATTACTTTTTTTTCAATAACTTATAACCTCTGAATCATTTTTTTCATCTGCAAAATGGTTATAATTCCCACTACTGTTGAGGCCATAACCATATAATCAGGCCTACTACATTTTATCACAGGACAGTAATCCCTACTACAACTAGTAGAACAGAAACATCAGACTTGTTATTTAATTTGTGCCCTTCAAATATCCATGATTGCTATCCTCAATAATCAATTGGGAATAATAAAAAATCAACCAAACACCATATTTAAAAATTTGAAATGAAAATAAAGTGTCAAAAACCTGAAATCTATAATTATTTATGGCTTTGCTTTCTGAACAGGGGCAAGATGTGACACAAAGGCTTTTGTTAAATATTTCATTGGGACATTGGTTTCAGGGAAGATTTTCATAGAATAGTAATTTTCTGTCTTCAGAGATTGCCAAAAAGTTTAGAGAGAATAAACAAAATGGTAGGCACAAATTATGTTGTAGGTAAAAGCAATGAGATTCATAGATTGTGAAAAGTAAATTTGAAAGTATTAGAACTAGCAAAATAGGAAGAACATTACTTGGTAGTATCTGCATTCAATAGCAAGTTCCTTCTTATTTATTCAATGTCTTCTATAGGCCAAGCATTATGCTGTGATCTTGGCATTTACGGTCAACAAGTAAAATCAAATTTCTCCTATTATAGATCTCATGGGACCTAGAGGACAGAAATAGCAGTAAATAAATGAGCAAATAAAAAAGATAGGAATTCAACAATTTCTGATGAAAAGCTTTACAAAGGAAAAAAAGCACAGGGTATTATATTTGAAGATAATCCAGGATGCAAGAACCAGAGGAGAGTCATTTCATTTCTAATGAAGAGGAAGAACAAAACATCTCTTGTAGTAAGTGCGTGTCAGTGATAACTTGTTGGTGTGACTGGGGAATGCAAGTGCATCAGATGAATGCAGCTTCTCTGTTCAAACTTCCCAAGACTATGCTCCTGAACTGATTTCATCTTTTTCAATGCAAGGTATGCTGAATTAAGAAACAGTGTTTATTCTGACTCTGTCAGACTATATCACTTGTTCCTTTTTTTCAGCTTCTACAGACACATTGACTTAATTCGCTTACACAGCCCTGCTCATAATGCAATATTAGACTAAATTAAAGAGTTTGGGTAAAAAGATTTAGGTTGTACGTCTGTTTTTGTCTTAAAAGTACAACGGGTTTCAGACACTATGTATTAATAAAAGGAACAATTCAACAAGAACACATAACAAGCATAAATTATTATGTACCAAGCCAGAATGCTCCAAAATGCATGAGGCAAACACTGGAAACACTGAAAAGAGAAATAGGTACATCTACCATAATAGTTGGAGACTCCAATTCCACACTCTCATCAGTGGACAGAACATCTAGACAGAGGATCAGTAAAGAAACAGATAATTTGAATAATACAATAATGAACTAGACTTAACAGACATTTATAGAACATTACACCCCACAACAGCAGGATACACCATTTTCTCAAGTGCTCATGGATCATTCTCAAGGATAGATGATATGCTGGGTCACAAAGCAAGTCTCAATACATTTAAAAAAATTGAAATCATACAAATCACTTTCTCAGATAAAAAATGAATCAAGTTGGAAATCAATAATAGACACAGTGCTAGAAAATTCACAAATATGTGGAGGCTCAACAACACAACAACAAACAACCAGTGGGTCAAGGGAGAAATTATAAGAGAAATCAGTAAACATCTTGAGGCAAATGAAAATGAAAACACAACATATCAAAACTTATGGGACGCAGCAAAGGCAGTGCTAAGAGGGAAATTTATTGCCCCAAATGCCTATATCAAAAAGAAGAAAGGGCAAAAATTCAGGAATTAACTCTCCACTTGGAAGAAGTAGAGAAAGAACAGCAAGCTTACCCCAAACCAACCAAAAGGAAAGAACTAATGAAGATTAGAGCAGAAATAAATGAAATTGAGAATATGAAAACTGTTGAGAAAATCAACAAAACCAGAAGCTGGTTCTATGAGAAAATCAATAAGATTGATGGACACTTAGCAAGATTGACAAAAAGAAGAAGGGAGAGGTTGCAAATAAATAAGATCAGAAATGGAAGAGGAGACATAACCACTGACCCCACAGAAATAAAGGAAGTCATGACAGGATACTATGAACAACTTTATGCTAATAAATATGACAATGTAGGTGAAATGGACAACTTCCCAGAAAGGCATGAACAACCAACTTTGACTCAAGAAGACACAGACGATCTCAACACCAACCACAAGTAAAGAAATTAAATCAGTCATGAAGAAGCCCCCCAAAAAGAAAAGTCCAGGACCAGATGGCTTCACAGGTGAATTCTACCAAACATTCCAGAAAGAATTAGTACCAGTCCTGCTCAAACACTTCAAAAAAATGGACGAGGAGGGAAAGCTACCTAACTCATTCTATGAAGTCAACATCACCCTCATACCAAAGCCAGACAAAGATATCACAAAACAAGAAAACTACAGACCAATCTCTGTAATGAATATAGATGCAAAAATCCTCAACAAAATTCCAGCAAATTGAATCCAGCAACACATTCAGAATTATACATCATGACCAAGTAGGATTCATCCCAGATATGCAAGGATGGTTCAATATAAGAAAATAAATTCATTTAATACAACATATGTCATGGTCAGGGACATGTGTCAACTTGGCCAAGTTGTGGTACCTGTTTGTCTGGTTGGGCAAGTGCTGGCCTGTCTGTTGCAATGAGGACATTTCATAGAATTAGATCATGATCACATCAACTGCATCCACAGCTGATTCCATTTGTAATCAGCCAAAGGGGAGTGTCTTCTACAATGAGTGATGCTTAATCTAATCACAGGAAGCCTTTTAAGGAGGATTCAGAAGAGACAGGTTCCATTCCTGCTTCAGCTGGTGAGCCTCTCCTGTGGAGTTAATCCAGACCCTCCATCAGATCATCAGCTTCACAACCTGCCCAGCAGATTTTGGACTCTGCATTCCCGCAGTCACGTGAGACACGTTTATAAATTTTATATTTGCGAGTGTTCCCTGTTGATTCTGTTTCTCTAGAGAACCCTAAACTAATACATCTTGGTACCAGGAGTGGTTCTTAAGAAACAGAATCTTAAAAATGAGCTTTTATGAATGGTTTTCTACTCTGACTGGACTCAGAGACACTAAGAACTCTGATTCCCATAATCAGAATGACATTCCCAAACCATGGAGTGAGTTGGCAAAAGAGATATTCAAAATAGCACCATTTGATTCTCCTAATGCTTCTTTTGTATGAAGCCAGACTCTGGGGGATAATGTTTTTGACACCTTTACAGAGTTTGTGGAAATAAGAGGCATAGAGATGTTGGTTTGTTGTTGTTAGATACACTGGCTACATTAAGGGGTGAAAGGGATGCTTAAGCACCCTGTCTGAAAGGTGTAGACGTTTTTATGAGTATCCTGAAGGAAAATCTTATTTCCTGCAGCCGTAGACTTGAGATATCTGAAAATCAGACTCAAAATCTTATTGTTAGAGTAGCAACTTTACAACATAAACTGAAGTCTCAATGTTGCATGGTGTCTGCCATTAAAGTGAGGGCACTGATTGGAAAGGAATGGGACCCTGGAAAATGGGATGGTGACATATGGATTGATAATGATGTCAGGGGTGAGGTTGAAACCCTAGATCATGCTGAGCCTTCTCTAGATAACCCTGTAATAGTTTGCCCTGAGGACATAACCGTCCCACCTCCAGCCTGCCTTGAGGAGTTGGTCACCCAACCTCCTCCTGAAGGGATTAGCCCTAGAGTGATTAATCCTGTTTCACCAGATGAAACTGCAAACAAAGGCCCTGAAGCAAATGAAAATGAAAACACAACATATCAAAACTTATGGGACGCAGCAAAGGCAGTGCTAAGAGGGAAATTTATTGCCCTAAATGCCTATATCAAAAAAGAAGAAAGGGCAAAAATTCAGGAATTAACTGTCCACTTGGAAGAAGTAGAGAAAGAACAGCAAGCTTACCCCAAACCAACCAAAAGGAAAGAACTAATGAAGATTAGAGCAGATATAAATGAAATTGAGAATATGAAAACTGTTGAGAAAATCAACAAAACCAGAAGCTGGAAGATATTTCTAATTCTTTTCATGAGCCACCCCTACCACCCCTCATTTCTTCCAGACCTATGACTAGACTAAAGTCCCAACAGGCCCCTAAAGGTGAGGTACAAAGTATCACACTTTAGGAGGTACTTTATACTCCAAAAGAACTGTGCGAGTTTTCCAAATTGTATAGACAGAAATCAGGGGAATATGTGTGGCAATGGATTTTAAGGGTGTGGGATAACAGTGGGAGGAATATAAGACTGGATCAGGCTGAATTTATTGATATGGGACGACTAAGCAGAGATTCTGCTTTCAGTGTTATAGCTCAAGTGGTTAGAAAAGGTATTAACAGTTTGTTTGGATGGTTGGTTGAAACATGGATCAAAAGGTGGCCAGCACTGCCTGAGGGTGAAATGCCAGAACTGCCCTGGTATAATGTAGATGAGGGGATCCAGAGGCTTGAAGAGATTGGAATGTTAGAGTGGATTTCTCATGCAAAGCCTGCTCTTATACTCCAGGAATGTCCAGAGGATGCACCTTTTACCAGAACAGTAAGAAATAAATTTGTGAGACTAGCAACATCATCCCTAAAGAGCTCTGTGGTTGCACTTCTCTGTAGGTCAGATATTACTGTAGGAACTGCTGTCACTGAGCTGGAATCCTTAAACACAATGGGGATGACAAGATCCCAAGTTGGCAGAAGCCAGGTGGCAGCACTTAATTGCCAAAGACAGGGTAGACTTGACTATTATAATAGGCAGCAAACTCAAAGCAGGAGTCAAAATTATATGACACACAGAGATTTGTGGCATTGGCTAGTAAATCATGGGGTACCTAGAAATACAATAGAAGGGCAGTCTACTAAATTACTGTTCGAGCTGTATAAACAAAAGAGTTCTAGGTCAAGTGAACAGAAGTCTAACCTGAATTACAAAAACACAGAGTCACGGCCCCTTAATAAATTTTCAGACTTGAAACAGTTTACAGATCCAGAGCCCCTTGAATGAAGGGGAGGCCAGGTCCCTTTGGGGGAGAACCCTGTTACAGTGCCACAAATTTATACTGTTAATCTTCCTCCAAGCCTTCCCCAAGGTGACTGATGGCCTTTTACCAGGGTAACTATGCATTGGGAAAAAGGAAATGATCAGATATTTGGGGGATTATTATACACTGGTTCAGAAGTGACATTAATTCCAGGGGACCCAAAACGTCACTCTGGACCACCAGTCAGAGTGGGGGCTTATGGAGGCCAGATGATCAATGGAGTTTTAGCTCAGGTCCATCTCACAGTGGGTCCAGTGGACCCCCGGACCCATCCTGTAGTTATTTCCCCAGTTCCAGAATGTATAATTGGTATAGACATACTGAGAAACTGGCAGAATCCCCACACTGGCTCTGTAACTCATACAGTGAGGGCTATTATGTTGGGAAAGGCCAAGTGGAAGCCACTAGAACTGCCCCTACTGAGCAAAATAGTAAATCAGAAGCAATACCAGATTCCTGGAGGGATTGCAGAGATTACCGCCACTCTTAAGGACTTGAAGGATGCAGGGGTGGTGATTCTCACCACATCCCCATTCAACTCTTCTATTTGGCCTGTGTAGAAAACAGACAGGTCTTGGAGGATGACAGTGGATTATTGTAAGCTCAACCAGGTGGTAACCCCAATCGCAGCTGCTGTTCCAGATGTGGTATCATTGCTTGAGCAAATCAATACTTCCCCTGGTACCTGGTATGCAGCTATTGATCTGGCAAATGCATTTTTCTAAATAACTATTTGTAAGGACCACCAGAAACAATTTGCTTTCAGCTGACAAGGTCAGCAATATACTTTCACTGTCCTACCTCAGGGATATATCAACTCTCCAGCCCTATGTCATAATCTTGTCTGCAGAGACCTTGATCATTTCTGCCTCCCACAAGACATCACACTGGTTCATTATATCGATGATATCATGTTGATTGGACCTAGTAAGCAAGAAGTAGCAACTACTCTAGATTTAGATTTACTGCTAAGGTATTTGTGTGTCAGAGGATGGGAGATAAATCCAACAAAAATACAAGGGCCTTCCACCTCAGTGAAATTTCTAGGTGTCCAGTGGTGTGGGGCATGTTGAGATATCCCTTCTAAGGTGAAGAATAAGTTGCTGCATCTGGCCCCTTGTATGACCAAAAAAGAGGCACAATGCCTAGTTGGTCTTATTGGATTTGGGCGACAACATATTCCTCATTTGGGTGTGCTACTCCGGCACACTTATCGAGTGACCAGAAAACCTGCTAATTTTGAGTGGGGACCTGAACAAGAGGAGGCTCCGTGACAGGTCCAGGCTGCTGTTCAAACTGCTCTGCCACTTGGGCCCTATGATCCAGCAGATCCAATGGTGCTGGAAGTATCAGTGGCAAATAGGGATGCTGTCTGGAGCCTTTGGCAGGCCCCTATAGGAGAATCACAGTGCAGACCCTTAGGATTTTGGGGTAAAGCATTACCATCTGCTGCAGATAACTACTCTCCTTTTGAGAAACAGCTTTTGGCCTGCTACTGGGCCTTAGTAGAGACTGAGCACTTAACCATGGGCCACCAAGTTACCAGGAGACCTGAGTTGCCTATCATGAAGTGGGTGTTGTCTGACCCACCAAGCCATAAAGTTGGGCATGCACAGCAGCACTCTATTGTAAAATGGAAATGGTAAGTCTGAGATAGGGCCAGAGCAGTTCCTGAAGGCACAAGTAAGTTACATGAAGAAGTGACCCAAATGCCCATGGTCTCCACTCTTGTCACATTACCTTCTCTTTCCCAGACCAGAGCTATGGCCTCTTGAGGAGTTCCTTACAGTGAATTGACTGAGGAAGAGAAAACTCGGGCCTGGTTTACAGCTGGTTCAGCACAATATGCAGGTACAACCTGAAAGTGGACAGCTGCAGCATTACAACCCATTTCTGGGGTGTCCTTGAAGGACAGTGGTGAGGGGAAATCCACCCAGTGGGCAGAACTTCGAGCAGTGCATCTGATTGTTCATTTTGCTTGGAAGGAGAACTGGACAGAGGTGCATTTGTATACTGACTCATGGGCTGTTGCTAATGGTTTGGCTGGATGGTCAGGGACCTGGAAAGACCATAATTGGAAAATTGATGACAAAGATGTCTTGGGAAGAAGTATGTGGATAGACATTTCTGAGTGGGCTAAAAACATGAATATATGTGTGTCCCATGTGAATGCACACTGAGGGTGACTTCAGCAGAGGAAGATTTTAATAATCAAGTGGATAAGGTGACCCGTTCTGTGGATACCAGTCAGCCTTTTTCCCCAGCAACTCCTGTCATTGCCCAATGGGCTCATGAACAAAGTGGTCATGGTGGCAGGGATGGAGGTTATGCATGGGCTCAGCAACATGGACTTCCACTCACTAAGGCTGAGCTGGCTACAGCCACTGCTGAGTGCCCAATCTACCAGCAGCAGAAACCCACACTCAGCCCCCGATATGGCACCATTCTCCGAGGTGACCAGCCAGCTACATGGTCTACTACATGGACTACTCCCTTCATGGAAGGGGCAGTGATTTGTTCTAACTGGAATAGACACATACTCTGGATATGGGTTAGTTTTCCCTGCATGCAATGCTTCTGCCAAAATTACCATCCATGGGTTTACAGAATGCCTTCTCCATCGTCATGGTATTCAACATAGCATTGCTTTGGATCAAGGAACACACTTCACAGCAAATGAAGTGTGGGAATGGGCACATTCTCATGGAATTCTCTGGTCTTACCATGTTCCCCATCATCCAGAAGCTGCTGGATTGATAGAACAATGGAATGGCCTTTTGAAAACTCAATTACGGTGCCAACTAGGTGACAAAAACTTGAAAGGCTGGGGTAATGTTCTCCAGGAAGCTGTATATGCTCTGAATCAACTTCCATTGTATGGTGATGTTTCTACCATAGCCAAGATCCATGGGTCCAGGAACCAAGGGGTGGAAATGGGTGTGGTACCACTCACTATTACTCCTAGTGATCCACTAGGAAAATGTTTGCTTCCTGTCCCTGTGACCCTGAGCTCTGCTGGTCTACAGGTTTTAGTTCCAAAACAGGAAGTGCTTCCTTCAGGAGAAACAACGATTCCACTGAACTGGAAGTTAAGACTGCCACCTGGTCACTTTGGGCTACTTATGCCACTGGATCAATAAGTCAAGAAGGGGATTACATTATTGTCTGGGGTGATTGACCGTGACTATCAGAAGAATTAGGACTGCAACTACATAATGGAGGTAAAGAAGAGTTTTCTTGGAATATAGGAGATCCCCTAGGGCGTCTTTTAGTACTACCATGCCCTGTGATTAAAATCAATGGAAAACTGCAACAACGCAATCCAGGCAGGACTACCAATGGCTCTGAAACTTCAGGAATGAAGGTTTGGGTCACCACACCAGGCAAAGAACCACGGCCAGCTGAAGTGCTTGCTGAGGGTAAAGGGAACATGGAATGGGTAGTGGAAGAAGGTAGTGATAAATATGAACTTTGGCCATGTGATCAGTTACAGAAACAAGGACTGTAGTGCTGTTTTGTTCATGTTATACTATTTAAGTTGTAAGATATCAACTTTAAGTATGAATGTTGCCCAAGGATTTGTGCCCTATTCTGGAGAGATTTAATGTGTTTCCAGTATTTGCAGGACAGTTGAGTATTGTCAGGTAAAAGAAAAAAATGTGTGTTTTATTATTTTCATTTGGAAATTAGGCATGGTTTAAGGTGATATATATAGCTGCCAAGTTGACAAGGGGTGGACTGTTATGCTCAGGGACATGTGTCAACTTGGCCAAGTTGTGGTACCTGTTTGTCTGGTTGAGCAAGTGCTGGCCTGTCTGTTGCAATGAGGACATTTCATAGAATTAGATCATGATCATGTCAGCTGCATCCACAGCTGATTCCATTTGTAATGAGCCAAAGGGGAGTGTCTTCTATAATGAGTGATGCTTAATCTAATCAAGGGAAGCCTTTTAAGGAGGATTCAGAAGAGATAGGTTCCATTCCTGTTTCGGCTGGTGAGCCTCTCCTGTGGAGTTCATCCAGACCCTCCACCAGATCATCAGCTTCACAGCCTGCCCAGCAGATTTTGGACTCTGCATTCCTGCAGTCATGTGAGACACATTTATAAATTTTGTATTTGCGAGTGTTCCCTGTTGATTCAGTTTCTCTAGAGAACCCTAATACACCATATCAACAAATCAAAGCACAAAAACCACATGATCATCTCGATTGATGCAGAAAAGGCATATGACAAAATTCAACATCCTTTCCTGTTGAAAACACCTCGAAGGATAGGAATAGAAGGGAACTTCCTCAAAATGATAAAGGGAATAGATGAAAAACCCACAGCTAACATCATCCTCAATGGGGAAAAACTGAAAACTTTTCCCCTAAGATCAGGAACAAGACAAGGATGTCCACTATTACCACTGTTATTCAATATTGTGTTGGAAGTTCTAGCCAGAGCAATTAGAGGAGAAAAAGAAATACAAGGCATCAAAATTGGAAAGGAAGAAGTAAAACTATCATTGTTTGCAGATGATATGATACTATATGTTGAAAATCCCGAAAAATCCACAGCAAAACTACTAGAACTAATAAATGAATACAGCAAAGTGGTAGGTTACAAGATCAATACTCAAAAATCTGTAGTGTTTCTATACACTAGTAATGAACAATCTGAGGGGGAAATCAAGAAAAGAATTCCATTTACAATTGCAACCAAAAGAAGAAAATGTTTAGGAATAAACTTAACTAAAGAGACAAAGAAAACTATAAGAAATAGTTAAAAGAAATCACAGAAGACCTAAATAGATGGAAGGGCATACCGTGTTCATGGATTGGAAGACTAAGTATAGTTAAGATGTCAATTCTACCTAAATTGATTTATAGCTTCAATGCAATACCAATTAAAATTCCAACAACTTACTTTTCAGTAATAGAAAAAACAATAACCAAATTTATCTGGAAGGGCAGGGTGCCCCGAATAGCTAAAAGTATCCTGAGAGAAAAAAAATGAAGTTGGAGGGCTCACACTATCTGACTTTAAGTCATATTATGAAGCTACATATTATGACCAAGATGGTGAAAACAGCATGGTACAGGCATAAAGATAGATATACTGACCAATGGAATAGAATACAGCGTTCAGATATAGACCCTCTCATCTATGGACAATTGATCTTTGATAAGGCAGTCAAGTCAACTCACCCGGGACAGAACAGTTTCTACAATAAAAGGTGCCTACTCTGGGATCTGTAGTGTGACTGCTTGCTGAAGTGTGCTGTGGTAGTTAGATTCAGTTGTCAACTTGGCCAGGTGATGGCACCTAGTTCTGTTGCTGTGGACATGAGCCAATGGTACGTGAACCTCATCTGTTGCTGATTACATCTGCAGTCAGCTAGGAGGCGTGCCTGCTGCAATGAATGATGTTTGACTTAATTGGCTGGTGCTTAAATGAGAGAGCTCAATGTAGCACAACCTAAGCAGCTCCGGATTCTTCATCTCAGCACTCGCAGCTCAGCCTAGGCCTTTGGAGATGCAGAAAGGAGTCACCCCTGGGAAAGTTGTTGGAACCCAGGAGCCTGGAGAGAAGGCCAGCAGAGACCAGCCTGTGCCTTCCCACATAAGAAAGAACTTCAGTGGAAAGTTAGTTGCCTTTCCTCTGAAGAACTAACAAAATAAATCCCCTTTCATTAAAAGCCAATCCATCTCTGGTGTGTTGCATTCTGGCAGCTAGCAAACTAGAACATGTGCCTTAAAAATTATTGCTTTCTTTTTCTTTGCTTTGTATATATGTTACATTTTAAAATAAAAAACATTTAAAAATAAATAAATGATGCCTAGAGAACTGGATATCCATAGGCAAAAGAAAGAGGACCCACATCTCACACCCTATAAAAAAATTAACTCATAAATGGATCAAAAACCTAAACATCAGATCTAAGACCATAAAATTGTCAGAAGAAAATGTAGGGAAGTATCTTATAAATCTTATACTAGGAGGCAGTTTCCTAGACCTTACACCCAAAGCAAGAGCATTGAAGAAAGAAAGAAAGAAATGGGAACTCCTCAAAATTAAACTCTTTTGCACATCAAAGATTTTCATCAAGAAATAAAAAGACAGCCTACACAATGGGGAACAATATTTGGAAATGACATATCAGATAAAGGTCTAGTATCCAGAATTTATAAAGAGATTGTTCAACTCAACAACAAAAAGACAGCCAACCCAATTACAAAATGGCCAAAAGACTTGAACAGACACTTCTCAGAAAAGGAAATACAAATGGCCAAAAGGCACATGAAGAGATGCTCAACTTCCCTGGCTATTAGGGAAATGCAAATCAAAACCACAATCAGATATCATCTCACACACACCAGAAGGGCCATTATGAATAAAACAGAAAATGACAAATGCTGGAGAGGATGTGGAGAAAGAGGCACACTTACCCAGTCTTCATGGGAATGTAAAATGGTACAACTGCTGTGGAAGGCAGTTTGGCAATTTCTCAAAAAGCTAAATATAGAATTGCCATATGAACTGGCAATACCATTGTTAGGTACCTACTCAGAGGATGTGAGGGCAAGGACACAAACAGACATTTGCACACCAATGTTTATAGCAGCATTATTTACAATTGTGAAGAGATGGAAACAGTCAAAATGTCCATCAACAGATGAGTGGCTAAACAAACTGTGGTATATACATATGAAGGAATATTATGCAGCCGTAAGACAGAATAAATTTATAAATTATGTAACAACATGGATGGACCTTGAGGACATTATGCTGAGGAAGATTAGCCAGAAACAAAAGGACAAATACTCTATGGTCTTACTGATATGAACTGACATAAGTGAATAAACTTGGAAAATTTCACTGGTAACAGAGACCATCAGGAGGTAGAAATAGGGTAAGATATTGGGTAATTGGAGCTGAAGGGATACAGATTGTGTAACAGGACTGAATGTAAAAACTCAGAAATGTACAGCACAATACTACCTAACTGTAATACAATTATGTTAAAACAGTGAATGAAGCTGAATGTGAGAATGATGGAGGGAGGAAGGCTGGGGGCACAAAAGAAATCAGAAAGAAAGATAGATGATAAAGATTAGATGGTATAATCTTGGAATGCCTAGAGTGTATAATGATAATGACTAAATGTACGAATTTTAAAACTGTTTTTCCATGAGGAAGAACAAAGGAATGTCATTACTGCAGGGTACTGAAAATAGATGGTAATTAATATTTTTAAATTTCAACTTATGAGTGAGACTAAAGAAAAAATGTTTATTTGGTACAATATTCATATTTTGATTAGTGCATTTCCTAATATAACTTATATAGATATCTTAATTGAACACCATAAGTACATGGAACCTTGAGTAGGACATGAGATTTTGTTGGTTTGTCCAGAGGGATGCCCCAATAAATCCCAAAGTGATTTGATCACTGAATAAAAAATTATTTGCAAAGTCCCCTTCGGGAAATGGTGAGAATAGGGGAAAATTCAACCTCCCCAAGTTGAATTCTTGATATTCTCACAAGCAGTGTGAACAACCAAAGCTATAGGCTGAGCCCCCAGTCTTGGGGTTTGTTCATATGAAACTTAACCCAAAAAAGGACAGGTCAAGCCTACTTAAAATTAGGCCTATGAGTACCCCCAAGAGAACCTCTTTTGTTGCTCAGATGTGGCCTCTCTCTCCAGCCAACACGACAAGCAAACTCACCACTCTCCCCCTGTCTACATGGGACATGACTTCCAGGGATGTGGACTTTCGTGGCAATGTGGGACAGAAATCCTAGAATGAGTTGAGACTCAGCATCAAGGGATTGAAGACAAACCCTACAATGAGCTGAGACTCAGCATCAAGGGATTGAGAAAACCTTCTCAATCAAAAGGGGGAAAAGTGAAATGAGACAAAGTGTCAATGGCTGAGATTCCAAACAGAGTCGAGAGGTTATCCTGGAGGTTTTTTCTTATGCATTATGTAGATATCACCTTGTTATTCAAGATGTTATGGAGAGGCTGGAGGGAACTGCCTGAAAATGTAGAGCTGTATTCCAGTAGCCATGTTTCTTGATGGTGATTGTATAATGATATAGCTTTCACAATGTGACTGTGTGATTGTGAAAACCTTGTGTCTGATGCTCCTTTTATCTACCTTGTCAACAGATGAGTAGAACATATGGAATAAAAATAAATAACAGGGGGAACAAATGTTAAAATAAATTTAGTTTGAAATGCTAGTGATCAATGAAAGAGAGTGGTAAGGGGTATGGCATATATAATTTTTTTTTTCTGTTTTCATTTTCTTTTTCTGTTGTCTTTTTATTTCTTTTTCCGAACTGATGCAAATGTTCTAAGAAATGATCGTGATGATGAATATGCAACTATATGATGATATTGTGAATTACTAACTATATATGTAGAACGGATTGATCCTATGTTAAGAATTTTTGCATTTCTTTCTTGTCATATTTTTTTAAAAATTTAAAAATTAATAAAAAAATTTTTTTAATGTTTTTGCATGAGGAAGAACAAAGGAACATCATTACTGAAGGGTGCTGAAAATAGATGGTAATTAATATTTTAAAATTTTACCTTATGTGTGAGACTAAAGCAAAAAATGTTTATTTGGTAGAAAAAAAAGTACAATGGGTTTCTGATATTTCTTATGCAAAGAAAAATAATTCAAGCCAGGGTAGTGTGGTAGTTTGGGGTTAAAATTAACCCCAATTTTATTGGATTATGTTTCTAAAGATAGATGTTTTTCACTCCATAAATGCATTCTATGAGCACTACAGATACTTTAAGATATCTATGAAAGAAAAAGCAGAAACTAAATGCAACCCACATTCCATCACTGAATACATCTACCATGAATATTTAGTTTCTTATTTTCAATATATTTTGATTAATAAATAAGATATATTTACATGTAGACATAGTGTTTACTATATATGACATTGAAAACATCTAAGATTTATAATTTGAATTAGTCTCTATATGGCACAAAATTTACCTAAATATTATAACTATGTGTATGTTCTTGTTAAAACAGTTTGAGAAAGACATCTCTTTTGAATATACTTTCATAACATTCCATCTTAAGAAAACATATACAGATTTCCTCCCTAGTTTGTATTTAGGTTTCCAATCCTTTTGTGCTAATCTAAAGCTATACTGAAATGAACAGCGACATGGAATATTTAGGGATGTATCTGTGAGGACATTTTTCATTAGAAGAGGTAGTAAAACTACTTGATTCATGCACTCAGCTGCTTTCCCTCATGGCACTACCAAAAGCATGTATCACAGACCAATGTACCTGGGAACATCTTTTTTACTGTATTCACAACATCTCCAATGATCATTGATTTTTCTTTACTTCCATTCGGTAAGTAAAATAATGTTACCTCATTTTGGCTTTCACTTGTACTTGGATCTTTCATGCATTCTTTGGGATTTAGTGGTTAGGGCAAATTCTTCTTTACTGGTAGGTTTCCTTCTGCCAAGTTTCTTTTTTTCATTGATATGTTCATCCTTTTCTGATAAATTTGTAAGAGACTGTTAGAAATTAGGAATGTGTAACCTTTGCTTTTTAAAACAATGGGGCTCACAAAAACACCCCAATTAGAAAATACCTTCTAAACCCAAAAAGCCCATAGCAGGGACCTGAACTACTCCCAAAGCACCGCCCCTGGCCGACCACAGCCACCCCCAGCCCCTGAGCCCTGGGAGACCAGCTCTGACCCCCAAACCGCCCCTGGCCCGCTGTAGCCTCACCACGGTGCTGCCCCCAGGCTCCCGTCATGCCCCCCCCCCCGCCCCCCCGCCTCTCCAGTGCTTCCCGCCTCCTGCTCCGGTGCCTGGTCTCTGCTTCGTCAGGCCCCAGTGGGAGGCCCCCTGGGCAGCCGCCAGGAGGGCGGCCTCGGCTGCTCCCAAGGTTGCGATGACGGCGCCTCTGCAGAGCCTCCCGGCTGCGGCCATCTTGACAATGGCGCCACCGCGCAGGGGAGACGCGGGGAACTCTGGGGGCGTTGGGGAGGGGGCGGGCGGGAGGGGGAGCGGGCTGAGGGGAGGGGGGTGCACGAGACGGTCCTGGGCTGGTGAGATGGCAGTTAACAGACGCAGGCTACCTCAGTCACTGCAGGAAGGCCCCATGCCTGCCGCCCGTCCCTGGTCCTGGTAGTTGGACCATGAACACTGCTGACCCAGAATCTCTATCTCAGGCCTCCAGGTGCGCTGCACACGGGAATTCTCATGCTTAGACAGTCTTAGAGGCTAGGACAACAAAAGAAATCGGAGAGAGAAAAAGAGGAAAGCGCGATCAGGTATAAACCATCCTTTGAATTGGAGAACCTTTCAAATTTTAGCCTTTAGTGTAACTTTGAAATAGATGGCAAATCCTGTCATTTGCAGTATAAGGACAATGAAGCAGCAGGTTCACGAATACACCACTCCTCAGAAAGAGCCTAGGTTTGATGTTTTGTCCAAATCATAAGGCAATTGAAGCAGAACTAATGCCTCAAGGCGCTATTTGAAGTACTCATATTATTATTCATTGAAGAGTTATTTGTTGAATTTTGACCTTGTGCAGACTAAGAACTGTGCTGTTGAGGGTCCTGGGGAGAGAGTGGGGGCAATGATTTGCCCTTGAGGAATTTACATTGGGGAAGAGGGATTGGTGAAGTTATCCCAAATACATGGCTGTGCTTGACTCTTTGCACCTTGCACGTAGGTAAATATCTCCCTATTGCTCTCAGCCAGCCAAGGTTGCACCTGCTCACCACCAAAAGTGAGCTCATCAGCCTGATGTGCATTGAAGCCACTAGTTAGTCACTAAGTATTTTGAGAAGAGAAAGGGTTTATTGCTTAGTCGACTAATAAGAAGACTGGAGGAAACCTTAGATCAGTCTCCGTGAAGAAAATAGAGTCTGGGCTTTTCTACTGCCTGGAGAAGGCCAGCTCCAAAGCAGTGGTGACAGATTCAGTGAGAGGCTGTGGGCTAATCAATCTGGGGGAAGGCAGGCCTAAGGGGGAGAGTTAAGCAGAGCATGCTGTGTAGTAGAAAATGCTTGGTCTTAAATAGAGGCTTATCATGCTCAGTGGGGCTTGAACCCATCAGAATCAGCCAAGGCAAGAGCTACAAAGGCAAAGGAAACTAACTTTTCTTGCAGTGAAGCAAGCTTTTTCTGAATAAATATGAGGAGGAGAGAGTTCAAGCAAAAGAAATGAAATCTTTTGCAGTCTGGTAAGAGAGGGTTCACTTCAGTGCTAAGGTGGGTTGGTAATTGGAGGTTTCACCTGCCCTTTCAGTCTTGTGTCTGAATCCAATTCTAAGTGCTTCTTCAATGAGCCCATAAGAAGCACTCCTCAGAGTACCTCTCATCAGACAGATTAAGCTTAGCCTAATGATCTTATTCCTGGTTTGTTGTTGTTATTCTAATAACTTTTCTGTACAGCAAAATGCATTTGTCCCATTTATTTTTAAATAATCAGACAATGCTTTTCCCTACTCTTCTGACATCCACTTTTCGGCCCACCAGAGTGTGTTCCTTATAAATACTGTTGAAGACAGTATTCTAATATGACCTCATTATTTCCATCCATAGGTGATTGATCCTTGTATGGTCTCCTACCCTTTAGTGCATGAGAAACTTATGACTGAATGAGATGTCACGACCATGAGTAGGTGTCTACTCGGTTGATACGGAGTTCATCAATATGGAGACTATCTGGCGTAGGCTTGATCTGATCAGGCGAGCCTGTATAAGGGACTGTAACTTTATAAAGTCACACATTGGAGATATGAGAGGTCATACAGAGAGGACCAAGTGGCATGGCCCTGAGAGTGGTATCTAGGGATTTAAAGTAGTCTGGTCAACAAACAGCAAGACAAGGAAGATCTGAATTGTTTAATCACCAGAAATGTGTCTGGCAACAGCCTGAGAAGGGGTGGGAGCTTACCTACTAAAGACTCCAGTTAGTTCTCAGCCAGCCAACACGTTGATCTGTTTTGTGAGACCCTGAGCAGAGTACATGACCACTCTGCTCAGACTTCTGACCTGCAGAAACCCTGAGGTAATCAATTTTGTGTTGCTTAAATGTGGTGGTAATTACTTACACAGAGATCAAAAACTAACTCCAACATTAAGGACTAGTGGACATGCAAAAGTGGGTCTCAAAGGTGGACACCAGGATGATGCCAGGATGGCAGCCCAGGGAAGGGCTTGGTGCCAGCAGGGATTCTTTGTGTTCCATCTTCTCCTGTTTAACATCTGGCTGCCTTGACTATCCCCTCTAGGTTGAGCTCCTGCCCAGTTGCGGTTAATGTCAAATCAGTTTGTCGAGCTAAGATCTGGTTGGGCCCAGTGGTATGGAGTTTTCTGGCCATCAGATAAAAGAATTCTCTATTATTTCTCTCTGCTTCTTCTGGTGCTATTGTGAGAAACAGTCAGGCAGTTGACTCTAGGGAAGCACATCTGCAAAGGATGGCTCCTCACTTTACATTTTCTGATTTTGGTCCTCGTTCTTATTCTTTTCTAAAAGAAAGGGGGGCATTCCAATAACCCCAAATTTAATTGGCCTCAGTGGGGATGTTTTGATCAAGTTAAATTGAATTATCTCGAGGAGAAACATTAGCAGCCCTCAAATTAAAATTGTTTGCTAAATGAGATATTTTGACAAATAGCTCCTAGTTCAGCAATTTGAAAGTAAAACCTGTGCTTCCACTGGCTGCTTTAGTTTTCTCCCCCCTACTGTGCTGGCTGCTTTTCTCTCTCTGTTTCTGGCAGTGCTGCTAAAAACCCTTTCTGCCTTTGCTACTCCCCACCCCAAGCCAGACCTTCTGCTCAGTCCCCCCCAATCCTCTTAAAATTAACCCATTGGACCCAGCCCCAATATCCTCCCAGACCTCAAAATCAAATCTAAGGGAAGTAAGATTAAGGACAGGACAGAATCACAGATGCTCACTAGTCCTTTATTTCTTGGGTTCAAAGCATTAGGGAGAGTAGGGTCCAGCAGAAGTAATCTTGGGGTGGCCTGCTTCTTTGATGGAAAGAGAGGTCACTGGATTGCTTAACTGTGCAGACCTCCCTGTAAGTATGCAAATAAAGGAACATCCTGAAATGGCTGTGGAAATGGAGCACGTTACAAAAATAAAAGAATTAAAGTTACAGCTAAAAAGAAGTGTGTGGATTTCCACCTCCAGTTTAATAACGAGCTGGTAGGAATGCTAAATAAGACAGATAATGATATGGAGGTGGGAAACCTGTCAGTTTTAAAAATTATGAAGGAATATAAAATAAGAGAGAGAGACTTAACTAAAACTGAGTTATTTTAGCTAAAAATAAATAAAATAAAAGATCTGGATCCAAAACCCTGTAATTCCTGAAAGAACACTGAGAAATAACCAATGCAATTAAAATATTAGCAAAAGTGCAAACAGTCAAACCCATGCAAAACCTCTTTAACAGCCTTACATAGCCAGGAAGTGAAACTAGAATTATAAAGGAATATTCTGTTGGGGAATTCATTAAATTGGGAAAAACTTCTCCTAGTAGCCAAGAATTAGAGACTTTGGCCTGTATCTGCCTTAAATTTCACACACCTCCTAAGCAAACTGTCTTATGATTACTTTAAAAGAATGACCATAAAGAGGGCAAAGGCATCAGGAATCGCTGTTAACTTCTCTCATTTGAGAACTATGATACAAAATTGTAGAGCTAGTTCCTGATTTACTCTAACTCAGTGCCCTATACTATTGGGAAGATGCCCCTATACTAGGGGCTAACATGCCCCTGATGGTTTTTACAAAACTGTAAAAACAAAATACCATCATGAACTTCAAAATTCATATAAAATTAAATCTTTTGGGGGGGCAATATAATGTCTACATGTGCCATCCATTTTTGTAAAAATTTGTATACTGCTGTTTCAAAAATGCATTGACTAGGGGTGAATTGAATTCACTACTGTTCCGTGGGACAAGAGAGGAGTGAAGGAGAGAACGACCTGGACCGAGGCCTGGGGGCTGAATAATAGAAAAGGGTCTCCAGGTTTCTTGGTGGGAAAGGCGGGGTGGGTGGAATCTCTCCCCGCCCCCACCCGTGAACCTCACCCGGGGCAGAGGGCAGCCCGCGGGGCGGGGCGGATGATCATACCTCCGCTCCAGCCTGCCCCCCTTTGGTGGCTGGGCCACCTCCCTGAGCAGCCCCCGCAGTCGGCAGCGCCCGTGGGGAGTCCAGAGGCGCACCCCGGCCACCGCCAACAGCCCCGGCCAGCCGCTGGGTACCGGGAGGGGCCGGCCCATAGGGAGCGGTGTGTGGCCGATCCACCGGGTGCGGGGCGCTAAGGACCACCTGCTTTCCTGGGCGCTGCGGCCAGCTCCCAGGTCCCTTGCGCCAGGACCTGCTGTCCCGCTGCAGCCGGCCTGGAGCAGCACCCTGTCCTGCAGGCCAACTTCCACCCAACAGTGTGGTCCGGGAGGAGGGGCGGGCCTGGGGAGGAGGTGCCTAAGGAGCACCGCCTGCTGGTGGCAATGGGGAAGTGCAGGCACACACACTGTCTAGGGTTTCATTCCTTTTTTTTTACCTACTTTTAAAATGTATTTTCCTCTCTTTTTCTTTTATCAGAGGTATTATTGGTACTTTCATTTCTTACTTTTAATTTAATTTTATTTAATTATTGTTCGTTTTCTGTCCCTTCTATAGACACTGGTTTGAGATCATTCCCAAAATATCTTTGGGTGTGTACTTCTTACTTTGGGGCCTACTGCTGTTGAGGTGTGATTCTGTTGTTATTTTTTTCATATTTCCATTATATTTTAATTTTTTTATCATTATTGTTTTTATTTCTGCGGGGGGGGGGGGGGGGCCTGGGCCAGGAATTGAGCTGCGCATCCCACCTGCTGGATGGGCGTTCTGCCAGGAAGTTCACATGTACCTTGGCTTTAAGTTTAATAGACATTCAAGCAGAACTGGACCCTCTACATGACACCCAGGCCTTGGTTTGGCAGGGAATTTCTGTAGTATCTTTATGTGGCTTTTCTGTTAGGGTGATATTGCCTTCATAGAATGAATTAGACCGTGTTCCTTCTGCAATTTTTGGAAGAGATTGAGCAGATTGGTATTAGTTTCTATTGGAATGATTGGTAAAAATATGTCTGTGTAGCCATCTGGATGTGGGGTTTTCTTTGTTGGAAGATGTTTGATGACTGAGATGATCTCTTGTGATTGGTTTATTGAGGTCTTCTATTTTTTCTGTGTTAAAAGATACATATTGCAAACTGTGGACAAGAGCTAACAGTAATGTTTTAATATTCTCCCATCAATAGTACCCAATGTACAACACCAAAAATATGGGTCAACAATCGGTGGGGATAAGGGGTATGAGAGAATTTGGGCTTTCTTTTTGATTCTTACTTTGTTTCTGGACTAGTGACATTGTTTGACAAGAAACTAGTCACGCTGACACCAGCAAGTGTACTGTCTTCACTACATAGCACCACTCCTGCAGACACATTCTGCCTGTCCAAGTTGCAAAATTAGTGAAACATAAGCCATATAATCAAGCGCCAGGCAACTCATGCAGCTCCCTCTCCCTTGCTCCCCTTCCCCGGTCCCCCACACCCTAATTTTGTTCCTAGCAGGGATATGGACTACTTCCCCAAAGCTTGCCTTTTGAGTAGTGACTTTTTGTTGTTGTTCCACTATAACATGACTTTTAGTTCAATAAAATTCTTCTGTGCTTTGCTTTTCAGTCTGTTTTCAACAAAACAGTCTGTTGTCAAAAGAGTGGGGTTCGAAGGCAGACATTGCGACGATGCCTGAATGACAGCTCGGCGAAGAGCTTGACACTGGCAAGAACCCTCTGTGGTCCATCTTCTCTGGTCATCATCCGGCTGCCTTGGCTAGCCCCCCTCATAGCTTTGACCTCACACCCCATAGCCATTGAGTCAAAACTCGTTGTTGACCCAAAGTCTGGTCACGTGTCTGGTACAGTGTCTGATTCTGCCTGTCAGGTAAGAGAATTCTCTACAGTTTCTCTCTGGTTCTTCTGGTGCTGTTGTCATCAGTTGATATGTGGAAACACCTCCACACAGGACGGCCACTCATTTGATGTCATCTCACTTAGAACCTAATTAATGTTCTTTTCTCAAAGTGTGGACAAAGTTAATGTTTGATGACCCTAGATTTACTTGGCCTCAATGAGGAAGTTTTGAACATTGCAAATGATATTATCTTAGGGAAACATTTGGTCCTTCTATAGTTTCTCCCCAAATCCCCAAAGGGATGCTTTGAATAAGAGGCTTTCAGAAGCTATTGAGGGTGAGTGCAAAGCCCAGTAGGAATCCATCAAATAAATGAGGAAAGTTTAAAATAGAGACTGAAGACCAAATGAAAGTCTTTAAATGTGAAACTGAAAATCTCATGAAAGAGTTAAGTAGAGACTCATGATCAAAAGGAAGCATTCAAAAGAGTCTCCTGATCAGTGCAAGGAAACAGAAAGCAAGACTTCTTGTTCTAGTCAAAAGCTACCATCTTCTCCGCCATGCCCCATACCCTCCCGAAACTTCCCAAACATTCAATCCCTGGCTGCCTAAACCTGATCATGCTGACTTTACTCACCAGCTTTCACCTCTCTCCCTCATGAGGATCCCATGACACAAGGTTCATCACCACCCACACTGGTCCTGCCCTGTGTTCAGTGCTCTCTGCACGGGGTAGAGCAGTCCTTATTCAGAGCAGTGCAGTGGGTGCATTCAGCACCCAGTCCCCACATGCTCACAAGGCTAGGAGAGGTGATGGGTGGGCTCTGGCCACAGGGCAGCGTTCCATATATCGTCATCTGCGCGCATACCAGGTACCTCCTGGTTAAGTAATACTTCCTCATTCCTTGAGGTTCTGACAAGGCACTTGGAATACTTCCTGTACTGTTCCCAAAGGAAGGGGAGAGGCGAGGCAGGGGTGCAAACAAAATTTCAAGAAAGGAAAATATTTCCCTTACAACTAGGGTAGCACCTACCCCTGTGAGCCTCACATGCCCCTCCAGTGGAAGGATTGGAATTGAATCCCTAGGAAATTCTCAGGGTGTGTTTTAAATAATCAGTTTAAATTGTGGAATTGGAACCCATACCACACCTTGAAATCTGTTCTAGAACTTATTGTTGCCATATGCTTTGAAATTTATTGCTTTTTTGAATATATTTTTCAGAAAAAAAGAACATAAAAGTCCATTGTAATGGGGCAATGCAACAGTGGCTCAATGGCAGAATTCTCACGTGCCATGCCAGAGTCCCAGGTGTAATTCCTGATGCCTGCCCATGCAAAAAAATAATGAAAAGTAAAAGTCAGTTGTGATAATAAATGCACAGCTATGTGATGATATTGTGAATCACTGTACACTTTGGATGATTACATGGTATATGAATATATAATAAACATCCATAAAAATCAGGCAGTAAAAGAAAAACAATATGATAATCAGACCCACCTCCCTCTCATGAAAGGGCAAAAAAATATTCTATGGCAATATTGGTGGAGTCTCAGCTCCCATATGAGGATTTCCCCATGTCCTCTTAGAATGCCATAACCTGACAAGTAACTACTACAAAGTTATCAGTGTAACCAATCCAGCATCCTTTTCTGCCTTTACCACCTGAATAAACAAAAGTGAGTGCATCATCCTGATGTACACTGAAGCCAATATTTAGTCACTAAGCATTCTGAGAAGAGAGAGAGTTTATTGCTGAGTTGAGTAGTGAGGAGACTGGAGGACACTTAGATCTGCCTCCAAGAAGAGTGTGGGCTTTTCTACTGTTTGGGGAAGGAAGGAGGAAATGGGGGGAGTGATTGGGTGAGAGACTGTGGGTTAATCCATCCAGGGGATGGCAGGCATGAGGGGAGGGTTTAGCAGAGCATGCTGCCCTACGAAAAATGCTTGGTCTTAAATAGACTTAGCATGCTCCATGGGGCGGCAGTGGGGTGAGGTGGGGCCAGGACCCTGGGAAGGTCATGGGTGGGGTTCCATGGGCCTGAGGAGGGTGCAGGGCCCACTAAGGCTGTGAGTAGTTCACTGGAGCCCAGGTGAACCTGTCAAGGGGCAGGGTCATGCCAGGCAGAAGGAAAGGCTCAGGGCTGGAATTTGCCTGGGGCTGGGAGGCCCCAGGTCACTGGAGGGAGGGAAGTGCCTGCCTGAACTGGCCTATTCTCACTGGGGATAGCTAAGTCACCTAACCAGCTGGAGACATGCAGGGTGACCCTAAGGCCGACAGGCATCAGGGCCACTTAGAAGCAGCCCCTTGACCACTTGAGCCTTTTCTTCTTCCTGCAGAGAAGGGCGGAGCGGGCTCTCTTCTTCATTTTCTGACCCATGAGGAAGGTCCGTTTCATTAGAAGTAAATGATAATTTCCTGAAGGATCCATGGCATAGAAGACATTACCATCATCAGGAATGATCAGCCCTGGTGGGGACAGACAGAGGCACAGTCAGCAGTGCTTATGGGGTTTCCCAAACCACTCCACTCTTTGTGCAGCACACAAAGTCAGACTCTCCCAGAGACACGAGTCCCTCAATTAGCTCCAGAACCACCAAAGACTCCCTGGACTGATGCCTGCTCAAGGGCAAAACTCAAGAAGCACTGAACCCAACAAATCTTGTAACATGTGACTCCAACTGCACCCCTGGGAACCTCAGCCTAGAGCTAACAGAGGGTCCTCCCACCAGCACACCTTATGGCCAAGTGCTTGATGCCTTCACTGATGGGGAGGTAGGTGCTATAAGAAGCGTTCTCGAAGGCAGATGTCCCTGAATACTGCACTCTTGGGGAAAAGGTAGCTGAAGCCCAGAGCAGGGCAGGCCAAGTACAGGCCTTTGATGGGGGCCAGGGAATCCTCCATGCCCTGAGGTCCCTCAAGTGAGCACTGACTTCCGCTCTGATCCTCTTTGCCACCTGACTGCTCCAGCCTAGAGAGTGCTGTACCATAATGCTCATCAGACTTCCTGCTCCTGCCTCAATTATCTGGCTACTTCCCTAGGACCTCAGATTTCCTTTTGTGAAAGACAGAGTCCCACTCACTTTGCTCATCTCAACAAAATGCTAATGGAATATAAGTGAGGATTTAGGAAACAATGTTCTGGGAGTGAGAACTGATTCCCTGGGCCAGTGGATGAGAAGCCATTACCAGCTCACCAATATGAATAATAATAAAGTTATTCTTTATTTATAGTGTATGGAGAGGCTCTGTGTTCTCACATGGAGTGTTTTCTTCTCCTACTGGGGATAAAAACCAGGCAGAGAGCACACGTGTAACTGCTCTATGGGCCCACAACCCAGGCTGCCTGACACTGAGTCACTGCAGTGAATGTGAATTGGGTCCCTGGAGCCTCCAAAGGGGATCAAGAGGATTTTATTTTGCTTTGACATCATAAAACATAGACTTTAATATTTGCTATTGGTGTCCACAGACCCATGATTGTTTGGGATGCACAACTCAGCCCATCCTGACTAGAGGGTGCCCTGCCCGCAGAAATCCTGGGGCAGGAAGAGAGGCCTTTGTCTTGGATCTCAATCCCACAGTCTGCACTAGGGCTCCAGTGCTTGGGCCACATCCAGGGATGACACACGGAGAGGAGATGCAAGGCTCAAGGGAGACACTTAAGGCCCCAAGGGCCCAAAAATGCTGAACACCTCCCTTTTGGAGGCTGTCTTGGGCAGACACTTCAGATGGTGGGGGCTAAGAGTAGAGTACTGAGCCTACCCCCTTACAGAGAAACTCTGGGCCAGCTCCCTGACTTACTTCCATCTGGTGAAATGATTTGCACCAGCCTGTAGTCCTTTGCTGCTTCCAGATCCAGGTAGTACTTGTCCTTGGCTTTGAGGATCACAGCCGGAGACCTGTCATGGTAGGTGATCTGGGCGTGTTGGGGGACAGGCCATCAAGACATGGTTTCTGGAGCTGGCTCCCACAAGGGAGGTGGCTGAGGCCTCACTGGAGCTGTCTCAGCAGGGAGCACAGGGCTCCAAGACTCCAGCTGGGTCTGGGTGTAGCATGGCCCCATTGCCCTCTTCTGCTTCCTTCATAGGCCTCCATGGAAAGAGGGCCCTTTCCAATCATCCCATCCCATTTCCTACAAGAAAGGCATGTCTCCCTTACAGGCTCCTCCAGTAGGGCTGAGCTCCTTTCCTCTGGGTGCTCAGGCTGTTCACATCCTACTCATTTCCAGGCATCACAATATAACAGGGTGTTGGGGACAGAAGTAGCCAGTTGGAGCCAGCTTCACCCACCACTTCTCATGCTTCTCTTTCTCCCTGAGCTCTGACCTCCTATACAGGCTACTCAACGATGACAGAATTAACGACTCTGAGAACAGGCATGTAGTCTAAGCCTGGATAGCAGCAAGGAAAAGGAGCTGGATGCCCAGAGGCCTACTGTATGCCAGGCATGTGGTGGTTGAGGGGACCCACTCCTGTGCCAAGCCCTGAGCTGGGGCAGTGCTCAGACAAAGAGTCATACTAGTGACATCTCGATACAACCATCGAAACTCCAGTCTACAACTGAACTGCAGAGAAGGGCAGGGCACGTGAGTAACCCAACACCTCAGACAGCCTTTGTGCAGGTCAGGGATGAGGTGGCTCCATCAGCAGATCTATCCAGAATCTGCTCCCCTCATGGCCTCTTCCCTGCATCAGTCCCTACACTCCATTCCTGGGTGGTTGTGGCACCCCCTAACTGACTTCTCTGGCTCTACCCTACACAGAGTTAGATGTGACTCAACCCCTGAGGCCTCTGTGACCTCAAGTATATCCCCTGACCCCTGCAACTTAACCTCTGACCTCCCGAGAACTCCTCAGTTGGGCCAGGCCCATGTTGAGCTTGGGGCTCTCCATGCTATCCTTTCCCTCCCTTCTTTCAGGGGCTGCATCAGTGAGGTTTTCCCAGGCTGGCCAACCTCAAAGTGGAAGCCTCACATCTATGTCCACTGTCCTCAGCCCTGACTGATACCAATCACCTTTCTTTACTACTTGTGGATCTGTGTGGCTCTCTGTCCTTCCCAACCCACTAGGCTCATGGTTCCAGGAGGGCAGGGAAAGAATATGTCAATCATTCTGCCTTCCTGTCTCTCCAGCGAGGGGCCCCTGGGGTCAGCCGTCCGCCCAGCTCACCACGATGCTCTTAGGCACGTTGCCATGGTCCCCATCCAGGATGATGTGGACGATGCAGGAGTTGCCTACCTGCTTGTTGTAGAGCCGCAAGGGGCCCAAGGCTCTGTGGGTGTTCAGAGGGGCGCTGGGCAGTAGGCAGTCTGAGGAGAAGCTGTAGTCACCAATCGGTGGAAGGAAAGTGAGAGCAGGGTCAGCCCCAGAGCCTGTAGGATACTTTCGGCAGAAGATGAGCTTCAGGCAGTTTGAGAATCTGTGTCCAAGTCAGGACTCCTGACCCTTTTTGAGGGTGTGGAGAGGGGAAGACCGGCACTGGAAAGGGCCCCAGAAGTCAGACCTTCAAGGAGAAAAATGGGCAGGTACCTGCTTCTCCTGGCCATCAGGGCATTTGGAGATGAGGCCCACACTCATTTCCAGGTCAGACTTGGAGGCATTGGCCTCACGTCTGGGGAGTGAGACAGCTGTGACTCCAATGCTAAGGTCATGCCCAAGCTGGAGCTGGACACTGGGCAGGGAGGCACCGCTGAAGCTAGGCTCAGCGCTGAGCTCCTGAGGGCTGGATAGAAGGGTACCTTAGCTGGGGTCGGTGCCAGGGACCCATCCACTCTTTCCTGTGCCTACTACCCTTGGGACTTGGGCCACCCTACTAAGGATTCCTGCATGCCATGGGAGCCCTGAACCCCAGGCACCAGAGAGATCACTCAGCATCTCCTATTTCCACTGTGGGACACCCAGACCCAGACCGATGGGAGCATGATGCTGTCACAGGGGTGGTCAGGAAAGGAGAAGGGTCCCCAATACTAAAGTGTAGATACCCTGAGGCGATGCTGAGTACAAAAAGACACTGAGCCCCGTGGCAGCTGCACCTGCCGGCTTGGAAAGGGAACTCATCCTGCAATCCGAGGCTTGACAACATCTGGGAGGTTTGGCGCATCAAGTGTGCTGTTGGCCGACATGGCTGGGGGCTCCTGCTCACAGGACAGATGGTAGCTACAGGGCAGAGGGCTGCTGTGAGACTACAGAAAGCCACAACTCAGGCCACCAACCAGACTCAGACCAGAAGGAGGAGGCGGCCAGGACCCCAGGGGATTCCAGGCCACAGGTCTGCTGGGTGCTCAGAGCCACAGCCACAGGCTCTCTGGGCCTGGTGTCAGTGGGGACAGGTGGGGCCCTGCTCCTGCCACTTTCTGCCCTGGCCTTACCACTCAGACTTGCTGAGCTGTTCCACAGACCCAAACCAGGCCCTAAATTCCTCCATGGGCCAGAAGTGGATATAGGTGTATCCGGCCTGGAGGCACTCAATCCTAGAAATGACCTTGTATTCCTGGGGCACAGGGAAGAAGAAGATGGAGAAGAGGCCAGGGTGGCCTTGCTGGGTGGGATAGGGGCTGCAGCTGGGGTCTGTGGATTTGGTCACAGGAGCCTCCTCTTCCCTGCACTCTCATCCAAGGCCTCTCTGGTCTCGGCCCAGGATTCTCACAGACCCTCCTGCAGGGAAATGTCCTGGATGCCACCACCTCCTGAACCCCCGTGGGAAAGTTCCACCTCGTCTCTGTGAAACAAACTCTCCTGGTGAGAAACTGAAGGTGGATGGAGCAATGGAATGTCATGCCCTGTGAGTCTCAGACCCCTCCTCCCACACCTCAACCTGCAATGATGCCTGAGCACCTCACCTTCAATCCTATTTCATAGTTTATCAATCTCCCCTGCAAGACAGAAAGCCAGGTCCATCAGCAGAGGCCCCAAAAGGCCCTGGCCAGCCTCCTCACCCTCTCCTGTGCACAATTGGGAGGGGACACCAGGGCCAGGCCAGCCCATGCAGATCTCAGACCTAGTCAGGGATCTGGGCACCAGAACAGGGGGCCCTGGGCAGAGGCATAGGGACCTTCCAGCCTAACCATCTCTGAATGCAGATGGGGAGAATGCAGGTCAGGCAGGAAGTGACTCAGCAGCAGTCTCACCATGGAGGGGCCGACTCCACTCCCCCCCCCCATGCCCACACCTGAGGGACACTCTGTGCTCAGCTCAGTCAGGGGATGTGGGAGAGGTATAAGGCCTATGGCTTCTGCCTACCCTTTGCTTCTGTGGCTGTAAGGAGGACATGATACCTCAGCTCCCAGAACTCCTATGGATGAACTGGGCCCTGGGATCAGAGCACAGGACTCAGGGAAGGGCTCTTTCCCCTATGCTGATGGGACTCGACACCCTCTTCCTGGCCCCAATTCCTACTCACTTGCATAGAGACAGTGGGAGCTAACTTAAGGGTGGCCAGCACTTGAGGAACAGAGCCCCCACACTTGCCCCTTGTCCTGCTGGGAGTTGAGGAGTGGTTGGCTCTGCCAAGCTTGGTCTGAGTCAACACAGCACTGAGCACCACTTCCCAGGGACTGGTTTTCCCACCCTCATGCTGTGTGGCCAACAACCCCATGCAGTGAGCCATGCAGAGAGAAGGAAAAGGTGGTTCTGGAGCTGTGGTTCTCCAGTCCTGCCATCCTGAGCCCACTGGATTCTCTGACCCCCATTGTTGCCCAAGGCCATGCCAAATGCCTGTCCTCACCAAGGAGCCCCTTGGGAAATTCCCTCTGCCTAGAACTCTCTATGTCCACACAGGAATGGACATAATTTCATAAATCCTCCAAACAATTTGCATCCCAAGCTGGGGCATATGTCACTGTCCATGCGGCAACAGGAGGAGAATCCTACTGCTGAGAAGGACACCAGCTAAACCTTTCCATTTATTCTCTGTTCCTGAAATGGCCCAGCTACTTCTCCCATGCCCAAGGACCAGTGCCTCCTGGCCCCAAACTGTCCTTGAGCAGTGGCAAGCCAAACAAATCCCTCTCCCTCTTAGTCTAGACAAGACCAACCCTGAATTTTTCAGGGAATATTTCACTGTGAATCAATGAACCCCACAGCCCACCATAGCACCACCACCTGCCTCCATTTTACCTGGACTGGCCCAAAGGCCTGGATGAATGGGTTGGAAACTGAGTGATGATAAACCTTCCATATCTGATGGGATCCATTTCCCATGTCAACTGAGATGCTTTCTTACCTTATTTTGATTTTGCTTGGGCAAAGAGATTGCCTTGGAGGAAAGCCTCAAAAGGCTCCCCCAAGGCTTGGCTCTGTACCTGACAGGTCAGCTGCTCTGTTTGAAGGTAGGACTGCTGAGGTTACTGTACTGCCTTCCAGCAGGGCTAAGGTCGCTGATGGGGCAATGACCAGCCCTTGCCAAGGTCCCTGGTTCCCCCAGGGGCTGCTGTGGAGAGGGCCAGGCCACCTGGAACCTTCCTTCCATGTCTACTTCAGGTGCTGGATGGAGTTGCTCCTTAGAGCAGACAGGATTGCATGCAGGGATACAAGTTCTGGAGCACTTGACACACCTGGAGAAGGAGAAAGGAATGAGCTGGAAGGGGGTATGCACTGGCATCTCCACTTCTGGATGACCCTGACATGCAGAAACACCCCAAGGACACAGCCTGTGCCCAGCCCGTGACACAACTGAGGGAGGAGGGCTTTAGCTCCATCTGAGGAAGAAAAAGAGGTAGGAAGTGAGTGCCCCACTTCTGGAACAGGCAAGGTAAAGACTGTGCCAGCAGCAGACAGGGCTAGGGCTGAGGGAGCAACTTAGACCACAGACTCAAATCCTGAAAGGTGATCAAAGCCAAGAGTGACACCCACGACCCAGGAGGCTGGGAGGTCCTGCTCGCCCACAGCATACCCTGGCCACCACTATCCTGTGTTTCAGGATCCTGGCCCTGTTCGAGGCCTTTGTGATCTGGTCGCTGAGGCAGGTGGCTATTACACAGTTGGAGACACAGTGCATTTGGGTGATGATGGCGTGGATCATAGGTGCCAGGTGCTCCTCACTTTTCTCTGAGCGCAGGGTCGAGATGGCATGCACACAATCGAAAGCTACCACCTTCCTGAACAGCTCCTGGGGACAGCAGGAGTCTCACGCTGCCTTGCATCACTCAACACAGAGCCCACCATCCACAGGCCACTGCCCAGTGTTCTAAGCAGCAGCTTTGCAGGTGGACATTGTGGTTTGGGCCATGAATGGGCCTCTGGCTTTGGTTCTCTGCTCCTTGAGGGTGCCCAGTGTTTGCAAAACCCAGGACCCTTATGCTGGCAAGGAGGAGAGAGCTGCATTTTCCTCAAGTCCTTACCACTGCCAAGAATAGGACGGGGACTTCAACCCCACATATGGAGGACACAGCCCAGGGAGCACGTTCTGCACCTCCTGACAGCTGCATGACTCCCTCTAATCTCATTCACACGCATATCCCCTGCTGCTGCTACATCCAGGACCTTAGTGTGGAGCCCATCCTCATGTCCAGGACACATCATGTCTGATGCATGCGGAGGCCAGGGAGGCCTCTGGGACAGATGGCTGGGCTAGCCCTGGACTCTGCTGCACATCTGATATTCCTCTCTGCCCCCCAACAGGCCAGTCCCTGACCAGTTCTCCTTGGTCCTAAGATGTTTATTGTCTGCACTCCCGTGCTGTGACACGCATGGTCAGGGCAGTGTCCTGCGATGTCCTCTCCAGCTGGGAATATGAGACCTTAGGAATGAAGAACTTGCCCACATCACCAGGCTGGAAAATGGTGGAGCTGGGATTTGGACTCAGATCACTGCACTCAAGGTCTGGGAATGGCAATTCAGGGACAGAAGATGCCAAAAAAGGTCCACCACATTCCACCCTAAGGAGCCCAGATGCTCACCACGTCGATCTGGGTGAGCTGCTCTGCCAACAGCCTGGGAGGGAATGCCAAGACAGGGGCCGTCCTGTCCCTCAGCCCCTGCTCTCAGCGCCCATGTAAGGAGCAAGAATAATCTGCTGCTCCCCCCTACCACCCCTTTGCTACCCACTCCGGATACTTCTCCAGCCTGTATCCCCCTCACCAGTTCAGTCCATGCCGACATCATCACTCCTATCCAGAGCAGGAAATTGTGAATCTCTTCATCCCAACCCAGGCTGTGGGCACCATCCTTGGGAAGAAAGAGGCACACGTTAAACAGCTAGCAAGATTTGCTGGGGTTTCCATAAAAAATGCCTGAGCAGAACGTCCCAATGTCAGAGAAAGAATGATAATCATAACTGGGCCACCAGAAGCCCAGTTCAAGGCCCAGGGACAGATCTTTGGGAAACTGAAAGAAGAAAACTTCTTCAACCCCAAAGAGGTGAAGCTTGAAGCCCACATCAGAGTGCCCTCTTCGACAATCAGCCAGGTGATTGGGAAGAGTGGCAAAACCGTGAATGAACTGCAGAACTTAACCAGTGCAGAAGTCTTTGTGCATCACGACCAAACACCAGATGAGAACGAGGAAGTGATTGCCAGAACTATTGGGCATTTCTTTGCTGGCCAGCGCAAGATCAGGGAAACTGTACAGCAGGTGAAGCAGCAGGAACAGAAATATCCTCAGGGAGTCGCCTCACAGCACAGCAAGTGAGGCTCCCCCAGGCACCAGCAAAACCATGGATGAATGTAGCCCTTGCAACGCCTGACAGAAGGAGACCAAACCCAGCCAGCCGGATTGGGAGCAAGCCAAAGACCACCCTGAGAAATGACAAGTCTGCAGAGGGGCCGGTCAGGGCCTCTGCAGCGGCCCGGAGGTCAGCCCTCAGGGCTGAGGTGGGGGGCGGGGGAAGGGAGAGCTCAGCAGTCTCCCCAGGACCGCACAGCAGCGGGCATGCCCACTGCAGGGTTCTGCAGGCTTCCCGGCCATCCACATCACCCTCCATTCTGATCTCCCCTAAACTCCAACGACGCTATCCCTTTTAGTTGAACTAACATGGGTGAATGTGTTCAAAAGCAAAGCAAAATTCATACCCTTTTCCTTTTTTGTGGAAAATAGTCTCTGTACATGTGTGCACATATTAGAAGGGGAAAGATGTTAAGATATGTGGCCTGTGGGTTACACAGGGTGACTGCAGTGTTAATATATTTTAGAAATAATATATCAAATAACTCAGCTAACTCCCATTTTTAATCAATTATATATATGCATTTTCTTTTTAAAGAGAAAGCATGCTTTTCTAGACTTTCAGGAATAAAGTCGTTCTTGGGGAGTTCTAATGCTGTTTTAATAAGGAACTTCAAGGCCACCCAACACAAAATTCACCCAGAGGGAAATCTCACCTGAAGGACACTCACAGCAGTTCTGGATCACCTGTGTATGTCAACAGAAGGGATACCGTCCGTCTCTTTGAAGAAGAAACTCTGCCTCTCTTCATCCCTGTCTA
This sequence comes from Tamandua tetradactyla, assembly GCF_023851605.1. Taxonomy (NCBI): domain Eukaryota; kingdom Metazoa; phylum Chordata; class Mammalia; order Pilosa; family Myrmecophagidae; genus Tamandua; species Tamandua tetradactyla. The sequence goes on from NC_135328.1 coordinate 44,146,762, forward strand.
GCTCACATAACCATTTCTCTTTGTTTCACAGGTTTTAGACTGGTTTTTGCATACTGCTATATAATTCTCTGTCTCTGTTTATCTCTCCCCTGCTTTCTCCATCCCCTTCCTTCCCATGCCCATTCTTTTTATTCCCTCATCCCTCTGTCTCCATGCCCTGTATCTGCACACCCACTCCACCCCCTCTTCACTCCCCCTTATACCCACCTACCCCCCACCCCAGCCCCTGACAAAGCAGTGCTCTGAGAATCACATCATGCAAAAGGAACACAAGCAAAACACACAAACCAGCCTCAACATACACTTGGTTACTTAAAAGAACAAGAGTCAATGGTACTTGTCCTAGCATTCTGGAAGAGGAAAATAGGAAACTACCAAAACTGATGAGCCAACAAACAAAAGTTCTAACAAGAAAGAATGTATTTTGTCCTTTTTACATTTTGGTGTATAAGCCATCAGTATTTGGCAAAATGACTGCTTTCTTTTTGAAAAAAACAATGTGGAGGATAATAGAAATTTACTAGAGGTCGTTGGCCCAGGCGTTGAATTTACAGATTTTTTTAAACAAGAAAAACACACCAAAAAAGTTACCTCAGGTGTTTTTTACCTCAGCACCTTGCTCTTGTGTTTCCCTTAGAGATTTTGTAAAACTGATCATTGGAACATTTTTAAATTTTTTTAATAAAAATGAATTGGAAAAAAGAATAAGATATCAATTGCCAGCCTGGAGAAGTCCAAGGGTGCAACAACTGTTCTGAATTGTCTTCCGCTAGCCAAGAATCTTACATGGCCTTCTTTTGGACAAACCTTGAAAACGTTTATTTTGAAAAGATGACAAAACAGAGAGAGAAAATATTGGAGATGTCCTGAATATTATAGGGTATGCGCCATTAGGGCTTTTTCTGCAAAAGGATAAACAAGAACTGGTTTATGTTTTGTACCACCAGACTGCAATGCCAGTTTCCTTTACTGCAAACAGTGTTCTGTGGCAAAAAACAACAAAAAAGAAATATATTTAGCTAAAAAGAAAAAGAATGATCTTCTGGTGGAGCGACAGCTGGCGCTGACTGCAACTCAACAGATGGCACTGCAGGTGACACCTGGTCTGCCTCCTGCTGCTCAGTGGGTGCCTCAGGTGTGAGGCAGCAGGTGCCAGATCCACAGAAGCCACAGGATTGGAACCAGAGGGTGGCAACTGAGGTGGTATCAGAGCCACCACCAGCTCTGCTGGTAAAGCAGGTGATGTCTCCAGCTTTGGTTCCCAATCTGGGGATGATGCAGCCTCTGGAGGTGGCCAGGCAGATGGCATCGGAGTGGCCTCCCTCTCTGGAGCTGGAGTGAGGATTGTCAGAGTATGTGGAAGGAGCTCTGGAGGCCATGGTGGCTCCACGTCGGCAGGTGATATTGGAGGCGCTGCCACAGGGGCCTTCAGGTCTGCAGCTGACAGGATTTCTGCTGGCATTGATGGAACTGGCCATGGAGGGGGCACTACAGTGGTTTGCAACCCTGGGTCTCACATAAGAGCCCCAAGAGGTGGAAGATGCAACAACAGAACTGGTTTTCTATGGACCTTTCCCTCCACAGAAATGCCTGCACCACCTCTACCTGCACCACCTCCCCCAAGGAGGCCACCTTCAGAAAATCTCCCAGATTGCAAGTGCTCAGGGGAGTGGGCCGATGCCCCTCTTGACTTCCTGCCCAAAGGCAAAAAAGGGATTTTGCCCCTGTAACCCTCACCTCCTCCTGTACACCCCACCCATCCCCATCTCCATGCTCCTCACCCTGTGTCTGGTCTCACTGGGCCCTGATGGCTCCAGCTCAGAGAGGAGGACTTGAGCCTGCCTCTCCAGGACAGAACCAGGCAGCACCACCTGCACAAAGGCCACCAGCTGTTTGAGACTGGGAAAGTCCGGGGCTCACAGAAATCATCAGGAAACTCCTGGAGCCATGTGAGCACGAGGCAGGAGAAGGTGCTCGGGGTGGACAGGGCCACAGAATGAATGAGGAACAGCCATTCCTGCCACACTGCCCTCTGGTGACCAGCCTCCTAGGTGTGGGGCTCCTGGGCAAGACCAGCCAGACTATTTCTGTATCTGCCAGCCCCCAGCATTCCAGACTCAGACTACACTGAGGACAGAATCCACTGCGATGCAACCTCAAACCTCCTTTGAATGGGAATACAGGATTCCAGAGACCACTTTGTAGCAGAGCCTCTTCAAGCAGAAAGCAAATTTCTAAATGTTGACAACCCCTTCCCACTGAGCTCCCTTTACAGAAAGCCTGGCATGGGGAAGCACTTTCCATTGCCCATGTCATTCAATTCTGACTCTGACCTCAGCAGGCTGGGCCCAATATGAGCCCACTACAAAAGGAGAAAACTGAGGCTAGACGCTGCAATGACCTTCTCCAGATATTCAGCTCATACCTGCCAGAGTTTTCATGAGATTGAGTACAAACATGTGCTCACCTTTTGGACACCCAGTTCAGGACCTGTTGTATGGAAAGGAAGGTGTGATCATGGGACACGAGGAAGGATATGCAGGCCTGGTTGCCCTCCTTGACGGCTGCCACCATGAGCTCCATGAACTTTTCCCATGCTCCCAACTTGCCGGTGTACTCCAGGTCACTCTGCAGTGGTGACACATTTGCACCCTGAGACTGGAAGAGCAATAGCAGCTGGTTAGAAACTGCACTGGGAACCAGGAGAGGGGCAGGCTGGGGGTGTATGCAGACCTGCCTTTCCCTGGCCCTCCCTGCCTTGTAGCAAGAAGTGGGGGAGGAATGCATCTAGCAGAAAAGGTCTGAGACTGCAAAATAGAAGTGAGGGGAAGGAATTATGAAGTCTTGAAGACCTTGTCATCATTCAGGGAGCTGAGTAACAGTGCTTTACCCCTGTGAATCCTCACAAACCACCCCCATTCATGAGATGAGGAAACCTGGAGGGGGGACTCAATTTCTCGCAAGAAAGAAGCTGGAGCCATTCACCCTGGAGTTTTATGATCTTCCCTCCATCCTTTGGAGGAGGGTCTGCTCCAGATATGGAGGGGAAGGGTCTGGTCCTATCTCAGTCGTCACCACTTTGGAGGTAGTGCGTGGAGAAGACCTAGATGGGGAGAACACATTTGTTTTCACACCAGCAGCCAGATTTGAATGTCTTTTGCCTTAAAGGGAGTTCTGAGAATCTGTAGCCATGGTGATCCCTGCTTGGGCAAAAGACCAAATGCCAGGAGGACCCAGGTGGGAGAAAGAACCCCACAGAGTGAGGACTTGAACAAAAGCTTCAGAGAAGAGCAAACCCAAATGGCAGCCAGACATGGATGGGGCTCCAGCTTGCATGGGGCAACTGGAAATCAAATCACTAAAGTGATTCCATTGTGCCCTGACACCAGACTGGCCAAAAGAAGAGGATGTTCACAGTTGGACAGGGAGGATGCAGGGAAGCAGCCATGGTCAGAGACTGTTGGTGGCCAATGAACCACTGCACCCTTATGGAGGCTCACTGGCTCCAGATATTAAATTTTGTCTGTATGTGTGTGACACACCCATCCCATTCTGGGGATTCTCTCCAGGAGGTGGGATGGGGGTCTAGTCCATTAGGACACACAGAAGATGTTCCCTACTGAATGACTTAAATAGACCTAGAAAGAAATCCCTTCAAAACCTGCAAGCAGGGAGAGGCCCTATCTTCTAGGCAGCTTTGTTTCTGGAATAGAATGCAGAGACACAGGCCACAGTTCCTGCCCTGGAAGGTCAAGGGGGTGTGTTAAGGGAGTGTACAATTTCCAGCAGAACTGTTGTCATAGCATGAACCCATTTTGAGTCAAAATCACCCCTGAGAGTTTGAAGATGGCGAAGGTGTAGAGAAGGTATGCAAGTACCATCCAACTGACTGCTCATGGGCACAGCAGGTTTCCAAAAGTAACAATAGAAAATGCAACCAAAAATGAAGGAATGCATTGTCTTATCAGAAGTAAAAATAATCAAACTATCAAATTAGTTTGATTGAATGCCATAAGAACTTGGAATCTCAAGTAGGACATGAGATTTTGTCAAAAAAAAAAAGTAAAAATAAATATCATCATCCCTTCTCAGATGTTATAACAAAAAAATGAAAAATGACTCTCTACAAGGCCAAGGGCAGACCTGCACATGTTGCTGGCATGGGTTGGGGGGGAGGCCCACACGGCTTTGCACTGATTTGTGCCAATCAGATAGCAAATCCATGGGTTGGCACCCAAGTGAAGACACCACAGCTGGATCAGTGCTTCTGGCCTGTCCCAGCTGCGTCAGGACTCAGGGTTGGAGAAACCACCATGCTGCTCTCACTTGATCACACTGCTGGCCCAGGATAAGGGGCCTCCTGGCCATCACCGCAGAGGGGCACCCCATGCCATCTCTGCCACCCTGATCAGGTGGAAAGGTGTCTGCACACTTGCCCAGTCCACATCGATAGGAGATGGCAACTCTTGGGCCCAGGATTAACATGTTGCATGGGGATTACTTCACACCACCACTTGCCTTCCTAACAGCCATCCATGACTTCAGGTGTGAACACAAAGTGCCCATGAGGTTTCCCAACCTGGCTGTGGATGACCCCATTCCTCATGCCTCCTCACACTGAAAGAAGGACTGATGTGGGGCTGCAGAGGCAGGATGACAATGCTGGCATTTCTTGAATTCTCTGACCTTAGGCCACTTTGACTTACTTTCGGGAACTCCCTGACCAACCGACAGCGGCAGCAAGGTGGAGGGTTCAGCCAAACCCTGCATCTACTGAAAAATGTCTCCTTCCTAGCTTTTCTCATGCCAGATCCTTGTGCTCTACAAATGCAACATGAGAACATGTTGATCTGTCGACCATCTCTGGCTAAATGAGCCTGGTGGTGGGCTGTTGTGGAATCTAGGTGCCTGGTTCTATGTTCCCCTGGACTGCAGCTCAAAGGAAGTGAGGTCATCTCAGTCCCTTTAACTGAAACTTCTCAACCATTAGGTCCTCCATGAAAGCCCCTCTTGACACCTGATGCTCATCCTCCTTAAACATGTTACTCTGTTGCCTGGACCAAGTTTCCTCAACATATCATTCCTCGCAGCTACTTGTGAAGGCCTGGGTGCTGACTGGGCCCTGAGCATAAGGATGGAGAACTCAATTTAAACACTGATCAGTGTAGGAGTCAAGGGTTAAAACAAGACCTGCAGAATTTGTTGGGAGCAGCTGGCCTCAGGGTGGTGGCTGTAAACTGTGGAGATTGCTGTCTGCTTTATGTAGAACAGTCTGGGAGGAAGAGAATGTTTACCCCAAATGGTTATGTTAAGTATGAAAGAAGAGAGCACTGAAAGATAAGCACTCTGTTCCCGCAGGAAATGCATGCATACATTTTGTCACCCTGCAGTATATAAGCAGGATCTGGTTAAGAATAAATTTGTCTGTTGTTTGTTAAAGTTAAGCTTCAGAACCCCTGAACCCGTCCGTCTGTGTCTTTCTTTCTCATCATTCCTTAATATCCTTCAAGCTCCATTTCATAGGAAGCAACACTGATCTTTCTTATAAATCTTTCTTTATAAATCTTGTGACCGTAGTGTAGTCATTGTTGCTCTCATCTCAGGGTCTCCCAGTGTCTACACTTACACAATGGGATCATTCTACCATCTACTTCTGGGGTCATCAGGTGGATGTGAGATAATAAGTGTAAAAGCCATGACTGGTTTTCAAGTAGCTGACATGCAAACAGAGATGACAGCATTACAAAAAGTGGTATTCCAAAGCAGGGAACACCACACTCATCAGGGGTGGCTGTGGGTGTGTGATCCTTCGAAAGGTAGATTCCTGCTTTCATTTCTGGCTCAGCACGATGACAAAGTTGAAATTAAATGGAATTTATATGTGATGGGTCCGAGGCATGATACCCTCCCATGGGTTCACATAATAATTAGAATCAGACACAAGTGGGCAAAAGGGCTTAGCCAGTAGACAGCTTAGGTCCAGCTGAAGCTAAAGTATGAGCTTCATAGAAGAGTCCAAGGAAATGTTCTCTAGGCACAGCCTCAAAGACAAATCAAAGAAGGATAGATGGTTTAGGGGAAAGGGTGTCTTTCAGATGGGCAAACTCTTGTCCTTTTCCCAGAGTTAAAAAGTTTCCAGTGAGGCTGGCCATGGAGGAAGCATGGTAGGCAGTACGTTATGAGAAGAACTCAAAGAATGTAGTGTGCAGGATTCAGGATGTGTCATACAGGAGAAGAAGAAGTTGAACAACAGGACATGGTCCAGGTGGTTTCATGACAGCCTCAGCAAATCAGAGCTGAGGGAACTCTAGAGGGCACATGTCCACCCCACTGAAGCCCAGATCCTTGACATTCACCCATGGGAGAGGAGGCACACCTCAATGACTTCACTCACACAATGTAGCTAGTATGGTGGCCATTTGCCTTCTTCCTGTATGGGAATGCTAACTGGAATGCCCAGAGTTGACTACTTGTCAAAACTGCTGCTCAGGAAACATCGTACCCAGACAGATCTTGCAGCCCTAAGTCACTTAATCCTGACACCTAGGTTCAGATGGGTGAATTGAGATGCCTGATGTCCAACAGCTCAGAGGAGATTCTGGGAATGATACCCAAAACTCTTTCCTTTCAGCTGTCTCACATTCATGTGGTCATTCAACTAAAAACATTGGAACACTTTCTGCATATTCAACATGGAGAGGGCTTGGAGCATCGTCCATGACTTCTTTGAGCTTGTAGCTTGCAGGGAGAAGAGGTGGTATATCAACATGCTAAATGCTGACCTAGAGATGAGGAGGACCTATTCTGAGGGCACAGAAAGGCCTCCTGACCAGAGAATGCAAAAATCCAAGCAGGTTTCCTGGAGGTGATTATACAAAAGAGGGACTGTGTTTTGTCCAAGGGATGACAGACATTGAGGGAATATAATGCCTGATAGGTGGGCAGTGTAAGCAAATGTATTCTGCATCAGGCCTTAGATTTTATGGATTATTAGACTGCAAAGTAGGGAGACAACTGAACCTAAAGAAATGACATGAAGTTTAAGATGCAGTGACCCACTGCCAGGGGGTGCTGCATGTAGGAGCCAAGGGTTAAAATAAGACCTGCAGGTTTTGTTGGGAGAAGCTGGCCTCAGGATGGCGGCAGTAAACTGTGGAGATTGTTATGTAGAGCAGTCTGGGAGGAAGAGAATGTTTACCCCAAATGGTTATTTTAAGCAGGAAGGAAGAACACTGAAAGATAAGAACTTTGTTCCCTCAGGAAATGCATGCATGCCTATTGTCATCCTGTAGTATATAACCAGGATCTGGTTAAGAATAAAATTGTCTGAAGTCTGAAGTAAACTCAAACTTCAGACCCCCTGAGCCCATCTGTGTCTTTCTTTCTCTCCTTCTTCCCTTCTTTCTTTCTCATCATTCCTTAATATCCTTAGAGCTCCATTTCAACCAGAAGCAACAGCTGCAGGAAGATTCGAGGAGTAATTTTGCATTACATTCATTCAAGTCGTACCTCCCAAGTGATGAAAGCTTCAGGTATTACAAAACATTTACCTGCTCTGGTTACACTGACGCCTGTGTTTTATGAGCTTCTGATCTGCTCCTCCAGGGGCAGGCTTGAGGTCTCCTTCCTTGATTTCTGCCCCATCCCCTCCCACCCCTATGCTTACCTCTTCTTTTCAGAGCCCTCAATCCATGGCAACGACTTTTATGTCTTCCCCATGACAAGGGCAATGGTGAGCTGATAAAAATTGACCTAACTTGTTGAAATACATGATTAAGACAATTTAAAAAGTTATTAACAGCCAAATCATGAAGATTGTTCTGTTAGTTAGATGATAAAGGATAAAAGCCCAGTTTCTGTTCCTGTTTCCTCTTTCCCCATCGATTTTGCTTGGTGGAGGGGTCCATCTGATGGATCAGTGTAGGGCAGGGAATTGTCTCACTGTAGATGGTTCCCTGAACTACAGGCTCCTGCCAATTTCTGAACTAGAATGGGAAGAGAGACATGGATGAGGAATGGACAGGACTGAATGCTGATTTCCTCAACTGAGTGCAGTTGAGACAATGTGCCTTCAAGATTCTCCTCTGCCCCAGCTCCTCTATCCTAAGCTCTCACCTCCACCTGAGGGTCTTGCCCGCCAGTGGCCTCACATGCATTTGACTATGCACTCAGGGAAGGGGAGACCAAATCCTCAGGGCTCTCCAGCTAATGGGGTTTGCTTCTTTTCACTTATAAGAAGTGAGTATCATCACAGTGCTTCCACGTCACCCAGTTCTCCTGGATGAACAGTAGTGAATTCCCCAGGCTGTTGTTGAGATCAAGGTTGTGTAACTATTGAACCTGCAGCCCCCTGCACAGTGGTGTCTTTGAAAGGCAGGCAATCTGTACCACCACTGCCTGTCATAGCAGACCCTATAATGTGAGGTGGACAAAGCCCTGCTTAGTGTCCTAGCCCAAGAATTCATATGGAAACCTGCTGAGATGCCCTTCCCAAGGCAGTGGTCAGAGCAAGGGCCTCTGGCTCCACATGGGGGCAGATGGGATTCAGACCCAGGGAAAGCCCAGATCTTGGCCCTTTCAAAGGTGATTCCTGACCAGTACAGAAACAGTTGGCCACTTGCAGCCTGGGGCCTCACAGTTCTCTGGAGCCCTCCACTTACAGGAAGGGATCTGGACCCCTTTCAGAGATCCATGTTCAAGTTCGCCTGTCAGGGTCACATGCGACAAGAGTGGGGACTCAAGCAGAATTTCCAACATGTTGAGGACTGCTGAGGATGGCCTTAAAGTTCCTGGCCTCATCCCCAGGGGCCCTTTACTCTAGGACGTGTACTATGGCCCTTGCAACTTTAACTTCTGGTCTCCTCTCCTACTGACTGACCATTTTGGGGGCCTCATCACTCTGGGATCCTTTTGTTTTCTCCATTGTACTCAGTCTTTTGTAGTTACCAATGGCTTCACCCATGCTGGGTCTGAAGCCAACATGCCAGATCTCCTTCCCACCTAAGTCTGGGAAGGGGCTCTTGTCCCCCCAAGAGGTACTCATGGACAGTACTTTGGAGGCCTGTGAGAGATGAATGGGAGGTTCAGGGGGCTCTCTTCCTGTCAAGGAGCCTTTGCTTGATTTCTTATTCTGTCAGGATAGCCATGTGAAAGCCCATAGTTAACTTGTCTATGCTGCTCACCTGCCATTATGAGAACCCTGACTATAAAGAAGTTTTGTCTCCCCAGATGAGTGCTGCCAAGGCTTGAAGTCATATGAGTTCATGGTGGGAGGGTCTGCTGACAAGTTATAATAGAGGTTTCCCACGGTTTCCCAAACACAAAGTCCACATCAAAGCAGAGAGTTTTCTCAGGCTCCAACTGCTCAAGGCAAAGGCAAAATTAAGCTTGTTTAAGAGACAAAATAACAAGTCATGTGAAAGGAGTTAATTCTCTGAAAGCTGTATCTTCCCCAACAGAAATGTGGAACCCAGATCAAGTGGAATCCCTCCCTCAAGGAATTCAGGCCCCAGTTCCTGGAAAACTGGAGCAATTAATGCCAACCTACAACTTCACCTCTGTCTCAACCATGCCCCCAGCACAAAGAGTCTGCTGAACTTCAAGGCACCTCATCACTTTATCCTAGTGGGATACCTCAAGCAGACAAGCACCACCTACTGGGCAGGATAAGAAAAAAAATGTTTCAAAGCTCCATAGGACAGTCAGTCAAACTGCTGGCTCTCACCCTCAGTAAAAACTAATGTAGGTGACTCTTTTCTCCTGACAGGAGGCCAGTCCAGTCTGAAAAAATCTGACTGGTGTCTATAATATCTGAGTAGACAGTCCTCCAAAACAAGGCCCCATATAAGCTGTGTAAGAAACAGAAAAACAAGAACTGAAAATTTCTGATCAGGTAAACAGAACCTATGCTAGAGGTTTAGAATGAGCTGAATTGAATGTCAAAGAACAGATAGAGAACAAACCATCCAGCAAGAAAATCCTTGGTAAAAGAGTGAAAACAATCTCCACAATAAACTAAGGAAATCAATTGCCTAGATGACAGCAAAAAAAAATGAGTCATATTAAGCTAATTGAAGATACGGCCCAGTTAAAGGAACATACCAACTGAAATATGATACCTGAGTAGAAACAACTAATTGAGGATATTCAAACAGACGTGAAAAATCTCATAAAAAATCAAATCAATAAGTTGAGGGAGGATATAGAGAAGGCATTGGCAAAAGAAAGAAGAAAACAAGAGTTTGAAACAACAAATCACAGAACTTACAGGAATGAAAGGCACAATAGAAAAGATGAAAAAAAGGAAACCTACAACAGTAGATTTGAAGAGAAAGAAGAAAAGATTAGTGAACTAGAGGACTGGACATCTGAAATCTGACACACAAAAGAATTATAGGAATAGAATGGAGAAATATGAGCAAGGAAAGGAATGACAACATGAAATGCATGATCATACATGTTGTGGGTATCCCAGAAGAAGAAGAGAAGGGAAAAGGAGGAGAAAGATTAATGGAGGAAATAATCACTGAAAATTTCCCATCTCTTATGAAAGACATGACATTACACATCCAAGGAGTGCAGCACACCCCAAACACAACAGATCCAAACAGACATACTCCAAGACACTTACAATTCAGACTGTCAGATGTCAAACAGAATGAGAGAATTTTGGAAGCAGCAAGTGAAAAGCAGTCCATCACATACAAGGGAAGCCCAAAAAGAAACTGTGTGAATTGATCAACATGAACTATGGAGGTGAGAAGGCAGTGCTATGATATAGTTAAGGCTCTAAAATAGAAAAACTGACAACCAAGAATTCCATATCCAGCAAAATTATCCTTCAAACATCAAGGTGAAATTGAAACATTTACAGACAATTACTGAGAGAATTTCTGACCAAGGGACCAGCTTTTCAAGAAATACTAAAGGGAGCACTACAGGCAGATAGGAAAAGGCAGAAGAGAGGGGTCTTGAAAAGAGTGTGAAAATGAACACTCTCAGTAAGGCTTAAAAGAGAAAAAAAATTAGCTATGACATCTAAAATCCAAAAGGCAAAACGGTAAAAGAAAGTACTGCCTTTACAGTAATAACACAAATGCTAATGGATTAAACTCCCCAATCAAAAGACTAGAATGGCAGAATGAATTTAAAAAACAGGAGCCTTCCACAAAAAAAGATAAATTTAAAAATTAAAAAAAAAAACTGGACCCACCTATATGCTGTCTACAGGAGACTCATTTTAGACCCAAGGACAAAAATAGATTGAAAGTGAAAGGGTGTGAAAAGATTTCATGAAAACAACAATCAGAAAAAATAGGAGTAGCTCTACTAATATCTGACAATTTAGACTTCAGATGTAAAACAATTAAAAGAGACAAAAAAGGACACTATGTATTAATAAAAGGAACAATTCAACAAAAACATAACAATCATACATATTTATGCATCGAGCATGAGTGCTCCAAAACAAGAGGCAAACACTAAAAACACTGAAGGGAGAAATAGACACTTCTATCATAACAGTTGGAGACTTCAAATCCCCACTCTCATCAATGGTTAGAACATCTAGACAGAGGACCAACAAAGAAACAGAGACTTTAAATAATACAATAAATGAACTAGATTTAACAGACAGTTACACCATGCCACAACAGCAGGATACACCTTTTTCTCAAGTACTCATGGATCATTCTCAAGAACAGACTACATGCTGTGTCACAAAGCGAGCCTGAATAAATTTCAAAACATTGAAATCATAAAAAACACTGCCATGGATCAAAAAGGAATTAACTTGGAAATCAATACCATGCAGAGGACCAGAAAACTGACAAATATATGGAGGAAAAACAAACATACTCCTAAAAGAATCAGTGGGTCAGAGAAGAAATTAAAAGAGAAAGAGCAGATATCATGAGACAAGTAAAGATGAAAACACAACATATCAAAACTTATCAGATGCAGCAAAGGCAATGCTAAGGTGAAAATTGATTGTCTTAAATGCCTATGTCAAAACAGAAGAGCAAAAATCAAGAATTAAGCATTCACTTGAAAGGACTAGAGAAAGAACTGCAAAGTAACCCCAAAGCAAACAAAGGAAGGAAATAATGAAGATTAGAGTAGAAATAAGTGAAATTGAGAACATGAAAACATCAAGAAAATCTACAAAATCAGAAGTTGGCCATTTGAGAAAATCAATAAAATTGATGGACCCTTCTCAGGGTTGACAAAAAGAAAAAGAGAAGATGCAAATAAATAAAATCAGAAATGGAAGAGGAGACATAACCAATGACCCCACAGAAATAAAGGAGATAATGAGAGGATACTATGAGCAAATATATGCTAATAAACTATACAACGTAGATTAAATGGACAACTTCCTACAAAGGCATGAACAACCAATATAGATGACCTCAACAAACCAATCACAAGAAAAGAGATTGAATCCATCAGCAAGAGGTTCCCAAAATAGAAAAGTTCAGCACCAGCTGGCTTCACATGTGAATTCTACGAAGAATTCAAGAAAGAATTAGTACCAATCCTGCTCAAACTCTTCAAAAAATTGAAGAGGAGGAAAAGCTATCTAACTTACTCTATGAAACCAACATCACCCTCATACCAAAGCCAGAAAAAGATACTACTACAAGAAAATTACAGACCAATATCTCTAATGATGAATGCAAAAATCCTCAACAAAACAGTTGCCAAATGAAAAAAGTACCAAAGAATAGAGCAGAAATTGGTTAAATGGAGAATACAAAAGAATAGAATCAATAAAACAAAATTTGGTTCCTTTTAAAGATCAATAAGATAAAAAAAAAAAAAAAACCTCTTAACTGAACTGATAGAGACCAAAAGAGAAAAGACATAAGGCAATCAGAAAAAAGTGGGATGTAATTATCACAGAGTCTGAAGAAATAAAAAAGTTCATAAAAGCTTACTATGAGCAACTGTATGCCAATGAACTAGATGACTTAAATAAAATGGACAACTTCCTAGAAACCCATGAAAAACATACATTGATTGGAGAAGAAACAGAAGACTTTGACCAACCATCCCAAGTAAGGAGATTGAATCAATCATCAAAAACTACCTGTGCCAGAGTGAATTGATTAGGTACCCCAGAAAAGCAATGTTTTAATCCTGGCCCAATCTTTTGGAAGCAGCCTGTTCTTTTAGTCCTATTCAATACATTCAATACTGTAGGGCAGAAAATTTTGATTAGAATCTCACCACAGAAATGTGACACACCCAATTGTAGGTGCGACTTTCTGATTAGACAGAGATGTGACAAACTCATTTTAGGTGGATCTTGATTAGTTTACTGGAGTCCTTTAAAAGAGGTAAATTTTGGAGAGAATTTAGATTTGACAGAGTAGAGCTGACATAGATGCTGACACTTGGAGAACAGAGACATGGATGTTTGGAGATGCTTGGAGCCCAGCAGACACAATGAGAAGTTACGCAAGCCAGAACCTGGACAGAACCAAGGGAAGCCAAAAGATGAAGGCCAGCCCTGGAGAAGAAAATGAGGAACCCCCACAGGAACAGAGCTGAAAGCAAAACAGTCCAGAATTAAGGGACCAGCAGATGCCAGACACATGAATAGCCAGCTGACAGAGGTGTTCCTGACCCATCAGCCTTCCTTGAATTAATGTATTTCTCCCTGGATGTGTTAGTTTGGACATTTTTATAGACTGAGAACTTTAAACTGGAACTTAGTAAATTCCCCATTTTAAAAGCCATTCCAGTTCTTGTATATTACATTCCAGCAGCTTGCAAAGTAAAACAACTCCCAACAAAGAAAACGCCAGATGGCATCACAGGCAATTTTATCAAGCATTCCAAAAAGAATTAATACCACTCCTACCTGCACCCTCCCAAAAAATGGAACAAGAGGGAACAGTACCTAAACTCATTCTATGAAGCCAACATCACTCTAATAACAAAGCCTCATAAAGATATTATAAGAAGAGAAAACCACAGACCAATCTCTCTAATGAATGTAGATGTAAACATCCTTGTAAATCAAATCCAACTGCACACTTAAAGAACTATACATCATCACTATTAGGTTTTATTCCAGGTATGCAAGGATACTTCAGCACAAGAAAATCAGTTAATGTAACTCATCACTTTAACAAAGCAAAAGGGAAAAACTACATGATTATCTCATTTGATGCAAGAAAGGCAAATCACAAAATTCACCACCCTATCTTGATAAAAACACTTAAAAGAAACTTCCTCTAAATAGCGAAGGGCTTATATGAAAAATACACTGCTAACATTCTACTAAATGGCAAGGGACTGAAAATTTTCCCTCTAAGATTGGGAACAAGACAAGGATGCCCACTGTCACTATTGTTATTCAACATTGGGTGAGAAGTTCTAGCTAGAACAATTTTGCAAGAAAAAGAAATAAAATCATCCAAAGTGGGAAAGAAGAAGTAAAACTTTCCATATTTGATGAAGACATGATGGTATATTTTGTCAAAACTGAAAAAAAAAAAAAAACACGGCAATGCTACCTAAGCAGATCAATGAGTTTAGCAAGGTGGCAGAATACAAGATTAGTATGCAAAAATATGTCTATTCATTAGTAATGAGCTATGCAAGGGGATAATCAAAAAAAAAAATTCCTTTCACAATACCAGATAAAAAAATCAAATATCTAGGAATAAACTTAATGAAGAATGTGAAGGAACTGTACATAGAAAACTGCAAAACACTGATAAAGAAAATCAAAGAAGACCTAAATAAATAGAAAGACAATCCATGTTCATGGATTGGAAGGCTAACAGTCCTTCAGATATCAATGCAATACTAAACAAAATGCCAACAGCCTACTTTACAGAAATGGAAAAACTATTTATCAAATTAATTTGGAAGGGAAATGGGCCTCAAATATGCAAAAAAAATATTGAAGCAGGGGAATGAAGTGGGAGGCCACATCCTTCCTGATATTAAAACATATCATAAAGCCACTATGGTCTAAGTATCTTGATACTTGCCTAAAAGTAGATATATCAATCAATGGAATCAAATTGAGAATTCAGAAATAGACCCTTAGATCTATGGTAAATTGTTTTGTTTTGTTTCTGTCTTTTTTAAATGGGCAGGCACCAGGAATCAAACCCAGGTCTCTGGCATGGCAGGCAAGAACTCTGCCTGCTGAGCCACCATGGCCCACCCAGTCAGTTGGTTTTTGACAAGGCCTCTAAGTTCACTGAGCTGGGACAGAACAGTTTCTTCAGTAAATGGTGTTGGGAGAGCTAGATATGCATATACAAAAGAATGAAAGAGGACTCCAAACTTACAATCAATGAAAAATTAACTAAACATGGAACAAAGACCTAAATATAAGAACCAGCACCATAAAGCTCTTAGAAGAAAATGTAGAGTAACATCCACAAGATCTAATGATAGGACATAGTTTCTTAGACCTTACACCCAAAGCATAAGCAACAAAAGAAAAAATTAATAAATTGGACTTCCTCAAAATTTGAAAATGTCTGTGCTTCAAACGATTATGTCAAAAGGGTGAAAAGGAAGCTGACTCAAGAAGAGAAAATACTTGGAAACCACATGTCTAAGAATGGTTGATATCAAGAGTATCTAAGGAAATCCTACAACTCAATAATATAAAGACAGACAACCCAATTAAAAAATGGGCAAATGACTTGAAGACAGAATATAGGTGGCTGAAGGATGCACTCACTGAGAACAATGATATACACTATGAACAAATGTTGTGCTGCTCCAAAAAGGAGCAAAGTCATAAGACATGCAATGATGTGAGTGAACATGTGGGACATATGGTGGGGAAGAATAAGCCAGAAACAATAGAACAATTATGCTATGGTCTCCTTTATAAAATGCTTATGAGAAAACATATATATATATTTGGAGATGGGAATGAGGCTGATCACGTTGGGGTTAAAGTAATTCAGAACACAGGGGTAAGGAAGACATTGTCTATATTTTAGAACTACACATACTCTTTGAGACCAAAGGAAGAAAATTTTATTTGGTCTGGAAAAAAATTTTCTGTAGCACATAATCTACCTCAACCTATCTGTATAGCTCATTTGAACAACTGAAACACAGGGAGCCCCAGAGTAAGAAAGAGGTGGCTTAATGTAACACCTGGATACAGCCTAGGGTTTATTGAGAAGATAATTGAGAAGTGTTGGCAGGGTCCCTTGGGGGATGGAAGTAAAAATAGGGAACTAGTAAACTTTAATATCAGGAAATCCTGTGATACTGTGTCAAAATATAGGGACACCCAAATCAATAGGCCATACACTTGATCTTGAAGCTTACTCTTGTGAATCTTAAATAGGTAGCGGAGAAGCTTAGCCTACCTATAAGTATGCCTAAGAGATTCTTCTGGAGGACCACTTTGTTGCTCAGATATGGCCTCACTCTCTCTAAGCCCTACTTTGCAAGTGAAATTATTGCCCTCCTCCCTATGTGGGATATGGCATCCAGGGGTGAAAGTCTCCCTGGAAGTGTAGGAGATGACTCCCAGGGAAGGGATGAGTCTGGCCCTGGCACTATGGGGTCAACTATTCCATCCTGCCCAAAGAGGGAAAAGAAGTGTAACTAATAAAGTATCAGTGTCTGACAGTTCAAATAGAGTCAAGAGGCTATTCTGGGGGTTGCTCTTACACAAGCTTCAGTTAGACATTGCTACCTATCATAACTGCCAAACCCCCACCAGGACCATTCCAGTCAATACTAAAGAACACTTAGGGCAATATATAAGATTCCACAAGAGTTTCCACCAACATAATAAATGCTTTTAAATTTTATGAGTTTTCATGCTTTATTCTGTCACAAGACTAAGCATACCTTTCTAGCTCAAAACTACATCCACTTCAATCGACTCAATCACACACCCACACAGGGGCCCTCAAGTTAGTGTATCATTGAGAATCGAGAAGTTATGACCAGAATTAGGTAATACCTTAGAGCTAGAGAATCAGAGTATTAACCTGAGATTTACTTCCAAAACTTAGTCAAATTTACATGTTTACAATACATGTAAATTACAACTATCAAGACCTATTCATTTTAGACAAAAAAACATACTTAAACTGTTTTTCTCCATCTCTAGGTATGTCCTATGTTTCTAATTACTATTCAGTGTCTCTATAATCTAATAAATTCTACAGTGAGCTTCTGATGGAAATACTTTGTATAAGGGCTGCCCCTAGGGAAGCAGGGCCAGAGAAAGGGCTCTGGAATAGGATGGAGAAATCTTTTTCAAGAATGTAAGAGACACAGATGGCAGACCCATATCTGCCTATCTTTCCTCCAGTCTCAGAGGCACAGAACTGGATAGATTATCCTTGGTTCATGCTACACTCTCTTTATTTGTCCAAATATCACCTTAATATTTTCTTGCTCTCTTGGTTTTGCATATTATTTTTTAAAAAACAAATTGGCATACTGTCCAACATAGAAATTAAACCATTGACTATAATTTATGTCTACTTATATAAGCATTATCCATCACCTTCCCCATCATTACCTACTTAAGCTAACCAACCTCCTGAATCATGGGTTAAATGTTCCCTTGCTTTTCATACTATATATTCATATAACATATATGTATGTATGTATGTTTGTATATATGTATGTATAATCTTGATACATCTATTTCTATTCCACGAAAAGATTATTGTTAAGTTTTAGATAGTCTTAACCTTAAAAAAGGGTGGCAATATTTAAACAATTTGGAGTGGACTTTATTTTATTTCTCAATATTATTTTACTTTATTTACTAACATTATTGTGAATAATTGTGATTCATAGTTTCACAGGTATATAATATCCTTATGTGTGACTATAACAATGAATTTATCCATTATATATATACATATTCATACATATATATGTATGATTCATATTTCTGTGGTTTAAGTTCATATTTCTGTGGTTTAAGTCCCTAACTGTTTTATGAGCAGGTTTCTCAACTAGTCTTGGTCTCAGCTATTTCAACCATGAAATGGGCACAGAAATTCTACAAAGTTACTGGAAGAATGAAATAAAATACCTATCTGTGTTTAAAATGATAATTTATATTTTATTATCTATCAACTATATGATCCCCTTGATATTTTAGTACAATTAAATATAGTTTCCATATAAAGCCATGTATACAAACTTTTGCTTCCAAAGTTATCAATGAACTCCTCATCATGTACAATGATCTATAACAATAGGAGGAGGATGAGGAGGAACAGGTCACATTTCTGGAGCCCTTGATAATATACAAAACACAGTTGCAGAATTAATAAAATCACGCATGTACAGAGCTTAGCACTGAGTGAAAAACATACTATTTTTATTCTCATTTTATAGATAAGGAAACTATGTCACAGGGAGGTGATGCAACTTGCTCAAGATTACACAAATAGTTAATGGAAGAATTGGATATTTAAACCAGAGAAGCGGGCATTTTATCCACTCCTTCTCTCAACCCTTCTTCTTTGTCCCTTCTCTAATTGTGGACATCATTGATCAGGAACTTTTTTGATATTTTCTTTCTTACTAATTCCCATTACATGTAAAATTAAGAGTTGCAGCCTCCTTCTCTCTGGGTTTATCACTTACCTATTTCTTTTTTTTTTTTTTTGCTTACTTTCTTTCCCATACCCCTCATGTGGAGGCTCCTTAAGAGTAAATTAAGAAGTACTTATCCAGTCCTAGGACCCCACTGATCAATATGATGCTGATGAATCATAAATCTTAATCTCTGACCCATACCCCATCACTGCTGCAGTAAGGGGATGAAAGATACATCCCACAGGGTTAATAATATAGATGAAGAACACAGAAAATAATGGAGACTGGGAGTTAAAGGAGGTTTAGAGAAAATCAGAAGAAAAGCAGTAGAGGAGGTAAAGAAGCATGGAACAGGAAATGCAGTATAGACCACTATGAATCAATCTCACTGGGAATTTTAAAAAATTCATATGAGCAATTGTCAGCCACTTCTCTCCTCAGGAAACAAACCATTACTTTAAACTGTGATCAGACAACTGAAACCTGTGCCCTTGAAAAACCTGAGGAGAGAAAGACTATAAGGGATGGAATTTTGAGAATTAGATCTTAATTTCGTTATGGTTCCCTGGAAACAAATTTGGCTAGAGTAAGTGCAGAAGGTAGTTAAATGATCCAGAACAGCATTCATTTGGTTTTCCATCCACCTATTAATATGTCTCTTCTACTAACATTGATTTCTTACCTATGTCTGGAGCATTAAGACAAATCACTACAGACCCTTCCCTCTAACAGTCAAAGAGGGAAAAGAAATAAGAATAAACTTGGAAACAGAACAGTACAGCAAGTGATAGAATAAATGTAAGCAAAATGGCCTGGATAACCACCTTTAGAAGAAGCCCCCTCCCAACCTTGGGGGAGGTCATGGATGAATAGAGGCCATGAAAAGACTCCTAAGAATCTTTTCTTAAGAAACAACCAAAACAAAGGCTAACAAATCCAAACCCTTCTGGTTGCTACCAAATCTGCCCTCCATTTTCCTCAGAGAACAGCTACCACTGTGAATCATTAACGGTGACTGTGGTATGACTTGTGGGGGATGGGCATAACTTATACTTATGCATGTATAAGTTATGTATAAGCTGTGTACATGTGACAGAAATTCAGAAAATAATTTTCCATTTGGATTTTCTCCTAAACTTTTCTTCCTAAATTTCCATGTTTCTGGAAATTACTCTTCAGTTGTTATAGGAATGGTAAAGGTCAGAGAAATAGAAATGAAGACACAATGGGGAAAAAGACAAATGTGAAGGGAAAGCAAAGAAAGTATACAAAGTAGTGGTGTAAAAGAGAATGGAAATGCAGGATGGTGAAAGTACAGAGTAAATGGATAGATGAAAAGAACACAGGAAAATAAGGAGGACTTTTTTAAAAATGGGAAGACAGAGGAACAGAATTGAGTATGGGAATTTAAAAAATGCCTGGGGCTGAAAAAAAATTAACCAAAATAAATATTTCTAGTGGAAAGAAAAGAATGTGGATGGTGACTGAAAGAAGACAAGAATGTGGACAGAAAAGAAGGACAGCAGAAATCGAGGGGGTTATGGAATGTGGAAAATGAAAGAGAAGTGAGGCAAATATGAGAAATGGGAAAGGAAAACTGGTGAAACAGAGGGGCAGGACATAAAGGATAAAGGATAGAGCTAAACAGGGATGGGGATAGACTAAAAGATAGGTTATGCACAAATAAAGATAAGTCGGGGTCAGATGGAAACCAAACAAAGAATGAACGCTACCTCTCTGTCCCCCAAACTCACCTGACAAGAAGGGACAGTTCAAAGAATGGGCTTTGTGCCTCCAGCCTCCAGTCAGACCCTAGGGCTCTGGCGATGGTGCTGAACAACAAATCTCTGGATGGGCTAGAAATTGGGGCTAGTTGAGATTTAGAGGCCCTGGGGCTCCAGAGACCATTTCCCTAAAGCTTCCTCAGGTCAGATACAACACCCACCATCACATGAGTAATAAACTATGTAATCCCCTCAAGGAAAGGTTAACATCATCTTCAGGCCCTGTGACCTGACCCAAATGCCACTGAGCCTGATGGGACACAAGAGGTCATTCAATTTATGCCCAGGTACCTCAGATGGCAGACATTTTCATATCATTACCCCAATCACTCACACATTCATCACCTTATTATCTCCCTATGAGTTAATATAAAGTGTGATATAAAGTAATCTAAAGCAGGGCTTTGGAGCAAAATAAAACTGAGTATAATTCTTGTATACACCACTCACACAGTCTGTGAATTTGGAAAACTACTTAACATCTCTGATATTTAATATCTTTATATTTAAAATAAACCCTAATTTTTAAAGAATTTGAATTAAGATTATATATATATATATATACACATATACATATAAATATACATATACATGGCTTAAACTATAATTGTTATTGCTGTTGCTGTCATGACTGCAGATACTATGGTAGTTATTACACAACCAATGGAAATTAAAATTTTTCAGATGTTGCTAGGATGCAATGTTTGTAGCCAGTTCCCCTATTTGACTATGTGGTCCTGGAGGGATGGGGCTGGAAGGTATTCACCTCTGTATCCAGTGTCAAGCACTCAAAAAAAGAGTGCGTGGATGCATGGTCAGTTGGTGACCGTTCTTCTCTCACTAACCTTAATCCCCTGCCCCAACTGAAATGCCTTATATTGTTTATCGTTCTCAACCACAGTGTTTGACAAGAATAAACATATGTGGAATTAATGTATCATATCCTTATTTCTTTTGTTTTAAATCAATTAACTAACTCATCTTCCATCTCTTTACTAAGCTATTTAAAACAGTACCCATAATTTCTGAAAAATAAGAGATCACTCATTGTTAATATTTTGATAACAATAAAATGTACTCTCGCAGATTATATGGTTTTTAATTCTTTCAACAGAAGTGATGCAATGATCAGCCAATGAAGACAGGGTAGGAGCCAGTGCTGTGATCTCTGGCAGTAAGGACTAAGTCTGCCTCTGGATACCTGATTTCTGTTTAGAAACCTAACTAATGAAATTCCAGGGCCTATATTTTTTGTATTTTATCTACTGTGACAACTGCAACACACAATAGCATGAAAGTTTAATATGCTAAGAAAATCTAATCACCATTAAAATGACTAATCCTAAAGCAAATCTGAAACAATTGTTCAATATCCTTTAAGTTGAGTTCTTTAAGTTTGAAAACTCAACTCAGAATTGAAACACATGTGAAAAATAAATCTAAATTTTGAGGAAATCAACTCTTTCAAGTCTCCACATACTCACCAAATTTGACTTCATTAAATCTATCTCAGTCTTCTCTTCAGATGGGTAAAAGCCAATTGTTCTCATGATAAAAGGAAGTTCTGACAGGTAAATGCATTCTGACTTCTCTCTGGTCTCCATCATATCTAAACCTTGACTACAGAGCTGAGAAAAGTAAAAATAGTCCTCCAGTTCCCTGTAGAATTTTCCTTCCCTGCCATCCATCACCAAACCATTAGATGAGGTCAAGTCTTCGCCCCCAAGAGAAATTGCTGTCCCCAGGGCACTTAAGTTAATTTCCATTGAACTACTGAGCATTAGGTCCTCCTGCTATGAAGGCATATCATCATTGTACTTCAAGACTGTACTAGACAATTCCCATAGGAAAGGGTCATCCAGCACCCCTGTCTGGATGGCAAACAATAGAAGTTGTTTTATATGGGTTGCCATCACTGGCAAGATCTGAAGTCTGACCTTGTCTTTACTATGAATTCTTTTTACATGGGTAGGCACTGGGGATCGAACCTGGGTCTCCAGCATGGCAGGCAAGAACTCTGCCAATGAGCCACCGTGGCCCACACCGAATTCATTTTTCAAACCATAATTTTCTACATTTAATTATGTCCTTCAAGCACCTGCTAGCAAACTCTATGCTGAAACTAAAGGTATTTTCAATATCTACAAGAAATAACAAAAAAATTAAATAGTAATTCCTATTACTGATTCCAGAAATAACTGCAATGGATACTTTTTAATGCAATTTTATGTAATACTGTAACTCAGGACCTCCCTTCTAAAAGTTGGCAGTCAATATTGACTGAAATTGACTTTAAAGGATTGATTACTAGAAAAGTTTGGGATAAGCATCTGGTTTTATTATATGAAATTAGTAAACAAATCTTTTTAAATTATTAATTCTATAGATAATATTTATGTTACTACTGGTAACATTTTAAAAATCATTAAATTTTTATGGATATGAAATGGATATGAATTTAAAATGCTCCCAAATAAAAACAATACTGTTGATATATTTAGTTTCAATTAAATAATACCTGTCATGTAAATTAGTATTAATTTGAAATGTTTCTGCAACTTTTTGCTTGAATTCAATTTTTATCTTTATAATAGCTTTCATTTTAAATGAGTATATTGGTATATTAAACATTACAGTTTTCTATTCGTAAATATTATAGTAACTACATAATAAAACATGTTAACCCAGAGGTTCCATGGGACTTTTTTCCTAAACCTATTGTTTAGGTTTAATAACTACTGCTCCAGAGTGTTTATCAAGGAGTATTCCAAAAATTGACTATCATTGTATCAATGATATAACTTAGATCCCTGAGAAATGGAAGTGTGTAGGAGAATGACCTTCACTTCTTGGTTCTTCAAGTTGTAGACTATGGGATCTAACAATGGTGATCACCATGAGGAAGTCAGAAACCTTTGGCTCAAGCTGAGGATATAAGAGACAATAAACAGTAAAAGAATAATTTTTATAGGACCCACTCTTTGTCCCCAGAAGCCTGTGGTCCAAGCAGCCAGAGATAAGACTATAACAAATGTCTTTGCTACTTGTGCCAGAGGATGTTTGGGGGGAAATATCCAAATTCTATCTATGCTATTATGGGCGCTGACCCTTACTGAAGGAAGTTAGTACTGTTTTTAAAAGATGAGTCTAAAGTAAGGTTGGTTGAGGACATATTGTAAATTGACCAAGAGGAAAAGGAGATACTTCATCAGGGACAGAACAAAGCTATGGAGGAATATGAGAGTGTAATGATGATAAAAGGGCACTTAATATTTATTGAATGTTGACTATGTGACAGACACCATGCTATCTATTCACGTTTTCGCTCATTTCATCCTCATAATAGCACTTTTGAGTTAATACTTGAAAGCAATAAAGCCCTGTGTTTAAGCCAATAGACTCCAGAATTCTAATATAAGCTCTATCACTTACTGTGTGATCTTGGGCAAACATATTAACCTATATGTGCCTCAGCTCTTTCCTCTGTAAATGAGGTTAGTAATAGTTCATGTCTCATTAAATTGTTATTGAACATTGAGTTTTTGTAAGATGCTTACAATAAGGCCTCACACACAGTAAACTTCACCCATATGAGATATTCCTATTTCATCAGCAGGTAATTGAGCTTCTTCACAATATTATTTAAAGTATTTTAACAAAGATTCAGTTCCTAATCTGTCTGAAACTAACATCATATTATTAACTGCCAACTCTACTGCTTTCTTATGGTTGTAATTGAGGTTATAAAACACATTTCTTCAAATTAGTAGTAGTTTCCTCGGTAATTGCAGAAGGAGAGAGAGATTGTAAATCATGAAGATATTATTCAACCAATTCATATTCAAGATAATTTTAGGGAATAAGAAAAGGGGAACTTTCATTCACTTGAGAACCTACTTACTTCAAGACTGTACTAGACAATTCATTCATCCATCCATATTTTTAATTGATCACCAATTGTTTTAGTTTCCTTGGCTACTCAAGTAAATACCATGAAATGGGTTGGCTTAAACAGTGGTCATTTTATTAGCTCATGGTTTTGAGGCTAGGAAATATCATACTCCATATTTCATATTTCATATTTCAAATATCATACCAAGGCATCATCAAAAGGCAATCATTCCTTCCCAAAGACTGGTATTCTTGGGCTAGCTGCTGGCAATCCTGGAGCCCTGGCTGGCTGTCCTGAGCTGTTCTGAGCCCCTCTGTCACATGGCAGACAAGTGACAGGCCTCTTCTGGCCTCTGCTTTCTATTCTGGTTTTCATCGACCTTTAGCTTCTTGCTTCCCATGGGTTTCTCTCTCTCTGACTTTCATTCTGCTTATATAGGACTCCAATAAGATTAAGGCCTATCTTGATTGAGTTGGGCCACATCTCACCTGAAGCAGTCTCAACAAAAGGTCCTACTTATAATGAACTCACACTCACAGCAATTGATTAAGTTTAAGAACATGTTCTTCTGGGGCACATAGCTGCAAATCACCACACCATCTATGCATAAGGAACTCTCTTAGACTTTAAGGATTGTGTCCTTAATGGAGATGACAATCTAGCTAGGATAAAAGATAAAACATAATTTAATTTTCAAGTGCCATGTAAACAACAAAAGAGCAGTGCAGTTCCAGATGACGGATATTTTATTAGCCTTATTTTCAGATGAATGACTGAGTCTATGAACAGCAATAAGTTCTTCCTTGAATCCCCAAAATTTGGATAAGATGTGCTGAGTCTCACTCACAACATCTATCTGATTCCAATGTTCTTCACTAGACCAAAATGCATCCACACTGGAACCTAACATGCTGCTTCTTTAGGCGTATTCCCCTTCTTTCTATTCTAACCATTTGGGTAAATTCCTCAGGTTTCTGAAAATGTTTTTATTTTGAAATTTCAGTCACCTCTTTCTACATGCCAAATTCTCCTTTATCTCTTGTAACTATATAGTTACAAAGGAAAATGGAAAAACATACTCCACTTCCTTGGAGTATGGTTTTAGAGAACATATACTCTCTCCCAATAAAAATCTCCTTCCTTCTGTGTCCTCTATTGTACCATTCATTCCTCTCTCTTAGACCAATTATTTTGAAAGCTCTAAAGTAATTTTTAACATCAACATAAGGTTTTTTTTTTTTTTTTGGTGAGATTTGAGATGACAGAGACAGAAGGAAATGAACAGCCAACTTTGGCTAACTTGGGAATTAAACTTTCCCTAAAATCTCTCTGCTCTAGATTCCCCTCTAGCTCATAGGGCTCAGACTACTCCTAACCAAAGCCCCCTCTTTCTGGCTCCCTGAAAGTCCTGTTTTTAGCATTTTCTTCTGCTTTTATCATATAAATGACAGAGTTTTATTAAATTTTCCTTTCTGTGGCAGCCTAGTGCAGCAGCCAAAAATATGCATTGAATCCAAGCCCTGACATCTACCAATGATATTATTTGGGGCAATGTCATTTACCCCAAATGAGGCTTATTTCTTTAAGTATGAAATACAAATATAATAGAGCATTTATCTAAGAATTTATATTAGTACTATATGCCTAGACTGTACTAAGTGTTCAATATATTGCAGTTGTTGTTGGCACTGCTGTTTTGTAGAAAACTTACGGCAGAGCACAATCTCAGCACTATGAGTCATGACTAGTTAGACACAGGATGAGAAAGTAGAATGCCACTGAATTGATAGGCTTATGAGTGGCCATAAATGTGGGTGGAAATCTAGTTTTGTGTATGTGGCCCAGGATTTGAATTCAGTCAAGCCAGTGGAATGAAGAAAAAAGCCACAAGACTCTATGAATACTAATATTTAGATTGAGTTCAACCATATAGCATCTAAACTGATCAGAGTAAATGGCAATATCAGCTACAATTCAGATTTTAAATGCATATGTGTCCTACATCGGACTGCTTTATCAAGTAGGAACAGCATAATCATTGTAGCTCACAACTATGCATAGTTCCCCCGTCTGTTTCATCACAAGTTTCTCCCCCAAGTCTACTTTTCCTTACATTGCTTTAGAAATTTTTTCCAGTATTTGTTGTTTCTGATGCCCCCAAATGTGGCTTACTTGGCTTGTCTTTCATGGCACACTCCTTGTTTTGGATGTGATTATTGCTTTCCTCCTCCTCCTGCCACTGATGGACATTTAGGGATTGCACTTCTTTTTCTGAAGGCTGCATAATCTGGAACTAGGTTCAATCTCCATTTTCTTCACATATACAAAAACAGGCAAGATCTTATCATCAATCCATTCACTTCCACCTCTTGATCAAAACTAACAACAGATTGTGGGGATGTGGAATTGCAGTTCTGCAACAACAGATCCAGATACCAGGTTTGACTAACAATGGAGGAAACTCCAAAAGATCCTTATATATAGGATCCTATATAAACTCCAAAAACTTATATAGTTTTTGGGCCAACTCTCCTCCATCCTGTTCTCCCTACTATGCAGAAATGCTTCCAAGTGCCTGTAAACAACTTATTAAGATCTGCGACAGACACATCCTCATCTTTAAGGCAAAACCTGGCCCTCAAACTAGCTCAAAGAAATTTATTGTATCTTCCTTCTTATATGTGTGATGAAATTATTTCTAATTGCTTTATATAGTTTTGAAACCCTGTTGTTTACCCAAAAGGCTCTACAAAAGAGATCTTAAATCCTTCTGAGCTCTTAACCAAGGGTCTTATAACTGAACCCTGGATTTCAACTTTACTTTGAGGCTGTTTCTTACTTTGAGATCATTTTGCTGGTTAGAAAAGTTGTACTGGGACTTCTATATTTCCTCCAAATGGCCAAAGAGATGAATTTACACTTTCAATATTTTTCCTGGAAATCTTATACAAAACCATCATTTCATTAGCTATATATATTTACACATTATTGTAGGTGATAATGTTGCCAATTTTCCACCAGATTTTAACAGAGCTCACTTTTTTTCAATCCTCCAAATACACCTATTCACTGCCCTTGAAGTCTTTACTAACAGTCTCCTTGAGACTGCAGCTTGTATCTATGGTCTGCTCCCTAAAACAATGACACACGTTTAGGTTTTTGTTATGGCAGCATCTCACTTCTGGTACAAATGTAGGTATCCTTTAGGGTTCTATCAGACAACTAGATCTACTATGAGTGATATGAAAAAAGTGTTTTAAGATAGGCATTCGACCCTATACAACTTGAAAAGAGCTGCTATGTAAAGATCTGGAAAGGAACAGTTGGCAAATCATAGAAGATGTAGTAAACAGGGATCAAGAGAGGATTGGTGAAGGATAATATGGGCAACTTTTATTTTTGCATCAGGAAGTAAGCCTGAATTTGCTGTTAAATCAGCATGGTAAATGGTTGGGATAAAAAGCTATTCACTGATTTTTTTATAGAGAGGATAATAAAACCTATGAGGATAATTTAAATTCTCACCATATCGAATGCAAATGACACTCATGACTTGCAGGAGAAAATGGTGCTCTTTGTAACAAACCTTGACACACCTTACCCAGGACTTAGGGAATCTGAAGGAGATCCCAGATGAACTATTTTTGAGTATTAAAATATCATTAGAATGTAATGATACTTGAGCCACTGATTATATACTTCAGATGGTTTGTATGGTATGTAAATATATCAGTAAAATAGCATTACATATACATAAAATTAGGGAGGACTTCCAGGAAAAATGGTGGAGTAGGGAGCTCCAGGACTCAGTCCATCTACCACAACAGCTATTAAACAGACAAGATCTGTCTAAAACAACTATTTTGGAGGCCAAGAGAGCACTGTACAGCATCCAGGGAAGAGCAGGAGGAAGAAACTGATAAGTTAGGGTAAAGAACAGTAAGCTACTCTCTCTGCAGTGGCTACTGGTGCCCATCTTCTACCCTCACAGCAGCTTGCCTAGTTGCTCAACCCCTGGCTAGCTCAATGATGACAATGACATAAAAACCCTCTTCCCCAAGAACAGGGGTGGACATGGCCAGTCAATAACCAAGGCTTTTGACTGGCAAATTTGGATTGCTGGTTTCTGTCTCTGAAGGAAGCTATTGTTTCAGCCTTCCCTGGATAAGGTGGAGGCAATGGAGATTTAAAGACACAGTGCTTTCTCAGTGTTATAGGGGAAAGTTAGCTAAAGGGCTGCATTTGCTGGACAGACCAGGAAAGCTTAGCATTGTGGATCCATTGGAGAAGATTTTAGTTCTCTTTCTGAACTCCTCTCCAGAGCACTTTGGACTCACTCTGTGCCCCCTTCATGGGACCCTGGCCCTGAGTTGGCTGAGAAAGACTGACTTGGGAAAGTCCTTTCCTAGGTGATCTTCCACCCAGAATTCGTCCTTTAGGCAAAATCAGTGTGAGACAACAAGAGGAGTGTAAAATAATGTAGAGGCAGAATGTCTGGGAAAAGTGTGGCTTCAAAAACCTGGAAGATGGAGCTCTACCTCCTGAAATGCAGACACAACAACAAAACTTCTGTAAATAATGGAACTCCAAAATTATTAACAAGCATAAACCCAGGATAAGACAGAAGTCCAGAAAGACAGAGGAAACCTTGCACACTGCATTCAACTTGGGCAGACCTTCCTACTAGGAGGACTGAAGCTCAAGAAAAACAAAAAGAATAAAATATGTGAATATTGATCTAACCAAGAATATAAAGGACAGTTACATAGAAAACTACAAAGCATTGCTAAAAAAAAATTATAGAAGATTTAGGACATTCCATGTTCATGGATTGGAAGATTAAATATAATTAAGATATCAATACCACCCAAAGCAATATATAGATTCAATGTCATCCCAATCAAAATTCCAATAGCCTTCTTTGCAGAAATGGAAAAGCCAACCATCACATTTAAAGGGAAGGACAAAAGTCAAGAAATCTCAATTAGATGCAGCCACCTTGAAAAAAAGAATGAAGTTGGAAGACTCACACTTCCCAATCTCAAAATTTATTACAAAGCCACAGTATTTAAAGCAATGTGGTAGTGGCATGAAGGTTTAGACACATAAACCAATGAAATAGAATTGAGAGCTCAGAATTCAACCTGCACATTTATGTGCAATTGATTTTTGACAAGGAAGCAAAGACCACTGAATTGGGAAAAAAAGGTCTCTTCAACAAATGGTGCTGGGAAAACTGGATCTTTGTTTAAAAAAAAAAGAAGGAGAAACACCTCCTCAAACCATATACAAAATTCAATGCAAAATGGATAAAAAAATTTAATATAAAAAGCAAGAACTCTCAAATTACAGAAGAAAACACCAGAGAGGCATCTTCAGAACATTAAGCTTTGGTTTCTTGGACCTTACAGCCAAAGAACAAGCAACAAAAGAAAAAATAGATAAACAGAATCTTATCAAAATTAAAAACTTTAGTTACTCAAAGGATTTTATCATGAAAGTAAAATGACAACCTACACAATGGGATAAAACATTTGGAAACCACATATCTGATAAAGAATTAAAATCCAGAATATATAAAGAAATCCTTCAAACTCAACAACAAAACTATAAAAAACCCAATTATAAAATGAAAAAGACATCAACAGACATCTCTCCAAACAAGATATACAAATGTCCAGAAAGCATGGGAAAAGATGCTCAATGCAATTAGCCATTAGGGGAATGCAAATCAAAACCACAATGAGATACCATTTATACCCATTAGAATGGCTGCTATTAAGAATGCAGAAAATATCAAGTGTTAGAGAGGGTGTGGAAAAATGACAACACCCATTCACTGTTGATAGGAATGTAAAATGGTGCAGCCACAGTGGAAGACAATTTGGCAGTTCCTCAGAAAGCTAAGTATAGAACTACCATATGACCCAGCAATCTCACTACTAGGTATATACCCAAAATAACTGAAAGGAGGGACAGATATTTGCATACAATATTCGTAAGTGGCATTATTCACAATTGTCAAAAGATGGAAGCAATCCAAGTGTCCATCAATCAACGAATGGATAAACAAAATGTTATATTTGTATACAATAGAACATTATCCAGCTGCAAAAGGAATGAAGTCCTGATGCATACGACAACATGGATGAACTTTGAGATGCTGAGTGAAATAAGCTAGATACAAAAGACAAACAATGCGTGATCTCACTGATATAAACTAATTAGAATGAGCAAACTCATGGAGTTACAATATAACTTAAAGATTATCAGCAGATAGACTTGGGTAGAGAATGGGGAGCTGATATTTAACATGCACAGAATTATATTAAGTTTGATTGCAAAAGGTATGGAAATGGATGGTGGTGATAGTAGCTCATTATTGTGATCATAATTAACAAAACTGAATCACGCATGTGATTGTGGTTGAAAAGGGAAATTTTAGGTCATGTATGTTCCTAAAAGGAAAGTTAGAAGATAAAAGATAGGACTGTACAACACAGTGAACCCTACTGTGAGAGTGGCTGGGATTAATAATGCAAGTATAAGAATGTTCTTTCATGAATTATATCAAGCTGATGTCACTATTACAAGATGTTGATACTAGAGTGGTATATGGGAAAAAACATACCTAATGCAAATAGTGGACTATGGTTTAAAAATAATATTTTATTATTCTTTATCAATTGTAACACAGGTACTACACTAGTGAAAAACTGACAACAATGGGGGAGGGGTATATAGGAATTTTGTATTTTTTACATGACATATAAACCTACAACCTCTCTAATTAAAAAAGAGAAAGACAATATTTTAAATATTATGCTAAGTGAAAGAAACCAGAGACAAAGTACTACATATTATACAAGGATTGAGAGGTGACTGCTAAGGGATATAAGGTTTTGCTTTTTGAGTGATGAAAATGTTCTAACTTGATTGTGGTGGTGAATGAACAATTCTGTGAATATACTAAAAGCCAATGATTGTACACTTGAGGTAGAGTATATGGTGTGTGAATATATTTCAATAAAACTGATTTTTTAAAAAGAAAAGAGTTTAGGGGAAAAAATCCCTCTTGTTTCTGGAGTTTTATCACTATAATCTCCTGAGTATACTGGATTTTCTTATGTAGAGTTCTTTAAAGCTGTTTAAATGCCTTTGAGCTGATGTTGTAGGTTCCTCATTTGGAGGGTCTGCTTCTCCCTTTATAAAGATCAGCATCTCCTCAGAGATTAAAACCCTGGCTTCTACAGTTATCATATTCTCAACAAATAAAATCACCTCACCAGATAACTATTGGTGAATCAGCCCCAGGTTATTTCCTCAAGAACATGGCATCTCACTGTCCTTCTCCCTCTTCCTACTTGGCATAGCTGACTTGCATTAAACCTCTCCTTATTTTATTATTATCATTTGACCTGAATTCAACTCCCAGAGATTTGCTGTTGGGCTTCAGAAACCCTGGTAGCAGATGCCTCCAACAACTGAGGATTCCACCTGCTTAACAGACTTGAGCTAATCTATTAACCAGAAAGACAAAATTTGGTGAGAAAAAAATGTTTTGTTCACTTACAAGTTCTAATAAATATTAAATTCACTGCTAACCCATAAGTTTCTTTGGCAACTCAGAGGTTTGGAATTCATGTATTCATTCAACAAATTTCTATTTCTTGTCCAGTCCATGCCAGTCTCCTAGACTTAAAAACAAAGATGATATGCTAGTGGACAAGCCAACAATCTGGTGGCCAAAGATCTATGTCTGCTACTGAAACAGCCATGACCTCAATTTATTCAGAAAATACCTTAAAATATTTACCACCTATCTGGGGCCTCTTATTTCCATGGGGGTTTGATGTATAACTGTGTGGTCCTTACTTATGCCCAAATTAACAATTGATGTAATGGTGGAGGACTTGCAAAATTTGCAGAAAGAGAATATCTGGTATCTAACAATTCCACATAATACTCCTCTCCCTGGTACCTTGTCATCAACCAATGGAGTTCTAGCATGTATACTGTTAAATCAGCAGGAATTACCCCATGTTGTTTATCATAAATATATTTCTTTTTACCCATAGTGCCCTAGCAAACACCTTCTTACAGTGGGCTTCAGCAGTAACTCATGCCCACAATTGGACTCAGTGTTGGGTTGCATGAACTTGCCATCTTCAGGTGCTACTGCCTTCCTGGAACTATGACACCTGCAAATTGGTCTACATGGAATACCCTGCTGGCCTGGAAGAATTCAACACATCAGAAAATCTGAAAAAGAATCTTCTCATTTACAGGACGTTGCATATGGGGACAGCCGTACGTCCCCACTACATTATATAACTCTTTACCCCATACTTCTAGTAATTGGGAAATGGTTTTATTTCCTTTCTTGTTCATGCCAGCATCTTTGTAGAGTTGTTTTCTCTGTGTGTGGGACCCTATGTTCTGTTGTCTCTTATACCATTGTCATGGAATATAGACGCAGGCTGTCCTATGGTCAAAGTACTCTACTGTGTGTGGGTGGATTGTGGGGACCCAGGGCCTGGGATTCCCTTCCATATTGAGAGCAGGTCATTGCATGTAGCCATGTAACATGACTGAAACAAATATTAACGGTCATCAAACCTCAGAGGGGAAAGAATGTACAAATGGTATCATAAACAAGGCATTACAACTCCCTGCCCTTGATCACTGTTGATAAAAAACCTCCAGAACCCTGTATCACTAGATCCTGCTAAACCTCTGTTCTCACACTATTGTGCTAAACCTTTATAAGTCCTTGCACTCCCACTCCTCTTTCAGAACATTAACTTCCAATTCCCAATAGGCTGGGCCGCCATAGGGAAGAATCTTCTCCTGATGGTAAATCCCAATAAAATTCATGTCCAACTTAGTGCCTGCCATACTTAGGGCTGGGTCAACCTGAGATCTTTGAGAGCTGGGTTAGAACAGAGGGTTATTACTGAAAAACAGAACATAACAGGTATTGGAGTAGATGTGGAGAAATTGGAATTCTAGTGCATTGTTGATGGGAATGTAAAATGACTCAGTCATTGTAGAAAGCACTATGACATTTCCTTAGAAATTAAATATGGAATAACTGGACAATTTCTCTCCTAGCATTTTTCCAAAGAAGATGAAAGCAGGGTCTCAAATAGATACTTTTCACCAATTTTTAAAGCAGCATTATTTACAATAAACAAAAGGTGGAAAAAACCTAAGTGTTCATGAACAAATAAATGGACAAACAAAATGTGATACATATAAGCAATTGCACATTATTTAGCTTAAGAAAGAATGAAGTTACACAACTATGTGATAATACTGTGAACCATTGATTGTACACTTTGGATGGACTGTATGGTGCATTAAGATATCTCAATAAAAATGTTTTTAAAAAGAAAGAATGAAGTTATGAGACCTTGAAAACATTATGCCCAGGAAGCAAGGCATAATAAAACAAATATTGGATGATATCACTTGTAATAATGACTAGAAATAGCAAAGAGTCAGAAATTTGAATACAGATTACCAGGGACAAGGGTAGAGAGGTATTGAGGAGATGATTCTTTATTGATAGAGAATTTCTGTTTGTGGCCATGAAGAGTTTGGTAATTGATGGTGGGGATGACAGTACATTGAGAATGCAATTAACACCACTGAACTGTATTCTTGTAACTGGTTAAATTGTGAATTTTTGTTTTAGTTTCATTGCTGCTAAAACAAATAATATACAATGGGTTGGCTTAAACAATGGGGATTTATTGGCTCACAGTTTTGCAGCTAGGATAAGTTCAAACTCAAGGCATCAGCAGGGTAATGCTCTCTTCCAGAAGACTATGGCATTCTGTCCTAGGCTTTTCTGTCACATGGCAAATACACATGGTGGTATCTTCTACTTTCTCTTCCAGGATCCATTGACTTCCAGCTTTTAACTGCTCCCCTGGCCTCTTACACTGTTGGAATTCCACCCTGCTTATTAAGGACTGTAGTAATCTGGATAAAAGCCCAACCTATTCAGTTGGGCTACATCTGAACTGAAGTAACATCTCAAGAAGATCTTATTTCTAATGGGTCCATACTTACCACAATATGGACCAACACCCAGAACATGTCCAAACGGGTACACAATTCAATTCACAGCAGTTGTATATATGTTACCAGAACTTTGAAAAGAAAATTATTTTAATCCATATACTATACAACACAATGAATGAACCTAAGATAAACTATGGACTATAGTTAATAATATAATTATAATGGTATTGATTCAACAATTATAACAAAGTCACCACATTAATGCAAATAATAATACGGAAAACTTCATGTTGGGTAAAGGGCATAGGAGAACTTTGTACCTTCTGCATTATAATTTTGTAAACCTGCAACTGCCCTAATAAAAAAAGTTACTTCCATCCATTCCCTATGTGCCCTTAGATTGGAGATAACCTAACAACCGACAAATTAAGAGGTAAACAATAAAAAATTTCTATGGAGTTGCAAAAAGTCTTGAATAGCCAACATCAACTTGAAAAGAAGAACAAAGTTTGAGGTCTCATACTTATTGATTTCAAACCTTATTACAAAGCTGCAATAATTAAAATGTTGGTATAAGAATAGACATATAGACCAGTGAAACAGAATTGAAAATCCAGAATTAAAATCATACAGCTTTGGCCAGTTGATTTTGAAAACAGATGCCAAGACAGCTGGAAATGGTGCTGGGACAGCTGGAAATCCACATTCAAGAGTAAATGTGGATGCAAATGTTCTAAAAATGATCATGGTGATGAATACACAACTATGTGATAATATAGTGAGCCACTGATTGTATACTTTCAATGGACTGTATGTGTGCAAAGGTATCTCAATAAAAATATTTTTTAAAAAGAGTGAATGTGGACTCTTACTTCTCATCATGTATAAACAATAACTCAAAATGGATCAATGACCTAAATGTAAAACCTAAAGCCATAAAACTCTAAAAGAAAACATAGGGGAAAATCTTTAGAACTTTGTATTAGGCAACAGATATTTAGATAAGGCACAAAAACACAAGCAACAAGAAAAAAATGGATAAAGTAGACATCAAAATTTAAAATTTTTTGTTCATCAAAGGACATTATCAATAAAGTAAAAATACAACCTACAGAATGGGAGAGACTAATAGTAAATCATGCACCTGAAAATCTGATATTTTTATCTAATCATTCTGATAAACCAGAATATATAAAGAACTCCTGCAAAGACAAATAACCCAATTAAAAATGGATAAAGGACGTGAATAGACATTCTCCAAAGAAGATGTACAACTGGCCAGAAAGCACATAAAAAGTTGCTCAACATCCTTAGCCATTAGGGAAATGTAGATCAAAACCACAATGAGATACAACTTCACAGCTACTAGGATAGCTGTTATTAAGAAACCAAACTAAAAATTAAAAATTAAAAAAAAATTAACAAGCACTGGTGAGAATGCAGAGACACTGTAACCATTGCACATTACTGGTGGGATTATGAAATGGTGCACTTACTATGGAAAAATTTGTTGGTTCTGCAAAAAATTGAACACAGATTACATAGCAGTACCAGGTGTGCCAGTTTGAATCTGTGGTGGACCCCAGAAAAGCCATGTCCTTTAATCCTCATTCAATATTGCTGGGTGGGAGCATTTTGATTATTCCCGTGGAGATGTGACCCACCCAATTGTGGGTGGTAACCTTTGATTAGATGATTTCCATTGAAGATGGAGTTGCTTGCTGGAATCCTTTAAAAGACGAAACATTGTGGAGAGAGTCCCTTTTTGTAGAGCCATGAGAAAGCCAGCAGATGCCTCCATGTTTGCCATGTGCCCTTACAGCTGAGAGAGAAACACTGAACTTCATTGGCCTTCTTGAACCTAGGTATCTTTCCCTGGATGCCTTAGATTGGACATTTCTATAGACTTGTTTTAATTGGGACATTTTCTCAGCCTTAGAACTGTAAACCAGCAATTACTAAATTCTCTTTTTTAAAAGCCATTTTGTTTCTGGTATATTGCATTCCAGCAGCTAGCAAACTAGAACACCAGGGAACACTATTTCTAGCATATACCACAAAGAAATCAGGAACTCAAAAAGATATATGTACACCAATATTCACAGCAGAAATATTCACAATAGCCAAAAGATGGAAGCAACCCAAGTGTACATCCACAAATGAATGGATGCACACAATGAAATATTATTCAGCTCTAAAAAGGAATGAAGTCCTGATACATGCAACATTGATGAACCTTGAGGACCTCAGGTTGAGTAAAATAAACTTTACACAAAAGGACAAATATTGTTTGGTTTCAGTTATCTTAAATATGAAGGATAAACAATTACATGAGGACAGAAAGAAGATTACAGGTTACCAGGGGCCAGGGTCAGGGAGGAAAGGTAGTTTGTTAGATATTTCTTAAGGCTCGCAGAGTTCCATTTGGGGTGGCAATAGTTTTGGCAATAAATGGTGGTGATGGTGGTACAACATTGTCAAAATAGTTGAAAGAATGAATTGTACACTTAAAAGCAGTTAAAATAGGAAATTTCACATTGTATATGCGTTATCACAATAAAAACTTTAAAAACATAGATATATGTTGAAGTCCTAATTCCCAATAACTGTGAGGGTGACCTTATTTTGAAGTAGAATTTTGGCAGATACAATCAAGGTAAGAAGTTGAGGTGAGGCCGTACTGAATTAGAGTGAGCCATAATCCATGCCTGGTATCCTTATAAAAAGAGCAGAAGAGACACAGACTGTGATAGTTAGGTTCAGGTATCAATTTGGCCAGATGATGATACCCCATTTTCTGTGGCTGTGGACTTAAATCATTAGCATGTGAAATTCATCTATGGCTGATTACATCTGCAGTTGGCTAAGGAGAGTGCCTTCTGCAGTGAGTGATGATTAATTTAATTAGCTGGAGGCTTAAAAGAGAGAGATCAGAAGAGAGTTCAGCAACTCAGCATACTTCATCTCAGCACTTAGAGCTCAGACCCAGATGTTTGAAGATGCCAAAAGGAATCACCTTGGGGAAAGCCATTTGAACCCAGAATCCAGGAAGGAAGCCCAACAGACGTCTACCATGTGCCTTCCCTTGTGACAAAGAAAGTCAGAGAAAAGTCAGCTGCATTTCGTCTGAAGAACTATAAATTTATAACTAAATAAATCCCCTTATTACAGGCTGATCCATCTCTGATGTGTTACATTCTGGCAGCTTTAGCAGACTAAAACACAGACATACAGACACAGAGGCACACAGATACAGAGGGCAAATGGTCATATAAAGAGACTGGAGCTATGCCACCAAAAGCCAAGGAATGCTTGAGCTACCAAAAGGTGAAAGATGGAAGGAATAATCCTCCCCTAGCAAGTTCAAAGAGAGCATAGCCCTGCCAATACCTTAATTTCAGACTTCTAGCTTCTAGAACTGTGAGAGAATAAATTTCTGTGGCTTTAAAGCACCTAGTTGGTGATACTTTGCTATGGCAACCCTAGGAAACTAAAATAGGAATCATGAAGCAGATGTGGACATTGTCTTATTACAGGCTGATCCATCTCTGATGTGTTGCATTCTGGCAGCTTTAGCAGACTAAAACACAGACATACAGACACAGAGGCACACAGATAGGTGATCCAAAGCTTGGTTCAAATAATATGACATCATCTTTTGTTAGATGATAGTCATAAGGCCATAACTACAAAAACAGTAACTGCATCCAAACTTGTGAGGTATGAAGTAGAAGGGAAAAATGATGTAGGGTGTTCTGGTGTAGTTGTCCCTAAGAGAAAAATAGGCAGTAAGAGAGAAGCCAATTGAAGCTTTATAGGCTCAAGAGGGAAACAGGACCCTGGTGTCCATGCTCCAGCCTGGTCCTCTGTCCTCAGTGTTACCTGAGACAACTATTTAGGCAAGGTTCAGAAAGCTGGAGAGAGCCAGGAACAGAGGATTATTGTCCATTTTAGGCACTTACAACAGCTTACACAGATGTTGCACTACAACTGGAGGTTTGAGGAGAGGGATTTGGGGCCACCTAGGGAGTGAGAACACATGT
The DNA here is from genome assembly GCF_023851605.1 of Tamandua tetradactyla. Classification (NCBI taxonomy): domain Eukaryota; kingdom Metazoa; phylum Chordata; class Mammalia; order Pilosa; family Myrmecophagidae; genus Tamandua; species Tamandua tetradactyla. The sequence goes on from NC_135328.1 coordinate 44,185,083, forward strand.
AATTCATCTAGATCTTTGGAAACAATCTCACAAGAAGTTAATGGATGTTTGTTTTCTTACTCTCATCCTCACATGTACACCAGGGACTTGGTAACATAGAGATGATAATGCCATGTGGGAAGCAAGGGTTGTGTACATTTACAGTTCATGAAGGGCAGTCAGAAACCAGAGAAGGGAGCACTCAAATTCAAGAAGCATTAACAGATTTTCTATAATCAGGTACCTTTTCTGTATAATGGGTTTTTTCCCATGTGCTAATAGTTTGTTAGTAGAATCCCAAGGAAACAAGATATATGTTGTTTCTTGGCACAGTTTTGCTTTTATTTTGATAAAATCACTCCATGGAGCAGAAATGTGTAGAGGGGAATGAAGGCATAATGAGGCAAGACTTTAAAGCCCTTTCCAAGTGAGGAATCAACTTTGAGAGTGATTGGTGAGGAGATACAGATCTCAGAGAGACAGCCATTAAAATGATGATAAATATGAGAGCTAATGTATTTTTATAAGTTAACTTATAAATATATAAACACAAGATAACATGTTTATCCTCAATATAAATTTTCCTCAGAATAGCTATAAATGAAATTGAATAATTGACCTTTCCCTTCTCTAGTCTACTTCTGAGTCACAAACCTCTGGATATGAATATAAATTGAATTATCAGCCAAAGAACAGGAAAGCTGGGGGTAGAATTTTATCACACAACTTTACTTCTCCCCTCTCACCTTTTTTTATTTTCCATATGACTGCATACATCTTTATTTACCCTATAAATGTTTATCTTATAGTTGAGAAGAGATTCAATAAGAAAATATATCATAATTTCAAATAGCGGTATATGCTACCAAAAGAGGAAAGCAGGGCAAAATGATGGAAATCAATATTTTGAGGGTCAAATTTTTAAGTTATCAGTTGTAAATCATATTTAAAGTCAGGGAACTGATTAAGGCCACAAATGGAGATAAAGGAAAGGAAAAGATAAATGACTGAGCCATGGGGCACTCTAAAATTTAGGAGGAAGAAAAAAAGGAGAAGAATCCAAGTCAAAGATTGAAAAGGAGACTCCAGCAAAGAAAGGGAAAAAACATGAGAGATGGTGTTTTGAAAAAGCTAAATTTTAAAACATTTTCAAAAAGAAGTGAGAAATCAGTGTGGCAAATGTTGCTGAGAAGATGGGCAAGATGAGGACTGATTACTGACCTTTAGGTTTGGCAAAATGGAAATCACTGGAGATAAAAGGTCATTCAAAGGAGTGGTGAGGACAAAAGCCTGAATGGATTAGGCGACGGTGAGAATGTGAGATAAAGACTTGGAGTCAGACAATATAGAAAACTCAAGAAGATTTCCTGTAAGAAAGGATAATGGAGAAGAAATAATCAGTGGTAACAGGATGCCCACGTGCAGCTTATCCTTTGGAAAAAAGGAGGCATGAGCAGTTGAGGCTACACTGAAACCAGAAGATAATATGACCCATGTTTTCTCTACCCAAGCTTAGTTCCCTGACACTCAATGATGTCTAATACATCTCCCAGGAAATCCATTAGAGAGCTTTGGAAGCCTGAGGACAGGGTTAATAGTCCATTTTATTAAACACAGCTAGATGCATTCAAAGTTGAGCTGGACCTAAGGGACTGGATGAAAACACATGACATCCACCTGGTTCCTTGAGGAAGACTCTTCACAACTTAAACAGCTGGTTGTTTTCACATATGAACTCTGGAGATTGGTGGTAAGGAGACAGGAAGGTGTGAGTGTTATTAACTTTTCAGTATGTGGAGGCTCCAAATAAATGACCAAATGTGTATTGAGATTCATGAAGGATTAAAAGACAGCTAGGATGTGTGGCCTTCTATGCATGGTGTTTTGGTATATTACTAATATATACATAGATATACATAACTGTGTATTATATATTCTAAGATACAGGAAGTTTTCACCTATAAAAGTGTGTGGGGCAGAATAATGTTTGAAGATAACATAATTCAATTAAATGCAATGTAATTTAGGTGACTTTTGTTTCCATTGAGTGGAAAGAAACATCTCAATTTAGAGGGATGGTTATTCATTAGCCACAAACTAACTGATATAGCTAATTCATGAATTTCTACATGGGGATTAGTAACTAGGAATCCTTAACCAGAAACCAGTATTATTCCTCAATTAGAAGTTGACTTGAACCTGATACACAGTCTATATCTGATGTATCCTGTTCTACTCCCTCTGCCTTGTCCTCAGAGTGAATGGCTGGCCTTTTGTGCTTCAAATGTTTTCATCATTTCTTTTGTGATCCTAATCCAGTTCTGAAAATATCCTGCTCTTCAACCTCTGTCAATGACGTTGTGGCCATGACAGAAGAACTGGCCATCTATGATGGCTCCAGTTGCCTCTATCATCATCTCTTATGTGCGAGTCCTCATTGCTGTGATTGCCATCCCCTCAGCTGCTGGAAAACTCAAAGCCTTCTCCACCTGCAGCCCTCATCTCACTGTGGTAACTCTTTTTTATGGGAGTATTAGTTACATCAATTTCCAGCCTCTGATCAGCTATATCGGCAAGAACAGGATAGCAACAATCATCTACACTATATTGACATTGATGTTGAAACCATTTATTTATAGTCTAAGGAAAAAAGACATGAAACAGAGCTTAGAGAAACTGTTAAACAAGATTAAGTCTCAAATGGATGGGCTTTCTTCTACAGACTCTAACAATATTGATTCTAATTTGAATGTGTGTATATATGAGAAAGAGAGAAAATTGCACTAGATACAAGCTTTATATTAGAAATGCACTGGTCAATTGTAAGTATACCCTGAAATTTTCTACCTTCCAGCCTGGGTTCTCTATGTTCTCTGATCTGACAATTTTTCCCATGTCTTGGAACCTATCCCTCAATCATAAACTTATAACCATTATATTCTTCCATTCCAGAAAAATCAAATTCCCTTTTCTCCTTCCATATTTATTTGGAATCTCCCATATCTGCTAAATCTTCTCTAGTTGCCCAAATTTGGGTACTTTAATTACCAGATAATTCTTGTACATACCTATATAGAAATCTACACACATGCAAATATGATTATGCATACATATCCCCATGTTTCTATTTGAAGCTTTTAGAAATTTTTTGCAAAGGTATATGTCTGTGTGTCTGTGCAGACATGTATGTGTTTGTGTGAGTCATCTCCCCAGGAGACTAGGAGCTTCCAACTAGAAGTCTGTGTTTCCTCATCATGATACCATAGAATTATAGCAAAAATTCCCCCAACAGGTGAGCACCTTGGGCCCTGAAGTCAATAGATTCCCTACAAATGCTGCTTAATCAGCCAATGGTTGATTCTGTGGCTGAATTCACTACTCTTCCTCCCCCTTGTACATTCAAGATACACACATCCCCTGACTCTTCCTGAGACTTTTTACCTCTGTGCTCTTCTTTCTAGGGAATTCTGTATTTCCACAATCTCTTCTGTCAACTTTTCAGAATAAAGGATATTTTATTCCAAATTACCAGAAATGTTTTGTTTTAGTTTGCTAATGCTGCTGGAATGCAATATACCAGAGATAGACTGACTTTTATAAAGAGGATTTTTTAGGTACAAATTTAAAGTTCTTCAGAGGAAAGGCAGCTGGCCTTTTTCTGGTTTTCCTATCTCATGGGAAGGCACACATCAACAGATGCTGCCCTTTCCACCAGGCTTCTTGGTTCAAATGGTTTTCCCCTCAGGCAATTTCTTTTTGTATCTCCAAACATCTGTGTCTGAGCCTGCTCTGAGCTCTCAGCTGAGTTGTGCTGGGCTATGCTGAGCTGTACTGAGCTGTTTCTATCTCTTCTGACTTCTCCTTTTAAGCCTAACTCATTGCAGAAGGCACTCCCCTTAGCTGACTGCAGACATAATCAGCCATAGATGAAATTCACATGCTGATGATTTAAGTCCATAGAACAATTGGGCACCATCACCTGGCCAAGTTGACACCTTAACTACTACATGCTTCCTATGGTCACTGGAAAGAGACAAATATTAATGAACGGAAATCAAAAGTGAGGATCTATTAGTTGAGAGTGACTAATGTAAAAGATGCTCTCAATTTAATTGGGAAATGAATTATATGATTTTAAAAAGAGTCAGGTGGATTAACTTACTTTTGCTGTTAAGTATCAGTAGTTTAGTGTTATTCTCTATTCTTTCTTTCATGTTTTTTTATATTTTAATAGATGAAAATGTCTAAATCAAACAAATTAATTTCTAATGATATGTTAGACCAGGGACAGAAGAGTAATCTTAAAGTTTTAAATCATACAATAAGAAGTCTCTTAAATCCCTGTGATTTTGCATCATCCCTATCTAAGGCAGGGCAGAGTTGGAGTGAGGATATATTACTCAATTTCATTCCTTTGTTATATTTACAACAAATTAGTTTTAAGTTCTGTGCCAATTCTGATCAATTGATGTCTTCTTGCATTGTATGGTGAGCAGACTTATGTGCCAGTCTCTAAGCTCTACAATTTAAATGAAGGTTGACTATAATAGTTGCTAAAACATGGAAGCAAGGAGTATTGGTACATACAGCAAGTGCATTTTCAGATTCAAACATAAGCCTCAAAACTAAGGAACACAAGATGGAACTTTATTTCAATAAATTCATCGTATTTTTTGGCTTTGAATGCTCGGTCTGCCTAATTGCAGCTCAACTTTGACTTTTTATCAATCCAATACAATAATCTCTCAGTAACTTCTGATTTATAATTTTGACCCATTCACTTGCTTCCCAACTCTCGAGATTATTATTGCCACTTTAAGTCCTATTTCTAAACTACAAGGGCTTATGCAACTTCCCCCTAATGTCCCTAAAGACAGATTATACTTTTCTTAGTGAAGTCCATCCTTGATCCATTGCTGGGATCTGTTGCTGATATTTCACCTTATTCCATCTATCTGTCACCATGGATGATGTCCCTAGGCTTACATTAGTGACTGGCAACTGGCTTTTATTAATCTTTCTACTCTTTCATGATGACCCCATTACAGAGATCATCCTTGACCATCATCAGATGGTTTGTACCATATCACTTTGATGTCAGTCTCCTTTTTTCTCCCTATCAGTCAGGCTTTTGTCTTTCTCACTCATGTAATTTGAATGAGTCCCTCAAGACCCTTGAAAATCTTTGGATTACCTACAGGAAACTACTGGGGGAGATTTCCAGTCCACTGGTGCCTACAAATCCAATACTATCATTTTTACTGCTCTTCCTAATCCCAGGAGAATAAGGGATGATGTTAGTCAGCCAATGGGTAGCAAGACAACGCTATGGCTGAACACTTTTGCATCACTACTCTGTTCACTAGGACAACCCTCGAATCGGAAACAGAGCTCACATCCAATCTACATTCAGATTTTCAGATTTAAAGAGATTTCCTAAAGCCTCTCTGAATTTATCTAAATTTGTTCCTTTAGTTTGATTTCTCTTTTGAATTTTTCCTGTGAAAAATGTAGTACTGACATTTAAAAGCTAAGAATTTGGTATGTCTGTTCACTAGCACATCTTCATTGATTCTGCTGGTGAGAACTGATAAGTGGTGTTAATGGTCTCAAGTTTTTTAATCCACAACATATGCCTGCCATTTTTTTTTCCATTTTAGCTATAAAATTAACCTTCAGAACCTGGGATATCTCTGATTTATGGGTCATGTATAAGAGATAAAAAGTTCAGAACTTTACAACAGCCTCTATTAGACCCAGAACTCAAAACTAGAGCCAAAATCAACATAAGCATAGTAAGAAAAGGGAATCCAGTTTCAAACTGAAGCAATCCCTGGATAAAGAATTACTGTCAAGATGACCCTACCATCAGATTCATGAATTGTGTGGGAAATATAGAAGTGTCTTGGCTTCCTATCAAGACCTGTAAAGGCAGAACCTGTGGCAGCCCCCTTATCATGCCTTTTTCAACACAGCTGAGTACAAAACTGAGCATCAAGTCTCTCCCCAGTAGGTAACATTTTATTTGACCTAGTTTATTCATCCATTAAAGATTTACTAGTCACAACAACTCTATTCTAAGCACACAGAAAACAATATTGAAGAAGATAAGGTATGTATCCACAAAATTACTGAGGGACTCCTGGGTTCTAAGGGAGAAAACAGAATGGGCTATACAGGTAGCTGTAAAGACAGGACCCAGAAATTCTTTCCTGTTGGTTAGGGAAATTTAACTTGCTGAAACTAACTGACTTAAATAATGCTAGCCTACAGTAAAGATTTGACTCACAGGAAAAACAAAGGAAGACAAAAATCTTTGGTGCACTGCCAGATTTTACAGGAAAACAGAATCACATATAGCTAGGATCAGAGAGTCTAAAAAAATTTATCAGGAAAAAGCAAATCATTCTGGACACAACTCAGCATCTCAACAGCTAGATTATTGGTCATTGGTCAGCCTCTGTACCGAGGGTCCCCTGGGTCTTTGAGAGGCCCACAGGAATTTCCCTGCGGTGGGCTGGCAAAAGGGGAACTTGTAACTGGTCCTCCAGTGGGTGGCACCCTGCTGTGCCAGAATACAGCTAAGGTCCAAAGCTGAGGTTAAGGGTTCTGTTCCCACATTCTAGAGGAAACTCAGCAGCTGGAACCCAGTCACCACCTCTTAGGGTATTGGGGAGGTATCACTGTAAGCTCTCCCACCAGCAACCACCACCACCCCACCCTTATTCCTTTGTTCAGTGTATGAGGAGGAATGACAGGGGAGAAAGATATGGTCTTTCAGGGAGGCAGAGGAGCACTTGCCTCCCCAAAACCAAGATGGGCTGGGGCAAACATATGAATTTTAATTCAATGTACAAGAGTGGAACTTCTGAAAGGATGCAGGAGAGAGAATGGAATAATCCTATTTACTTTATAAAATCACGATATATAAAATACCTATGGAAGAATACACCAGAAATAGAAGATATTATTTGACTGTGGGGAAGAAATTGAATGAAGAAAGGGGAAAGCTTTGTTTTCATAGTATTTCTTTTTATATTGGTTAAATTATTTAAATTACCCCTGTAAAATACTTAAAATTAAAAATCAATAAATAAATCACTCCAGCTGAAGCATGGAGAGTGGATTGGAAAAGGTCAAGAGACAAAGTAGAAAGTGAAAGGATACAAAAGTCTATTACAGTGACAGAGCATGATGGCTTGTAATAGGGAGATGTTTAAGAAGCTATTGCTGGATTCTTTTTTTGACAGCTTTCTTCATACTTCCTTTCCTTTTTTCTATTACTTTGATGAGTCCTTTCTTTTTTGTCTCTGCACATTAGTTTGCATTTTCTATAACTGTAATCATTCTGATTTACTCTATTTTTTCTGATTTCTTTCACTAGCATATTTATTTAGAGATTCATCTACATTGCAGTGTGTATCAACAGTTCATTCCCTTTCATTGTTGAGTGGTGTTCCATTAACAGTTCTATTACAGTTTTTTTTTTAACCCTTTATCTAATGAAGGACTGTGGGGCTATCTCCAATTTTTTTTACTATTACGAATAAAGCTGCAATTAACACTTGTGTGCCAGTCTTTGTGTGGACATATGCTTTCATTTCTCTAGGGTAATATCAAAAAATGAGGCAATTGGTTACACACTTAACTTTTTAAGAAAGTCATAAACTGTTTTCCAAAGTAGTTGTGCATTTTACATTCCACTAGCAGTATATGATAATTCCAATTGCTTCACATAATTCAGTCTTTATTTCTCATGTTTTTGGTAACACATATACATTGCAAAATTTTCTATTTTAACCATTTTCAAGTGTACACTTCAGTGATATTAAATACCTGGCAATCTGTAATCTACCTTCTGAGACTGACTAGGCTTATTATTTTTACCATTCTAATTAGTATTTCTCATTATGGCTTTAATTGGCATTTTCTCAACAATTAATGATGTTGAACATCTTTTAATGTGCTTATTTCCAACATATATCCTCTTTAGTAAAATATTTGTTCAACATTTTGCTCATTTTTAAATTAAGTTGTTTGTCTTATTGTTGAATGATGACAGTTCTATGTATAATTCACATATAATTCACCTCATGACAATAATGTCTTCTAATATTCTGGATAGCCACTGATGTATAGAAGCTTTTACTTTTTATTCGGTCATCTATTCTGTGAAAAATTCTGCCAATTTTTCCATTCTAGATGTTCTATATCACTCAGAAAGCCCTTCTCCTGTAAAATTATAAAAAAGTTATTCTCCTATATTATCTATTTCCATTCTTTAGGTTTGGAATATTATGTAGTTGTTAAAGGTAAGAAATTTATTTTATCAGATATAGCATACGTCAATTTTTCTACCAATATTGTCACTAATTTGATTGTTAGTCTTAACATATTCTAAATGCCCATATATACATTTGCCTCTCTCTCTGGATCTTTGTTATGTTCTATTGATATGTTTATTATTAATGTAAGCATTAACAATAATCCTTTAATTCCTATAGCTTAAGAATATATTTTTAATTCTTGTAGGACAAGTCTTCCCTCATTGTTATTTTTTAAATTTCTTGGTCATTTTTAAGTAAGTTTTTATCAAGAGAAATTTAATGATCAATTGATCATTCCAAAAAAATCATGAGATTTTTACTGGGGGTTAATTGGATTTACAGATACATTTCAGATACATTTTCATCCTTGCAATTTTGATTCTTCCATAAAAGAACACACAATATTCTTCTAAATATCTGGGTATTTCTAAATAGTACATCAGGAAGCTTCTATCTTATTCCTAAGGTCTTCCCCAGTATTTCAGTTTTCCACCTGTGTTTGCCGATACTGAATTTAAATTCATGTAAATACGTCAACCAATATCAACTATGTTGTCCTGGTAATTTAAAGTTAGAACTACCACAATTCAAGCCCCTCGTATGTTCTACCCACACAGCTAAGTGCTTTCTATGTATTCATGGCATATTTCTGACTGATGGGAATTAATGACCTCATTTTAAAAACGGGGAAACTGAAGCTCAGAAATGTGTGTGACTTGCCAAAAGTCACCACAGGGTGAGTGGTAAATCAGAATTCAACTACTATAGGTTACCAGGGCCTACCTAAATACCCTCAGGAGACACAGGAGATATCTGAAGTCTGACTTTCACCAGCTTGAGGATGGTGATACCAAGGACACCCCTAGCCTGCCCCCAGTGTCGCTTGTTATTCCTGTTCCAGAAGAATCTGAAGCTGAGGAACTGATGTTCTGATCAGGAGAGAAATATCTTTGCTAAAGGGAGAGCATATTGTTCCAACTAGACAGTGGGATTAATATGACTGGAGGCCTCAGTTTCCCTGTACCAGGAAACTTTGTGTTGAAAATATCTGGGGCTATGGTTGCATTGAGAACAATCTGATATGTGTTAAAAGGTTCTGGGCTTAATTCCCAATAAACCACTCACTAAGGAGAATCAAAACTTTTACTCCCATTCCATTTAATTAGGCTGTAAGGAGCCTTCCTGAAAGCCTAATTAGCAGTAAAGGAAAGGAGTCTGGAGGTTCACCAGCAAGGTCTCCCTAGACTCTCATTAAGAAAGCTGAGATTGGTCAGAGTCCCTCAGAGACTGTTTCTGCATTGATAGTGCCTCAAACACTTATTTGACGCAATGTCATGAGTGAGACTTTCTAGTTTCCCCATGGGTTGATCCCTTGGGACCACATCCTACTTTAACTCTGGGAAGAGGAAAGATGCCATAACTCAGAGGCTTTCCCTCCTTCCATCTGAGGCCAGTCCTCAAAGGTCAACATTAGAGGGAGCTACTGAGTAACCACTTGTAGAGGGAGACAATTTTTAAATGAATTCTAACCAGGCCCTTTTCCCTTGTGTTCTCTGAATAACACTGCCCTGAGACATGCAAATCTATTCCATTACCTCTGATCTAGTTAAAAATCTTTGTAATGGAATCTACTTTATCTAAAGCAGTTGTTCTCAACCTCCTCTGCATGTTTAAAATCATCTGGGGAGTTTTTAAAAAAATCCCAATCCCCAGGTCACACACCAGACCAATTAAACCAGAATCTCTGCATTTGGGACCTAGGTATCAGTATTTTTTAACATTTCCCAGGTCATTTCAATGAGCAGTCAAGGCTGAGAATCACTGATCTAAAGAGATGACCCAAGGTGCCTCATTTAATTTATTAAAGCTGCTGTTGTGATTTCAACGGTAAACAAAGTAATGACCTTCTTCCCCTATATCCTAGGTATGCTTTTCACTAAAATAAATGTTTCTCTTAACTTTTTGTGCATCAGTATTGGCTGCTATGAGAAAGCACTATGGTAAAAATATTTTAATTCTCTTCTTCTCTGTCTTCCATATTAATATTCTCCATTTCTTTTATTTCCTAAGTGCACAGTCAACACATGAAAGCATTCTACTTTAAACAGATGGGATTTAAACAGTTGTTATTAAGTAAAAGCTAAAAGTCCCTCTTCAACCCTACCCTCAATTTCACTATATAGAGAAATGTATCTTTACATATGACAATATAAAGATTAACAGCATGGAAATCACACTGTATAAATACTTTACTTTTTAGGTTGAATTTTAATCTAACAACATGTTTTGGAGATAGTTTCCAGTTGCTACTATCTACAATCTACACTATTCTTTTTTTCCTGCTCCATAGTATTTTAATAATATTTTATAATATAAAGCTGCCATAATTTAACCACTTCCTTATGGCTGGACATCTCAATTGTTTCTGTTTTCTCCATGTTGCTATATGTATACAGACATTAGTTTAAATATGTTGATGTTTTATACACTTAAAAATTAAATCTGACAGTATCTGTCAAATTTTCCTCCAAAAAGACTATGCACTTTTATATGGCAACCTATAGTGATGGTGGCAGCACCTGTTTCTTCACACATACATCAACAACACTATACAGTTTTAACATCTGTTTTTGCAAATTCCAAAAATTATTTCTTTGTTCCTTTAATTTGCATATCATTTACATGTTTATCCATCATTTCTATTTCTAGCTCATGAATCACTTGTTTATATTCTATTCTCAATTTGCTATTGTAATTTAGCCAGGATATACTATATGTGCTACAATAACAAATTAATCCCCAAATCTCCATGGATTAACACAATAATACTTTAATTTGAACTCGCACTACACATACATTGGAGGTCATTGGGGAGCTCTATGTATATAGGGATTCAGAGAATACCACACTAACTCAGCTACACGCTAATAGGGTAAGTAAAACATGTGCCTCTTCAGTTGCTGCAGCAGGCAGAGACAGACTGAAAAACCACATGTGCTTTCCCATTGCCTTAGTCCAGAAATTACACACATCACTTAAATCACCTTTCTGTGGCCAGCATTAGTCATGGGTTATTCCAAACTGTAAGAGAATAGAAAATGTAGATTTTCATATAGAATGTTTGGTAAACATCCCTGTCTCTGCGATTATTAGAATAATTGTCATTTTCTTATTGATTTATAAGAACACTTTCATTATATGGAACTAATCTTAAATGCTATATATATAAAATCAATATTTTCTCCTAATCCTTTACTTCCCTTGTAATTTTGTATAAGGCATCATTTGTCATGCATGTTTTCATTTTTTTGTGGACAAGGCTGTCAGACTTTTCCTTTAGAGTTTCAGGGTTAGTATTTTTCTGAAGAAGGACTATTTCAACCCTAAGATTATAAAAATATTCTCCTATACTTTCTTGCTATACTTGTATAGATTTTTTTCTTCTAGATCTTTAAATCCATGTGGATTTTATTTTTATGTATGGTACAAAGTAGAGATTTACATTTATTTTTTTCCATTGAATATACAATTGTCCACTATTTCTCTTTGCTGCCACATTCAGAAAGATTAAATGTCCTTCTATAGAGATATGTTTCTGGAGTCTATGCTTTTCTATCAGCTGTATTGTATATTCAAACCATGCGATTTTAAGTAGCAAGCTTTATTGTCTGTTTTTCTAAATGGAAAAGAAGCCCACCTCATTGCTGTGTTGCTTTTCAAAATTATTTTATACTTCTGCATATTTTCTATCTATTGCATATATATATTGATTTTGTGTAGAATCAGAAACTTTACTATATTATCTTCCCATCAGGAATATGGTTTGTGTGACCATGTGGGCATTTCTACTGTGATCAAGAAGTTTACACTCCCGTGCAAGAGCAGTAAATCTAGAACCAACCTACCCAGGTGTGAATCCTCCCTCTGCCCTTTGATACCTGTGTGACTCTAGGCAAAGTATTCAACATCTCTGTGTCTGTTCCCTCATCCACAAATTATGATAATTATAGTACCTATCTCATCGAGTTGATATGAGGATTAAATAAAATATATAAAGCACACGGAAGAGTGTCTGAACACATTAAGTTTTAATAAATATTGGCCATTACTTTCTTTTATACCTTTGAATAGATTATATAATTTTCTTCATAAATGTCTTACATATTTCTTGTTAGGTTTATTCCTAAGTTTTATACCATTATAAATGGGTTTGCTTTGTTTCTGCATTACATATTCATATTCTTTTTTTATTCTTTTACTACTCATTTGAATTCATCAATATTTTAGAGAAATGTTGCATATAATATCTTAAGTGAGATTGTACTATAGCTCTCTCTTTTTGTGTTTCCCATGTCTAATTTGGCATCATATAGAATGGATTAGGAAGTTTTACTTCTTTTTCTATGCTGTGAACCATTTACATGTTAGAATTATCAACATCTTGATCTTTGCTGGAATTCACTGGTAAAAGTATATAAACATGGTGACTTTATCTACAGTAGTTTTATGGTTACCTTTTAAATTTGACTATCCAGGTTTTCTAACTTTACTTTTGTGAATTTTGATCATATATACAATAATATAAAAACTAAATAAATAATAGAGGGGATAAAGACTAAAAAATTAGTAGATTGAAATACCAGCGGTCAAGGAGAAGGAGGCGTAAGGGGTATGAGATATGTGAGTTTTTTCTTTTTTCTTTTTATTTCTTTTTCTGGCGTGATACAAATGTTCAAAAATGATCATGGTGATGTATACACAATTGTGTGATGTCACTGTGAGTATTGACTGTATGCTGTGTTTGGACTGCACTCTTCATTTTCAACATCACAGACAACACTGCTAATCATTCATGGAAATCTTTCCTGTACACCCTGAAGTAGCCTCACAAGAATCCTAAGGACAGTATTCTAAGAAATCATCAACTGATCAGAGAATGAATGGAATATCAAACTTATTGTGCTTGTTTGAAACTGCTATGACCCCAGAAAAGTCATGTTTCTTAATCCTGATTCAATATTCTTGCATGGGATATTTTTGATTAAGTTGTTTCCATGGAGATGTGATCCACACACTTGTGGGTTGGACCTTTTGATTATGTGGTTTCCATGGAGATGTGACTCCACCCATTCAAAGTGGGTTGCTTACTAGAGTCCTTTAGTTAGAGCCACTTTGGAAAAAGCTTCAGAGCTGACACAGACAGAGATGTTGAAGATACAGAAAGAAAACACTCCAGGGAAGTTGTTTGAAACCAAAAGCCAAAGAACCAGTAGACATTAGCCATGTGCCTTCCAGCTGACAAGGGGTTTCAGATCCACTGGCCTTTCTTGAGTCAAAGTATCTTTCCCTGGAAGCTTAGTTTGGACATTTTTATGATCTTAGATCTGTAAACTTTTAACTTAATGAATTTCCTTTGGAAAAGCCAATACATTTCTGGTATATTGCATTTCCAGCAACAGTAACAAACTAAAACACCCATCTATCATCTTTGTATTACAAGAATGAAACTCAGAAACATGGCTTCACCCTGACATTGCTCTACCTTTCTGCTGATACAATTAGAAACAAACTAGTGAAGAAAGGAATGTAAGTGATCCTGGGGTGCCCAGATTCTCTAATTTCAATGTAAATTCATCCATATTTTCAAGATCCTGAAATCTACATAAGGGTTTCACTCTTTCAATTAATACCTATGAAAGTGTGAGGATCAAACTCTGCTGTGTTTCTCATTAACCCCTCACATTGTTAATCTGTCTGCTTATTTCCATTATTCATCTGAATCAGAAACAATCATTAACTGATGTCCTTTATTTCCATTAGGAACTGTGAACTATAAATCCATCTGCTGGCAATCCCCCTAAGATTGATTTGGCACCCCAAGGCAACAATTAGCAAATGTAATTGTTGCTGGCAGGGCCACACAAGAATTAAGGCAGAGTTTTCTGAAAATGGGAGCAGAGGATTCTTGAACTCCTAGAGCCAAGAGCCCTTTGCTAGTTTTGCTCCAGCTATTTATTAGTGGTTATTTACAAAGGCAGGAGGAAATAACATCAAGTTAATCTTTAATGTTAATTACAATTACGCCAATATGTAAAATACAAGAAAATGCAAAACCTTTTAAGCTATGTTATCTGTGAAATCTCTTCAAAGAATAGCACATTCCAGCCCCCAGCCCTTTTATCCTTCAAAGCTTCCTTGCAGGAGACAAGCCACCTATGGTGTTCATGACCCAGTGTTCCAGGTTACCCTCTCAAGGTTTAGCCTGAAGGTCAAAAGATCTGTTTCCCACAGGTATTATCCAGAAACACTGCATCTTTAGAGAGGATTAGGAGGTATTAGGGAATGAGTGATATTTTATGAACAAATGAAGGGCTTGAGGGCAAATTCCAAAATGAAGTCTTAGCTCCCACGGCATGCCATTGGGGTTCACAATTTTTCTGCATAAGATAAACCCTTCTTGCTACAGTCAAGGAAGCCAAGAAAATAAAAGTGTAATGAACACAGCATTTTTCTCAATCTGATCTCTACCTAAGACTCTGACTTTTAAACCTGAGGACTGTATCAAGTCTGAGTATATATGTTGGGGAGAGCTACTGAGTATATAAAAATGTGACCTAAGTCTCCATTTCTAATGCAAAAACACCACACGGCTTGCCCCCTCTGGTCTCTCCCTTCGTATAGATTTGCACAGCCCTCACCCCAGGCCAAAGGGAGTGGCATGGTCAGGTTGTGTCAATTTGGTCAGGTGTTGGTGCCTGGTTGTCTGGTTGGGCAAGCACTGGCTGGTCTGTTGCTATAAGGACATCTCATGGACTTAAATTATGACCACGGTGGCGGCACCCACAGCTGATTGCATTTGCAATCAGCAAAGGGAAGTGTCTTCTGCAATGAGTAAACTTAATCTAATCACCAGAAGGCTTTTAAGGAGCACTCAGAAGAGACAATCACTCTTCCTGCTTCAGCCAGCCAGCCCCTCCTGAGAGTATGTTGGGGACCTACATTGGAGCTGCCAGCTGATTCTGTTTCTCTAGAGAACCCCAGACAATAGAGCTTGGTTCTGGGAGTGGTTTTTAAGAAACAGAATCTTAAAAATGGGTTTTTACAATTGGTTTTCTACTCTGACTAGATGCAAAGGCACTAAAGACTCTGTTTTCCATAATCAGAATGACACTGCCAATCCCTGATATGAGCTGGCAAAACAAATAGTAAAGATTTTACCATTGGATTCTGCTAATGCTTCATTTATATGGAGCCAGTCTCTGGGAGATGTTTTTGGAAAGGAGTGGGACCCTGAAAAATGAGATGGTGACATATGGATTGATAGCTGTGGAGAAGTAGAAAACATAGATCTCACTGAGTCTTTTCTAGATAACCTTGTAATAGTCTGCCCTGATGACATAGCTGCCCCACCTCTAGCCTCCTATGAATTGGCCACTCCCTTACAGAGTTGGCCACCCAACCTCCATCTGAAGGAATTAACCCTGGAGTGATTAATCCTGTTTCAACAGATGAAGCTGTGAATGAATGCCCTTAAGCAATTGGTTTGGAACATATTTCTAATTCTCTTCATGACCCACCCCCACCACTCCTCATTTCTTCCAGACCTATAACTAGGCTAAAGTTCCAACAGGCCCCAAAAGGTGAGGTACAAAGTGTTGCCCATGAGGAGGTATGTTATACACCACAAGAACTGCATGAGTTTTCCAATTTATATAGACAGAAATCAGGGAAATATGTGCGGCAATGGATTTTAAGGGTGTGGGATAATGGTGGAAGGAATATAAAGCTGAATCAGACTGAATTTATTGACATGGACCCATTAAGCAGAGATTCCGCACTCACTGTTATGGCTTGGGAGGTTAGAAAAGGTATTAACAGTTTGGTAGGATGGTTGGCTGAAACATGGTCCAAAGGTGGCCAACATTATTTATGGTTGAAATGCTAGAACTGCCCTGGTATAATGTAGATGAGGGGATCCAAGGGCTTAAAGAGATTGGAATGTTAGAGTGGATTTATCATAGAAAGCCTGCACATACATCCCAGGAATGTCCAGAGGATGAACCTTTTACCAGAAGTGTGCAAAATAAATTTGTGAGACTAGCTCCATCATCCCTGAAGAGCTCTGTAGTTGCCTTTCTCTGTAAGTCAGATATTACTATGGGAACTGCTGTCACTGAGATGGAATCCTTAAACAAAATGGGAATGATGGATCCCAAATTGGCAGAAGACAGATGGCACCACCTGATCACTACCATGACAGCATGGATGTGGCTATCATAATGCACAGCAGACCCAAAGCAAAAGTTAAAATAATCTGACTCACAGAGACTTGTGGCATTGGCTAGTAGATCATCGGGTACCTAGAAGTACAATAGATGGGCAGTCTACTAAACTCTTGTTTGAGTTATATAAGCAAAAGAGTTCTAGGTCAAGAAACAAAAGTCTAATTTGAATTAGAGAAACAGAGTAATGGCCCCTTAATCTATTTCCAGGTGAGACAGTAACAGACCTAGAGCCCCTTGAATGAGGACAAGGTCAAGTCCTTTTGGGGCAGGACCCTGTTACACTGCCACAAATTTATACTGTTACGCTTCCTCCAAGCCTTCCCCAAGGAGACAGACAGACTTTAACCAGGGTAATTGTGCATTAGGGAAAATGAAATTATCAGATATTTGGGGGATTATTAGATACTGGTTCAGAAGTGACATTAACTCCAGGAGACACAAAACGTCACTCTGGTCTACTAGTCAGAGCAGGGGCTTATGGGGGTCAGGTGATCAATGGAGTTTTAGCTCAGGTCTGTCTCACAGTGGGTCCAGTGGGCCCCTGGACCCATTCTGTAGCTATTTCCCCAATTCCAGAGTGCATAATTATAACAGACATACTGAGCAACTGGCAGAATTCCCGCATTGGCTCTCTGACTCATGGAGTGAGGGCTGTTGTGGTAGGAAAGGCTAAGTGAAAGCCACAAGAACTGCCCCTACCTAGCAAAATAGCAAATCAGAAGCAATACCAGATTCCTGGAGGGATTGCAGAGACTAGTGCCACTCTTACAGACTTGAAAGATGCAGGGGTGGTGATTCCCACCACATCCCCATTCAACTCTCCTATTTGGCCTATGCAGAAAACATAGGGTCTTGAAGGATGACAGTGGATCATAAACTCAAACAGTTGGTGACTCCAATTGCAGCTGCTGTTCTGGATGTGGTATCATTGCTTGAGCAAATCAATACATCCCCTGGTACCTTGTATGCACCTATTGATCCGGAAAACATTTTTTTCTCAAAAACTGTTAGTAAGGACCACCAGAAACACTTTGCGTTCAGCTGGCAAGGTCGGCAATGTAGTTCACTATTCTACCTCAGGGGTATATCCACTCTTCAGCCCTATGCCATAATCTTGTCCACAGGGACCCTGATCATCCTCCCACCCCAAGACATCACACTGGTCCATTATATTGATGATATCATGTTAATTGGATCTAGTGAAAAAGAAGAAACTACTCTAGACTTATTGGTAAGGTATTTGCACGTCAGAGGATGGAGATAAATATAATAAAAATTCAGGGGCCTTCCACCTCAGTGAAATTTCTAGATATCCAGTGGTGTGGAGTATTTTGAGAAATCCCTTCTAAAGTGAAGGATAAGTTACTGAATCTGGCCTCTCCTACAACCAAAAAAGAAAAACAAGGCCTAGTTGGTCTCTTTGGATTTTGGCAACAACATATCCTCATTTAGGTGTGCTACTCTGGCCCATTTATTGAGTCACCAGAAAAGCAGCTAATTTTGAGAGGGGACCTGAACAAGAGGAGGCTCTGTGACAGGTCCAGGCGGCTGTATAAGCTGGTCTGCCACTTAGACCATATGATCCAGCAGATCCAATGGTGCTGGCAAATAGAGATACTGTCTGGAGCATTTGGCAAGTCGTTATAGAAGAATCACAATGGAGACCCCTAGGATTTTGGAGCAATGCCTTATTGTCTGCTCCAGATAACTACTCTCCTTTTTTTTTTTTTTTTTTTTTTTATTAATTAACGGAAAAAAAAAAAGAAATTAACCCAACATTTAGGAATCATACCATTCTACATATGCAATCAGTAATTCTTAACATCATCACATAGATGCATGATCATCGTTTCTTAGTACATTTGCATCGGTTTAGAGGAACTAGCAACACAACAGAAAAAGATATAGAATGTTAATATAGAGAAAAGAAATAAAAGTAATAATAATAGTAAAAAACAAAACAAAACAAAACAAACCTATAGCTCAGATGCAGCTTCATTCAGTGTTTTAACATGATTACTTTACACTTAGGTATTATTGTGCTGTCCGTTTTTGAGTTTTTGTATCTAGTCCTGTTACACAGTCTGTATCCCTTCAGCTCCAATTACCGATTATCTTACCCTGTTTCTACCTCCTGCTGGACTCTGTTACCAGTGACATATTCCAAGTTTATTCTCGAATATCCGTTCACATGAGTGGGACCATACAGTATTTGTCCTTTAGTTTTTGGCTGGACTGACTCAGCATAATGTTCTCTAGGTCCATCCATGTTATTACATGCTTCATAAGTTTATCTTGTCTTAAAGCTGCATAATATTCCATCGTATGTATATACCACAGTTTGTTTAGCCATTCTTCTGTTGATGGACATTTTGGCTGTTTCCATCTCTTTGCAATTGTAAATAACGCTGCTATAAACATTGGTGTGCAAATGCCCATTTCTGTCTTTGTCCTTAAGTCCTTTGAGTAGATACCTAGCAATGGTATTGCTTGGTCGTATGGCAATTCTATATTCAGCTTTTTGAGGAACCGCCAAACTGCCTTCCACAGTGGTTGCACCATTTGACATTCCCACCAACAGTGGATAAGTGTGCCTCTTTCTCCGCATCCTCTCCAGCACTTGTCATTTTCTGTTTTGTTGATAATGGCCATTCTGGTGGGTGTGAGATGATATCTCATTGTGGTTTTGATTTGCATTTCTCTAATGGCCAGGGACATTGAGCATCTCTTCATGTGCCTCTTGGCCATCCGTATTTCCTCTTCTGGTAGGTGTCTGTTCAAGTCTTTTTCCCATTTTGTAATTGGGTTGGCTGTCTTTTTGTTGTTGAGTTGAACAATCTCTTTATAAACTCTGGATACTAGACCTTTATCTGATAGGTCATTTTCAAATATTATCTCCCATTGTGTAGGCTGTCTTTCTACTTTCTTGATGAAGTTCTTTGATGCACAAAAGTGTTTAATTTTGAGGAGTTCCCATTTATTTATTTCCTTCTTCAGTGCTCTTGCTTTAGGTTTAAGGTCCATAAAACCGCCTCCAATTGTAAGTTTCATAAGATATCTCCCTACATTTCCCTCTAACTGTTTTATGGTCTTAGACCTAATGTTTAGATCTTTGATCCATTTTGAGTTAACTTTTGTATAAGGTGTGAGATATGGGTCTTCTTTCATTCTTTTGCATATGGATATCCAGCTCTCTAGGCACCATTTATTGAACAGACTGTTCTGACCCAGGTGAGTTGGCTTGACTGCCTTATCAAAGATCAAATGTCCATAGATGAGAGGGTCTATATCTGAGCACTCTATTCGATTCCATTGGTCGATATATCTATCTTTATGCCAATACCATGCTGTTTTGACCACTGTGGCTTCATAATATGCCTTAAAGTCCGGCAGCGCGAGACCTCCAGCTTCGTATTTTTTCCTCAAGATGTTTTTAGCAATTCAGGGCACCCTGCCCTTCCAGATAAATTTGCTTATTGGTTTTTCTATCTGAAAAATAAGTTGTTGGGATTTTGATTGGTATTGCATTGAATCTGTAGATCAATTTAGGTAGGATTGACATATTAATTATATTTAGTCTTCCAATCCATGAACACAGTATGCCCTTCTATCTATTTAGGTCTTCTGTGATTTCTTTTAGCAGTTTTTTGTAGTTTTCTTTATATAGGTTTTTTGTCTCTTTAGTTAAATTTATTCCTAGGTATTTTATTCTTTTAGTTGCAATTGTAAATGGGATTTGTTTCTTGATTTCCCCCTCAGCTTGTTCATTACTAGTGTATAGAAATGCTACAGATTTTTGAATGTTGATCTTGTAACCTGCTACTTTGCTGTACTCATTTATTAGCTCTAGTAGTTTTGTTGTGGATTTTTCCGGGTTTTTGACGTATAGTATCATATCGTCTGCAAATAGTGATAGTTTTACTTCTTTCTTTCCAATTTTGATGCCTTGTATTTCTTTTTCTTGTCTAATTGCTTTGGCTAGAACCTCCAACACAATGTTGAATAATAGTGGTGATAGTGGACATCCTTGTCTTGTTCCTGATCTTAGGGGGAAAGTTTTCAATTTTTCCCCATTGAGGATGATATTAGCTGTGGGTTTTTCATATATTCCCTCTATCATTTTAAGGAAGTTCCCTTGTATTCCTATCTTTTGAAGTGTTTTCAACAGGAAAGGATGTTGAATCTTGTCAAATGCCTTCTCTGCATCAATTGAGATGATCATGTGATTTTTCTGCTTTGATTTGTTGATATGGTGTTTTACATTAACTGATTTTATTATGTTGAACCATCCTTGCATACCTGGGATGAATCCTACTTGGTCATGATGTATAATTCTTTTAATGTGTTGTTGGATACGATTTGCTAGACTTTTATTGAGGATTTTTGCATCTATATTCATTAGAGAGATTGGCCTGTAGTTTTCTTTTTTTGTAATATCTTTGCCTGGTTTTGGTATGAGGGTGATGTTGGCTTCATAGAATGAATTAGGTAGTTTTCCCTCCACTTCGATTTTTTTGAAGAGTTTGAGGAGAGTTGGTACTAATTCTTTCTGGAATGTTTGATAGAATTCACATGTGAAGCCGTCTGGTCCTGGACTTTTCTTTTTAGGAAGCTTTTGAATGACTAATTCAATTTCTTTACTTGTGATTGGTTTGTTGAGGTCATCTATTTCTTCTTGAGTCAAAGTTGGTTGTTCATGTCTTTCCAGGAACCTGTCCATTTCATCTAAATTGTTGTATTTATTAGCGTAAAGTTGTTCATAGTATCCTGTTATTACCTCCTTTATTTCTGTGAGGTCAGTAGTTATGTCTCCTCTTCCATTTCTGATCTTATTTATTTGCATCCTCTCTCTTCTTCTTTTTGTCAATCTTGCTAAGGGCCCCTCAATCTTATTGATTTTCTCATAGAACCAACTTCTGGTCTTATTGATTTTCTCTATTGTTTTCAATTTCATTTATTTCTGCTCTAATCTTTGTTATTTCTTTCCTTTTGCTTGCTTTGGGATTAGTTTGCTGTTCTTTCTCCAGTTCTTCCAAGTGGACAGTTAATTCTTGCATTTTTGCCTTTTCTTCTTTTCTGATATAGGCATTTAGGGCAATAAATTTCCCTCTTAGCACTGCCTTTGCTGCGTCCCATAAGTTTTGATATGTTGTGTTTTCATTTTCATTTGCCTCGAGGTATTTACTAATTTCTCTTGCAATTTCTTCTTTGACCCACTCGTTGTTTAAGAGTGTGTTGTTGAGCCTCCACGTATTTGTGAATTTTCTGGCACTCCGCCTATTATTGATTTCCAACTTCATTCCTTTATGATCCGAGAAAGTGTTGTGTATGATTTCAGTCTTTTTAAATTTGTTAAGACTTGCTTTGTGACCCAGCATATGGTCTATCTTTGAGAATGATCCATGAGAACTTGAGAAAAAGGTGTATCCTGCTGTTGTGGGATGTAATGTCCTATAAATGTCTGTTAAGTTTAGCTCATTTATAGTAATATTCAGATTCTCTATTTCTTTATTGATCCTCTGTCTAGATGTTCTGTCCCTTGATGAGAGTGGGGAATTGAAGTCTCCAACTATTATGGTATATGTGTCTATTTCCCTTTTCGGTGTTTGCAGTGTATTCCTCACGTATTTTGGGGCATTCTGGTTCGGTGCATAAATATTTATGATTGTTATGTCTTCTTGTTTAATTGTTCCTTTTATTAGTAGATAGTATCCTTCTTTGTCTCTTTTAACTGTTTTACATTTGAAGTCTAATTTGTTGGATATTAGTATAGCCACTCCTGCTCTTTTCTGGTTGTTATTTGCATGAAATATCTTTTCCCAACCTTTCACTTTCAACCTATGTTTATCTTTGGGTCTAAGATGCTTTCCTGTAGACAGAATATAGAAGGATCCTGTTTTTTAATCCATTCTGCCAGTCTATGTCTTTTGACTGGGGTATTCAGTCCATTAACATTTAGTGTTATTACTGTTTGGATAATATTTTCCTCTACCATTTTGCCTTTTGTATTATATATATCATATCTGACTTTCGTTCTTTCTACACTCTTCTCCATACCTCTCTCTTCTGTCTTTTCGTATCTGACTCTAGTGCTCCCTTTAATATTTCTTGCAGAGCTGGTCTCTTGGTCACAAATTCTCTCAGTGACTTTTTGTCTGAGAATGTTTTAATTTCTCCCTCATTTTTGAAGGACAATTTTGCTGGATATAGGAGTCTTGGTTGGCAGTTTTTCTCTTTTAGTAATTTAAATATATCATCCCACTGTCTTCTAGCTTCCATGGTTTCTGCTGAGAAATCTACACATAGTCTTATTGGGTTTCCCTTGTATGTGATGGATTGTTTTTCTCTTGCTGCTTTCAAGATCCTCTCTTTCTCTTTGACCTCTCACATTCTAACTAGTAAGTGTCTTGGAGAATGCCTATTTGGGTCTAATCTGTGTGGGGTGCACTGCACTTCTTCGATCTGTAATTTTAGGTCTTTCATAAGAGTTGGGAAATTTTCAGTGATAATTTCTTCCATTAGTTTTTCTCCTCCTTTTCCCTTCTCTTCTCCTTCTGGGACACCCACAACACGTATATTTGTGCGGTTCATATTGTCCTTGAGTTCCCTGATACCCTGTTCAAATTTTTCCATTCTTTTCCCAATAATTTCTGTTTCTTTTTGGAATTCAGATGTGCCATCCTCCAAATCACTAATTCTATCTTCTGTCTCTTTAAATCTATCATTGTAGGTATCTATTGTTTTTTCCATCTTTTCTACTTTATCCTTCACTTCCATAAGTTCTGTGATCTGTTTTTTCAGTTTTTCTATTTCTTCTTTTTGTTCAGCCCATGTCTTCTTCATGTCCTCCCTCAATTTATCGATTTCATTTTTGAAGAGGTTTTCCATTTCTGTTCGTATATTCAGCATTAGTTGTTTCAGCTCCTGTATCTCATTTGAACTATTGGTTTGTTCCTTTGACTGGGCCATATTTTCAATTTTCTGAGCATGATCTGTTATCTTCTGCTGGCGTCTGGGCATTTAGTCAGATTTCCCTGGGTGTTGGACCCAACAGGTTGAAAGATTTTTCTGTGAAATCTCTGGGTTCTGTTTTTCTTATCCTGCCCAGTAGGTGGCACTCGTGCCACACGTTTGTCTGCGGGTTCCACCAGTAAAAGGTGCTGTGGGTCCTTTAACTTTGGAAAACTCTCGCCGTGGGGGAGGTTCGCCAGCCAAAGCGGCTTGGAAGAGTGCTAGCTGGCCCAGGGGTCCGAACGCGGGGAGGGTCGCCGGCCACCGCAGCCCGGGAGAGCGCCCGACCGAATTTCCTAGTCGGCCCGGGGCGCCAAGCATGGCGGGAGGGCACCAGCCGCCACAGCCCAGGAGAGTGCACCGTTCCCAGTCGGACCGGGGAGTCACATGTTTGGAAGGGACCCCCCCGGTCACCGTTCTCTGCGGTCTGGGGATTTCCGACCCAACTCTCTCAGTTGGTCCGGGGGGCCTCGCGTGGTGGGGGTGCCAGCCGCCGCAGCCCGAGGGGACCGCCTGCCCAATTCTGCCAGCTGGCCTGGGAAGGAGGAAGGGAGGGACTCCGGCCGCTTGCCGCCCCGCCCGGGAAAGCCCGCGCCCCTCGGCGATCTCACCGGAGCTGGTTTTCCCAGACAGTCAGCCTTTCTAGGATGGGGTACACCATCCCTTTGATCTCCGTCGTGGCTCCGGGAGCTGCTCTGTATCATCTCCACTCCCCCAGCAGCTGTTTTTGGAAGGAATCGCATAGGGAAGGAGGGTTGTTGGGATCTGTTCTGTGGGAAGAGCACAATTCTACTCTCCTTTTGAGAAACAGCTTTTGGCCTGCTACTGTGCCTTAGTATAGACTGAATGCTAGACCATGGGCCACCAAGTTACCATGAAACCTGAGTTGCCTATCATGAACTGGGTGTTGTCTGACCCACCAAGCCATAAAGTTGGGTGTGTACAACAGCACTTATGGAAATCGTATTATATGAGATAGGGCCAGAGCAGGTCCTGAAAGCATAAGTTACATGAGGAAGTTGCCCAAATGTCCATGGTCTGCACTACTGCCACATTACATTCTCTTTCCTAGACCAGAGCTATGGCCTCTTGGGGAGTTTCTTATAGTATATTGACTGAGGAAGAGAAAACTTGGGCCTGGTTTACAGATGGTTCTGCACAATATGCAGATACTACCCAAAAGTGGGCAGCTGTAGCACTACAACCCCTTTCCAGCATGTCCCAAAAGGACAGTGGTGATAAGAGGAAATCCTCCCAGTGGGCAGAACTTCAAGCAATGCACCTGGTTGTTCATTTTGCTTGAAGGAGAACTGGCTAGAGGTGCATTTGTATACTGGCTCATGGGTTGTTGCTGATGGTTTGGCTGGATGGTTGGGGACTTAGAAAAAGCATGATTGGAAAATTGTTGACAAAGAGATCTGGGGAAGAGGTATGTGGACGGACCTTTCTGAGTATGCTGAGTATGATTACATTGGACCACTTCCATCATGGAAGGGACAGCAATTTGTTCTAACTGGAATAGATATATACTCTGGATATGGGTTTGCTTTTCCTGCATGGAGTGTTTCTGCCAAAACTAGCATTCATGGACTTACAGAAAGCCTTATCCATCATCATGGTATTCCACACAGCATGGTTTTTGATGAAGGAACTCACTTCACAGCAAGTGAAGTGCAGGAATGGGCACATGCTCATGGAATTTTCTGGTCTTACCATGTTCCCCATCATCCAGAGGCAGTTAAACTGATAGAATGGGGAATCACCTTTTGAAAACTCAATCATGGTGCCAGGTAGGTGGCAATTCCTTGCAGGAGAACATAGGATGATGTTCTCCAGGAAGCTGTATATGCTCTGAATCAGTATCCACTGTGTGGTACTGTTTCTCCCATATCCAGGATAAATTGGTCCAGGAACCAAGGAGTGGAAATTGGAGCAGCACCACTCACTATTATCCCTAGTGATCTACCAGGAAAATATTTCCTTCCTGTCCCTGGGACCTTGAGCTCTGCTAGTCTACATATTTTATTTCCAGAAGAGGGAGGGCTTCCACCAGGAGAATCAACAATGATTCCACTGAACTGGAATCTAAGACTCACATCTGGCCACTTTGGGCTACTCATGTCCCTGGATCAACAGGCCAATAAGGGGATCACTTTACTGACTGGGGTGATTGACCCTGACTATCAGGGGAAATAGGACTCCAGCTACATAATGGAGGTGAAGAAGAGTTTTCCTGGAATATAGGAGATCCCCTAGGGCGTCTCTTAGTACTACAACGCCCTGTGATTAAAATCAATGGAAAACTGCAGCAACTCAATCCAGTCAGGACTACCAATGGCTCTGAAACTTCAGAAATGAAGGTTTGGGTCACCCCACCAGGAAAAAACCACAGCTGAAATGCTTGCTGAGGGAAAGGGAACATGGAATGGGTTGTGGGAGAATAATGAATATGAACTATGACCAAGTGATCAGTTACAGAAATGAGGACTGTAACAATATAAACATTTCTCCCTTGCTTTGTAATTAGTATCTATGTATTTATACATAAATCAAATATCTTTGTTTCCCTCTTTATTTCCTCCCCTTTATTATATGACATAAGCTGTTTTGTTCCTGTTATAATATTTAAGTTGTAAGATATCAAGTTTAAGAGTGAATATTATCCAAGTACTTGCACCCTATTCTGGAGAGATTTAATGCATTTTTGGTTGTATGTGGGACAGGTGAGTATTGTTAGGTGAGGAAAATATGTGTCTGTTATTGTTTTCTATTTAGAGATTAAGTACGGTTTAAGGTAATGTGTATAGCTGCCAAGTTGATAAGGGGTAGACTATCATGGTCAGATTCATGTGTCACCTTGGCCAGGTGGTGGTGCCTGGTTGTCTGGTCAGGTAAGTGCTAGCCTGCCTGCTGGTATAAGGAAATTTCATGGACTTAAATCACAACCACATTGGCAGCATCCACAGCTGATTGCATTCAGCTAAGGGGAGTGTCTTCTGCAATGAGTGACATTTAATCTAATCACTTTAAGGCTTTTATGGAGGACTCAGAAGAAACAATCACTCTTCCTGCTTCAGCCAGCCAGCCTCTGCTGAGAGTTCATTGAGGACATTCATTGGAACTGCCAGCTTGTGGCCTACCTTACAGATCTTGGACTCTACATCTCAAGGTTACCTTATATAAAAAATAACTTTTATATTTACAGATATGTCCTGCTGATTCTGTTTCTCTAGAGAGCCCTAGCTAACACAGCAAGGGTACCTTCTGAGGTATTGCTAACTCCCTGGAGTTCTGATGGGAAGAGAGCTGAAAGTAATCATTTAAATTCCAACAAGAAAGTCAGGAAATGAGAGTTGCCTCTGCATCCTTCAGATGTTCCCATCCTTGCTCTAAATACACAAGTCTTGGGCAACATTATATTATGCTACTTCCAGTTCCTGATAAGGAAAGATGCAAACTCTGTCTCCAGCTCTTTGGAGGCTTCCTGGAAGTTGAGATAGATACCTTGTTAAACATATTACCAAGCAGGACAGAGGACATCTGGGTCAAGATCCTTAGTGTATTCAAAAGCTCAATGGAGCCATCTATTCTCTGCCATTGCTTTCTGACTATATCTTACACTTTACCTTTGTTTAATGCAGCTTCTTCCTATGGTAGGGAGAATAATCCCCTCCCCTCAATAAAAGATGTTCATACTTCAATGCACATAGCCGAGGTACGTATTATCTTTCAAGTCGTTTTGGTTTGCTAAAGCTGCTGAAATGCAATATAACTGAAATGGGCTTGCTTTTAACAATGGGGATTTAATAGATTACAGGTTAGAATTCAAAGGCCACAAAAATATCCAAATTAAGCCTTCAACAGGATGACACTTTTGCTGAAGAAAGGCTGCTAGCATCTGGGGTACCTCTGGCATGTGATCGGCATCTGCTGGTCCTTCTCTCCCAGGTTTCATAGCTTTCAGCTTCTGGCTTCAGCGATTTCCTCTCTGAGCTTCTGTGGGTGCTCTCTTAGCTTCTCTGAGTCTTTTCTCTCCAAACTTCTCTGTATGTTTCTCTCTAAGCTCTCTGGGCTTTTTCTGTCCTTCATCTGCTCATAAAGGACCCCATTAAAAGGATTAAGATCCACCTTGAATAGGATGGGTCACATTTTAAATGAAAAAGCCTAACCAAACATTCCACCCT
Organism: Tamandua tetradactyla; assembly: GCF_023851605.1. Classification (NCBI taxonomy): domain Eukaryota; kingdom Metazoa; phylum Chordata; class Mammalia; order Pilosa; family Myrmecophagidae; genus Tamandua; species Tamandua tetradactyla. The sequence continues at coordinate 44,212,869 of NC_135328.1, forward strand.
ACAACAGGTCCTCACCCACAGGAATGGATTAAAAGAACATGACCTTTTTCTGGGGTACATAACAGCTTCAAATGACCACACATGGCAAAAGGGACTTTTCAGAACTGATTATTAAGGTTAACAACCTTGAGGTGAGGAAATTTCTTTGAAAATCCAGAAGTGTTAAGTACTTAAAATAAGACAACCTGTCCTGGTTTTGATCGGAGAGAGTTGTGCCAACCAAAGGAGGGTCAGAGAGTTGTGTCATTGGTGGCATTGCAGATAGAGGAAAGGGGCCATGAGTTAAGAAATGTAGGCAGCCTCTAGAAGCTGGAAAAAGCAGGAAGACATATTTTCACCTAAAGTCTCCAGAAGGCAAGGAATCTCGGCAGCCCCCCTATTTTTAGCCCAGTGAGACATGGATCTGACATCTGGTCTAGAGAACTCAGGTAATAATAAATTTTACTATTCTGAGTTACACATAGTTTGTAAAAATTTGCTATGGCTAATTTAGTTTGTAAAAATTAATACAACCTTGTTTTCCTATTTCCAACATTCAAGGCTCAGAGGCAGTTTACTTCTGGAAACGCTCCTTGGTGTCTGCAGATGGAGTGGATGTCTATGTCTTCTCCCATTCGCTGTACATTCTAATTCCATTAAAGCAAATATACTGTTCGTATTCAGGTTTAATTCAGATAATAACAACTGTCATGTCTTGACCCTCTTACTATACATCCAGGTCCTGGTCTTTACAACCATTATTTCACTTAATACTCAAAGTGAAACTATAAGTGCAAAAATAAACAATCCCCACTACTACATGAAAAGTTTTGACAGCCAACAGTTCTGTTTATTAGTATTACTGTTTTGGTGTGTGCAGTCATTTGTGTTTATGTACTGTCTTAGTCTTCCAGAGCTGCTATGACAAATACCATACACTAAATTGACTTAAGCAATGGGAATTTCGTGTTTCACAGTTTTGGAGGTTACGGGTTCAAAATCGAGGTCTCATGAGGCCATGCTTTCTTCTGGAGTCTATTGCATTCTGGAACTGGCTCACTGCATCTCTGTGACACTGCTGCTCTCTCTGGCTTCTTCTTCTCCCACTCAGTCCATGTATCTGTCTAGATTTTCACTCCTTATAAAGTCTTCCAACCACATGGATCAAGGCCAATGTTGAGTCAGATCCTATTCACAAATGAGTCCACGTGATAACTAATAACAACATCTGCAAAGATTCTATGTACAAATGGATTCACCCTCATAGGAAAGCAGACTGAGACCTGAACATGTCTTTTGGGGGAACATGACTCAATCCCCAGCTTGTCATGGCTTAAAGGATTTCTTTAACTCACCATTATTGTACTCTATAAAATGAGTGGACAAATAAAAATAGAAGAATTGTTATCAATGTGAAAAACTTATAAATCTAAAAATAATTGAAATAAAAATAAGATAACGATATATCACAGCAGTGAATTGTTAGCTATTAGCTTTAATTAGATATTTATCAAACTAAAATGTAAAAACTGATTTTCAGAGTTTTAATAGATATATTTTAATAAACTGAGAAAGAGAAAATGTTGGGTACTTGTGCCAGTTTGAATCTGTTGTGTACCCCAGAAAAGCTAAATCCTTTAATCCTCATTCAATATTTCCAGGTGGAATCTTTTTTATTGTTTTCATGGAGACATAAACCACACAATTTGAGTAGTAACTTTTTATTAGACGGTTTCTATGGAGATGTGTCTATACCCATTCAAGGTGTGGTTGCTTACTGGAGCTCTTTTAGAGGGAACCATTTTGGAAAGATTATAGAGAGCCCACACAGCCAGAGACCTTTGGAGATGAAGAAGGAAAATGCCCCTGGGCAAGCTTCATGAAAAAAGAAGCCAGTAGAGAAAGCTAGCAGACTTTGCAAGTTCAGAGAGTAACCCTGAACTTCACCGGCCTTTCTTGAGTGAAGGTAACCTCTTATTGGTGCCTTAGTTTGGACATTTTCATAACCTTGCCTTAATTTGGACATTTTCATAGCCTTGCCTTAATTTGGACATTTTCACAGTCTTAGCACTTGTAAACTTGAAACTTAATAAATTCCCCTTTTTAAAAGCCGTTCTGTTTCTGTTGTTTCACATTCTGGCAACTTACAAACTAGAACAGTATTCCTCTCCAAAATCACAAAATCTAATTAACATCAAGGTCATTTGATCCATAGTCCATCACTTGAAGATTCTCAAAGAAGAAGAATGGGTCTGTTACCTTTGGCCTACTGTCTATTGCATGTTAAGGTGTAGCTGATCTGCATGTATATTGCCTTTCAAATCCCACAGGAGAGAAAGAATCTGCAGCATAATAATAGGGGTACACAGGGGTGCAGCCATCAGATCATGAAGCTTTTAAGGTGACATACCAAGGAGCTTTATCTTGAAATTATGGGGATCCATAGGAAGTGTTCCAATACCATAGACTTTTGGGGAGGAAGATTGATTTAATACCTGTACAAAGGAAAAAGTGGAGATGCTGAGAGTAGAGAAAGGCACACCTGCTGGAAAGTTGTCAAAACAGTCAAAATGAGAGAAGCTATGAGAGGGGTCCCACCTAGATCATTTTCAAACATTTAATTTCCTGTCTTCTCCTACAATCTGCTTTTCTTTCACCACCATCCTGGCTATTCATCCTGCACCAGCAAAACTGAAGCACTGAGTTCCCTAGGCTTCAGTCAGGGCCTCTTCCCTGCACAAAATTCCTAGATCATCTCAACTCATGACTTCAACTATACAGTAATGATAGCTGATATTTACCTGGCCATTGCTATGTGCCAAGTGCCTTAATAAGCAATTTATTCGAATTATTTCATTCTGCCAACAACGCATGATTTGGTTATTTTCACTAGGCACAGAAAGAATAATTAACTTGTCCACTAGTCAAAGGGTAGAGCTGGGATTTGAATTTAGGCTTACCTGACTGCAGACCTATTGCTCTGAAATACTCATGTGCTCCCACCAATAAACAGGTGATAATTGGAAGACAAGGAATAGGTAATACTTTAAGAATCCCTTTTTTCCTTTCTCTTCTATTTCTAGGGATACATATTTGTTCAGCAGTATTGGCCTGTATTTCTCCAAAACACCCAAGGACTATCAGCTCAGGGCTCACATCTGATCGCCCAACCTTAGAGGTCAGAAGAAATTATGTTTTGAGTGTTCTTACTATAAACTCAGAACAGGAAAATACATTGTTCACACTTTTGATACACTGAGCAACCTCTACCTCATGGCTTCTAAAATGTCAAATCATGTATCTTAGATATAGACCCTCAAGATTGGATTACATCAAGACCACCAACTCACTCTGAGGAAGTGACAACTGAGCTGATTCTTAAAAGGTGAGAATGATTCAGCCATGAGGAACAAGGAAGATGTTTCAGGAAAATGAAGTTCAAAGAGTTGAATGGCAGTAAAGTGTGTGTGTGTGTGTGTGTGTTTGGCAGGGTGTGGATTTAGGAGATAAAAGAGGTCTTTGTGGCTAGAGTTTAAGTAGTGGTGAAAACGGAATGAGATTGTAAAGGTAAGGAGTCATATTAAAGGGAAGCCATTGGAAACTTGAAGCTGGGCAGGAGGGGTGGAGGAGGAAGTATCAGATTGGCTAAGGGTAACTGTCATGATTTCAAGTATCTGGTGCATGTATAGTCCACTTTCTACCACAAACTAAAGTGCATATACTCCATATTTATTTTTACCTTCCCTGGAACATTTATGCTTGACCTCGCACATTCTCTCTATCTTAAATTTTTGCTGCCACCTGTGACATAAATTCTACCATCTGTTCAAAACCAAACACAAATGCCACCTACTCCCAAAACCTGTCTTCATTGGGTGTCTGGTATCAACATAACGAAAAAAAATGCAGAAATATTCATATATATATATATATGTATGTATGATATATATATATACATATATCATAGAAATACTGGAATCCCAATTTTTTGAATGCAGGAAATGTTGCACAATAGAATTAGAAACGTGATCTGTCCATGTAACCCAGTGTTCTGTGCAGTTCAGTCTTGTCTTTTTGCTTTTTTTCAGATAATCCTTCAGTGGGGCTGATTTCACTTCCTAAAGCAGGTGGTAAGAGCCAACTTGAAAAATTGTGTTCAGATAAGGAAGCTAACAAAGGCCAACTTCTCCTGCAGGGATGGGGAAAACATATAGATTCAAAAGGAAGATTGTCCATCCCTTCCAATTTAATCAGGGCAATTTGCTCCTTTTTGAATTTTGTAATTGAAGTTTCCTTTCCAAATACAATAGCAATGCCAGTTTCTTGCAATAAGCCAAACCTCAGAGGGATTCAAATAACCCTTTCTCCCCCCATCAACTTCTATATTTATTCCTCCTGTCCAGACAACCAATATAAACTACATTCTTCATTTTCTTCCACACATTATCCATGATCATACATTCATGCGAAAATACTTCATTTCTTCTTTTTTATAAAAGTTGATTATTTTATTCACATTATCAAAACATATGTTGGGGAGCTTGTTTTAATCACATAAGTATATGAAATAAAAATCCTTCCAGATTGAAATATATATGAATACAACTTATTGTTTAATTATTTTACTTATAGTGTTCATAATAGTATATAGTATGATATAACATAAATAATTATCCTTTTAATCAACATTCAGATTGTTCCAAAAGTGTACTTCTTTGGTCAAAGGATATTCATACATTAAATTTTAATAAATGCTGCCATATTAGATGCTAACAATTTATACTTTCAAGAGAAACATACAAGAGTACATATATCTTTGTAACCCAATGCTATATATTATTATTCTTTTCAATTTTAGTTAATCTGGTGGCATCTTACTGCATTTCTTCCTATTGAAGCAGCTTTTCCTGTCTTTATTGTATATTTGTCTCCTCTTCTGTGAATTGCTTCATTATATACGTTGCACTTTTGGGGGACTGCTGTCATTTTCCTATCAAATAATTAAATTTTGTCATAATTATTTGCAAATGTATTCTCCAATTATATTATTTGTCTTCTAACTTCAATTAGAAAATCAATATTTTTCCCTTTCTACATGGTCTGATTTGTTCATTTTTTCTTTCATATTCTGAGTAAGAAAATCTCTAATTAATTTTTTAATTCTCTTATAGTATCTCATGATTTTATTTTCAGGTCTATATTTTAATCTGTCTAGATTTATTTTAATATAATACTTATATATCCATCTTCCAGAAGCCAGGATTATTTGTTAAATAATATATTCTTTTCTGTTGACTTGAACAGTTGGCAATATCATATAATATGTTTCAATACATACTTGAATGCATTTCTGGTCTCTCGTTTCTGTTCCACTATCTTAGAATGTATCAAACCATAACGTTTGACAACAATAGCTTTTTAAAATATGCAGTTAGGTAATTCGCCCTTCATTGAATCCTATTTTCTAAATACACGAGGCCCCAGTGCACATACCTGCCCCACACCCCCACCCCAAGTAGAGCCCAACCCACCTCTTTTGCACCCCTCCTGAGCACTACTTCCCCTCCATGTTTACTGCAGGCACTAACCTCCATACCCAGGCTACCCCTGCACCCTTGCCCATACTGTTACACAGCCTCACCCTGTCCCCCCTGAGCTCTGCACATCAGTTAATGGCACTCCTAGACCCATGCATGCACAAGGGCCCCCAATTACATCATTCAGTTCTGGGAACCTCAGTTTACAGCAGTCCTAGAACCTCGCATGTGCACGGCCCTCAGCCACACTTCCCACCTCTGAGAAAGTACTGACCTGCAGAGCCAGGTCACATCAGCCTGCAATCCATAAAGGCATAAGGTTGACTTGCTGCCACAGCTCTATGCATGTGCACAAAGGGCCCCACTCTCTAGACCAGCGCACACTAGAGTTATGCATCCCAGACCGGTGCACGTACACAACTACATCCTCCTTGGCTGCTGAGACACCCATGTTCACAAGCATCAGTGTAATATCCCCCACCTGTGCCTAAACCTGCCCGGAAACAAATCACTGCAGAGTGCCCTACCCTGTACCCTGCTCCGTGCTGTACAACCGTCCCACAACACAAGGCCTTAGACTACGGAAAGAAATCAACTCCCAAAGTAAATCAGACAAGATATTTACATGCCACAAAGACAGAGGAGATAACTAAGCATATCACAATACAGACAGATATAGCCCTGCCTAAAGATGAAATTAAAACACCAGAGGAAACACAGACATCGGAACAACTAATCAAAGATGTTCATACAACTCTATTAAATAAAATAAATGGGACAGCAAATGACATAAAGGAGATCAAGAAGACCAGAGAAGAGCATAAAGAGGAATCTGAAAGAATACATAGAAAAATAGCAGACATTACAGAGATTAAAGACTCTGTTGACCAAATAAAAAACATACTAGAGACACACAACACCAGATTTGAAGAGACAGAAGAAAGAATATGTGATATAGAGGACAGGATAACTGACTTTGAAGACTCAAAAAAGCAAATGGCAAAAAAGATGAAAAAATTTGAATTGGACCTCAGGGAAAATGATAGACAAAACAAAGCACAGAAATATAAGAATCATTGGTGTTTCAAAAGGAGAAGAGAGGAGGAAAGGGCTAGGAAGAGTAGATGAGGATATAATGGGGGAAAACTTCCCAACCCTCACAAAGAATATACATATACAAGTCAAACAAGCCGAATGAACTCCAAACAGAATAAATCCAGGCAGGCCTTCCCCAAGACACATACTAATCAGTCTGTCAGATGTTGAAGACAAGCAGAAAATTCTGAAAGCGGCAAGAGATAAACAATCTAGTACATACAAGGGAAATCAAATAAGACTGAGTTCAGACTACTCAACCTGCTCCCTGGAGGCGAGAAGGCAGTGGTGTGATATATTCAAAATCCTGAACGAGAAAGACTTCCAGCTAAGAATTCTGTACTGAGCCAAATTGTCCTTCAAAATTGAGGGAGAGATGAAAGTGTTCACAGGCAAAGAAGCCCTGAAAGAATTTGTCAACATGAGACCAACCCTATAAGAAATACTAAAAGGGGGGCGGGCCGCGGTGGCTCAGCGGGCAAGAGTGCTTGCCTGCCATGCCGGAGGACCCCGGTTCGATTCCCGGCCCCAGCCCATGTAAAAAAAAAAAAAACAAAACAAAACAAAACAAAATATAATAAAATAAGAAAATGTTAGAAATACTAAAAGGAGTTCTACCAGTTAGAAAAAAAAGACAGAAGAATTATCATTTTATTTCTTTTTGTTGTCTTTTTATTTCTTTTTTTAAATCAATGCAAATGTACTAACAAGTGATGAATATGTAACTATGTGATGATATTAAGAATTACTGATTGCATATGTAGAATGGAATGATATCTTAATGTTTTGTTTGTTAATCTTTTTTAATTAGTTAAAAAAAAGTTTAAAAAAAGACAGAAGAGGGAGGTCTGGAGGCAGGCACAGAATTGAAGAGTACCACTAACGGTAATTTAAAGAATACAAAGAGAAAGAGGGAAAAGAATATATAGATCTCACAAATAAAATAAAAAAGATAAGATGGTGGAATCAAGAAACACTTTTTCAGTAATAACTTTGAATGTTAACAGACTAAAATTAATTGGTCTTTTACCAGTTAAAAGACACAGATAGGCAGAATGGATTAAGAAATAAAATCCGGTTATATGCTGCTTACAAGAGATGCATCCTAGACACAAAGATATAAATAGTCTGAAAGTGAAGGAATGGAAAAAGATTTCCCATGCAAGTTTTAACCAAAAGAAAGCAGGAGTAGCTATACTAATATCGGACAAAATAAACTTTAAATGTAAAGACATCATAAGAGACAAAGAAAACTATATATTAATTAAAGGGTCAATTCACCAAGAAGATACAACAATCATAAATATTTATGCTCCCAATCAAGGAGTTCCGAAGTACAGGAGACAGACACCGACAAAACTGAAGGGAGCAATAAATCTTTCAACAATAATAGTAGGAGGCTTCAATACACCACTCTCCTCTATAGATAGAACAACCAGACAGAAGATTAACAAGGAAATAGAGAAGTTAAATAACTTGATAAATGAGTTAGACCTAACAGACATATACAGCTCATTGCACCCCAAAGCGCAAGGTTTGAAAGCATTCTTCTCTACTGCTAATGGAACATTCTCCAGGATAGATCATATGTTGGGGCACCAAACAGGTCTTTATAATTTTAAAAACACTGAAATTGTTCAAAGCACTTTCTCTGGTCACAATGGGCTGAAGCTGGATCTCAATAACTACCAAAGAATGAGAACATTCACAGTTTATAGAGATTAAATAACATACTCTTAAACAACCCGTGGGTCAAAGAAGAAATTGCTAGAGAAATCAGTAGCTATCTGGAGATGAATGAAAATGAGAATACAACTTACCAGAACTTATGGGATAAGGCAAAGCCTGTGCTGAGAAGGCAATTTATTGCCCTAAATGCCTATATTAAAAAACAAGAAAGACCAAAAATCAAGGATTTAACAGCAAACCTGGAGGAACTTGAGAAAGAATAGCAAACTAACCCCAAAGCTAATAAGAGAAGAGAAATAACAAAGAATAAAGCAAAGATAAACAAATGGGAGAACAAAAGAACAATAGAAAGAATTAATAAAAGCAAAAATTGGTTCTTTGAGAAAAATCAATAAAATTTATGGACACTAGCAAGACTGACAAAAAAAAAGAGAGAGAGGATGCAAATACACAAAATCAGAAATGAGAAGGGGTGCGTTACCACAGACCCTGAAGAAATAAAAGAAATCATAAGAGGATACTATAAACAACTATATGCCAACAAACTAGACAATTTAGATGAAATGGACAAATTCCTGGAGACACACAAGCAAGCTACACTGACTCAGGAAGAAATACAAGGTCTGAACAAACCAATCACAAGCAAAGAGATTCAATCAGTAATTAAAATCTTCCTACAAAGAAAAGCACAGGGCCAGATGGCTTCAGGGGGGAATTTTATCAAACATTCCAGAAAGAACTAACACCAATCCTGCTCAAACTTTTCCAAAAAATTGAGGAAAAAGGAATTCTACTTAACTCATTTTATTAAGCTACTATCATTTTAATACCAAACTGGGTAAAGATGCTATAAGAAAGGAAAACTACAGGACAATCTCCCTAATGAACATAGATGCAAACATTCTCAACAAAACATTAGCAAACCGAATCCAACAGCACATTAAAAGAATTATACACCATGACCAAGTGGGGTTTATACCAGAAATGCAAGGATGGTTCAACACAAGAACATCAATTAATGTAATACACCACATTAACAAATCAAAAGGGAAAACTCACATCATCATCTTGATTGATGCTGAGAAAGCATTTGAAAAAATTCAGCATCCTTATCTGATAAAAACACTCCAAAAGAATGGAATCAAAGGTCACTTCCTCAATATGATAAAGGGAATATATGAAAAACCAATAGCTAGCATCTGACTCAGTGGAGAGAGAGTGAAAGCTTTGCCCCTAGATCAGGAACAAGACAAGGATGCCCACTGTCACCACTATTATTCAACATTATGCTAGAAGTTCTAGTTACAGTAATCAGGCAGAACAAAGAAATAAAAGGTAGCCAAATTATAAAGGAAGAAGTAAAACTCTCATTATTTGAGGATGATATGATACTACACTTGGAAGATCCTAAGAAATCTGCAGCAAAATTATTTGAGCTAATAAACAAATTCAGCAAGGTGGTGGGATATAAAATTAATGTACAAAAATTAGTAACATTTCTATATAAAAGCAATGACCTAGCTGAGGAGTCAGTTAAGGAAAAAATTCCACTAAAATAGCAATAAAAAATAGCAACTAAAAGAATCAAGTATTTATGAATGAACTTTACTAGGATTGTAAAGGATTTGAACACAGAAAACTACATAACATTAGTAAAAGAAATCAAAGGAGCTTGAAATAGGTGGAAAGATATTTCCTGCTCATGGATAGGAAGGGTAAATATAGTTAAAATATCAACTCTCCCCAAATTGACCTACAGAGTCAACACAGTACCAATCAAAATTCCAACAACCTGCTTTGAAGATTTGGAAAAGCTAATTACCAAATTCATCTGGAAGGGAAAGAGACCCTGAATAGCTAAAAGCATCCTAAAAAAAGAAGAATGAAGTGGGAGGATTAACACTCCCTGACTTTAATACCTATTATAGAGAGAGTGCCCAGATGGCGGCTTAGCAAGGTGTGGGATTTAGTTCATCCTCCAGAGCAGCTACTAAATAGCCAGGAACAGTACAGAACAACTGCTGGGGTCACATCAGTGACCAGACACACAGTGTACACCAGTCTGGACCAGCTGGACGGGCTGTGAGCCCACCCAGAACAGTGAGTACCCCAAGCCATGGTGGCTGGTGCCCCTCCCCCACAGGCTGCTTCCCAGAAAGGAAAGGAAAGGGACTTTACTAGCAGCAGAGGCTGTGAGTGCAACTAAGCTCCAACTGTGAAATTAATTCACAAATTCTGACTACTAAAAATAGGCCCCCAGCTCAGCTGAACCTCGAGTCAAAGCAGAGGTTGCTGAATTTTGCCCCGGCACTGAGAGGGCAGGGCTGACAGAAAAAGAAAAAAGGAAAAAAAAAGAAATGAAGGGTTCTTTTTATCAGAAAGGGTCTGGACCCTGAAGGAAAGGAGGGAGCACATAGGATGTGAAGGTATACAAAGCAACCTACCAACTTAAGGTCATGATTGGCAAACCCGAGGAATGGGGGTCCTGCTCTAAGAAGGATTTTTGACTTTCTTTTTTGTGGCTGTGTTTCTACAGCTTGACTGCTCTTTGGATACAGCTGCAAGGCTTCTCAGGCTCGAACTGCCCCAGTAATAGGCAGAAACAAGCTTGTTTGAGACCTTGTCTGGAGACTGTGCCTTCCCCAGGAGAGGGATGTGGCCCAGCTCAGGTGGTTTCCCTCCCTCAAGGAATGCAGATCCCAGGGTTTGAAAATTGAAGCAAGTAGAAAGCCAGCCTACAACATCTGTCTCCACCATGCCCCCAGCAGGGAGAGTCTGCTGAGGTTAAAGGTACCACATCACCTTATGCTGGTGGGACATGCAAGCAGAAAAGTGGCACACACTGGGCAGGATAGGAAAAACACAGAGTCCAAAGTCTTCGCAGGAAAGTCCCTCAACCTCCTGGGTTTCATCCTCAGGAAAAACTGATGCACATGACTCTTTCCTCCTGACAGGAAGCCAGTTTGGTCTGAGAAAATGTGGCTGGGGTCTATGACCTAAGTAGACCCTCCTACTTAGGTAGGAAAACTGAAGATATGGCCCAGACAAAGGAACAATCCAACAATTCAAATGAGATACAGGAGTTGAAACAATTATTTCAGAATGTTCAAACAGACATAGAAAACCTCATCAAAATCAAATCAATGAATTGAGGGAGGATATAAAAAAGGCAAGGAATGAACAAAAAGAAGAAATCGAAAGTTTGAAGAAAACAAACTACAGAACTTATGGGAATGAAAGGCACAGTAGAAGAGATGAGAAAAAAAACAATGGAAACCTACAATGTCAGATTTCAAGAGGCAGAAGACAGGATTAGTGAACTGGAGGATGGAACATCTTAAATCTGACAAGCAAAAGAAAATATTGGGAAAATATGAGCAGGGACTCAGGGAATTGAATGACAACATGAAGCGCATGAATATATGTGGCTGTGGGTGTCCCAAAAGGAGAAGAGAAGGGAAAAGGAGGCGAAAAACTAATGGAGGAAATTATCGCTGAAAATTTCCCAACTCTTATGAAAGACTTAAAATTACAGATCCAAGAAGTACAGTGTACCCAAACAGAATAGATCCAAATAGATGTACTCCAAGACACTTACTAATCAGAGTGTCAGAGGGCAAAGAGAAAGAGAGAATCTTGAAAGCAGCCAGAGAAAAGCCATCCATCACATACAAGGGAAGCCCAATAAGACTATGCATAGATTTCTCAGCAGAAACTATGGAAGCAAGAAGAAAGACAGCGGGATGATATATTTAAATTACTAAAGGAGACAAACTGCCAACCAAGAATTCTATATCCAGCACAACTGTCCTTCAAAAATAAGGGAGAAATTAAAACATTTTCAGACAAAAAATCACTGAGAAAATTTGTGACCAAGAGACCAGCTCTGCAAGAAATACTAAAGGAAGCACTAGAGGCAGATACAAAAAAAAAAAAAAAAAAAAAAGGAGAGACAGGTATGGAGAAAAATGTAGAAATGAAGACTACCAGTAAAGGTAAAAAGAAGAAAAATTAGATATGACATATAAAATCCAAAAAGGCAAAATGGTAGAAGAAAGTACTACCCATTCAGTAATAACACTAAATGTTAATGGATTGAACTCCCCAATCAAAAAACATAGACTTGCAGAATGGATTGAAAAACAGGACCCATCTATATGCTGTCTACAGGAAACACATCTTTTCCCAACCTTTCACTTTCAACCTATGTTTATCCTTGGGTCTAAGATATTTCATGCAAATAACAATCAGAAAAGAGCAGGAGTAGCTATTCTAATATCCAACAAATTAGACTTCAAATGTAAAACAGTTAAAAGAGACAAAGAAGGGCACGATGTATTAATAAAAGGAACAGTTCAACAATAAGGCATAAAAATCATAAATATTTATGCACCAAGCCAGAATGCTCCAAAATACATGAGGCAAACACTGAAAAGAGAAATAGACACATCTACCATAATAGCTGGAGATTTCAATTCCCCACTCTCATCAATGGACAGAACATCTAGACAGAGGATCAATAAAGAAACAGAGAAGTTGAATAATACAATGAAAGAGCTAGACTTAACAGACATTTATAGAACATTACACCCCACAACAGCAGAATACACCTTTTTCTCAAATGCTCATGGATCATTCTCAAGGATAGACCATATGCTGGGTCAGATAGCAAGTCTCAATAAATTTAAAAAGACTGAAATCATACAAAACACTTTCTCAAAAACAAATGAAGTTGGAAATCAATAATAGGCAGAGTGTCAGAAAATTCACAAATATGTGGAGGCTCAGCAACACACTCTTAAACAACCAGTGGGTCAAGGAAGAAATTAGAAGAGAAATCAGTAAATACCTCAAGGCAAATGAAAATGAAAACACAACATACCAAAACTTATGGGATGCAGCAAAGGCAGTGCTAAGAGGGAAATTTACTGCCCTAAATGCCTATATCAAAGAAGAAGAAAGGGCAAAAATCTAGGAATTAACTGTCCACTTGGAAGAACTAAAGAAAGAACAGCAAACTAATCCCAAAGCAAGCAAAAGGAAAGAAATAATGAAGATTGGAGCAGAAAAAAAATGAAATTAAGAACATGAAAACAATTGAGAAAATCAACAAAACCAGAAGTCGGTTCTATGAGAAAATCAATAAGATTTATGGACCCTTAGCAAGGTTGACAAAAAGAAGAAGAGAGAGGATGCAAATAAATAAAATCAGAAATGGAAGAGGAGACATAACCACTGACCCCAAAGAAATAAAGGAAGTCATGACAGGATACTATGAACAACTTCATGCTAATAAACACGATAATGTAGGTGAAGTGGACAACTTTCTAGAAAGGCATGAACAACCAACTCTGACTTGAGAAGAAATAGACAACCTCAACAAAACAATCACAAGTAAAGAAATTAAATCAGTCATTAAGAAGCTCCCCAAAAAGAAAAGTCCAGGCACAGATGGCTTCACAGGTGAATTCTACCAAACACTCCAGAAAGAATTAGTACCAATTCTGCTCAAACTCTTCAAAAAAATTGAAGAGGAGGGAAAGCTACCTAACACATTCTACGAAGCCAACATCACCCTCATACCAAAGCCAGACCAAGATATTACAAAAAACGAAAACTACAGACCAATCTCTGTAATGAATATGCATGCAAAAATCCTCAACAAAATTCTAGCAAATCAAATCCAGCACGTTAAAAGAATTATACACCATGACCAGGTAGGATTCATCCCAGGTATGTAAGGATGGTTCAACATAAGAACAGGTAGGATTCATCCCAGGTATGCAAGGATGGTTCAACATAAGAAAAAATATTAATGCAATACACCATATCAACAAATCAATGCAGAATAACCACATGATCATCTCAATGATGATGCAGAAAAAGCATCTGACAAAATTCAACACCTGTTCCTGTTGAAAACACTTCAAAGGATAGGAATAGAAGGGAACTTCCTCAGCATGATAAAGGGAATATATGAAAAACCCACAGCTAACATCATCCTCAATGGGGAAAAACTGAAAACTTTCCCCCTAAAATCAGGAACAAGACAAGCATGTCCACTATCACTACTGCTATTCATCTTTATGTTGGAAGCTCTAGCTGGAGCAATTAGACAAGAAAAAGAAATACAAGGCATCAAAATAGGAAAGGAAGAAGTAAAACTGTCACTGTTTGCAGATGATATGATACCATATGTCAAAAATCCACAGCAAAACTACTAGAGCTAATAAATGAGTACAGCAAAGTGGCAGGTTACAATAGCAACACCCAAAAGTCTGTAGTGTTTCTATGCACTAGTAATGAACAATCTGAGGGGGAAATGAAGAAAAAAATTCCATTTACAATTGCAACCATAAGAATAAAATATTTAGGAATAAACTTATCTACAGAGACAAAAGACCTATACAAAGAAAAGTACAAGAAATTGTTAAAAGAAATCGCAGAACACCTAAATAAATGGAAGGGCATACCATGTTCATGGATTGGAAGACTAAATATAGTTAAGATGTCAATTCTACCTAAATTGATCTACAGATTCAATACAATACCAATTAAAATCCCCCAAACTTACTTTTCAGAAATAGAAAAACCAATAACCAAATTTATCTGGAAGGGCAGGGTGCCCCGAATAGCTAAAAGTATTCTCAGAAAGAAAAATAAAGTCAGAGATCTCATGCTTCCTGACTTTAAGGCATATTATGAAGCTACAGTGGTCAAAACAGCATGGTACTGGCATAAAGATAGATATACTGACCAATGGAATTGAATAGAGTGTTCAGTAATAGACCATCTCATCTATGGACAATTGATCTTTGATAAGGCAGTCAAACCAACTCAATTGGGACAGAACAGTCTCTTCAATAAATGGTGCCTAGAGAACTGGATATCCATATGCAAAATAATGAAAGAGGATCCACATCTCACACCTTATACAAAAATTAACTCAAAATGGATCAAAGACATTAAATCTAAGACAATAAAGCTGTTAGAAGAAAATGTAGGGAAATACCTTACCAATCTTATAATAGGAGGTGGTTTCCTAGACCTTAGGAGGCAGTTTCCTAGACCTTACACCCAAAGCACAGGCATGGAAGAAATAAATAAATAAATAAATAAATGGGAACTCCTCAAAATTAAATTCTGCGCATCAAAGAACTTTGTCAAGAAAGTAAAAAGACAGCCTACACAATGGGAGACAATATTTGGAAATGATATACCAGATAAAGGTCTAGTATCCAGAATATATAACAAGATTGTTCAACTTAACAACAAAAAAGACAAAGAACCCAATTACAAAATGGGCAAAAGACTTGAACAGACACTTCTCAGAAGAGGAAAAACAAATGGCCAAAAGGCACATGAAAATATGTTCACCTTCCCTGGCTATAAGGGAAATGCAAATCAAAACCACAATGACATATCATCTCACCCCCCCACCAGAATGGCCCTTATCAATAAAACAGAAAATGACAATGCATGAGATGTGGAGAAAGAAGCACACTTAGCAACTGTTGGTGGGAATGTCAAATGGTACAACCACTGTGGAAGGTAGTTTGGAGAGTTCTCAGGAAGCTAAGTATAGAATTGCCATATGACCCAGCAGTACCATTGCTAGGTATTCAGAGGACATGAGGGCAAGGATACAAACGGACACTTGTACACCAATGTTTATAGCAGCATTATTTACAATTGCAAAGAGATGGAAACAGCCAAAATGTCCATCAACAGATGAGTGGCTAAACAAGCTGTGGTATATACATACGATAGAATATTATGCAGCTGTAAGACAGAATAAAATTATGAAGTATGTAACAACATGGATGGACCTTAAGGACATTGTGCTGAGTGAGATTAGCCAGAAACAAAAGGACAAATACTGTATGGTCCCACTGATATGAACTGACATTAGTGAAAAAACTTGGAGAATTTCAGTTGTTAACAGAAACCATCAGGAGATAGAAATACGGTAAGATATTGGGTAATTGAAGCTGAAGAGATGCAGTTGGTGCAACAGGACTGATTGTAAAAATTCCGAAATGGATAGCACAATACTACATAACCGTAATACAATTATGTTAGAACACTGAATGAAGCTGAATGTGAGAATGATAGAGGGAGGAGGGCTGGGGGCACAAAAGAAACCAGAAAGAAAGATAGACGATAAAGACTGACATGGTATAATCTAGGAATGACAAGAGTGTATAATAATAGTGACTAAATATACAAATTTAAAAATGTTTTTGCATGAGGAAGAAGAAAGAAATGTCAATACTGCAGGGTACTGAAAATAGATGGTAATTAATATTTTAAAATTTTAACCTACGTGTGAAAAAAAAGCAAAAAATGTTTATTTGGTACAAAATTTTTAAAAAATCAAGGGACAGGCCCATTTTCCTGGGAGTCCCCAGTGGTTGAGAGGGTACCCAGGACTTCCCAGATGGGAAAGTTCAATAGTTTCACATATTTTTTTCCTTCCCTGCCAGCGTGAAAGTATTATGTACCCCAGAAGTGACATATTTTAATCCTGATCCAATCTTGTGGGAGCAGATGTCACTGTTAATCCTGATTCAATACTGTACCTTGGAAACTTTGATTAGATTATCTCCACAGAGATGGGTCACGCCTATTGTAAACATTTGATTAGTTGGAGATATGACTTTGCCCAATCTAGGTGGGTTTTGATTAGATTATTAGAGTCTATTAAGGGGGAAACATTTTGGAGAAAACTCAGAGCCAACAGAGAGAGAGACCCAAAAAAACTTAGGCATAGAGCTGACACAGATGCCGATGTTTGGAGATGCTTGGAGCAAGAAGATGTCACCATGAGATGTTAAGCAAGCCAGAACCTGGAGAGAGCCAAGGGAAGCCAAGAGATGAAAACCAACCCTGGAGAAGCAAAATGAGGATTCCCCACAGAAACAGAGAATACAACAGAGCCTAGGAGCAAGGGACCAGCATGCCTTCCCAGTAACAGAGTTGTTCCAGATGCATTGACCTTTCTTGAATTAAGGTATCTTTCTCTGGATGCCACAGTTTAGATATTTCCATAGGTTTAGAACTGTAAACTTGCAACTTATTAAATTTCCTTTTTTAAAAAAAAAAAAAATCTTTTATAAAGCCACAGTGGTCAAAACAGCATGGTACTGGCACAAAGATAGAAACATTGACCAATGGAATCGAATTGACAGTGCAGAAACAGACAACCAAATCTGTGGTCAACTGATTTTTTACAAGGCCCCAAATCCTCTGAACTGGGACAAAATAGTCTTTTCAATAATTGGGAATGGAAGAACTGGAAATCAATAGACAAAGAGAATGCAAGAGGACCCCTATATTGGGATTACCCAATATCTTACCATATTTCTATCTCCTGATGGTTTCTGTAAGATAGGGGCCTATATTGCAAGTTAAAGTACACTTGCATTTGAGTGTACTTTAACTCAAAGTGGATCAAACACCTAAATATAAGAACTAGCACCATAAAGCTTCTAGAAGAAAATATGGGGAAACATCTTCAAGACCTAGTAATAGGATACCTTCTAAACTTCCTAAACTTAACACC
Organism: Tamandua tetradactyla; assembly: GCF_023851605.1. Taxonomy (NCBI): domain Eukaryota; kingdom Metazoa; phylum Chordata; class Mammalia; order Pilosa; family Myrmecophagidae; genus Tamandua; species Tamandua tetradactyla. The sequence continues at coordinate 44,230,734 of NC_135328.1, forward strand.
CAAAGTACAAGCAACAAAAGAAAAAATAGATAAATGGGAACTCCTCAAAATCAAATGCTTCTGCACCTCAAAAGACTTTCTCAAAAAGGTGAAGAGGCAGCCAACTCAATGGGAGAAAATATTTGGAAATCACATATCGGACAAAGGTTTGATTTCCTGTATATACAAAGAAATCATACAATTCAACAACAAAAGAACAAACAACCCAATTATAAAATGGGCTAAAATTTTGAATAGGCATTTTTCTGAAGAGCAAATACAGATGGCTCAAAAGCACATGAAGAGATGCTCATTTTCACTGGCTATAATGGAAATGCAGATCAAGACTACAATGAGATACCACCTCACACCTATAAGAATGGCTGCTGTTAAACAAACAGGAAACTATAAATATTGGAGAGGATGTGGAGAAACTGGGACATTTATGTACCACTGGTGGGAATGTATAACGGTGCAGCCACTATGGAAGACTGTTTGGCGGTTCCTTAGGAAACTAAGTATTGAGTTTTCCTATGACCCAGCAATAGCACTACTTGGTATTTACCCAGAAGAGCTTAAAGCAATGACACAAACATACATTTGCACACAGAAGTTCATAGCATTATTCACAATCACCAAAAGATGGAAACAAACCAAATGTCCATCAACAGATGAGTGGATCAACAAAATGTGATATATACACATGATGGAATACTATGCATCAGTAAGACAAAATGATGTCCTAAAGCACATGACAAAATGGATGAGCCTTGAGGACATAATGCTGAGTGAAATTAGCCAGACACAAAAGGATAGATATTATATGATTCCATATATGACCATATGACCAACATAAAGGTATAATCAGAGGCTTACATTACAGAATATAGGGGACTTAGAGAGACATAGAAGCTAGAGATGGGTGAATTATTAGCTAATGAGGTTGAACTCCAATGTAAGGGAGTAGATAGGAGTGAAGGTGGTTCTCTAGTGTGTCTATAAGTAATATTACCATATTGAAAATGAACAAGATTGAAAGGGGTTGTATAGACCTACATGTCCCAATGATTAACACTAGAAATATGAATTAGTTCTCACTTCAAAGATATGATTCTTATATAAAGAGTGTTTAAGTCCAGGGTAAGGGGGAAAACTGCTATTGCATGCTATGAGCCATGTCAAAAGTAAACCATCAGCCCTACTACAGCAACAGCAAAGGCAAATAATGGAGGGAGGGACAAGAGTTAAGAGAAGGTTTAGACTTCCTATTTGGCAAGGGTGTGTTTATCGGTTTTCTCTCTCTTGGGAACAATGAAATTGTCTAAAATTGAGAATGTTAATGGATATTAGATTTTGGGCCCTATACATCATGCCCAATGAATGCAGGTGGCTGAAGGATGCACTGACTGAGAAGTAGGCTGGTGAATGATGGTGTATAGTTATGAACGAAGGTTGTGACGCTACAAAAAGGAACAAAGTCATGAGGCATGCAACAATGTGAATGAACATGTGGGACATTCAGTGACACAAAATGAACCAGAAACAAAAGAACAAGAATGGTATGGTCACCTTTAGAAAATCCTTATAAGAAAACAGGGGCCTATATTGTAAGCTTTTAGAACAGATACATTAAGTCCGGAGTGGTGATTATTAATTCTGGATTTTGAGAGGGTGTTATATATATATTACTTGATAATGTAGAGATAAGAATGAAGCCGAACAGGCTGGGGTTAAAGTAATTCAGAACATAGGAGTAAGGAAGACAGTGTTTATATTTTAGAATCACACATACTCTTTGAGACCAATGGAAGAAAGGTTTATTTGGTCTGGAACTGAAATTTTCTATAGTGCATAATCTAATTCAACCTATCTGTACAGCTCATTTGAACAACTGAAACACAGGGAGCCCCAAATAAGAATGAGGTCCTTTAATCCTGTATAGATTATTGTAATGTCTGGATACATCCTAGAATATAGTAAGCAGATAATCGAAAAATATTGCAAAGTCCTCTGAGGGATGGGAGAAAGACTATGGAACTATTAAACCTTACCATTAGGGAATCCCTTGACACTGTGTCAAACTTTAGGGACACCCAAATCAGTAGGCCATGCCCTCAATCCTGAGGCTTTCTCTTTTGACGCTTATGTTGGTACCGGAGAAGATTAGACTACCTATAGGCATGCCTACAAGCTACTTCTGGAGGACCTCTTTTGTTGCTCAGATGTGGCCTCACTCTCTCTATCCCCAACTCTGCAAGTGAAATCATTGCCCTCCTCCCCATGTGCGACATGACATCCAGGGGTGAAAGTCTCCCTGGCGACATGGGAGATGACTCCAGGGATGAATCCAGACCTGGCACTGTGGGATCAACAATTCCATCTGCACCAAAAGGGGAAAAAGAAGTGTAACTAATAAAATATCAGTGGCAGAGAGAGTTCAAATAGAGTCGAGAGGCTACCCTGGAGGTTGCTCTTATGCAAGCTTCAGTTAGACCTTGCTACCTATCATAACCTGCCAACCACGAATAAGGACCATTCTAACCAATCCTAAACAGCACCTAGGGCAATATATCAGATTCCACAAAGGTTCCATGCACTAGAGTAACTTTCCAGAAACATATAACCACCAGATGGGCCCCTGGAGAGGCTGAGCTAGGTCCTGAAACCTAGCCCAGCCTCTCCAGAACATCAGATAGTTCCATCTCCCTACTGCATATTAGTGACAGACCCTTCCAATATGAAAAATTTAGAATCACCATAGCCCAAACACCCCTAAGAGGGATGGAAAGATAAAAGGTGATGGTGGTGTTAAATAGAAAAGATAGGATTTAACAAAGAACATGAATGCTGAATCATTAAACTGATATCTCTTTTAGTCTCCAGTATTTTAGAACAGCTAGAAGTAGAAACCTAAAATTGTGGAATTGTAACCAATGTTCTACAACTAATTGTGGTGCAGTGCCTTGAAATTTATAGCTTTTTTGTATATATGTTATTTTTCACAAAAAAAAAAGTTGGGAAAAAAGTCGATTGTGGTGATAAAAAAATATTCAAACCCTCTAGACGCCTATATTATGGAGCAGCTAGAAGTAAAAATCTGAGAGGATTGTAAGGTAGCCCATGACAAACTCTGGGGTCTGTCCTGTAACTGCTTGTTGAAGAGTGCTTCAAAAACCATTGCTTTCTTATTTCTTTGCTCTGTATACATGTTATACTATACAATAAAAAAACTTAAAAATTAAAAAAGTGATAAACTTATTTTTCTACTGTTACCAGTTATTCTTATGTATGGGATCACACACAAATCAGAGGACTAAAATTTGACAGCTTCCTCGGCTGTAGGGTAAACCAATTACTATATATGAATTCCACTTAGGAATTTTTAAATCACAAAAGTGTTTCCAAAAACACACACTGGGGTTTGAATGAAAATAATTCTGTATATTGATTTGTTTAGGAATCAAGTTTTTATGATGATAGAGGTTCCCATCAAAGAAATTTATATCTCTCCATTTATACAGATCCAGATTTAAGGATTGATCATTCTTGCTTTTCAGATTGGAAGTACTCACTGTAAAGATTTAATCAGAAGATGACTTCTCCCAGTATCAAGTTTCTAGGGTAAAATTTCTGTTTTCATACAGTCCTAAGTTCAAGGAACCCCAAACTCTCATCTTAAAACTAAACAGTCAGTACCCTATGAAAGTTATTTCCATTCATTTTGCCCACACCCATTCACTGATCCATCCTGCAAACTGAGCCACCCTTGTCATCACCTAACATCTGTTTCATTGCCTCAAATGACAGAAAACTCGCAACAGGATGAGTAAGCTACCAATACTTGAATAGTTCCTATGCTGGTTGCTAATAGGTTTGGTAACTATTGGTGTAGAGAAGCTGTTCTTTTCCTGCTGTCAAATCTACTGATCTTTTCCGTTTGGTATTTTATGTTTTCTGTATCATTTAGAAGGCCCTTGCCTCAAAAAGTATAAAAAATATCCCCCTATACTGTATTCACTTCTGTGTTTAGGTTTGATATATTTTGTAGCTGGTTAAATATAATAACTTTATTTTACCCAGATATATCCAATTACTCTGATAGCATATTGTGACTGATTTGAAATGTTATTATTACAATATTCTAAATCCCCATTTGTTTCTTTCTGTTTATCTATGCCTACACTAACAATACATACATTTAATTGCGTATCACAAGAATGTATTTTTACATCTTATAGGACAAGTCTTGCCTCATAATTATCTTTTTTAATTTCTTGGTCATTATTAAACAAGATCTTATCAAGAGAAAAATTAATATCAGTTTATCAATTACTAAAATCATCTTCTTGAGATTTTATTTAGCATATAATTTAATTAATATATATATATATATATATATATATTTTTTTTTGTTAGAACAACTCAGCAAAATAAAATTCCGGTTTATTGTTGGACAACATTGTTTCACACATACATCAAACAGGCCAAAAATAAATAAACAGCAACTTCATAGACCAAAAAAAAAAAAAAAAGGAAAAAAAAGAAACCTTTATCTTTGGCCTTTTTAACCATCTCATACAAACCAACTACTTATAGTACAGCTAAGTACATACACAAAAAAAGTTACTGGAATGCTCGGAATAAGATTGTATTTTTTTGTTGTTTTTGCTTTTTTTACAAGGTTTTTTTTCTCCTTTGAGATTATAATGAACATGGTCACACCACAAGTAAAGTCAGATGTAGGACAGAGAATGCTCCGAAGGCTGGTTTGGTCATCCGAGATCATTAAAAATGGCTGACCCCTAACAATATGTACAAAAATATAAAATGTAAATAAAAAATACAAACAAATTTTCCTTTTTAAAGTACTTTTAAGAAAAAAAGCAGGGCCTTGGAAGTTTTGGTTCTTTCCTCCTCCCCTGTTGCAAATTCACGTTGTGGTTTTGGTTGGGTGGTGGAGAGCGCGTGTCATCTGCGGGTGGCGCTGCGGGCGGTGGGTGGGCGGGCGAGCCTCTCTACTCGAAGGTGACCACGTTTAGATTCTGAGACGGGAAGTGGAGGGTGAATAGGTCACGGCGGCCTTTTTTTTTTTTTTTTTTTAAGTTTAATGTTTCCTTTTTTGCTGTCTAGTCATCCTCATCAGTCTTCTGCTTCTTGGTGTCCACATCATCATCCTCATCGTCTTCAGCTGCCCGTTTGCCCGTAGCTGCCTCAGCCTCCTCATCTTCATCTCCATCCTCTACCTCACCATCTCCTTCTTCCTCCTCCTCCTCTTCCTCCCCACCTTCTTCCTCTTCTTCATCTACCTCATTATCAGCCTCCTGTTCCCCGTTTTCCTCGTTAGCGTTCCCATTAGCAGGTGCCTCTCTTCCGTTCTCTGCCTCCTCCACAACTTCCTTTTTCTCCTTTAAGTCCTTGGTGGTGATTTCGGAGCTGGTATCCACGGCCACGTCTGACATGATGGGGCACGCCGGTGATCAGAAGCAACGGATTAAGAAGAAAGCGAGAGTTCGGGGACTCGAGCTATAAACCTGCCGGGGTCCGCGGCGGTGGCGCACGGCGGCAAGGCGGCTGCGGGGAGCAGGAGCCGGACCGGGAACAATGCAAAGATGGCTTTTCCGAGCAGCCAGTCAATAGATACATTTGAGATACACGTTCATTCTTGCAATAATGTTTCTTCCCATGCAAGAACATGCAGTATTCCTCTAAATATGTAGGTCTTTTTAAAAATAATCCATCAGAAAGCTTTTACTTTATTCCTATAGGTCTTCCAAAATGTTTCATTCTTTTACTTAGTTTGTTTATACTGTATGCACAACTTCTTTCCAAATAAAACAACCTTTGGATTTTATCCTTGTCTCCTTACTTTGAACGAAGACTAATTTATCTAAGTCCTTACATTATAAGACTCCAAAAATAGAATATGCCTAGCCAGTTTGGATCTAGCCAACACAAAGTGAAATGGGACTGACTTACTTTCCTCCTCTAAATTCAGATCTGTTGACTCTCCATCACACTGCTCATTCATATGGTACTTAGGATCATCTAAACTCACCCAAAAGAATCTGGTTGACACTAAAATTTTAACAGAATTGTTTAGGATATTGGCCCTGAAGAATAAACTCAAAGGATCCTTTCTGAGCTCTTTTCCCATCCTCTATATCCCAAACCATGGCCACAGAAAGATGAGGATTTGCTTCAGACTGTCAGATTCCAAGATAATGAATGGACTACCATTTCTGGAAAGTAGAGCAATCTGTATGCTGAATGATCATTTCTCAGGTGTGATTCTCATTTCCCAAAAGAATAAAAATTGTGACAGAGTTGTTCTCAGTTAGGAATCCAGCCATAGATCAGTAATTAAGAGCAGAGCCACTGAAGTAAAAATTCCTAGTCTGACGTTCTGTTTTCACTATTCACCAGCCCTGAGATCTTGGGAGAGTTAACTCAATCTCTCTCTTATACATATAACAGTCACAATATAATTGACCTAGTGTGAAGATTAAATGGATTATGTATATAAAGTCCTAAAACCAGTGTCAGGGTCATAATAAGCATTCAGTAAAAATTGTTGTTGAGTTTATTTTGTTGTTGTTGTGGTAAATGCTTCTTATTGTCTACTTTCATTTTTACTAATGTGATAATATATAAGATTGGGATCTGAACATCATAAGATGTCAGAGGTAGTCTCCTCCATAGCACACTTTATTTTAAAGCTATTTAAATATAACTAAATTAGAAACCATAGCACACTTTATTTTTAAGCTATTTAAATATAACTAAATTAGAAACAAAAAGAATGTTCACTGTGGTCCAGTTAGCCCACCAGATTTCTCTGTATTGGGATCTGGGTCCAAAGTACAGATAACAGTGTTACTTTGGCTCCAGATTTGCCATTTTAGTTAGCTTTTCTCTTAGCAACCTCATGGAACAGGCAGTTGTATATTAGAATTGGTGCCAGTGTTTCTTGAATGTTCTTGGCCATAATGCCCTCTAATAGCAATAATTTCCATCTTCTGTAGAATTAGCATGTACTGTTATCATTTATTTTAATTTAAACCGGAATGTGTCAACCAATGTTAACTAAGTTATCCTGGTAATAAAAATCTAACTAGCAGAAAGCAAGCACCTACTATGTTCCATATATGAGGCTAGGTGCTTTCCATATATTCATACCATACTTCTGACTGATGGGAAGTAGTGACCTAATTTCAAAGGTGGGGGACCTAAAGGTCAGAGAGGTGAAATCACTGCCCAAATTCACCATCAGTAAGTGGTAAATCAGAATTCAAACCCAGAATCAACAGTTCTTAAGTGCCAAATTCTTAACCAAACACAATCAATGGAAGTTGGAGATATCTGAAGCCAGACCCTCACCCAAGTGAGGGTGCTATTACCAAAGACAGCCCTGCCCTTCCCATAGAGTCCCTTCCTACTCCTATTTCAGAAGAATTCTGAACCAGATAAGTCAATGTTCTGATCAGGAGAGGAACACTTCTGTTCTCAAGGGAGTGCATGTTTTCCAACTAGACAGTGGAATGGGAGGTTTCAGTTTCTCTGAAACCTGGACTCACAGTTCCAACACGGGGACTTATGTTGGAAATGGCTATGGCCATGGTTATAAGACACTTTTGGATTTTGAGATAATATGCCAAGTAGGAGCTAATAAGTCCTGAGCTAGGGCTGTGGCACTGGACCTGGAGAGGAGAGGCAGACTTCAGAAATTTTGGACAAACAGTTTTGCTTTAATGATTAAATAAATGCTGAGAGTGAACAATAATAAGAGGAAGCAGTTGAGGGTGATTCCCACTTCCTGGCTGCAATAACCAGGCAGATGTTCACGCCAGTCATGGAAAAAGAAACAAGTTGCATGTGAGGGTGACAATGGTTATGTACAGTAGCTCAATTTAAATATAAAGTTGAAGTTCAGAGGGAAATGTCTGAAAATAAATTATGGAAATGTTTAAAGACAGAATGGAAACAGATACAGCTTAGAAAAAAAACACCTTTCCCTCCTCCTATAATTATCTATCATCTGTTGGAAGCCTACATAGCTCATCCGTAGAGCTTTCACTGTTGATTTCATCTTTCTAAATGCTCCACTCCACATATTAGAGAAGTTGTATCAAAAAGTTGTACCAAGGGGCGGGCCGCGGTGGCTCAGCGGGCAAAGTGCTTGCCTGCTGTGCCGGAGGACTTCGGTTCGATTCCCGGCCCCAGCCCATGTAACAAAAACGGAGAAACAAAATACAATAAAACAAGAAAATGTTTAAAAGATGTTTCCCTTTCTTCCTCCCTTCCTTCCTTCTATCCTTCCTTCCTTCTCTCTGTCTTTCCTTTAAAAAAAAAAAAAAAAAAGTTGTACCAAAAAGGTCTGCTGTGGCGGGGCTCTGGTTAGTACAACAAACACACACATGATGTTAGGAATTGGACATACATATAAAAGAATAGTACACAGTCTCTGTATGTACAGGCTCAGAGTCTGCTGGGAGCCTCCACCACAATGTGGGACCAAAATACAATAAAGAAGGAAGGTTTGTGATGGATGGTTAACAGAGTTCAGGGAAAGGCTAGAGGAACCATTTATTTAATGTTACCTAAGGAGTGCAGAAAACTTCACAAAATGTGATATCTGAACTGGGCCTTAAAAGATGAATGGAATGTTTCAAAATAGGAGCAAGTTGATAAGTAAATTCCACTTGGAATGAGTCAATTTGACAAACAATTTGACAAGCCAAGGGGGAGTACAGGTGGATGCAGTAGTCTAGAGCTTAGGAAAGAGCTTCCATTCTGGAATGCTCAAATGCCTGTCTCCACAGACTATACATAGCTCTCACAGTGTATCAGAGCCAACTAACTAAATGTGTAGGGCTCTGTGGGGTAGAGTGGTGAAGGGGGCTGGACAAAAAGGGGGGTATATTCCCTGGACAATAGCGAGTAAAAGCATAGGAACATTGACATCATCATGACATTTATCTAATTATGACTATGTAGCCAGGCAGACTAATGCAAAATGAAAATGTGAAACCTCTAGTTCAAAATTAAGATTTTCAAGCACAGGGTTCTTCTGAGCACAGGACACAAGCCAATGAAGTCAGCTCTAGTGCCAAGCAAACTAACTACTGCAAAATTAAGATCTCATTTAATAAAATAGTTTAAGATTACTATTTTCTCCACTCTTTAAATGAGGAACTTGAGGCACAGGGCTGTCTAGTAATTGGTCAAAGTCACACAAGTAAAAAGTGGTAGATAAGGATCTGAATTCAAACACTGACTCCAAAGCCTGTGCTCTTAAACCAACATCTACTGTTCTACTTCACCCCAGTTTCCTGCTCCTCTAACAAACCCCAAATTTCATGTCTTCAACACCTTCACCAATTGTCACACATAGCTCAAGACTATTCTTATCTGCCAGAGAGGTTCAGAAACATATTCAGGATCACACAGTGAGTGAAAAAGCTGGATACAGACTCAGAGAATGTGTCTCCAGAGCTTCTCCTTTAACCTCTACACCAGAGCTAGGACACCAAGGTTCACATCTGGACTTTCCACTTCACTCAGAGGAAATTTTAATTTCCTTTACAAAAGTAAAAATTGAGGCTCAGACTGGAAAGTATTGCAAAAACTCACACACCTTGAAGATGCAGAGACAGCATCTAGATCTAGGCAGACTGGCTCTAGACCTGTCCTTAACTTCTTCTCTTTGACATCACTTGCACCTAGACACAGTCACACATGCAGACACAGGACCTCAGGGATATCAGAGGCCATCACCCTCCTTCCAGGGAGCCACACATAAGCCTATACACGCAGACAGGCACAAACAAGACACACAGGTACACAGACAACACACATGTACATGAACACACCTTCAACCTTGCTACTTCATGGCTTGAATTCACCTTCCAGGTATAAAAGGCACCCCTGGGGCCCAGGTTCCCCACAGGCTCCTGGACATGTAATGATGAGGGATCAGTAATGATCTCCCCTTCTGGGAAGCTACAGGGCTAATTCCCCCAGCTGTGACATTCACTGACGACAAGGCCCCTGGGTCCCCCTTTCTTCCACCAATTCCCACTGGAGATATAGAAGAACCAGTACATTTCTCAGGATGTGTCTATGCTTCTGTCCAGCCTCCTTCAGACATTGATTTTACCTTCTAACAGGCCCCAACCTCATTCAGGACACTGAAACTCCTCTGTTGAGCCCACAGGTAGGCAGGTTAAGGGATCCTGGTAATGGGACTACAGGTCAACATCTTTTGTGATCTTCCTCCCTTTTCTTGATCCTATCTTCTTCTCTCCTCCATCTCAAAATCCAGGAAGCATAGTCTTTCCCTCTATTTTTCCCTTGTATCTCCATGTAATCCACTATCAAGCATTTTTGAAGCACCCACTCTGAACAAATGCTCTGTCCTTCAATGGCATTGGATATATGCAGTAACTGAGACCCACAGGGTTATCTCCTCAGGAAACTGGGTCATCAGGGTGACAAGTGGACAAGAATGGAAGGGTAATGCAAGAATTAGAAGCACGTACGCTGTAGCTGAACTCTATTGCTTCCTAGATTTGTGACCTTAGGTTGGTCACTCCAGTTTGCTTTCATTATCTGTAAAGTGTGGTGGTATGAAAATTAAATGACAATGTAGACAGTGCCTGTCACATGTAAATGCCATGTAATGGCTAGCCATTATAATACTATGTTTGAAGATGTTCAAGGAAAGTGGCTGCAGTTAAATGGGGGTCTCCAGACAAGGGGCACTGCCAGCTCAGCAGAGGAAGGTTAGAGACTGCTTTTCAGCAAGTCCCACTTGAAGCACCACGGATTGAACAATTTGATAGCAAAAGTATACATTTATTCATGTAAAGAATCCATGGGGCATATTTTAAATGACCACCAGCTTGGAGTCTAGAATATAATATCTGGGATAGGAAACAAATCTTGTCTAACTCCCTGACATTACATATATAGAAACAAGGCAAATTGCTAAGAGTTATGACTAAATTAACTCATAGCAGAGGCAGAAACATGTGCTTTCTAAAACTTTAAGCCCTAGGCTAACCAGAATAGCCATACAGAAACTCAGTCTTGCTGTGTTCCTGCTCACAATCAGAATCGGTGATGGTGGCAACTTGGCAGATCACTAAAGATAATTGTATGACTTAAGACACAGAGGACAAGGTTGGTAAGGAGAACATGATATGAACAGACATAAAGCAAAATGAGATCCCTGTCACAGAATATATGCAAGCAACTGGGTAGTCACTTGGAAGTTTTGAGGTAGAGAAATCTTAATAATTAGAGCAATGAGATGATGACAGGGCCTGGAGATTCTACGGTGATAGTAAGCCTTCACATTTGTGCAGCACACTTTTAGAAAGTGTCTTCATTTCTATTATCTCATTTAAATTTGGGCATTCATAAAAATCTTATAAAGATGTTACTGCCTTCTCTGAGATGAATAAAATGAAGGCATGCATACATTAAATATTTTTTCAAGGTTGCACAACAGCAGAGTGAAACCTATAACTCTGTTCTTTCAGCTCCAAATCCAGGGCTCTCTCCACAACCTAGTCTTAATTTTTAATACACATTAGAGAAATTAACAAGAGTGGAGAGGGAAGATGGAAAAAGTCAAAATTTGGGGTAGCTGTGAGACAGATGAAGACTACTTCATTTCAAACCCATGTCAGAATTCCCTGGAATGGATGAGACCAAGCGGGGACGGCTTACCCCCACAATAGTGAGCCTGTGTCTCGATCAAGTTCTGCATGAAGATTCCCTGCATCTCAATTTTGGGTATGCTGTGGAAGAATCTACATGGTCTTCATGACTGCTGGGTCTCCAATAACCTGCTGAACCTCTAAGGTACTCTTCAGCTTTTCCCCAGAGTTGGGAGAGGAGATGAAAACCAGTAGCGAAAAGTCCAGACCATTTGAAGGAGCTGACCTTAGATGAGATCCACAAAGAAGGATGCATTAGACTCACTAAACTGTTTTAGGTGATAAGAATGAGTCTATCAACCAGATCTATCAAATGGCCGTAACAGAAAAGTGAACTTCCACTCATGATGAAGAATTTTCTAAGTCAGAGTTGTTTCATAAGGGACTGGGCTAGCTTCCAAATATTGTGAACTCTCTCTGTGTGGAATTATTGAAACTGGACAATCACCTGCCTGGATGCTAAAAAGATGAAGGTGAAGCCCAGAGTTGTTTAAAGCTGCATGACAACCTAATCAAAGAAAGCTCCCTGGAAATCCATAACTTCTGCACATCTTTCTCATGATCCAGGAGCAAAGTCTGTATGCTGACTGGGCACAGGTAAGCAAGGAACCAGAAGGAAATGAAAACTTGAAAGTCTAATTCATTGAATTACTAAAAGGGAGAGAGGCAGAGTCTGGCATCCTGGAAACCTGAAATGAGCAGAGGAAGAAAGACAGAAACAAGAAATGATGAACAGTTGTTGAAACCAGTGAAGAGCTGATTGGATTGAGTTAATAGGGAATCTGTGAGATCTAAAGCTGTCTAGAATGAAATTAAAACTAAAATGAGTAGGAAATGAAAACTTAGGTAGAGGTACCTCCGTCTTTGGGGCCAAGAAACATGAGGTAATACTTGACTGTGATATAAAATTTATAAAAAAATTTAAAAAAAGCTAGACAGAAAGGATAGATTTCAGGTACCTGAAAAGAGAAGGACACAGACTGAAAAGAGCCCTGCAGAATTCCTAAGCAGGTTATACAAAGGGACTATGTATCCAACACTGCTGATCTGTTTGTCTTTCTAATGGCAGTCACAAGATGTTAGAAAGGGAGAAAATGAATTAAAAACAAAAAACCTGGGTCTAGTACAGATCTAAGGTCCTGGTGCTGCAAAGGCAGAGAGCTACTACTTGCTCAGGATCTGACAGCTCAGGTTACACAGTCCCCCTTTCTGTCTGAAAGCAACTAAGAGAGGAAATCAGTTTTGTTGAGACCAGAGAAAGAAATGGAAGTAGGAAATAAGTAAATTAAAAGTATCTAAATGTGTGAGAGCACAGGAGAGTGTAGAAGTCATGGGTTGGCAAGAAGGCTCAAGGTGCTCAGTGGAAGAGGAAGTCCACTTGCAAAGAACATACCAGTATAGTTCTCTACTGGACATGTACGGTTTAGAAATTGTCACAGTCTGATGGATGAAAATTGCATTTCAGTGTTTAATTTGTATTTTCTGATCGCCAGTAAGGTTCATCATGATATTGCCATGGGTTTTCTTTCTTAAATGTATTTCAGATATATTCTTTGAGGCTGTAGTATGTATTTTAAATTTGCTTATGGTTTCTTTGGTATATTTTTAAATTTTGTTGTTCTTGCCTTTACATTCCTTTTCTTGTTATAATGGCATCCCCATCCAGAGACCATGAAAATATCTTCCTTTATCTTTAACTAGTACTTATTTTATAGTTTGCATTATTTCATCCATACGGACTAAATGTTCAGTCAGTTATCATAAATAACATTTAATGTTACAACCTTTTATAACTGGTATGAAATGGACCTTTACTCTATGTTAAGCTCCTATATAGATAGATCACTACCTATATACAAACATAAACAAATAAATAAATAAATATATACAGGATTCTCTATATTGGTCCATGGATTCATTGTTCTCTCTGTGTGCAAGTATACCATTGTTTTACATTATTATCTGCTTTGATTTGGGATTACTCATAAGAAATTTTTAGATGTTTTTCCATTGTCAGTTGAAATTTTCTTTTCTTATTAAATGTTTCTAATACAGGAAGGTATTTATATGTGCATATTTATCTTTTATCTGGTCACATAGGTGAAATATACATAGGTTTTAATAGATTTACAGATCTCTTTGATTTTCTAGGTATAAAATCACATTACATAAAATAATCAGAATTTTCTCTCCTCTGATCTCTTCTTTTGCATGAGCAGGCACCTGGAATCGAACCCATGTCTCCCACATGGCAGGCAAGAACTCTGCCTGCTGAGCCACTGTGGCCCACCCTCTCCTCTAATCTTTATGCATCCGATTTCTTTATTATTCACTGGCATATAGCTCCAGCCTGAACAATATAGCACAACAGTGATAACAGGGGCCATCCTTGTCTTACATTTTAAATAATATTGGTAAAAATGAAAGCTTACATTATGAGTTTCATATATATATATATATGTTACTATTCGGATGTTTAAAATGACAACTTCATAATTTTTAAGGAAAAAATGTTAATATATTTAAATAGTATATATCAGGAACATAGGCTATTCTTGGTAGTATTCCTAATGTGAGTGGAGTTCCAAGATCTGGAATTTTTAATATAAGGAGAGTGATCATGCTAGCCAAAAGTCGCAATCGTTTGCAAAATAAAAATCCTTAAATAACATTGACATGTCTTTGAGCTAAAGATTCTAAAACTCTCATCTGAATTTTCTGGGTAACAAGAAAATTCACTAGGCTTGATTTTCTTTTAGTCCCATCTTCACCCCCTGTTCACACAGACCTCTGAGCAGTGGTGGAATTATGGGGGCCTCTGGTAGGAAAACATTCTGATTAAAAGAAAAACCAAGCAGCCTTTTCCCAAGGGACAAAAAAAGAGGCTAAAAAGTCAAGAAAAACCTAAGAAGAATCCTTAGAAGGAGAATTCAGACAAATGAAGCCACTTAGATATCCCTAAGAACAGGTGGGAAACCTCTGGTTTCTAATTCAGGAAGCAACCTGAAAATTTACAACTTTCCCCTTGTTAGATTTTACTCCCTATCAGTTTCTCGAGGTATATATTCTTAAAAATCAGAACAAATAGCAAAGGGAAATTTTCATAGCCCAGAGGATAGGAAAGAAGCTGTCTTGACAAAACTGCCCTTTGCGTTCATTCCATGCTTCTCCAAACCCATCCAGGAAGTCCAAAGCCATGGAGATAAAGAACTTCAGCAACCCCACCACAGGGTTCATTCTGCTGGGCCTCTCTTCCAACCCTCAGCTGCAGAGACCCCTCTTTGCTGTTTTCCTCACCATGTACCTGGTCACCATAGTTGGAAACGTCCTCATCATCCTGGCCATTCACTCTGACTCTCGGCTCCATACCCCCATGTATTTTTTTCTCAGCAACTTGTCCTTCATGGATATCTGCTTCATGACAGTCACTGTGCCCAAGATGCTGGTGAATTTACTCTCAGAGACAAAGGCTATCTCCTATGTGGGCTGCCTGGTCCAGATGTACTTCTTCATGGCCTTTGGAAACACCGATAGTTATCTGCTGGCCTCCATGGCCATAGATCGGCTGGTGGCCATCTGCAACCCCTTCCACTACAATGTGGTCATGAACCCACGGTGTTGCCTCCTCATGCTACTGGGTTCTTGCACCATCTCACACCTGCACTCCCTGCTCCGGGTGCTGCTCATGTCTCGCCAGTCTTTCTGTGCTTCTCACATCATTAAGCACTTTTTCTGTGACACCCAACCTGTGCTAAAGTTGTCCTGCTCTGACACCTCCTCCAGCCAGATGGTGGTCATGACTGAGACCCTGGCTGTCATCATGACCCCTTTCCTGTGCATCCTCTTCTCGTACCTGAGGATTGTCATCTCTGTGCTCAGAATCCCCTCTGCAGCCGGGAAGAGGAAGGCTTTCTCTACCTGTGGCTCCCACCTCACTGTAGTGACCTTGTTCTATGGTAGTGTCATCTATGTCTACTTTAGGCCCCTGTCCATGTACTCAGTAGTGAAGGACCGGGTGGCCACAGTTATGTACACGGTGGTGACACCCATGCTGAACCCTTTCATCTACAGTCTGCGGAACAAGGACATGAAGAAGAGTTTGGGGAAATTAAGGGATAGAATACATTCATAGAAAGAACAAAATGATAGAATTCCAGAACGAGGAAATGACCTTATAGATTTCCAGGTTATCCTTCCCTCCTGCTCGTTTTCCTCTTTGTACCCAAAGATGCCATGAGAGTTGGTATTCACTAGCAGTAAGAACACTGGCCTGGTAGTCTGAATACTAGGTTTCTCTCAAAGACCTTCACCAAATATATGTTCAATCCCATGTCAGGTAAGTCTAGGAATGCAGATTCCATGAAAAGAGTTTCTGCCATCCTCAATTGACTGATAGCCATAAAATGGAATAAGGCTATCCCAAAGGAATACTTCTATAAGCCTGAATATATTCAGCACTCAGGGAGTACATTATGACTTATAACTGGCCAAAGAAATGAAAACTGCATGGATTTGGAAGGTATTTGGGGAAGACTTCTTGGAGGAAGTTATCTAAGATCATCCTGAATAATGGACTGAATTTACCCAGACAAAGGTACAAAAAGTCAGCAAATATGGAAAACACCAAATCACGTAAAGGCAATATATATTAGAATGTATTTGAGGAACAGTGTAAAGAAGTATGAGGCTAGAGCCTTGTGAGCAATTTGAGAAAAAAGAGAATAAGGTTGGAAACCACATGAGATATGACTTCACACCTAATAGTAAGGCCATTACTAAAAAAACAGAAAACTGTAAGTGTTGGAGAGGATGTGGAGAAATAGGAACAGTATTCACTGCTGATAGGTATGAAGAATAGTGTAGCCACTGTAGAAGGCAGTTTGGTGTTTCCTCAGGAAGTGAAGTATAGAATTGCCATATGTTCCAGAAATCTGCTACTAGGCATATACACAGAAGAAATGAAAGCAAGGACACAAACAGGACATTTGCACATTGATGTTCATAGCAGAATTATTCACAGCTGCCAAAAGATGGAAACAACCCAAGTGTCCATCAACTGATGAATGAATGAACACATGTGCTCATTACTAGTGTCATGATCTCACAGTTGTGGCACTATTCTATTGGACCATCATATCCGTGAATTCACTCCTTGTCCACCTACACAGTGACAAAAGATCATGGGATTACTGTCATCTATATGGTAGTTAATTCTATGCTTAACCTTTCATTTATAGCCTTAGGAACAAGGACACGAAGCAGGCACTGAATAACCTGACCAGGAGGGCAGAATAACATAACTATATTCTGATACTTCTCAGCACTCATTCATTCAACCATGACTATAGAAGGTACTGCTACATGCCAGTACCTGTAGTCAAGAAGAATGAAAAGATATACCAACCACAGTTCCTGTCTTCAAAACTAATTACATTTCAGTGAATAGAAAGAAGATAACTGCAATCAAAGGTAATTGTACTTTTTAGCAAAAATAAATAAATTGTGAATCCTAGCTAGAGACACCTTACTCAATTTTAAATAGCCACATAATTTCCTTCTTTTTGTTTGGCAATCTTTGGTCCATAATTATTACATAGATGACCAATATTCTGCTATTAATATGTGTCCTTATGCAAAGCAAGTAAAATTTCTGTAGTAATATTTTGAAACTGTTACGTGGGTCAGCTCACATAAAACTTCTATAACTTAGAAAACCTAAGATTCTGAGTTAAGGAGCTTACGTTCTACAGTCTTACAAGTCTGTGACCATGACTGAGTCACTAAATCTCTCTCAACCTCACTTTTCTCATGTACATAATGGAGATAATAAACTATGATTATTGAGATAGAGTTTGGAACGCTATAACTTGAGAAGGTAAACTGAGTATTTTAGAACATGATCAGAGCAGATGTGAAAATACCAGTCAGTGATGATAGCAGGATATCGAATCCATTTTCCAAGACCAAAGCCCATTCTCAAAGTAAGGTTGCTTTCACACAAGAGGAACAGGGAACAATACATGTGCAACTTGGGAGCCTCGTGGTACTCCCTTTACAACTGTAACTGTGATGGATAAAAAATCTTATGAGATTTGAAACCAGAACAAGCAGAGAAGGGCCAGCAGACATCACCATGTGCATTCCCAGAGGAACCCTGGATTCCAGTAGCCTCTCCTCTAAGAAGTAGCTAATGATTCCTAACCAGAAGCAGAGCCTCATTTGAGAGAGAAAAGCAGATTAGCCATCTCCAACATTCAAAAGATATTAGAAAGGCAGCAAAAAGAAGAAATATGAATATGGTTCTATCAAGACCCAGCCCCACATAAAGGAATCCATAGGCTTTGGAGGTAGTCATGACTCAACATGTGATGCATCCACAATTAGAGGAAGTACAAGAAGAGAGCCCAGTGATGGCAGAGACATGTGAGACCCCCACGATATGCAGGACTGACCACAGAGTCAGAAATTTGGGTGATGCACAGAACATGAGGGACCTCAGGGATTTTCAGGATCTAGGAGACTCTAGGGAGTTTTGAGATCGCCAGGACCTTGTACACGACAGATACCGAGACATGAGAGACTCCTGAGATCCTCTGTACAGGAGAGAAGGATCTGATGACTGATACCAGCAAATGGATGACTACTGGAGGAGGAAAGATGGCTCTTCTTTGACGATTACAGAGATAGCTTTGATGGATGAGGACCTCCAGGCCCAGAAAGTCAGTCTTGTGCAAAAGAATATCTGAAATGTGAGAAACAGCTTAGAGAATAGCTTTATTGTCAATATTTTGAGGAAATCCAGTGACACTTTGATGCCAAGAGGCATCTGTTACATGATTGTCATCAACAAGTAAACTAAAGATTATGCTGAATCTTTAGAGCAGAAGGTGTGCGACCTGAACATGGCAGTAGACTTGATCTTCCTCAACACAGAAGTCTTGCTATCATAAGCTTTGAAGGATGTTAGCAGGGGAGGGTCTCCTTTTGCTATTGTCATCACCAGCAACATCAAATTCATTGTACCTGCACAATCAATATCATGCTTGGAACCCCAAAAGATAATCACAACATGCCCCAAGCAGACACCATGTGCTGGTGGTCAAAAATTATGAGTGCTACAGAAATGAATGCCCAGAGAAGGAACATGAGGAGATTGCCAGACAGGCAGCCAAGATGACAAATGACCCCATTCTATAGGAAAGGGAGTGAGTAGGCTCTATGGAGGAAGGAAGAGGGGAGCACTCTCAACCTATTCAGAGCCTCAGCAACCTGCTAGAAGACAACAAGTACCTCACAGCTGAAAAGACTAAAAAGATCATCAAATATCTCTGAGACTGGAAGGAGTGGCTTATGAGGAACAGCACTAACTCTGCCTGGACCAATTTCCCATCAACCATTCAGGTTGACCTCGGGTGCCTTGTAGAAGACACAACAAAGCTCCCAGTGGCCCCAGAGTGGCCAAGTGTTCTCCTCTGCTACACCCATTCCATCTGCAACTCCCACCACCCAACAACAGCATCAGGACACAATCCTCAATTCTTCAATAGTGGCATGGTACAGCCAATAGCACCTCTGTCACTGCTGGAGGCACTTAGAACCAAAATTTTTCCACAGGAGCAAACAGCCATCCTCAGAAAGATCAAAGCCTCTGACCATCAGCCTCCACATATTTTGGAACAGGCAGGATCTGCCTCTAACATGGGCGCCAGTCCAGGGGTGCTTTCCCAATGGCTCCTTGGCCAGCTTCCAGTTGCCTGCACCTGCCAGCAATATGGTTAGCCAGAGGCATATGCTTTCCACAGGTATCAGCTTTGACAACCCAAGTGTACAGAAGTTCCTGGACACCCTGATCTAGAGTGGCTTTGCTCTCTCCCACCTTGATAGCCAGGCCATAGCACAGGTGGTATGGCCACAGACCCCTATGAGATCTTACCAGAGCCATTACTGAGGCTAAACTCTCAGCTAGTCCCTGTCCCCCTCATCCCACTTATTGTGTCCTAAATAGACTTGTTTGGAGGATGTTCTTCACAGCTATTCAAGTCCTCAATGAATGTCATAAATTTCTTCCACCTACTCTCTCCTCTGCTCAAGGCAATGTTGCTTATTCCTTCCAGAGTCAGACCTAATACTGCATTTTGGGGAGTTTTTGTTGTTGGTTTCTGTTTTCTGTGGGGATGTGTTTTGTTTTGCTTTGTTTTGTTTTAGAAAATAAATGTTTCTGGGGTCACTTGGACAGTACAGGTGCCTGAGCTCAGTTTACATTTGATAGATTTCTCCAGTTTCTTTGTCAGGTGGACTAGGGGGAGGAAAGGAAGAAACAATTATGCCACAAGTTGGCTGAGTTTGGAACAGCATTAGTCTGTCACTTCCTTTGTTTCTTTTGATCCTCCCGAGATTCTCAGCCTAGCCCAGCACCAACCAGAACTCAAGCTCCTGCCTGGGTTGAAGAGTGGCGGGCACAGTGATGTCATGGCCCATCCTGCATGGGCAGGGCTGGGAGAGACTGCTGAGGACTCATAAATCACCTGCCCGGGAGTTGGAGAGGAGCGGCCGTGGCAGCCCAAACCCAGGAGGTTTTCTGCCTGAGCCAGGGATGTTTGGTTTTGTTGTTGTTTTGCGCTTTTTTCATTTCTTTGTTTTTTTCTGTTTCCTTTTTCATTGGAAAATCTTCGGTGGATTTAACAGCTTCATCCATGAGTTTTTGTTGTTGTTGTTTTGTTTTGTTTTTGTTTTTTTAACATGGGCAGGCACCAGGAAACGAACCCGGGTTTCTGGCATGGCAGGTGAGAATTCTGCCTGCTGAGCCTATGAGGCCCGCCCCCGATCAATTTTAATACAAACTGTGAATCTGCACACTAATCACTCTTACACCCCTCAACATTTCTGTTAGCATCTTCCTTCCCAGCGGTAGTTTTATGGAGTCAGCACTGAGAAGACACCCATTTTTTCAGTAATTGATCTGAGTCTTTGGCTCAAAAATCAGGCTTTTATCTTCTAGCTTTTAATTCTGTTTTCTGAGCAGCAGGACCCAGGGACCACTTTGATATCAGACTTTGAGTAGCTGGGCATGTTCTTGCTACAGTTTTGAGCCAGAGTAAAATTGTCAGAGAGGGCCGCTGGCTGTTGCTCTAAAATGCAGCCACAAGAAGCTGCCCTCCCTCTAGGGATAGTGCTTATTAGAGCCCTCTGGATCACCGTCTCAAGGAGGCTCTGGAAGGGGCAAGAGAGAGTAATGAGAATTTCAGCTTTGTCCCTGCCCATAGCTGAAAAGTCAATGATTTAAAAAAATTCAGGCCCCAGATGGCACCATTTTATGTTCTGACCTGTTTGTGTTACATAGTGTTTTTTCCTCTTTAGTAAAGAACTCTTGTGTTGTTAAGATTAGATGATTACTTTTTAACTAAGATTAAAAAGTTAAAAAAAAAAACTTATGGGATACAGCAAAGGCAGTGCTGAGAGAAAAACTTATAACCCTAAATGCCTACATTAAAGAAAGAAGAAAGTCCATTATTTAAAAAAAATATACAAGTGCTAGAAATGATGTGGAGAAAGAGGCACACTTATTCACCATTGGTGGGAATGGAGAATGATTCCATTGCTCTGGAAAACAGTTTGGCAGTTCTTCAGGAAGGTAAGTATAGAATTATCACATAATTCATAAATACCATTATTTGGTATATATTTGGAGGAAGTGAATGCAAGGACACGAACAGACAGTTTCACACTGATTTTATAGTGGCATTCTTTACAACTGCCAAGAGATGGAAACATACCAAATGTCCATGGAAGGACAAGTGGCTAAACAAACTGTGATATACACATTCAATGGAATATTATGCAGCTGTAAGACAGAATAAAGTCATAATGCAAGCAACAACATGGATAAACCTATAGGACCTTATGTGCGTGAAATAAGCCAGAAACAAAAGGACAAATACTGTATGGTCTCACTAAGATGAACTCTTATTAATGATCAAACTTTGAAAGTTACAGTTGAGAACATGGGTTACAAAGTGATAGAGAGTAGAGATTGAGCATTTGATGCTGAAGGAGTACAGAATGTTCAAGTAGGATTGACTGTAAAGATCCAGAAATGGATAGCACAATACTATGTGATGGTAGCACAATATTGTAAGTACACTGAATGAAGCTGAGTGTGAATATGGTTGAGTGAGGAGGGCTGGGGGCACGTATGACTCCAGAAGGAAAGATAACGAATACAGACTGGGGTGGTATAACTTAGTGAAGCCTAGAGTGGGCAATACAAGAATGTTTTTCCATGAGGTATGTGAATAAAACTGTTTAAAATGAACAGAGAGATATAGGCACTGGAGAAAAGGAGGAGAGAGAGATGTACCAGAGTGGTGAAGCCCCTCTGGAGTGCAATGTAGTGCCCTCCTCTACAGGAGGCTGGGGTGGGGTTGTCATATGATAGTGCAACCCCATTGTTACATGTACACATGAAGGAATTTAGAGCTGGGACACAAATGGACATTTGCAAACTGTGTTTATGTTGGCAATATGTGCGATTCACAATGGATGGAGGTGACCTGAGGGTACATCAACTGAGGAACAGAAGGGGTTACTGTGATGGTTATATAAAATGGAATACTGTATGGCTACAAGAAGGAATGAAGTTGTAAGGCATGCAAGTAGGTGAATGAACCTTGAAGACACTATGTTAAGTAAAATAAGCCAGAAGCAAAAAGACAATAGTATAATGTCTCACTAATATTGACCAACTATAATCTGTAAACTCTGAGAATTGAATTTGAGAGCATTTATTATCAGGGGAAGGCCTGTTGTAAAAGTTCCTAGATTGTAAACTCTTATACAAATCACATCTATTCTGGAGTGGTAACTGTTATTTCTAAATTCTGATGTTGAACTCTTTGTTATGCCAAGCTCTTAGTTCCTGGTTGTCCCCCTAGAACTTCAAGTAGTTATGTGACACCTGAGACTCAGAACTCCAGTTTAGCAGCTACAAAAGTCAGTATTACCCAATACAACAACTGTTAAAAACACTGATCATATCAGATTTCAATAAGAGATATGAATGAAGCTGATCCCTTTAAGATTAAGGTCAATCTGACTAATGAGTAAAGGGTGATATTAACTATATATTAAAACTTCAACTTCTTTGTGAGACCAAAGGAAGAGATAACTATTTGGTGCAAAATTTCTGTTTTAGATACACAGTATCTAATTAACTTGCAAGGTCAGCTTATTGGAACACCATAATTACATGGAACCTTGAATAGGGAGTGAGATCATGTTTGTATAGGTTAGTGTGATGCCCTGATACATCCCAGAGAGATATGGGCAGGAGATTTAAAAAAAAAACTATTTGCAAAGCCCCTTTGATGGACTGGGGAAAAGGGTAGAAATATTAAACTTCCCTACCTGGGGAAGACCTGATATTCTTGCAAGCACTGGGGACTGCCAAGTTGATGGGCCAGGCCCTCAATCTTGGGGCTTGCTCTTATGAAACTCATGCCTTAAAGGGAGAAGCTAAGACCTCTTATGACTATGCCTAAGAGTCACCCCTAGGGGATTTCTTTTGTGGTTCAGATATAGCCTCTTTAAGCCAACACCACAGATGAACTCACTCCCCTCAGCCCTACATGGGATAGGATCCCCAGGGCCATTAAATCTCCCTGGCAATGTAGGATATAATTCCCGGGGATGAGCCTGGTCCTGGCATCATGGGACTGAGAAAACCTTCTTGACCAAAAGGATAAGGAGAAGGGAAACAAAATAAAGTTTCAGTAACAGAGATTTCAAGTAGAGGTGAGGGGTCATTCTGGAGGTGATTCTTATGCAGTACATAGATATATCTTTTTTGGTTTTTGCTGTATTGAAGTAGCTAAAGGGAAATACCTGACACTTTTGAATTGTAATCCAATAGTCTTGATTCTCAAAGATGATTGTATAACTATATAGCTTACAAGCTGTGACTGTATGATCGTGAAAACCTTGGAACTGATACTTTCTTTATCCAATGTATGAACAGATCAGTAAGAAAATAAAGACAATAAAGAAAACAAAATAAATAATAAGGGGGAGATGAGGAGATGGGATAGTTTAGATGTTCTTTTTTACTTTTATTTTTCTTATGTCTATTTTTTTTGGAGTAATGAAAATGTTCAAAAAAATCTTTTGTGATGATGAATGCACACCTATATGATGATGTTGTGAACCACTGATTGTACACTTCTGATGACTATATGGTATGTGGATATATAATATATGTCAATATCAATTTCAAATATCAATAAAATTATATTTGAAAAAGAAGAACGCTAAAGTCAAAGATCTAATTTAACACCCAGAGGAATTAGTAATAGAACAGCAAACTAATCAAAAGCAAGCAGAAAGAAAGAAATAAAGATTAGGGCAAACATAAATTAAATTGAGAATAAAAAACAATGGTGAGAATAAACAAAACTAAAAGTTGGTTCTTTGGAAAGATAAATAAAATGGACAAACCCTTAACTAGACTGACAAAGAAAAAAATAAAGAATATGCAAATAAATAAAATCAGAGATGGGAAGGGAGACCTCAGTACTGATCCCACAGAAACAAAAAGGTACATAAGAGGATACTATGAACAACTGTTACCCAAAAATTAGAAAACTTAGATGAAATAGCAAATTCCTAGAAAAACACAAACAACCTACAATGGCTCTAGAAGAAACAGAAAACCTCAAAAGATAAATTAAAAGTAATGAGATTAAATCAGTCGTCAAAAATATCAGAACAGGGGCGGGCCGCGGTGGCTCAGCGGGCAAAGTGCTTGCCTGCTATGCCGGAGGACCTCGGTTCGATTCCCGGCCCCAGCCCATGTAACAAAAACGGAGAAACAGAATACAATAAAACAAGAAAATGTTTAAAAATGTTTCCCTTTCTTCCTTCCTTCCTTCCTTCTATCCTTCCTTCCTTCTCTCTGTCTTTCCTTTAAAAAAAAAAAAAAAAAAAAAAAAAAAAATATCAGAACAGGGCAGGTGACTGTGGCTCAGTGGTAGAGTTCTCGTCTGCCATGTTGAGACTCGGGTTCGTTTCTTGGTGCCTGCCCATGCAGGGGTAAAAAAAGAACCTCACAACAAAGAAAAGCCCATGACCAGATGGACTCACAGGTGAATTCTACCCATCATTCCAAGAAGATTTACTACCCATCCTGCTCAACTCTCCCAAAACACTGAAGAGGAAAGAACACTAAGTAACTCACCTTATGAAGTCAACATAACCCTAATACCAAGTCAGATAAAGATACTACAAGAAAAGAAAATCACAGACTAATTTCTCTAATGAATAAAAACGCAAAAATCCTCAACAAAATACTTGCAAATTGAATCTAAGAAAACAACAAAAGAATTGCACACCATGGTTAAGTTGGTTTTATCTCAGGCATGCAAGGATGTTTCAAAACAAGAAAATCATTTAATGTAATACACCACATTAAAAAACTGAAGATGGAAAACCACATGATCATCCCAATTAATGCAGAAAAAGCATATGGAAAAATCCAGTCTCCTTTATTGATTAAAAAACTTCAAAATATAGAAATAGCTGGAAGCTTCCTCATCATGATTAAAGATATATATGGAAAAAGCACAGATAACATCACACTTAGTGTTGGAAGACTGAAAGCTCTACCTCTAAGACCTGGAACAGGATAAGGATGCCTGCTGTCAACACTGTTACTCAATATAGTGCTAGAAGATCTAAGCAAGAGCAGATAGGCAAGGAAAAGAAATAAAAGGTATCCAAATTATAAAGGAAGAAGCAAAAATCTCACTATTTTCAGATTATATGAATTGTATACCTTGAGAGTTCCAGAAAAATTCACAACTAAGTTACTCAAGCTAAGAAACAAGTTCAGCAAAATGGCAGGATCAGACATCAATGCACAAAAACTAGTAGTGTTTCTACATACTAGTAATGAGCAATCTGAGGAGGAAAATCAAGAAAAAATTCCATTTACAATAGCAACAGAAAGTAAGTTTAATCAATGATATAGAGGACTGGAACACAGAAAACTGCAAACCATTGATTAAAGAAATCAAAGAAGACCTAAACAAATGGAAGTACATTCCAGATTCATGAAAGGGAAGACTAAATATTGTTAAGATGTCAGTTCTACCCAAATCTGTTTATTTACAGATTCAATACAATCCCAATAAAATTCCAACAGTCTACTTTGTAGAAATGGAAAAGCCAATTATCAAATTTATTTTGAAGGGAAGAGGTTAAGGGGCCCCAATAGCCAAAAATATTACAAACAAGAAGAATGAGTTTGAAGGATGCACACTTCCTGATTTTATAGCATAGACACAGCTACTGGTCAAGACAACATGGGTTCTGACATAAAGATGGAGATACTGATCACAGAAGCAGATTGCGAGTTCCCAAATAGAACCTCGCATCTATTGCCAATTGATACTTGACAAGGCTATCAGGTCCACCCCACTGGGACAGAACAGTCTCTTCAACAAATGGTGCTGGGAGAACTGGATATCCACATACAAAAGAAAGAAAGAGGACCCACAACACACACATAATGCAAAAATTAACACAAAATAGATCAAAGACATGAATATAAGAACCAGGTTCATAAAACTCCCCAAGGAAAATGTAGGGAAGCATCTTTCAAATCTTGTGGTACGCAATGGTTTCTTAGACTTTACACCCAAGCACAAGCAACAAAAGGAAAACATAAATGGGACCTCCTCAAAATTAAAAACTTTTGTGCACCAAAGGGTTTTGTCAAGAAAGTGAAAAAAAAAAAGCGCCTATGCAAAGGGAGAAAGTATTTGGAGACCATATATCACCAAGGGTTTAATAACCAGAATATACAAAGAAATTCTACAACTCAACAACAAAAAGACAAACAACTCAATTTAAAAAGGGCAAAAGACTTGAATAGGCATGTTTCCAAAGAGGAAATACAAATGGTCAAAAAGTACATGAAAAGATGCTCAACATCACCAGCTGTTAGGGAAATGCAAATCAAAACCACAATGAGCAGTTCCAGGAAGATGGTGGATTAGGATAGACTGAGTTCAACCCTTCTCCAAGGAACAGCTAGAAAAGGGACAGGAAGGCAACTGAGATGGCAATTCCAGGGTATAAGTGACTTGGGAGAGTCTTTCACACCGCTCAGAGAGGCCCTGGTTGCAAAAGCTGAGGAACTGAGAAGCAGAGAACCAGAAACTGCCCAGCTGGTGCACACAGCCTAACACGGAAGCCTGGAGCCCTCGGAGTGCACGGACAGGGAGACGGAGACAAGGAAGCAAGCCAAGCCACGTTCCCTGAACATGCTACCTTCACCAGGGCGGCCCCATGACCCACAACTCACCCCACATCTCATGCACCTGAAAACTGTCACCCACACCCCCTCCCCACACTCCAAGTGCACCCACACTGCCAACCCCTCACATGGGTACCTGCCCCACAAGCCGCAGCCCAACCCACCTCTTCTGCACAAGTGCAGTCTTGCCTTACCCCATCCGAGCCCCACCTCCCAATCCCTGCCCCCTGCAGGCTTTCACCAGCAAGTAAAGGTTGCTGGCGCTTACCTCCATACCCAGGCTACACCCGCCCAGAGCCCATCAATTGTGCAGCCCCACCCAGCACCCTCTGAGCCCTGCAAAAGGGTACATCAGTTTACAGGACTACCACATCCACTCATGTGCATGGCCCCCAGTCATGCCCCTCAGTTCTGGGAAAGCACTGACCTCCACAGCCAGGCCACATCCACCCCTAGCCCATGCAGGCATAATGCTGACCCACTGTCCTAGCTCTGCAAATATGTACAAAGGGGCCTCCACCCTAGACCACCACAAACCTGGGCCATGCCACCTAGACCTGTGCACCTGCACAGCCACATTCTTCCTCACCGCTGGACACTCACACTCACAGGCACCGTGTAGCATTCCCAACCTGCACCTATACTTGTGCTGCAACATATCAAAGCACAGCTGTGCTCCACCCAGTGTACTGCATCTTGCTACACATCCATCCCACAAATACAGGTTTTAGACTACTGAAGGAAATCAACTTTCAAAGTAAATCAATCAAGATATTCAAATGCCATGAAAGCAACAGAAGATCACTAAGCATACCACAATGCAGGCAGATATAGCCCAGCCTAAAGACCAAATTAAACACCAGAGGAGACACAAATGTTGGAACAACTAATCAAAGATGTTCATATAACTCTCCTAAATAAAATAAATGGAATGGCTAATGACATCAAGGAGATCAAGAAGACACTAGAAGAGCATAAAGAGGAATGTGAAAGAATAAATAGAAAAATAGCAGATATCACAGAGGTTAAACATGCTGTATACAAAATAAAAAACATACTAGAGACACACAACAGCAGATTTGAAGAGGCAGAAGAGAGAATAAGCAAAGTAGAGAACAAGACAACTGATTTTGAACTCTCAAAACAGAAAATAGCAGAAAAGATGGAAAAATTTAAATTGGATTTCGGGGAAATGATGGACAAAACAAAGCACACAAATATAAGAATCATGGTGTCCCAGAAGGAGAAGAGAAGGGCTAGGAAGATTAGTGGAGGCTATACTGGGGGAAAACTTCCCAACCCTTATGAAGGACATAAATATACAACTCAAAGAAACTCAACAAACTCCAAACAGAATAAATCCAAATAGGCCTTCCCTAAGACACATACTAATCAGTCTGTCAAATGTTGAAGAGAAGAAAATCCTGAAAGCAGCAAGAGAAAAATAATCTGCTACATAGAAGGGATACCACAGAAGACTGAATTCAGACTACTCAACTAGCACCATGGAGGCAAGAAGGCAATGGTATGATATATTTGAGATCCTGAAAGATAAAGACTTCCAGCCAAGAATCCTGTACCCAGCCAAATTGTCCTCCAAAACTGAGAGAAAGATTAAAATTTCCACAGAAAAACAAATTCTGAAAGAATTTGTCAACAAGAGACCAGCCCTTCAAGAAATACTAAAGGGAGTTTTGCCAGATGAAAAAAAAAGATAGGAGAGGGAGGTCTGGAGAAAAGCACGGAATTAAAGAGTACCACTAAGGGTAATTTAAAGGATAAAAAGAGAAAGAGCTAAAAGATTATATAGATCTGACAAATAAAAAAGAAAAGATGGTGGATTCAAGAAACACCTTTTCAGTAATAACTCTGAAAGTTAATGAACTAAATTTACCAATTAAAAGATACAGATTAACAGAATGCATTAAGAAATATAATCCAGCTATATGTTACTTAGAAGAGGCTCATTTTATACACAAGGATACAAATAAATTGAAAGGGAAAGGATGGAAAAAGATGTTCCATGCAAGTTATAATCAAAAGAAAGCAGAAGAAGCTATATTAATAACAGACAAAATAGACTTTAAACGTAAAGACTTCATAAGAGCAAAGAAGGACACTATATATTAATTAAGGGACAATTCACCAAGAAGAAAGAACAATCATAAATGTTTATGCTCCCAAACAAGGAGCTTCAAAGTACATGAAAAAGACATTGGCAAAACTGAAGGGAGTGATAGGTGTTTCAACAATAATAGTAGGAGACTTCAATACACCACTCTCCTCCATGGATAGAACAACCAGACAAAACATCAACAAGGAAATAGAGAAGTTAAACAACTTGATAAATGAATTAGACCTAACAGACATACATAGGTCGTTATACCCCAAAACACCAGGATATACAATTCTTCTCTAGTGCTCATGGAACATTCTCCAGGACAGATCATATACTGGGGCACAAAACAAGTCTTCATAAATTTAAAAACACTGAAATTATTCAAAGCACTTTCTCTGATCAAAATGGTATAAAGTCGGATCTCAATAACCACCAAAATGAGAATGAGAACATTTGCAAATATATGGAGATTAAATAACAAACTCTTAAATAACAGTGGGTCAAAGAAGAAATTGTTAGAAAAATCAGTAGCTATCTGGAGATGAATGAAAATGAGAATATAATATATCAGAACTTATGGGATGTGGCAAAGGCAGTGAGTGCAGAGAGGGAAATTTATTGACTTAAAAGCCTATATTAAAAAAGAAGAAAGAACAAAAATCAAGGACTTAACAACTCACCTGGAGGAACTTGAGAAAGAACAGTAAACTAACCCCAAAGAAAACAGAAGAAGAGAAATAGTGAAGAGCAAAGCAGAGTTAAATGAATGAGGGAGCAAAAGAACAATAGAAAGAATCAATAAAACCAAAAGGTGGTTCTTTAAGAAAATCAATAAAATTAATGGGCCACTAGCAAGACTAACAAAGAATAAAAGAGAGAGGATGCAAATAAACAAAATCAGAAATGACAAGGGGTGAGTTACCACAGACCCTGAATAACTGAAATAAATCATAAGAGGATACTATGAACAACTACATGCCAACAAACTGGACCACTTAGATGAAATGGAAAAATTCCTGGAAACACACAAACAAGCTACACTGACTCAGTAAGAAATAGAAGATCTCAACAAAACAATCCCAACCAAAGAGATTCAATCAGTCATGAAAAATCTTCCTATAAAGAAAAGTCCAGGGCCAGATCGCTTCACAGGGGAATTTTATCAAACACTCCAAGAACTAACAACCATCCTGCTCAAACTTTTCCAAAACTCAAGGAAAAGGAAAACTACTTAACTCATTTTATGAAGTCAATATCATTATATCATTTTAATATCAAAACCAAATTAAGATGCTATAAGAAAGGAAAATTACAGGCCAATCTCCCAAATGAACACAGATGCAAAAATTCTCAACAAAATATGAGCAAATCAAATCCACCAACACATAAAATAATTATATATCATGAATAAGTGGGGTTTATACCAAGATTGCAAGGATGATTCATCACAAGAAAATCAATTAATGTAAGACAGCACAGTAACAAATTGACAGGGAAAAATCACATCATCATCTCGATTGATGCTGAAAATACATTTTACAAAATTTAACATCTTTTCTGATAAAAGCTCCTCAAAGATAGGAATCAAAGGTAACTTCCTCAATATGACAAAGGAAATAAATGAAAAACCAATAGCCAGCATCATACTCAATGAATACAGACTGCTCTCTGTCACCACTAATACTCAACATTGTGTTAGAAGTTCTAACTAGAGCAATCAGGCTCTAGTTAATTTCTAGTCAATTTCTTTGACAAAGAAATCAAAGGCATCCAAATTGGAAAGGAAAAAGTAAAACTTTCATTATTTGCAGATGACATGATACTATACCTGGAAAATCCTGAGAAATCTACAACAAAGTTACTTGAGCTAATAAACTAATTCAGCAAGGAGGCAGGATATAACATTAATGTGCAAAAACCAGCAACATTTCTATACACAAACAATGACCTAACTGATGAGTCAGTTCAGGAAAAAGTTCCATTCAAAATAGCAACTAAGGGAGATGTGAAGGTGGCTCAGTGGCAGAATTCTTGCCTGCCATGCTGGAGACATGGTTTCAATTCCCTGTGCCTACATATGCCAAAAAAAAAAAAAAACAAATAAAAGACTCAAGTACTTAGGAATGAATTTAACTAGGGACATAAAAGACTTGTACACAGAAAACTACATAACACTAGTAAAAGAAATCAAAGATCTAAATAGGTAGTTCATGAATAGGAAAGTTGAATATAGTTAAGATGTCAATTCTACCCAAATTCATCTACAGATTTAACAGAATACCAATCAAAATTCCAACGACCTACTTTGAAATCTTAGAAAAGCTATTTACCAAATTCTTCTAGAAGGGAAAGAGACCCTGAATAGCTAGAATAATCCTAAAAAAAAGAGGAACAAAGTAGGAGTATTAACACTCCCTGACTTTAAAACTTACTATAAAACCATAGTGGTCAAAACAGCATGGTACTGGTACAAAGATAGAACTATCGACCAATGGAATTGCATTGAAATGGCAGAAATAGACCACCAAATCTACTGTCAACTGATTTTTGACAAGGTCCCCAAATCCACTGAACTGGAACAAAATAGTCTTTTCAATAACTGGGCATGGGAGAACTGGATATCAATAGCCAAAAGAATGAAAGAGGACCCTAACCTTACACCCTACACAAAAATTAACTCAAACTGGATCAAATACCTAAAAATAAGAACTACCACCATAAAGCTTCTAGAGGAAAATGTTGGGAAACATCTTCAAGACCTAGTAATAGGAGGTAGCCTCCTAAACTTTACACTCAAAGTACAAGCAACAAAAGAAAAAATAGATAAATGGGAACTCCTCAAAATCAAATGCTTCTGCACCTCAAAAGACTCTGTCAAAAAGGTGAAGACACAGCCAACTCAATGGGAGAAAATATTTGGAAATCACACATAGGACAAAAGTTTGACATGTTGTATACATAAAGAAATTATACAACTCAACAACAAAAGAACAAACAACCCAATTATAAAATCTTTAAATGCTAAAGATGGACATTTTTCTGAAGAGCTCATACATATGGCTCAAAAGCACATGAAGAGATGCTTATTTTCATGAGCTAGAAAGGAAATGCTCACCAAGACTAAAATAAGATACCACCTCACACCTATAAGAATGGCTGCTATTGAACAAACAGGTAACTATAAATGTTGGAGAGGATGTGGAGAAATTGGGACACTTATACACTGCTGCTGGGAATGTATAATGCTACAGCCACAACGGAAGACAGTATGGTGGTTCCTGAGGAATCACGACCCAGCAATAGCATTACTTGTATATCCCCAGAAGAGTTGAAAGCATTGACACAGACATTTGTATACTGATGTTCACAGCAGTTTTATTCACAATCACAAAAGAATGGAAGGACTCCAAATGCCCATCAAAAGACAAGTGGATTAACAAAATGTGGAATATGCATACGATGGACTATTATGCAGCAGTAATACGAAATGACATCCTGAAGTACATGACAAGATGGATGAGCCTTGAGGACATAACGCTGAGTGAAATAGGCCAGACACAAAAGAATAGATACTGTATGACTCCACTTTTATGACCATGGTAAAGGTGGCTGAAGGATTCATTGACTGAGAAGTAGATTGGTGAATGATGGTGTATACATGTGATCGAATATTGTCCTGCTCCAAAAAAGTACGAAGTTGTGAGGCATGCAATGATGTGAATGAACCTGTGGGACATGTGGTGAGGCAAAATAAGCCAGAAATGAAAAAACAGTTATTATATGGTCTCCTTTAGAAAATACTTATAAGAAAACATGGGCCTAGATTTTAAGCTCTTATAGCAGATACATTAAGTCCAGAGTGGTAATTATAATTTCTGGATTTTGAGAGGATGTTTTATTTATCTACAATTGGTATTTAGAGATAATAATGAAGCCTATCAGGTTGGGATTAAGGTAATTCAGAACACAGTGGTAAGGAAGACATTGTCTACATTTTAGAACTGCACCTGCTCTTTCAGACCAAAGGAAGAAAGTTTTATTTTGACAGGAACCTAAATTTTCTGTAGCACATAATCTAACTCAACCTGTCTGGACAGCTCATTTGAACAACTGAAACACAGGGAGCCCAGAATAACAATGAGGGCCTTTAATCTGTTAAGCTTATTGTAATGCCTGACACATCCTAGAATATATTAAGCATATAAGCAAAAAGTATCGGCAAAGTCCCTTTAGGGATGAGAGAGAAAATATGGAACTATTAAACTTTAACATCAGGGAATCCCCTGATACCATGTCAAACATTAGGGACATCCAAATCAATAGGCCAAGTTCCTGATCTCGAGGCTTACTCTTGTGAAGCTTATGTAGTTATGCCTAAGAGTTCTTCTGGAAGACCTCTTTTGTTGCTCAGATATGACCTCACTCTCTCTAAGCCCAACTCTGTAAGTGAAATCATTGCCATTTCCCCCTATGTAGGACATGACATCCAGGGGTGAAAGTCTACCTAGCGATATGGGAGATGACTCCCAGGGATGTGTTCAGTCCTGGCACCATGGGATCAACAATTCCATCCTGACCAAAAAGGGGAAAAGAAGTGTAACTAATAAAGTATCAGTGGCTCACAGAGTTCAAAAAGAGTTGAAAGACTACTCTGGTGGTTGCTCTTATGCAAGCTTCAATTAGACATTGCTACATATCGTAACTTGCCAACCCCTAACCAAATCCATCCCAGCCAATCCTAAAGAACACCTAGGGCAATAAATAAGATTCTACAAAGTTTCCATGTACTAGGGTAACTTTCCAGAAACCTACAACCTCCAGATGGTCCCTAGACCACAAGTCCTGAAACCTAGAGGGCCTAGACTCTCCACAACATCAGCTAGTCCCATCTCCCTACCCCATATTATTGACAACCCCTTCCAACATGAAAAAGTCAGAATGGCCATAGCCCAAATACCCCTAAAGAGTGGAATAGCAAGATCAAAGGTGATGATGGAGTTATACAGAGAAGCTAGGGTTTAACAAAGGAATATGATCACTGAATCATTAAACTGTTATTTCTTTTAGTCTCCAGTATCTTAGAGCAGCTAGAAGTAAAAACCTAAAGTAGAGGAATTATAACCCATACCAAAGTCTAAAATTTGTTCTACAATTAATTGTGCTGTGCTTTGAAATGTATTGTTTTTTTGTGTGTGTATGTTATTTTTCACAAACAGGAAAAAAAGTTAATTGCGATGATAAAAATTATTTATTCCTTCTAGCCTCCTATATTCTGGAGTAGCTAGAAGTAAAAATCTGAGATGATGATATGGTGGCCTATAACAATCTCTGGGATCTCTTCTGTAACAACTAGTTGAAGAGTGCTTTGAAAACTATTGCTTATTTCTTTCTTTGCTTTATAGATATATTATACAATTTAAAAAGTTAGAAGAAACACGAGATATCATTTCACATCTACTAGAATGGCTACTATTTTTTAAAAAAACAGAAGGCTACAAGTGTTGGAGAGGATGTGAAGAAAGAATAATATTCCTTCACTGCTGGTGGCAAAGTAAAATGTTGCAACTGGTGGAAGACAGTTTGGTGGTTCCATAGAAAGCAAAGAATGAAATGGCCATATGATCTGGCAAACCTGCTACTAGGTATACCTCCAGAAGAACTGAAAGTAGAGATATAAACAGACTTTTGCACCCCAATGTTCATAGTGGCATTATTCACAACTGCCAAAAGATGGAAGTAACCCAAGTGTTCGTCAACAGATAAATGGATAAGCAAAATGTGGCATATACCTATGAAGGAACACTGTTCAACACTAAGAAGGAATGTAATCCTGATACATGCAACAATATGGATCAACTTTGAAGACATCATGTTGAGTGAAATAAGCCAGACACAAGAGGATAAATATTGTATAATCTCACAAATATGAATATAAGTATAGTAAGCAAATTCATAAATTAGAGTCTAGAATAGAGGTTACCAGGAGATAGAATGGGGGTACAGAATGAAGAGCTGATGCTTAATTTGTGCAGAATTTCTATTTAGGTTGATTGTAAATGTTTGAAATGGATAGAGGTGGTGCTAGCACCACATTGCATTTAGTGTAAATAGCAGTGCTGAATTAGATGTATGAATGTGGATGAAAGGGATAGTTTTAGGTCATGCATGTACTAGAAGGAAAGCTAGAGGATAAAACATGGACTGTATACCATAGGGAACCCTTTGGTGGATGATGTCTGTGGTGAAAAGTACAAATATAAGAATGTTCTTTCATGAACTATAACAAAGGTATATTACTATTACAAGGTTCAATATTACAACAATAATAGGGTGGTATATGGAAAAACTACACCTAATGCAAACTATGGACTATAGTTAATAGTAATATTTTAGTATTTTTTAAAGCTAAATAAATCTATATAACAAAATTAGATTAGTGGTTATATAGGGCTGAGAAGGATAGAGAGATTGAGAGATGTCTGCTAAGGGGTATGCTTTTTTTTCTTTTTGGAGCAATGAAAATGTTCTAAAATTGATTGTGGTGATGAATGCACAATTTTGTAATTATACTAAAGACCACTGATTGTATACTTTGGATAGATTATACAGTATGTGAACATCTCTCCATAAAATTGCTTTTGTAAAAAAGCATTGTGTTCTTTGTGCATTCATTTACTGATTTAACAAACTTCTTTATAGGCAGCTCTGTGTCAGACACTGGCCTAGGTCCCGGGGTTCCTCTGAAAAATAAATGTGGACCCTGCCTCCATAAAGCCTACAGGTTAGCAGAAGGCAAATGAGAGAAATATCTTAGTTGGAGAGACCAGGGCTGGGCACAGTGACAGGAAGGAAGCATGAAACATTTCCCAGCTTTAGTCTTTGCACAGAAACATGAAATAATGTGGAATTCGGACAGACAACCCTGGATTTGAATCTTGGCCCCACAAATTCTGTTCTTTGTAATATGAACAAGTCACTTAACATAACTGAGCCACAAATCCCATCTTTAAAAATGTTTTAGTTTCCCAAAACTGCCAGGATACAATATACCAGAAACGGATTGGCTTTTATAAAGGGGATTTATTAAGCTACAAGTTTACAATTCTAAGGTCATAAAGATGACTAAACTAAGGCATCCAGAGACAGATACCTTGACTCTGAAGAAAGGCCAAAGTCTGTCACATGAAATGGCATGTGGCTGGTGTCTGCTGGTTCTTGTTCCCGGTTCCATTGCTTCCAGATTCTGATGCCAGTGGCTTCCTCTCTAACCATCTGTGGGCTTGTGAACTGATGCTGTGATTCCTTCAATAGTTTTTCCCATATTCTGCTTTGCTCCAATAATAATATCAGATCTGCCACAAGAACTCTTTTCTTTAAACCCGATGCTATGTTTCACATAAACTGGAATTGCCACTAAATTTTTTGTGAGCTGACACAGTATGATGTACATCAGAAATTTCCAACTGGTTGAATAAATGATAAAACTCTTTCAGATTCCAAAGTAGCTTAGTAATCAATGTACAGTTCTTAAGGAGCTTTAAGCTAAGGAAACTTCTGTTGACTTAGCTTATTTTGTGTCTTTTTACTAAAAAAGATTTTGGAGGTGATTTCCTCCATAGGGGAAATCTAGCTGGATAATGCATATTGTAATAGTAAAGGGAGACGGCTACAGTGATTATAGGAGTTAAAAGGTTAATGCTTAACTTGAAATTGCAGACTTGGTTCATAAACTTTGAGAAAGTGAAGGCATACATTTTGAGAGCATGAAACTTCAATAGAAACTTAGATGTGCAGATAAAGCACAATGACGTGCAAAAGAGACCTGCTTAAAGGAAAAGAATATTCTAACCTTAGAAGTATTAACTTCAACCTGTTTTTGCACTATACGCTTCTTAGTTTTTGTATGCAAACAATATTTATCATAGTTCTTACCAGTATATATATTGTGCACCTGCCTGAAATAAACTTGTCTGAAGACTGATGTCTCCAGATCCCCTGATCCCTTTCTCTCTCGTTTTACTTTAACATTCCTTAGGGTCATAGTGTGGCCAACAGATGGCAACCACGAAGGGACCCTAAGAAAGGACTATTCTGCTTTCGTGTTCAAGTAGCCAAGGAAATTGTGTGTCTCCAGACGCTGAGGATTTGCCACAAGAACAGACCTGGGTCATTGTTGTAAGTATTTTAAGGTAATTTTTAAATTTCCTTGTAGCATCAGGGTAATGGGAAATCATAGCGGGAAAATGGAGGAGTATGTTTGTGTGTTGAAAACACTGTTAAAAACTACAGGGGTCTCAATGAAGACTTCCGAGTCACTAGAGCTCTTTTCTTTAGTACAGAAGCATTGTTATTGGTTTCATCCTCAAGGCCATAATGGTTTCTATTATTATGATAAATTTAAAAGATTGCTTTACCATACCTTTAGCAGACCAAGATAAAGAAAAATTAATTTCTGAGCTTCTTCTTAATTAGCTGCCTTTATGTAAAAATTCATATACACCTGAGTTAGAAAATACTCAATAGAAACAATGCCACGCTGAACAAAAGTCAGTACTCATTAATGGTTCCCATGGAATTGTAACAGATTGATCCCCTAAGGGGTATGCAATTCAGGATTGTACTTCTGACTCAAAGTATTCTAAGTTACCTTGGTTTAATCTAAATAATTATTCTACTGAAATTTATACCAGTGCTACAAATGATATCTTGTGACAAGGAATGGGAATGGCAGCCCCATCTCCTTCTGTTAACTTAGATCCTCGACAAACAGCAATTTGGAAACTGGGCTTGCGGTTAGCTCCTATTCATATTTGAAAAAGAAATATATTTTAAGAATTTTAAAACTGAAAATTCTTGCTAAAAACTATATATTGACATTTCAAATACGCATTAACTAAAGTATTTTAAGTATTTAACATTATTCTAACAAACTTAATTCCGATGGTAATTATATGTGGTAAAATATTTGTTTAAACTATGACAAGTATGAAAAATATAAAAGATGTATTTTTATTAATAGGAAAAAGAAAATAGTTATCCTAAGATGAAATGAATAACTGTTACAAAATGAGAAAAATGTAGGACAAAGCCTGAACTAATATAATAATTACTGAGGATTTGTAAAAATGGAAATTATGGTCAAAATCAAGAAAGATATAATGAGTCTAAAATGATAACGTTTTCTTGGACTCTTAGTCTGTTCTACTGAAAAGATATCAAATCTTTTTCTAGATAATCAGTGTAAAAAGCAAAGAGTCTGTCTTTTATCAAAATAACTTCTGTTAACTTTTATCACGTCGTGTTCTGTATAAAAAATAGTGATTTTCTTCTTGGTATTATTATACTGGCAAAAAACTATTTCTTTTCTTGCCCTAAACCAGGTGGCTTAATCTATTAATCTAAGTAATATTGCTGTAAATGAATCTATTACAGGCTAAATAATATTCAAATCATATAAATACCTAAATACCTTTAAGCCAAAATATTTTAATGCTTTGCCCAGTGTTTATATAAACTACATCTATTTAAACTAAATTTATCCCCAAATAACCATGACTTATATTGGGAGCAGATCAGATTCGAGGGCTGAATGCAAGGAAAAAATATACCTGTGAAGTCTGTTCTGTTCACCTGATGTTGCCATTATATGCAATTAATGTTGCTATTGCATGACCTTGGTAAGAAACAGTTAAAATGTGCGCTCTAGCTGGCAGGACTGGCTATCCTCCCAGAAGGAGGGGTACTTTAATAAAGATATCTAGGTTCCAGAAAGCTCCTCTTGGTCCTTAGCCAGTTCCCAGAGGACCCAATTAGGCCCGGTCATGTAAGCAAATTGGAATTTGGCCACTATTGTGGCAAAACATCATAAAAACTGCATGCAATAAATTTAAAATTACCAAAAACACAAGCCAATTATAAAGAATCCTCATTCCTGCATTTCTTTTCCATCAATCCAATGAATTCATTTAAAAACAAAATCTGGTCATTTACTATGGGTACATACATGTCACTATTGACACGCTGCTTTGATTTCTGCTACCTGCCACTTCAGGGATTCCTAATTATATGTTACAGAACCTGTTTGATATTTTACAAGGAGATTCTGATTTATTAGGCAAAAGGCAGTTAACAGCTGTGGCTGAACAAGAATTACAATTAATTGAACAATGCATTCAAAAAAGACAGCTTGTTCAAATAGATCAAGCAAAGCCTGTTGATTTTATTATTTTCTTTACCTTGCAATCTCCCACAGGCCTATTTTGGCAAGATGGTGTTTTAAAATGGATCTTTTTACCAAACAATTGAAAAAAACATTTAAATACATATCTGCAAAAAAAAAATTCATTTCTTTACTAGCCAAAGGTTGCCACAGATATTATCAATTAACAGGACACATCCTAATCACACAGTATGTAATCTCACAAAGGAAGAGGTTCAAAGTCTATTTATCCTCAAAACCTCTTGGCAAATAGCATTAAGCATTTTTAAAGGACAAATTGATAATCATTTGCCTATGTCAAAACTTTCACAATTTCTAAAAAAAAAAAAAAATGGATTTTGCCTAAAATAATTCGGTCTTCCCACTAGAGGGAGCCATTACCATCTTTACTACTAATAATAATAATGGACAGGCTGCATATGTTACCCCAGGAGAAAACAAAAGTTGGAAAACACCTTATACCTCAGCTCAGGGCACTGAATTAGCAGCTATAATTCAACTATTGCAGAATTTTCCACAATCTCTTAATATTGTTTCTGATTTTGAATATGTCTGCCAGTTACTCACATTGAGGCAGTTTCTTTGTTTGAAGGAGGCGAATGACCCAGAGTGTTTTTACATTTACAAACATTAGTCAGAAGTTGAATTAATACCCTTTTTACCATGCATATAAGAGCTCATACTAATCTTCCGGGTCCCTTATCATTACAAAATCAGCAAGCAGATACTCTTGTGGGGGTAATTCAAGATCCTACTACATTTCACAAATTGACTCATTTTAACAGCAAAGGGCTGTGAAAAACATTTTCTGTCTTTATCTGAACAGCAAACTCAGGATATTGTTAGGACTTGTCCAATATGCCGACCTTTAAATGCACTCCCATTTGCATCGGGGTTAATCCTCGAGGTCAAAAAGCAAATGAATTATGGCAGTAGAATGTTACCCATATTTCACATTTTGGTAAAATACAGTATGAACATGTTATAGACACCTTTTCTCATTTCATCTAGGCTAATTCACAATCTGGAGAACTTTTCTAGCCATGTTTGATCACATTTACATAATGCTTTTGCTGTTATGGCATGCCCTCAGTCTTTAAAAACGGACAATGGTCCTGCTTATACAGGGAAGCAATTTTGTAAATTTTGTACTACTTTTCATATTACTCATATCACAGGATTCCACATAATCCCTCTGGGCAAAGAATTATCAAACGAACAAACCAGATGCTAAAATCTATGCTTGCAAAACAAAAAGGGGAAGATGATGATCAGGAGGATGATGTTGTGAAAATAAGTACACCAAAAGATCAATTGCAAAAGCATTGTTTACTTAAATTTTTTTTAACATTTATGATAATTCATCACAGACTCCTGCAGAATAACATTTTAGTAATTTGGAAAAGAAAAATTATATGACCCAAACAGAACTGCAGCTGCAGCCAATCTATTGAAAAGATGTTAAAGATGATCTATGGAAACCAGGCATGATAAAGGTGTGGGGTAGGGGAC
Organism: Tamandua tetradactyla; assembly: GCF_023851605.1. Taxonomy (NCBI): domain Eukaryota; kingdom Metazoa; phylum Chordata; class Mammalia; order Pilosa; family Myrmecophagidae; genus Tamandua; species Tamandua tetradactyla. Next base: position 44,271,596 of record NC_135328.1, read on the forward strand.
TTGCTCTTTTCATTACAGATGACAGGACCTTGGTTTGGATTTCTTCAAACAGAATAAAACCAAGACATGTCAACTCTGATGAAAATAACTAAATGGGTAATGTACGTAATAGGACATATAACTTTAATTGCTAAAGGACAGGGACGTAATTATACTTTTTGGGCTTATATTCCTAACCCACCTCTGCTGTGGGCCCTAACATAGGCAGATACACCTTTACCAATATATCTCGATACTAGTTTAGGATTCCCAGGTCCAGTAGATTCAAGGCTTCCAAAACTACTTAAGGAAGAAGGAAAAATGATGTCAAATTTGACTCTTCCATTTTTAGAAAAACCCATATGCATAGGTAATGAATTACTGTGCATGATAATAAGTAATTGAACTGCATGGTTTAAGATTCAGAATGATTCTCATAATTACCTATATGTATATCCCTCTTTTAACTCTATGGAATCATATAATACTTGCCTGTTAGATAGGAGAGAAAGTTGGAATGGATGGCAGTTATGTCATATGACTGGGACCTGGGAATCCTAAACTAGTATCGAGATATATTGGTAAAGGTGTATCTGCCTATGTTAGGGCCCACAGCAGAGGTGGGTTAGGAATATAAGCCCAAAAAGTATAATTACGTCCCTGTCCTTTAGCAATTAAAGTTATATGTCCTATTACGTACATTACCCATTTAGTTATTTTCATCAGAGTTGACATGTCTTGGTTTTATTCTGTTTGAAGAAATCCAAACCAAGGTCCTGTCATCTGTAATGAAAAGAGCAAGTCCCCTACCCCACACCTTTATCATGCCTTGTTTCCATAGATCACCTTTAACATCTTTTCAATAGATTGGCTGCAGCTGCAGTTCTGTTTGGGTCATATAATTTTTCTTTTCCAAATTACTAAAATGTTATTCTGCAGGAGTCTGTGATGAATTATCATAAATGTTAAAAAAAATTTAAGTAAACAATGCTTTTGCAATTGATCTTTTGGTGTACTTATTTTCACAACATCATCCTCCTGATCATCATCTTCCCCTTTTTGTTTTGCAAGCATAGATTTTAGCATCTGGTTTGTTCGTTTGATAATTCTTTGCCCAGAGGGATTATGTGGAATCCTGTGATATGAGTAATATGAAAAGTAGTACAAAATTTACAAAATTGCTTCCCTGTATAAGCAGGACCATTGTCTGTTTTTATAGACTGAGGGCATGCCATAACAGCAAAAGCATTAAGTAAATGTGATCAAACATGGCTAGAAAAGTTCTCCAGATTGTGAATTAGCCTAGATGAAATGAGAAAAGGTGTCTATAACATGTTCATACTGTATTTTACCAAAATGTGAAATATGGGTAACATTCTATTGCCATAATTCATTTGCTTTTTGACCTCGAGGATTAACCCCGATGCAAATGGGAGTGCATTTAAAGGTCGGCATATTGGACAAGTCCTAACAATGTTCTGAGTTTGCTGTTCAGATAAAGACAGAAAATGTTTTTCACAGCCCTTTGCTATTAAAATGAGTCAATTTGTGAAATGTAGTAGGATCTTGAATTACCCCCACAAGAGTATTTGCTTGCTGATTTTATAATGACAAAGGACCGGGAAGATTAGTATGAGCTCTTATATGCACGATAAAAAGGGGATTAATTCGACTCCTGACTAATGTTTGTAAATGTAAAAACATTCGAGACAATTCATCTCTTTCAAACAATGTGAGTAACTGTTTGGCAGACATATTCAGAATCAGAAACAATATCAAGAGATTGTGGAAAATTCTGCAATACTTGAATTACAGCTGCTAATTCAGTGCACTAGGCTGAGGTATTAGGTGTTTTCCAACTATTGTTTCCCCCTGAGGTGACATGCAGCCTGCCCATTACTACTATCATCAGTAAAGATGGTAATGGCTCCTTCCAGCAGGGAAGCCCAAACTATTTTAGGCAAAATCCATTGTGTTCTTTTTAGAAATTGTAAACGTTTTGACATAGACAAATGATTATCAATTTGTCCTTTAAAATTGCTTAATGCTATTTGCCAAGAGGTATTGAAGATAAATAGACTTTGAACCTCTTCCTTTGTGAGATCATACACTATGCGATTAGGATCATTTCCTCTTAATTGATACTATTTTTGGTGACCTTTGGCTATTAAAGAAATGATTTTTTGCAAATATGTATTTAAATGTTTTCGTTGGTTGTTCGGTAAAAAAAAATCCATTCTAAAACACCATCTTGCCAAAATAGGCCAGCGGGAGATTGCAATGTAAAGAAAATAATAAAATCAACAAGCTTTTCTAGATTTATTTGAACAAGCTGTCTTTCTTGGATGTGTCGTTCAATTAATTGTAATTCTTGTCCAGCCACAGCTTTTAACTGCCTTTTGCTTAATAAATTAGAATCTCCTTGTAAAATATCAAACAGGTTCTGTAACATATAATTAGGAATGCCTAAAGTGGCAGGTAGCAGAAATGAAAGCAGAGTAAGTGTCAATAGTGACATGTACCCATAGTAAATAACCAGATTTTGTAAAATGAATTCATTGGATTGGTTGAAAAGGAATGCAGGAATGAGGATTTTTTTATAATTGGCTGTGCGTTTTTGGTAATTTTAAATTTATTGCATGCAGTTTTTATAATATTTTTCATAACAGTGGCCAAATTCTAATTTGCTTACATGGCTGGCCACAGTTGGGTCCTCTGGGAACTGGCTAGGGACCAAGAGGAGCTTCCTGGGACCCAGGTATCTTTATTAAAGTATACCTCCTTCTGGGAGGATAGCCAGTCCTCCCAGCTAGAGTACACATTTTAACTCTTTCTTGCCAAGGTCATGTGATAGCAACATCAGGTGAACAGAACAGACTCCACAGGTATATATTTCCCTTGCATTCAGCCCTTGAATCTGATTTACTCACAACATAAGCCATTGTTATTTTGGGATTAATTTAGTTTATACATATGTAGTTTATATAAACACTGGACAAAGCATTAAAATATTTTCGCTTAAAGGAATTTAGGTATTTATATGATTTGAATATTATTTAGCCAGTAATAGAATCATTTACAGCAATATTACTTAGATTAATAGATTAAGCCACCTGGTTTGGGGCAAGAAATGAAACAGTTTTTTGCCAGTATAATGACATCCAGGAGAAAATCAGTAATTTTTTATAGAGATAAAGACATGATAAAAGTTAACATAAGTTATTTTGATAAAACATAGACTCTTTGCTTTTTATACTGATTATCTAGAAAATTTTTTTATTTCTTTTCATTAGAACAGGCTGAGTCCAAGAAAACATTGTCATTTTAGATTTACTAAATTTTTCTTGATTTTGACCATACTTTCCCTTTTTATGAACCCTCAGCAATTATTATATTAGTTCAGGCTTTGTCCTACTTTTTTAAAATTTTGTAAAGGTTATTTATCTCATTTTAGGATAAAATTATTTTTTATTAATAAAAATACATTTTTATATTTTTCATATTTAAGTCATTATTTTTATTTTAAACAAATATTTTACCACATATAATTACTATTAAAATTAAATTTGTTAAAATAATGTTAAATATTTAAAATACTTTAGTTAATGCATATTTGAAACATCAACATATAGTTTTTAACAAGAATTTTCAGTTTTAAAGTTCTTAAAATATATTTCTTTTTCAAATATGAATAGGAGTTAACCTCAAGCCCAGTTTCCAAATTGCTGTTTGTCGAGGATCTAAGTTAACAAAAGGAGATGGGGCTGCCATTCCCATTCCTTGTCACAAGATTTTATTTGTAGCATTGGTATAAATTTCAGTAGAATAATTATTTAGATTAAACCAAGGTAACTTAACAGAACAGAACTTGTTCCTGATGCTACAAGGAAAATGCTTACTTACACTATACGACTCGAGTCCTCTTCAATCAGCTGGACACACTTCCCTCTAAGGGAGACTTTTCCTTGATTCCTTAATATTGTTTTGGAGTCTTCTTTTTCTTCTTCATGCCCTATGTTGGGCACCAGATGTTGCTTCCTATGAAATGGAGCTCGAAGGATATTAAGGAATGACGAGAAAGACAGACAGGATCAGGGGGCCTGAAGCTTAGCAATAACAGACAACAGAAAACTTCATTCTTCACTAGTTCCTGCTTATATACTGCAGGGTTTATATGACAAAAAGCATGCATGCATTTCGTGATAAAGCAGAGTGCTTACTTTTCAGTATTTTACTCCCTACATACAAAAGATAGGTACAAAGACCTTGGGGTTTAAGAAAAAACAAACATTCTCTCCCTCTCAGACTGTCCTCCAATTAAGCAGATAACAGGCTCCACAGTTTACTGCCTATGCCACCCTGAGGCAAGCTGCTCCCAATAAATTCCACAGGTCTTCCATTAACCCTTGCTCCTACAGGAAATGATGTTATACAATCACTTACCCAAGAGCTAAAAAATCTTAATCCTGTTTATTGATGGAAATCTTCTCATTTTATGACAACATTGGGAAATAGGAATTTTACTTTTTATACTACTTCTTTTCCTTTTAAGTGTCCTGAAGCACGTCTGCTGTCTGTCATCTCTTCTAATCATAAACAAACAGATGCTCTCAACGTAATGTTCATAAAAACTCTGAACTCCTCCCCTAAATAAGCTATAGCACTTGGCTGGTAGTCAATGATGGGTAAGACCCTTACTTCAGAGAATAAGGGCAACCTAAGACAGGCACAGTTACCACAGCTTTACAAAAAGGGGGAAACGTAGGAGTTAAAAGGTTAATGCTTAACTTGAAATTGCAGACTTGGTTCATCAACTATGAGAAAGTGAAGGCATATGTCTTGAGAGCATGAAATTCCAATAGAAACTTAGATGTGCAGATAAAGCACAATGACGTGCGGAAGAGACTTGCTTAAAGGAAAAGAACATTCTAACCTTAGAAGTATTGACTTCAACTTGTTTTTGCACTATACGCTTCTTAGCTTTTGTATGCAAACAACATTTGATATAGTTCTTACCAGTATATAAATTGTGCACCTGCCTGAAATAAATGTGTCTGAAGACTGATGTCTCCAGATCCCCTGATCCCTTTCTCTCTCATTTTACTTTAACATTCCTTAGGGTCATAGTGCGGCCAACTAGTGATAACCTCTCTCCTAAAAACAAATGAAATGGTATCTGCCAGCAGGAGCTGTCCTTGGTGACACGATATGTAGGGTGCAGCAGAAGGTCATTTCTTCTGAGCTTACCCATTCCAAATCAGTATCTGTCCCAACAGAGGAAGTTCCCCACCCCAAGAATTTTACAGAAAACTGTCTCTTTAAGTGTTTGCCTTCTTCAGCTTTTCACTTGGGCCATTAAGCAAGCACTGTAGCAAAAGCCACTTCCACCTGGCCCTGCCAAGGAGCACCACTGCTGCATGCTGCTGCTGCATGTTCCATTCTCACTGTACTTGGTATTGTACTTTTTATAAATAAGATTTTTACATACAGCTCATATTTTGTTCTACAGGGACCTTACTGCAGTAAATACCATCTCGATTTTCTGCCATCAGTTCAGCTGGCACAAAATTATTTGTTTCAAAGGGATGAATGGTTTGTTAAGATAATAAAAGGGACACTACTTCTGCTTTTAGAAAGTTACCGTAATCACAAGAGTTTGAGATCTTAAGTAAATTACACAGTAAATGAGAAACTTAGCTGAAATCTTTGCCATCTTCATATTTTGTAAAGCTTACCAATACCACATAAACCAGTAAGCCCACTTCAGCAAAAGGAAGAATATGTGCCTGCCTCATTACTGTTAAGCTTCTGATTTTTTTTAATCTCTTATTTTTTTCTTTGTTCTTAAGGGCTTCCATTTCCCTCCATCGCTTGTCTGTTGGGGTGGGGAACTTCCTTTTCATATCGTGGTTTCCAAGACTATATTCAGTAGATTCCTGAAACTGTTGTCATAATTGCCACTGGAGTACTTAAATGTCTCTACTGTACTGACAAAGTACATGGAAGGTACATATAAACAAAATCCTCAGTAACAACTGATGATAATACACTGGTCATCATGGTGGCAAGTCAGTCTACATTTCACTTTACTTCAGCAGCTTGGAAGTCCTTGCCTCCTCTTTTTTTTTTCTTTTTTCTTTTTTTTTTTTTTTTTGCCTCCTAAGACATGAAGAAATGGAGAAAAGCTGCAAGTCAAGATATAAATTCTCATTTTTACTAGCTTTCTTCTTCTGGTGGCTCCATTCTTTCCTCTCACTCTTCTCAGCTTTTAACTCCCTTTCCTTTATCATGCTAAGGATAGTCCTTATACTCATTTCACTTCTGCTGTCAAGGGCTGGTGGTTGGTGCTGGAGTTGGGACAGGAAGCCACTCCACAGGAGCATTATTACCTTGGCCTGCCTAGCGCACCCAAGCCACCTTTCTTCTAATAAACAATGGCCTTCTTTTTCCACTTCTAAATTTCCAGGGTCACCAATCTCAAGTGCGCAGCTAAAATCAAGATATTGCCAGGTATTTATCCTCTATACCTAAGATTGGTTGAACCCATTTCAATTGCTTCTTCATTTTTAATGCCTTGCTCTTCAGAGTTCTTATCTCACAAGAGAAATCCAGAATGTATGCTTTTCTTTCTGCAGAATCCTTAATTTCAACCATCTGTACCTGGACTGTCCAGTTTTCCTCCTCTGCCATCTTCTTTTATATACAAGCATTTTGGATGCCAAGAGTCCCTTGCCTCTAGAAATTTCAGCTAAAACTTCTCAACTGTTTTCCATTTACAGTTAAATTATTATATTTATTAATTTGATAGACTCCAGCATATCATTTCTCTAGCTCTGGCTATACTGTCAATAAAAGATGAATACAACAAGGCAAAAAAATAAAATTAAAAAAGCACCTATACAGGGTTTCTGGTTGCTGGTCACATTCTGTTTCATGATCTGGGTGTTGGTTATATGGGTTTGTTCACTTTGAGAAAATTCATCAAGCTATACATGTATGATTTTGTACATTCTTTATACTTCAATAAATAATCTGTCAATAAAATATTTATTCAACAAACATAGAAAATATAGAAAGATTGAAAATAAAAGAATTGAAAATCATATGCCAAAAATAACAATATAGCTCTACTATTATCAAACATATAGATTATGTAAGGCAAAAGCATTTTTACAGATATAAAAGTTCATCTTATAAAACTGAGATCTTTCATTCACCAAGTAGATAAATTCTAAGTATTTTCAGTATTGAAAAAGCCACAAATATACATTAATGTAAATTAATAGAACAATAAGGAGAATTAGACAAATCCACAATGCTAGTGGGAGAGTTTAATATGCTTCATGTGACAGATAATCAATGAATGAAAAATTTCAGGAAAAATACAGAAAATTCATAAAACACGATTAAAAATACTAACTAATGGACACACGTAGAATATTGCACTCAATGATTGCAGAGAAAACATCCTTTGCAAGCACTCAAAGGAAATTTGCAAAATTGGCACATTCATTGATCCATAATGTAAATCTTAGCAAATTTCAAAGTAAAATCATATAGACCACATCCAATTAATTTAAAATTAATAACAAAAATATAGCAAGAAAATCCCCCACATATTTGAGAATTGTGAAACTCACCTAGGAATAGTCTAGAAATAAAGGAAGAAATCATAATGACTATAAGAAAATATTTTAATGAAAATAATACAAAATATTATTTAGTTACAGGAAAATTAAACCCTTACATGCAAATATTAGAAAAGAAAATGGCCACAAACTAATGAGCTAAGCATCTGTCTTTAGGAAAAAAAACCGAAATATCAATCCAAAGAGGATAAAAGAAACTAAATAAGATAGATGAGAGCAAAACATATGAAGATAGAATAAAAAGTACAATAGAGAAGATTAACAAAGCTAAAAGATAATTCTCTGTAAAGATGAATAAAATTTAGACACCTCTGGTGGAAATTATCATGCAGGAAAAATATGAATAACCAATAATTGGAAAGAAAAAGTGCTATCACACCTGATATTTAAAAAAAGAGGACTTTAAGAATAATGTTATAGAAATAAATTTAAAACTGTAGAATAAACAGACAAATTTCTGGAAAGTAAAAGTCATCAAAGTTCATTAAAAGAATTTTAATATTCATAAAAGAATAGAAAATCTGAATAGACCCATAACCATCAAAGAAATAGAATCAATAGCCAAAAATATTTCCACAAAGAAAATCTGTTCCAGAAAAAAGTCATGAAAAAATAATTTCTACCTACCAAAAATTCTTTCAGAGAACAGAAAGTAAGGGAACACTCACTAATGCCCTTTATGATACCAACAAAATTTCAGTACCAAGAGCTGGCAAGAACATGCAAAAAAGTACAATAACAGATGTCACTGATGAATACAAACGCATCAATCCAAAGCAAAATATTAGCAACACAACTGCAAGCATATATAAGGAAAGATAATATATTAAGACCAAGTGCAATTTTCCAAGGAATGTAAGATTGATTTAACATTCAAAATCATGCAAAATCATCACATTAACAGAACTAAGGACAAAAATCATATGATTATCTCAATAGACGCAAGAAAAAGGATTTGCTGTAATTCAACATAAATTCATAAAAAGCCCTCTTAGCAAAATGGGGATAATGAAAACTTAATTAATCTGATAAAAGATATACTTTTCAAATACACACCATATATACTACTTAATGGTGATACATTTCAGTCTTTCTGTCTAAATGAGGAACAAGATAAAATACCAGCTTAACTAAAAGCTATCACTATTCCACACTGTAGGGAGGTCACATCCAGTGCAGTGGATGAGAAAAAAGCTTAAAAATATAAGTATTGTAAATGAAGAAGTAAAATTGCACTTTATGCATGATGACATTTTCAAATAATCTTAGTAAGAGATCATAATGAGGAGTTGTTGACCTGCACAAGACAGCAACTGTGGTAGTTAGATTCAGTTGTCAACTTGGCCAGGTGAAGGTACCTAGTTCAGCTGCTGTGGACATGAACCAATGGTACATGACCCTCATCTGTTGCTCATTACATCTGCAGTCAGCTAAGAGGCGTGCCTGCTGTAATGAATGATGTTTGATTTAATTGACTGGTGCTTAAATGAGAGAGCTCAATGTAGCACAGTCCAAGCAGCTCAGCATACCTCATCTCAGCACTCGCAGCTCAGTCCAGGCCTTTGGAGATGCAGAAAGAAATCACCCCGGGGAAAGTTATTGGAACCCAGAGGCCTGGAGAGAAGGCCAGCAGAGATCACCCTGTGCCTTCCCACATAAGAAAGAACCTTCCCATGTAAGAAAGTTAGCTGCCTTTCCTCTGAAGAACTAACAAAATAAATCCCCTTTTATTAAAAGCCAATCCGTTTCTGGCTTGTTGCATTCTGGCAGCTAGCAAACCAGAACAGCAACAAAGGATATCCTTCAGCTACATACATCCACATGAATGAACCTAAAAAGAGTAAGGTTCAGAAAATAATCAAGTTATAAAGAACATAAAATATATAATTCCATTTACATAGGGGCAAACAGACAAATTGAGAGCACGTATTTTAGGCAGATATGCACATGTGGAAAAATTACAAAGAAAAATAAGGGAATGGTATATAATATCCAGGAAGGTGGTCTCCTCTAAAGAGAAAGGAAATAAATGTGATTGAAAACAGGCCCACAAGGGGCTTCTAAAGGATTCATTCAAATCCTATTAAAGTCCAGTGGTGGGAGACTGGGCATTCACTTTATCATCATTCTTTAATCAGCACATACATGTTTTATACACTACTTTCTATATATGATATATTTACATAAAAATAAATAAATAGAGCCAGAGATATCCAGTACATCACCCTGAACCTTTTTTAGATTTTACACATTAGTCATATGTCTCCTTCCTGGAGTCAGAGAGAACAAGTTCCCTTTTCTGCATGACATTTGAAGGTAAGGATTGTTACACGCATACTGTTCTACTCCTTCCTTTTTACTTATTTTCTGAAATAAGCCATGACTCATCAGTGAGAACTGGGCTCTATATTAGAATGTGTGGACTGATTGTCAGGGGCAGACATGTTCAGGGTAAAGGCTAGAGAGGACAGATCCAATCCACCCCTCACCCAAGGGAAAAATACCAGGAGCTGTGTCCCCATGGACCCCACCCCTGGTCACTCTGAATGGAGACATTGATGCCACCTCTGGAACACAGTGGGGTCAGAGCCCAGAGGGAACAGCTGGGAGGATGGACATTTACCCCATATCGTCTTTAACTAGGAGGTCTGGGATTTGGTCCCAGGAGACACTCCTTGTGAAAAACCAACAGTTCTCATAACTCCTTTGCCAGAGATCAGGTACCTCCAGTCCTGGGTCTTCAGTCTATGTTGCTGTTGTGGTGAAGAAGGTCTCTGCAAATCCAACCATGACTCCTTGGAGAAACAAAGGGGCAGTGAATCCACTCTCCTTTAGGGTAATGACAAGATCTGGGGCTAGTCAGCCTCTCAAGGTAAGAACTAACACTCACGGTTGGGGACAGAGAGCAGAGTTTACCTAAGGTACACATGCAGATGAACACACATTCACACCCACTAACATTTCCACACACTCACACACACAGAGGGCTCAGAAAGCATCCCCCTTTTTTCCTTTTTTCCCTTCCTTTCATTTCTCCATCCCTGACAATCATTTCCTGACTCTTCTGGTCACTGTGAGAATGGCTATCTCTGTTCCTCATCTGGTTCCTGAGAATCCAGCCGAACATCATTGTAGAGAACAGGTCTCAGACCATCCTTCCCAAAGCCCCATCAGTAGTACAAAAGTTAATTCTTAGGCTGTGATTGTTATTTGATCAAGTTTCCAGATGATTTCCAGATGCCAAAGCAAATGTTTTCCCACTAGTAGTTTTCAGTAGAGTCATAACCTTTCAAGAGCGGTGATGATCACGACGATGATCCTGAACATGATGATGACGATGATGGTGAACACATCATTTCCAATCCCACCCTCAGGCACTGCCTGGGACACCATGATACAGGACAAGTCACCCAATTTATTAACAACAACAGTAACAATAATAGCTAATAAAATTTATTACTATGTGCCAAGCAGGTACTAAATATTTTACAATCATTTTTGAAATAAATCTTCAAAACCACCTCACAATCATCATCACTTTTAATCATATGTGGAAATAGATGCCAAGAAACATTAAATGACTTTCTCAAAACTCCACAGAAAGTAAAGAGTGGAGCAAGTTGTCAAACCCCAGAGGGGATACTTTGAATCACTACAGTGAACAAGCATTGCAATAGCACATGCTACCATTCATGATTCATTGCATTTGTTACTCCACACCATAAACAGGAACGTTGAAATCGCTCATGTTGATTGCACATCATGGTTCATAATGAAACTTCAACTGTTTCCAGCATTTGGTCACCTCAACAAACCTATCAGGTTTGTTATCTTAAAAGCAGGGCTCAAGGAGGGTAATCATATCTCAAGGTTTAAAAGATAGGTGAGAAACAAAGTTGGAAAGCACCTTTTCTGATGCTATCCATTGCATTGTGTGTCCCAGGCTCATGTTTCCACAATTACTGCTAACAATTACAATGATAATCACTACACTTATTGAAGTCTAGCCCTCCATAATGTGGTCTCAATAATAACTTCAAAGACTCAATAGAGTAGATCCACACGTAGAAACTAGGAAAATGAGATTCAAAAAGGTTAATGTTGAGCGGTTAGAGAAAGGATTCCAAACCAGTCTCCAGATGCTTAAGACCCATGATCTATACACTGTTGAAGCTGATGCTAAGGATGATAATGAAAGTGAAAATAATGTGTGCTCTTTATTGATAAAGTGCTTCTCTATTTACAAAGTTCTCATACCCACATCAACTTATTTGAATAGTCTTCAAAAGCAAAAAAGGTAGGGAACTCTCAGTACACTTAGAAGCCCTTAAGTCTCACCATACTCATCTCGAAAGAAGTTTTTCATTTTTTTCATCTCTCTCAATACATGCACACACTCACACCATACAAACATAGGAATACCAGTATTACCCATGAAATCCTAGTCCATGCAAGATTCCAAAATAAAGCAATAAGATTGAAAAAAAAATGCTAAGATTTTTGGTTTTCTTTTTTTAAAAAAGAAACTAAAACATAGATATGTTACATATAAATGCCATATCAGCCTTATTCAGGAAATGCATGGGGAAAATAAGGTATTATAGGTATCTAGAATCTAAACTAACCCCATCAAGATGCCTCACTATCATAGCCCACTATTCTTCATATTTGTACATATTTGCACACCTGAACACTTTCAGCCACATGTGGATCTCAGAGACTTCCTCAGTGCATATAGAAAAAAAGTACCAAATTCTTTGAACTCAAGTTTTTAGTCTAATTTTATTTAAGCAGGATTACTAATTTTCCTACCTTAGAAAGAAATTAGAAACAAAACGAGCATCTCTGATTTCATCCTCCTGGGCTTCTCTGAGTGGCCAGAGCAGCAGTCTCTCTTGTTTGGGCTCTTCCTGGGCATGTACCTGGTCACCGTGCTGGGAAACTTGCTCATCATCCTGGCCATCGGCTCTGACCTGCACCTCCACACCCCCATGTACTTCTTCCTGGCCAACCTCTCCTTCATCGATACCTGCTTCACTTGCACCATTGTCCCCAAGGTGCTGGTGAACATCCAGACACAGCAGCACACCATCTCCTACACTGGATGCCTACTGCAAATGTACTCCTTCATGGTGCTTGCCCTGCTGGATGACTTCCTGCTGGCTGTGATGGCATATGACCGCTATGTGGCCATCTGCCTGCCTCTCCACTACACCATGACTATGCGGCCCCAACGCTGCCTGCTGCTGGTGGCTGCATCCTGGATCTGCTCCCACCTCTTGGCCCTCTCACTCACTCTCCAGATGGCTCAATTTTCCTTCTGTGCCTCCCATTCTATCCCACACTTTTTCTGTGATCTTCTCCCACTCCTCAAGCTTGCCTGTTCAGACACCCAAGTCTTTCAGGTTTTGATGTTCGTAGAAGCAGCCCTCTCAGGTGCAGCCCCTCTAATCTGTGTCCTGGTCTCTTATGCCCACATTATCCACACCATCCTCAGGGTCCCCTCTACTGAGGGGAAGCACAAAGTCTTCTCTACCTGCGGTTCTCACCTGACAGTGGTCACTCTTTTTTATGGGACTCTCTTTCTAGTGTATTTCCAGCCTTCATCTTCCTACTCAGCAGAGTCTGGAATGGTGGCATCTGTGATATACACGATGGTCACCCCCATGCTGAATCCCTTTATCTATAGCCTGAGGAACAGGGACATGAAAGGAGCTTTGTGGAGACTCCTTGGCTGGGGAAAATGTTCCACTCCATAAAGAGGACTTCTCCAGTGTAGAAGCCTGGACATTTCAAAATGCCTTTCTCACTAGACTTCTCCATTGTAATTTTGAAAGGCTCACACTCAGGGCAGGATGGATGCTCGTTATCACAAGCGGATTTAACAACAGAAGATGCCTGACATGCCCAGACTAGAATAGAGCCAACTGGACAAAGACAGAGCAGAAGCCTGGAGAGCAGGAGTGGCCAGCAATTCCTACAGGGTGACTTCACTTAGGGAGTTCAGTTACCCAAGACCCAGAGAGTTGGGAATCACCCAAAGAATGAAAACAGAAAAACTTAGATTCTAGGAGGAAAACCAGTCAGCAGCTCAGTGGGACTTTATTAGTTATCATGACAAGTCCTTTATGTTTTAGTTTTTATATTCTGCTTTATTATTTTTCCTCTATCTGAAAACAACAGATCTCTACTAGGAAATTTGTAAAAACATAAAAGGGGAAAAAATGCCCACCATACCTCCACTTAACTGCAATCATGGTTAATATTTTACATGATATTATAAAATACTGTAGGTACAATTATATATGCTCTTTTTAGCCTAATTGTACGAGTTGTAAACATATTGTTGTAAACTTTTCACAAACAGTTGCTTCCCAAAGATTACCTCAGAAGAAAGATTCAAGAATGATATAACTATTTCACTATCAATGAACGATTAGAGTATTTCTAAGCATTCACTATTATAAATCATGCAATGAAAGTCTTCAAAAAGGCACCATTTTTATATTTTTGTTCTCCTTTCAAATACATATTTAGAAGTAGAATATCTTACGATCAACCTATTTAGGGCTCTTTCTGCCTGTTGCCAAAATTTCCCCAATATGTTTACCCACTGTTCTGCATCCTCTCCAGAATTTTATGTTCCTATTTCCCCCCAAATTGTAGCTAATACAATAGCCAGATGTATTTATTTGATTATACTGATTATTCAGTATTCACATGATTATATTTAAGGGTTACCCTGCCCTAACTCTGTTAATCCAGTTTTGTTATTTTAAATTATTTTTTAATTATTTGTTCCTGTAATTTCCCCATCATCTACCTTGCTTTTTATTGTATTGCATCAGCATTTTGTATATTAAAGGTAATATATCCTTCTCTAATTTGTTTTATTGATATTCCCAATTAGTTCTTCATCTTTCCCATTATGATCTCTTTTGTATATGAAGTTTTCAATTATTCTTTGTGACCTCTTTTGATGGTGTTACAGTAAGAAAATCTCTACAAGTTCATATGAATAGTCAACATTGTTATCATTTTTTTAAAACCAATTTCAAATCATTTCATTACTTCTAGTGAAACAATATATTATCTTAGAAAGAAATCAAATAGCTGAAGTGGCTCTCTCCTAAGACATCTTTCACTTTCTACCAGTGTTAACTTCCCTTTTTTGTGCCACAAAACTATCAAGAGATAGAAATGCCAACACCTCTGAACTATCATAATACACTATTCATACTCCACTTGGGGATGTTACTCACACTGCTTCCTCTCTGTGGTTCCTTCTCTTTCCCCAGGTCTGATTAAGAGCCCCTCCTCTACCACCCCTACCCAGTCACCCCCTCCCACAGGGAGTAGTCAGAAGGGCTCTCTTCCACTTTAGAACCACTAAACCTTTATATATGCCTTCTTCTATTAATATATAGTAAAGCTTCAGGGACTAAATATTCAAACAGAGTAAACTATGGAGGCAGGAATACTTTAGAATTCTCTTTAGCAATTAATTTTAAAGGCCAGTCATCTAAAACAGACATTTCTTTCTTCTTTATTGAACAAATTATCTTAACATATTCCTGTAAGATCCTAAAACACTTTGTCTTACAACCCTTAGAGCTCTGATGTATGTGCCAAGATTCTTCTTTTTTTGAGGGGCTGGGGGGTGGGGGTGGGGGAAGTGCATGGGCCAGGAATTGAATTCAGTCTCCTGCATGCAGGCAAGAATTCTACCACTGAACTACCTTTGCACCCACTTAGATTCTTTTTTATATATAAAATTTAGACAGTAACATTTTCCTTCCATAAGGGAATTGGACTGGCTTAGTGATCCCTCCATATGAAACAATTCTATTCTTTTACCTTCTTCAGATCTCTCCTCAAATATCACATCATTTGATGGTCCTATAGAAAATCGCAAAACCCCTTCCTCCCTCAGCACACCCTATGTCCCTTCTCTCTTTTACTTTTTCCATACCACTTGTCTCCAGATGCTGTGGCATATAGTTTTCTCATCTGTTTCTGAATTGTCTGACTCACCACTAGAATGTAACTTCCATGAAGGCAGGAGTCTTGTCCACTGCTGTCCTTTCTTTACCTGGAAAAGGGCCCAGCATTGAGAAAGTACTCAGTGGACATCTGCTGGGAAAATAAACCTCACATATTCCAAAATGAGAAGATGATAAGCTTTGACTCCAGAAATTTTATAGGCACCCCTGGACTGTAAAAATAAGAAATAACATATGACTCCACAAAAGAAAGACATCAAAATACTGCTGTCCCAATAGAGATTTGAGGGGATGACTCTATAATCTGTAAGACTGAATTAAAAGTTCTGCTTTAAGATGAGCCTTACATGAATATACACCTAGTCTGGATTGTATGATGTATGAATAAAACTATTTAGAAATGGTCAGAGAGAAACAAGTACTAGAGAAAATATGGGGAAAGAGATGTACCTATTCACTGCTGGTAGGGAAATGAGAAGTACAGCCCCTCGAGAGCAGTGTGTTAATTCCACAGGATACTAGGGGTGGGGTTGTCATATGATTCTGAAACCCCGTTGCTCAGTACATACCTGGAGGAATTGACTGTGGTGACAGGAATGGACATTTGCACATGGTGTTTCTTTCTTTTTTTTTTTAATGTATTTTTAAGAAAACAAACAATATGCTAAGAACCACCAACAATGAATATCTTAGTTAGTTTAACCATAAGCATATCTAAAAAAAGTATTCGTATAATCATTGTAAAGCCTGTGTTTGCACAGTAAGTTTCACAAACCAATTCAAAATTAAGCTAACAAGGAAAAACTCCGCATACTTGGGTAGCAAAGTTCTCAAATTCTAAGTATTAAAAACTAACTTAGGTACCATTTGATCAGCTGTCAAAACTGAATGTTCTCAAAATATCAAGCAGAAAGTTTCTTACAAATATCTGCATTGCTATAGTAATGACATATGTTACTAAATATTTTCCTATTTCAGGAAAATATGAAGATACAAATATTTTTACAATTAACATGTGGAAATCTTAACCACCTAAATATTAGTTAGCTTATCCACAGACATATTTAAAAAAAAAAACTACATTATCATCACAAAGCCTGTTAGTATGATATACTTCAAAAACCAATTGAAAGTTAAAGCAAGGAAGGAAAAAAATCTATGAATACAGATATCAGATTTACTTGAATGCTAAATATTAAACAGTATCTTAAATACCATTTGATTAACTATCAAAATTTGCACACTGGTATTTCTGACAACAGTGTTAGTGACCCACAATAAATGGAGGTGGACTATGGGTACAATGACTGAGGAATAGAAGGGGGAACTGTGGTATGTACATACAATGGACTACTGAGCCTCCACAAAAAGTAATGGTGTTGGGAGGCATGAAACTAGACGAACGAACCTTAAGAACTGTATGTTGAATGAAATGTCAGGAACAAAAAGACAAATATTATCATGCCTCAATTATATGGTCTAACTATAATATAAAAACTCAGTGAAATAAAGTCAGGAGCATGGGTTATCAGGTTGGGGCTTATTGTAAAGGGTCCTAGATTGTAAGCTCTTACAGCAGTCACATATATTCAGGCGGTGTAATTGTTCATTTTAAATTCTGAGAAACTGAGCTGTTCGTATATAATCTGGTCTTTCCCTTAAACTTTGGGTATCTATGTGACATCTGAGACTCAGACTCAGAGCTCTGAAGAATGAAAGTCAGCAGTATCCCATACAGAAACAGTTTAAAAGGTTAGAAAACTGATCAGACATTGAGAAGAGATATGAATGACGCTGATCTGGGTAGCACTAAGGTACATCAGCAGACTGGGTAACGGATGATATCGTTCGCGTCTTAAAATTTCAAATTCTATATGAGACTAAAGGGAGAGATGTTCATTTGGGGCAAAGTTTATATTTTGGGTAGTGCATTTCCTAATTTAACTTGTGTTGTCAGTTTAGCTGAATACCATAAACACAGGGAATCTTGAATAGGGCATGAGATTTTGTTGGTTTGACCAGGTTAGAGTAATGCCCCAATAAAGTAATTTGGACAGTGAACAAAGAAGTATTTGCAGGGTCCTCTTACAGGAATGGGGGAAAAAGGGGAAGAGTCAACTTTCCCATTTGGAGAATTTCTGATATTCTTGCAAGCAGTGGGGACAACCAAACCAATAAGCTAAGCCCCCAATCATGGGGTTCACCCTTATAAAATTTATTCCAGCAAAGGACAGGCTAAGCCTACTTAAAATCAGGCCTAAGATCGCCCCCAGGAAACCTCTTTTTGCTCAGACGTGGCCTCTTTCTAAGCTGACAAAACAAGGGAACCCACTGCCCTCCCCTTCTATGTGGGACATGACTCCCAGGAGTGTGAATCTCTGTGGCAACATGGGATAGAAATCCCAAGATGAGCTGGGACTCAACATCAAAGGATTGAGAAAACCTTCTCCAAAGGGAGAAGAGAGAAATGAGAAAAAAAAAAAGTGTCAGGGGCTGAGAGATTTCAAACACAGTGGAGAGGTTATCTTGGAGGTTATCTTTATGCATTATACAGATATCCCTTTTCAGTTTATGGTATATTTGAGTGGCTAAAGGGAAGTACCTGAAACTGTAGAGCAGTGCTCCAGTAGCCTTGTTATTTGAAGATGATTATATGAAGATATAACGTTTACAATGTGACTGTGTGATTGTGAAAACCTTGTGTCTGATGTTCCCTTTATGTAGGGGTGGACAGATGAATAAAAAACATGGATCAAAAAATAAACAAATAATAGGGGGAACAAAGTTTAAAATATATTGAGTATATGGAAATACTAGTGGTTAATGAGAGGAAGGGGTAGGGGATATGGTATGTATGAGCTTTTTCTTTTTTCTTTTAATTTCTTTTTCTGGAGTGATGCACATGTTCTGAAAAATGATCATGATGATGAATATACAACTATGTGATGATATTTGTGAGCTATTGATTGTATACCATGTATGGAATGTTTCTATGTTAAGAATGTTTGTGTCTATATGTTATTTTGTCATTAAAAATATTTTTTAAAAAAAGATGAGCCTAAACTATCTTTCTATAGAGTCTCAGTACCTTGAGAAAAATTAAATTGTCTAAGTTACCACAGTCTGGTCCAAGCAAGAAATGTAACAACACTGGATGGAAAGAGTGTAGAACAGAGTCAGGAATCAAATGAAAATGTAGAATAATGTTTTCCTTCACTTGTTCCAATA
This sequence comes from Tamandua tetradactyla, assembly GCF_023851605.1. NCBI lineage: Eukaryota > Metazoa > Chordata > Mammalia > Pilosa > Myrmecophagidae > Tamandua > Tamandua tetradactyla. The sequence goes on from NC_135328.1 coordinate 44,290,455, forward strand.
CCAACAGTTTACAAAAAAACAGAAAACCATATTTTTATGCAAATAGTTACTATCAAAGTCATGGTGCTTTAGTTACCTTTAGAAAGATGCATAGTGCTCTGGGGGCTCAGGGAGATAGAGATCACATCCATGTCTGTGTGGGTGAAGGGATGCATACATGCACACAACCGCAGTGGAGCGCGTCCTAGGGACACACAATTTTTCCTGGGCAAAAATTGAGCAAAAATGTCAAAGATAGGCAGGACTCAAAAAAAAACCCGAAACAAAACAAATGCTTGTCGGCTGATGAATGCATAATTATAATGAGTTAACATATAATGAAATATTGTTCACAATTCAAAGAAGTGAATAACTGAAGCATGTTATAAGATGAGTGAACCTTGAAAATAATTTGGTAAGGAAAGAAGCCAGTCACAAGACAACATATATGTATGTTTCTATTTCCATGATATGTCAGGAATAAGAATCTACACAGACAGGTGGTGGCTGCCACGTTCCAGGAGCAGGGGAGGAAAAGGGAGTGACTGCTAGTGGATAAAGCATTTATTTGGGGGGAGATTAAATATTCTAAAATTCAATAATGATGATGAATGCAACTCTCTGAATACAATAATGACCATGGAAGTGTTTACTTGAAATAAGTGAATTATAGTTCAATAAAGCCATTAAAAATATAAAAATGATATGCAGTACTCCAACAGGAAAATGTGGCAGTGAGCACGGCATTGCAGTAAATAACAATGGCATAAAAAGATATGGAGGTAAGAATGAGCTGGGACTGAAAAAGTGATCAGACTTCATCTAGAGATACGAATGAAGCTGATCTGGAGAAGGCCAAGGTAAATCAGAACACTGACTGAAAGATTATATGGCCTAAATTTTCAAACTAATCTCTGGACAAGATCAACGGGAGAGAGATATATTTGGTGCAAAATTTATATTTTTGGTAGTACATTATCTAATTTAACTTTTACGGTCAGTTTATTTGAACACCACAATTACATAGAATCTTGAATAAGGCATGAGATCTTGTTGGATTGTACAGATTACTGTGATGCCCCAATATATCTCAGAGTAATTTGGGCAGAGAATAAAAAAATATTTGCAAAGTTCCTTTGGGTGGCAGGAAAAGGGGAAATATTAAACTTCCCCATGTGGGGAATTCCTGATATTCTTGCAATCAGTGAGGACAACCAATTCAATAGGCTGGATCTTTGATCTTGGGGCTCACATCTATGAAGCTTATTCCTGCAAAGGAGAGACTAGCCTACTGATAATTAAACCAAAGAGTCATGCCTGGAGAGCCTCTTTCATTGCTCTGATGTGGCCTCTTTCTCTAAGGCAACTTGGCAGGAGAACTCTCTACCTCCCTGTGTTGGTTTAAAAGTCTAATGTACCCAAGAAAAGCCATGTTTTAATTCTGATCCAATCTTGTGGCAGCAGCCATTTCTTTTAATTCTAATTCAACAATGTAGGTTGGAATCTGTTGATTAGATCGTCTCTATGGAGATGTGATATCCACAATTGTGGGTATCAACCTTTGATTAGATGGAGATGTGACTCCACCCATTCCAGGTGGGTCTTGATTTTTTTACTGGAATCCTTTAAAAGAGAAAATATTTTAGAGAAATGACAAAAGCTTCAGAGCTGATAGAAACTTCACAGCAAACCTGACATAGATGCACACATGTGGAGAACAGAGACATGGATGTTTGGAGAGGCTTGGAGACCAACAGACATTGTTATGAGATGTTAAGCAAGCCACAATCTGGAGAGAGCCAACGGAAGACAAGAAAAGAAAGCCTGCCCTAGAAAAGCAAAGAGAAGAACCACCACATGGAGAGAGGCTGAAAGCAAAGAAGCCCAATCACAAGGGACCAGCAGATGTCACCCACATGACTACCCAGTTGAGAGAGGTATTCCCAACCCAAAGGGCTTTCCTGAGTAAAGGTAACCTCTTATGGTGCCTTAATTTGGACACTTTCACTTCTTTAGAGCTGTAAGCATGTAACGTATTAAATTCCCCTTTATAAAAGCCATTCCAGTTTGGCATCCCAGCAGTTTTCCAACAAACACCACTACCCCCACCCCACTACATGAGACATGACTCCCAAGAGTGAAAATCTCCCTGGAAACATGGGACGTGACTTCCAGAGATGAGCAGGGACCTGGCATCATCAGAATGAGAAAGCCTTCTTGATCAAAAGGGGGAAGAGAAAAATGAGAAAGAATGAAATTTCAGTGGCTGAGAGATCTCAAACAGAGTCAGGAGGTTATTCTGGAGGTTATTCTTATGTGACATATAGATATTCTTTTTTAGTTTATGGTGTATTGGAGTGGCTAGAGGGAAGTACTTGAAACTGCTGAACTAAGTTCCAATAGCCTTGATTCTTGAAGATGATTGTATAACTATATACCTTTTACAATGTGACTATGTGATTGTGAAAACCTTATATCTGATACTTTTTTTTTTTTTTTAACATGGGTAAGCACCAGGAACTGAACCCGTGTCTCTGGCAAGCAGGTGAAAATTGCACCACTCTGATGCTCCTTTTATCAAGGGCATTGACAGATGAGTGAAAATAAATAAATGAATAAGGATAAAATAAATAATTAATAGGGGAGATAAACAGTAAAAATTGGGTAGATTGAAATATTGTGGGTCAATGAGAGGAAGGGATAAGGGGCATGGGATGTATGAGTTCTTTCTTTTCTTTTTATTTCTTTTTCTGAAATGATGCAAATATTCTAAAAATGATCAAGGTAAAGGTTACACAACTATGTGATGATATTGTGAGGCACTGACTGTATAATATGCTTGGACTGTATGTGTGTGGATTTTTCTCAATAAAAATATTTTTTAAAAAAAGAATGAGAATGGGCCTCTTTAGAAAAAGACTTAAGATACAATCAGAAGGACTTAGTCCAAATTCTTAGGGTGCCTTGTAATAGCTATGTGACCTTTCACAAGTAACCGCACTTGAATTTCTAGTGCTTAGTATATCATAACCAAAATAATATATTTTAGAAATAACAGGTGGTTGGGGATCCTTGCTATATGCAGGCACTCGTCTCAGATTGTCTGATTTGGTCCTGAGAACTGCTCAATGAGATGGGATTTGTTGCACCCATTTTCAAATGAAGAGGCTGAGATACAGAAGCATCAGTAGCATGGTTGTTATTAAAAAGAGAAAACAACAAGTGTCAGTGAAGATGCAGAGAAATTGGAATCCTTATACCTTGTTGAGGGGTTGTAAAATGGTACAGCCACTGTGGAAATCAGTCTGGTAGCTGAACATAAAAATACTATATAACTTGGCAATCACATTTCTTGGTATACACCAATTTAAAAAACCTGAAAACAGAGGTGTCCCCACACCTCTGTTCAGGGACGGGGATTCCCACCCATACTGAGAGTATTCCACTCCATACTGAGAGTAGGTCAATTCACGTAGCTGCCTACATGACCAGGATTGACATCAACCCTCCTCAGGTGGTAAGAATGTACAAATGCTATAATAAACAATGCATTGAAGCACCCCCTCCCATGATCATTGTTGATTACAAACCCTTGTGTCATGAGACCCTGCTGAAACTCTGTTCTCACACCATTCTCCTAAACCCTTACATGTACTTGCATTCCCCCCACCCTCTTTGCGCAGTATAAAATTTGATTTTCCATCACTGGCCACCACTGTGGAAGATTTGCTCCTGTTTGTAAGTCCTAATTAAAATTCGTGTCTAACTCTCTGCCTAGCATGTTCTTTGGTCTTTGGGGTGTTCTGACCCAAGCCCTCCAAGAGTTGAGTTGGAACAATTGGCAAGCCAGTCAGGATACCAAAGAGCAGCAAGTCATAGGAGGCATGAGCCTTGGGAAGGGAGACTCTGTGGGGGAAATCCCAAGTCAGTTTCTGTCATCCATGTGGGGAGGGGTGGCTGCCCTCCCAGACAAATGGAAACTATTGCAAGGAAAGGGGGATGCTCTGAAAACTCCAGCACAATTGCTAACTGTTTTGCAACAGATAGCAGAACAACTATCCATGGGGGAAATCCCAAATTGCACTCCATTGTTGATGTGGGGAAGGGTGGCTGCCCTCCCAGATAAACAGGAACTGCAGACAGAGTATGGGAATGCTCTGAAAACTCCAGTGGGGCTGCAAACTGTTTTCCAACAGACTGCAGGACAACAAAATTTTAGTAAAAAGAAAAAAAAAAAAGGGGGTGACCACCAAATACCAGCAGCCATAGCATAGCCCCTGTTAAAAGCCCACAAATGGCTACTGAGGTAGGATAAGTGGCAAAAGCCACTGCACACCATTTAAAAGAGATTTGGAAAGCAAAAGATAAAGTAACGCTCACTTTGCATGCACTGGTTTTACTACACTTTACTACAAAGAATAAGTACTCAATTACGTTGTTATCACTTTGTTTTAGAACAAACTAAAGGTTTCTTTAGTATTTCCTAAATAAGGCCAATAAACCACTTTTGCCATTACCTGGGAAAGAGAGAAAAGGACTTTCACTGTGCACCAATAAGGCTGTTTAGATAGCCTAACCATGTCCCAGGTCTCAAGGCAAAAGATCTGGCTAAGTGGAAATGTCTATCGCACTGTATTAATGATGTCTTATTAACCAGTAACTCTTTCAGAAGTAAATGAAGCCTCACATTCATTGTTATCTCATCTTGAGAGTCAGGGATGGGCAATTAATCATAACAAACTGCATTGTCTTGGCTGCCCTGTCAAATTCTTAACTGTTGTATGGTTAGGTAAGACAAAAATTATTCTTCCTGCAGTACTTAATAAGGTAAAATGTTATCCTATGCCACATATGACAAAAAAACTAATGATTTTCTTGGGGTTGCTGGGATATTGCTCCTCACTTAACCCAAATATTAAAACCTTTGTATACGCTAATTAGAAAAGGTCACTTTTAAAAATGAGAGAATTTCCAGAACACTACTTTTCAAAATGCCAAATATGGTGACAGGACAGGAACAAGCACTTGGGGATGTATATCCAGACCTGCCCTGTGAATTGGATGCAACCACACTAATATTAACTTTGTGTATAGTCTGTGTCAGAGGCAATATTCTAGATAAATGTCCCTTGGATTTGGTCACAATTGTGGAAAGGGGCCGTGCTGGTTTGAAGCTATTATGTGCCCCAGAAAAGCATGTCCTTTAATCCTCATTCAATATGCTGGGTGGGATCTTCCTGATTATTTCCACGGAGATGTGACACCCAAATGTGTGAAGTAATTTTTTATTAAATGCTTTCCCTGGAGATGCGTCTCCACCCATTCAAGACAGGGTTGCAAAAGAAAGAATCATTTTGGAAAAAGGTTTAGAGCCATGAGAGCCACCAGAATCCACAGAGCCAACAGAAAGACAGAGCTCCAGGGAAATCATTGAAGACTTCTGGAGAGAAAGCTAGCAGATGTCACCATGTGCCTTTCCAGCTGAGAGAGAATCCCTGAACATCGTCGGCCTTCTTGAACCAAGGTATCTTTCCCTAGATGACTTAATTTGGACATTTCCATAGTCTTGCCTTAATTTGGACATTTTCACAGTCTTAGGACTGTAAACTTGCAAAGTTATAAATTCCCCTTTTTAAAAGGCATTTCATTTCAGGTATATCACATTCCAGCAGCTTGCAAACTAGAACACATTTTGTTACCACAGAAGTGCAGTGCTGCTGCAGTTTGTAAATACCAACCATGTTGTAATGGCATTTTAAATGGATGAGGGGAAGATTCTGGAAGAATTGTGAGAAACTTGATAGAGAAGGCCTAGAATGCTTTGAAGAGACTGTTGGTAGAAACATGAACTCTAAAGATACCTCTGACAAGGCTCTAGATGGAAATGAGGCAAGCGTTACTGCAAACTGGAAAGAAGGTGATCCTTGTTTTAAAAAGGCAGATAGTATGGCAAAATTGACTTGTGGTTTTTGGACGGAAGGCAGATTTTAAAAGCCTTCTTGGATATTTGGCAGAAGAGATTCCCAAATTAAATGTGGAAAGTGCAGCCTGATTTCTCCTTGCAGCTTACAGAAAAATGCAACAGGAATGCGATACACAAAGAACTGAATACTTGTGTATAAAGAAACCAGAAATAGAGGTCTGGAAAATTATGGCTTCCAGAAAGGGAGACTAAAAAGAATAGTGCCCCACATGGGGATTTAATCAAATAGGAAGCAGTCAGACATTACAGAAAAAGCCGAGACTGGAGATGGAGTTATTCAGGAAGGAACTGTGGAAACTCCTTTTGGCCGATGGGCATTTTGCACAGAACACCAACAAGAGTGTTGAGCCTATTGTACAGAAAGCCAAAAAGAGTGTTGTGAGATAAACAGATCCACTTCCAGTCTAAAAGGCTCAGAAAAGTGACAAAGTGAAAGTAAAATATCTTCAGAGACAAAACCATGGAGGTTAAGACCTTGGGTCCAGAGAATGGACCTACCCAAGCACTTGGAGAAGGCCTTCCACCTTGTTGCAGTGGATGAGTTGTGCCACCTCAGGCCTTGGAGAGGGTGGAGCACATTCCTCTGGGATTGGGGAGAGCTTGGCTGACACCGTATTGTTTTTGAGGGGTTGAGCACATGCTCTGGAGATGGCAGAGTTGGGTGCAGCCCCAGAGCTTGAAGACAGAGCCAAGAAAAAGGCTGTCTCCCCAATGCCCCTAAAGATTGCATTTGGAGAGAGGTGGGCTGTTGGACAGGTCCTTGCAAAGGGTGGGATTACTGCTTTCTAAAGGCCTAAAGATAAATGACTCTCAGACTTTAAAATCTAATGGCATTTGCCCTGTAGGTTTTTGAAACTGCTTGAGGCTCATGACCCCTGTGTTCCTTCCAATTTCTCCCAGTGGAAATGAGAATATGAATCCTATGACTGTCCCTCCTTTGTATGTTGGGAACAAATAACTTATTCTGAGTTTCACAGGTCCAGAGCCAGAGGAGAATTTTGCCTTAGGAAAGACCATGCCTGGAGCTGACTTTAATGAAACTTTGTTCTATTTATATTGTTAGTAAATGGGTGACAGCTTTCTGATATTGCTATGGCATGAATGTATTTTGTATTTGGAAAGAATGGTCTTTTAGGGGTCCAAAGGCTGGAATGTTCCAGTTTGAAGATAATACGTACCCCAGAAAAGCCACGTCCTTTAATCCTCATTCAATATTGCTGGGTGGGACCTTTCTGATTGTTACCATGGAAATGTGACCCACCAAATTGTGGGTGATAACTTTTGATTAATTGGTTTCCATGGTGATGCTTCTCTACCCATTCAAGATGAGGTTGTTTACTGGAGCCCTTTAAGAGGGAATCATTTTGGAAAAAGGTTTAGAGACACTACAGCCAGCAGAACCCACAGAGCCAATAGAATGGACAGAGCCCCAGGGAAGCCACTGAAGATTCCAGGAGAGAAAGCTAGCAGATATTGCAATGTGCTCTTCTAGCTGAGAGAGAAACCCTGAACATCATCGCCCTCTTGAACCAAGGTATGTTTTCCTGGATGCCTTAATTTGGACATTTTTTACATCCTTCAAACTGTAAACTTGCAACTTAATATATTCCCCCTTTTTAAAGCTGTTGTTTCAGGTATACATGTTCTGGCAGCTTGAAAACTAGAACAGGAGCAGAATTGAAATATAGCCCCCCTGGGAAAGCAACTGTGTGCTGTATGTAACATCTAATTGTAAGTAGAGGGACAAATGGAAAGATGCCAGTCACCTAGAAAATGGCCATCCCTAATCAGGAATAGATAACCAACATGGCTCCAAGCCACTCTCTGGAAGTGTCCAAGTAAGCACACTGACTAAATGGAGGAACTACCTGCCACACCACAGCATTTTCAAACCAGCCCTCTGAGGGCAAAAATGCATGAGATCTCGAAACAGTTGTCCTAAATAGATTTACAGCTAAAGTTGCTGCATGTGTAATAGCTGTTGAAATGTCCATTAGAAGGCACAGATACTATTCCTGAGTCTGCTTGGTAAACTGATGGGTCTGCAAATGGACAGCCTCCCACATGGACATCTGTGGTAAGTAAATGGTGGTAGTCTGGTGCTATGCAAAGCAGCCAATGGGCTGATCTAAGAGCAGTATGGATGGCAATATTGCATGAGCCAGGACTGGGCTGTTTTCAAAAGCCTTACGACATGCATGGCAACCTGGAAGCAGTAACAGTGGACAGTTAGAAGTTGCTCCCACTAGTGAAAAGAATTGTGGAAAGACATCTGGGATGCCTGTCCACATGAAAGTTCCAGCTGCCAATCACACACCAGCAGCCAGTGGACATCACTAGAGAGTTCCCTTTGTGCCTGCTGCATCCACCATGGAGGCTACCACACCAAGTGGGGCAGATCAGCAGATCAGAAATCCTGGTGACCCAGAGGTAAGTAGACTACATCAGTCCCCTTCTGCTCTCAGGGGGAGTGAGGTGTGTTTCTATGGCTATGGACATGTCTACAGGACTGTTGTTAGCTTTCCTGGTGGAGAAGGTGAACCAGAGGGCCACCATCAGATGTTTGCAGAAAGTGTGAGCTCCATACAAAGTGCCTAGACAGATAAACAGTGATTGGGGGACCCCTGACCCTGGGAAAGTAGTCAAATCCTGGACCATGGATCAGGACATCATGTAGACATTCCATCTACCCTACAATCACATAGGTACAGGCCTTATTGAAAGAATGAATGGCTTAAGAAAAAAACAGCTGAAAGATGGTGAAAGGTCCTTGCAACAGGGGACTGAGAAACTCTATCAAGCCTTAACTGGCTTGAATACAACACTGAGGGCTGCAGCCCCAGCTCCTATTAAATGCTAATGGCAGGATGAAAGCAAACTCTGAGAATATAAATTAAAAGGCAAACTGCTTTAAAGCCTAAAAAGGTGGAATAATAATAATTTGTTGTTGCTTATGCCTCAGACCATTAAAACAGAAGACAATGCAGTCCTTTGGCCTTATTGCTGCTCTATGCAGCCATGCTGGTTGGGAATTTTAAACCCTTGGGGAAAAGGAGTCACTCGAAATATTGTAATCCAATGTAAAAAAAATGCCTGTTAAAAATTTTTATCACTGATCCTGGGCCTCCTATTCCCATGGGAACCTTATATATAATTATGTGGCCCCTTCCTATGCCTTGACTAATGACTAATGTCATTGTGAAAGACTGTCAATATTTGCAGGAGGAGAATATCTGGTATTTAAAAGCTCCCCATAATGTTCCTCTGTCTGGTAACTTATTGTCAATAATGAAACTCTAGCATGTATATTGTTAGATCAGCAAGAACTACCACTTGTGTTCCCCTTAAACATCTTTCTTTTCACCCATAGTGTCCCAGCAACACATTCCTACAGTAGTTTCAGCGGTAACTCCTGCCCACAATTGACCCAGTGTTGGATTTGCATATACGCGCCATCTTCAGGTGCTCCCAACATTCCTTGAACTGTGACCCTTGCAAGGACCTTTCATAACACCCTACTGGCCAGGCAGAATTCAACACATCAGAAAATCTGAAAAAGGATCTTCTCATTTACAAGACATTGGACATGGGGACAGCCCTATGTCCCTGCTACCTTAAATAATTCCCTTTCTTAGCCATAATGGCATCTCTTTGATTAGGGTTATAATCTCTGTTGGGGGCGGGGTGACTACTAGTATTCTTTGTTGTCTCTTGCACTGTCGTTATGGAATATGGGCTGCAATATCTGTCCTATGGTCAATATGATCTGCTGTGTGGGGGTGGATTGTTGGGATCCAGTACTCAGGATTCTTTTCCATATTGAGAGCACTCCCCCCCCCCATATTGAAAGTAGGTCATTTCATGTAGCTGCCTACATCAGCAGGACAGATACTAAAGGTCATCAAACCTCCTCAGGAGGGGAAGAATATACAAATGGTATAGTAAACAAGACATTGAAACTCCCCTCCCTCTATCACTGTTAATAAAAAACCCCTATGTCATGAGACCCTGCTGAAACTTTATTTTCACACCCTTCTCCTAAACGCTTACATGCCCTTGCCCTCCCTCCACCCTGTTTGCAGAGTGCTAACCTTCATTTTCCATGGCCGGCTACACCATGGAAGATCCTCTCCTGTTCCTAAGTTCTAATTAAAAATCATGTCTAACTTTCTACTTAGCATGTTCTTTGGTCTTCGGGCTGCCTTGACCCAAACCTCCAGGAGTTGGATTGGAATAAGGGGCTTGAACTGATATTTCTACACCAAATGTTCGCAGCAGCATTATTCACAATAACCAAAAAGTGGAAGCAATCCAAGTGTCCATCAATAGATGAACTGATTTTTTTTAATGTGGCATATACATGCAGTGGAATATGATGTAGCCATGAAAAGGAATGAAGTAATGATACATGCTACAAGGTTGAAACTTAAAGACATCATTTTGAGGGAGTTAAATCAGACAGGCCTGAAAACATTGCAAGATCTTGTATACACTGAACTTCTGGGAAGATGACCGACTAGAATAGCTCAAGATTAGCCCTGCTCCATGGAAAAGTTAGAGCACGGACAGGAGGGTGACTGAGGTGGCAATTCAGGAGTGCAGCTAACCTGGGAGAGCCTGCGGCACCACATGTGGCAGCCCTGGTTGGGGAGACTGAGGAACTGAGAGGCAGAAAGCTGGAGTCTGACGAGGAGGTGTGGAGCTATGGAGCCCACAGGAGTGCAAGGACAGGAATCCAGGACTAGAAAGCCAGGCTGCGTTCCTTTGGTGCGCTACCCTCACCAGTGGAGCCCGTGACTGGAGACTCACCCAACACCCCAAGCACCTGAACCCCAACATCCGCTGCCATTCCCTGTGTTCCAAGCACCTCCACCCCACCAGCCCCCAGTGTATATGCCTGCCCCACACTCCCACCCCAAGTACAGCCCAACCAACCTCTCCTGCTGACCTCCCGAGCACTACCTCCCCCTCCCTGTTCCCTGACTATTCTTACCAGGGCATAAAGGTTGCGGGCACTAACCTCCATACCTAGGCTACCCCTGCCCCATGCCCATGGTGTCGCACAGCCTCAACACCCCACTCCTTGAGCTCAGCACATCCGTTTATGGCACTCCCAGTCTCACGCATGCACACAGGCCCGCAATCACATCATTCAGCTCTAGGAACCGCACTTTACAGCAGTCCTAGAATCATGCATGTGCACAGCCCTCAGCCTCACTTCCCAGCTCTGAGAAAGTACCAACCTGCATAGCTGGGTCACAGTTGCCACCAATTCATGAAGGCATAATGGCAACCTGCTACCACAGCTCTATGCATGTGCACAAAGGGCCATGTGTATTAGACCAGTGCATACCAGGGTTACGCCCCCCAGACTGGGGCACCCACAAAGTTACATACTCCTTGATCGCTGGGGGCCCACATTCACAAGCATCAGCATACATCCCCAACCTGCGCCTATACCTGCCCTGAAACAAACCACCCTACTGAGTGCTCCACCCCATGCCCTGCTCCCTGCTGTACAACCATCCACAAACACAAGGCCTTAGACTACTGAAAGAAATCAACTCCCAAAGTAAATCACTTAAGATATTTACATGCCACAAAGACAGAGGATATAACTAAGCATATCACAATGCAGACAGATATAGCCCTGCCTACTTATCAAATAACAACAGAGGAGACACAGATGTTGGAACAACTAATCAAAGATGTTCGTACAACTCTACTTAATAAAATAAGCGGGATGGCAAATGACATAAAGGAGATCAAGAAGACAGTAGAAGAGCACAAAGAGGAATTTGAAAAAATAAATAGAAAAATACAGATATTACAGAGATTAAAGACTCTGCTGACCAAATAAAAAACACACTAGAGGCACACAACACCAGATTGAAGAGACAGAAGAAAGAATACATGACATAGAGGTCAGGATAACTGACTTCAAAGACCCAAAACCACAAATGGCAAAAAAGATGGAAAAAAACTGAATGGGAACTCGGGGAAATGATAGGCAGAACAAAGCATGCAAATATAAGAATCACTGGTGTCCCAGAAGGAGAAGAGAGTAGTAGAGGGCTAGGAAGAGTAGTTGAGGATATAATGCGAGTAAAGTTCCCAACCCTCATAAATGACATAAATATACAAGTCAAAGAAGTCCAAAGAACCCTAGAATAAATCCAAATAGGCTTTCCCCAATGCACATATTAATCAGTCTGTCAAATGTTGAAGAGAAGGAGAAAATCCTTAAAGCGGCAAGAGAAAAACAATCTACTACATACAAGGGAAATCAAATAAGATTGAGTTCAGACTACTCAACCAGCACCCTGGAGGCGAGAAGACAGTGGTATGATATATTCAAAATCCTGAAAGAGAAAGACTTCCAGCTCAGAATTCTGTACGGAGCCAAATTGTCCTTCAAAATTGAGGGAGAGATGAAAGTGTTCACAGGCAAAGAAGTCCTGAAAGAATTTGTCAACATGATTCCGACCCTATAAGAAATACTAAAAGGAGTTCTATCAGCTGAGAAATAAAGACAGGAAAGGGAGGTCTGGAGGAGAGCACAGAACTGAAGAGTACCACTAAGGGTAATTTAAAGAATACAAACAGAAAGAGGGAAAAGATATATAGATCTCACAAATAAAATAAAAATGATAAGATGGTGGAATCAAGAAACACTTTTTCAGTAATAACTTTGAATGTTAACAGACTAAACTTACCAATTAAAAGACACAGATTGGCAGAATGGGTTAAGAAATAAAATCCAGTTATATGCTGCTTACAAGAGACTCATTTTAGACACAAAGATATAAATAGTTTGAAAGTGAAGGAATGGAAAAAGATTATCCATGAAAGTTTTAACCAAAAGAAACCAGGAGTAGCTATACTAATATTGGACAAAATAAACCTTAAATGTAAAGACATTATAAGAGACAAGGAAGGACACTGTATACTAATTAAAGGGTCAATTCACCAAGAAGATACAACAATCATAAATGCTTAAGCTCCCAATCAAGGAGTTCCGAAGTACAGGAGACAGATATTAACAAAACTGAAGGGAGCAATAGATGTTTCAACAATAATAGTAGGAGGCTTCAATACAGAACTCTCATCTGTAGATAGAACAACCAGATAGAAGATCAACAAGGAAATAGAGAAGTTAAATAACTCAATAAATGAGTTAGACCTAACAGACATATACAGCTCATTGCACCCCAAAGCACAAGGTTTGAAAGCACTCTTCTCTACCACTCATGGAACATTCTCCAGGATAGATCATATGCTGGGGTACAAAACAGGTCTTTATAAATTTAAAAATATTGAAATTGTTCAAAGCACTTTCTCTGATCACAATAGGATGAAGCTGGATCTCAATAACCACCAAAGAATAAGAACATTCAAAAATATATGGAGATTAAATAACACACTCTTAAAGAACCCATGGGTCAAAGAAGAAATTGCTAGAGAAATCAGTAGCTATCTAGAGATGAATGAAAATGAGAATACAACCTACCAGAACTTGTGGGATAAGGCAAAGCCTGTGCTGAGAAGGCAATTTATTGCCCTAAATGCCTATATTAAAAAACAAGAAAGACCAAAAATCAAGGATTTAACAGCAAACCTGGAGGAACCTGAGAAAGAATAGCAAACTAACCCCAAAGCTAGTAGGAGAAGAGAAATAACAAAGAATAAAGCAGAGATAAATGAATGGGAGGACAAAAGAACAATAGAAAGAATCAATAAAAGCAAAAATTGGTTCTTTGAGAAAAATCAATAAAATTGATGGGCCACTAGCAAGACTGACAAAAAAAAAAGAGGGAGGGTGCAAATACACAAAATCAGAAATGAGAAGGGGTGCATTACCACAGACCCTGAAGAAATAAAAGAAATCATAAGAGGATATTATAAACAACTATATGCCAACAAACTAGACAATTTAGATGAAATGGACAAATTCCTGGAGACACACAAACAAGCTACACTGATTCAGGAAGAAATACGAGATCTCAACAAACCAATCACAAGTAAAGAGATTCGATCAGTCATTAAAAATGTTCCTACAAAGAAAAGCACAGGGCCAGATGGCTTCAGGGAGAAACATTCCAGAAAGAACTAACACCAATTCTGCTCAACCTTTTCCAAAAAATTGAGGAAAAAGGAACTCTACCTAACTCATTTTATTAAGCTAATATCATTTTAATACCAAAACTGGGTAAAGATGCTATAAGAACAGAAAACTACAGGCCAATCTCCCTAATGAACAAGATGTAAAAATTCTCAATAAAACATTAGTAAATCAAATCCAATAGCACATTAAAACAATTATACACCATGACCAAATGGGGTTTATACCAGGAATGCAAGGATGGTTCAGCACAAGAAAATCAATTAATGTAATACAGAACATTAATAAATCAAAAGGGAAAAAATCACATGATCATCTCAATTGATGCTGAAAAAGCATTCGACAAAATCCAGCATACTTTTCTGATAAATACACTCCAAAAGATAGGAATCAAAGGTAACTTTCTCAATATGATAAAGGTAATATATGAAAAACTGATAGCCAACATCATATTCAATGGAGAGAGACTGAAAGCCTCTCCCTAAGATCAGGTACAAGACAAGGATGCCCACTGTCACCACTAATATTCAACTCTGTGCTAGAAGTTTAAGCTAGAGCAAGCAGGCAGGAGAAAGAAATAAAAGGCATCCAAATTCGAAAGGAAGAAGTAAAACTCTCATTATTTGCAGCTGCTATGATACTATATTTGGAAGATCCTCAGAAATCTACAGCAAAGTTACTTGAGCTAATAAACAAATTCAGCAAGGTGGTGGGTTATAAAATTAATGTGCAAAAATCAGTAACATTTCTATACACAAGCAATGACCTAGGTGAGGAGTCACTTAAGGAAAAAATATCCATTCAAAATAGCAACTAAGAGAATCAAATACTTAGGAATGAACTTAACTAGGGATGTAAAGGACTTGTACACAGAAAACTACATAACAACGCTAAAAGAAATCAAAAGGAAATCTAAATAGGTGGAAAGACATTCCCTGCTCATGGATAGGAAAGCTAAATATAGTTAAGATGTCAATTCTCCCCAAATTGATCTACAGATTCAACATGGTACCAATCAAAAGTCCAACAACCTACTTTGAAGATTTGGAAAAGCTAATGATCAAATACATCTGGAAGGGAATAAGACCCCAAATAGCTAAAAGCATCCTAAAAAGGAACAATGAAGTGAGAAGATTAACACTCCCTAACTTTAAAACCTATTATAAAGCCACAGTGGCCAAAACAGCATAGTACAGGAACAAAGATAGAAGCACTGACCAATGGAATGGAATCAAGAGTCCAGAAATAGACCACCAAATCTACGGTCAACTGTTTTTTGACAAGGCCCCCAAATCCTCTGAACTGGGACAAAATAGTCTTTTCAATAATTGGGCTTGGAAGAACTGGATGTCAACAGCCAAGAAAATGAAAGGAGACCCTTATCTTATACCCTACACAAAAATTAACTCAAATTGCATCAAACACCTGAACATAAGAACTAGCACCATAAAGCTTCTAGAAGAAAATTTAGGGAAATATCTTCAAGACCTAGTAACAGGAGGTAGCTTCCTAAACTTTACACCCAAAGCACAAGCAATAAAACAAAAAATAGATAAATGGGAACTCCTCAAAATTAAATGTTTCTGCACCTCAAAAGACTTTGTCAAAAAGGTGAAGAGGCAGCCAACTCAATGGGAGAAAATATTTGGAATCATATATCAGACAAAGGTTTGATTTCCTGTATATACAAAGAACTCGACAACAAAAGAACAAACAACCCAATTATAAAATGGGCTAAAGATAGGAATTGACATTTTTATGAAAAGTAAATACAGATGGCTCAAAAGCACATGAAAAGATGTGCATTTTCACTGACTATAAGGGAAATGCAGATCAAGACTACAATGAGATACCACCTCACACCTATAAGAATGGCTGCTATTGAACAAACAGGAAACTATAAATTTTGGAGAGGATGTGGAGAAACTGGGACACTTATGCACTGCTAGTGGGAATGTATAATGGTGCAGCCACTATGGAAGACTGTTTGATGCTTCCTTAGGAAACTAAATATCAAGTTGCCCTATGACCCAGCAATAACATACTTGGTATACTCCCAGAAGAGCTGAAAGCAACGACACAGGCAGACATTTGCACACTGATGTTCACAGCAGCATTATTCACAATCACCAAAAGATGGAAACAAACCAAATGCCCATCAACAGATGAGTGGATCAACAAAATGAGGTATAAAAATAAGATGGAATACTATGCAGCAGTAAGACAAAATGATGTCCTATAAAGTACATGATAAGATGGATGAGCCTTGAGGACATAAGGCTGAGTGAAATTAGCCAGACACAAAAGGATAGATACTGTATGATTACACTATTATGACCAGCATAAAGGTATAATCAGAGGCTTATAATACAGAATATAGGGGACTTAGAGTTACATAGAAGTTAGAGATGGGTGAACCATTAGTTAATGAGGTTAAATTTCAATGTAAGAGAATAGATAGGAGTGAAGTGGTTCTATTACTTCTAGTGGGTCTTGAAGTAATATTACCATATTGAAGATGAACGAGATAGAAAGGAGTTGTATAGACCTACATGTCCCACCGATTCACATCAGAAATATAAATGAGTTCTCATAAGAATTACTTCAAAGATACGATTCCCATATAAAGAGTGTTTAAGTCCAGGGTACAAGGGGAAAACTGCTATTGCATGCTATAAGCTATATTCAGAAGTAAACCATCAGGGCGGGCCACAGTGGCTCAGCAGGCAGAGTTCTCGCCTGTCATGCCAGTGACCCAGATTCAATTCCTGGTGCCTGCCCATGTAAAAAACATAAATAAATAAAAAAATAAACTATCAGCACTACCACAGCAATAGCAAAAGTAAATAATGGGGGGAGGGACAAGAGTTAGAAGGAGGTTTACATTTCCTATTCGGCGAGGAGGTGTTTATTGGTTTCTGTCTCTTGGGAACAAAGAAATTATCTAAAATTGAGAATGTTGGTGGATTGTGGACTTTGGTCCAATGATGCCCAATGAATGCAGGTGGCTGAAGGATGCAATGACAGAGAAGTAGATTGGCGAAGGATGGCGTATACACGTGAACAAATGTTGGGCTGCTACAAAAAGGAACAATGTTGTGAGGCATGCAACAACATGAATGAATATGTGGGACATTTGGTAAGACAAAATAAGCCAGAAACAAAAAAACAAGAATGGTATGGTCACCTTTAGAAAATGCTTATAAGAAAACAGGTGCCTAGATTGTAAGCTTTTAGAACAGATACATTAAGTCTGGAGTGGCAACTATTATTTCTGGATTTTGAGAGGCTGTTTTATATATGTAACCTGATATTTAGAGATAAGAATGAAGCAAACAAGTTGGGGTTAAAGTAATTCAGAACATAAGGGTAAGGAAGACAGTGCATATATTTTAGAATCACACATACTCTTTGAGACCAATGGAAGAAAGGTTTATTTGATCTGGAACTGAAAATTTCTGTAGTGCATAATCTAATTCAACTGATCTGTATAACTCATTTGAAAAACTGAAAAACAGGAAGCACAGAATAAGAAAGAGGTCATTTAATCCTGTATAAATTATTGTAATGCCTGAAAACATCCTAGAGCATATTAAGTAGATAATAAAAAAGTATTGGCAAAGTCCCCTGAGGGAGGGGAGAGAGAACATGGAACTAGTAAACTTCACCATTAGGGAATCCCCTGATATTGTGTCAAACTTTAGGTATATCCAAATCAATAGGCCATGCCCTCCGATCATGAGGCTTACTTTTGTGAAGTTTATGTAGTTAGCAGAGAAGCTTAGACTACTATAGTATTGCCTAAGAGTTACTGGTGGAGGACCTCTATTGTTGCTCAGATGTGGCCTCAGTCTCTCTAAGCTCAACTCTGCAAGTGAAATCATTGCCCTCCCCCCTACATAGGACATGACATCTAGGGGTGAATGTCTCCCTGGAGACATAGGAGATGACTCCCAGGGATGAATCCAGACCTGGCACTGAGGGATCAATAATTACATCCTGACCAAAAGCAGGAAATGAAGTATAATTAATAAAGTATCAGTGGTAGAGAGTTCAAATAGAGTCGAGAGGCTACTCTGGAGGTTGCTCTTACACAAGCTTCAGGTACTTGCTATCTATCATAACCTGCCAACCCCCAACCAGGACCATTCCAGCCAATCCTAAAGAACACCTAGGGCAATATATAAGATTCCATAAGGGTTCCAGGCACTAGAGTAACTTGCCAGAAACCTACAACCTCCAGATGAGTCTCTGGTTCAGATAAGCCCTAAAACCTAACACAGCCTCCCGAGAATATCAGATAGTTCCATCTCCTTATCCTATATTAGTGACAGACCGTTCCAATATAAAAATTTAGAAATGCCATAGCCCAAACAACCCTAAAGAGAGGTATGGAAAGCTCAAAGGTGATGGTGGAATTATACATGGAAGATAGGACTTAACAAATGAACATGACTGCTGAATCGTTAAATTGATATCTCTTTTAGTCTCCAGTATTTTAGAAGTAAAAACCTAAAATTGTGAAATTTTAACCCTTGTCAAAGTCTGAAATATGTTCCACAACTAATTGTGGTGGTATGCTTTGAAAATTATAGCTTTTTTGTATATATATATTATTTTTCACCAAAAAAAAAGAAGGAAAAAAGTCAACTGTGATGATAAAAAAGTATTTAAGCTCTCTAGCCTCCTATATTCTGGAGGAGCTAGAATGAAAATTATGAGAGGATCATATGGTAGCCCATGACAAACTCTCGGATCTGTCCTGTAACCACTTGTTGAAAAGTACTTTGAAAACTATTGCTTTTTTTTTTGCTTTGTATATATGTTATACTATACAATAAAATAAAGTTAAAAAAAAAAAAAAAAGACTCAAAATCTGAGGTGTGAGTTATGCCGGACAAAGAGCCTGGAGCTGGAAGAGATAATCAGAGAACCAGAAAGGCACAGATGGGCATCCAAGAGGAAGCCCTGGAGTTCCCATCTTTGAGCCTCCAAGAAGCCTGAAATGGCTGCCAAGAATAGGTCTACCAAAATTCCATCTCTTTCCTCACATCCCCCTCCTCGTTCTTCCTCTTTGAAGAGGTCTGTGTCAGTTTGAAAGGATTTATGTACCCTAGAAAAGCCATCTTTTAATGCTAATCAATCTTGTGGGAGCAATTGTCTCTTCTAATCCCTAACCAGCACTATAGGTTGGGAACTTGATTAGGTTATCTCCATGGAGACGTGACTCAATCAATTGTGGATATTAAACTTGATTAGGTGGAGATGTGTCTCCACCCAGTCTACATGAGTGTTTTTGCTGGAATCCTATAAAAGAGGAGACATTTTGAAGAGAGTTCCTTTTGAAAACGAGGAGAGAGCCTCAGAACCATGACAGAATGACAAGAGACAGTCCACCAGCCAAGCATCCTTTGGAGATGAGGGAAAACACCCTTGGGGGAGCTCTATGAAGCAAGAGACCTGGAGAGGAAACCAGCAGATACCATGTTTGCCATGTGCCCTTCCACTTGACAGAGAAACCCTGAACTTCATCGGCCTTCTTGAATCAAGTATCTTTCCCTGGATGCCTTATATTGGGCATTTCTATAGACTTGCTTTAATCCAGACATTTTCATAGCCTAGAACTGTAAACTTGTAACTTATTAAATTCCCCTTTTTAAAAGCCAAAAAAAAAAAGGTCTTACATACAGGATGCTGTACATGGGGAAAGCTCTATGGCCTGCTACCTCATATAACTCAACCCCATATTCCTAGTAATTGGGAAACGGTTTAATTTCCTTTCTTGTCCATAGCAGCACATCTGTGCGGTTGCTATCTCTATGTGGCAGTCCCCTAGTGTACTGTTGTCTCTTGTGCTTCTGTTGTGAAATAAGAATGCAATATCTGGCCTATGGTTAGTGTGCTGTTGTCTCTTACGCTTCTGTTGTGAAATAAGAATGCAATATCTGGCCTATGGTCAACACACCTTGCTGTGTAGGGGTGGATAGTGGGGATCCAGTGCCCAGGATTCCCTTCCATATTGAGAGCAGATCACTGCACATACCCTCCTACGTGACTGGGACACAAATTAAAGGACATCAGACCTCCTCAGGGAGGAAAGAATGAACAAATACTATAAACAAGGCACTGAAACTCTCCTTCCTTGATCACTGTTGATAACAAATCTCCAGACCCCTGTGTCACTAGACCCTGCTAAAACTCTGTTCTCATACCCTTGTTCCAAACCCTTACAAGGCCTTGCACTCCCTGCCCCTCTTGCAAGCACTAACTCCCCTCCCCGACTGGCCACCATCAGGAACAATCTTCTCCTATTTGTAAATTCCAATAAAATTCACGCCTAACTCCATGCCTGATGTGTTCTCTGATCTGGGGGCTGTGTCAACCAAGCTCTGTGAGAGCCCATTTTTAACTGCACACCTGGCTTCTCATTCTGTTGGTCTTTTACTCTGCTTATAAAGGACTCCAGTAATCTGAATAAAAGCCCACCCTGATTCAGCTGGGCCACATCAGAACTGAAGTAACATCTGAAAGAGATCTTATTCACAAGGGGTCTATACCTACCACAATGTGGAACAAGACCAAGAATATGTCCAAACTGGGGTATACAATTCAACCCACCACACTTGTACATGTTAGCAAAATAAAAAAATTTTAAATCCACATATAATACTATGAGTGAACCCTAACTTAAACTATGGACCACAGACAACAAAATAATTATAATAATAGTATTGTTTCATAAATTATAACAAAGATACCAATTAATGCAAATGATAATATAGAAACCGCATGTTCTAAAAAGAACATACGAGAACTCTGTACTTTCTGCATCATATTTCTGTAAACCTACAATTGTGCAAATAAACAAATACTTCCATTCTTTCCCTATGTGCCTTCAGATTGGAGATAACCTAAAAACAGACAAATAAAGATGTAAACAATAAAAATTTATATGGCTTGCAACCAGTCTGCAATAGCCAAAATCATATTGAAAAGGGAGAACAAAGTTGGAGGCCTCATACTTAATTGATATCAACCCTTACTATAAAGCCACAATAATTAAAACTGTGATGCTGTCATAAGGACAAACTATAGACCAAGGAAACAGAATTAAGAGTCAGAATTAAAATCATACTGCTTTGGCTAGCTGATTTTGACAAAGGTGCCAAGAGTTGTCTCTTTGAAAAATGGCGCAGGGACAGCTGTAAATACACATGCAAAAGAGTGAATGTGGACTTTTATACAAAATTGATCAAAGACCTAAATATAAAAGCTAAAGCCATAAAAGTCTAGAAGAAAAGATGGGGAAAATCTTTCAATCCTTATATTAGGCAACAGATACGGAGAGAAGACACAAAACACAAGCAACAAGAGGAAAAAATGGATATATAGATTTTGTGAAAATTTAAACTTTTTGTGCATCAAAGGACACTCTCAAGAAAGTAAGAACCTATACAATGGGAGAGAATAATAGTAAATCATGCATCTGATAATCTGATATGTATATCTAATTATTCTGATAAACCAGAATATATAAAGAACTTCTGAAAAGACAAATAACCCTATTAAGAAATGAGCAAAGGATTTGAACAGACATATCTTCACACAAGATATACAAATGGCCAGAAAGCAAATGAAAAGTTGCTCAACATGCTTAGCCATTAGGGAAATGCAGATAAACCACAATGAGACACAACTTTACAACTACTAGGACAGCCATTTTTTAAAAATACATATTTTAAAATAACAAGAATTGGTGAGGATGTAGAGAAATTGTAATCATTCTTCACTGTGGGTGTGACTGAAATGCTGCAGTTACTATGAAAAAACATTGGTGGTTCTACAAAAAAATTGAACATAGAATCCATAGCAATCCCAGGTAACACCTTTGCTAGCATACACCCCAAAGAATTGAAATCGAAAACACAAAAAGATATTTGTACACCAATATTCACAGCAGCATTATTCACAATAGCCAAAAGGTGGAAGCAAGCCAATTATAAATCAAAAAATGAATACCTATACACAATGGAATATTATTCAGTGAAAAAAGGAATGAAGTTCTGATATATGCAACAACATTGATGAAACCTGAAGGCCTCAGGTTGA
This sequence comes from Tamandua tetradactyla, assembly GCF_023851605.1. Taxonomy (NCBI): domain Eukaryota; kingdom Metazoa; phylum Chordata; class Mammalia; order Pilosa; family Myrmecophagidae; genus Tamandua; species Tamandua tetradactyla. Next base: position 44,312,648 of record NC_135328.1, read on the forward strand.
GTAAAATAAGCCACACACAAAAAGTCAAATATTGTTTCAGTTATATTAAATATGTAGGATAAACAATTCATAAAAACAGAAAGAAGATTACAGGTTACCAGGGGCCAGTATAGGGGAGGAAATGGAGTTAGATATTGCTTAAGGCCTGCAGAATTTCTGTTTGGGATGATAAAATTTTGACAACAGATGGTCGTGGTGGTAGCACAACATTGTCAATGTAATTAAAACAATGAATTGTACAGTTAAAATGGGCAATTTTAAGTTGTATATATGTTACCAAAATAAACACTTCGAAAAGATATGTTGAAATCCTACCCCCAATACCTATAAAGTTGACCTTATTTTGAAATAGGATGTTGAAAGACACAATTAAGGTAAGACGTTATGATGAGGTCATACTGCATTAGAGTGAGCCATAATCCAACACGGCTGGTGCCCTTATAAAAAGAACAGAAAAGACTCAGACATACAGGCACACAGACACATAGACACACAGACACAGAGGGCGAACAGCCATGCAAAGATGGAGGGAGAGAATGGAGCTATGCTGCCAAAAGCCAAGGAGTGCCTGAGCTACCAGAAGTTGAAAGAAGCAAGGAATAAAACCTCGTCTAGCAACTTCAGAGAGAGAGTATAGCCCTGCCAATACCTTAATTTCAGACTTCTAGCCTCTAGAACTATGTGAGAAGAAATTTCTGTTGCTTTAAGGTACCTATTTGGGGGTACTTTGCTATGGAAAGAAACCCTAGGAAACAAAAGTATCTGAGGAGCAGATGTGGGGACTGCCTAACAAAGGAAGGTGATACAAGACTTGGTTCAAATACTATGACATTATCTTTTGCTAGACAATAGTCATAAGTCCACAACTACTAAACTAGTAAATGCATTTAAACTTGTGAGGAATGAAGCAGTGATAAATGATGTAGGGTGCTCTGGTGTTGTGGTGCCTAAGAGAAAAGGAGGCAATAAGGGAGAAGCCAAATACTCAGGGCGGAAACAGGACCCTGGTGTCCATGCTCCAGCCTGGTCCTCTGTCCTCGGTGTTACCTGAGGCAACTATCAGGCAAGCCTCAGAAAACTCCGGAGAGCCAGGAACAGAAGATTTTTGTCCATTTTACTTACACGGGTTTACGCAGATGTTGAACTACAACTGGAGGATCAAGAGAGGATTGGGGCCACCTAGGGAGTGAGAACACATGTAATTCTTTCGGATCTTTGGAGGCAATTTGGCAAAAAAATTAATGGATGTTTGTTTTCATACTCTCATCCTCACTTGTACCCGAGGGACTTGGTGACATATTCACAGATGATGATCCCATGGGGGAAGCAAGGGTTGTGTGTATTTACAGTTTATGAAGGACAGTCAGAAACCAGAGAAGAGTTCAAAATTCAGATTCGAGAAGCATTAACAGGTACCTTTTCTGTATGCTGTTCTTTTTTTATTATTATTTCACTTGCTAATAGTTTATTAGTGAGTAAAATTCCAGGGAAGCAAGAAATATGTAGGAGATAGGATTAACATAAAACCTGCGGAACTACTTGGGAGTAGATGGCGTTAGGGTGGTGGCGGCAGTAAACTACGGAGATTGTTATGTAGAGCAGTCTGGGAAGAAGAGCATGCTTACCCCAAATGGTTAAGTATGAAGGAAGAGAGCACTGGAAAACAAGCTCTCTGTTCTTTCAAGAATTCTTGTATAAAGAGAGTGCTCCCAATCATTGAGGTGTATATTTAATAGGAGGAAATCTTAACACTGCATGTTGTCTTAAAGAACCTTACTAGTAATTCTGATAAATTTTGTATTACCATTTTTTAAAGTCTTTAAACATTTCAGGTACCTAAAGATCAAATTAATATGGCACTGTGCGATGGTGTAGTTGATTTAAAATATTGTTTTAAAACCACTACTTGCCTGTTAGGGTTTACCCATCAAGCTCAAGCTGTTCATGTTGCATCTGACAATCTTAGGAAAGATGACCTCAAGGACAATTCAGACTCCACACTGATGGACTGCCTTAGAAACCTGACTTTCTCTTGGGCTTTGAACAAACCATCTTTCTCTAGTTTAGAAAACAGACTCATGTGCTTATCAATCAAAACCCCAGATATTGGTAACACCTAGTAAGCAAATATTGACAATCTTCCCCCTTCTTTTTAAATAAAAGACAAGTGGACAAGATTTTTAAAGTATTTTTGAGGGGCATGAACAACAAATGAAGCAATATTAATTAATTATGAGTGACCCTCCCATGTCCAAGTTCTTTTGAACCTATGAAACTTTTTGAATTATAACAATTCTCTGGTCCTACTTTCTCCTTCTCATCCTAGAAACTAATGTGATTATGATCATGTCTTAATTTGGGGGATAAATTGCAACACAGTGAGATAATTCAGAATGATCTTTCATGTTGAAAAGTTTGAAACTGAGAATTAGGTGATACTTAAGAATAAAATAAAATAATTGCTACATAAAACACTTTTAAGAATATTGGTTTTAAGTCCTTAAAACAATTCCCATTTAAAAAATAACAAAAAAATTTCATGGGGTAGAATAAATGGTTGAGATGACATAATTCAATTAAATCAAATGTTATTTAGCAGACATTCTTGCTTCCATTGGAAGTAGAAAGAAACATTTCAATTTAAAGGGATGGTTATTCATTAGCCACAAGCTAACTGATATAGCTAACTCATGATTATCTACATGTGGATTAGCAACTGGCCTCCTTAATCAGAAAACAGCATTATTCCTAAATTATAAGATGACTTGAACCTGATACATCGTCGGCATCTGATGTTCCTGCACTTGCCATCCAAAGAGCAAGGAGATGGAAAAGGGAATTAGTCTCTCCCTCTCTGCCACAGCTTTCTCCTGCCACCCACTCCTCACCCTTTTCTCTTGTATCTGTTTTCCCTAGTTCTCTATTTCAAAGATTTATACATAAGTGAAGACACAATTTCACCTCTGAATTTTCCATATTCAGGAAGAAAGACAAATATCTGAGTAAATCCTCTATTAACTGCTGCACGTAAGAACAAGAGGGGACAACCAACATATGACATAAGAGCCAAAAAGTGACAGTATTATCTGCAGGCACACACAAGATCATGGAAACATCCAATCTAACAACACCCTCTGAATTCATCCTCTTGGGACTCTCCTCTCGGCCTGAGGACCAGAAGCCACTCTTTGCCCTCTTTCTTATCATGTACCTAGTCACCTTGATGGGAAACTCGCTCATCATCTTGGCCATCCGCTCTGATCTTCGTCTCCAAAACCCCATGTATTTCTTCCTAAGCATCTTATCCTTTGCTGATATTTGCTACACAACAGTCATAGTGCCCAAGATGCTAGTGAACTTCTTATCAGAGACAAAGACCATTTCCTATGTGGAATGTCTGGCACAAATGTATTTCTTCCTGGTCTTTGGAAACATAGACAGTTATCTCCTGGCAGCTATGGCCATTGACCGATATGTAGCCATTTGTAAGCCCTTCCACTACGTCACAGTTATGAACCACAGATGCTGTATGTGGCTAGTGGCCTCCTCTATCACTTTCTCCTATCTCCATTCCCTCCTCCATGTCCTCCTGGTAAATAGGCTGACCTTTTGTGCTTCAAATGTTATCCATCATTTCTTTTGTGATGTTAATCCAGTTCTTAAACTATCCTGCTCTTCAACCTCTGTCAATGAAGTTGTGGCCATGACTGAAGGACTGGCCTCCGTGATGGCCCCATTTGCCTGTATCATCATCTCATATGTGCGAATCTTCATTGCTGTGATCACCATTCCCTCAGCTGCTGGAAAATGCAAAGCCTTCTCCACCTGCAGCTCTCATCTCACTGTGGTAACTCTGTTTTATGGGAGTATTAGCTACGTCTATTTCCAGCCTGTGGCCAGTTATACAGTCAAGAACAGGATAGCAACAATCATCTACACTGTATTGACATCAATGTTGAACCCATTTATTTACAGTCTAAGGAACAAAGATATCAAGCAGAGCTTAGAGAAACTGATAAGCAGGATTACATCTCAAATGGATGGGCTTTCTTCTACAGATTCTAACAATATCCATCGATTCTGATTGCAAGGTGTATATATATGAGAGAGAGAAAGTACTGAACCAGGTGCAAGACTTTTGTGAGAACTGTTCCTGCCCATTGTAAGTATACACTATAGTTTGCCACCTCCCAGCCTGTGGTCTCCACCTCTCTAGTTTCACAATTCTTCCCATGTCTTGGTACCTACCCCTCAATCATAAACTTAGCCCATTATATATCTTTCCATTTCAGAAAAATCACATTCAATTTCCTCCTTCCATATTTGTTTGGAATCTCCCAGATTTCCTAAATTTTCTCTGTAGGTATTCACCCAGGTTTGGTCACTTTAATTACCAAATAAATCTTGTATATATCTATATAGAAATCTACACACATGCAAATATGCTTGTACCATACATATCCACATTTTTCTATTTGAAGCTGTTAGATATTTGTTGCAGAAGTATGTATGGTTGTGTGTGCAGGTATGTATATGTTGGAGTGTGTCACCTCCCCAGAAGCCTAGGGGCTCCCAACTGGAAAATCTGTGTTACCTCATCATGATGTGATAGAACAATGGCCCTATATTTTACTTCCCCCAACCAATGAGTATCCTGGGCTCTGAAGTCATTAGCTTCCCAACAAATGATGTTAATCAGCCAATGGCTAGCAAAACAACTCTATGGCTGAATTCATATTTGGGTCACTACTCTTCCTCCCCAGTGTATGTTCAAAGTACACTTATACCTTGACTCTTCCTGAGTCACCTTGCCTATGCGCTCTTCTTTCTAAAGAGGTCTGTTTTTCCACTATCTTTTTCATATGTCAATATTTTCAGAATAAAAGATGTTTTAATTCAAATTATAAGAAATGCTTTGTTTTAGTTTGCTAAGGCTGCTGGAATGCAAGACACCAGAGATGGGCTGGGTTTTATAACTTTATTTAGTTATAAATTTACAATTCTTCATAGGAAAGGCAACTGGCTTTCCTCTGGCTTTCTCTGTCACAATGGAAGGCACATGGGGGACCGCACTGACCTTCCCTACCAGCTTCTGAGTTCAAAAACTGCTTTCCCCAGGGTGATTCCTTTCTGTATCTCCAACGGTCTGTGGCTGAGCTTCTCTGAGATGCAGTGTATTAGGCTATGCCAAGCTATACTGAGCTGTTTCTCTCTCTTTTCTGACTTCTCCTTTTAAGCTTCACTCATTGCAGAAGGCATCCCCATAGCCTACCACAGATGTAATTAGCCATAGATGAAATTCACATGCTGAGGATTTAAGTCCACAGAACAACTGGGCATCATCACCTGGCCAACTTGATATCTGAACTAAAACTCCACAGGTTTCCTATGGTCTCTGGAGAGAGTCAAATATCAATGAATGGAAATCATACATGTGGATCTATTAGTTGGGAGTTCCTGATATAAAAGATGCTCTCAATGTAATTGGGAAATGAATTATATGATTTTAAAAAGCAGTCAGATTAGTTGATTTAATTTGTTGTTAAGAAAGTCAGTAGTTTAGTGCAATTATCTCTTTCTCTTATGTTATTTGTATTTCAATAGATGAAAATGTCTAAATCAAACACATTGATCTCTAATGCTATGATAGACAAGGAACAGAAGAATAATCTTAAAGTTTTAAATAATACAGTAAAGAGTCTCTTTAATACCTTGATTTTGCAACAATTCACATACCTAGGGCAGGGCAGTCAGGGTGAGGATATATTACTCAATTTCATTCCTTTGTTACATTTATAACAAATTAGTTTTAAGATCTGTGTCAATTCTGATCAACTGATGTCTTCTTGCATTGTATGGTGAGAAGACTTATGTGCCTGCCTCTAAACTCTACAATTTAAATGAAGGTTGACTATACTATCTGCTAAGAACATGGAAGCAAGGAGTATTCTTACATATAGCAAGCGAAGTTGCAGAGTCAAACATAAGCCCCAAGACTAAGGGACACAAAATCAAACTTTATTTCTATAAATTCATTTTATTTTTTGGCTCTGAATCCTCAGTCTGCCTAATTGCAACCCAAATCTGACCTTCATCAATCCAATCCAATAATCTGTGAGTCACTTCTGATTTATAATTTTGACCCATTCATTTGTTTCCCAACTCTCAAGACTATTATTGCCACTTTAAGTCCTAAATTGTAGAGTTTAGAGGCAGGCGCATAAGTCTTCTCACCATACCTCAAGGACTTAGGCAACTTCTCCCCTGATGTTGCTAAAGACAGAATAATACATTTCTTAGTCAAGTCCATCCTTGATCCAATGCTGAATCTGCTGTTGATCCAATGTTGAATCTGTTGCTGACATCTCACCTTGCTCCATCTGTTTGTCACTATGGATGATGTCCCTAGGCTTACATCAGTGATTGGCAACTGGCTATCATAAATCTTTCTATTCCCTCACGATGACCCCACTAGGGAGATTATCCTTGGCCATCATCAGATAGTTTCTACCATATCACTTTGATATCTTTCTCCTTTCTTTATCAACCAGGCTTTTAGAGCTCTCACTCATTTAATTTGAATCAGCAGTCAAAACCCTTGTAAATATTTGGATTACCTACAGGAAAATACTGGGGGAAATTTCCAGGCCACTAGTATCTACAAATCCATTACCATCATTTTTACTGTTCTTACTAATCCCAGGAGGATAAGGGGTGATGCTAGTCAGCCAATGGTTAGCAAGACAACTCTATGGATGAATAGACTTGTGCATCACTACTGTGTTCCTAGGACAACCCTCAAATTGGAAACAGAGCTCACATCCAATCTATGTTCAGATTTTCAAATGTAAAGAAATTTCCTAAAGGCGCTCTGAATTTATCTAAATTTGTTTCTTCAGTTTGATTTCTCTTTCAACTTCTCTCTGTGAAAGATGTACTACTACATTTAAGAGGTAAGAATTTGGCGTGTCTGTTCACTAGTACATCTTTAGTAATTCTGCCACTGAGAACTGAAGAGTAAATGGTAATAATTGTCTCAAGTTTTTAATCTATAACATGCCTGACACATTTTTTTCCATTCTGGCTATAAAATCAGCCTTCAGAAGCTGGAAAGTCTCTGATTTATGGGTGAAGTACAGGAGATATAAAATTCAGAATTTTACCAAAATCTCTAGCTTGCCCAGAAATTAGACCCAGAACTCAAACCTAGTGCAAAAAGCAACATAAGGATAGAAAGACAAGAAAACCCAGTTTCAAACTGAAGCATCCCCTGGACAAAGAATTACCATCAACATAGCCCTACCATCAGACTTACGAATTATGTCATGAATACAGAAATGTCTTCCCTCCCTATCAAGATCTGTAAAGGCAGAACCCATGACAGCTCCTTATCTTACCTTTTTCAACACAGCTGAGTACAAAACTGAGCACTCAGCCTCTCCCCAGGAAGTAACATTTTATTTGACCTTGCTTATTGATCCATCAAAGATTTACTAGTCACCACAGACTCTATTCTAAGCACACAGAAAACAATATTGAAGATAAGATACATATCCACAAAGGAGCTGAGGGTCTCCTGGGTTATAAGGGAGAAAACAATGGGCTGTACAGGTAGTTGTGAAGACAGGGACAGGAGGCCCCTTTCTGTTGTTTAAGAAAATTTAACTTGCCAAAACTAACCAATTTAATGTTAGCCTAGTGTATAGATTTAACCCACAGGAAAAACAAAGGAAGACAAGAAAATCTGCCAGATGTTACAGGAAAGCAGAACCACATACAGCCAGGATCAGAGTCTGAAAAAAACTTATCAGGAAAGAGCATATCATTCTGGATACAACTCAGCATCTCAACAGCTGGATTATTGACCATTGGTCAACCGCTGTACCGAGGGTCCCGTGGGTCTTGGGGAGACCCATGGGAATTCCCCTGTGGTGGGCTGGCAAAAGGGGAACCTGTAACTGGCCCTCCACTGGGAGGCACCCTGCTGTGCCAGAATACAGCTAAGGTCCAAAGCTGAGGTTAAAAGTTCTGTTTTCACATTCCAGAGGACAATCCAGCAGCTGGAATCCAGCCACCACCTCTCAGGGTTTTGGGGAGGTATCACTGTAAACTCTCCTACAAACCAAACACCACTCCCCACTTACTCCTCCATTCAGTGTATGAGGAGGAATGAGAGGGGAGAAGGACATGGTCTTCCAGGGAGGCAGAGGGGTGCTTGCCTCCCCAAAACCAAGACTGGCTGGGGCAAACGTATGAATTCAATGTACAAGAGTGAAACTTCTGAAAGGATGCAGGAGAGGAAATGGAATAATCCAATTTACTTAATAAAATGAACACAACATAAAAAATGCCTATGAAAGAATACACAGGAAATAGGTAACATTATTTGACTTTGGGGAAGGAAACTGAAACAAGAAGGGGGAAGGCTTTGCTTTCACAGTATCTGTTTTTATAGTGGTTACATTATTTAAATTACCCCTATAAATAATTAAAATTAAAAATAAATAAATAAATGACTCCAGCTGAAGCATGGAAATTAGACTGGGCAGAGTCAAGAGACAAACAGAAAGAGAGAGGACACAGAAGTCTACTACAGTGGGAGAGCACGGTGACTTGGATTAGGGAGATGTCTAAGAAGATTTGCTGGGTTGCTTTTTTGACAGCTTTCTTCAGACTTCCTTCTTTTTTATCTCTTTGGTGATTTCTTTCTTTTCTGTCTCTGCACAACAGTTTGCATTTTCAAGAATTTTACATGAATAGAATCTTATGATTTACTATTTTTTTTCTGATTTCTTTCACTGAGCATATCTACTTTGAGATTCATCTAAATTGTTGTGTGTATCAACAGTTCATTCCCTTTCATTGTTGAGCGGCGTTCCATTAACAGTTCTATTAACAGTTAGTTTAACCATTTATCCAATGATGGACTTTGAGGTTGTTTCCAAATTTTTTTACTATTCCAAATAAAGCTGCAATTAACATTTGTGTACCAGTCTTTGTGTGTACATATGCTTTCATTTTTTTAGGATAATATCAAAAAGTGAAACAATTGGTTACATGCTTACCTTTTTAAGAAAGTCATAAACTGTTTTCCAAAGCATCTGCACATTTTACACTCAGTGAGTAGTATATGATAATTCCAGTTGCTTCACATCTTCCTAATTCAGTGCTTTTTTCTCACATTTTTAGTAACATACATAGAAGCAAAATTTCCCATTTTTACTTTCAAGTACAATTCAGTGATATTAAATACCTTCAAAATGTTGTGCTACCATCACCACCATTCAATACTGAATCCTTTCCATTTCCCCAAAAGAAATTCTGTACACATTCTTCACTTCAGCACTCTAGCAATCTGTAATCAACCTTCTGAGTCTGTGACTAGGCTTATTATTTTTTAGCATTCTAATCACTGTATATCTCATTATGATTTTAGTTGGCATTTTCCTCAGCATCATTAACATGCTTATATCCAGCATATATCCTCTTTAGGGAAATATCTGTTCGAATATTTTGCCCATTTTTAAATTAGGAAGTTTTATTGTTAAGTATTGACTGTTCTACGTATAATTCACATTCAACTTCTTTATCAGATATGTGATTTGCATATATATGCTTCCTGTCTGTGTTTCTTTTCATTCTCTTAAGAATGTCTTTTGAAAATCAGAGGTTCTCAATTTTTATGAAATTCAACTTATCATTTTTGTGTGTGTGTTGGAATTGTAACTAAGAACAGCATGCCTTTTATAAATTTATATTTTTCATTTAAGGTTATGATCTATTTTATTTTTTTATACGGTATAAGATATAGATCAAAGTTCCATATTTATTGCCCACACCCATTCTTTGATCCCTTCTAAATACTGCACCCACTCTGTGCTCATATAACAGCTATCTGACTTCCTCCAATGACAGGGAATACACAACATAATGAGTCAGCTATACAGTTCTGGGGTAGTTCCTATGTTGATAAGAATCCATCTCACTGCAATAATGTCTTCTAATATTGTGCATAACTATTGATATATACAAGTTATTCCTTTTTAGTCTATCAATCTAGCAATTTCCTCCATCCTGAACTCTAAACTTTCTATATCATTCAGAAACCCTTCCTCCTCTAAAACTAAATACAAGAAATTCTCTTATATTATCTATTTCCATTCCTTAGGTTTGGAATATTTTACAGTAGTTAAAGGTAGGAAAACTATTTTAACAGACACAGAATATATCAATTTTTCTACCAATATTGTCAGTAATTTAAGAGCTATCATTAACATATTCTAAATGCCCCCATTATATTTGTCTCTATCTGGATCTTTATATTTCATTGATGTTTTTATCATATACTATAAGCACTAACAACACATTCTTTAATTCCTATAGCTTAAGAGGATATTTTTCATTTTGTAGGACAAGTTGTCTCTCATTGTTATTTTTTAAATTTCTTGGTCATTCTTAAATGAGCTCTTGTCAAGAGAAAATTTAACATCATTGATCATTCAAAAAAAAATGAGATTTTAACTGGGGCTTAATTGAATTTATAGATACATTTCAGATACATTTTCATCCTAGCAATATTGAATCTTCCCATAATAGAACATGCAACATTCTTCTAAATATCTGGATCTTTCTAAATAGTGCATCAGGAAGTTTCTATTTTATTCCTAAGGTCTTCCACAGTATTTCAATTTTCCACCTATATTGCTGATACTGAAGGCCCAGGCTCTTTCCAAATCAAATGTCATGAATCAAATTTTGGGTCCTCTCACCATCTTTGTCTCCTTATTTCTTTTCACAGTCCCCAGTAAAGTATGGCTCCAAAAACAGAATACGACGCTCCACTTTGGGTCTTGCCAGCACATAGTAAAGAGGGACCAATATTACTTTCAATATTACTTCCCTTCTTCTAAATTCAGATGTCTCACCCTCCCATCACATCGCTGATTCATAGGGTGCTTAAGGTCACCCAAAAAAAATTTCGGATTCAGGCTACAGTTTTAATAGAATTCTTCGAAATATTGCCTGGGAGAAATGAATTCAAACGTCCTTTTTGGGCTCCTCTCCCACCTTCTACATCCCAGACCATGACCAAGGAAAGATGAGGATTTGCTTCAGAATGTCAGATTCCAGAATACTGAATAGGCTACAATTTCTGGTGAGTGAAGTAACTTGTAAGCTAAAAGATCATTTCTCAGATGTGATTCTTACTTCCCACAAGAATACAGACAGCGACATGGCTGTTCCCAAAAAGGAGCAGTCCAGCCACAGCACAGTGATTAAGGCCACAACCTCTGAGGTCCAAGTCCCTGGACTCACATGCTGCTTTCACCATTCACTTGCCCTGTGATGCTGAGTGAATTTATTGTCTCCCTCTTATGCACACAACAGTCTCTGTGAAGATTAAATGGATTATAGGTATAAAGCTGTTCTAGTTTGCTAGCTGCCGGAATGCAACACACCAGAGACGGATTGGCTTTTAATAAAAGGGGATTTATTTTGTTGGTTCTTCAGAGGAAAGGCAGCTAACTTTCCACTGAGGTTCTTTCTTTTTTTCTTTTTTTTTTTTATTAATTAACGGAAAAAAAGAAATTAACCCAACATTTAGAAATCATACCATTCTACATATGCAATCAGTAATTCTTAACATCATCACATAGATGCATGATCATCATTTCTTAGTACATTTGCATCGGTTTAGAAGAACTAGCAACACAACAGAAAAAGATATAGAATGTTAATATAGAGAAAAAAAATAAAAGCAATAATAATAGTAAAAAAAAAAAAAAAAAGACAAATAAACAACCAGACAGACAAAAACAAAAACCTATAGCTCAGATGCAGCTTCATTCAGTGTTTTAACATGATTACTTTACAATTAGGTATTATTGTGCTATCCATTTTTGAGTTTTTGTATCTAGTCCTGTTGCACAGTCTGTATCCCTTCAGCTCTAATTACCCATTATCTTACCCTGTTTCTAACTCCTGCTGGACTCTGTTACCAATGACATATTCCAAGTTTATTCTCGAATGTCGGTTCACATCAGTGGGACCATACAGTATTTGTCCTTTAGTTTTTGGCTAGACTCACTCAGCATAATGTTCTCTAGGTCCATCCATGTTATTACATGCTTCATAAGTTTATCCTGTCTTAAAAGCTGCATAATATTCCATCGTATGTATATACCACAGTTTGTTTAGCCACTCTTCTGTTGATGGACATTTTGGCTGTTTCCATCTCTTTGCAATTGTAAATAATGCTGCTATAAACATTGGTGGGCAAATGTTCGTTTGTGTCTTTGCCCTTAAGTCCTTTGAGTAGATACCCAGTAATGGTATTGCTGGGTCGTATGGCAATTCTATATTCAGCTTTTTGAGGAACCGCCAAACTGCCTTCCACAGTGGTTGTACCATTTGACATTCCCACCAACAGTGGATAAGTGTGCCTCTTTCTCCGCATCCTCTCCAGCACTTGTCATTTTCTGTTTTGTTGATAATGGCCATTCTGGTGGGTGTGAGATGATATCTCATTGTGGTTTTGATTTGCATTTCTCTAATGGCCAGGGACATTGAGCATCTCTTCATGTGCCTCTTGGCCATCCGTATTTCCTCTTCTGAGAGGTGTCTGTTCAAGTCTTTTTCCCATTTTGTAACTGGGTTGGCTGTCTTTTTGTTGTTGAGTTGAACAATCTCTTTATAAATTATGGATACTAGACCTTTATCTGATATGTCATTTCCAAATATTGTCTCCCATTGTGTAGGCTGTCTTTCTACTTTCTTGATGAAGTTCTTTGATGCACAAAAGTGTTTAATTTTGAGGAGCTCCCATTTATTTATTTCCTTCTTCAGTGCTCTTGCTTTAGGTTTAAGGTCCATAAAACCGCCTCCAATTGTAAGTTTCATAAGATATCTCCCAACATTTTCCTCTAACTGTTTTATGGTCTTAGACCTAATGTTTAGATCTTTGATCCATTTTGAGTTAACTTTTGTATAGGGTGTGAGATATGGGTCTTCTTTCATTCTTTTGCATATAGATATCCAGTTCTCTAGGCACCATTTATTGAAGAGACTGTTCTCTCCCAGGTGATTTGGCTTGACTGCCTTATCAAAGAGCAAATGTCCATAGATGAAAGGGTCTATATCCGAGCACTCTATTCAATTCCATTGGTCGATATATCTATCTTTATGCCAATACCATGCTGTTTTGACCACTGTGGCTTCATAATATGCCTTAAAGTCCGGCAGCGTGAGACCTCCAGCTTCGTTTTCTTTCCTCAAGATGTTTTTAGCAATTCGGGGCACCCTGCCCTTCCAGATAAATTTGCTTATTGGTTTGAGGCTCTTTCTTACATGGAAGGCACAGGATGGTCTCTGCTGGTCTTCTCTCCAGGCCCCTGGGTTCCAACAACTTGCCCCAGGATGACTTCTTTCTGCATCTCCAAAGGCCTGGGCTGAGCTGCTAGTGCTGAGATGAGGAATGCGGAGCTGCTTAGGCTGTGCTACATTGTGATCTCTCATTTAAGCACCAGCCAATTAAGTCAAAGGTCACTCACTGCAGCAGACACGCCTCTTAGCCGACTACAGATGTAACTGGCAACAGATGAGGTTCACGTATTGTTGGCTTATGTCTGCATCAACAAGACTAGGTATGCTCACCTGGCCAAGTTGACAACTGAATCTAACTAACACAAAAGCTCAAAAATAAGTACTCAGTAATAATAAGCCTTCAGTAAATATTGTTGAGTCATTTTTGTTGTGGCTCCTGCTGCTGTTATGTAACTGTTAATTATCTTCTTTCATGTAGCCTAATGTGGTAAGTCGTGAAAATCAGATTTGAGCATCATGAGATATTAGAGCTGGCTGCTCCACAGCATGCTTTAGTTCAAAGCTACTTAAACTTAGCTTAGAAACAAAAAATGTTACTGTGGCCCGCCTAGCCCACCACAGTTCTCTGTATTGGGATTCAGGTCCAAAGCACAGATAGCAAAAAATGTTATTTTATTTTCTGTTTGACATTTTTCTTGGGAAAATCACATTTACTTAGCTACCTTATGGGAAGAGGCAAGTGGATCTCGGAGAGGGTTCCAAATTTTCTTGCTTTCTCTGCCATAATACCCTCTAGATTTCTGCCATCTGGCAAATAAGCACATACTTTTATCAGGTAATTTAAATTCACTTAAATATGTCAACCAAGGTCAACTATGTTATCATAATAACGGAAAATTAACTACCACAAAGCAAGTCCCTTCTATGCTCTACCCACATGGCTAGGTGCTTTCCATGTATTCATACCATATTTCACGCTGATGAGAATTAATGACCTCATTTTAAAGACTGGCAAATGAAGCTGAGGAATGTGTGAGACCTGCCAAAAATCACCACAGTGTGAGTGGTAAATCAGAATCCAAACCCAGAATCAACTACTCTAAGTCACCAATGCCTACCCAAACATCCTCAGAAGACACTGCATGTAGCCAAAGCCAGATGTTCAAACTAGCTTGAGGATGGTGATATCAAGGAAACCCCTGACCTTCCGCCAGAGTCCTTTGTAATTCCTGTTCCAAAGAATTCTGAAGCTGATGAGCCAATGTTCGCATCAGGAGAGAAATTCCTTTGCTAAAGGAGAGCCTACAGCTCCAATTAAACAGTGGGATGAGTATGATTGGGGGCCTCAGTTTCTCTGTACCAGGGACTTTGTGTTGAAAACATGTGGGGCTATAGTTACGTTGACAGCAACTTGATGTGTGCGAACTGATTCCAGGCTTAATTCCCAATAGATCACACATTGAAGAGAATCAAAACTTTTACCCCCATTCCATTAATTAGGCTGTAAGTAGTCTTCCTGAGAGCCTAACTAGCATTAAAGGAAAGGAGTCTAGAAGCTCACCAGCAAGCCCTCCCCAGGGCCTCGTTAAGATTAGTCAGAGTCCCTCAGAGACAGTTTCTGCACTGATAGTGCCTCAGAAACTTATTTGACACAATGTCATGAGTGAGGCTTTCTAATTTCCCCATGGGCTGATCTCTTGGGACCACATCCTACTTTAACTCTGGGAAGAGGAAAGATGCCATAACTCAGAGGCTTTCCCTCCTCCCATCTGAGGCCAGCCCTCAAAGGTCAACACCGGAGGAAGCTATTGAGTAACCACTTCTAGAGGGAGACAATTTTTAAATAGGTTCTAGCCAGGGCCTTCTCCCTTGTGTTCTCTGAATAACACTGATCTGAGACATGCAAATTAATTCTGCCATTCCCTCTGGCCTAGGTAAAAATCTTCGTGATGGGATCTACTTTATCTAAAGCAGTTGTTCTTCAACCTCCTCTGCACATTTAAAATCATCTCAGGAGCTTCTGAAAAAAACCCAAACCCTAGTAGGTCACACACTAGACCAGTTAAACCAGAATCTCTCAGTTTGGGAACCAGTTACCAGTATTTAGTCAAGGCTGAGAGTCACTGATCTGAAGAGATGCCCCAAGGTGCCTCATTTAATTTGTTAGAACTACTATTACAATTTCAAGGGTAAATAAATTAATGAACTTCTTTTCCTGTATCCTAGGTATGTTTTTCACTATAATAAATGTTTTTCTTATAAATGTTTTTGTGCATCAATATTGGTTGCTGTGAGAAGACACTATACTAAAAATATTTAATTCTCTTTTTCTCTGTCTTTCATATTAATATTTCCATTTCTTTTTTTTTCTTTTTGCCATAGGCAGGCATCAGGAATTGAACCCAGGTCTCTGGCATGGCAGGCAAGAGCTGTGCCTACTGAGCCATCATGGCACACCCTACTCTCCATTTCTTTTATTTCTTAAGTGTACAGATAACACATGAAAGCATTCCAGTTGTGGAATTTAAATGATATTATAAAGTAAAAATTAGAAGTCCCTCTTCAATCCAACCCTGAAACCTACTACAGAGATAAAATATCTTTACATGTGACAATATAAAGATTAACAGCATGGAAATCATGTTCTGTAAAGATATTATTTTGTAACTTGAATTTCAATCTAAAACATGTCTTGGAGATACTTCCCAGTTGCTACTATCTACAATCTACACTATTCTTTTTTTACTGCTCCACATAATACTATTTTATAATATAAAGATACCATAATTTAACCATTTCCATATTGCTGGACATCTCAATTATTTTTATTTTCTCTGTTACAAACAATAATGTGATATATGTATAAATAACTGTAGATATAGACATACAGATACATAGCTCAAATGTGTTGTATACCTTATACATCTGAAAGTGAAATTTGAGAGTATTTGTCAAATAGACCTCCAAAAAGGCTATACACCTTTATATGCCAACCTTAAATAACACTATATAGTATTAACATCTGTTTTTGTTAATCTATTGGTCCAAAAATTATATCTTTGTTCCTTTAATTTGTATATCATTTACTTGCTTATTGGTCATTTCTATTTTTAACCTTGAATAGTCTGTTCATATTCTATTTTCAATTTCTATTGTAATATTAGCCAGGATATACTATATGTGCTGCAATAACAAATTAATCCCCAAACTTCCATGGATTAACACAATAATACTTTAATTTGCACTCACACTACACATCCACTGGGGGTCATCAGGGTGCTCTATGTATATAGGGATTCCAAAAATACCACGCTGACCCAGCTACATGCTGATAGCGTAGCTAAAACATGTGCCTATTCAGTTGTTGCAGCAGACAAAGACGGATTGAAAAACTGCATGTGTTTTTCCATTGTCTTAGTCCAGAAATCACGCATATTACATAAATCATATTTCTTTAGCCAACATTAGTCATGTGGTTATACCAAACTGTAAGGGAACAGGAAACAAAGATTTTCATATAGAATGCTTAGTAAACATCACTATCTCTGCCATAATTAGTATATTATCATTTTTTATTGAGTTATAAGAAAACTTTGTATTATATGGACACTAATCTTTAAAACTATATATATTATCAACATTTTTTCCTAATCCTTTACTGCCCTTGTATTTTGTATAAGGCATCATTTGTCATGTATGTTTTAACCTTCTTATAGTTGAAGTTGTCAGACTTTTCCTTTAGAGCTTCAGGGCTTGTATTTTTCTGAAGAAGGGTTATTTCAATCCAAAAATTATAAAAATATTCTCCTTTACTTTCTTGCTATAGTTTTACAGATTTTTGTCTTTTAGGTCTTTAAATCCATCTAGATTTTATTTTTATATATGGCACAAAGTAGAAATTTACCTTTATTTTCTTTCCATTGAATATGCAGTTGTCCCACCATTTCTCTTTCTTGCCACATTCAAAAAGATTAAGTGTCCTTTTATAGAGAGATTTGCCTCAGGAGCCTATGCTTCTCCATCAGCTGGACTGTATACTCAGAACAATGCCATTTTAACTAGCACAGCTGTATTGTCTGTTTCACTAACTGGGGAGAAAAGCCCACCTCATTGCTCTGTTGCTTTTCTAAATTATTTTGTACTTTTTGCATGGTTTCTATCTATTGGCTATATATATTAATTTTGTACAGAATCTGAATCTTTACTATATTATCTTCCCATCCAGGAATATGGTTTGTGTGACCATGCAGGCATTTCTACTATCACCAAGTAGTTTACATTCCTGTGCAAGAACATTAGATCCAGAACCATCCTACCAGGGTTTGAATCCTCCCTCTGACCTTTGATACCTGTGTGACCCTAGGCAAAAGATCCAACCTCTCTGTGTCTGTTTCCTCATCCATAAATTTATGATAATTACAGTACCTGTCTCATTGAGTTGATAAGGATTAAATAAAACAATAATGTAATTTACCTGGAAGGGTATCTGGAACACATTAAGTTTTAATAAATATTGGCCATTGCTTTCTTTTATACCTTTGACTAGATTATATAATTTTCCTCATAAATATGTTACATACTTTTTGTTAGGTACATTCCTAACTATTATGTCTACATAAATAGGTTTACTCTGTTTCTCCATTAAATTTTCCATACGCTTTTTCTGGTGCTGATTCTTATAGATTGATCTCTGTATTAGTTAGGGTTCTCTAGAAGAAAAGAATGAACAGTGAACACTTGCAAATATAAAATTTATAAAAGTGTCTCACGTGACCGCGGAAACGCAGAGGCCAAAATCTACAGAGTAGGCTTCACAGGCTCTTCCTGTTTTGGCGGACGATTCCAATGGAGGGTCTGGACCAACTCCACAGAAGAGGCTCACCAGCCAAAACAGGAAGAGCCTGTCTCTTCTGAATCCTCCTTATAAGGCTTTCTGTGATTAGCTTAAGCATCACTCATTGCAGAAGACACGCCCCTTTGGCTGATTACAAATAGAATCACCTGTGGATGCAGCTGACATGCTCATGATCTAATTCTATGAAATGTCCTCATCTCAACAGACAAGCCAGCATTTGCCCAACCACCACTTAGCCAAGTTGACACATGAACCTGACCATGACAATCTCAATCTAGAAAACTTACTAAATTGTCTTATCAAATGTAATAATTTTTCAATTGTTTCTCAAATAGTTTTAGCAGACAATCGTTGTCTACAATAATAACGGTTTGAACAGTTTTTCCCTCTTCCATTTCAACAATTATGGCTTAATCCTTTCTAGTTCCTCTAAAATGTTTGGCCCATAAAAAAGTTATTCAACAAACAATGGTAAATTGAATTGTATTGAATTCTTTTGCTGCAGTAGATAGAATTTCTAGTGAAATGGTAAATAGTTACAATGTAGGGGACCCCTTTATTTTTTTTCTCACTTCAGTTAGATTGTCTTAGTGTTTCATTACATATCACATTTGCTATAGGTTTTTTAACCTTAGCTTTAGCAAGTTGAAGAAGTCCCATCATATTCCTAGCTTATTAAAATTTTATCAAGAACAGTATTAAAATTTAATAAAAATTAACATTTATTTGAAGTTGTATCATTTTTACAGTGTAATCAGCTAGGGTAGTCAAGCATATTCACAAATTTGGTAATTCTGATCCTGTATGGATTCCTAAGATAAACCATAATTGATCATGATTTTTTATTCTTTTATCACTCATCTGGATTATTTGTCAATATTATAAAGAAATTTTTACAGATAATTTCTTAAGTGAGATTGTCTTACAGCTTTCTCTTTTTGTGTTTTCCATGTTTCATTTGGTGTCATATAGAATGGATTAGGAAATGTTACCTCTCTTTCTATGCTGTCACCATTTACTTAATATTAGAAATAAATGCTTGCTGAAATTTGCTGGTAAAACTATGTAAACATGGTATCTTTACCTCAGTAGTTTTAAGGCTATCACCTAAATTCCTTATAGTGAATTTGGTTATCCAGGTTTTCTAACTTTTCTTTTGTCAATTCTGATCACATATACATTACTATAAATTCACAAATTTATTCTAAATCTTTATATTTACTGTAGTTGTCCTAAGGTTTGCTCCAAATTTTTAATCATGTTTATATCTATAATCTTATCACCTCTTTTATTCTCAATGCTATTTAGTTTAGTCTTCTTTTATTTTTATGTATTTGTACTTCCCAAACTGTGTATACTCCACTGATATAGCTTTGGGTTTTATTAATTGCATCTAACATATTTTGTTTTCTATTTCATTAATTTTGCAAGTAAGCATTATTAACTTCCTCCTGCTTAAAAAATGACTCAAATGACATTCATGCACATAATTTTAAACCATCACTAGCATGACAGACCACTTTAAAAACACAGGGAGTTAATAAGGGGGAGTCTTTGAAGGTGTACAACAGAGAAGTCACTAAATGATTACAAGTAATTAGTTGTGAATTATAAAAACCACTCAGGTCATAATATGGAAGATGGAAATGGATTATAGGGATGGCTTCCATTTGCTCCTCTCTCCAACTTGTCCACCCTGTGGCCCATGAGACCAAGTAACCCTTCTGCACATCCTGCACTGCCTGTATGTTGGTGCAAGTCTATCTTGTGACAGCCTGAACTACTCTACAAGGACACCTGGCTCTGGCCCACCCTCTTAGGCCTTGCTGTATATGCAGAAGCAGCTTGTAGACAGTTAAGAGGTATGAGAAACTATGAAATCAAAGCAGCTAGGGGCAAAGGATTAATGGCTTTAAGACAAACAGAGCCCCCAGTAAGGAGGGGAAGTCTATTTCTTAGGGGGTACAGGGGACATTAGAACCCCTGTAAATGGGGAAATTCCTAAGACCAGGAAAAAGCTTAGGCTCAGGACAAGACAGATGGTCAGAAAAGAAAGACACTAGTTCATACTTTACCTCAGGCTGATCTTTTTTATTGGAGGGCTAAACTCTGAGGAAGAGTGCCGGCCAATGCAGGGACAATTTATAAAGACTGTGAAAGGTATCTTTTGCATTGGTTGGTTTGTTTTGTTAGCTCCTGGCACTCAAAGAAATCTCTGTCATGTAACTAGCTGAACACAAACTTAAGGAACAGACAGTACAGGGACTAAATCCCAGAGTTTACATATTGTATTAATCAGGTATCTCTAGGGAAACAAAAACAACCAGACTTACTTATACAGGCATATCCTGGAGATACTGCAGGTTAGGTTCCAGACTACCGCAACAAAGCGAATACTGCAATAAAATGAGTTACATGAACTTTCAGTTTCCCAGTACATGTAAAAGTTATGCTTATATTATACTGTACTCTATTAAGTGTAGTACTGGTTTAAAACTGTTATGTACCCTAGAAAACATAATCCATTATGTTTATGGATTAAACATAATCCAAATTATGTTTAAGAGATCGTGCTCTTATGGATTATATTTGTGTGTGAGAGATAAAGCTCACACACAAACATTTGGATATGTAAGCCATATGCGTTCCTAGGTAGTTGAAGGCAATGCATCCCCTGAACAAAAGACCAGAAGATGCTGGCCATATGCCTTCCCAGCTGACAGAAATCCCAGATGCCATCCAGCCCTTTCTTCAAAGTCAAGGTATCTTTCTCTGGATGCCTTAGTTGGGATATTTCCATGGCCATAGATCTGTAAACTTCTAACTTATTAAATCCCCTTTATAAAAATCGATCCATTTCTAATATATTGCATTCTGGTGAGAGTGCAATAACATTATATCTAAAAAAAAACAATGCACATGCCTTAATTAAGATGTGATACAGATTCCCAGAACCTGCCTATGGAAGGAAAAAAAAAAGTGATATAGAGACATGAAGTGAGTTTCTACAGCCATATTTGAGGCACGAGAAGGCTGGTTCTGAAAACTAAAACCAAATGCCACTATTGGAGTGAAAACCTGTTACAGTGAGGATGCTAATAGGAATATTAGCCAAAACAGGAATGGACGAGAACATCCCTTCTGCTTCCCCTTTCCTTTCATCTCCCTCTAGCACCACTGTTTACAGAATCTAACAGGAAGCCACCTAGCAAAGGAGAAATGTGGTATGCAGAATTCCAGTCCAAGAATCACAAACAGCACAGATGGAAGCGTTGTGAGCTGATAGTTAATACCTTATTCACACCATATCCAATGTATCAGTTTTCTATTGCCGCAGAAAAAAAAATAACACAAATTTGTGGCTTAAAATCACCATTTCTTATCTCAAATTTTCCGTAGGTCACAAATCTGTGCACTGGATAGCTGGGTTCCCTTGTGAGTTTCACAAGGATGAAACCAAGGTGTCATTCAGGCTATAGTCTCATCTCTTGTACAAGATGCTCTTCCAAGCTTACTGAAGTTGTTGGCAGAATTTGGTTCCTAGATGTCGTAAGTCTGAGAAGGCTGCCGACTTACTGGCTGCTGGTCAGGGGTCACATTCAGATTATAGGCACTTCTTTCAGGTCCTAGCCACATGCCCCCTCCATAAAAAGTTCAAGTATTATCGGCTCTCATGCATACCAAAAGAGAATCTCTTTGCCTCCGTTAGAGCTTTTTAATTTAAGTAAGTCCCATCCAGGATAATGTCCCTTTAGATTAAGTCAAATTCAAATGATTTTAGGGAATTTAATTAGGTGATCAAAATCACCTTACACACAATGTAACATATTCATGAGCATGAGAGTCTGTCTTATTCACAGGTCCCCCTGAACTCAAAGGGGATTATGAAAGGCCTATAACTTGAGGACAATAACCCTAGGATCATCTTAGAATTCTTCTAATATACCCATTCAAGACATATCATCCTAAAATGACTTAATTAGCTCAGAGAATACATACCCAACCAGCTTTGTTGGGAAGGAAGAAGCTCTACTTGCTGGAGGTAACTAATCAACAGAGTTCCAAGACTGAGTATTACCATCTGTAAAAATAATTTTCAGTAATTCATATAAGGTTAAGAAAAAACATAATTATTGAATATAAACTGAGTACTCAGATCGGGGACACTGCTATTCAGTAAAAGGTGCAAATGCGAGTCTTATCTTAAAAAAATCTTGGCAAGCTACAGAGAACAGTCAGAGCCCAAGAAAACCAAAATTTTCTCTCAATTTTCCATAATTGCATGAATGATGAATAGCTTTTACTTTATTCCTATAGGTCTTCCACAATATTTCATTCTTCCACTTAAGTTTGCTTATACTGTATGCCTAGCCTCTTTCCAATAAAATGTCATAAAACAAATTTGGGGTCTACTTATCACTTTGTCTCCTTACTTTGGACAAAGGCAAATTTATCAATGTCCCTTACATCATAAGGCTCCAAAAGCAGAATTGGATCTAAAATGGGACTATTACTTTCCACCTCCTAAATTCATATTTCTTGACCCTGCCATCACACTGTTCATTCATAAGGTACTTAGGATCAAATAAGCTCACCCAAAAGAATCTGGTTCAGACTAAATTTTAACAGAACTGTTTAAATGTTGTCTCAGCGGAATGAATTCAAAGCCTCCTTATGGAGCTCTTTACCCATTTTCTTTGATTCCAAACTGTAGCCAAGGAAAGATAAGAATTTGCTTCAGATTGTCAGATTCCAGGATATTGAACTGGCCACCATTTCTGGTGAGTGGAGTAACCTGTATGCTAAAAGGTCATTTCTCAGATGTGATTCTGATATCCCAAGAGAATAAAAACAGCAACAGAGTTGTTACCAAATAGAAGGAGTCCAGTCATATAGTAGTGATTAAGAGCTACTGAAGTCAAAGTCCCTAATCTTACATTCTGCTTTCACCATTCACCAGCCCTGAGATCTTGGGTGAGCTAATTCAATATCTCTCACATACATATAACAGTCCAACATAATTGAATTAGTGTGAAAATTGGATAAATTATATAATAAAGTCCTAAAACCAGTGGCAGGGTATGACAAGCATTCTTGTCGACATTCTTGACGACAATACTGTCGTTGAGTTGTTTTTGTTGTTGCCATTGTAATTCTTACTTACATAATTACTAATGGGATAACATGCAAGAATGGGATCTGAATATCATAAGATGTCACAGGTGGTCTTCTCCACAGCATGCTTTATTTTAAAGCTATTTAAGCATAACTAATTTAGAAAGAAAAAGAATGCTCATTATAGTTGTCGCAGTTAGGGTCAGGAGTCGATCTGGCCAGGTGAAGGTGCCTAGATCCATTGCTGTGGATATCTGCCAATGGCATGTGAACCTCATCTGTTCCTAATCACATCTGCAGTTGGCTAGGAGGTATGCCTGCTGCAATGAATGATGTTTGATTTAATTGGCTGGTGCTTAAATGAGAGAGCTCAATGTAGCACAGCCAAAGCAGCTCAGCATACCTCATCTCAGCACTCGCAGCTCAGCCCAGGCCTTTGGAGGTGCAGAAAGAAATCACCCGAGGGAAAGTTGTTGGAACCCAGAGGCCTGGAGACAAGGCCAGCAGAGATCACCCTGTGCCTTCCCACAGAAGAAAGCATCTCAGTTGAAAGTTAGTTGCCTTTCCTCTGAAGAACTAACCAAAATAAATCGCCTTTTATTAAAAGCCAATCCATCCAGAGGTTATCCTGGAGGTTATTCTTATGCATTAACTAGATATCACCTTGTTATTCAAGATGTAATGGAGAGTCTGGAGGGAACTGCCTGAAAATGTAGAGCTGTGTGCCAGTAGTCACGTTTCTTGAGGATTGAATAATGATATAGCTTTCACAATGTGACTGTGATTGTGAAAACCTTGTGTCTGATGCTCCTTTTATCTACCTTGTCAACAAATGAGTAGAATATATGGAATAACAACAAATAATAGGGGGAACAAATGCTAAAATAAATTTAGTTTGTAATGCTAGTGATCAATGAACTAGCGAGGGGTAAGGGGTATGGTAGATAAAATCTTTTTTTTTTCTTTTCTGTTTTCATTTTATTTTTCTGTTGTCTTTTTCTTTTTCTGAATTGATGCAAATGTTCTAAGAAATGATGAATATGCAACTAAGTGATTATATTGTGAATTACTCATTATATATTGGTGTTTTATTTGGTTTGTTAAATTTTTTTTAATTAATAAATAAATTTAAAAAAAAAAAGCCAATCCATCTCTGGTGTGTTGCATTCCAGCAGCTAACAAACTAGAGCAATAATCCATCTAGCCTACCAGGCTTTTCTGCATTGGGAACCATGTCCCAAAGTACAGCTAAAAAGTTGCTCCAGATTTGCCATTTTTGTCAGCTTATCTCTGAGCACCTCACGGAAGAGGCAGCTGGATCTTAGAATAGGTGTCATTTGGACTTTCCACTTTACTTGGAGCAAACTGTTACTTTTAATTTCCTTTTACATTTTCTTTACAAAAGTAAAAATTTAGGCTCAGACTGGAAAAGTATTGCAAAAGCTTACACAGCTTGAAAATGCAGAGCCAGCATCTAAATCTAGGAAGACTGGCTGCAGAACTGTCCCTTAATTTCTTCATTGTGATATCATCTATACCTAGACACACACACAGGGCCTCAGGGATGTCAGAGGCCATCACCCTGCCTCCAGGGGGGCACACGTAAGCCTACACAAACAGGTACACACAGGACACACAGGTACACAGAGAACACATATGTGCATGAGCACACCTCCAACCCTGCCTCTTCATGGCTCCAATTCACCTTTCAGGTGTAAGAGGCACCCTTAGGGTCCAGGTTCCCCATAGGCTCCTGAACACAAAACAATGAGGGATCAGTAATGATCTCCCCTTTTGGGAAACCATGGGTCCAAATCCCCCAGGCTGTGATATTCAGTGAGGACAAGGCCCCTGGGTCTCCCTTTCTTTCATAAATTCCCACTGGAGATAGAGAAGAAGCAGTACATTTCTGAAGCTTTGTCTATACTTCTATCCAGCCCCGTTCCTCAGAGACTCAGAGACTGATTTTAACCCTCTGGCAGGCCCCAACCTCATTCAGGACCCTGAAACTTCTCTGTCGAGCCCACAGGTAGGCAGGTTGAGGGATCTTGGTAATGGGGACTATGGATCGACATATTTGTGTGCTCTTCCTCCTTTTCCTAATCCTATCTTCTTCTCTCCTCCATCTCAAAATCCAGGAAGCATAGTCTCTCCCTGTATTTTTCTTTTCCTTGTATCTCCATATAATCCAATATCAGACATTTTTGAAGCATCCACTCTGAACAAAGCACTGTTCTAGACCCTGGCCTCTCTCCCTAAATGACATAGGTTACATGCTGCAACTGAGACCCACAGGGTTATCTCCTCAGGAAACTGGGTCAGCAGGGTGACAAGTGGAAAAGAATGGTAGGGAAATGCAAGAGTTAGGAGCACATACTGGAGCTAGACTCCATTGCCTCCTAGATTTGTGACCTTAAACAAGTCACTCCAGTTTGTTTTCATTCTCTGTAAAATGTGGTGGTGTGAAAACTAAATGCCCATATATGCAATGTTCCTAGAACAGTGTCTGTCAACACACAAATGCTGTGCAATGGCTAGCTATTATAATACCACGTTTGACGATGTACAAGGGAAGTGGCTGCAGTAAAATGGGTGTCTCTAGACAAGAGGCACTGCCAGTTTAGTAGAGGAAGGTGAAAGACTGGTTTTCAGCAAGTTCCACATGAAGCACCACTGACTGAACAGATTGATAGCAAAAGTACACATTTATTTGCATAAAGAATCCATGTCATATCTTAAATGAAAACCTGCTTGGAGTCTAGAATATAACATCTGGCATAAGAAACAAATCTTACTAAATTCCCTGATGTTACAGATATAGAAACAAGGCAAATTGTTAAGAGATATGACTAAATTAACTCATAGCAGAGCTGGAAGCAGAAATATGCACTTTCTGGGAACTTTTAGCCCTATACTCACTGGAATAGCCATACAGAAACTCTGTTGTGCTGTGTTCCTGCTCATAATCAGAACTGGCAGTGGTGGCAACTTGGCAGACCACTAAAAATAATTGTGTGACTTAAGGCTCAGAGGATAAGGTTGGTAAAGGAAACATGATACGAACAGATATAAAGAAAAGTGAGATCCCTACCACAGAATACATTCAAGCAACTGGACAGTCACTTGGGAGTTTTGAGATAGAGAAATGTTAATCATTAGAGCAATGGGAGAACGACAGGGCCTGGAAATTCTAGGGTGTAAAAAGCCTTCACATTTGTGTAGCACACTTTTAGAAAGTACCCTCACTTCTAGTATCTCACTTAAATTTGTGCATTCCTAAAAATCTTATTAAAATGTTACTGCCTTCTTTAAGGTGAATACATTGAAGGCTTGCATACATTAAGTTATTTTTTCAAGGTTGCACAACAGCAGAGTGAATCCTATAATTCAGTTCTTCCAGCTCCAAGTCCAGGGCGCTCTCCACAACACTGGTCTGCATTTTAAAACACACATTAGAGACATTAACAAAGAGTGGAGAGGGAACACGAAAAAGTCAGAATTTGGGGTAGCTGTGAGACAGATTAAGACTATTTCATTTCAAACCCATGCTCTGGAAAGGATAAAAACGAAAGGAAAGGACTCATCACCACAACAGTCAGCCTGTGTCTGAATCAGGTTCTGCATGATGATTTTCTGCATCCCAGTTTTGGGTTAGCCATAAAAGAACCTGCATGGACTTCATGACTCCTGGGTCTCTAACAATCTGAACTTCTGAGGTACTCTTCAGCTTTTTCCTACAATTTGGAGAGGAAATGAAGACCGGTAATGACAGTGACATCAGAAAACATGCCCAAAACTTCTGAGGGAGCTGACCTTGGGTGGGTGATGTTCACAAAGAAGACTCACTAAACTGGTGATAAGAATTCGTCGATCAACCAGAGCTATGGAATGGCTATAATAGAAAAGCAAACTTCAGCTCGTGATGAAGAATTTTCTAAGTCACAGTTGCTTCACAAGGGACTGGGCTGGCTTCCAAATATTGTGTGGAATTGTTGAAACTGGACAATCACCTGCCTGGATGCTAAAAAGATGAAGGTGAAGCCCCAAACTGTTTAAAGCCGCATGACTCATAGTCAAGGAAAGCTCCCTAGAAAGCCACAGCTTCAGCACTTCTCATGATTCAGGAGCAAAGTTTGTATGCTTATTGGACACAGGTAAGGAAGGAATCAGAAGGAAATGAAAACTTGAAAGTCTGACTCATGGAATTACTAAAAGGGATAGAGGCAGAGTCTGGCATCTAGGAAATCTAAGAGTAGCAAGGGAAGAAAGAAACAAGAAGTGATGAAGAAGTTAGCTGAAACCAGCCTAGAGCTGATTGGATTGAGTTAATAGGGGATCTGTGAAGACCTAAAGTTGCCCAGAATGAAATTAAACCTAAAGTGAGTAGGAAATGAGAAATATGGTAGAGGTACCTCGTCCTGGTGCTGTAAAACCAGAGAATTACTGTTTGCTCAGGATCAGACAGTTCAGATTACCCAGGCCCCCTTTATCCTTTCTGTCTGAAGGCCAAGGAAGAGAGGAAATAAGTTTTGTTGAGACTAGAGACAGAAATGGGAGTAGGAAATAAGTAAATCAAAAGTATCCAAATGTGCGAGAGAAAAGGAAAGTGCAGAAGTCGTGGGTCAGCAAGAAGGCTCAAGGCACTTAGTGGAATGAGTCCTTTGCATTGCAAGAAGTCCACTTACCAAAGAACATACCAGCATAGTTCCCTACTGCACATGTATGGTTTAAAAATTATTGCCAATATGATGGGTGAAAACTGTACTTTCTAATTGTGTCTAATTTGTATTTTCTGACTGCCAAAAAGGTTGAGCATGGTATTGCCATGGGTTTTCTTTTGTAAATGTGGTTCAGATATTTTCTTGGAGGCTGTAGTTTGTATTTAAGCTTTGCTTATGGTTTCTTTGGTATGTTTTTAAATTTTGAGTGTTTTGTCATTCTTGCCTTTACATTCCTTTCCCTCTTATAATGGCATTCCCACCCTGAGACCACAAAAATATGTCCCTTTATTTTTAGCAAGTATTTAGTTTAGATTATTTCATTCATATGGGCTTTATTTCTACATATGGCATTAATTAGAAATCTAGCATTATATGTTCACCAAATGTTCAGCCAATTATCATAAATATCATTTATTAATCCAATCTTTCATAACTGTTATGTAATGGATCTTTACTATATGTTAAGTTCCTATATAGATAGATCAATATCTATACACAAACATAAATAAATAAATACAGGATTCTCTATATTCGTCCACTGGTTTATTGTTCTGTCTGTATGTTTTTCATTATTGTTTTTCATTATTATCTGCTTTGATTAGGGGTAACTCATAAGTACTCTTCAGATGCCTTTTCCATTGTCAGTTGAAAGTTTCTTTTCTTACTAAATTTTTCTAATACAAGAAGGTATATATAATGGTATATTTATCTTTTATCTGGTGACTTAGGTGAAATCAACATAGGTCTTAGTAGATGTTCAGATCTCTTTGATTTTCTAGATATAAAATCACGTTGCTTAAAAGAATGAGAATTTTGTCTCCTCTAATCTTTATGCATGCAGTTTCTTTATTTTTCACTGGCATGTAGCTCCAGCTGAACAATACAGCATAACAGTGATAACACGGGCCTCCTTGCCTTACCTTTTAAATAATATTGGTAGAAACGAAATTCTTACACTCTAAGTTTCATTTATATGTCAATTTTTGGATGTTTAAAATGTCATCTTCATAATTTTTAAGAAAAATGTCAATATATTTAAATAATATATATCACAAACATAGGCTATTCCTAATATGAATGGAATCTCAAGATCAGGAAACTTGATATAAGGAGGCAGATCACGCTAGCCAAAAGTCGGATTTGTTTGCAAAATGGAAATCCTTAAATTAACATTGACATGACTTTGCTCTGAAGATTCTAAAAATTTCAACTGAATTTTTGGGTAACAAGAAACATTCATTAGGTTTGATTCTCATTTTGTCCCATCTTCACCCTCTGCTCCCACAGAGTTATAAGCAGTGGTAGAGTTATGGGGTGCCTGGTATGAAAACATTCTCATTAAAAGAAAGACCAAGCAGCCTCTTCCCAAGGGACAAAAAACAGGCTAAGAAATCATGAACAACCTAAGAAGAATCCTTAGAAAGAGAATTGCAGAGAATTTAGACAAATGAAGCCACTTAGAAATCCCTAAGAACATGTGGGAAACCTCTGGTATCTAATTCAGTATGCAACCTATAATTTTTCAACTTTCCCCTCTTAGATTTTACTCCCTATCAGTTTCTCTGCAGTTTCTTAACGTATATATTCTTAAAAATCAGGACAATTAGCAAAAGGAAATTTCATAGGCTAGAGGATAGGAAAGAAGCTGTCTTGACAAAATTGCCCTTTGTATTCACTCCATGCTTCTCCTAACCCATCCAGGAAGTCCAAAGACATGGAGAGAAAGAACTATAGCAGCACCACCACAGAGTTCATCCTCCTGGGCCTCTCCTCCAACCCTCAGCTGCAGAGACCCCTCTTTGCTGTTTTCTTCACCATGTACCTGGTTACCATAGTGGGAAACATCCTCATCATCCTGGCCATCCACTCTGACTCTCGGCTCCATAACCCCGTGTACTTTTTTCTCAGCAACTTGTCCTTCATGGATATCTGCTTCACAACAGTCATTGTGCCCAAGATGCTGGTGACTTTACTCTCAGAGACAAAGGCTATCTCCGATGTGGGCTGCCTGGTCCAGATGTACTTCTTCATGGCCTTTGGAAACACTGATAGTTACCTGCTGGCCTCCATGGCCATAGATCGGCTGGTGGCCATCTGTAAACCCTTCCACTACAATGTGGTCATGGACCTGCGGTGTTGCCTCCTCATGTTACTAGGTTCTTGCACAGTCTCACACTTGCACTCCCTACTCTGGGTGCTGCTCATGTCTCATCAGTCTTTCTGTGCTTCTCACATCATTAAGCATTTTTTCTGTGAAACCCAACCTGTGCTAAAGTTGTCCTGCTCTGACACCTCTACCAGCCAGATTGTAGTCATGACTGAGACTCTGGCTGTTCATCATGACCCCTTTTCTGTGCATCCTCTTCTCCTACCTGAGGATTGTCATCTTTGTGCTCAGAATTCCCTCTGCAGCCGGGAAGAGGAAGGCTTTCTCTACCTGTGGCTCCCATCTCACTGTAGTGACCTTGTTCTATAGCAGTGTCATCTATGTCTACTTCAGGCCTCTGTTCATGTACTCGGTAGTGAAGGACCGGGTGGCCACAGTTATGTACACGGTGGTGACACCCATGCTGAACCCTTTCATCTACGGTCTGCGGAACAAGGATATGAAGAAGGGTTTGAGGAAATTAAGGGATAGAATACATTCATAGAAAGAATAAAATGATGAAGTTTCATAAACTAGGAAATGACCTTACAGATTTCCAGGTTATCCTTCCCTCCTGCTCATTTTCCTCTTTCCACCCAAAGATGCTATGAGAGGTGGTGCCGGCTAGCAGAAAGAGCACTGGTCTGGTAGTCAGAACACTAGGTTTCTATCAAAGACCTTCACCAAATATATGTTCATTCCATGTCAAGTATGTCTAGGAATGCAGAATCCATGAAAAGAGTTTCTGCCATCCTCAATTGATTGACAGCCATAAAATGGAATAAAGCTATACCAAAGGAACACTTCTATAAGCCTGAATATGTTCCGTACTCAGAGAGTACATCATGAACTATATCTGCCCAAAGAAATGAAATTTGTATGGGTTTGGAAGGTATTTGGGGAAGACTTCTTGGAGGAAGTGATCTAAGATCATCCTGAGTAATGTACTAAATTTACCCAGACGAAGACACAGAAGGTAAGCAAATATGGCGAACACTTCATATAGCAGAAACCACCCAGCCATGTAAAGGCAATATATATTGGAATGTGTTTAGAGAACAGTGTAAAGAAATATGAGGTTAAAGCTTTGTGAGCAATTTGAGAGAAAAGAAAAGAAGGCTGGAAACCACAATGAGCTATCACTTCACACCGTGAGGATATATGGGGGAAAATAGACCTAATGCAAATTATAAACTATAGTTAACAACAATATTATAATATTCTTTCATCAATTATAACAAATTTACAATACCAATACTAAGTGTCAATAATAAGAAGATATAAAGGGTATAGATTTTTCTTTTTGGAACAATGAAAGTGTTCTCAAATTGATTGGGGTGATAAATGTACAAAACTGTGATCACACCAACAGCCACAGATTGTACACTTTGGATGGATTGCATAGTATGTGAATAAAACTGTTTAAAAAATAAAAATAAAACAAAATAAAAATAATTTAAAAATCTTATGAGATTTGAAATCAGAACAAGCAGAAAAGAGCCAACAGACATCACCATGGGCATTCCCAGGTGACAGAGGGACCTTGGATGCCAGCAGCCTTTCCCACAAGAAGTAGCTAATGATTTCTTGCCAGGAGCAAAGACTCATTTGAGAGAGAAAAACAGACTGGCCATCTCCAATGTTCAAAAGATATTAATAAGGCAAAAAAAGAAAAGAAATGTGAATATGGTTCCATCAAGACCGAACCCCATATGAAAGGATCCATAAGGCTTTGGAGAGAGCTGTGACACAAGATATGATGGCTCCAAATTAGAGGAAGAATAAGGAGAGAGCCCAGTGATGGCAGAGACATGAAAGACCCCCACGATTTGCAGGACCACAGAGATGGTAGAGACCTTCAGAACCACAGAGACAGAAGTTTGTGCGATACACAGAACATGAGGGACCTCAGGGACTTTTGGGATCTAGGAGACTCTAGGGAGTTTTGGAGTCATCAGGACCCTGTACCCAACAGATCCCAAGACATTAAAGACTCATGTACAGGAGAGAAAGCTCTTATGACTGATACTTGCAAATGGATGACTATTGCAGGAGGAAGGATGACTCTTACTTTGACCATTACAGAGATAGCTTTGAGGGATGAGGCCCTTCAGGTCCAGAAAGTCAGTCTCATGGAAAAGAATATCTGAAATGTGAGGCTCAGTTTACCGAATAGCTTTTTATCGTCAATATTTTGAGGAAATACAGTGATGCTTTGATGCTGAGAGGCCCATCTATTATTTCCTGATGGTCGCCAACAAGCAAACTAAAGATTATGCTGAATCTTTGGGGCAGAAGGTGTGAGACCTGGACATGGTAATAGACTTGCTCTTCCTCAATGCAGAAGTGTCCTATCATAAGCTTTGAAGGATGTTAGCAAGGAAGAGTCTTCTTTTGCTATTGTCATGACCAGCATCAACAAATTCACTGTACCTGCACAGTCAACATCATATTTGGAACCCAAAAAATCATCACAATATGCCCCATGCAGACACCATGGTGCGGGTGGCCAACAATTATGAGCGCTACAAGAATGAGTGCCCAGAGAAGGAACATGAGGAGATTGCCAGACAGGCAGCCAAGATGACCCCATCTTACAGGAAAGGGAGTGAGTAGGCTCTGTGGAGGAAGGGAGAGGGGGAACTCTCCAGCCAACTAGAGCTTCAACAACCTGCTCATAGACAACAGGTACCTCACTGCTAAAAAGACTGACAATATCATCAACTATCTCCGAGAAGGAAGGAGTGGCTTATGAGGAGCAGAACCTACTCTCTGCCTGGCCCAATTTTCCATCAACCACGCAGGGTGACCTCAGGCGCCTTGCAGAAGATATAGCAAATCTCCTAACAGCTCCAGAGCAGCCAAGTGCTCTCTTCTGCTACACCCACACCAACTGCAACCCCCACCACCCAACAACAGCTTCAGGCCACAATCTTCCACTCTTCAATACTGGCATGGTTGCAGGCAATAGCAGCTCTGTATTCCCCTCTGTTGATGCTGAAGGCACTCAGACCCAGAATTTTTCCATAGCAGCAAACAGCCAGCCTCAGCAAAGACCACAGGACTCTGGCCCTCAGCCTCCACATAATTTGGGACAGACAGGATCTGCCTATCCTGTGACTCCTTCCCAAGGGTTCCTCGGCCAGCCTTCCAGTCGCCTTGCACCTGCCAGCAACATCATTAGCCAGAAGCCTATGTCTTCTAAAGGTATCAGCTTTGACAATCCAAGTGTATAGAAGGCCCTGGACACCCTGATCCAGTGTGGCCTTGCTCTCTCCCACCTTGTTAGCCAGACCACAAGCACAGGTGGGGCTGCCACAGGCCCTCATGGGATTTTACCAGAGCCATTACTGAGGCTAAACCTCTCAACTATTCTCAGTCCCCTCTACCTCTGGCCTCTTCCCACTTGCTGTGTCCTAAACAGAGTTGTTTGGAGGATGGTCTTTGTAGCTATTCAGGTCCACGCGGAATGTCATAAGTTTCTTCCACCAACTCTCTCCTCTGCTTAAGGCAATGTTGCTTATTCTATTTAGGGGTGTGTTTGTTGTTGGTTTCTGTTTTCTGTGGGAACTTGTTTTGTTTTAGAAAATAAATGTTTCTGGGGTCTCTTGGTCCGTACAGGTGTCTGAGCTCATTTTACATTTGATGGATTTTTCTGGACACTTTGTCAGCTGGCTTGTGGGGAGGAAAGGAAGAAGCAGCCAGGTCCCATGCTGGCTGAGTTTGGAGCAGCATTGTCTATCACCGCTTTGGTTCCTTTTGATCCTAGGGAGGTTCTCAGCCTAGCCCAGCACCTACCAGCTCCAAAGCTCCTGCCTGGAATGCAGAGTGACAGGCACAGTGATGTCATGGCCCACCCTCCAAGGGTGGGGCTGGGGAAATGGCTGAGGTTTCATAAATCACTTGTTCTGGAGGTGGTGAGGAGTAGCCCTGGCAGTCCATACCCAAGAGCTCTTATGTCTCATCCAGGTTTGTTTGGTTGTGTTATTTTCTGTTTGTTTTTCTTCCTTTGTTTGTTTTTCTGTTTTCTTTTCATTGGAGGATCTTCTGTGGTCTTAACTCCATTCTTGAGCAGTTTTAATACAAACTGTGAATCTGCACACCAACCACTTCTACACCCTTTGACGTTTCTATTAGCATCTTCCTTCCCAGTGGTAGTATCATGGACTCAGCTCTGAGAAGGCAACACTAGGCTCTGGTAGCCAACACCCATTTTTTTCAGTAATTGATTTTAAAGGGCAGGCTTTTGTTACCATCTAGCTTCTTATTCTGTTTTCTGAGCACCAGGACCCAAGGACAATTTTGATATCAGACTTTGAGTAGGTGGGCATGTTCTTGCTACAGCTTTGAGACAGAGTGAAATTGTCAGAGGGAGGGCCTCTGGTTGCTACTCTAACATGGAGCCACAGGAAGCTTCCCTCTAGGGATAGTGCTCATTAGAGTCCTTTGGATCACCATCTCAAGGGGGCGAGAAAGAGCAATGAGTGGCTTCAGCTTTATCTCTGCCTGTAGTTGAAAAAGTCAATGATTTCAAAGCATGGAGTTCCCAAATAGCAGTATTTTATGTTCTGACCTGTTTGTGTTACATACTGTTTTTTTCCTGTTTAGAACTCTTGTGTCGTTAATAAGATGAGATGATCATTTTATTTAAATTAAAATGAAAAAGTTAAAAAAAAGAACTTATTGGATAAAGCAGTACTGAGAGGGAAATTTATAACCCTAAAGCCTACATTAAAAAAAAAGAAGAAGAAGAAGAAAGCCCATTACGCAAAAAACAGAAAACTATAAGTGCTAGAGATGATGTGGAGAAAGAGGCACACTTGTTCACTGTTGGTGGAAATGCAAAATGACATAACCGCTCTGGAAGACAGATGGGCAGTTATTCAGGAAGCTAAATATAGAATTGCCATATAATCCATCAATCACGTTACGAGGTATATATTCCAAGGATCTGAATGCAAGGATGGACAGATATTTCTGCAGTGATATTTATAGCAGCATTATTTACGATTGCCAAGAGATGGAAACAGACCAAATGTCCATGGAAGGACAAGTCAATGAACAAACTGTGGTATACACATATGATAGAATATTATGCAGCCATAAGACAGAATAAAGTCAAGACACACACAACAATGTGTATAAATCTTGAGGACCTTATTTTGAGTGAAATTAGCCAGAAACAAAAGTCAATAACTGTATAGTCTCACTAAGATGGATTCATATTAATGAGAGAATTTTGAAAGTTAAAGTTGAGAACACAGGTTATAAGGTGGTAGAAAGAGGGTAGAGATTGAGCATTTGATGATGAAGGAGTACAGAATGTTCAAGCTGGATTGACTGTAAAGATCCAAAAATGGATAGCACAATACTATCTGATGGCAGCACAATATTGTAAGTACACTAAATGAAGGTGAGTGTGAATATGGTTGAGTGAGGAGGGCTGGGGGCATGTATGACTCCAGAAGGAAAGATAATGAATAAAGACTATGATAGTGTAACTTAGTGAAGTCTAGA
The DNA here is from genome assembly GCF_023851605.1 of Tamandua tetradactyla. Taxonomy (NCBI): domain Eukaryota; kingdom Metazoa; phylum Chordata; class Mammalia; order Pilosa; family Myrmecophagidae; genus Tamandua; species Tamandua tetradactyla. The sequence goes on from NC_135328.1 coordinate 44,348,325, forward strand.
GTGAACAATATAAGAATGTTTTTGCATGAGGGAAATAAATGAATCTCAACATTGCACTGTTGAAAATGCGATTGTATATTGAAAATATACAATCAATGCAAACTAAGGACTACAGTTAACAGTAACATTGTAATATGCTTCTATTGAATGTAACAAAGGCAAGATGACAAAGCTAAATATCAATACACAGGGACATGGGGACCCATATAGGATACTTTGCAGAAGAAAAGGAAATGTCCTCATATAGACTGTGTTGGTGAATGCATGGCTATGTTATTATACCAGGAACCATTGATTTTTTTACTTAGGTTGCATTGTATGGTGTATTAGTTAGGGTTCTCTAGAGAAACAGAATCAACAGGGAACACTTGCAAATATAAAATTTATGAAAGTGTCTCACGTGACTGTAGGAACGCAGAGTCCAAAATCCACAGGGCAGGCTCTGAAGCCGATGACTCCAATGGATGGCCTGGATGAACTCCACAGGAGAGGCTCACCAGCCAAAGCAGGAATGCAACCTGTCTCCTCTGAGTCCTCCTTAAAAGGCTTCTCATGATTGCATTTAGCATCACTAATTGCAGAAGACACTCCCCTTTGGCTGATTACAAATGGAATCAGCTGTGGATGTAGCTAACGTGATCATGACCTAATCCTATGAAATGTCCTCATTGCAACAGACAGGCCAGCACTTGCCCAATCAGATGAACAGGTACCACAACTTGGCCAAATTGACACCTGTCCCTAACCATGACATATGGTATGTGAATAAAACTGTTCAAAATGAACAGAGAGATATGGGCGCTGGAGAAAAGGAGGAGAGAGAGATGTACAAGAGTGGTGCAGCCCCTCCAGAGGGCAATGTAGTGCCCTCCTCTACAGGAGGCTGGGGGTGGGGTTATCATATGATCCTGCAACCACATTGTTACATGTATGCATGAAGGAACTGAGAGCTGGGACATGAATGGACATTTGCAAACTGTGTTTATGTTGGCAGTATTTGCAATTCACAATGGATGGAGGTGGCCTAAGGGTACATCAACTGGGTAACAGAAAGGGGAACTGTGATGGGTATATATAATGGAACACTGTATGGCTACAAGAAGGAATGAAGTTGTGAGGCACGCAAGTAGGTGAATAAAACTTGAAGACACTATGTTAAGTAAAATAAGCCAGAAGCAAAAAGAAAATATTATAATGCCTCACTAATATTGACCAACTATAAACTCTGAGAATTGAATTTGAGCACATTTGTTATCAGGGGAAGGTATGTTGTAAAAGTTGCTAGATTGTAAGCTCTGATATAAATCACATCTATTCTGGAGTGGTAATTGTTATTTCTAAATTTTTCTTTACAATAGATTTTTGAACAATTACAAAGCCTTAGCTAGACTGAAGAAGAAGAAAAAAAAAGAATATGCAAATACATAAAATCAGAAATGAAAAGAGAGACCTCAGTACTTATCTCACAGAATAAGCAGGTTCATAAGAGGAAATTATGAACAACTGTTGTCCAAAAATTAGAAAACTTAGATGAAATGGTGATTTCCTAGAAACACACAACCTACATAGACTCTAAAGGAAACAGGAGACCTCAACAGACCAATTACAAGTAAAGAGATTAAATCAATCATCTAAAACCTCAGAACAAAGCAAAGTCCAGGACCAGACAGACTCACAGGTGAATCTTTCCATCACTCCAAGAAGAATTAATACCAATACTGTTCAAACTCTACCACAACATTGAAGAGGAAGGAACACTACCTAATTCATTCTATGAAACCAATATCACTCTAATAGCAAAGCCAGATAAAGATACTACAAGAAAAGAAAATCACAGACCAATTCTTCTAATGAATAAAGATGCAAAAATCCTCAACAAAATATTTGGAAATTGAATACAAGAACACAGCAAAAGAGTTGCACACCATGATTAAGTTGGTTTTACCCCAAGCATGCAAGGATGTTTCAACACAAGAAAATAATTGAATATAATACACCTCATTAAAAAATTGAAGGGAAAAACCACACAATCAATTCAATTAATGTGGAAAAGGCATTTGGAAAAATCCAGCCTCCTTTATTGATTTAAAAACTTCAAAATATAGGAATAAAAGAAAGCTTCCTCAACATGATTAAGGGTATACACACAAAAAAAAAAAAACCCACACATAACATCATTCTTAATTGTGAAAGGCTACAAGCCTTTCCTCTAAGAATGGAGCAAGACAAGAATGGCTGCTATCACATTCAACATAGTGCTAGAAGTTCTAAACAAGAGCAGATAGGCAAGAAAAATACATAAAAAGCATCAAAATCAGAAAGAAAGAGGTAAATTTATATATGAACAGGCATGGAATATAAGAACAGACATGGAAAACCTCATCAAAACCAAACAATGAATTGAAGGAGGATATAAAGAAGGCAAAGAATGAACAAAAAGAAGAAATCAAAAGTCTGAAAAAACAAATCACAGAATTTAAGGGAATGAAAGGCACAGTAGAAGAGATGAAAAAACAATGGAAACCTACAATGGTAGATTTCGAGAGGCAGAACATAGGATTAGTGAACTGGAGGACAGAACATCTGAAATCCGACAAGAAACAGAAACTATAGGGGAAAAAAATGGAAAAATATGAGCAGAGACTCAGGGAACTGAATGACAATATGAAGCACATGAATATACGTGTTGTGAGTGTACCAGAAGGAGAAGAGAAGGGAAAAGGAGGGAAAAAACTAATGGAAGAAATTATCACTGAAAATTTCCCAACTCTTATGAAAGACTTAAAATTACAGATCCAAGAAGTGCAGCATACCCCTAAAAGAATATATCCAAATAGATGTACTCCAAGACACTTACTAATCAGAATGTTAGAGGTCAAAGAGAAAGAGAGAATCTTGAAAGCAGCAAGAGAAAAGCAATCCATCACATACATGGAAGCCCAATAAGACTGTGCAGATTTCTCAGCAGAAACCATGGAGGTGAGAAGACAGTGGAATGATGTACTTCAATTACCAAAAGATAAAAACTGCCAACCAAGAATTCTACATCCAGCAAAATTGTCCTTCAAAAACAAGGGAGAAATTAAAACATTTTCAGACAAAACATCACTGAGAGAATTTGTGACCAAGAGACCAGCTCTGCAAGAAATATTAAAGGGAGCACTAGAGACTGATATGAAAAGGAAGAAGAAAGAGGTATAGAAAGGAAGACTATGAGTAAAGGTAAAAAGAAGGAAAATTAGATATGACATACACAATCCAAAAGGCAAAATGGTAGAAGAAAGTAATACCCATACAGTAAAAACAGTAAATGTTAATGGATTAAACTCCCCAATCAAAAGACATAGACTGGCAGAATGGATTTAAAAACAGGACTCATCTATATGCTGTCTACAGGAAACACAACTTAGACCCAAGGATAAACATAGGTTGAAAGTGAAAGGTTGGGAAAAGATATTTCATGCAAATAACAATCAGAAAAGAGCGGGAGTAGCTATACGAAAATCCAACAAATTATACTTCAAATGCAAAACAGTTAAAAGAGACAAAGAAAGACACTATGTATTAACAAAAGAGACAATTCAGAACGAACACATAACAATCACAAATATTTATGCACCAAACCAGAATGCTCCAAGATATATGTGGAAACACTAAAAAGAGAAATAGACACATCTATCATAATAGTTGGAAACCTCAATTCCCCACTGTCATCAATGGACAGAACATCTAGATGAGGATCAATAAAGAAACACAGAATTTGAATAATACAATAAATGAGCTAGACTTAACAGATATTATAGAACATTACACCCCACAACAGCAGGATACACCTTTTTCTCAAGTGTTCATGGATCATTCTCAAAGATAGACCATATGCTGGGTCACAAAGCAAACCTCAACAAATTTTAAAAGATTGAAATCATACAAAACACTTTCTCAGATCATAAAGGAATGAAGTTGGAAATCAATAATAGGCAGAGCACCAGAAAATTCACAAGTATGTGGAGGCTCAACAACACACTCTTAAACAACCAGTGGGTCAAGGAAGAAATTACAAGAGAAATCAGTAAATATCTCGAGGTGAATGAAAATGAAAACACAACATATCAAAACTTATGGGACACAGCAAAAGCAGTGCTAAGAGGTAAATTTATTGCCCTAAATGCCTATATCAAAAAAGAAGAAAGGGCAAAAATTCAGGAATTAACTGTCCATTTGGAAGAACTGGAGAAAGAACAGCAAACTCAAGGACAGACCATATGCTGGGTGACAAAGCAAGTTTCAATACATTTAAAAAGATTGAAATCATACAAAACACTTTCTCAGATCATAAAGGAATGAAGGTGGAAATCAATAATAGGAAGTGTGCCAGAAAATTCACAAATAGGTGGAGGCTCAACTACACACTCTTAAACAATCAGTGGGCCAAGGAAGAAATTACAAGAGAAATCAGTAAATAGCTTGAGGCAAATGAAAATGAAAACACAATATATCAAAACTTATGGGACACAGCCAAGGCAGTGCTAAGAGGGAAATTTATTGCCCTAAATGCCTATATCAAAATAGAAGAAAGGGCAAAAATCAAGGAATTAACTGTCCACTTAGAAGCAGTAGAGAAAGAAGAGCAAACGAACCACAAAGCAAGCAAAAGGAAAGAAATATAATGAAGATTAGAGCAGAAATAAATGAAATTGAGAACATGAAAACAATTGAGAAAATCAATAAAACAAGAAGCTGGTTTTATGAGAAAATCAATAAGATTAATGGACCCTTAGCAAGACTGACAAAAAGAAGAAGAGGATGCAAATAAATAAAATTAAAAATGGAAGAGGAGACATAACCACTGACCCCACAGAAATAAAGGAAGAAATGACAGGATACTATGAACAACTTTATGCTAATAAATACATCAATGGAGATGAAATGGACAAATTCCTAGAAAGGCATGAACAACCAAGTCTCACTATTTGCACATGATATGATACTATATGTTGAAAACCCCGAAAAATCCACAGCCAAACTACTAGAGCTAATAAATGAGTACAGCAAAGTGGCAGGTTACAAGATTAACACTCAAAAATCTGTAGTGATTCTATACACTCGTAATGAACAATCTGAGGGGGAAATCAAGAAACGAATTCCATTTATAATTGCAACCAAAGAATAAAATATTTAGGAATAAATTTAACTAAAGAGACAAAAGACCTATATGAAGAAAATTATAAGAAATTGTTAAAAGAAATCACAGAAGACCTAAATAGAAGGAAAGGCATACCGTGTTCATGGAGTGGAAGACTAAATATAGTTAAGATGTCAATTCTACTTAAATTGCTTTACAAATTCAATGCAATACCAATTAAAATCCCAACAACTTACCTTTCAGAAATAGAAAAACCAATAAGCAAATTTATCTGGAAGGGCAGGGTGCCCCGAATAGCTAAAAGAATCCGGAGGGAAAAAATGAAGTCAGATGTCTCATGCTACCTGACTTTAAGGCATATTATGAAGCCACAGTGGTCAAAACAGCATGGTACTGGCATAAAGATAGATATATTGACCAAAGGAATCGAATAGAGTGTTCAGATATAGACCCTCTCGTCTATGGACAATTGATCTTTGATAAGACAGTCAAGCCAACTCACCTGGGACAGAACAGTCTCTTCAATAAATGGTGTCTAGAGAACTGGATATCCATATGCAAAAGAATGAAAGAAGATCCATATCTCACACCCTGTACAAAAGTTAATTCAAAATGGATCAAAGACCTAAACATTGGATCTAAGACCATAAAACTGTTAGAAGAAAATGTAGGGAAACATCTTATAAATCTTCTACTGTAGGCAGTTTTATAGACCATACACCCAAAGCAAGAGCATTGTAAAAATAAATAAACAAATGGGAACTCCTCAAAATTAAACACTTTTGCACATCAAAGAACTTCATCAAGAAAGTAAGAAGACAGCCTATACAATGGGAGACAATATTTGGAAACTACATATCAGATAAAGGTCTACTATCGAGAATTTATAAAGAGATTGTTCGACTCAACAACAAAAAGATAGTCAATCCAATTACAAAATGGCCAAAAGACTTGAACAGACACTTCTCAGAAGAGGAAATACAAAGGACCAAAAGGCACATGAAGAAATGCTCAACTTCCCTGGCCATTAGAGAAATTCAAATCAAAACCACAATGAGATATCATCTCACACCCACCAGAATGGCCATTATCAATAAAACAGAAAAATGACAAGTGCTGGAGAGGATGTTGAGAAAGAGGCACACTTAACCACTGTTGGTGGGAATATCAAATGGTGCAACTGCTGTGGAAGGCAGTTTGGTGGTTCCTCAAAAAGCTAGAGAATTGCCATATGACCTGGCAATACCATTGCTAGGTATCTATTCAAAGGACATGAGGGAAGGACACAAACGGACATTTGCAAACCAATGTTTATAGCAGCATTATTTACAATTGCAAAGAGATGGAAACAGCCAAAATGTTCATCAACAGACAAGTGGCTAAACAAAGTACGGTATATACATACGATGGAATATTATGCAGCTGTAAGACAGAATAAAGTTATGAAGTATGTAACAACATGGATGGACCTTAAAGACATTATACTAAGAGAGATTAGCCAGAAACAAAAGGGCAAATACTGTATGGTCTCACTGATATGAACTGATATTAGAGAATAAACTTGGAGAATTTCACTGGTAACAGAGACCATCAGGAGATAGAAATAAGGTAAGATACTGGGTAACTGGAGCTGAAGGGATACAGATTGTGCAACAGAACTGAATACAAAAACCCAGAAATGGACAGCACAATACTATCTAACTCTAATACAATTATGTTAAAACACTGAATGAAGCTGAATGTGAGAATGACAGAGGGAGGAGGGCTGGGGGCATAAATGAAATCAGAAGGAAAGATGGATGATAAAGACTGAGATGGTATACTCTAGGAATGCCTAGAATATATAATGATAGTGACCAAATGTACAAAATTTAAAAATGTTTTTGCATGAGGAAGAACAAAGGAATGTCATTACTGCAGGGTGCTGAAAATAGATGGTAATTAATATTTTAAAATTTCAACTTATGTGTGAGAGTAAAGCAAAAAATGCTTATTTAGTACAAAATTTATATTTTGACTAGTGCATTTCCTAATATAACTTATGTAGGGTAATGCCCCAATAAATCCCAGAGTGTTTTGTTCAGTGAATAAAAATGTATTTGTAAAGTCCCTGTTGGGGAAATGGTGAGAACAGGGGAAAATTCAACTTCCCCAAGTTGAATTCTTGATATTCTCACAAGCAGTGTGGACAACCAAAGCTACAGGCTGAGCCCCCAGTCTTTGGGTTTGTTCATACGAAACTTAACCCCACAAAGGATAGGTCAAGCCTACTTAAAATTAGGCCTAAGAGTCACCCCCAAGCGAACCTCTTTTGTTACTCAGATGTGGCCTCTCTCTCCAGCCAACATAACAAGCAAACTCACCACTCTTCCCCTGCCTGCATGGGACATGACTCTCAGGGGTGTGGACCTTCCTGCCAATGTGGGACAGAAATCCTAGAATGAGCTGAGACTCAGCATCAAGGGATTGAGAAAACCTTCTCAACCAAAAGGAGGAAGAGTGAAATGAGGCAAAGTGTCAATGGCTGAGAGATTCCAAACAGAGTCTAGAGGTTATCCTGGGGGTTATTCTTACACACTGAGTCGATATCACCTTGTCATTCAAGATGTAATGGAGAGGCTGGAGGGAACTGCCTGAAAATGTAGAGCTGTGTTCCTGTAGCCATGTTTCTTGATGATGATTGTATAATGATATAGCTTTCACAATGTGACTGTGTGATTGTGAAAACCTTGTGTCTGATGCTCCTTTTATCTACCTTGTCAACAGATGAATAGAATATATGGAATAAAAATAAGTAATAGGGGGAACAAATGTTAAAATAAATTTAGATTGTGGCGGGCCGCAGTGGCTCAGCGGGCAAGAGTGCTTGCCTGCCGTGCCGGAGGACCCCGGTTCGATTCCCGGCCCCAGCCCATGTAAAAAACAAACAAACAAACAAAATATAATAAAACAAGAAAATGTTTAAAAATGTTTCCCTTTCTTCCTCCCTTCCTTCCTTCCATCCTTCCTTCCTTCTCTGTCTTTCCTTCCCTTCCTCCCTCTCTCTTTAAAAAAAAAAATAAAAAATAAATAAATAAATAAATAAATAAATTTAGATTGAAATGCTGGTGATCAATGAAAGGGAAGGGTAAGGGTAATGGTATGTATAATTTTTTTCTGTTTTTGTTTTATTTTTTCCTGCTTTTTATTTCTTTTTTGAATTGATGCAAATGTTCTAAGAAATGATCATGAAGATGAATATGCAACTATGTGATGATATTGTGAATTACTGATTATGTATGTAGAATGGAATGATCATATGTTAAAAAAAATTAAATAAATAAAAATTTAAAAAGAGAAAAATCCATTTTCAATAGCAACTGAAAGAATCAAATGTATAGGAATAAATTTAACAAAGGATATAAAGGATGGTACACAGAAACTGCAAAACATTGCTTATAGAAATCAAAGAAGACCTAAACAAGCAGAAGTACATTCTGCATTCATGAACTGAAAAATTAAATATTGTTAAGATGTCAATTCTTGGAGATAGGGCAAGATGGCAACTTAGTGAGGTATGGAATTTAGTTCTTCCTCCAAAGCAGCTAGTAGATAGCCAGGAACAGTACAGAACAACTGCTAGGGTTATGTTAGTGACCAGACAGACACACAGAGTACACTGGTCTGGACCAGGTGGACCAGCTGAGACCCCACACGGAACTCTAAGTACCCCAAGCTGTGGGGGCTGGCACCCCCCCCCCCAGAGGCAAGGCAGGTTAGTTACCCAAGGGGAAAGGAAACAGAATTCACCAGCATCAAGAGCTTAGCTCAACTACACTCCAACTGCAGAATTAATTAACAAATTCTGACTACTGAAAATAGGCCCCCAGAACAGATAAACCTGGAATAAGAACTAAAGGCACTAGGAGTTTTTGCTCATGCAGAGTGGGGGGCAGAGTTGATGGGAAAAAAAAAACTTTTTGAGTCAGAGAGCACAAAATATGGGAAAGGGCTCAACCCAAAGAAAAGGGGGCACATAAACCCTGGAGATACACAGAGCCACATACCAAATTAAGCTCTTGATTGACAAACCTGAGGAACAGCCCTCCCCTCCATCACTCTGAAAAGGCTTTTTTTTTTCACTTTTTTCTAGAACTTAACAACTCATTAAATAGAACCTGAAGCCTTTTCAGGCTCCAGCACTGCCCCAGACAAGGGCAGAATTAAGCATGTCTGAGAGACAAGGTAATTAATCAGGTTAAAGGACTTAATTCCCTAAAGGCTGTACTTCCCCCAAGAGAAAGGTGGGGCCTAGCTCAAGCAGAGTCCATCCTTGAAGGAACTCAGGACCCAGGGACTAGAAAACTAAAGCAATTAATGCCAACCTACAACTTCACCTCTGTCTCAAAGATGCCCTGGCTGTTTTTCGGCTGTCTGCTGAAATTAAAGACAAGACCTCACTTTACAATGGTGGGAAGCCACAGCAGACAAGTGCCACCTGTTGGGCAAAACAGGAAAAGCACAGAGTTTAGAGGCTTCACAGGAAAGTCTGACAACCTGTTGGGTCTCACCCCAAGGGAAAACTGATGCTGGCAACTCTTACCTTCTGAAAGGAGGCAAATCCAGTCTGCGAAAATCTGACTGGGGTCTATAATATCTTGGGAGACTCTCCTGAAAAAAAGGTACCATGTAGGCAGGACAAGAAATTGAAAAACAAGAACTGAAAACTTCTGATCAGTTAAACAAAACCTATGTTAGAGGTCTACAATAAGTTACACGGGCTGTCAAAGAAAAGATAGAAAACAAAGCCATCCAGCAAGAAGATCCTAGGTAAAAGAGTGAAAATAACCTACAGAATGAACTAAGAAAATCAAATGCCTACATGCCAGCAAAAATCATTGAGTCATAGAAGGAAAATTGAAGATATAACAGTCAAAGGAATAAACCAACAATTAATATGAGATATAGGAGTTGAAACAACTAATTCAGGATGTTCAAGTAGACATGGAAAATCTCAAAGATTAAACCAATGAGTTGAGGGAGGATATAAAGAAGACATTGGGTGAACAAAAAGAACTCAAAAGACTGAAAAAACAAATTGCAGAACTAATAGGAATGAAAGGCATAACAGAAGAGATTAAAAAAAACAATGGAAATCTATAAAAATATATTTATAGAGGCAGAAGAAAGGATTGGTGAAGTAGAAGACTGGATATCTGAAATCCAACACACAAAAGAAAATAAAGGTAAAACATGGAAGAATATAAGCAGGATCTGAAGGAACTGAATGACAACATAAAGCATATGAATATACGTGTTGTGGGTGTCCCAGAAACAGAAAAGAAGGGAAAAGGAGAAAGACTAATGGAGGAAATAATCACCAAAATTTCCCAAGTCTTAAGATAGACAAAAAATTACAGATCCAAGAAGTGTAGAGTACCCCAAGCAGAACAGATCCAAATATACATCCTCCAAGACACTAATCAGTTGTCAGATGTCAAAGAGAAAGAGAGAATCTTGAAAGCAGCAAGAGAAAAGCAATCCATCACTTACAAGGGAAGCTCAAAAAGACTATGTGTGGATTTCTGAGCAGAAATCATGGAGGCAAGAAGGAAGTGCTATGATATATTTAAGATTATAGAAGAGAAAAATTACCAACCAAGAATTCTATATCCAGCAAAATTGTCCTTCAAAAATGAGGTGGAGATTAAAATATTTTCAGGCAATTACTGAGAGGATTTGTGACCAAGAGACCAACTCTGCAAGAAATACTAAGGAGAGCACTATAGGCAGACAGGAAAAGGCAGGAGAGGGAGGTGTGGAGAAGAGTATAAAAATGAAGACTGTCAGTAAAGGTAAAAAGAGAAAAAAATTGTTATGACATAAAATCCAATAATTGTATGATTACATGCCTCCCTCTGCACTAGACTGTGAGAATGAGGGCTTAGTGTGATTGATTTCCTTATTCCTAGCATCTAATATTGTGCTGAATTAGTGAATAAATTGAAGGTTTTAAGCAAAGGAGTGATATAATTAAAGGCAAAATCTCAGAATGTTTACCAGCTTTCTCATTCTAAGAAGCTAGTTGATAAAATGGCGACCGTCAATCAGACTATATATAGACATCTTTAGGTCTCTCTGTTTGCTATTGCTGACCAGATTTATTCCCTTATCTTAAGGCTTTAAATACATTATAAATATAATTATTGTTTTGGTAACACAGCAACAACATCTGATTTCATTTTGGAATTACTTTTTAAATTTTTCAAAAATATTGAAAAGGAATTCTATGTCTGGTACGTTCATATATTAACTTAACAAATGGTATTGAAGACATCATGGACCAGATTCTGTGATAGATGCTGGGGGTTACACCAATGAACTAAAAAAGAACACCTAACCCTATTTTCACAGAGCAGACTGGCTAGTGTAGAAACAGTTTGTTCAGCTTTACCAGGGTCATGGAGATAGCTGGGTTTGTAGACTATCCAGGGATGGGCTAGTACCTCAGAGAAGAAAGTGATGGGAGCATAAGAGGCACTTCATGAGTGTAGTTGTTGCACAACTATGTGGAATAAATGTGGAATTTAAGAGCAAGACAACCCTGGATTTGAATTCTAAGTCCAGAGATTCCTAGCTAAATGACTTTGGGCAAGTTATTTAATTGGACTGAGCCTTGATTCCTTCATCAACAAAAACAAGGACAATGCACTTGCAGGCCTACCTATAAAGTGGCACATATGATTATATGAAAATATAATATGATTATATGAAAATATTCTCATCCATGAATTTTTGTAATTCTCCAGTCAGCCACCTCTGGTATATAGGTTCTACTAAACCCATCTTATACACAACTAACTAAACCTCAAAGAGGCAGAGTTTGCCCTAAGGGGCACTCACTCACTGACAAAGTAGAATCCAGGAACCATAACTGTCAGCCCTGGATCCTTTTCAGGTGCTACACATTCTTCCCCTAAGAGCCCAGAAACCATCCCTGGCCCAAACCCTCTCTATGACCTGCCTTAATCACCTCCAAAATCACATGATAACAAGCTGCCAATTTTCATACATCCAAAGAAAATTGTCAACCTGGAATCCAGAGTTTCAAGGTCTCTCTAACTCCTCTCCCAAACCTCCCTCTTTAAGGAGCTCCCTGGTGATGGTGGATTGAAAGATTGCCTATCTCCTTGGGGTGAGATAATGTGAAATGCAATCACTTTGGTCCAGATATTTCCTCCATATCATTCAATGAAACATGAAGAGCTAGTACGGTAGCTGGGGATAAGAAAGAGCTTCATGTTTTCAATGACTGGGGATACACTGAAAGACTACTTTTCTAAAGGTAATAAGAGAAGGGGCTGAGATGACACTCATACACACAACTCCTAAGGTTAACAAAGCCTATTACCCCCCACATCAAGTCTGCGGATTTTTCCTTCTTTGCCTGATAAAAGAGTTTCACCTATTTGTCCAGCCCCCATTTCTCCCCTAATAACAAGGATCACTGAGGTTGAGGAGAAGATGGCTACACCCTCCAGTGACCACCCTGGAAGCCATCATCTCTTTCCTGAGTAAGCAGCCTGTTCTAGTTTGCTAGCTGCCGGAATGCAACACACCAGAGACAGATTGGCTTTTAATTAAAAAAAAGCCAATTTTGTTGGTTCTTCAGAGGAAAGGCAGCTAACTTTCCACTGAGGTTCTTTCTTACGTGGAAGGCACAGGATGGTCTCTGCTGGTCTTCTCTCCAGGCCCCTGGGTTCCAACAACTTTCCCCGGGGTGATTTCTTTCTCCATCTCCAAGGGCCCGGGCTGAGCTGCAAGTGCTGAGATGAGGAATGCCAAGCTGCTAGGCTGTGCTACATTGCGTTCTCTCATTTAAGCACCAGCCAATTAAGTCAAACGTCACTCATTGCAGCAGACACACCTCCTAGCCGACTGCAGATGTAATTAGCAATAGATGAGATTCACGTACCATTGGTTTGTGTCTGCAGCAACAGAAATAGGTATGCTCACCTGGCCAAGTTGACAACTGAATCTAACTAACACACAGCCATACTTTTCAACTCTATCAGCACACCCAGGTCCCATACCAGAGTGTTAGAAATTGAGAAATCTTTTTTTTTTTTAATTAAAGAAGTTGTGTGTTTACAAAACAATCACGGATAACATACAGGATTCCCATGGACCACCCCATCACCAACATTTTCATTTGTTACTATTGATGATAGCACCTTTTTATACTTGTATTTTTTAACAGTAGTTATCTTTGTCACAACAGATGAAAGATTATTAAAATAGTTCTCTATATAGTACATTATTTACATTAAGTGTATCTTCCCATATACCACTCTATTATTACTACCTTGTATTAGAATTATACATTTGTTATAACCCATGAAAGAACGTTCTTATACTTGTACATCATCTACAATAGGGTTCACTATGCTGTACAAGTCCTGTTTTACCTTTTAAGTTTCATGCTAATAATACACATATCCTAAAATTTCATTTTTTAAGATATCATGTTGAGTGAAATGAATCAGTCATAAGAAGACAAATAATGTATGATCTCACTGTTATTAACTAATTTTAACAGGCAAACTCATAGAATTAGAATCTAGACTGAAGGTTGCCAGAAGATAGATTGTGGTTAAAATTGCATTATTTTAAAACTTTTTTATTGTATAGTATAACACACATACAAGGCAAAGAAATAAAAAAGCAATAGTTTTCAAAAGGACTCTTCAATAAGTAGTTACAGGACAGATCCCAGAATTCGTCATGGGCTACCATACGATCCTCTAAAATTTTTCCTTCTACTTGCTACCTCCATGACCCTGGAAAAGCTGAACAAACGGTTTCTACACTAGCCAGTCAGCTCTGTGAAAGTAGAGTCAGGTGTTCTTTTTAGTTCATTGGTGTATCCCCCAGCATCTATCACAGAGTCTGGCCCATGATGTCTTCAATACCATATGATATACACGTTGTCATTACATCAGTACTTGATTTCTTTTTATATCTGAACAATATTTCATTGCATATATATACCACATTTTGTTTACCCATTCATCAGCTGATGGACACTTGGTTTGCTTCCATCTTTTGGCAATTGTGAATAATTCCACTATGAACAGCAGTGTGTGGTATTCTGTTGGTAACCCAGTTTCAGTTCTTCTGGGTATATATCCAGTAGCAGGATTGCTGGATCATATGCCAAGTCTGTACTTAACTTTTTAAGGAACCACCCAATCATCGACAGCAGTTGCTCCTTTTTACATTCCCACCAGCAGTGAATGAGTGTTCTTCTTTATCTACAACCTTTCTAACACTTGTAGCTTTCTTCTTTTTTTAACAGTAGCCATTCTAATAGGTATGAAATGATATCTCGTGGTTTTGATTTGCATTTCCCTAGTAGCAGTGATGATGGGCATCATCATCATTAATCATGCAAGCACTTTTGGTCCATCTGTATTCCTCTCTGGAGAAATGCCTATTCAAGCCTTTTGCCCATATTGTAATTGGGTTGTTTCTCTTTTTCTTGTTGTGTTGTAGGATCTCTTCATATATTCTGGATATTATGACTTATATGGGATTTCCAAATATTTTCCCCCGTTGAGTAAGTTTTCTTTTCACTTTCTCGACAAAGTTCTTTGATGCATGAAAGTTTTTAATTTTGAGAAGGTCCCATTTATCTATTTTCTTTTTCTTTTCTTGCTTGTGTTTTGGATGTAAAATGTAAACCATTGCCTACCACAAGATCTTGAAGATGCCTCCCTACATTTTCTTCTAGAAGTTTTATGGCCCTGGTTCTTACATTTAGGTCACTGATCTATTTTGAGTTTATTGTTGTATATGGTGTGAGATTGGGGTCCTCCTCTATTTTTGCATATTTATATCCAGTTTTCCCAGCACCATTTGGTGAAGAGACTATTCTTTCCCAATAGGGTAGTCTTTGCCACTTTGTCAAAAATCAGATTGTAATAAACGTGAGGGTTGATCTCTGACCTCTCTGTTCTATTCCATTTATCTATGTGCCTGTCCTTGTGCTAGTACCATGCTGTCTTGATTACTGTGCTTTTGAAATACATGTTAAGGATAGGATGTGTGAATCCTCCAACTTCATTCTTTTTTCAAGATGACTTGAGCTATTCTTACCCTCTCATATAAATTTAATGATTAGCTTTTCCATTTCTGCTTGTGGCAATTTTGACTGGCATTGTACTGAATCTATAAATTGATTCAGGTAGTGCTGACATCGTAATGATTGTTATCCTTCCAATCCATGAACATGGAACATCTTTCCATTTTTTTAAGCCTTCTTTAATTTCTTTTAACAATGTTTTATAATTTTCTGTGTGCAAGCCCTTTACATCCTCGGTTAGATTTATTCCTAGATATTTGATTCCTTTAGTTGCTACTGTCTATGAAATTTTTTTGCTTAATTTCATCCTCAGATTGCTCATCACTAGTGTCATGATTTCATAGTTGTGGCATTATTCTATAGGACCATCATATGTGTGAATTCACCCCTTGCCCACCTACACAGTGACAAAGGACCATGGGATTACTGTCATCTATATGGTAGTTAACCCTATGCTTAACCACCTTTCATTTATAGCCTTAGGAACAAGGACATGAAGCAGGCATTGAGAAAGCTGACCAGGAGGGTAGAATAGCATAACTATATTCTGATACTTCTCAGCATCATTCATTCAACCATGAATGCAGCAGGTACTACTACATACCAGTACCTGTAGTCAAGAAGAATGGAAAGATATAACAATCACAATTCCTGCCTTCAAAAGTAACTACATTTCACTGAATAGAGAGAAGATAACTGCAATCAAAGGTAATTGTACTCTTTAGTAAAAATAAATAAATTGAGTCCTAGATAGAGACACCTTACTCAATTTTAAATAGCCACATAGTTTCCTTCTTTTTGTTTGGCAATCTTTGGTCCATAATTATTTCATAGGTGACTGATATTCTGCCATTAATATGTGTCCTTATGCAAAGCAAGTAAAGGTTCTGTAGTAATATTTTGAAACTTTCAGTTATATGGGCCAGCTCACATAAAACATCTGTAACTTAGAAAACTTAAGATTCTGAGTCAAGGAGCTTAAGTTCTGCAGTCTTACAAGTCTGTGACCGTGACTGAGTCACTAAATTTCTCTCAGCCTCACTTTTCTCATGTACATAATGGAGATAATCAACTATTATTATTGAGATAGAATTTGGAACTCTATAACTTGAGACAGATAAATTAAGTATTTTAGATGATCAGAGCAGATGGGAAAATACCAATCAGTGATGATAGCTGGACATCGAATCCATTTTCCCAGACAAAGCCCATTCTCAAGGTAAGGCTGCTTTCACACAAGAGGAACAGGAAGCAATACATGTGCAACCTGGGTGATACACTTGGGTGCCTTGTGGTACTCCTTTCACAATTGTAACTGTGATGGATACATGCCGCAATCTTGGCCTTTGAAGGGTGTCCTTATCAAAGTCACAGACATCTTAGGAGTGAAGGTTTGGGTCACATAAAAACTTGTCAATGTGAAAGAAGAGGAATTCAGAATGGATAGTGGAGAAGGGTAAGGATGAATACTAATTGCCACCTTGATACTAACTGTGGCAAAGGGGTGGGTATTTCATTCCACTTACCTCTCTCTTCGAGGTTTCCCCTGAATAAGAGCGGCCCATGGAAACCAAGGAGGATCAGCTCACTGGACTTGTGTGGAAAAACAGCCATGTGTAGCACAAAAGGAACACTGTGGCAGGCATGAAGATGCACCACTCAGACCTCCTGTGGTGGGCAGTACATTTGTGTAATGACCCAGCTACTGGTTTCCTGGGTGTGCTACCATGTTTGTACAAAGTCCACACTTATACAGGCTGTTGCCAGTTAACAAATGAGCACCAAGCCAGGCCCATTTCAGAGAAACACAGGACTCCTCCAATGGGCAGCTTTGGTTCGTGGATTCCTCATTGGCATGGTTGAAACTCTCTTGGTACTTTGCTGAGGTCTGAAACTCTTCTTACCTTAATCATCCTTTATTCCCTCTTTTCTTCCTCCCATGTCAGGTCTGCATCATAATCTGAAGACCTTCCTGATTTCTCCTGCTCCCTTCCCAATAAATCTCTTACACAGCTAATTCCATTTTGACATCTGCTTCTGGGAGGATATGAACTAATGCACTAATCAGTCAGCCAGCAAACAACTCCCCTTCTTGATACATAGCCTAATGATACTTGAACAGGTATACCAGGAGGCTGTACATGATGTTCATAGTAGTATTTATATTATTAAAGTTTTTTATTAAAGATAAAAGAGGAAAAGACTATTCAAGCTTGAACATCTGACCTCATTTATTGCTATTTCATTTTTAAGCTTTATATAACTTAACTGGATATAGATGGAATAGGAAACAAACTTGCAGTTCCCCAGCCATTTCTGCCGAACTAATGAAGTCTGGGCTATTACTAAAATAGCAATAATAGAATAAAGGAATGGTAAATTATTCTTATTATAGAGATGCTCTCCTTAGTGAAATGATGGTCTCAGAATATTTCTCCAACTTGCAAGTGGAAAACCTTTTTAAAGAACAAGTAAGCAATAAAGGAGGCTATGCTATATTTATTCAAATGTCATTTATGTATTCTAGTGAGAATAAAAAGTTCCATGTGAGATAAAAAATATCCTTTGAAAAAGGAATGGTAAAAGCTGGCAACAAACCCAAATGCCCATCAACATTAGAATACTTAAATACACTATGATGGAATTCCACAATACAGTATAAATCCACAATCCCTTATCTGCAATCCTGAAATCCAAACATCACTGAAAGCTATTTTGTACAGATTCAATTGACTCATTTTGTGGCAAAACCTCTCAAGAACTGGCATGTGGCTATTTAAAAATCTTTATGTATCCCACTTGGTATGAATATCCACATCCATTTCACTTGTCAAAATATCAGTGTGTTTGAATATGGTGTGTATCCTCTGAACTCACTGTTAGTATCATACAATAGATAATATATTCAACAATATTCCTTTCTAAAATTGAAAACATTGTGCATTCCAAATAAAAAGCCCTAAAGATACTGAATAAGAACATGTGGCTCTTTACCATAAAACAGTGACAAAGAATGCCCAATGGCCACAAGTATCAACATGAATGAATGTCAAAAACATAATATTGTGGGGCGGGCCGCGGTGGCTCAGCGAGCAAAGTGCTTGCCTGCTATGCCGGAGGACCTCGGTTCGATTCCCGGCCCCAGCCCATGTAACAAACAAACAAAATACAATAAAACAAGAAAATGTTTAAAGATGTTTCCCTTTCTTCCTTCCATCCTTCCTTCCTTCTCTCTGTCTTTCCTTCCCTTCCTCCCTCTTTAAAAGAAAAAAAAAAAAAAAACATAATATTGAGTGAAAGAAACCAAATTATTCCATTTATGGAAAGGACAAAAATAGGCAAATATAAACAATATATGATTATACATACTTATATAAATAGTAAGCTAAAAGAAAATTTTTCCTATATGTTTTATACATTTTTAAAATATATTATGTATTCCATAATTTAAAAATTAGAAATAATTTGATGGAGGCCAGATCAATGCCTCTATAGCTTCTAAGATTTTAAATATGATGTTACATATCTGAGCTAGTGCTTTGAATATGCCAACTCATTGATTATTTATAATCACTATATAAAGTGTGCACGTACTTGACAGGATAAGAAAATGTAGCCTCTGGAGACACTAGGAACAAATCTGTGCATTTTTTCCACATGACAGAAATATAGGAATTTGAAGGCAATGATTGTGTTGATCATCTCACACCAAATCTGCTCTATTCCCTTATTCTTATTTACATGAGGGAAAGAATGGTTTTTCTTCATAAGGATTAGAATCATTAAAATGTGTGTACTCCACGGCAGGTTAGGATGGAGGAAGATGAACCCTCATGTTCTTACCCAAGGGAGGGGTACCAGGAGCAGCCTTTCAGTTTCCAGAAGTGGTCACTCTTAAACTTCAGGGATTCAGGACTCCAGGGCCCAGAGAGGACAGTTGAGAGGCTGGGCATTTGCCCCATCCTATCTCTAACTAGGAGGTGTGGGACTGAGTCCCAGGGGACAGTCCATGTGCAAAGTCAACAGCTCTTCCTGCCTCCTGTGCCTGAAGCCTTCAGTCAGTGCTACCTGCTTCAGGAAAGGAAGACATCTGTGCTCCAGCCAGTGTGCTAGAGGAGAAGTAGGGCAGGCAGATGGAGTATAGGAAGCATATTCAGTCTCTTCAGTGATGATGGGATCTGGGGATGGCCAGAATTTCCAGGTAAGGATTGAAGGGGATTGAGATGGGAGACATTACACACACACACACATACATACAAATTTCTCTCTTATTCTTTCTTCCTTTCTACCCTTTACTCACTCAGTCAAATCCATCCTGGCTCTCCTGATCAACACGAGGATAGCTTGACTCAAAATTCATGAATTCCCTGAGAATCTAGCCTGAAGTCAATGCAGACCAACTTTCCCCAGATCCCTGGCAGTGGCCGAGATTTTGTAACTGTGCAATAACAGGCCCAAAGCTCCTTTACTATGCACGGACAATTCACTCTCAGGTCACGCAATCATGAGTCACTTTCAGAACCATTCTATGTCATCACCCAAGGACAATAACAATTTCCCAAGCACGTAATACTTCACCAAGTGCTGTTTTGTTGTTCTAACATGAGCCTCAGAATTATTTTAGGTAGAATTGAAATGATTCGACCAAGTTAGTACAGGTGGAAATTTTGTCATGATATTGCAGAGTCAAGTCATAGTTACGCAATAGTCACGATGATGATACTGATGACAATGGTAGCTATGAATCTTTAAGTGAAATTTACAGTTTTCAAGGCTCAACTCCCCACAGATAGTGACCAGGAAATTGCAATGTGTAAGTTGACCAGCCATTCCAGTGTTCCTAGAAATCAGGGGTTTCCTGGGAAATGGGACTGTATTAGTCAGGCTATAGAGGTTAAAATTCTTCTTTCTGACAGCTGCAATCACCAGTTTCTCCTTTAAGATCTTCAATTAAAGGATAACACTTCTCTCACTGCTTAAGGCAATCTCCTTTGCTGAAAAGAGGTAATAAGACAAAGATGTACTCAATCGACTAATGATTTAAATCCACAAAATAACCTCACAGTAACAATCAGGCCACTGCTTGCTTGGCAAAACAACTGATCACCAAAACCAAGCCAAGTTTAAACATGAAATTAAGCATACAGGGACTTTCAGTTTTAAAACTCAGAAATTTCTGGGCAAACTGAATGGACTAATTGATTACTCTAGAAATCACCCTCATTTTCTTTAACTTCAACAAGAGAAACAATAATATCAAGAAAAACTAATGTTTGACAGGCATTTTATATAAGCCAGTCATTGCCCTACTTCTTTCAAAGTAGGACTTAACTAATTCAATCCTCAGAACAATTCTATAAGTTGGAAATTATTATCATCTCCTTCAAGCAGATGCAAGAATTAGAGTCAAGAAAAAACAAACAACTCATTCAAGGTCACAGCCCATAAGAGGGTTAGTGTCAAATGAAGGTGTGTCAAGTCCTACAAACAGTGTGTTTTATTCCTCTATCAAAGAGCCTGTCATAAATTCATGCTGCCATTGCCTGTTCATGTCATCATCCTTCCACGCTGTCCAAATGTAAATGTGAGAATCATTTTAATTTTATATAATGGGTCCTGAATAAACCTTCAACTAATTCTGGCATTTTGATGCTTTCCAAAGTCCTATGTGGTAGGATTAGATCCACATTTTACAGTTAAGAAAATGAGGCTTCAAGGAAGTAAATAATTTCCCAAAATATAAAAGGCAATTGAGATTTAGAGCTGGGAGGTGCGTTGTTCATCATGCCTCCTAGCATGAGGCACCTGGGATCCCTTTTTTTCCTACTATCACCAATAACTGTAATAACTATGACACAATATATTGATGGCCCATTCTGTGTTAGCATTCTATTTCATCTAATTGACTATTTTCAGAAGCTAAATAAAGTGTGCACATATTCTACAGAGTAGGAAACGAAAGCTCAGAGAAAATAAGATGTGTATGTTGCAAGAGAATGCACAGGCAGTAACAGCAGGAAAAGATGCATCTAGTCTACAAGACACCAAAGCCAACACTCCTAATAACTGATGATGCTGATGATGTTGAAGATGATGGAAGCCTTTACTTATAAAATGCTTTTCAGTTTGTAAAGTTATTTTATCCATATTAACCCATTTGATGTGTCTTCAATGGAAAAATTGGGCAGGTACTCCCAACAAACCAAGAATGACTGAGTCTCACTCTCACCAACCTTGTGTAAATTGTTATCCCTTCAATTCTGCCAAACACACACACACACACACACCACTGCTTGCCCATAGTAAATGCACAGCCCCAAGATTATCTTATGAAAACTTCAAAATCCAATGAAATAGCTTTGTTATTTAAAGAAGAAAAGGGAACTAAAACCTAGGATCTTCACATCTGATCCCAGGGCCACATCCTTCAGGAAGGCTACAGGATAATTCACAAGACAACTAGTATGCAAAGTTCACCCCATCTAAATCTCTATCATCATTCAGAGTTCATACCTCTGCACATGGTTACATGCCTACCACCAAGAGATACAAGCATTTCTCTGTGATCTTTGAAAAGAATGCAGTAAAACAGACCACAGGACTTGAAGGATATAACTCTTTTTCTAGTCTGCCTATATTGAAACAAGATTTTTTCCAATTTTTCTTCTATAAATGGAAATTTGGAACCGAACAACCATCTCAGACTTCCTGCTCTTGGGTTTCTTTCAGCACCCAAGACAGCAGCCTCTACTGTTCATGCTCTTTCTGGGCATGTACCTGGTTACCATGTTTGGAAACCTGCTCAACATCCTGGTCATTGTCTTTGACTTGCAGCTCCACACCCCCATGTACTTCTTTCTAGCTAACCTCTCCTTCACTGAGACCTGCTTCACTTGTACTATTGCACCCAAGATGCTCGTGAACATCCAGACACAGCAGCACACCATCTTCTACACTGGATGTCTCATGCAAATGCACTTTTTCATAGTACTCGCCCTGATGGATGACTTCCTGCTGACCGTGATGGCATACGACCGCTATGTGGCCATCTGCCTTCCTCTCCACTACACCATGACCATGCAGCCCCAACGCTGCTTCCTGCTGATGGCTGCATCCTGGATCTGCTCCCAACTCTTGGCCCTCTCACTCACTCTCCAGATGGCTCAATTCTCCTTTTCTGCCTACCATTCTATCCCACACTTTTTCTGTGATGTACACCCACTCCTCAAGCTTGCCTGTGCAGACACTCATGTCTTCCAGGTGATGATGTTCATAGAAGCAGCCTTCTCAGGTGTGGTCCCTCTAAGCTGTGTCCTGGTCTCCTATGCCCACATCATCCACACCATCCTCAGGGTCCCCTCTGCTGAGGGGAAGCACAGAGTCTTCTCTACCTGTGGCTCTCACCTATCAGTAGTCACTTTCTTCTATGGAGCCCTCTTTTTGGTGTATTTCCAGCCCTCATCTTCCTACACAGCAGAAACTGGAATGGTGGCATCTGTGATATACACAATGGTCATCCCTATGCTGAATTCCTTTATCTACAGCCTGAGAAACAGGGACATGAAGGGAGCATTGTGGAGGGTCCTGGGCTGGAGAAAATGCTCCACTCCATAAAGAAGACTTCTCTGTGTAGAAGCACAGAAGTTTCAAAACACCTTCCTCACTAGACTTTTCCATTGTAATTTTGGAAGTCTCACATTCAGGATGGATGCTTAGCATCACAAACAGGTTTAACAAAAAGAGGAGGCCTGAGGTGGCCAGACTAGAATAGAACCAACTAGCCAAAGATAGAGCTGCAGTCTGGAAAGCAGAAGTGGCTGGCAATCCTTACAGGGTGACCTGATTTAGTGGGTACAGGTATCCAAGAACCAAAATGTTGGGATTCACCCAAAGAATGAAAACAGAAAAAAAAAAGCTTAGATTCTAAAAGGAAAACCAGTCAGCAGCTCAATCTATAACTAAAGTTCCCACCTAACTATAAGAAATGCAGACAAGACATGAGAAGGATTGAGGGTTCCAACCTGCAGGGACTATTTCCAATTCCAGCTTTGGAAGAAACATTCTCAGAAGGATTGTCCTCCACATGGAGAAGGCTATTAGTGCTGATTAAAAATCAGCAGGAGGGCAGGCCATGGTGGCTCAGCAGGCAGAGTTCTCACCTGCCATATCATAGACCTGGGTTCAATTCCTGACCATGCAAAAAAAAAATCAGCAAGAATAATTCTAGAGGAGGAAACTAGGCACAGATAAATCAGGAGACTGGTCCAAAATCACACAACTGGGATTAGCTCTAAAACTCTGGTAGTGAATGCTTATAGTTATCATGACAAGTCTCTCATTCTTTAGCTTTTATACTCTGCCTTATATTTTGCCTTTACTGAAAAACAACCCATGTCTATTATAGTAAATTAGTAAAACACAAACAAGTAGGAAAAAGAAGAAAAGAAAACATACCTCCATTTAAAAACAACCACTTGTTAGTATTTTTAAACACTTCCTTTCTGTATTTTTCTAATTGCTTTTTTACCTTGTTGAGAAAACACACATTATATTTTTAACTTAAATATGCTAAATATTTAATGTAATAAATAATGTAGATTTGTCTCTACATTATTAACTCCTTATGAACTTTTGAGATTAAATCGGAAGCAAGATTTATGATATTCAGAACTGTTTCACTATCAATGGATGATTAGGGAGTTTCTCAAATTTCATTCTCACAAACATCAATACAAGGAAATCTCTTAAAAGAAACCATTTTTATGTTTACAATATGTTACTTTCAATATTTCAGAAGTGGAATTATAGGTAGAACATTTATTGGGCTCTTTATCCATGTCACCAAAAGGCCCTAATGAGAATGCCCCTTTGTCTACATCCCCTCCCCTTAATGGCCATACTATTATAATAGCCAAAATGTACTTCTTTGCTTTAATTTTAATTTCCTTTTTACTGGTAAGTGGACCATATTGCTGAGACTGTTAACTTTTAATTTTCTTATTATTTGTTCACATCATCTTTCCATTATCTACTAGAGATATTTTATTGACCTGTATAAGCCTTTATATGTTACAGATACTATATCTTTGTTTTCTTTGTCTTGGTAATTTCCAAGTTAATTCTTATTGGTTTGTTTCATTTTGTTTCTTGTTTTTTTTCTGAAGAATTATCATTTAATTATGTATAAGTAACAAAAAATAAAATTTTTTCATGAACTTTCCAAAGGCTTACAACTGTCAAGAAAATGACAAAAGTAAAAGCAAGAGAAATCTTAAACACAAGGTAGGGAGGTCAATTTCTGTTTCTGCTTTTAAAAAGTAAAAAAAATCACCATATAATTAAGTACAAAAACCTGCAATGAATAACAACTGCTGGCTGTCGTTTACTTGGTTAGCTGCATCAAATGGAATGTACTCTTGTGAAACATGCCCAAAATTCAATTTCTGAGTTCCTGCCTCAGAAAAATATCACTTTGAACCTCCTGGACTTTATTCCATTGGCCTATATGAACATTCTAATTTGTTACCATTAAAAACTTTATTCAGGGCAATTCTTAATATAATAATATGACCACAGATTAACTTCACGGGTGGTTGCTAGCTGTGTGCTCACAAAGAATAAGACTGGTATACAGTGATACCAGTACTTTTCACCAAGGTCCACTTCAATAGTAATTCATCTCTCTAGTTCCAAATTCCAGTGCACTGCCACTGTTCAATCACAGCTTTGACAATAATTAAAACTGGCACTGCCACACAACCGGTTGAAAGGGGACTTAACAGAGAGCCCAGGAGAGCACAGGTATCCCATGTAAGATGTGATGATGTCAGCCCTTCGGTTTGCGTCAAGCAGATGAATGGAGGTTGAGTTCTCAATTCCTTAATCAGAAACACAAGGCTTACCAACAAAACAGTTTTTTGATGGCTTAGGGTAAATGGCTGAAATTTTGTAGCAGATTGTAATGCTTCTCTCTAACTTGAAGTTCCATCCATGAACAAGCTAATAAAATACAGTCTCTGTAACTCAAATTTAAAAAGCTGATCTAGGCTATGAGGATTTCTCAGTTTGATACCACCCACTCCAGAGCAGGTCTCAGAACTCTAACTTTTAATGCTTCTAATATTCACCCTGCTGAGCTCCCAGTTAATTCTTGATCTCTTACTTTGCAATTTTTTTTAATGTAAGGAAGTTTTCAATCTACATATTATCAAATCAAGAGATCTTCCTCTTTGTAGCTTCTTTTGGTGACATTATAATGAGAAAATCCTCAATGTAGAATTCGTGCAAATAGTCAGCATTTTCTCCATTTGTTGTGGAATATAACTTTTAATGAAACCATATATGACTTTGTAATGAAATCATATGATTGAAGTGGTTCTCTCCAAACACATCCCTCTCACATTCTGCAAGTGGCTCCTCTCCATTTTTGTGTAATACATTTACAAATACAAATGCTGACTATCTCTGAACTATCATTCACTTATATATACATCAAACCCTTTCATTCAGAGACTTTACTCACACAATCCCCTTTTTGAGGCACCTCAAGCTTCTCCAGACCTGTTTAAGTCCCCTCCCTTCTACAATATGAACCCACTCACATCCTCCACACTGATCAGATGGAATCAATCTCTCTCTCTCCCCTGCTCTCTCTCTTCCTCCCTCTCTTTCTCTCATAGTAATTCTTTATCTATGCCAGTTTTTTATAATATGCATTAAATAAATATAGCTACTTCATATCCAAACAGAGCAGAGTAACCTAAGCAGGCAGGTACGCTTTGAAATTCTTCCAAATCTCCATTCATTTTTGGCTTCTCCAGACTACCTTGAATGCCCTATACTTTTACGTCTTCTTAAGTTATTGTTTCTCAAGGTTGGAACCATTGATGTTTTGCACCAGAATAATGATTTGTTGTGGGGAATGGGGGAAATGTGTCCTGTGGGTAACAGGAGAATTAGCAGCAACCCTAGCCCCTATTCACAATCTCTACTACTTTCCTGATCTCTTTTCCCTCAACAGGGGTAGGGCATGGGTTGGGAAACAGAAAGACAGAATTGGACCTCTGTCCCTGCCTCTTCATGAAAAGGCCACACAGTGACTGGTAAAAGTTATTTGTAAAAGATATATCTGTATAAATAATGATACATTGTAATCAGAATGTATTAAAGATGTACATAAATCTCTGAAAAAGACTAACAAGCCATAGAAAAAATGTGCAAACAACTAGAACATTCTTCATCCCCCCCAAAAAAGATAAACAAGGGGTCAGTAAACATATAAAAATGTTCTTATCCTCATTAATCTTCATGAAAATCCACGTTAAAATCACAATACAATACCAGAAAACACACATCAAAATGATTAATATTAAAGAACAATGCTATTTTTTGAAATAGACATTGAGCAACTGCTGAAGGGAGTACAAATTGGTATAACAGCAGAATTATTTGGCAGTATCTACTAAAGTTGAATATATGTATACACTATGACACAGAAAATTCCATCCCTCAGCATACATCCAAATGAACTGTGTACATATATATACCAAAAGAGACAGGTGCAGGAAAGTTCATAAAGATGCTATTTGTAACAGCCATAAACATAGGGGAGAAACTCAAATATTCATCAACAGAAGAATGGATAAACACATTATGGTATATACATACAATAAATTCCTACATAGCAATGGAGATGAGTATGACTGTTACATGTACATACCTGAATTAACCTAACCACCACAATGTTGTGCAAAAGAAGCTAGACATAAATGAGTATGTACTGTATGATTTACAAACAGGAACGACTACTCTTTGGAATTAGAAGTTAGGTCACAGTAACTCTTTAGAAGGGAAGGGGAGGCAGAAAGTAGTAATTTAAAAAGGACTTGTGCAGCTAGTTCACGAGAGGATCCAGAATCCAATCACTGACAGGCCCAGGAACAGCGAAAATGATTCACTGTCTATTTCTCATAAATGTTCCACTGACATATTTCTAGAAAAGCACTGGAAGAGTGCTGTGAGCCAGTCTCTCCGATTATTTCTGTGATGCTCAGGAGAAAACTGATGATATTGAAAATGGACCACCCTTCATTCCAACACCTCACCACTACCTCATCTGTATCTATCAGGACAAACTCTTCTTTGTTTCTGTCTTAAGGACTGAAGTGCCACCTCTCTTTGTAACTGAGTTCCTACACTGAGTTACTGACACTTTTCAGGACTACTTTGGTGAGTGTTCAGAGACTGCAATTAGAAGAAATGTCAGACAATGGATTTCCACTGGCTACAGAATCTAACATTCTGAAAAAACTGATTAGACCAGCAACAATTCTACGTTCTGTTGTCACGTCTATTACCAGCAGTAGTAATGCGGGGGGCACAGTTTCAACTGGGCAGCTATACAGTGTCTATGGCACTGGGCAGTAAAGTACACGAACAACGAAGCCTATTTTGATGTTAGTGAAGAAAATAAATGCAATTATAGATAAATCAGGATCTGCAGTCTTTGTAGAAATTCAGGGGGTCATTAATGTTTTCATAAAACTATCTGGAATGCCTGGTCTTTCCCTTTCTTTCATGAACCCAAGACTTCTAAATGATATCAGCTTCCACCCCTGCATCAGATTCAAGCACTGAAAGAGTTTTGCCATTTATTTATCCAGACAGATTTCTGACATATCATACCCTGTCAGATCACAAAAATTTAGTGGTAATCCCAGTTTATGTGAAACATAGCATCAGCTTTAAGGAGAACAGTTCTTGTAATATCAAAAACAGATCTGATATTACTGTTAGACCAAAGCAGAATATGGGAAAAACTACTGAAGGAATCACAGTGGCAGTTCACAAGCCAAAAGTTGTGCTGAATATGAACCTGACACCAACACAAGGCAGTTATACATTTGATCCAGTCACAAAGGCACTAACATGGGATGTGGGTAAAATTATTCCACAGAAGCTCCCAAGTCTTA
Source organism: Tamandua tetradactyla (assembly GCF_023851605.1). Classification (NCBI taxonomy): domain Eukaryota; kingdom Metazoa; phylum Chordata; class Mammalia; order Pilosa; family Myrmecophagidae; genus Tamandua; species Tamandua tetradactyla. The sequence goes on from NC_135328.1 coordinate 44,376,562, forward strand.
AAGGACTGGTCAGTTGACAGTCTGGAGCACCCGAACCAGAAGACAAATCAAGCCTTAATATACAGTTCAAGATCCAGCAGCTTGCTATTTCAGGCTTGAAAGTAAACCATTTGGACATGTATGGGGAGAAACATAAGCTATTTAAAGGAGTCAAATGTGTCACAAAAGCTGTAAAGCTCCAAGTTACAACAGGAGAAGCAGCCTCCCCTATGACCAAAAAAGAGTCATAATGCCTAGTTGGTCTCTTCGGATTCTGGCAACAACATATTCTTCATTCCTCATTTCTGCTACTGCCCATATATCGAGTGACCAGAAAAGCTGCTAATTTTGAGTGGGGACCTGAACAAGTAGAAGCTATGCAACAGCTTCAGGCTGCTAGAAAAGCTGCTCTGCCACTTGAACCATATGATCCAGCAGATCCAATGGTGATGAAAGTGTCAGTGGCAAATTGAGATGCTGTTTGGAGCCTCTGGCAGGCCCCTATAGGAGAATCAAAATGCAGACCCTTAGGATTTTGGAGCAAAGCCTTACCATCTGCTGCAGATAACTACTCTTCTTTGGAGAAACAGCTTTTGGCCTGCTACTGGGCCTTAGTAGAGACTGAACGCTTAAGCTTGGGCCACCAAGTTACCATGAGACCTGAGTTGCCTATCATGAGCTGAGGGTCTTCTAACCCACCAAGCCATAAAGTGGGGTGTGCACAGCAGCACTCTATCATAAAATGGAAATGGTATATAAGAGATAGGGCCAGAGCAGGTCCTGAAGGCAGAAGTAAGTTATATGAGGAAGCAGCCCAAATGCCCATGGTCTCCATTCCTGCCACATTACCTTCTCTTTCTCAGACCAGAGCTATAGCCTCTTGGGGAGTTCCTTACAGTGAACTGACTGAGGAAGAGAATACTCAGGCCTAGTTTACAGATGGTTCAGCACGATATGCAGGTACCACCTGAAAGTGATAGCTGTAGCACTACAACCCCTTTCTGGGGTGTCCCTGAAGGACAGTGGTGAGGGGAAATCCTCCCAGTGGATTTTACGTATTACTCATACGTTCCTTCCTGGAGTCACAGAGAACAAGAGTGTTCCCTTTTCTACATGACATTTAAAAGTAAGGATTGTTACATGCAATCTGTTCTATCCTTCCTTTTAACTTATTTTCTGGAAGAAACCATGACTCATCAATGAGAGCTGATCTCTGTACTAGAATATATGGACTGATGGTCAGGGGCAGACTGATGTTCAGTGCAAAGGCTGGAGAGGACAGATCCAACCTATCCCTTACGCAAGGGAAAAATACCAGGAGCTGTGTCCCCATGGACCCCAGCTCTGGTCACTCTGAATGGAGACATTGATGCCACTGCTGGGAAACAGTGTGTCAGAGCCCAAAGGGGACAGCTGGGAGGATGGACATTTGCCCCATCTTGTCTCTAACTGGGAGGTCTGAGATTGAGTCCCAGGAGATACTACTTGTGAAAAGCCAACAGTTCCTCCTGGCTCCTTTGCCAGAGATCAAGTACCTCCAGTCCTGAGTCTTCAGTCTATGTTGCCATTGCAGTGAAGAAGGTCTCTGTAGATCCAACCATGACTTCTTGGAGAGACAAAGGGGCAATGAATCCACTCTCCTTTAGGGTAATGATAAGATCTGGGGCTGATCAGCGTCTCAAAGTAAGAACTAAGGTACAGGGATGGGGACAGAGAGCAACGTCTACTTAAGGCGTACATGCAGGTGAACACACACACACTCACATTTCCACACACTCACACAGAGAGGACTCAAAAAGCATCTCTGTTTTTCATTTTTCCCTTTCTTTCCTTCCTCCATCTCTGACAATCATTTCCTAATATTTCTAGTCACTGTAAGAACGTCTATTTCTCTGTTCATCAGATCCCTGAGAATCCAGCCTAAGATCATTGTAGAGAACAGGTCTCAGATGATCCTTCCCAAAGCCCCATCAGTAGTATAAAAGTTAATAATTCTTAGGTTGTGATTGTTATTTGATCAAGTTCCAAGGTGATTTCCAGATGCTAAAACAAATGTTTTCCCACTAGTAGTTTTCAGTGGAGTCATAACCTTTCAAGAGCGGTGATGATCACGATGATGATTATGATGATGACTAATCATATAACAATCCACCCTCTGCACTGCCTGGGACACTATGACACAGGACAAGTCACCCAATTTGTTAACAACAATAATAACTAACAAAATTTATTAAGCACTTGCAATGTGCTAGTGAGGTTCTAAATATTTTACAATCATTTTCAAAATAAATCTTCATAACCACTCCACAATCATCACTTTTAAACATATGTAGAAACAGATGCCAAAAAACATTAAAATAACTTTCTCAAAATGCCACAGAAAGTAAAGGGTAGAGGGGGATACTTTAAATCATACAGTGAACAAGTGTGACAACAGCACATTCAGACATTGATGGTTCATTGCATTTGTTGCTTCACTCCATAAACAAGAACGCTGAAATCTCTCATGTTGATTGCACATCATGATTCATGATGAAACTTCAACTGGTTCCAGCGCTTGATCACTGGTTTGTTATCTTAAAAGCAGGACTCACAGAGGGTAATTTCCCAAGGTTTAAAAGGTAGGTGAGGAACAGAGCTGGAAAGCACCTTTTCTGATGCTATCCATTGCACTGTGTCCCAAGTTCATGTTTCATCAGTTACTACTAACAGTGATGATGATAATCACTACCTTTATTGAGGCCTGGCCCTCCATACACCTGGTCTCAATAACTTCAAGGACTCAATAAAGTAGATCCACACGTACAAATTAAGAAAATAAGATTCAGAAAGGTTAATGTTGAGGGGTTAGAGAAAGGATTCCAAACCAATCTCTAGATGCTGAAGACCCATGATATAAACACTGTTGAAGCTGATGTTGAGTGATGATGAAGATGAAAATTATGTGTTCTTTATTGATAATGTGCTTTTCTATTTATAAAGTTCTCATATGCACATCAACTTCATGGAAGAGTCTTCAAAAGCAAAAAAAGGTAGAGAACTCCCAGTGCACTTAGAAACCTGTAAGTCTCATCACACTTATCTCAAGGAAGTTTTTCGTTTTTCTATCTGTCTCAATACATGCACACAATCACACCATGCAAACAGAGGAATACCCAGTATTACGCATGATATCCTAGTCCATGCAAGATTCCAAAATAAGGCAATAAGGTTGAATAAGAAATTCTAAGATTTTTGGTTTCCTTTTTTAAAAAAGAAATTAAAACTTAGATATATTACATGTAAATGTCATTTCAGCCTCACTCAGGAAATCTATGGGGAAAATAAGGTATTATAGGTATCTAGAACCTAAACCAACCCCCATCAAGATGTCCACTATCATAGCCCACATTCTTCATATTTGTACATATTTGCACACCTGCACTTTCAGCTACTTGTGAATCTCAGACACTTCCTCAGGGAATACAGAAAAAAATGTACCAAACTCCTTGAACTCAAATTTTTGGAGTCTGATTTTATTTAAGCAGGATTACTAATTTCCCTATCTTAGTAAGAAATTAGAAACCAAATGAGCATCTCTGACTTCATCCTCCTATGTACTTCTCTGAGCAGCTGGAGCAGCAGTCTCTCCTGTCCTGTTTGGGCTCTTCCTAGGCATGTACCTGGTCACCGTGCTAGGAAACTTGCTTATCATCCTGGCCATCGGCTCTGACCTGCACCTCCACACCCCCATGTACTTCTTCCTTGGCCAACCTCTCCATCGAATACCTGCTTCACTTGCACCATTGTTCCCAAGGTGCTGGTGAACATCCAGACACAGCAGCACACAATCTCCTACACTGGATGCCTCACGCAGATGTACTTCTTTATGGCGCTCACCCTGCTGGAAGACTTCCTACTGGCCGTGATGGTATATGGACACTATTTGACTATCCAATATTTAGGAGGAGGTAAAAGGAGAAGAATCCAACTTAAAGACTGAAAGGAAGACTCCAGTAAAGAAAGGAAAAAAACATGAAAGGTGGTGTTCTGAAAGTTAAATTTTAAAACGTTTTAAAAATAGAAGTGAGAAATCAATGTGGCAAATGTTGTCAGGAAGCTGGGTAAGGGCTGGGTGAGGGCTGATTCCTGTCCTCTGGGTTTGGCAAAATGGAAATCACTGGTGACAAAAAGTCATTCAGTGGAGTAGTGAGGACAAAAGCCTGATTGGATTAGTAAAGGAGAGAATGTGAGATGAGGACTTGGAGTCACAGAATACAGAAAACTCAAGGAGTTTTTCTATAAAGAAGGATAGTGGAGAAGAAATGATCAGTAGTAATAAAATGCCCATGTGCAGCTTATCCTTCGAGAAAAATGAAGGCTGAGCAGAGGAGGCTACGTGGAGACTAGGAGATAATATGACCTACGTTTTCTCTGCCCCAGCCTAGTTCCTTGACTCTCGGTGATACCTGATACATTTTCCAGAAATTCTTTGGAAGGTTAAGGAGGGGGTTAATAATAGTCCATTAAACACAGCTAGACACATGCAAGAGTTGATCTGGACTTAAGGGACTGGATGAAAACACATGACATTCATCTGGTTTCTTGAGGAAGAAAGTTTTCTATTAAAGCATCTTAATCTTTTAAGATGCTGACACCAAGTATCTTTACATGGTTATGGATGCTTACCAAATTTAATCTTGTTCTGAATAACTATTAAAACTCCATAGCTAATAAAATCATTCCATCTTGCAAGATAAGACTCATTTTCACCATGTTCAGTTTTCTTAGTGAAAGAATTCATATCAAGTCAAAAATGAGTTTCACTGACTCATTTTTTACTTGATATGAAAGTAGCACTGACTCCATGTATAACAAAACTAAAACCATGGTAGTTACTGAAAAACTGAACTTCAGTTTAGCCACACTTCATGTTGTAGACCATTATACTGAAGACTTATCTGGGCTGGATAAGGCTTGTCTTTTTTTCTTTAAACTATCATCCAGCAACTTACTATTTAACAGTTCAAATACATTTCAATAAACAAAGTATATTATGATATGTATTCAGAGTAGAATAATGTGACTGTCACTTATTTTTCTAAATAATGCAATAGCGTTTAGAAAGCATAGTGGGGAATTAATCACTTCCTGGAGTCTGGCCACTTGGTGGACACCACTAGAGACTTTTGTGCATTGCATAATTATTGGCAATGACATTTAGAATTTTAAGTCTGAAAATTCAGTCTTTATTTGTAAGCTGAGACTAACTGGCCCACTGAGGGGATGTAGGAAGACTATTAAGATAGCAATTAAAGATGTTGCTATCCCCACCTTCTCTGTTTTCCTCTACCACACTTAACAATGACCAAATTTTGATGATGTAAAATATTCATACTTTTGGTTGAAATGCATTACTATTTTATGATTCCTAATCAGAATATCTTATATATCAAACTTAATGTGAGAATGGTGATGCTTGTATAAGTACAAATGTAAGAATTTAAATGGAATATTCCTTCTCTTCAGATGTTTGCTTTGGGGACAGAAAAATGATCTTTAAAAATACTGGCTTTCATTACAGACTAAACTAAGGCCTTCTTTATTTAGCCAAGACAGGAATCTGCCAGGAGGGTGAGTACTAAAATTCTTTACAAAACATAAAAAGGTACCTTGCTTATGCCAACTTAACATCTCAAGCTGTGTGAATGAGAATTTGGTGTTAGATGCAAGACTGAGCATTTCCTTCATATTTTGATTCTGGACCTTTAAAGTAATATATTCCATTTTTAGAGCTAGTTTTATTCCACAGAGATCTTCAAACACTGTCATCCTATAGCTGTACTAAACTTTGAAAACTCATTCTGAAGAACTGGAAGGCTTTTGTTTATAAAACATTTATTCTCTTTACATAGTTTTGAGGTAAATTTCTGTACAGAGAGATCTCCAAGTCATTGAGGCATATATTTAATAGGAGGAAATCTTAATACTATATATTGCCTAAAAGAACCTTTCTAGTAATTTTGGTAAATTTGGTATTACCATTTTTTAAAGTCTTTAAACATTTCAGGCACCTAAATATCAAATTAATATGGCACTGTGCGATGCTGTAGCTGATTTACTGTAAAAATGCTACTTTAAAACCACTACTTGCATGTTAGGTTTTAGCCATCAAGCTCAAGCTTTTCATGTTACATCTCACAATCTTAGGAAAGATGACCTTGAGGAACAATTCAGACTCCACACTGTTGGACTTCCTTAGAAACCTGACTTTCTCTGGGCTTTGAACAAACCAGTCTTTCTCTGGTTTAGAAAACAGACCCATGTGCTTATCAATGAAAAACCCTAGATACTGCTAACACCTAGTGAGCAAATACTGACAATATTCCCCCTTCCTTTTAAATAAAAGACAAATGGACAAGATTTTTAAAGTACTTTTGAGGGGCATGAACAACAAATGAAGCAATATTAATTAACTGTGAGTCACCCTCCTATGCCCAGGTTCTTTTGAACCTGTGAAACTTTTTGAATTACAACAATTCTCTGGTCCTACTTTCTTCTTCTCATCATAGAAACTTGGGTGATTATGATCACGTTTTAATTCTTGGGACAAATTGCAAGACTGAGATATTTAAAATGATCTTTCATGTTGAAAAAGACTAACACTGAGAATTCAGTGATACTTAAGATATTAAATAAAATAATTACTACATAAAACACTTCTAAAAATCTTGGTTTTAAGTTCTTAATCAAAACAATTCCCATAAAAAAACAACCAAAAAAAGTTCATGGATAAAATGTTTGAAGATAACATAATTCAATTAAATTCAATGTTATTTAGCAGATGTTTCTGCTTCCATTGGCAGTGGAAATAAACATCTCAATTTAAAGGGATGGTTATTCATTAGCCACAAGTTACTGATATAGCTAACTCATGATTATCTACATGTGGATTAGCAACTGGCCTCCTTAATCAGAAAATAGCATTATTCCTAAATTAGAAGTTGACTTGAACCTGATATCTGCATCTGATGTTCCTGCAATTGCCATCCAAAGAGCAAGGAGATGGAAAAGGGAATCAGTCTGTCCCTCTCTGCCCCACCCTTCTCCTCACCCTCTTCTCTTGTATCTGTTTTCCATAACTCTCTGTGTCAAAGATTTATACATAAGTGAAGACACTATTTCACCTCTGAATTTTCCATACTCGGGAAGAAAGACAAATATCTGAGTAAATCCTCTATTAACTGCTGCATGTAAGAACAAGAGGGGACAATCAATATATGACATAAGAGCCAAAAAGTGACAGTATTATCTGCAGGCACACACAAGATCGTGGAAACATCCAATCTAACAACACCCTCTGAATTCATCCTCTTGGGACTCTCCTCTCGGCCTGAGGACCAGAAGCCACTCTTTGCCCTCTTTCTTATCATGTACCTAGTCACCTTGATGGGAAACTCGCTTATCATCTTGGCCATCCGCTCTGATCTTCGTCTCCAAAACCCCATGTATTTCTTCCTAAGCATCTTATCCTTTGCTGATATTTGCTACACAACAGTCATAGTGCCCAAGATGCTGGTGAACTTCTTATCAGAGACAAAGACCATTTCCTATGTGGAATGTCTGGCACAAATGTATTTCTTCCTGGTCTTTGGAAACATAGACAGTTATCTCCTGGCAGCTATGGCCACTGACCGATACGTAGCCATTTGTAATCCCTTTCACTACGTCACAGTTATGAACTACAGATGTTGTATGTGGTTAGTGGCCTTTTCCATCACTTTCTCCTATCTCCACTCCCTCCTCCATGTCCTTCTGGTGGGCTGGTCTTTTGTGTTTCAAATGTTATCCATCATTTATTTTGTGATGTTAATGCAGTTCTGAAACTATCCTGCTCTTCAACCTCTGTCAATGAAGTTGTGGCCAGGACAGAAGGACTGGCCTCTGTGATGGCCCCATTTGCCTGTCTTATCATCTCTTATATGCAAATCCTCACTGCTGTGATCACCATTCCCTTAGCTGCTGGAAAACACAAAGCCTTCTCCACCTACAGCTCTCATCTCACTGTGGTAACTCTGTTTTATGGGAGTATTAGCTACGTCTATTTCCAGTCTGTGGCCAGCTATACCATCAAGAACAGGATAGTAGCAATCATCTACACTGTATTGACATCGATGTTGAACCCATTTAGCCATAGCTTAAGGAACAAAGACATGAAACAGAGCTTAGAAAAAACGATAAGCAGTATTAAGCCTCAAACGGATGAGCTTTCTTCTACAGACTCTAACAATATCCATCAATTCTGACTGCAAGATGTGTGTATGAGAGAGAGAGAGAGAGAAAGAGACAGAAAGAGAGAGAGAGAGAACCAAACCAGATGCAAGGTTTTTGTGAGAAATGCTCTTGTCAATTGTAACTATACCCTACAGTTTGCCACCTCCCAGCCTGCGGTCTCTATATTCTCTAGTTTCACAATTCTTCCCATATCTTGGTACTATCCATCAACCATAAACTTATCCCACTATATCTTTCCATTCCATAAAAATCACATTCCATTTTCTCCTTCCATATTTATTTGGAATCTCCCAGATTTCCTAAATCATCTCTGTATATATTCACCCAGGTTTGGCTACTTTAATTACCAGATAAATCTTGTACATAGCTACATAGAAATCTACATATATGCAAATATATTTATACATATGTATCCACATTTTTCTATTTGAAGCTGTTAGATACTTTTTGCAGGGGTATGCATGAGCGTGTATACAAGTATATATGTGTTCAATTGTGTTACCTCCCCAGAAGCCTAGGGGCTCCCAACTGGAAAATCTGTGCTCCCTCATCATGATATGATAGAGCTATGGCCCTATATTTTACTTCACACCAACCGATGAGTATTCTATGCTTTGAAGTCATTAGATTTCCCAACAAACGATGTTAATCAGTCAATGGCTATCAAAACAACTCTATGGGTGCATTCACATTTGGGTCACTACCCTTCCCATCCTTTGTATATTCAAAGTATACTTATACCCTGACTCTTCATGAGACTTCTTGCCTATGTGCTTTTCTGTCTAGGGAGGTCAGTATTTCTACTATCTGTTCTGTCAATATATTCAGAATAAAGGAAGTTTTATTCCACATTACCAGAAATGCTTTAATTAGTTTGCTAAGCTACTGGAATGCAATACACCAGAGATGGGCTGGTTTCTATAAAACCAGTTTGTTTAGTTATGAATGCACAGTTGTTCAGAGGAAAGGCAGCTGGCTTTCCTCTGGCTTTCTCTGTCACAATGGAAGGCACACAGGGGACAGCTGCTGGCCTTCCCTACAAGCTTCTGAGTTCAAACAGCTTTCCTCAGGGTGCTTCCTTTCTGTATCTTCAACGGTCTGTGTCTGAGCTTCTCTGAGATACACTGTAGTAGGCTATGCCGAGCTGTACTGAGCTATTTCTTTCTTCTGATTTCTTTTAAGCTTCACTCATAGCAGAAGGCATCCCCACAGCTTAACAAAGATGTAACAGCCATAGATGAAATTCACATGCTGATGATTTAAGTCCACAGAACAACTGGGCACCATCACCTGGCCAAGTTGATACCTGAACTAAAATTCTACATGCTTTCTATGGTCACAGGAGAGAGTTAAATATCAATGAATGGAAATCATAAATAAGGATCTAGTTGAGAGTTCCTGATGTAAAAGATGCTCTCAATGTAATTGGGAAATGAATTATATGACTTTAAAAAGCAGTCAGATCAGCTGACTTATTTTTGTTGTTAAGAAAATCGGTAGTTTAGTGCAATTATCTCTTTCTCTTATGTTATTTGTTTTTTAATAGATGAAAATGTCTAACTCAACTTAATCTCTAATGGTATGTTAGAGAAGGGACAGAAGAATCTTAAAGTTTTAAATCATATAATAAGATGTCTCTTAAATCCCTTTGATTTTTCAACAATTCACTTATACCTGGGACAGGGCAGAGTAAGGGTGAGGATATATTACTCAGTTTCATTTCTTTATTACATTTATAACAAATCAGTTTTAAGTTTTCTACCAAATTCTGATCAACTGATGTCTTCTTACATTGTATGGTGAGAAGACTTATGTGCCTGCCTCTAAGTTCTGCAATTCAAATGAAGGTTGACTATAATATCTGCTAAAGACATAGAAGCAAAGAGTATTGGTACATATAGCAAATCAATTTTCAGAGTCAAGCATACACCCCAAGACAAAGGGACTCAAAATGGAACTTTATTTCTATAAATTCATTTTATTTTTTGACTTAGAACACTCAGTCTGCCTAATTGAAACCCAAATCTGACTTTTATCAATTCAATAATTTCTCAGTCACTTCAGATTTATAATTTTGAACCATGCATGTTTCTCAACTCTCAAGACTATTATTGTCACTTCAAGTTCTATCTCTAAACTCAAAGGGCTAATGCAACTTCCCCTGATGTCCCTAAGACAGACTGATACATTTCTTAGTGGTCCATCCTTGATCCAATGCTAGAATCTGTTGCTGACATCTCACCTTGTCCCATCTGTTTGTCACCATGGATGATATCACTAGGCTTATATTATTGATTGGTAACTGGCTTTCATTACTCTTTCTACTCTCTCACGATGATTCCACTAAGCATATCATCCATGGCCATCATCAGATGATTTGTGCCATATCACTTTGATATCTGTCTTTTCTCCCTATCAACCAGTTTTTTGGCTCTCTCACTCATTTAATTTGAATGAGCCCCTTAAAACTCTTGTAAATCTTTGGACTACCTACAGGAAACTACTGGGGGAAATTTCCAGTTCACTGGTTTCTACAAAACCATTACCACCATCTTTACTGCTCTTCCTAATCCCAAGAGTATAAGGAATGATGTTAGTCAGCCAATGGTTAGCAAGACAACTCTATAGCTGAATACACATTTGTGTTACTACTCCGTTGACTAGGACAACCCTCAAATTGGAAACAGAGCTCACATCCAATCTACGTTCAAATTTTCAAATCTAAAGAGATTTCTTAAAGGCTCTCTGAATTTATCTAAACTTGTTCCTTCAGTTTGATTTCTCTTTCAACTCCTCCCTGTGAAAGATGTACTACTGTATTTAAAAGCTAAGAATTTGGTGTGTCTGTTCACTAGCACATCTTCAATGATACTGCCAGTGAGAAGTGAAAAGTAAATAGTGATAACTGTCTCAAATTTTTAATCTACAATGTATGCCTGCCACATTTTTTTCATTCTGGCTATAAAATTAGCCCTCAGAACCTGGAAAATCTCTGATTTATGGGTCATGTATACAAGAATATAAAATTTAGAATTTTACCATAATGTCTACGTTGCCCAGAAATTAGACCCAGAACTCAAACCTAGTGCAAAAATTAATAAAAGGGTTGAAAGACAAGGAAACGTAGTTTCTAATTGAAGCATCCCTTGGATAAAGAATTAATGTTAAGATGCCCCTACCATCAAACTCATGAATTATGTGGAAAATACAGAAATGTCTTGGCTTCCTATTCAGATTTATAAAGGCAGAACCTATGACAGCACCTTATCTTGCCTTTTTCAACATAGCTGAGTACGAACTGGGCACTTGGCCTCTCCCCAGTAAGTAACATTTATTTGACCTTGTTGATTCATTCATTACAGATTTACTAGTCATCACAGACTCTATTCTAAGCACACAGAAAATAATATTGAAGAAGATAAGGTACATATCCACAAAGGAGCCAAGGGTCTCCTGGGATCCAAGTGAGAAAACAGAATGGGCTGTACAGGTAGTTGCAAAGACGAGGACCAGAAGCTCCTTCCTGTTGCTTGGAAAAGTTAAGTTAGTTAATTTGCTGAAACTAACCAACTTAAATAATGCTAGCCTAGTATAAAGATTCAACTCACAGGAAAAACAAAGGAAGGTGAGAATCTCTGGTGCACTGCCAGATTTTACAGAAAAATGGAACGATGTACAGCCAGGATCAAAGGGTCTAAAAAAAACTGATTGGGAAAGAACAAATCATTCTGGATACACTTCAGCATCTCAACAGCTTGATTATTGGCCATTGGTCAACCTCTGTACTGAGGGTTCCTCGGGTCTTGGGGAGGCCCATGGGAATTCCCCTGTGGTGGGCTGGCAAGGGGGAACCTATAACTGGCCCTCCACTGGGAGGCACCCTGCTGTGCCAGAATACAGTTAAGGTCCAAAGGTGAGGTTTAAGGTTCTGTTTCCACATTCCAGAGAACAACCCAGCAGCTGGAATCCAATCACCACCTCTCAGAGTTTTGGGGAAGGACCACTGCAAACTCTCCTACCGACAACCACCACTCCCCCCTTACTCCTCTGTACAGTGTATGAAGAAGAATGAGAGGGGAGAAAGACAGAGTCTTTCAGGGAGGAACAGGAGCATTTGCCTCCCCAAAACTAAGACTGGCTGGGGAAAACGTATGAATTTTAACTCAATGTACAAGAGTAGAGCTTCTGAAAGGATGCAGGAGAAGGAATGGAATAATCCACTTTACTTTATAAAATTATCACAATACGTAAAATAACTATGGAAGAATACACAGGAAATATGTAATATTATTTGACTTTGGGGAAGAAAACTGAATCAAAGAAAGGGGAAGGCTTTGCTTTCACAGTATTTATTTTTAAATTTCTTGGTCATTCTCAAACAAGTTTTTGTCAAGAGAAAATTTAACATCTGTGAATCATTCCAAAAAAAATCATGAGACTTTAACTGGGGCTTAGTTGAACTTATAGATACATTTCAGGTACATTTTCATGCTTGGAATACTGAATGTTTCATAAAAGAACACGTAATGTTCTTCTAAACATCTGGGCCTTTCTAATAGTGCATCAGGAAACTTCTATTTTATTTCTAAGGTCTTCCATAGTATTTCAATTTCCCACCTATGTTTGCTGATACTGAAGGTCAAGCTCTTTCCAAATCAAATGTCATGAATCAAACTTTGGGTCTTGTATTACTTAGGGTTCTCTAGAGAAACAGAATCAACAAGAAACACTCGCATATGTAAAATTTATAAAAGTGTCTCATGTAACCATAAGAACGCAGACTCCAAAATCCACAGGGTAGGCTGTTGAAGCCAACGATTCTGATGAAGGGTCTGGACAAACTCCACAGGAGAGGCTTGACAGATGAAGCAGGAAGAGAGGCTGTCTCTTCTGAATCCTCCTTAAAAGGCTTCCAGTGATTAGATTAAGCATCACTCATTGCAGAAGATACACCCCTTGGCTGATTACAAATGGAATCAGCTGTGGATAAGGCTGACGTGATCATGATTTCTTTCTATGAAATGTCTCATTGCAACAGACAGGCCAGCACTTGCCCAACCAGACAAACAAGTACCACCACTTGGCCAAGTAGACAAATGAACCAGACCATGTCAGTCCACCCCTTGTCAATTTGGCAGCTATACATAACACCTTAAACCATACCTAATTTCTAAATAAAAAACAATAAAACACATATTTTTTCTTTTATCTAACAATGCTCAACTGTCCTGCATATAACTGGAAACACATTAAATCTCTCCAGAATAGGGTAAGTCCTTGGGTAATATTCATTCTTAAACTTGATATCTTACAATTTAAATAGTGTAACATGGACAAAACAGCATTACAGGCCTCATTTCTGTAACTGATCACATGGTCATAGTTAATTTATCATTACCTTCTTTCACTACCCATTCTATGTTCCCTTTATCCTCAGCAAGCACTTCAGCTGGCCAGGGTTCTTTGCCGGGAGGGGTGACCCAAACCATCATTCCTGAAGTTTCAGAGCCATTGGTAGTCCTGCCTGGATTAGGTTATTGCAATTTTCCATTGATTTTAATCATAGGGCACGGTAGTACTAAAAGACGCCCTACGGGATCTCCTAAATTCCAAGAAAACTCTTCTTTACCTCCATTTTGTAGTTGTAGTCCTATTTCCCCCAGATAGTCAGGGTCAATCACCTCAGCCAACAATGTAATCCCCTTCTTGGCTTGTTGATCCAGGGGCATAAGTAGCCCAAAGTGACCAGATGGCAGTCTTAGATTCCAGTTCAATGGAATTACTGATGCTTCTCCTGATGGGAGCACTCCCCCTTTTGGAACTAAAACCTGTAAACCAGCAGAGCTCAGGGTTGCAGGGAAAGGAAGCAAAATTTCTTAGTGGATCATTAGGAGTAATAGTGAGAGATGCTACTCCCATTCCTCCCCGCTCCTGCCCCCCCATCCCCCCTGGACCCATGGATACTGGCTATGGGAAAAACAGCATCATACAGCAGATGCTGATTCAGATCATATACAGCTTACTCAGCATACCTAATCTCAGCACTCACAGCTCAGCCCAGGCCTCTGGACATGCAGAAAGGAACTACCCCCGGGAAAGTTGTTGGAACCCAGAGGCCTGGGGAGAAGGCCAGCAGAGATCACCCTGTGCCTTCCCACATAAGAAATAACCTCACTTCAAAGTCAGCTGCATTTCCTCTGAAGAACTACACGTTTTTAATTAAATAAATCCCCTTTTATAAAAGTCAATCCATCTCTGGCGCATTCCAGCAGCAAGCAAACTAGAACACTTGTGTTCTCTGAGTAACACTGCCCCGAGACATGCAAATCTATTCCCATATTACCTCTGATCTAGTTAAAAATCTTTGTGATGGAATCCACTTTATCTAAAGCAGTTGTTCTCAAACCCCTCTGCATATTTAAAATCATCTTGGGATCTTTGAAAAAAAAAAAAATCTGAGGTCACACACTAAACCAATTAAACAAGAATCGCTGAGTTTGGGACACAGGTATCAGTATTTCTAAAGCTCCCCAGATTATTCCAATGAGCAGTCAAGGCTAAGAATCACTAATGTAAAGAGATGGCCCAAAGTGCCTCGTTTAATTTGTTAGAGTTACTGTTGCAATTTAAGGGTAGATAAATTACATTTCCCCTATGTTCTACATATGTTTTTCACTATGATAAATACTTTTCTTAACATTTTGTGCATCAGTATTGGCTGCTGTGAGAAGACATGGTACTAAAAAATTTTAATTCTCTTTTTCTCTGTCTTCCATATCAATATCCTCCTTTTCTTTTATTTCTTAACTGCATAGATAACACATGAAGGCATTCTAGTTGTGGGATTTAAACAGATGTCATAAAGTAAAAGTCAGAAGTCCCTCTTCAATCCAACCCTCAAACCCATTATAGAAATAATATATCTTTACATAGGAAAATATAAATGTTAACAGCATGGAAATCACATTCTATATAGATATTATTTTGTAACTTGAATTTTAATCTAAAACATGTCTTGGAAATAGTTCCCAGTTGCTACTATCTACAATCTACAGTATTCTTTTTTTAATGCTCCATATAATATTTTATAATATAAAACCACCAGAATTTAACCATTTCCTTATTGCTAGACATCTCAATTAATTCTATTTTCTATGTTACAAACAATGATGCCATATGTGCATAAATATATATATACATATAGATATATAGTTCAAATATGTTGCATGCCTTATACATCTGAAAGTGAAATTTTATAGTATCTGTCAAATTGTCCTTCAAAAAGGCTATGTACTTTTATATGTCAACCTATAGTACCTGTGGAAGCACCTGCTTCTTCACACATACATCAACAATACCACATAGTATCAACATCTGTTTTCCCTAATCTACTGGTCCAAAAATTATCTATGTTTCTTTAATTCACATATCATTTATATGTTTATTGGTCATTTCTATTTCTAGCCAGTGAATAGACTGTTGATATTCTATTCTCAATTTTCTAATGTAATATTAGCCAGGACATACTATATGTGCTGCAATAACAAATTAATCCCCAACTCTCCATGGATTGACACAATAATACTTTAATTTGCACTCACACTACACATCTCTTGTGGGTCATCTGGGTGTTCTATGTATATAGGCATTCCGAAAATACCACGCTGACTCAGCTACACATTGATAGTGTGGCTAAAACATGTGCCTCTTCAGTTGCTGCAGTAGGCAGAGACAGACTGAAAAACTGCATGTGCTTTTCCATTGCCTTAATCCAGAAATTACTCATATCATTTAAATCATACTTCTTTGACCAACATTAGTCATGTGGTTATACTCGATTCTAAGAAAGTAGGAGATGTAGATTTTCATACAGAATGGTTGGTAAACATCATTATCTCTGCCATTATTAGAATAATTATCATTTTCTTATTGAGTTATAAGAACGCTTTGTATTATATGGAAACTAATCTTAAATGTTTTATATTTTATCAATATTTTCTCCTAATCCTTTACCTCCCTTGTAATTTTGTGTAAGTCATCATTTGTCATGCATGTTTTAACTTTCTTAGAGTCAAGGTTGTCAGACTTTTCCTTTAGATATCCAGGGTTTGTATTTTTCTGAAGAAGGGCTATTTTATCACAAAATTACAAAAATATTATCCCATACTTGCTATAGTTGTATAGATTTTTGTCTTTTAGGTCTTTAAATCCATCTGGATTTCATTTTTATATATGGTACAAAGTAGAAATTTACATTTATTTTCTTTCCATTGAATATACAGTTGTCCCACTATTTCTCTTTCTTGACACATTCAAAAAGATTGTGTCCTTTCAAAGAGAGATTTGTCTCAGGAGCCTATGCTTTTCCATCAGCTGGAATGTATACTCAGAACTATGCCATTTTAACTAGCATAGCATTATTGTCTGTTTACTCACTGGGAAGAGAAGCCCACTTCATTGTTTTGTTGCTTTTAAAAATTATTTTGTACTTTTTGCATATTTTCTATCTATTGGCTATATGTATTAATTTTGTGCAGAATTGGAATCTTGACTATATTATCTTCCCATCTAGAACTATGGTTTGTGTGACCATGTGCACATTTACACTATCACCAAGCCGTTTACACTTCTGTGCAAGAACATCAGATCCAGAACCAACCTACCTGGGTTTGACTCCTCCCGCTGCCATATGATACCTGTGTGATCCTAGGCAAAGCATCCAACCTTTCCATGTCTGTTGCCTCATCCACAAACTTATGATAATTATAGTACCTATCTCATTGAGTTGATGTAAGGATTAAATAAAACAATAATTGAATTCACCTGGAAGCGTGTCTGGAACACATTAAATTTTAATAAACATCGGTAGGTTTTTTTACACCTTTGACTAGATTATATCCTTTTCCTCATATATATCTTACACACTTCTTGTTAGGTTAATTCCTAATGATTATGTCAATATAAATAGTTTTGCTTTTTTTCTCCATTAAATATTCCATATGCATCTTCTGGTACTGATTCCTTCTTTTTGATGTGGGCAGGCACCAGGAATCAAAACCAGGTCTCCAGCATGGCAGGGGAAAACTCTGCCTGCTGAGCCACAGTAGCCTGCCCTGGTGCTGATTCTTATAGATTGACCTTAATCTAGAAAACTTACAAAATTCTCTTTTCCAATGTAATAAACTTTTAATTGTTTTCTCAAATATTTTTGGCAGATAATCATTGTCTACAATAATAACAGTTTTAACAATTTTTCACTCTTCCATTTCAACAATTATGGTTTATTCCTTTTTTACTTCTCTAAAATGTTTGTACCATAAAAAAGCTATTCAAGATGGCGGCTTAGTAAGACGCGCAGATCTTAGTTTCTTCTCCAGGACACCTACTAGGGGAGTAGAAACGATACAGAAAGTGCCCAAAGCCACAACAGAGATAAAAAAGACAGCGTACCCCATCCTGGAACGGCTGGCTGGCTGAGAGAAGCAGCTCGGGTGAGATCGCCGAGGCGCGCGGGCCTTACCGGGCGGGGTGGCAAGCGGCCGGAGTTACTCCCTTCCCCCTTCCCGGGCCGGCTGGGAGAATTGGAGAGGTGGTCCCCTGAAACCAAGGCGACTGGCGCCCACACCACGCGCAGCCCCCGAACCAACTGAGAGAATTGGATCGGAAACCCCCAGGCCGCGGAGAACGGTGACCCCGTGACTCCCGGGGAACGTGCACTCTCTCGGGCGGGCCGCTGCCGCTGGCGCCCTCCCGCCACGCTTGTTGCCCAGGGCCGACTAGGAAATTCGGACGGGCTCTTTCCCTGGCTGCGGCGACCAGCAACCCTCCCTGCGTTCGGACCCCGGGCCGGCTCAAGCCGCTTCGGCTAGCGAACCCCCAGGACGGCGAGAGTTTTCCAAAGTTAAAGGTCCCACAGCACCTTTTACTGGTGGGACCCTCAGACAAACGTGTGCCACGAGCGCCACCTACTGGGCAGGATAAGAAAAACAGAACCCAGAGATTTCACAGAAAAATATTACAACCTTGCTGGGTCCAACACCAAGAGAAATCTGAATAAATGCCCAGACGCCAGCAGCAGAAGATAACTGTCCACGCTCAAAAGATTGAGAATATGGCTCAGTCAAAGGAACAAACCAATAGCTCAAATGAGACACAAGAGCTGAGACAACTAATGCTGAATATACGAACAGAAATGGAAAACCTCTTCAAAAATGAAATCGATAAATTGAGGGAGGACATGAAGAGGACATGGGCTGAACATAAAGAAGAAATAGAAAAACTGAAAAAGCAAATCGCAGAACTTATGGAAGTGAAGGATAAAGTAGCAAACATAGAAAAAATAATGGATAGCTACAATGATAGATTTAAAGAGACAGAAGATAGAATTAGTGAATTGGAGGATGGAACATCTGAATTCCAAAAAGAAACAGAAACTATAGGGAAAAGAATGGAAAAATTTGAACAGGGTATCAGGGAACTCAAGGACAATATGAACCGCACAAATATACGTGTTGTGGGTGTCCCAGAAGGAGAAGAGAAGGGAAAAGGAGGAGAAAAACTAATGGAAGAAATTATCACTGAAAATTTCCCAACTCTTATGAAAGACCTAAAATTACAGATCCAAGAAGTGCAGCGCACCCCAAAGAGATTAGACCCAAATAGGCTTTCTCCAAGACACTTACTAGTTAGAATGTCAGAGGTCAAAGAGAAAGAGAAGATCTTGAAAGCAGCAAGAGAAAAACAATCCATTACATACAAGGGAAACCCAATAAGACTTTGTGTAGATTTCTCAGCAGAAACCATGGAAGCTAGAAGACAGTGGGATGATATATTTAAAATACTAAAAGAGAAAAACTGCCAACCAAGACTCCTATATCCAGCAAAATTATCCTTCAAAAATGAGGGAGAAATTAAAACATTCTCAGACAAAAAGTCACTGAAAGAATTTGTGACCAAGAGACCAGCTCTGCAAGAAATACTAAAGGGAGCACTAGAGTCAGATACAAAAAGACAGAAGAGAGAGATATGGAAAAGAGTGTAGAAAGAAGGAAAATCAGATATGATATATATAATACAAAAGGCAAAATGTTAGAGGAAAATATTATCCAAACAGTAATAACACTAAATGTCAATGGACTGAATTCCCCAATCAAAAGACATAGATTGGCAGAATGGATTAAAAACAGGATCCTTCTATATGCTGTCTACAGGAAACACATCTTAGACCCAAAGATAAACATAGGTTGAAAGTGAAAGGTTGGGAAAAGATATTTCATGCAAATAACAACCAGAAAAGAGCAGGAGTGGCTATACTAATATCCAACAAATTAGACTTCAAATGTAAAACAGTTAAAAGAGACAAAGAAGGACACTATATACTAATAAAGGGAACAATTAAACAAGAAGACATAACAATCATAAATATTTACGCACCGAATCAGAATGCCCCAAAATACGTGAAGAATATACTGCAAACACTGAAAAGGGAAATAGACTCATATACCATAATAGTTGGAGACTTCAACTCACCACTCTCATCAAGGGACAGAACATCTAGACAGAGGATCAATAAAGAAATAGAGAATCTGAATATTACTATAAATGAGCTAGACTTAATAGACATTTATAGGACATTACATCCCACAACAGCAGGATACACCTTTTGCTCAAGTGCTCATGGATCATTCTCAAAGATAGACCATATGCTGGGTCACAAAGCAAGTCTTAACAAATTTAAAAAGATTGAAATCTTACACAACACTTTCTCGGACCATAAAGGAATGATGTTGGAAATCAATAATAGGCAGAGTGCCAGAAAATTCACAAATACGTGGAGGCTCAACAACACACTCCTAAACAACGACTGGGTCAAAGAAGAAATTGCAAGAGAAATTAGCAAATACCTCGAGGCGAATGAAAATGAAAACACAACATATCAAAACTTATGGGACGCAGCAAAGGCAGTGCTAAGAGGGAAATTTATTGCTCTAAATGCCTATATCAGAAAAGAAGAAAAGGCAAAAATTCAGGAATTAACTATCCATTTGGAAGAACTGGAGAAAGAACAGCAAGCTAACCCCAAAGCAAGCAAAAGGAAAGAAATAACAAAGATTAGAGCACAAATAAATGAAATTGAAAACATGAAAACAATAGAGAAAATCAATAAGGCCAGAAGTTGGTTCTATGAGAAAATCAATAAGATTGATGGGCCCTTAGCAAGATTGACAAAAAGAAGAAGAGAGAGGATGCAAATAAATAAGATCAGAAATGGAAGAGGAGACATAACTACTGACCTCACAGAAATAAAGGAGGTAATAACAGGATACTATGAACAACTTTACGCTAATAAATACAACAATTTAGAGGAAATGGACGGGTTCCTGGAAAGACATGAACAACCAACTTTGACTCAAGAAGACATAGATGACCTCAACAAACCAATCACAAGTAAAGAAATTGAATTAGTCATTCAAAAGCTTCCTAAAAAGAAAAATCCAGGACCAGATGGCTTCACATGTGAATTCTACCAAACGTTCCAGAAAGAATTAGTACCAATTCTCTTCAAACTCTTCAAAAAAATCGAAGTGGAGGGAAAACTACCTAATTCATTTTATGAAGCCAACATCACCCACATACCCAAACCAGGCAAAGATATTACAAAAAAAGAAAACTACAGACCAATCTCTCTAATGAATACAGATGCAAAAATCCTCAATAAAATTCTAGCAAATCGTATCCAACAACACATTAAAAGAATTATACATCATGACCAAGTAGGATTCATCCCAGGTATGCAAGGATGGTTCAACATAAGAAAATCAATTAATGTAATACACCATATCAACAAATCAAAGCAGAAAAATCACATGATCATCTCAATTGATGCAGAGAAGGCATTCGACAAGATTCAACATCCTTTCCTGTTGAAAACACTTCAAAAGATAGGAATACAAGGGAACTTCCTTAAAATGATAGAGGGAATATATGAAAAACCCACAGCTAATATCATCCTCAATGGGGAAAAATTGAAAACTTTCCCCCTAAGATCAGGAACAAGACAAGGATGTCCACTATCACCACTATTATTCAACATTGTGTTGGAGGTTCTAGCCAGAGCAATTAGACAAGAAAAAGAAATACAAGGCATCAAAATTGGAAAGGAAGAAGTAAAACTATCACTGTTTGCAGATGATATGATACTATACGTCGAAAACCCGGAAAAATCCACAACAAAACTACTAGAGCTAATAAATGAGTACAGCAAAGTAGCAGGTTACAAGATCAACATTCAAAAATCTGTAGCATTTCTATACACTAGCAATGAACAAGCGGAGGGGGAAATCAAGAAACGAATCCCATTTACAATTGCAACTAAAAGAATAAAATACCTAGGAATAAATTTAACTAAAGAGACAAAAAACCTATATAAAGAAAACTACAAAAAACTGCTAAAAGAAATCACAGAAGACCTAAATAGATGGAAGGGCATACCGTGCTCATGGATTGGAAGACTAAATATAGTTAAGATGTCAATCCTACCTAAATTGATTTACAGATTCAATGCAATACCAATCAAAATCCCAACAACTTATTTTTCAGAAATAGAAAAACCAATAAGCAAATTTATCTGGAAGGGCAGGGTGCCCCGAATTGCTAAAAACATCTTGAGGAAAAAAAACGAAGCTGGAGGTCTCGCGCTGCCTGACTTTAAGGCATATTATGAAGCCACAGTGGTCAAAACAGCTTGGTATTGGCATAAAGATAGATATATCGACCAATGGAATCGAATAGAGTGCTCAGATATAGACCCTCTCATCTATGGACATTTGATCTTTGATAAGGCAGTCAAGCCAACTCACCTGGGACAGAGCAGTCTCTTCAATAAATGGTGCCTAGAGAACTGGATATCCATATGCAAAAGAATGAAAGAAGACCCATCTCTCACACCCTATACAAAAGTTAACTCAAAATGGATCAAAGATCTAAACATTAGGTCTAAGACCATAAAACAGTTAGAGGAAAATGTTGGGAGATATCTTATGGATCTTACAACTGGAGGAGGTTTTATGGACCTTAAACCTAAAGCAAGAGCACTGAAGAAGGAAATAAATAAATGGGAACTCCTCAAAATTAAACACTTTTGTGCATCAAAGAACTTCATCAAGAAAGTAGAAAGACAGCCTTCACAATGGGAGACAATATTTGGAAATGATATATCAGATAAAGGTCTAGTATCCAGAATTTATAAAGAGATTGTTCATCTCAACAACAAAAAGACAGCCAACCCAATTACAAAATGGGAAAAAGACTTGAACAGACACCTCTCAGAAGAGGAAATACGGATGGCCAAGAGGCACATGAAGAGATGCTCAATGTCCCTGGCCATTAGAAAAATGCAAATCAAAACCACAATAAGATATCATCTCACACCCACCAGAATAGCCATTATCAACAAAACAGAAAATGACAACTGCTGGAGAGGATGCGGAGAAAGAGGCACACTTATCCACTGTTGGTGGGAATGTCAAAGGGTGCAACCACTGTGGAAGGCAGTTTGGCGGTTCCTCAAAAAGCTGAATATAGAATTGCCATACGACCCAGCAATACCATTGCTAGGTATCTACTCAAAGGTCTTAAGGGCAAAGACACAAACGGACATTTGCACACCAATGTTTATAGCAGCATTATTTACAATTGCAAAGAGATGGAAACAGCCAAAATCTCCATCAACAGAAGAGTGGCTAAACAAACTGTGGTATATACATACGATGGAATATTATGCAGCTTTAAGACAAGATAAACTTATGAACCATGTAATAACATGGATGGACCTAGAGAATATTATGCTGAGTGAATCCAGCCAAAAACTAAAGGACAAATACTGTATGGTCCCACTGATGTGAACGGACATTCGAGAATAAACTTGAAATATGTCATTGGTAACAGAGTTCAGCAGGAGTTAGAAACAGGGTAAGACAATGGGTAATTGAAGCTGAAGGGATACAGACTGTGCAACAGGACTAGATACAAAAACTCAAAAATGGACAGCACAATAATACCTAAGTGTAAAGTAATCATGTTAAAACACTGAATGAAGCTGCATCTGAGCTATAGGTTTTTGTTTTGTTTTGTTTTGTTTTGATTTTACTATTATTACTTTTATTTTTTCTCTATATTAACATTCTATATGTTTTTCGGTTATGTTGCTAGTTCTTCTAAACCAATGCAAATGTACTAAGAAATGATGATCATGCATCTATGTGATGATGTTAAGAATTAATGATTGCATGTGTAGAATGGTATGATCTCTAAATGTTGGGTTAATTTCCTTTTTTCCGTTAATTAAAAAAAAAAAAAAAAGAGAAGGGATAATTGGAGATGAAGGGATACAGACTGTACAACGGGACTGGATATAAAAACTCAGAAATGGACAGCACAATACTACCCAATTGTAATGCAATTATGTTAAAACACTGAATGAAGCTGCATGTGAGGTATAGGTTTTTTGTTTTTGTTTTTTTTGTTTTTTTTTCTTTCTATTAGTTTTAATTCTTATTCTGTTGTCTTTTTATTTCTTTTTCTAAATCGATGCAAATGTACTAAGAAATGATGAATATGCAACTATGTGATGTTATTAAGAATTACTGATTGTACATGTAGATTGGAATGATTTCTAATTGTTTTGTTAATTCTTTTTTTAATTAATAAATAAAAAATCTAAAAAAAAAAAAGCTATTCAACAAACAATGGCATATTGAATTGTATTGAATTCTTTTGCTGCATTAGATAAGATTTCTAGTGAAATGGTAAATAGTTGCAATGTAGGGACCACGTTTATTTTGTTTCTGACTTCAGTCACACTGTCTTAGTGTTTTGTTACATATCATATTTGCTGTAGGTTTTTACCTTGACTTTAGCAAGTTGAAGAAGTCTCATCATATTTCTAGCTTAATTAAATTTTTATCAAGAATAGTATTAAAACATAAGAACACTGATAACATTTATTAATTGTCTCATTTTTACTGTGTAATCAGCTAGGGTAATGAAGCATATTCATAAATTTGTTAATTCTGATCCTGTATGGATTCCTAGGAAAAACCATAATTGATTATGGTGAATTGTTTTTATTCTATTACTACTCATCTGGATTATTTATCAATATTAAAGAGAAATTTTTGCAGATAATATCTTAAATTAGATTGTCTCATAGCTTTCTCTTTTTGTGTTTTCCATGTCTCATCTGGTATCATATAGAGTGGATTAGGAAGCTTTACCTCTCTTTCTAAGCTGTGGACCATTTGGATAATATTATAAATATATGTTTGCTGAAATTCACTGCTAAATATGTAAACTTGGTATCTTTATTGCAGTGGTTTTAACGTTACTACCTAAATTTCCTATTGATTTGGCTATCCAGGTTTTCTAATTTTTCTTTTGTCAGTTTTATCATATACACATTACAATAAATTCACACATTTAATCTAAATCTTTATATTTACTGTAATTATACCTAATGACTTTTAATCATCTTTATATCTATAATATTATTACCCCTTTTTATTCTTAATGCTATTAGTTGTCTTCCCTCATTTTTATGTATTTGTACTTACCAAACTTTGTACACTCTATTGATCTTTTTAATGAACAGCTTTGGGTTTTATTAATTGCACTTAACATATTTTGTTTCCTATTACATTAATTTTGCAAGTAAGTATTATAAACTTCCTCCTGCTTAAAAAATTACTCAAATTCACATTCAAACATGTAATTCTATACCATCACCATCATGACAAACCACCTTAAAAACACAGGGAATTAACAAGGGGGAGTCTTTGAAGGTGTAGAGCAAGTAATTAGTTGTAAATTATAAAGACCACTCTGGTTAATATAAGGAAGGAAGATGGAAATGGGTTGTATAGATAGCTTCCATTTACCCATTTGATCCTCTCTCTAACCTTGTCCACCCTGCTCTGTGACCCACGAGCCTGAGTAACCTCTCTGCACATTCTGTGGTGCCTGTATATCAGTGCCAGTCTATAAGGTTTCAGTCTGAAAGGAAACGTGGCTCTGGCTTACCCTCACAGATTTTGCCAGCAGACTTTGCCACGCAGGCAGAAACAGCTTGCAAATAGCTAAGAGGTGTGAGAAACTATTAAATCAAAGCAGGTAGGGACAAAGGATTATCAGCTTTAAGTCACAATAGAGCACCCAGTAATGAGGGGAATTCTATTTCATAAGGAGAACAGGGGACATTAGAACTCCTGTAAATGGGGAAATTCCTAAGACCAGGAGAAAGCTCAAGCCCAGGACAAGACAGATGGTCAGAAAAGAAAGACATGAGTCCTTAATTTATGTAAGGCTGATTTTCTTGATTGGAGGGCTAAACCCTGAAGGACAGCACCAGCCAATGCAGGCACAATTTGCAAACACTGTGAAAAGTACTTTTTGCATTGGTTGATTTGTTTCATTAGCTTCTGGCACTCAAAAGAAATCTCTGTCATGTAACTAACTGATACAAACTTCAGGAACCAACAGCACAGGGACTAGATCCCAGAGTTAATATATTAGTCAGGTATCTCTAGGGAAATAAAACCAACCATACTTATACAGGCATACCCTGGAGATATTGCGGGTTAGGTTCAAGAACATCACAACAAAGCAAAAATTGCAATAAAGTGAGTCACATGAATTTTGGATTTTCCAGTACACGTAAAAGTTTTATTTATGTTATACTGTCATCTATTAAGTGTGTGTGCTGGCTTGAAACTATTGTACTGTAGAAAAGCCATGATCTTTTAATCTAATCCAGTCAATTACACCAAGGATACAGTTAAGGGAATAGCAGAACAGTTGGATGCTACTCGTCAAATGACATCAGAAATAGGATGGCCCTAGATATTATGTTAGATGAAAAGGGAGGCATTTCTATTATGGTATGGGGTAGCCGTTGTACATTTATACCCAATAATACAGCCCCAAATGGAACTATCACCAAAGCAGTTGTGAAGAAAAGGTGGGAAATTCAGGCATTGATAACCCCCTCATGGAATGGTTTGGGAAATGGAAAGGGATGGCGCTGTCCACGCTAACTTCTTTAATCATCATAGCTGGGGAACTCACAGAACTTGCATACTGCATTATCCCATATGCCCAAAGGTTAGTTCAGAGACTCACTGAGGATGCCTTAACCAAGCAAATGCCTATTCAGTACAGGCAAAACAATTTGTGCCCTCTTAAAGAGGAAGATCCCAATGATCAAGAGTATGAAAAGGCTCTTATTAGTTTGAAAAAAAGACTAAAATGTGAAAACTAAAAGAGTTCAAAAACAAAGAGGGGAGGGGGGATTTGTAAGAATAAAGTTAAGTTTAGCTTTCATGCAAGATGGCACAGTAAAGAGAAACAGAACTTACTAAACAAAGGGCTTCAAGGCAGCTCAAACTGGTCTTGCAGGTAGGGAAAGGAGAGAGCCTCTAAAGCAAGCCTAGAACTGGCACGAAATCCTTATACAGGTAGAAACAAGTTTAAATAAGTAATGGCCAGGGTCACTGAAATGTAAAGCATAATCAAAAGCAGAAACTTTCAGCAGGAAATTTGAATCAGTTAGACTATCTGGATAGGCTGTAACCTCTGGAGTACTCCATCAGTGGAGGAGTACTGGAGGGACCTATGTGCTAAGCTTAAGGTATGAAGGCTGTGGCATTCTATCACTTCGTGTATCAGCCATCATTTTTTCGGTTGAGCGCCTATTCTTGCAAGATCATGAATAAATTCTTTTCTTCTCCACAACTAGATGAGCACTGGTTCTCTTTCAAGTATGGCTTTCTTTCTAACAAAGCTATACTGTGGATTTTAATAGCTACAGAAAAAGCCATGAAGACACAGATTACATATTAGCAATTCGAAACGGTCTAAATCTAACACAGGAGACTCCAGCATACATACCAGCATTATCACTTTCATCTTCACAGGAACACCACTAATCCTTGATGGAAATCCTTCCCGTAGGCACAGAACTAGTTTCAGAACTCTTGTAAGGACAGCACTCAAAAACCTCATTAACTGATCAGCAAATGAATGGAAGACCAAACCTATCTACCATCTTTGTATTACAGGAATGAAACTCAGAAACGTGGCTTCAGTCCTGACTCAGCTCTGCCTTTCTGCTGACTACAACTAGAAACCAGCTAATGAAGAAAAGCATCTAAGTGATTCTGGGGTGCCCAGATTCTCTAGTTTCAATGCCAATTCACCCATTTTCCCAAAATTCTATAATTCTACAAATTAGGGTCTTTGAGTTATTTACATATAAAACTGTGTTGACCATACTCTGCTCTGTTTCTCATTAACATCCTACACTGCTAATCTGTCTGTTTATTTCCATTATTCACATGATTCAAAACTATCACTAATTGATGGCCCACTGAGTCCCTGGAACTCTGAACTGGACAGCCATCTGCTGGCAATCTCTGAGCACTGATTTGGGACTCCAAGGCAACAATTAACAAAGGTAATGACACATATTATCCAAGAAACCTGAATCTTTGGAGAGGATTAGGAGGACTTAGGCAGTGAGTAATAGTGCAGTAATATTTCATTGTTGATAAACAAATGAAAGGGTTTGAGGGCAGAACCCAAAATGAGGTCTCAGCTCCCACAACATGCCTATTGTTAAACTGGGGTCCACAATTCATTCTGGTTAAGGTAAACTCTTCTTTCCACAGTCAGGAACAATTCATGAAGAAAACTGAGAAGATGGGTAAACAAAATAAAAGTGTCATGAACAGAGCATTTTTCTAAAACTGATCTCTGCCTAAGACTCTGTCTTCTGAATCTCAGCACTGTATCAAGTCTGAGTATCTGTGTGGGGAGGGAAACAGGGGGTATAAAAATCTGACCTAGTTCCCCTAATCAAAAGTTCCCACCTACAACACGTCTGCACCCACAGGAATGAATTTATAAAATGTGTCCTTTGCTAGGGTACATAACAGCTTCAAACCACCACAAATGCCAAAAGAGATTTTTCCAATATGATTATTCAGGCTAAAGACCTTGAGATGGGGAAAGTATATTGAAATAAAACAAATGGATTCAATCTACTTACCTGAGTCCTTAAAATAAGACAGCCTGTCCTGGCTTTGATCAGAGAGAGCCAACTGAAGAAGGTTCAGAGAGTTGTGTCATTGCTGGCTTTGCAGATGAGGAAAGGGGCCATGAGTCAAGGAATGCAGGCAGCCTGTAGACACTGGAAAAGGCAAGAAGACATAGTCTCACCTAGAGTCTCCAGAAGGAAAGCCATCACTGCCAACCCCTCTATTTTCTGCACAGTGATAAAAGTGGCTGACATCTGACCTACAGAACTCAGATAATAATAAATTTTACTTTGTAAGTTCCATTCGTTTGTGGAACGATTTGTTACAGCAGTTATAGTAAACTAAAACAACATGGGTATCCTTTCCCCATCTACTCTCTCAAAGCCTATCCAACATTCGAGGCTCAAATGCTGTTTACTTCTGGAAATGCTCATTGGTTTCTGCAGATGGAATGGATATCTAGGTCTTCTCCTACTCACTCTACAGTCTAATCCCACTGAAGCAAATATTAGAAATACTTGATTTCTAACACAGATAATAAAATTATCATTTCTTGACTTCTTACTATGTAACAAAACATGGTCTTTACAATCATTGTTTCACTTAATACTCAAAAAGATCATACATGTAAAAACAAACAATCCCCAATACTACGTGAGAGGTTTTGACAGTCAAAGTTCTGTTTTTTAGCATTACTGTTTTGATGAGGGCAGATATGTGTGTTTGTGCACTGTCTTAGTCTACCAGAGATGCTATGACAAATGTCACACAATAGTTGATTAAAGCAACAGGAATTTATTGACTCACAGTTTGGGAGCCTATAAAGTTCAAAATCAAGATCTCCAAAGGTCATGTTTTCTTCTGGACTCTGTCACATTCTTGAACTGGCTTGTTGCAATCCTTGGGTTCCTTGGCTTGCATCTCTGTTACGTTGTTGCTCCTTCTGGCTTCTACTTCTCCTGCTCAGTTAGTGTATCTGTCAAAATTCTCTCTCTTTAAAACGTCTTCAAACACAAGGCCAATCCTGATTCAGATCCTATTCACAGATGAGTGAATATTAATGACAATATTATAATAATATTGTTATTATTATTATAACATCTGCATTTACAAACGAACTTCACAGGAAAGCAGAATGAGACTTGAACACATCTTTTGTGGGAACATGATATAATGTCCAACATGCAATTGCTTACAAGATTTCTTTAACTCACAAATATTGTTTTGTACAAATGAGTGGCATATAAAAGTATTGATATCAAGATATAAAACTCATAAACCTAAAAATAACTGAAATAAACATGAAGATAACGATGTATCACAGCAGTAAATCTTTACCTGCAGCTTTAATTATATTTTTATGAAATTAAAACTTTAAAAACTGGTTTTCAAAGTTTTAATAGATACACGTTAAATAAACTAAGAAAGGGGAAGTGATGGGTACCCCTTTGATGATGGAAGTGGTCCATTATAATCAACTTGCCACCATGTAGCTGGCTGATCACCTCAGGGAATGGTGCCATAAAGGGGGCTGAGTGTGGATTTCTGCTGCTGGCAGACTGCGCACTCAACAGTGGCTGTAGCCAGGTCAGCCTTGGTGAGTGGAAGTCCATGTTGCTGAGACCATGCATAACCTCTATCTCTGCTACCACGACCACTTTGTTCATGAGCCCAATGGGCAATGACAGGATTGCTGGGGAAAGAGGCTGACTGGTATCAACAGAACAGATCATCTTATCCATTTGATTATTAAAATCTTCCTATGCTGAAGTCACTCTGGTGCACATATACATGGAACACAAACATCTTCATGGTTTTATTCCACTGAGAAAGGTCTATCCACATACCTCTTCCCCAGACCTCTTTGCCACCCTTTTTCCAATCATGCTCTTTCCAAGTCCCTGACCATCCAGCCAAACCATTAGCAATAGCCCATGAGTTAGTTTACAAACACACCTCTGGACAGTTTTCCTTCTAAGCAAAATGAACAATCAGGTGCACTGCTCAAAGTTCTGCCCACTGGGAAGATTTCTATTTCGCTAGGTAAGGGCACTTCTAGTGGCTTCCACTTGCCCTTTCCTACCATGACAGCCTTTACTCCATAAGGAGAGAGCCTTGGTGAGGATTGTGCCAGTTGCACAGCATGTTTATACCAATTATGCAATCCAGAACTGGGGAAATAACTATAAAATGTAGTCCCTGGACTCACTGTGAAATGGATCTGAGCTAAAACTCCTTCCATCACCTGACCTCCATAAGCCTCTACTCAGATTAGTGACCAGAGTGACATTTTGTGTCCCCTGGAATTAATGCCACTTCTGAACCAGTGTCTAATAATGCCTGAAATATCTGATCATTTCCTTTTCTCCAAAGCATAGTTACACTGGTAAAAGTTTGTCGGTCTCCTTGGGGAAGGCTTGAAGGAAGATTAACAGTATACATTTGTGGCAGTGTAACAGGGTCCTCCCCCAAAGGGACACGGCCTTCCCATCATTGAACGGGCTCTAGGTCTATAAACTATCTCAAGTCTGGAAATTGATTAAGGGGCTGTGACTCTATGTTTTTGTAATTCAAGTTAGACTTCTGTTCACTTGACATAGAGCTCTTTTGCTTATATAGCTCATACGAGAATATAGCAGACTGTCAATCTACTAGCCAACGCCACAGTCTCTGAAGTCAGATTATTTTAACTCCTGCTTTGAGTCTGCTATCCATTATGATAGCCATGCCCACCTTGTCTTTGGTGATTAAGTGCTACCACCTGGCCTCTGTCAACTTAGGATCTGATCATCCCCATTGTGTTTAAGGATTCCACCTCAGTGACAGCAGTTCCCACAGTAATACCTGACCTACAGAGAAGGGCAACTACAGAGCTCCTCAGGGATGACCGAGCTAGTCTCACAAAATTTATTTCTCACAGTTCTGGTAAAAGGTGCATCTTCCAGACATTCCTGGGGTATATGAGCAGGCTTTCCATGATAAATCCACTCTAACGTTCCAATCTCTCTAAGCCACTAGATCCCCTCATCTACATTATATCAGGGCTGCTTTGGCATTTCAACCTCAGGTAATGTTGGCCACCTATGGATCCATGTTTCAGCCAACCATCCAAAGTAGCTGGTAATGCCTTTTCTAACCCCTTGAGCTACAGCATTGACTGCAGAATCTCTGATTAGTGGGCCCAAATCAATCAATTCGGCCTGATTAAGCTTTATATTCCTCCCACCACTATCCCATACCCTTAAAACCCATTGTCATACATATTCCCCTGATTCCTGTCTACATAAACTGGAAACCTCATGCAGTTCTCTTGAAATACAACATGCCTCCTCATGGGTGACACTTTGTACCTCACCTTTTGGGGCCAGTTGGGACTTTAGTCTAGTTACAGGTCTGGAAGAAATAGGGGTGGTGGGGGTGGGTCATAAAAAGAATTAGAAGTATCTTCCAAGTCAATTGCTTCAGGGCATTCATTTGCAGTTTCATCTGGTGAAACAAGATTAATCACTCTAGGGTTAATTCCTTCAGGTGGAGGTTGGGTAGCCAACTCCTCAGGGCATGCTGGAGGTGGAGCAGCTTTATCCCCAGGGTAGACTATTACAAGGTTATCTAGAAAAGACTCAGCATGACCTAGGGTTTCAACCTGTCCACTACCATCATTATCAATCCATATGTTGCCATCCCATTTTTCAGGATCCCATTCCTTTCCAATCAATGCTCTCACTTTAACGGCAAACACCATGTAAGACTGAGATTTCAGTTTATGTTGCAATGTTGCTACTCTAAGAAGGAGAGTCTGAGTGTGATTTTCAGAGATCTCTAGTCTGTGGCTACAGGAAATAAAAGTTTCCTTCAGGGCACCAGAAACTTTTACATCTGTCATACAGTGCATAAGGTTCTCATTTGAAGCTTTCAGCTTGTCCCTTTCCCTCATCAATTTATACAACATATCTAACAACCAGCCAACATCTCTATACCTCTTAAGTCCACAAAACTCCATAAAGGTGTCAAAAACATTATTCCCCAGAGGCTGGCTTCCTATAAACGAAGTATTGGAAGAATCCAATGGTGATATTTTGACTATTTCTTTTGCCAGCTCATCCCATGGACTGTCAGTGCCATACTGATTATGGGAAACAGAGTCCTTAGTACCTTTGAGTCCAGTCAGAATAGAAAACCAATGGTAAAAACCCATTTTTAAGATCCTGTTTCTTAAGAACCACTCCCGGTACCAAGCTGTATTAGCTACAGTTCTCTAGAGAAACAGAAATAGCAGGAGATATCCATAAATCTAAACTTTATAAAAGTGCCTCATGTAACTGTGGGGATGTAGAGTCCAAGGTCTGTGGGGCAGGCTACAAGCTGGAAGCTCCAATGAAGGTCTTCAGTGAACATGCAGAGGAGGCTAGCTGGGCAACCATGAAAATGTAAGGGTCCAAGATGGGTAGGGCAGGATGTAAGCTGACAGCGCCAATGGAGCTCCTCAGTGAACTCTCAGGAGAGAGTGGCTGGCTGAAGCAGGAAGAGTGACTGTCTCTTCTGAATCCTCCTTAAAAGTCTTCCGGTGATTAGATTAAGCAATACTCACTGCAGAAGACACTCCCCTTAGCTGATTACAAATGCAATCAGCTGTGGATGTAGCCAACAAGATCATAAATCAATTCCATGAAGAATCCTCACAGACCAGCCAACACTTGCCCGATCAGATGACCAGGCACCACCACCTGGCCAAGTTGACACATAAACCTGACCATGACAGAGCTCTACCCATAATGTGGGACCAAAATACAATATAGGAGGAAGGGATATGATGGATGGTAATCGGAATTCAGGGAAAAGCTGGAGACACCATTTATTTAAGAGATGCCATTTAAACTGTTATTTTTAATTTCCTTTTACATTTTCTTACAAAACTAGAAATTGAGGCTCAGACAAGATGAGTATTGCGAAAGCTCACACAGCTTGAAGATGCAGAGTCAGCATCTAAATCTAGGTAAACTGGCTACAGAGCCTGTCCTTAACTTCTTCCTCATGACTCACACCTGTACCTAGACATAGTCACATGCACAGACACACGACCTCAAGGATGTCAGAAGCCATCACCCCTCCCTCCAGGGAGGCACACACAGGACACAGAGGTACACAAGGCACACATATGTGTATGAACATGCCTCCAACCCTGCCACTTCATGGTTCCAATTCACCTTCCAAGCATAAGAGGTACCCTTGGGACCCAGGTTCCCCACAGGCTCTTGAACAATAAGGGATCAGTAATGATCTTCCCCTGCTGGAAAACCACAGGGCCAATCCCCCCAGGCTGTGACATTCAGTGAGGCAAGGCCCCTGGGTCTCCCTTTCTTTCATAAATTCCCTCTGGAGTCAGAGAAGTGCATTTCTGAAGCTCTGTCTATACTTCTATCCAGTCTCATTCCTCAGAGATGCAGATTGATTTTAACCCTCTGGTAGGTTCCAACCTTATTCAAGACCGTGAAACTTCTCTGTTGAGCCCACAGGTAGGCAGGTTGAGGGATCTTGGTAATGGGGACTGTGGATCGACATATTTGTGTGCTCTTCCTCCCTTTTCCTAATCCTATCTTATTCTTGCCTCCATCTCAAAATCCAGGAAGCATAGTCTCTCCCTATATTTTTGTTTTCCTTGTGTTTCCATGTAATCCAATATCAACCATTTTTGAAGCATCCACTCTGAACAAAGCACTGTCCTAGACACTGGCCTCTGTCTTTAAATGGCATAGGCTACGTGCTACAGCTGAGACCCAAAGGTTTATCTCCTCAGGAACCTGGGTTACAAGTGGACAAGAATAATAGGATAACACATTGCCGAGCTGGACTCCATTGCCTCCTCGATTTGTGACCTTAGGCAAGTCATTCCACTTTGTTTTCATTATCTGTAAAATGTGGTGGCATGAAAAACAAATGCAATATATGTAAACTTCTTAGAACCATGCCTGTCACATGTAAATGGTATATAATTGATAGCTACTATAATACCATGTTTGAATATGCATGAGGGAAGTGACTGCAGTGAAGTGAGTATCTCCACACAAGAGGCAATGCCAGCTCAACAGAGAAAGATAAGGGTCTGGTTTTCAGCAAGCCCCCCATGAAGCACCACAGGTTGAAGAGACTGATAACAAAATGTACATTCATTCATGTAAAGAATCTTGGAGTATATTTTAAATGACCACTTGCTTGAAACCTAGAATATAACACCTGGGCTATGAAACACATCTGGTCTAACTCCCTGACATTACAGATATAGAAACATGACAAATTGCTAAAAGGTATGACTAAGTTAACTCACAGCAGAACTGGAAGCAGAAACATGCAATTTCTGGAACTTTTAGTCCTATACTCATTGGAACAGTCATAAAGAAACTCAGTCTTGATGTGTTTCTGCTTACAATCAGAATCAGCAATGGTGGCAATGTGGCAGATCATTAAAGATAATTATGTGACTTAAGGCACAGAGGACAAGTTTGGTAAGGAGAACATGATATGAACAGATATAAAGAAAAGTCAAGTCCCTGTCACATAATATATTCAAGCAATAGGAATCAATTGGGATTTTGAGATAGAGAAATCTTAATCATTAGAGCAATAGGATAAAATAGGGCCTGGAGATTCAAGGGTGATAAGTCTTCACATTTGTATAGCCCAGTTTTAGAAAATGCCCTCACTTCTACCATCTCATTTAAATGAGGGCATGTGTAAAAATCTTATGAAGATGTTATTGACTTCTTTGAGATTGAAAAAATGAACACAAGCATACATTAAATTATTTTTATAATTTAATTAAAATAATTTAATTATTTTTTTCTAGGTTGTACAACAGCAAAATGAATCCTATAACTCAGTTCTTCTGGCTCTAAGTCCAGGGTTCTCTGTACAACACTGGTCTGCATTTTAAAATACGCATTAGAGAAATTAACAGAGTGGAGAGGGAAGATGGAAATAGTCAGAATTTGGGGTAACTGTGACACAGATTAAGACTACTTTATTTCAAACCCATGTCCAAAATCTCTGGAAAGGATAAAACCAAGTGGAAAGGACTCATCACCACAAGTCAGCCTGTGCCTGAATCAGGTTCTGCATGATGAGTCTCTGCATCCAGTTTTGGGTAAGCCATAAAAGAACCTGCATGGGCTTCATGACTGCTGGGTTTTTCAACAATTTGCTGAACCTCTGAGATACTGTTCAGTTTTTTCCCACAGTTTGGAGTGGAGACTAAGACCACTAGTGAGAGGGAGACTACTGTCCCTACTGCCTGGAGAAGCTGACTTTACGTGAGGTACACAAAGAAGGATACATTTTTTTAGACTCACTAAACTGTTTTAGGTGATAAGAATGTATCAATGAACCACAGCTATCGAATGGCTATAATAGAAAAGCAAACTTCAGCCTGTGATGAAGAATATTCTAAGTCACAGTTGTCTCACAAGGGACAGGTTGGCCTCCAAATATTGTGAGCTCTCTATGTCTGGAATTGTTGAAATAGGACAATCACCTATCTGGATGCTAAAAAGATAAAGGTGAAACCCAGAGTTGTCTAAATCTCCATGACAACTGAGTCAAGGACAGCTCTCTGGAAATCCACATCTTTAGCACTTCTTCTCATGATCCAGGAGGCAAAGTCTGTATGCTGATTGGGCACAGGTAGGCAAGGAACCAGAAGGAAATGACAACTTGAAAGCCTAACTCATTGAACTACTTAAAGGGACAGAGGCAGAGCCTGGCATCCAGAAAACCAGTGAAGAGAAAACAGAACCAAGAAGTGATGAAGAAGTCCGCTGAAAACCAGCCTACAACTGACTGGATTGGGCTTAATAGGGAATCTATAAGACCTAAAGCTACCTGGAAAAAAATTCAACCTAAACAGAGAAGGAAATGAGAACTCAGGGAGAGGTACCTCCTTCTTTTGGGACAAGAGACATGAGGTGATACTCTACTATGATATAAGATTAAAAAAAAAAAAAAAAACACTAGACAGAAAGAGTAGATTTCAGGGACCTGCAAAGAGAAGGACACAGGCTGAAAAGAGCCCTGCAGAATTCCTAAGCTGGAATTCTCTTCAAGGGGACAATGTATCCAAAACAGCTGACTTGTTTGTCTTTCTTTTGGTAGTGGAAAGAAGGTAGGCAGGGAGAAGATGGATCTAAGGTCCTAGTGCTGTAAAAGCAGAGAGCTACTGTTTGCTCAGGACCTGACGGAGCTCAGGTCCAAAGTTCCCATTTATCCTTCCTGTCTGAAGGCAAGGAAGAGAGGAAATCATATGTTTTTTTTTTTTTTTTTTTTTGGCATGGGCAGGCACTAGGAATAGAACCCCGGTCTCGGGTATGGCAGACGAGAATTCTGCCACTGAGCCACCATCACACCACCCGGAAATCATTTGGTTTTGTGGCACAAGGGCAGAAATAGGAGTAGGAAATAAGTAAATCAAACATATCCAACTGTGTGAGAGCAAAGGACAGTGTAGAAGCTGTGGGTCAGCAAGAAGACTAAAGGTACTTGACGATAAGAAGTCCACTTGCAAGGAACATACCAGCACATTTCTCTACTGCATATGGATGATTTGAAAATTATTGCCAATCTGATGGGTGAAAATTGTATTTCTGTGTCTAATTTGTATTTTCTGATTGTCGGTAACTTTGGCCATGCTTTTGCCACGTTTTTTCTGTAAATGTGCTTCAGATATTTTCTTTGAGGCAGCAGTTTGTATTTTAACTTTGCTTATCATCTCTTAGGTATGTTGTTAAACTCTTGAGTATTTTATCACTCTTGTTTCTACATTCCTTTTCTGTTTACAATGGTATTCCCACCCTGAGACCACAAAAATATGTTCCTTTATCCTTAGTTAGTACTTGATTTATAGTTTGGATTATTTCATCCATATGGATGAAATATTTCATGTATGGCATTAGAGAGAAATCTAGCCTCATTTTCAGCAAATGACCACCAAATATTCAGCCAATTATCATAAATGTCAATTAATAATCCAACCTTTCATCATTGCTATGAAATGGACCTTTATTATATATTAAGTTTCTATATAGATATATCAATATCTATATACAAAAATATATAAATCCAGGATTCTCTATATTGGTCCTTTCATTTATTTTCCTCTGTATGTGGAATATATCATTGTTTTTCATTATTATAAACTTTGATTTGGGATTACAAAAGCTCCTTATATTATTCTATTTTTTCTAAAATTATATTCTTTCCTAAGACATTTATCTATCTAAACAAATACATAATTACTAATCAATTTCCATTAAAAATATTCTTGGGATAATTATTTGTGTTCGCACTGAATTTTCTTATTAGTTTAAAAATTAATCATGTTTCTGAATATTGATACTCATTTTAGGATTAAGTGTCTCCATTTATTCAGATCTTCCTTTGTGTACTGTTTTAATTTCTTCAAATAGACATCCTTTTTTTTTCAGTTTACTCATCAGTACTTTTTAGATGTTCTTTCCATTGTCAATTGATGTTTTCTTTTCTTATTAAATTTTTCTAACACAGGAAGGTATTTATATGTGTATATTTTTTTATCTGGTCACCTCTGTGACATCTACATAGGTTTTAATACTTTTTCAAAGATCTCTTTGAATTTTTAGGTATAAAGTCACATAAATTAATGCAAATTTTGTCTCCTCTAATCTTTATGCATCCTATTTCTTTATTTTTCAATAGTCTATATCTTGAGCTGAACAATATAGCACAATAAGGCTATCCCTGCCTTAACTTTTAAAAAATATTGATAGAAATGACAATCTTACATTTTGAGTTTTATATATATATTAATACTTGGATGTTTAAAATGACAACTTCATAAATTTTTAAGAAAAAATGTTAATACATTTAAAGAAAATATATATCAGGAACAAAGGCTATCCCCTGTAGTATTCCTAATGTGAGTGGAATCCCAAGACCAGGAACTTTTAATTTAAGGAGACAGATCGTGCTAGCCAGTTACTTTTATTTACAAAATGAAAATCCTTAAATTAACATTGACATGACTTTGCTCTGAGGATTCTAAAAATCTCATCTGAATTTTTTGTAGTCTTTCAACTTTCCCCTTGTTGGAGTTTACTCCCGGTATCTCTATAATTTCTTGAAGTAAATATTCTTAAAAATCAGAACAAACAGCAAAGGGAAATTTTCATAGGATAGAGGATAGGAAAGAAGCTGTCTTGACAAAATTGCCCTTTGTATTCACTCCATGCTTCTCCAAACCCATCCAGGAAGTCCAAAGACATGGACATAAAGAACTACAGCAGCCCCACCACAGGGTTCATCCTCCTGGGCCTCTCCTCCAACCCTCAGCTGCAGAGACCCCTCTTTGCTGTTTTCCTCACCATGTACCTGGTTACCATAGTGGGAAACATCCTCATCATCCTGGCCATCCACTCTGACTCTCGGCTCCATACCCCCATGTACTTTTTTCTCAGCAACTTGTCCTTCATGGATATCTGCTTCACGACAGTCACTGTGCCCAAGATGCTGGTGAATTTACTCTCAGAGACAAAGGCTATCTCCTATGTGGGCTGCCTGGTCCAGATGTACTTCTTCATGGCCTTTGGAAACACCGATAGTTATCTGCTGGCCTCCATGGCCATAGATCGGCTGGTGGCCATCTGCAACCCCTTCCACTACAATGTGGTCATGAAGCCACGATGTTGCCTCCTCATGCTATTGGGTTCTTGCACCATCTCACACCTGCACTCCCTGCTCCGGGTGCTGCTCATGTCTCGCCAGTCTTTCTGTGCCTCTCACACCATTAAGCACTTTTTCTGTGACACCCAACCTGTGCTAAAGCTGTCCTGCTCTGACACCTCTGCCAGCCAGATGGTGGTCATGACTGAGACCCTGGCTGTCATCATGACCCCTTTCCTGTGCATCCTCTTCTCGTACCTGAGGATTGTCATCTCTGTGCTCAGAATTCCCTCTGCAGCCGGGAAGAGGAAGGCTTTCTCTACCTGTGGCTCCCACCTCACTGTAGTGACCATGTCCTATGGTAGTGTCATCTATGTCTACTTTAGGCCCCTTTCCATGTACTTGGTAGTAAAGGACCGGGTGGCCACAGTTATGTACACAGTGGTGACACCCATGCTGAACCCTTTCATCTACAGTCTGCGGAACAAGGATATGAAGAAGGGTTTGGGGAAATTAAGGGATAGAATACATTCATAGAAAGAACAAATGACAGAATTTCATAACTAGGAAATGATCTTATAGATTTCCAGTTCATCGTTCCCTCTTACTCATTTTCCTCTTTCCACCTGAGAGGTGGTGTTGATCAGTAGTAAGTGCACTGGCCTGACAGAACACTGGGTTTCTCTCAAAGACCTTCACCAAATATGTGTTCAATCCCATGTCACATACATCTAGGAGTGCAGATTTCAGGAAAAGAGCATCTGTCATCCTCAACTAACTAACAATCATAAAATGGAATAAGGCTATCCTGAAGTGACTCTTCCCTAAGCCTGATCATGCCCAGTACTCAGAAAGTACATTATATACTATATCAGACCAAAGAAACAAAAATTGCGTGGGTTTGGAAGGTATTTGGGGAAGACTTCTTGGAGAAAGTGATCTAAGATCATTCTGAATAATGGACTGAATTTACCCAGACATAGGCACAAAATACCAGCAAATATGGAGAACACTTCATATAGTAGAAACCACCCAAGCATGCTAAGGCAATAAATATTGGTTTGTGTTTGAGGAACCGTGTAAAGACATATGAGGCTAGAGCCTTGTAAGCAATTTGAGAACAAAGGGAATAAGACTGGAAGCCACAAAGAGATATCACTTCACATCTAAAAGAATGGCCACTATCAAAAAAACAGAAAACCACAAGTGTAGAGAGGATGTGGAGAAATAGGATCACTATTCACTGTTGATAGGAATGTAGAATGGGGCAGCCACTGTAGAAGACAGTTTGGTGCTTCCTCAGGAAGCTAAATATAGAACTGCCATATGATCCAGAAACCTGCTAACTCGGTACATACCCAAAATAAAAGAAAGCAGGGACATGAACAGACATGTACACAAATATGTTCTTAGCAGCATTATTCACAATTGCCAAAAGAGGGAGACAACTCAAGTGTCCACCAACTGATGAATGGATAAACAAAATGTAGCATATGCATACAATGGAACATTATTCAACAGTAAGAAGGAATGAAGTCCTGAGCATGTGGCAACATGAATGAACCCTGTGGTCATTAACTGGAGTGAAATAAGCCAAACATAAAAGGACAAATATTGTACAATTTACAAATATGAACTAATTATAATGAGCAAACTCTTGGAGTTAAAATTTAGAGTATAGTTTAAGAGGAGACAGAATGAAAGCAGAGAATGGGAAGCTGATGCTAAATTTGTCCAAAATTTTTCATAAGATTGATTGGAAATGTTTGGAAAGGGATAGAGGTGATGGTAGCACATTATTGTGAGTGTAATTAAAAACACTGAATTATGCATGTGATTATGATTGAGAGGGAAAGTCGGTCACTAGAAGGAAAACTAGAAGATAAAATATGATACTGTATAGTATAGTGAAAAAACCCTACTGTGCTCAATGATTGTGGTTAATTGCACAAATACAGAATTGTTCTTACACGAACTAGAACAAATGTACAACACTATTATAAGGCATTAATACGGGGAAAAACAGACCCAATGCAAACTATGGACTACAGTTAACAGCAATATTATAGTATTCTTTCATCAGGTGTAACAAAGTTACAATATCAATGTTAAATGGCAATACTAAGGAGATATAAGGGGTATAAAATTTTTCTTTTTGGACCAATGGGAGTGTTCTCAAATTGTGATTATAAATGCACAACTCTGTGATTATACCAGGAGCCAATGACTGTACACTTTGGATGGATTATATAGTGGATGATAAAAGAGTTTAAAAATAAAAATTAAATTAAAATTAAAATAATGAAAAAAATCTATGGTATTTAAACCCAGAACCAGGAGAGAAGGGCCAGCAGGCATCATCATGTACATTCCCATTTGACCAAGGAACCCTGGATGCCAACAGCCTTTCCTCTAAGTAGTGGCTAACGATTCCTAGCCAGGACCAGAGCCTCATTTGAGAGAGAAAAACAGAATGGCCATCTTCAACATTCAAAAGATATTAATAATGCAACAGAAAGAAAAAATATGAATACGGCTTCAAAGCTCCTCCAAAACCAGATCTGCTAAAGAGAGTACAGATCAGTTCCTCATCCCAACTTCAGAGCAGCAGGGGACATAGGTTGTAGAAGGCTGAAACATGAGAAGGGTGAAGGAGGAGAAAATTCCTAAGACCAGGCTTGCCATACCATTTCTGCTGTTAACTCTTGGGGCAATATCAAATGATCAACCTCCTTCTTTAGGCCCATTTGGCCCTCTGAAAGTTAATCACATACATTAGAAATTAGATTTTGAAATTTTCTTCAGGACTAGAAGCTTCCCTTTAAATTTACCCTATTATTTTTATCTGTAAAATACATGAAAGCAGAATTTCTCTGGGCAAAGAGAAAGGATACTGAAGCTCTTAAGTTACCTTTTCTGCACTATTTCTAATCCACAGTGCCTCCTGAGCCTTTTCCATGAAATTCTGGGGTTCCTCAGATCACAGTTGGGAAACCTCTGAATTATATCAGTTCTAAGTTTCCACCCATCTCTAGAAGCTAGAATCATGTGAATTTGGTCTGTCCCCCAAGATTTTACATTTTCAATGGACAAATAAAGTTATCACACAGGGAGTGTCAGTCTTGTGGGGCAAACAGAGGAAGCTGACTGCAGATGAGAGTGCACCTGAAACCATGTCCTGGGGAGAAGAGGAATTGTTCACATGGAAAAATAAGAGCTAAGGGAATGTGGCTATAGCCTTCAAACACCTGAAGTCTATCTCTTCACCTCTGTGTCCCCAGTACTTAACATGACTGCTGGCACTCAGCAAACACTTTTCAAATAAATTCCACATATAAAAGAAAAGCAAAGTTATGTTCACTTGCTATGACAAAGGTCAGCTAAAAAAAGGATACTGGAAATGCAAGGCTTATAATTCTAGATTCTTTTATATCATAAATGTATTCTCTGGTGATTTCATGAATAGATATTAGAAGACAGTAAATTCCCTTTCAAGCTGGATGACCACTGTCAGAGCTACTATAGGTTTCCTACGTTGGGTGGCAGTTTGGAAATCTGAGTTTTCTTCTGACTCAGATTATTTGGGTCTCTCTCTATATTTCCTCAATAGGCACTTATTGAACATCTATTATGTAACAGTTTCCTAATGCTTACACACAGAAATCCAATAAATAACTCTGTTAAAGAGCAAGAATAATTACAGCTGATATTTATCAGGGGATTACTCCATGCTGCTAAAGTAAAGTACTAAATGATTTACATGCATATTATGATAATCTGCATAATTCCTATGAGAGGTAGTTCCTATAACACTTCCTGTTTTGTAAATAAGAAAAATAAGCCTTCAGCAATTTTCCCAAGGCACTCTTCTACTAAGTGATAAGGCCGGAGTTTGAACACAGTCCTGTGTGACCTCAAAGCTAGCAATCCTAACCACGAGACTGGACTCACTGGATTTTGCAATTACAACATACAATTGAACTCAACCCAGTTACGACGAGCTTGAGCACCAAACTTTAGAAGTCTTGCAATACTTTTTTCAGTCCCCTCTTTGCCATCATCATTTTGCTTTTTAGTTTAAAACTTCTTCGGCAAGGCCCTCGGGACTATATGTTCTCCCCATACACAAACAAAATTTCATGTCCCTGCCCCTTCACTCTTGCTGTCTTCTCTCCATCTCCCACCATTTCAGCTCAGAAACAGCCCATTTTATAACCAAACAGTATGCATAAAAATAATCACAGCAAATAGGGAACCGACAGCAAACCAATTTCTCGGCCCACATCAAAGGACTTTCGAGTAAGTGAAAAGCATTTGGTGAAGAAATGGTTTAGAGAGACCAAACCACTTCCAGTTGCCTGGCCATGGACAGGCTATCAGAGTATCAAGCCCCCAAATTTATTGTGACAGCTGCAGGAAAGACTCTACAAAACAGGAAATCCACTGGACATCTCTGTTCCTTTCCCTCTCCTCCCAGAAAATTCTATACCTTCTGTTCTGCACAGGAGGTTTATGCTCTCCTTCCAATGACCATATCAGTAATTTCACAC
Source organism: Tamandua tetradactyla (assembly GCF_023851605.1). Classification (NCBI taxonomy): domain Eukaryota; kingdom Metazoa; phylum Chordata; class Mammalia; order Pilosa; family Myrmecophagidae; genus Tamandua; species Tamandua tetradactyla. The sequence goes on from NC_135328.1 coordinate 44,420,138, forward strand.
ATGCACATGCGCGCGCGCATGTGCACACACACACACAGAGACTATTCCTCATTTTCTCTAGAGCTCATTTGTAATCTTGTCCTAAACAGGTAAACCAGATATTATACATTAATTATAAGTGCTGTTATTTTTACCTTATTACATGATTTATATTCTATATTATCAATATAATTAATATTTATAAGGCATCTGTTCACTTACAAAGCAGTTTTCAGACATGTTCACTCACCTGATGTACACATTCTGATGGAAATGGTATTGAAAGTCTCTCATCTTTCTACAAGAAAATTAGAAGAGGCACAAAGACATTCCAAGAAGGAGAGATGATAAGTTACCAAACCAGGACTAGAACTCAAATCCTGGACTCTTCCCACTAGTTCTCCTGATCCTAAGAATCTGATTCTTGTCACTCATATAATATCCCCAGTCATACAACATATTGTCAAAGTTAGCATTTCTGGGTTTTGGCAGAGAGGTAATATAGTGTAATGGTTAAGAGAGAGTCTAAGAAGCCAAACAGCTTGAATCTTAAATATGGCCACTTACTAGTTATATAACCTTGACCAAGGTCTTGAACATCTCTGGAATAACTAATTTCCCTCATTTGTACATTGACAGAGTAATTATGAGGATTAAATCATCATGCAGTGCCTAGCATGTGGTAAATACTCTCTGTGAGATACCTGCCACAAGGATATAATGGTAAACTAGGTATATGGTGCTGAATAACCGAACAGGTTCCATGCCCTTTCAAAACTAACATCCGGGGCCTCTTCCATGTCAATCATGTCACATGTGCCCTTCCTAGAGGGACAAATAACTTTGGTCCAAAGCTCCAAGCACTTCGGAGATAAAAGAGATGCTTCAGGAACCTATGCTGCTGCATCTTAGGAGATAAAAAGATGTTTCAGGAACCTATGCTGCTGCATCTTAGGAGATAAAAAGATGTTTCAGGAACCTATGCTGCTGCATCTTAGGAAAGTTCCTAGGGGATAAAGGCACTGTGGATTCTCCCCGCAATGCAAAGAATTTCATTTAAGTATTTTGGACTTCTTCTCACCCACCTTTCTTACACCCTTTCTCTGGGCCACTTCACAGACATGTGCAGGCTACGCCCTACCCTCTGTTCCAGAAGCAATCTTGCCCCAAGACAAGGTGGACATTAGTGAACCCAGGTCCAGGAACATAAACGGCTCAGCATCAAGTAACTCTGGCTAATAGCCAGGATTTGATCCTGAACCAAAGACAGGTAATTGATTTCTGATCTTATCTCACTGCAACTGAGTCCTTGCCTTCATAGATTGTTAAGCAGAGCCACAGTCCCTTCCTTACTGTGACTGCTTTGTTCTCTCTGTATCATGTCCCTCAGTACACATCTTGTTCTAGTTTGCTAGCTGCCGGAATGCAACACACCAGAGACGGATTGGCTTTTAATAAAAGGGGATTTATTTTGTTGGTTCTTCAGAGGAAAGGCAGCTAACTTTCCACTGAGGTTCTTTCTTACGTGGAAGGCACAAGATGGTCTCTGCTGGTCTTCTCTCCAGGCCCCTGGGTTCCAACAACGTTCCCTGGGGTGACTTCTTTCTGCATCTCCAAAGGACTGGGCTGAGCTGATAGTGCTGAGATGAGGAATGCCGAGCTGTTTAGGCTGTGCTACATTGCAATCTCTCATTTAAGTACCAGCCAATTAAGTCAAATGTCACTCATTGCAGCAGACACGCCTCCTAGCCAACTGCAGATGTAATTGGCAACAGATGAGGTTCACGTACCGTTGGCTTACATCCGCAGCAACAAGACTAGGTATGCTCACCTGGCCAAGCTGACAATAGAATCTAACTAACACACATCTCTAGGACAAAAGTCCAGTTCCTTGCACCCCAAACTTTGCTATCCAGTTTTCTGAACATATATGTATCTTTTATATAGCCCTTGGGCTCAAATGACCACCAGCACTCTACTCATTTCCAATCTACTGTCGATACATGCACCTGCTACTTCTGTTGGGATTTTCTTAATGCCATCCTCTTCAGGAAACAAAAAAGTTTCAACCAAACCAACCAAGTCAGAGGGAAGTTCTCCTGTGTTACCTCTCCCAGAAACTGCACTTCCCCCATGCCACACACTTCTGTACCCTGGAGATTAAAGACATTCAAGACCTGTGGCCTTTCTTATATGATTGCTGCTCACACAAAATCCACTTCACAAATTCTTCCCAAAGAGGTTGGATCTAGGAAGACCATTTTTAGGATGTATGATGTATGTATGCATGTATATATGTTTTCTTGAGGAATAAGTTAAGATATTCTGATATCTATAACTAGTAAATCAAGAAATAGAGATATCCTATCCAAAACAGAATAGCCTGAGGTGAATTTCATTATTTCTGTCTTTATAGATGAGCAACAGGACAAATCCAGGAGATGAAATAATTTCATGCTCATGATACAAATCAGTGACAGGGCCAGAATGGGAAGCCAGTCTTGTGTGACACCAAAACCCCATACTCTTGTCAACCATACCAATCACTCACAGTAAGTTGTAATAAATTGTAACCCCAAACCAGGTGACACACCTAACATTTTTTGATGTTTTCTACTTGAAGCTCAGCAATGCCAAGGGGAAACGGAGAAAATCACTGAATTCCTCCTTTAAGACTAAGCACTGACCCCATTCAGCAGGTGTGGCCCTTTACCAGCTTCCTGGCCATGTACCTTGTCAATGTGGTTGGCAATTCAGACATCATTGCAACCATCCAGAGAGATACCAATCTCCATATCTTGTGGACATCTGCTTTACCAATACAATGGTACCAAACTGGCAAACATACTAAGCAAGAGCAAGAAGTTCCCCTTTGCCCAATGCCTTACCCAGATGTATTTCATTGTGACCTGTGCTATTACAGACAGCTTCATCCTGGCTGCCATGGCCACTGACTGCTTTGTGGCCATCTGTAACCCACTACATTATACCACGACCATGAGACTGAGGTGCTGTCTCTTGCTGGAGATGGCATCCTGGGTGGTATCCCACCTATATTCAGTTACCCACATGATCTCATGGCTCATCTTTCCTTCTGTGGGCCCAATATCATTCACCAAATTGTATATGTCCACCTATCTGTTTATGATGTCCAGTTAGTGCTAATACTCTCCTGCTCTGCCATGTCTATCAATGAGCTTTTGGTTCCTTTGTGATCATGAGTCCATTTGTCTTGATTACTGTCTCTTAAGTCTATATCACCTGTGCTGTTCTGAGGGTCCTTTCAGGAGGAGGCAGGTACAAGGTCGTCTCCATCTGTGGATCCCACCTCACAGTGCTGGTACTAAACTATGAGACGGCCGTCTAAGTCATTTGCCCCTCATTCACCTACTCAGTAACAAAGGATTGTGTAGTTACTGTCGGTTATACCGTGGTGATCCTCATGCTGAATCTTTTCATCTATAGCTTCAGGAACAGGGACATGAAGCAGGCCTTGAGAAAATGACTAGGAGGGCACAATAGAATACATATATCTTGCTACCTGGAGGAATCTAATCAATGATTAGATAATCATATGTTAAGTGCCTACTGTCTGCAGATACTATGCTTAATTCCGTGAAGAAGACAAATAAATCATAGCTTATCTCCTCAAAAGTACTAATAGAATCTCATAAGCAAAAAAGAGAAGACTTTTGAAGTTGTCTTTATCATATAAATAAAAGGAGTCATGGTTAGAAATAACCTAATAGATTATAAAATGCTTCCCCAACTTCTCCTCTACTCCTCAGTCTTTGATAGAATATTAGAACCCAAGTGGGACCAGATAGAGGGCTTGCATACAAGAGAGAAGCCCAGTGTGGACAGTCAAAACCCAAGCAGGTGAGACAGGTGTCAGTGTTAAGAGACAACATGGCAAGGGGAATCAGATTTCAAATGGGATGAGAAAAGTGTCAATGCTTGATGGAAACCCAGCATGTGATGCTGGAGTGCATAAAGGTAAGATGGGCAGCAGGTTAAAAATAAGAAATGTCTGGGCCACGGTGGCTCAGCAGGCAAGAATGCTTGCCTGCCATGCTGAAGGACCTGGGTTCGATTCCCGGTGCCTGCCCATGTAAAAAAAAAATAATAAAAATGTCTGAATTGGGGTACATAATCAAATCCACAATATCTGAATTTTTAGAGAAACAACTAATTCCAGGACTGGAGCATGCTGGTACAAGATGAGGGTGGAATATCTTGCTGTGAATCAAGAAAGTATTCAAAGAATGATGGGAATCATGTCAAAAGGACAGAGAATAAATTATAACTCGCTGAATAAAATAAGAAACCATGAGCCCATATTTATATAAGTAAAAGAATAGATGGAAATTTTAGTGAGAAATGGGATATTTACATAATTTCAAGATATCACTACATAAAATATTTATTGCTTACAAAGAGGAAAAATAACTTTACAAAAGAAAAGCCTAGAGGACACCACCTTAATCAAGTAATCCAAATGAATATGATAAACTATGGGACAATTCAAAATCTAATAGGATACCTGACAGAATGCAATGAGAAAAACAAAGTATTGCTTCTGGAACAAAGTTTCTTTATATAATACTCCTGCCAAACATGCAAAGCCTGAATCAAATCATAAGAAAATATCAATGGGGTTGTATGCACAACTATGTGATGATACTGTGAGCCAGTGACTGTGTACTAAAGATGGTTCGTACAGTGTGAGAAAATCTCAATAAAATTGCATTAAAAAAAAATATCAGACCTTTTACCACATCTACCAAAACATATAAATGTACTTACCCTTTAACCCAGCAATTCCATTTCTGAGAATTTCTACGAATACTGTGATTCTTGATGTTTGTTCAAGGTTACGATTCTTTGTATTGTTGTTCTGGTAGCAAGCAACCAGAGGCAACCTAAATACATACCATAAGACTAATACAGTAGAACACTATGCAACTGGGACAACAGAAAAAAAGCCTGGTATGTACTGATAGAAAACAATGTCTCAAATGCATCGTAACTATTTTGAAAAGCGCATGATTTAACAGTATGAGTATATTATGCAACCAATTATTTTTTTAAAGGGAGGAGAACATGCGTAAAACAACTCAAGCATATGCAAGAACCTGATACCATTGAGTCCCTTCCAGGAGGTGAACTTGGATGGCTGCGAAAAAGGGAGGCTTTTCACTAAATGCATTTTTTACTAATTTTATTAACCATTTTTATTTTTAGTTTTAAAATAACTTTTTGTTTCCTATTTCAGAGTTAATAAATAAAATACATTAAATGAGAAAAAACATAAGATAAACCCATATTGAGGAACATGATACAAAATAACTGGCCTATAATTTCAAAACTGTTAGGTCTATGAAAGTCAGCTTAAGTTTGAGGAATTGTTATAGACTGAAAGAAACTAAAGAAGTGAGTTTTATGTAATGCACAATACTGAACTAGATGTTTTTGCTATTCCTTTCATATTAAATTTAGGGCACTGCATGGGAAAGAAGGACTCCACTGACATTAGAAGGACTATCAGTGAAACTGGAATGGGTTCCAAAGCTTAAATGTAGCAATTTATCAATGTTATTTCCTGGTTTTGATAGTTGTATTGTCATTATGCAGAAGAATGTTCTTGTGTGTAGGAAAAACATACTCAAGTGTTCAAGGGAGACAGGGCATCAGGCTATGAACTAACTCTTAAAATTAAAAAAAAATGTCCCTTGTACCATAACTGCAACGTTTCTCTATAAATCTTAAATTATTTCAAATTTTTAAACTATTATTTAATCTGCTAAAGATTTCAGTGTCATAAAAAAGACTATCAATTTTACTGACCATTTCTAAAGAAAATGAGATGTCAGAATATATATCGACAATGTCATAAAAATCTTCAAGAAATAAAGATGTGGTAAATATTTCAGGGCAATTATATCCTACTAACTTTGTATTCATAACTATTACAGTTAAATTCAAAATTTCTCTTAAGCACAATAATTTAATTAACATAATGTTCTAGACTGATGACTGTCAACTCAATTTGACCACCACTCTGGGAACTACATTAAAGTATTCTTTTACTAAACAATAAAAAGAGATAAGGGCCATTCAAAACTGATGTTCGGCCCTCATTAATTCTTATTTGATTTTTAAGTTTTATATAACTTAACTTGGTATAGAAGAAACAGGAAACAAAATTCTAGTTTCCCAGCCATTTGTGCTGGACTAATGAAGTTTGGGCTATTACTAAAATAGCAATAATAGGCATGCTATGGGCTATGTTTAAAAGGAAAACATCAGCACTACCAACAGTAGAGGTAAATAATGGGGGGAGGGACAAGAGTTAAGAGGAGGTTTAGTTTTTCTATTTGGTGAGGGTGTGATTATTGGTTTTCTGTCTTTTGGGATTAATGAAATTATCTAAAATAGAGAATGCTGATGGACTGTGGACTTTGGACCCTCCACATGATGCATGATGAATGCAGGTGGCTGAAAGATGCAGTGACTGAGAAGCAGATTGGTGAACAATGGTATATGCATATGATCAAATGTTGTGCTGTTACAAAAGGAACAAAGTCATGAGGCATGCAACGATGTGAATGAATATGTGGGACATTTACTGAGGCAAAATAAGCCAGAAATGAAAGAACAATTATGGCATGGTCTCCTTTAGGAAATGCTTATAAGAAAACAGGGGCCTAGATTGTAAGCTTTTATAGCAGACACATTTAGTCCAGAGTAGTAATTATTATTTCTGGAATTTGACAGACTGCTTTATATATGTATAACCTGATATTTAGAGATAAGAATGAAGCTGATCAGGTTGGGGTTAAAGTAATTCAGATCACAGGGTAATGAAGACATTGTATTTCAGAAACACACAGACTCTTTGAGACTAAAGGAAGAAAGGTATAATTTCTGTAGCACATAATCTAACAACCTATCTATTTAACTCATTTGAACATCTGAAACACGGAATAAGAAAGAGGTCCTTTAGTCCTGTATAACTTAATGTAATGCTTGGATACATCCTAGAGTATATCAAGCAGACAATCAAAAAGTAATGGCAAAGTCCCTTGAGGAATGGGAGCAAAAATATGGAACTATTAAATTTTACCATGAGGGAATCCCCCGATACGGGGTCAAACTTTAGGGAAACCCAAATCAATACGCCATCCCTTGATCTTGAGACTTACTCTTGTGAAGCTTTTGTAGGCAGGGGAGCTTAGCCTACTGATAGGTGTACCTAAAAGTTACTTCTGGAGGACCTCTTTTGTTGCTCAGATGTGGCCTCACTCTCACTAAGCCCAATTCTGCAAGTGAAATAACTGCCCTCCCAACTACTGGGGCATAACATCCAGGAGTGAATGTCTCCCTGGTGGCATGGGAGATACTCCCAGGATGAGACTGGGCCTGGCACCATGGGATCAACAATTCCATCCTGACCAAAAGGGGGGAAAGAAGTGTAACTAATAAAGTATCAGTGGCAGAGAGTGTTCAAATAGAGACAAGAGGCTACTCTGAAGGTTGCTCTTGTGCAAGCTTCAGTTAGACATTGCTACCTATCATAACCTGCCAAATCCAACCAGAACCATTTCAGCCAATCCTAAAGAACACCTAGGCCAATATGTAAGATTCCACAAGGGTTCCATGTACTAGAGTAAACTCCCAGAAACCTATAATCTCCAGATGGGCCCCTGGACCAGATAAGTCCTGAAACCTAGAGGGCCCAGCCTCCTCAGAACATCACAGAGATTCATCTCCCTACCCCGTATAACTGACAGACCCTTCCAACATGAAAAAGTAAGAATAGTGATAGCCAAACACCCCTAAAGAGAGGGATAGAAAGATCAAACGTGATAGTGGAGTTATACAGATTTAACAAATGAATATGACTGCTGAATCATTAAATTGTTCTCTCTTTTATCTCCAGTATCTTAGAGCAGCTAGTAGTAAAAACCTCAACTTGTCGAACTGTAACCTTTGCCACACTCTGAAATATGCTCTACAATTAACTGCAGTGCTGTGCTTTGAAATTTACTGCTTTTTTGTATATATGTTATTTTTCACAAAAAAAGTCAATTGTGATGATAAAAAATATTTATGCCTTCTAACCTTCTATATTCTGGAGTAGCTAGAAGGAAAAACATGATAAACTATGGGATCTGTCCTGTAACTACCTGTTGAAGAGTGCTTTGAAAAGTATTGCTTTTTTTCTTTCCTTGCTTTGTATATATGTTACATTATGCAATTAAAGTTAAAAAAAAAAAAATAGAACAAAGGAATGATAAATCATTGCTATTATGGAGATGCTCCCCTTAGAGAAATGATGGTCTCACAATAGAGAAGGCCATGCCACTTGTATTCAAATACCGCTTACACATCTTTAGTAAATATAAGAAATTCCACTTGAGATAAAAATTTTTTGAAAAAAAGAATGGCAAAAGTCTGGCAACAAACCCAAATGCCCATCAACATTAGAATGTGTAAATATATTATGATGCAATCCCACAATACAATGTAAGTTCACAATTCCTTAGCGGCAATCCTAAAATCCAAAAATCAATTAAAGTTATGTTGAACAGATTCAGTTAACTCATTTTGTGGCAAAACCTATTCTGGACTGACATGTGGCTATTTAAAAATCTTTATATATCCCACTGGGTATGAATATCCACATGCAGTTTGCTTGTTAAAATATCAATGTGCTTGAATATGGTGTGTAGCCCCTGAACTCACTGGTAGTATCACATAATAGATAATATATTCACAATGTTCCTTTCAAAAATTGGATACATTCTGCATTTCAAAATCAAAAGACCTAAAGATACTGGATAAGAATGTGTGGACCTTTACCACACAGCAGTGAAAAAGAATGCCATGTAGCAACAAGTATTAACATGAATGAATATCAAAAACGTAATACTGAGTGAAAGAAGCCAAATTATTCCATTCATGGAAAGGACTAAAATAGGCAAATATAAACAATACATGATTATGCATCCATATACAGATGGCAAACTATAAGAAAATTGTTCCTATATGTTTTTTAACTTTTTTTATTGTATAACATATATACAAAGCAAAGAAATAAAAAAGCAAGTTTTCAAAGCACTCTTCAACAAGTAATTACAGTACAGATCCCAGAGTTTGTCATGGGCTACCATATGATCCTCTTATATTTTTCCTTCTAGCTGCTCCAGAATATAGGAGGCTAGAGGGCTTAAATATTTGTTTTATCATTACAATCGACATTTTTTTCTTTCTTTTTTGGTGAAAAATAACATATAATCAAAAAAGCTACAAATTTCAAAGCACAGCTCCACAATTAGTTGTAGAAATTATTTCAGAGTTTGACATTGGTTACAATTTCACAATAGAAAATTGGTCCTATATGTTTTATATGCTTTTTAAATATATTACGTATTCCACAATTTAAAATTAGAAATAAATACTTCTATGGAGGCCAGATCAGTGCCCCTATACCTTCTGCAGATTTTACTTATGATGTTACAGATCTTATCTGGTGCTTTGAATATGTCATCTCATTGATTATCCACAATAACACATGAAGTGTGCACATAATTCACAGAGTAGGAAAAAGTAGCCTCTGCATTCACAAGGAACAAATCTGTTCATTTTCTCCACATGACAGAACTGTAGGAATTTTAATGCATTGGTTGCACTGATGATCCTACACCAAATCTACTCTACTCAATTATTCTTATTTACATGATGGGAAATGATAAGTTTTCTTCATAAGGATTGAAATCATTAGAATGTGTGTACTTCATGGCAGGTTAGGATGGAGGAAATGAATCCTCATGCTCTTGCCTAGGGAAGGGGTACAAAGAGCAGGCTCTCAGTTCCCAGAACTGGCTACTCTGGCACTGAGGGGATTCAGGACTCCAGGGCCCACAGGGGACAGCTGAGAGGTTCAACACCTGCCCCATCTTGTCTCTAACTAGAAGGTCTGGGATTGGGTCCCAGGGGACACTCCATGTGAAAAGCCAACAGCTCTTCCTGCCTCCTGTGCCTAAAATTTTCAGTCTGTGCTGTCTGCTTCAGGAAAAGAAGAGCTCTGTGACTTCAGCCAGTGCTCTTAAGGAGAAGTATGGCAGGCAGACCAAGTAGGGGAAGGATATTCAATCTCTTCACTGATGATGGGATCCGAGGATGGCCAGAATTTCACACAAGGATGGAGGGGGTAGAGATGGGGAGCACTACACACACACACACACACACACACACACACACACAATTTCTCTCTTATTCCTTCCTCCTTTCTGCCCTTTACTCACTCAGCCAAATCTATCCTTGACTCAAGAGAGCAGACTCAAAATTCATGAACTGCCTGAGAATCCAGCCTTAAGTCAATGCAGATCAGCTTTCCCCAGACCCCTGGCAGTAGCCAAGATATTGTAACTGTACAATAACAGGCCCAAAGCTCCTTTACTATGCATGGACAATTCACTCTCAGCCCACACAATCATGAGTAGCTTTCAGAATCATTATATGCTACCACCCAAAGAAATAACAATTTCCAAAGCAAGTAATAGTTCACCAAGCACTGTTTTTTTTTAACTTAAGCCTCAGAATTATTTTTGGTAGAAGCTAAATGATTTGACCAAGAGAGTGCAGTTGGAAGCTTTGTCATGGTATCACAGAGTCAAGTCATGATTACCCAATGGTCACGAAGATGATACTGATGACAATAGTAGCTTTGAATCTTTAAGTGAAATTTACAGTTTTCAAAGCTAAACTCCCCACAGATAGTGATCAGGAAATCATGTATAGACTGACCAGCCATTGTAGTGTTCCCAGGACTGGGTAGTTTCCTGGGAAATGGGACTGTATTAGTCACGTTGAAGTAGAGATTGAAATTCATCTTTCTGATTGCTGCAATCACCATTTCTTCCTTTAAGGCTTTCAATTAATTGGTAAAGACTTCTCTCACTGCTTAAGGCAATCTCCTTTGCTGAAAAGATGTAATAAGCCAAAGGCAAAATCAAATGACTAATAATTTAAATCCAAAAAATACCCTCACAGTAACAATCAGACCACTGCTTGCTTGACCAAACAACTGATCACCATAGCAAAGCCAAGTTAACACATGAAATTAAGCATACAGGGACTTTCAGTTTTAAAATTAGGAAAATCCTGGGAAAACCCAAGGGATTAATTGGTTACCCTAGAAAACACACCACATTTTTAAAAATTCTACAAGAGAAACAATAATATCAAGAAAAATTTACATTTGACAAGCATTTTATAGGAGCCAGTCATTGCTCTAGTTCTGTACAATCTTACCTAATTCAATCCTCACAACACCCTATAAAATATAAAAATATTATCATCTCCTTCAAGCAGATGTAGAAAATGAAGCCAAGAAAAAATGAGCTATTCATTCAATGTCACAGCCCATAAAAGGGCTAGTGTTAAATGAAACTTTGTATCCTTGTTCTAGTTTGCTAGCTGCCAAATGCAACACACCAGAGAAGGGTTGGCTTTTAATAAAAGGGGATTTATTTTGTTGGTTCTTCAGAGGGAAGGCAGCTAACTTTCAACTGAGGTTTCTTACATAGGAAGGCACAGGATGGTCTCTGCTGGCCTTCTGTCCAGGCCCCTGGGTTCCAACAACTTTCCCCGGGGTGACCTCTTTCTGCTTCTCCAAAGGCCTGGGCTGAGCTGCAAGTGCTGAGATGAGGAATGCCCAGCTGCTTAGGCTGTGCTACATTCTGCTTTCTCATTTAAGCACCAGTCAATTAAGTCAAACAAGATTCATTGCAGCAGGCACGCCTCTTAGCCAACTGCAGATGTAATTAGCAACAGATGAGGTTCACCTACCATTAGCTCAAGTCCACAGCAACAGAACTAGGTGCCTTCACCTGGCCACGCTGACAACTGAATCTAACTACCACAATCCTATAGAGAGTGTGTTTTATCACTACATCAAAGAGCATGGCTTAAGTCATGCTGCCATTGCCTGTTCATGTCTTCATCCTTCTGCGCTGACCAAATGTAAATGTGAGAATCTCTCATTTCAATTTTATATAATGGGTCCTGAATAGATCTTCACCTAATTCTGGGATTTTGATGCTTTACAAAGTCCTATGTGGTAGAGTTATAACTACATCTTACAATAAGAAATCAGGCTTCGAGGAAGTAAATTATTTCCTAAAACATAAAAGGAAAGTGAGGTTTAAGAGCTGGGAGGCATATTGTCAATCATTTTTCAGTGCATCAGGCACCCCAGATTCCATTTCTTTCTACTACCACCACCAACAGTAATAAGTATTATCACAGTGTATTGAAGCCCCCCTCTGTGTTAGTGCTCTGAATATGTCATCTCATTGATTATCTGGAGTAATTAAATAAAGTGTGCACATATCCTAGTAGGAAACTGAAGCTCAGACTGAATAAGATGTGTATGTTTCAGGGGAACACACAGGCAGTAACAGCAGAGAAAGGACACCTATCTAGACTACAAGTCACCAAAACCAACATCCCTAATAACTGACGATGTTGATGTCAGTTGATGGAACCTTTATTTACACTTTTCAGTTAATAAAGTTATTTTATTCACACTAACTCATTTGATACGTCTACAAAAGAAGCTGAATTGCAGCTATGACTTCGTGTAAATTGTTATCCTTTCTATTCCACCAAACACACATACATACACACATCTGTTTGTCTATAGCAAACAGATGGACCCAAAATTATCTTATTCAAACTTCAAAAGCCTATGAAAGAGCTTGCTATTTAAAAAAGAAAAGGAAACTAAGGCTTAGGAACTTCCCAGCTGATCCTAGGTTCACCTCTTTCAGGAGGCTACAGGATAATTCACTAGACAACTAGAATACAAAGTTCACCCCATCTAAATCTTTCACTATCATAATTCAGTTTGCAACTCTGCACATGGTTACATGCCCACTATCAAAAGGCACCAGTTCATCTCTGTGATCTTTATAAGAATGCAGAAAAAAGGTCAGAGGACTCAATTAACTTCTTTTATAGCCTATCTACACTAAAGCAAGATTTTTCTGCTACAAATGGGTACTAAAAACCAAACAATCATCTCAGACTTCCTGCTCTTGGGTTTCTCTCAGCACCCAAGGCAGCAGCCTCTACTGTTCATGCTTTTTCTGGGCATGTAACTAGTCACTATGCTTGGAAACCTGCTCATCATTCTGGCCATTGGCTTTGACTTGCAGCTCCACACCCCCCACGTACTTCTTCCTGGCTAACCTATCCTTCGTGAGACCTGCTTTACTTGTACTATTGCACCCAAGATGCTGGTGAACATCCAAACTCATCAGCACACCATCTCCTACACTGGCTGCCTCATGCAGATGTACTTCTTCATGGCATTGATTATGCTAGATGACTTCCTGCTGGCCGTGATGGCATATGACCACAATGTGGCCATCTGCCTTCCTCTACACTATACCATGACCACGCAGCCCCAATGCTGCCTGCTGCTGGTGGCTGCATCCTGGCTCTGTTCCCACCTCCAGGCCTCCTTACTCACTCTCCTGATGGCTCAATTCTCCTTCTGTGCCTCCCAATCCATCCCACACTTGTTCTCTGATGTACTTCCACTCCTCAATCATGCCTGTTCAGATACCCATAACTTTCGGGTCACCATGTTAACAGAAGCAGTCCTCTCAGGCATGATTCCTCTTAGTGGTGTCCTGGTCTCTTATGCCCACATCATCCACAACATCCTCATGGTCCCCTCTGCTGAAAGGAAGCACAAAGTCTTCTCTAACTGTAGCTCTCACCTATCAATAGTCACCATCTTCTATGGGACCCTCTTTCTGGTATATTTCCAGCCCTCATCTTCCTACTCAACAGAGACTGGAATGGTGGCATCTGTGATATACATGGTGGTTACCCCCATGCTGAATCTCTTTATCTATAGCCTGAGGAACATGGACATGAAGGGAGCTTCGTGAAAACTCCCTGGGTGGGGAAAATGCTCCACTCCTTAAAGAACTTCTCCAGTGTAGAAGCCCAGGCTTTTTGAAATGCCATCCTCAGTAGATTTCTCCATTGTAATTTTGAAAGGCTCGCATTCAGGGCAGACGGATGCATCACAAGTAGGTTTAACACACAGAGGAGGCTTGACATGGCTGGACCAGGATAGAGCCAAAGACAAAGCCACAGCCTGGAGAGAGGGAGTGGCCAGGAATCCCTACAGGGTGACCTGATTTAGTGGGTACAGGTATCCAAGAACCAGACAGTTGGGAACGACCCAAAGAATGAAAACAGAAAAAACCTAGATTCTAGAGGAAAACCAGTCAGCAGTTAATTCTATGTCTAAAGGGTCCACCTAACTACAAGAAATGTTGACAAGACCTAAGAAGGTTTAAGGGCTCCAAACTGAAGGGATTATTTCCAATTTCAGTTTTGGAAGAAATTTACTCAGAAGGATTATCCGCCACATGGAGAAGGCTATTAGCTTGAATTAAAAGACAGCAAGAGGAGGAAACTAGGCACAGATAAATCAGGAAACTGGTCCAAAATCACACAACTGGGGTTAGATCCAAATCTCTGGTAGTGAATATTTATAGTTGTCATGACAAGTCTCTCATTCTTCAGCATTTATATTCTGCCTTATATTTTGCCTGTATTGAAAAACAATGCATGTCTATTATAGTAAACAAGTAAAATACAAACAAGTAGGGAAAAAAGAGAAAACACTCATATATCTCCATTTAAAAACAACCACAATCAGTATTTTATAACATTTCCTTCTGTGTTTTTCTAATTGCTCTTTTACTTTGTTGAGAAAATACAACAGGTACCTTACATTTTTTAACTTTATCTTCTAACTCGAGTTGTCTCTATATTATCATTAACTCTTTATGAGCATTTGGCTCTCTAAGATTACATCAGAAGCAATCTAAGATTGTAATCTAACAGCTAAGGTAGCATCACAGTAACTTTTCCTCCTCTGATTGTATCTCTTCCACTTGGATTCCAGTTCCTAAAATTAACCACTTTTCTCTTATCTCAAACAGGCTCTTTTAGTTCAAAAGATCTTTATAACAGATGTATAAAAGTATATTTCCTGTGGGTGGCATTGTGGCTAATTTTATTTTCTTTACATTTTCTGTTCTTTTAATAAGCATTTACATATAAATAAAATAATGCTATTTCCAATTTGAAAAAATGTTTACTTGGAACCACAAAAATATAGAAATAGTGTGTGAAAATTGAATGGTTGATAGCTTCATGAATCAATTTGATATGCTTGAACTTTTTATCCAAGGAATTACAAAGAAGAAACAAAGAACTGAGTCAGGCTGACATACCAATAATCCTTACTTCAAGTCGCTAAGACCTCAGACCCTGAAGAAAAGAAACAAGTCTGCTTATTTTCACTAGATAGCCCCCCTTCTACCAAGACAACCTGCCTGTCCAAGTTGCAAAATTAAGGAAACATGGCCCAAGGACATCCTGCCCCAAATAACTCTAGTATCTCACTCTCCCTTGCTCCCCCTCTCCATTCCTCTCTGTTCCCAGCAGCCATATTTACTGCCTGCCCAAAACCTGCCTTTTAAATAGTAAACTTCTTTGGCTATTCCACATTAATGCCACTTTAGTTCAATAAACTTCGTCTATACTTTGGTTTTCGGAGTCTGTTTCTAGCAAAATAATTGGAAACAAAAGTTGAAAAACCATGCACAATAGAAAATATAGGACTATTATCAAATGACTATTCATTTCAATTCAAGTTTTTGACAGTCTAAGTTTCCAAGCTGCTACGGCAAATACCACAAAATGGGTTGACTCACAGTTTCAGAGGCAGAAAGGCTTTCTTCCTCCCAGGGGGAATTCTGGCACACTGGCAACCCTTATATTTTTTGGCGACGTCCTCTCCTTTCCCTTCCAGGTTCCTCACTGACTTCCGGCGTCCCGGGGACTTTCGGGTTCCAGCTTCCGGCTCCTGGTCCTTCCATGGTTTTCTCCTTACAAGGTCTCCGGGAACAGGCTTAAGATCCATCCTGACCGGTATACCTCAACTTCGCACATTGCACCTTCGCCCCTCCGCCAGCCTGGCCTGCTCGCAACCAGGCAAGCCCGCCCGTGCCCTCCCGCCTGCCAGGGGCATCCCAGGGCCGGGGAGGGGGATGCTGCGATCTAGGGCCTGCACAGGCCCAGTGGGGTCTGGGGCGCCCCACCGCTGCTGCAACCCCTGTGGAATGGAGTGCAGGCCGGCGCTTCCTGATAGTTGCGCGTCTAGTAACTAGCCACGAGGAAAGGCTCTGTCGAGACCCCTTGAGGGATAGAGGGATAGAGGAATGAGTGAGCTGAGGCAGGGAGACTCGCTTAGAGGAGAAGGAGGAGGCAGCAGCCACCTAGAAAGCCAGAGGCAACACTCCACCATGCGTGGCATTTGGACCGTCTGCGGCACCATGATTGCTTCTCAGTTTGGTGCCTGAGCAGGGGTCCAGATGCATTTTGCTTGGAGAAATCACAGGATACACCAAGAGCTGCTTTAGATTTCACCGGTTGGCAGTAGTCAACCAGTTGCTTGGAATGCGGTCAATTCGACAGAAGAAATACCTTTATCTGTGGCTCTCTTACAATGGTGAAATCTACAACCATAAAGAGATGCAATACTATTTTGAATCTGATTACCAGACCAAAAGAGAAGGTGAGATAATCCTTCATAGTGATAACTATGGAGGAATTGAACAAATGTATATGCTGGATGTGGTATTTGCTTTTATTTTACAGGATTGTGGATTTCCAGAACAATCATGTTTAAAATATAGGATTCCCATATACTTATCCTCCCCCCTCCAACTCTTCCATTCTTAAGGAAAATTTGACACAATTGATGATAGCACTTTTATCATTCTACTATTTTTTAACAGTATAGTTACATTTATTACAATTGATGAAACACTATTAAAGTAATACTACTAACTATTGTCCATAGTTTATGTAGGGCTATTTTTCCCATATTCCTAGCCTATTTTTTTCATGCATACCTTTATTATTCAAGAAGATGGATTTTTGGAACCGTTTTCATTAGCTAAATGTCTTGTTAACTTTAAGTACTTCTGGACTCTTTTTTGAAAATGAAGTTTCTTCTTCCATGACACCATGAAGTTTTGAATTTAAAGCCCATTGACCAAGTCACATCAGTAAACATGGTTAAATATCATCACTGTTCATGTATAGATGAGCTTCTGCATGCCCTCTATGACAGTGTGGAGAAAGTATTCCCAGTTTTGAGATAGAAACTGTGAAGAGCAACCTCCAGGTCCTTTTGGGAATGCTATTAAGAAAGGTTTGATGACAAAGAAAGGCTTGACTGCCTTTTATCAGGAGGTTTGGATTCCAGCTTGGTTGCAATAACCTTGCTGAAGTAGCTAAAAGAGGCCCAAACACAGTATCCTCTCTAGACATTGACAATTGACATAGAAGCCAGTCCTGCTTTACTGCTGCTAGAAAGGTGGCAAATCATATGGGAAGTGAACACCATGAAGTCCTCTTTAATTCTGAGGAAAGCATTCAGGTCCTGTATGAAGCCATATTTGCTTTGGAAACTTGTGATATTATAAGTTCATGCTTCAGTAGGTCTGTATTTAATTGCCAGTTATACTCAGAAGAACACAGACAGTATGGTGATCTTCTCTGGAGAAAGTTCAGATTAACTTACACAAGGTTATATATATTTCCACAAGGCTCCTTATGCTGAGAAAGCTGAAGAAAATAGTGGGAAGCTTCTGAAAGAACTCTGTTTGATGTTCTCTATATAGATCGAACTACTGCTGCCATGGCCTTGTACTGAGTCCCATTCCTGGATCACCATCACTTTTCTTATTACTTGTTACCATAAATGGTGTCATTGAATAGAAAGGATTGAATAGAAAATATCTCCTGAGAGATTCTAACCTGACACCCACAGAAATTCTCTAGAGACCAAAAGAAGCCTTTGGTGTTAGAATAACCTCAGCGAAGAATTCCTGGTTTAGGAATTTACAGGAATATATTGAATATCAGGTTGATGATGTAATGATGGCAACTTCAGCACGAAAGTTTCCTTGGAACACTCCTAAAACTAAAGAAGGTTATTATTATCATGATATCTTTGAACACCACTACGCAGGCTGGAATGACTGGTTGGCCGGCCCATCATTGGATGCCCAACTGGATCGATACCTCTAGCCTTTCTGCCCTACTCTGACCCCTTACAAGTCAACTGTGAAAGTTGAGGTGCTCTCTGAGCTATAGAGAACATTACCATTAAACATTAAAGGAAATTTCTTCTTGTGAAGGAGAATGGGGTTGAGAGTGGGAAGAGGGGTAAGGAGAGCCTACTACCCACATTTGCTTTGGGTAAATAAGAAAGACTTATTTTGAGAAAATAAGTCTTCACATAAATTAAAAAAAAAAAAAAAGAAACATCCTAATTTAGTCAGTCATACCTTACCTAAAAATAACATCTTCAAAGGTTCTATTTACAGTGGGGTTCACACCCATAGTAATGGAATTAAGAACATGTTTTTTGTTTTGTTTTTTACTGGGGTACATAACAATTTAACATATTCCACTTAACAAAAGATTTTAATACACTTCTCTGAGTAATTGATAGAACAAGTACACAAAAATCAATAAAGATACAGAAAATTTTAAAAACACAAATGTGCATGAATAGAACATGACGTTCAACACTTGCAAAGAACACGTTATTTTCAAGTACATAAGGAAGATTTACAAAACATGAGCCATAAAGAAAATCTCAATAAATACCAAAGGTTTGAAATCAGCTAAAATGTAATTAAACTAAAAATTAATAGCAAAAAAATAAATTTAAAATCCCCATATACTTAGTAGTTAGGACACACACCTAGGAATAATCTAGTATTAAAAGAAAAAATAATAATGGACATTAAAAATTATTTTTATGTCCTTTGACAACAAATATGTTGTACTTCAGAACATGTGGGATGCAATTAAAACATATGGAGGAAATTTATAGCCATACATGAAAATGTTAAAAAAAAAAAAAAAAAAGAAAAGGAAAATAGCTGTCATGTAATGAACTGAACTGAGGATCCACCTAAAGAAGTTGTCATGGTTAGGGACAGGTGTCAGCTTGGCCAAGTTGTGGTACCTGTTCATCTGATTGGGCAAGCACTGGCCTGTCTATTGCAATGAGGACATTTCATAGGATTAAGTCATGATCACGTCAGCTACATCCACAGCTGATTCCATTTGTAATCAGCCAAAGGGGAGTGTCTTCTGCAATTAGTGATGCTAAATGCATTCATGGGAAGCCTTTTAAGGAGGACTCAGAGGAGGCAGGTTGCATTCCTGCTTTGGCTGGTGAGCCTCTCCTGTGGAGTTCATCCAGGCCATCCATCGGAGTCATCAGCTTCGCAGCCTGCACTGTGGTTTTGGACTCTGTGTTCCTACGGTCATGTGAGACACTTTCATAAATTTTATATTTGCAAGTGTTCCCTGTTGATTCTGTTTCTCTAGAGAACCCTAACTAATACAGAAGTTTAAAAAAAGAACAGCAAAATCAATGCAAGGAGAGGGTGCAAGGGTAGTTCAGTGGTAGAATTCTCACCTGCCATGCTGGAGACCCAGTTCAATTCATGGCCCATGTACCTCCTGAATAAACAAACAAACAAAAAAATTCAACAAATGGTGCTGCAATAATGATACTCACATGGAAAAAGAAAGAAATGTACCCCCACCATATAGCATACAAAAAAATCAATGCAAGGAGCATAAAAGAAAAGAATTAATAAGCATGAAAGCAAAAAAGATAAATAGAAAACCACACTCAATAGAGAATCTTGGAAGAAGCTAAAAGATTATTTTTTTAAAAGATGAATGAAATTCACCCCTCTGTGGTGAAACTGATTAAGAGAAAAGCCTACCAATAACCAATAACAGGGATAAAATGTGACATTTCTTCAGATTTTAAAATAAAGGGAATGTTGTAAATAATATTATGCCAATAAATTTAATTTTTAGGTTAGATTGACAAATTCCTAGGAAAGTAAAATATAACATCAAAACTGATGAAAGGAGAAATTTAAAACCTGAATGGGCCTATAATCATTAAGAAAATTGAATCAGTAGTGAATAATCTTTCCTCAAAGAGAATTCCTGGCCCAGAAGGCTAAAACAGTAGGTTCTAATTTTAAAATATTTTCAAGAAAGAATTAATGCCTATATTAGGAAAACTCTTCCATATAATAAAGAATAAAAGACATTCACATTAATGTTCACTGATTTATCTTGTGATTGGTTCATGGTATCCAGATGACCTCAGAAACGTCACTGCCTTTGGTTTTGCATACCTTGGTAGTTTGTGATATCTGGCTTAGGTGTGCTTTAAAAATAACTTCCTCAATACCTTCTCGAATCCCATTTTAAATCTGCTAGTCATAAGAGATTTGGTTTCGTCTCTTTTCTCCTCACCCCTTTTTGTGCAAGATCTTAATCCCTGGACCTCAGGGAGGATCATTTCCCCAAAAAATGTAGGGAGTGAAAGTAGTGAATTTATTTGTGGAGTTTGCTTTTGAGTGGCCACATTTGAGTAACAAGGAGGTTTTTAGGGAGTGACTTTTAGGCATTATTTATACTTAAGCTTAGCTTCATTACAAGTTTTATAATTACGAACTTCAAGATTAAGCATCTGGTGCATTAGCATGGCTCATGGAGTAGCTGTAGCCATTATTCTAGAGATGAGACAAGGAATAAGAGACATCATAATAATTATAATTTTAAAAAAGACTAAATTCAAGATTCAGCCAGCATCATTTTTTTCCCACCAGCATCATTTTTCATTATGATATTCTAGTTAAATCTTTGGTACTATGACCAGCATCTCTAATTATGTCCTGTTAACTAAGAGGACATTGTTATTGAACTTATGCAAATAATTATATTTTCATGAAAATAAGAATATTTAACAAGAGTTTCTGAATTGTACAGGATTAGTCAGGGAGAAAAAGTTAAATGTTGTAAAAGCTTAAGAGAAAAAGAAAAGTAATTACTTGTCTTTAAAAAAATTAAACGTTAAGACATCATCAATATTTCAAACATAATCCATAATCATTTCTTATCAATATTTATCAATTCATTCAGTTGTTAGTGATTAATTCTTATTCTGCTCAATCTTGTTAGTAATTTCTTGAACCCATCAGCTTCCATTAGATTTCTGGAAATCTTCAGTCAGTTCCTTGGTATGGTTTTAAAGTGTTAAGTTTCTTTAAGTGATGTCATTTTTGTGGAAGATGAAGATTTTGGCCAGTAGCTGATTGCCAGTGTTTTCAGGAAACATTAGAATAAAATATAAAATTACCTGTAATAACAAGAGACTTGAAACATAGAAGACAAAGAATGGTTATGATTAACTAATTACTGTTTTATTTATACAAGTAAAAGATCTAATGAGAGTTCATTATGGAATAATGTGATTTGAAAGAAAATTTAGTTGTTTCTGTGGCATGTAACATATTTTTAAGAATAACTGAAGTTATGCCTGATAACATTATACTGTTGTTTAATTTAGTGAGACAGATCAGTACTAGGATATTTTATGGACAGTGAAGAAAATGACAAATTTCTGGGAACTTTGTATAATTTCAAGAACATGTATACTATATCATACTTTACATAAATTCAACTAACAGAAGGTTAGAAAGTCCCTTCTAATTGTAAATTTCCTGTGCAATTTTTAACATTAAATAAAAATTTTAGCACCCCTCCTTTTACAAGGTGAAAAAGCAGATTATTTGATATAAGAGGCAAAATGTTAAACATTTTCAGGAGGATTGAACACTTGGTTAAATAGGGTCACAGATCACTATGAAACAATACATGTCTCTCTTCTTTTATTAATATATCAATAAAAGATTTTTAAATTAAAATAAGAGATAACATAGTTGGTGGTACAAAACTTTTTTGTCCTCAGAAGTGAGAAGACTTGTTTCTTTTAAGCAATTAAGGAATAAAACATGCTAAAGATAACATAAACTACAAAAAACTTATTTTGATAAAACATAGACTTTGTGACTTTTTCATTGACTTTTCAGAAAAGAAACCTCTATCACCCTTATTAAGACTAGACCAATAATCTAAGACAAACATTGTCATTTTAATAGAGGGGAAAAACAGATTCTAGTTTTGCATCAGTATACTATTTGATACTGAGGCTCTCAAAAATTGTATAGATTGAACCATCAAATCTTCAACCACAGGTGGGCCACAATGGCTCAGCAGGTAAGAATACTTGCCTGCCAAGCCCAAGGACCCAGGTTCAATTCCTGGTGCCTGCCCATGTTAAAAAAAAAAAAAAAACTTCAACCACAAGAAATAAAATTCCCTTTGTCCTACATTTCCTCTTTTCATTCTGTAACAACCAGTTCTTTTATTTTAGGATGAAACTATTCTCTTTTTTCTTAATAAAGTCATATCCTGTATACCTTATATACTTAAGTTACTAAAATGATATTGGAAACTGTCTTCAAGGTAAAATCTTAGGAAACACGATTACTGTCAAAATAAAATTGACCAAATTTTATATGGTCAATTTGGTTAAGTGCAAACATACATATTTTTTCATTTAAATGTCTAGTAGATACAATATTAGCTTATTGCAAAACCTATATATGTTAAGGAAGAAAATGCATGCTTTTCTTATTGTACTCAGAAAACATAGTTGTTTTCTTTTAAATAATAATATTAAATTAGTATACAAGTAGAGGATTTACAGCTTAAAATTTTCAGGCATGAATCAGAAAAAAAGTTTAGAAACACAGAAAGATAAAATACAGCAATATAAAACTCACCCACTTATATAAAACTGAATTTTTGTCCTTGCTTCACTTTATTTTTTTTTAATCAAAGTTTTTTTGTCTTTTTGGTACAGTCTATTTTATAATTATTATATCTTTTAGAAGCTTTTGAATACCGTTCAAAACATGTACCCCCTCCTTGGTGGAGTCTAGGATTTTTTTTTTAAAGAAAGCACATAAGAGATAAGGAGTAAAATAAATTGGGTAGATGGAAATAGTAGTGCTCAATGAGAGGGAGGGGTGAGGGGTATGATATGGATGAGTGTTTTCTTTTTTCTTTTAATTTATTTTTCTGGAGTGATGCAAATGTTATAAAAAATTATTATAGTGATGAATACATTAGATGTGATGATATTGTAGGCCACTGACACAGGCTATAGGGGACAGCTGGGAGGTTGGACATTTGCCCTATTGGTCTCTAATTAGGAGGTCTGGGATTGGGTCCCAGGAGACACTCCATATGAAAAGATAACAGTTCCTCGTGATTCCTGCATTTTGAATCAGGTACCTCCAACCCCAAGTCTTCACTCTTAGCTGCTGCTGCTGCAGAGAAGAAAGGTCTCTGAAGATCCAACCATGCCTTCTTGGGTAGAGGACACTGAACCAAATTGCCTTGATGATAGTGGCAGGGACTGAGGTTGGCCAACATCTCCAGGTAAGAACTAAGGCATGGGATTAGGGACACTGAACAGACTATCTCTCAGTCACACACTCACATGCAACACATACACACAAACACAAAGACATGCCATAGTACTCCTGTCTATTTTCTTCTTCTACTTTTGTTCCTCCTTCTCAGCTAATAATTTCCTGGTTCTTTTGACCAGGTGTGGTCCCTAGCCCTAGTGTTCATCAGGTTCCTGAGAGTCAATCATGAGATCATCGTGGAGAAATGGGTATCAGACAACACTTCCTCAAGCCACAGCAGTGATGAGGAACTAGCACCCATGCAATAACAGAATACAATTCACTCTATGCACTCAGACAGGGGTGGTTCTCAGACTCACTTTCAGTCACCACTCTAGATCAATAACAGTAATTTACTCCACGTCCATTTAGAATTGACCAAATCCTTTAATATCCTTTCTTTTTTTTAAATTTGGGCCTTTGAATAATTGTATGCAATAGAATCATTTTTCCTTATTTTATTGTTAATAATACAGGGGCTTTAGTAATTGTTATTTGACATAGTTTATACTTGTTTTTAAAAAATAAAAGAAGGCATTAAGACTTGAACAGGCTCTTTCGAGGTGAGCTCCAGTTCAGTCACTGAAGCAATCTACAGGGAAAACCCAGTATATTACAAGTATCTAGAACACAAACTAACCCCTATCAAGATGCCTCATTATCATAATTCATACTCTTCATGTTTGTACATATTTGCACACCTGCAGTATAGCAGCTTCTGAATGTAACTGATCCCCTCAGAAAATAGAGAAAAACAGACCAAACTTCAGGACTCTGTAATTCTCAGACCTTGTATTATTTAAGCAGGATTACTAATTTCCCTACCATAGACAGAAATTAGAAGCCAAATGAACATTTCTGACTTCATCCTCCTGGGCTTCTCTGAGCAGCCAGAGGAGTAGTCGTTCCTGTTTGTGCTCTTCCTGGGCATATACCTGCTCACCTTGTTGGGAAACCTTCTCATCATCCTGGCCATCAGCTCTGACACTCACCTCCATACACCCATGTACTTCTTCCTGATCAACCTGTCCTTCACTGATATCTGCATTACTTGTACCATTGTCCCCAAAGTGCTGGTGAACATTCAGATTCAGCAGCACACCATCTCCTACACTGGATGCCTCATGCAGATGTTCTTATCATGCCGTTGACCCTGATGGATGACTCCCTGCTGGCTGTGATGGCATATGACTGCAAGTGGCCATTTACCTTCCTCTCCACTACACCATGACCATGCGGCCCCAACGCTGCCTGCTGCTGGTGGCTGCATCCTGGATCTGCTCCCACCTCTTGGCCTTCTCACTCACTCTCCAGATGGCTCAATTCTCCTTCTGTGCCTCCCATTCTATCCCACACTTTTTCTGTGATCTTCTCCCACTCCTCAAGCTTGCCTGTTCAAGCACCCATGTCTTGCAGGTTACAATGTTCATAGAAGCAGCCCTCTCAGGTGTGGTCCCTCTCCTCTGTGTCCTGGTCTCTTATGCCCACATCATCCACACCATCCTCAGGGTCCCCTCTGCTGAGGGGAAGCACTAAGTCTTCTCTACCTGTAGCTCTCACCTATCAGTAGTCACTCTCTTCTACAGAGCCCTCTTTTTGGTTTATTTCCAGCCCTCATCCTCCTACTCAGCTGAGACTGGAATGGTGGCATCTGTGACATACACAGTGTCACCCCCATGCTGAAATCCTTTATCTATAGCCTGTGGAACAGGGACATGAAGGGAGCTTTGTGGAGACTCCTTGGCTGGGAGAAGTGCTCTACTCCATAAAGGATCCTTCCCAGACTAGAAGCCTAGGTTTTTAGACATGTCTTTCTCTCTGGATTTGTTCATTATAAATCGCAAAAGGTTTACATTCAAGGCAGGATGGATGTTCACTGTCACAAGAAGATGAGACAAAAGGAGATTCTGACTTGTAATTACTGGATTAGAAGCAACTGACCAGGACAGAACTTCAGTCTGGTGAGTGACATGGCCAGCAGTTTCTACAGTGAATTAAGTACAGGTATCCAAATAAATTCAAACAAGAGAGTGGGGAAATGCCAAAATAATGTATCAGACAATACTTAGCTACTAGGAAGAAGCCCAGTAGCAGCACAGGATAGAACTACAAAGTTGCTCCCAGTGAGAAGATATGTTGGCAAGACTGGGAAAGTATTAGGAATTTGATCAAGTGTCTGGGGTTCAGAGTGACAAGCCCAGTCTTGGAAGAAACTCACTCCTAGGGATTGACCTCAACATAGAGAATATGGCAACACATAGGCAGATTGTATACACTGCCTGACAAAGCAAGCCTAATTGTAGAAAAGCAACCTGGGCACAGAAAGATTGAGACTTGTCCAATATCACAAACTTAGTACTTTATCTTGGACTCTAGCAGGTGATTTGATTTTTATTTATTAGTTGTGACAAGTCTTTAATCTTTACTTTTTAAACTCTGATTTATATTTTTCTAAAACAAAAAGTCGTGTTCATGAAAATAAATGTCCAAAATATTTTTAAAAATTTCTCCTTTAAAAGAAATTTCTGTGAATATTTTACCCGAAGTCCTATCATCCTGTTCTCTACGCATTTATTTAACATTGTTAAGATGATAATTTTTACTTTATTTTACTACTGTTTTGCATATTGTTATTAAATATTCATAAATTTGCATAATTATTATATCAGAAGCGTGTGTCATGACTTATATAACCATTCTCCCATTTGGATCATTAGATGCTTCTAATTATTTTTAGAAAATTATGTTTCTAATTATAAATAATCATACAATGAAAGTTTTTGTGAATAAACCATATACATATAAGATCTCACACACACACTTAGAATAAATTTTCATGAGTGGAGTTCTGGGTGGAACACTTTTAGGCTTATGATACATTTTGCCAAAATACTTCACAAAACTGTTGATGAGTTACATCCCAACCAGCTGTCCATGAAAGTGTCTTTTCTCTGCAAGCTTTCCAGTATTTTATTGTCATTTTTTACTTGTTAATATTATAAGCAAAAGATGGTATTTCCATGTTTTATGGGAATCTCTTTGACTCCTTGGTTGATTTTTTCTGTAAGTCTGAGAAAGAATTTTATTTACTTTTTTGTTACCTATTTTTTCAAGTCATTTGACCACTTTAAGGATAGTATAAGTCCTTTATACATTAATAATTTAAACTTTACTCTGTCTTGTACAGCAAATTTTCCCCAACTACCATGTCATCTTTTATTTTTGTTTTCTATTTTTTGGCATAAATAAGTTTTCAACCTACATATAATCAAATAATAAGCATCCTCTTTGTGACCTCTTCTGCCAGTGTAATAACTAGAAAATCTTTCTCTATGCAGACTTCAAGTGAATAGTCAAATTTTTTTTATTTACGTAAGGTTTGCTATTTTTAATGACATCTCAACTGAGATATAATGCATATGTCAAAAAATTCACACTTTTAAAGTATATAATTCAGTAGATTTTAGTATATGGTGGGTAATATTTTTAGTAAAACAATGTATTGCTTTTAGAATATTAGATATTTGAAGTGGTTCTCTACTTTCACAACACTCTTACTTTCTACGAGTGTTTCCTCTCCATTTCATATCACATAATTATTTAAAAATAGGATCCTGATCGCTTCTTTATAAACCTGCACATTTGCCCTCAGGACACCTTCTTCTCCAGAATCACACAAATTAATAAGTCCCACACCATCTGTAACAAATACCCTTTCACACCAGCCTCCTCAAATCACCTGGACATTATCTGTCTTTCTTCTAAGCTCCACTACCCCTTTATATATTTCTCCTTTTACCATTGCTCGGGGGAAGAGAGGAAACTTAAGTGAGACAGAAACACTTTGGAATTCTCCCAACCTCCATTCATTGTGGAGGATTTGGCAGCTTATTTTGGAAGACTAACTTGGATGCCCAGCCACCTTCAAATAGACTTTCCCTTCTTCCTTTAGTCTAATAAACTGTTTTAGGGTATTCCTACTAGTGCCCCTTTATCCACCTAACCTATCGCTCTTTACTGCCCTAATAGGCACCTAGATTCCCTCTGTGGTATTAAAAGGCAATTGCTAGGCAGGCCACGGTGGCTCAGCAGGCAGAGTTCTCACCTGCCATGCTGGAGATCCAGGTTCAATTACTGATGCCTGTCCATGCAAATAGAAAAGGCAATTGCTCTTCCTGTTTACGCCCCCAGAACAATTTTACTCCAAGTATTCTCAGGTCTTGCTCCCTCACTCACTTTTTCCAGGTTTCTTCAAATATATTCTCAAAGAGACCTTCTCTATGCTTGAAACTAGGTAAGTGCTCAAGAAATAGTTGTCAAATAAAGTTAGGATATTCTAAAATTAGATGCTCGGTCAACTCAGTAATCCTGGGAGTTCCCTTTCCCCAAAAAATAATAAAGAGTATTTGTTTATTAAATGGAAGGACATCATGGTAAACTTTTGAGAGAAGAGTATTTTTAGGACTATAAAAGTAAATAAAAATATTCTTGTTTGAGATGAGCTTAACAATTCATTCCTCTCTCCTCTTCATGAAGAAAATAAAATTGACCAAGTTACTGCAAACCAGTAGTACCAGAATTTAATCGCATTACTGGAATCTAACAAATTAACATCTCTTCCAGTGTGGAGTAAAGGATAGGAGCCAGAAACAGGGTAAAATCATGGACCAGAGCTTTCCTTTCTCCCCTTTTATATATAGTAGTTCATAAGTTAATAGGAATGTCAGGACCTTCCTAAAGCACATCTGTGAAGACACAACAGCTGTATTCCTACTTAAGGTGAAAGACTGAAAGTATTCCCCCTAAGGTGAAGAACAGATAAAGATGTCCACAATCACATTCAACATTGTACTGGAGGTTCTAATATCCACTTCTATTCAACATTGTACTGGAGGTTCTAATCTGGGAAATTAGGCCAGAAAAGGAAATAAAAGGCTTCCATACAGGAAAAGAAGAAATAAAAGATTTATATAGAAAATCCTAAGAAATCCACACACAAAAAATATTAGAATTAATAAATAATGCTATCCCTATCAAATTTCCAGCTACCTTCTTTTGCAGATGAAGAACTGATCCTAAAAATTTCATATGGAAATTCAAGGTACACAATCTAACCCAAACAATCTGGAAAAAAGAAAAAAATTGGAGGACTCAAATTTCCTAATTTCAGAACTTAGTATAAACCTACAGTAATCAAGACACTGTGGTACTGGCACAAGGATTAATGGAGTAGAATTGAACATCCAGAAATAAACCCTTGCTTATGGCCTATTCTTTTTATACAAGAGTGCCAAGACAATTCAACTGGCAAAGATAATCCTTTCAACAAATGGTACGGAGCAAATAATTTAGCCACATTCAAAAGAATGAAGTTGGGTGTCTACCTCACACCATAAAGAAAAATCAATTCAACTTGGAAAGAGACCTAGATAAATATAAAGGCTAAAATTATAAAACTCTTTGAAGAAAACATAGAAGCAAATTGTTATGATTTTGGATTAGGCAATGGTTTCTCATATATAATACAAAAAGCACACGCAACAAAAATTGATAAATGGAATTTCATCAAATTTTAAATTTTGGCTTCAAAAGAAGCCATTAAGAGAATGACTATACAACCCACTGAATGGGAGAAAATATTTACAAATCATATATCTCATAAGAGACATGTATCCAGAACATATATTTTCCAGAACATCATTTTTTGAAAAAATTAGCATGGCAAAAGACTTGAATAGACACTCTCCAAAGAAGACATACAAATGACTACATGCACAGAAAAAGACACTAGACATCTATGACAGTTTGAAGGTGTATGTACCCCAGAAAGATATAGTCTTGAATTTAATCCATTCCTGTGGATGTGAACCCATTGTAACTACAATCTTTTAATGAGGTTATTTCAGTCAACATGTGGCCCACCTCAAGCAGGATGGGTTTTGTTGTTGTTATTTTAAAATAGTAATAAATAGTGAGAAACTCCCTCACAGTTTCTATAGATCAGGAGGTACCACAGCCTGTCCTCTGGTCCTCAGTTATTCAGTCCTTCTAACATGCAAAATACAATGGCCACCACCCAAGGTCCTCAAAGATCTCATTCCATGACAGCATCTACTCAAAGCTCAGACTCTCATGACCTAAACCATATCTAGGCTCCACAAGTACAATCACTCTGGATCTAATGATATATGGGTGAAAAGATAAGTTACCTGCCCTATTCTCTCCACCCACCCAGTATACAATGGTGGGACAGGCAAGGATAGGATAACTGGTACAGATCCTCCTATCCAAAAGGAAAGGAAATGGGAAGCACACAGGAAGTCCCATAGAAACTTTGAAATCCAGCAGAACATGTGCTGTTGTTACCGATTCAAGGGAAGTTCTCCACCCAGTGCACTCAAATGACCAATTCCTGAGACACCTGGGTTTCAAAGAGAAAAAGAGTTTATTGCTAGGGGTAAAGCAGGACATCAGTCTAAAAATCTGTCTCCCCACGTCTAAGGAGTTAAAGGTTTATATGGATTCTAACAAGGGAAGATGGAGTTATTACCATTTTCAATAGCAAGTATAGGCAGAAAGAAGAGAGAAAGAGTTATCACAATAGCAAATATAAGCAAAAAGGAGGGGAGGTGGGGTTATTATCATTTTCATAACAAGTATAGGCAGAAAAAATTTACAAATGTAAAGGAGAGGGACTTTGCTAGAATCAAGTTAATAGTTCTGAGCTAATTCCGGTTCTTCCATTAGCATTGGGGGGTGGGGTTGCCCTCATGACTATGAGTCTAAAGTAAAAATGGATAAAGAGACTTTTATCACAAGGTCACAAGATGGAAGTTATAGTTATACAATCATTATCAGAGATCAAGTTAACTGGATTACAGCTCAATAATTTCAGGTATTTCCTTCTAGCTATTCTAATTCACTTGAAGGTAAAAAGGAATATTTATATAATGATTCAGTAGTCGTAGTCATAATTGTAACTCCTTTACAACTCCTCCCTGTTGTTTGACCATTACTCGATCTTGAGGGATATCTGGACTATGACTGCTCTGACTTCTTTCTGTTAGAAAGGGGCATCAACCCTAGGGGTAGAAGGAATGGAACTTCTTAGATTGTGCTTGTATATATTCTTTGACTTCAGGTTTTTGCTGGAGTATTAAGGTTTCTCCAGTATTTTGGTTATGGCAGGGCTGGG
Organism: Tamandua tetradactyla; assembly: GCF_023851605.1. Taxonomy (NCBI): domain Eukaryota; kingdom Metazoa; phylum Chordata; class Mammalia; order Pilosa; family Myrmecophagidae; genus Tamandua; species Tamandua tetradactyla. The sequence goes on from NC_135328.1 coordinate 44,450,852, forward strand.
ATAAGAGACAGAGATATGTTTCAAAGATGAAAGTGTTTGCCATTATTAGTAGCAATATCATAAATTATGCTTATGATACTGAATGAAACCAAGACCCTATTCCTGTAGGAAGCTAACTAAATAGATCAAATATGCTAAAGGAGGTGGAGCCAGTGTCTGTTGCATTAATTGATTTTCATATGTTCTAATACTTTAGCATTAGGTTTCTCACGTATATAGGTACAACATTCAATTTTTATTATACCATATGTCTCTCCCTGTGAAGCTGTTAACACATCTAAAGTCATTCAGTTTTGTAGTACTGCTTTATGCATTAGGGTCACTTCAGTATTTACAAGAGATATCTGTTGAGACTATCATTAAAGGCTTGTTGCGTAAAATCGTTCAGTACGTCTATCCTAAGTATAACATCCTCTATGCCTAAGTAAGGCAGAAATTTAGCAGCTATGTGATCGTACCAATGAAATACCATCAGGAAGGGTTTCAATCTTATTAGACAGTCCTTTATAAGCAGAGTGAAATTCAGACAGAGAGAATGCCACAGGAAGCAAAAAGCTGAACATCAGAAACCAGAAGAGAAGGGGTAGACCAGGAGACACCGCCATGTGCCTTACTATATGACAAGCTAAGGACCAAAGATCAGCAATAGCTGTTAGAACAAATTGGGAGGCTCAGTCCAGCACCCATAACCGTGCAGCAAGCTGAGGTTGAGAGGGATTTACTATAAAGGAGGGAGGGGGAAGAGGGAGGGGGAGGGGGAGGAGGGAGGGGGAGAAGGAAGAGGGTAAAGGCCCATTTTCTTCAAGAGCCTGAAGGAAAGCCTGCATTGTAATGTGTTTTCCTTTTATACTCTGCAGTTGCCAACCCTTATTGGTCCTGAATTCTGCATTTGGTGACTTGTCCAATTGCCATTGGTTGGTATTTTTGCTTCCTTCTTTTTGTGCCTGTCCTGACCTGTTTGCTCCTTATTGATGGAGCCATACTATGAGTCCTGCTTGGATGTGGTTTCTTGTCCTGGGCAGCATTTGGCAAGAGGCATCACGAGTTGTGGCAAGGAGAAGGGGGAGGGAAAAGGACATGAGTCAGTGGACTATGAGTTTCAGCCATTGTTGCAGGGGGAAAGGAGGCTGGGGCCTGAGTTCTGACCCCTGTAACCTGTCAACAGCCAGCCCCAGAACACCACAATATTAGGGAAGAAAATATCTCCTTGATAAGCCTTGATTGGACTTTTTCCAAGATTCAAACCCTGAGCAAACAAATTCTCATTGATTAAGTAGACCCCTTTCATGGTATTTGTTTGAGCAGGTAGGAACCTAAAACAGCATTGTCAGTCATCACAGAAGTACAAATCAAATATACAATGAGATAAAACTTCACCCCCACTAGAATGGATATAGTAAAAATGATGGACAATAACAAGTGTTGGGGGGGCTCCCCACCTGGCTTGTGTGTAGGTGAGGTGTCTGCAGGCACCCGTGGGGCCCAGGACCTCATAAGCCATGCCCACCACCCTGAGGAGCCACGGGCAGCACCTGGGCCTTAGGGAACTGGCCTCAGAGCGGAGTCACCTTATCACTCTAAACCTAAAAAATGTGTTGTCCTAGAGGCCACTAAGGACAGTGGAGAGCATGCCTCTTGGTGGCAGGATGTCCCTGACCCACAGAAGCTATGACTTGAAGTTCAAAACGAGGAAATTTGATCAACCCTTGAAATCAGACCTCACCTTGGAGCATGTATGGACCTCCCGCACAGCCATTCCCACTGCAAACAGCACACCCAAACATCTATCAGAAGTTTTAAGAATGAAGAGGTCAAATCTCAGGCATTCTGCCAGCAGTGATCATATCCTTGGAACTCCGGTCTATGAGAGAAAGAAAGTAAGCACTATGAGATTGTTGAGTTGAAGAAGTCATTATGCATGCAGAGAGGTGATGGGGATCTGATAAGAACAAAGTTTTGATGCCTGGAAGAAAATAACAGGAAGGATTGGCAGATAGAACAGCTTTTGGGTCTAACCCAAGGCCTGGATTTTGTTTGAACTCTCGAAGGGAAAAGGCCTGATACTTTCTGGGTATTTAAGAAGCTGAAACAGAATTCTCAAGTTGGAGCAATATCATCTACAAATTGCAGACTGACATGGAGACAACTAACCTGGAGGAGATGAGAATTGCCATGGAGACCTACTTCAAGGAGATTCATCCTCTCCAGTATCTTTTGGCAAATTCTGAAAGAACAGGAAAGAAGCTTCTAGTAGAGAAGAAGATTGGGCTTGTAGAGGCAGAATAAAGTGAGCAGTGCTCTCCTGACCTTGTCCAGCAGTTGACTTAGGAGAACCAGAGCCTGAAGGAGGACCTGGATCTGGTGCTGAGAGATTCACCCACCATCTCCAAAAGAAAGGTTGACATGGAGTGGAGTAAGCCCAGGTTGCTGAGGCAGATTGCAGAGCAAGGGGGGAAAAAATTAATTAATTCAATGGCAAGCCACATGCTTTGGAACTGGCCAAATCAAGCCCCACAGCTCTACTGCTTAACATGGAATTGCAAGTAAAGCAGCTTCTGTCTGCAGAAATTGACTTGAATAAGGAGCTGCAAAATGCACCAGTGAGAAGGAAAGAAGAGAAAGAGGAGGCTTTGCAGGAGGAATTCAGACACTTGCCAAGAACTGTAAGAAATTAAGAAAGAAGTGAAAGATGGTCCCATAGAAATAAGTCATGAGACCCCAGAACTCCCAACTTCCAGTTCGCCCTCAGTCACGCTTAGGAAAATGTTGAACCAGATTCAAGGAAGCTGTTCCCTTGGCCTCCCTTCTCCTGCACCCGCAGGCCAAGAGAAGACCAGAGGAGAGAGGAGGTTGCCAGGATCCTGCAGACCTGGTGGAAGGCATACAGACACAAGAAAAAAGAAGCTGTTCTGGATGAGGCAGGTATTGTGCTTCAGCTGACTTTCAGTGGTCATCTAGTTTGTGCCAAGCTATTATCAAGGAAAGCATGTTGCTCAGAATCACCAAGTGTGCCACACTTTCCAGATACGAGTTCCCAGCACCCTGTGTTCAGAACCACATCCCCAAGTCAGGATAGCACTGGGCATGAGGACGTTATCGCCATCATTCTATCCATCTTCTGGGGCCCACCTGAGAGGAACCTGGCAAAGTGCTACCAGTGAAAGAACAACCACTGCAACTTCTACCAAGAAGAAATCTGTTTCAGGAGCATTGGAAGGAGCCCTCACATCACCCCTCCTTGCGGCGTCTCCTGTTCAGGAAGAGAGTGAAGGGTGCAGAGAGGCCATAGGGAAGTCAGTCACTGAGGAGGAGCTACTGAGGATGTGTGAGCCCACGACAGTGTCAGCCCAGCAGCCCTGCTCAGAGCCTGCTCTCTCGGGGCTGCCCATTGATCCCCACCTCCACCTTCCAGCCCCACCCCATGGATGAAGTCAGCTCCAATAACCTTAATGATCTTGTCATCTCTCCATCCCTGCCTAGGAAGGAAAACTTCTCCCCTTTTATACCCACAGTGGTCATCCCTCAAACGGTGATGGATTTTTTGGGATGCGATTAGGTTTTAAAGACAAAGCCCACTCCAGAGAACAAAATCATGATACTGCAAGCACAGCCCACCTGAACAATGCTATAAAGGAGAAACATGTCTCTCAGTGTGAAGGTGATTTATTACAAGTATACAAGCAAGGAACTGGAGGACTCTTCCAAAACCAGTTCAAAGTGGGGGTGTGATTTAGGGTTTTTATAGGTAAAAGAAAGGGGCTAGAGGTCAAAAACTAAGTAATGTCGACATGATTCATTCTTGTCAGGTCAGCACTGAGGTTGGATCTTTGCAAGGAGGTCATTGGCAATTTCTCCATCCTGTATTGTCTCAAAAGTCTTTTTTTTTTCCAGTTTCAATGATTAGAATTAGATATTGATGTGTAAACTCTTACATGAAGGGTCTTCATGACCCTTTTCTTAGCTGATTCTCAGGAATGTGAAACTTTTGTCTTTTGAGGAGGATGTCACTGATTCACTGGGCTACAGGGTGTTCTTAATGCTTATTCTAGTTTTCTACCTGCTGGAATGCAATATACCAGAAACAGAATGGCTTTTAAAAAGGGGAATGTAATAAGTTGCTATTTTACAGTTCTAAGGCCATGAAAATGTCCAATTAAAACAAGTCTATGGAAATGTCCAGTCAAAAGTATCAAGGGAAAGATACCTTGGTTCAAGAAGGCCAATGATGTCCAGGGTTTCTCTCCCAAGTGAGAAGGCACATGGCAAACACAGTCAAGGCTTCTCTCTCAGCTGGAACGGCACATGGTGAACACAGCATCATCTGCTAGCTTTCTCTCCTGGCTTCTGGTTTCATGAAGCTCCCCAGGAAGCATTTTCCTTCTTCATCTCTAAAGGTTGCTGGCTGATGAACTCTCTGCTTCATGGTGCTGCAGCATTCTTTGCTCTCTTTGAATCTCTCATTCTCCAAAATGTTTCCTCTTTTATAGGACTCCAGTAAACCAATCAAGACAGACCCAAATGGGTGGAGACGTGTCATCACCTAATGCAATTTAACAATCACTCTTGATTAAATCACATCTCTAGGGAGATGATCTGATTACAGTTTCAAACAGACAGTATTGAATGGAGATTTAGATTAAAACATGGCTTTTCTAGGGGGATATACATCCTTTCAAACCAGTACAATGCTATTTTGTTATCATATTCTTGTGAGCAGAACTGAGATTTTGTTAATGTCCTTCTGGAAACTAAGTACAAAGAGCAGATCACTAAACTCAGCTAGAGTAAGCATATTTCCTCGTTATCAATAACTTAAGTCGTAAAAATAATGTATCTTGTTAAGAAAAGAAAAATAACTACTCAATACTTCCAAAAAAGTGTTTATAAAGAAGTAGAGACAGCAGAACTTTCATATATTGCTGGTGGTAATGTAAAATGGCTCAGCTCCTTTGCAAAACAATTTGATGGGTCCTCAAAAAAATAGAGTTACCATGTGACCAAGAAGTTCCACCCATAGGTATCTACCCAAGAGAATTAAAAACATGTCCAAACAAAACTTGTACAAGAAAGTTCATAGAAGTATCATTCAAAAAATGAAAGCCATCCAAATATCCATCAACTGATGAATGGATAAACAAAAGGTGGTATATCCATTCAGTGGAATATTATTTGGCTTTAAAAGGAATGAAGTATTGATATATATTACAGCATAAAACATTATGCTAAGAGAAAAAAGCCAATCACAAAGACTACATTTTATTTTATTCAATTTATATTAAATGTCCAAAATGGGCAAACCATAGAGACAGAAAGTAGATTAGAGGTTACCAGGGGCTTGGGGGAGATATGGATGGGAAAAGACTGTTAAAGGGCACATTATTACTTTTGGGGTGATGGAATTAATTAGTGGTTTGTGGTTGCATGATTTTGTAAATGTATTTTAAACACTTAATTGTAGGCTTTAAAGGGGTGAATTTTATACTATGTGAATTATATTCTAATAAAGCTATTTTTTAAGTTAACAACAAAATGTTTAAATGTAAAATATTAGAAACAGACTAAAGTTTTCTCAAAAACAGAAATCTTTATAAGAATATTTTAAGTAGATATTGCAACAGTATAATTTTGCAAATAATTATAAAGCAGAGTGTGATAAATGCCATAAGCAGCATGCTGCTCTGGAAACTCAGGAGGTGGAGGTCTCATATAATCCAGTGTTTATGGGCAGTTGCAGGGCACAGGGTGTTAAAAATGACAAAATGAAGGAGATGGCAATTGAATAGAGACTTCCAAGACAGGTAAAATTCCCACAGGTAAAGATGGGAATGGAGAGGACATTCTAGGCTGAGTTTTATATATTAGCAAATATAGAGAGGAAGTAAAATGAAAGACAAAAATAGAAAATATTGTATTTTCCTTGTTGGCTGAAATAGAGGGGATATATACAGGAGAGACAGTGGGAAATGACTAAAGTCAAGGCTTGGAAGACCCTTGTGGCAGCTAAACAGAATTACTTTTGTTCTACAAATGACATTAAAGGCTGCTTCTTGAGCAAGAGTGTGATATGATGGAGGTGAATTTGCTTGCTTGTGTAAAACAGGGTATGAGATGAAGGAGGTCAGTTCTAATGTCTATGTTTGTGATGATTAAGGCTTCCATCTCTTGACTACAAACATCATAAACTCCACTAGGTCAGTCATTCATTGTTTCATTCATTAGTTTGTTCTTTTATTCAAGAATGTATTCCTTGTGTTCTCCACTGGAAGCACAGAGATGAACCTAGCACAATCTTTTCCTTGAGCAGGCTCAGTCTGGGGAGCAGACTTTACCATGATTCCTCAGCCCTTCCCAGAACCCCTAAAGGATGAATGGAGTCCCTGGGGAAGCATCAAGACCATTAGCAGGGTTAGCAGCCACTGGTAAAGAGCCAAGGGAGCAGGGCACGGGACCTAGAGCAAGTCTCTGGGCAGGTGTTGTGGGGAAGGGGGTGTGTGAATCTGTCCTGCCTGCCGGAGAATACTCATTTTCACTGATCTGCTGCAAGAGCAGCTATGGACTCAGAGGATCCTGCTGCCACAGGAAAACTAATAGCTCCTGTTCCATGTCTCAGCTCAGAGCCCTAAGGCCATACACACTCTCCACTGTAGTCTGGATACAGTCCCAAGATGTGGGAGTTGGCCTCTGGCCAGAGGTTTCTTATCTTCTGTTTGAATGTGTAACTATCCCCACTACCTGATCCCAGAACACTTTCAGTGCCCCGAAGAAACTGTATCTATTAGCAGTCTTTTCTCAGCCCCACCCCACCCCACCCCCAGCCCCAGCCCCCAGTAACTATCTCTATGGATTTGCCTATTTTGGACATTAAATATAAATGGAATCAAATAAAATGTGTGCTTTTGTGACCGGCTTCTTTTGTTTCGCATAATATTTTCAAGGTTTACCCATGTTGTATCATGTACTAATACTTCATTCCTTTTATTGATATTACACCAGGCTGGAAAATGGTAGAGCTGGGATTTGGACCCAGATCACTGGACCCCAGGTCTGGGAATGGCAATTCAGGGACCACAGATGCCAAAAAAGGTCCACCATATATCCCCCCTAAGGAGCCCAGATGCTCAACACGTCGATCTGGGTGAGCTGCTCTGCCAGCAGCCTGGGAGGGAACACCATAACGGGGGCCTTCCCTTCCCTCAGCCCCTGCTCTCAGTGCCCACGTGAGGAGCAAGAATGATCTTCTGGTGGAGCAATGGCTGGCACTGACTGCAGCTCAATGGATGGCACCGTGAATCAAACCCAGGTCTCTGGCATGGTAGGCGAGCACTTTGCCTGCTGAGCCACCATAGCCCACCCAGTCAATTGCTTTTTGACCAAGCCTCAAATCCATTGAGCAGGGACAGAACAGTTTCTTCAGCAAATGGTGTTGGGAGAACTAGATATCCATATACAAACTAATGAATTAGACTCCAAACTCACAATCAATGAAAAATTAACTAAACATGCAACTAAGACCTAACTATAAGAACCAATACCTTAAAGCTCCTGGAAGAAAATGTGGAGAAAATCCGCAAGATCTAATGATAGGACATAGTTTCATAGACTTTACACCCAAAGCACAAGCAACAAAAGAAAAAATAAATTGGACTTTCCCAAAATTTGAAAACCTCTGTGCTTCAAAGGACCTTGTCAAAAGGGTGAAAAGGCAATTCATCAAGACTTCCAGAAGATGAAATCTCTGCATGTAACAGGATTTTTTGTGAGGCAAGGGGTGGGGCAGAGAAGGTCCATGTATGGGCCGACTGAACTGGCACAGTAGACACAGGAGGAGAAGGTGGGCAATGCACCAAATTTGGGGGTAGGGGCCTGGAATCACACAGGATGGGATAGAGGGGTTTAAGCCAGATCTACCCAAATCCTAAGAGACAGTGTAGCTCAGAGCAGGTATTGGCCATTGGAAGCTGCCCATCACCCTGGAACCCTGCCCCTACATTTTGGATAATTTCTCACATTTGAGTCCTGTCTTGTCAAGATAGAAGGAAGAAGACTCACAGTGTTAGGCTCCCTTGTGTTCTGGAACATGACCTGGGATCTGCCCCAATATCCTCCCTGAATTCAAAATCAAATCTAAGGGAAATGAAACTAAGAACAGCACAGAATCACAGATGTTCAATACTCCTTTGTTTCTTGGGTCCACAGCATTAGAGAGAACAGGCTCCAGCAGGAGTAATCCTGAGGAGGCCTGCTTCTTTGCTATAAGGAGAGGACACTGGATTGCTGAACTGTGCAAACCTCCCTTTAAGTGTGTATGTAAAGGAACCACCTGAAATGGTGGTGGAAATGGAGCACATGTTACAAAAACAAAAGACTTAAAGTTGCAGGAAAATAGAAGTGTGCAGATTTCCACCTCCAATTTAATAACAAGCTTGCAGGAACACTAAATAAGACAGATAATAATATAGAGGTGGTAGGCTGTCAGTTTTAAAATTATGAACAAAAAAAAAAAAAATGAGAGACGGGGGGGGATGGGGAGACAGAGGCCAAACCAAATGTGACAGCTATGCTAGCTAAAAATGGAGTAAATAAATAAAAGATTAGGATCCAAAATCCTGAAATCCCTGGGAGAATATTGAGAAATAACTAATGCAATTAAAGTATTAGCAAAAGGTCAAACAGTCAAACACGTGCAAAACCTTTCTAAGAGCCCTACTTAGCCAGCAAGTGAAACAAACATCATAAAGGAATACTCTGCTAGGGAATTCATTAAATTGGGAACAACATCCTCTATTAGCCAAGAATTAGACATTTTGGCCTGTATGTGCGTAAAATTTCCACACCTGCTAAGGAAATTGCCTTATGATTACATTAAAACAATGAGCATAAAGGAGGACAAAGGCATTAGGAATCCCTGTCAACTTCTCTACTTTGATAACTAGGATGCAAAATTGTGAGCTAGTCCTGGCTTTACTCTAACTCAGTGCCCTATACTAGTGGGAAGATGCCCCTATGCTGTGGGCTAACAAGCCCCTGAAGGTTTTGAGAAAAGTGTGAAAAAAAAATACCATCATGAACTTCAAAATTCATTTTAAAATTACATCTTTTATTTTTTTTGGGGGGGGGGGGGCAGTACAATATCTGGAGTACAGGTGAGCCTGTCAAGGGGCAGGGTCATGCCAGGCAGGAGGAAAGGCTCAGGGCTGGGAACTTGCCTGGGGCTGGGAGGCCCTGGGTCACTGGTGGGAGGGAAGTGGCTGCCTGGACTGGCCTATTCTCACTGGGGATAGCTAAGCCACCTGACCAGCTGGAGACACGCAGGGTGACCCTAAGGCCGACAGGCATCAGGGCCACTTAGAAGCAGCCCCTTGACCACTTGAGCACCTTCTTCTTCCTGGAAAGAAGGGTGGAGTGGGCTCTCTTCTTCATTTTCTTCCCCATGAGGAAGGTTTGTTTTGTTAAAAGTAAGTGATAATTTCCTGAAGGGTCCATGGTGTAGAAGACAGTACCATCATCAGGAATGAACAGCCCTGGTGGGGACAGACAGAGGCACAGTCAGCTTTGCTTACAGGGTTTCCCAAACCACTCTACCCCTTGTGAAGCACACAGAGTCAGACTCTCCCAGAGATACGAGTTCCTCAATTAGCTCCAGAATCACCAAAGAGTCCTTGGACTGATGCCTGCCCAAGGGCAAAACTCAAGAAGCACCAAACCCAACAAATCTTGTTAACACGTGACTCTGACTGCACCCCTGAGAAACTCAGCCTCCTCCCACCAGCACACCTTATAGCCAAGTGCTTGATGCCTTCACTGATGGGGAGGTAGGTGCTATAAGAAGCATTCTCGAAGGCAGATGTCCCTGAATACTGCACTCTTGGGGAAAAGGTAACTGAGACCCAGAGCAGGGCAGGCCAAGTACAGGCCTTTGATGGGGGCCAGGGAATCCTCCACGCCCTGAGGTCCCTCAAGTGAGCACTGACATCCGCTCTGATCCTCTTTGCTACATGACTGCTCCATCCTAGAGAGTGCTGTACCATAATGCTCGTCAGACTCCCTGCTCCTGCCTCTGTTGTCTGCCTATTTCTGTGGGAACTCAAATTTCCTTTTCTGAAAGTACAGTCCCATTTACTCTTCTCATCTCAATAAAATGCGGATGGAAGATAAGATAGGATTTAGGAAACAATGTTCTGGGCGTCATAACTGATTCCCTGGGCTAATCGGTGAGAAGGCATGAGAAGCTCACCAAAAATAAAAATAAAGTTACCCTTACAGTGTATGGAGAGGCTCTGTGATCTCACATGGAGTATGTTCCTCTCCCACAGGGGACAAGAAACAGGCAGAGAGCACATGAATAACTGCTCTATGAGCTCAGACCCCAGGCTGCCTGGCTCCTTGTCACTGCTGGGAATATTGAATTGGGTCCGTGGAGCCTCCCTTCAAAGAGGATCCAGAGGCTTCTGTTTTGCCTTGGCATCATAAAACATGGATTTCAATATTTTCTACTGGTGTCCACCCAGACCCATGATTGTTCAGGATGCACAACTCAGCCCATCTTGGCAAGAGAGTGCCCTGCCCGCAGAGATCCTGGGGCAGGAAAAGAGGCCTTTGTCTTGGATCTAAACCCTGCAGCTCTGCACTAGAGCTCCAGTGCTTGGGCCACATCCAGGGATGACACATGAAGAGGAGATGCCAGTCACAGGGGTAGACACGTCAGATCCCGAGGACTCCGAAATGCTGAACACCTCCTTTTGGGAGGTTGTCTTGGGCAGACACCCCAGGTGGCGGGGGCTAGGAGGAGAGTGCTGAGGCTGCCCCCTCACAGAGAAACTCCTGGACCAGCTCCCTGATTTACTTCGATCTGGTGAAATGATTTTAACCAGCTTGTAGCCCTTTACTGCCTCCAGATCCAGGTGGTATTCATCCAGGCCTTTGAGGATCACAGCCAGAGCCCTGTCGTAGCAGGTGATCTGGGCATGTCGGGGGACAGGCCATCAGGACATGGGTTCTGGAGCTGGCTCCCACAAGGGCAGTGCCAAGGGCCCTGCTAGAGCTGTCTCAGCAGGGAGCACAGGGCTCAAAGACCCCAGTTGGGTCTGGGTGTAAAGTGGCTCCACTGCCCTCTGCTGCTCCCCTCATAGGCGCCATGGAAGAAGGGCCCTTTCCAATCATTCCATCCCATTTCCTACAAGAAAGGCATGTCTCCCTTACAGGTCACTGGCCTAGAGCTTAGCCCCTTGCCTCTGACCTTTGGCCTGCTCAGCTCCTACTGGCTTCCAGAGGTCACCCTATAACAGGGTGTTGGGGACAGATGTGGCCACTCAGGGCCAGCTCCTCCCAGCACTCCTTGGGCATCCCTTTTCTCCCTGAGATCTGTCCTCGTGAACAGGCAACTCAAGGATGACAGAATTAGTGACTCTGAGAACAGATATGTAGTCTAAGCAAGATGGCAGTTAAGGAAGAGGTGCTGAATGCCCAAAGGCCTATTGTGTGCCAGGCATGTGGTGGTTGAGGGGACCCACTCCAGTGCCAAGCCCTGAGCTGGGGCAGGGCTCAGATAAAGAGTCATACTATGACATCTCGATACACCCACCCAAACTCCAGTCTAAAATTGAACTGCAGAGCTGGGCCTATGTCTAATCCAGCACCTCAGGCCACCTTTGTGCAAGTCAGAGACGTTGTGGCTCCATCAGCAGATCTATCCAGAATCTGCTCCCCTCATGGCCTCTTCCCTGCATCAGTCCCTATACTCCATTCCTGGGTGGTTGTGGCACCCCCTAACTGGCTTTCCTGCCTCTATCCTACATGCAGTTAGATGTGACTCAACTCCTGAGGCCTCCATGACCTCAGTCATTATCCCCTGGCCCCAATGAGTGTCCTCCATTGGGCCAGGCCCATGTTGAGCTTGGGGCTCTCCATGCTGTCCTTTCCCTCCCTTCTTCCAGGGGCTGCCTCAGTGAGGTTTTCCCAGGCTGGCCAACCTCAAGGTGGAAGCCTCACATCTAGGTCTACTGTCCTCAGCCCTGACCAACACCAAACACCTTTCTTTACTACTTGTGGATCTGCGTGGCTGTCTGTCCTTCCCAAACCACTAGGCTTGTGGTTCCAGGAGAGCAGAGAAAGAACATATCAATCATTCTGCATTCCTGTCTCTCTGGTGAGGGGCCCCCGGGGTCAGCCGCCTGCCCAGCTCACCACGATGCTCTTTGGCATGTTGACATGGTCTCCATCCAGGCTGATGTGGACGATGCACAAGTCGCCCACCTGCTTGTTGTAGAATGGCAGGGAGCCAGAGGTTCTGGGGGTGCTCAGAGGGGCCCCAGGCTGTGGGTGGTCTGAGGTCAAGTCACCAATCTATGGGAGGATGGTGAGAGCAGGGTCAACCCCAGAGCCTGCGGGACACTTTCAGCTGAAGATGAGCTTCAGGGGGGTTGAGAACCTGTTTCCAAGTCAGGACTCCTGACCCCTTTTGAGGGTGTGGGGGGGGGGGGGTGGCACTGGAAAGGGGCCCAGAAAACAGACTTTCAGGGAAAGAAATGGGCAGGCACCTGCTTCTCCTGGCCATCAGGGCATTTGGAGATGAGGCCCAAACTCATTTCCAGGTCAGACTTGGAGGCATTGGCCTCACATCCGGGAAGTGAGATAGCTGCGACTCCACTGCTGAGGTCACACCCAAGCTGGAACCGGACACTGGGCAGGGAGGCACCACTGCAGCTGGGCTCAGTGCTCAGGTCCTGGTGGCTGGATAGAAGGGTGCCTTAGGTGGGGCTGATGCCAGGGACCCATCCACTCCCTCCTGGGCATACTGCCCTCAGTGCTTGGGCCACTCTGCCAAGGGCTTCTGCAGGAAACGGGAGCCCTGAACCCCAGGCACCAGAGAGATCACTTAGCATCTCCTATTTCCATGGTGGGACATCCAGACCCAGACCAATGGGGGCATAATGCTGTCACAGGGCTGGTCAGGAGAGGAGAAGGGTCCCCAGTACTAAAGTGTAGATACCCTGAGGTGATGCTGAGTCCGAAAAGACATGGAGCCCTGAGGCAGCTGCACCTGCCAGTCTGGAAAGGGAACTCGCCCTGAGCTTCGAGGCTTGACAACTTCTGGGAGTTTGGGGCTTCAGGTGTGTTGCTGGCCAACAGGGCCAGGGGCTCCCACTCACAGGACAGATGGTAGCTACAGGGCAGAGGGTTGCTGTGAGGCTACAGAAAGCCACAGCTCATGGTGGAGCCCTGCTGCTGCTACCTTCTGCCCTGGCCTTACCACTCAGGTGCACTGAACTGTTCCATAGACCCAAACCAGGCCTTAAATTCCTCCAAGGGCCAAAAGTGGAAATAAGTGCATCCCTCCTGGAGGGGTCCGATCCTGGGAATGACCTTGTATTCCTGAGGCAGAGGGAAGAGAAGATGGATAAGAGGCCAGGGTGGCCTTGCTGGGTGGGACAGAGACTGCAGCTGGGGTCTGTGGATTTGGTCACAGGAGCCGCCTCCTTCCCTGCACTCTCATCCAAGACCTCCCTGGTCTCAGCCCAGGATTCTCACAGACCCTCCTGCAGGGAAATGTCCTTGATGCCACCACCTCCTGAACTCCCATGGGGAAGTTCTACCTCGTCTCTGTGAAACAAACTCTCCTGGTGAGAAACTGAAGGTGGATGGAGCAATGGAATGTCATGCCCTGTGTGTCTCAGACCCTCCCTCCTACACCTCAACCCTGAAGTGATGCCCCCAGGTCCTCACCTTCAATCCTATTTCATAATTTCTCAATCTCCCCTGCAAGACACAAAGCCAGGTCCATCAGCAGAGACCTCAAAAGGCCCTGACCAGCCCCCTCACCCACACCTGTGCACTACTGGGAGGGACCACCAGGGCCAGGCCAGCCCTCGCAGGAGTCAGACCTATTCAGGAATCTGGGCACCAGAACAGGGGGTCTTGGGCAGAGGCATAGGGACCTTCCAGCTTAACCCTCTCTGAATGCAGATGGGGAGACTGCAGGTCAGGCAGGAAGTGACACAGCAGCAGTCTTACCACGGAGGGGCCGACTCCACTCTCCCTCCATGCCCACACCTGAGGGACAGTCTGTGCCCAGCTCAGCCAGGAGGCGCTGTGGGAGAGGGACAAGTCCTATGGCTTCTGCATGCCGTTTGTTTCCGCGGCTGGAAGGGGGACATGATGCCTTAGCTTCCAGGGCTCCTATGGATGAGCTGGGCCCTGGGCTGAGAGCACAGGACTCAGGGAGGGGCTCTCTCCACTATGCTGATGGGACTTGACACCCTCCTCCTGGCCCCAAGTCCTACTCACTTCCTGAGAGTCCGTGGGAGCTAACTGAAGGGAGGCCGGCTCTGACAGGAGCATCCACAGGTGGGGAACGGTGGGCTGGGGGATAACAGTGGCATCAGGTGTGGGATGGAGTGCCCAAGTCCACTGGAACCCACCCAAGGCCCCCACCCTGAAGTCTCTCAGTCCCCTTCTCACACCCAGACTTCACCCTGCCGACATCTGGGGCGCTCAGCCACCTCCTACCAAGTTCCCCTCCAACCCCTTGGACCACAAAAGCATGGCTAGTCACCTCCCAGCAATGGCTCTTGGCAAATCACAAAACACTATGAGGTTGCTCAACTGCCTCTCCCAGATCCACCTTCAACTGGGTTCTGCCAAGGCCTTCCTCTGACTGCGAACAATCAGGGCCTCAAATATACTACCTGGTCAAGCCTCCATCTCAGATTCCAGATGATGGCATGTCTAATGGAGGCTTTCCAGGCTCAGAGGTACAGAAAGCAGTGGTGCAAGAAGAAGTGAGCCCTGTACAGTCATGGACGCCAACCCCACCCTGACTCTCAGTGTGCTCAGGCATCCTCACTCTCTCCCACAGTAGCCTCTCTTGCTCTCTTCTTGGTATCACCTCTCTGCTGGACTCATTAGAGATCCCCTCCTACCAGGGTGGACAAAGTCAGGGAAGCCAACCTCCCCTCACCCCATCAGCCCACCTGCCTGACTGGGGTTTGGGCAGCCTGGAGGTGTCAGTTGACAGAAATGCTGCTGTCACCAGTCGTCAGCCCTGAGTGGGATATAACCAAGGAGCAGCACTCCCTGTGGTTGACCAAGTGGGCTGGCCACCCGGAGTCTCCTGTGTCGTGTGCAAAGTGCAGGCATGAAATGTGCCCCAGATAACTGAGTGTTCCATAATGTTATCAGGGTGCTCTCTCCAGCACCTTCTCCCATCAGAACCAGAGGAAAGTTCAACCACATTCCTGTGCTCTCTTGAACCCTGTGGGCTCCCTTGTGAGGAAGGCAGCACAGCGTGGTCTCACAGCATTTCCACATGAGGAACAGAGGCCTCACAGGGCCGTCACCTGACCCTGATCCTGCTGTGAGTTGGAGGAGTGATTGGCTCTGCCCAGCTTGGTCCAAGCTGAAGTCAACTCAGCACTTAGCACAACTGCCCAGGGATTGGTTTTCCCAAGCTCATGCTTTGTGGCTGACAATCCAGCGCGGTGAGCCATGCAGGGAGAAGGTGGAGGTGGCTCCGGAGCTGTGGTTGTCCAGTCCTGCCATCCCGAGCCCACTGGAGTCTCTGACCTCCATTGCTCCCCAAGGCCATGCCAGATGCCTGTCCTCACCAAGAAGCCCCTTAGGAAATTCCCTCTGCCCAGAACTGTCTATGTCCATGCAGCAATGGATGTAAATTCATAAATTCTCCAAACAATTCTCATCCCAAGCTGGGACATATGTCACTGCCCATGTGGCAACAGAGGAGAATCCTATAGCTGAGAAGGACACTGGCTAAACCTTTCCATTTATCGTCTGTTCCTGAAATGGCCCAGCTACTTCTACCATACCCAAGGACCAGTGCTCCTGCCCCTGAACTGCCCCTGAGCAGTAGCTAGCCAAACAAATCCCTTTCCCTCTTAAGGCTGCACAAGACCAGCCTGGAATTTTTCAAGGAATATTCCCACCATGGCACCACCACCTGCCTCCACTTTACCTGGCCAGGCAATTCTCTTTTCAGGGAGGTTTTACTCATCACTTGCAAATGATAAATGCTGTCCCTTTGGGGAGGAGAAAGAACAGAATGTTTGGGGGATGGTAAGAATGGGTATGAGGGCAAATCCATTTGATTTTAGACTTCAGGGATCCCAATGGCCTGGATGAATGGGTTGGAAACTGAGGGACTATAAACTTCCATGTCATATGGGACCCATTTTCCATGTCAAATGAGATGCCTTCTTACCTCACTTTGATTTGGGTTGGGCAAAGCAATGCAGAGCCTTGGAGAAAACCCTCAAAAGGTTCCCCAAAGGCTTGGCTTTTATCTGACAGGTCAGCCACTCTCTTTGCAGGTAGGACTGCTGAGGTCACATGGGGACTCAGACCCCCCACCCGTGTCATTGTCAGCCACAGGAGATGCTGCCATCCAGCAAGGCTAAGGCCACTGGGGTGACAATGCCCTGCCCTTGGCAAGATCCTTAGTTCCCCCAGGGGCTGCTGTGGAGAGGGCTAGCCCACCTGGAAGCTTCCTTCCATGTCTGCTTCAGGTGTTGGGTGGACTTGCTCCATAGAGCAAACAGGATTGCATGCAGGGACATGAAGTTCTGGAGCACTTGGCATTCCTGGAGATGGAGAAAGGTATGAGTTGAGAAGGGGGAATGAGCTGGCATCTCCACTTCTGGATGACCCTGACAGGAAAAAACACCCCAAAACACAGCCTGTGCCCAGCCCGTGACACAACTCAGGGAGGAGCGCTTTAGCTCCAACTGAGGAAGGAGAGGAGGTAGGAAGTGAGTGCCCCACTCCCGGGACAGACAAAGTAAGGAATGTTCCAGGAGACACACAGGGGTGGGGCTCAGGAAGCGACTTGGACCACAGATTCCAATCTTGAGAGCTGATCAAAGCCAAGAGTGATACCCATGACCCAGGAGGCTGGGAGGTCCTGCTCACCCACAGCGTACCCTGGCCACCTCTATCCAGTGCTCCAGGATCCTGGCCCTGTCCAAGGCTTTCATGCTCTGGTCACCAAGGCAGGTGGTTATTACATAATTGGACACACGCTGCATCTGGGTGATGGTAGCACAGATGGTGGGCGCCAGGTGCTCCTCACCCTTCTCTGAGCGCAGGGTCGAGATGGCATGCACACAATCGAAAGCTACCACCTTCCTGAACAGCTCCTAGGGAGAGCAGGAGTGTCACGCTGCCTTGCGTCACTAAACGCAGAGCCCACCATCCACAGGACACTGCCCAGTATTCTAAGCAGGAGATTTGTAGGTGGACATTGTGGTTTGGGCCATGAAGGGGACTCTGGCTTTGGTTCTCTGTTCCTTGAGGGTGCCCAGCATTTGCAAAACACAGGACCCATATGCTGGCAGGGAGGAGAAAGCTGCAGTTTCCTCAAGTCCTTCCTCACCACCGCCAAGCACTGGATGGGGATTTCAACCCCACATGCTGAGGACGCGGCCCAGGGAGCACTTTCTACACCTCCTGACAGCTGCGTGACTCCCTCTAATCCCATTCACATGCATGTCCCCTGCTGCTGCCTCATCCAGGACCTTAGTGTGGAGCCTGTCCTCATGTCTAGGACACATCATGTCTGATGCATGTGGAGGCCGTGGAGGCCACTGGGACAGATGCCTGAGCTAGCCATGCTGCACATCTGATATTTCCCTCTGGCCCTCAACATGCCAGGCCCTGACCAGCTCTCCTTGGTCCTAAGATGTTTATTGTCTGCACTCCGGTGCTGTGACATGCATGGTCAGGACAGTATCCTGTGATATCCTCTCCAGCTCAGAATATAAGGCCTTAGGAATGAAGAACTTGCCCATGTCACCAGGCTGGAAAATGGTGGAGCTGGGATTTGGACCCAGATCATTGGACCCTAGGTCTGGGAATGGCAATTCAGGGACAGAAGATGCCAAAAAAGGTCGCCCACACTCCCCCCTAAGGAGCCCAGATGCTCACCACGTCAGTCTGGGTGAGCTGCTCTGCCAGCAGCCTGGGAGGGAACGCCAAGACGGGGGCTTTCCCCTCCCTCAGCCCCTGCTCTTAACGACCATGTGAAGAGCAAGAATGATCTTCTGGTGGAGGGGCAGCTGGCATTGACTGCAGCTCAACAGATGGCACTGCAGGTGGCACCTGGTCTGCCCCCTGCTGCTCAGTGGTGCCTCAGGTAGTGAGGCAGCAGGTGCCAGATCCAGAGAAGCCACAGGTTTTTGGTCTTAGGGTGACAGTTGAGGTGGCATCAGAGCCACCACCCGCTCTGCTGGTAAAGCAGGTGATGTCTCCAGCTTCGGCTCCCAATCTGGGGTTGATGCAGCCTCTGGAGGTAGCCAGGCAGGTGGTATTGGAGGTGCCTTCCTCTCTGGAGCTGGAGTGAGGATTGTCACAGTAGGTGGATGGAGCTCTGGAGGCCACAGTGGCTCCACGTCGGTAGGTGGCATTGGAGGCACTGCCACAGGTGCCTTTAGCTCTGCAGCTGACAGGATTTCTGCTGCCAACGATGGAACTGGCCCTGGAGGGGGCACTACAGTGGTTTGAAACTCTGGGTCTCACATAAGAGCCCTGAGTGGCGGAAAATGCAAAAAGAGAACTGGCTTTCTATGGACCTTTCTCGACCCAGAAATGCCTGTACTGCCTCTACGTGCACCACTTCCCCCAAGGACACCACCCTCAGAAAGTCTTCCAGACTGCAAGTGCTCAGGGGAGTGGGCTGATGCCCCTCTGGACTTCCTGCCCAAAGGCCAAAAAGGGATTTTGCCCCTGTGACCCCCACCTCCTCCTCTATACCCCATCCATCCCTACCTCCATGCTCCTTACCCGGTGTCTGGGTCTCACTGGGCCCCGACAACTCCAGCTCAGAGAGGAAGACTTGATCCTGCCTATCCAGGGCAGACCGAGGCAGCGCCATCTGCGTGAAGGCCACCAGCTGTCTGAGACTGGGAAAGTCCGGGGGCTCACAGAAATCATCAGGAAACTCATGAAGTCAGGTGAGCAGGAGGCAGAAGATGCTGGGGGGTAGACAGGGCCGCGGAGTGAGGAACGGTCATTCCTGCCACACTGCCCTCTGGTGACCACCCTCCCGGGTGCGGGGCTCCTGGGCAAGACCAGCCAGACAGATTATTTCTGTCTCTGCTGGGCACCCTCCCACTGGAACAGAACTGACATAAGGACAGGGAGGGGCTGTGTCTGCTCAGTCAATGGTACTGCACTTGCACACAGAAGGAGCTTCATCAACTGTCTGATGAGGGAACAGAGCATGTCCCCTGCCTCAGGTTCCCCTGGGCCATCGTGTCACCTCAGTCTGGAGTCATGCCCTGAAGTCATGCCTCCTTCTCTGCCACCCATGTGAGGCTCTCCTCTTCCCAGTGTCACGGTCCCTGAAGGACACAGGCACAGCCCACTGCAGCCACCCGCAGCCAGACTCACAGGACTGGGTAGTAAAGTGGATTTGTGGGCTACATTCTCCCCACACCTCCTGATCTTTGTCTGTGTGTGGCTGGCATGGTGGAGGGGCAGCAGAGTTGGATGCATCTAGAGTGGGCTCTGAGCCCCGGGGAGCACTCTGCACCCAGTGCCCCAGGAACTCTCCCATGGGTCTCTGTGAATCCTGTCACCCTGCAGGGGATGGAGCCCAGATCTCTGCACTCCTGTGGGAATCATGAGATGGACTCAGGAACCTGCCCAGTCACTCCTGGCATGGGCCCCCACTCCCCATCCTGGGCTGTTAGGAAGGAGCCCCTCTCTTCTCACCCAGACCTCACTCACTTTTTCAGGTATTCCTGGCCTCCTCCATCCCTGTCACGCAAAGTGCAGCTATCGCATACTTAGAGGGGATATGGGTGTGTCACATGTACCTTCTTGGCTGCGCCCCTACTGATAATGTCTAGTACTGCTGTTGACCCCCGACTCAGGCAAACACAAGGCCACAAGTACTTTGCAGTTTTCTTCAATGAAGTAGGCTAAGTGCCTTTAAAATTGCTTGTACTTAGATTAGTCTTCATAGATCTTTGATGAAGATATATGAATGATCCCTGAGCTGCATCTTCCCAGATAACTGGTCGGGCCTGGGGCTCCTCTGGCAGCCCCCAGTATTTCAGACTCAGGTTACACTGAGGGCCGAATGCACTTAGATGCAATCTCAAACCTCCTTGGAATGGGAATACAGGACTCCAAAGATCACTTGGGAGCAGAGCCTCTTGACACGGAAAGGAAATTCCTAAACGTTGACAAGCCCTCCCAACTAAGCTTCCTTTCCAGAGAGCCTGGCATGGGGAAGCACTTTCCAAGGTCTGCATCATGCAATTCTGACTCTGACTTCAGCAGGTTGGTCCTACTATGACCCCACTAGCAAAAGAAGGAAAGTGAGGCAAGGCACTGCAATAACCTCCCCCAGATATTCAGCTCATACATGCCAGAGCTCTCGTGAGATTGAGGATGAACATGTGCTCACCTTTTGGACACCCGGTCCAGGACCTGTTGGGTGGAAAGGAAGGCCCGGTAATGGAACACGAGGAGGGATATGCAGGCCTGGTCGCCCTCCTCGACAGCTGCCACCATGCACTCCAGGAACTTCTCCCATGCTCCCACCTTGCCAGTGTACTCCTCCAGGTCACTCTGCAATGGTGACACGTTTGCACCCTGAGACTGAAAGAGCAGAAGCAGGTGGTTAGCCACTGAGCTGAGAACCCAGGAGAGGTGCAGGGCTGGGGGGGTAAATGCAGACCTGCCTTCTCTGGCCCCCCCTGCCTTGGGCCAAGAAGTGGGGCAGGAATGCATCTAGCAGAAAAAGGTCCCAAACTCCAAACTGGAATTCAGGTGAAGGAATTACGAATTCATGAAGACATCGTCATTCAGGGAGCTGAGTAACAGTGAAAGCTGTGCAGCAATGCGTGGAAAGCGCTTTATTCCCGTGAACCCTCACCAACCACCCCCATTCATGAGATGAGGAAAGTTCAAGGGGGGCTCAACTTTTTGCAGGACAGAAGCCAGAACCATTCACACTGGACCTTTATGATCTTCGCTCCATCCCCCGGAGGAGGGTCTGCTCCAGACATGGAAGGGAAGGGTCTGCTCCCCTCTCTTTCTTCCCCACTTTAGAGGCAGTGCATGGAGAAGACTGAGATAGTGAAACACGTTTGTTTTCACACCAAGAGTCAGATTTGAATGTCTTTTGCCTTAAAGGGAGCTCTGAGAACCTGCAACCATGGTGATCCCTGCTCAGGCAAAAGCCAAGTGCCAGGAGGACCCAGGTGGGAGAAAGACCCCCATAGACTGACGACTTGAACAGAAGTCTCAGCGAAGAGCAAACCCAAATGGTGGCCTGATGTGGACGGGAATCCAGTTTGCACTGGACATCTGGAAATCAAATCACTAAAGTGATTCCATTAGCCCCTGTATTAGTTAGGGTTCTCTAGAGAAACAGAATCAACAGGGAACACTTGCAAATATAAAATTTATAAAAGTGTCTCACGTGAGCGCAGGAACGCAGAGTCCAAAATCCACAGGGCAGGCTGCGAAGCCGACGACTCCGATGGATGGCCTGGATGAACTCCACAGCAGAGGCTCACCAGCCAAAGCAGGAATGGAACCTGTCTCCTCTGAGTCTTCCTTAAAAGGCTTCCCATGATTAGATTTAGCATCACTAATTGCAGAAGACACTCCCCTTTGGCTGATTACAAATGGAATCAGCTGTGGATGCAGCTGACGTGATCATGACTTAATCCTATGAAATGTCCTCATTGCAAAAGACAGTCCAGTGCTTGCCCAAACAGATAATCAGGTACCACAACTTGGCCAAGTTGACAAGTGTCCCTAACCATAACAGCCCCCCTGACACCAGTCTGGCCAAAGAACAGCATGTTCAGAGCTGGGCCAGGAAGAAACAGGGAAGCAGGCATGGGAAGAGACTGATGGTGGCCACTGAACAGCTGCACACTTATGGAGGCTCCGTAGCTCCAGCTATTCAGCTTTCCTTGTGTGTGTGTGACACACCCATTTGCTTACAGGGGTTCTCACCAGGGGGTGGGATGGGGGCCCAGTCCATTATGACACACAGAAGTGTTTCCTTATTGCATGACTTAAATGGACCTAGAAAGGAATCACTTTAAGAACTGCCAGCAGGGAGAGGCCCTATCTTCTAGGCAGCTTCGCTTCTGGAATAGGATGCAGAGACACAGGCCACAGTCCCTGCCCTGGAAGGTCAAGGGGGTGTATTATGGGAGTGCACAATTTCCACCAGAACTGTTGTCATAGCGTCAACCCGTTTTGAGTCAAAATCACCCTTGAGAGCGTGAAGATGGTTAAGGTGTAGAGAAGGTATGCAAGTCCCATCTAACTGACTGCTTGAGGGCAAGCAGGTTTCCACTAGTAACAAGAGAAAAAGCAAATGTGAAGAAGCTCACAGTCTTATCAGAAGTAAAAATAATTTTTTTCATCCATTTTCAGATGTTACAGCAAAAGAATGAAAAATGACTTTCAATGAGGCCAAGGGCAGGCCTGCACAGGTTGCTGGCATGGGTGAGGGGTGGAGACCCACATGGCTTTGGCAGGGAGAAATTGTGCCAATCAGATGGCAAATCCATGGGTTGGTACCCGAGGGAAGACACCACAGTTAGATCAGTGCCTTTTTGCCTGTCCCAGCGGCCTCAGGACTCAGGGTTGGAGAAACCACCACACTGCTCTCACTTGATCACACTGCTGGCCCAGGATAAGGGGCCTTCTGGCCATCACCGCAGAGGGGCACCCCATGCCATCTCTGCCACCCTGATCAGGTAGACAGGTGTCTGCACACTTGCCCAGTCCACATCAATAGGAGATGGCAACTCTTGGGTCCAGGATTAACATGTTGCATGGGGATTACCTCACATCACCACTTGACTTCCTAACAGCCATCCATGACTTCAGGTGTGAACACAAAGTGCCCATGAGGTTTCCCAACCTGGCCGTGGATGACACCATTCCTCATGTCTCCTCACACTGAAAGGAGGAATGATATGGGGCTGCAGAGGCAGGATGACAATGCTGGCATTTCTTGAATTCTCTGACCTTAGGCCACTTTGACTTACTTTCGGGAACTCCCTGACCAACTGACAGCAGCAGCGAGGTGGAGGGTTCAGCCAACGCCTGCATCTATTGAAAAATGTCTCCTTCCTAGCTTTTCTCATGCCAGATCCTTGTGCTCTACAAATGCAACATGAGAAGATGTTGATCTGTCGACTGTCTGTGGCTAAATGAGCCTGGTGGTGGGCTGTTGTGGAATCTAGGTGCCTGGTTACCAGGGTTCCATGTTCCATTGGACTGCAGCTCACAGGAAGTGAGGTCATCTCCTTAGGCCCCTTAACTGAAACTTCTCAACTGTTAGGTCCTCCATGAAAGCCCCTCTTGACACCTGACTGCTCATCCTCCTTAAGCATGCTATCCTGTTCAATGGACCAAGTTTCCTCAACACATCACTCCCCACAGCTACCTGGGAAGGCCTGGGTGCAGACTGGGCCCTGACCATGAGGAGGGAGAACTCAATTCTAACACGGATGAAATTTCTTAGAAATCTTGTGACCATGGTGTAGTCATTGTTACTCTCATCTCAGGGTCTCCCCAGTCTCCACACCTACACAATGAGGTCATTCACCCACCCATCTACTTCCTAGGTCAAAATGTGGATGTGAGATAATCAGTGTAAAAGCCATGGCTGGTTTTTGAGTAGCTGACATGGAAACAAGCATGACAGCATTAGAAGAAGTGGTGTTTCAAAACATGGAATACCACATTCAACAGGATTGGCTATGGCTTTGCAATCCATGGAAAGTTAGATTCCTGCTTTGTCTCATTTCTGGGTCAGCATCATGAAAAAGTTGGAATTACATGGAATTTAGATAGGATGGCTCTGTGGCATGACACCTTCCCATGGTTTCACATTATAATTAGAATCAGATACAAGTGAGAAAAATGGCTTAGCCTGTCGACCACTGTGCTGGTTTGAAAGGATGCATGTCCCCTAGAGAAGCCACGTTTTAATCAAAATCCCATTTCATAAAGCTATAATAATCCCTATTTAATACTGTATGTTTGAAACTGTAATCAGATCATCTCTCTGACGGTGTGATTTAATCAAGAGTGGTTGTTGAGCTGGATTAGGTGATGGCATATCTCCACCCATTTGGGTGGATCTTGATAAGTTTCTGGAGTCCTATACAAGAGGAAACATTTTCGAGAATGGGAGATTCAGAGAGATCAGAAAAGAACAGAGATTTCATGAGAAGCTGAGTCCACCAGCCAGCAACCTTTGGAGATAAAGAAAGAAAATGCCTCCTGGGTAGCTTAATGAAACAGGAAGCCAGGAGAAAAAGCTAACAATCTAGAACAACATGCTAGGTCAAGGTGAAGGTAAAATATGAGCTTTGTAGAAGAGCCCAAGGACATGTTCTCTAGGCACAGCCTGAAAGACAAGTCAAAGAAGGATAGATGGTTTAGGGGAAGGTGTGTCTTTCAGATGGACAAACTCTTGTCCTTCTCCCAAAGTAAGAAAAGTTCCAGTGAGGCTGGCCATGGAGAAGCATGGTAGGAAGCATGTTATGAGAAGAACTATAAGAATGTGGCGTGCAGGTGTCAGGATGTATCATATAGGAAGAGAAAAGGGTGAACAACAGGACATGGTCCAGGTGGTCTCATGACAGCCTCAGCAATTCAGAGTTGAAGGAACTCTAGAAGGCACATGTCCACCTCACCGAAGCCCACATCCTTGACATTCACCCATGGGAGAGGAGGCATACCTCAATGACTTCATTTTGCACAACACATGTATTTTGGTGGCCATTTGCCTTCTTCCTGTATGGGAAGGCTAACTGGAATGCCCAGAGTTGACTACTTGTGAAAACTGCTACTCAGGAAACATTCTGAGACAGACCTTGCAGCTCTAAATCACTTAATCCTGACACCTGGGCTATGATAGGTGAATTGAACTGCCTGACGTCCAACAGCTCAGAGGAGATTCTGGGAATGATACCTGTGCAAGTTTGAAATGACGTATGTCCTCTAGAAAAGCCATGTCTCCATCAAAATCCCACGTTAAGCTGGATTAGGTGATGACTTGTCTCCATCCATTTGGGTGGGCCTTGATAAGTTTCTAGAGTCCTATAAAAGAGAAAACTTTTTGGAGAATGAAAGAGATTCAGAGAGAGCAGAGCAGAATGACACAGCCATGAGAAGCAGAGTCTACCAGCCAGTCACATTTGGAGACGAAGGAGGAAAATGCCTTCCAGGGACATTCATGAAACAGGAAGCCAGGGGAAGAAGCTAGCAGATGACACTGTGTTCTCCATGTTCCCTTGAGATGAGTGAGGAAACCTGACCATGTTCACCCTGTACCTTTCCAGATGAGAGAGAAACTCTGACTGTGTTTTCCATGTGCCCTTCCACTTGAGAGAGAGACCCTGAACTTCATCGGCCTTCTTGAACCAAGGTATCTTTCTCTGCATGTCTTTGATTGGACATTTCTATAGACTTGATTTAATTGGGGCATTGTCTTGGCCTTAGAACTGTAAACTAGCTACGTATAAAACTCCCCTTTTTAAAACCCATTCCATTTTTGGTATATTGCATTCCAGCAGCTAGCAAACTAGAACAGTACCCAAAACTCTTTCCTTTCAGCTGTCTCACATTCATGCAGTCATTCGACTAAAAACTTTGGAACACTTTCTGCATGTTCAGCAACATGGAGACGGCTTGGAGCATCATCCGTTACTTCTTTGAACTTGTAGCTTAGAGGCATATCAATGTCCTAAATGCTGACATAGAGATGAGGAGGACCTTTTCTGAGGACACAGAAAGGCCTCCTCACCAGAGACTGCAAAAATCCAAGCAGGCCTCCTGGAGGTGAGTATAGAAAAGACAGACTGGGTCTTGTCCAGGGGATGACACAGACATCGAGGGACTGCAATGACTGACAGGTAGGCAGGGTAAGCACATGTGTTCTGCAACAGGCCTTAGAGTTCATGTGATTATATTAGACTGCAAAGGCAGGAAGGGAGACAACTGAACCTAAAGAAATGACATGAAGATTAAGATGCAGTGACCCACTGCCAGGGGGCACAGCAGAAAGATTTGAGAGGTAATTTTGCATGACATTCATTAAAGTAGTACTGCCCAAGAGAGGAAAGCTTCAGGTAATACAAAACATTGACCTCCCCTAGTTAGATTGACACCTCCTGTGTTTTATGAGCTTCTGCCCTGCTCCTCCAGGGGCAAGCTGGAGGTCTCCTACCTTGGATTCTGCCCCATCCCCTCCCACCCCTTTGCTGACCTCTTCTTTTCAGAACCCTCAACCCAAGGCAAAGACTTTTATGTCTTCCCCATGACAAGAGCAATGTTGAGCTGATAAAACTTGACTGAAGTTGTTGAAATACATGATTAAGACAATTTCAAAAGGTATTAACAGCCAAATCATGAAGCTTCTTCTGTACATCAGACAATAAATGGGTAAAGCCCTGTTTCTGCTCTTGTTTCCTCTTTCCCCATGGATTGTGCTTGGTGAGGGGTTCATCAGATGGATGAGTGCAGGGCAGGGGAGTGGTCTCACTGTAGACGGTTTCCTGAAGCAAAGGCTCCTGACAATTTCTCAAACAGAGTGGGAAGAGGAAGATGGATGAGGAGTGGATAGGACTGAATGCTGATTTCCTCAACGGAGTGCAGTTGAGACAATGTGGCTTCAAGCTTCTCCTCTGCTCTAGTTCCTCTATGCTAAGCTCTCATCTCTACCTGAGAGTCTTGCCCACCAGTGGCCTCACGGGACTGAGCTTAACCCCCATGCACACTGAGTATGCACTCAGAGAGGGGGAGAACATATCCTCAGGGCTCTCCAGCTGATGGGTTTTGCTTCTTTTCACTTACAAGAAGTGAGTATAGTCAGGGTGCTTCCACAACACCCAGTCCTCCTAGAGGAAGAGTAGTCAATTCCCCAGGCTGTTGTGGAGATCAGGGTTGTGTAACTATTGAACCTGCAGCCTCCTTCAGGGAGGTGTGTTTGAAAGACAGGCAATCTGCTCCACCACTGCATGTCACAGCACACCCTCTAATGTGAGGTGGACAAAGCCCTGCTTAGTGTCTTAGCCCAAGACCTCATATGGAAACCTGTTGAGATGCCCTTCCAACAGCAGTGGTCAGAGCAAGGGCCGCTAACTCCACGTGGGGTGCAGGTGTGACTCAGCACCAAGGAAAGTCCAGATATTGCCCCTTTCAAAGGTGATTCCTGGCCCCTTGAGAAAGAGCTGGCCACTTGCAGCCTAGGGACTCACAGTCTCTGGAGCCCTCCAGTTGCAGGAAGGAGACTGAAACCCTTTCAGAGATCCATGTTCAAGTTCGCCTGTGAGGGCCATATGCACAAGGGTGGGGGCTAAAGTGGAAGGATGTTGAGGACTGCTAGAGATGACCCTACAGTTCCAGGCCTCAGCCCCAGGGGCTCTTCACTCTAGGACATGTGTTATGGCCCTGGCAGCCTTCACTTCTGGTCTCCCCTCCTACTGGCTGACCATTTTGGGGGTCTCATTATTCTGGAATCCTTTTGTTCATCTCTATTGTACTCAGCCTTTTACAGTTTACAATGGCTTCACCCATGCTGGGTCTGAGGCCAACATGCCAGTACTTCTCCCCACCTAAGGCTTTGAGAAGAGAATCCTTGGAACAGTTTGGCCCTGCTGGGGTTTCCTGGCATCAGGTATCTTGATCCAGGCACTTGGCAGCCCTTATTTTTCCATCAGCTTCTTAGGCAATGGATATACTTGACCAGTGTAGAAAAGCCCATCAGCTTCAGACAGGTGGGGAAGGGGCTCTTGTCCCCCCAAGGAGTACTCATGGTCAGTACTATGGAGTCTTGTGAGAGATGAAGGGGAGGTTTAAGTGGCTCTCATCCTGTCAAGGAGCATTTGGTTGATTTCTTGTTCTGCCAGGATAGCCATGTGATAGCCCCTGCTTAACTTGTCCATGCTGCTCACCTGTCCTTAACAGAACTCTAGCACAAAGAAGTTCTGTCTCTCCAAATGAGTGCTGCAAAGGCTTGAAAGACATATGAGTTCATGGGGGGTCTCCTGACAAGTTATAGCAGAGGTTTCCCAAGGTCCCTAGTGCCACAGGGTTCCAAAACACAAAGCCCACACCAAAGTAGAAGGAAGAGGTTGCTCAGCTTACAACTGCTCAAGGGAAGGGGGAAATTAAGCTTGTCTGAGAGAAAAAATAACAAGTCAGGTGAAAGGAGTTAATTCCCTGAAAGATGTACCTTCCCCAACAGAAAGGTGGGGCCCAGATGAAGTGGAATCCCTCCCTCAAGGAATTCAGGCCCCAGTTCCTGGAAAACTGAAGCAATTAATGCCAACCTACAACCTCACCTCTGTCTCAACCATGACCCCCACAGAGAGAATCTGCTGAAGATAAAGGCACCTCATCACTTTACCCTTGTGGGATGCCTCAGGCAGCCAAGCACCACATACTGGCCAGGATAAGAAAAACACAGAGTTGAAAATCTGTCAACCTGTTGGCTCTCACCCTCAGGAAAAACTGATGCAGGCGACTCTTTGCTCCTAACAGGAGGACAGTCCAGTCTGGAAAAATGGGACTGGGGTCTATAGTATCTGACTTGGCAATCCTCCAGATAAAAGGCCCCATAAATGCTGTGCAAGAAACAGAAAAACAAGAACTAAGAAATTCTGATCAGGTCAACAGACCCTGTGCTAGAAGTTTACAATAAGCTGAATTGAATGTCAAAGAACAGATAGAGAACTAAGCCATCCAGCCAGAAAATCCACAGGAAAAGAGTGAAAACAATCTCTACAAGGAACTAATTAAGGAAATCAATAGCCTAGATGCCAGCAAAACAGAAGAGGTCACACTAAGAAAACTGAAGGTATGGCCCAGTCAAAGGAACATACCAACAACTGAAATATGATACCAGAGTGGAATCAACGATTCAGGATATTCAAATAGACGTGAAAAATCTCATCAAAAATCAAATCAATAACTTGAGGGAGGATATAAAGAAAGCATTGGCCAAAAGAAGGAAAAAAATCAAGAGTTTGAAAAAAATCACAGAACTTACATGAATGAAAGGCACAATAGAAGAGATGAAAAGAAGAAAATGACAGGAACCTAGAACAATAGATTTGAAGAGGCAGAAGAAAGGATTAGCGAACTACAGGACTGGACTTCTGAAATCTGACACACAAAAGGAAATACAGGAATAGAATGGAGAAATAGGAACTGCATCTCAGGGAATGGAATGACAAAATGAAGTACATAAGCATACATGTTATGGGCATCCCAGAAGCAGAAGAGAAGGCAAAAGGAAAAAAAAAGATTAATGGAGGAAATTATCATGGAAAATTTGAAAATTTCCCATCTCTTATGAAAAACACAAACTTATAGATCAAGAAGTCCAGCATACCCCAACCACAATAGATTCAAACAGACATACTCCAAGACACTTAGGAATCAGACTGTCAGAAGCCAAAGACAGTGAGAGAATTTTGGAAGAAGTAACTGAAAAACAATCCATCACATACAGGGAAAGTCCAAAAGGAAACTGCGGAATTTATCAGCACAAACCATGGAGGCAAGAAGGCAGTGGTATGATATACTTAAGATCCTGAAAGAGAAAAATGGCCAACAAGAATTCTATATCAAGAAAAATTATCCTTCACAAATCAGGGGGAATGAAAACATTTCCAGACAGTAACTGAGTGAATTTCTGACCAAGGGACCAGCTTTCCAAGAAATATTCAAGGGAGCACTACAGGCAGATAGGAAAAGGCAGGAGTGAGGGGTCTTCAGAAGAGTGTAAAAATGAATATTCTCAGTAAGGCTTAAAAGAGAAAAAAACTTTGATATGACATCTAAAATACAAAAGGCAAAATGGGAGAAGAAAGTATTGCCTTGACAGTAATAACACAAAATGGTACTGGATTAAACTCCCCAATCAAAAGACTCAGAATGGCAGAATGAATTAAGAAAATAGGATCCCCTCCTCACAAAAAAAATTTCTTTTAAATCTATATGCTGTCTACACGAGACTCATTTTAGACCCAAGGACAAAAATAGATTGAAAGTGAATGGGTGGGAAAAGATATTTCATGAAAACAACAATCAGAAAAGAACAGAAAAGTAGCTGTACTTGTGGGGAGCCGCTTATGGCACCGGCAGTGTGCTGGCCATCATCTTGGTGTCTGACGCCATCTACTGACCACCTTGTGGTCCAACACCATCTTGGATACTAACTCAAGTTAAGTTTTTATCTCAAGTAAAGTTTCTATTTTCTCATGTCTGTTCTGCTCTGCCCAGAAATCTGCTGACTAGTCTCGGCTGGCCGAGCCGCCTTTGCTATCTTAGTTTCTGCGGATTGGCCTAGCCACCGTGCAATGCCTATCACCTGCTAAACGCCTGATACAAGGCACTTCCCCTGTCCCGCTGGATAAATACCCTGGATTTGCCCTCAATAAATTGAGACTTGATCAGAATCCTGTCTTGTCTCCATTCTCTGTGTCTTTTGTCCCATTTGTTCTCACTCCCTCCCTCGGGTCCAGGTTCGACTGTCCCATGGGTCGGGTCAGTACTAATATCCAACAATTCAGATTTCAGATGCAAAATAGTTAAAGAGAAAAAGAAGGACACTAGGTATTGGTCAAAGGAAAAATTCAACAAAAAGACATGAAAATCATATATATTTATGCATCGAGCATGAGTGCTCCAAAATACAAGAGGCAAACACTGAAAACACTGAAGGGAGAAACAGACACTTCTATCATAATAGTTGGAGACTTCAAATCCCCACTCTCATCAATGGTGAGAACATCTAGACAGAGGACCAACAAAGAAACAGAGACTTTAAATAGTACAATAAATGAACTAGATTTAACAGACATTTATACAACATTCATGCCACAACAGCAGGATATATCTTTTTCTAAAGTACTCATGGATCATTCTCAAGCACAGTCCACATGCTGTGTCACAAAGTGAGCCTGAATAAATTTCAAAAGATTGAAATCATACAAGACATCGCCATGGATCAAAAAGGAATTACCCTGGAAATCAATAACATGCAGACGGCCAGAAAAATTGATAAATATATGAAAGAAAAACAAACACACTCCTAAAAAAATTAGCGGGTCAGAGAAGTAATTAGAAGAGAAAGCAGTAGATATCATGAGGTAAGTGAAGATGAAAACACAACATATCAAAACTTATGGGATGCAGTAAAAGCAGTGCTAAGGTGAAAAGTGATTGTCTTAAAAGCCTATGTCAAAACAGAAGAGAAAAAATCTAGAATTAAGCATTCACTTGAAAGGACTAGAGAAAGAACTGCAAACTAACTCCCAAAGCAAACAGAGAAAAGAAATAATGAAGATTAGAGCAGAAATAAGTGAAATGGAGAACATGAAAACAATCAAGAAAATTTACAAATCAGAAGATGGCCATTTGAGAAAATCAATAAAATTGATGGACCTTATCAGGTTTGACAAAAAGAAAAAGAGAAGATGCAAATAAATAAAATCAGAAAAGGAACAGGAGACATAGCCAGTGACCCCACACAAACGAAGGAGGTAATAAGAGGATACTATGAGAAAAAAAAATACTAATCAACTAGACAATGTAGATGAAATGGACAACTGCCCAGAAAGGCATGAACAACCAACCCTGACTCAAGAAGACAGAGATGACCTCAATAAACCAATCACAAGAAAAGAGACTGAATCTGTCAGCAAGAAGCTCCCAAAAGAGAAAAGTTCAGCACCAGCTGGTTTCACATGTGAATTCTACCAAGCATTCAAGAAAGAATTAGAACCAATCCTGCTCCAACTCTTCAAAACATTGGAGAGGGGAGAAGACTACCTAACTCATTCTATAAAGCCAATGTCACCCTCATACCAAAGCCAGAAAAAGATACTACAGGGCGGGCCGCGGTGGCTCAGCGGGCAAAGTGCTTGCCTGCTATGCCGGAGGACCTCGGTTCGATTCCCGGCCCCAGCCCATGTAACAAAAACGGAGAAACAGAATACAATAAAACAAGAAATGTTTAAAGATGTTTCCCTTTCTTCCTTCCTTCCTTCCTTCTCTCTGTCTTTCCTTTAAAAAAAAAAAAAAAAAGATACTACAACAAGAACATGGCAGACCAATCTCTCTAATGCAGATGGATACAAAAATCCTCAACAAAATTGCTGCCAATTGAATCCAGCAGAAGAAAAAACTACCAAAGAATAGAGCAGAAATTAGTTAAATGGAGAATACAAAAGAGTAGAATCAAAAAAACAAAATTTGGATCCTTTACCAGACCAATAAAATAAAAAACTCTTAACTGACAGAGACCAAAAGAGAAAAGACATAAACGCAATTAGAAAAAAGTGGGGTGTGATTACCACAGAATCTGAAGAAATAAAAAAGTTCATCAAAGCTTACTATGAGCAACTGTATGCCAACAAACTAGATGACTTCAATAAAATGGACAACTTCCTAGAAACATTCTAAAAACATACATTGATTAGAGAAGAAATGGAAGACCTCAACCAACCCTCACAAGTAGGGAGACTGAATTAGTCATCAAAAACTTCCTGTGCCAGAGTGAATAAATTATGGAACCCAGAAAAGCAATGTTTTAGTCCTGGCCCAATCTTTTGGAGGCAGCCTGTTCTTTTGGTCCTATTTAATACACTCGATAGTGTAGGGCAGAAACTTTGGATTAGATTCTCACCACAGACATGTGACACACCCAATTGTAGGTGTGACTTTGGGATTAGATAGACATGTGAGTCCACCCATTTTAGGTGGATCTTGATTAGCTTACGGGAGTCCTTGAAAAGAGTGAACATTTTAGAGAGAGCTTAGATCTGACAGAGCAGAGCTGACATAGAAGCCGACACTTGGAGAATAGAGACATGGATGTTTGGAGATGCTTGGAGCCCAGCAGACACAATGAGAAGTTAAGCAATCAGAACCTGGACAGAACCAAGGGAAGCCAAAAGATGAAAGCCAGCCCTGGAGAAGAAAATGAGGAACCCCCACAGGAACAGAGCTGAAAGCAAAAGAGCCCAGGACTAAGGGGCCAGCAGATGCCAGCCACATGGCTAGCCCTCTGACCGAGGTGTTCCTGACCCATCAGCCTTCCTTGAATTAACGTACTGCTCCCTGGATCTGTTAGTTGGGACATTTTAATAGACTGAGAACTGTAAACTGGAACTTAGTAAATTCCCCATTTTAAAAGCCATTCCTCTTCTTGTATATTGCATTCCCACAGCTTGCAAAGTAAAACAACTCCCAACAAAGAAAACATCAGATGGCATCACAGGCAAACTTTATTAAGCATTCCAATAAGAATTAAAACCACTCCTCCCTGCACCCTTCCAAAAATGGAGCATGAGGGAATAGTACCTAAACTCATTCTATGTATTCAATATCACGCTAATAACAAAGCCTCAACAAGATACTGTATGAAGAGAAAACTACAGAATAGTCTCTCTAATGAATAGAGATGTAAATATACTTAACCAAATCCTTGCAAATCAAATCCAACTGCATACTAAGAATTATTCATCATCACCATTAGCTTTTATTTCAGGTATGCAAGGACACTTCAACACAAGAAAATCAGTTAATATAACTCATCACATTAACAAAGCAAAAGAGAAAAACTACATGATTATCTAATTTGATGCAGGAAAGGCAAATCACAAAATTCACCACCCTATCCTCATAAAAACACCTTGAAAAGTAAGAATTGAAAGAAACGTCCTCTAAATAATGAAGGGCTTATATGAAAAATAAACTGCTTGCATCTTACTAAATGGTAAGGGATTGAAAACTTTCCCTCTAAGACTGGGAACAAAGGATACACATTGTCTCCATGGTTATTCAACACTGGGCTAGAAGTTCTGGCAAGAACAATTTTGCAAGAAAAAGAAATAAAAGTCATTCACATTGGGAAGAAAGAAGTAAAACTTTCCATATTTGATGAAGAGATGATATGATGGTATATTCTGTCAAAACCGAAAAAAAAAGAAAAACCCACAGCAATGCTACTTAAGCAGATCAATGATTTTATCAATGTGGCAGGACACAAGATCAACATGCAAAATCTGTGCTGCCTCTATTCAATAGTAATGACCTATCTGAGGGGGAACTTCAAAAAAATTCCTGCCGGAATACCAAATAAAAAAATCAAATATCCAGGAATAAACTTAATGAAGAACATAAAGGACCTGTACATAGAACACTGCAAAACACTGATAAAGGATATCAAAGAAGACTTAAATAAATAGATACACAATCCATGTTTATGGATTGGAAGGTTAATTGCCCTTCAGATATCAATGCAATACCAAACAAAATGCCAACGGCCTACTATACAGAAATGGAAAAACTGATTTGTCAAATTAATTTGGATGGGAAATGGGCCTCAAAGGCAAAAATATATTGAAACAGAAGAATGAAGTGGGAGGCCAAATCCTTCCTGACATCAGAGCATATCATAAAGCCACAGTGTTCTACGTATCTTGAGACTTGCATAAAAATGGATATATCAATCAATAGCATCAAACTGAGAATTCAGAAATGGACCCTTAGATCTATGGTCAATCGGTTTTTTATTTTTTATTTTTTATTTTTTGGTCTTTTGTGCATGGGCGGGCACGGTGAATCAAACCAGGTCTCTGGCATGGTAGGTGAGAACTTTGCCTGCTGAGCCACCATAGCCCACCCAGTCAATTGGTTTTTGACAAAGCCTCAAAGTCCATTGAGCGGGGACAGAACAGTTTCTTCAGTAAATGGTGTTGGGAGAACTAGATATCCATATACAAACTAATGAAAGAGGACTCCAAACTCACAATCAATGAAAAATTAACTAAACATGGAACTAAGACCTAACTATAAGAACTAGTACCATAAAGCTCCTGGAAGAAAATGTAGAGTAATATCCACAAGATCTAATGATAGGACATAGTTTCATAGGCCTTACACCCAAAGCACAAGCAACGAAAAAAATAAATAAATTGGATTTCCTCAAAATTTGAAAACTTCTGTGCTTCAAAGGACCTTGTCAAAAGGGTGAAAAGGTGGCTGATTCAAGAAGAGAAAATACATGCAAACCACATGTCTAATGACAGTTTGATATCAAGACTATCTAAGAAAATCCTATAACCCAATAATACAAAGACAGATAACCCAATTAAAAAATGGACAAATGACATGAAGACATGAATATAGATGGCTAAAGGCAGAACTGACTGAGACGTACATTGGTGAATGATAAGGCATATTTAGGAATTGTGCTGGTTTGAAATGCTATATATACCCAAGAAAAGCCATGTTTTAATCCTAATCCCATTTTGTAAAGGCAGCTGTTTCTTCTAATCCCTATTCAGTATTGTATGTTTGAAGCTTTTGGTAGAACATCTCCCTAGAGATGTGATTTAATCAACAGTGATTGTTAAGCTGGATTAGGTAGAGGTGAGTTCCTACCCATTTGGGTGGGTCTTGATCATTTCTGAAGTCCTACACAAGAGGAAATCTTTTGGAGAATGAAAGAGATTTGGAGAGAGCCAAGAATACTGCAGCACCACGAAGCAGAAAGTCGACAGCCAGCGACCTTTGGAGATGAAGAAGGAAAACGCTTCCCAGGTTGCTTCATAGAACAGAAAGCCAGGAGAGACAGCTAGCAGATGATGCCATACTCACCATGTGCCCTTCCAGCTGACAGAGATACTGTGACCGTGTTCACCAGGTGCCTTCTCACTTGAGAGAGAAACCCTGAACTTCATCAGCTTTCTTGATCCAAGGTATCTTTCCCTGGATACCTTTGATTGGACATTTCTTTTGACTAGATCTAATTGGGACATTTTCTCAGCCTTAAACTAACTACTTATTAAATTCCCCTTTTGAAAAGCCATTCCATTTCAGGAATATTGCATACCGGCAGCTGGCAAACTAGGACAAAAAATGAATGTTGTGCTGCTATAAAAAGGAGCAAAGGCATGAGGCAAGCAATGATGAGTGAATGTGTGGGACATATGGTGGGGCAGAAGAAGCCAGAAACAAAAGAGCAATTATGGTACGGTATCCTTTAGAAAATGCTTCTTAGAAAACCGGCCAAGATTGTGAGCTTTAATGGCAGATGTGTTTGGTCCAGAGTGATAATTATTATTTCTGGATTTCGAGAGGCTATATATCTATATATAACCTGATATTTGGAGATGGAAATGAGGCTGATCAGGTTGGAGATAAAGTACTTCAGGACACAGGGATAAGGAAGACATTGTTTATACTTTAGAACCACACATACTCTTGGAGACCAAAGGAAGAAAGGTCTATTTGTTCTGTAACTGAAATTTCTTTAGAGCACATAATCTACCTCAACGTATCTGTATAGCTCTTGAAACACAGGGAGCCCAGAGGAGGAAAGAGGTCCTTTAATCCCGTGTGGCTTAATGCAATGCTGGATACATCCTAGAGTCCCTTAAGCAGATAATTGAGAAGGGTTGGCAGGTCCCTTGGGTGATGGGAGAAAAAATAGGAAACTGTTAAACTTTACCATCTGGAAATTCCCTGATGCTGTGTCCAAATTTTGGGACACCCAAATCAATAGGTCATGCCCTTGATCTTGAAGCTTACTCTTGTGAAGCTTATGTAGGTAGTGGAGAAGCTTAGCCTACCTATAGGCATGTCTGAGAGTTACTTCTGGAGGACCATTTTTTGTTGCTCAGATGTGGCCTGTCTCTAAGCTGAATTTGGCAAGTAAAATTACTGCCCTCCCCTCTATGTGGGACATGATACCAAGGGGTGAAAGTCTCACTGGCAGCATGGGAGCTGCCTCCCAAGGCTGAGTCTGGCCCTGGCACCATGGGATCAACTATTCCATCCTGACCAAAAGGGGGAAGAGAAGTGTAACTAATAAAGTATGAGTGGCTGATAGTCAAATAGAGTCAAGAGCCTACTCTGGAGGTTGCTCTTATACAAGCTTCAGTTAGAAATTGCTTCCTATCCTAACCTGCCAACCCCCAAGCAGGACCATTCCAGACAATCCTAAAGAACACTTAGGGAAATATGGAAGATTCCACAAAGGATCCATGCACTAGAGTCACTTTCCAGAAACCTACAATCTCCAGGTGGGCCCAGACCAGGTAAGTCCTGAAACCTATAGGGCCCAGCCTCCACAGAACATCAGCTAGTTCCATCACTCTAACCTATTTTTTGACAGACCCTTCCAACATGAAAAATTTAGAATGGCCATAACCCAAACAACCCTAAAGAGAGAGATAGAAATATCAAAGGTGATCGTGGAGTTATACAGAAAACATAGGATTTAACAAATGAATATGATTGCTGAATCATTCAATTGATGACTCTTAGTCTCCAGTGTCTTAAAACAGCTAGAAGTGAAAACCTAAAATTCTGGAATGGAAACCATGCCAAATTCTGAAATATGTTCGACAATCAATTGTGGTGCAGTGCTTTCAAATTTTTTACTTTTTTGTATATATGTTATTATCAACAAGAAAAAGAAAAAAGTCATTTGTGATGATTAAAAAAATATTCCTTCTAGCCTCCAATGTTCTGGAGCAGCTAGAAGGAAAAATCTCAGAGGATTGTAGGGTAGCCTATGACAAACTCGGGAATCAGTCCTGTAATGACTTTTGGAAGAGTACTTAAAAAACGATTCCTTTTGATTTATTTGCTTTGTGTATATGTTGTATTACACAATAAAAACATGGAAAAAAATCGGTGGGTGCTCTTCCCTTAAAATGTACATTGCCACCTACATGAATTTGTCTACAACTTGAGGGGCCTAGAGAAAACAAAAGGCAAGGACCCCAATGGGGGGGAGGGCAAGGGTGAATTATCATTATCATATTTATTTACATAGACTCTCCTTTTGTGCAGTTTCCTGTCAAGAGCCCATCACTATCAAGACCATTTATTGGCACATGTTCACAGACCTGGGCTGGCAGTGGCAGTCCTGGCCTCCAGGGGGAAGCTAGAAAAGCACTTCCATTGGATTTTCCCCATGTATGCAGTTGGACCAACTCTGCTCTTATACAGCAAAGTCTCACATACTTCTCTGTCTCTCCCTCCTGGCTGCCTCCAACTGGAACCCCATGAGTACAGGGATGGGTTGGGTTGCTGTTGATGCCTCGATGCTAGCACACAGCAGGAACTTCTTAAATATCTGACCCATGAGGGGACTGAGTCTGTCCTCCTCCTTCACCTGTCCAGGGCCCTAATGGACCCTCAAATTTTACTTCATGCCCTGAGATGTTGCCTCCTGTTGTGCCATGTGTGGGCCTCTTATTCCCACAGTCACTGTCCTCCCGAAGCGGAAGGGTGCAGCAGACCCCAAGCAGTCAGAAACTGGGCTAGGAGTGTAGAGTTTGAAGAACATGTCTGGTAGGTAGCTCACCAAATCCCCTAATCTGGGTCTGAAGCTGGGGTAGAGGAGAACACAGAGCTCAGATGAGGCCATGGTGGGACTCATTCTCTATTGGGCTGGCTCTGAGCCCCCAGGGTCCCTTCTACATCCAGTGACCCAGCACTCCTGACAAAGCTGTTTTTTTCTCCAGCTCTCCAGCAGGGGAATGCTCTGTAGCCCTCTACTCCATTAGGCATGATAGGTGTGTGGGGCCCAGGGCTATGCCCAGCCACTCATTGCCACATTGCCCACACTCCCTGAGCTGATCTGGGGAAAGAGATGGCCCTCTCCCCTCACCCATTATCCATGGCATTTTGGCATGCTCCTGCATGCACCACGCAGATCACAATGAGAGAGGATAGGTCCCCATTTACAGGAGACCATGACAGAATTGCATCTCATTTATTGGGTGAACTACCCACTCAAAATGTCTACTGTTGCTATCGGATTCACTGACTACAATGGAAACCAAAGATGGAGAAGATCCATCTACTAGGTGACCTGAATAAGGGCTTAGGGAATAAGCCATTGGTACATTGTAGAGATTTTATATATGTTTGATGTCTGAGCCCTGAGCTGAGTCTTCTTAGCTATGTGTGTGGTTTTGGGGAACCCTGCCCACCCCCAGCAATCCAGTCACTGCCTATACCCAGGAAAAAGTGCCATAGTGGAATCCAAAACCTCCTTTCTAAGTGGGAAAAGAGGTTTCCCAAAGGTCATGAGCTCAATGACAGGTGAGGGAGAGCTTCTGCATGGGGGAGAGGAAAATGCTGCACATGGAACACACCCATCCCCTCTGCCCACCTTTTAGCAAAGCCAGATACCACTGATGCATCTCCCATGGCTTCTCCCACACACTCATGACAATCACCTCCTATCACTCCACTTTTCAGAGGAGGAAACTGAATCTAGAAGCTGCAGTGAGCTTCCCTATATAGAAGCTAGTGGTGGCAAAGTCTCCCTTTGCCGTGGGAGGGAACAAGTGCTCACCTTTCAAAGAGCAGATCCAGGACCCATCAGGTGGAGGTGCCCAGGATGATGATGATATAGGACATCATCATTATGGAAGGCAGGCCCCTGGTGTTCCTCAGGTCTCTTTCCAACACCTGCCTTGATGGGCTGTGCATTACTGGTCACAACCTTCCTCAGGGTCACTCTGATTCACACTGGGATGGGAGAAAGGAGGACATGCAGCCAGTGGGTGCACAGTCATGCCAGGGTTTTCCCCCAGGCACACCAGTCCCCAGAGCTCCAACTCTCATGTCAGATCTGCCTCCTGGCTGTGCCACAACTGGAGACCTGGGCCTGTGGGGACTTCTCTGAGAAGTCGGGACAACAGCCACACCTCTCCCGCACAGTGACCATGGGGAGAAGAGGAAGAAGAAATGCAGCAGCCCAGCATGAGTCTGGACAGACAGAGGTGCACAGGGAGCTGGACCTGATGTGACACCTGTCACACCCATGACCCCCAGGAGCTCCTTTCACCAAAAGCCCAATGAAGATTCTGAACACCGTCTAATTGTTGAATTGCACAAACCTAGCATCACCATTTCTCCCCAGACCACACAGAGATGACCTGTGATCCCCATGGAGACCTGAACACTGACCCTGCACATACCCCAACAGCCACTGTCTCCCCATGTTCTAGTCTGCCAGCTGCCGGAATGCAATACACCTGAAACAGAAAGGCTTTGAAAAAGGGGAGTTTAATATGTCGCACTCCCATATTTTCATATGAAAATTTGCCAATTAAAGCAAGTCTACAAAAATATCCAAATTAAGACACCAACAAAAGGTTACCTTCACTCAGTAAGGGCCAAGGAAGTTCAGGGTTTCTCTCTCAACTGGAAAGGCACATAGCGAACATGGTGATGTCTGTGAGCTTTCTCTCTAGGCTTTTTGTCTCATGAAGCTCCCACAGGGACATAATCCTTCTTCACCTCAAAAGATCCCTGGCGGCGTGGGCACTCTGCTTCATGGTTCTCATCACCCATCTGGCTCTGCTCCCGTGGAATCCCAACTTTCTCTGCCTCTAAAGGATTCCAAGAAAGGCACACCGGGAATGGGTGGAGTCACATCTCCCTCTAATCAAAAGTTAATACGCACAATTTGGTGAGCCACATCTACATGAGAACAATTTAAAAACTCCCACCCAGCAACACTAAATGAGGATTCAAGGACACGGCTTTCCTTAGGCCCACAAATTCAAACCGACCCACCTCCACTAACACCCACTGTCCTCATGACTCATCATAATACACTAATTACTTACATTCAGAGACATGACAAACCAGACTTCCACAAACATCACCATCCCTGAACCCCAGCCTCCATCTCAGATTCCCACAGATACTCCCAATCCCCAAACCCTGCAGCCCCCAACCCTGCCCCTCTCTGACAATCCAGCTCCAACCACCATAGACACCGTAATTGCTGAATCCCAAGCATCACATTCATGGACCACCATTGACCTCCTCAATCTCATGACTGCCCACGATGACCCCATTCTTTCCTAACCCTGTCCTCTCAGTGGTGTCACTGACCTCCCAACATTGTCTCTGCAGAGCCCTCTAAATACTGATTTTCTAAACCTGTAATACTCACCCACCCCAAAGATTCACTCCCCACAACCTCACATAATCCTGCAAACACTAAATCCAAAACCCACAGCAGGGCCAGAATGGCTCAGCAGGCAGTTTCATGCCTGCCATGCCAGAGACCTGGGTTCACTGCCCAGTGCCTGCATATGTAAAAAAAAAAAAAAAAGAAAGAAAGAAAACACCACACCACCAGGAGCAGATTGCAATGGCTTTCTGCCTTCTCTCCTCTGACTCCATCTTCCCAATGGCATGAGCTATGTCGCCACAGCAGTCCGAATGAAGCCCATTGGCATGATGGTGAAAAGGACAACAGAGATGGTTCTCTGCCACTCATTGCAGGAAGTGTCTCTGCAGGGCACATGTGCGAGCACAGGCACCTCACGGTGTCATCCACATGGTGGGGGACACAGAAGGGAAGCTGGAGAGGGATGGGGGATTGGATCAGTGATTCAACCAGGCCAGAGACTAGACCATGAGTACTAGACCATGAGTACAGGCTTCCCACAGAAAATA
Source organism: Tamandua tetradactyla (assembly GCF_023851605.1). Taxonomy (NCBI): domain Eukaryota; kingdom Metazoa; phylum Chordata; class Mammalia; order Pilosa; family Myrmecophagidae; genus Tamandua; species Tamandua tetradactyla. The sequence goes on from NC_135328.1 coordinate 44,492,369, forward strand.
GGGTGCATGATGACAATGCAGTATAGTAACTGGCAGACAGCTACACAGCAGTCAGAGGCCATCACCACCAGCAAAACACGTTCTGTGTGGCACAGACAGAGAAACACACAGAGTTGGATAACACAGTCTTTGTAGATGATGGTCTTATGTGGCCACCACAAACCTGACAGCCTGGTGGTTATGGTGAAACAGAGCTCCAAGAAGGAATGATTACTAAGGAATAAGCACATGGGGGCAGAGAGGTTCAAGTCTATGCAAGTAATATTCTGTAAACTGATTTTGTAGAAAGGATCTACCACAATTTCTTTAGAGAGGACAATATTATTTTCCAGGAACAGAACATGTGGACATTTTCCCTTACATTAAACCACTATGATATAATCTCCTTTTTGAAGGCTCTATGATTTACACCAAATAGACATTAGTAAGATACTAAGCCCTGAAATCTATCTTAAAAATCTGTAATCACAACATCCACAGTCACAGCCTCCTGATTACTTTAGATCACTTGCATACTTTTCCTAGTATGCTCTTTCAGTCACAAATGATACATCAATGTAAAATATTTATAAATAATACTAAACTCAAGTTTCAATTTTCAAATATGTAGTCCCAAGAGTAAAAGGGTATTATTTTGCTATTTTGTTTGATGTTAATAGGAACATTGATGATGGAGATAATCTCACATGCAAGGCCTCCTGTTCTCAGTGGCTGATGACACAGGCTCAAAACTGAGACCCTGCACTAATATCATTCATTGAGTGCCTGAAGAAGCACCCTGCCATAAGACACATGCTAACTTTTAAGTGACACAAACCTAGTTGGAGCCTCGTTCTTTTTTTACATAAGTTAATTTAAATTGATTTTTTTCAATAACTTAAAACTCCTGAATCATTATTTTCATGTGAAAAGTGGTTATGATAATTCCCACTACGGTTAAGGCCATAACCATTGTTCTAGTTTGCTAGCTGCCGGAATGCAACACACCAGAGACGGATTGGCTTTTAATAAAAGGGGATTTATTTTGTTGGTTCTTCAGAGGAAAGGCAGCTAACTTTCCACTGAGGTTCTTTCTTACGTGGAAGGCACAGGATGGTCTCTGCTGGTCTTCTCTCCAGGCCCCTGGGTTCCAACAACTTTCCCCGGGGTAACTTCTTTCTGCATCTCCAAAGGCCTGGGCTGAGCTGCTAATGCTGAGATGAGGAGTGCTGAGCTGCTTAGGCTGTGCTACATTGCGTTCTCTCATTTAAGCACCAGCCAATTAAGTCAAACATCACTCATTGCAGCAGACATGCCTCCTAGCCAACTGCAGATGAGGTTCTTATTAGCAACAGATGAGGTTCACGTACCATTGACTTGTGTCCACAGCAACAGAACTAGGTATGCTCACCTGGCCAAGTTGACAACTGAATCTAACTAACACAACCATATAATCAGGCCTACTACCTTTTATCACAGGACATTAATCCCTACTACAACTAGTAGAACAGAAACATCATACTTGTTATTTATTTGTGCCCTTCAAATATCCATGATTGTTATTGTCAATAATCAATTGGGAATAATAAAAAATTAACCAAGCACCACATTTTAAAATTTGAAATGAAAATAAAGTGTGAAAAACCTGAAATCTGTAATTATTTAAGGCTTTGCTTTATGAACAGGGGGAAGATGTGACACAAAGGCATTCATTAAATATTTCATTGGGACATTGGTTTCAGGGAATATTTTCATAGAATAGTAATTTTCTATCTTCAGGGATTGCCAAAAAGTTTAGAGAGAATATACAAAATGGTAGCCACAAATTATGCTGTAGGTAAAAGCAATGAGATTCATAGATTGTGAAAATTAAATTTGAAAGCACTAGAACTAGGCAAAATAGGAAGAACATTACTTGGTAGTATCTTCATTCAATAGCAAGTTCCTTCTTATTTATTCAATGTCTTCTATAGGCCAAGTATTATGCTGTGATCTTGGCATGGATGGTCAACAAGAAAAATAACATTTCTGCTACTATAGATCTCATGGGACCTAGAAGACAGAAATAGCAATAAGCAAATGAGCAAATAAAAAAGATAGGAATTCAACAATTTCTGATAAAAAGTTTTACAAAGGAAAAAAAGCACACGGTATCTTAATTAAAGATAATCCAGGATGCAAGAACCAGAGGAGAATCATTTCATTTATACTGAAGAGGAAGAACAAAATGTCTCTTGTAGTAAGTGTGTGTCAGTGATAACTTGCTGGTGTGACTAGGGAAAGCAAGTGCATCAGATGAATGCAGCTTCTCTGTTCCAATTTCCCAAGACTATGCTCCTGAACCGATTTCATTTTTTTCAATGCAAGGTATGCTGAATTAAGAAACAGTGTTTATTCTGACTCTGTCAGGCTTGTTGCTTTTTCTCAGCTTCTACAGACACATTGACTTAATTCACTTCCATAGCCCGGCTCTTAATGCAATATTGGACTAAATTAAAGAGTTTAGGCAAAAAGATTTAGGTTGTACATCTGTTTTTGTTTTAAAAGTACAATGGGTTTCGGACACTATGTAATAATAAAAGGAACAATTCAACAAGAAGACATAGCAATCATAAATATTTATGTACCAAGTCAGAATGCTCTAAAATGCATGAGGCAAACACTGAAAACAGAAATAGACACATCTACCATAATAGTTGGAGACTTCAATTCCACACTCTCATCAATGGACAGAAGATCTAGACAGAGGATCAGTAAAGAAACAGATAATTTGAATAATACAATAAATGAGCTAGACTTAGACATTTATAGAACATTACACCCCGCAACAGCAGGATACACCATTTTCTCAAGTGCTCATGGATCATTCTCAAGGATAGACCATATGCTGGGTCACAAAGCAAGTCTCAATAAATTTAAAAAGATTGAAACCATACAAAACACTTTCTCAGATCAAAAATGAATCAAGTTGGAAATCAATAGTAGGTAGAGTGCCAGGAAATTCACAAATATGTGGAGGCTCAAGAACACACTCTTAAACAACCAGTGGATCAAGGGAGAAATTACAAAAGAAATCAGTAAACATCTTGAGGCAAATGAAAATGAAAACACAACATATCAAAACTTATGGGATGCAGCAAAGGCAGTGCTAAGAGGGAAATTTATTGCCCTAAATGTCTATATAAAAAAACAGGAAGGGCAAAAATCCAGGAATGAGCTGTTCACTTGGAAGAAGTAGAGAAAGAACAGCAAGCTAACCCCAAAGCAAGTAAAAGGAAAGAACTAATGAAGACTAGAGCAGAAATAAATGAAATTGAGAATATGCAAACAGTTGAGAAAATCAACAAACCCACAAGCTGGTTCTATGAGAAAATCAGTAAGATTGATGGACCTTTAGCAAGATTGACAAAGAGAAGATGTGAGAGGTTGCAAATAAATAAGATCAGAAATGGAAGAGGAGACATAACCACTGACCCCACAGAAATAAAGGAAGTCAGGAGAGGATACTATGAATAACTTTACGCTAATAAACATGACAATGTAGAAGAAATGAACAACTTTCTAGAAAGGTATGAACAACCAACTTTGTTCGAGAAGAAATAGATGACCTCAACAAACCAATCACAACTAAAGAAATTAAATCAGTCATTAAGAAGCTCCCCAAAAAAGATAAGTCCAGGACTGGATGGCTTCACAGGTGAATTCTACCAAACATTACGGAAAGAATTAGTACCAATTCTGCTCAAACACTTCAAAAAAATGGAAGAGGAGGGAAAGCCACCTAACTCATTCTATGAAGTCAACATCACTCTCATACCAAAGCCAGACAAAGATATTACAGAACAAGAAAACTACAGACCAATGAATATAGATGCAAAAATCCTCAACAAAATTCCAGCAAATTGAATCCAGCAACACATTCAAAGAATTATACATCATGACCAAGAAGGATTCATCACAGGTATGCAAGGATGGGTTCAATATAAGAAAATCAATTCCTGTAATACACCAAATCAACAAATCAAAGCAGAAAAACCACAGGATCTCTCGATTGATGCAGAAAAGGCATTTGACAAAATTCAACATCCTTTCCTGTTGAAAACACTTCAAAGGATAGGAATAGAAGGGAACTTCCTCAAAATGATAAAGGGAATAGATGAAAAATCTACAAGCTGACATCATCCTGATGAAAAACTGAAAACGTCCCCCCTAAGATCAGGAACAAGACAAGGATGTCCATTATCACCACTGTTATTCAACATTGTGTTGGAAGTTCTAGCCAGAGCAATTAGAGAAGAAAAAGAAATACAAGGCATCAAAATTTGAAAGGAAGAAGTAAAATTCTCACTGTTTGCAGATGATATGATACTACATGTTGAAAACCCAAAAAAAATCCACAGCAAAACTACTAGAGCTAATAAATGAATACAGCAAAGTGGCAGGTTACAAGATCAACACTCAAAAATCTGTAGTGTTTCTATACACTAGTAATGAACAATCTGAGGGAGAAATCAAGAAAAGAATTCCATTTACAATTGCAGCCAAAAGAAGAAAATATTTAGGCATAAATTTAACTAAAGAGACAAAGAAAACTACAAGAAATTGTTAAAAGAAATCACAGAAGACCTAAAGAGATGGAAGGGCATATTGTGTTCATGGATTGGAAGACTAAATATAGTTAAGATGTCAATTCTACCTAAATTGATTTACAGATTCAATGCAATACCAATTAAAATCTCAACAACTTACTTCTCAGTAATAGAAAAACCAACAACCAAAATTATCTAGAAGGGCAGGGTGTCCCGAATAGCTAAAAGTATCCTGAGAAAAAAAATGAAGTTGAAGGTCTCACGCTACCTGACTTTAAGGCATACTATGAAGCTACATATTATGACCAAGGTGGTCAAACAGCATGGTACTGGCATAAAGATCGATATACTGACCAACGGAATAGAATACAGTGTTCAGATATAGACCCTCTCATCTATGGACAATTTATCTTTGATAAGGCAGTCAAGTCAACTCACCTGGGACAGAACAGTCTCTTCAATAAATGGTGCCTACTCTGGGATCTGTAGTGTGACTGCTTGTTGAAGTGTGCTTTAAAAATTATTGCTTTTTATTTTCTTTGCTTTGTAAATATGTTACATTTTAAAATTAAAAAAAACATTTAAAAAAATAAATAAATGGTGCCTAGAGAACTGGATATCCATATGCGAAAGAAAGAGGACCCATATCTCACACCCTATACAAAAATTAACTCAAAATGGATAAAAGACCTAAACATTAGATCTAAGACCATAAAACTGTTAGAAGAAGGGCCACAGTGGCTCAGCAGGCAAGAATGCTTGCCTGCTATGCCAGAGGACTCGGGTTTGATTCCCAGTGCCTGCCCATGTAAAAAAAAAAAAAAAAAAGCTGTTAGAAGAAAATGTAGGGAAGCATTTTATAAATCTTATACTAGGAGGTGGTTTCCTAGACCTTACACCCAAAGCAAGAGCATTGAAGAAAGAAAGAAAGAAATGGGAACTTCTCAAAATTAAACTCTTTTGCACATCAAAAAATTTCATCAAGAAAGTAAGAAGACAGCCTAAACAATGGGGAACAAAATTTGGAAATCACATAGCAGATAAAGGTCTAGTATCCAGAATTTATAAAGAGATTGTTCAACTCAACAACAAAAAGACAGCCAACCCAATCACAAAATGGGCAAAAGACTTGAACAGACACTTCTCAGCAGAGGAAATACAAATGGCCAAAAGGCACAAGAAGAAATGCTCAACTTCCCTGGCTATTACGGAAATGCAAATCAAAACCACAATGAGATATCATCTCACACACACCAGAATGACCATTATCAATAAAACAGAAAATGACAAATGCTGGAGAGGATGTGGAGAAAGAGGCACACTTATCCACTGTTGGTGGGGATTTCAAATGGTACAACCACTGTGGAAGGCACTTTGGCAATTCCTCAGAAAGCTAAATATAAAATTGCCATACGCCCTGGTAATACCATTGTTAGGTATCTACTCAGAGGACGTGAGGGCAAGGACGCAAACAGACATTTGCACACCAATGTTTATAGCAGCATTGTTTCCAATTGCAAAGAGATGGAAACAGCCAGATATCCATCAACAGAAGAGTGGCTAAACAAACTGTGGTATATACATACGATGGAATATTACGCAGCCATAAGACAGAAGAAATTTATAAAGCATGTAACAACATGGACGGACATTGAAGACATTATGCTGAGTGAGATTAACCAGAAACAAAAGGACAAATACTCTATGGTCTCACTGATATGAAGTGACATTAGTGAATAAACTTGGAGAATTTCATTGGTAACAGAGACCATCAGGAGGTAGAAATAGGGTAAGATATTGGGTAATTGGAGCTGAAGGGATACAGATTGTGTAACAGGACTGAATGTAAAAACCCAGAAATGGACAGCACAATACTACCTAACTGTAATACAATTATGTTAAAACACTGAATGAAGCTGAATGTGAGAATGATGGAGGGAGGAGGGCTGGGGGCACAAAAGAAATCAGAAAGAAAGATAGATGATAAAGATTAGATGGTATAATCTTGGAATGCCTAGAGTGTATAATGATAGCAACTAAATGTACAACTTTTAAAAATGTTTTTCCATGAGGAAGAACAAAGGAATGTCATTACTGCAGGGTGCTGAAAATAAATGGTAATTAATATTTTTAAATTTCAACCTATGTGTGAGACTAAAGCAAAAGTGTTTATTTGGTACAAAATTTATATTTTGATTAGTGCATTTCCTAATACAACTTATGTAGATAGCTTAATTGAACACCATAAGTACATGGAACCTTAAGTAGGACATGAGATTTTGTTGGTTTGTCCAGAGGGATACCCTGAAAAATCGCAGAGTGATTTGATCAGTGAATAAAAAAGTATTTGCAAAGTCCCCTTCGGGGAATGGTGAGAACGGGGGAAAATTCAACCTCCCCAAGTTGAATTCTTGATATTCTCACAATCAGTGTGGACAACCAAAGCTATAGGCTGAGCCCCCAGTCTTGGGGTTTGTTCATATGAAACTTGTTCCCAAAAAGGACAGGTCAAGCCTACTTAAAATTAGGCCTAAGAGTCCCTGCAAGAGAACCTCTTTTCTTGTTCAGATGTGGCCTCTCTCTCTCCAGCCAACACAACAAGCAAACTCACCACCCTTCCCCTGTCTACATGGGACATGACTTCCAGGGGTGTGGACCTTCCTGGTAATGTGGGACAGAAATCCTAGAATGAGCTGTGACTCAGCATCAAGGGATTGAGAAAAACCCTACAATGAGCTGTGACTCAGCATCAAGGGATTGAAAAAACCTTCCCAACCAAAAGGGGGAAAAGTGAAATGAGACAAAGTGTCAATGGCTGAGATTCCAAATACAGTCGAGAGGTTATCCTGGAGGTTATTCTTATGCATTAAGTAGATATCACCTTGTTAGTCAAGATGTTATTGAGAGGCTGGAGGGAACTGCCTGAAAATGTAGAGCTGTGTTCCAGTAGCCATGTTTCTTGATGGTGATTGTGTAATGATATAACTTTCACAATGTGACTGTGTGATTGTGAAAACCTTGTGTCTGATGCTCCTTGTATCTACCTTGTCAACAGATGAGTAGAACATATGGAATAAAAATAAATAATAGGGGAAACAAATGTTAAAATAAATTTAATTTGAAATGCTAATGATCAATGAAAGAGAGTAGTAAGGGGTATGGTATATATAATTTCTTTTTTCATTTCATTTCTTCTTCTGTTGTCTTTTTATTTCTTTTTCTGATTGATGCAAATGTTCTAAGTAATGATCATGATGATGAATATGCAACTATGTGGTGATATTGTGAATTATTAATTATATATGTAGAATGGAATGATCCTATGTTAAGAGTATTTGTGTTTCTTTCTTGTCATTTTTTTAATTTAAAAATTAATTTAAAAAATTAAAATGTTTCTGCATGAGGAAGAATAAAGGAACGTCATTACTACAGGGTGCTGAAAATAGATCGTAATTAATATTTTAAAATTTTACCTTATATGTGAGACTAAAGCAAAAAATGTTTCTTTGGTAGAAAAAAAGTACAATGGGTTTCGTGTATTTCTTCTGCAAAGAAAAATAAATTCAAACCAGGGTAGTGTAGTAGTTTGGGGTTAAAATTAACCCCAATTTTAGTGAATTATGTTTCTAAAGATAGATGTTTTTCACTCCATAAATGCATTCTATGAGCACTACAGATACTTTAAAATATCTATGAAACAAAAAACAGAAACTAAAAGCAACCCACAATCCCATCACTGAACACATCTACTATGAATATTTAGTTTCCTATTTTCAATATGTTTTGATTAATAAATAAGATATATTTACATGTAGACATAGTATTTACTATATATGACATTGAAAACATCTAAGATTTATAATTTGAATCAGTCTCTATATGGCACAAAATTTACCTAAAGATTATAACTATGTGTATGTTCACAGTTTGAGAAAGACATCTCTTTTGAATATACTTTCATAACATTCCATCTTAAGAAAACATATACAAATTTCCTCCCCAGTTTGTACTTAGGTTTCCAATCCTTTTGAGTTAATCTAAAGCTATACTGAAATGAACAGCGACATGGAATATTTAGGGATGTATCTGTGAGGACATTTTTCATTAGAAGAGGTAGTAAACCTATTTGATTCATGCACTCAGCTGCTTTCCCTCAAGAGGCTACCAAAACCATGATTCACAGACCTATGTATCTGGGAGCAGCTTTTTTACTGTATTGACAACATCTCCAATGATCATTGATTTTTCTTTACTTCCATTCGGTAAGTAAAATAATGTTACCTCATTTTGGCTTTCACTTGTCCTTGGATCATTCATGCATTCTTTGGGATTTAGTGGTTAGGGCAAATTCTTCTTTACCAATAGGTTTCCTTCTGCCAAGTTTCTTTTCTTCACTGATATGTTCATCCTTTTCTGATAAATTTGTAAGTGACTGTTAGAAATGAGGAATGTTTAACCTTTGCTTATTAAAACAATGGGGCTCACAAAAACACCCCAATTAAAAAACACCTTCTAAACCCAGAAAAGCCCACAGCAGGGACCCCACCGACCCCCAAAGCACCGCCCCCCGCCGACCACAGCCACCCCCAGCCCCTGAGCCCTGGGAGACCAGCTCTGACCCCCAAACCGCCCCTGGCCCGCTGTGGCCTCATCACGGCGCTGCCCCCAGGCTCCCGCCATGGCGCGGAGACCCCCGCCTCTCCGGTGCTTCCCGCCTCCTGCTCCGGTGCCTGGTCTCTGCTTCCTCAGGCCCCAGCCGGAGGGCCCCTGGACAGCCGCCAGGAGCGCGGCCTCAGCGGCTCCCGAAGCTGCAATGGCGGCGCCTCTGCGGAGCCTCCGGGTTGCGGCCATCTTAACAACGGCAGCCCCGTGCAGGGGAGACGCGGGGGCTCTGGGGGCGCCGGGTAGGGGGCGGGTGGGAGGGGGAGCGGGCTGAGGGGGCGACCCGAGACGGTCCTGGCCTGGTGAGATGGCAGTTAACAGATGCGGCTTGGTCAGTTACTGCAGGAAGGCCCTGCGTCTGCCGCCCATTCCTGGTCCTGGTAGTTGGACCATGAACACTGCTGACCCAGAATCTCTAACTCAGGCCTCCAGCTGCGCTGCACATGGGAATTCTCATGCTTAGACAGTCTTAGACAACAAGAGAAATCGGAGAGAGAAAGGAGGAAAGCACGATCAGGTATAAACCATCCTTTGAATTGGAGAACCTTTCAAATTTTAACCTTTAGTGTAACTTTGAAATAGATGGCAAATCCTGTCATTTGCAGTATAAGGACAATGAAGCAGCAGGTTCACGAATACACCACTCCTCAGAAAGAGCCTAGGTTTGATGTTTTGTCCAAATCATAAGGCAATTGAAGCAGAACTAATGCCTCAAGGTGCTATTTGAAGTACTCATACTATTATTCATTGAAGAGTTATTTGTTGAATTTTGACCTTGTGCAGACTAAGAACTGTGCTGTTGAGGGTCCTGGGGAGAGAGTAGGGGCATTGATTTGCCCTTGAGGAATTTACATTGGGGCAGAGGGATTGGTGAAGTTATCCCAAATACATGGCTGCGCTTGACCCTTTGCACCTTGCACGTAGGTAAATATCTCCCTATTGCTCTCAGCCAGCCATGGTTGCACCTGCTGGTCTTGTACTGCCATCAAAAGTGAGCTCATCAACCTGATGTGCATTGAAGCAACTATTTAGTCACTAAGTATTTTGAGAAGAGAAAGGGTTTATTGCTTAGTCGACTAATAAGAAGACTGGAGGAAACCTTAGATCAGTCTCCGTGAAGAAAATAGCGTCTGGGCTTTTCTATGGCCTGGAGAAGGTCGGCTAAAAGCAGTGGTGACAGATTCAGTGAGAGGCTGTGGGCTAATCAATCTGGGGGAAGGCAGGCCTAAGGGGGAGGGTTAAGCAGAGCATACCGTGTAGTAGAAAATGCTTGGTCTTAAACAGAGGCTTAACATGCTCAGTGGGGCTCAAACCCATCAGAATCAGCCAAGACAAGAGCTACAAAGGCAAAGGAAACTAACTTTTCTTGCAGTGAAGCAAGCTTTTTCTGAATAAACATGAGAAGGTGAGAGTTCAAGCAAAAAAAATGAAATCTTTTGCAGTCTGGTAAGAGAGGGTTCACTTCAGTGCTAAGGTGGGTTGGTAATTGTAGGTTTCTCCTGCCCTTTCAGTCTTGTGTCTGAATCCAATTCTAAGTGCTTCTTCAATGAGCCCATAAGAAACACTCCTCAGAGTACCTCTCATCAGACAGATTAAGCTTAGCCTAATGATCTTATTCCTGGTTTGTTGTTGTTATTCTAATAACTTTTCTGTACAGCAAAATGCATTTGTCCCATTTATTTTTAAATAATCCAGACAATGCTTTTCCCTACTTTTCTGACATCCACTTTTCGGCCCACCAGAGTGTGTTCCTTATAAATACTGTTGGAGACAGTATTCTAATATGACCTCATTATTTCCATCCATGGGTGATTGATCCTTGTATGGTCTCCTACCCTTTAGTGCATGAGAAACTTATGACTGGATGAGATGTCACTACCATGAGTAGGTGTCTACTCGGTTGATACGGAGTTCATCAATATGGAGACTGTCTGCTGTAGGCTTGATCTGATCAGGCAAGACTGTATAGGGGACTGTATCCTTTGTAAACTCATACATTGGAGATATGAGAGGTCATACAGAGAGGACCAAGTGGCATGGCCCAGAGAGTGGCATCTACGGATTTAAAGTAGTCTGGTCAACAAACAGCAAGACAAGGAAGATCTGAGTTGTCTAATCACCAGAAATGTGTCTACCAACAGCCTGAGAAGGGGTGGGAGCTTCCTTACTAAAGACTCCAGTTAGCTCTCAGCCAGCCAACACTTTGATCTGTTTTGTGAGACCCTGAGCAGAGTACATGACCACTCTGCTCAGACTTCTGACCTGCAGAAACCCTGAGGTAATCAATTTTGTGTTGCTTAAATGTGGTGGTAATTTCTTACACAGAGATCAAAAACTCTAACTCCAACACTAAAGACTCAGTGGAAATGCAAAGAGTGGGTCTTAAAGGTGGACACCAGGATGATGCCAGGATGGCAGCTCAGGGAAGGGCTTGGTGCCAGCAGGGATTCTTTGTGTTCCACCTTGTCCTGTTTAACATCTGGCTGCCTTGGCTAGCCCCTCAAGGTTGAGTTCCTGCCCAGTTGTCCTGCCCAGTTGCGGTTAATGTCAAATCAGTTTGTCAAGCTAAGATCTGGTTGGGCCCACTGGTATGGAGTTTTCTGGCCATCAGGTAAAAGAATTCTCTACTATTTCTCTCTGCTTCTTCTGGTGCTATTATGAGAAACAGTCAGGCAGTCAACTCAAGGGAAGCACATCTGCAAAGGATGGCTCCTCACTTTACATTTTCTGATTTTGGTCCTAGTTCTTATTCTTTTCTAGAAGAAAGGGGGGCAGTCTAATAACCCCAAATTTAATTGGCCTCAGTGGGGATGTTTTGATCAAGTTAAATTAAATTATCTCAAGAAGAAACATTACAGCCCCCAAATTAAAATTGTTTGCTAAATGAGATATTTTGACAAATAGCTCCTAGTTCAGCAATTTGAAAGTAAAACCTGTGCTTCCACTGGCTGCTTTAATTTTCTCCCCACTACTGTGCTGGCTGCTTTTCTCTCTCTGTTTCTGGCAGTGCTGCTAAAAACCCTTTCTGCCTTTGCTACTCCCCACCCCAAGCCTGACCTTCTGCCCAGTCCCCCCTCCAATCCTTTTAAAATTAGCCCACTAGACCCAGCCCCAATATCCTCCCAGACGTCAAAATCAAATCTAAGGGAAGTAAGATTAAGGACAGGACAGAATCACAGATGCTCACTAGTCCTTTATTTCTTGGGTTCAAAGCATTAGGGAGAGTAGGGTCCAGCAGAAGTAATCTTGGGGTGGCCTGCTTCTTTGATGGAAAGAGAGGTCACTGGATTGCTTAACTGTGCAGACCTCCCTGTAAGTATGCAAATAAAGGAACATCCTGAAATAGCTGTGGAAATGGAGCACATGTTACAAAAATAAAAGAATTAAAGTTACAGCTAAAAAGAAGTGTGCGGATTTCCACCTCCAGTTTAATAACGAACTTGTAGGAATGCTAAATATGACAGATAATGATATGGAGGTGGGAAACCTGTCAGTTTTAAAAATTATGAAGGAATAAAAATAAGAGAGAGAGACCTAACTAAAAATGGGAACTATTTTAGCTAAAAATAAAAAATAAAAATAAATAAAATAAAAGATTAGGATCCAAAACCCTGTAATTCCTGAAAGAACACTGAGAAATAACCAATGCAATTAAAGTATTAGCAAAAGTGCAAACAGTCAAACCCATGTAAAAACCTCTTTAACAGCCCTACATAGCCAGGAAGTGAAACTAGAATGATAAAGGAATATTCCGCTGGGGAATTCAGTAAATTGGGAAAAACTTCTCCTAGTAGCAAGAATTAGAGACTTTGGCCTGTATCTGCCTTAAATTTCACACACCTCCTAAGCAAACTGTCTTATGATTACTTTAAAAGAATGACCATAAAGAGGGCAAAGGCATCAGGAATCGCTGTTAACTTCTCTCATTTGAGAACTATGATACAAAATTGTAGAGCTAGTTCCTGATTTACTCTAACTCAGTGCCCTATACTATTGGGAAGATGCCCCTATACTAGGGGCTAACATGCCCCTGATGGTTTTTACAAAACTGTAAAAAACAAAATACCCTCATGAGCTTCAAAATTCTTGTAAAATTAAATCTTTTTTGTTAGGGGGGGCAATATAATGTCTACATGTGCCATCCATTCTTCTAAAAATTTGTATACTGCTGTTCCAAAAATGCATTGACTAAGGGTGGACTGAATTCACTCCTGTTCCGTGGGACAAGAGAGGGGTGAAGGAGAGAAGGACCTGGATTGAGGCCTGGGGGCTGAATAATAAAAGAGGGTCTCCAGGTTTGTTGGTGGGGAGGGCAGGGTGGATGGAATCCCCCCACCCCCCTGTGAAGCCCACCCGGGCCAGAGGGCGGCCCGCGGGGCGGTGTGGATGGAAAGGAAGAGATCATGCCTCCACTCCAGCCTGCCCCCCCCCCGCTGAGTCACCTCCCCGAGTAGCCCTCGCAGTTGGAAGCGCCCGTGGGGAGCCCAGAGGCGCGCCCCGGCCACCGCCAACAGCCTTCGGCCAGGCGCTGGGAGCAGTCGTCTGGCTGGGTGCCAGGAGGGGCCGGCCCATAGGGAGCGGTATGTGGTCGATCCGCAGGGTGCCGGGCGCTAAGGACCACCTGCTCTTCGGGGCGCTGCAGCCAGCTCCCAGGTCCCCTGCGCCAGGACCCGCTGTCCCGCTGCAGCCGGCCTGGAGCAGCGCCCTGTCCTGCAGGCCAACTTCCACCCAACAGTGCGGTCCGGGAGGAGGGGCGGGCCTGGGGAGGAGGTGCCTAAGGAGCACCGCCTGCTGGTGGCAATGGGGAAGTGCAGGCACACACACTGTCGAGGGTTTCATTCTTTTTTTTTTTTTTTTTTGCCTACTTTTAAAATGTATTTTCTTCTCTATATCTTTTATCAGAGGTATTATTGGTACTTTTATTTCTTATTTTTAATTTCATTTAATTTTATTTATTTATTGTTCGTTTTCTGTCCCTTCTATAGACACTGGTGTGAGATCATTCCCAATACATCTTTGGGTGTGTACTTCTTACTTTGGGGCCTACTACTGTTGAGGTGTGATTCTGTTGTTATTTTTTTCATATTTCCATTATATTTTAATTTTTTTATCATTATTGTTTTTATTTCTGCGGGCGGGGGGGGGCCTGGGCCAGGAATTGAGCTGCGCATCCCACATGCTGGATGGGCGTTCTGCCAGGAAGTTCACATGTACCTTGGCTTTAATTTTAATAGACATTCAAGCAGAATTGGACCCTCTACATGACACCCAGGCCTTGGTTTGGCAGGGAATTTCTGTAGTATCTTTATGTGGCTTTTCTGTTAGGGTGATATTGCCTTCATAGAATGAATTAGACCGTGTTCCTTCTGCAATTTTTGGAAGAGATTGAACAGATTAGTATCCATTTCTATTGGAATGATTGGTTAAAATATGCCTATGTAGCCATCTGGATGTGGGTTTTTCTTTGTTGGAAGATGTTTGATGACTGAGATGATCTCTTCTGATTGGTTTATTGAGTTCTTCTATTTTTTTCTGTTAAAAGATACATATTGCAAACTGTGGACATGAGCTAACAGTAATGTTTTAATATTCTCCCATCAATAGTACCCAATGTACAACACCAAAAATATGGGTCAATAATTGGTAGGGATAAGGGGTATGAGAGGATTTGGGCTTTCTTTTTTATTCTTATTTTGTTTCTAGACTAATGACATTGTTTGACAAGAAACTAGTCACGCTGACACCAGCAAGTCTACTGTCTTCACTAGCTAGCACCACTCCTGCAGACACATCCTGCCTGTCCAAGTTGCAAAATTAGTGAAACATAAGCCATATACATCAAGCGCCAGGCAACTCATGCAGCTCCCTCTCCCTTGCTCCCCTTCCCTGGTCCCCCACACCCTACCTTTGTTCCTAGCAGGCATATGGACTACTTTCCCAAAGCTTGCCTTTTGAGTAGTGACTTTTTGTTGCTGTTCCACTATAACATGACTTTTAGTTCAACAAACTTCTTCTGTACTTTGCTTTCCAGTCTGTTTTCAACAAAACAGTCTGCTGTCAAAAGAGTGGAATTCGAAGGCAGACATTGCGACGATGCCTGGATGACAGCTCGGTGAAGAGCTTGACACTGGCAAGAACCCTCTGTGGTCCATCTTCTCTGGGTCATCATCCAGCTGCCTTGGCTAGCCCCCCTCATAGCTTTGACCTCACACCCCATAGCCATTGAGTCAAAACTCGTTGTTGACCCAAAGTCTGGTCACGTGTCTGGTACAGTGTCTGATTCTGCCTGTCAGGTAAGAGAATTCTCTACAGTTTCTCTCTGGTTCCTCTGGTGCTGTTGTCATCAGTTGATATGTGGAAACACCTCCAGACAGGACGGCCACTCATTTGATGTCATCTCACTTAGAACCTAATTAATGTTCTTTTCTCAAAATGTGGACAAAGTTAATGTTTGATGACCCTAGATTTACTTGGCCTCAATGAGGAAGTTTTGAACATTGCAAACGATATTATCTTAGGGAAACATTTGACCCTTCCATAGTTTCTCCCCAAATCCCCAAAGGGAGGCTTTTAGAAGCTATTGAGGGTGAGTGCAAAGCCCAGTAGGAATCCCTCAAATAAATGATGAAAGTTTAAAATAGAGACTCAGGACCAAATGAAAGTCTTTAAATGTGGAACTGAAAATCTCATGAAGGAGTTAAGTAGAGACTCATGATCAAAAGGAAGCATTCAAAAGAGTCTCCTGATCAGTGCAAGGAAATGGAAAGCAAGACTTCTTTTTCTAGTCAAAAGCTACTGTCTTCCCTGCCACGCCCGATACCCTCCCCAAACTTCCCAAATGTTCAATCCCTGGTTGCCTAAGCCTGATCACGCCAACTTTACTCACCAGCTTTCCCCTCTCTCCCTCGCGAGGATCCCATAACACAAGTTTAGTCACCACCCACACTGGTCCTGCCCTGTGTTCAGTGCTCTGTGCACTGGGTCGAGTGGTCCTTACTTACAGCGGTACAGTGGATGCATTCAGCACCCAGTCCCCACATGCTCACAAGGCTAGGAGAGGTGATGGGTGGGCTCTGGCCACAGGGCAGAGTTCCATACATCGTCATCTGCCCACATACCAGGTACCTCCTGGTTAAGTAATACTTCCTCATTCCTTGAGGTTCTGACAAGGCACTTGGAATACTTCCTGTACTGTTCCCAAAGGAAGGGGAGAGGCGAGGCAGGGGTGCAAACAAAATTTGAAGAAAGGAAAATATTTCCCTTACAGCTAGGGTAGCACCTGTGAGCCTCACATGCCCCATTCAGTGGAAGGATTGGAATTCAATCCCTAGGAAATGCTCAAGGTGTGTTTTAAATAATCAGTTTAAATTGTGGAATTGGAACCCATACCACACCTTGAAATCTGTTCTAGAACTTATTGTTGCCATATGCTTTGAAATTTATTGCTTTTTTGAATATATTTTTCAGAAAAAAAGAACATTAAAGTCAATTGTGATGGGGCAATGCAACAGTGGCTCAATGGCAGAATTCTCACGTGCCATGCCAGAGACCCAGGTTTGATTCCTGATGCCTGCCCACGCAAAAAAAATAATGAAAAGTAAAAGTCAGTTGTGATAATAAATGCACAGCTATATGATGATATTGTGAACCACTGATTGTACACTTTGGATGATTACATGGTATATGAATATATAATAAACATCCATAAAAATCAGGCAGTAAAAGAAAAACAATATGATAATCAGACCCACCTCCCTCTCATGAAAGGGCAAAAAAATATTCTATGGCAATATTGGTGGAGTCTCAGCTCCCATATGAGGATTTCCCCATGTCCTCTTAGAATGCCATAACCTGACAAGTAACTACTACAAAGTTATCAGTGTAACCAATCCAGCATCCTTTTCTGCCTTTACCACCTGAATAAACAAAAGTGAGCGCATCATCCTGATGTACACTGAAGCCAATATTTAGTTGCTAAGCATTCTGAGAAGAGAGAGAGTTTATTGCTGAGTTGAGTAGTGAGGAGACTGGAGGACACTTAGATCTGCCTCCAAGAAGAGTGTGGGCTTTTCTACTGTTTGGGGAAGGCAGGAGAAAATGGGGGTGAGGGATGGGGTGAGGGACTATGGGCTAATACATCCAGGGGATAGCAGGCATGAAGGGAGGGTTTAGCAGAGCATGCTGCCCTACAAAAATGGCTTGGTCTTCAATAGAGACTTAGCATGCTCCATGGGGCGGCAGTGGGGTGAGGTGGGGCCAGGACCCTGGGAAGGTCATGGGTGGGGTTCCATGGGCCTGAGGAGAGTGCAGGGCCCACTAAGGCTGTGAGTAGTTCACGGGAGCCCAGGTGAGCCTGTCAAGGGGCAGGGTCATGCCAGGTAGGAGGAAAGGCTCAGGGCTGGAATTTGTCTGGGGCTGGGAGGCCCTGGGTCACTGGAGGGAGGGAAGTGCCTGCCTATTCTCACTGGGGATGGCTAAGTCACCTAACCAGCTGGAGACAGGCAGGGTGACCCTAAGGCCGACAGGCATCAGGGCCACTTAGAAGCAGCCCCTTGACCACTTGAGCCCCTTCTTCTTCCTGGGAAGAAGGGTGGAGTGGGCTCTCTTCTTCATTTTCTTGCCCATGAGGAAGGTCCGTTTGGTTAGAAGTAAATGATAAGTTCCTGAAGGATCCATGGCATAGAAGACATTACCTTCATCAGGAATGTTTAGCCCTGGGTGGGGGGGGGCGACAGACAGAGGCACAGTAAGCTTTGCTTACAGTGTTTCCCAAACCACTCCACCCCTTGTGCAGCACACAAAGTCAGACTCTCCCAGAGACATGAGTCCCTCAGTTAGCTCCAGAACCTCCAAAGAGTCCTTGGACTGATGCCTACCCAAGGGCAAAACTCAAGAAGCACTGAACCCAAAAAATCTTGTTAACACATGACTCTGAATGCACCCCTGGGAACCTCAGCCTAGAGCTAACAGAGGGTCCTCCCACCAGCACACCTTATGGCCAAGTGCTTGATGCCTTCACTGATGGGGAGGTAGGTGCTATAAGAAGCGTTCTCGAAGGCAGATGTCCCTGAATACTGCACTCTTGGGGAAAAGGTAACTGAGGCCCAGAGCAGGGCAGGCCAAGTACAGGCCTTTGATGGGGGCCAGGGAATCCTCCATGCCCTGAGGTCCCTCAAGTGAGCACTGACTTCCACTCTGATCCTCTTTGCCACCTGACTGCTCCAGCCTAGAGAGTACTGTACCATAATGCTCATCAGACTTCCTGCTCCTGCCTCAATTATCTGGCTACTTCCCTAGGACCTCAGATTTCCTTTTGTGAAAGACAGAGTCCCACTCACTTTGCTCATCTCAACAAAATGCTAATGGAATATAAGGGAGGATTTAGGAAACAATGTTCTGGGAGTAAGAACTGATTCCCTGGGCCAATGGATGAGAAGCCATTATCAGCTCACCAATATGAATAATAATAAAGCTATCCTTTATTTATAGTGTATGGAGAGGCTCTGTGTTCTCACATACAGTGTTTTCTTCTCCTACTGGGGATAAAAACCAGGCAGAGGGCACACGTGTAACTGCTCTATGGGTCCACAGCCCAGGCTGCCTGACACTGAGTCACTGCAGTGAATGTGAATTGGGTCCCTGGAGCCTCCAAAGGGGATCAAGAGGATTTTGTTTTGCTTTGACATCATAAAACATAGGCTTTAATATTTGCTATTGGTGTCCACAGACCCATGATTGTTTGGGATGCACAACTCAGCCCATCCTGACTAGAGGGTGCCCTGCCCGCAGAAATCCTGGGACAAGAAGAGAGGACTTTGTCTTGGATCTCAATCCCAGTCTGCACTAGGGCTCCAGTGCTTGGGCCACACCCAGGGATGACACACGGAGAGGAGATGCAAGGCTCAGGGGAGACACTTATGGCTCCAAGGGCTCCAAAATGCTGAACACCTCCCTTTTAGAGGTTGTCTTGGGTAGACACCCCAGGTGGTGGGGGCTAGGAGTAGAGTACTGAGGCTGCCCCCTCACAGAGAAACTCCTGGACAAGCTCCCTGACTTAACTTCCATCTGGTGAAATGATTTGCACCAGCTTGTAGCCCTTTGCTGCCTCCAGATCCAGGTGGTACTCATCCATGGCTTTGAGGATCACAGCCGGAGACCTGTCATGGCAGGTGATCTGGGCGTGTCGGGGGACAGGTCATCAGGACATGGTTTCTGGAGCAGGCTCCCACAAGGGCAGTGGCTGGGGCCCCACTGGAGCTGTCTCCAGCAGAGCACAGGGCTCCATGAATCCAGTTGGGTCTGAGTGTAGCATGGCCCCACTGCCCTCTTCTGCTCCCTTCATAGGCCTCCATGGAAAGAGGGCCCTTTCCAATCATTCCATCCCATTTCCTACAAGAAAGGCATGTATCCCTTACAGGCTCCTCCAGAGGGCTGAGCTCCTTTACTCTGGGTGCTCAGGTTGCTCACATCCTACTCATTTCCAGGCGTCACAATATCACAGGGTGTTGGGGACAGATGTAGCCAGTTGGAGCCAGCTTCACCCACCACTTCTCATGCTTCTCTTTTCTCCCTGAACTCTGTCCTCCTGAACAGGTCACTCAACGATGACAGAATTAGCGACTCTGAAAACAGACATGTGTCTAAGTCTGGATGGCAGCAAGAAAAGGAGCTGGATGACCAGAGGCCTACTGTATGCCAGGCATGTGGTGGTTGAAGGGACCCACTCCAGTGCCAAGCCCTGAGTTTGGGCAGGGCTCAGACAAAGAGTCATACTAGTGACATCTCAATACAACCATCAAAACTACAGTCTACAACTGAACTGCACAGCAAGGCATGTGAGTAAGCCAACACCTCAGGCAGCCTTTGTGCAAGTCAGGGATGAGGTGGCTCCATCAGCAGATCTATCCAGAATCTGCCCCCCTCATGGCCTCTTCCCTGCATCAGTCCCTACACTCCATTCCTGAGTGGTTGTGGCACCCCCTAACTGGCTTTTCTGGCTCTACCCTACACAGGGTTAGATGTGACTCAACCCCTGAGGTCTCTTGTGACCTCAAGCATACCCCCTGAACCCTGCAACTTCACCTCTGACCTCCCGAGAACTCCTCAGTTGGGCCAGGCCCATGTTGAGCTTGGGGCTCTCCATGCTATCCTTTCCCTCCCTTCTTCCAGGGGCTGCCTCAGTGAGGTTTTCCCAGGCTGGCCAACCTCAAAGTGGAAGCCTCACATCTATGTCCACTGTCCTCAGCCATGACCGACACCTAACACCTTCCTTTACTACTTGTGGATCTGCGTGGCTGTCTGTCCTTCCCAACCCACTAGGCTCGTGGTTCCAGGAGGGCAGGGAAAGAACATATCAATCATTCTGCATTCCTGTCTCTCCGGTGAGGGGCCACCAGGGTCAACCGCCCGCCCAGCTCACCACGATGCTCTTTGGCACGTTGACATGGTCCCCATCCAGGCTGAGGTGGACGATGCACAAGTCGCCCACCTGCTTGTTGTAGAACAGCAGGGGGGCTAAGGCTCTGTGGGCACTCAGAGGGGCCCTGGGCTGTGGGCGGTCTGAGGAGAAGGTCAAGTCACCAATCTATGGGAGGATGGTGAGAGCAGGGTCATCCCCAGAGCCTGTGGGACACTTTCAGCTGAAGATGAGCTTCAGGGGGTTTGAGAACCTGTTTCCAAGTCAGGACTCCTGACCCCTTTTGAGGGTGTAGAGAGGGGAGGGCCGGCACTGGAAAGGGGCCCAGAAGACAGACCTTCAGGGAGAAAATTGGGCAGACACCTGCTTCTCCTGGCCATCAGGGTATTTGGAGATGAAGTCTAAACTCATTTCCAGGTTGGACTGGGAGGCATCGGCCTCACGTCTAGGGAGTGAAACAGCTGTGACTCCAATGCTGAGGTCACACACAAGCTAGAGCCAGATACTGGGCAGGAAATCACTGCTGCAGCTGGGCTCAGCGCTGAGTTCCTGGGGGCTGGATAGAAGGGCACCTTAGCTGGGGCCAGTGCCAGGGACCATCCACTCCCTCCTGTGCCTACTGCCCTCGGTGCTCGGGCCACCCTGCCAAGGGCTCCTGTAGGCCACGGGAGCCCTGAACCCCAGGCACCAGAGAGATCACTCAGCATCTCCTATTTCCATCATGGGAAAACCAGGCCCAGACCAATGGGGGCATGATGCTGTCACAGGGCTGGTCAGGAGAGGAGAAGGGTCCCCAATACTATAAAGTGTAGACACCCTGAGGCAGAATTCCCAAAAGGGAACTCACCCTGCGCTTCGAGGCTTGACAACATCTGGGAGGTTTGGGGCTTCGAATGTGTTGCTGGCCGATAGGGCCAGGGGCTCCCGCTTACAGGAAAGATGGTAGCTACAGAGCAGAGAGCTGCTGTGAGGCTACAAAAAGCCACAGTTCAGGGCCCCACCCAGAGTCTGATCAGAAGGAGGAGGAGGACAGGACCCCAGGGGACTCCAGGCCACAGGTCTGCTGGGTGCTCAGAGCCAAGCCACAGGCTCTCTGGGCCTGGTGTCAGTGGGGGCAGGTGGGGCCCTGCTCCTGCCACTTTCTGCCCTGGCCTTACCACTCAGACTTGCTGAGCTGTTCCACAGACCCAAACCAGGCCCTAAATTCCTCCATGGGCCAGAAGTGGATATAGCTGCACCCCGCTTGGAGGTGCTCGATCCTCGGTATGACCTGGTATTCCTGGGGCAGAGGGAAGGAGAAGATGGAGAAGAGGCCAGGGTGGCCTTGCTGGGTGGGATAGGGGCTGCAGCTGGTGCCTGTGGATTTGGTCACAGGAGCCGCCTCCTTCCCTGCACTCTCATCCAAGGCCTCCCTATCCTCAGTCCAGTTTTCTCACAGAACCTCCTGCAGGGAAATGTCCTTGATGCCACCACCTCCCAAACCCCCGGGAGAAATTCTACCTCATCTCTGTGAAACTCTCCTGGTGAGAAACTGAAGGTGGATGGAGCAATGGAATGTCATGCCCTGTGAGTCTCAGACCCCTCCTCCCACACCTTAACCTGCAGTGATGCCCTGAGCTCCTCACCTTCAATCCTATTTCATAGTCTATCAATCTCCCCTGGAAGACAGAAAGCCAGGTCCATCAGCAGAGGTCCCAAAAGGCACTGACCAGCCCCCTCACCCTCTCCTATGCACGACTGGAAGGGGACACCAGGGCCAGGCCAGCCCATGCAGGGCTCAGACCTATTCAGGGATCTGGGCACCAGAACAAGGTGCCCTGGTTAGAGGCATAGGGACCTTCCAGGCTAACCATCTCTGAATGCAGATGGGGAGACTGCGGGTCAGGCAAGAAGTGACTCAGCAGCGGTCTCACCATGGTGGGGCTGACTCCACTCTCTCCCCATGCCCACACATGAGGGACAGTCTGTGCCCAGCTCAGCCAGGGGATGTGGGAGAGGGGTAAGGCCTATGGCTTGCTTCTGTGGCTGTAAGGGGAACATGATGCCTCAGCTCCCAGAGCTCCTATGGATGAACTGGGCCCTGGGCTGAGAACACAGGGCTTAGGGAGGGGCTCTTTCCCCTATACTGATGGGACTCAGCATCCACTTCCTGGCCCCAAGTCCTACTCACTTCCATAGAGACCATGGGAGCTAATTTAAGGGTGGCCAGCACTTGAAGAACAGAGGCCCCACAGGGCAGTCACTTGTCTCTTGTCCTGCTGGGAGTTGGAAGAGTGGTTGGCCATGCCAAGCTTGGTCTCAGTCAACACAGCACTGAGCACCACTGACCAGGGACTGGTTTTCCCACCCTCATGCTTTGTGGATGACAACCCAGTGCAGTGAGCCATGAAGAGAGAAGGAAGAGGTGGCTCTGGAGCTGCAGTTGTCCAGTCCTGCCATCCTGAACCCACTGGAGTCTCTGACCCCCATAGCTGCCCAAGGCCATGTCAAACACTTGTCCTCACCAAGGAGCCCCTTAGGAAATTCCCTTTGCCTAGAACTCTCTATGTCCACACAGCAATGGACATAATTTCATAAATCCTCCAAACAATTCGCATCCCAAGCTGGGGCATATGTCACTGTCCACGTGGTAACAGGAGGAGAATCCTACTGCTGAGAAGGACACCGGCTAAACCTTTCCATTTATCCTCTGTTCCTGAAATGGCCCAGCTACTTTTCCCATGCCCAAGGACCAGTGCCTCCTGCCCCCGAACTGCCCCTGAGCAGTGGCTAGCCAAACAAATCCCTCTCCCTCTTAGTGTAGACAAGACCAGCCTGGAATTTTTCAGGGAATATTTCACTGTGAATCTATGAACCCCACAGCCCACCATAGCGCCACCACCTGCCTCCACTTTACCTGGACTGGCAGTTCCCTATTCAGGGAGGTTTTGTTCATCATTTTGAAATGACAATTGCTATCCATTGGGGGAGGTCAGAGAACGGAAAATTTGGGGAATGATAAGGATAGATACAAGTGCCAATCCATTTAATTTTAGACTCCAGGGATCCCAATGGCCTGGATGAATGGGTTGGAAACTGAGTGACGATAAACCTTCCATATCTGATGGGATCCATTTCCCATGCCAACAGAGATGCTTTCTTATTTTGATTTTGGTTGGGCAAAGAGATTGCCTTGGAGCAAAGCCTCAAAAGGTTCCCCCAAGGCTTGGGTCTGTACCTGACAGGTCAGCCACTCTCTTTGCAGGTAGGACTGCTGAGGTCACTGTACTGTCTTCCAGCAGGGCTAAGGTCACTGATGGGGCAATGCCCAGCCCTTGTCAAGGTCCCTGGTTCCTCCGCTCTGGAGAGGGCCAGCCCACCTGGAAGCTTCCTTCCATGTCTACTTCAGGTGCTGGATGGAGTTGCTCCGTAGAGCAGACAGGATTGCATGCAGGGATACAAGTTCTGAAGCACTTGACATGCCTGGGGAAGGAGAAAGGAATGAGCTGGAAGGGGGTATAAGCTGGCATCTCCACTTCTGGATGACCCTGACATGCAGAAACACCCCAAGGACACAGCCTGTGCCCAGCCTGTGACACAACTCAGGGAGGAGGACTTATGCTCCAACTGAGGAAGGAAAAGAGGAAATGACTGCCCCACTCTTGGAAGTGGGGCACTCACAGGCAAGGTAAGGACTGTGCCAGCAGACACGCAGGGCTGGGGCCCGGGGAGCAACTTGGACCACACATTCCAATCCTGAAAGCTGATCAAAGCCGAGTGACACCCAGGACCCAGGAGGCTGGGAGGTCCTGCTTGCCCACAGCATACCCTGGCCACCTCTATCCAGTGCTCCAGGATCCTGGCCCTGTCCGAGGCTTTCGTGCTCTGGTTGCTGAGGCAGATGGTTATTACATTGTTGGACACACGGTGCATCTGAGTGATGGTAACGTGGATGGTGAGCACGAGGTGCTCCTCACCCTTCTCTGAGTGCAGGGTTGAGATGGCATGCACACAATCGAAAGCTACCACCTCCCTGAACAGCTCCTGGGGAGAGCAGAAATGTCACACTGCCTTGCACCACCCAACGCAGAGCCCACCATCCACAGGACACTGCCCAGTGTTCTAAGCAGCAACTTTGCAGGTGGACATTGTGGTTTGGGCCATGAAGGGGCCTCTGGCTTTGGTTCTCTGTTCCTTGAGGGTGCCCAGCATTTGCAAAACTCAGGACCCTTATGCTGGCACCGAGGAGAGAGCTGCAGTTTCCTCAAGTCCTTCCTCACCACCGCCAAGCACTGGATGGGGACTCCAACCCCACATGCTGAGGAGGCAGCCCAGGGAGCATGTTCTGCACCTCCTGACAGCTGCCGTGACTCCCTCTAATCTCATTCACATGCATGTCCCCTGTTGCTGCTACATCCAGGACCTTAGTGTGGAGTCCATCCTCATGTCCAGGACACATCATGTCTGATGCATGTGGAGGCCAGGGAGGCCTCTGGGACAGATGGCTGGGCTAGCCCTGGACTCTGCTGCACATCTGATATTCCTCTCTGCCCCCCAACATTCCAGTCCCTGACCAGCTGTCCTTGGTCCTAAGACATTTATTGTCTGCACTCTCATGCTGTGATACGTATGGTCAGGGCAGTGTCCTCTGATGTCCTCTCCAGCTGGGAATATGGGGCCTTAGGAATGAAGAACTTGCCCACATCACCAGGCTGGAAAATGGTGGAGCTGGGATTTGGACCCAGATCACTGCACTCAAGGTCTGGGAATGGCAATTCAGGGACAGAAGATGCCAAAAAAGGTCCACCACATTCCACCCTAAGGAGCCCAGATGCTCACCATGTCGATCTGGGTGAGCTGCTCTGCCAACAGCCTGGGAGGGAATGCCAAGACAGGGGCTGTCCTGTCCCTCAGCCCCTGCTCTCAGCGCCCATGTAAGGAGCAAGAATGATCTGCTGCTGCTCCCCCCTACCACCCCCTTGCTACCCACCCCGGATACTTCTCCAGCCTGTATCCCCCTCACCAGTTCAGTCCATTCCGACATCATCACTCCTATCCAGAGCAGGAAATTGTGAATCTCTTCGTCCCAACCCAGGCTGTGGGCACCATCCTTGGGAAGAAAGAACCACACGTTAAACAGCTAGCAAGATTTGCTGGGGTTTCCATAAAAAATGCCTGAGCAGAACGTCCCAATGTCAGAGAAAGAATGATAATCATAACTGGGCCACCAGAAGCCCAGTTCAAGGCCCAGGGACAGATCTTTGGGAAACTGAAAGAAGAAAACTTCTTCAACCCCAAGGAAGAGGTGAAGCTTGAAGCCCACATCAGAGTGCCCTCTTCGACAGCCAGCCAGGTGATTGGGAAGGGTGGCAAAACCGTGAATGAACTGCAGAACTTAACCAGTGCAGAAGTCTTTGTGCCTCACGACCAAACGCCAGATGAGAACGAGGAAGTGATTGCCAGAACTATTGGGCATTTCTTTGCTGGCCAGTGCAAGATCAGGGAAACTGTACAGCAGGTGAAGCAGCAGGAACAGAAATATCCTCAGGGAGTCGCCTCACAGCACAGCAAGTGAGGCTCCCCCAGGCACCAGCAAAACCATGGATGAATGTAGCCCTTGCAACGCCTGACAGAAGGAGACCAAACCCAGCCAGCCGGATTGGGAGCAAGCCAAAGACCACCCTGAGAAATGACAAGTCTGCAGAGGGGCCGGTCAGGGCCTCTGCAGCGGCCCGGAGGTCAGCCCTCAGGGCTGAGGTGGGGGGCGGGGGAAGGGAGAGCTCAGCAGTCTCCCCAGGACCGCACAGCAGCGGGCATGCCCACTGCAGGGTTCTGCAGGCTTCCCGGCCATCCACATCACCCTCCATTCCGATCTCCCCTAAACTCCAACGACGCTATCCCTTTTAGTTGAACTAAAATGGGTGAATGTGTTCAAAAGCAAAGCAAAATTCATACCCTTTTCCTTTTTTGTGGAAAATAGTCTCTGTACATGTGTGCACATATTAGAAGGGGAAAGATGTCAAGATATGTGGCCTGTGGGTTACACAGGGTGACTGCAGTGTTAATATATTTTATAAATAATATATCAAATAACTCAGCTAACTCCCATTTTTAATCAATTATATATATGCATTTTCTTTTTAAAGAGAAAGCATGCTTTTCTAGACTTTCAGGAATAAAGTCGTTCTTGGGGAGTTCTAATGCTGTTTTAATAAGGAACTTCAAGGCCACCCAACACAAAATTCACCCAGAGGGAAATCTCACCTGAAGGACACTCACAGCAGTTCTGGATCACCTGTGTATGTCAACAGAAGGGATACCGTCCGTCTCTTTGAAGAAGAAACTCTGCCTCTCTTCATCCCTGTCTAGCTCACATAACCATTTCTCTTTGTTTCACAGGTTTTAGACTGGTTTTTGCATACTGCTATATAATTCTCTGTCTCTGTTTATCTCTCCCCTGCTTTCTCCATCCCCTTCCTTCCCATCCCCATTCTTTTTATTCCCTCATCCCTCTGTCTCCATGCCCTGTATCTGCACACCCACTCCACCCCCTCTTCACTCCCCCTTATACCACCTACCCCCCACCCCAGCCCCCAGCAAAGCAGTGCTCTGAGAATCACATCACACAAAAAGAGCAAAAGCAAAACACACAAACCAGCCTCGACATACACTTGGTTACTTAAAAGAACAAGAGTCAATGGTACTTGTCCTAGCATTTTGGAAGAGGAAAACAGGAACCCACCAAAACTGACGAGCCAACAAACAAAAATTCTACCAAGAAAGAATGTATTTTGTCCTTCTTATATTTTGGTATATAAGCCATTAGTATTCAGCAAAATGATTTCTTTCTTTTTGAAAAAAAAATGTGGAAGAAGATAGAAAGTTACTAGAGGTTGTTGGCCCAGGCGTTGAATTTACAGATTTTTTTAAACAAGAAAAACACACAAAAAAAGCTACCTCAGGTGTTTTTTACCTTGGCACCTTGCTCTTGTGTTTCCCTTAGAGATTTTGTAAAACTGATCGTTGGAACATTTTTTATTTTTTTTTAATAAAAATGAGTTGGAAAAAAGAATAAGATACCAACTGCCAGCCAGAAGAAGTCCAAGGGTGCAACAACTGTTCTGAATTGTCTTCCACTCGCCAAAAACCTTACATGGCCTTCTTTTGGACAAACCTTGAAAACGTTTATTTTGAAAAGATGACAAAACAGAAAGAGAAAATATTGGCGATGTCCTGAATATTATAGGGTACCCGCCATTAGGGCTTTTTGTGTTAAAGGATGAACATGAATTGGTTTATGTGAACAAGCTATTGTACCACCAGACTGCAATGCCAGTTTCCTTTACTGCAAACAGTGTTCTGTGGCAAAAAACAACAAAAAAGAAATATATACAGCTAACAAGAAAAAAAAAAATAATGATCTTCTGGTGGAGCGAAAGCTGGCACTGACTGCAGCTCAACAGATGGCACTGCAGTGGCACCTAGTCTGCCTCCTGCTGCTCAGTGGGTGCCTCAGGTGGTGAGGCAGCAGGTGCCAGATCCTGAGAAGCCACTGGATTAGGGCCTGAGGGTGGCAACTGACATGACATCAGAGCCACCGCCAGCTCCGCTGGAAAAACAGGTCATGTCTCCAGCTTCAGCTCCCAATCTGGGGATGATGCAGCCTCTGGAGGTGGCCAGGCAGATGGCATCGGAGTGGCCTCCCTCTCTGGAGCTGGAGTGAGGATTGTCAGAGTATGTGGAAGGAGCTCCGGAGGCCATGGTGGCTCCACGTCGGCAGGTGATATTGGAGGCACTGCCACAAGTGCCTTCAGCTCTGCAGTTGAGAGGTTTTCTGCTGGCATTGATGGAACTGGCCCTGGAGGAGGCACTACAGTGGTTTGCAACCCTGGGTCTCACATAAGAGCCCCAAGAGGTGGAAGAGGCAAAAACAGAACTGGCTTTCTATGGACCTTTCCCCACACAGAAATACCTGCAGCACCTCTACCTGCACCACCTCCCCTAAGGATGCCACCCTCAGAAAATCTTCCAGATTGCAAGTGCTCATGGAGTGGGCCGATGCCCTTCTTTACTTCCTGCCCAAAGGCAAAAAAGGGATTTTGCCCCTGTGACCCCCACTTCCTCCTCTACACCCCACCCATCCCCACCTCCATGCTCCTCACCCTGTGTCTGGGTCTCACTGGGCCCTGACGGCTCCAGCTCAGAGAGGAGGACCTGAAGCCTGCCTCTCCAGGGAAGACCCAGGCAGCGCCACCGGCGCAAAGGGCACCAGCTGTTTGAGACTGGGAAAGTTCAGGGGCTCGCAGAAATCATCAGGAAACTCCTGGAACCAGGTCAGCAGGAGGCAAGAGAAGGTGCTGGGGGTGGACAGGGCCGCAGAATGAGGAATGGCCGTTCCTGCCACACTGCCCTCTGGTGAACACCCTCCGGGTGCGGGGCTCCTGAGCAAGACCAGCCAGACTATTTCTGTCTGTATCTGCCAGCCCCCAGCATTCTGGGCTCAGACTACACTGAGGACAGAATCCACTGTGATGCAATCTCAAACCTCCTTTGAATGGGAATTCAGGATTCCAAAGGTCACTTTGGAGCAGAGCTTCTTCAAGCGGAAAGCAAATTTCTAAATGTTGACAACCCCTTCCCACTGAGCTGCCTTTACAGAGAGCCTAGCAAGGGGAAGCACTTTCCATGGCCCACATCATTATTTTCTGACTCTGACCTCAGCAGGTTGATCCCGCTATGAGCCCACTAGCAAAAGGAAAAATCTGAGGCCAGATGCTGCAATGACCTTCTCCAGATATTCAGCTCATACATGCCAGAGCTATCATGAGATTGAGGACAAACATGTGCTCACCTTTTGGACACCCAGTCCAAGACCTGTTGTATGGAAAGGAAAACCCAGTAATGAAACACGAGGAGGGATACGCAGGCCTGGATGCCCTCCTCAACAGCTGCCACCATGAGCTCCATGAACTTCTCCCATGCTCCCAACTTGCCGGTGTACTCCAGGTCACTCTGCAGTGGTGACACATTTGCACCCTGAGACTGGAAGAACAGTAGCAGGTGGTTAGCCACTGCACTGGGAACCAGGAGAGGGGCAGGCTGGGGGGTGTATGCAGACCTGCATTTCCCTGACCCTCCCTGCCTTGTAGCAAGAAGTGGGGCAGGAATGCCTCTAGCAGAAAAAGGTCCGAGACTGCAAAGTAGAATCGAGGTGAAGGAATTATGAAGTCTTGAAGACCTTGTCATCATTCAGGGAGCTGAGTACCAGTGGAAGCTGTACATCAATGTGTGGAAAACGCTTTATCCCTGTGACTCCTCACAAACCACCCCGATTCATGAGATGAGGAAACCTCGAAGGGGGGACTCAATCTCTTGCAAGACAGAAGCTGGAGTCATTCACACTGGAGTTTTATGATCTTCCCTCCATCCTTTGGAGGAGGGTCTGCTCCAGATGTGGAGGGGAAGGGTCTGCTCCCATCTCATTCTTCCCCACTTTGGAGGTAGTGCATGGAGAAGCCTGAGATGGGGAGAACACATTTCTTTTCACCCCAGCAGCCAGATTTGAATGTCTTTTGCCTTAAAAAGGGAGTTCTGAGAATCTGTAGCCACGGTGATCCCTGCTTGGGCAAAAGACCAAATGCCAAGAGGACCCAAGTGGGAGAAAGACCCCCACAGAGTGAGGAATTAAACAAAAGCTTCAGAGAACAGCAAACCCAAATGGCAGCCAGACATGGAAGGGGCAGCTGGAAATCAAATCACTAAAGTGATTCCATTTGCCCCCCTGACACCAGACTGGCCAAAAGAAGAGGATGTTCAGAGTTGGACAGGGAGGATGCAGGGAAGCAGCCATGGTCAGAGACTGTTGGTGGCCAATGAACCACTGCACCCTTATGGAGGCTCACTGGCTCCAGCTATTAAATTTTGTCCATATGTGTGGGACACACCCATCCCATTCCGGGGAATCTCTCCAGGGGGTGGGATGGGGGTCTAGTCCATTAGGACACACAGAAGATGTTCCCTGCTGAATGACTTAAATAGACCTAGAAAGAAATCCCTTCAAGACCTGTGAGCAGGGAGAGGCCCTATCTTCTAGGCAGCTTTGCTTCTGGAATAGGATGCAGAGATTTTTTTTTTAATAGCAGCATCCTGGGCAGCTAATGCTATCTCATGGTGACAAGTTTAATGATAAGTTGGAGAGTCTTTCAGGCCATAGTTCCTGCCCTGAAAGGTCAAGGGGGGGGGGGGTGTTATGGGAGTGTACAATTTCCAGCAGAACTGTTGTCATAGCATGTACCCATTCTGAGTCAAAATTACCCTTGAGAGTTTGAAGATGGCGAAGGTGTAAAGAAGGTATGCAAGTACCATCCCACTGACTGCTCGCGGGCACAGCAGGTTTCCACAAGTAACAATAGAAAAAGCAACCAAAAGTGAAAGAGCTCATTGTCTTATCAGAAGTAAAAATAAATATCGTCATCCCTTCTCAGATGTTATAACAAAAGAATGAAAAATGAGTCTCCTTGAGGCCAAGGGCAGGCCTGCACAGGTTGCTGGCATGGGTGAGGGGTGGAGGCCCACATGGCTTTGGAACTGAGTCTTTGTGCAAATCAGAGGCAAATCCATGAGTTAGCACCCAAAGGAAGACACCACAGTTGGATCAGTGCTTCTGGCCTGCCCCAGCTGCCTCAGGACTCAGGCTTGGAGAAACCATGAGGTTGCTCTCACTTGATCACATTGCTGGCCCCGTCAAAAAGCGAACTGGCCATCACTGCAGGGGGACGCCCCATGCCATCTCTGCCACCCTGATCAGGTGGACAGGTGTCTGCACACTTCCCCAGTTCACATCAATAGGAGATGACAACTTTTGTGCCCAGGATTAACATTTTATATGGGGATTACCTCAAGATGACCACTTGCCTACCTAGCAGGCATCCATGACTTCAGGTGTGAACACAAAATACTCATGAAATTTCCCAACCTGGCCGTGGATGACCCTATTCCTCATGCCTCCTCACAATGAAAGGAGGACTGATATGGGGCTGCACAGGCAGGATGACAATGCTGGCATTTCCTGAATGGTCTGACCTTTGGGAACTCCCTGACCAACAGACAGCAGTAGCAAGGTGGAGGGTTCAGCCAATGCCTGCATCTACTGAAAAATGTCTCCTTCCTAACTTTTCTTATCCAGATCCTAGTGCTCAACAAGTGCAACATGAGAAAATGTTGATTTGATGATTCTTTCTAGCTAAGTGAGCCCAGTGGTGGGCTGTTGTGGAATCTACGTGCCTGATTCTATGTTCCACTGAACTGCAGCTCAAAAGAAATGAGGTCATCTTCTTAGTCCCCTTAACGGAAACTTCTCAATGATTAGGTCCTCCATGAAAGCCCCTCTTGACACCTGATGCTCATTCTCCTTAAACGTGTTATTCTGTTGTCTGTACCAAGTTTCCTCAACACATCACTCCTCGCAGCTACTTGGGAAGGCCTGGGTGCAGACTGGGCCCTGAGCATGAGGATGGAAAACTCAATTTAAACACTGATCTTTCTTATAAATCTTTCTTTATAAATCTTGTGACCATGGTGTAGTCATTGTTACTCTCATCTCAGGGTCACTCAGTCTCTACACTTACACAATGGGGTCATTCTACCATCTACTTCCTGGGTCATCATGTGGATGTGAGATAAGTGTAAAAGCCATGGCTGGTTTTCAAGTAGCTGACATGCAAACAGAGATGACAGCATTACAAGAAGTGGTGTTCCAAAACAGGGAATACCTCACTCATCAGGGGTGGCTGTGGGTGTGTGATCCTTCGAAAGGTAGATTCCTGCTTTCATTTCTGGCTCAGCACGATGACAAAGTTGAAATTAAATGGAATTTAGATGTGATGGGTCTGCGGCATGATACCTTCCCATGGGTTCACATAATAATTAGAATCAGACACGTGTAGGCAAAAGGGCTTAGCCAGTGGACAGCCTAGGTCCAGCTGAAGCTAAAGTATGAGCTTCATAGAAGAGTCCAAGGAAATGTTCTCTAGGCACAGCCTCAAAGACAAATCAAAGAAGGATAGATGGTTTAGGGGAAGGGGTGTCTTTCAGATGGGCAAACTCTTGTCCTTTTCCCAGAGTGAAAAAGTTTCCAGTGAGGCTGGCCATGGAGGAAGCATGGTAGGGAGTATGTTATGAGGAGAACTCAAAGAAGGCGGTGTGCAGGATTCAGGATGTGTCATACAGGAGAAGAGGATGAACAACAGGACATGGTCCAGGTGGTTTCATGACAGCCTCAGCAAATCAGAGCTGAGGGAACTCTAGAGGGCACATGTCCACCCCACTGAAGCCCAGATCCTTGACATTCACCCATGGGAGAGGAGGCATACCTCAATGTCTTCATTTGCACAATGCAGCTAGTATGGTGGCCATTTGCCTTCTTTCTGTATGGGAATGCTAACTGGAATGCCCAGAGTTGACTACATGTCAAAACTGCTGCTCAGGAAACATCGTACCCAGACAGACCTTGCAGCCCTAAGTCACTTAATCCTGACACCTAGGTTCAGATGGGTGAATTGAGCTGCCTGATGTCCAACAGCTCAGAGGAGATTCTGGGAATGATACCCAAAACTCTTTCCTTTCAGCTGTCTCACATTCATGCAGTCATTCAACTAAAAACTTTGGAACACTTTCTGCATATTCAGCAACATGGAGAGAACTTGGAGCATCATCCATGATTTCTTTGAGCTTGTAGCTTGCAGGGAGAAGAGGTGGCATATCAACATGCTAAATGCTGACCTAGAGATGAGGAGGACCTATTCTGAAGACACAGAAAGGCCTTCTCATCAGAGAGAGCAAAAATCCAAGCAGGTTTACTGGAGGTGATTATACAAAAGAGGGACTGGGTTTTCTCCAAAGGATGACACAGACATTGAAGGAATACAATGTCCGATAGGTAGGCAGTGTAAGCAAATGTGT
The DNA here is from genome assembly GCF_023851605.1 of Tamandua tetradactyla. Classification (NCBI taxonomy): domain Eukaryota; kingdom Metazoa; phylum Chordata; class Mammalia; order Pilosa; family Myrmecophagidae; genus Tamandua; species Tamandua tetradactyla. The sequence continues at coordinate 44,525,954 of NC_135328.1, forward strand.
TGTGCATCAGGCCTTAGATTTCATGGGATATTAGACTGCAAAGTAGGGAGACAACTGAACCTAAAGAAATGACATGAAGTTTAAGATGCAGTGACCCACTGCCAGGGTGTGCTGCAGGAAGATTTGAGGAGTAATTTTGCATTACATTCATTCAAGTGGTACCTCCCAAGTGATGAAAGCTTCAGGTACTACAAAACATTGACTTGCCCTGGTTACATTGACACCTGTGTTTTATGAGCTTCTGATCTGCTCCTCCAGGGGCAGGCTTGAAGTCTCCTTCCTTGAATTCTGCCCCATCCCTTCCCACCCATTTGCTTACCTCTTCTTTTCAGAGCCCTAAACCCATGGCAACAACTTTTATGTCTTCCCCATGACAAGAGCAATGGTGAGCTGATAAAAATTGACCTAACTTGTTGAAACACATGATTAAGACAATTTAAAAAGTTAATAACAGCCAAATCATGAAGCTTATTCTGTAAATTAGATGATAAAGGATAAAAGCCCTGTTTCTGTTTCTGTTCCTGTTTCCTCTTTCCCCATGGATTGTGCTTGGGGGGGGGGGGGGGGGGTGTGAGTCCATCAGATGGATCAGTGCAGGGCAGGGAATTGTCTCACTGTAGATGGTTCCCTGAACCAAAGGCTCCTGCCAATTTCTGAACTAGAATGGGAAGAGGAAGATGGATGAGGAGTGGACAGGACTGAATGCTGATTTCCTCAATTGAATGCAGTTGAGACAATGTACCTTCAAGATTCTCCTCTGCCCCAGCAACTCTATCCTAAGCTCTCACCTCCACCTGAGGGACTTGCCCGCCAGTGGCCTCACATGCATTTGACTATGCACTCAGGGAAGGGGAGACCAAATCCTCAGGGCTCTCCAGCTAATGGGTTTGCTTCTTTTCACTTATAAGAAGTGAGTATCATCACAGTGCTTCCACATCACCCAGTCCTCCTGGACTAATAGTAGTGAATTCCCCAGACTGTTGTTGAGATCAGGGTTGTGTAACTATTGAACCTGCAGCCCCCTGCACAGTGGTGTCTTTGAAAGGCAGGCAATCTGTACCACCACTGCCTGTCATAGCAGACCCTATAATGTGAGGTGGACAAAGCCCTGCTTAGTGTCCTAGCCCAAGAACTCATATGGAAACCTGCTGAGATGCCCTTCCAAAGGCAGTGGTCAGAGCAAGGGCCTCTGGCTCCACATGGGGGCAGGTGGGATTCAGACCCAGGGAAAGCCCAGATCTTGCCCCTTTCAAAGGTGATTCCTGACCCATACGGAAAGAGTTGGCCACTTGCAGCCTGGGGCCTCACAGTTCTCTGGAGCCCTCCACTTACAGGAAGGGATCTGGACCCCTTTCAGAGATCCATGTTCAAGTTCGCCTGTCAGGGTCACATGCGAAAAGAGTGGGGACTCAAGTGGAATTTCCAACATGTTGAGGACTGCTGAGGATTGCCTTAAAGTTCCTGGCCTCATCCCCAGGGGCCCTTTACTCTAGGACGTGTGCTATGGCCCTAGCAACTTTAATTTCTGGTCTCCCCTCCTACTGACTGACCATTTTGGGGTCCTCATCATTCTGGGATCCTTTTGTTTGTCTCCGTTGTACTCAGCCTTTTGTAGTTTACAATGGCTTCACCCATGCTGGGTCTGAAGCCAACATGCCAGATCTCCTCCCCACCTAAGTCTAGGAAGGGGCTCTTGTCCCCCCAAGGGGTACTCATGGACAGTACTTTGGAGGCTTGTGAGAGACGAACAGGAGGTTCAGGGGGCTCTCTTCCTGTCAAGGAGCCTTTGCTTGATTTCTTATTCTGTCAGGATAGCCATGCAACAGCCCATGGTTAACTTGTCCATGCTGCTCACCTGCCATTATGAGAACCCTGACCACAAAGAAGTTTTTTCTCCCCATATGAGTGCTGCCAAGGCTTGAAAATCATATGAGTTCATCGTGGGGGAATCTGCTGACAAGTTATAGCAGAGGTTTCCCAAGGTTTCCAGTTCCATGGGGTTCCAAAACACAAAGTCCACATCAAAGCAAAGAGTTTTCTCAGGCTCCAATTGCTCAAGGCAAGGGCAAAATTAAACTTGTTTAAGAGACAAAATAAAAAGTCATGTGAAAGGAGTTAATTCCCTGAAAGCTGTATCTTACCCAGCAGAAAGGTGGGGTCCAGATCAAGTGGAATCCTTCCCTCAAGGAATTCAGGCCCCAGTTTCTGGAAAAGTGGAGCAATTAATGCCAACCTACAACCTCATTTCTGTCTCAACCACGTCCCCAGCACAGAGAGTCTGCTGAACATCAAGGCACTTCATCACTTTACCCTAGTGGGATGCCTCAGGCAGACAAGCACCACCTACTGGGCAGGATAAGAAAAACACAGAGTTTAAAAGCTCCATAGGATAGTCAGTCAAACTGCTGGCTCTCACACTCAGTAAAAACTGATGCAGGTGACTCTTTTCTCCTGACAGGAGGCCAGTCCAGTCTGCAAAAATCTGACTGGTGTCTATAACATCTGAGTACACACTCCTCCAAAAAAAAGGCCCCATATAAGCTGTGTAAGAAACAGCCTTCCTTGAATTAAGGTATTACTTCCTGGATGTGTTAGTTTGGACATTTTTATAGAGTGAGAACTGTAAACTTGTAACTTAGTAAATCCCCATTTTAAAAGCCATTCCAGTTCTTGTACACTGCATTCCAGCAGCTTGCAAAGTAAAACAACTCCCAGCAAAGAAAACGCCAGATGGCATCACAGGCAAATTTTATCAAGCATTCCAGTAAGAATTAACACCACTCCTGCCTGCACCCTCCCAAAAAATGGAACGAGAGGGAACAGTATCTAAACTCATTCTATGAGGCCAACATCACTCTAATAACAAAGCCTCATAAAGATATTATAAGAAGAGAAAACTACAGAACAATCTCTCTAATGATTGTAGATGTAAACATCCTTAACCAAATCCTTGCAAATCAAATCCAACTGCACATTTAAAGAATTATACATCATATTAAGTTTTATTCCAGGTATGCAAGGATACTTCAGCACAAGAAAATCAGATAATGTAACTCATCACATTAACAAAGCAAAAGGGAAAAAACTACATGATTATCTCATTTGATGCAAGAAAGGCAAATCACAAAATTCACCATCCTATCTTTATAAAAACACTTAAAAGAAACTTCCTCTAAATAGTGAAGGGCTTATGTGAAAAATACACTGCTAACATCATACTAAATGGTAAGGGACTGAAAATTTTCCCTCTAAGATTGGGAACAAGACAAGGATGCCCACTGTCACCACTGTTATTCAACACTGGGCTAGAAGTTCTAGCTAGAACAATTTTGCAAGAAAAAGAAATAAAAGTCATCCAAATTGGAAAGGAAGAAGTAAAACTTTCCATATTTGATGAATCATGATGGTATATTTTGTCAAAACTGAAAAAAAAAAAATACGGCACTGCTACCTAAGCAGATCAATGAGTTTAGCAAGGTGGCAGGATACAAGATTAATATGCAGAAATCTGTCTGTGTCTATTCATCAGTAATGAGGTATGCAAGAGGATAATAAAAAAATCCTTTCACAATACCAGATAAAAAAATCAAATATCTAGCAATAAACTTAATGAAGAATGTGAAGGATCTATACATAGAAAACTGCAAAACAATGATAAAGAAAATCAAAGAAGACCTAAATAAATAGAAAGACAATCCATGTTCATGGATTGGAAGGCTAACAGTCCTTCAGATATCAATGAAATACTAAACAAAATGCCAACAGCCTACTTTACAGAAATGGAAAAGCTAATTATCAAATTAATTTGGAAGTGAAATGGCCCTCAAATAGGCAAAAATATATTGAAGCAGAGGAATGAAGTGGGAGGCCACATCCTTCCTGATATTAAAACATATCATAAAGCCACTATGGTCTAAGCATCTTGATACTTACCTAAAAGTAGATATATCAATCAATGGAATCAAACTGAGAATTCAGAAAAAGACCCTTAGATCTATGGTCAACTGTTTTGTTTTCTTTTTGTCTTTTTTACATGGGCAGGCACCAGGAATTGAACTCGGGTCTCTGGCATGGCAGGCGAGAACTCTGCCTGCTGAGCCACCATGGCCCACCCAGACAATTGGTTTTTGACAAGGCCTCAAAGTCCATTGAACCGGGGCAGAACAATTTCTTCAGTAAATGGTGTTGGGAGAACTAGATATGCATATACAAAAGAATGAAAGAGGACTCCAAACTTATAATCAATGAAAAATTAACTAAACATGGAACAAAGACCTAAATATAAGAACCAGTACCATAAAGCTCCTAGAAGAAAATGTAGAATAACATCCACAAGATCTAATGATAGGACATAGTTTCTTAGACCTTACACCCAAAGCACAACAAAAGAAAAAATAAACAAATCAGACTTCCTCAAAATTTGAAAACTTCTGTGCTTCAAAGGACTGTGTCAAAAGGGTGAAAAGGAAACTGACTGAAAAAGAGAAAATACTTGGAAACCACATGTCTAAGAACGGTTGATATCAAGAGTATCTAAGGAAATCCTACAGCTCAATAATACAAAGACAGACAACCCAATTAAAAAATGGGCAAACGATTTGAAGACATGAATACAGGTGACTGAAGGATTCACTGACTGAGAAAGAAGTAGATCCACGAACAGTGATGCATACTATGAACAAATGTTGTGCTGCTCCAAAAAGGAGCAAAGTCATGAAACATGCAATGATGTGAGTGAACATGTGGGACATATGTGGGGAAGAATAAGCCAGAAACAATAGAACAATTATGCTACGGTCTCCTTTATAAAATGCTTATGAGAAAACATATATACATATAATTTGATATTTGGAGATGGGAATAAGGCCGATCAGGTTGGGGTTAAAGTAATTCAGAACACAGGGGTAAGGAAGACATTGTCTATATTTTAGAATTACACATACTCTTTGAGACCAAAGGAAGAAAAGTTTATTTGGTCTGGAAAAAAATTTTCTGTAGCACATAATCTACCTCATCCTATCTGTATAGCTCATTTGAACAACTGAAACACAGGGAGCCCCAGAGTAAGAAAGAGGTGGCTTAATGTAACACCTGGATACAGCCTAAAGTTTACTGAGAAGATAATTGAGAAGTGTTGGCAGGGTCCCTCGGGGGATGGAAGTAAAAATAGGGAACTAGTAAACTTTAATAATCAGGAAATCCCATGATACTGTGTCAAAATGTCGAGACACCCAAATCAATAGGCCATACCCTTGATCTTGAAGCTTACTCTTGTGAAGCTTAAGTAGGTAGTGGATAAGCTTAGCCTACCTATAAGTATGCCTAAGAGATTCTTCTGGAGGGCCACTTTGTTGCTCAGATATGGCCTCACTCTCTCTAAGCCCTACTTTGCAAGTGAAATTATTGCCCTCCTCCCTATGTGGGATATGGCATCCTTGGGTGAAAGTCTCCCTGGAAGTGTAGGAGATGACTCCCAGGGAAGGGATGAGTCTGGCCCTGGCACCATGGGGTCAACTATTCCATCCTGACAAAAAGGGGGAAAAGAAGTATAACTAATAAAGTATCAGTGTCTGACAGTTCAAATAGAGTCAAGAGGCTATTCTGGGGGTTGCTCTTACACAAGCTTCAGTTAGACATTGCTACCTATCATAACTGCCAAACCCCCACCAGGACCATTCCAGCCAATCCTAAAGAACATTTAAGGCAATATTTAAGATTCCATAGGGATTCCCACCAACATAATAAGTGTTTTTATATTTCATGAGTTTTCATGCTTTATTCTGTCACAAGACTAAGCATACCTTTCTAGCTCAAAACTACATCCACTTCAATCGACTCAATCACACACCCACACAGGGGCCCTCAAGTTAGTTTATCATTGAGAATCGAGAAGTTATGAGCAGAATTAGGTAATACCTTAGAGCTAGAGAATCAGAGTATTAATCAGAGATTTACTTCCAAAACTTTGTCAAAAGCCTTCTGGGAAAAAAAGGGGTTACAATACATGTAAATTACAACTATCAAGACCTATTCACTTTAGACAAAAAAACATACTTAAACTGTTTTTCTCCATCTCTAGGTATGTTCTATGCTTCTAATTACTATTTAGTGCCTCTATAATCTAATAGATTCTGCAGTGAGCTTTTGATGGAAATACTTTGTATAAGGGCTGCTCCTAGGGAAGTAGGGCCAGAGAAAGGGCTCTGGAATAGGATGGAGAAATCTTTTTCAAGAATGTAAGAGACACAGATGGCAGACCCATATCTGCCTATCTTTCCTCCAGTCTCAGAGGCACAGAACTGGATAAATTATCCTTGGTTCATGCTACACTCTATGTGTCCAAACATCACCTTAATATTTTCTTGTTCCCTTGGTTTTGCATATTATTTTCTAAAAAACAAATTGGCATACTTTCCAACATAGAAATTAAACCATTGACTATAATTTATGTCTACTAATAAAAGCATTACCCATTACCTCCCCCATCATTACCTACTTAAGGTAACCAACCTCCTGAATCATGGGTTAAATGTTTCCTTCCTTTTTTTTTTTTTAAATGGGCAGGCACCAGGAATCGAACCGGCATGGCAGGTCCTCTGGCATGGCAGGCGAGCATTCTTGCCTGCTGAGCCACTGTGGCCCACCCTGTTCCCTTGTTTTTGATACTATATGTTCATATAATATACATGTATGTATGTATATACGTATGTATGTATGTATATATAATCTTGATACATCTATTTCTATTCCACAAAAAGATTATTGTTAAGTTTTAGATAGTCTTAACCTTAAAAAAGGGTAGCAATATTTAAACAATTTGGGGTGGACTTGATTTTATTTCTCAATATTATATTACTTTATTTACTAACATTATTGTGAATAATTGTGGTTCATAGTTTCGCAGGTATATAATATCCTTATGTGTGACTATAAAAATGAATTTATCCATTCTCTTGTGATATATATATATATATATATATGAATATGGTTTGTGTACAGATTTCTGCTACATGATGTAGGGATCTAAACCTACATAAGTTCATATTTCTGTGCTTTAAGTCCCTAACTATTTTATATGAGCAGATTTCTCAACTAGTCTTAGTCTCAGCTATCTCAACCATGAAATGGGCACAGAAATTCTACAAAGTTACTGGAAGAATGAAATAAAATATTTATCTGTGATTAAAATGATAACTTATATTTTATTATCTATCAACTATATGATCCCCTTGATATACTTAGTGTAATTAAATATAGTTTCCATATAAAGCCATGTATACAAACTTTTGCTTCCAAAGTTATCAATGAACTCCTCATCATGTACAATGATCTATAACAACGGGAGGAGGATGAGGAGGAACAGGTAACATATCTGGAGTCCTTGATAATATACAAAACACAGTGCTAAGCTCTGCACATGCATGATTTTAATAATTCTGCAACTGAGTGAAAAACATACTATTTTTATTCTCAGTTCATAGATAAGGAAACTATGGCACAGGGAGGTGAAGCAACTTGCTCAAGATTGCACAAGCAGTCAATAGAAGAATTGGATATTTAAACCAGAGAAGTGGGCATTTTATCCACTCCTCCTCTCAACCCTTCTTCTTTGTCCCTTCTCTAATAGTGGACATCATTGACCAAGAACTTTTTCGATATTTTCTTTCTTACTAATTCACATTATACTGTAAAATTAAGAGTTGCATCCTCCTTCTCTCTGGGTTTATCACTTACTTATTTTTTTATTTTTATTTTTTGCTTACTTTCTTTCCCATACCCCTCATGTGGAGGCTCCTTAAGAGAAAAATAAGGAGAACTTATCCAGTCCTAGGACCCCATTGATCAATTTGATGCTGATGAATCAATATCTCCAACCCTTACCCCATCACTGCTGCAGTAAGAGGATGAAAGATACATCCCACAGGGTTAATAATATAGATGAAGAACACAGAAAATAATAGGGACTGAGTTAAAGGAGGTTTAGAGAAATCAGAAGAAAAGCAGTAGAGGAGGTAGAGAAGTATGGAACAGGGAATGCAGTATAGACCACTATGAATCAATCACATTGGGGATTTTTAAAAATTTATATGAGCAATTGTCAGCTACTTTTTTCCTCAGGAAACAAATCACTACTTTAAATTGTGATCAGATAACTGAAATTTGGGCCCTTGAAAAATCTGAGGAGAGAAAGAATATAAGGGATTGAATTTTGAGAATTAAATCTTAATTTTGTTATGATTCCCCGGAAATAAATTTGGCTAGAGTAAGTGCAGAAGGTAGTTAAATGATCCAGAACAGCATTCATTTGTTTTTCCATCCACCTAGTAACATATCTTTTCTACTAACATTGATTTCTTACCTGTGTCTAGAGCATTAAAACAAATCACTACAGTCCCTTCCCTCTAACAGTCACAGAAGGAAAAGAAATAAGAATAAACTTGGATACAGAACAGTATGGCAAGAGATAGAATAAATGTAAGCAAAATGGCTTGGGAACCACACTTAGAAGAAGTTCCCTCCCAGCCTTGGGGGAGGTCATGGATGAGTTGAGGCCATGAAAAGATTCCTAAGAATCTTTTCTTAAGAAACAACCAAAACAAAGGCTAACAAATCCCAAACCCTTCTGGTTGCTACCAAATCTGCCCTCCATTTTACTCAGAGAACAGTTACCACTGTGAATCATTAAGGTTGACTGTGGTATGACTTGTGGGGGACGGGCATGTGTATATGTATAAGTTATGTATAAGTTGTGCACATGTGCTTTTTTTACTTTTATTTTTATTTTTTTCTTATTTTATTTTATTTATATTTTAATTCCTTTTTACTTTTATTTTTATTTTTATTCTTATGTTTATTTTTGGAGTAACAAAAATTTTCCAAAAAATCTACCTATATGATGATGTTGTGAACCACTGATTGTATACCTTGGATGACTATATGGTATGTGGATATATAATATATATCAACATCAATTTCAAATATCAATAAAATTATATTTGAAAAAGAAGAACGCTAAAGTCAAAGATCTACTTGAACACCCAGAGGAATTAGTAATAGAACAGCAAACTAATCAAAAGCAAGCAGAAAGAAAGATTAGAGCAAACATAAATTAAATTGAGAATAAAAAACAATGGTGAGAATAAACAAAACTAAAAGTTGGTTCTTTGGAAAGATAAATAAAATGGACAAATCCTTAACTAGACTGACAAAGAATAAAATAGAGAAAACGCAATAAATAAAATCAGAAATGGGAAGGGAGACCTCAGTACTGATCCCACAGAAATAAAAAGGTTCATGAGGATACTATGAACAACTGTTACCCAAAAATTAGAAAACTTAGATGAAATAGCAAATTTCTAGAAAAACACAAACAACCTACAATGGCTCTAAAGAAACAGAAAACCTCAAAAGATAAATTAAAAGTAAAGAGATTAAATCAGTCATCAGAAACGTCAGAACAGGGCAGGCGACCGTGGCTCAGTGGCAGAGTTCTCATCTGCCATGTTGAGACCCGGGTTTGTTTCTTGGTGCCTGCCCATGCAGGAAAAAATAAAAAAAAAACCTCACAACAAAGAAAAGCCCATGACCAGATGGACTCACAGGTGAATTCTACCCACCATTCCAAGAAGATTTAATACCCATCCTGATCAACTCTTCCAAAACATTGAAGAGGAAAGAACACTACATAACTCACCTTATGAAGTCAACATTACCCTAATACCAAGCCAGATAAAGATACTACAAGAAAAGAAAATCACAGACTAATTTCTCTAATGAATAAAAATGCAAAAATCCTCAACAAAATACTTGCAAATTGAATCTAAGAAAACAACAAAAGAATTGCACACCATGGTTAAGCTGGTTTTATCTCAGGTATGCAAAGATGTTTCAAAACAAGAAAATAATTTAATGTAATACACCACATTAAAAAACTGCAGGTGGAAAACCACATGATCATTCCAATTAATGCAGAAAAGGTATATGGAAAAATCCAGCCTCCTTTATTAATTAAAAAACTTCAAAATGTAGAAATAGATGGAAGCTTCCTCGTGATGATTAAAGGTATATGAAAAAAAACACAGATAACATCACACTTAATGGTGGAAGACTGAAAGCTCTACCTCTAAGACCTGGAACAAGACAAGGATGCCTGCTGTCACCACTATTATGCAATATAGTGCTAGAAGTTCTAAGCAAGAGCAGATAGGCAAAAAAGAAATAAAAGGCACCCAAATTGTAAACGAAGAAGTAAAACTCTCATTATTTGCAGATTATATGAATTATATACATAGAAATTTCCAGAAAAATCTACAACTAAGTTACTCAAGCTAAGAAACAAGTTCAGCAAAATGGCAGGATCTGACATCAACACACAAAAACTAGTAGTGTTTCTACATACTAGTAATGAGCAATCTGAGGAGGAAAATCAAGAAAAAATTCCATTTACAATAGCAACAGAAAGTAAGTTTAATCAATGATATAGAGGACTGGAACACAGAAAACTGCAAAACATTGATTAAAGAAATCAAAGAAGACCTAAATAAATGGAAGTACATTCCGGATTCATGAACTGGAAGACTATCATTAAGATGTCAGTTCTACCCAAATCTGTTTATTTACAGATTCAACACAATCCCAATCAAATTCCAACAGTCTACTTTGCAGAAATGGAAAAGCCAATTATCAAATTTATTTTGAAGGGAGGAGGTTAAGGGGCCCCAATAGCCAAAAATATTATGAACAAGAAGAATGAGTTTGAAGGACGTACACTTCCTGATTTTATAGCATAGACAAAGCTACCAGTCAAGACAACATGGGTTCTGACATAAAGATGGAGATACTGACCATAGAAGCAGATTCAGAGTTCCCAAATAGAACCTCACATCTATTGCCAATTGATACTTGACAAGGCTGTCAAGACTACCCCACTGGGAGAGAACAGTCTCTTTAACAAATGGTGCTGGGAGAACTGGATATCCACTACAAAAGAAAGAGGACCCACAATACACATATAATGCAAAAATTAACACAAAATGGATCAAAGACATAAATATAAGAACCACGTTCATAAAACTCCCCAAGGAAAACGTGGGGAAGCATCTTCAAAATCTTGTGGTAGTCAATGGTTTCTTAGACTTTACACCCAAGCACAAGCAGCAAAAGGAAAACAGATAAATGGGACCTCCTCAAAATTAAAAACTTTTGTGCACCAAAGGGTTTTGTCAAGAAAGTGAAAAAAAACAGCCTATGCAAAGGGAGAAAGTATTTGGAGACCATATATCACCAAGGGTTTAATAACCAGAATATACAAAGAAATTCTACAACTCAACAATAAAAAGACAAACAACTCAATTTAAAAAGGGCAAAAGACTTGAATAGGCATGTTTCCAAACAGGAAATGCAAATGGTCAAAAAGTACATGAAAAGATGCTCAACATCACCAGCTGTTAAGGAAATGCAAATCAAAACCACAATGAGCAGTTCCAGGAAGATGGTGGATTAGGAGAGACTGAGTTCAACCCTTCTCCAAGGAACAGCTAGAAAAGGGACAGGAGGGCAACTGAGATGGCAATTCCAGGGTATAAGTGACCTGGGAGAGTCTTTCACACCGCTTTTAGGGAGGCCCTGGTTGCAAAAGCTGAGGAACTGAGAAGCAGAGAACCAGAAACTGCCCAGCTGGTGCACACAGCCTAACACGGAAGCCTAGAGCCATCGGAGTGCACGGACAAGGAGATGGAGACTAGGAAGCAAGCCAAGCCACATTCCTTGAACAAGCTACCTTCACCAGGGCAGCCCCATGACCCACAACTCACCCCATATCTCATGCACCTGAAAACTGTCACTCACACCCCCTCCCCACACTCCAAGTGCACCCACACTGCCAACCCATCACTTGCGTACCTGCCCCACAACCCACAGCCCCACCCACCTCTGCTACACAAGTGTAGTCTTGCCTTACCCTTTCCGAGCCCCACCTCTCAGTCCCTGTCCCCTCCGGCTTTCACCAGCAAGTAAAGGTTGCTGGCGCTTACCTCCATACCCAGGTCACACCCGCTCACAGCCCATACAGTTGTGCAGCCCCACCCAGCATCCTCTGAGCTCCACACAAGGGTACATCAGTTTACAGGACTCCCACATCCACGCATGTGCATGGCCCCCAGTCATGCCCCTCAGTTCTGGGAAAGCACTGACCTCCACAGCCAGGCCACATCCACCCCCAGCCCATGCAGGCGTAATGCTGACCCACTGTCCTAGCTCTGCAAATATGCACAAAGGGGCCTCCACCCTAGACCAGCACACACCTAGACAGGGACATGTCTGCCACCTAGACCTGTGTACCCGCACAGCCACATTCTCCCTCACCACTGGGCACTCACACTCAGAGGCACCAGTGTAGCATCCCCAACCTGAACCTATACTTGTGCTGCAACACATCACAGCACTGCTGTGCCCCACCCAGTGCACTGCATCTTGCTACACATCCACCCTGCAAATACAGGTTTTAGACTACCAAAGGAAATCAACTTTCAAAGTAAATCAATCAAGATATTTAAATGCCGTGAAAGCAACAGAAGATCACTAAGCATATCACAATGCAGGCAGATATAGCCCAGCCTAAAGACCAAATTAAACACCAGAGGAGACACAAATGTTGGAACAACTAATCAAAGATGTTCATATAACTCTCCTAAATAAAATAAATGGAATGACTAATGACATCAAGGAGATCAAGAAGACACTAGAAGAGCATAAAGAGGAATGTGAAAGAATAAATAGAAAAATAGCAGATATCACAGGTTAAACATGCTGTATACAAAATAAAAAACATACTAGAGACACACAACAGCAGATTTGAAGAGGCAGAAGAGAGAATAAGCAAAGTAGAGAACAAGACAACTGATTTTGAACTCTCAAAACAGAAAATAGCAGAAAAGATGGAAAAATTTAAATTGGATTTCGGGGAAATGATGGACAAAACAAAGCACACAAATATAAGAATCATGGTGTCCCAGAAGGAGAAGAGAAGGGCTAGGAAGATTAGTGGAGGCTATACTGGGGGAAAACTTCCCAACCCTTATGAAGGACATAAATATACAACTCAAAGAAACTCAACAAACTCCAAACAGAATAAATCCAAATAGGCCTTCCCTAAGACACATACTAATAAGTCTGTCAAATGTTGAAGAGAAGAAAATTCTGAAAGCAGCAAGAGAAAAATAATCTGCTACATAGAAGGGATACCACAGAAGACTGAATTCAGACTAGTCAACTAGCACCACGGAGACAAGAAGGCAATGGTATGATATATTTGAGATCCTGAAAGATAAAGACTTCCAGCCAACAATTCTTCACTCAGCTAAATTGTCCTTCAAAACTGAAAAAGAGATTAAAATTTCCACAAACAAATTCTGAAAGAATTTGTCAACAATAGACCAGCCCTTCAAGAAATACTAAAGGGAGTTCTGCCAGATGAAAAAAAAAAAAAAAAAAGATAGGAGAGGGGGGTCTGGAGAAAAGCACAGAATTAAAGAGTACCATTAAGGGTAATTTAAAGGATAAAAAGAGAAAGAGCTAAAAGATTATATAGATCTGACAAATAAAAAAAGATAAGATGGTAGATTCAAGAAACACCTTTTCAGTAAAACTCTGAAAGTTAATGAGCTAAATTTACCAATTAAAAGATACAGATTAGCAGAATGCATTAAGAAATATAATCCAGCTATATGTTACTGAAAGGAGGCTCATCTTAGACACAAGGACACAAATAAATTGAAAGGGAAAGGATGGAAAAAGATGTTCCATGCAAGTTGTAATCAAAAGAAAGCAGAAGAAGCTATATTAATAACAGACAAAATAGACTTTAAATGTAAAGACTTCATAAGAGCAAAGAAGGACACTATATATTAATTAAGGGACAATTCACCAAGAAGAAAGAACAATCATAAATGTTTACGCTCCCAATCAAGGAGCTTCAAAACACATGAAAAAGACATTGGCAAAACTGAAGGGAGTGATAGGTATTTTCAGCAATAATAGTAAGAGACTTCAATACACCACTCTCCTCTATAGATAGAACAACCAGACAGAAGATCAACAGGGAAGTAGAGAAGTTAAACAACTTGGTAAATGAATTAGACATATATAGGTCGTTACACCCCAAAACACCAGGATATATATTCTTCTCTAGTGCTCATGTAACATTCTCCAGGACAGAGCATATACTGGAACACAAAACAGGTCTTTATAAATTTAAAAACACTGAAATTATTCAAAGCACTTTCTCTGATCAAAATGGAATAAACTCAGATCTCAATAACCACCAAAATGAGAATGAGAACATTTGCAAATATATGGAGATTAAATAACAAACTCTTAAACAACAGTGGGTCAAAGAAGAAATTGTTAGAGAAATAAGTAGCTATCTGGAGATGAATGAAAATGGGAATACAATCTATCAGAATTTATGGGATGTGGCAAAGGCAGTGAGTGCTGAGAGGGAAATGTATTGCCTTAACAGCCTATATTAAAAAAAGAAGAAAGAACAAAAATCAAGGACTTAACAACTCACCTGGAGGAACTTGAGAAAGAACAGTAAACTAACCCCAAAGCAAAGAGAAGAGAACTAGCAAAGAGTAAAGCAGAGTTAAATGAATGAGGGAGCAAAAGAACAATAGAAAGAATCAATAAAACCAAAAGGTGGTTCTTTAAGAAAATCAATAAAATTGATGGCCCACTAGCAAGACTAACAAAGAATGAAAGAGAGAGGATGCAAATAAACAAAATCAGGAATGACAAGGGGTGAGTTACCACAGACCCTGAAGAAATGAAATAAATCATAAGAGGATACTATGAACAACTACATGCCAACAAACTGGACCACTTAGATGAAATGGACAAATTCCTGGAAACACACAAACAAGCTACACTGACTCAGTAAGAAATAGAAGATCTCAACAAAACAATCTCAACCAAAGAGATTCAATCAATCATCAAAAATCTTCCTATAAAGAGAAGTCCAGGGCCAGATGGCTTCACAGGGGAATTTTATCAAACACTCCAAGAACTAACAACAATCCTGCTCAAACTTTTCCAAAAATTGAGGAAAAGGAAAACTACCTAATTCATTTTATGAAGTTAATATCATTATATCACTTTAATAACAAAATATTAAATATGCTATAAGAAAGGAAAATTACAGGCCAACCTTCTAAATGAACACAGATGCAAAAATTCTCAACAAAATATGAGCAAATCAAATCCACCAACACAAAAAATAATTATATACCATGACCAAGTGGGGTTTATACCAGGAATGCAAGGATGGTACAACACAAGAAAATCAATTAATGTAATAAAGCACATTAACAAATTGACAGGGAAAAATCACATCATCATCTCGATTGATGCTGAAAAAGCATTTTACAAAATTTAACATCCTTTTCTGATAAAAGCTCTTCAAAGATAGGAATCAAAGGTAACTTCTTCAGTATGATAAAGTAAATATACGAAAAACCAATAGCCAGCATCATACTCAATGAATACAGACTGCTCTCTGTCACCACTAATACTCAACATTGTGCTAGAAGTTCTAACTAGAGCAATCAGGATCTAGTTAACTGATAGTCAATTTCTTTGACAAAGAAATCAAAGGTATCCAAATTAGAAAGGAAGAAGTAAAACTTTCATTATTTGCAGATGACATGATATTATACTTGGAAAATCCTGAGAAATCTACAACAAAGTTACTTGAGCTAATAAACTAATTCAGCAAGGTGGCAGGATATAAAATTAACGTGCAAAAAACAGCAACGTTTCTATACACAAACAATGACCTAAATGAGGAGCAAGTTAAGGAAAAAAAGTTCCATTCAAAATAGCAATTTAGGGAGATGTGAAGGTGGCTCAGTAGCAGAATACTTCCCTGCCATGCCAGAGACCTGGTTTCAATTCCCTGTGCTTGCATATGGTAAAAAAAAAAAAAAAAAAAAGCAACTAAAAGACTCAAGTACTTAGGAATGAATTTAACTAGGTACATAAAGGACTTGTACACAGAAAACTACATAACACTAGTAAAAGAAATCAAAGATCTAAATAGGTAGTTCATGAACAGGAAGGCTGAATATAATTAAGATGTTAATTCTACCCAAATTGATCTACAGATTTAACAGAGTACCAATCAAAATTCCAACAACCTACTTTGAAATCTTAGAAAAGCTAGTTACCAAATTCTTCTGGAAAGGGAAAGAGACCCTGAATACCTAGAAGAATCCTAAAAAAAAAGAGGAACGAAGTAGGAGGATTAACACTCCCTGACTTTAAAACTTACTATAAAGCCACAGTGGTCAAAACAGCATGGTACTGGCACAAAGATAGAACTACTGACCAATGGAATTGCATTGAAAGGGTAGAAAAAGACTACCAAATCTACTGTCAATTGATTTTTGACAACACCGCCAAATCCACTGAACTGGAATAAAATAGTCTTTTCAATAATGGGGCATGGGAGAACTGGATATCAATAGCCAAAAGAATGAAAGAGGACCCTTACCTTACACCCTATACAACAATTAACTCAAAGTGGATTAAATACCTAAAAATAAGAACTACCACCATAAAGCTTCTAGAGGAAAATGTTGGGAAATATCTTCAAGACCTAGTAATAGGAGATAGCTTCCTAAACTTTACACTCAAAGTACAAGCAGCAAAAGAAAAAATAGATAAATGGGAACTCCTCAAAATCAAATGCTTCTGTACCTCAAAAGACACTCTCCAAAAGGTGAAGAGGCAGCCAACTCAATGGGAGAAAATATTTGGAAATCACACATAGGACAAAAGTTTGATATGCTGTATGCGTAAAGAAATCATACAACTCAACAACAAAAGAACAAACAACCCAATTACAAAATAGGCTAAAGATGTGAATTGGCATTTTTCTGAAGAGCCCATACAGATGGCTCAAAAGCACATGAAGAGATGCTTATTTTCATTAGCTAGAAAGGAATTGCTCACCAAGACTAAAATGAGATACCACCTCACACCTATAAGAATGGGTGCTATTGAACAAACAGGAAACTATAAATGTTGGAGAGGATATGGAGAAATTGGGACACTTATGCACTGCTGGTGGGAATGTATAATGGTACAGCCACAATGAAAGACAGTTTGGTGGTTCCTGAGGAACCATGACCCAGCAATAGCATTACTTGTATATCCCCAGAAGAGTTGAAAGCATTGACACAGACATTTGTATACTGATGTTCACAGCAGTTTTATTCACAATCACAAAAGAATGGAAGGACTCCAAATGCCCATCAAAAGACAAGTGGACTAACAAAATGTGGAATATGCATATGATGGAATATTATGCAGCAGTAACACGAAATGACATCCTGACGCACATGAGAAGATGGATGAACCTTGAGGACATATGCTGAATGAAATAGGCCAGACACAAAAGAATAGATACTGTATGACTCCACTTTTATGACCATGGTAAAGGTGGCTGAAGGATTCATTGACTGAGAAATAGATTGGTGAATGATGGTGTATACATGTGATCAAACATTGTGCTGCTACAAAAAGGTACAAAGTTCTGAGGCATGCAATGATGTGAATGAACCTGTGGGACATGTGGTGAGGCAAACTAAGCCAGAAATGAAAAAACAATTATTATATGGTCTCCTTTAGAAAATACTTATAAGAAAACATGGGCCTAGATTATAAGCTCTTATAGCAGACACACTGAGTCCAGAGTGGTAATTATCATTTCTGGATTTTGAGAGGATGTTTTATATATCTATAACATGGTATTTAGAGACAATAATGAAGCCCATCAGGTTGGGATTAAGGTAATTCAGAACACAGTGGTAAGGAAGACATTGTCTGCATTTTAGAACTGCACCTGCTCTTTCAGATCAAAGGAAGAAAGTTTTATTTTGACAGGAACCTAAATTTTCTGTAGCACATAATCTAACTCAACCTGCCTGGACAGCTCATTTGAACAACTGAAACACAGGGAGCCCATAATAATAATGAGAGCCTTTAATCTGTTTAGCTAATTGTAATGCCTGACACATCCTAGAATATATTAAGCACATAAGCAAAAAGTATCAGCAAAGTCCCTTTAGGGATGAGAGAGAAAATATGGAACTATTAAATTTTAACATCAGGGAATCCCCTGATACTGTGTCAAACATTAGGGACATCCAAATCAATAGGCCAAGCTCTTGATCTTCAGGCTTCCTCCTGTGAAGCTTATGTAATTATGCCTACGAGTTCTTCTGGAGGACCTCTTTTGTTGCTCAGATGTGGCCTCACTCTCTCTAAGCCCAACTCTGTAAGTGAAATCATTGCCATCCCCCCTATGTGGGACATGACATCCAGGGGAGAAAGTCTACCTGATGATATGGGAAATGACTCCCAGGGATGAGTCCAGCCCTGGCACCATGGGATCAACAATTCCATCCTGACTAAAAAGGGGAAAAAGAAGTGTAACTAATAAAGTATCACTGGCTCACAGAGTTCAAAAAGAGTTGAGATACAACTCTGGTGGTTGCTGTTATGCAAGCTTCAACTAGACGTTGTTACTTATCATAACTTGCCAAACCCTAACCAAAACCATTCCAGTCAATCCTAAAGAACACCTAGAGCAATAAATAAGATTCTACAAAGTTTCCATGTACTAGGATAACTTTCAAGAAACTACAACCTCCAGATGGTCCCTAGACCACAAGTCCTGAAACCTAGAGGGCCTAGACTCTCCACAACATCAGCCAGTCCCATCTCCCTACCCCATATTATTGACAGCCCCTTCCAACATGAAAAAGTTAGAATGGCCATAGCCCAAACATCCCTAAAGAGTAGAATAGCAAGATCAAAGGTGATGATGGAGTTAGACAGAGAAGCTAGGGTTTAACAAACGAATATGATTGCTGAATCATTAAACTGATATTTCTTTTAGTCTCCAGAATCTTCAAGCAGCTAGAAGTAAAAATCTAAAGTAGAGGAATTATAACCCATACCAAAGTCTGAAATCTGTTCTACAATTATGCTTTGAAATGCATTGTTTTTTGTGTGTGTGTGTATGTTATTTTTCAGAAACAGGAAAAAAAAGTTGACTGTGATGATAAAAAATTATTTATTCCTTCTAGCCTCCTATATTCTGGAGTAACTAGAAGGAAAAAACTGAGATGATGGTATGGTAGCCTATGACAATCTCTGGGATCTGTTCTATAACAACTAGTTGAAGAGCGCTTTGAAAACTATTGCTTATTTCTTTCTTGATATGTTTAGATATGTTATATTATAGATATGTTATATTACACAATATAAAATGTTAAAAAAAAAAACACGAGATATCATTTCACATCTACTAGAATGGCCACTATTAAAAAAACACAGAAGGCTACAAGTGTTGGAGAGGATGTGAAGAAAGAATAATATTCCTTCACTGCTGGTGGCAAAGTAAAATGTTGCAACTGGTGGAAAACAGTTTGGTGGTTCCATAGAAAGTAAAGAATGAAATGGCCATATGATCTGGCCTAGTAGTATACCTGTTACTAGGTATACCTCCAGAAGAACTGAAAGTAGAGATACAAACAGATCATTGCACCCCAATATTCATAGTGGCATTATTCACAACTGCCAAAAGATGGAGGCAGCCCAAGTGTTCATCAACAAATAAATGGATAAGCAAAATGTGTTATATACCTATGAAGGAACATTGTTCAACATTAAGAAGAAATGTAATCCTGATACTTGTAGCAATATGGGTCAATTTGAAGACATAATGTTGAGTGAAATAAGCCAGACACAAGAGGATAAATATTGTATAATCTCAGAAATATGAATATAAGTATAGTAAGCAAACTCATAAATTAGAATCTAGAATAGAGGTTACCAGGAGATAGAATGGGGGTACAGAATGAAGAGCTGATGCCTAATTTGTGCAGAATTTCTATTTAGGTTGATTGTAAATGTTTGAAACGGGTAGAGGTGGTGGTAGCAGCACATTACATTTAGCATAATTAGCAGTGCTGAATTAGATGTATGAATGTGGATTAAAGGGTTCATTTTAGGTCGTGCATGTACGAGAAGGAAAGCTAGAGGATAAAACATGAACTGTATACCATAGGGAACCCTTTGGTGGATGATGTCTGTGGTGAAAAGTACAAATATAAGAATGTTCTTTCATGAAGTATAACAAATGTACATCACTATTACAAGGTGTTAATAATAGGGTGGTATATGGAAAAAATACACCTAATGCAAACTATGAACTATGGTTAATAGTAATATTTTAGTATTTGTTAAAGATAAATAAATCTATAGAACAAAATTAGATTAGTGGTTATGTAGGGCTGAGGAAGGATAGAGACTGAGAGATGTCTGCTAAGGGGTATGTTTTTTTTTTTCTTTTTGGAGTAATGAAAATGTTCTAAAACTGATTGTGGTGATGAATGCACAATTCTGTAACTATACTAAAGACCACTGATTGTATACTTTGGATGGATTATACAGTATGTGAACATCTCTCCATAAATTTGGTTTTGTAAAGAAGCACTGTGTGCTTTGTGCATTCATTTATTGATTTAACAAATTTCTTCACATGCAGCTCTGTGTCAGACACTGGGCTAGGTCCCGGGGTTCCTCTGAAAAATAAATGCAGACTCTCCCTCCATAAAGCCTACAGGTTAGCAGAAGGCAAATGAGAGAAATATCTTAGTTGGTGATACCAGGGCTGGGCATAGTGACAGGAAAGAAGCATAAAACATTCCCCAGCTTTAGTCTTTGCACAGAAACGTGAAATAATGTGGAATTCGGACAGACAACCCTGGATTTGAATCTTGGCCCCACAAATTCTGTTCTTTGTAATATGAACAAGTCACTTAACATAACTGAGCCACAAATCCCATCTTTAAAAATGTTTTAGTTTCCCAAAACTGCCAGGGTACAATATACCAGAAACGGATTGGCTTTTATAAAAGGGATTTATTAAACTACAAGTTTATAATTCTAAGGTTATAAAGATGACCAAACTAAGGCATCCAGAGACAGATACCTTGACTCTGACGAAAGGCCAAAGTCTGTCACATGAAATGGCATGTGGCTGGTGTCTGCTGGTTCTTGTTCCTGCTTCCATTGCTTCCAGATTCTGATGCCAGTGGCTTCCTCTCTAACCATCTGTGGGTTTGTGAATTGTCACTGTGATTCCTTCAATACTTTTTCCCATATTCTGCTTTGCTCCAATAATAATATCAGATCTGCTACAAGAACTGTTTTCTTTAAACCTGATGCTATGTTTCACATAAACTGGGATTTTATTTTTTGTGAGCTGACACAGCATGATGTACATCAGAAATTTCCAACTGGTTGAATAAATAACAAAACTCTTTCAGATTCCGAAGTAGCTTAGTAATCAATGTACAGTTCTTAAGGAGCTTTAAGCTAAGGAAACTTCTGTTGACTTAGCTTATTTTGTGTCTTTTCACTAAAAAAGGTTTTGGAAGTGATTTCCTCCATAGGGGAAATCTAGATGGATAATGCATATTGTAATAGTAAAGGGAGACGGCTACAGTGATTGTAGGAGTTAAAAGGTTAATGCTTAACTTGAAATTGCAGTCTTGGTTCATAAACTTTGAGAAAGTGAAGGCATATGTTTTGAGAGCATGAAACTTCAACAGAAACTTAGATGTGCAGATAAAGCACAATGATGTGCAGAAGAGACCTGCTTAAAGGAAAAGAACATTCTAACCTTAGAAGTATTTACTTCAACTTGTTTTTGCACTATACGCTTCTTAGCTTTTGTATGCAAACAATATTTATCATAGTCCTTACCAGTATATAAATTGTGCACCTGCCTGAAATAAACTTGTCTGAAGACTGATGTCTCCAGATCCCCTAATCCCTTTCTCTCTCGTTTTACTTTAACATTCCTTAGGGTCATAGCTGTGGCCAACAGATGGCGACCACGAAGGGACCCTAAGAAAGTACTCCGCTTTCGTGTTAAAGTAGCCAAGGAAACTGCGTGTCTCTAGACACTGGGGATTCGCCACAAGAATAGACCTAGGTCATTGTTTTAAGTATTTTTAAGTAATTTTTAAATTTCCTAGTAGCATCAGGGTAATGGGAAATCATAGCAGGCAAATGGAGGAGTATGTTTGTGTGTTGAAAACACTGTTAAAAACTACAGGGGTCTCAATGAAGACTTCAGAGTCACTAGAGCTCTTTTCTTTAGTACAGAAGCATTGTTAATTGGTTTCAGCCTCAAGGCTGTAATGTTTTCTATTATTATGATAAATTTAAAAGATTGCTTCTTTACCATACCTTTAGCAGAGCAAGATAAAGAAAAATTAATTTCTGAACTTCTTCTTAATGAGCTGCCTTTATGTAAAAATTCATATACACCTGAGTCAGAAAATACTCAATAGAAACAATGCCATGCCGAACAAAAGTCAGTACTCATTTATGGTTCCTACGGAATTGTAACAGATTGATCCCCGAAGGGGTATGAAATTCAGGATTGTAGTTCTGACTCAAAGTGTTCTAAATTAGCTTGGTTTAATCTAAATAATTATTCTACTGAAATTTATACCAATGCTACAAATAATATCTTGTACCAAGGAATGGGAATGGCAGCCCCATCTCCTTTTGTTAACTTAGATCCTCGACAAACAGCAATTTGGAAACTGGCCATGAGGTTAGCTCCTATTCATATTTGAAAAAGAAATATATTTTAAGAATTTTAAAACTGAAAATTCTTGTTAAAAACTATATATTGACATTTCAAATATGCATTAACTAAAGTATTTTAAGTATTTAACATTATTCTAACAAATTTAATTTTGATGGTAATTATATGTGGTAAAATATTTGTTTAAAATAATGACAAGTATGAAAAATATAAAAGATGTATTTTTATTAATAGGAAAAAGAAAATAGTTTTATCCTAAGATGAAATGAATAACTGTTACAAAATGAGAAAAACATAGGACAAAGCCTGAACTAATATAATAATTAAACCGAGGGTTTGTAAAAATGGAGATTATGGTCAAAATCAAGAAAGACTTAATGAGTCTAAAATGACAACATTATCTGGACTCAGCCTGTTCTAATGAAAAGATACAAAAATTTTTTCTAGATAATCAGTGTAAAAAGCAAAGAGTCTGTGTTTTATCAAAATAACTTATGTTAACTTTTATCATGTCGTTTTCTGTATAAAAAATACTAATTTTCTCCTGGGTATCATTATACTGGCAAAAAACTATTTCTTTTCTTGCCCCAAACCAGGTGGCTTAATCTATTAATCTAAGTAATATTGCTGTAAATGAATCTATTACACGCTAAATAACATTCAAATCATATAAATACCTAAATTCCTTTAAGCAAAAATATTTTAATGCTTTGTCCAGTGTTTATATAAACTACATCTACATAAGCTAAATTCATCCCAAAATAACCATGATTTATGTTGGGAGCAGATCAGATTCAAGGGCTGAATGCAAGGAAAAAATATACCTGTGGAGTCTGTTCTGTTCACCTGATGTTGCCATTACATGCAACTGATGTTGCTATTGCATGACCTTGGTAAGAAACAGTTAAAATGTACACTCTAGCTGGGAGGACTGGCTATCCTCCTAGAAGGAGGGGTACTTTAATAAAGATATCTAGGTTCCAGGAAGCTCGTCTTGGTCCCTAGCCAGTTCCCAGAGGACCCAATTAGGCCCGGTCATGTAAGCAAATTGGAATTTGGCCACTATTGTGGCAAAACATCATAAAAACTGCATGCAATAAATTTAAAATTACCAAAAACACACAGCCAATTATAAAGAATCCTCATTCCTGCATTTCTTTTCAATCAATCCAATGAATTCATTAAAAAAAAAAATCTGGTCATTTACTATGGTACATGTCACTATTGACACTTACTCTGCTTTCATTTTTGCTACCTGCTGCTTTAGGGATTCCTAATTATATTTACAGAACCTGTTTGATATTTTACAAGGAGCTTCTGATTTATTAGGCAAAAGGCAGTTAACAGCTGTGGCTGAACAAGAATTACAATTAATTGAACAATGCATTCAAAAAGGACAGCTTGTTCAAATAGATCAAGAAAAGCCTATTGATTTTATTATTTTCTTTACCTTGCAATCTCCCACAGGTCTATTTTGGCAAGATGGTGTTTTAGAATGGATCTTTTTACCAAATAATCGACAAAAACATTTAAATACATATCTGCAAAAAAAATTCATTTCTTTAATTGCCAAAGGTCGCCAAAGATATTATCAACTAACAGGACACAATCCTAATCACATAGTATGTAATCTGACAAAGGAAGAGGTTCAAAGTCTATTTATCTTCAATACCTCTTGGCAAATGGCATTAAGCAATTTTAAAGGACAAATTGATAATCATCTGCCTATGTCAAAACTTTTACAATTTCCAAAAAAAAAAACAATGGATTTTGCCAAAAATAATTTGGTCTTTCCTGCTAGAGGGAGCCATTACCATCTTTACTACTACTAATAATAATGGACAGGCTGCATATGTTACCCCAGGGGAAAACAAAAGTTGGAAAACACCTTATACCTCAGCTCAGGGCACTGAATTAGCAGCTGTAATTCAAGTATTGCAGAATTTTCCACAATCTCTTAATATTGTTTGTGATTCTGAATATGTCTGCCAAACAATTACTCACATTAAAACAGCTTCCTTACTTGAAGGAGATGAATTATCCCGAATATTTTTACATTTACAAACATTAGTCAGAAGTTGAATTAATCTCCCTTTTATCGTGCATATAAGAGCTCATATCAATCTTCCAGGTCCTTTATCAATACAAAATCAGCAAGCAGATACTCTTGTGGGGGTAATTCAAGATCCCACTACATTTCATAAAATAACTCATTAATAGCAAAGGGCTACAAAAAAAATTTCTGTCTTTATTTAAACAGCAAGCTTAGGACATTGTTTAGACTTGTCCAACATGTGGACCTTTAAATGCACTCCCATTTGCATCAGCGGTTAATCCTCGAGGTCAAAAACCAAATGAATTATGGCAAATGGATGTTACTCATATTTCACATTTTGGTAAAATGCAATACGAACATGTTATCATAGACACCTTTTCTCATTTCATCTGGGCTACTGCACAATCTGGAGAACCTTTCTGTCATGTTTTACTTAATGCTTTTGCTATTATGGGATGTCCTCAGTCTATAAAATCGGACAATGATCCTGCTTATACAGGGAAGCAATTTTATAAATTTTGTACTACTTTTCATATTACTCATATCACAGGAACTCCACATAATCCCTCTGGGCAAGGAATTATCAAACAAACAAACTGGACGCTAAAATCTATGCTCATAAAACAAAAAGGGGGAGATGATCAGGAGGACGATGTTGTGAAAATAAGTAAACCAAAAGATCAATTAGTAAAAGCACTGTTTACTTAAAATTTTTTAAACATTTATGATAATTCATCACAGATTCCTGCAGAGCAACATTTTACTAATTTGGAAAAGAAAAATGATATGATCCAAACAGAACTGCAGCTGTAGCCAATCTATTGAAAAGATGTTAAAGGTGATCTATGGAAACAAGGCATGATAAAGGTGTGGGGTAGGGGACTTGCTCTTTTCATTACAGATGACAGGACCTTGGTTTGGATTCCCTCAAAAAGAATAAAACCCAGATGTCGGACCTGATGAAATAACTGAATGGGTAATGTATATTTATAGGGAATGTAACTTTAATTGCTGAAGGACAGGGCATAATTATACTTATTGGGCTTATATTCCTAACGCACCTCTGCTGTGGGCCCTAACATAGGCAGATAGACCTTTACCAATATATCTCGTTATTAGTTTAGGATTCCCAGGTCCAGTAGATTGAAGCCTTCCAAAACTACTTAAGGAAGAAAGAAAAATGGTGTCAAATTTAACTCTTCCATTTTTAGAAAGACCCATATGCATAGGTAATGAATTACCATGTATGACAATAACTAATCAAACTACATGGTTTAAGATCAAGAATGATTTTCATAATTGCCTATATGTGTGTCCCTCCTTTAACTCTATGGAATCAAATAATACTTGCCTGTTAGATGGGAAAGAAAGTTGGAATGGATGGCAGTTATGTCATATGAATCGAGCAGTTATCATAATTAATGATTCCTATGGAATTATAAGAGATGCGGCCCCTGTGGGGCCTTCCATCTCTAACTTGGAGATAACTTAGACTATATGGACAGGCAAGCTAAATCAGAGTTTAATACATAAAGGACAACTTGTGCCAAATCCATGGGACAATAAATATAACATTAGAGATATTTATAGAAAATTTTCCTAGGACTGGGACCAATTTTTATAGTGAATTCTAATAATTATAACTTCTCTTTAAAGATCAGCCATAAACACTATATGC
This sequence comes from Tamandua tetradactyla, assembly GCF_023851605.1. Classification (NCBI taxonomy): domain Eukaryota; kingdom Metazoa; phylum Chordata; class Mammalia; order Pilosa; family Myrmecophagidae; genus Tamandua; species Tamandua tetradactyla. Next base: position 44,552,381 of record NC_135328.1, read on the forward strand.
AAATATGTACTAGAAATCCATATGTATTTGTTAAATGTCACATGCATATAAAAAATCAAACTTTTAATTTTGAGAATTGTTCCCTATTCACTTGTCTCCAAGCATTCAGATTGCAGGAAAATGAGACTATTACAGCAGCAAGGAGAAGAAGAGGTATTGGCTGCCAGTGCAGATATCAAGATCTTGGCAATCCTCTCCAGAAACACAAATCCTGATCCATTTGGCAAAAGAGTATCTGAAAAGGACTAAGAGACTAATTGGACTCATTATTGCAGCTATCATTGGAATCATTGGAATTATCACGGTGGCTGCGGTTGCAGGAAATGCACTGTATCAAACTATACAGACGCAGCATTATGTTAGAGAATGGAATAAAAATGCCAGTGAGCTGTGGCACAGTCAATCTCATATTAATGAGCAAATTAGTAATAGACTAAATGATATAGAGACAGCATTGGTTCATACTGGAGATCAAATGTATAATTTAAATTTTTTACGAAGTTTAAAATGTGACTGGATTGAGAGCAATTTTTGTATTACCCCTTTAAGATATAATCAATCTCAAATAGAATGGGAAAAGATAAAAAGGTATCTTTTGGGGCATTCAGATAGTTTTAGTCTTGATATCTGAGAATTACAAATAAGGGTATTAGAAATATCTAAGAATAATTGACATATAGCCAATGGAAATTGTTGCTTCCTATGAAATGGAGCTCGAAGGATATTAAGGAATTATGAGAAAGACAGACGGGATCAGGGGGTCTGAAGCTTAGCAATAACAGACAACAGACAACTTTCTTTATTCTTCACTAGTTCCTGCTTATATATTGCAAGGTTTATATGACAAAAAGCATGTATGCATTTCATGATAAAGCAGAGTGCTTACTTTTCAGTATTTTACTCCCTACATACAAAAGACAGGTATAAAGACCTTGGGGTTTAAGAAAAAACAAACATTCTCTCCCTCTCAGACTGTCCTCCAATTAAGCAGATAACAGTCTCCACAGTTTACTGCCTAGGCCAGTCTAAGGCCAGCTGATCCCAATAACTTCCACACGTCTTCCATTAACCCTTGCTCCTACATTTCCCCCTTTTTATTTTATAAACCAAGGTGACTGTGCCTGTCTTAGGTTGTCCTTAAGCTCTGAAGGAAGGGTCTTACCCATCATTGGCTACCAGTCAAGCTCTCTGACTTCGAATCGGGAGGGAGCCAAGCACTTTCGCCAGAATTACACTGCTAGCACAGCTCTGCTTAGTGGCGCGGCTTGCTGCTTTGAACATTTGTTGTTTGACACAGCTGAGGAGGAAGAAAAGGAGCATAAACAGCCCCAAACCTAAGCCTATAGTAGTCAAAAAACAGTGTGATCTCCACCAGTAAACAGAATTAGGATTTCTTTGCTCTTGGGTAAGTGATTGTGTAACATCATCTCCATCAGTTACATGTAAATTATTCTGAGATATTTCTAATACCTGCTTTTTTTTTTTTACATGGGCAGGCACCGGGAACCGAACCTGGGTCCTCTGGCATTGCAGGCAAGCATTCCTGCCTGCTGAGCCACCGTGGCCCGCCCTCTAATACCTGCTTTTGTAGTTTTGAAATATCGAGACTTAAACTATCCGAATGCCCCAAAAGATGCCTTTTTACCTTTTCCCATTCTATTTCAGAATGATTATATCTTAAAGGGGTAACACAAAAATTGCTCTCATTCCAGTCACATTTTAGACTTCGTAAAAAATTTAAATTATACATTTGATCTCCAATATGAACAAATGCTCTCTCTATATCATTTAATTATTAATTTGCTCATTAATATGAGATTGACTATGTCACAGTTCACTGGCGTTTTTATGCCATTCTCTAACATAATGCTGCGTCTATAGAGTTTGATGCAATGCATTTCCTACAACTGCAGCCACTGTGATAATTCCAATGATTCCAATGATAGCTGCAATAATGAGTCCAATTAGTCTCTTAGTCCTTTTCAGATACTCTTTTGCCAAATGGATCAGGATTTGTGTTTCTGGAGAGGATTACAAAGATCTTGACATCTGCACTGGCAGCCAAATACCTCTTCTTCTCCTTGCTGCTATAATAGTCTCATTTTCCTACAATCTGAATGCTTGGAGACAAGTGAATAGAGAACAATTCTCAAAATTAAAAGTTTGATTTCTTATATGCATATGACCATTAACAAATACATACATATTTGCATATAGCGTTTATGGCTGCTATTTAAAGAGAAGTTATAGTTACTAGAATTGGCTATAAAAATTGGTTCCAGTTCTAGGAAAATTTTCCATAAATTTCTCTGACTAATGTTATATTTATTGTCCCATGGATTTGGCACAAACTGCCCTCTATGTATTAAACTCTGATTTAGTTTTCCCTGTCCATATAGTCTCAGTTATCTTCGAGTTAGAGATGGAAGGCCCCACAGGGGCCGCATCTCTTACAATTCCATAGGAATCATTAATTATGATAACTGCTCGATTCATATGACATAACTGCCATCCATTCCAACTTTCTCTCCTATCTAACAGGCAAGTATTATTTCATTCCATTGAGTTAAAGAGGGATATACATATAGGTAATTATGAGAATCATTCTGAATCTTAAACCATGTAGTTTGATTAGTTATTGTCATACATGTTAATTCATTATCTATGCATATGGGTCTTTCTAAAAATGGAAGAGTTAAATAGGACACCATTTTTCTTTCTGCCTTAAGTAGTTTTGGAAGGCTTCAATCTACTGGACCTGGGAATCCTAAACTAGCATTCAGATATATTGGTAAAGTTGGACCTGACCTAAAACTCAATTGATCACCTGGCCTCCATATGCCCCTACTCAGACTGGTGGATCAGAGTGACGTTTTCTGTTCCCTGGAGTTAATGTCACCTCTGAACCAGTGTCTAATAATCCCCGAAATATCTGATCATTTCCTTTTCCCTAGGGCACAGTTACCCTGGTAAAATGCTATTGGTCTCCTTGGGGAAGGATTGGAGGAAGATTAACAGTATAAATTTGTGGCAGTGTCAGAGGATTCTCCCCCAAATGGACCTGGCCTCCCCTACATTCAAAGGGCTCTGGGTCTGTAAACTGCCTCAAGTCTGGAAATTGATTAAGGGGCTGTGAGTCTGTGTTTTTGTAATTCAGGTTAGACTTCTGTCCACTTGACCTAGAACTCTTTTGTTTATACAGCTCAAACAAGAATTTAGTAGATTGCCCCTTTATTGTATTTCTAGGTACCCCATGATTTACTAGCCAATACCACAAATCTCTGCGAGTCAGATTATTTTGACTCCTGCTTTGAGTTTGCTGTCTATTATAATAGCCACTCCACCCTGTCTTTGGCGATTAAGTGTTGCCACTTGGTTTCTGCCAACACGGGACTCGGTCATCCCCATTGTGTTTAAGGATTCCAGCTTGGTGACAGCAGTTTCTACAATAATATCTGACCTACAGAGAAGGGCAACTACAGAGTTCTTCAGGGATGATGGTGCTAGTCTCACAAATTTATTTCTCACTGTTCTGGTAAAAGGTGCATCCTCCGGACATTCCTGGGGTGTAAGAGCAGGGTTTCTATGATAAATCCACACTAACATTCCAATCTCTCTAAGCCTCTGGATCCCCTCATCTACATTATACCAGGGCAGTTCTGGCATTTCAACCTCAGGTAATAGCCACCTGTAGATCCATGTTTCAGCCAGCCATCCAAACAAACTGCTAATGTCTTTTCTGACCCGTCGAGCTATAACATTAAATGCAGAATTTCTGCTTAGTGGGCCCATATCAATAAATTCAGCCTGATCCAACTTTATATTCTTCCCACCATTATCCCACACCCTTAAAATCCATTGCCACACATATTTCCCTGATTTCTGTCTATATAAATTGGAAAACTCAAACAGTTCTTTTGGAGTATAATGTACCTCCTCATGTGTAATACTTTGTACCTCACCTTTAGGGGCCTGTTGGGACTTCAGTCTAGTTATAGGTCTGAAAGAAATGAGGGGTGGTGGGGGTGGATCATGAAAAGAATTAGAAATATCTTCTAAGCCATTTGCTTTAGGGCATTCATTTGGAGTTTAATTTGGTGAATCAGGATTAATCACTCAAGGACTAATCCCTTCAGGAGGAGTATGAGTGGCCAACTCCTCAAGGCAGGCTGGAGGTGGGCTGGCTATGTCCTCAGGGCAGACTATTACAGGGTTATCTAGAGAAGACCTAGCATTTCAACCTCACCCCAGACATGATTATCAATCCACATGTCACCATCCCATTTTTCAGGGTCCCATTTCCCAATCAATGCATCACTTTAACGGCAGACACCATGCAACAATATAATTTCAGCTTATGTTGTAAAGTTGCTACTCTAACAATAAGATTCTGAGTCTGGTTTTCAGAGATCTCAAGTCAACGGCTTCAAGAAATAAGATTTTCCTTCAGGACACTCATAGAAACTTCTACATCTGTCAGATGGCATATAAGCTTCTCATTTGAAGCCTTAAGCTCATCCCTTTTACTCCTTAATATATCCAGTGTATCTAACAACAACCAGCCAACATCTCTATACCTCTTATTTCCACAAAACTCAGTAAAGATGTCAAAAACATTATTCCCCAGAGCCTGGTTTTGTACAAGCGAAACATTAGGAGAATCGAATTGTTTAGTTTTGACTATCTCTTTTGCCAACTCACTCCGTGGATTGGGAGTGTCATTCTGATTATGGGAATCAGCGTCCTTAGTGCTTTTGAGTCCAGTCAGAGTAGAAAATCATTCATAAAAACCATTCTTAAGATTCTGTTTCTTAAGAACCACTCCTAGTACCATGTTGTATTAGTTAAGGTTCTCTAGAGAAACAGAATCAACAAGAAATACTCACAAATATAAAATTTATGTAAGTGTCTCACATAACCGTGGGAATGCAGAGTCCGAAATCCACAGGGCAGGCTGTGAGGCCAACAATTCTGATGAAGCTTCTTGATGAACTCCACAGGAAAGGCTCAACGGCTGAAACAGGAAGAGAGGCTGTCTCTTCTGAATCCTCCTTAAAAGGCTTCCAGTGATTGGAATAAGCATGACTCATTGCAGAAGACATGTCTCTTGGCTGATTACAAATGGAATCAGCTGTGGATAAGGCTGACATGATCATGATTTCATTCTATGAAATGTCCTCATCGCAACAGACAGGCCAGCACTTGCCCAACCAGACAAACAAGTACCACCATGTTCTAGTTTGCTAGCTGCTGGAATGCAATATACAAGAAACGGAATGGCTTTTAAAAGGGGGAATTTAATAAGTTGCTAGTTTACAGTTCTAAGGCCAAGAAAATGTCTCAATTAAAACAAGTCTATAGAAATGTCCAACCAAAGGTATCCAGGGAAAGATACCTTGGTTCAAAAAGGCCATTGAAGTTCAGAGTTTCTCTCTCAAGTGGAAGGGCACATGGCGAACACAGAGTTTCTCTCTCATCTGGAAGGGTGCGTGGCAAACATGGCATCATCTGCTAGCTTCCTCTCTGGCTTCCTGTTTCATGAAGCTCCCCAGGAGGCATTTACCTGCTTCATCTCCAAAGGTTGCTGGCTGGTGGACTCTGCTTCTCATGGCTATGTCATTCTGCTCTGCTCTCTTTGAATCTCTCTCATTCTCCAAAATGTTTCCTCTTTTATAGGACTCCAGATACTTATCAAGACCCACCTAAATGGGTGGAGACATGTCGTCACCTAATCAAGCTTAACAACCACTATTGATTAAATCACATCCCCAGGAAGATTATTTGATTACAGTTTCAAATGCACAGTAGTGAATAGGGATTATTCTGCCTTTATGAAATGGGATTTAGATTAAAACATGGCTTTTCTAGGGGGCATACATCCTTTCAAACCAGCACACACCACTTGGCCAAGTTGACACATGAACCTGAACATGACAGGTCTCCTCACCATCTTCGTCTCCTTACTCCTTATCACAGTCTACAGTAAAGTATGGCTCCAAAAACAGAATATGACACTCCAGTTTGGGTCCAGGCAGCACAAAGTAAAGAGGGCCCAATATTACTTCCCTTCTTCTAAATTAATGTTTTACCCTCTTATCACATTGCTGTTTCATATGGTGCTTAAGGTCAACTTAGGTCACCCAAAAAAAATTCTGATTCAGGCTAAAGTTTTAATAGAATTCTTTAAGATATTTCCCAGGAAGAATGAATTCAAATCTCTTTCTGGGCTCCTCTCCCACCTTCCATATTCTACACCCTGACCAAGGAAATATGAGGATTTGCTTCAGAATGTCAGATCCCAGAATATTGAATGGGCTACAATTTCTGTTGAGTGGAGTAACCTATATGCTAAAAGGTCACTTCTCAGATGTGATTCTCACTTCCCACAAGACTAAAAGCAGCAACAGGGTTGTTCCTAGAAAGGAGCAGTCCAGCCATACGGCACTGATTATGACCACAACCTCTGAGATCAGAGTCCCTGGACTCACATCTGTTTTCACCATTCACTAGCTCTGTGATGCTGGGTGAGCTAATTCAGTCTCACTATATGCACACAACACACTTGATATAATGGATCTATTGTGAAGATTAAATGGATTATATGTATGAAGTTCTAAAGTAAGTGCTTGGTCATACTAAGTATTCAGTAAATATTGTTGAATCATTTTTGTTGCAGCTCCTGTTGTTATATAACTGTTAATCATCTTCTCCTTTCATGAGCTGAATGTGATAAGGCGTGAAACTCAGATTTGAACATCATGAGATGTCAGAGCTGGCTCTTCCATCACATGCTGTAGTTCAAAGCTATTTAAACACAACTAGCTTAGAAACAAAAAGAATGCTCACTGTTGCCAAGCTAGCTCACCAGAGTTCTCTGCATTGGGATTCAGGATCCAAAGTACAGAGAGCTTAAAATGCCATTTTCAGTTTGACATATTTCTTGGGAGGTTTTTCCCTTAGCTACTTCTTGAGAAAAGGCAAGTGGATCTTGGAGTGAGTTCCAAATTTTCTTGAGTTCCCTGCCATAATACCCTCATAACAATGATTTCCATATCTGGTGAATGAACACATACTTTTATCACGTAAATTATTATTTTTTTTTTGCATGGGCAGGCACTGGGATATTGTGTAATTTAAATTCACTTAAACATGTCAACCAATGTCCTGCTAAAAAAAAATTAACTCCCATAAATCAAGTACCTTGTATGCTCTACTGACACAGCTAGGTGCTTTTCATGTATTCATACCATACTTCTGACTGACAGGAATTAATGACCTCATTTTACAGATGGAGAAATGAAGCTCAGGGATGTGATGTGATGTGACCTGTCAAAAGTCACCACAGGGTGAGTGGTAAATTAAAGCCAGATGTTCACCAGCTTGAGGATAGTGATACCAAGGAAACCCCTGGCCTTCCCCCAAAGTCTCTTGTTACTCCTCTTCTAAACAATTCTGAAGCTGAGAGCCAATGTTCCAACCAGGTAAGAAATTCCTTTGCTAAAAGCACAGCATATTGTTCCGTTCAGATAATGGGATGAGTGTGACTGGAGGCCTTGGTTTCCCTGTACTAGGGACTTTGGGTTGAAAACATCTGGGGCTACAGCTATATTGAGAGCAACTTGATGTGCGCTAAGAGGTTCCAGACTTAATTCCCAATCAACCACTCATTAAAGAGAATCAAAACTTTTACCCCGATTCCATTTAATTAGGCTACAAGGAACCTTCCTGAGTGCCTAATTACATTAAGGGAAAGGAATCTGGAGATTCACCAGCAAGGCCTCCCCAGAGCCTCCTTAAGAAAGTACAGATTAGTCAGAGTCCCTCAGAGGCAGTTCTGCAATGATAGTGCCTCAGAAACTTATCTGACACAATGTTATGAGTGAGGCTTTCTGGTTTCCCTATGGGCTGATCTCTTGGGACCACATCCTACATTAACTATGGGGAGAGGAAAGATGCCATAATTCAGAGGCCTTCCCTCCTCCCATCTGAGGCGAATCCTGAAAGGTCAACATTGGAAGGAGCTACTAAGTAACTACTTCTAGGTCAACACTGGAAGGAGCTACTAAGTAACTACTTCTAAAGGGAGATAATTTTTAATGAGTTCTAACCAGATCCTTTTCCCTTGTGGTAGTTGGGTTCAAGTGTCAACTTGGCGCCGTGAAGGTGCCTAGTTCTACTGGTGTGGACATGAGCCAAAGGCATGTGACCCTCACTGCTGCTGATTACATCTGCAGTCTGCTAGGAGGTGTGCCCGCTGCAATGATTGATGTTTGCTTTAATTGGCTGGAAGCTTAAAAGAGAGAGCTCAACGTAGCACAGCCCAAGCAGTTCAGCATACCTCATCTCAGCACTCACAGCTCAGCCCAGGCCTTTGGAGGTGCAGAAAGGAATCACCCCTGGGAAAGTTGTTGGAACCCAGAGGCCTGGGGAGAAGGCCAGCAGAGATCACCCTGTGCCTTCCCATGTAAGAAATAACCTCACTTCAAAGTCAGTTGCATTTCCTCTGAAGAACTACACGTTTTTAACGAAATACATCCCCTTTTATAAAAGTCAATCCATCTCTGGTGCATTCCAGTAGCAAGCAAACTAGAACACTTGTGTTCTCTGAATAACACTGCCCCGAGACATGCAAATCTATTCCCCTATTACCTCTGATTAGTTAAAATCTTTGTGATGGAATCTTCTTTATCTAATGCAGTTGTTCTCAACCCCCTCTGCATATTTAAAATCATCTTGGGAGCTTCTGAAAAATAAAACCAAACCCGAGGTCACACACTAGACCAATTAAACAAGAATCTCTGAGTTTCAGACACAGGTATCAGTATTTCTAAAGCTCCCCAGATTATTCCAATGAGCAGTCAAGGCTAAGAATCACTGATGTAAAGAGATGACCCAAAGTGCATCATTTAATTTGTTAGAACTACTGTTGCAATTTTAAGGATAGATAAATTAAATTCCCCTATGTTCTAGGTACGTTTTTCACTATAATAAATGCTTTTCTTAACATTTTGTGCATCGGTATTGCCTACTGTGAGAAGACACTGTACTAAAAAAATTTTAATTCTTTTTCTCTGTCTTCCATATCAATATTCTCCATTTCTTTTATTTCTTAAGTACACAGATAACACATGAAGGCATTCTAGTTGTGGGATTTAAACAGATGTTATAAAGTAAAAGCCAGAAGTCCCTCTTCAATCCAACCCTCAAACCCATTATAGAAATAATATATCTTTACATAGGAAAATATAAATGTTAACAGCATGGAAATCACATTCTATATAGATATTATTTTGTAACTTGAATTTTAATCTAAAACATGTCTTGGAAATAGTTCCCAGTTGCTACTATCTACAATCTACAGTATTCTTTTTTTAATGCTCCATATAATATTTTATAATATAAAGCCACCAGAATTTAACCATTTCCTTATTGCTAGACATCTTAATTAATTCTATTTTCTATGTTACAAACAATGATGCCATATGTGCATAAATATATATATACATATAGATATATAGTTCAAATATGTTGCATGCCTTATACATCTGAAAGTGAAATTTTATAGTATCTGTCAAATTGTCCTTCAAAAAGGCTATGTACTTTTATATGCCAACCTATAGTGCCTGTGGAAGCACCTGCTTCTTCACACATACATCAACAATACCATGTAGTATTAACATCTGTTTTCCCTAATCTACTGGTCCAAAAATTATCTATGTTCCTTTAATTTGCATATCATTTATATGTTTATTGGTCATTTCTATTTCTAGCCAGTGAATAGACTGTTTATATTCTATTCTCAATTGTCTAATGTAATATTAGCCAGGACATACTATATGTGCTGCAATAACAAATGAATCCCCAACTCTCCATGGATTGACACAATAATACTTTAATTTGCACTCACACTACACATCTCTTGTGGGTCATCTGGGTGTTCTATGTATATAGGCATTCCGAAAATACCACGCTGACTCAGCTACACATTGACAGTGTGGCTAAAACATGTGCCTCTACAGTTGCTGCAGTAGGCAGAGAAAGACTGAAAAACTGCTTGTGCTTTTCCATTGCCTTAATCCAGAAATTATTCACATCATTTAAATCATACTTCTTTGGCCAACATTAGTCATGTGGTTATACTCGATTCTAAGAAAGGAGATGTAGATTTTCATACAGAATGGTTGGTAAACATCACTATCCCTGCCACTATTAGAATAATTATCATTTTCTTATTGAGTTATAAGAATGCTTTGTATTATATGGAAACTAATCTTAAATGTTTTATATTTTATCAATATTTTCTCCTAATCCTTTACTTCCCTTGTAATTTTGTATAAGGCATCATTTGTCATGCATGTTTTAACTTTCTTAGAGTCAAGGTTGTCAGACTTTTCCTTTAGATATCCAGGGTTTGTATTTTTCTGAAGAAGGGCTATTTTATCACAAAATTATAAAAATATTATCCCATACTTGCTATAGTTGTATAGATTTTTGTCTTTTAGGTCTTTAAATCCATCTGGATTTCATTTTTATATATGGTACAAAGTAGAAATTTACATTTATTTTCTTTCCATTGAATATACGATTGTCCCACTATTTCTCTTTCTTGACACATTCAAAAAGATTGTGTCCTTTTAAAGAGAGATTTGTCTCAGGAGCCTTTGCTTTTCCATCAGTTGGAATGTATACTCAGAACTATGCCATTTTAACTAGCATAGCATTAGTGTCTGTTTACTCACTGGGAAGAGAAGCCCACTTCATTGTTTTGTTGCTTTTCAAAATTAGTTTGTACTTTTTGCATATTTCCTATCTATTGGCTATATGTATTAATTTTGTGCAGAATTGGAATCTTGACTATATTATCTTCCCATCTAGAACTACGGTTTGTGTGACCATGTGCACATTTACACTATCACCAAGCAGTTTACACTCCTGTGCAAGAACATCAGATCCAGAACCAACCTACCTGGGTTTGACTCCTCCCGCTGCCATATGATACCTGTGTGATCCTAAGCAAAGCATCCAACCTTTCCATGTCTGTTGCCTCATCCACAAACTTATGATAATTATAGTACCTATCTCATTGAGTTGATGTAAGGATTAAATAAAACAATAATTTAATTCACCTGGAAGGGTGTCTGGAACACATTAAATTGTAATAAATATTGGCAGGTTTTTTTTTACACCTTTGACTAGATTATATCATTTTCCTCATAAATATCTTACACACTTCTTGTTAGGTTTATTCCTAATGATTATGTCAATACAAATAGATTTGCTTTCTTTCTCCATTAAATATTCCATATGCATCTTCTGGTGCTGATTCCTTCTTTTTGATGTGGGCAGGCACCAGGAATCAAAACCAGGTCTCTGGCATGGCAGGCAAGAACTCTGTCTGCTGAGCCACGGTAGCCTGCCCTGGTGCTAATTCTTATAGATTGACCTTAATCTAGAAAACTTACTAAATTCTCTTTGCCAATATAATAAACTTTTAATTGTTTTCTCAAATATTTTTGGCAATCATTGTCTACAATAATAACAGTATTAACAGTTTTTCACTCTTCCATTTCAACAATTATGGTTTATTCCTTTTTTACTTCTCTAAAATGTTTGTACCATAAAAAAGCTATTCAACAAACAATGGCATATTGAATTGTATTGAATTCTTTTGCTGCATTAGATAAGATTTCTAGTGAAATGGTAAATAGTTGCAATGTAGGGACCACGTTTATTTTGTTTCTGACTTCAGTCACACTTAGTGTTTCATTACATATCATGTTTACTGTAGGTTTTTGCCTTGACTATAGCAAGTTGAAGAAGTCTCATCATATTTCTAGCTTAATAAAATTTTTATCAAGAATAGTAGTAAAATATAAGAACAGTCATAACATTTATTAATTGTCTCATTTTTACAGTGTAATCAGCTAGGGTAATGAAGCATATTCATAAATTTGTTAATTCTGATCCTGTATGGATTCCTAGGAAAAACCATAATTGATTATGGTGAATTGTTTTTATTCTGTTACTACTCATCTGGATTATTTATCAATATTAAAAAGAAATTTTTGTAGATAATGTCTTAAATTAGATTATCTTATAGCTTTCTATTTTTGTGTTTTCCATGTCTCATCTGGTATCATACAGAATGGATTAGGAAGCTTTACTCCTCTTTCTAAACTGTGGACCATTTGGATAATATCATAAATATATGTTTGCTGAAATTCACTGCTAAATATATAAACATGGTATCTTTACCTACAGTGGTTTTAAGATTACTATCTAAATTTCCTATAGTTAATTTGGCTATCCAGGTTTTCTAATTTTTCTTTTGTCAATTTTATCATATACACATTACTATAAATCCATAATCTAAATCTTTATATTTACTGTAATTATATCTAATGACTTTTAAACATCTTTATATCTATAATATTATTACCCCTTTTTATTCTTTTTTTTTTTAACCACTCTCGGTTAAATCACATCTTCAGGGAGATGATGTAATTACCCTTTTTATTCTTAATGGTATTAGTTGTCTTCCCTCATTTTTATGTATTTGTACTTACCAAACTTTGTACACTCTATTGATCTTTTTAATGAACAGCTTTGGGTTTTATTAATTGCACTTAACATATTTTGTTTCCTATTACATTAATTTTGTAAGTAAGCATTATTAACTTCCTTCTGCTTAAAAAATTACTCACACCATCAGGACAAACTACTTTAAAAACACAGGGAGTTAACAAGGGGGAGTCTTTGAAGGTGTAGAACAGAGAAGTCACTAAATAATTAAAAGTAATGAGTTGTAAATTATAAAGACCACTCTGGTTAACATAAGGAAGATGGAAATGGGTTGTATAGATAGCTTCCATTTACCTATTTGCTCCTCTCTCTAACCTTGTCCACCCTGCTCTGTGACCCATGAGCCCGATTCTGCGGTGCCTGCATATCAGTGCGAGTCTATCAGGTTTCAGCCTCAAAGACCCTACCAGGAAACGTGGCTCTAGCTTACCCTCACAGGTTTTGCCAGCAGACTTTGCCACGCAGGCAGAAGAAGCTTGTAGACAGTTAAGAGGTGTGAGAAACTATTAAATCAAAGCAGCTAGGGGCAAAGGATTATTGGCTTTAAGTCACAATAGAGCACCCAGTAATGAGGGGAATTCTATTTCATAAGGAGTACAGGGGACATTGAACTCCTGTAAATGGGGAAATTCCTAAATCCAGGAGAAAGCTCAAGCTCAGGACAAGACAGACGGTCAGAAAAGAAAGACACGAGTCCGTAATTTATGTAATTATGCTGATCTTCTTGACTGGACGGCTAAACTCTGAAGGACAGCACCAGCCAATGCAGGGACAATTTGCAAACACTGTGAAAAGTACTTTTTGCATTGGTTGGCTTGTTTCATTAGCTTCTGGTACTCAAAAGAAATCTCTGTCATGTAACCAGCCAATACAAGCTTAAGGAACAGATAGCTCAGGGACTAAATCCCAGAGTTAGCATATTGTATTAGTCAGGTATCTCTAGGGAAACAAAACCAACCATACTTATACAGATATACCCTGGAGATATTGCGGGTTAGGTTCCAGAACACCGTAACAAAGCAAAAATTGCAATAAAGTGAGTCACATGAATTTTTGGTTTCCCAGTACATACAAAAGTTTTATTTATAAATAAATAAAATATACTTTAGTCTATTAAGTGTGTGTGCTGGTTTGAAACTATTATGTACCATAGAAAAGCCATGAAATTTTAATCTAAATCCAGTCAATTACACCAAGGATACAGTTAAGGGAATAGGAGAACAGTTGGATGCTACTAGTCAAATGACATCAGAAATAGGATGGCCCTAGACATTATGCTAGATGAAAAGGGAGGCATTTCTATTATGGTATGGGGTAGCTGTTGTACATTTATCCCCAATAATACAGCCCCAAATGGAACTATCAACAAAGCAGTTCTGAACAACTGGTGGAAAATTCAGGCATCGATAACCCCCTCATGGAATGGTTTGGGAAATGGAAAGGGATGGCACTGTCCATGCTAACTTCTTTAATCATTGTAACTGGGGAACTCACAGAACTTGGGTACTGCATTATCCCATGTGCCCGAAGGTTAGTTCAGAGACTCACTGTGGCTGCCTTAACCAAGCAAATGCCTATTCAGTACAAGAAAAACAATTTGTGCCCCCTTAAAGAGGAAGATCCCAATGATCAAGAGTATGAAAAGGCTCTTATCAAGTTTGAAAAAAAGACTAAAATGTGAAAATTAAAAGAGGCGAGGGGGGATCTGTAAGAATAAAGTTAAGTTTAGCTTTCATGCAAGATGGCACAGTAAAGAGAAACAGAACTTACTAAACAAAGGGCTTCAAGGCAGCTCAGACTGGTCTTGCAGGTAGGGAAAGGAGAGAGCCTCTGAAGCAAGCCTAGAATTGGCATCAAATTCTTATATAGGTAGAAACAAGTTTAAATAAGTAATGGCCAGGGTCACTGAAATGTAAAGCATAATCAAAAGCAGAAACTTTCAGCAGGAAATTTGAATTAGTTAGATTATCTGGATAGGCTGTAACCTCTGGAGTACTCCATCAATGGAGGAGTATTGGAGGGACCTATGTGCTAAGCTTAAGGTATGAAGGCTGTGGCATTCTATCACTTCGTGTATCAGCCATCATTTTTTCGATTGAGCGCCTATTCTTGCAAGATCATGAATAAATTCTTTTCTTCTCCACAATCAGATGAGCATTTGTTCCCTTTAAGGTATGGCTTTCTTTCTAACAAAGCTATACTGTGGATTTCAATAGCTACAGAAAAAGCCACTAAGACACAGATTACATATTAGCAATCTGAAACAGTCTAAATCTAAGACAATAGACTCCATTATACGTACCAGCACTCATCACTTTCATCTTCACAGGAACACTATCCTTCATGGAAATCCTTCCTGTAGGCACAGAACTAGTCTCACAACTCTCATAAAGACAGTACTCAAAAACCTCATTAACTGATCAGCAAATGAATGGAAGACCAAACCTATCTACCATCTTTGTATTATAGAAACGAAACTCAGAAACGTGGCTTCAGTCCTGACTCAGCTCTGCCTTTCTGCTGACTACAACTAGAAACAAGCTAATGAAGAAAAGCATCTAAGTGATTCTGGGGTGCCCAGATTCTCTAATTTTAATGTCAATTCACCCATATTCCCCAAACTCTGTAATTCTACAGTTAAGAGTCTTTGAGTTATTTACATATAAAACTGTGTTGACCATACTCTGCTCTGTTTCTCATTAACATCTTACATTGCTAACCTGTCTGCCTATTTCCATTATTCATATGATTCAAAACTATCATTAATTGATGGCCCCCTGAGTCCCTGGAACTCTGAACTGGAGAGCCATCTGCTGGCAATCTCTGAGCATTGATTTGGGACTCCAAGGCAACAATTAACAAAGGTAATGACACATGTTATCCAAGAAAACTGCATCTTTAGAGAGGATTAGGAGGATTTAGGCAGTGAGTAATATTGCAGTAATATTTCATTGTTGATAAACAAATGAAAGGGTTTGAGGGAAGAACCCAGAATGAGGTCTCAGCTCCCACAACATGCCTATTGTTAAACTGGGGTCCACAATTCATTCTGGTTAAGGTAAACTCTTCTTTCCACAGTCAGGAACAATTCATGAAGAAAACTGAGAAGATGGGTAAACAAAATAAAAGTGTCATGAACAGAGCATTTTTCTAAAACTGATCTCTGCCTAAGACTCTGTCTTCTGAATCTCAGCACTGTATCAAGTCTGAGTATCTGTGTGGGGAGGGAAACAGGGGGTATAAAAATCTGACCTAGTTCCCCTAATCAAAAGTTCCCACCTACAACATGTCTGCACCCACAGGAATGAATTTTAAAAACGTGTCCTTTGCTAGGGTACATAACAACTTCAAATCACCACAAATGCCAAAAGAGATTTTTCCAATATGATTGTTCAGGCTAAAGACCTTGAGATGGGGAAAGTATACTGAAATAAAACAGATGGATTCAATCAACTTACCTGAGTCCTTAAAATAAGACAGCCTGTCCTGGCTTTGATCAGAGAGAGCCAACTGAAGAAGGTTCAGAGAGTTGTGTCATTGCTGGCTTTGCAGATGAGGAAAGGGGCCATGAGTCAAGGAATGCAGGCAGCCTGTAGACACTGGAAAAGGCAAGAAGACATAGTCTCACCTAGAGTCTCCAGAAGGAAAGCCAACACTGCCAACCCCTCTATTTTCTGCTTAGTGATACAAGTGTCTGACATCTGACCTACAGAACTCAGATAATAATAAATTTTACTTTGTAAGTTCCATTCGTTTGTGGCAATTTGTTACAGCAGGAATAGTAAACTAAGACAACATGGGTATCCTTTCCTCTGTCTACTCTCTCAAAGTCTATCCAACACTCAAGGCTCAAATGCTGTTTACTTCTGGAAAGGCACATTGGTTTCTGCACATGGAATGAATATCTAGGTCTTCTCCCACTCACTCTACAGTCTAATCCCATTGAAGCAAATATTAGAAATACTCAACTTATAACACAGATAATAACAGTTATCATGTCTTGACCTCTTACTACGTAGCAAAACATGGTCTTTACAATCATCGTTTCACTTAATACTCAAAATGATATCATAAATGTAAAAACAAACAATCCCCAGTACTACATGAGAGGTTTTGACAGCCAAAGTTCTGTTTCTTAGCATTACTGTTTTGATGTGTGCAGACATGTGTGTTTGTGCACTGTCTTAGTCTGCCAGAGATGCTATGACAAATATCACCCAACAGTTGATTAAAGCAACAGGAATTTATTGACTCACAGTTTGAGAGGCTATAAAGTTCAAAATCAAGGTCTCCAGAGGCCATGTTTTCATCTGGACTCTGTCACATTCTGGAACTGGCTTGTTGCAATCCTTAGGTTCCTTGACTTGTATCTCTGTTACGTTGTTGCTCCTTCTGGCTTCTACTTCTCCTGCTCAGTTAGTGTATCTGTCAAAATTCTCTCTCCTTATAACGTCTTCAAACACAAGGCTAATCCTGATTCAGATCCTATTCACAAATGAGTGAATATTAATGACAATATTATAATAATATTGTTATTATTATTATTATTATAACATCTGCATTTACAAATGTACTTCACAGGAAAGCAGATTGAGACTTGAACACGTCTTTTGTGAGGAACATGATACAATGCCCAACATGCCATTGCTTAAAAGATTTCTTTAACTTACAAATATTGTTTTATACAAAATGAGTGGACATATAAAAATAAAAGTATGGATATCAAGATATAAAACTCATAAACCAAAAATAACTAAAATAAAGATGAAGATAACTTGATGTATCACAGCAGTAAATCTTCACCTGTAGCTTTAATTATATTTTTATCAAAGTAAAACTTTAAAAACTGGTTTTCAAAGTTTTAATAGATATATGTTTAATAAATTGAGAAAGGGAAAGTGATGGGTACCCCTTTGATGATGGAAGTGGTCCAATATTAATCAACTTGCCACCATGTAGCTGGCTGATCACCTCGGGGAATGGTGCCATATCGGGGGCTGAGTGTGGGTCTCTGCTGCTGGCAGACTGCACACTCAACAGTGGCTGTAGGCAGGTCAGCCTTGGTGAGTGGAAGTCCATGTTGCTGAGACCATGCATAACCTCTATCTCTACTACCATGCCCACTTTGTTCAATGACAGGATTGCTGGGGAAAGAGGCTGACTGGTATCAAAAGAACAGATCATCTTATCCATTTGATTATTAAAATCTTCCTCTGCTGAAGTCACTCTGGTGCACATATACATGGAACACAAACATCTTCATGGTTTTATCCCACTGAGAAAGGTCTATCCACATACCTCTTCCCCAGACCTCTTTGCCACCATTTTTCCAATCATGCTCTTTCCAAGTCCCTGACCATCCAGCCAAACCATTAGCAACAGCCCATGAGTTAGTTTACAAACACACCTCTGGCCAGTTCTCCTTCTAAGCAAAACGAACAACCAGGTTTCATTTGGGCAGATGTTGGGCAGAACTGCTCAAAGTTCTGCCCACTGGGAGGATTTCTATTTTGCTAGGTAAGGGCACTTCCAGTGGCTTCCACTTGCCCTTTCCTACCATGATAGCCTTTACTCCATGAGTGAGAGAGCCTTGGTGAGGATTGTGCCAGTTGCACAGCATGTTTATACCAATTATGCAATCCAGAACTGGGGAAATAACTACAAAATGTAGTCCCTGGACTCACTGTGAAATGGATCTGAGCTAAAACTCTTTCCTGAGCTAAATCACCTGACCTCCATAAGCCTCCACTCAGACTAGTGACCAGAGTGACATTTTGTGTCCCCTGGAATTAATGCCACTTCTGAACCAGTGTCTAATAATGCCTGAAATACCTGATCATTTCCTTTTCTCCAAAGCATAGTTACACTGGTAAAAGTTTGTCGGTCTCCCTGGGGAAGGCTTGAAGGAAGATTAACAGTATACATTTGTGGCAGTGTAACAAGGTCCTCCCCCAAAGGGACACGGCCTTCCCATCACTGAACGGGCTCTAGGTCTATAAACTATCTCAAGTCTGGAAATTGATTAAGGGGCTGTGACTCTATGTTTTTGTAATTCAAGTTAGACTTCTGTTCACTTGACCTAGAGCTCTTTTGTTTATATAGCTCATACGAGAATATAGCAGACTGTCAATCTACTAGCCAACGCCACAGTCTCTGCAAGTCAGATTATTTTAACTCCTGCTTTGAGTCTGCTATCCATTATGATAGCCATGCCCACCTTGTCTTTGGCGATTAAGTGCTGCCACCTGGCCTCTGTCAACTTGGGATCCGATCATCCCCATTGTGTTTAAGGATTCCATCTCAGTGACAGCAGTTCCCACAGTAATATCTGACCTACAGAGAAGGGCAATTACAGAGCTCCTCAGGGATGACCGAGCTAGTCTCACAAAATTTATTTCTCACAGTTCTGGTAAAAGGTGCATCCTCCAGACATTCCTGGGATATATGAGCAGACTTTCCATGATAAATCCACTCTAACGTTCCAATCTCTCTAAGCCACTGGATCCCCTCATCTACATTATATCAGGACTGCTTTGGCATTTCAACCTCAGGTAATGTTGGCCACCTATAGATCCATGTTTCAGCCAACCATCCAAAGCAGCTGTTAATGCCTTTTCTAACCCCTTGAGCTATAACATTGACTGCAGAATCTCTGATTAGTGGGACCATATCAATCAATTCAGCCTGATTAAGCTTTATATTCCTCCCACCACTATCCCATACCCTTAAAACCCATTGTCATACATATTCCCCTGATTCCTGTCTATATAAATTGGAAACCTCATGCAGTTGTTTTGAAGTATAACATGCCTCCTCATGGGTGACACTTTGTACCTCACCTTTTGGGGCCAGTTGGGACTTTAGTCTAGTTACAGGTCTGGAAGAAATAGGGGTGGTGGGGGTGGGTCATAAAAAGAATTAGAAGTATCTTCCAAGTCAATTGCTTCAGGGCATTCATTTGCAGTTTCATCTGGTGAAACAAGATTAATCACTCTAGGGTTAATTCCTTCAGGTGGAGGTTGGGTAGCCAACTCCTCAGGGCATGCTGGAGGTGGGGCAGCTATATCCCCAGGGTGGACTATTACAGGGTTATCTAGAAAAGACTCAGCATGACCTAGGGTTTCAACCTGTCCACTACCATCATTATCAATCCATATGTTGCCATCCCATTTTTCAGGATCCCATTCCTTTCCAATCAATGCTCTCACTTTAACGGCAAACACCATGTAAGACTGAGATTTCAGTTTATGTTGCAATGTTGCTACTCTAAGAAGGAGAGTCTGCGTGTGATTTTCAGAGATCTCTAGTCTGTGGCTACAGGAAATAAAAGTTTCCTTCAGGGCACCAGAAACTTTTACATCTGTCATACAGTGCATAAGGTTCTCATTTGAAGCTTTCAGCTTGTCCCTTTTCCTCATCAATTTATACAGCATATCTAACAACCAGCCAACATCTCTATACCTCCTAACTCCACAAAACTCCATAAAGGTGTCAAAAACATTATTCCCCAGAGGCTGGCTTCCTATAAACGAAGGATTGGAAGAATCCAATGGTGATATTTTGACTATCTCTTTTGCCAGCTCATCCCATGGACTGCCAGTGCCATACTGATTATGGGAAACAGAGTCCTTAGTACCCTTGAGTCCAGTCAGAGTAGAAAACCAATGGTAAAAACCCATTTTTAAGATCCTGTTTCTTAAGAACCACTCCCGGTACCAAGCTGTATTAGCTACAGTTCTCTAGAGAAACAGAAATAGCAGGAGATATCCATAAATCTAAACTTTATAAAATTGCCTCATGTAACTGTGGGGATGTAGAGTCCAAGGTCTGTGGGGCAGGCTACAAGCTGGAAGCTCCAATGAAGGTCTTCAGTGAACATGCAGAGGAGGCTAGCTGGGCAACCATGAAAATGTAAGGGTCCAAGATGGGTAGGGCAGGATGTAAGCTGTCAGCTCCGATGGAGCTCCTCAGTAAACTCTCCGGAGAGGCTGGCTGGCTGGCTGAAGCAGGAAGAGTAACTGTCTCTTCTAAATCCTCTTTAAAAGCCTTCCAGTAATTAGATTAAGCAATACTCACTGCAGAAGACACTCCCCTTAGCTGATTACAAATGCAATCAGCTATGGATGTAGCCAACAAGATCATAAATCAAGTCCTTAAAGAGTCCTCACAGACCAGCCAACGCTTGCCCGATCAGATGACCAGGCACCACCACCTGGCCAAGTTGACACATAAACCTGACCATGACAGAGCTCTACCCATAATGTGGGACCAAAATACAATATAGGAGGAAGGGATATGATGGATGGTAATAAAAATTCAGGGAAAAGCTAGAGACAACATTTATTTAAGAGATGCCATTTACACTGTTACTTTTAATTTCCTTTTACATATTTTTTTACAAAACTAAAAACTGAGGCTCAGACAGGATAAAGTATTGCAAAAGTTCACACAGCTTGAAGATGCAGAGTTAGCATCTAAATCTAGGTAGACTGGCTACAGAGCCTGTCCCTTAACCTCTTCCTCATGACATCACACCTGTACCTAGACACAGTCAAACACACAGACACAGGACCTCAGGAATGTCAGAGGCCATCACCCCTCCTCCCAGGGAGGCACACATAAGCCTACACACAGGACACAGAGGTACCCAAGGCACACACATGTGCAGGAACACACCTCCAAACCTGCCACTTCATGGTTCCAATTCACCTTCCAAGATTAAGAGGCACCCCTGGGACCCAGGTTCCCACAGGCTCCTGAATAATAAGGGATCAGTAATGATCTTCTCCTTCTGGAAATCATAGGACCAATCCCCCCAGGCTGCGACATTCAGTGAGGCAAGGCCCCTGGGTCTCCCTTTCTTTCATAAATTCCCTCTGGAGACAGAGAAGTGCATTTCTGAAGCTCTGTCTATACTTCTATCCAGCCTCATTCCTCAGAGACGCAGATTGATTTTAACCCTCTGGCAGGTCCCAACCTCATTCAGGACCCTGAAACTTCTCTGTCGAGCCCACAGGTAGGCAGGTTAGGGATCTTGGTAATGGGGACTGTGGATCGACATCTTTATGTGCTCTTCCTCCCTTTTCCTAATCCTATCTTCCTCTCTCCTCCATCTCAAAATCCAGGAAGCATAGTCTCTCCCTGTATTTTTCTCTTTCTTGTGTTTCCATGTAATCCAATAACAAACATTTTTGAGGTATTCACTCTGAACAAAGCACTGTTCTAGACACTGGCCTCTGTCCTTAAATGGCATAGGCTACATGCTACAGCTGAGACTCACAGGGTTATCTCCTCAGGAAACTGGGTTACAAGTGGACAAAAATGGTAGGATAATGCAAAAGTTAGGAACACACACTCCAGAGCTGGACTCCATTGCCTCCTAGGTTTGTGACCTTAGTCAAGTCATTCCACTTTGTTTTCATTATCTGTAAAATGTGGTGGTGTGAAAAACAAATGCAATATATGTAAAGTTCTTAGAACAGTGCCTGTCACATGTAAATGGTATATAGTTGATAGATACTATAATACCATGTTTTAATATGTATGAGGGAAGTGATTGCAGTATATCTGCACAAGAGGCAATGCCAGCTCAACAGAGAAAGATAACGGACTGGTTTTCAGCAAGCCCCCCCTTGAAGCACCACAGGTTGAAGAGACTGATAACAAAATGTACATTCATTCATGTAAAGAATCTTGGAGTATATTTTAAATGACCACTTGCTTGAAACCTAGAATATAACACCTGGGCTATGAAACACATCTGGTCTAACTCCCTGACATTACAGATATAGAAACATGACAAATTGCTAAAAGGTATGACTAAGTTAACTCACAGCAGAGCTGGAAGCAGAAACATGCAATTTCTGGAACTTTTAGTCCTATACTCATTGGAACAGTCATAAAGAAACTCAGTCGTGATGTGTTTCTGCTTACAATCAGAATCAGGAATGGTGGCAATGTGGCAGACCATTAAAGATAATTATGTGACTTAAGGCACAGAGGACAAGGTTGGTAAGGAGAACATGATATGAACAGACATAAAGAAAATCAAGTCCCTGTCATGTAATATATTCAAGCAACTGGACAGTCACTTGGCATTTTGAGATAGAGAAATTTTAAGCATTAGAGCAATAGGATGACAGGGCCTGGAGATTCTAGGGTGATAATAAGTCTTCACATTTGATTAGCACACTTTTAGAAAATGCCCTCACTTCTACCATCTCATTTAAATGAGGGCATTTGTAAAAATCTTATGAAGATGTTATTGACTTCTCCGAGATTAAAAAAATGAAGACTAAGGTACATTAAATTATTTTTCCTAGGTTGCACAACAGTAAAATGAATCCTATAACTCAGTTCTTCTGGCTCTAAATCCAGGGTTCTCTGTACAACACTGGTCTGCATTTTAAAATACGCATTAGAGAAATTAACAGAGTGGAGAGGGAAGATGGAAAAAGTCAGAATTTGGGGTAACTGTGAGACAGATTAAGACTACGTTATTTCAAATCCATGTCCAAAATCTCTGGAAAGAATAAAACCAAGTGGAAAGGACTCATCACCACAAGTCAGCCTGTGCCTGAATCAGGTTCTGCATGATGAGTCTCTGCATCCAGTTTTGGGTAAGCCATAAAAGAACCTGCATGGGCTTCATGACTGCTGGGTTTTTCAACAATTTGCTGAACCTCTGAGATACTGCTCAGCTTTTTCCCATAGTTTGGTGTGGAGACTAAGATCACTAGTGAGAGGGAGACCAGAAATCCTGTGCCTACTACCTGGAGGAGCTGACTTTAGGTGAGGTACACAAAGAAGGATACATTTTTTTAGACTCACTAAACTGTTTTAGGTGATAAGAATGGATCAATGAACCAGAGCTATCGAATGGCTATAATACAAAGGCTAAGTCACAGTTGTTTCACAAGAGGCAGGTTGGCCTCCAAATATGGTGAGCTCTCTATGTCTGGAATTGTTGAAATAGGACAATCACTTGTCTGGATGCTAAAAAGATAAAGGTGAAACCCAGAGTTGTCTAAATCTCCATGACAACTGAGTCAAGGAAAGCTCTCTGGAAATCCACATCTTTAGCACTTCTTCTCATGATCCAGGAGGCAAAGTCTGTATGCTGATTGGGCACAGGTAGGCAAGGAACCAGAAGGAAATGACAACTTGAAAGCTTAATACACTGAACTACTAAAAGGGACAGAGGCACAGTCTGGCATCCAGAAAACCAGTGAAGAGAAAACAGAATGAAGAAGTGATGAAGTCAGCCGAAACCAGCCTACAGCTGACTGGATTGGGCTTAATAAGGAATCTATGAGACCTAAAGCTACCTGGAAAAACATTAGACCTATTAAATAGAGTAGGAAATGAAAACTCAGGGAGAGGTACCTCCTTCTTTGGGGACAAGAGACATAAGGTGATACTTTACTATGATATAAGATTAAAAAAAAAAAAAACTAGACAGAAAGGATAGATTTCAGGGACCTGAAAAGAGAAGGACACAGGCTGAAAAGAGCCCTGCAGAATTCCTAAGCTGGAATTCTCTTCAAGGGGACAATGTATCCAAAACGGCTGACCTGTTTGTCTTTCTTTTGGCAGTGGAAAGAAGGTAGGCAGGGAGAAGATGGATCTAAGGTCCTGGTGCTGTAAAAGCAGAGACTACTGTTTGCTCAGGATCTGACAGAGCTCAGGTCCAAAGTCCCCGTTTATCATTCCTGTCTGAAGGCAAGGAAGAGAGGAAATCATATGGGTTTTTTTGTTGTTGTTTTTTTTTACATGGGCAGGCACTGGGAATAGAACCCCGGTCTTGGGCATGGCAACGAGAATTCTGCCACTGAGCCACCATCGCACCACTTGGAAATCATTTGGTTTTGTGGCACAAGGGCAGAAATGGGAGTAGGAAATAAGTAAATCAAAAGTATCCAATTGTGTGAGAGCAAAGGACAGTGTAGAAGCCATGGGTCAGCAAGAAGACTCAAGGCACCTGAAGATAAGAAGTCCACTTGCAAGGAACATACCAGCAGATTTCTCTGCTGCATATGGATGATCTGAAAATTATTGCCAATCTGATGGGTGAAAATTATATTTCTGTGTTCAATTTGTATTTTCTGATTGTCGGTAACTTTGGCCATGCTTTTGCCACGTTTTTTCTGTAAATGTGCTTCAGATATTTTCTTTGAGGCAGCAGTTTGTATTTTAACTTTGCTTATCATCTCTTAGGTATGTTGTTAAAATCTTGAGTATTTTATCACTCTTGCTTCTACATTCCTCTTCTGTTTACAATGGTATTCCCACCCTGAGACCACAACAATGTTTCTTTATCTTTAGTTAGTACTTAATTTATAGTTTGGATTATTTCATCCATATGGAAGAAATATTTCATATATGGTATTAGAGAGAAATCTAGCCTCATTTTCAGCAAATGACCACCAAATGTTCAGGCAATTATCATAAGTGTCATTTAATAATCCAACCTTTCAACATTGCTATGAAATGGACCTTTATTATATATTAAGTTCCTATATAGATATATTAATATCTATATACAAACATATGTAAATCCAGGATTCTCTATATTGGTCCTTTGATTTATTTTTCTCTGTATGTGGAATATACCATTGTTTTACATTATTATAATTTTTTTCTACATTCCTTACATTATTCTATTTTTCTAAAATTATATTTTTTCCTTAGACATTTATCTGTCTAAATAAATTCATAATTACTTACCAATTTCCATTAAAAATATTCTTGGGATAATTATTTGTGTTGGCACTGAATTTTCTTATTAGTTTAAAAATAAAACATGTTTCTGAATATTGATATTTCTTTTAGGATTAAATAGCTCCATTTATTCAGATCTTCCTTTGTGTACTGTTATAATTTATTCAAATAGACATCCTTCCTTTTTTTTCAGTTTACTCATCAGTACTTTTTAGATGTTCTTTCCATTGTCAATTGATATTTTCTTTTGTTATTAAATTTTTCTAACACAGGAAGGTATTTATATGTGTATATTTTTTTATCTGGTCACCTCTGTGACATCTTCATAGGTTTTAATACTTTTTCAAAGATCTCTTTGAATTTTTAGGTATAAAGTCACGTAATTTAATGCAAATTTTGTCTCCTCTAATCTTTATGCATCCTATTTCTTTATTTTTCAGTAGTCTGTATCTTGAACAATATAGCACAATAAGGCTACCCCTGCCTTAACTTTTAAAGAATATTGATAGAAATGAGAATCTTACATTCTGAGTTTTATATATTTTAATATTTGGATGTTTAAAATGACAACTTCATAAATTTTTAAATAAAAATGTTAATATATTTAGAGAATATATATATATATCAGGAACAAAGGCTATCCCCTGTAGTATTCCTAATGTAAGTGGAATCCCAAGATCAGGAACTTTTAATTTAAGGAGACAGATAATGCTAGCCAAAGTTACCTTTATTTCCAAAACGAAAATTCTTAAATTAACATTGACATGACTATTCTCTGAGGATTCTAAAAATCTCATCTGAATTTTCTTGTAGTCTTTCAACTTTCCCCTTGTTGGAGTTTACTCCCTGTATCTCTATAATTTCCTGAAGTAAATATTCTTAAAAATCAGAACAAACAGCAAAGGGAAATTTTCATAGGATAGAGGATAGGAAAGAAGCTGTCTTGACAAAATTGTCCTTTGTATTCACTCCATGCTTCTCCAAACCCATCCAGGAAGTCCAAAGACATGGAGAGAAAGAACTACAGCAGCCCCACCACAGGGTTCATCCTCCTGGGCCTCTCCTCCAACCCTCAGCTGCAGAGACCCCTCTTTGCTGTTTTCTTCACCATGTACCTGGTTACCATAGTGGGAAACATCCTCATCATCCTGGCCATCCACTCTGACTCTCGGCTCCATACCCCCATGTACTTTTTTCTCAGCAACTTGTCCTTCACGGATCTCTGCTTCACAACAGTCATTGTGCCCAAGATGCTGGTGAATTTACTCTCAGAGACAAAGGCTATCTCCTATGTGGGATGTCTGGCCCAAATGTACTTCTTCATGGCCTTTGCGAACACCGATAGTTACCTGCTGGCCTCCATGGCCATAGATCGGCTGGTGGCCATCTGCAACCCCTTCCACTACAATGTGGTCATGAACCCACGACGTTGCCTCCTCATGCTACTGGGTTCTTGCACCATCTCACACCTGCACTCCCTGCTCCGGGTGCTGCTCATGTCTCGCCAGTCTTTCTGTGCCTCTCACACCATTAAGCACTTTTTCTGTGACACCCAACCTGTGCTAAAGCTGTCCTGCTCTGACACCTCTGCCAGCCAGATGGTGGTCATGACTGAGACCCTGGCTGTCATCATGACCCCTTTCCTGTGCATCCTCTTCTCCTACCTGAGGATTGTTATCTTTGTGCTCAGAATTCCCTCTGCAGCCGGGAAGAGGAAGGCCTTCTCTACTTGTGGCTCTCACCTCACTGTAGTGACCCTGTTCTATGGTAGTGTCATCTATGTCTACTTCAGGCCCCTGTCCATGTACTCAGTAGTAAAGGACCGGGTAGCCACAGTTATGTACACGGTGGTGACACCCATGCTGAACCCTTTCATCTACAGTCTGCGGAACAAGGATATGAAGAAGGGTTTGGGGAAATTAAGGGATAGAATACATTCATAGAAAGAACAAAATGGCAGAATTTCATAACTAGGAAATGATCTTAAAGATTTCCAGTTCATCATTCCCTCTTACTCATTTTCCTCTTTCCACCCAAAGATGCCCTGAAAGGTGGTGTTGATCAGCAGTTAAGTGCACTGGCCTGACAGAACACTAGGCTTCTCTCAAAGACCTTCACCAAATATGTGTTCAATCCCATGTCAAGTACATCTAGGCATGCAGATTTCAGGAAAAGAGCATTTGCCATCCTCAACTGACTGACAGCCATAAAATAGAATAAGGCTATCCTGAAGTAACTCTTCCCTAAGCCTGATTATGGCCAGTACTCAGAAAGTACATTATGTACTATATCAGCCCAAAGAAACAAAAATTGCGTGGATTTGGAAGGTGTTTGGGGAACACTTCTTGGAGGAAGTAATCTAAAATCATCCTGAATAATGGACTGAATTTACCCAGACATAGGCACAAAATACCAGCAAATATGGAGAACACTTCATATAGTAGAAACCAAAGCACACTAAGGCAATAAATATTGGTTTGTGCTTGAGGAACGGTGTAAAGACATATGAGGCTAGCGCCTTGTAAGCAATTTGAGAGCAAAGGGAATAAGGCTGGAAGCCACAAAGAGATATCACTTCACATCTAAGAGAATGGCCACTATCAAAAAAACAGAAAACTACAAGTGTTAGAGAGGATGTGGAGAAATAGGATCACTATTCACTGTTGATAGGAATCTAGAATGGTGCAGCCACTGTAGAAGACAATTTGGTGCTTCCTCAGGAAGCTAAATATAGAACTGCCATATGATCCAGAAACCTGCTACTCGGTACGTACCCAAAATAAAAGAAAGCAGGGACATGAACAGACATGTGCACAAATATGTTCTAAGCAGCGTTATTCACAGTTGCCATAAGATGGAAACAACTCAAGTGTCCATCAACTGATGAATGTATAAACAAAATGTACCATATGCATACAATGGAACATTATTCAGCAGTAAGAAGGAATGAAGTCCTGAGCATGTGGCAACATGCATGAACCCTGAGGTTATTAACTGGAGTGAAATAGGCCAGGCATAAAAGAACAAATATTGCACGATCTCACTAATATGAATGAATTATAATAAGCAAACTCTTGGAGTTAAAATTTAGAGTATAGTTTACCAGGAGACAGAATGAAGATAGAGAATGGGAAGCTGATGCTAAATTTGTACAAAATTTTTAATAAGGTTGATTGTAAATGTTTGGAAATGGATAGAGGTGATGGTAGCACATTATTGTGAATGTAATTAACAACACCGAATTATGAGCGTGATTATGGTTGAGAGGGAAAGTCGATCACTAGAAAGAAAACTAGAAGACAAAATATGACACTATATATTATAGTGAAAAAACCCTATTGTGCTCAATGATTGCAGTTAATTGCACAAATACAAGATTGTTCTTACACGAACTAGAACAAATGTACATCACTATTATAAGGCATTAATATGGGGGAAAACAGACCCAATGCAAACTATGGATTACAGTTAACAATATGGGGGAAAACAGACCCAATGCAAACTATGGATTACAGTTAACAGCAATATTATAGTATTCTTTCATCAAGTGTAACAAAGTTACAATATCAATGCTAAATAGCAATACTAAGGAGATATAAGGGCTATACTTTTATATATATAAATATATATAATATATAATATATATATTTATATATATAAATATATATACATATTTTCTTTTTGGAACAATGAGAGTGTTTTCAAATTGATTGTGTTTATAAATGCACAACTCTGTGATTATACCAGGAGACACGGACTGTACATTTTGAATGGATTATTTGGTGGATGAAGAAAAGAGTTCAAAAATTAAAATTAAAATAATGAAAAAAAAACCTATGAAATTTAAAACAAGAACCAGGAGAGAAGGGCCAGCAGGCATCATCATGTACATTCCCATTTGACCGAGGAACCCTGGAGGCCAAAAGCCTTTCCTCTAAGTAGTGGCTAATGATTCCTAGCCAGGACCAGAGCCTCATTTGAGAGAAAAAAACAGAATGGTCATCTTCAACATTCAAAAGATATTAATAACGTAACGGAAAGAAAAAATGCGAATACGGCTTCAGCGCTCCTCCAAAACCAGATCTGCTAAAGAGAGTACAGATCAGTTCCTCATCCCAACTTCAGAGCAGCAGGGGACATAGGTTGTAGAAGGCTGAAACGTGAGAAGGGTGAAGGAGGAGAAAATTCCTAAGACCAGGCTTGCCATACCATTTCTGCTGCTAACTCTTGGGGCAATATCAAATGATCAACCTCCTTCTTTAGGCCCACTTGGCCCTCTGAAAGTTAATCACATACATTAGAAATTAGATTTTGAAATTATCTCTAGGACTGGAAGCTTCTCTTTAAATTTACCCTATTATTTTTATCTGTAAAATACATGAAAGCAGAATTTCTCTGGGCAAAGAGAAAGGATGCTGAAGCTCTTAAGTTACCTTTTTCACACTATTCCTAAACCACATGCTTCCTGAGTCTCTTCCACAAAATTCTGGGGTTCCTCAGATCACAATTTGGAAACCTCTGAATTATATCAGTTCTAAGTTTCCATCCATCTCTAGAAGCTTGAATCATATGAATTTGGTCTGTCCCCCAAGATTTTACATTTTCAGTGGACAAACAAAGTTATCACACAGAGAGTGTCAGCTATATGGGGTAAACAAAGGAAGCTGACTGCAGATGAGAGTGCACTTGAAACCATGTCCTGGGGAGAAGAGGGATTGTTCACATGGAAAAATAAGAGCTAAGGGAATGTGTATAGCCTTCAAACACCCGAAGGCACGTGTTCGCCTCTGTGTCCCCAGTACTTAACATGACTGCTGGCACTCAGGAAACACTTGCTGAATGCTTAACAAATAAATTCCACATATAAAAGAAAAGCAGGGCGGGATGCCAGAGGACCTGGGTTCGATTCCCGGTGCCTGCCCATGTAAAAAAAAAAAAAAATTTAAAAAAAAGAAAGAAAAGAAAAGCTATGTTCACTTGCTATGACAAAGGTCAGCTAAAAAAAGGATACTGGAAATGCAAGGCTTAAAATTCTTGATTCTTTTATTTCATAAATGTATTCTGTGGTGATTCCATGAATAGATATTAGAAGGCAGTAAATTCCCTTTCAAGCTGGATGACCACTGTCAGAGCTACTATAGGTTTCCTACGCTGGGTGGCAGTTTGGAAATCTGAGTTTTCTTCTGACTCAGATTATTTGGGTCTCTCTCTATATTTCCTCAATAGGCACTTATTGAACATTTATTATATAAAAGTTTCCTAATGCTTACACACAGAAATCCAATAAATAACTGTGTTAAAGAGCAAGAATAATTACAGCTGACATTTATCAGGGGATTATTCCATGCTACTAAAGTACTAAATGACTTACATGCATATTATGATAATCTGCATAATTCCTATGAGAGGTAGTTCCTATAACACTTCCTGTTTTGTAAATAAGAAAAATAAGCCTTCAGCAATTTTCCCAAGGCACTCTTCTACTAAGTGATAAGGCCGGAGTTTGAACACAGTCCTGTGTGACCTCAAAGCCAGCAATCCTAACCACTAGACTGGACTCACTGGATTTTGCAATTACAACATACAATTGAACTCAACCCAGTTACGATGAGCTTGAGCACCAAACTTTAGAAGTCTTGCAATACTTTTTTCAGTCCCCTTTTTGCCATCATCATTTTGCTTTTTAGTTTAAAACATCTTGGGCTAGGCCCTCAGGACTGTATGTTCTCCCCATACACGAACAAAATCTTCATGTCCCTGCCCCTTCACTCTTGTTGTCTTCTCTCCATCTCCCACCATTTCAGCTCAGAAACAGTCCATTTTAGAACCAAAGAGTATGCACAAAAATAATCACAGCAAATAGGGAACCAATAGCAAACCAATCTCTCGGCCCACATCAAAGGACTTTCGAGTAAGTGAAAAGCATTTGGTGAAGAAATGGTATAGAGAGACCAAACCACTCCCAGTTGCCTGGCCATGGACAGGCTATCAAAGTATCAGGCCCCAAAATTTTTTGTGACAGTTGCAGGAAAGACTCTACAAAACAGGAAATCCACTGGACATCTCTGTTCCTTTCCCTCTCCTCCCAGAAAATTCTATACCTTCTGTTCTGCACAGTGGGTTTATGCTTTCCTTCCAATGACCATATCAACAATTTCACACACACACATGCACACACACACACACACAGAGACTATTCCTCATTTTCTCTAGCGCTCATTTGTAATTTTGTCCTAAACAGGTAAATCAGATATTATACATTAATTATAAGTGCTGTTATTTTTACATTATTACATGGTTTATATTCTATATTATCAATATAATTA
Organism: Tamandua tetradactyla; assembly: GCF_023851605.1. Taxonomy (NCBI): domain Eukaryota; kingdom Metazoa; phylum Chordata; class Mammalia; order Pilosa; family Myrmecophagidae; genus Tamandua; species Tamandua tetradactyla. The sequence goes on from NC_135328.1 coordinate 44,584,009, forward strand.
ATATTTATAAGGCATCTATTCATTTACAAAGCAGTTTTCAGACATGTTCACTCACTTGATGTATACATTCTGATGGAAATGGTATTGAAAGTCTCTCCTCTTTCTACAAGAAAATTAAAAGAGGCACAAAGACATTCCACGAAGGAGAGTGATAAGTTACCAAACCAGGACTAGAACTCAAATCCTGGACTCTTCCCACTAGTTCTCCTGATCCTAAGAATCTGATTCTTGTCACTCATATAATACTCCCAGTAATTCAAGATGGTCAAAGTTAGCATTTCTGGGTTTTGGCAGAGAGGTAATATAGTGTTGGTTAACAGAGAGTCTAAGAAACCAAAGTGCTTGAATTTTAAATATGGCCACTTACTAGTTATATAACCTTGACCAAGGTCTTGAACATCTCTGCAATAACTAATTTCCCTCATTTGTACAGTGACAGAGTAATTATGAGGATTAAATCATCATGCAGTGCCTAGCATGTGGTAAATACTCTCTATGAGACACCTGCCACAAGAATATAATGATGAACTAGATATATGGTGTTGAATAACTGAGCAGGTTCCATGCCCTTCCAAAACTAACATCTGGGGCCTCTTCCATGTCAATCATGTCACATGTGCCCTTCCTAGAAGGACAAGTAACTTTGGTCCAAAGCTCCAAGCACTTTGGAGATAAAAGAGATGCTTCAGGAACCTATGCTGCTGCATCTTAGGAAAGTTCCTAGGGGATAAAGGCACTGCGGATTCTCCCTGCACTGCAAAGAATTTCATTTAAGTATTCTGGACTTCTTCTCACCCATCTTTCTTACACCCTTTCTCTGGGCCACTTCACAGACACGTGCAGGCTACGCCCTGCCCTCTGTTCCAGAAGCAGTCTTGCCCCAAGACAAGGTGGACATTAGAGAACCCAAGTCCAGGAACATAAACGGCTCAGCATCAAGTAACTCTGGCTAATAGCCAGGATTTGATCCTGAACCAAAGACAGGTAATTGATTTCTGATCTTATCCCACTGCAACTGATCCCTGCCTTCATAGATTGTTAAGCAGAGCCAAAGTCCCTTCCTTACTGTGACTGCTTTGTTCTCTCTGTATCTTGTCCTTCAGTACACATCTCTAGGACAAAAGTCCAGTTCCCTGCACCCAGCACTTTGCTATCCAGTTTTCTCAACATACATGTACCTTTTATATAGTCCTTGGACTCAGATGACCACCCAGCACTCTACTCATTTCTAATCTACTCTCGATACATGCACCTGCTACTTCTGTTGGGATTTTCTTAATGCCATCCTCCTCAGGAAACAAAAAAGTTTCAACCAAACCAACCAAGGCAGAAGGAAGTTCTCCTGTGTTACCTCTCCCAGAAGCTGTGCACTTCCCCCATGCCACACACTTCTGTACCCTGGGAGATTATAGACATTCGAGACCCGTGGCCTTTCTGATATGACTGCTGCTCACACAAAATCCACTTCACAAATTCTTCCCAAAGAGGTTGGATCTAGGAACACCATCTTTAGGATGTATGTATGTGTGTATGTATGCATGTATATATGTTTTCTTCAGGAATAAGATAAAATATTCTGATATCTATAACTAGTAAATCAAGAAATAGAGATATCCTATCCAAAACAGAATAGCCTGAGGTGAATTTCATTATTTCTGTCTTTACAGATGGGCAAAAGGACAAATTCAGGAGATGAAATAATTTCATGCTCATGATACAAATCAGTGACAGGGCCAGAATGGGAAGCCAGTCTTGTGTGACACCAAAACCCCATACTCTTGTCAACCATACCAATCACTCATAGTAAGTTGTAATAAACTGTAACCCCAAACCAGGTGACACACCTAACATTTTTTGATGTTTTCTACTTGAAGCTCAGCAATGCCAAGGGGAAACGGAGAAAATCACTGAATTCCTCCTTTAAGACTAAGCACTGACCCCATTCAGCAGGTGTGGCCCTTTACCAGCTTCCTGGCCATGTACCTTGTCAATGTGGTTGGCAATTCAGACATCATTGCAACCATCCAGAGAGATACCAATCTCCATATCTTGTGGACATCTGCTTTACCAATGCAATGGTACCAAATTGGCAAACATACTAAGCAAGAGCAAGAAGTTCCCCTTTGCTCAATGCCTTACCCAGATGTGTTTCGTTGTGACCTGTGCTATTACAGACAGCTTCATCCTGGCTGCCATGGCCACTGACTGCTATGTGGCCATCTATAACCCACTACATTATACCACGACCATGAGACTAAGGTGCTGTCTCTTGCTGGAGATGGCATCCTGGGTGGTATCCCACCTCTACTCAGTTACCCACATGATTTCATGGCTCACCTCTCCTTCTGTGGGCCCAACATCATTCACCAATTTCTTTGTGATGTCCAGTCAGTGCTAATACTCTCCTGCTCTGACACGTCTGTCAATGAGCTTTTGGCTCCTTTGTGATCATGAGACCATTTGTCTTGATTACTGTCTCTTAAATTTACATCGCCTGTGCTGTTCTGAGGGTCCTTTCAGGAGGAGGCAGGTACAAGGTCTTCTCCACCTGAGGATGCCACCTCACAGTGCTGGTACTAAACTATGTGACTGCCGTCTAAGTCATTTGCCCCTCATTCACCTACTCAGTAACAAGGATTGTGTGGTTACTGTCGGTTATACCGTGGTGATCCTCATGCTGAATCTTTTCATCTATAGCTTCAGGAACAGGGACATGAAGCAGGCCTTGAGAAAACGACTAGGAGGGCACAATAGAATACATATATCTTGCTACCTGGAGGAATCTAATCAATGATTTGATAATCATACATTAAGTGCCTACTGTCTGCAGATACTATGCTTAATTCTGTGAAGAAGACAAATAAATCATAGCTTATCTCCTCAAAAGTACTAACAAACCTCATAAGCAAAAAAGAGAAGACTTTTTAAGTTGTCTTTATCATATAAATAAAAGGAGTCATGGTTAGAAAAACCTAATCGATTATAAAATGCTTCCCCAACTTCTCCTCTGTTCCTCAGTCTTTAATAGAATATTAGAATCCAAGTGGGACCAGAAAGAGGGCTTGCATACAAGAGAGAAGCCCAGTGTGGACAGTCAAAACCCAAGCAGGTGAGAGAGGTGTCAGTGTTAAGAGACAACATGGCAAGGGGAATCAGATTTCAAATGGGATGAGAAAAGTGTCAATGCTTGATGGAAACCCAGCATGTGGTGCTGGAGTGCATAAAGGTAAGATGGGCAGCAGGTTAAGATTAAGAAATGTCTGAATTGGGGTACATAATCGAATCCACAATATCTGAATTTTTAGAAAAACAACTAATTCCAGGACTGGAGCATGCTGGTACAAGATGAGGGTGGAATATCTTGCTGTGAATCAAGAAAGTGTTCAAAGAATGATGGGAATCATGTCAAAAGGACAGAGAATAAATTATAACTCGCTGAATAAAATAAGAAACCATGAGCACATATTTATATAAGAAAAAGAATAGATGGAAATTTTAGTGAGAAATGGGATATTTACATAATTTCAAGCTATCATTACATAAAATATTTATTACTTACAAAGAGGAAAAATAACTTTACAAAAGAAAAGTTCTAGTTCTAGTTAAGAGGACACCACCTTAATCAAGTAATCCATAGAATATGAAAAGCAATGGGACAATTCAAAACCACATTCCACCTAATAGGATACCTGATAGAATGCAATGAGGAAAACAAAGCATTGCTTCTGGAACAAAGTTTCCTTATATAATACTCCTGCCAAACATGCAGAGCCTGAATTAAATCATAAGAAAATATCAATGGGGTTGTATTCACAACTATGTGATGATACTGTGAGCCAGTGACTGTGTACTAAAGATGGTTTGTATGGTGTGAGAAAATATCTCAATAAAACGGCATTTAAAAAAAATATCAGACCTTTGACCACATCTACCAAAATTATAAATGTACGTACCCTTTAACCCAGCAATTCCATTTCTGGGAATTCCTACAGAATACTGTGATTCTTGATGTTTGTTCTAGGCTACTATTCTTTGTATTGCTGTTCTGGTAGCAAACAACGAGGCAAATTAAATACATACCATAAAACTAATACAGTAGAATATTGTGCAACTGGGACAACAGAAAGAAAGCCTGGTATGTACCGATACAGAACAATGCCCCAAATGCATCCTAACTATTTTTTAAAAGAGCATGATTTAAAATTGTGAGTATATTATGCAACGTTTATTTTTTCAAAGGAAGGAGAACATGCGTAAAAACAACTGAAGGAAATGAAAGAATCTGATACCATTGATTCCCTTCCAGGAGGTGAATTTGGATGGCTGCGAAAAAGGGAGGCTTTTCACTAAATGCATTTTTTATTAATTTTATTAACCATTTTTATTTTTATTTTTAAAGTAACTTTTGTTTCTTATTCCAGAGTTAATAAATAAAATATATTAAATGGAAAAAAAAGATTAAACCCATAATTGGGGAACATTATACAAAATAACTGGCCTACAATCTCAAAACTGTTAGGTCTATGAAAGTCAGTGTAAGTTTGAGGAATCGTTATAGACTGAAAGAAACTAAAGAAATGAGTTTAATGTAATGCACAATTCTGAACTGGATGTTTTTGTTATTCCTTTCATATTAAACTTAGGGCACTGCATGGGAAAGAAGGACTCCACTGACATTAGCAGGACAATCAGTGAAACTTGAATGGGTTCCAAAGATTATATGTAGCAATTTATCAATGTTATTTCCTGGTTTTGATAGTTGTATTGTCATTATGCAGAAGAATGTTCTTGTGTGTAGGAAAAACATACTCAAGTGTTCAAGGGAGACAGGGCATCAGGCTATGAACTAACTCTTAAAATTTAAAAAAGAAAAGTTCCTTGTACCATAACTGCAATGTTTCTCTATAAATTTTAAATTATTTCAGATTTTTTAAATATTATTTAATCTGCTAAACGTTTCAGTGTCACAAAAAAGATTATCAATTTTAGTGACCATTTCTAAAGAAAATGAGGTGTCAGAATATATTTCAACATTGTCATAAAAAACCTCATGAAATAAAGATGTGGTAAATATTTCAGGGCAATTATATCCTACTTACTTTATATTCTTAACTGTTACAGTTAATATTCAAAATGTCTCTCAAGTGCAATAATTTAATTTACATAATGTTCTAGATTGATGACTGTCAACTCAATTTTACCATCACTCTGGGAACTACATTAAAGGATTCTTTTACTAAAGATTAAAAAGAGATAAGAGCCATTCAAAACTGATATTCTGACCTCATTTATTTTTATTTGATTTTTAAGTTTTATATAATTTAACTTCGTACAGAAGGAATAGGAAATAAAATTCTAGTTCCCCAGGCATTTGTGCTGGACTAATGAAGTTTGGGCTATTACTAAAATAGCAATAATAGGCATGCTGTGGGTTATGTTTAAAAGGAAAACATCAGCACTACCACAGCAACAGTAGAGGTAAATAATGGAGGGAGGGACAAGAGTAAGAGGAGGTTTAGATTTCCTATTTGGTGAGGGTATGTTTATTGGTTTTCTTTCGCTAGGTAATAGTGCAATGGCCTAAAATTGTGAATGTTGACATATTGTGGACTTTGGGCATCACACATGATGCCTGATGAATGCAGGTGGCTGAAGGATGCACTGACTGAGAAGCAGATTGGCGAACAATGGTATATGCATATGATCAAATGTTGTGCTGTTACAAAAGGAACAAAGTCGTGAGGCATGCAATGGTGTGAATGAACGTGTGGGACATTTGTTGAGGTAAAATAAGCCAGAAATGAAAGAACAATTATGGCATGGTCTCCTTAGAAAATGCTTATAAGAAAACAGGGGCCTAGATTGTAAGCTTTTATAGCAGACACATTTAGTCCAGAGTAGTAATTATTATTTCTGGAATTTGAGAGACTGCTTTATGTATGCATAACCTGATATTTAGAGATAAGAATGAAGCTGATCAGGTTGGGGTTAAAGTAATTCAGATCACAGGGTAATGAAGACATTGTATTTCAGAAACACACATACTCTTTGAGACAAAAGGAAGAAAGGTATAATTTTCTGTAGCACATAATCTAACAACCTATCTATTTAACTCATTTGAACATCTGAAACACAGAATAAGAAAGAGGTCCTTTAGTCCTGTATAACTTAATGTAATGCTTGGATACATCCTAGAGTATATCAAGCAGACAATCAAAAAGTAATGGTAAAGTCCCTTGAGGAATGGGAGCAAAAATATGGAACTATTAAAGTTTACCATCAGGGAATCCCCCTGATACTGGGTCAAACTTTAGGGAAACTCAAATCAATACGCCAAGCCCTTGATCTTGAGACTTACTCTTGTGAAGCTTTTGTAGGCAGGGGAGCTTAGCCTACTGATAGGTGTACCTAAAAGTTACTTCTGGAGGACCTCTTTTGTTGCTCAGATGTGGCCTCACTCTCACTAAGCCCAATTCTGCAAGTGAAATAACTGCCCTCCCAACTACTAGGACATAACATCCAGGAGTGAATGTCTCCCTGGTGGCATGGGAGATACTCCCAGGATGAGACTGGGCCTGGCACCATGGGATCAACAATTCCATCCTGACCAAAAGGGGGGAAAGAAGTGTAACTAATAAAGTATCAGTGGCAGAGAGTGTTCAAATAGAGATAAGAGGCTACTCTGAAGGTTGCTCTTATGCAAGCTTCAGTTAGACATTGCTACCTATCATAACCTGCCAAATCCCAACCAGGACCATTTCAGCCAATCCTAAAGAACACTTAGGCCAATATGTAAGATTCCACAAGGGTTCCATGTACTAGAGTAAACTCCCAGAAACCTATAATCTCCAGATGGGCCCCTGGACCAGATAAGTCCTGAAACCTAGAGGGCCCAGCCTCCTCAGAACATCACAGAGTTTCATCTCCCTACCCCGTATAACTGACAGACCCTTCCAACATGAAAAAGTTAGAATGGCGATAGCAAAACACTCCTAAAGAGAGGGACAGAAAGATCAAATGTGATAGTGGAGTTATACAGATTTTTCAAATGAATATGACTGCTGAATCATTAAATTGTTCTCTCTTTTATCTCCAGTATCTTAGAGCAGCTAGTAGTAAAAACCTCAACTTGTCGAACTGCAACCTTTGCCACACTCTGAAATATGTTCTACAACTGTAGTGCTGTGCTTTGAAATTTACTGCTTTTTTGTATATATGTTATTTTTTACAAAAAAAAAGAAAAAAAAGTCAATTGTGATGATAAAAAAATATTTATGCCTTCCAACCTTTTATATTCTGGAGCAGCTAGAAGGAAAAATATGACAAACTATGGGATCTGTCCTGTAACTCCCTGTTGAAGAGTGCTTTGAAAAGTATTGCTTTTTTTCTTTCTTTGCTTTGTATATATATTATATTATGCAATTAAAGTTAAAAAAAATAGAACAAAGGAATGATAAATCATTGCTATTATGGAGATGCTCCCCTTAGAGAAATGATGGTCTCACAATAGAGAAGGCCATGCCACTTATATTCAAATGCCACTTACATATCTTTAGTAAATATAAACGTTTCACTTGTGATAAAAAATTTTTTGAAAAAAGAATGGCAAAAGTCTGGCAACAAACCCAAATGCCCATCAACATTAGAATGTGTAAATATATTATGATGCAATCCCACAATACAATGTAAGTTCACAATCCCTTAGCGGCAATCCTAAAATCCAAAAATCAATTAAAGTTATGTTGAACAGATTCAGTTAACTCATTTTGTGGCAAAACCTATTCTGGACTGACATGTGGCTATTTAAAAATCTTTATGTATCCCACTGGGTATGAATATCCACATGCAGTTTGCTTGTTAAAACATCAATGTGCTTGAATATGGTGTGTAGCCCCTGAACTCACTGGTAGTATCACATAATAGATAATCTATTCACAATATTCCTTTCAAAAATTGGATACATTCTGCATTTCAAAATCAAAAGACCTAAAGATACTGGATAAGAATGTATGGACCTTTACCACACAGCAGTGAAAAAGAATGCCATGTAGCAACAAGTATTAACATGAGTGAATATCAAAAACGTAATATTGAGTGAAAGAAGCCAAATTATTCCATTCACGGAAAGGACTAAAATAGGCAAACATAAACAATACATGATTGTATACACATATAGATGGCAAACTATAAAAAAATTCTTCCTATATGTTTTTTTAACTTTTTTTATTGCATAGCATAACATATATACAAAGCAACGAAATAAAAAAGCAAGTTTTCAAAGCACTCTTCAACAAGTAATTACAGTACAGATCCCAGAGTTTGTCATGGCTACCATATGATCCTCTCATATTTTTCCTTCTAGCTGCTCCAGAATATAGGAGGCTAGAGGGCTTAAATATTTGTTTTATCATTACAATCGACATTTTTTCCTTTTTTTGTGAAAAATAGTATATAATCAAAAAAGCTATAAATTTCAAAGCACAGCTCCACAATTAGTTGTAGAACATATTTCAGAGTTTGACATGGGTTACAATTTCCCAATAGAAAATTGGTCCTATATATTTTATATGCTTTTTAAATAAATTATGTATGCCACAATTTAAATTTTGAAATAAATAATTCTATGGAGGCCAGATCAGTGCCCCTATACCTTCTGCAGATTTTACTTATGATGTTACAGATCTGATCTGGCGCTTTGAATATGTCATCTCATTGATTATCCACAATAACACATGAAGTGTGCACGTAATTCAGAGTAGGAAAATGTAGCCTCCGCATTCACAGGGAACAAATCTGTTCATTTTCTCCACATGACAGAACTGTAGGAATTTTAATGCATTGGTTGCATTGATGATCCTACACCAAATCTACTCTATTCAATTATTCTTATTTACATGCTGGGAAATGATGGGTTTTCTTCATAAGGATTGAAATCATTAGAATGTGTGTACTTCATGGCAGGTTAGGATGGAGGAAATGAATCCTCATGCTCTTGCCTAGGGAAAGGGTACCAAAAGCAGGCTCTCAGTTCCCAGAACTGGCTACTCTGGCACTGAGGGGATTCAGGACTCCATGGCCCACAGAGGACAGCTGAGAGGTTCAACACCTGCCCCATCTTGTCTCTAATTAGAAGGGCTGGGATTGGGTCACAGGAGACACTCCATGTGAAAAGCCAACAGCTCTTCCTGCCTCCTGTGCCTAAAATTTTCAGTCTGTGCTGTCTGCTTCAGGAAAAGAGCTCTGTGACTTCAGCCAGTGCCCTTAAGGAGAAGTATGGCAGGCAGACCAAGTAGAGGAAGGATATTCAATCTCTTCACTGATGATGGGATCCGAGGATGGCCAGAATTTCACGCAAGGATGGAGGGGGTAGAGATGGGGAGCACTACACACACACACACACACACACACACACACACACACACACATACAATTTCTCTCTTATTCCTTCCTCCTTTCTACCCTTTACTCACTCATCCAAATCCATCCTTGACTCAAGACAGCAGACTCAAAATTCATGAACTGCCTGAGAATCCAGCCTTAAGTCAATGCAGATCAGCTTTCCCCAGACCCCTGGCAGTAGCCAAGATATTGTAACTGTACAATAACAGGCCCAAAGCTCCTTTACTATGCATGGACAATTCACTCTCAGCCCACACAACCATGAGTAGCTTTCAAAATCATTATATGCTACCACTCAAAGAAATAACAATTTCCAAAGCAAGTAATAGTTCACCAAGCACTGCTCTGTTTTTTTTAACTTAAGCCTCAGAATTATTTTCAGTAGAAGCTAAATGATTTGACCAAGATAGTACAGTTGGAAGCTTTGTCATGGTATCACAGAGTCAAGTCATGATTACCCAATGGTCACAAAGGTGATACTGATGACAATAGCAGCTTTGAATCTTTAAGTGAAATTTACAGTTTTCAAAGCTAAACTCCCCACAGATAGTGACCAGGAAATCATTTATAGGCTGACCAGCTATTGCAGTGTTCCCAGGACTGGGAAGTTTCCTGGGAAAGGGGACTGTTTTAGTCACGCTGAAGCAGAGATTGAAATTCTTCTTTCTGATTGCTGCAATCACCAGTTCTTCCTTTAAGGCTTTCAATTAACTGGAAAAGTTAATTAAAAGTTAATTCTCTCACTGCTTAAGGGAATCACCTTTGCTGAAAGGAGGCAATAAGCCAAAAGTGCAATCAATGACTAATAATTTAAATCCAAAAAATACCCTCACAGTAACAATCAGACCACTGCTTGCTTGACCAAACAACTGATCACCATAACAAAGCCAAGTTAACACATGAAATTAAGCATACAGGGACTTTCAGTTTTAAAATTAGGAAACTCAGGCGGGCCACAATGGCTCAGCAGGTAGGAATGCTTGCCTGCGATGCCAGAGGACCCAGGTTTGATTCCCGGTGCCTGCCCATGTAATAATTAAAAAAAAAAATTAAAAAAATAATAAATTAGGAAGCTCCTGGGCAAACCCAAGGGATTAATTGGTTACCCTAGAAAACATACTGCGTTTTAAAAAATTGAACAAGAGAAGCAATAATATCAAGAAAAATTTACATTTGACAAGCATTTTATAGGAGCCAGTCATTGCTCTAGTTCTATACAATCCTTACCTAATTCAATCCTCACAACTTATAAAATACAAAAATATTATCATCTCCTCATAGAAAATGAAGCCAAGAAAAATGAGCAACTCATTCAATGTCACAGCTCATAAAAGGGCTAGTGTTCAATGAAGGTATGTTGTATCTTATAGAGAGTGTGTTTTATCACTACGTCAAAGAGCATGGCTTAAGTCATGCTGCCATTGCCTGTTCATGTCTTCATCCTTCTGCGCTGACCAAATGCAAACGTGAGAATCTCTCACTTTAATTTTATATAATGGGTCCTGAATAGATTTTCACCTAATTCTGGGATTTTGATGCTTTACAAAGTCCTATGTGGTAGGATTATAACTACATCATACAGTAAGAAAATGAGGCTTCGAGGAAGTAAATAATTTCCCAAAACCTAAAAGGCAACTGAGGTTTAGAGCTGGGAGGCATTTGTCAATCATTTTTCAGTGCATCAGGCACCTCAGGTTTCATTTTTTTTCTACTACCACCAACAACAGTATTAAGTATTATCACAATGTATTGAAGCCCCCCTCTGTGTTAGTGCTCTGAATATGTCATCTCAATGATTATCTGCAGTAATTTAATAAAGTGTGCGCATATTCTAGTAGGAAACTGAAGCTCTGAATAAGATGTGTACGTTGCAGGGGAACACACAGGCAGTAATAGCAGAGAAAGGACACCTATCAGTCTACAAGTCACCAAAACCAACACCCCTAATCACTGACAATGCTGATGGTCATGATGGAATATTTATATTTTTCAGTAATAAAGTTATTTTATTCATACTAACTCATCTAATATGTCTTCAAAAGAAGCTGAATTCCAGCTATGACTTATCTGTGTAAATTGTTATCCCTTCTATTCCACCAAACACACATACACACACACACACACACACACACACCTATTTGTCTATAGCAAACAGATGGCCCCAAAATTATCTTATTCAAACTTCAAAAGCCTATGAAATAGCTTGCTATTTAAAAAAGAAAAGGAAACTAAGACTTAGGAACTTCCCAGCTAATCCTGGGTTCCCCTCTTTCAGGAGGCTACAGGATAATTCACTAGACAACTAGAATACAAAGTTCACCCCATCTAAATCTTTCACTATCATAATTCAGAATTTGCAACTCTACACATGGTTACATGCCCACTACTAAGAGGCACCAGTGTATCTGTGTGATCTTTGTAAGAATGCAGAAAAAAGGCCAGAGGACTCAAATGATTTAACTCTTTTTTGTAGTCTATCTACACTAAAGCAAGATTTTTCTGCTACAAATGGGTACGAAAAACCAAACAATCATCTCAGACTTTCTGCTCTTGGGTTTCTCTCGGCACCCAAGGCAGCAGCCTCTACCGTTCATGCTCTTTCTGGGCATGTACCTAGTCACCGTGCTTGGAAACCTGCTCATCATCCTGGTCATTGGCTTTGACCTGCAGCTCCACACCCCCCACGTACTTCTTCCTGGCTAATCTCTCCTTTATCAAGAACTGCTTTACTTGTATTATTGCACACAAGGTACTGGTGAACATCCAAACTCAACAGCACACCATCTCCTACACTGGCTGCCTCATGCAGATGTACTTCTTCATGGCACTGATTATGCTAGATGACTTCCTGCTGGCTATGATGGCATATGACCATAATGTGGCCATCTGCCTTCCTCTCCACTATACCATGATCATGCGGCCCCGATGCTTCCTGCTGCTGGTAGCTGCATCCTGGCTCCGTTCTCACCTCCAGGCCTCCTTTCTCACTCTCCTGATGGCTCAATTCTCCTTCTGTGCCTCCCACTCCATCCCACACTTGTTCTCTGATGTACTTCCACTCCTCAAGCATGTCTGTTCAGACACCCATAATTTTCGGGTCACCATGTTAACAGAAGCAGTCCTCTCAGGTATGATTCCTCTCAGTGGTGTCCTGGTCTCTTACGCCCACATGATCCACACCATCCTCATGGTCCCCTCTGCTGAAGGGAAGCACAAAGTCTTCTCTAACTGTAGCTCTCACCTATCAGTAGTCACCATCTTCTATGGGATCCTCTTTCTGGTATATTTCCAGCCCTCATCTTCCTACTCAACAGAGACTGGAATGGTGGCATCTGTGATATACATGGTGGTCACCCCCATGTGGCATTCCTTTTTCTATAGCCTAAGGAACATGGACATGAAGGGAGATTTGTGGAGACTCCTTGGCTGGGGAAAATGCTCCACTCCTTAAAGAGGACTTCTTCAGTGCAGAAGCCCAGGCTTTTCAAAACGCCTTCCTCAGTAGATTTCTCCATTGTAATTTTGAAAGGCTCGCATTAGGGCAGACGGATGCTCAGCATCACAAGTAGGTTTAACACACAGAGGAGGCCTGACATGGCTGGACCAGGATAGAACCAACTGGCCGAAGACAAAGCTGCAGCCTGGAGAGAGGGAGTGGCCAGGAATCCCTACAGGGTGACCTAATTTAGTGGGTACAGGTATCCAAGAACCAGACAGTTAGGAACTACTCAAAGATGAAAACAGAAAAAAAACTAGATTCTAGGAGGAAAACCAGTCAGCAGTTCATTCTACGTCTAAAGGTTCCACCTAACTAGAAGAAATATTGACAAGACCTAGGAAGGTTCAAGGGCTCCAAATTGCAGGGATTATTTCCAGTTTCAGCTTTGAAAGAAATCTACTCAGAAGGATTATCCGCCACATGGAGAAGGCTATTAGCTTGGATTAAAAGACAGTAAAACAGGCGGGCCACAGTGGCTCAGCAGGCAAGAATGCTTGCCTGCCATGCCAGAGGACCCGGGTTTTATTCCCAGTGCCTGCCCATGGAAAAATAAATAAAAAAGAAGCAAAGACAGCAAGAGGAGGAAACTAGGCACAGATAAATCAGGAAACTGGTCCAAAATCACACAACTGGGATTACCTCTAAATCTCTGGTAGTGAATGCTTATAGTTGTCATGACAAGTCTCTCATTCTTTAGCTTTTATACCCTGCCTTATATTTTGCCTCTACTGAAAAACAATGCATGTCTATTATAGCAAATGAGTAAAACACAAACGAGTAGAAAAAAAAGAGAAAACACTCATATGCCTCCATTTAAAAACAACCACAATCAGTATTTTATAACATTTCCTTCTGTGTTTTTCTAATTGCTCTTTTACTTTGTTGAGAAAATACAACAGGTACCTTACATTTTTAACTTTATCTTCTAACACGAGTTGTCTCTGTACTAACTCTTTATGAGCATTTGGCTCTCTAAGATTACATCAGAAGCAATCAAAGATTGTAATCTAACAGCTAAGGTAGCATCACGATAACTTTTCCTCCTCTGATTGTATCTCTTCCACTTGGATCCCAGTTCCTAAAATTAACCACTTTTCTCTTATCTCAAACAGCCTCTTTTAGTTCTAAAGATCTTTATAACAGATGCATAAAAGTAAATTTCCTGTGGGTGGTATTGTGGTTAATTTTATTTTCTTCTTCACATTTTCTGTTCTTTTAATAAGCATTTATATATAAATAAATGCTATTTCCACTTTGAAAAAAATGTTTACTTGAAAAACATAAAAATACAGAAATATTGTGTGAAAATGGAATGGTTGATAGCTTCACGAATCAATTTGATAGGCTTGAACTTTCTATCCAAGGAATTACAAAGAAGAAACAAAGAACTGAGTCAGGCTGACATACCAATAATCCTTCCTTTAAGTTGCTAAGACCCCAGACCCTGAAGAAAAGAAACAAGTCTGCTTATTTTCACTAGATAGCCCCACTTCTACCGAGACATCCTGCCTGTCCAAGTTGCAAAATTAAGGAAACATGGCCCAAGGACATCCCACACCAAATAACTCCAGTATCTCACTCTCCCTTGTTCCCCCTCTCCATTCCTCTCTTTGTTCCCAGCAGCCATATTTACTGCCTGCTCAAAACCTGCCTTTTGAATAGTAGACTTCTTTGGCTATTCCACATTAATGCCACTGTAGTTCAATAAACTATGTCTATACTTTGGTTTTCGGAGTCTGTTTCTAGCAAAATAATTGGAAACAAAAGTTGAAAAACCATATACGATAGAAACTACAGGACTAACTATACTGTTATCAAATGATTATTCATTTCAATTCTAAAGTTTTTGAGTGTCTTAGTTTCCAAGCTGCTATGGCAAATACCACAAAATGGGTTGACTCAGTATTACTCACACTTTCGAGGGCAGAAAGGCTTGCTTCCTCCCAGGGGGAATTCTGGCACACTGGCAACCCTTAATATTTTGGCGACGTCCTCTCCTGTCCTTTCCAGGTTCCTCGCTGACTTCCGGTGCCCCGGGGACTTTCGGGTTCCGGATTCCAGCTTCCGGCTTCTGATTCTTCCATGGCTTTCTCCATACAATGCCACCAGGAATAAGCTAAAGATCTATCCTGGCCGGTATATCTCAACTTTGCACTTTGCACTTTGCTTCGCACTTTGGTTGCGAGCCTGGCCTGCTCGCAACCAGGCAAGCCCGCCCGTGCCCTCCTGCCTGCCGGGGGCATCCCAGGGCCGGGGAGGGGGATGCTGCGACCTAGGGCCTGCACAGGCCCAGTGGGGTCTGGGGCGCCCCACCGCTGCTGCGACCCCTGTGGAATGGAGTGCAGGCCGGTGTTTCCTGATTGTTGCACATCAAGAAACTTGCCGCGAGGAAAGGCTCTGTCGAGACCATTGAGGGATAGAGGAATGAGTGAGCTGAGGCAGGGAGACTGGCTTAGAAGAGGAGGAGGAGGAGGAGGCAGCGGCCAACTAGAAAGCCAGAGGCAGCACTCCACTATGCGTGGCTTTTGGTCCCTCTTTGGCGACCATGATTGCCTCTCAGTTTGGTGCCTGAGCAGGAGTCCAGATGCACTTCGCTTCGAGAAATTACAGGATACACAAAGAGCTGCGTTAGATTTCACCGGTTGGCAGTAGTCAACCAGTTGTTTGGAATGTGTCCAATTTGAGAGGAGAAATATCTTTATCTGTGGCTCTCTTACAATGGTGAAATCTACAACCACAAAGAGATGCAATACTATTTGAATTTGATTACCAGAAAAAGAAGGTAAGATAATCTTTCATAGTTATAACAAAGGAGGAATTGAACAAATGTATAGGCTGGATGTGGTATTTGCATTTATTTTACAGGATACTGCCAATGAGAAAATGTTCCTGGGAAGAGATAGCTATAGAGTCAACCCTTTATTCAAAGCAATGACGGACGATGGATTTTTTTTTCATTTATTAGAGAAGTTGTGGATTTCCAGAACAATCATGTTTAAAATATAGGATTCCCATATATTCCCCGCCCTCCAACTCTTACATTGTTAAGGAAAATTTGTCACAATTGATGTTGATGGTAGCACTTTTTTTGTCATTCTACTATTTTTTTAACAGTAGTTACATTTATTACAATTGTTGAAAGATTATTAAAGTAATACTGTTAACTATTGTCCATAGTTTATGTAGGGCTATTTTTCCCCCATATTCCCAACCTATTTTTTTCCATGCATAGTTTTATTTTATTATTCAAGAAGATGGATTTTTGGAACTGTATTCAGTAGCTAAATGTCTTGTTAACTTGAAGCACTCCTGGACTCTTTTTTGAAAATGAAGCCTCTTCTTCCATGGCACCATGAAGTTTTGAATTTAAAGTCCATTGGCCAAGTCACATCAGTTGACATGGTTAAATATCATCACTGTTCATGTATAGATGAGCTTCTGCATGCCCTCTATGACAGTGTGGAGAAACTATTCCCAGTTTTGAGACAGAAACTGTGAAGAGCTACCTCCAGGTCCTTTTTGGCAGTGCTATTAAGAAAGGTTTGATGACAAAGAAAGGCTTGACTGCCTTTTATCAGGAGATTTGGATTCCAGCTTGGTTGTAATAACCTTGCTGAATTAGCCAAAAGAGGCCATATACAGTATCCTCTCTAGACATTGGCAGTTGGCATAGAAACCATAGAAGCCAGTCCTGTTTTACTGCTGCTAGAAAGGTGGCAAATCATATTGGAAGTGAACACCATGAGGTCCTCTTTAATTCTGAGGAAAGCATTCAGGTCCCATATGAAGCCATATTTGCTTTGGAAACTTGTGATATTTTAAATTCATGCTTCAGTAGGTCTGTATTTAATTACCAATTATACGCAGAAGAACACAGACAGTATGGTGATCTTCTCGGAGAAGGTTCAGATTAACTTACACAAGGTTATATATATTTTCACTAGGCTTCTTATGATGAGAAACCTGAAAAAGATAGTGAGAAGCTTCTGAAAGAACTCTGTTTGATGTTCTCTATGTATATCGAACTACTGCTGCCATGGCCTTGAACTGAGTCCCATTCCTGGATCATCATCACTTTTCTTATTACTTGTGTCTGACACCATAAATGGTGTCATTGAATAGAAAGGATTGAATAGAAAAATATCTCCTGAGAGATTCTAACCTGACACCCGCAGTAATTCTCTAGAGACCAAAAGAAGCCTTTGGTGTTAGAATAACCTCAGCAAAGAATTCCTGGTTTAGGATTTTACAGGAATATATTGAACATCAGGTTGATGATGTAATGATGGCAATTTCAGCACAAAAATTTCCTTTGAATACTCCTAAAACTAAAGAAGGTTATTATTATCATCATATCTTTGAACACCACTACGCAGGCTGGACTGACGTGCTGGCCGGCCCATCACTGGATGCCCAACTGGATCGATTCCCCTACCTTTCTGCCTACTCTGACCCCTCACAAGTCAACTGTGAAAGTGCAGGTGCTCTCTACGCTATAGAGAACATTGACATTAAACATTAAAGGAAATTTCTTCTTGTGAAGGAGAATGGGGTTGAGAGTGGGAAGAGGGGTAAGGAGAGTCTACTACCCACATTTGCTTTGGGTATGGAGAAAATAAGTTTTCAATTAAATTTAAAAAAAGAAACATTTAAAATCCCCATATAATTAGTAGTTAGGACACATACCTAGGAATAATCTAGTATTGAAAGAAAAAATAATGGACATTAAAAATTATTTTTATGTCCTTTGACAACAAGTATGTTGTATTTCAGAACATATGGAATGCAATTAAAACATATGGAGGAAATTTATAGCCATAATGAAAATGTTAAAAAGAAAGAAAGAAATTGAAAAATAGTTGTCAAGTAATGAACTGAGGATCCACCTAAAGAAGTTTAAAAAAAGAACACCAAAATCAATGCAAGGAAGGGGTGCAAGGGTAGTTCAGTGGTAGAGTTTTCACCTGCCATGCTGGAGACCCAGGTTCAATTCACGGCCATGCACCTCCTGAAAAAGCAAGCAAACAAACAAACAAGTTCAACAAATGGTTCTGCAATAACAGGATACTCACATGAAAAAAGAAATGAAATGTGACTCCCGCCATATAGCATACAAAAAAAAATCAATGCAAGGAGCATAAAAGAAAAGAAGAAATAAACATGAAAGCAAAAAATACTGAAATAGAAAACCACACTCAATAGAGAATCTTGGAAGAAGCTAAAAGATTATTTTTTGAAAAGATGAACAAAATTTACACCTCTCTGGTGAAACTGATTAAGAAAAAAGCCTACCAATAACGAATTACAAGGATAAAATGTAACATTTCTTCAGATTTTAAAATAAAGAGAATGTTGTAAATAATATTATGCCAATAAATTTAATTTTTAGGTTAAATTGACAAATTCCTAGGAAAGTAAAATATAACATCAAAACTGATGAAAGGAGAAATTTAAAACCTGAACGGGCCTATAATCATTAAGAAAATTGAATCAGTAGTGAAAAATCTTTCCTCAAAGAAAATTCCTGTCCCAGAAGGCTAAAACAGTGGGTTCTAATTTTAAAATATTTTCAAGAAAGAATTAATGCCTATATTAGGAAAACTCTTCCATATAATAAAAAATAAAAGACATTCACATTAATGTTCACTGATTTATCTTGTGATTGGTTCATGGTATCCAGATGACCTCAGAAACGTCACTGCCTTTGGTTTTGCATACCTTGGTAGTTTGTGATATCTGGCTTAGGTGTGCTTTAAAAATAACTTCCTCAATACCCTCTCGAATCCCATTTTAAATCTGCTAGTCATAAGAGATTTGGTTTTATCTCCTTTCTCCCCACCCCTTTTTGTGCAAGATCTTAATCCCTGGACCTCAAGGAGGATCATTTCCCCAAAAAATGTAGGGAGTGAAAGTAGTGAATTTATTTGTGGAGTTTGCTTTTGAGTGGCCACATTTGAGTAACAAGGAAGTTTTTAGGGAGTGACTTTTAGGCATTCTTCATACTTAAGCTTAGCTTCATTATAAGTTTTATAATTACCAGCTTCAAGATTAAGGGTCTGGTGCATTAGCATGGCTCATGGAGTAGCTGTAGCCATTATTCTAGAGATGAGACAAGGAATAAAAGACACCACAATAATTATAATTTTAAAAAAGACTAAATTCAAGATTCAGCCAGCATCATTTTTTTTCCCACCAGCATCATTTTTCATTATGATATTCTAGTTAAATCTTTGTTACTATAACCAGCATCTCTAATTGTATCCTGTTAACTAAGAGGACATTGTTATTAAACTTATGCAAATAATTATATTTTCATGAAAATAAGAAAATTTAACAAGAGTTTCTGAATTGTATGGGATTAGGCAGGGAGAAAAAGTTAAATGTTGTATGAGTCATGGAAAGCTTAAGGGAAAAAGAAAAAGGAATTCCTTGTCTTTAAAAAAATTGAACGATGACTTCCAGAGAAGATGGCGGCTTAGTAAGACGCGCAGATCTTAGTTCCTCCTCCAGAACAGCTACTAGGGGAGTAGAAACGATACAGAACAGCTCCCGGAGCCACGACAGAGATCAAAAAGACAGCGTACCCTATCCTGGAACGGCTGACTGGCTGAGAGAACCCGCTCCGGTGAGATCGCCAAGGGGCGCGGGGTTCCCCAGGCGGGACGGCAAAAGTGGCCGGAGTCCATCCCTTCCTCCTTCCTGGGCCAGCTGGCAGAATTGGGCAGGCAGTCCCCTCAAGCCGCGGCGGCTGGCGTCCCCACCATGCGCGGCCCACCAGACCAACTGAATGAATTGGATCGGAAATCCCCAGGCCGCGGAGAACGGTGAACAGGGAGGTCCCTTCCAAACACGTGACTCCCCGGTCCGGCTGGGAACGGTGCACTCTCCCGGGGCCACGGCGGCTGGCGCCCTCCCGCCACGCATGGTGCACCGGGCCGACTAGGAAATTCGGACGGGCGCTCTCCCGGGCTGCGGCGGCCGGCGACCTGCCGCAGCCCGTTTTTCGAGGATGAAAACATCCAAACCTAAGGCATCCAGGGAAAGATACCTTGGCTCAAGGAGGCCAGTGAAGTTCAGGGTTTCTCTTTCAGCAGGAAGGGCACATGGCGAAGTCTGCTAGCTTTCTCTCTAGGCTTCTTGTTTCATGAAGTTCCCCTGGGAACTCATCTTCATCTCCATCTCCAAAGGTTTCTGGCTGCATGGGCTCTAAAGCTTTTCCAAAATGGTTCCCTCTTAAAGGGCTCCAGTAAGCAACCCCACCTTGAATGGGGGAAGATGCATCTCCATGGTAACCATCTAATCAAAAGTTATCACCCACAATTGGGTGGGTCACATCTCTAGAAAACAAATAAAAAAGATCTTACCCAGCAATATTGAATGAACTATTGCATAGTTCAGGTCCTCCAAGAAACAAATTCCAAAACAGAATTAGATATGTCACACAGAATGTTAACCAAGGTAGATCATTTTCTAGGCCCTAAAACAGATTTCAGAAGATTTCTAAAAGATTGAAATCATACAAAGTATGTTCTCAAACCACAGTTGAATTAAACTAGAAGTCAATAACAGAAAGATATCTGAACAGTCCTCAAATATTTGGAAATTAAACTACACATTTTTGAATAACACATAGGTCAAAGATGAAGCCAAAAGGGAAATTAATATCAATTTTGAAGTTAATGAAAATGAAAACACAATATATCAAAATTTATGGGATGAAATAAAGCAATGCTGGGATGGAAAGTTATAGCATTGAATGATTCTATTAGAGAAGAAGAAATGATTGAACTCAATGATCTAAGATTCCATCTTAAGAAGCCTGGAAAAGGAGAGTAAATTAAAGCAAAATAAGCAGAAGAAAGGAAATAATAAAGATGAGAGCATTCAATCAAATCCAGTTTTAAAAAAAACACAGGAGAAAATTTTGTGATCTAATGTTAGGCAAAGATTTCTTAAATAGGACATAAAAATCACAAACCATAAAAGAAAAAAACTTGATTAGTTGGACTTCATCAAAAATTTAAAATATCTTCCCATCAGATGACACAATTAATGAAAAAGATAAGATGAAGACTGGGAAAAAATACTTGTAAGTTACATATCTGATATAGGACTTCTATCCAGACGACATAAAGAATTCTTGCAACTCAGTAATAAGAAGACCAAAAAAAAGAAAGAACAGGGGGAAATACTTGAACAGACATCATACCAAAGAAGTTATATGGTAGCAAGTGAGTGCATGAAAAGATGCTCAACATCATCGGTCATCAGGGAAATACCAATTAAAACCATCATAAGATACTACTATACACTCGGCAGAATAGTCAAAATTAAAAAGACTGACAGTACCAACTGTTTCTGAGGATATGGAACAACTGAAATTCTTTTCATTGCTAGTGGAAATAGTACAGCCACTCTGAAAAACAGTCTGGCAGTTTCTTATGAAGTTTAACATACATTTTCCATTCACATCAGAAATCTCACTTCTAGGTATTTAACCAAGAGAAATAAAAACATATGCCTGCACAAAGACCTATTTGCTAATGTTCATAACATCTTTAGTCATAATAGCCAAAAAACTAGAAACAATCCAAATGTCCATCACCTGGTAAATAGGTAAATAAATTTGTGTTATATCATACAATAGTATAATACTCAGCAATAAAAAGGAACAGACTAATAATATATGCAACAACATGGATCATTCTCAAAAGGATTATGCTTCATGAATAAAGCCAGACACAAAAGACTATATGCTCTATAATTTCAATTAAATGACATTCAAGAAAAGGCTAAATTACAGGGACAGAGGACATTTTAGTAATTCCCAAGGACTGGGGATATAAGTAGATGACTGACTGCAAAAAGGCACAACAGACTTTTTGGAGTGATGGAAATGGTCTATATCTTGATGTGGTCATAGTTACATGACTATTCAGATGTGCCAAAACTGTGTATTTTTTTAAAGATGAATTTTGCTGTATGTAAATTATGCAATAACCATTCCAAAATTCTTCAGGGAAGCAAAGTTTTGAACTCCCAAACCTCTGTGTCATAGATATCCTCTTTCTTCTTTGCCAGAAATTTAATAATACCTTTGTTAAATCACAGGCCTCCAAACCTTGGGCCACTTACAGCATCTGTAAGCATACGTATAGTTGGGAAAGACAAAGCATGTCTGTTTTCCTCCACCTGCCACATAAAATGCAGAACTTATTATTTTTTGGTTTGCTGTTAGGTCATAGAAATATCTGATTATAGACAATTTTGTCTAGAATGTTACCTGACTCCCATGGTATTGGGGATGCATATGACCAATAATTCTTCTAAGACGCTACTAACTAGATCAGCTGTTGTTCACCTGGCTTCTCAAAGTGGACATTAAGAAATTGCAGTGAGGAAAATGAGACATGGAAGAAGTAACAGTCTCAAGAACTTCCATCTTCACAGAAATCTATTCATTTGTAACTACCTGTCAAAAATCGATGTAGGATCTGAGGCATAAAAGTCCTTTCTCCTTATCAAAGGCATTTTTAAGACTCTTACTGATTGTCTTATTCAAGATTCTGTGTCATAAGTGAAAAATATCCACTGACACTAGCTTTTAGGGCACCTTCCAAGGACCTGGAACTGATACCCAGAAAACTCTGAGATACCAAGGAATATACTCTCTCCATCTCTTTCCCCTAAACTACATGGTGCATCCCTACCTCTGCCTTTCTCTCTACCTACTGTGAAATTTCTTGCACAAAATGGAAAGCAGCCATCCCACAAGTTCCTTATTACATATCCTCAGTTCAAATAAACAGTCTAGCAATTCTTTTATCCCAGTTTGAAATTCCTAGGATGATGAATCTGTCGGCACTTCTTAAACCATTCTCTTAGTGATCTCGTGAACTGGTATGGCTTTAAATACTATCTACCTGCTAAAGACTGTCTAATTTTTATTCCCAGTTCAGACATCTCCTAAATTATTCCATATATCCAGCTGCCTACTCAACATCTCTTCATGGATCTTAAATAGGGATCTGAAATCTAACATGCCAAAACCAAACTCATGATCCTTCCCACTCCTCTGAAAAATAACTATTCTACCTGCAATTTCCCATAGCAGTTGATAGCAAATTCTTCCATCTAATTGCTTAAGGCTTTTAAAGGCATTCTTGACTTCTCTTTGTCTCTCACATTCCACAGTCAATCCATTACAAAATTCCATTAGCTCTACCTTCAATATATACTACATGCTACCAACCTAATAAGAGATACCATCTTATCAAAGCTGGATTATTATAGTAATCTTCTAATTTATCTTCCTGTTTCTGTACTTTACCCCATAGTCTACTCTTAAGACATCTACCAGGATTATTCTTCAAACTGCAAATTGGATCAAAACCCTGCAAGGTTCCCCAGATCAGTTACAAAAAAAGACAAAAGTTTTCACAATGGGGATGACATCATCAATATGGCAATGTAAACAGCTACTGAAAACCTCTCCCCAGAGATTCAGCAAAAGAAAGGACAATTCTCACTTAATTCAGAACTCTGGAGGCAAGTATAGACTGGAGAAGGATCCTACAAATGCTGTGAAGAAAGAGAAAAATAGCAGGTAGGAAACTTCTGTCCCAGACCAGCGGGTCCTCTCCCCTCCTCCTTACTCATTCCGAGAGCTCAGGAAGTGCACAGTTGGGATCCTTCCCACCTCCCGCCAGGGACACAGACTATAAAATCACAGCAGTGAGACAGATCTCCACCTATATCCAGACACAGACACCGAAGCCCAAAGAAACCTAGGACTTAAGCCATGGGGAGGGTGGACTACAAAAGGGCACAGGAAGAATTTCCAAAATGGCGAATTAGGGAGAAACTGCAAAATCTTCCCTAAAAACAGCAAGTAGCCAGACAGAAAATACCCAAATCAATGGTTTGTGAAATCAGGGACCGGGGGAGGACATTTCAAGGCCCCGGTCAGTGGGGGACGAGGAGTCTGAGAAAACGCAGACAGAGACGTGTTTCCAGCCCTGGGCCTGGTGCCCATCCCTCACCCTTGAGGGAAACAGGTGCTTGGGGGATGGCTGCAGACTAGAGCAGCTTGAGGAGTCCTCCACCACAAGTAAAGTGGGGGACATAGCCCCAAAGTGAGTCAGACTTTGGCTGGTGGGGTGAGTACACAGGAACCCCACAGTTTCAGTCCCACCCAGTCAGATGCAATCTGAGCTCCTGGTCTCATAACTTGTGAGACCATTAAGTCACCAAACAGTGCCATATGCTGGGGGGTGGGGGGTCGGGAGGGGGCAGGAACTGCTAAAATAAATTCAAGTCTTGCTGGCCAGTGAAAAGCAGAGCACTCCTGGGAGAAGTTGAACCTTTCAGAGCCCCAGCCTGAGGTCATTCCACACGGGAGCCTGGGAACCAGCAGACATTTTGTGCCCAAAGGTGGAGTCTCAGCCAAGGTGCACAGTGCCCAGCCCCTACCCCCCCCCCAGAGTCAGTGGCTTCCAGCATACATAGAGAACTGCAGCACTGGATCTCTTGCCAACCAAGAGCCTTGAGCAGACTGCCAGTCATGGAGAGCTGGGGTTGTTGGGAAGAGATGACCCAAGATCGCCATCTGCTGGAAAGACAAGGAAAGTGCAGTCTGGCAAACTGCTTTTCTACCCCAATCCTAATGGACTTTCAAAAAGCATTGTACCTGGTTTGACTTAGAATAACTGATAAACCAAGTGCCAAAGGAGACATTCAACAGAAACGCAGGCAACTTCAAAATCCTAGAAGAGTAAGGGAAATCAACTTTCAAAATAAACTTGCCAAGATAATCAAATGCCAAGAAACCAACAAAAAAAATCACACAGCATATGAAGAAGCAAGAAGACATGGCCAAGCCAAATGATGAAATTTAAAAACTGGAGGAGGCACAGAATTTGGAACAAGTAATCAAGGATGTTCATGCAAATCTCCTTAATAATTTCAATGAATTGGCTAAAGAGATAAAGGATATCAAGAAGACACTAGAAGAGGTGGGCTGGGAGCACTGGCATAGGTAGGCAAGGGAGCACGTGGCAGGGGATGGCCCATGGGTGTGCATGGACCACTTCGTGTATACCAGCAGCCTTCAGGAGATCAATGAGACCCTGGTGATTTAGCAGCACAGGGTGTGCAGCTATGACTATGAGGAGAAGATAAAATTTGATGCTGGGGCCCTCCTTCTTAGTGCACTCCAACTAATTTGGAGAGATCAGAAAAATCATGAATGCTGCATGGCCATTCCTCTTTCCCAAATTGTGTTCATTGAAGAACAGGCAGCTGGCATTGAGGAAAGTGTCAAAATAGTGGCTCATCTTCACCCAGCACTTCCTAATAAAGAACCTAGTCCTTTCCAAAGTAGTAAGAATTCCTATATCAAACTCTCCTTCAAAGAACATGGCCAGATTGAGTTCTACAGGCATTTATCAGACAAAAATGACACAGAGAAGAATATGCCAGTTTCCCAGTTAGTACAAACAAGTAGAGAACTTCAGCCAGGAAGAATAAGGGCTGTAGGAATTGTAGGCATTGAAAGGAAACTGGAAGGAAAAAGAAAAGAAACTGAGAAAAACATTTTTGAGGGCTTTGAGGATCTCAGCAAGCTCAAGGCCAAGGAAATGGTGGAGTTACTGAAATTAATTGCTAATAGAATTAAAGACAAACAAGGTGACATCACAAAAGATGAGAGATGAGACTATCAGGTTTAAATTATACTTGCCAAGCATGGGAATAGTTAACCCAGTTACCAGGGAAACCTATGGCTCAGGCACACAGTACCACATGCAGCTGGCTGAACAACTGGTTGGAATACTGCAGCACCTTTGGAGGAACAAGGGGACATGTCACTTATAGAGGTATACTCTTTAGTAAACCATGCTCAAGAAATGGAATTGCTATCACCAGAAGATTTAGTGAATACATACAAAATACTAGTACACTGAAATTACCTCTCCAGCTCCAAGTTTTTGATAGTGGTGTCATGGTACTTAAGCTTAACCTACAAGAAAGAGGAAATGGTGGCCTCGGCCCTACAGACAGTTTCAGAAAAGGCATCCTTAACAGCAGAAAAGTTTGCCACGCCTGTGGGAATATCTGTCCTCTTGGCCAAAGAACGGTTGCTTCCTGCAGAAAAGATGGGCCATCTTTGCCGCAGTAGCTTAGTGGAAGGCTTACAGTTTTATCCAAATCTATTTATGACACAGTGCTAAGGACTTAGTATTTGAAATACTTTTTTCCGTATATTATGTAACATGTATAGTTTGTATGGCATTGAGCTAAGTAATAAATCCCAACAAACTGAGAATTTATTGGAATTTCACACCATAATATAAACTCTGAATTTCTTCCTAAGCATCATAGTCCATGAAGCTTATTTAGGATAAATGTAGGAAAACACAAAAACATTGAATGCCAATATGAAATTTAAATTATGTTATAATTGTGTAGAACTCTCAAAGTTTGACTGGAAAATCAAGTGGATTTTAAATTGATCCTCAAATCTGGCCATTTGTATAGAAGGTAATTTAGTTCATGAGATCAGATAAAGAAGTTGCTTGTTTGGGCAGTTTAGATCATTGTTTTCATGTGACTAAAATTCCCTGAATTATAAATGAAATTCTTCTCCATGTCTAATGAGCCCATTTTTGGGATCTTCTTCAAACAGGTCATCCCCATGAGAACCTGACAACAGTGAAACAAAAAACAAACTGCAGTATCAGTCTCCTCCTTAAGAGTTTTTAGAAACAGTCATAGACATGTCTTCAACAGACCAAATAAGTGCCTTTTAATAAGGAGAGAATTTTATTTTGATTTCTGTATGCATAATATGACTAATTTCTTTCTTTTTTTTTAAGTGATGATTTCATGGCTGGCATTTAAAGAATGTAACTATGCCATTTTGTTTAAAAAGTGCTGTGAAGGCACAGTGCAACAGTGGCTCAGTGGCAGAATTCTCACCTGCCATGCCAGAGACCCAGGTTCGATTCCCAGAGCCTGCCCATGCCCCCCCCCAAAAAAAGTGTTGAGGATTTGGACACTGACTTAAAAAGCTGTGTAGACATGCCCAGATACATGAGTTCAAATCTGGAAGGTAGATGGCCCAGGCATCCTCTGAGATTTCTGTGTGGTTGGAGGGGCAGGGGGACCCTTTAACTGGTTATCAGGAAGCTTAAATCCTTAGTGCTCTCTTACCTCACAGCCAAGGGCAAGGAAACAGCAAACAGAAAAGAAATCTGTTTCTTTTTTATTCCTTTAAGGAATTTCAGCACTGAGCCTTAAAAAATCTTTCTATCATATTTCAGCACATTTTTCCTTTGTTCTTGGCCCTTGTACGGGAAAACTATCTTGGTAAAAAATATTATTGGGATAATAAGAAATGGCTAATACTGAATTTCGACTGTCTAAGTTATAGAATAGCCAGTCCGACTCCATATGCACTGCCATACAGCATATAGTTTGCTGGTGTTGCTTCAAATTCAGGGACCCCATGGGCACAGAAGGAGAGGCCCTGTCTGAGACTGAGCTGGAAGGGTGCAGTGGTGTTGGCTCTTTGCTGGGCCGTGCCTCTGCAGGTTGGGCTGCAGAGTGTGGATGTCATTGAGAGAAACATTGGAGTTCGAAGGAGAGACACCCGAGCTCAGACTCTGAAATTCCTGTCACATTCTCACAGAGGAAGGCAAAGGCCACCTGCCAGAGGCTGCTTGCTAAAAGGAGCCTGTGGGGAAGTTCCAGGGATTCTCAGCTGCCAACCCCAGGAGTCCTCCAGGAGCAGCCAAAATCAGTCTTGATCCCCAGCTGAAAAACTGCTGTCACTGCTTGGTGTCTTCCAGTGTGGCCCTGCATCCTGCTATAGGTTTTATTTTCCAAATCTGTCACTGATTCTTCATTGTCATGACAGATTCCCTAATTCCCCTATTGATCAGCCTCAGGTTTCTTTGGGGATAATTCAGAGTCTGGCTGCCCAGTCCTTTCAGGGATTAGCTGAGTGCAAGCTTATTATATATATATATATATATATATATATATATATATATATATATATATATATATATATATATATATATCACTCTTCATACACACACACATGCAAGCAAAGACATATACTTTCATACACGCTATCTCACTTGGCTTAGGTTTTTTAATATTAGAAAGATAAATACATAATAATCTGTTCACCAGTTGGAAAGAATTGTAATTGAGATTGAACTAAAGGATCTAGCTCGAAAGGATTAGTTTCAGCAAATCCACATAAATCAACATACTTTAATGCATTTATAAGTGACAGATTAACAGAAGTGGCACAATCATAATTGTATAAAGTAAATTAAAGAGGAAGAAAAGTGACATGAATATAATTTATAAATGACACATTAATTAAAAAACAAGTATTATTAGGTTTGTTGTTTTATTTGTTTCAAGTGGGCTTCTTCATTGTTTCTAGACCTTTGTATGTATTTTTATCTTTTTCTTTCAAATAAGGTGTTGTTCTAGTCCTACTATTAAATGAGGTTATAATTAACCACAACCAATCAAGCCCTAAGTGCTAGAAAGTTCCATCGTTGTGCTTTCCACTGGTATAATGATTATTTTGCTTTCCTAAATTTGCTCTAAGGAGCAAAAAATCTATTTCTAGCATTATGATAGTCACATCATATACGTACGATTGTTTTAAGGGTTAAATGATTGTTATTCATGTATATATAGTATACTTATTGCAAAATTTAAAAAGTTTTTCCAGAACAAAAAAGATACTAGAAGAGCATAAAGAATAAGTAGAAAAATAGCAGATCTTATGGAAATGAGATCAAATTTAAAATATACTAGAGACACAGCATATTTGAAGAGGCAGAAGAAAGAATAAGTGAACTAGAGAACAGAGCAACTGAATTCAACTGCACAAAAGAACAAATGATGAAAAAGATGGAAAATTTTCAATTGGATCTCAGGGAAATGACTGACAACTTGAAGCACGCAAATATAAGGATCGTTGGTTTTCCAGAAGAAGAGATGAGTAAAGGGCTAGGAAGATTATTTAAGGAGATAATTCAGGAAAATTTCCCAATCCCTGTTAAAGACATAAATATGCAAATCAAAGAAGTCCAATAAACTCCAAAAAGAATAAATCCAAACAGAGCCACTCCAACACACATACTAATCAGACTGTCAAATGCTGAAGAGAAAGAAAGAGTTCTGAAAGCAGCAAGAGAAAAGCAAATCACCACATCTAAGGGAAACCACATAAGACTAAGCACACATAAGACTATTCATCAGGCACCTTGGAAGGCAGTGGTTTTATATATTTAAGATTCTGAAAGAGAAAAACAAATGAGACTTCTGGGTCAAGATGGCGGCTTAACAATGTGTGCGTTTTAGTTCATCCTCCAAAACAACTACTAAATAACCAGAAACAGTACAGAACAGCTCCAGGGGCCACGTCAGTGACCAGACACACAGCGTACCCCAGTGTGGACCAGCTGGACCGGCTGTGAGCACCCCCCAGAACCGGGAGTTCCCAAAGCTGCGGTGGCCAGCACCCCTCCCCCACAGGCCGCTTCCCAGAGGGGAAAGGAAAGGACTTTACCAGCAGCAGGGACTGGGCACAGTCAAACACCAATTGTGGAACTAATTAACAAATTCTGACTACTAAAAATAGGCTCCCAGCTTAGGTGAACCTGATCAAAGCGGAGGTTGCTCATTTTTGCCCCGACACCAGGGGGCAGGACTGACAGAAAAAGGGAAAAAAAAAAAAAAAAAAAAAAAGGAAACAGAGGTTTTTGTGGCTGTGTATCTCTACAAAGGCTTCACTGTCTCTGGATACAGCGGCAGGCCTTTTTAGGCTGCAACTGCCCCAGGCATAGGCAGAAGTGAGCTCTTTTGGGGACTTGTCTGGAGCCTGTGCCTTTCCCAGGGGAGGGGTGAAGCCCAACTCAGGTGGAATCCCTCCATCAAGAAATTCAGACCCCAGGGCTTGGTAATTTGAAGCCATTAAAACCAGCCTACAACCTCTCCTCTGTCTCCACCACGCCCCCAGCAGGGAGAGTCTGCCAAAGTTAAAGGTACTGCATCATCTTATGCTGGTGGGACCTGCAGTCAGACAAACGCCACACATAGGGCAGGATAAGAAAAACAGAGTCCAGAGACTTCACAGGAAACTCTTTTAACCTGCTGGGTCTCACCCTCAGGGAAAACCAATGCAGGTGACTCTTTCCTCCTGATAGGAGGCCAGTTTGGTCTGGGAAAATCTGGCTGGGGTATATAATATCTAAGTAGATGTTCCTAAGTGTGTGGGGGGGAAGGCACCACACAAGTAGGGCAAAAAACAAGAAATCAAGAACTGAAAAATTCTCCTCTGTTAAACAAAACTTAAGCTAAAGGTCCAGATAAAGCTGAACAGAATGTCAAAGAACAGATAGACAAAAAATTCATCCAGCAAGAAAACCCTAGATAAAAGAAGTGAAAGCAATCTCCAGAATAAACTGATTAAGGTAATTAAATGCCTAAACACCAGCAAAAAATAACAAATCATACTAGGAAAATTGAAGATATGGCCCGGTCAAAGGAACAAACCAACAATTCAACTGACATACAGGAGCTGAAACAATTAATTCAGAATGTACGGACAGACATGGAAAACCTCATCAAAAACCAAATCAATGAATTGAGGAAGGATATAAAGAAAGCAAGGAAAGAACAAAAAGAAGAAACTGAAAGTCTGAAAAAACAAATCACAGAACTAATGGGAATGAAAGACACAGTAGAAGAGATGAAAAACACAATGGAAATCTACAATGGTAGATTTCGAGAGACAGAACATAGGATTTCAAAACTGGAGGATGGAACATCTGAAATCTGAAAAGAAACAGAAATTATAGGAAAAAAATGGAAAAATATGAGCAGGGACTCAGGGAATTGAAAGACAATATGAAGCGCACGAATATACATGTTGTGGGTGTCCCAGAAGGAGAAGAGAAGGGAAAAGGAGGAGAAAAACTAATGGAGGAAATTATCACTGAAAATTTCCCAACTCTTATGAAAGACTTCAAATTACAGATCCAAGAAGTGCAGCGTACCCCAAAGAGAATAGATCCAAATAGACATACTCCAAGACATTTAATCATCAGAATGTCAGAGGTCAAAGAGAAAGAGAGGATCTTGAAAGCAGCAAGAGAAAAGCAATCCATCACATACAAGGGAAGCCCAATAAGACTATGCACAGATCTCTCAGCAGAAACCATGGAGGCGAGAAGACAGTGGGATAATATATTTAAATTATTAAAAGAGAAAAACTACCAACCAAGAATTCTATATCCAGCAAAACTGTCCTTCAAAAATGAGGGAGAAATGAAAACATTTTCAGACAAAAAAATCACTGAGAGAATTTGTGACCAAGAGACCAGCTCTGCAAGAAATACTAAAGGGAACACTAGAGACAGATACAAAGACAGAAGAGAGAGGTGTGGAGAAGAATGTAGAAAGGAAGACTACGAGTAAAGGTAAAAAGAAGGAAAATTAGATATGACATATAAAATCCAGAAGGCAAAATAGTAGAAGAAAGTACTACCCATGCAGTAATAACACTGAATGTTAATGGATTAAACTCTCCAATCAAAAGACATAGTCTGGCAGAATGGATTAAAAAACAGGACCCATCTATATGCTGTCTCTACTCAAAGGACACGAGGTCAAGGACACAAATGGACATTTACACACCAATGTTTATAGCAGCATTATTAACAATTACCAAGAGATGGAAATAGCCAAAATGTCCATCAACAGACAGTTGACTAAACAAACTGTGACATTTACATAAGATGGAATATTATGCAGCTGTAAGACAGAATAAAGTTATGAAGTATGTAACAACATGAATGGACCTTAAGGATATTATGCTGAGTGTGATTAGCCAGAAACAAAAGGACAAATACTGTATGGTCTCACTGATATGAATTGACATTAGTGAATAAACTTGGAATATTTCCTTGGTAACAGAGACCATCAGTAGATAGAAATAGGGTGAGATATTGGGTAATTGGAGCTGAAGGGATACAGATTGTGGAACAGGACTGGATACAAAAACTCAGAAATGGACAGCACAATACTACCTAACTGTAATGTAATTATGTTAAAACACTGAATGAAGCTGCATGTGAGAATGATAGAGGGAAGAGGGCTGGGGACATAAATGAAATCAGAAAGAAAGATAGATGGTAAAGATCAAGATGGTACAATCTAGGAATGCCTAGAGTGTATAATAATAGTGAAATGTACAATGTAAAAATTTTAAAAATGTTTTTGCATGAGGAAAAACAAAGGAATGTCATTATTGCAGGGTGCTGAAAATAGATGATAATACTTTAAAATGTCACCTTATGTGTGAGACTAAAGCAAAAAATGTTTATTTGTTAAAAATTTATATTTTGACTAGAGCATTTCCTAATATAACTCATGTAGATAGTTTGATTGAATGTCATAAGTACTTGGAATCTCAGGTAGGACATGAGATTTTATTGGTTTGTCCAGAGTGATGCCCCGATGAATCCCAGAGTGATTCGATCAGTGAGTGGAAAAGTATTTGCAAGCCCCCTTCAGGGAGTGGTGAGAGTGGGGAGAAATTCAACTTCCCCAAGTTGAATTCTTGATATTCTCACAAGCAGTGTGGACAACCAAAGCTATAGGCTGAGCCCCCAGTCTTGGGGTTTGTTCACATGAAACTTAACCCCACAAAGGATAGGTCAAGTCTACTTAAAATTTAGGCCTAAGAGTCACCCCCAAGAGAGCCTCTTTTGTTGTTCAGATGTGGCCTCTCTCTCCAGCCAACATGACAAGCAGTCTCACCACCCTCCCCCTCTGCATGGGACATGACTCCCAGGGGTGTGGACCTTCCTGGCAACGTGGGACAGAGATCCTGGAGTGAGCTGAGACTCAGCATCAAGGGATTGAGAAAAACCCTAGAATGAGCTGAGAATTAACATCAAGGGATTGAGAGAACCTTCTCGACCAAAGGGGGAAGAGTGAAATGAGACTAAGTGTCAATGGCTGAGAGATTCCAAACAGAGTTGAGTGGTTATCCTGGAGGTTATTCTTATGCATTAAGTAGATATCACCTTGTTGTTCAAGATGTAGCAGAGAGGCTGGAGGGAACTCTCTGAAAATGCAGATCTGTGTTCCAGTAGCCATGTTTCTTGATGATGATTGAACAATGATATAGCTTTCACAGTGAGATTCTGTGAATGTGAAAACCTTGTGTCTGATGCTCCTTTTAGCTACTATATCAACAGAAAAGTAGAAAATATGGAATAAAAATAAATAATGGGGGAACAAATGTTAAAATAAATTTAGTTTGAAATGCTAGTGGTAAATGAAAGCGAGGGGTAAGGGGTATGGTATGTATAATCTTTTTTTTTCTCTGTTATCGTTTTATTTCTTTTTCTGTTGTCTTTTATTTCTTTTTCTAAATCGATGCAAATGTTCTAAGAAATGATGAATATGCAACTATGTGATGATATTAAGAATTACTGATTGTATATGTAGAATGGAATGATATCTTAATGTTTTGTATGTTAATTTTTTTAGTTAGTTAAAAAAAAAAAAGATTCTGAAAGAGAAAAACTGCCAGTTAAGAATTCTTTAGCCAGCAAAGCTGTCCTTCAAAAGTGAGGGAGAGTTTAAAATTTTCACAGATAAAGAAATGTTGGGAGAATTTGTTAACAAGGAACCTGCCCTACAAGAAATACTAAAGGGAGTTCTGTCAGCTGGAAAGAAAGGAGATAGACCTGACAAATAAAAACCAAAGGATAAGATGGTTGAATCAAGAACTACCTTTACAGTAATGACTTTGAATGTTAACAGATTAAACTCCCAATTAAAAGACGTGGATTGGCAAAATTCATTTTAAAATATGTTCCATTTATATGCTGTTGATGAGAGACTCATCTTAGACCCAAAGATACAAATAGGTTGAAAGTTAAAGGATGAAAAAAGATATTTTATGCAAGTAATAACCAAAAGAAAGCTATATTAATATCTGACAAAAATAGACTTTAAATATAGAGATGTCATAAAAGACAAGAAAAAACATTACGCATTAATAAAAAGGGCAATTTACCAAGAAGAAAAAAAAACATAAACGTGTATGCATCCAATCAGGAAGCTCCAAAGTACATGAGGCAAATGCTGGCAAAACTGAAGGGAGAAGTAGGTGTTTCTATACTAATAGTGGGACACTTCAACACACAGTTCTCTTCCATATAGATAGAACAACCAGACAGAGGAGTAATAATGAAATAGAGAACCTAAACAATATAATCAATGAATTAGACCTAACAGATACATACACATTGTTGCACCCTGACAATACAAGGATATATGTTCTTCTCAAGTGATCCTGGAACATTCTCCAGGATAGATTATATGCTGAGGAACAAAGCAATTCTTAATGATTTTTAAAAGACTGAAATTATTCAAAGCATTTTCTCTGGTCAGAATGGAATGAAGCTGGAAATCAATAACCAGCAAAAAACAGAACTTTCACAAATATATGGAGATTAAACAGCACACTCTTTTTTTTTTTTACTTTAAATGGCTCTTTCTTTTTTTTAATTTATTTATTAATTTAAAAAAATTTAACAAAATAAAACATTAACATATATAATCAGTAATTCACAATATCATCACTTAGTTGCATATTCATCATTTCTTAGAACATTTGCATCAATTCAGAAAAAGAAATAAAAAGACACTAGAAAAAGAAATAAAACGAAAACAGAATAAAAAAAAAGATTATACATACCATACCCCTTACCCCTCACTTTCATTGATCACTAGCATTTCAAACTAAATTTATTTTAACATTTGTTCCCCCATTATTTATTTTTATTCCATATGTTCCACTTGTCTGTTGGCAAAGTAGATATAAGGAGCATCAGACACAAGGTTTTCACAATCACACAGTCACGTTGTGAAAGCTGTATCATTATTCAATCATCCTCAAGAAATATGGCTACTGGAACACAGCTCTGCATTTTCAGGCAGTTCCCTCCAGCCTCTCCATTACATCTTGAATAACAAGGTGATATCTACTCAATGTGTAAGAATAACCTCCAGGATAACCTCTCGACTCTGTTTGGAATCTCTCAGCCATTGACACTTAGTCTCATTTCACTCTTCCCCCTTTTGGTTGAGAAGGTTTTCTCAATCCTTTGATGCTAAGTCTCAGCTCATTCTAGGATTTCTGTCCCACATTGCCAGGAAGGTTCACACCCCTGGGAGTCATGTCCCATGTAGACAGGGGGAGGGTGGTGAGATTGCTTGTTGTGTTGGCTGGAGAGAGAGGCCACATCTTAACAACAAAAGAGGCTCTCTTGGGGGTTTCTCTTAGACCTAAATTTTAAGTAGACTTGACCTATCCTTTGCGGTGTTAAGTTTCATATGAACAAACGCCAAGACTGGGGGCTCAGCCTATAGCTTTGGTTGTCCGCACTGCTTGTGAGAATATCAAGAATTCAACTTGGGGAAGTGGAATTTCTCCCCATTCTCACCATTCCCCGAAGGGGGCTTTGCAAATACTTTTCCACTCACTGATCAAATCACTCTGGGATTCATCTGGGCATCACTCTGGGTAAACCAATAAAATCTCATGTCCTACCTGAGATTCCAAGTACTTATGGTAAACAGCACACTCTTAAACAATCAGTGGGTCAAAGATGAAATTGTAATAAATATCAAGATGAATGAAAACAAGAATACAACATATCAAAACCTATGAGATGCATTTAGGCAGCACTGAGAGGGAAGTTTATAGCTCTACATGCCTATACTAAAAAGGAAGAAAGAGCTAAAACCAAAGACCTAACTAAATTAAAGAAGCTAGATAAAGAACAGCAAACTAACCCTAAAGCACATAGAAGAAAAGAACTAGCAAAGATTAAAATGGAAATAAATGAATTGTAGAACACAAAACAATAGAAAGAATCAATAAAAGCAAAGATGGTTCTTTGAGAAGATCAAGTAGATTGACAAACCTTTAGCTTGACTGAGAAAGTAAGAAAGAGAGAGGATGTGATTAAATAAAATCAGAAATGAGAGGGGGACTTTACCATGGACCCCAAAGAAATAAAAAAAATTATAAGAGGATACTATGAACAACTGTATGCTAACAAACTAGACAACCTAGATGAAATGGACAATTTCCTAGAAACACACAAACAACCTATACTGAATTAAGAAAAAAATAGAAGACTTCAACAAACCAATCACTAGTAAAGAGATTCCATAAGTCATCAAAAACGTCCCTACAAAGAAAAGCCCAGGGCCAGATGGCTTCACAGGAGAATTTTACCAAAAATGCCAAGAAGAACTGACACCATTCCTGGTCAAATGCTTTGAAAATTTTTAAGAAAAGGGAACATTATCTAACATATTCTATGAGCAAACATCACTCTAATAGCAAAACTTGATAAAGACAGTACAAGAGAGAAAAACAAGAGAACCATTTCTCTAATGAATACAGATGTAAAAATTCTCAACAAAAATACTTGTAAATTGATCAAATAAAACATTAAAGGAATTATATACCATGACCAAGTGGGGTTTATTCCAGGCATGCAAGGGTGGTTCAACACATTAAAACTGATCAAGGTAATACAACACTTTAACAAATTGAAAGGGAAAAAACATATGATCATTTTGAATAATGCAAAAAAGGCATTCGATAAAATTCAGCATCATTTCTTTATAACAACACTTCAAAAGGTAGGAATCAAAGGAAGCTTTCTCGATGTGATAAAGGGCACATATAAAAAGCCCACAGCTAGTGTCATACTTGATGAGAGACTGAAAGCCTTCCTACTAAGATCAGGCATGAGACAAGGATGCCCACTGTCACTACTGTTTTCCAACATTGTGCTAGAAGTCCTAGCTAGAGCAATTAGGCAAGAAAAACAAATAAAAGGCATCAAATCAGAAAGGAAGAAGTAGAACTCTCACTATTTGCAGATGACATGATCCTATATTTGAAAAATCTCAAGAAACTTAGGATAATTCTACTTGAGCTAATAACAACTTCAGCAAAATGGCGGGATACAAGATTAATGTGCAAAAATCTGTACTGTTCCTATACACTAGTAGTGACCTAACCAAGGAAGCAATTAAGAAAATAAAATTCAATCCACAATGGCAACTGTAAAAATCAAGTATCTAGGAATAAACTTAACCAACAATGCAAAGGACCTTTACACAGAAAACTACAAAACATTGCTAAAAGAAATCAAAGACCTAAATGGTGGAAAGACATTCCATATTCATAGATAGGAAAACTGAATGTCATTAAGATGTCAGTTCTACCAAAATTGATCAAAAGATTCCATGCAATCCAAATCAAAATTCCAATAACCTACTTTGAAAAATGTGCCATTAAATTTATTTGAAAGGGAAAAGGGCCTCAAATAGCCAAAAGTATCCTACAAAAGAAGAACAAAGTGGGAAGAGCTACACTTCCTAACTTTAAGGCTTATTATAAAGCCGCAATGGTCAAAACAGCATAGGACTTCTGGAAAGATGGCTGAATAGAGTAGCTTGAGATTAGTGCTGCTCCATGGAAAAGTTAGAGAAGAGACAGATGGGTGACTGAGGTGGCGATTCAGGAGTGTGGCTGACCTGGGAGAGCCTTCTGCACCACATAGGGCAGCCCTAGTTGCAGAGGCCAAGGAACTGAGAGGTAGAAAGCTGGAGCCTGGCACCGAGGCACGGGGCCTGCAGGAATACACAGACAGGAACTGGGGACTAGGAAGTAAGCCAACCTGTGTTCCTTGGGTGCGTTACCCTCACCAGTGCAGCCCCATGACTAGCAACTTACCCCACACACCTGAACCCTATCACCCGCTCCCATTCCCCACACTCCAGGCATCCCCACCCCACCAGCCCCCAATGCACATACCTGCCCCACACCTCCACCCCAAGTGCAGCCCAACCCACCTCTCCTGCACCGCTCCCGAGCACTACCTCCCCCTCTCTGTTCCCTGCAGGCTGTTCCCAGCGCATAAAGGCTGTGGGCACTAACTTCCATACCCAGGCTACCCCCACCCTACTGCCCATAGTGTCGTTACAGCCTCATGCCACCCCCTGGGAGCTCTGCACATCAGTTTATGGCACTCCCAGGCCCACGCATGTGCAAGGGCCCCCAATCATGTCATTCAGCTCTGGGAACCTCAGTTTACAGCAGTCCTAGAACTGCATATGCACACAGCCTTCAGCCACACTTCCCAGCTCTGAGAAAGTGCTGTGCAGCCGGGTCACATCTGCCCCCAATCCACGAAGGTATTACACTGACCTGCTGCCACTGCTCTACACATGTGCACAAAGGGCCCCATGCCTTAGATCAGTGCACACCAGGGTTATGCCCCCCAGACCAGTTCATCCACACAGCTACATCCTCCCTGGCCTCTGGCCACCCACCTTCACAAGCATCAGTGTGACATCCCCAATCTGCACCTATACCTGCCCTGAAACACATCACTGCACTGAGTGCCCTACCCCGTGACCTGCTCCCTGCTGTACAACCATCCCACAAACACAAGGCCTTAGACTACTGAAAGAAATCAACTCCCAAAGTAAATCAATCAAGATATTTACATGCCATGAAGACAGCAGAAGATCACTAAGCATATTACAATGCAGACAGATATAGCCCTGCCTAATGACCAAATTAAAACACCAGAGGAGACACAGATATCGGAACACCTAATAAAAGATGTTCATGCAACTCTACTTAGTAAAATAAGTGGGATGGCAAATGACATAAAGAAGATCAAGAAGACAGTAGAATTTAGGCCTAAGAGTCACCCCCAAGAGAGCCTCTTTTGTGGCTTCTCTTTTGTGGCTCAGATGTGGCTTCTCTCTCCAGCCAACATGACAAGCAGTCTCACCACCCTCCCCCTCTCTACATGGGACATGACTCCCAGGGGTGTGGACCTTCCTGGCAACGTGGGACAGAGATCCTGGAATGAGCTGAGACTCAGCATCAAAGGACTGAGAAAAACCCTAGAATAAGCTGAGAATTAACATCAAGGGATTGAGAGAACCTTCTCAACCAAAGGGGGAAGAGTGAAATGGGACTAAGTGTCAATGGCTGAGAGATTCCAAACAGAGCTGAGAGGTTATCCTGGAGGTTATTCTTATGCATTAAGTAAATATCACCTTGTTGTTCAAGATGTAGCGGAGAGGCTGGAGGGAACTGCCTGAAAATGTGGAGCTGTGTTCCAGTAGCCATGTTTCTTGAGGATGACTGAACAATGATATAGCTTTCCCAATGAGACTCTCTGAATGTGAAAACCTTGTGTCTGATGCTCCTTTTAGCTACTATATCAATAGAAGAGTAGAACATATGGAATAAAAATAAATAATAGGGGGAACAAATGTTAAAATAAATTTAGTTTGAAATGCTAGCAGTAAATGAAAGCAAGGGGTAAGGGGTATGGTATGTATAATCTTTTCTTTTATTCTGTTATCATTTTATTTCTTTTTCTGTTGTCTTTTTATTTCTTTTTCTAAATCGATGCAAATGTTCTAAGAAATGATGAATATGCACTATGTGATGATATTAAGAATTACTGATTGTATATGTAGAATGGAATGGTATCTTAATGTTTTGTTTGTTAATTTTTTTAATTAATGAAAAAGTTATATAAAAAAAGAAAACAGTAGAAGAGCATAAAGAGGAATTTGAAGGAATAAATAGAAAAATAGTGGATATCACAGAGATTAAAGACTTTGCTGACCAAATAAACATACTAGAGGCACACAACACCATATTTGAAGAGACAGAAGAAAGAATAAGTGATATAGAGGACAGGATAACTTATTTGAATTGGATCTCAGGTAAACGATAGACAAAACAAAGCGCACAAATATAAGAATCATTGGTGTCCCAGAAGGAGATGAGAGGAGTAAAGGGCTAGGAAGAGTAATTGAGGATATAATCGGGGGAAACTTCCCAACCCTTATAAAGGACATAAATATAAAAGTCAAAGTCCAACAGACTCCAAACAGAATAAATCCAAATAAGCCTTCCTCAAGACACATACTGGTCAGTCTGTTACATGCTGAAGAGAAGCAGAAAATCCTGAAAGTGGCAAGAGAAAAACAATTTACTACTACAAGAGAAACCAAATAAGACTGAGTTCAGACTACCCAACTAGCACCCTGGAGGCGAGAAGGCAGTAGTATGATATATTCAAGATCCTGAAAGAGAAAGACTTCCAGCCAAGAATTCTGTACCCAGCCAAATTGTCCTTCAAAACTGAGGGAGAGATTAAAGTTTTCACAGACAAAGAAGTCCTAAAAGAATTTGTCTACAAGAGACTGGCCCTACAAGAAATACTAAAAAGAGTTCTGCTGGCTGAAAAAAAAAAGACAAGAGAGGGAGGTCTGGAAGAGGGCACAGAATTGAAGAATACCACTAACGGTATTTTAAAGAATACAAAGAGAAAGAGGGAAAAGAATATATAGATCTGACAAATAAAATAAGAAAGATAAGAGGGTGGATCCAAGAAATACCTTTTCAGTAATAACTTTGAATGTTAATGGACTAAACTTACCAATTAAAAGATACAGATTGGCAGAATGGATTAAGAAACATAATCCAGCTATATGCTGCTTATAAGAGACTCATCTTAGACACAAGGAACAAATAGATTGAAAGTGAAAGGATGGAAAAAGATTTTCCATACAAGTTGTAACCAAAAGAAAGCAGGCGTAGCTATACTAATATCGGACAAAATAGACTTTAAATGTAAAGACATCATAAGAGACAAAACAGCATAGTACTGTCACAAAGATAGAATATTGATCAATGAAATAGTATTGGGAGTTCAGAAATAGACTCTCAGAAGTCTGGCCAATTGATTTTTGACAAGGCCACCAAATCCACTGAACTGGAACAGAATAGTCTCTTCAACACACGGGGCTGGGAGAACTGGATATCCTTACCCAAAGGAATAAAAGAAGACCCCCTAACTCACCCCCTATACACAAATTAGCCCAACGTAGATAAAAGATCTAAGTATAAGGGCCAGTACCATAAAAATCCTAGAAGAAAATATAGGGAAACAAGACCTAATGATAGAAGGTAGCTTCTTAGACCTTACATTAAAGCACAAGCAATGAAAGAAAAAATAAATAAATGGGAACTCCTCAAGATTGAGCACTTCTGTGCTTCAAAGGATTTTGTAAAAAAGGTGAAGAGGCATCCAGCTCAATGGGAGAGAATATTTGGTAACCATATATCTGATAAGGGTTTAATATCCAGTATATAAAAAGAAATCCTACAACTCAACAATAAAAGGAAAAAACCACAATTATAAAATAGGCAAAAGATATGAATAGATTTTTTCCAAAGAGGAAACACAAATGGCTAAAAAGCATATGAAAAGGGTGGGCTACAGTGGCTCAGCAGGCAGAGTTCTTGCCTACCATGCTGGAGACCCGGGTTCAATTCCCAGTGCCTGCCCATGCAAAAAAAAAAAGCACATGAAAAGATGCTTGCCTTCATTAGCTATTAGGAAAATGTGAATTAAAACCACAATGAAATACCATCTCACTCTTATAAGAATGGCTGCTATTAAACAAACAGGAAGCTACAAATGTTGGAGAAGATGTGGAGAAATAGGAACACTTATTCACTGGTAGTGGAAATGTAAAATGGTACACCCACTTAGGAAGATATTTTGGCAGTTCCTCAGAAAACTAAATATTGAGTTTCCCTATGACCCAGCAATTCTTCTACTCAGTATGTGCCCAGAATATCTGAAAGAAGGGATATGAACAGGTGTTTGCACACCAATGTTCATAGCAGCATTATTCACAATTGCCAAAAGATGGAAACAATCCAACAGTCCATCAACAGATAAGTGGGTAAACAAAATGTGGTGTTTATATATATATGCATTATATATATATAATACTGTTGCATTATATATATATGGACTATTATGCAACATTAAGAAATAATGAGATCCTGGAGCATGTGACAACATGGATGAACCTTGAGTACATAATGCTGAATGAAATAAACCAAAGACAAAATGACAGATATTGTATGATTTCACTAATATGAACCAACTAGAACATGTAAACTCAGAGTTTTTAAATGAAGAATATGGGGTACCTAGAGACAGGCAGAGGCTAGAAAAGAGGGAGTGGTTACCTAATATGTACAGAATTGTTAACAAGGTTGAACTTAAATGTTTGGGAATGGATAGAAGTGATGGTAGCTTGTAATTTGGATTATAAAGTACTAGTGACATATTGTAGGAAATTCGATTGAAAGTGGTTGTTGAAAGTGATGTATGTAAATAAGCTCTTGAAAGAACTACTACAAATGTAAAAAACATAGAGAGGTATATGGGAAAAAACATAGCTTTGCAAACTATGGACCATAGTTAATAATAATATTTTAGTATCCTTTCATCAAGAGCAGCAAATTTACTACAACAATACTATGGATCAGCAATACTGGGGTTAAGCGGTATGGAAGGATTGGGGGTTATTTTTATTTTTATTTCTGTTTTGGAGTAATGAAAATGTTCTAAAATTGATCATGGGGATGTATGCACAACTATGTGATGATACTGTGAACCATTGATAGTACACTTTGGATGGTTTGTGTTCTGTGCAAATATATCTCGATAAAATTGAAAAATGAAAGGTTTTCAGAATGATCGCTACATGATCTGTCTCCCTTTTGTCAAGCATGACTAACAGTGGATTTCTTGCCAGAAACCATGGAAGCCAGAAGACAGTGAGATGACATACTTAAATAGAAAAATGAAAAACCAAGAATTTTATATCCAGCAAAATTATCCTTCAAAAATAAAGAATAAATGGATAAATAAATGAGAAATTAAAACATTTACAGATCAACAAAAACTGAAAGAGTTCATTACCAGAAGACCTGACCTTCAATAAATGCTAAAGGGGTCCTTCAGGCTGAAATAAAAGAACACTAGAAAGTAACTTGAGCCCATAAGAAGAAATAAAGAACATTGGTAAAGGCAACTACATAGGTGTGCTGGTTTGAGGCTGTTGTGAACCCAAGAAAAGCCATGTTCTTTAATCCTCATTCAATATTGTAGAGTGGAAACCCTTTTGATCAGAATTTCTCCACAGAGGTGTGCCATGCTCAGTTGCGGGTGTGCCCTTTTGATTAGATTACTTCCATGGAGGTGTGGCATGCCCAAGTGTGGGTGTGGCCTTTTGATTAGATGGAGATGTGACTGCGCCCATTCAAGGTGGGTCTTCAGTAGTGTACTAGACTCCTTTAAAGGGGGGAACATTTTGGAGAAACCTCAGATGCAAATGCTTGGAGAATAGTTGCTTTAGAGGTGACAGAGACATGGATGTTTGGAGATGCTTAGAGTGCTGATAGAGAGAGCAAATGCCTAGACACAGGCAAAGCCCAGCAGATGTCACCACATGCCTCCTCATGAGATGCTAAGTGAGCCGGAACCCAGATTTGTGTCCTGGAGGAACTAAGTGAAGGCCCACAGACACTTAGAGAAGAAACCACTGGCATAAAAAGTGGGAGCAACAAACCAAGAACAAGGACCAGCAGATACCAGCCATATGCCTTCCCATATTGGCCTTCCTTGAGCCAATATATATTTCTCTTGATGCCCTAGTTTGAACATATTAATGGCTTTAGAACTGTCAACTTATAACTTATTAAATTCCATTTTCAAAAGTCATTCCATTTCTGGTATATTGCTTCCCAGCAGCATTAACAAACTAATACAATAGGTAAACATAAAATCTTGTATTATTGTAGTTTTGGCTTGTAACTGCTTTTTCCCCATATATGACTTAACAGGCAAATGTGTAAAAAAATATATATATATATTTAAAATCTGTGTTAGTGGTAATACAATATATAAAGATGTAAGCTGAGACAATAACAATATAAAGGGGGAAGGACAGAGCTATATAGAAGTAGAGAGTTGTATACTACTGAAACTAGGTGGTATCAGAAGAACTAGGGTGTTATTAGTTTAAGGTTTCATGGTAATTACAAGGTAACCACTAAGAAAATAACTAAATAATATAGAGAAAAAGAAAAAAAAGGGAATCAAAGGTGTAAACTACAAACAAAACAACTAATTTTCTAAATGCAAGCAATAGAGTAATTAGAGAACAAAAACTATACAAGACATACAGTAAACAAATAGCTAAATGGCAGAAGTAAATCCATCCTGCTCAATTATTACCTTAAATGTCAATGGATTAAATTCCTCTATTAAAAGGTAGAGATTGGCAGATTGGATTAAAAAGTGTGATCCATCTATACATTGACTACAAGAAAGAAACTCATTTTAGGTACAAAGACAGAAAGAAATTAAAAATAAAAGGGTGAAAAAAGATATTCCATGCAAGT
This sequence comes from Tamandua tetradactyla, assembly GCF_023851605.1. Classification (NCBI taxonomy): domain Eukaryota; kingdom Metazoa; phylum Chordata; class Mammalia; order Pilosa; family Myrmecophagidae; genus Tamandua; species Tamandua tetradactyla. Next base: position 44,628,348 of record NC_135328.1, read on the forward strand.
AGTAATCAAAAGGGAGATGGAATAGCTGTATTATTGTCAGACAAAACAGATGTTGTCAAAAAGATTACAAGAGAAGAAGGATATTATATACCAATAAAATATTCAACTGGGTAAAGGATGATATGGCCCATATTTTCAAACTTCAACCTATGTGTGAGACCAAAGGGAGAGATGTTCATTTGGTGAAAAATTTATATTATGGGTAGCACATTATCTAATTTAACTTGTATGATCGGTTTCCCTGAACACCACAATTACTTGGAATCCTGAACAGGGCATGAGATCTTGTTGGTTTGTACAGGTTAGTGTGATGCCCCCAATATATCCCACAGTAATTTGGGCAGAATAAAAAGTATTTGCCAAAAAAAAAAGGCGGGCAATGGTGGCACAGTGGCAGAGTTCTCGCCTGCCATGCTGGAGACTGGGTTCGATTTCCAGTGCCTGCCCAAGCAAAAAAAAAAAAAAGAAAGTATTTGCATTGTCCCCTTGGGGAACTGGGGGGAAAAGAGGAAATATTCAAATCCCCCATCTGCAAAATTCCTTATATTCTCACAAGCAGTGGGGACAACCAATTCAATAGGCTGAGCCCTCAATTTTGAGATTCAGCCCTATGAAGTATTCCTGCAAAAGAGAAGCTAAGCCTACTGATAATTATACCTAAGAGTCACCCCCGAGAATGTCTTTTGTTGCTCAGATATGGCCTCTCTCTCTAAGCCAATTTGGCTGATGAATTCACTGCCCTCCTCTGTACATGGGATATGACTCCCAGGGTGTAAATCTCCCTGGCAATGTGGGACCTGACTCCTGGAGATGAGCTGGGACCCAGCATCATCAGAATGAGAAAGTCTTCTTGACCAAAAGGAGGAAGAGAAAAATGATACCAAATAAAGTTTCAGTCACTGAAAGACTTCAAACAGATTTAGAGGATATCCTGGGGGTTACTCTTATGCATTATATAGATATCTCTTTTTAGTTATGGTGTATTGGAGTGGCTAGAGGAAAATACATAAAGATGTTGAACTGTATTCCAGTAGCCTTGATTTTTGAAGGAGACTGTATAACTTTATAGCTTTTATAATATAACTGTGTAATTGTGAAAACCTTGTGTCTGATGCTCCCTTTATTCAGGGTATGAACAGATGAGAAAAATAAAACAAGGATAATAAATAAATAAATAATAGGGAGAGATGAACAGGGTAAAAATTGGGTAGATTGAAATACTGTGGGTCAATGAGAGGGAGGGTTAAGGAGAATGGGATGTGTGAGTTCTTTTTTCTTGTTTTTACTTCTTTTTTATGGAGTGATGCAAATGTTCTAAAATGATCATGGTGAAGAATACACAACTATGTGGTATTTTGAGCCACTGATTTTATAATAAGGTTGGACTGTATGTTGTAGATATTTCTCAGTAAAAATATTTTTTTAAAAAAGAAGAACAAGGGCAGGCCACAGTGGTTTGGCAGGCAAGAATGCTCACCTGCCAAGCCAGAGGACCTGGGTTCGATTCCCAGTGCCTGCCCATGTAAAAAAAAAAAAGAAGAAGAAGAAGAAGACATGAGAAAAGACATATTTGCTCCAAGCAAAATTATCACATGAATTTTGTTGAAGCAGAGTCATGTAGGAGGATATCTGTGTCTTTCTCCAGGGGTTGTTGTAAGGATTTAATTAATTAATGCACATACAGGAATTTTAAGTGTGCCTGACCCTGTCATGGCTCAGTAATTGTTGATGATGATGATGATGATGATGATGATGATAATTTGGAGAAAAAAAAAAGAATTTTTAAAAATAAAAGATTCAATGCACTAAGAAGGTTTAGTGAAACAGATATACACCCCAAAAACAGAGCCCCCAGGCACTTCCAGAGAAGATGGCGGCTTAGTAAGGCATGCAGGTCTTAGTTCCTCCTCCAGAACAACTACTAAAGAACTAGAAACAGTACAGAACAGCTCCCAGAGCCACGACAGAGACCAGACACACAGCGTACCCCATTCCGGAATGGCTGGACCAGCTAAGAGACTCCGCTGCGGTGAGGTCCCCGAGAGGCGCGCGCTTCCCCAGGCCGAGGTGGCTGGCAGCCAGAGCCCCTCCCTCCCTCCTTCCCAGGCCAACTGGGAGCTTTGGATCAGGTTCCGCAAGCCACGGCGATCGGAGCCCCTTCCACACACGTGGCTTCCCAGGCCGCTGGGAACTTTGGATCGGCGGTTCCCCAAGCCGCGGCGGTCCTCCCACACGCGGCTTCCCGGGCCGGCTGGGAGCTTTGGAGCGGTGGTTCCCCAAGCCGCAGCGGCTGGCGACCCTCCCCCACGTGCGGCTTCCCAGGCCGGCTGGTAGCCTCGGAACAGCGGTCCTCCAAGCCGCGGTGGCTGGCAACCGCAGCCCCTTCCACACACATGGCTTCCCGGGCTGGCTGGGAGCATCGGAACAGCAGTTCCCCAAGCCGCGGCAGGCGGCGACCCTCCCCCACGCGCGGCTTCCCAGGCCGGCTGGTAGCCTCAGAACAGCGGTCCCCCAAGCCTCAGTGGCCGGCGACCACAACCCCTTCCACACACACGGCTTCCCAGGCCGGCTGGGAGCATTGGAACAGCGGTTCCTCAAGCCGCGGTGTCTGGCGACCCTCCCCCACAGGCAAATTCCCGGAGGGAAAGGTAAGAGTCTCCAACAGTAGTAGAGACTGAGCCCAACCTAACGCCAATAGTGGCATTAAGGAACAACTTCTGACTACTAAAAATAGGCCCTCAGCTCAAGCGAAACTGATCAAGGCGGAAGTCGCTGATTGGGCTAACTGAAAAAGAGGAAAGGGGGCAAAACAGAGCCTTCTGTGACTGTTTCTATGGAGGCTTTGTTGCCTCTGGGCTCAGCGCTGGGATTACATAGGTTACAACTGCCCCGAACGCAGAAACAGGCTGCTTTTAGGGCTCTCTACCAACTGAACCTTCCCCGCGGGAGAGGTGAAATGCAACTCAGGTGGAATCCCTCTCTCAAGGAATTCAGATCCCAGGACTTCACAATTTGAAGCCATTAAAACCAACCTACAAACTTTCCTCTGTCTCCACCACACACCCAGCAGCAAGAGTCTTCCAAAGTTAAAGGAGCCACAACATCTTTTGCTGGTGGGACCTGCAGACAGACAAGCACAACATACTGGGCAGGATAAGAAAAACAAAGCCCAGAGACTTCACAGGAAAGTCTTTCAACCTGCTGGGTCCCACACTCAGGGATATCTGATTAAATGCCCAGACGCCAGCAAAAAATCACAAATCGCACCAGGAAAATTGAAGATATGGCCCAGTCAAAGAAACAAACCAATAGCTCAAATGAGATACAGGAGCTGAGACAACTAATTCTGAATATATGAACAGAAATGGAAAACCTCTTCAAAAACCAAATCAATAAATTGAGGGAGGACATGAAGAAGGCATGGGATCAACAAAAAGAAGAAATGGAAAGTCTGAAAAAACAAATCACAGAACTTATGGGATTGAAAAACACAGTAGAAGAGATGAAAAAAACAATGGAAACCTACAATGGTAGATTTAAAGAGACAGAAGATAGAATTAGTGAACTGGAGGATGGAACATCTGAAATCCAACAAGAAACAGAAACTATAGGGAAAAGAATGGAAAAATTTGAGCAGGGGCTCAGGGAATTCAATGATAATATGAAGCGCACAAATAAACGTGTTGTGGGTATCCCAGAAGGAGAAGAGAAGGGAAAAGGAGGAGAAAAACAAATGGAAGAAATTATCACTGAAAATTTCCCAACTCTTATGAAGGACCTAAAATTACAGATCCAAGAAGTGCAGCGCACCCCAAAGAGAATAGACCCAAATAGGCGTTCTCCAAGACACTTACTAGTTAGAATGTCAGAGGTCAAAGAGAAAGAGAGGATCTTGAAAGCAGCAAGAGAAAAACAATCCATCACATACAAGGGAAACCCAATAAGACTATGTGTAGATTTCTCAGCAGAAACCATGGAAGCTAGAAGACAGTGGGATGATATATTTAAATTACTAAAAGAGAAAAACTGCCAACCAAGACTTCTATATCCAGCAAAATTGTCCTTCAAAAATGAGGGAGAAATTAAAACATTTATAGACAAAAAGTCACTGAGAGAATTTGTGACCAAGAGACCAGCTCTGCAAGAAATACTAAAGGGAGCACTAGAGTCAGATATGAAAAGACAGAAGAGAGAGGTATGGAGAAGAGTGTAGAAAAAGGAAAAGCAGATATGATATATATAATACAAAAGGCAAAATGGTAGAGGAAAGTATTACCCAAACAGTAATAACACTAAATGTTAATGGACTGAATTCCCCAATCAAAAGACATAGACTGGCAGAATGGGTTAAAAAACAGGATTCTTCTATATGCTGTCTACAGGAAACACATCTTAGACCCAAAGATAAACATAGGGTGAAAGTGAAAGGTTGGGAAAAGATATTTCATGCAAATAACAACCAGAAAAGAGCAGGAGTGGCTATACTAATACCCAACAAATTAGACTTCAAATGTAAAACAGTTAAAAGAGACAAAGAAGGATACTATCTACTAATAAAAGGAACAATTAAACAAGAAGACATAACAATCATAAATATTTATGCACCGAATCAAAATGCCTTGTTCCAGATCTTAGGGGAAAAGTTTTCAATTTTTCCCCATTGAGGATGATATTAGCTGTGGGTTTTTCATATATTCCCTCTATCATTTTAAGGAAGTTCCCTTGTATTCCTATCCTTTGAAGTGTTTTCAACAGGAAAGGATGTTGAATCTTGTCAAATGCCTTCTCTGCATCAATTGAGATGATCATGTGATTTTTCTGCTTTGATTTGTTGATATGGTGTATTACATTAATTGATTTTCTTATGTTGAACCATCCTTGCATACCTGGGATGAATCCTACTTGGTCATGATGTATAATTCTTTTAATGTGTTGTTGGATACGATTTGCTGGAATTTTATTGAGGATTTTTGCATCTATATTCATTAGAGAGATTGGTCTGGTAGTTTTCTTTTTTTGTAATATCTTTGCCTGGTTTTGGCATGAGGGTGATGTTGGCTTCATAGAATGAATTAGGTAGTTTCCCCTCCACTTCGATTTTTTTGAAGCGTTTGAGGAGAGTTGGTACTAATTCTTTCTGGAATGTTTGATGGAATTCATATGTGAAGCCGTCTGGTCCTGGACTTTTCTTTTTATGAAGCTTTTGAATGACTGATTCAATTTCTTTACTTGTGATTGGTTTGTTGAGGTCATCTATTTCTTCTTGAGTCAAAGTTGGTTGTTCATGTCTTTCCAGGAACCTGTCCATTTCATCTAAATTGTTGTATTTATTAGCGTAAAGTTGTTCATAGTATCCTGTTAGTACCTCCTTTATTTCTGTGAGGTCAGTAGTTATGTCTTCTCTTCCATTTCTGATCTTATTTATTTGCATCCTCTCTCTTCTTCTTTTTGTCAATCTTGCTAAGGGCCCCTCAATCTTATTCATTTTCTCATAGAACCAACTTCTGGTCTTATTGATTTTCTCTATTGTTTTCATGTTCTCAATTTCATTTATTTCTGCTCTAATCTTTGTTATTTCTTTCCTTTTGCTTGCTTTGGGATTAGTTTGCTGTTCTTTCTCCAGTTCTTCCAAGTGGACAGTTAATTCCTGCATTTTTGCCTTTTCTTCTTTTCTGATATAGGCATTTAGGGCAATAAATTTCCCTCTTAGCACTGCCTTTGCAGTGTCCCATAAGTTTTGATATGTTGTGTTTTCATTTTCATTCGCCTCGAGATATTTACTAATTTCTCTTGTAATTTCTTCCTTGACCCACTCGTTGTTTAAGAGTGTGTTGTTGAGCCTCTACGTATTTGTGAATTTTCTGGCCCTCTGCCTATTATTGATTTCCAACTTCATTCCTTTATGATCTGAGAAAGTGTTGTGTATGATTTCAATCTTTTTAAATTTGTTGAGACTTGCTTTGTGACCCAGCATATGGTCTATCTTTGAGAATGATCCATGAGCACTTGAGAAAAAGATGTATCCTGCTGATGTGGGATGTAATGTCCTATAAATGTCTGTTAAGTCTAGCTCATTTATTGTAATATTCAAATTCTCTGTTTCTTTATTGATCTTCTGTCTAGATGTTCTGTCCATTGATGAGAGTGGCGAATTGAAGACTCCAACTATTATGGTAGATTTGTCTATTTCCCTTTTCAGTGATTGCAGTGTATTCCTCACATATTTTGGGGCATTTTGATTCGGTGCATAAATATTTATGATTGTTATGTCTTCTTGTTTAATTGAAAATTGAAAACTTTCCCCCTAAGATCAGGAACAAGACAAAGATGTCCATTAGCACCACTATTATTCAACATCGTGTTGGAGGTTCTAGCCAGAGCAATTAGACAAGAAAAAGAAATACAAGGCATCAAAATTGGAAAGGAAGAAGTAAAACTATCACTGTTTGCAGACGATATGATACTATACATCGAAAACCCGGAAAAATCCACAACAAGACTACTAGAGCTAATAAATGTGTACAGCAAAGTAGCAGGTTACAAGATCAACATTCAAAAATCTGTAGCGTTTCTATACACAAGCAATGAACAAGCTGAGGGGGAAATCAAGAAACGAATTCCATGTACAATTGCAACTAAAAGAATAAAGTACTTAAGAATAAATTTAACTAAAGAGACAAAAGACCTATATAAAGAAAACTACAAAAAACTGTTAAAAGAAATCACAGAAGACCTAAATAGATGGAAGGGCATACCGTGTTCATGGACTGGAAGACTAAATATAGTTAAGATGTCAATCCTACCTAAATTGATTTACAGATTCAATGCAATACCAATCAAAATCCCAACAACTTATTTTTCAGAAATAGAAAAACCAATAAGCAAATTTATCTGGAAGGGCAGGGTGCCCCGAATTGCTAAAAGTATCTTGAGGAAAAATAATGAAGCTGGAGGTCTCAAGCTGCCGGACTTTAAGGCATATTATGAAGCCACAGTGGTCAAAACAGCTTGGTATTGGCATAAAGATAGATATATCGACCAATGGAATTGAATAGAGTGCTCAGATATAGACCCTCTCATCTATGGACATTTGATCTTTGATAAGGCAGTCAAGCCAATTCACCTGGGACAGAACAGTCTATTCAATAAATGGTGCCTAGAGAACTGGATATCCATATGCAAAAGAATGAAAGAGGACCCATATCTCACACCCTATACAAAAGTTAACTCAAAATGGATCAAAGATCTAAACATTAGGTCTAAGACCATAAAACAGTTAGAGGAAAATGTAGGGAGATATCTTATGAAACTTACAATTGGAGGCGGTTTTATGGACCTTAAACCTAAAGCAAGAGCACTGAAGAAGGAAATAAATAAATGGGAACTCCTCAAAATTAAACACTTTTGTGCATCAAAGAACTTCATCAAGAAAGTAGAAAGACAGCGTACACAATGGGAAACAATATTTGGAAACAACATATCAGATAAAGGTCTAGTATCCAGAATTTATAAAGAGATTGTTCAACTCAACAACAAAAAGACAGCCAACCCAATTACAAAATGGGAAAAAGACTTGAATAGACACCTCTCAGAGGAGGAAATACAAATGGCCAAAAGGCACATGAAGAGATGCTCAATGTCCCTGGCCATTAGAGAAATGCAAATCAAAACCACAATGAGATATCATCTCACACCCACCAGAATGGCCATTATCAACAAAACAGAAAATGACAAGTGCTGGAGAGGATGCGGTGAAAGAGGTACACTTATCCACTGTTGGTGGGAATGTCAAAGGGTGCAACCACTGTGGAAGGCAGTTTGGCGGTTCCTCAAAAAGCTGAATATAGAATTGCCATACGACCCAGCAATACCATTGCTGGGAATCTACTCAAAGGAATTAAGGGCAAAAACTCAAACGGACATTTGCACACCAGCGTTATTTACAATTGCAAAGAGATGGAAACAGCCAAAATGTCCATCAACAGACGAGTGGCTAAACAAACTGTGGTATATACATACGATGGAATATTATGCAGCTTTAAGACAGGATAAACTTATGAAGCATGTAATAACATGGATGGACCTAGAGAACATTATGCTGAGTGAGTCTAGCCAAAAACTAAAAGACAAATACTGTATGGTCCCAATGATGTGAATTGACATTCGAGAATAAACTTGGAATATGTCATTGGTAACAGAGTTCAGCAGGAGTTAGAAACAGGGTAAGATAATGGGTAATTGGAGCTGATGGGATACAGACTGTGCAACAGGATTAGATACAAAAACTCAAAAATGGACAGCACAATAATACCTAATTGTAAAGTAATCATGTTAAAACACGGAATGAAGCTGCATCCGAGCTATAGGTTTTTGTTTTGTTTTGTTTTGTTCTTACTATTATTACTTTTATTTTTTTTCTCTATATTAACATTCTATATCTTTTTCGGTTGTGTTGCTAGTTCTTCTAAACCAATGCAAATGTACTAAGAAACGATGATCGTGCATCTATGTGATGATGTTAAGAATTACTGATTGCATATGTAGAATGGTATGATTTCTAAAAAAAAAAAAAAAAAAAGAATAAATTTGACCAAGGAGGTCAAAAAATGTGTACACTGAAAACTACAAAACACTATTTAAAGAAATTAAAGCAACTTAAATAAATGGAAAGATATCCCAAGTGCATGCATTGGAAGACTTAATATTGTCAAGATGTCAATACTGTCTAAAGCAATCTACAAATGCATTGAATCCCTATCAAAATACCAGCAGCCATTTTTACATAAATGGAAAAGCTGATCCTCAAATTCATACGGAATTGCAAGGGGCTTACATAGTCAAAACAATCTTGAAGAAGAATATAGTTGGAGGGCTCACATTTCCTGACTTCAAAACTTACTACAAGCTACGATAATTAAAATAATGTGGTACTAGCATAAGGATAGGCTTATAGACCAATGGAATAACATTGAAAGTTCAGAGATAAGTCCTTACATCTATGGCCAGTTGATTTTTGACAAGAGTGCCAAGTTCATTAAATGAGGAAATAAAAGTCTCTCCAACAAATGGTGCTGAGACAACTGGAAATCTACATTAAAAAGAATGAATATGGACCTCTACCTCTCACGTTGTTTTCATTTCCTGGGCTGCTCAAGCAAACACCTTGAAATGAGTCCAGTCAAACAATGGGAATTTATTTGCTCGTGGTTTGAGGCTGGGGGAAAAAATCCAAATCAAGGCATCATCAAGGAGATGCTTTCTTCCTGAAGACTGGGGTTCTGAGGCTGGCTGTTGGTGACCCTTGGTCCTTAGCTTGTCATACAGCAAGACACGTGGTAGTATCTTCTGGTCTCTCCTTTCTTTTCTGGATTTTACGTTCTGTAGATGTTCAGCTTCTTACTTCCTGTGGCCTTTTCTCTCTGTGTCTGAATTTCATTCCATTTATGAAAGACTCCAGGAATAGGATTAAGACCCATTCTTATTGAGACAGTCCACAATTTGACTGAAGTAACCTCATCCAAAGGTCCTACTTACATTGGGCTCATACCCACAGAAATGGATTTGATTTAAGAGCATGTTTTTTCCATGGTACATACAGCTTCAAAACACACCATATACAAAAAGTAATTCAAAATGGATCAAAGACCTAAATATAAGAGTTAAAACTATAAACTTCTTACCAGGAAGCATATGGAATGACAGAGAAAGCTGCCTTTCCTCTGAAGACCTGTAAATTTGAAACTAAATAGATCCCCTTTGTAAGACAATAAAAAAAAAAAGAAAGAAAGAAGGAGAACATAGGGATATATCTTCAGGACCTTATGGTAGGCAATGAATTTTTACATTTTATGCCAAAAGCATGAGCAACAAAAGAAAAGATGGACTACATCAAAATAAAAAACTTGTACATCCAAGGACATTATCAAGAAAGTGAAAAGACAACCTATGGAATGGAAGAAAATATTTGGAAATTATATCTCTATTAAGGATTTTATATCCAGAATATATAGTCTTCTACAACTCAACAACAAAAAGATCAACAACCCAGTTAAAAATTGGGCGAAGGATTTGAATAAAAATTGGATGAAGCATTTGATGATATTCACATCATCAATCATATGAAATACAAAAATACACCCAACATCATTAGCTATTACAGAAATGTAAATTAAAACTGCAATGAGATACAGCTTCATACCCTGTAGCTTAGCTATTTAAAAATTTGAAAACAGCAAGTGTTGGAAAGGATATGGAGAAATAGAAACCCTCATACATTGTTGATTGGAATGTAAAATGGTGCAGCTAATGTGGAAAACAGTTTGGTAGTTACTCAGAAAGTTGAACACAGAATTACTATGCAATTGCATTCCTAGGTATATACCCCAAATAACTGAAAACAGGGACTCAGAGGAGTATACACTGATGTTCATTGCAGTATTATTCACAATAGCCAAAAGATGAAAGCAACCCAAGCATCTATCAACAGATGAATGGACAAACAAAATGTGGTATATCCAAATAATGGAATATTATTTCAGCCATAAAAAGAAATAAAATGCTAGTGCATGCTATAATATGGATGAACTTTGGAAATATCAAATTGAGTGAAATAAGCCAGATACAAGACTATAAGGCACAATAAAAACATTGAGTCCCAAGGAATGAATGGAGAAAGTGAGCCAACAGGACTCCTTTCTTTGAGTAGCATGATTGTTTACCCCATACAGAGCCTGGGGACTCAGCCAAACTTTTCCAAACTCCCCAGGCACTAAAGAGTGAGTCATCCTGGAATTCCCTCTCACCAGCTGTCACACAGTTCCCAAAAGATGTGGAGAGTCTCCATGGACTCTGAGACAGCAGAGAGGGAAGGAGGAGGCAGAAGAAAAAGGGGGGCTATTCCTTCAGAGCCCAAGAAGAGTATAAGTCTTCCCTACCTCTGGAATGTGGCACGTCCCTGCTACCTCCACCTTGCCATTCTCACCCTCAAAGCTGGACAGAAGCTTCTTTGCTGAAACAGCTCCCCACCTACCACCAACTTCTAGGTAGGTCCTAACAGTCCAATACCCACACACCATCACAGTGACAACAGGTAAATGTACCTAGAGCAGAGCATTTAAATGTCTGTGTGCTGGGGGAGAATGAGCTAAGAACTCAGGGTAGTGAGGAAGAGAGTCCTGTAGATTGAAAGGAAAGGACAATAGACAATAGATTGAAGCCATATGAGAAAGTAAAAGTAACAATGACAGTAAATATAAATGCCAGAACAACAGTATTTGGGATTTGCAGCTCCACTTTTTACTTTTGACAGGATCTAAAAGGCAAATGCATCAAATGTAATGATAAATCAGTGGTTTGGGACTTATAAACATGTAATTTTGACAAAGAACTACATAAAGGCAGGGGACGGAAGAGTATAGGAATGGAGTTTGCATTTACATTAATTAGCACCTCGTTTTACCTGATCAGTACCTTGCAAGACCCTCCATGTAAGTTGAAAATCGCACATAATAGCAAACCCCCTTATTTAATAAATATTTCTTATACAAACATACCTACCACACTTTTTATAAATAAGGCAAATAAACACTATAGTAACAATAAGTAAACAAAATTAATTGTAGAAATTATTTTAAAAATTCTAACTTTCTCACATGCACACCTTGCCCATCCCTAGCATTGTGTACCATCTCAAGTTCCCTTCATCCCCTCCTCTAAAGGAAAAAAAAATTGTCAGGGGCCAATGGGAGGCGGGGAAGGCACCTGACATCTGTGGGCCACCCAGGGCGTTGCCCGAGAAAGTGGCTGGGTCTGCGTTCTGCCTCTCCACCTCCATTTCCTCCCTGCGGCAGTGCTCCCCTCTGTATAGAGCACACATGGTAGCAAATCCCATTATTATTTTTTTAAGTATTTCTTATATGAATATACCTACCACATATTTTTATAAATAAGGCAAATAAGCACTCTATTCACAATAAGTAAACAAAAGTAATCATAGAAATAATTTCCACATTTTAAAATTCTCTCTGCCTTTATTATTTTCAGTTGCCAATTATGTATACCTGAATTCACATGAGAGTTAGTGTAAAATGAGGTCCTACTGTACTAGTGAAGTTAAGTTGGTATCAAGGTAAAGAAGATTGTTATAGATTTAGGGTATTAAATTTAAGCTTCAAGGAAACTACAAAGAAAATACGCAAGCTCACAGGCACAAAAAGTAAAGTACAGGTTGCCAGAAGTGGGGGACAGTGGGAATGGAGAATTAATCCATATTGGGTGTGGGGTTTATGTTTGGGTAGATAGGAGAGTTTTAGTAAGAGAAGGTGGTGAGGGTACTGCAACATTGTGAATTGATTAATCTCTCAATGGTGTGCTTAGGATTGGTTGAGATGGGAAATTTTATGTTGTATATATAGTCTCATTGTTTTAAAAAAAGAGCTAACAACCAAAAGAAATAATGACAAATTCAATACATGTGTGGTAGTTAGAATCCGTTGTCAACTTGGCCAGGTGAAGGTGCCTCCATCTGTTGCTGTGGACATGAACCGATGGCATGTGAACCTCATCTGTTGTTGATTATATCTGCAGTTGGCTAGGAGGCGTGCCTGCTTCAGTGAATGATGTTTCATTTAATTGGGTGGTGCTTAAATGAGAGAGCTTTACTTAGCACAGTCCAAGCAGCTCAGCATGCCTCATCTCGGCACTTGCAACTCAGCCCGGGCCTTTGGAGATGCAGAAAGAAATCGCCCCGGGGAAAGTTAGTTGGAACCCAGAGGCTTGGAGAGAAGGCCAGCAGAGATCACCCTGTGTCTTTCCATGTAAGAAAGAACCTTAGTTGAAAGTTAGCTGCCTTTCCTCTGAAGAATTAATGAAATAAATCCTCTTTTATTAAAAGCCAATCAATCCATCTCTGGTGTGTTGCATTCCGGCAGCTACCAAACTAGAACAACATGATTCTAGACAGGATCTAATAAGGGAGGAGAAAAGGCTCAAGAGGAAATAATTGGAACATATGAAAAAAATTTGAAAACAGACTGTAAGCTTTATGACAATGCTTAATTTCTTGAACTTGATAACTGCACTCGGTGATTACATAAGTGAACATCCTCGGTCTTAGGAAAAGCACATGACAATATTAAGTGTTCAAGGAGCATGATGTGTATAATTTACACTTCAGTGCTCAGAAAATGGATCGATGAATGGATGGATGGATAGACTGACGCGGCAAATGTGGTAAAATGTTAAAACTGGTAGATTTGTATATCTGAGAGGATGGGTGATGTTGCAGTTCTGTGTATGGATTTTGCATTATTTTTGTAACTGTCCTGTAAGTTTGAAGGCATTTCAAAATAAAGTTTAAATTAAAAACAAACAGGAAATTGAGCTAAGAAACTAAGTCTCAAGCCTCTGCATTATGCTACATGTAACCTGAATTTTAACAGTTTAGATTGTTATTTGTCAAATAAGCAAGCATGAAAGAAAAGAAAAGAAAATAGCAGCTCTAATAAAATTCAAGAATGTAAAAAAAAAAAGAAAAAGCAGTAGTAGCAACAGCATGGAGAGGTAGAGATGGAATAAGCATGGCTACCAGCTCGGAAGCTCACACATAATCATGATAATGAGGCTTGGACCAGGGCCATGAAAGTCCATGAGAGAAGTGGATTGGCCCAAGAGGTACTTACTGCAGAGGCACCACAGGCAGGTGAGGGAGAAAGTGGGAATGGAGTCATCCTCACAAGTTAAAGATCGTTGATTTCTTCATCTATGAAATAGGTATGAAAGTATCCATTCATAGCAGTTTGATAAATATTAAATGAGATCATGCATGCAAAATGCCTGGAGCATCATAAGCCACTCCTTAAACTGGGTAGAAAGAGAGGTAAAGACAAAAACATGTTCCTCTCCTCTCCTTCAGGTCACATATATATCGGTGTGTATGTGAAATTATTTGGTAAAGAGCGCTCCCCTCCTGCCAGCCTCAAAGTTCAATTACAGCACCCATATTCACACCTGTATCCCTTGTGCTCATACAGGGTGTGTCACATAGAGGGTGGTTAATAAATACTTGTGGGATAGATAATTAGAGACAGAATAATTGACAAATGGTTATGATTAAATCAACTGCTCAATTAATAATCAATAAATAGATATAGATAGTTGATAGGCAGATGTCAAAGGCATTAAGCCCAGAAACTGACAGATGAAAGTAGGAGTCAGACAAAAATAGGGATGTTAGAAAGATTACAGAAGACAATATGATCAGTTTTAGCCTAAGTGGAGCCAGAAGTCTGAAAGCCCAGTAACCTACAGTCTTCCATTTCCTCCCTATTATTGAGTAGCACCTAAGAACAACCCAGAAGCTGGAAACTTGAGTCTTCAGTCTCAGTGGCAAACTCCACACTGAACTACACTCCCCAACCCCACAATGTCAGGATTGCTCCTTATGGGTTGTAACACAAAAGAAAGAAGTTAATAGAGAATTAACTCTATCTTTTACACACACATACACACACACACACACACACACACACACCTACACACTCCATAATACCTACAAAAATGAAGTTCCAGGATTCTTGCATACAAAAATTTCAAAACACTTTAAAAGCTCTGAAGCCCCATTGTCTCAATTTTACAGGTGGAAACATGGAGAGGCGTTTATAGCAGCTCTGCTCCTCACTTTGTGAAGGTGAGTATTGTTTGCTTTCCCATGTCGAGAGACCAAAACATATAAGGTGCTGGTGAACAACTGGGTTCTGGATGCACAACTTCAGCCATCCAGCTGACTTCATTCACCGAGAACATGCAGTTGGGTGCAGCTGGAAACCCGTTGTTTTCTTTATTCCTAGAGGCTGGCTGATTTTCACAATTCACCCCACCAAGGAGAAAGGGAAGACACCTAAAATTCTGTATCCCTTAGGATATACAGATGAATTAGGCATGGTCCCAGACCTCAGGATGTTTAGCTAGGTAAGAGCAGACAACGCTGATAATTATAAAACAATGGAGTAGGCTATGATACAGAGGGTCCAGTATGTGAGAATCCAGCATGAAAGGTTGGGGAATGAGGTGTTCAGATAGATCTTCTTATAAAAGATGACCTATGAGTTAAGAAAGAACAGATCTGGATATGGGGAGGAGGCAAAGGTGGTAAAATGTGCTGCCCTGGGGCCCACTTTCTGATTGGAACAACCAGCAGTATGTTTTGTGTATATATATATATATATATATATATATATATATACACACACACACACATAGAAAATATATTTTGTGTGTGTTTTTTCATCAACCTGTTTTGTTCTGCAAATTAATTTTTTTCTCAATGAGTTTTGGAAATTTCTCCATATTGATTTTGTAGGTTGAATCCATTCCTGTTTAAGTACTGTGAGCCTACTGACAAACATTTAGTTTCAACTAATGTTTGGCTATTACAAACAGTCCAAAAGTGTACATTCTAGTGCCTGTATCCTGTGTACAAATGTGAGAGTTTTCAAAGACAAACACCAAGAAATAAAGTTACTAGGGTATGTAAAGTTCGGGGTAGTTAACTGTCAAACTCTCCTCCAAATGTCCCAATTTAAATTCCCACCAGCATAACATCATCAACATGTGATAACATCGAACTTTTTCTCATCCAAGCTTTGCTTTGTAGTAAGGCCCTCATCACCCTCACCAGGCACCGGTAGGTCCAAAACAGATCAATTTCTCTTAAAGGAAGAAGGAAGAGCACTTACTCCCCTCTGCCAGGCCCTATGCTGCACACCTATTGCCTATTAGAACTCTCCAATATAGATAATAGAATTCCTACTTTATAATGAAAAAGCTGAGACTGAAAGAGATGAAGTGACTTGCCTGAAGTTGCACACTAGAAAGTGGTAGAAGCCGGAATCAAAACCAAGTCTGAAAAACAAACAAGTCTGCATACTGTTAAGTCTTTTCATTGCTTCATGTGTTCAACTAAAATTGATTGATGAGTGATTATATATCAGACCCTGGAGATAAAAAAACCAAAAAATAAGGAAAAAATTAAACAGAAAAACGAATTGCATGTGGTTGATAGGGGAAATTTAGAGTTATACATGGTACCAGTGGGAAAGCCAATGGTTAAAACATGGAACTGTATAGCTCAGTAAATTCTGTGGTTGATGACAACATGATTAATAGTACAAATATACAAAATGTACAAATGTACAAAACTCTTGCAAGGAGTTAATAATAGAGTGGTATATGGGGGGAAATGCACCTACTACAACTTATGAACCATAGTTAACATGTAGTTAACTATAAAACATTTGATTAATATATAGTTAACCTTAATAGTCTCATCAACAGAAACAAATGTACTATACCAATCGATGGGGGATAAGGGGTATAGCATATCTTGGATTTTCCTTTTTTTTTTTTCTTGGTGTAATGAAAATGTTCTAAAATGTATTGTGGTGATGACTGCACAATTATGTGATGGTACTGTGAGCCATTTGATTGTATACTTCGGATGGATTATATGATGTGTGAGTATATCTCAATAAAATTGCATTAGAAAAGAAAAAACCTGATAATCACAATTAAAACGTTTTTATAAACATGTATTGCAGAGCCATACATAGCACACAATAATCCCTGATAAATGTTTGTTGAAGAAGAGACACATAAAAGATATTTTCAATGAAATGGCCAAGTGTCACAATGGATATATGCTCCAGTACCACACGATACAAACAAGGTAGAAGTGGAATTTTCTTTTGGTAGATCAGGGAATGCTTCACATTGGACACAGCTTTCATCAAACACAGAAAGAGGAAACAGGTTCTAGGTAGAGGGAATCATTGCAAAGGCATGGGGTATGAAACAACATTGCATTTTCTGGGATTTACACTGCTTTTGATTGCCTTAGAACTGCTTCCTTCCAGATTTCAGGTAGCACATCTAGTTCAATCCAATTCATTAGACCTTAGTTAAATTCTTGTTGTGTGTCAGGCCCTGTTTGAGGTGTTTTATATAAATTATCGCATTGAATCCCTGCAAAAACCTTCTACAAGCTTTTTGTTCACATTATACAGATGAGAAAATTGATGCTCAAAGTTGTGAAAAATCCAGTCCAGAAATACATTCAAATCCTCTGTTCTTTCTATTCCTTGCTCTCTCCCCAAGATACCAGACCACTGCTGCACTCTCCATTTCCAGGTCCTATACCAATGGGAAGATGTCCTCCCGGCAAATATCAAAACCTATAGCTTGTTACTCTTTGGATCAACAAGATTCTCTGCCCAGTCCATTGAATCCCCTTTCTTCCCTGGGAAACTGGAGAGGATATATATGGAGCTTTCAGTCCTTGACCCGACCTCATCATCTATTCATTTAACAAATAGTTATTGAGCACCTACTTTGCACCAGGCCACATCCTCAGTACTATGGATACAAAAGTGAATGACATACAAGACTCTTGTTTTCACGAAGATTAAATTTTGGTCACTTTGCAGAGTTAAAAACTAAGGTTTGGGGAGGTTAATTACCTTGTCTATGGCACTACACAATTTTGTGACCCATTTCATGAACTTTCAGTGCTTTCTCCTCTATCAAAGGCATGACCTCTCTCTCATCTCTCTCTTGCTTTGCTCTCCTCAGTCTCTGTCCAGCAGATGACCCCAGAGAATCTGACCTGGGCCAGGGTGGCCCCTGCTGAATTCATCCTCCTGGGCATCACTGATTGCTGGAATCTGCGCATAACCCTCTTCCTGATCCTCTTGCCCGTCTACCTGCTGAGCCTACTGGGAAATGTGGGCATGGTTCTGTTGATCTGCATGGATGCTCGACTCCACACACCTATGTACTTCTTCCTAGCCAACCTCTCCCTACTGGACGCCTGCTATTCTTCAGCCATAGGCCCCAAGATGCTAGTGGACCTGCTCCTGCCCCGTGCTACCATTTCTTATGCAGCCTGTGCCCTACAGATGTTTGTCTTTGCAGGGCTGGCTGATTCTGAGTGCTGCCTCTTGGCAGCGATGGCTTATGACCGCTACATGGCCATTGGGAACCCTCTTCTCTATACAACGGTCATGTCACGGCGCCTGTGCCTGGCCTTGCTGGGAGCATCAGGCCTGGGTGGTGCAGTGAGTGCCATTGTTCACACGACCTTCACCTTTCGCCTAAGCTTCTGCCATTCCCATGAGATCAACAGCTTCTTCTGCGATATCCCTCCACTTTTGGCCATCTCATGCAATGACATTAGTCTCAATGAACTTCTCCTCTTTACCATCTGTGGCTTCATCCAGACAGCCACAGTATTAGCTATTGCTGTGTCTTATGGCTTCATTGCTGGGGCTGTGATCTGCATGCGCTCAGCCGAGGGCCGACAGCGAGCAGCCTCTACCTGTGGCTCCCACCTCACAGCTGTGGCTATGCTGTATGGGACACTCATTTTCATGTACCTGCGTCCTAGCTCCAGCTATGCTCTGGACACTGACAAGATGGCATCAGTGTTCTACACACTTGTCATCCCAGCTCTCAACCCACTCATCTACAGCCTCCGCAATAAGGAGGTTAAGGATGCCCTCAGGAGGACCTGGAGCCATCTCCACTGTCCAGGGCAAGGGCACCAATAAGAGACTGGGAGGGCCCAATTAGGATGGGCTATGAAGAGACTGAGAGGATACTCTTTTTGTTCCTTGTCACTGTGGATAAAGATGGATGTGCTTCTAGCTTCAGTGTCTCTTCTAATTGTTTATGGGGCAACGACGGGAGAGGAAAGGAAGCACGTAGAAGAGAGGCTGAAATCTGGGGATAATATTAGTGATACACCTAGAGTTAGAACCAAGATGAGGTTAATGTCATTACTGAGCTGCCTTAGATTCCCCAATGTCCAAAGCATAAAAGTGCCTAGATGTTATCAGGTGAAGTAACATAAGGTTTATTTGCCACCTGTACTGATAAGCAGGCTAAAACACCAAATGAGAGCTGTGTTGACTCCAAGTTTCCCCATTTATGGTTCTTCATGGCCAAAGAGTCTGCTGCTATTCAACTTGATCTCAGGAGAGCATCTTCAGAACTCATTCATGCAAAGAATGGGAGGGATCTGATTAGTCAAATATCCCTCCCTTGTAGCCTGTGGATTCCATCCCTCAAGGAAACGGCAGAAGAGCATCAGAACATACACAAACTCATTCCTAAAATACCAACAGTTGGGCAGTGAGATGGTGGCTCAGTAGCAGAATTCTGGCCTGCCATGCCAGAGACCCAGGTTCGAATCCCAGAGCCTGCCTATGTAAAAAAAAAAAGGGTTAAAATGCCAAAAGTTGAGTTAGGATTTGGCCAACAGTAGATTAGTTCAAGCATAGGATAGGGTCAGAATTATGGTTATGGTTAGAATAGGATTAGGATTAAGGCTAGGTTATGCCTACGAGCAGAGTTAGGTCTTGGGTAAAACCAGAATTAGGTTTAGAATTGAGCTATTAGACAAATTCAGGATTGAATTTAAATTATATAGAATTTAGGATTTGGATTGGTTTTAATTAGGAGTAAATTTGGAATAAATTTAGAAGTGAGTCTAAGTTTGGGTAAATGTCACCTCTTATTAGAAATCTTAGAAATATTTTAAGGTTAGTGTTAGAGTACAAGATTAAGATTGTCCATTTTCCTTTTTATTGCTAGATTAAATGTGAATAGAGTTTAGATTGAATCAGAGCTCTGCTAGATTTAAGGTGAGTTGGTGTATGTTTGTGATAGGCTTAAGTCACAGTCTAGTTACTATTACATTTAGGCTAGGATCAAAACTAAAGTTAGGGATATAAAGAACATTTAAAGTTTCAAACTGACATGTTTTGGGTCACTATAAGACTTAGCGTTACGGATAATGGTTAATGTTTCCTAAAGCATAAGGGTAGAGATTGTGTACCTGTGACAATCCCGTGAGATCAACAATTTCTTCTGTGATATCCCTCCACTGCACACTCAGAGTTACGAGTTTCATTCAGAGTTATGAGCATGCTTGGGTGAGCCTGTGGTTTGCAGGGTTGATATCATGACTGGTTTGTGTCAAGATTACAAAATCCAGAGGCAGAGTTGGGGTTAGGAGAGAAAATGCTGTAATACAGACAGATCTCTTGGGCAGTGGT
The DNA here is from genome assembly GCF_023851605.1 of Tamandua tetradactyla. Taxonomy (NCBI): domain Eukaryota; kingdom Metazoa; phylum Chordata; class Mammalia; order Pilosa; family Myrmecophagidae; genus Tamandua; species Tamandua tetradactyla. The sequence goes on from NC_135328.1 coordinate 44,648,459, forward strand.
AACCACAGTGCTCTGAGCCTTGGGCCACACTGGACCCCCTAGACCCAATGCTTTTGGGACTGCCATCCACCAGAATTCACAGCTTTGACAGAATTTCTTTTGTCTCCGTGACACAGGTACACATGGGCAAGTTCCAAGGCACTGCATTCTGCCTAGGAAAGTTTCTCCATGCAGGAGCACAACAGGACTGGGCCCTGGGAGTTACATGCAGAAGTTTCCAAGGAGAGGTGAAGCATGGCCAGAGCCAAGTGTTATCTCCTTCCTGACCCGCCTTCCAGTTCCTCTGATTATGACCAAGGCAAGGCTAAAGGTAGACAACGTGTGGGATGCAAATATCTCAATATCACCACCTAGTAAGTTCACCATGGAGTCTCTCCCTTGGGCCCCAGCCAGAGACTAGCCTTGTCCTCCAACCTTCCCTTCAAGAAGAAATTAACCACTTGACACTTAGATACAGGGATACTTAAGGCTTTAGCCAGTATTAGGGTGGTGATGTCCCTTGCTAACATGACCTTCCCTCTTAGTAACTATGGCCTTCTTGGAAGTCAAATGGAGAAAGGGCTGTGGACAAGACCATCTCTTCAAATCTTAGGATTTCTAATATGATGACCCACTGTCATGATTTTCCTGGAACTCAGGGAGGTTCTTGGGATGTGGGATTTTAGATTTTAAAACTAAAACAGTTCTAGGCAAATTGGGATGAGTTGGTCATCCTATCAGGAAACCCATTTCTTAATGAGCCTGCATCTTGAAAGCAGGCAATGCAAAATCCCAAATTCAGCCCAAAGGAGCACATTTTGTCAAAATCTTAAATACATTCACATTGCTTCTCTTTTTCACAAGTTTTCATAATCCTTTCTCAGTTCACAATCTCCTCTAGCCTCTTGTCACCACAATGACCAACGAGTCATGACAAAGACTGGAGAGGCATTATCAGAAGAGTTGGCAACTGCAAGACTACAAATGTGAGGTTTTCTCCCACTTCCATCATGTTTATACTCAAAGACTCCATGGCCTCTACTTTTTTTACATGGGTTCTTAGGCTCTCAGCAACCACCTGGTTAGGGGAAAGTTTCCAGACAGGGATGGTCCCTCCCATCATCTTGGCCCTTCAGATGTCCATGTGTCCTTCCACATGTTTAGCATCAGCAGATTAGCCAGGCACAATAAATTCTATATAAATCCTACAAATCAACTATGTGAATAATTAAGTTACAGGCTAGATGCTATGCCTGTTTACTATATCAGAAAAACACGAGAGGAGAGGGAGGGATTAGAAGACAGTAACAGAGGCCAACCTAGAGAATAAAGGAAGAACTCTCCCTTCAAAAGTGAAACACTGAGGGCGGTGTGATGGTGGCTCAGTGGCAGAATTCTTGCCTGCCATGCCAGAGACCTGGGTTCAATTTCTGGTGCCTGCCCATGGTTGGGGGGGGGGGGGGTTGCCAAATGAGATGTTGAGTGAAACTCACTCAATTCTCATAAAGTACTTCCCTTTTAAACCTCCTTCAACACCATTTACTAAGACAGGAAGTCAGGACAGGAGCAGATTTGCGGTGAGGAAGCAGCACTTATTACACAAAATAAGTTAAGGGCTGAAACATGGGTGGGGTTTGAATAAGCAGAATTGAAGGAAAAGGGTATTCCAAAGGGGAAAGAATAGGATACAGAGAGGTAGGAAGATAAACGAAATCGGTGTATGCAAGAGATGCTAAGAAGACCAATTTAACTGGCTTGAAAGAGGTGTTTTGGAGAAGTGTAAGGAAGTTTGAAGATTGAGGATTTAGGAACAGGAAAGACACTCATGGCTGTTATATCATAAATACCAGGTAAAGGACTTGGACTTTATTCAATAGGTGATAGGGAATTATTGAAAGTTCCTATGTTCAAAATCTCCTCTATGGTTGTTCCAACACTGAGTCTTGCAAAGTCTTTCCCATCTGGAAAGATACATAAAGGCACAATTCCCTCATACAATAATGCACCCACCTCAACACGTTCCCCTTCAAACACAGACCTGGTCTCATATCAGAAACATGCACACAAAAAAACACTCTCGTAAGTATGACTACCCACAGATATACAGATACAGCTGCACACTCACATACTCAAGCTCATGAACACATACAGTGCCACAAAGACACATTCACTCTCTCCACATCCAGCCTTAAATCCTACACGCACTGTCTCACAAAAACACTCACAGAACCATATGCACTGACAGTCACCATAGATACATTTCCTCCACCCTCCTACCCTTCCTACAAGAAGCCAGCAGGCCACTACTGGGGGGATAGTAAGGTTAGTCTCTGTTGGTCTCTGTAGTTGACCCTGTAAACCCTGGACTCTCCTGTCCCTGTCCCTGGTCATTCTGCTTGGGGTTCAGGAGTTAGCCAGGCCCTCTCTCTAGCCACCATAAGACAGGAACTGGGGAGCAGCAGCTTCACCAAGCATAGGGCCCCTGAATATCACTCCTACACCAGACATACCGGTCCCCAGAGTTGGAGGCAGCAACAACTACTCACTCCCCCATTAAAGTGGGCCCTAGAGAGGAAGGATAATAAACCCCAGAGCCGAGCTGTTTCTTGCCCCAGGGATGAAAGGGATGGGATTGCCTCTGGAGAGAAGCTAAGGTGCTCCCAAGGCCCCAAATCCTGTAAGTGTGGTTAGTGACTCTCTCCTCAGACCTTCCAGTGAAAGGACACACCTGTTTTGTTCCCTGCTTTTGTGTCCCCCTGGTGTGGAGAGACCAGAGGGTATACCTGGAGGTAAAGGACCAGGCTGGAGAGTGTGTTGCTCTGTCTTCTTGTGTGTGGCAGTGTGCATGAATCACATGTGAGTATGAGAGTGTGTGTTATATGTTTGAGGCTGTGATTGGGTATCACCATCACTGCGTGATGAGGTCATTGAGTGAGGGGCAGCGTGGACGTGGATGTGTCCCTCAAGGGCAGTGCATGTCTGTTGCCCCCTATCATGAGCCTGTGTGACTGTAAACATGTGTGTGAAAGTGTGAGGCTGTGGGACCCTGAGACCATGCATGGGGATATGACGGTGTGATCAACAGTGTGACTGGTTGTGACTGGGTGTGCATGAACGACTTGGTAGAGTGCTTATGTACAATAGGTGGTCAGGGAAGGCATGAATGCACATGATGGGTCAGAGTAGCTGTGACGGTGGTGAATGCCTCCCTGAACAGGAGTATGTGCATAATTGTCATCCTCCAGCCTCAGCATGCTTGTGGGATGACCACATGATTACGTGTTTGCTTATCCAGATCTGTGGGTCTCTGTGGTTGTGCTTGTCTGCATATCCACTTAGGTATGAATGCATGGGTTGGGTCCACGTTTCTGTATTGTACCTGTATGCTTGATTGTGCCTGAATGTTTGCAGAGTCCAGCTTGGGGCTGCACGTCTGCATGTTAACACACGTTTTTGTTTGTGACTATATAGAAGTGTTTCTGAAAACAGTCCCAGATATTTGGATGTTCATTGGGTCCAATTTAGACATGTGTCAGAGCAGGTACAATTTCCAAAAGCAATTTTATAAATAGGCTCCCACCTCTCCATTCTACTCACTCATCCTGATCCACTGTCTTTCCTAGATGGTGGGGCATGATATGAGTCAGAGAAAAGGGGGTCAAAGCCAGAAGAGTCTTTCTAAGAAATGGAGGAATGAAAGAGACTAGGGTGGGAAGGTCCTTCATCTGATTTTGTTTTTTTTTTTTTATAGAGGACATAAAAGAAGTTGGGAACAATTCCACCTGAGTGAGCCATCTATGGAGAAAGGTGAAGCCAACCAACCCACCCAAATGCATTATTTACCACCAGGCACCACCTTGGAGAGAAAGGAGGGTAGAAGAAAAAGCCCTGAATGAGGAAGGGGGAGAGGGAATAACTAAAGCTAATCTACAAAAGCAAATGGCCCCACATTGCCTGTTGCTTCTCGCCTTCCTCACCTCTGTCTTCGTGAGGGGCCCCTCATGTCCTCCAATATGTGTTCTTAATAAATTTTCTGCCTTATTAAAACAAAATTAAAGATAATTAGTGCATGGAAAATAGCTCTTTGGAAATTAGAATTTAGTACAGATAGACAAAAAAGGAGAAAAGATGAAACTGCATTTAAGATACATAATGAAGTTACAAAAAAAAGAGACTAGACAAAGTGTGAGAGAGATAATAGCCAAAAACATAATAACTAAGAACTTTCCAAAATTTGATCACAGATATAAAGTTTCAAGTTAGGAGAAGCACCAAGCCCCAGTTAGTAAAATTAAAAGCATAAGTGAATAAGTAGATTTACACCTAGATATCCCATAATGAAACTATATCCCAACGACAAAGAGAGAACCTCAAAGCAGTGAAGACATTACTTACAAGGAACCACAATTGGTTGTATGACAGCAATGGGGTAGATAAGGGAAATTGGCACTTTCATACATTCTTATACTTTGGTATAATATAGTGGAGAGCTTTTATATAAATAAAAATCAAACTTAAAAATGTTGATATATTTGTCTCAATAATTTCATGTCTGATAATTTATCCAAAGGAATTATTTGGACAAGTATATGTTCTAGGTTGTTTATCACAGTTGTTCATGACATTAAAGAGTTATAAAGAACTTAAATTTGTATTGTTAGGGGACTGCCAAAAAATATAATGAAATAACATTCAACCATTAAAAAGAATGAGACTGGGCGGGCCACGGTGGCTCGGCAGGCAAGAATGCTTGCCTGCCATGCCAGAGGACCCGGGTTCGATCCCCGGTGCCTGCCCATGTAAAAAAAAAAAAAATAGAATCAGACTAACGTATTTATCTATATTGAGTTCTAAGGTGTCACCGTTTACCTGACTTGGGTATGTTATTTGACCTCTCTGAGCCTCAGTTTCATCATCCCCTAAATGGGGATAAAAATGGCACCTATTAGGGTCATTTTGATGGTTAAACAAACTAATGAAGGACATAGTGAACACTATATAATTGGTGTTTTAAATTATGTATTTCATTTGTTCAATAAGTATATAGTGATTACCATGTGCAAGGTACTAAGTGCTTTAGAAATACTCTTTACAAATATTAATGTGTTCATAAGTGAAAAGGCAGGCTAGCATATAGCATATGCTATACTTTATACATTATAATATATATAATAAACTGTTAACAGTCATTCTCTCTGTTAAAAACAAAATTTAAAGAAAAGAAGTGAGGAGGTCATTCCTCTACCGGGACAGTCTCCATATAGTCCACAGCAAGGTCCAGAAACTTGTATCCTAAAACTCCTCTTCTTTTAAAACCCCCTCTTAGAGAACGGTCCAGGGTTTATGCAGTGGGATCCCGACAGGGGAAAAAAATGTTGGCATTGAAATCTCTGTCCTTAAGAGTTAAATCTCTGCATCTACTGCAGGTGTGTCCATCTATCCACAGGTGTGTCTGTCTGCATGAGTTTCTCACAAAGAAGTGTGCATTTGCTAGGTGCTTAATAAGTGTTTGCTTTCATGTGAAAATGTTTCCAGGGATATGGGGAGTCAACCAGATTTTTTTGCTCTAGTTTTCCTTAACATCACAGAGTATCATACTTGGAAGTGGCGTTAAAGATCTCTTAATTCAGCCCCCTTATTTGACAGAGGAGGAGCCTAAAGCTCAGAGAGGAAAAAAGCTGTGGGAAGTTAAATGGCTTGTGCACAATCACTCCTGTGTGCAAAGTTAGTATTTAAGTAGTTGGGTCTATTTGCATCTAAACACATGCTATTTTTCATGGCCAGGAATCCTTGAGCAACATAGTCAATTCTCACCCTTTTTCTTAGATGTGAAAAGATGACCCGTCAGTCAAAAGGAACCTCTGGGGTTCCACACAAAGATCCAGCCCAGACATGGATACTTCCAACAAGTCTTCAGAGGAAGCCCTATTCATCCTATCGGGACTGACAACAAATCCCGGCCAGCGGCAGCCTCTCTTTGCACTGTTCTGGGTCTTGTATGTGGCAGGCGTCCTGGGCAACGGACTCATTGTGGCTGCCATCCGGGCCAGTCCAGCCCTTCATGTACCCGTGTACTTCTTGCTGGCCCATCTATCCTTTGCTGACCTCTGCTTCACCTCTGTCACTGTGCCTAAGATGTTGGCCAACTTGTTGGCCCAAGATCACTCTATCTCTCTGGCTGGCTGCCTGACCCAAATGTACTTCTTTTTTGCCCTGGGTGTAACTGATAGCTGTCTCCTGGCTGCCATGGCCTATGACCACTATGTGGCCATCCGGTACCCCCTCCACTATGCCACAAGGATGTCCCGGCCCATGTGCACAGCCCTGGTGGGGACTGCATGGCTGGTATCCCATGTCCACTCTCTCTTGCACATCCTGCTCATGGCCCGCTTATCGTTCTGTGCATCCCACAGGTGCCCCACTTCTTCTGTGACCATCAGCCTCTCTTAAGGCTCTCGTGCTCCAACACTCGCCACATCCAGCTACTCATCTTCACCGAGGGTGCTGCAGTGATGGTCACTCCCTTCCTGCTCATTCTCGCCTCCTGCGGGGCCATTGCAGCTGCCATGATCCGGCTGCCCTCAGCCTCTGGGAGGGTCCGGGCTGTGTCCACCTGTGGCTCCCACTTGGCCGTGGTGGGCCTCTTCTATGGTACAGTCATTGCAGTCTACTTCCGGCCCACGTCTCAATATGAGGCAGAGCGGGGCCGTGTGGCCGCCATCATGTACACCATCATTACTCCCATGCTGAACCCTGTCATCTACAGCCTCCGGAATCGTGATGTGCAGGGGGCACTCCAAGCCCTTTTCATGGGCAGAGGATCTCAGCTGGTGACTCCTAAGGCTGGACCCGATCAAGGACAGACCCTGAATCACCCACACTGTGATAATTTTATGTCACTTGGCTAGATTATGGTGTTTGGGCAAATACGGGTCTAGTTGTTGCTGTGGAGGAGTTTTGGTACACAGGGTTAGCATTCACAATCAGTTCACTTTAAGTAGAGAAGATCACCTTCCATAACTTGCACACTGGGCCACACCCAATAAATTGGAGGTCTTAATGGCAAGAACTGAGGACTCCCAGGATCAGAAAGAATTTTGCCTCAATACTATACATCCCACCACTTCCTGAGTTTCCAGCCCAAGGAGTTAAATCTTCAATGGCATTGTTCAGTATCACTCTTACCAGAATTTCAAGACTTCAAGATCACTCTTACCAGACTTTCCTGCCTCCAGCCTGCTCTACAGAATTCAAACTTGCCAGCCTAGTGCCAACAACTGTGTGAGCCGGTTCTTTATAATTTTTATGTATTTATTTTGGTTCTCTTTCTCTGGAACAGAGATACACACAGTGACAACTCATGGATTTGATCATCTCTTCTGTGTTTTTTTGTTTTAATCATAATAGCTATCATTTTCTGAGCACCTACCACGAAGCAGATCCTTACCTGATGTTATTTTATTCTCACAACAACCTTTGAAGCAGATATTAGGTTCCAGTTTTACAGACAAGGTGACTTCCCCAAGTTTAAATGATTCATAGGTGGCAAAACTTGGGTCTTTCCTGCCACATCACGTGCTCTTCTAATAGTCACTCCCAGGCACTGAGAGAGCATTTTAGGATGGAATGTGACCTGGAATTTAGGTCACATTGTTGTGTATACTCAAATAAATTAATGTTTACTTCTCAAACTGTCTGGGGCAGGAAAAAAAGTTCACATGCCAATGTATGAAGGGCTGAGCTCTCCCAAATACAGTCTGCTACGTGAGAGGCACTCTGGACATCTGAGATAAATAAATGATTGTATTTTTTTTAGAAGCAGTCCGTTTTCTTATTCTCTTTTCTTGTACTTGCTTGCTATGATGACACCTATTCAGTTATACATGGCATTCTGAGGAAGGAGCATGCCATGGACACAAAAGTTAATCAAAAAATAGCAAAGCAGAGAAGAACAGAGAAGGCATGGGAAATAGGCATTGGAGGCAGCTGGAGGAAGCATTTGATGTTACTGTATTGCCAGTACTTCACTTTTTTAATCCACAAAACACCTGGGTATTCTTATTGCCATTTTATGGTTAAGGAAACTGAGGCTCAAGGCAGGGGTCTAGTTGGTAGAGGCACCTGAACAAGACCTTATACTATTCAGGTCGCTCATGTGCATTTAACTGGGCTTCAGTAAAAGGACTTGCAAGAAGAACTCTCAGACTGGGGCAGATGCACCATCTCAGGCTACTGAGGAGAAATTTCACAGTTTGAAATGCCTTCATGATGTGCCCAGGTTTTTATTAAACAGGTTTGTGAGGCAGAAGCATTTATGTCCATGTCTTTCTCCAAGAAATGCACCCACACTCACCCTGTCCTTCCCACCCTCTGCCTCCAGAGAAGAGGGAAACTCAGCACTCCTGGAGCTGACTTAGCCACAGGCCTTTCCAATTTCCAAAAACAAGCCTGCTGGTAACTGGTTCCAGAACTACCACTGTATTAACCCACTGAGATCTAAAAGAGAGCTTAAAGGTCTTTGGTCCAGTGGCTTTCAAACTTTTTTATAAGCAGAAAAGACTTTTTTTTTCCAAGTTAAATCTTACATAGAAACCCAATTAATAAAACAGGAGGAAAAAAACCACAGCAGTACACTGTGAATGAGGTGAGGGTCAGAGGCCTTGAGTTCACCTTCTCAGCCTCCCCCAATGCTTTCTCCCTCCATCCTGTAGGTTCCCTGATCTAACTCAACTCCCTTATCTGATAAATTGGGAAAGTGAGGCCCAGAGTAGGTAAGGGACCTGCCCAAGACCACACAGAGTCAGCGGCAATATCTAGGCTTCCTTGCAGAGCCTGCCAGTGCTCCATAGCTCAGCCCCGCAGTGACACTTAGGCCATTCATACTTGGTCCCCCTTCCTCCCGTTTCATACCCATGTTATCATGCTGGAAAGCCTGATACTCTGTCAGGAGCTTGTCCCCTACATCACAACCCACTTACTTCCTCTGCCTTCTCTAATGCTGGTCATGATATACATCGACCACTCCACACACACCTGTATCATCAGGTGGCAGTCATCTGCTGACTTGTCAGAGACCTTGCCTGAGTTGTCTCTGCATCCGCAGAACATGGCACAGAGACTATTCTTATTGACATGCTGTTCCACTTAGTTCCTAATCAGTGTGACTTAATGCAGGTGCTAATTTTTGGTTAGACAGGATTGTCCCATGAATTGTAGGATTCTTACCACACCTCATATCTGTCTTCTGAGTAACAACATAATTCTCCAATCCTTGTGACAAACTCAAAACACCCCCTAATATTTTCAAAAGCCCTATAAGAGGTGTTATGCCTCTACCTGTGTAGACCCCAGTGTTGAGAGCTCCACCTAAATAATTTAAGAAGATTTTAGGATGATCTTCCTGGGCTCCCAAGTTCTTCTTTTCTCTAGTTTTTTACATCCCAAATGGGCATAAAGTCCCCTAAGGCACTGGTTGTCAAGCTTTAGCACACATCAGAATCACCTGAGATGCTTATGTCAAATACATATTCACTCTCACCCCCACCCCCACTCCCACTCCCCAAATTTGAGAACTAAGAAGGTCTTGAAGGAGGATTGGGATTGCATTTTGAATGAGCAGCCCTGGTGATTTGGATGCAAGGTGGTCTTCACACTTAAAGAATTGCTGACCTAAACTGTACCAAAGCCAGACAACTTGAGAATGTCAAAAGGGTGATGGCATCCTTGTCTGGGGAAAGTCTGAGCTGGTTGGTGTTCAGAGATGACAGGAATGCTGTAAGAAATATACGACCAGGAAAAAGATGGACAGACAAAGCTTATAATGAACACTTGGAAGAAGGAACTTCTGTAACTCTTACCAACTTTCTTGTGTGATATATTTCTTTCTGCTCTCTTGACTTCAACAGGAGAGGGCTTCTGGGATGATGGTGGACTGGAGTGGTGTGAGTTCACTCCTGCTCCATGAAACAAGATAGAAGACAGGGAGAAAATGTCCAGAACTGAAGGTCTCAGGGTGTAAATAGTCTAGGAGAGTCCTTAGGAAATTTGGGGGAGAAGGATCAGGGGAGAGTAAGGGGATCAGGTGACCGGAATCCCCATCAGGTGGGCTGTGGTGCAGTGGGGAGGTACGATAGGAGGGAACTGACCCTCCTCGGCTCTAGCCTGCACATCTGTTGGCTGCGAAAACCTCCCCACGTGGGTATGGTGGGCAGCGTCTGCAGGGAACCCAGAGGCCAGTGACTGTCCACCGCAGGGCGGGCCTCCCAATGGGGGGAGTGATTACCCGGTCGGGTACAAGAAAAGCCACTCGCCGTCGGGGTATCTGCTGGCCTACCAGCGCTGCGGATCAGCTAATCCCCTTCGCTGGTCAGCTCCCCAGTCCCGTCGTAGAAACCCACCTGCTGCCTGATTTCTGTCGAACACGCGAGTGGAGTTGCTTCGGCCAGCAGGGACAGGACCGAGGGAGGAGACTCTAGCATGCCATCTGCTGGCCACATGCGGTAAGTGCAGGTCGGCTGCACCAGACAGGGAGGGGGAAAGCTTGAGGGAGGAGGAGCCTCATGGTCACCACCTTCTGGGGAGACAGGGTAAGTGCAGGCAAGCTAACTCCCTGTTTAGGTCTTTATTTTTATTTTCTTTTTACTTAATATTCTTTTTTTCTTCCCCCCTTTTAAAACATAGTTTCTATATATTTTTATTGGTAGTATAATGATTCTTTTCATTTTTAAAAAAATTTTAATAGCTATTTATATTATATTTTTATTATTTTCTATTTTTATTTCACATATTATTTTTTATTATTCCATTTAATTTATCTTTATGACTACTATTATTATTTTTCCCTTAAATTTCCTCACCCTCTGCTGGGTGCCAGCCTAACTTCACTCCCAGTATATCCTGGGGTGTCTCCTTTTGATTCTGGGGCCTACTAATATTGGGGTGTATTTTGTTGTGGTTCTTTCTGCGTTTCATGTTTTTATTATATTATTACTTTACTTTATAATTAATATCTCATTTTTCTTCTTTTTCTCATTCTGTGTGTGTGTGTGTGTGTGTGTATGTGTGTGTGTGTGCGCATAGCTGGGAGTCAAGCCAGGATCTCCCACATAGTGGGCTGCCATTCTGTCGCTGGAATACCTGTGCACCCAACTTGGCTTCTAATAGGCACTTAAATTGAATTATATCTCCTACATGATATCTGGACCTTGTTTTGGTAGAGAACAACCAACAAACAAAGTTTAAAAGGAAACATTCAGCAAAAACTAAGTAAATACAAACTTTAGAAGAGTGAAGGAAACCAACTTGCAAAATAACCATATCAAGATGATCAAGTGCCCCGAACACAACAGAAAATCACAAAGCACATAAGGATCCAAGCAGAAATGACCCAGCCAAACAACCAAATCAAAATTCCAAAGAGAGTGCAGAATATGGAACAACTACTCAAGGATATTTATAAAGAAATAAAGGATGTCAGGAAGATACTAGAAGAGTATATAGAAGAATTTGGGAGGTTAAATAGAAAATTTGGCAGATCTCACAGAAATGAAAGATACAGTAGACCAAATTAAAAATATACAGGAGACACATGATAACAGATCCGAAGAAGCAGAAGGAAGAATAAGTGAGCTAGAAGATAGAAAAATAGAACTAGAGTGCACAGAAGAACAAATGGCAAGAAAAAATGGGGAAAATGCAACTGGATCTTAGGGAAATGATGAACAAGAGGCATGAAAATATAAGAATCATTGGTGTCCCAGAAGTAGATGAGAAGATTAAAGGGAAAGTTAGTTGAAGATATAATCAGAGAAAACTTTCCAACCTTTATAAAAGACATAAATATGCAAATCAAAGAGGTCCAGCAAACTCCAAATAGAATAAATCCAAACAAGTCTACTCCAGGACATATACTAATCAGACTTTGAGGTATTGAAGAGAAATAGAAAGGCCTGAAAACAGCAGGAGAAAAGCAATCTACAAGGGAAAACACATAGACTGACTTCAGACTACTCAACAGGCACCATGGAAGCAAGAAGACAGTGGCATGATATTTTTTAGATCCCGAATGAGAAAGGCTTTCAACCAAGAATTCTTTATCCAGCCAAGTTATCCTTCAAAATTCAGAGAGAGATTAAAACCTTCAAAGACAAAGAAAGACTGAGGGAACTAGTCAACAAGAGACCAGCCCTACAAGAAATATTAAAGGGAACCCTGTCAGCTGAAACAAAAAAACAAGAGAAGGTCTGGAGGAGGGCGCAGAATTGAAGAGTATGAGTAAAGGTAATTTAAAGGAAAAGGGAGAGAGAAGGAAAATAATATATAGATCTGACAAATTAAAACTATAGGACAAGTTGGTACAGTCAAGAACTGCTTTTACAGTAGTTACTTTGAATGTTAATGGACTAAACTCATCAGTTAAAAGATACAGACTGACAGAATGGATCAAAAAACATAATCCATCTATATGCTGTTTACAAGCAACACATCTTAGACTCAAGTACACAGTTAGATTGAAAGTGAAAGGATGGGAAAAGATTTTCTATGTAAGCTGTAACCAAAAGAAAGCAGGAGTGGCTATACTAATATCAGACAAAATAGACTTTAAATGTAAAGATGTCATAAGAGGCAAAGAAGGACACTACATATTAATAAAAGGGACAATTCACCAGGAAGAAATAACAATCATAACTGTGTAAGCTCCCTATAAGGGGCTCTGAAGTACATGAGGCACATATTGAAAATATGGAAGGGAGCTATAGACATATCAACACTAATAGTGGGCAACTTCAATACACCATCCTCTGCTATAGATAGAACAACCACACGGAGGATCAACAAGGAAATAGAGAACCTAAACAATAGGATAAATGAATTAGATCTAAGAGACATATATGGATCATTACATCTCAAAACATCTCAAAACAAAATTACATTCTTCTCTAGTGCACATGGAACATTCTCCAGGATAGATCATGAAGAAATTTTTAAAAATCCATAAGAGAATATTATAAGCAACTATATGCCAACAAACTAGACAACTTAGATGAAATGGACAAATTCCTAGAAACACATGACTTACCTGTACTGACTTGAGAAGAAATAGAAGATCTCAACAAGCCAATTAAAAGTAAAGCGATCCGGGGGGCCGGCCGCAGTGGCTCAGCAGGCAGAGCTCTCGCCTAGCCATGCTGGAGACCCCGGTTCAATTCCCCATGTCTGCATGCAAAAAAAAAGTAAAGCGATCCGAGGGAGTCAAGATGGAGGCTCAGTGAGGTGTGGTTCATCCTCCAGAACAGCTGGTAAATAGCCAGGAACAGTACAGCACAACTGCTGGGGACACATCAGTGACCAGACACACAGCGTGCCCCAGTCTGGACCAGCTGGACCAGCTGGGAGCCACCCCAAACTGTGAGTTCCCCAAGCCGTGGTGTCTGGTGCCCTTCCGCCACAGACTGCTATCCCAAAGGGGAAAGGAAAGAGACTTTAATAGCAGCAGGGGCTGAGCACAACAAAAAATGTGGAATTAGTTAACGAATTCTGACTACTAAAAATAGGCCCCCAGCTCAGCTGAACCTCCAGTAAAAGTGGAGGTCGCTGGTTTTTGCCCTGGCACAGAGGGGGCAGGGCTTACAGAAAAAGAAAAAAGAAAAAAACAGGGGTTTTATGGATCTGAAAAGGTCTAGCCCCTGCAGGAAAGGAAGAAGCACAACTGACCTAGAGATACACAGAGCAATGTACCAACTTAAGCTCTTGATTGCCAAACCTGAGGAACGGGGTCCTTCTCTGAAAAGCATTTTTCTTTTTCTCTTTTGTGGCTGTGTTTCTATGGACTGATTACTTTTTGGATACAGCTGCAAGACTTCTTGGGCTCCAATGCCCCAGGCATAGGCAGAATTAAGCTTGTTTGAGTGCTTGTCTGGAGCCTGTGCCTTCCCCGGTAGAGCAATGGGGTCCAGCTCAGGTGGAATCCCTCCCTCAAGGAGTTCAGATCCCAGGGACTGGAAAAGTGAAGCAATAAAAGCCAGCTACAACCTCTCCTCGATCTCCACCATGCCTCCAGCAGGGAGAGTCTGCTGAACCTCATCACCTTATGCAGGTGGGACCTGCAGGCAGAAAAGCACCACATATTGGGCAGGATAGGAAAAACGCAAAGTCCAGAGACCTCATAGGAAAGCCTTTTAACTTGCTGGGTCTCACCCTCAGGGAAAACTGATGCAGGTAGCTCTTTCCTCCTGAGAGGAGACCAGTTTGGTCTGGGAAAATCTGACTTGAGTCTATAATACCTAAGTAGACCCTCCTAAGGGGTGGGGGAAAGGCACCATACAGGCAGGGCAAGAAACAAAAAAACAAGAACTGAAAAATTCTGATCTATTAAACAAAACCTAAGCTAGAGGACTAGAATAAGCTGAACTGAATGTCAAAGAACAGAGAGATAACAAAGTCATCCAGGAAGAAAATCCTAGGGAAAAGAAAGTGAAAACAATCTCCAGAATAAACTAATTAAGGTAATTAAATGCCTAGACTCCAGCAAAAAATAATGAATCACACTAAGAAAATTGAAGAAATGGCCCAGTCAAAGGAACAAACCAACAATTCAAATGAGATACAGGAGTTGAAACAATTAATTCAGAATGTTCGAACAGATATGGAAAACCTCATCAAAAACCATATCAATGAATTGAGGGAGGATATAAAGAAGGCAAGGAATGGACAAAAAAGAAGAAATTGAAAGTCTGAAAAAACAAATCCCAGAACTTATGGGAATGAAAGGCACAGTAGAAGAGATGAAAAAAAAAAAAAAAAAACAATGCAAACCTACAATGTCAGATTACAAGAGGCAAAAGATGTGATTAATGCACTGGAGGATGGGACATCTGAAATCTGACAAGCAAAAGAAAATATAGGGAAAAGAATGGAAAAAAATGCGCAGGGACTCAGGGAACTGAATGACAACATGAAGCGCACGAATATACGTGTTGTTGGTGTCCCAGAAGGAGAAGAGAAGGGAAAAGGAGGAGAAAGACTAATGGAGGAAATTATCACTGAAAATTTCCCAACTCTTATGAAAGACTTAAAATTACAGATCCAAAAGGTGCAGCGTACCCCAAAGAAAATAGATCCAAATAGACGTTCTCCAAGACACTTACTAATCAGAATGTCAGATGTCAAAGAGAAAGAGAGAATCTTGAAAGCAGCAAAAGAAAAACAATCCATCACATACAAGGGAAGCCCAGTAAGATTATGCATAGACTTCTCAGCAGAAACCATGGAGGTGAGAAGATAGTTGGATGATATATTTAAGTTACTAAAAGAGAAAAACTGCCAACCAAAAATTCTATATCCAGCAAAATTGTCCTTCAAAAATGGGGGGGGGGTGAACTTCCAGTTCTGCAAGAAATTTGGCTTCATAAAAGATATATTGCAGACAATGACTTTTTGCAAGATTCCCAGTGAGGATGGACCAGACACTCTCGTTGGGGCAAAATCCAGAAGAATATGACATCAGCAGAAATTACCTCCAAGGCTAGTAGTGGTGGAAATCCTTCACTAGTCTATGGAACCCATGGCATTCTCAGAATTCCAGTAAATCAGAATTCTCACTTCACCCTGTGGCCCCAATGCCTCATCAAAAATTAACAAACAGACTTCCGGAGAAGATGGCGGCTTAGTAAGATGCACGGGTCTTAGTTCCTCCTCCAGAACAGCTACTAGGGGAGTAGAAATGATACAGAACAGCTCCCGGAGCCACGACAGAGATCAAGAAGACAGCGTACCCCATTCTGGAATGGCTGACTGGCTGGGAGAACCTGCTCCGGTGAGATCGCCGAGGGGTGCGGGCTTCCCCGGGCCGGGGCGGCAAGCGGCTGGAGTCCCTACCTTCCTCCTTCCCAGGCCAGCTGGGAGAATTGGACAGGCAGTCCCCTCAAGCCGCGGCGGCTGGTGCCCCCCCTAAGCGCGGACCCCCGGACCAACTGGGAGAATTGGATCAGAGATCCCCAGGCCACAGAGAACGGTGACCAGGGTCCCTTCCAAACACGTGGCTTCCTGGTCCGGCTGGGAACGGTGCACTCTCCTGGGCCGCGGCGGCTGGCGCACTCCCGCCACGTTTGGCGCCCCGGGCCGGCTAGGAGATTCGAACGGGTGCTCTCTGGGGCTGCGGCGGCCGGCGAACCTCCCCGCGTTTGGATCCCCAGGCCGGCTGGCACTGTTCCAAGCCACTTCGGCTGGCGAACCTCCCCCACGGCGAGAGTTTTCCAAAATTAAAGGGCCCACAGCACCTTTTACTGGTGGGACCCGCAGACAAACGAGTGCCACGAGCGCCACCTACTGGGCAGGATAAGAAAAACAGAACCCAGAGATTTCACAGAAAAATCTTTCAACCTGTTGGGTCCAACACCCAGGGAAATCTGACTAAATGCCCAGACGCCAGCAGAAGATAACGGATCACGCTCAGAAAATTGAAAATATGGCCCAGTCAAAGGAACAAACCAATAGTTCAAATGAGATACAGGAGCTGAGACAACTAATGCTGAATATACGAACAGAAATGGAAAACCTCTTCAAAAAAAATCGATAAATTGAGGGAGGACATGAAGAAGACATGGGCTGAACAAAAAGAAGAAATAGAAAAACTGAAAAAACAAATCACAGAACTTATGGAAGTGAAGGATAAAGTAGAAAAGATGGAAAAAAACAATGGATACCTACAATGATAGATTTAAAGAGACAGAAGACAGAATTAGTGAACTGGAGGATGGAACATCTGAAATCCGACAAGAAACAGAAACTATAGGGAAAAGAATGGAAAAACTTGAGCAGGGGCTCAGGGAATTCAAGGACAACATGAACCGCACAAATATACGTGTTGTGGGTGTCCCAGAAGGAGAAGAGAAGGGAAAAGGAGGAGAAAAACTAATGGAAGAAATTATCACTGAAAATTTCCCAACTCTTATGAAAGACCTAAAATTACAGATCCAAGAAGTGCAGCGCACCCCAAAGAGAATAGACCCAAATAGGCGTTCTCCAAGATACTTACTAGTTAGAATGTCAGAGGTCAAAGAGAAAGAGAGGATCTTGAAAGCAGCAAGAGAAAAACAATCTGTCACATACAAGGGAAACCTATTAGACTATGTGTAGATTTCTCAGCAGAAACCATGGAAGCTAGAAGACAGTGGGATGATATATTTAAATTACTAAAAGAGAAAAACTGCCAACCAAGACTTCTATATCCAGCAAAATTGTCCTTCAAAAATGAGGGAGAAATTAAAACATTTATAGACAAAAAGTCACTGAGAGAATTTGTGACCAAGAGACCAGCTCTGCAAGAAATACTAAAGGGAGCACTAGTGTCAGATAGGAAAAGACAGAAGAGAAGGTATGGAGAAGAGTGTAGAAAGAAGGAAAATCAGCTATGATTTTGTACATAATACAAAAGACAAAATGGTAGAGGAAAATATTATCCAAACAGTAATAATACTAAATGTCAATGGACTGAATTCCCCAATCAAAAGACATAGACTGGCAGAATGGATTAAAAAACAGGATCCTTCTATATGCTGTCTACAGGAAACA
Source organism: Tamandua tetradactyla (assembly GCF_023851605.1). NCBI lineage: Eukaryota > Metazoa > Chordata > Mammalia > Pilosa > Myrmecophagidae > Tamandua > Tamandua tetradactyla. The sequence goes on from NC_135328.1 coordinate 44,666,009, forward strand.
CATCTTAGGCCCAAAGATAAACACAGGTTCAAAGTGAAAGATTGGGAAAAGATATTTCATGCAAATAACAACCAGAAAAGAGCAGGAGTAGCTATACTAATACCCAACAAATTAGACTTCAAATGTAAAACAGCTAAAAGAGACAAAGAAGGACACTATCTACTAATAAAAGGAACAATTAAACAAGAAGACATAACAATCATAAATATTTATGCACCAAACCGGAATGCCCCTAACTACGTGAGGAATACACTGCAAACACTGAAAAGGGAAATAGACACATATACCATAACAGTTAGAGACTTCAATTCACCACTCTCATCAATGGACAGAACATCTAGACAGAGGATCAATAAAGAAATAGAGAATCTGAATATTACTATAAATGAGCTAGACTTAACAGACATTTATAGGACATTACATCCCACAACAGCAGGATACACCTTTTTCTCAAGTGCTCATGGATCATTCTCAAAGATAGACCATATGTTGGGTCACAAAACAAGTCTTAACAAATTTAAAAAGATTGAAATCATACACAACACTTTCTCGGACCATAAAGGAATGAAGTTGGAAATGAATAATAGACGGAGTGCCAGAAAATTCACAAATACGTGGAGGCTCAACAACACACTCTTAAACAACGAGTGGGTCAAAGAAGAAATTGCTAGAGAAATTAGTAAATATCTCGAGGCGAATGAAAATGAAAACACAACATATCAAAACCTATGGGATGCAGCAAAGGCAGTGCTAAGAGGGAAATTTATTGCCCTAAATGCCTATATCAGAAAAGAAGAAAAGGCAAAAATGCAGGAATTAACTGTCCACTTGGAAGAACTGGAGAAAGAACAGCAAACTAATCCCAAAGCAAGCAAAAGGAAAGAAATAACAAAGATTAGAGCAGAAATAAATGAAATTGGGAACATGAAAACAATAGAGAAAATCAATAAGACCAGAAGTTGGTTCTATGAGAAAATGAATAAGATTGAGGGGCCCTTAGCAAGACTGACAAAAAGAAGAAGAGAGAGGATGCAAATAAATAAGATCAGAAATGGAAGAGAAGACATAACTACTGACCTCACAGAAATAAAGGAGGTACTAACAGGATACTATGAACAACTTTACGCTAATAAATACAACAATTTAGATGAAATGGACAGGTTCCTGGAAAGACATGAACAACCAACTTTGACTCAAGAAGAAATAGATGACCTCAACAAACCAATCACAAGTAAAGAAATTGAATCAGTCATTCAAAAGCTTCATAAAAAGAAAAGTCCAGGACCAGACGGCTTCACATATGAATTCCATCAAACATTCCAGAAAGAATTAGTACCAACTCTCCTCAAACGCTTCAAAAAAATCGAAGCGGAGGGAAAACTACCTAATTCATTCTATGAAGCCAACATCACCCTCATGCCAAAACCAGGCAAAGATATTACAAAAAAAGAAAACTACAGGCCAATCTCTCTAATGAATATGGATGCAAAAATCCTCAATAAAATTCCAGCAAATCGTATCCAACAACACATTAAAAGAATTATACATCATGACCAAGTAGGATTCATCCCAGGTATGCAAGGATGCTTCAACATAAGAAAATCAATTAATGTAATACACCATATCAACAAATCAAAGCAGAAAAATCACATGATCATCTCAATTGATGCAGAGAAGGCATTTGACAAGATTCAACATCCTTTCCTGTTGAAAACACTTCAAAGGATAGGAATACAAGGGAACTTCCTTAAAATGATAGAGGGAATATATGAAAAACCCACAGCTAATATCATCCTCAATGGGGAAAAATTGAAAACTTTTCCCCTAAGATCTGGAACAAGACAAGGATGTCCACTATCACCACTATTATTCAACATTGTGTTGGAGGTTCTAGCCAGAGCAATTAGACAAGAAAAAGAAATACAAGGCATCAAAATTGGAAAGGAAGAAGTAAAACTATCACTGTTTGCAGACGATATGATACTATACGTCAAAAACCCGGAAAAATCCACAACAAAACTACTAGAGCTAATAAATGAGTACAGCAAAGTGGCAGGTTACAAGATCAACATTCAAAAATCTGTAGCATTTCTATACACTAGTAATGAACAAGCTGAGGGGGAAATCAAGAAACAAATCCCATTTACAATTGCAACTAAAAGAATAAAATACCTAGGAATAAATTTAACTAAAGAGATAAAAAACCTATATAAAGAAAACTACAAAAAACTGTTAAAAGAAATCACAGAAGACCTAAATAGATGGAAGGGCATACGATGTTCATGGATTGGAAGAATAAATACAGTTAAGATGTCAATCCTACCTAAATTGATCTACAGATTCAATGCAATACCAATCAAAATCCCAACAACTTATTTTTCAGAAAGAGAAAAACCAATAAGCAAATTTATCTGGAAGGGCAGGGTGCCCCAAATTGCTAAAAACATCTTGAGGAAAAAAAACGAAGCTGGAGGTCTCGCGCTGCCTGACTTTAAGGCATATTATGAAGCCACAGTGGTCAAAACAGCATGGTATTGGCATAAAGATAGATATATCGACCAATGGAATCGAATACAGTGCTCAGATATAGACCCTCTCATCTATGGACATTTGATCTTTGATAAGGCAGTCAAGCCAACTCACCTGGGACAGAACAGTCTCTTCAATAAATGGTGCCTAGAGAACTGGTGATCCATATGCAAAAGAATGAAAGAAGACCCGTATCTCACACCCTATACAAAAGTTAACTCAAAATGGATCAAAGATCTAAACATTAGGTCTAAGACCATAAAACAGTTAGAGGGAAATGTAGGGAGATATCTTATGGAACTTACAATTGGAGGCGGTTTTATGGACCTTAAACCTAAAGCAAGAGCACTGAAGAAGGAAATAAATAAATGGGAGCTCCTCAAAATTAAACACTTTTGTGCATCAAAGAGCTTCATCAAGAAAGTAGAAAGACAGCCTACACAATGGGAGACAATATTTGTAAATGACATATCAGATAAAGGTCTAGTATCCAGAATTTATAAAGAGATTGTCCAACTCAACAAAAAGACAGCCAACCCAATTACAAAATGGGAAAAAGACATGAACAGACACGTATCTAGAAGAGGAAATACAAATGACCAAAAGGCACATGAAGAGATGCTCAATGTCCCTGGCCATTAGAGAAATGCAAATCAAAACCACAATGAGATATCATCTCACACCCACCAGAATGGCCATTATCAACAAAACAGAAAATGACAAGTGCTGGAGAGGATGCGGAGAAAGAGGCACACTTATCCACTGTTGGTGGGAATGTCAAAGGGTGCAACCACTGTGGAAGGCAGTTTGGCGGTTCCTCAAAAAGCTGAATATAGAATTGCCATACGACCCAGCAATACCATTGCTAGGTATCTACTCAAAGGACTTAAGGGCAAAGACACAAACGGACATTTGCCCACCAATGTTTATAGCAGCGTTATTTACAATTGCAAAGAGATGGAAACAGCCAAAATGTCCATCAACAGACGAGTGGCTAAACAAACTGTGGTATAGGCATACGATGGAATATTATGCAGCTTTAAGACAGAATAAACTTATAAAGCATGTAATAACATGGATGGACCTAGAGAACATTGTGCTGAGTGAGTCTAGCCAAAAACTAAAGGACAAATACTGTATGGTCCCACTGATGTGAACCGACATTCGAGAATAAACTTGGAATATGTCATTGGTAACAGTCCAGCAGGAGTTACAAACAGGGTAAGATAATGGGTAATTGGAGCTGAAGGGATACAGACTGTGCAACAGGACTAGATACAAAAACTCAAAAATGGACAGCACAATAATACCTAATTGTAAAGTAATCATGTTAAAACACTGAATGAAGCTGCATCTGAGCTATAGGTTTTTTTTTTTTGTCTGTCTGTTTGTTTGTTTGTCTTTTTTTTTTCTTTTTCCTTTTCTTTTTTTTTACTATTATTATTATTTTTATTTTTTTCTCTATATTAACATTCTATATCTTTTTCTGTTGTTTTGCTAGTTCTTTTTCTAAATCAATGCAAATGTACTAAGAAATGATGATCATGCATCTATGTGATGATGTTAAGAATTACTGATTGCATATGTAGAATGGAATGATTTCTAAATGTTGGGTTAATTTCTTTTTTTTTCTTTAATTAATTAAAAATAAATAAATAAATAAATAATAATAATAATAATAAACAGCACACAGAAAACCCAGAGAAGGTAAGAGGAAGTCTCTGAAGTGGGAAGCTCTAAGAAATGTGAAATCTGGAAAAGAAGGATCAGCAGCAGCTACCATGTGCCTCATTATCTGTCAGAGGAGCCCAAGCTCTCTGACAACCAGTCTTCAGAGAAGGTACCATCCTGTTGATGCCTTAATTGAGAAATTTTCATGGCTTTACAACTGTAAACTTGTAAACTAATTAATCCTCATTGTCAAAAGCATTTCTATTAATGGTATATCTCATTTTGTCAGCTTTATTAAACCAAAACAATCACAAACATTAGAAATCCAATAGAAAAATGGGCAAAAATTATCAATGGGAAAATAACCAATGAAAAAATTTAAAAAGATTAACAGATTTTGAATCAAATAAATGAAAATTAAAACCATAATGTACTCACTGACATTTTACATCCAGCAGATTAACAAAAAATTTAGAAAGTTGTATTGAGAATGTAGAATAATATAAATTCTTATATACTGTTGATGCTAATGCAAATTGATAGAATCACATTGGAAGACAATTTGGAAGAATCTAGAAAAGTTGGAGGTATGCATAAATTAATGCCTAGCAATACTACTCAATGACCATAATAGCCATAAATACATAAATAAAAGTAATAAGGACAAAAAATAAATCTGTAAATATTTGAAATTGTTATCAAGAGGAAATTGAATAAATAAATTGTTGGATAATAAATTTACAATGGAATTAATGTATAATGAAAGTGAGCACAAACACCCATGCTAATGAAAAAAAAAGTGAGTCTAGAAAGCATATATAAACTCAACAGGAAACTTTAACAAACACACATTATAAAGCTAATACAAAAAGCAAAGGAATGATAAAGGCAGAAGATGGTTACCTCTGCTCTGGGAAAGATCAGGAAAGACGTGTGAATATTGTGATTGCTGTATCTTAAGATGAGTGTTGGGCAGGCATTCATTTTATTGTACTTTATACACAATGTACTTATGTATACCTCCTTTTTCAATGATAAAGTATTTTATTTAAAAAAGAGGAAAGTGCAATTCAGATGAGAGAAACCAGGAAAGTAAATACAAGTGAAAAGAGCTCAACATATGAGAGCTTAACTAGAGAATAGCACGGTCTGTAAATCAGAAGATGGAAACTGACATTAGACAGAAAGAGTTTCTGAATTGTGCTAAAAGGGAAGAAAAGGGAAAGAGTACATATAAAAAACAGATAAGTATTTCTAATAAAATGTATAAAGCAAAAAAAAAAATAATAAGGGGGAAACAAAACATCTGCAGACAAAAAATCACTGAGATAATTCGTGACCATGAGACCGGCTCTGCAAGAAATACTAAAGGGAGCACTAGAGACAGATAAGAAGATAGGAGAGAGAGGTGTGGAGAAGAGTATAGAAATGAAGACTATCAGTAAAGGTAAAAAGAAGAAAAATTAAATAAGACATATAAAATCCAAAAGGCAAAATGGTAGAAGAAAGTACTGCCCATAGAGTAATAACACTAAATGTTAATGGATTAAACTCACCAATCAAAAGACATAGACTGGTAGAATGCATTAAAAAACAGGACCCATTTATATGCTATCTACAAGAAATGCATCTTAGACCCAAGGATAAACATAGGTTGAAAGTGAAAGGTTGGGAAAGATATTCCATGCAAATAACAATCACAAAAGAGCAGGAGTAGCTATACTAATATTCAATAAATTAGACTTCAAATGTAAAATAGTTAAAAGAGACAAAGAAGGGCACTATGTATTAATAAAAGGAACAATTCAACAATAAGTCATAGCAATCATAAATATTTATGCACCAAGCCAGAATGCTCCAAAATACATGAGACAAACATTGAAAAGAGAAATAGACACATCTACCATAATAGTTGGAGACTTCAACTTCCCACTTTCATCAATGGACAGAACGTCTAGACAGAGGATCAATACAGAAACAGAGAAGTTGAATAATATAATAAATGAGCTAGACTTAACAGATATATATAGAACATTACACCCCACAACAGCAGGATACACCTTTTTCTCAAGTGCTTATGGATCATTCTCAAGGACAGACCTTATGCTGGGTCACAAAGCAAGTCTCAATAAATTTAAAAAGACTGAAATCATACAAAACACTTTCTCAGATCAGAAAGGAATGAAGCTGGAAATCAATAATAGGCACAGTGCCAGAAAATTCACAAATATATGGGAGCTCAACAACTCACTTTTAAACAACCAGTGGGTCAAGGAAGAAATTACAAGAGAAATTAGTAAATATCTTGAGGCAAATGAAAATGAAAACACAACATATCAAAATTTATGGGATGCAGCAAAGGCAGTGCTAAGAGGGAAATTAATTGCCCTAAATGCCTATATCAAAAAAGAAGAGCAAAAATCAAGGAATTAACTGTCCACTTGGAAGAACTAAAGAAAGAACAGCAAATTAACCCCAAAGCAAGCAAAAGGAATGAAATAATGAAGATTAGAGCAGAAATAAATGAAATTGAGAACATGAAAACAATTGAATCAACAAAATCAGAAGTTGGTTCTATGAGAAAATCAGTAAGATTGATGGACCCTTAGTGAGGTTGACAAAAAGAAGAATAGAGAAGATGCAAATAAATAAAATCAGAAATGGAAAAGGAGACATAACCACTGACCCCACAGAAATAAAGGAAGTAATGACAGGATACTATGAACAATTTTATGCTAATAAACTAGACAATGTAGATGAAATGGACAACTTCCTAGAAAGGCATGAACAACTAACATTGACTCGAGAAGAAATAGATACCTCAACAAACCAATCACAAATAAAGAAATTGAATCAGTCATTAAGAAGCTCCCCAAAAAGAAAAGTCCAGGGCCAGATGACTTCACATGTGAATTCTATCAAACATTCAAGAAAGAATTAGTACCAATCCTGCTCAAACTCTTCAAAAAAATTGAAAAGGAGGGAAGGCTACCTAATTCATTCTACGAAGCCAACATCAAGCTCACACCAAAGCCAGACAAAGATATTAAAAGAAAAGAGAAATATAGACCAATCTCTCTAATGAATATAGATGCAAAAATCCTCAACAACATTCTAGCAAATTGAATCAAGGAGCACGTAAAAAGAATTATACAACATGACCAGGTAGGATTCATCCCAGATATGCAAGGATGGTTCAACATAAGAAAATCAATTAATGCAATACACCATATCAACAAATCAAAGCAGAAAAAACACATGATCACCTTGATTGATTCAGAAAAGGCATTTGACAAAATCCAACATCCTTTCTTGGTAAAAACACTTCAAAGGATAGAAATAGAAGGGAACTTCCTCAACATAATAAAGGGAATATATGAAAACCCACAGCTAACATAATTCTCAATGTGGAAAAACTGAAAACTTTCCCCCTGAGATCAGGAACAAGACAAGGATGTCCACTATCACCATTGTTATTCAACATTGTGTTGGAAGTTCTAGCCAGAGCAATTAGACAAGAAAAAGAAATACAAGGCATCAGAATTGGAAAGGAGGAAGTAAAAACTGTCACTGTTTGCAGATGATATGATGCCATATGTCAAAAACCCTGAAAATCCACAACAAAACTACTAGAGCTAATAAATCCACAGCAAAGTGGCAGGTTACAACATCAACACTCAAAAATCTATAGTGTTTCTATACACTAGTAATGAACAATCTGAGGGGGAAATCAAGAAAAAATCCATTTAAAATTGCAACCAAAAGAATAAAATATTTAGGAATAAATTTAACTAAAGAGACAAAAGACCTATACAAATAAACCACAAGAAATTGTCAAAAGAAATCACAGAAGACCTAAATAAATGGAAGGGCATACTGTGTTCATGGATTGGAAGACTAAATATAATTAAGATGTCAATTCTACCTAAATTGATTAACAGATTCAATGCACTATCAATTACAATCACAAAAACCTACTTTTCAGAAATAGAAAAACCAATAAGCAAATTTATCTGCAGGGGCAGTGTGCCCCAAATAGCTAAAAATATCCTGAGAAAGAAAAATGAAGTTGGAGGCCTCACGCTACCTGACTTTAAGGTGTATTATGAAGCTACAGTGGTCAAAACAGCATGGTACTGGCATAAAGATAGATATGTGGACCAATGGAATCGAATGGACCCTCTCATCTATGGACAATTGAGCTTTGATAAGGCAGTCAAGCCAACTCACCTGGGACAGAACAGTCTTTTCAATAAATGGTACCTAGAGAACTGGATATCCACTTGCAAAAGAATGAAAGAGGATCCATATTTCACCCTTTACAAAGATTAACTCAAAATGGATCAAAGACCTAAACATTAGATCTAAGACCATAAAACTTTTAGAAGAAAATGCGAAATAAGAAATATCTTATCAATCTTATAATAGGAGGCAGTTTCCTAGACCTTATACCCGAAGCACGAGCATTGAAGAAAGAAAGAAAGAAATGGGAACTCCTCAAAATTAAACACTTTCGGGCAGGCCACAGTAGTTCATCAGGCAGAGTTTTCACCTGCCATGCTGGAGACTCAGCTTCGATTCCTGGTGCCTACCCATGCAAAAAAAAAAAAAAATTAAACACTTTTGTGCATCAAAGATCTTCATCAAGAAGGTAAAAAGACAGCCTACACAATGGGAGACAATATTTGGAAACGATATATCAGATAAAGGTCTAGTATCCAGAATATATAAAGAGATTTTTCAACTGAACAACAAAAAGACAGACAACTCAATTACAAAATGGGTAAAAGACACGAACAGACACTTCTCAGAAGAGGAAATACAAATGACCAAAAGGCACATGAAAAATGCTCAACTTCCCTGGCTATTAGGGAAATGCAAATCAAAACCACAATGGGATATCATCTCACGCCCACCAGAATGGCCATTATCAATAAAACAAAAATGACATGTGCTGGAGAGGATGTGGAGAAAGAGAACACGTAAATGGATAGCACCCTTATCCACTGTTGGTGGGAATGTCAAATGGTACAACCACTGTGGAAGACAGTGTGGCAGTTCCTCAGGAAGCTAAGTTAGAATTGCCATATGATCTGGCAATACCATTGCTAGGTATCTACTCAAAGGACATGAGGGCAAGAACACAAAAGGACATTTGCACACCAATGTTTATAGCAGCATTATTTACAATTGCCAAGAGAAGGAAACAGTCAAAATGTCCATCAACAGACAAGTGGGTAAGCAAGCTGTGGTATTTACATATGATGGAATATTATGCAGCTGTAAAAAAGAATAAAGTCATGAAGCATGTAACAACGTGGATGGACCTTAAGGACATTATGCTGAGTAAGGTTAGCCAGAAACAAAAGAACAAATACTGTATGGTCTCACTGATATGAACCTGACGTTAGCAAATGAACTTGGAGAATTTCAGTTGGTAACAGAGACCATCAGGAGATAGAAATAGGATAGCTATTGGGTAATTGGAGCTGAAGGGATACAGATTGTGCAACAAGACTGATTGTAAAACTTCAGAAATGGATAGCACAATACTATCCAACTGTAATAAAATAATGTTAGAACACTGAATGAAGCTGAATGTGAGAATGATAGAGGGAGGAGGGCTGGGGGCACAAATGAAATCAGAAGGAAAGATAGACAATAAAGACTGAGATGATATGCCATCTAGGAATGCCTAGAGCGTATAATGATGGTGACTAAATGTGCAAATTTAAAAATGTTTCTGCATGAGGAAGAACAAAGGGATGTCAATAATGCAGGGTGTTGAAAATAGATGGTAATTAATATTTTAAAACTTTAACGTATGTGTGAGACAAGCAAAAATGTTTATTTGCTACAAAATCTATATTTTTGACTGGTGCATTTCCTAATATAACTTGTGTGGACAGCTTAATTGAACACCATAGTACTTGGAACGTTGCACAGGGCATGAGATTTTGTAGGTTTGTCCAGAGTGATCCCCAGATAAATCCCAGAGTGATTTGAACAGTGAATAGGGAAATATTTGGAGAGTCCCATAGGGGGAATGGTGAGAAAGGGGAAAATTCAACTTCCCCAAGTGGAGGATCTTGATGTTCTCACAGGCAGTGGGGACAGCCAAAGCAATAGGCCAAGCCTCCAATTTGGGGGTTTGTTCATATGAAACTTAATCCCACAAAAGATAGGCTAAGCCTACTTAAAATTAGGTCTAAAAGTCACCCCCTAGAGAACCTCTTCTGTTGCTCAGATGTGGCCTCTCTCTCTCAGCGGACACAGCAAACAGACTCACTGCCCTCCCCCTCTCTACATGGGTCATGACTCCCAGTTGTGTGGACCTTCCTGGCAGCATGGGACAGAAATCCTAGAATGAGCTGGAACTCAGCACCAAGGGATTAAGAAAATCTTCTCCACCAAAAGGAGGAAGAGTGAAATGAGACAAAATAAAATGTCAATGGCTGAGAGATTCCGAACAGAGTCGAGAGGTTATCCTCGAGGTTATTCTTACGCATTAAATAGATATCACCTTGTTAGTCAAGATGTAATGGAGAGGCTGGAGGGAACTGCCTGAAAATGTGGAGCTGTGCTCTGGTGGCCATGTTTCTTGAAGATAATTGTATGATGATATGGCTCTCGCAGTGTGACTGTGTGGTTGTGAGAGCCTTGGGTCTGATGCTCCTTTTGTCTACCTTATGGATGGACAAGTAAAACACATGGATTAAAAATAAGTAAATAATAGGGGGAACAAATGTTAAAATAAATTTAGCAGATTGAAATGCTGGTGATCCGTGAAGGGGAGGGGTAAAGGGTAAGGTATGAATGAATTTTTTTGTCTTCTTTTTATTGCTTTTTCTGAATTGATGCAGATGTTCTAAGAAATGATCATGATGATGAATATATAACAATGTGATGATAGTGTGAGTTATTGTTTATATAACAAGAATGGAATGATCATATGATAAGAATGTTTGCATTCGTTCGTGATTATGTAACATAAATAAAAAATTAATTAATTTAAAAAAGAAAGGGAGGGGTAAGGGGTATGGTATGTATGAATTTGTCTTTTTATTTTTTTTTCTGAATTGATGCAAATGTTCCAAGAAATGCTCCTGATGATGAATATGCAACTATGTGATGATATTGTGAATGACCGATTATATATGTAGAACGGAATGATCAAAAGATAAGAATATTTGCGTTTGTTTGGTGTTTTTTGGTATTTTAAAAAAAATTTAATTAAAAGAAAAAAGAGGTAAGGTATGTATGATTTTTTTCTGTCTTTTTATTGCTTTTTCTGAATGATGCAGATGTTCTAAGAAATGATCATGATGATGAATGTACAACTATGTGATGATAGTGTGAGTTATTGATTATATAACAAGAACAGAATGATCATATGATAAGAATGTTTGTGTTTATATGTGGTTATGTATCATAAATAAAAAATAAATAAATAAATTTTTTTTAAAAAGTAACGAGATCCAATAAGTCATCAAAAATTTTCCCACACACACAAAAAAGCTTAGGACCACATGGCTTCACAGGAGAATTTTATCAAATATTTCAAAAAGCACTAATGCCAATCCTACTCAAACTCTTCCCAGACACTGAAGAAAAAGGAATGCTACTATCTCATTTTATGATGCTAACATCACTCTAATACCAAAATTGGATAAAGATGATACAAGAAAAGAAAATTACAGACCAATCTCCCTAATAAATATAGAAAATTCTTAACAAAGTACTAGCAAATCATATCCAATGCCACATTAAAAGAATAATACATTGTGATCAAGTGAGATTCATACCAGGAATGGAAGAGTGGTTGAACATAAGAAAATCAATCAACATAATACAGCACATTAACAAATTGAAAGGGGAAAATCACATGATCATATTGACTGATGCTGAAAAAGCATTTGACAAAATTCAGTATCTTTTACTGATGAAAACACTTCAAAAGTTAGGTATTGAAGGAAAATTTCTCAATATCATAAAGGGCATATATGAAAAACCCATAGTCAGCATCATACTTAATGGTGAGAAATTGAAAGCATTCTCCTTGAGATCCAGGATGAGACAAGGAGGCCCATTGTCACCTATATTATTCAACATTGTGTTAGAAGTACTAGCTGGAGCAATTATACAGGACGAAGAATTAAAAGGCATCCAAATAGGAAAGGAAGAAGTAAAACTCATTATTTGCAGATGACATGATTCTATACTTAAAAAACCCTGAGAACGCTACAGCAAAACTACTTAAGCTAATAAAAAAAATTCAGTAAAGTGGCAGGATACAAGATTAATGTACAAAAATCAATAATGTTTCTATATGCAAGCAATGACCTATCTGAGGTGATAACTAAGGAGAAAATTCCATTCAGAAATTGTGACTAGAAGAATTAGGTATCTAGGAATAAGCATAAATTGGGATGTCAAGGACTTATACATGGAAGATTACCAAAAAAATGAAAAAAGAAATTTTAAAATGACAAAATAGATGGAAAGATATTCCATGCTCATAGATAAGAAGGTTGAATTTCGTCAAGATGTTGATTCTCCCCAAACTGATCTATAGATTCAATACAATACCAACAAAAATCCCAGCAATCTACTTTGAAGACTTGGAAAAGCTGTTTATCAAATTTATATGAAAGGGAAAGAGACCCTGAATAGCTAAAGATATCCTTAAAAAGAAGAGTAATCTGGGACCATAGGAAGAAAGGTTTATTAGGTCTGGAACCGAAAATTTCTGTGGTGCATAATCTAACTCAACCTATCTGTATCACTCATTTGAACAGTTGAAACACAGGGAGCCCAGAATAAGAAAGAGGTCATTTAATCCTGTATAGATTAATGTAATGCCTGGATACATCCTAGAATATATTAAGCAGATAATCAAAAAAGTATTGGCAAAGTTCCTTAAGGGATGGGAGAAAAATATGGAACTATTAAACCTTACCATCTGGGAATCTCCTGATACTGTGTCAAACTTTAGGGACACCCAAATCAATAGGCCATGCTCTTGATCTTGAGGCTTACTCTTGTGACGCTTATAGGCAGCAGAGAAGCTTAGACTATCGATAGGCGTGCCTAGGAGTTACTTCAGGAGGACCTCTTGTTGCTCAGATGGGGCCTCACTCTAAACCGAACTCTGCAAATGAAATCATTGCCCTATGTGGGACATGACATCCAGGGCTGAAGTCTCCCTGGCAACATGGGAGATGACGCCCAGGGATGAATCTGGCCCTGACACCATGGGATCAACAATTCCATCCTGACCAAAAGGGGGAAAAGAAGGTAACTAATAAAGTATCAGTGACAGAGAGAGTTCAAATAGAGTCAAGAGGCTATTCTGGAGGTTGCTTTTATGCATGCTCCAGTTATACATTGCTATCTATTATAACCTTCCAAACCCCAACCAGGATGATTCCAGCCAATCCTAAATAACACGTAGGGCAATGTATAAGATTCCACAAAGGTTCCAGGTACTAGAGCAACTCTACAGAAACCTACAACCTCCAGATGAGTCCCTGATCCAAATAAGTCCTGAAACCTAGCCCAGCCTCTCCAGAACATAAGATAGTTCCATCTCCCTACCCCCGTATTAGTGACAGACCCTTCCAACATGAAAAAGTTAGAGTGGCCATAGCCCAAACACCCCTAAGAGAAGGATGGAAAGATCAAAGGTGATGGTGGAGTTACACAGAAAATATAGAGTTAACAAATGAATATGAATGCTGACTCATTAAATTTATATCTCTTTTAGTCTCCAGTATCTTAGGGCAACTAGAAGTAAAAATCTAAAATTGTGGAACTGTAACCCATGTCAAACTCTGTAATATGTTCTACAACTAATTGTGGTGCTGTGCTTTGAAATGTGTTGCTTTTTTGTATATATGTTATTTTCCACAAAAAAAAAAAAAAAAAGAAAGAAAACAAAGTCGATTGTGATGACAAAAAAAAGTAAGCCTTCTAGCCTCCTATATTCTGGAGCAGCTAGAAGGAAAAATGTGAGAGGATCATATGGTAGCCCATGGCAAAGTCTAGGATCTGTCCTGTAACTATTTGTTGAAGAGTGCTTTGAAAACAATCCCTTTTTTATTTCTTTGCTTTGTATACATGTTATACCATACAATAAAAAAGTTAAACAAATAAATATATAAATAAATAAAGAGATCATCCTGGGTTATCCAGGCAGGAAAAAAAAAAAAAAAAGAGTAAACTGGGAGGTCTATGGTCTATCACTTTCTGACTTTAAAGCTTACTATACAGCCCACAACAGCATGGTACTGGCACAAAGATAGGACTGAGCAGTGGAACAGAACTGAGAATGCAGAGACTGACCACCAAATTTGATCTTCAGTAAGTCCCCCAAATCCACTGAATTAGGACAGAATAGTCTTTTCAATAAATGGGCATGGGAGAACTGGATTTCCCTAGTCAAAAAAAGTGAAAGAAGACCCTTACCTTACACTGTGTACAAAAATGAATTCAAAATGGATCAAAGACCTAAATGTAAGAGCCAATGCCATAAAATTTCCAGGAAAAAAATGTAGGGAAACATCTTCAACATCTAGTAAAACGAGGTAGCTTCTAAAACTTTATACCCAAAGCAGAAGCTGTGAAAGAAAAAAATAAACAAATGGGAACTTCTTAAGATCAAGAGCTTCGGGTGCACAGCTATTTCAGTGGTAGAATGCTCGCCCTTTATGTGGGAGACCCCAGCTGGATTCCCAGACTATGCACTGAAAAAAAAAAAAAATCAAGAGCTTCTGTGCCTCAAAGGACTTTCTTAAAAAGGTGGAGAGGCAGCTAACACAATGGGAGAAAATATTTGGAAACCACATATCAGATAAAGGCTTAATAGCCTGTGCACCTAAAGAAATTATACAGCTCAACAACAAAAGAACAAACAACCCAATTATTAAATGGGCAGAGGAAATGAATAGGCACTTTTCTGAAGAGCAAATACAGATGGCTGAAAAAGCACATGAAATGCTGCTCATCTTCATTGGCTATAAGGCAAATGAAAATTAAGACAATGAGCTATCACCTCAAACCTATAAGAACGGCTGCTGTTAAACAAACAGGAAACTATAAATGTTGGAGAGGATGCAGACAAATTAGAACAACTATTCACTGTGGGTGGCAACGTAAAATGGTTCAGCTGCTGTGAAAGCCATTTGGAGATTCCTCAGAAAACTATGACCCCTGACCCAGTAATACCGAGAAGAGTTGAGGGCAGTGACACGAACAGACATTTGCACACCGATGTTCATAGTGATACTATCCACAATTGCCAAGAGATGGAAACAATCCAGGTGCCCATCAACAGACAAGGAGATAAACAAAGTGTGGTATACAGATATGATGGAATATTAAGCAGCATTTAGACAAAACGATGTCCCAAAACAAATGACAATGTGGATGAATCTTGAGTACATAATGAGTGAAATAAGTCAGACACAAAAGGACAAATACTGGATGATTCCGTTATTACGACTCTGACAAAGTCACCAGTGTTTCGAAGCAGCTAGAAGGAAAAATCTGAGATGAGGGCATAGTAGCCCATGACAAACTCTAGAAACTGTTCTGTAGCTGCTTGTTGAAGTGTGTTTTGAAAATTGTTACTTTTTTCTTTCTTTTCTTTGCATATATATGTTGTATTTTGCAACAAAATATGGTAAAACAAAAACAACTATAGTCAGTGTCCTAGTTTGCTAGCTGCCAGAATGCAATATACCAGAAACAGAATGGCTTTTAAAAAGGGGAATTTAATAAGTTGCTAGTTTACAGTTCTGAGGCCGAGAAAATGTCCCAATTAAAGCAAGTCTATAGAAATGTCCAATCTAAGGCATCCATGGAAAGATACCTTGGTTCAAGAAGGCTAATGAAGTTCAGGGTCTATCTCTCTAATGAGAAGGCACATGGCAAACACAGTCAGGGTTTCTCTCACAGCTGGAAGGGCACTTGGCGAGCACAGCATCATCTGCTAGCTTTCTCTCCTGGCTTCTTGTTTCATGAAGCTCCCCGGGAGGTGTTTTCCTTCTTCATTTCCAAAGGTCACTGGCTGGCGGACTCTCTGCTTCATGGTGCTGCAGCATTCTCTGCTCTCTCTGAATCTCCTTCATTCTCCAAAATGTTTTCCTCTTTTATAGGACTCCAGAAACTTATCAAGACCCACCCAAATGGGTGGAGACATGTCGTCACCTAATCCAGTTTAGATGATCTAATTACAGTTTCAAACATAGAGTATTAAATAGGGATATATTCTACCTTTATGAAATGGGATTTTGATTGAAACATGGCTTTTCTAGGGGACATACATCCTTTCAAACTAGCACAAATGGTATCTAAGTTAGTGTTTAATACTTTGCTATCTGAATATGTAGACTTTTTCCTTGTTGCCTTAATTTTAAAGTAGCTTATGAAACTTACTGTGCAAACTCAGGCTTTACAATGATTATATGTACACCTTATTTAAATATGCCTATGGTTAAGCTAACTAAGATATCCATTGTCAGTGGTTCTAAGTGTATTGTTTGTTTCCTTAAATTAAAAAAAATTTAATAGGAACCTGCTTGGTCTTTTTCTCCATTAGTCCAGGACCCTGACAAGGCCATAGCATCTAAGGGGTGTGTGGTTCCTAATTCATAATGACCATCTGAGCCCCCTCCTCTATGTAAACCAACCCTATGTAAACACCCCTGCCCTAGTGTTAATTATACCCTCTTGGAACTCCTGGTTTGTGTGTCTTTTCCTCGCTCTCCTCCAACTACCCTCAATATACATCACACCAAAAATTCCTTCAGGACAGAAAATATGTCTGACTTCTCTCTCTGCCAACAAATAACATGGATCGTCCACAGTGGACAATTAGAAGAGAGGAATGACTGAATACACTTCCAGGAAGATAATCATTTAGAGTAACATGATGGTGACAGCAACCTGAGGCCTTCGGGTCGACGGAGAGCTATATGGAATAAACAGCTGAGAATGTGGATAGCTACAATTAACCGATCACCAACCATGGGACAGGCACCCCTCATCTCTTTCCAAGGCCTTCTTGCAATATTATTATCCTCTGTCCGTAGATGAGGCTACCTATAGGATTCTAAGTTCTGAACTTTTAAGTTCTAGGATTATGTCCTGACTCTACCACCTGCTAACTGGTTGAACCTGGGCAAAATGCGTAATTGTAAAATGAGGATAATACTATCTAACTGGGCTGGTTGTCAGAATTATCTAAGAAAATATGCAGAACAATGACCTAGCACATAGGAAGTCTCAATACATTTTGGTTAAGAGTAGGAGAGACAGTCATGAGGGATAAATGGGTTTGAGGTTTGGGTGCAAAATCAGTGTCCTTAACCACTGAACAACCTCCTCCACACCTCACAGCGTCTTTTCCCTAGTGGGCACCTCTGCCTTCTGAGTCTCTCCCTCAACCCACTTTTTTCTCACCCATAACTGAAAGTTAAGTGTGTGTATGTGTGTGTGCGTGTGTATGTGTATGTATGAAAGTTAAGGATATGTTTATGAAAGTTAATTGTATGTTGCATTCATCAAATAACGTTTTGTAATACATCATTTAAAGTGTGTGAATTTAATACTTTCCTAAAAACAAATGCTCTAAAATCATTCATATCTGGTGCTAGACAGATAGCCCCTCAGCTCCAAATGGGAAGTCTGCACCCCAGCTTCTTAACACAAAAAAACAAGCAAAAAAATATTCTCTCTTCTGCTGCCACCCTGTGGGCACATCAGGTTACAAACAGCATTTCACAATGGCAGGGCTGGGTGGGGCTTTAACTTGATCTTGTTAATTAGTTCTGAGTGAACATAGATAGCACACCTCTACTATGTGACATTTATGGAAAAGCAATATAACAAATGGTTTGCCCTATTATGGTGAACTCAGAGTACTCATCGCTTTATGGATTTTCCTCTCTTAAGTGGCAAATATTTACATATGTCAGCTGGAATCAGAGAGCAGAGATGACTGGACACAGTCCCTACCCCAGAGACGTCATGGTCTAATGTGCAAAAAAATACTTAACAACTCAACTCTGGCAACCACACACGCTTGAGATGGGGTTACCCTAGAGGAAAGTGAGACAGAGTCATTTAAGTCACCCAGGTGTTCACATTATAGCATGATGACAATAGATAGTTTATTGAGTTCTCTCTGTGTGTTCTAAGAAAAATGCTAAATGTTTTGCAGGTATTAACTCACTGACCTCTCATCCTAACTGTTCTTATCTTCACTGGACAGGAGCGAAGACAAAGGCACAGGTAGTACTTGCTGAAGTCAGGCTTTAAACCCAATCTGATCCCTCAGACTTTTTCTTCACCGATGTTGCCATAACCTGTAGCAGCACACTGAATGGTATCACTGCTTCTTTCCAGAGAGACAGTCTAGAAAGACTTATTAAGGATCGAGAGAGGATGTGAGATTTGAGCTAAAGTCTTGAAGGATATATGGAGTTTTCCTGAGATGACAAGGGGATCGGGGGTCTTAAATAAAGCTGTGTTCTAACAAATGGGTTGGGGCTTTGCATAGGATGGATAGAAATAAACAGATAATGTTTATGGAATGGTTATAATTTGCCACATTGTGCTAGGAACTTTAGTTCATTGAACTCTTGCAGCACACCTCTGAGACATTTACTACAATTATCCTCATTTGGGAGACCAAAGCTCAGGGAAACTAAGAAATTTACCTAGGGCTATCCTCACAATCAAAAATAAATTATTGGATTGCTAATTGCCATGGTATGCCAACCCCCAACCAACAGTATTCCTGTATACTCTTAAGATCACCCAGGGCTCTATCTGACACTCTATAAATGTTTCACTCCCTAAGTTTATTGTTCAGAAATCTAAAACTTCCAGATGGTTCCTAGGCCACATAAGCCCTAAAACCCCAAGTTACCAGCCTCTCCAATAGCATCAACCAGTTGCATCCTCCTACCCCATAATGTCAACACTTCTTTTCAATATTAAAAAGTTAGAATGGCCATTGCCCAAATATCCCTAAAGAGTGGAGAAGAATCAAAGGAGGAGGAGTTGTATCAGAGAAGATAGGATTTAACAAATGAGTATGACCCCTGAATCATACTGATACTTCTTTTCAGTCTCCAGTATCTCAGAGCAGATAGAAGGAAGCACCTGAAATGGTGGAACTGTAACCCATAGCATATTGAAAAATGTTCTAAAACTACTGCTTTTTGTATATATATTTCACAATAAAAAATGGTTTTTGGTGGAAAGAATAAGAATGGGTATGAGAGTCCTCTGAGAATAATTTCTTATATCGACTTTCAGACTAGATATATGTTTTACATGCTCAAAAGAAGTTAAATAAAAAAGGATGAGGCAAAAAGCAGATCTTAAATTTGAATCATACAAAAACAAATGAATCTACTATAACAAACTGGTATAACTACACAGAAGGAATTAATTCAAATAAATTTTTAATTCAGGAGGCTATACATCCTTAGCAGGATACACTCTAAAGGACAAAAAAAGAACTGCAAAGAAATATTGAAAACTTTGGAGATACTGTTGCTTAGCATCATAGACATACTTTGAAATTATTATGTATTTTATGATAGTAAAAATCTGCAAATATGTGGATGTTGGGAATGCTTTCATAGTGGGAGAAGGGAGAATGGGGGAAGGTAAGGAAGAACCACATGGTGACTTTAAATGGGAAGTATCACCATGAAGTCACTTTTAAAATATATATATTTTTTTCTCCTCTGTCCACTGAAAGGGCATAGAAGCCAACGGTATTCCAGCAGCAATGAGCATTACTTAGCATGCAGATTTTACTTCTAACTACCATTCTCCACTAAAAGAAACCAGAACTTCTTGGAAAAATGGCTAATCCCAAGTCCTAAGCAGAGAAAGTCATGTGATCCTGGGACATATTAGGCCCGAAAGAAAGGAATTGCTCAAAGACTAAGGGTTCACGTTGAAAGGACACAGGAACTGGTTTGAAAAGGCTACCCCTGGCCAAACTTGCAACAACTTGAGAATTGAAAAGAATCATGGCAATAGACACTGGGTGTTTACTCAGATTAAATGATACTGAGAGAGAGAAGGAGAGGTAGAGCTCTTCTTTGTAAAAACTACCAGGTAATAAATGTGAAAAGGAATGACAGAAAATCACCTTCTGCATACACCAATGTAATAATTTGGTTCAAGCACGGATCACCAATGGTTTCTAAAACTTAGCTGAAAAGGTATTGGGAAAAAAAGGATATTCACACAGTCTCAAAGTAGCATGTCACAGATAATTACTACTTACAACGGGTAAAATAATTTTGCAATGTAGAAATCTGGCACTCACCAACATCATAAAATGATTAAATTCAGCATCAACAAACATCATGTTCCCCTATCTTGAGACAGTAATAATTATGCAATAACTCTGGTCATATTAGTGCCAGAAATGAGGAAACACTCAGAGAAATCAGAATGTGGGGCATTCTATAAGTAAATAAGCCTGGGCTCTTTAGAAAGCCTCTGACATGAAACACAAACACAAACACAAAAACAAAGGTAGCTAAAAACAGACTAAAGTGACAATGTGTGAAGCTCGACTGGAGCCTGGATTTTAAAAAATCTTAAAAGAAATTTTGGGAACAAGTAGGAAAAATTGTATATGACTTATATTTTGGATATTGTTGAATTATCATTAATTGTCTTAGTTGCTATAAGGCTACTTATTGTTTTTATAAGGGAGAATGACCTTATTCTTAGGTGACCCAGCAGAAAGATTTAGGAGTGAAGTCAAAATATCTGCAACATACTTACAAATGTTTCAGCAAAAAACAGAGCACAGTAACTACTGATGAAGCTAAGTGAAGGGTATACAGGTGTTAACTGTAGTATTCCTTCAATTTTTCCTTCAATTCCTTCAACAGGTTTTTAAGTTTTCTAAATAAAAGGTGGATGTTAAAAGTTCATTGATTCATAAACTCTGAGAGCCCAAGGGTCTTAAAGAGATCCTTAAATTCAACCTCTCATTTTACAAAAGGGGAAACTGAGGCCCAGGGAGAGGAAGACAAGAGCATACGGTTGCTTACTGAGAAAGCTAGAGTTCATGTTAACTATTTTTCTGGCCCAGGTCACCGATAGCAAAACACAGGTGCCAGTAGTTAGGGAGGGGTATAGCGGGGCTTTGGGAGGACATGTGGAGAGATGTTAGAAAGGAAGTATCACAGCAGGGTCACATTGTGGGTCACAAGCACCGCTCAGACTTGAGGAGAATCTCATCTGAAACATAGGCCAACACAAGAGACCAAGGCTCCACCCAACTTAATTCCTTTTTCTGTCTTCTTTAAATTAATTCCTTTATTTTTTCCCTATAACCTATTCTCTGCTACTTAAAAAAAAAATTCTCTATTTTATTGCCCCTTGATCATTTTGCTTTTTCCACCAAGAATTAACATGACATCATGGAAGTAATACAGATACTGGAACTGGACAGTCTAGATCTGATAATAAGTCCTGTCCCTACCTACTAGTTGTACAATTTGGAATAGTTAGTCAATCCCATTAAGTCTTGGTTTCTTCATCTTTGAAAAATTACTACTTCCTACCTTGAAAGGATATGGCATGCAATAAGTCAACTTATTTTTATTCTTCACCATTGTTTACTAATCTCCTATCAAGTGCCAGGCACAACTGAGGACACTGGGGACAATAAAAACAGACAAGACTATTTGAAGGCTGACAGTGCACTAGGCCTTGTTCTAAGGGAAGGCGTTCAGTATCTTGGCCAGAAGGCCAGTAAATGTCAGCCAGCTCCCAGAATCCAGGTTCTAAACCATTGTTATTCACCAGGAAGGAAAACAAAGTCACTACTCTCATCCCAGAGGAAAGTGAAATACGGAAAACTACTGGGATATAGTTTATGCCAGACAAGTATTAGTTTCTTTTCCCTTCCCCCAATTTCAAGACTAAAAAAAGATAATCACATCAAATGAAGAGGAAGAAAAGCAATCTGAAGACTCTCCTGTTTCAGCTCCTTCCCTCCCTGACTCTTACTCAAAGAAAAAAGAAAACGTTAGTGAGCACTTGTTTTGTGACAGATGATGTCACTTGCCTTAATCCGTAGGTCAGTGGTCCTCAAACATTAAGGGCCTCTGAATCGCCAGAAGGCCTTTGAAAAACCAGTCACCCCCAGAGTTTCTGATTCAACAGGTCTAGGGTGCAGCCCAAGAATCTCCACTTTTAACAAGTTCCCAGGTAGTGCTGACACTGCTACTCTGAGGGCCACATGTTGAGAAGCAATCACAGAAGAACCCTATGAAAAGGGTATTTTTCATTGTACAGATGAAGACGTTAAGTCTCAAGGAGGGGAACAGCCTCACTAGAAGCTACACCGCTAGTAAGTGACAGACACCGGATACAAACAGGATCTTTCTGACCCCAAAGCCTATGCTGTTTCCACTACAACTAAACTAGGGATTTAATATTCTAGGATTTCCCATATATGTCTGCTCACTTTATTCTAGAATTTCTGTTAGTGAAATACAAAACCAGGTTTTGTGCATGAGTGCATAATATATTTTCATTCCCAATGCAAACAGAAGACTTTAAAAACACTATTTTTAAATGCCACTGTAGATTTGTCCAATAATTCCTCTTCTAGAAATCTATCCTATAAGAAAGATCCAAAATACCGCCTTCAATACAAATAGGTTTACTACATCTTTTAACAAAAAACTGGGAACCTAAATATTCAACATAAAGGGACTGGTTAAATAAATTATGCAATTTCCAAATGATGGGATATTATAAAATCACTAGATATTATTTATTCAGAATTTTTATAACATGACAAAATATTCATGATATGTATATAAAGCAGAACACAGACCTAAATTTAGTAAGCTCTCATTAAAACACTAAAAATGACCAAAAGGAAATTAAACTAGAACGCTGACAATATTAACTCTGCTTCTATATTTCTGTATTCTACACTTTCTATAAACATGAAATGCTTTTTAATCAGAATAACCAAGTATTTCTTTTTGTTAACTACAACAGACATTTTCACAATTCCTCTGCAGAATTTTGCTAGTCAATTAGCAAAATAAAAAAAAACTAGTCAGTTCCTGAATAGCCATGAAAATCAAAACTGTGAATCTCAAAGCTAATTATTTAATTCCAGATTTCATTTTCCCTGATCCAGAGTATACATTTTTAAAATAATAAGCAAGCAAAAACTAAGACGACAATCATTATTATAAATACCCAGAAAAAAAGATTAGAAAGATACCTGTATACATGATAATGGATTATTTTTGGTTGGTGGAATTATAAGGCTTTTTTCAGGTCCTTTCAGTTCAACAATTTTATTACATTTTCTATAACGAACAACTATTAATTTTGTGATAAAAAAAGCCTTTGCTATTTTTAAGCAAATTACAGTACATAACAGAATATCAATAGCCATTAAAAATGTTTCAGAAGGGCGGGCCACGGTGGCTCAGCAGGCAGAGTTCTCACCTGCCATGTGGAGGCCCAGGTTCAATTCCTGGTGCCTGCCCATGCAAAAAAATAAGTTTCAGAAGAGTATTTAATAACATGAAAAAAGTTTATATTATTAGCTGAACGTACTATAAAACTGTATGTCCAGAATGTTCCCATTGTTTTGTTTTTTAAAAAAAATTTTCTATGTATACATGAAAAACACCATAGAAGGAAATAGCCTAAGATTTAATAGTATTTGACTTTAGGTGGTAAAATCAGAAATTATTCTAATTTTAAATGCTCCTGTCATTACAAATTACTAATTTATTATTTAAATGCTCCTGTCCAATAGAAATTATTGCAACTTTCTTAATTTTGCTTCTATATTTTGTAAATTTTCCTCTAATGAACATGAATTACTTTTCCAACATGCCAAAAAAAAATGTTTTAACAATCTACATTAAAAAAAAAAGTTACACTGTTAAATAAAAAGACAAAGAATGAAATAACCAGGAGTATCTTATTAAAAGATCCTCCATTAAAAGTACTTTCCAGCGCTACCTTAGCTCTAATTTTTAGGCCGAGCCAGTATTCCAGCACCAAGAAGGCAGTCAGCATCACTCTCTCCAACTATTCCAGACTTAACAATGCTTGAACAGGATGCTGATTTCAGCAACAGAGATCACTCCTCTTATGGAACAAAATGTCATCATCTGGAATCTTTAAGCAAGACCTTAATAGAAAAGATCAGGGTCTAGGGTTTTGGAAAAATTAACTACTTTCTAGGACTGTGGATCTGATTATGAGTGAGTTTAATTGCAATCACTTGATTAAAGAAATGCAATATTTATACTGCAAATATCACAGTGACTACAGAATTATACTCTCAAAAATGGTAGAGAGCTCTGAGATCATCTGAAGATAGTTTCTAGGACACTTTCTTAAGGATGCTTTGTAAATATTGACTGGAAACAATAACAGATATATCATGCTAGAGAATCTTCAGTAAGCAGTTCGAAAGCCTGACTTCCTGTTCATACAATTGTAGGTCACTTTATCACTAGCCATAAGGTGATTCAACTTTCTGATTTAATCTAAGAATTTCTTGACTTTACACTTAATAAAAGGGACTACAAAGAACAGCTGAAAAGCCAGAAGACACAGGAAGAAACAAAAATAAATAATGAACATGTCTCTTCCAGCCCAAACAATAAGAAACCTGCAACTAGACTGTCAATCTATTTCCAGATCACTATCCTCACTGTGACAGGCAGCAGAGTTACAAACAGATGTCAGCACCAAAACTTCCTTTTCTGGGAGTAAACCAAATTCCTGTAGAAAAGCTTCCAGGTCCACAGCAAAGAAATCTTCTCCCAGCTGGTCAGTAACACGAACAAAATTGCCAATCAATTCGCCCCCCTTGTAGATAAGCAGGGCAGGAAGGGCATTCCTGGTAAACCGAGTGCTGGCCCCAATCACTGAGCTCTTTACCCGGCAGAACTTGACAGACGGGTACTCTGTGGCAAGGCAGATCATGCAACCATTCATGGCTTCAGTCCCTGGAATGCCATCCTCATAAATATGGACCATGATGAGGGTGCTTTTCTGTTCTTTATCAATCATGTCTAAAAACCCTTCTCCACTGGGGATCTCAAAAACCTGCTTGAACTGGGGACCCTTATGAAGCTGCTGCCGCATCTCTTCCATTCTCTGCTTCCGGTACTGCTGTAGAAACTCTTCATCATCTCGGTCTTCATTCATCAGGGCAAACTCCTTAAGAGTCATCTGCCAGAGGACCAAAAGCATAGGAGACATAGAACAAAACATTCATGAAAATAGTCAACATGAACTGCGTGCTTAACATCTATGAGCCACCATGCTAAGTACTTTCTATGCAATATACTTCACTGAATCCTTATGATAATCCCATCAGGAAAGGACTTTTATTACTCCCCATTTACAAATAAGGTTCCCAGACATGACATTATTTGCACCAGTTTGCACAGGTAGTAAGTATAAGATCAGGATTCAAATCAGATTTTTAAAAATCCAGATTTAACTATGTATCTTTGCCTCTCAATCCAAATAGGCAACATCAAATAATAGCACTTCCCTAGCTCTTTTTCTTTGTTAGCTGTGACAACAGCTTTTTATTTAAAAAACCAACAAGATGTTAAGGAGCTTTAAAAAGAACACATACTCTATGTCCAGCACCCTGCTCCTATACAAAATCAAAACATTCACACACTCACATACATGCTCTAAAAATTTACTTTTCTTTTTGATATGTTAATAGTCATGTGATGAAATAGTTTTGCTTTTATCACAGCCAACATCATGGGTATAACAATTAAGCTGTAGCGTCCTTTAGCCACTTAGCATTATTATATCATAAATATTTCCTCGTACTTACACATTTTTTAAATAAAATTATATATAGGAGGACAAATACTGTATGGTCTCACTGATATGAACTGACATTAGTGAATAAACTTGGAATATTTCGTTGGTAACAGAGACCACCAGGAGATAGAAATAGGGTGAGATATTGGGTAATTGGAGCTGAAGGGATACAGATTGTGCAATAGGACTGAATATAAAAACTCAGAAATGGACAGCACAATACTACCTAACTGTAATTACGTTAAAACACTGAATGAAGCTGCATGTGAAAATGATAGAGGGAGGAGGGCTGGGGGCATAAATGAAATCAGAAAGAAAGGTAGATGTTAAAGATTGAGATGGTATAACATAGGAATGCCTAGAGTGTATAATATAGTGACTTAATGTACAAATTTAAAAAAACGTTTTTGCATGAGGAAGAACAAAGGAATGTCATTACTGCAGGGTGCTGAAAATAGATGGTAATTAATATTTTAAAATCTCACCTTATGTGTGAGACTAAAGCAAAAAATGTTTATTTGGTACAAAATTTTTATCTTGACTAGTGCATTTCCTAATATAACTTACGTAGATAGTTTGATTGAACACCATAAGTACTTGGAATCTCAGGTAAGACATGAGATTTTGTTGGTTTGTCCAGAGTGATGCCCCGATGAATCCCAGAGTGATTCCATCAGTGAGTGGAAAAGTATCTGCAAAGCCCACTGTGGGGAATGGTGAGAACGGGGAGTTGAACTGTTGATATTCTCACAAGCAGTGTGGACAACCAAAGCTATAGGCTGAGCGCCCAGTCTTGGGGTTTGTTCATATGAAACTTAACCCCACAAGATAGGTCAAGTCTACTTAAAATTTAGGCCTAAGAGTCACCCCCAAGAGAGCCTCTTTTGTTGCTCAGATATGGCCTCTCTCTCCAGTCAACACAGCAAGCAGACTCACCACCCTTCCCCTGTCTACGTGGGACATGACTTCTAGGGGTGTGGACCTTTATGGCAACATGGGACAGAAATTCGAGAATGAGCTGAAACTCAGCATCAAGAGATTGAGAAAAACCCTAGAATGAGCTGAGACCCAGCATCGAGGGACTGAGAAAACCTTTTCCACCAAAAGGGGGAAGAGTGAAATGAGACAAAGTATCAATGGCTGAGAGATTCCAAACAGAGTAGAGAGGTTATCCTGGAGGTTATTCTTATGCATTAAGTAGATGCCACCTTGTTACTCAAGATGTAATGGAGAGGCTGGAGGGAACTGCCTGAAAATATAGAGCTGTGTTTCACTAGCCATGTTTCTTAAGGATGACTGAATAATGATATAGCTTTCACAATGTGACTGTGTGATTGTGAAAACCTTGTGTCTGATGCTCCTTTTATCTACCTTGTCAACAAATGAGCAGAACATATGGAGTAAAAATAAATAATATGGGGAACAAATGTTAAAATAATTTAGTTTGAAATGCTTGTGATCAATGAAAGGGGTATGGTATGTATAATTTTTTTTTTCTGTTTTCGTTTTATTTCTTTTTCTATTGTCTTCTTATTTCTTTTTCTGAATTGATGCAAAAGTTCTAAGAAATGATGAATATGCAACTAAGTGATGATATTGTGAATTACTGATTATATATGTTAATGTTTTAGCTCATTTGTTAAATTTTTTTTAATTAATAAATAAATTTTTAAAAAAATTATATATAGGGCAGGCCACGGTGGCTTAGCAGGCAGAGCTCTCACCTGCCATGCCAGAGACCCAAGTTCGATTCCCCGTGCCTGCCCATGAAAAAAAAAATTATATATAATATGTCATACTTTAACTACTTCCCAATTTCTGATATTCAGGCAGTTTCCAATCTTATTCTAATGCAGATAACTCAGCAAGACAAGGACAAACTCTCTCAAGATCAACCTATGTGATGTGCTGCTTCATTTTGATCTTTCACCTCAGTATAAAGCAGCAGCTGTTAGCAGTGTGCCTAATGCCTAGCAGCTAGCTTAAGTTCTAAAAGCTTCTTCCTTCTCCTGCCCTGATGCAGCAAGACATCCCTGGCTCCTGTAATAAATTCCCAGCTCCACCTAACCTGTGTAAAATGGAGTATGAGGGGTAGGGAAGGAGACTAGAAGAGAACAGATGTTACTGTATCATAACATGCACCATTCTAAGTCACTGTTTAACTTATTCCTAATTTTCTTACAGTCTCATAGCTCTCCACTCTTTCTCAGCTTACCAGAGTGTGGCTCTTCCTGTCATATTAAAAGGTCTTTGTTTGAGTCTAATGCCAGAAATAATCCTCCAGGTCCAGGCTAATGACTCCATGTTTAATCCTCTTATCTGCTCCCTAATCCTGACTGGTATTTTCAGCCAATAGTTGTTTTGGCTATAGCTAAATGATCTCAGGCACTCCCAGACATTCACTTATGGTCTGAGGGCATGAGGAGAAATAGAGGCTCCTTTTAACTTGGAGAAGGTAACGAAGGGAATCAGGGACCTAGCTTCAAATATTTTCCACAGTATTTTCTCACTAGAATAAATTCTCATGAACAGGTTTCCGGTGAAATAGAGTACTGCCACAGAAAGCATAAGAGAACCTGAATTAGGATCCTAACACCACCACTCACTAGATATGTAAACCTGAGCTAGTCACTTCCTCTTTCTAACACTGATTTCCTTATCTGTAAAGCAGGGATAATACTACCAATTTCAGGGGTTATTATAAATTTCTAGCCCAAGAAAAGTCCTTCCTAAAGGATAGGAAATTAATATTTACTGAGCACAGTCAATGAGCCAGGCACTGTAAGAGGCATTTTATCCACACAGGCCTAAAGTCAGGATACTAATCTCTTTTTTGGGGGGGGCGGGGGGGGATGCATGGTCTAGGAATAGAACCTAGGTCTCCCGCATGGAAAGCAAGCATTCAACCACTGAACTACCTGTACACCCAATACTGACCTCTTTTAAACAATGTAAACCAGACTGAGAAGGGAAGAGCTCATAGTGTCAGAGCTGAGATTTAAACTTGGGTTGTTGAGTTATGACATGACTCTGTACTTTTCCCTGCACTGCACAGCTTCTTGGAGGTCAAATCAAATATTCCCTAGCTCCTGAATAGCCAACCCAAGTCCTAGCAGCCAGGGCAACTTCTGAAAAAAGCCTGGATGCTGCTGATTACCTTCCCACTGATCCTCTCTTGAAGGTCCTTCTGTTTCTGTTGCTCCTCTTCTTCATCCAGATGGGACCTGCAAGTCATTGAGAGTTTCTTGATAAGCCTTTCCATCTCTCGGCACTGCTCCTCCCTTTGCTCGGTCTCTAGTTGCTTGAAACGACGCCAGTCATTGATCACACCTTTTGGACCTAAGCGGAGGTAAACACGGAAGAGACTGAGAAGAATGGGGACTGAATTAAGGACTAGCTGCCAGGAAGTCACATCCATCTCAAGCTTGCTTTACCTACTACACAGTAACACACAGGGGCAGAGTGACCTATACACAATGATGTCCGCTGCAGTGTGGTTTGCAATTATTACGGGAGCAGGCTAATGCACATTAAGAGATGAGTTAAATGAATTACAGTTCATTTACTCAAAAGAATATATTAACTCTTAGAAAAAATGACGCAGCTCTGTATTTCTTACCATGAAAAACATTTGAAATACACTATTAGGTTAAACAAAAGAGCAAAATGCAGAACAATGTCCAATTTTTATTAAAAAAAACCCTATGTGTATATATGAATATTTATAAACATTGATATACATATGTGTATAAAAAAAAAAGGGTTAGACGGATATAAAAACTGTTAACAGTGGTTGTCTCCAGGAAGTGATATCTGGGGAGACTGGTGAAAGAGAACTTTTACTCTTTTTTTTCTCTACTTTTGTATTGCATGAATTTTTTTTTTTTTTTTTTGAGAGAGGGAGGAAAGGAAGGAAAGACAGAGAAGGAAGGAAGGGAGGAAGAAAGGGAAACATTTTTAAACATTTTCTTGTTTTATTATATTTTGTTTGTTTGTTTGTTTGTTACATGGGCTGGGGCCGGGAATCGAACCGGGGTCCTCCGGCACGGCAGGCAAGCACTCTTGCCCGCTGAGCCACCGCGGCCCGCCCTGCATGAATTTTTATAACAAGTTTGTGGTAAGTGGTATAACTGTTCTCCATTATTTATGCCACCAACACAACACCACACCCCGAAAGAGGATTATACATTCCTGCCCTTTGTCATGCTGCCTGCAACAGCTTCTGTGGGTCAAATAAAGATAGCCCCAGCCCACTATTGTCAGGCCTAGCTAGATGACTTGCTTTGGCCAAGGGAACATGAACAAACATGACAAATACCAACTCTGAACTAAAGCTTTATGAGTCACTGCATGTCTCCAACAGTACTCTCTTGCTTCTGTGTGCTACCACGAAAATGCTGTGTACCAAATGGGGGTTACTCCTTCAGCCTAGCTCCTGGAATGAGAGGACTTATGAAACAGAAGCAGAGCCACCACTAACCCACAGACAGCATGTAACAGAATAGGAAAATGAACTTCTGTTACCATAAGAAGCTGTTGAGATTTGGGGGTCATTTATTACTGCAAAAAACCAACATAAGATATATTGAAGTATGTAACAACATGGATGGACCTTAAGGATATTTTACTGAGTGAGATTAGCCAGAAACAAAAGGACAAATACTGTATGGTCTCATTGATATGAATTAACATTAACGAATGAACTTAGATAATTTCAGTTAAGAACAGAAGTCATCAGGAGATAGAAATAGGGTAGACATTGGGTAATTGGAACTGAAGGGATACAGATTGTGCAACGGAACTGACTGTAAAAATTCAGAAATGGATAGCACAATACTGCCTAACTGTAATACAATAATGTTAGAACACTGAATGAAGCTGAATGTGAGAATGATAGAGGAAGGAGGCCTAGGGACACAAATGAAATCAGAAGGAAAGATAGACAATAAAGACCGAGATGGTATAATCTAGGAATGCCTAGAGGGTATAATGATAGTGACTAAATGTACAAATTTAAAAATGTTTTGCATGATGAAGAACAAAGGAATGTCAATAATGCAGGCTGTTGAAAATAGATGGTAATTAATACTTCAAAACTTTAACTTATGTGTGAGACTAAAGCAAAAAATATATATTTGGTACAAAATTTATATTCTAACTAGTGCATTTCCTGATATAACTTATGTGGACAGCTTAACTGAACACCATAAGTACATGGAACCTTGAGTAGGGCATGAGATTTTGTAGGTTTGTTTTGAGTGATGCCTCGATAAATCCCAGAAGGATTTGAACAGTGAATAAAAAAATATTCGCAAAGTCCACTTGGGGGAATGGTGAGAAAGGGGGAAAATTCAACTTCCCCAAGTGGAGAATTCTTGATATTCTTACAAGCAGTGGGGACAACCAAAGCAACAGGCTGAGCCCCCAATTTTGGAGTCTGTTCTTATGAAACTTAACCCGCAAAGGATACGCTAAGCCTACTTAAAATTAGGCTTAAGAGTCACCCCCAAGAGAAGCTCTTCTGTTGCTCAGGTGTGGCCTCTCTCACTCAACATAACAAGCAAACTCACTGCCCTCCTCCTCTCTATGTGGGACATGACTCCCAGGGGTATGGACCTTCCTGGCAACGTGGGACAGAAATCCTAGAATGAGCTGGGACTCAGCACCAAGGCATTGAGAAAAACTTCTCAACTGAAAGGAAGAAGAGAGAAATGAGACAAAATAAAGTCAATGGCTGAGAGACTCCAAACAGAGTCGAGAGGTTATCCTGGAGGTTATTCTCACGCATTAAATAGATATCACCTTCTTAGTTAAGGCATAACAGAGAGGCTGGAGGGAAGTGCCTGAAAACGTAGAGCTGTGTCTCAGTAGCCATGTTTCTTGAAGATGATTATATAAGGATATAGCTTTCCCAATGTGACTGTGTCATTGTGAAAACCTCGTGTCTGATGCTTCTTTTATCTACCTTATGGAGAGATGAGTAAAACATATGGATTAAAAATAAATAAATAATCGGGGGAACAAATGTTAAAATAAATTTGGCAGATTGAAATGCTAGTGATCAATGAAAGGGAGGGGTAAGGGGTACGGTATGTATGAATTTTTTTCTGTTTTCTTTTTATTTCTTTTTCTGAATTGATGCAAATGTTCTAAGAAATGATCATGATGATGAATATACAACTGTGTGATGAAAAAAAGAATGTTCATATGGTATGCTGATTGGTTTTATTAACAAAAATTTTTTAAAAATAGGAAAAAACCAACATAAATATCCATGTGAAGAAATCACTAAAATGTATCAAGAAACACTAAGACTTGAATAAATAGAAAAGCAACACCATGTTCTTGAATAGGAAGACTCAACATCACAAAGGTGTCCATTTCCCTAAATCATTACATATATTTAATGCTTTCTTAATTAAAATATGTGAGTATACATGAGTGCAAGCATCTACATTTGCTTTGGAAAAAAGTAAGAAAACAAAAGTTAGGAAAATACTGGCACAGAAGAGTATTGAAGGGGACCAGCTCTACCAGACACCAAAACTTGACACTACAGTAATTTAAAATGATGTGACACAGCCCACTAATAGACAAATCAAAAGAAATTAAAAAGTATAACTAAAGACCCAAATACAAACAGAAATCTAGTACGTAACAAATCTAACATCCACATTACTAGTTTTCTGATATCATGTGAATTGCAGGTGTGCATTTGAAGAACAGGATTCAAACCAAGCCAGGATGAGTCTGCTACCATGACATTATGGTACATTTACACTGCACAGGAAAGAAGCTGGAAGAATGCACAATGACCTGATTAAGGTTATCTCTGGAAGCCGACTAGTGTTAGAGAGAAATGAACTTTCTAATGGATACATATTTAATGGACATTTTTAAAGTCTGTTCACAGAGTTCAGAGTTTTCCAGTACCTGTGTTAACTGAGATGCCTTCGCCTACCAGCTCAGACTCTGCAGGGATCGAACTGCCAGCCAGGGCACCCCTGCCTCTGTCCTTGTCCTCTGGGTCACTGTCCTCATCTTCACTGCTACTATAGTAGTATTGCAGCTTCTCACCCAGCAACTTATCATCCAGGGTCGTCATGGTACCTGGGAGAAGGTAACATATTAGGTGCTCTGCTGGCTTGAATTGGACAGACATGAACCTGAGAGGCAGGAGGCACCCTTGTGCTGAGATGCTACAATTTACAGGGCACTAAAAATGATTTTCTTTTCCATAAAGTTGACAACTAATCCATACCACGACCTGCGAGACAGGAATTATCATGTTCTAATTAGGAATTTTTCTATACCAAGCTCTATAGCAAATGGTGGAGCTGGGATAAGGGCCCAGGACTGCCTGACTTCAAGAGACTGAAGGTTGAGTTGCTAACTTCTAATTGAAAAATTAGGTAAGAATCCTCAGGAAAAAAGTCAACACCAAGAAGAGCAGCATCAAAAACATGATGCTGAGTCTCAGTGTACCTAATACAATCATCCACCTGTCTCTTGGCTTTAGCCTCCAAGTCAGCATACCTCGAGGGTCTGGATGGGTAATCAATGAAGTCTATCAACTCCGACTGACTAAAAGAAGATTCCATAATAACTCCCAAGTGTATAAAGAACCACAGATTAGGACCAGGATTCTTTATTTTAAGAAACCAGGCACTTCTGGGGGAAAGGTGCAACTCAGCTCCTCACAGGGTTGCTTGAGAATCTAGTAGGGATGGTGAAAAAGTCTAGTGCTCCTTTCTCTAAGGACCTCAACACTATAGCCTTCATTAGAGATTTATCACCCAGGCCTGTCAACAAGGTGACTCCACAAAGGAGCTCTTGAAAGCAAGGTCTGCTAATCTCCGCTCTTAATGTCCAGCACAAGTCCTATGCACGACGTGCTACACCCATATAAAGACAGCCTGCATCTGTGAAGGAATCCGGGGACTCCGGCAGCTAGACAGGGAAAAGGGTGCAAAGGAGGTAAGGCATGCTGACAGAAAGGCACAGGTGCAAGAAAGGGTAGGGCAAGATCTCAGGTCGGGATCGATCATGCACTGACCAACGACGAGCCAGAGACGAGCCAAGCCGGCTCGGAGTAGGAGGAGCGAGACCGGAGGGAGGTGAGCTCGGTGAGGGCTGACCGCGAAACGGCGGCGGAGAGGCGCGCGGAGCCTTTAGAAAAGCTTAAGGGAGGTGGGGCCCGCCGAGACCTCGGGGCAGGGAAGTCGCGGAGACCGCAGGGCCACTGGGGTGCGCAAATAATGCCATTTTACACAGGCTGGCTGACTACCCTCCCTTCCGCATTCCACCGCCGCTATTCTTCTCCACTGACCCCCTACCTCCCACTTAAATTACCCGACCTAGCTCGGTCCGGTTCGCTTCCGGATGACACCTCAGGGCACGGGAAAGACGAGAGCGCTCGGTTAGAAAACGAGAACTAGGTCCGCGTTTTAAGCGCTAAGAGAAAAGCTGCAGAAGACCCGACTGCGCGGACCAATGGGGCGGCCCCCTTACGTCACGGCAAACACGCTACCCAATTAAAAGAAGCTCCGCCCGGCGGCCGCCAGGGAGAATCTACGGGTTCTGCTTTGACACAAAACACCCCGACAATAATAGTATGCTTTCAGTTGCTTTTGTTTTAGTTTTGATGCTCGACTTTGAGCAACAAGGATTTATTTGTCCTTTTAAGTTTCCAAAGATATCCCACATTTTTAATTGTTTTTGTCATAACATATACTAGGACGAAAAATATAGTCGCAGAGGCGTTAAGTAATTCGCCGAAATACACAACCCTTTAACACAAAGCTTGGATTTTTTTTTTTTTTTTTTTGGATTTTTTTTTTTTTTTTTTTAAGCCAAGTCCCTTGCAACTCAACGCGGTGTGAAATCCTGGATTGGATTCTGGAACACAAAATGGACATGAGTGGGACAGCTGACGAAATTTGAATAAGGCCTACTCACTAACTTTGTACTGTATCAATAACAACGATAATTGTATACGATTATATAAAATTTAACCTTTGGGAATTCTGGGCGAGGAGTATAAGGGTACTCGATATTCGTTTTGCAACTTTAAAAAAAAATCGAAACGTATTTAAAATTAAATTTTTTTTAAAAATCTAATCTCTAATTTAAAAAAAGTTAAAAAAAAACTAATCCCTGAAATATTTTGATGTGTCCATACACACCTAAGAAGCCGCTCATAGAAAGCTGTGCAAATTGAATCATTTAAAATATATTAGGACGACACACTGTTTAAAATAGGGCTCTTAATTTGAGTGAGAGACTCTTAATTTAGGGTTCTAGGAATCCCCCTGAAATTGTCTGAAAATTTGTGTATGTGCATTTTCTGAGAAACTGTTGAGGTTATCAAAAGGGTCAGAAGTCCTTCCAAACTTAAGAACTATTCATTTGACTTTTTGTATTTTTGTTTGCTGTGTGAAAAAATTTAATCACCTTTGTGCGAACAACAGACTTAAACAGCAGACTTGTGTGAACAAGCAGATTAAAGTGATATAACCAGCATCCTGCAACAGTGTCTGTACATAGGAGATCCCCATAAATATTTATTAAATGAATGTACAATGAATGCTTTGTTTTAATTTCGTTTTTACTCACATACTCCTGAAGTGGGAAGTGGGAGAGAGGGTGTCTCCCCCTTTGGTGGTGGCTTCTTGTCCTTCAAAATTCACATTTAATGTATGACTTTCATTCTGGAGAGAGCTCTCAGTGCTGCCTAATAATCCTACATTTTCCTAGGCAGATTACTCTCCCACTCTCCCAAAAGGAGCAATTCACAACCTTGTCTCAAATCTTCAACACTCCCTCATCTCCCTTGACTCAATTGAAGACCTTGATTTGTATTTCACTTGATAAGTAGAAGCAATCAGAAGAGAATTGCACTTGCTCCCATTCCCAAGTGTACAAAACCACCCCACACACATATACACATCAGTACCTTTTAAATGACCCCCAGTGAAACAGGAGATCCCATTGCTAAAGCCTAGTGAAGGAATTTGCTCCTGTAATTATCTCTTCTCCTGGATTATCAAGTTTTCTTCCTACAGTATACTAATACACTTTTATAGTTATTAACTTTAAATAAAGGAACTTTATGATGGCATTTACAACCTGTAAAAGTCAATAATGTACTCAGTGAAGCTGTGGATAATATATTGATTGCTGCTGGTAGAGTGTAAATTGATACAATTTCTATAGACGGTGTTCTAGTTTGCAAGCTGCCCAAATGCAATACACCTGAAATGGAATGCTTTTTAAAAGGGAAATTTATTAAGCTGCTAGTTTACAGTTCTAAGGCCGAGAAAATGTCCAAATTAAAACAAGGCTATAAAAATGTCCAATATAAGGGGGGCATCCAGGGAAAGAATCTTGAAGAAGGCCGATGACTTTCAGGGTTTCTCTCTCAGCTGGAAAGGCCGATGGTGAGATTGCTAGCTTTCTCTGGGTCTCTGTCCCTTCTCCTTCTCTTGGCTCTGTGTTTCTGGTGGCTCTCATGGTTCTAAGCTTTTTCCAAAAATGGTTCCTCTTAAAGGGCTCCATTAAGCAACCCCAACTTGAATGGGTGGAGACATATCTCCATGGAAACCATCTAATCAAAGGTTACTATCCACAATTGGGTGGGTCACATCTCCATGGAAACGATAAAAAAGATTCCACCCAGCGATATTGAATGAAGATTAAAGGATATGGCTTTTTTGGGGTACATGATAGCTTCAAACCAGCACAGATGGTAATTGAGAAATATTAAAATTGCTAAAACATGTATCTTTTGATCCAGCAATTCCACTTTTGGAAGTTCATCCTGTAGATATACTTGAATGGGTATCTTGTTTAGTTAAAAAAAAAAAAAAAAGCAAGGTGGAAAACAGTGTGAGTCTCCTGTCTGCAAAAAAAATTGGGGCAAATAACATTCTTACTTTAATATGCATGAAGAAAGTGTGGAAGAATATACAGTAAATAAAATGATTACCTTTGCTTGGGCAGATAGAATGCAAGAGTGGAAGTGAGATCTTTCATATTTAACTTTATATATGTAATTTTTAATCATCTGAATTTATTATCAATTCTGTTCCAAAATTAAATTTAATGAAAGTAAGTCCTCAGTTTACTTCCCATCCCTTTCCAACTAGTGTCTTATTTCTCTGATCCTCGTTACAACCAGACCAATCTAACAAAAGTAAAGTGAAATTTCACAGTTTATTTTCATTTCTCTGATAACCCAAGTGTTTTTGTTTCCTCACTTCTAAAGCAGATACCATGCAATGGGTTGGCTTAAACAATAAATGGGAATTTATTGGCTCACAGTTTTGAGGCTATTCAAAATCAAGGCATTATCAAGGGGGTGCTTTCTCCCAGAAGATTGTGACATTCTGGGGTTGGCTGCCAGTGATTCTTGGTCCTCGGCTCTTCTGTTATGTGGCAGTGCACATGGCAGCTTCTCCTGGCTTTTCTGGATTCCGTAGACTTCTGGCTTCTTTTACTTTCTGTGTCCTAATTCCATTCTGCCTATAAAGGACTTCAGCAATAGAATTAAGACCTATCCTGATTCATTTGGGCCACATCTTAACTGAAGTAACGTCGTCAAAAGGTCCTATTTACAATGGGTTCACACCGACAGGAATGGATTAAGATTATGTTTTCCTGGAGTACGTAGCTCCATAGCACCACAGGTGAGTGCAGAAAAAAAAATACATGAATTTAAAGTTAATCTAGTTCTTTTTTATTCTTACTTTACAAAATTAAGTGATTAATTAATCAAGGGTGCAATGCTCATTTCTGGCTGTTTGTATCCCAGGGAGGAAACTAAAAGTCTCTGTCACTGGTCTTTTTTATTTGTAGACTCTTGGGAGGAGGCTATCTACTTCTGGAAGTTGTCTGCTCTTGTAGGCCTTTTAGACAGACGTAGAGTCAGATATTAAGTGGGACTGGGTATCAAGATTGTAAGACCTTAACCATATTTATGCTGGGATATATATCTTCATGAGTGTATGTCCTAGAGTTTAAGAATAGTTTGTGTGTGTGTGTGTGTGTGTGTGTGTGTAAGAATATCTGAAATTTTCTTTTCTGGCACAATTTTAAGACTTACTTTCATAGGTGTCTCATTATATATATTCAGTCTCCTGGAGTATATCCAGTGATATCCTTTTGGGGAATGAAGCTTGCATCTGTTTGGAATATGATTTGTACACATGACAATAGCCAACAGGATCATTCATTTGTAACTTTGAAATGATATTGATAATGAATTTTTTAATGTGAGAACCATGTATAATTTGTAGTTTTTAAAGTAATTTTACCTGTGAGATTTTTGTTTATCACTAGAGTATACTGAAGGGATTCCCTAGTGAGAAAATCAAAATCCTTAAGCTGTTTTGTGACTGTCATTTAGTCATTTAGCAAGGGAAAATCTGAATCCAATTAGAATATATACAAACTACTATTAAAACATTTAAAGCTTTGAAGTAACTGAATGAAATTCATATATAAATGTTGAAATGCCTTGAGGCAGGGGTTCCAATGTTTGTTCCACTCTTACAGTTTGTCTAATTATGATAAAGCAAGATTTTATTTTCCATTGAGTTTCTCATGTAAAAAAATTTTTGAACAAATTTACCCATTACTAGGGCTATTTTTTTAAGTATTAAAGATCTAGAGATGGTTTTGAATGACACCAAGCAATACAAGATGATCTTTTCCTCTCTCTCCCTCCCTTCCTTCCTCCCTCTCTCCCTCCCTCTTTCCCTTCCTTTCTTCTGGGAATTGAGGCAGTTTTTTTGCAATCAAATAAGTCTTTCATATTTAGAAATCAAATTAAACTACTATTTTTATCATATTAACGAAGAATAAACCAGTAAAGGCTGCTTCCTTATATAAAAGTCAGATACTTCTTTTTTTAGTTTAAAAAGTATTATCTTCAGTATGGGCTTTAATTTTGTTTTCTGAAACTTTCTTCAGATTTGGATTTTCTTTAATAATCTGACATTAAATTTCTTTATAAATGTTTTATTAAGGCACCTGAGGAAATTAGAAAGCCTCTGTGCTTTCATAGATTTAGTAACGAAATTTTCTTTAAACAGTTCACTGATTTAAAATGTAAGGAGTGAAATTTCATTTTAAGAAATATTTGAGTTTCTCTTATTTTACATTATGTAAGTGCTTATTAATCTCTATAAGCCAATAAGAATGGAGCTCCATTAAATTTTAAGAGACTTTATAATCACTTCTGGTCTTCTAATATGGTACATTACAAAACTCAGATTTTCAAATGCTAAACCAACTTTGCATTCCTGGGATAAGCCCTACTTGGACATATATACTTTGTGCCTGTGTGTGTGTGAGTGTTGCTGGGATTTAACATTTTAAGGATTTCTGCATGTATGTTCATGAGGGATATGAATCTGTAGTTTTCTTTTTTCATAATTTGTCAGGTTTGAGTACCAGGGTTATGTTGTTGTATTAGGGTGCTCTAGAAAAACAGAACCAACAAGAGATATCTGTAAATATGATATTTATAAAAGTGTCTCATGCAACCATGGGGATGTAAGAATCCAAAATCTGTATGGCAGGCTGCGAGCTGGCAGCTCCAATGAAGGTCCTCAATGAACTCTCAGGAGAGATTGGCTGGCTGAAGCAGAAAGAGGGATTATCTGTCTCTTCTGAATCCTCCTTAAAAGCCTTCTGGCAATTAGATTAAGCATCACTCATTGCAGAAGACACTCCCCTTAGCTGACTGCAGATGTAATCAGCATGGAGGCAGCCAAAGTGCTCATGATTTAAGTCCATTATCCTCACAGCAACAGATAGGCCAGTGCTTGCTTGTCCAGACAACTGGGTACTATCACCTGGCCAAGTTGACACATGAACCTGACCATCACAGTTGTTATTTAAAAAAAAAAAAAGTCGTTGGGAAGTTTCCTCTACTTCCATTTTCTGAAAGCGCTTCCATAGAACTGGTGTTATTTCTTCCTTCAATGTTTAATAGAATTCACTTGTGAAAATATCTGGGTAGGGAGTTCACTATGTGGGAAGATTTTTAATAACAGATTCAATTTCTTTAATAGAGATAGGGCTGTGGTAGGCAATGTCTGAAATAGCTCCTGTGCCAATTATTATTACCTCTCAGCTCCCAATTCACTCTTCAAAATATGATTTGCAATAATGGACAGAATTCCTTTAACCATCTCTCCTTCGCAGTGAGCACAATGATCAGCAATAGAGGGTGCTAATGAGGCATTGCAGGAGGTAGTTTTTCCTGCTGTTTCCAGCTGCTGCAGTGGTGTGGATGTAAGGATATCTGGCAGAGCTCTTCCCAGCCATGCATCCAGTACACGTCGCCCCTGGATGGCCTTGCAACCTTGGTCTGCCTTAGCAATAATCTCCCCATGGCCCTCGACACAGAAACTGGTACCCTGAAGGATTCCTGCCCCCAACAGTATCAGAAGGCCTTCTGCCTGCATTGGCACCGAAAAGCCTTCTACCAGCGCTGATGCCCCAGTTCCCTCTGTAGGCTCTTGCACAGTTCATCTGTGGGGTTGGGGGCTGCTTCCCACTTGCCAGCAACCAGTTCTGGCCTGGGAAAACCAGAAACATCTCTGTTTTCCAGTGGGCTTAACTATACCTTCTCTAATGAGATCTGAATCCCAGCCTTAGGAAGGGGGCTCCCTTCCAAGTTTGTCCTTTCTTAGGTACTCTCCCTCAGCCATAGGGTTCCATACAGGATTTCCTTTTTATCTTATAGTCATTTATTAGAGTTTAATAGTTCTTTATATTTAACTTGACCTGTTTAACCTACTGTGTGGTTTCTACCTCCTGATTGACCTACACGACTGATATAGCTCCCAATAAGCACCGCCTCCTGGTATTCACGCCCTTGAGGAATTCCTTCCCCTTGATTATGGGCTGAACCTACTGATTTGTTTCTAAAGAAAAGAATATGACAAAAATGATGGATGTCACTTCCAAGGCTAGGTTATAAAAGGCTGTGACTTACTTCTGTCTGGCTTTCTCTCTTGGCTCCTCACCCTTGCTACTCAGATGAAGCAAGCTAACCATATTGTGAGCTATGGAGAGGTCTCATGTGGCAAGGCAGTGAGGGCAATCTCCAGCCAATAGCCAGCAAAAACTGAGACCCTCATTCCAACAGTCCATGAGGAATTGCATGCTGCCAACAATCATAGGAAGCAGAGCCTTCCTAGTGAAGCTTTGAGACGACTACAGCCCTGGCCAACACCCTGATTGTTGCCTACTGGAGATACCCTGAGCAGAGGACCCAGCTAAGCCATACCTGGATTCCTGACCTACATAAACTGTGAGAAAATAAATGTTGTTTTAAACCACCAAGTATTAGGGTAATTTGTTATGTAACAATAGATAACTACTACAAGGGTTATTGCAGTTTACTTCTTCATTCAGTATCAATTTTGGTGAGTTTTATTTTTCAAGGCATTTGTCCATTGCCTGTAAGCTAAGATCTTATATTCTAAGGTACTAATTACCTTCATAGGTAAACAAAGTATGCCAATTTATTTGCTCAAAGAATACTTCAAAATTGTCCACAGAAAAACGTATATATAAATACTCATAGCAGCTTTATTTGTAACAGCCAAAA
Source organism: Tamandua tetradactyla (assembly GCF_023851605.1). Lineage (NCBI taxonomy): Eukaryota > Metazoa > Chordata > Mammalia > Pilosa > Myrmecophagidae > Tamandua > Tamandua tetradactyla. Next base: position 44,707,728 of record NC_135328.1, read on the forward strand.
ATTTGAAACAACCAGAATGCCCTTCAAGGGGTAAATGTTAAATAAATTTTGGTACATACGTATCATGGCATTACAACTCAGCAACAAAATGGAACAAGCTATTAACACATGCAACAATTTGGATGGATCTCAAAGAAATTATGCTGAGTGAAAAAAGCCAATCTCAAAAGGTTACAGACCATAACTATTTCATTTATATAACATCCTTGAAATGGCAAAATTATAAATGAAGAACAGATTAGTGGTTGCCCATGGTTAGGATGGGAGAATGGGGGAGAAGTATGGGCATGACTATAAAGGAACAGCATGAGGGATCTTTGAGGTAATGGAACAATTTGCTTACACAAATTTACACGTGATAAAATTCCCTAGAACTACACACACAGACACACAAGTGCATGTAAAGCCAGTGAAATCTGAATAAGGTCTGTGGATTGTACCAATATCAATTTCTTGGTTTTGATACTGTACTATGGTTAGGTAAGATGTTACTGCTAGAGGAAACTAGATGAAGGATCCATGTGTCCTCTCTGTTCTATTTTTACAACTTCCTATGAATTTATAATTATTTCAAAATATGAATTAAAAAATAGTTCAGTTAATCCTATCTATTCTCATGGCTTTAAATACCTATTTTAAACAGCACTCCCCCACCCCGCCCCTTATCTCCATCAGAGTGCCCACCGAGGTTTACTTTTGAGTAAATAAAGACCGGAAGAAAGTGAGAGATCTAGCCATGAAGATATTCTTTGGGGGCAGGGGAAGCCTTCTAGTCTTAGAGAGCAGCAAGTATAAAGATGGGAGTATGCCTGGTGTGTTGAAGAACATCAAAGCAGCCAGTGTGGCTGGAACATAGTAAGCAAAATACCCAAGCTTTTACTCTTGAGTAACATGAGAAGCATTAGAGGGATTTTGAGCAAAGGAGTGAAATGACCAGACTTCAGTTTTAACAGGATCATTCTAGCTGCTGTGGTCAAAATAGGTCAAGGTAGGAAAGGGAAGAAGCGCAGAGAAAAGGAATCTATCACAATAACTTGATTGATATATGACTGTGGCTTGAATTTGACATTTGACAAGTGGTCAAATTTGGAATATATTGTGAAGGTGGAGCTGACAGTATTTGCTGATGGACTAATTGTGAGCAAGAGTAGTCATGGGGAAGTAACTGAAATGGGAGGAGCTACAGGTTGGGGAGGCAGGAAATACCAGAAAACTCACATTTGGACATGTTAAGTTTAATTGGAGATCCTCAGTAGACTGCCCTCTCTAAAACTGTCCATTATGCTGAGAATTACTAACTCAGAATTACTTACACAATGGATGTATTACTTCTATCTAAATTAACCTTTTACTCACTTCTTGTCTGTCCCTCCAACTATAATGTAAGTTTCATGAAGTTAGGGACTAGTTCACTCCTGTATCCTGTATCCTAAATGGCTGGTATATAGTAGGCTCCTAAAAAATATCTGTTAAAAGAATGTCTGAAAATCTTAAAGTCTTGGACATTTGAAGATAGATACTATTTGATGCACCTGTGCTAAGACAAGTATGGTTCCCAAATGTGACTGCACATTGGAAACACATAGGGAGCTTCAAAAGTACTGATGCCTTAGTCCCACTCTGAGATTGTGATTTAATTGGTCTGGAGTATGATCTGGTCTTTGGAATTTTTAAAAGCTCCCTACGGGAATTGTTAATATGTAGATAAGTTTGGGAACTACTGCACTATGGGGCTTTCAATTATTAAAAAAAATTTTTTTAGTCCTTATTAAAGCGCATAATTCAGTAATTCAGCAAATTTACTTTTAATTTTATAAAATAAATTAACTACATTTTATAGTTATAGTTAATATAGTATTAACTATAAAGGAAATAAAATCTTCCTGGAATTTTAGATGTTTCCTTAAATTTCCTCTCCTTTGCCTGGATCAATTATCCATGGTTCAATAGTCACTTTCTCCAAGGCTTATACAAGATTACAGGTTACAAATATTTGTCTCTTTCAACAAGTCTGGGATTCTCAGCCAAATCTAACCCAACTTAATGTGTATACATCTAACATACTCCCTATATGCAAGTAACAACAAATCCTGGCAATTGCTCTCTCCTATCTTTCAGATCCACCTCTTTCCCTCCATCTCCACATGGCTATGTTCTCAATATTTATCACCTAGTTGACCGGACCTTCTAATTCATCAATCTCAGTTTTGCTTTTCACACTGCTGCCAAAGTGATCTTTCTAAAGACTCAAGTTGTTCAGACCATTTAACTTCCAAGATTCTCTGGTAGTCTTTTTGTGTTGTAGTCTATGTTCTTCATAGATGGTCCCTATCTACTCCTTTTAGCTATGTGACCTTGGGCAAATTCTCCAAGAGCTCTGCCTCAGTTTTCTCATTTACATAACGGCAATAATGATGGTACCTAAGTTATAACATGTTATATTATAGCACTTACAACTATAACTATAATAAATGCTCTAAGAGTTAGCCATTTATATTATTACTCAGAGAATCACTGTTCTTAAAAACACCCCTTCCATTGTACCACTTATGGCTAAAATTCCTAACAACACACCCTGAGTGGTGGAAAGAGGGTGGACCTGAACCAAAATTCTGACTCCACTACTTCCAGTTATGAGGACTTGGGCAAGTTACTTACACATCTCATATGTAAAATGGGGACTATAATGTCTGCAGTAAAGGATTAATATATAAAGTGGGTTGTTGTGAAGATAGGGTAGGTGCTTAGGGTGTTTCTTCCCCTCGTCTCTACTCGGTAAAATTTTATTCAGCCTGTAAAGCCTAGCCAGGTCATTTCTGAGAGAAGCACCTCCTCTGACTCAACACTCCACTCCTACTTGCCCCTTAATTTCTCTTTTGGAGTACACATACACTCTAATAGAAGATAGCTCACCCATCTGGTTATTCAAATTTGTCTTTCCCATGTTACTTACTGTGAGCTTCTAGAAGCCTATAACTTTAATGACAAGCACAGATAGAGGCTTCAATGTTAGATGAGGGAATGCATAAACCTACTCAAGACCCAGTGAAAACAGTGTCCAGATCACTCAGGCCGTTCTCTTTTCATATTCTGAGCCCCTGGAGAACTGTCTTCTACTTCTTCTGATAAAGTGTTTTGAACTAGTTAGTTATTTGTCCTATTTTCTCCAATGGACTGTGAATTCGTAGCATTCTCCTACACGGAAAGTGCTCTGTATTAATGAAGTGACTAACAGAATGAAGGGGCATTTCACCCTCTCTAAATCTATTCATTTCTTTCAGATCCTTTCCAATGACAGAAAGGATAAAGCAGGTGAGCATTTCAACCCCAACTTAAGGAGTTCCTCGTAGCTTTGTTATGTCAAAAAATATACCAAAGAAATCAAGATAAATATGCCATAAATTTAATATTGACACTATACAAATATTTAAGGTGGACAAATAATTTTATTTTTTGCATGCAAATACATGTCAAGTACTGCAAACTTTTTCCATCAATTTTCTCTCAAACACTGAAAATCATGATGCTCTATTCTGTGAACAGCCAAAGCTAATATCTCTTCACTTCAGTGCTACAGCAAAAACACACAGAATTCACTCTTTGCTATTCACTATCATCACAACCCTCATTGTTTCATCTCTGCCCTCCCCCCATACATAGGCCTTATGAGTCCTAGCCTTCCCCTCTTTAATCCTATTTCTATAGCACAAAGGGAAACATTACAATTTGGAAATTCAAATTGAAATAAATGGAATAGAATTTATTCCCATATATATTCCCCATTTCATTGTACAGAATTATTTTAAATTATAGTTTTAAATAGAAGCTGAGTATATGCCTTAAAAATGAGCATTAAATCCATCTTAGAGATGGTGCCTGCTTTTTACATGATGGGTGTACACCATCTTTAATTTCATTTACATTTCAATCGAACAATAGATTTGCAAAGAAAATGTCTAATACAGACGTAAAAATATTCACACTAGAGCTTTACAATCGGTTGTACAATTGACAAACAGGCCTCTTTTCCCAAACTTTCCAGCTAAGCAAATTTATAAAATGTAATCAATGCAACAAGAAAAACATTTCTCTTTCACTTCCAGGGAAAAGAATATGCAATAAACAGTATAAATGCAGACAGCAGTTGCTGCAAGCTAACCACGATACTCCCAAGTGGCTGTACAGTGGATATGTGCAGTACGAATAAAAGCCACATGTGTTGTATCACAACTACAGTATAATTGTTTGCCCAGCTAAGAGAATGCATGCATTTCCATGCCTTGGGTTATTAATGTGAGGCCTTATTCTTGAGAGGTTGATGGCATATGTGCAAATGACCTTGGCTTTTGGCAGTACTAACTGCAGCCAGTATCTGTGTTCCACTGGCTTGAGGATATTTTAAATTTTATTAAAAGAAAAAACTGCCAATTTCAGACTGGGGGGAATAACTGCTCTTGGAGTAAAAATAAGACTCCATTCTAATGTGGGTTCTTCCGGTCTGTGGCTTGGACTCCTTGTATTCCCTTGCCTGCAAAGGGATACAAAGAAACTGCTAGTATAAAGGAGTTACTAGCAAATTTATTCAATTTATCCAGAATATGGGATACTCCTTGAGCATGTTCATTTGTGTTCTGCTTACAGAAGGGGTCCCTATACAGAAGTGTTAGTAAGTGATCCCATCAACACTCTTCATTCACTAAAACACAAGAAACTAATATATAGTTGCAATGCAACTTTTCCCTTTAATGTTTTGTTACCAATACTGGTGACAACCTGCTCAGAAAATGACTGAAAGAAGCTAGGGAAGAAATACTGTGATTCAAAGTGGAAATCACTTGCCAAATCTGTTAACAAGACAACATGGGTTTTAATATTTAAATTGCGATCTAAACTGCAAAAGCTAGCTAGATATTTTTAAAAACAATTTTAAATTTCTACAAGTTGTTATGCAACCTGTAATTTTCTCAAGGCAGCATACAGAATTTGGATGTTAGAATATAGTTAGAATCAACTCAAAATTTGAGTGAAAGTGACTAAGTCGATACAACCTGAAAACTTGGTTCTAGTACGGGAAGTTTCATTATTATTCTTTTATTATAGTAAATAGCTACCAGAAAAAAAAATTGGTGTCATTAACCTAATAAACTACCTTCTCTCAAAAATTATAGTGCACAACTTTCATGCATGACACTGGTTTATCATATGCCACTGAAAGTTATGGCAAGAAAGAAAAGGGAATCTACTTTGTTCAAGTACTAACCAAAAGAAATACATAGGTAACTTTCTCAGAATTCATAAAACGAAATGAGATCATAAAAGAAAACCAGTGATACCATGTCCACAGTGTCTGAATGAGGCATATGGACTTTGAAATAAGGCTTAGAAATAGGGGGAAAAAAAAAACAAAAACAAAATACACAAACAAAAAGAATGAAAGAAAAAAAAACCCACCACTTTCCTGCTCTCCAGACTAGAGCCCAGTTTTCCCTGATTATTAGGCCATACGCAATATGCAGATTAGTTATCAACATTATAAATTTCCTCTTCTGTTGGCTTTATATCCTTTGATTTCCAAGCATGTGTATATCACAATGTGTTGGTAAAACTATCAAATGACAGGAAATGCCCCCCAAATTTAAGAAAAGCAACCTAGATACTCTTTTGAAGGATCAGATAATCAGCTCTCTTCTGTAAAGAACCAATGTCTTTACTTCATGTGACAAACAGAAGGTGGCCACCAGACAGAAAAAGGATGCAATACATAATAATGCCAACCAGAAACAGTTTCTATGTTGTTAGTGAGAAAGAGAGTGAGTTTTTAAGAACAAGGAGGTATTGTTTTATGGGATCACTGCTCAAGACCAGCATGAAGTTGGCAGGTATATACAAAAAACTGAAGCAAATATAATTTCACTGGTAAGTAGGCAAACACTAAGCAGTTTACCTCAACCCCTTCCAGCAGAGCACAACCAAGTTTCAAAATTTCAATTTTAAAATGAAAAAGATATGGTTAAATACACAAGATCAATTTATGTAGTATATATTCACCCTCAGAACGTGCTGAAGATGTTTTGTGTAGTTCTGTTGCAAAGAGGGTTCTTTCCCTGAGGGCACATAAGGAGCTCTCAAACTGTTAATAGGTCTCTATTTTGTAACAAAATAGCAATTTTAAAATCTTAAAAAAAAATACATTACCTTCAACATGGAAGATCTCACTATTTTAAGTATCCATGAAATAGACATACTGGTTTGCATATCCTTTTTTGGAATTACAAACAGCAAATAAAGTATACTGGAAGCATTTCAAATGTAATAAGCACATATCTATAGAAAGGTTCTGATATAAATTATATAACAATCATGTTCCTATAATATTCTAGTCTAATTTATAATGTCAGAAATAAGTTAATGCAACATGGTTTAAAACTCTTGTTCCTATTCATTTCAGAGTGAAATAAATAAAATATCTTTGTAGGGATGGGGAGCACTGGCCATGGGAAAAGGTACAGTACTAACTAAAGGAAACGAAGTCAAGGCTACTGTACTGTTATGCTACAAACAAACATCTTCATACATTTGAATATTAAATAAATGTGTAAGATCTTCCATACTGACACCGGAATATCAAAACTACCCTTTTGTTTCTCAGGTATATTTACAACTTATCAGTCACCTTATGAGCATGTTCATTAAGACAGGTATCAAACACCAGTATTTACTTATTCTGATCAAGAAATTTCAGGGAAATGTCAACCCTCCCACCCCTGGAAATGTGCACAAAACTTTTTATCAAAATTTTATCTGATACAATGCTGTGGTTTTGTAAAATAACTAAATAGCTCAGACGACCAATAACATGATCCTGTTTAAGCATCGTGCTAGCAGGAAAAGCCCTTACATACAGTACACCTGGTGAAAGATCAGCTTGGCTTAAAATATTCCAGTACAATTTTCAGAGTAAACAACTTCACAGAAGTTAATTAAAATAATAATAATAAAAGTCAAACTAATCTTAAAGAAACAGGAGAAAAACAAAGAGACAGACTGTAGGTAAGATCACCAGGAAGGAGTACCCAGCTTTTGTTTTCAAAATGTTGACTGAAATTTAGGCTTCAATGAAATATCTCCCACAATTCTTGGACATGACCAGTTGATGCATGAACATACTGCATATTTTCAGATGCCAAGTCAAAACAATTTTCAGTCACATTAGCAAGGCATAAATTATTCATATTTTGAAGTACGAATAAAGTTTAGCCAATGTTCTATTACATGGTTCATAGTCTTATCAAACTAACAGTCAGAAAACAAGCAAAATTAAACCTGAACATGAAGTAACAATAAACAATATTTAACCAAAATAATGTAGAGAACATCCAAATTAATTAGTTTAAATTAAAAACCCAGCAATACCATCTTGTTAGTCAGTGCAAACGCTACATACAGGGTTTTCTCAAGAAAGCTGAAAGCACCTGATTCTTTTGCCAAGTCATCAGATTCAATAATGTACAGGCTTAAATCTGCATTTAAAAAACTGCCATTACATTAGTGCATAATTTATCAAAATTGTAAAAACGATTCTGCATAACTTAGGAGAATTTAATATCTAGTACATCAGCTGAAAGACTTAGGCACTTGGTTATATTTTTAATTACTTACTTCAACAAGTAGCCTGTGTATAAATATTAGTAGTAATAAAGCAGAAACTATTCTTGAAAAATGGAAAATTAAAAAAACGATTTCAATGTTACAGATAAAAGCACTGCACCACACTCCTACATATAATGCAGTAAAGAAAGCTAGTGTATAACCCTGTAAAATTCTATGGTAAGAATGCCTAACCTCACACTCTTCAAAGTAAAAAATAAAAGAAAAAAATTTTTTTAAATCCATGCAAAGTCTCATAACAAAAGATAAATAAAGCAGCTGGAATGAGATGGAATTTTTTCTCAGTGAAACATAAAATAGAAATAAATAAGTTAATTAAGTCTACTTTCACTAGATGTATCATTGTAGGATCCTGCTAGTTTAATAACTGAGTTGTTAATTTTCTATTGAAGCCATTTAAAATAGGAAATGGCTCAGTTACTGCACCGGATTGCTACAAACTCATAAAAAGCTGCTTGAAGCTTAAGTTAAATGTTGTCCAAATTCCAATCATTTCTGGAAAGTGAACATGTTATTCTAGTAAAGTAAATTCTTTTTTTTTTTTTTCAGAACGCTAATGCAAGAGGGCTTGAAGTATCAAAGAGTCCACAGGAAATGGATGCCCCCAGTAATATCTTCTTTTTTAAAAAAAATATACATTATATAATATATATTATATATATATATATATATAAAAAGCTAGTGTAAATGCTTCCATGGTGTAGTCACAAATTTGAAAGATGAACCTCCTTTCAGCTGTTAAGCATCTTCCCATTTGCAATAGGTTTTAAAAAGTCGTTTTTATCTTCAGACATAACGTGAGTTTTCAGAATCAGGTTGCCAACACTGACAGATGTGGTGATGGGGAGGCAATTTGCATTATTTATGGACACTGGAAGTGGCTGGCTAAAGCAAGACGTTACCGGCAGAACTGTTTTTTGTTCCTCCCTGTGGGGGGAAAATGACATTGAAAACAAATTAGCTCTAAGTGAAAACTTTTAGAATAAACATGTACGCTAAAGAAAAATTTCATCAAAATTTCAGAGCTCATAGCAAAGGTATAGCTTTATTCACTGACCGTATCAGGTCACTAAAAAAGGCCTGTTTTCTAAACATTATAAGTGAAATACTGCTAATTTAAGGCCACAAACTATAACGTTCAAGATTAAACTCATAATAGGACTGAATTTTTCAAACCAGTTACAGAAAATGGCAATATTACAGCCACAAAAATCTTAACATGAATTTTTAACAAGGAAAAAGGATTTTTTGTAGTCTATAGGTTTGGCTATCAGATTGAAGAATCTGATGTGGAAGGCAAAGACTAACTTGTATCCCAACAAAGAGCAAATTTCAGGCTATTAAAAAAAAACACTATATATATATGTATTGGTCAATCTGATGTATAAATTCCCTCACAGCATAAAGCCATAAATGAAACTGAACACTACATCTGCTATTTACTGGTTATGAATTTTCTGTCTAACACTCACAGAATCACATGGTCTTCACCTAAGCTCTGTCTCTTCTGCTCTAGTGGTTCCTTCTGATGCTGTTGGACTGGAAGCCCATTTTCTACTGCTGTCCCATTCAGCATCTGATCATTTTGAGAACTGATACCAAGTTGTATGTCCAGGATCTCCTAAGAAAATAAAACCTGTTAATCTTTCATTTAAAAGTATTTTATTCTTTATTTTCCAATGGTACAAAACCTCCTAAATATCTAATTGTGGTACTTACTTCAATTTGTTCACCTTGTCCGTCAGGTTCATCAGTATCAAGTGCTGAAAGCTCTAACTCAATATCCCTATCAGGCTTAGTATCTGTTGCATCTTCTGTATAATCACTCTGTAAATTAAAAAATACTGATTTTTTACTTGTGGAAACTGGGATTTCCCTTTTAAATTAAAGCAGAACTCCAATATTATAACTAAATATTTATTTAAGAAATCTGGGACCACAATCTATTTTTACTCAAGTTTTAAAAACAATTATCTATCAGAAAAAAGTACAATAAATGCACCATTATATAAACCAAAGTAGAGAAGCAGCAAATATAACAAATCATTAAACAAGATGTTGCGAGGTTCAGTTTTTTACCTCTCCATTTCTCAATTCAATTTCCTTGCTTAGAAGATTTAAGGAAAGGTGTCGGCCTTCATCCAGGGAATTCCACTTCTGTTGCATGGCCAGAGCATTGGCTTCCCTCTGAAGAAGTAATGAGTTACTCTTGGCCTGGGGGTGGGGTGGGGGGAGTAATAACTTTCAACCACAGCTTTCAAATCCAATTCAATTTTTAAAAAATTCAAGTCTGAGAAACATAGAGCCTACCTGCTGAAGTTCAATGCTCAAAAGATCTCCAGTACTGGAATGCTTTCTATGACCAGATAAATCAGTAACAATGAATCTGTCCCTTTAAAGAGAAATATTTTTTTTGTAGTAAAACTGAAAGAAATCAAGTAACTAAAGCAATAAATTATATAGTTCATGTAACAGATTGATGCTGAAAGCTTCAGTCATTATTCCGAATGTGAAAGGACAATTTTTTCACAAATTTGTTCCATAGCTCAAACAAAGCACATTCATGAACAAATGGGGGTAGGATTTGTTCTCTGAGGATACATATAAATCTGAGAATACAGAATTCTAAAGAATTAAAAGCATCTTTACCTTTCAATATAGTGTGCTGACGGTGTGGCCTCATTGCCATATGAGCTCCACCTTGAATCAACAGCATTGACATAAGGAACATAGTCTATAAAAATGTAAAAACAATAATCACATCAGTGTATAGATATGACTGCATACTTTTTTTTTTTAATTTTAAATAGAGTAGTAGTAGGTCCACGGGCAAATCATGCAGAAAGAGGTCACATATACTCCACCCCTCGCACAGAGTTTTCCCTATTATTGACATTTTGCATTAGTGCAGTACCTTTGTTACAAATGATGAAACAATATTATTATAACTATACTATTATTATAGTCCATAGTTTACATTAGGGCTCACTCTTTGTGTTGTACTGTTCTTTTTCTTTTTATTTTTTGAATGTATACTTTTTTAAAAAGATCTGTATCCTATCCTAATAGTCATGTGGTCCTGGTTAAACCATTTAATTCTGAGTTTACCGCGATGTTAAATGTAGGGAAAAGTTCATACTTTTGGTGCTGACAATGAAAAACCACAGTGCCTAGCACATGTCAGGCTACGTTAAATGGATTACCTGATACACTGATGGGCTTAGTTGCACTTCCTTGGGAAGCAGTGGCTTGGACAGGATCCGTGGTGTGGTAACCTGTTCGGGAAGATCTGGAGATTGCACCCCATTTTGAGATGATAGGTCCATCACTGAAAGGAATAATTGGGTCTTCTTCTTTTGCCCTTCTCTGAGTTTCAAATAAATGCACTCTTCTTTTAATATCTCCACTGTCCAGATCCTGCATAAATCAAAAAAGATCAATGAAAGGACTGTTGGGAATTGCTTCAGCTAGTAAATCAAGTATACGTTATTAAAAGATATATAATAATGGTAGCCTATTTCAAATTCTGGGATCTGTTCTATATCTACTTACTGAAGTGTGCTTTGAAAATTATTGTTTACTTTCTTTGCTTTGTATATATGCTACATTATACAATTAAAAAGTTAAAAAAACATAAGTTTTCTGGTAAATTTAACAATAGCTCTAGATCTCAATGATAATTCAATGTCTATTTTAAACCACTGAACTATGCTCAAATACTTTAAATGTGAAATGCAATTTATTTCAGACTTACCCAAATATAACCCTGCTGCTTACAGATGAGTTATATAGCAACAATATGCAGATGAAAGCATTCAATTATTCTTAGACTTGAGTCAACATGCATTATTCCCTCCCCCACAAAATCATACCATTAACACAGCATTTGAATTAGCAATTACATCTTTGGGCTCTGAATCGATGGCATTTATACAGGAGCCTATGGTGCCACAAGACCAAGGAGAATAATGGGAAAGATGATCTTCTTCGTATTTTGTACCACTCACACTTTCAGAGAACTGATTGGAGGGGGAAAAAAAGCATAGCCAATTAGAAAGAAACTTAAAATTTGTAAACTTGTAACTGATGTAAGTTAATCATTATAGTATACACAGGAGTTCATAATGAACAATTACACTTTTAATAAATAACATAAAAAAAACTCTCATAAATAACAAACAGTACTTATACTATTTGTATTTATATTATTTATGAGTAGAAAATAGCATGCTGGTTTCTTGAAGATGATTGTATAATGATATACCTTTCACAATGTGACTGTGTGATTGTGAAAAACTTGTGTCTGATGCTCCTTTTATCTACCTTTTCAACAGACGAGTAGAACATATGGAATAAAAATAAATAATGGGGGAACAAATGTTAAAATAAATTTAGTTTGAAATGCTAGTGATCAATGAAAGGGAGGGGTAAGGGGTATGGTATATATGAATTATTTTTCTGTTCTCTCTTTATTTCTTTTGCTGAATAGATGCAAATGTTCCAAGAAATGATCATGATGATGAATATGCAACTATGTGATGATATTGTGAATTACTGATTATATATGTAGAATGGAATAATCAAAAGTTAGGAATGTTTGTGTTTGGTGTTTTTTGGTATTAAAAAAATTTTTTTTAATTAAAAAAAGAAAATAGTATGCTTTGTCTTTTTGCTTCATCCTCTAAATATTCATAAAGAACCCTTAATAAACCATCAAAACCAATCAACACGTATTGCAACAAATAGCAATACCATTTCTAACTTGAAAAGGTAAAAGAAAAAAACACACAAACATACCAGCACATAGACACACATCACAGGCCCCACCCATCCTAAGGGTCTATAAATTTTTCGAGAAAATAATAATGTGTATATAAGGGAACATAACTAAAAAACTGTGTAGTATTTATTAAGTAATGCACAAAAGAAATTCAGAGAAGGCTATGGTAATAAAACAGGATAAATTTTAAAGAGATGTGAGAAAGTATTACCATAGTACTAGAACACTAAAGTTCTAACTATCATTAAATTTAGTTTACTATTTACACAGATAAAAGAACTTAAGACCAAAAAGATTAAATGCCTTATCCCAATTCATTTTGCTAGTTAATAGCAGATCTAAGTCTCAGGGAAAAAGTTACCTCCTAAAGCACAGTAGGAAAACTGGAAACACATTTTCTATCAGGCAAATGTCACTTTGTTGTCAAGATGTTTACCTGCTTTGAAGAAGTTTAAGTTTGATAAGATGGATATGAATCTAGTTTAACATATAATGATTTATTGAAATATTTATGAAATAATATAATATCTATGATTATTTCACAATAATCCAGTAGGAAGATGGGGTATGAAATCAAAAAAGACTGGCCATGAGTTGTTAATTATGGAAGCTAAGTAACAGGTGTATGGGTTTTTTTATACTATTCTCTCTACATTTGTATAAGTTTGAAAGTTTTCATAAAAAGATTTAAAAATTTTATTTTAGGACTACTAGGAGTAGAGAGAACAGAATAAATAAGAGGACACTATTTAAAAAATTTAACGTCCTAACATAACATAGATTATTACTGACTGAAAACACCAGGGTAAAGAGAAACCATCTGATACAAAACCTGGTTTTGCAGTGCAAAGTACAATAATTAACAGGGGTATAAGCAGCATGAGTAATAAAGTAGGCCATTTCTGTACCTCTTGTGATGTACGGAAAAAATGCCTCAAAGAGGATTCAAATCCCATGTCTACTACTTACAGACCTGGGCAAATTACTTAACTTCTCTGAGTAGAATTCTTCATCCGTAAAACAGGGAAAATACCTACACCCTGAAGTTTTTGTAAGAATTAAAAAATTAACATTATGTAAATGCTTAGTACAGTGCACGGCACGAGTAAGTATGCAATAAATGGTAGATAAAGTTCTTATTAATAAAAATCATAAAAACAATAAGAACTACACTGCTGGAAAGATTCTGGATTCTTGGTGGAAAAGGACCATGTATGTCTTAATGGTCTTCAGAATCTCACAACAGTAAGCCATAGTGTTTACACACTCAATGTTTACTGAACTATACTAACTGAACACCCAACCATTGAGAAATATCTAACATAGCTAATCCTGGTTTAAATGTGTGCTCTGAAGCCAGCTGTTTGATCTATCTTGGCAATGTTAAATGATTAAAACCATTCTTACATCAGTACGAAAGTCTACACTGAATAGAGGAGAAGGCGGTGTTGGTGACTGTGTTGCCACAGGAAGAGTTGAAGAGACAAGTGGTGCTTTCTGAGTGTGATACTGTGCCCACTGCTCTGGTTTTCTTCTTATCTGCTCTTCGTAACTGGTTTTCAAATGACCACAAGGTTCCTAAAGAGGGATAAAACAAACTATCTTAATAATCTAGGGAGCAGTAGATAAATTTAACTACCCTTATTTCAACTGATGAGAACAAATTATTATGTAACAACAAAAATACAGCAAGGAAGCCACCACACCCTATTCCCTATGCACTTGAAGTTATTCAATCAACTAATGTTAAAAGTAAAATTGGATCACTCACTTTTCTAATTTAAGAAGGTCAATTGTAAATATGTGGGGATACTGAAGAAAGGCCCTGTGCTTGTATTTTGAAGATTTCTTTCAATCTTCCCATCAGTTTCCTATCAAAATATAATATTTATTGAGCATTTATTTGTATCAGGCCCAGTTTTAAGAGGTTTGTTTTTTTTCTGATTTAATACTCACCACAGTTTAATGAGGTAGGTACTATCATTTCCATTAAATGGATAAATAAACTGAGGCTCAGAAAGGTCAAATAACTTTCTTAAGTCACAGAATTAATAAATGGAGGAGCCATGATATATATACCTGGGCAATTTGCTCCAGACACTGTGTTCTTAACCACTACACCATAACAGCATTTCTATTCCTATTATCACTTACCCTTGGTAAAGGCACAGTCGTCCTTGGCTCACTTGCTGGCTGACAAGCCACTGAATAATACCCATCTAATGAGTTATATCGTTCCCTCAAAGAGGTCTGATAGACAGATGAATGCATCACATCCATTGGAGGCAAAGAATTGCTTCTAATAATGTCATCTCGTTGGTACATAGGTGGGCGCCAGATGCGCCTGCTGTCATACACAGGAGCATACATTCCAGAAGGTACTGGAGGTACTGGTCCATACGGCTGCGGAGGAGGAGGTTGGTAAGGAGAAGAATTCATTCGATCTCGAGGGGAAAATGTACTGTAATGATCGGCATATGGCACGGAAGCAGGAGGGAGGGAGGACTCTGGAACATTATTGGACCTCACAAAGCGAGGAACACAAGGAGCCACACCAGCTGGTACCGTTGGAGGTGGTGGGTAGTACCCTTGAAAATTGGAAAGAGGAATATTTAATGTGATCTTAGTAAATTCAACATTATATAATGGCTTAAGTCTAAAGCAGCCTTTAATGTGGGAAAATAAAATAAGCTTTGCACCTTACCTTAGTTACCCTGTTTTATGAGGAGGCAACATACTTTCAAGACACCACTAAATGAAAATCATTAATGTTCAATACTTTGTTAAATTGCTCCTTATAAACACACGACAGAACTATTAACAGATGGTTGGTAAATTTCTTTCTAGGGCACTTATTGCCACAGGTTTTAGATTTAAATCATTGATACTCTTTAAAAAATACTTTCATTGAGACATATCCACATACATACAGTACAACCACATTATATAATCAATGGCTCACAATATCACATAGCTGTGTATTCTTTACCATGATCATTTTTAGAACATCTGCATCACTCCAGAAAAAGACAAAAAGAAAAAACTGAACCCATATATCCCATGTTCACCCTCCCTCTCATTGACCCAAAGTATTTCATCTACACAACTTTTACTCTTTATCCCCTCCCCTTATTTATTTATTTTTTATCCCCCCCTTTTTTTACTCATCTGTCTACACCCTGGATAAAAGGAGCACCAGACACAAGGTTTTAACAATCACACAGTCACATTTTAAAAGCCATATAATTATATAATCTTCTTCAAGAATCAAGGTTATTGGAACACAATTCGACAGTTTCAGATACTTTCCTCCAGTACACCACAAACTAAAAAGGGATATCCATATAACATAAGAATAACCTTCAGGAAAACCTCCTAATTCGCTTGAAATCTCTCAGCCAATGACACTTTATTTTGTCTCATTTCTCACTTCCCCCTTTTGGTCAAGAAGGCTTTCTCATTCTGATGCAGATCATTGATTCTTATCTTTTTGTGGGGGCAAGAGTTAAACATCTTTTTCAAAATCTATATAAGCTATGCATGATCTCAGGAAAACATACATGTCTAACCCAAACATTCTGCATACCATCTCAGGGAATTTACAGAACCCCCCCTGAAGTTCATTCACAGATCCTATATTAGAGTCATAGGAATTACAACTTTAAAAATACTGGTATATAATATATAAACTCAGAGATTCTCATGGCTGGAAAAAAACTTGGGTGTCACGTAGTCCAAAGGATTAGTTTATGTTGACATTTTAGATAGATATAAATAATCCACCCACTATCTAAAAACAAATGTTAAATCACATTTTTTTCCCCTTAGAATTATCTAAAAAGTCTAAAATTGTCAAAAATTACTTACCTGTTTGTGGATACTGTGGTACTTCAAAGGGTATCTGAGTTCTTGGATCTTGAAAATACTGAATGTTTTCAGAATGCTGAGGATATACTGGTATTCTAGTTACAAATGGGCTGGATTTTGGAGGCACAGAATTCAGCTCTGTTCCAACATTAGGGGGCCCAGCTGAGGTAGCTGCTACATTACTTACAGGAGTCTTGGGTGGAGAACCAACTTTACTGGGGAGAAAATTTAACAAAGGGCAAAAGACAAATCACTGTGACTGTTAAAGTCTCTCCCAAGAGGAGTTTTTTAGTAAAATTACACTATGAGACCATTTACAGAAAACATTTTAGACATTTCCGTACTGACATATATGGCAATGAATTTCATTGTCACTCTTCATTGCTAATTCAAAGGGTCACAGTAGCCTATACCATAACATTTAAACTAATACTATGAAAAGGCAAAATCTTAGAATTACAAGAAAAAGGCAAAAAAATCCATGACAAGGTAATCACTGCCTCATGAAATCATGCAACAATCAAAAAATACAGATTAAAGGAAAAAAGCTAATTTTCAGTCACATCCTAGTCAGACAATTAGATTACTACAGTTATACCCTAAACAACTTTCAGGATTCTAGGTTCTCCTTCACAACAACCCCTCTCATACCTCTGTGCTTTTAACTGTATTGGTCCTCTAACTGGAAGGCTCCTTACTTACCACTCACACTTTTAGAATTAGACCAGGTATCATCATCTCATCGCTAAGAAGTCTTCCACTATACTTCCCTGTAGAATTATTCATCTTTTTTTCTGTGTTTCCATAAAATTTGGAAAACAACTCCAGTATAGTACCTTCTAGAGTGTTTTATATTATGTGTTTACATGTTTATTTCCCCAACTAGACTGGAAGACCATTAAAAACAGGGACTTACAGTGTGCATGTAGGTGATCCATAATTTCTGAATGAATAAATAAATGCTATATTCAGACTCATTTTTAAAACATGTTCCTTGGTCCATCATTCTTTTTTTAATACAGATATAAGTCACATACCATAAAATGCACCCTTTTTATACATGTTCAATTCAGTGATTTTTGAGATATATATATATATATATATATATATATTTTCACCAGGTTATGTAACCCATACTACTACATAATTAGGGAAAATTTTCATCACCCCAAAAACAAATGGTCCCTGTTCACATTCATTCACCATTCCTCCCCTCCAGCAGCCCCTTGGCAATCACTAATCTTTCAGTTCCCATGGACTTGCCTATTCTGGAAATTTTATATGAATGGAATCATACAATATGTAGCCTATTGTTTATGGCTTCGTTTACTTAGCATATTTTCAAAGTTCAGCCTTGTAATGTGTAACAGTACTTCATTTTTTTTTCATTTCTATAGCTGAGTAATATTCCACTGAAAGTATATAAAAGGTTCACATTACCTTGCCATAACACTTCAAAAAGCTCATTTCCTAAAGCTATATATTATATATATACATCATAAAGTCTTTGTAATCTGGTATCAACTTATTTGTCCAATCTTGTTTTACTCCAGTCTATATCATAAACCTTCAGTTTTAAAAGGCTAATCTCCACAATAGTCAATAGAATTATCAACAAACTTAAATCAAGTTTTGCTGTTTGCTTTTCTGAAATCTCTCACATTTCTTCCAGCTATGTTATGTTTTCTTGTCTTTTAATCCAACTCCAGTATTGCTTCATTTATATAAATGTTATTTCCACAACTCTATCCTAAATTCCTTAAAGGCAGAGATATGTACTTTTTACATATTTCTAACGTGTCAAAAGCAGAATGATTGAACAAAAAACATCTGTTATCTAGACAATGTTCTGATAAATGTTTTCTAAAATCTCTCCCAGGTAAGATCATAAGAGTCCTTTAATAAACAATTCCCCTCATCATATGCTGAAGACAGAAGTAGAAATATTAATGTTTACCTAGTTATCATTTTTTATTACATGAAATCGATAGCAGTTTACTGTGTGCCCAGCATAATGTTTGTTTCTAACAAGTCTATAATCAATACTGACAGACTATTTATGGAAAACAAAAACTAAACATGCATTTAGCTCATATTTATAAAAGATGCCAAAAGAATACCAAAATATAAGATTTTAGAGTTAGAAGTAACTTTTCAGATCCTCTCAAAGTTTTCAAAATATTAATAATGGTGGTAAAATAATAATAGAAGATACTTATTGAGTGCTTACTATATGGAACTCAGTAAATTGTACATTGCATTTACAATTTAATCCTCTCAAGTAACATATAAAAATGGGTACTATATAAAAATGGGTACTATGATTTCATGGATGAATAAAATGAGAAACAGTACAGAGAGATTAGATTAAGTAACTGACTTAAGATCAAACAGCTAGGAAGCAGTGAGTCAAAGTTTGACTCCAAATTTCCCCTCTTAACTGTACACCCCATTAGAGAGTACAAATGAGGTAGATGGAATTGTTCTGGATGAAATGGGCTGCAGGATCAGTATCTCACCTGCTTAGGTAATTACTTAGCTCCTTTCCAGCACCTCTATGGAATTAATTCTAAAGTTCAAAGAAACAAGTGAAAAAAACCTAATTTGGTCTAACCCCATTAGTTTACAGTTAAGAACAACAAAAAACAGAGTTGAAGTGACTTTAACAAGGTCACAGAAGTAGCTATTCAAAGCTAGGATTAGAACTTAAATTTCTTGTAATGCTTTTTCTACTACATCAAACATTCGGTATAAAAATTCTGATTAGTTTTTACTCAGGATAAATAAAAACACTCAGGGGTTTCTAAAAACAATAAAGAGTTCACATTAATTGAGTTTTACCTAATACCTACTTTTCAGTTACAGACTCTGGAGAGGGCCCAGCAGCATTCTGACCATTAGTGCCAACCTTCCCCACTTTCTTCACAGTCTCCAGAGCTCTTAATGCATTGTCAGTGCTACGTGGGATTAGCTGGGATACACTGTTTTCTGCATTTGAAATCCCGTTTGTACTTGGAACAATTTTCCCAGTTGTTTCAGTACTTCCTATGACAGAAATGACATTTCCGGCTGTGGTTGTAACAGTGTTGCTTACACCAACTTTATTTAGAAGAGGAAACGTTCTTACAGTTGCACTGATTTTTTTGTTCCTTAACCGATACCTGTTTCAAAAACAATCAAAATATCAGTGAATATTTCACTAAATCTTACTCTAAAAAAAAAAGGCTAGGGAAAAGATTTTAAAAGGAGGACAAAGCTTTTTAAAAAGTTTCTTCAGCTAAATATTAAATATAGCCTACATCAAACTCTGCTGTGATAGATGCCACATGAAAATATGATATATGCCACTTACAGATGTACACAGTATAGTAGGCACATAATTAATTGCTTTAGCAAAGTGCACATATATTCAAAGAAGCTTTTTAGGGAATGGGAAGGGATTCTCTTGAAAACTGCATATAATTAGAATATAATGTACACCATGTGAAAATGATAAGAACTGATACCAAATTTAATTGGGAACACAGAATGAATAGAAGAAGAATGTAAAAGTTGAAAGCATTTTCTGCTATTCCTAAATTGTTAAAGCAGCATATAATTTAATAAATAAAAACATATAACTCATTCTTAATATGTTAAGTATTATATTTAATATCTGTACTTTTTAGATTAATGTTATGTGTAGAGTAAAAACATTCAGGTTAAAGACTTTTCTGATATTAAATTTTTAGTTTTATTTATGGTGACCAGATACTGTACTCCAAGAAAATTTGTTTTCACCTATATAACAAAAACTTCATTATAATGCAGTCCCTCCAATATTTTAAAGTAGAGAGCAATTATATTACATGAACAGAAATAAAACTATACACATTTGAGGTCATAATTATAAATAGATAATCTATTATTGATTTTTTATGAATAAATATTAATAGCATTAGTTATTATCAATTTTTCAGAATTGTTTCCCCATTGTTGTCCTTCAGTATCTATCAACAGTTTCATTATTCAATTCTTCTCTTTCTCTCTGTCTCAAACACAGACATATAAATATATACACACAAAATACACTAAATAAAACTGAAGTCTTTTCACATCAGACTGGCTGAAGGTGTAGTGATAGAAAATGAAGTTAAAACAACAACAAAACAGGTTATAGTCAGTTTACAAGTGCCATCTTGTGGGCACTGAGGAACCAATGATTGCTTTATAATTAAGGAGGGACATGAGTAGACCTGTATTTTAGAAAGACATTTTGGAGGTATGGAAGGGCCCAAAGATCCCTGTACTTTCTTCAACATGCTCTCTGAAACCTGCTCTTCATTCGTGACTTCAAAAACTCTTACACAAAATGCTTAGCTGCATCCTGCTTTTCATCTTCAAGGACAAACTGCAGATGTCCTTAAGTTACCAAAAACATTCTATTCTAGCAAGCAAAAAATAAAAGTTTTGATTGTGAGCCTAACAGAATCACCATTCAAAAGACAGCAGTTATGAGAAGTAAAATCTTAATCAAGGGAAATAAAGTGAATGACACGTATACACAGGGTCCTAGCATCAGAGTAGGTAAAGTCATTTCCTACTCAGGTAAGAACACTTTCATCACTTAGAATCTGAACCTCATTCCTGAAAAAGATAAGTACCCCTATTTTTAAAAAAAAAAAAATCCATGAGCTTCTGTAAACACTCACTCCATTCCTTATTCAGCTTAGAATCCACTATCCACCAATCTCCTGCAAAATACCTTAGCCTACTTCCCCTGTTGAATTAAACCGATAAAAACTCTAATTTTGGTTAAACACAATTCTTTACTTACTCAAACTTCATACGGCCAAAAGAAAAGTACTGATTTTCTATATGAAACCATTTTCCATCTTAGCAAAAGACACCACCCAATAAAGTAGGCCCCAAACCTTAACTCCTCTCTATTCTTCATATCCCATATTCAATCTGTCAGTCCTGTCAGTTCTACTTTCAAAATATATTTTAAATCCAACCACTTTTCATCATTTCCATTGCTACAGTCTAGGACCAAGCTCATCTGGACCACAGCAGCAGTTTCTTAATTGGCCTATATTCGTGGAGAAGACAGAGTGACATTTCTAAGACAAAACTGAAATCTCACCATTCCACTTGAATAAAACCCTATAATGCCTTCCTGTTGCAACCAGAATAAAATCCAAATTCCTTATTTCCATAGCCCACCAGAACAATATGATTGGGCCCTTGCCTACCTCTCCAACCTTATCTTTTTTCGTTCTTCTCATTCACCATCCTTCAGATGCACTGGTCTTTTTATTTCCTGAACATGCCAAGCTTGTTTCCAACTCAATCACTTCTGGAAAGTGAACATGTTATCCTAGTAAATTCTTTTTTTTTCCCTCCAGAATGCTAATACAAGAGGGCTTGAAGTATCAGAGGGTCATAGGAAATGGAGGTTCTAAATCACTTATGCTAAACTTATTCCTACATAAGTACAGTTTCAAAGCAAACCATTTTGCAATATAAAGAACTCTACAATGTGAAACGACTTGTATTTCTGAAATTCATCACAAACTTTAAGACTGCATATGACACTACAATAGTAACTAAAAATTAAACCTATATTAAAGAAAATTCTCATAACTTACTTTTCAAGTTCTTCCTGAGAATGGGCAAATGTACAATTTGTTCCTCGTGGACAACCCCCTTGCTGTCGCAAATCTCTGCACATGCTAGTCTTGTATTTGCTGTTTGGCTGAGGCTACAAAAAAGGAAAACATCAGATGCGTGTTACAGTAAAGATTCCAGTTGTTACTCTTGGAATTTCAGAACTTACTCTTTCACTTAGATAAGTAGTCCTTACACTGAAACAACTGCCCATCCATTGAAATGGTATTTCTGTTGTGAGCTATGTAGTATAACCTAGAGGTGGTATTTCAGAAATTTCTTCTCAGGAATATCTGAAACTGGCTCAACTATTGCTTGTTAGACAACACAATGCCCAAGAAAATAAATCAGTTTATTGCTGTCTTAAAATTCTGAAAACAAAATCTAACTATTTTTGTATGCTATGTGGTAGGGGTCACATTTCATTCTTTCCTACGTGAATATCCCATTTTCACAGGACCATTTTTGAATTTTTTTTTTTTTTTGGAGTGCACGGGCTGGGACTCAAATCCAGGTATCCTGGCACAGCAGGTGGGAATTCTACCACTGAACTACTCGTGCACCAATTTTTAAAAGCACAAAAAAGATAAGCTATAAGTTTTGACAACTTAAATTTCCCAAGAAAAGTAGTATATGGTTTTCACTGAGAGTGAAAATTTTTTTTTTTTTTTTTTTACATGGGCAGGCACCGGGAATCGAACCCGGGTCCTTGGGCATGGCAGGCAAGCACTCTTACCTGCCGAGCCACCGTGGCCCGCCCAGAGTGAAAAATTTTTAAATACCAATTCATTTGACAACTTTAGGATACAGTGTTCAGAACTGTTTAAGTTCACACAAACAATGAAGCAGAATACAAAAAAAAAACCCAATTATAATCAGTTGCAAACTATATTTTGCAGCAATATCTTTTTGCAATCTAAAAGGTCACTATTTTTATGACACTAATAAGACAGAAACATTTATCTTTCAGTTAATATTTGAGTATTATACCTTATAAATAATGAAAATAGATGAGTAGAAAGATCAGATTTTGGAGTAGTTTTGATCCCAACTTTCTCACATACTGCCAAGCATGACCTCAGATATGTTATCTAACCTCTTTAAACTTCAGTTTGAGAGCAGCAATCACTTTGTAAGTGATGGTAAGTATTAAGAAATAATAAATGTAAAATATCTGAACATAGTAACTGTTCCATAGTAACTTAATAAATGAACATTATTAAAAATAAAGGGGAAAAATAAATAAATAATAAAGAGTTAAATTTTAAATTAAGTCCTTCTGACCTTGAAAACGTAAATTCCAAACATTTATAAATTCAGTTGGGTGAGAGCAATGGAGAAAAAATGTGACAATTTCCCCATATCAGAAAAAAATTAGACAAAATGTTTGGAAGGAATCATTTATACTTGGTTCATAACATTATGCAGTGGACTGAATTCATATCCAAGAAACTCTCCAAACTCTTGCTGTGCTATGAAATGCTTATTCAGGTACACTAAAAGAAGAGAGATAATAAAAACTTATGATGGAGGAGCATCACATGAAGAGTCCACTAATCAAACAGCTTGTTTAAAGTTCAGGATGAAACTGTATTAGTGACAACAGCAGTCAGAAGTGCAATAAATGTACTTACTTGAGGTGTCTCATGGCCTTTCCTACTGTAATTTTGTATGAAGTCCACAAGACCATGAACTACTGTTTTAACAGCTACCATTGCATTTTCTAGCTGCTCCCAAGTTGGTGAAACAGCATCTAAAATAAGGCGCCAAGACGAAGGGATGAGGGGAAATTTTGTTAACAATAATTCTCTTGTGCTACTTACCTCAAAGATAGAAAAAGTATAAGCAACTAAGCATTTCCCACATACCTGGGTTAGGGTCTATATTTGCAAGAAGCTCTAAATGAGGTCTCAGTCTATTTAAGTTAGCTGGATCACCTGTTCGTTGTAAAACAATTGTCAATTCCTGGACACTCTTTGCAAATGATTCTGGAGACTGGAGCTAACAAACAAAAGAGAGAATGGCTTTTACCCTGGTTCTTATGGCACATCTGTATTCAAATGCTTTCATTTAGATTAACATAGTAGGTTTTCAAGTGTCTTCAGCTTCCACAGTAGGACTATCAATGATGAGCGAAATTCTCACCTCAGAATCTGCCCTATGAAATTCATCACTAGACACTTGGAAAACTTATTTATAAGCTTTATTAGTTCTGTGGGGTCAGAATGCAGATAAACCCGAGACTCTATAAGCCTGGCTTCTTTTGCTAATATCTTGTTTTTGCTTCCCTGTTGCCTCAGCTAGTTGATTTTGAAAGTTAAAAAATAAAATAAAATAGAAAAAAAAAAAGACAAGATAATTTTTAAAAATCTGGTATTTTAAAATGCAGGGCTCTCCTATTGGTTGCCTCTTCAGTTCTTTAAAAAATTCCATTCTCTTCAATATAACATCAATACCTCTTAATTTCACAAACCTTATCAATGATAGATTGCATGTGTGATTTATGTGCCAAGTCACCATACAGAAGTGAGGACCACTGCTCAGGTGAAATACGAAGTCCTGCTTCCATAGCAATATGAACAATCTGGGCATCATGCTCTCTACGTAATGCTTCATAACTCCGAAATTCCTCTTTCAACTGCATCAGGGAAGAATCTTCATCCCTTTTGGTGACCTTAAGAAACAGAATGGAAGGGGAAAACCCATCAGAATTGGCTTGTTCTTTTCACTCCAACCAATTCATTCATTTATTTGGTGGGGAGGGGGCATACCTACAAAATATCAGATACCACACAAAGAAGATACAATAATGGTCTCACAGAAAATCTTTTTGGAATTTACATAACCAAATACACAATCCACTGCTTTTAATGAGCTCAGTAGTGGTAGAGAAAACAGATTTGTAAACAGAAAATTACAGCATAAAGTTGCTATTTATTAAAAGGCTCTATGGCAACACAAAGGAAAGGCAATTGAATCTGACTGGTGAAGAAGGGGGCTGATAGCAGAAAAGGCTTTCCCCAATTGAAAGCTAAAAAATCTGAATTTAGAAGAATAAACAGGAGTTCCCCAGGCAGAGAAGGGTGAGGAATAGAATTCTAAAGGGTGGTAAGTGCATGAAATAAAAACATGAAAGAGCAGAACACATAGAGTTAAAGGCTAAGATGTAGGCTGGAGAAGAATCACAGAGGATCTTATATACTATGGTAAGGAAATTGGACATCATCCTGAAGGGAATGGGGAGCCATTGAGGATCTTTAAGCAGGGGAGTGGCATGATCCATTAATATGTTTAAAAAGCATTAGTTTGCCAGCAGAGGATAGACTGAGAGATAAAAATAAGCAAGAAATCCAGTCAACTACCAGTTGACCGCAGGGTGATTAAGAAATTTTCTGCCACCACAGAAATTATCACTAGGGTATTTATACAGCCTTAATCTATACTTGACTCAAGTGATATTAAAAAAAAAAGAAAAATCAAATTCAAAGTCAGAGTTTCACATGTCCCAGTGTCCCAGTAAAGTTACTTAATTACCCAAACATTTAGGTATATGGCTAGTTAATTTCCACAACAGATGATACACATTTATTCCTGAACTATTAAAACTTAATGGTCAGTGCCTGCCCATGTAAAAAAAAAACTTAATGGCCACAAAGAAATCTGAAACTCGGTTAGGATTCAGAACACCAAGGACTAGTCTAGGCTCTAAAACTTAGATCAGTCAAGTCATTCAAAATATTTGAAAAATAGTTTCCTCACTTGTAAAATGAAAATATTCCCAGACTACCTTACTATAGCTGTGTGGCATGAAAGCCCTCATGAATGTGAACATAGGAAAATGAAGTTAACGTCTGAGAGTTAAAAAATAATATCACTTTACCATGGATGTAATTAAATCTCCTTGGGGATCTATAAATTCATTATAGAAAGTTTTGGGTGCCCAAAATGCTGAATAATATAATCTTAGGTATGATAAAAAGTAGAATGTGATTAACTTTATAACTTGAAATAAAAAAGAATCTATATTCCACTGTATTACTTAAACACTGACTGAGGAAACAAAAGGAAAAATTATCAACTAAAGAACAGAAAAAAACAAATCCAAAGAACCAGAGGATAGTAACACTCATCCAAGAACCACCCAGGGTACAGAATTCCCCATCGGTAGCGTTAGTGTCTCCTTATTTGAGTAAGGATGAATGTAGGTGACTAACTGAGCCTGATATTATTAAAGTTCTAATAATATGAATCAAAACCATCTGTGAAGGGTGGCTAAGCAGGCAGAGTTCTAGCCTGCCATGCCAGAGACCTGGGTTCAATTCCTGGTGCCTGCCTATGCAAAAAAAAAAAAAAATCATCTGTGAAGATAAATCCTGAAAAGTAGAGGAGCCAGCATCTCCAGAACATCAACTAGTTTCATCCCCTTACCCCATATTATCTACAGCTCCTTCCCACATGAAAAAATTAGAATGCACATAGCCCAATTACCCCTAAAAAGAGGGAGAAAGATCAAAGTTGATGGTGGAGTTATACAGAAAAGGTAGGGCTTAACAAATGAATATGATTGCTGAATCATTATATTGATATTTCTTTTAGTCTCCAGTATCTTAGAGCAGCTAGAGGTAAACCTAAAATTTTCAAATTGTAACCCATACCAAACTCTGAAATCTGTTCTACAACTAATTGCTGTGATGCAGTTTAAATTTATGTTTTTTTTGTTATTTTTTCACAAGAAGAAAAATATTTTTCTTCTAGCTTCCAGTGTTTTGGAGCACATGGAAGGAAAAATCTGAAATAGTGGAATGGCAACCCTAACAAACTCTGAAATCTGTTCTGTAACCACTTGTTGAAATATACTTTGAAAATCAATGTTTTTTCTTTCTTATCTTTGTATATTTGTTATATTTAACAATACAAAACGTTTTTTAAAAATCATCTGTGAAGCTTTGAAAAATGCAATCTCAGGTCAACTGAACCAGAATTCCTAGATTTGGAGGCTATGGAAAAGCCTATATGAAAAAAACAAAGCATGTATGAAAAACAAAGCATATATGAAAGCTAAAGTCTTATTCCAGATACAATGAATCAGAACCCCTAGAGATGGGTGGGGCCCAGGAAAATAGATACTTTCAAAAGCTCATAGGAGATTCTGATGTGTGCCATTCAATTAAGAAGTAGGTACACTAAACATTAGAATCATTAACTTTCCTTCTTCTGATTCTATGCTCAGCAAGTAAACATTTGATAGCCTTTTACCGAAAAACATCTGCCAATATAAGAACTCAGAATATTTAAGAATTGTACGTCTCATTACAAATTAATTAATCTGATAATCTGGTGTATGTGACCTTGGTTAGGGTGAGTTTGTTCTTGAGGAAAGAATTCTTTTGTATGTACCCACAAAATTCAGGTCTCCAAGCCTATAAAGCTGAGGACGAGACCTTGGACAATGGTGAGTTTACTAAAGTAAATGCCACCCAAGTGAGATCTTTTGGCAATTAAAGTAAGTATGATATTCTTTTACACTTCTATAGACTATGCTTTAACATTTTAAACTACAGGGCTGTGAGGATGAAATGAGAGCATAAAATTGAAATAACTTCCTAAACTAGTATTATTCAAATATCAGATATTAGTAGCCATTACAGATCCAGAATAACAATAAAGTGCAAATCAATATAAAACCTATGAAGAAAAACCATCCAGAAACAGACAGTGTGAGAACCTAGTCAGTTTCTTCAGGATGACAAATGATCTCTGCCACTTGGGAGCTGAGCCAAAAACATTATGCTTGAGGAAATAAGAGAGTCATTTCAACTGTTGGCCTAAACATGAAATCAAGCACTATGACAATAACAGCAGAGATGGTGTCTAAGCCTCATTAGCTGAGTTAAGTGAACTCATTTGAACATACTTCCATCATCAATTACCCATTATCTCAAATTGAATAGTCTCCGAAAAAAACTTTTTCTATTCGTATGTACTAATTTCACTTTTGGGACCATAAAACCAACAAAATAACTTAAACAAACTTTGGTTTCAAACTTAGATTTTTACTTTCTATTTCCAAGTCCTTAGGCCTTTCACAAGTCATAGCCAGAAACCTTTACTCTTGTAATACGCAGTAACTTCAAGGATTCAGCCTGTTTTAAGGCTTTCCACTTCTCTCAGTACCTGTTGCCACCCACTAGATTTAGACAATGAAACCATACTTCTAAATATCTTGGAGTTCCTCCTCGCTCTTTTCACACACAAAAAAAACAAGACCTAAATGCAAAGTGCAGCAATCTCTTCAACTTTTCACTTTCTTGTTGTCCCTAAAACAGAAATGCCAAGTTCAGATTAAGGGCTTTAATTTGAATCACTAAAGGGAAAGAGCTAACAAAAATAATGAGGAAGTTAACAAGGATAATCAACTTCTATGAAGTTTTCAGTATGGTTTCTTATCCCTTTTAAGATGGAATGCAAATGAATTAGGCTTCCTTAGTTCACTTTACTCTTGTAAGCGTCAAGTTTACCAAACTATTTCTTTAAGTTCTGCTCCATGTTACTGACACCTTCATATATATGCTCTTATTACCAAAGGCAATTTCACAAATACAATCAATGCAGAGGTGAAATGTTACCTCTCAATTCTAGTAAGCATTCTGCATTTCTGAGCCCTCCAGATAGTGTAACACCTATCCTAGAAAGACTCTGTCTGAAATACAGGTGAGTAATCTGATTCCTAGCATTTAATTTAAAGCAAGTTTCTTAATACTTACCTTAAAACAAGAAGCTCGGTATAGTAGCTGTACCACATGCCCAATACTTGTTTT
The DNA here is from genome assembly GCF_023851605.1 of Tamandua tetradactyla. Lineage (NCBI taxonomy): Eukaryota > Metazoa > Chordata > Mammalia > Pilosa > Myrmecophagidae > Tamandua > Tamandua tetradactyla. The sequence goes on from NC_135328.1 coordinate 44,736,510, forward strand.
TGATGCCTGAGGAAATCTTGGTTCTAGTCTTTGCACAACAAAAAGTACCAGAACTTTCCTTGAGAGAGCAGAACCATCTTCTAATGCCAGTAACACCAGCTTCAAGGCTTCTTCTTGCATAGCTATAAATATTAAAGTACAGAACATGAATTCATGATACATGAGGAACCTTTTGGCAATGGTGAACAATGCTGCTATGAACACTGGTAAACACGTACCTGCTGAAATCCCTGTTTTCAACTCCTTTTGGTATATATCTGGGAGTAGAATTGCTGGGTCATACAAGTAACTCTATGTTTAACTCTTTGAGGAGCCAAAAAATTGTCTACTACAGCAGCTGAACCCTTTTACATTCTCACCAGCAATGTACAAGAGTCCCTCCCAATTTCTCCACATCTTTGCTAATACTAATTTTTTTTTTTTTTAATAATAGCCATCCTTTTGAGTGTGAACTGGTATCTTACAGTTTTGATTTGCATTTCCTTACTGACACTGAGAATTTTATCATGTGCTTATGGGCCATTTGTATATCTTCTTTAGAGAATGTCTATTTAAGAGTTTGGTCATTTTATGATTGGGCTGTTTGTCTAGTCATAGCAACAAAGATATCTGATACCTGGTCTAGTGATTCTTAGGTAAAAGCAAATAACCATGAGGAGACATTCAAAGGCAACATTCTTGAATTATATATAGATGAGGGTTTTTAAAGTTATGTTAAAATTTAACTTAGCTAAATTTTCTCTCTACACAAAAGTAGAGATAACACAAACCCATAAAGCAACTATTGCCAATTTCATATACCCTTTCATCCTCTTTTTTAGTTTGTCTTGGCTGGAGTATTTTGAAGTAAATCCCAGGTATATGTTAATTCACTCTTAGCTCAATATGCACTTTCAACAGGTAAGGACTTTTTGTGGTTTGCTAATATACACCATTATCACACCTAACAAAAGTAATAGTAATCCCTTAATACCATCTAATATCCAGTCTATGTTCCATTTTCCTGTTTTTTCATAATGTCATCTTAGAGCTGGCTTGTTTTAATTGATAATTAAAGTTCACACATTGCTTTTGGTTGAATTGTCAAAGTTTAAAAATCTATATATAATTATACTAGCTCCCCACCACCTTCTGTCCTCCCTTTTCAAACAAAATCCATTTATTTGTTGAAAAACAATGTCATTTTTCTGAAGAATTTTGCATTCTGGATTTGGCTAATTCTGCATCTAGTGTTTTTAAATATATTCATCTATCCTTCTTATTTCCTGTAAAATTTATTAGATTCAGAATGTTTTGTTCTTTGCCAAACATACACCTTATTCCACGTTATCACATCAGTAGATACCTAAGATCTCTCTCTCTCTCTCTCTCTCTCATTTTGAATAATATTAAGATTGGTCAGTGAGTCAAGACCTTATTTAGTCATTATAAATTCCCCCATCAACCTTTTACCTAATGGTTTTAATAGCTACTAATAATGCTTCCCTACACCCTTAATCTATTTGGGGTTGCACAATTGTGATTTTCTGTCACTTTTTTCTTAATTTATTAGCTGGAATTCTGTCTTTAAAAGAGGAACCATCCCTTAAACAGCTTGCATAGGAAAGTCAAGAAAAAAAAACTACTTGATTTCTCCCCGTCCTTGCCATTTCAATTTTCAGAATTACCTGTTGGTGCCACAGTAATCACCAAAAATAACCAATCAATGTTTTCTGCACTACTGAACTCATGTGTATTTTTATATTTTCTATGTTTCAACTTATTAGTTAGTAATTCATGCTCAAATTGTCCCATTTAGGGCCAATGGGAATTTACTTTCTTGCCTTTTTGACAAACTCCAGTAGTTCTGATAGCTTTTTTGCTGTCTAACACACGACTTCCCCGGCTCATAGTAACCCTAGAACTGGAATAAGGCATTTGTCAAAAAAGTCCTTCTTTTTAGCGTAAATACTATTCATTAATGACCATATTTTGGAGGCTACAGTTATTCTTTGCTTCTAGGACTTCTCAGGTGACAGACCTAGGAAAGAGGCATTTTTAGAAAGAGAAAAATAAGTGAGTTCTGACATTGCCAATTTAAGATCTGTATGGTTTATACTTAAATTCTTTGATTTTATACTTGCATTTTTAAAAAATTTTTTTTATTAATCAAAAAAAAGAAAAGAAATTAACACAACATTTAGAAATCATTCCATTCTACACATGCACTCAGTAATTCTTAGTATCATCACATAGATGTATGATCATCATTTCTTAGTACATTTGCGTCGATTTAGGAAAAGAACTAGCAAAACAGAAAAAGATATAGAATGTTAATATAGAGAAGAGAATTAAAATAATAATACTAATAAAAAATATATATATATAAAGGAAAAAGAAAAAAACAAAAACAAGAGATACAAACAAACAAACAAACAAAAAACCATATTTCAGGTACAGCTTCATTCAGTGTTCCAACATAGTTACATTACACTTAGGTATTATTGTGCTGTCCATTTTTGAGTTTTTGTATCTAGTCCTGTTGCACAGTCTGTATCCCTTCAGCTCCAATTACCCATTATCTTACCCTGTTTCTAACTCCTGCTGGTCTCTGTTACCAATGATATATTCCAAGCTGATTCTCGAATGTCGGTTCACATCAGTGGGACCATACAGTATTTGTCCTTTAGTTTTGGGCTAGACTCACTCAGCATAATGTTCTCTAGGTCCATCCATGTTATTACATGCTTCATAAGTTTAGTCTGTCTTAAAGCTGCATAATATTCCATTGTAGGTATACGCCACAGTTTGTTTAGCCACTCGTCTGTTGATGGACATTTTGGCTGTTTCCATCTCTTTGCAATTGTAGATAATGCTGCTATAAACACTGGTGTGCAAATGCCCATCTGTGTCTTTGCCCTTAAGTCCTTTGAGTAGATACCTAGCAGTGGTATTGCTGGGTCGTAATCCATTCTGCCATTCTATGTCTTTTGATTGGGAAATTCAGTCCATTAACTTTTAGTGTTATTACTGTTTGGATAATATTTTCCTCTACCATTTTGGCTTTTGTATTATATATATCATATCTGATTTTCCTTCTTTCTACACTTTACTCCATACCTCTCTCTTCTGTCTTTTCGTATCTGACTCTAGTGCTCCCTTTAGTATTTCTTGCAGAGCTGGTCTCTTGGTCACAAATTCTCTCAGTGACTTTTTGTCTATAAATGTTTTAATTTCTCCTTGATTTTTGAAGGACAATTTTGCTGGATATAGGAGTCTTGGTTGGCAGTTTTTCTCTTTTAGTAATTTAAATATATCATCCCACTGTCTTCTAGCTTCCATGGTTTCTGCTGAGAAATCTACACATAGTCTTATTGGGTTTCCCTTGTATGTGACAGATTGTTTTTCTCTTGCTGCTTTCAAGATCCTCTCTTTCTCTTTGACCTCTGACATTCTAACTAGTAAATGTCTTGGAGAACGCCTATTTGGGTCTATTCTCTTTGGGGTGCGCTGCACTTCTTGGATCTGTAAATTTAGGTCTTTCATAAGAATTGGGAAATTTTCAGTGATAATTTCTTCCATTAGTTTTTCTCCTCCTTTTCCCTTCTCTTCTCCTTCTGGGACACCCACAACACGTATATTTGTGCGCTTCATATTGTCATTCAGTTCCCTGATCCCCTGCTCAAGTTTTTCCATTCTTTTCCCTATAGTTTCTGTTTCTTTTTGGAATTCAGATGTTCCATCCTCCAGTTCACTAATTGTAGCTTCTGTCTCTTTAGATCTACCATTGTAGGTATCCATTGTTTTTTCCATTTTTTCTTCTTTGTCCTTCACTCCCATAAGTTCTGTGATTTGTTTTTTCAGATTTTCTATTTCTTCTTTTTGTTCAGCCCATGTCTTCTTCATGTCCTTCCTCAATTTATTGATTTGGTTTTTGAAGAGTTTTTCCATTTCTGTTCGTATATTCAGCATTAGTTGTCTCAGCTCCTGTATCTCATTTGAACTTTTGGTTTGTTCCTTTGACTGGGCCATATCTTCAATTTTCCGAGCGTCATCCATTATTTTCTGCTGGTGTCTGGGCATTTGATCAGATTTCCCTGGGTGTGGGACCCAGCTGGTTGAAAGCTTTTTCTGTGAAATCTCTGGGCTGTTTTTCTTTTCCTGCCCAGTAGGTGGCGCTCGTCTGTCTGCGGGGCCCACCAGTAAAAGATGCTGTGGCTCCTTTAACTCGCCAATCCGAATCTCGCAGTCGGCCTGGGAAACTGCGTGTGGAGGCGGGGGTCGCCGGCCGCAGCGGCTTGGGGGAGTGCCGGTCCAAATTGCCCAGCTGGCCCGAGACGCCAAGCGTGACAGGAGGGCCCCGCTATCCAACGTTCCCAGTCAGACCGGGGAGCCACGTGCGTGGAGGGGACCCCAGTCGCCAGCCGCCCTGGCCGGGAAAACGCGCGCCCCTCCCGTATCTCACCGCAGCGGATTCTCCCTGCCCGTTCAGCCGTTCCAGAATGGGGTACGCTGTCTTTTTGGTCTCTGTCGTGACTCCGGGAGCTGTTTTGTATTGTTTCTGTTTCTTTAGTTGCTTTTCTGGAGGAGGAACTAAGACCCGCGCGTCTTACTAAGCCGCCATCTTCTCGAGAAGAGCTATACTTGCATATTTTATACTTGCATATTTTTTTCAGTGTTGAAAATCTTGGTTCCTGATAGCATTAACATAATTTATCCTTTATCCTACTGTAGGTCTGTTTAAAATAATACAAATTACAAAAAATGAATACCCAGGACTCAGACTCTATAAAAGTTTCACTTACTAAGTTTATTTTTAACCGTCAGACAGTTCCTAGGCCACAAAAGTTCTGAAACCCAAAGTTACCAGTTTCTTCAAGACCATCCAACCAGCTGCATTCCCCTGCCCCATAATGTTCACATCCCTTTTCAACATGAAGTCAGAATGGTCATTGCCCAAATATCACTAAAGACTGACAGAAGCCTCAAAGGAGAAGTTATAAAAGAAAAGATAGGATTTAACAAATGAGTATGAATACTGAATCATTATACTGATATTTATCTGTAGTCTGTTCTAGAGCAGCTAGAAGGAAATCTAAAACTGTGGAACTATAACCCATACCATATTTTGAGATTTGTTCTAAAACTACTTGTTAAAATGTACTTTGAAAGTTATTGCTTTTTTGTACCTATTTCACAATAAAATATATTTTTAAAAAATACTGTGTTCTAATATCACCAAAAACACTTATTTTCTTTATGGATACATGCCTACTTAATGCATGTCTTAGTCTATTTTTAATTTTTAGGGACTGCTTCATTTTATTCCTTTTTATTAAAAGATTTTAAATTTATTTTCATTAAAAATTGCTTTATAATTGCTGGTACACTCTCCCATCTACTTTAAGAACTGGGGCACACATTGACTGATTTGTTAATCTGGATGACAAGTGATTTGGGCTGGAGTTTAAAATTGATATCCCCAAACAAAAAGAAGCAGTAGACAAAATTCCAAGAATCCAAGTGCAAATAGGTACAGTTCAGTTATTGATGTGACATTTCCAAAGATCCTTCAGGGACTGTGTTTCTGTCCTAGGATTTTTAATGCTTCCCTGGAAGTATCAAAGGCTGCATGGTAAAAGGCAGGATGCAGAGGCTTGGGTCTCGGGATTTAGAGTTGAATGGGATCAGATTGGAATCCCAGCTTTGCCACTGACTAGCTGTATGGCCTTGAAATGTTACTTAACCTCAAGCCATTCAAATTCTCTGAGCCTCAGTTTCCTCATATATAGAATAGAAATAAGAGCAGCATCTAGCTGTTTAGATAGCTGTAATGATGAAGTAAGGGGAAAGCTCATGCAGGACTCAGCACCAGGCATTGTGACAACTCAATCAGCCCCAGTGCGGGCCACCCTAAACATTGTATGTAACTCGAGATCAGCATAAGTCACGTTCTCCAACATACTTCAGCCTTGGCTGTCAAATAGCAACATAACCAAGTTCTCCTATAATAATGCTAATAAAGTTCTTTCAAATTAAAAAGAAAATATGCTTTATAATCACAAAGGGCATTTATATGGTTCCAAAGTTAAAAGTATAAAAAAGGGTACATTCAGAGAGTTCAGTCCCTGTCCTCTTTCCCTTGGTTACTCCCTCTGTAATTTTATTACTTTTAATCTTTCCTGCCATCATTTCTTTCAGTAAATATAACCTAGTAAGTAAATGTAGCTATCTCCCTCCCTTTCTTAAATACAAGGTAATATAAAGCACATTATTCTGCACCTTGCTTTAATTTTTTCATGTAACAATGTAACGAGATCACTGCAGCTGCATAGTATTCTTTTGGTAAGATATACCATAGTTTACTAAATTAGTCCCCGCCCATAAACATTCAGGTTGTTTTCAGATGTGTGCTATTACAAACAGAGCTTTGTAACTTTATGCATTTTCTATTTTTTGATATCATATATCTGGGATACATATTTAGAAGTAGGATTGCTGGGTCAAATTGTAAAGGCATAGGTGATTTTGCTAGATGTTGTCAAGTTCTTTTCTTTTCCTTAAAAATCTGTACCACATCAAGGGATTGAGAAAAACCCTAGAATGAGCTGAGACTTAGCATCAAGGGATTGAGAAAACCTTCTCGACCAAAAGGGGGAAGAGTGAAATGAGACAAAGTGTCAATGGCTGAGAGATTCCAAACAGAGTCGAGAGGTTATCCTGGAGATTATTCTTATGCATTAAGTAGATATCACCTTGTTATCCAAGATGTAATGGAGAGGCTGGAGGGAACTGCCTGAAAATGTAGAGCTGTGTTCCAGCAGCCATGTTTCTTGATGATGACTGAATAATGATACAGCGTTCACAATGTGACTGTGTGATGGTGAAAACCTTGTGTCTGATGCTCCTTTTATCTACCTTGTCAACAAACAAGTAGAACATATGGAATAAAAATAAATAATAGGGGGAACAAATGTTAAAATAAATTTAGTTTGAAATGCTAGTGATCAATGAAAGCGAGGGATAAGTGGTATGGTATGCATAATCTTTTTTTCTCTGTTTTCATTTTATTTCTTTTTCTGTTGTCTTTTTTTTTCTTTTTCTGAATTGATGCAAATGTTTTAAGAAATGATGAATATGCAACTATGTGGTGATATTGTGAATTACTGATCATCTATATATATGTAGAACGGAATGATCATATGTTTATGTTTTAGTTCCTTTGTTGTTAAATTTTTTTTAATTAATAAAAAAAAAAATCTGTACCACTTTGTATTCCTCCCATTACTGGAAGAAAAGTACCTGTTTCCCCACAGCCCTGGCATCAGAGTGTACTGCCAAACTTTTGGATATTTGCAAATCTGAAAGGTGAGGAATGGTATCTCAGTTTAATTTTAACGTACATTTCTCTTAATATGAATGAGGGAGGTTGAGTATCTTTTTACACGTTTGAGGGTCATTTGCATTACTGTTCCATGTTGAATTTTCTGTTTACATCTTTTTTTCAATTGGGTTATTGGTCTTTTTTCCCTGAATTTTAAAAAGCTCCTTAGTAACACTTTTATTAGCCTTGTATCTGTGACATAATTTACAAATATATACCCCAATTTATCTGTCTTTTTACTGCTTATAGGTTCTTGCAATGAAATTTGAAAATAAATTATGCAGACTAGTATCAATCTTTTCTCTTACTGCTTCTGAATTCGGAGTCAAAGTTAGAAGTGTTCCCTACTCGAATTATATAAAGGAATTCAGTCTTTTGTTTTTACTAGCATATTTTATTATTTTTAATCATAAGTATTTCTGACCCATTTGGAATTTATATAGCTATACAGTATAAGGAATATATCCAATTTTATATTTTTCCACATGACTATCTAGCTGCCCAATGACACTAATTAAAAAGGCTTCCCTTACAAAATTAAATTCTACCTGGACTGTAATTCTAAATGAGAAAGGTAAAACAATAAAACTCCTAGAAGATAACACAGGAAAATACTTCATAATTTGGAATAGGTAAAGATATTTAAAACGGAACATAGCACTAACCACACATACACAAAAAATTTTCTCCTGATAATTTTTACTTTCTTTAGAATATTTTAAGTTTTTAAAAAATCAAGAGGTTAAAAAATTTTTTCTGACCAAAAAAATGTTCACCTTTCCTTTACTATCTGGTAATCTTGGGCCCCTCTGACTCAGTTTCTAATTTGTAAAATTGGAGCTGGTCAACGACTATTTGAAGGCCGTTGAGGATTAATTGAGAAATTTGTTCTAAAAACACCGAAGCAGTATCTATTATACAGATTATGATTAACAAATCTAGTTTATCTCTAATTATGCCAAAATTTGTAAGTATAAATAAAGACGATGGGTTGAGTCTGAAAATTCTTACCTAGCTCTAGAAATTGGCACTCTCAGGTCCTGACAGACAATAAAAAAGGCAGACAATCACTGTAATATTAGTTGTTACCTGGGCCTAGAAACTGGCATCCTCGAGCCCTAACAGCAGCCCACAGATTAGCAGACAATTGCTGAGGGTTCTGGTGCTGTAATATTAGTTCTGTAACAGTTCTTTCTCCAAGTGAACGGGCTGCTCTCATGGCTCTTACACGACCTTCTTCCTCCACCAGTTGACAGTTTACAAGCGTCACCAGCTTCCTTTGCATTGGACGGCTCAGTGCACTCTGGTTCAAACTAGCTACACCTTTAGAGAAAAAGAAAGGAAGACAATTAAACTTCAAAAAAAAAAACAACAGGTGGTGCAATGATGGCTCAGTGGCCGAATTCTAGTCTGCTATGCCAGAGATCTGGGCTTCTTTTCAGACCCTGCCCATGTAAAAAAAAAAAAATCTACAAGCCAGTTTTCATTAACTGTATTTCTATATTTTAACTATTAAGACACTATTCCTCTGAAGACTCAAGTTCAATTCCCGGTGTCTGCCCGTGCAAAAAAAAAAAACAAAAAGAAGACAATTTCTAATAAGTCCCTTTTAAGATACTTTCACTTTTCCAACAATGAGTATTCTGTCTCTCTTTACTATTCTGTAATACTAAGAAGCCTTTTTAATTACTTTAATTATCCTGTTCTGTGAGTTTATGTCCTCCTTAAAACAGAGTACTTAGGATTTATTTAGTCTATCAATGGTCAATTCTCAGCCTTTATCTTATTAGCCCTTTCGAAATCATTCACTACAGCTGTTCACACCCTACTACTTTAAGCACTTTCTTTTCCTGGCTCCCAGAACACCCAATGCTCTAGGTTTTCTTCCTGTCTTCTCCTTTTTTCCCCCCAGTATTCTTTGCTGGTTTCATCATTTCTCCCTGGACACTTGATGTTAAAGGGCCGTAGGACCCAATTCTTGTCCTCTTCTCTATCTACACTCACTACTGAGGTGATTTCATTAATTCTCATTGCCTTAAATACCACTCCTAAAATTACAGCTCCTAGACTTCATTCCTTAACTTAAAACTCATTTATCCAACTGGTAACTTGATACAGCATCCAAGTGAAGAGTAAACAGCTCAAACTTAACATGAACAAACTGAACTCCTGATCTTGCCTAAATCTGATGTACCAACAACATGCCCTATTTCATTTTATAGCAACTCCTCTTATCAGAGGCTCAGCCAAAAAACAAACAAACAAAAAATCCTTGACTCTGTTCTTCCTCTCATACCACATGTAATCATTAAGAAACTCACTTGGCTCCACCCGTCAAAACATATCCAGACTGGACACTTCTTACCACCTGCATTGCTACTAACCTTGTCATATCAGCCTCTTAATCAAACACACTACTTCTTTTGCCCTTGTATTATGATTTTCCAACAGAGCAGCTACTGATTCTTTTAAAACATCAGATTGTGTCACTCCTTTGTTCAAAACCCTGCAAAAACTCCCCAATTTCACTCGGAGAAAAATCTCAAGCATTTAAAAAGCCCTGTAAGGTCACATTATCTGGCCTCACCACTTCCTCTTATTTCATTTCATCCATCTCTCTCACTCATACTCCTTCAGGCAGTCTCTGTAGATGCTAGGCATGCCTTGGGGACTTTGCCCTGGCTATTCACTGTGCCTGGAACACTTTTCCCAGAAACCTACATGACTATCTTACCTCTTTCAAGTCATTGCTCAACAGTCACATTTTTAATGAGGCCTACACTGACCACCCTATTTAAAACTGAAAACTGCCTTTTAACTCTACCTGATATTTCTAACAGTATTCTTTTTTTCATAGCAATTATCATTTACAACATACCATATAATGTGTTTATTATACTTATTATTTCTACCTTTACTAAAATATAAGTGTGACGAAGACTTATATAGTACCTGGCACTTAGACCATGCTCTATGGAATCTAATAAGTCAATGAATGAATGAATGAATGAGGTGGATATGTATCTATGCCTTAAATACTCAATAATGCAATGCACAGAGCAGGTACAAAACAAATACATGATTGACTGATTGATTCATTCATTCATTCAACAAGTATTTAATACCCTTACAATGTGTCAATCATGGGATAAACACTGATAAAATTCTGCTTCTATCTCAGCACTTAAAATAATCTAGACACTTGTCTCCCCAAACAGATTATGAGGTTCATGAAAGTATTACCTTAACCACTTTAAGTGCTTAATAAAGTTTGATAAATGGTTGACAGAATAAATGAATATATGAAGTTGTCTTAATAGGACTTATCAAAACTAATATTATACTATAGCACTATTGCTTTAATCAGGGGAATACAAATACGTGTAAATCTCAATATATAGCATGCCAAATGAAGTATTAAATTAATAACATCATGGCTATTTTCAGAAAATAGAATAATATATTCTCATTCAAAAAATATTTCAAGATTTCTCAGACAAATTCCTTTTCTAAAACTTGCATCAAGTAATAGGGCATCAATATCAAGTCTTCCAAAACAAATAAATTAACAAGTCCTACCTTTTCCTCCACTTAGTGGTTTTAAGTAGAGTGCCAAATCCTCAACGCATTTCTTTGCAACCTCATAGTGTTTGTTCTCACCTAGATTACTTAATTTTATTGACTGATGATCTGGTACCTAAAAAAAGAAAAACTGCAGAAATACTCATCTAGCCTATGCAAGTATTATTTATCTATTTGGTGGTTACCCAGATGAGTATAAAATTATACTATTATGAATATGGAGATAGTATATCAAAACCATTTAAGAAAAATCAAACCTAATTATGACACAATTGACTACAGATGTACCCTGATTTCAGAAAGTCTAACTTAATTATAAACTTTGAAAAGAGATTTTGTCCTTTAAAAGGGAAACTACTAATATTAAGATACTAAGAATATGGAGTATTTTAGTTCGCTAAATTTTCTAATTGGTGATTAATCAGAAAAATTCTTACTTTATTGTTTTAATACATAATGTACGAAGTATAAAATCTCATCTTCCTCACCTGTAAAATGGGGATAATAACTACATTAATAGTTATGGTAAGAATTAGTAATATTAGATGTTGAATGCTTACCATCATACCTCACATAAAGTAGACCCTAATTAAATGGAAGTTATAAACCTAGGGTCTTGCTCTGATTCAACAAAATGATTATAAACATGGAATACTCATTATATAGCACACAGCATAAGAAACTGCAAAATTTTTACTAATATATACCTCCCTAAATAAACCATAAAAAGGAATGAAGTTCTGATACATGCTACAACATAATGAACCTTGAAGGTTATCATGTTGAGTGAAATAAGCTAGACACAAAAAGTTAAATATTTTATGATCTTTCTCATATGAAATATCTAGAAGAAACAAATTTCATAAAGACAGATAGTAGATGATGGGTTGTCAAGGGAAGGGAAAAGGGAGGTATCACTTAATGTGTACAGAGTTTCTGTTTAAGGCAATAAAAAAAGTTTAGGTGATGGATGTAGATAATAGCACAATATTGGGATTATAATTTATACAACTGAATTGTACACTTGAAAGTGGTTAAAAAATTTTGAAGGGCGGTGCAAAGGTGGCTCAGTGGCAGAATTCTCACCTGCCATGCCAGAGACCTGGGTTCGTTTCCCACAGCCTGCTCATGTAAAAAAAAAGAAGAAAAAATCGGGTTCCATGTTACTACAATAAAAAGTGAAAAAAAAAAACAGAAACAAAAACCAAAAAAACCAAAAAACCTCTGAGGGTTCCAATAGATTGGATTCTGGCCAAAGCTTTGATTATATTTATTTTCATATCACCAACTGAACAAATATGTATGTGTGTTTACATAAAATATATGTATCTACCAATATCACTTACCAATTATAAAATTTATTATTTTGACCACAGGATTGAACACAAAAATACAAAACTGCAATGGCATTTACAGTTTTGCATATGGATTTATGATATTAATAAAAGAAAATCTCTTGCAAAATAGTGATGAAAATAAGATACAATGATACAATTTTTTATTTCTCAAATATCACTGCACATATTTTGTACCCTTACTGAACAAAACTCAGTAATTATTACATATACCAAATTAGTAAAATCTTGAGAGCTTACCTGGGCTCCAACTAACTGGAGAAGTGCAAAGTTGACAGGAAGCACATCAATATCTGTGTTGATGGCAGTCTGATCAAAAGGACAAGCTTTTCGGTGAAGTTTATTCAAGCAGGTCTTGCAAACAGTGTGTGAACAACCTAAACTGATGGGTTTGTGCACGTTCTCATCAAATTCATTATAGCAGATTGGACAGGACAGAAATTCTGTCCATTGAGCTGCCTGCACAGGCATTTTGGAAGCTGGATGCACAGTCTAGCAGATCATTATTTTTCTGTGTAGTGTTTTGTAAGCTGGAATGGACAAAAGTAAGAATTAATCATATAATCATTATTTACATTTCAGAATTACTGTTAAGACCAACTATCACAGCTTCAGAACCTAAAATATATACGAATATTTTGTTTTTTAATAAATTACCTGAATTAGATTTCTGAAACTCTGTTCAGAAATAATGCCCTAATAGTAGTCCTTTCAACTAAAGTCTGTGCTTACATCAGTTGCTCATATAAGAGTATCAAAACTTTCGTGTATTTTTCTTAGCGGGCATATCAAACAAGTAGATTTATTTCACATTCTATTTTTAGGAACAGATGCTACTTTGGATTGCTGAGGTTTTTATGTTTATTTTCCTTGGATAACCATTACCCCAAAAGATAAAGCCTAAGAATTAATGAACTTTGGAATATTAAATATGAATAATACTATAATGAGTCAAGTGTGAAGAAACAGCCTTGCCACCTTAATGACCAAGTCCGTCAAGGATATATTTAACTTGGCAGCTTCATGAAGAAGGACATTTCTGCTTAGAACTTGACTAAGAGGCTAAGTAAGTTTCTGAAAATCAACCCACAAGGTTATGAAGATAGAGCTACTTGCTTTGAGATGCTGAAAATTAAGAAGAGTAATAAATGAATGATGCTGACTGCTAACTATGGTACACCAAAGAAAATATTTAATTATTCACATTATCTTAAAAATTTTATAAGTGGTTCATAACAGTACTTCTGACAAAACCTTATCATTTAGTGATTGGTATATACATTGCATTACTAAAAAGCGTCAGGTCCAAAGAGGACACTATAGAAGAATAAAACATTATTCTCACCTTACAATTCTAAGTAGAAAAAAAGAAAAATGTAAATTTCTATCTATGCTGTGAATACAACTTGAAAAAGATCATATAAAAGATTTAGCATCAAGACTGTCTTCTAATTTTAAAAATTTAGACACATAACTTGAATACTCTATATTTCTGTATTTCAAAATCTTCCTTATCTTCCGATTCAAAATTTACGTAAGTCTGTCAAAAGACTCTCTGGTGAAGAGAAAATTTAGATATTTAGGGCAATTAACCAATAACCTTGTTCATACCTCTGTTTACCAACTCAAGCATAAATGTAGTCAGATTCAGGTGAGAAAACTATACAACTGAAAGCATGCTCTGTTATTTCAATATCCAAATGAAGAATAGTTTTAGTCTATATTGGGTTTTTATGTTCATAAAAACTAATATTTTAAAAAACACCTTGATAAATGAATTACAGGGCTTGTTAGGTAAAAAGTATCCTATACAAACTTTTTCTCAGATAGCTCTAACGTAAAATATCTGTTATTTTTTCTTTTTAATTGAGCCAAATCTTACAAGTCATAACTTACTCTTTTACCTTCACATCGCCACACTTATTAATGTCAATAATCTAAAAAACAGTTAGCTTCCAATTTTGAGATGAGCACTAAGCAGGTAAACACATCAGATTTAATGTTCACTTTTCTAGGCTGCAGGAAAAAGAAAAGTTCTGTCAGGAAAAATAAATTTTATCTTAAATCTACTACTGAGAACTCTATTTTAGTTAATAACTTGAACCAATGATTTATCAAAACAAGACTGGATTTTTTTTTTTTTAATAATGATCTATTTGGAAAAGCTAGTTCAGTGAGTTAAGGTACTATAGGCCCTTAGGTAACAGGATACAAATAGCAAAACCCTTTCCTTACTCAGTTTTCCAAGATTATCTTGAAATGCTTTACATTAAAAGTTAACTTTTGGGAGGAAAAAGGAACTCAAGTCTGGAACTACACATAAATATTTTAAGTTCTCATATTTTCACCTTCTATTCAGTTTTGAAGGGTTTCAAACCATTTCAGAACATACTTGATAGTTCTATGTTATAATATCCCACATATGCTTTTAGGAAGGAACTCTGTCAAATCATCCTCCTGTGAAGAAGTGTCAGATTCTAATTTTCTGACACAAAAATTTTAAAGTAAACTTTTCTTATATAATGAGCTATATGTAACATTTTTACTTTTTAAAAATGTTTTCTTCAATTACCTTATCAATAAATTATAGGTTTTTCAATTAAAGAAGAAGGCAAATTAAAATAAAACCTTATCTAAAACATGGACGATATTTACATAAGCCACTAAAATGTTTAGTGATAAAATTAGATTCTCATTCCTTTGAAAAAGATACTTAATAAAATTTTACCTAGGAAATATTTTGTAACTATCAAAAAATAATATAAATCCTATTATCTTTCTAATTAAAAAAAAAAAACTAAATGAACCATGGAAAGCTAAGAACATTTCCCAATGTGTAAAAATTCTAGATTTATATTATATGTTTTATTTTAATTGCTAATAAATTTATAGTTAATACTGACAGATATTCATGCTAAAGATACTCCCCAAACATGTCAAATTGAGATTAAATGGATATAAAAGCCAGTAACTAGATACCTAAGGGAATTACTTAAGAAAATTCTAATTATTTTTGTTAACTAATTTTAGGTACAAGTTACTTAGACTGAAGGACAGCAATATAGGTGTGTGAAACTCTAAATTATAAAGGTGGGACCTTAAACATTTTTATTCTAGTGGTTTTTTAGTCTGTAAGTTCTTTGCTAACTCATAACACAGGAAAAATAACAGACATCTCTCATGATTCAAATTACAAACTGCTTTATTAAAAAAAAAAAAAGGATTTGCAAAGTCCCCTTAGGGGAACGGTGAGCAAAAGGAAAACTCAACTTCCCCAAGTGGAGAATTCTTGATATTCTTACAGGCAGTGGAGACAACCAAAGCAATAGGCTGAGCCCCCAATTTTGGGGTTTGTTCATATGAAATTAACCCCACAAAGGACAGGCTTAGCCTACTTAAAATTAGGCCTAAGAGTCACCCACAAGAGAACCTCTTTTATTGCTCAGATGTGGCCTCTGAGAGACAGCCAACACAACAAGCAAACTCACCACCCTTCCCCTCTCTATGTGGAACATGACTCCCACCGGTGTGGACCTTCCTGGCAACATGGGACCGAAATCTCAGAATGAGCTGGGACTCAGCACCAAGGGATTGAGAAAACCTTTTTGACTGAAAGGGGAAAGAGAGAAATGAGACAAAATAAAGTGTCAATGGCTGAGAGATTCCAAACAGAGTTGAGGGGTTATCCTGGAGGCTATTCTCACACATTAAATAGATATCACTTTTTTAGTTAAGGCATAACAGAGAGGCTAGAGGGAACTGCCTGAAAATGTAGAGCTGTGTTCCAGTAGCCATGTTTCTTGATGACTGTATAATATAGCTTTCTCAATGTGACTGTGTGATTGTGAAAACCTTGTGTCTGATGCTGCTTTTATCAACTGTATGGACAGATGAGTAAAACATATGGATTAAAAATAAATAAATAATGGAACAAATGTTAAAATAAAATTAGTAGATTGAAATACTAGTGACCAACAGAAGGGAGGGGTAAGGGGAATGGTACGTATGAATTTTTTTTCTGTTTTCTTTTTATTTCTTTTTGTGAATTGATGCAAATGCTTTAAGAAATGATCATGATGATATACAGCTATGTGATTAAAAAAAGAATGTTCATATTGCATGTTGAATGGTTTTATTAATAAACATTAAAAAAAAACTGCTTTATTAAGAGCAAATTACATACACAGAAGTACTTTCATTTGTTATTAGTCCACTATATTGTGAAGGCAGTTCAGGACTATGTCATCTGATTTTAAAATGCCAGAATAAAATGCATGGCTCTTTCATAGCTACATAAGAACATACAGTATTTTACAATTCTCTGTATAAAGATGTAAACACTGTACTAAACTTAGAACTCAGGTATGTTTATTAAAATAATCACTTTAATTTCAGTTCACCCAATTGAGGTGAATTTGAGGTGAATCACTGGAATTACTGAAAGGACTGTAACAGGATTTCTCGATTCAGAAACCTTAAAAATAATTACTTTGGACTTAGAAATTATATTTAAAGCATCATAGGTGCAATTTAGGCCCTAAGCTAAAAAACAGAAACAGTGGAAATAATCTAAAATCTCTAAAACTCAGCATAAACCATAGCAAAAGGACTGAGAAAAAGGAGTTGAATTACAATTTTAAAGACTGCTTTTATATGTGACTTCATTGTAAGTAGAGAAGATGTATGATGAGCTTTACTTCTTAAAAGCATCATGGGTTTTATTAAATATGAGATTTAACTTTCAATACATTCTAATATGGCAGTCAGATAACTTCCTACTTTAACTAATTAACCAATAATGTTCTGCTTCTTTAGATATGACTACACTACTTATTTCTGAGAGAGCAATTACTAATTCTGACCTATCAATTAAGGGCCACTGGATACTTTATCCTTCATATTATCAAAACGCCTTAGTCCTCTGATTACTTAGGCTATAAGAGGCTACTCTATCAAGATGTTTTTGATTTTCATGTATCTACTATTACTCAGTTAATTCATTCCTTGGGAAAGGACATATTCTAGAACAACACTACCCAACAGAAATACCATATGAGGCACATACGCAATTTTAAATTTCCCAGTAATCATATATAAAAAGGGAAAAGGAAACAACCTGTTATTTAACCCAATCAAGCCAAAATATTTCAACACACAATCAAAATTAAAAATTATAAATGAGAGATATTTTAAATACTTTTTGGTGTGTATTTTACAGTTACAGCACGCCTCAATTCATAGCAGCTGTATTTCAAGTGTGCAGTTGCCACAAACGGATGGTACTGGACAGTTTAGCTCTAGAGTACTGAATAAAGTAAATTGAATTTGATGTGAAAGTCACACGTAAGAAGGCTTTCATAAAACTAAAAGCTCTGAGGATCATAAGCATGTAACTTACAAAATTCATGAGGCTGGGTGCAAAACATCAACTTATTTCTAATTTTTGGCTAGCTTTATTTTACCACATGCTTCCTTTTGCCATCACTAGAAAGTGAAACTTCAACGGACTCCAACCAAAACTATAAACAAGTACTTATAGTGACCTTGTTGTAAATTCATTTAGCATACTTAAGTATTGCATACAATACAAAATTTCTATTTTTGAATGTAAAATTCTGAGTTTAAAGAAGAATGCTTTGCCAAAAGAATTTTTTATTTTTTAAAACTGGAAGACACAAAATTACAAAAGCAGAAAGGGAATTAATGAAAACATACAAACAAAAAGACTTAAAAAGACTTCTGAGATGTCAGGCTAACATAACAGTAGTAACGGATCCGGAATAACTCAAAGTATCCACCAACCCGTACACTGAAACTAAATCCTCAAAGAATAGGAGGCTGTGTAAATTTTAGCTTTTGCTAAAAATGACTGTGATATATGTTTGACTGATCTTCTAGCAATTTCCCAAACGTTAACATTTGGAAAATACAAATCCCCAAATCAACAAAAATTGCAATATTGAGAAACGGTCTTTAACAAGATGCAATGGCCTCTTATTCACTCTTCAAAAACTGAATGGGGAAGTAAACAACACAAAAAAGGGATGTGAGCTTAGAACAGCCTCCTAACTTTTAAGACAGATAAAAGAAGCTAACAATACAATATATGAGCTATTCTTAATGCCTCAAAATACCTTAATATCTCAAAATAAAAAAATGCATTTAATCATATAATAACGGTGCACAGGTTAACTAAAACTCTGCTTCTTTGGTTTTGGGTGTTATTATATCAGTTTGGTGTAGTAACATTGGCTTTCTCCTGTTCACCAAAAGTTTCTACTGGAACTTAAAAGTGTGACCAATACAAAAATAGAAAAAAGATTTCTTAAAATAAGCACTTTGTCGTTCTAATCAAATTGGGATCAGGAAGAGTGGGAAGTAAAAGACGGGACCTAGGTAAAAAGAAAGAAAAGAAGAGAACCTATGTAGTTCTAAATAACAAACAAAAATAGCTTGGGAATTACTTGGTTAGATCTATTTTATGCCCAAGATTAGTTGAGAACATTTTGGTGTTAAGGCTCTATCTGCAGGCATCTTAAACTCTTCTCCTGTGAATCGAAGAATGGAAATGACAGTTACTCTCATCTTTTCCCTTCCTTAAAGCTAAGGACAGAGCAAAGTAGAGCTGCTTCTCTGAGAAACAAAGATGCTTTCTACCATTCTTCTAAGATGGTGGAAGTCTCTTCAAGTGGCTTCCCCAAGAAGGAAAAATGAAAGAGGGAAAGAAGGCCATAGCACAATTCCCTGGTTCTATTTCATACCACTGCTTCAAGTCACATCCCCTGTGCAACCACTCTGGTCTAGCCCTCTCTCTAAAAGGAGGTTAAGCCCTCCCAAGGCATTGTTTGGCAAGGTCCCTCTTTACCACTTCGTTCGCTTCCACCATCCCTGCGCTGGGGTCTCGGAAAGCCCCAGGGCAAAAAGCAGAAAAGCCAGGAGAGGACTGGGTTTCTAAGACCTCTTCCCAAACCCCTCTGAACTAGTATAAGGATGGGAAAAGGGGTCTGGCCTTTGCTAGACTGGGTTCTTTTGGGGTCAGAAATGTTCACCTCGGCCGGTGTCGACAAGAGGTAGCCATTTGCGCTGCTCGTTCCGCATTGAAAAAGCCCTGCCTTGGCAAGGGGCCTTTTCAGGCCCCGCGCTCCCTGTCCCGGTGTCAGGTGCGGCCCTCAGTTCCCGACCCGCGGGCTCCAGCAGTGACACAAGCCCGGGGCTGAGGCCAATTTCCCGCAGGGGACCGGGGACCGGGGACAGGGGTTGGGGCCCAAACCGCATCGCTCCCGCTCCCGCCCCCGCCCTACCTGAGGGGGCCCGGGTGGGGTCGCTAAGGGCCGCTCCCGGGAGCCCCGCGACGGCGCGTCTCGGCGACTGAGGCGCCTCGTCTTGCCGGGGCAGAGCTCGGCGGCGGCTCTACAACCTCAAGCTCCATCGGGAGCTACAGGGACAGCCCCGTTGGCGGCAGCGGCGGCGGCGGCGGCGGAGGCCGCTACGGGGCCTCCTCCCTCCGCCTCCTCCTACTTCTCTTCCTCCGCCTCCACACCACGGAGGCGGACCTGGAGGGATCCCGAACTAGAGCTCGCGAGAAGATGCTCCCCACCTCACGCGAGACTACACAAGCCCGGGAGTTGGAGTATTACAAGACAAACGCGATACACTCCGCTTGTCAACTAAATTGTAGATCAGCTTCACTCTGGTAGAGACCGTCTACCCCCATCACGTGACGAGGGAGCTCCGGTGCACTGTGGGAGGCGCTGTTAAAAGTAGGAAAGCCAAAGGGGTTGATGGGAAACTCCCTACATGTCATCTGCGCGTTAAACCAGCCTCCTAGACGTTGGTTCAAGAACCCTATGACTCACTCACCCCGTGAAAAGCGTGGTCTCCATCCTTGAGGCAGGATCTGGTCTGTGTTCCATTCTATTTCACCCTCCCCTAATCAAATGCTGACCGATCAGATCTCTCAGTCCCTTCACATAGGTGCCAAGCAATCTCCCAATTAAAATAAAAATGAAAAAAAAAAGTTTGTTTAGCAGGTGCTTCCACATACCTTACTTCTTATTGAAGAGAAAACTGAATATCGAAAAAACAGAAAGGGACAAAAATCCAAGCACACGCACGTTGAGAATTAAAACAAAACAGGGTAAGGCGTCATTTGGTTACTCTTGACAGTAAGCATGAACCTTTAAATTGACTTAAAAAAATTCAAGCATGTTATACCATTATATATATCTTATATAATCTTAATATCTTAATGAATATTTGTTTAACCTTCATAAATATCTTAATGAATATTTGTTTAACCATAGTTCCACAGCAAACTGGAAGATATAATCCTGTTTTTATAAAAGGTAGTAACCTTATTTTATAAAGGAACTGACAGTAGGATTATAGGAATTAAAATGTATGGACTACATTAGGTGATAAATTTTTCAATTTTCACTATTTAGTAATTTTATTTTTATATTTATATTTCATTTACTCACGATGATCCTAAAAAGCAGGTATTAACTACTTTCATTGAGAAACTGTGAACACTGGTTAAGAAAATAACCATGAATTCTAACTAAACTCAAGGCATTTTCCAATATGAAAACAGATGTCCAATAAAGCAGCTGTGGAAGTAAATTTACCACAACTTAGACGACATGGAAAAATCAGTGTAGCTTTCCAGTAAAAGATTCATTACTTACTTCAAAGACTTTTCTTCCATGTGTTAGCCTTTTCATTCTCTTCTCTTTATGAAAAATATGACAACATTCCAGAAGAAAGGTTTCCAGTATGGTTCACTTGTTTTAACGTTTCTTAACCCACTGGATAGTGTTGGATGCTGCATATATATTTTTTTTTTCAAAAGTGGCCTATAATTACAATTACAATTCTACCCCCATTTTCCCCTGGTACTCCCTATCCCTGCATCATTTTTTCCAAAACCATTTTCAGTATCTGACATACATAGACTTTATGTGCTTACTATTTATCTTCCTTCACTAGAATATGTTTCATAAGCACAGGGGTTTTTATATACCTAACTTCTAGTACAGTTACTATTGTAGGGAGTCAGCAAATATTTGTTTAATGAATGATGAAAGAAACAGCCAGCAGAAAATGTTTCCTCCTTTAAAATCCACAGATTTAATAAAAACACACAGCTCTCCATTCTCACCTCCAGTTTATTACTTCTAAGGCATAAAATAGTGATATCCAAAGAAAGAGGGCAAGGAATTTCTCTTACAACAAATTACCTTTTCAAGATCTTTTATACATCAACAGCAGTAAAGGATGAGCCTGAACTCAAACATACCTTGCATTTTCTTCATATCAGAAACACAAACAACTAAAAGAATATTTTACATGTATAAATTCTATACTTTACCTTGACATACCTGCATTTAAAAAAAATTCTATTTTCCTGAAACTATTTAGATAAATCATGCAGACACACACTCTTCTGGGAATGTTTTCAGATCACTCTGCTACTGAACAGAAATAAATATAATAATAAATAACATCCATCAGTTTCACAAAACACACCTCCCCACCATAGAAAAATCTCAAAGTGCATTACAAAATATTTCACAATAATCTTACAAGGCACACGAAAACTTAAACATAGTTCCAACCATGATTTTTTTTCAAACATCTAAGATAGTAGGTGCCAGTTTCTAAAAAAAGAAAAGTTTATACTATTCTTTTACCCTTACCCTTACATTCCAATCCCTCCCCCAAGAAATTTCATTCCAGGAAGCAAAAAAAAGAAAAATATTTAATCACTAGTAAATTCTTTTGGAAAGGAAATATTCCCATGCCTACAAATGGCCAATTATTAAGTCAAATGAGAAAGAAAGTTAGTACTGAGCTATCATGTTCTCCAGTGGAAGAAAAATACCATTTACTTTATAAAAATCCTGTGTCCAGAGTCCTCAAGTAGCAACATTCATAAAGACACAAAATACTCCTCTTTTGCTTTTCCCTCTTCTCTGCTCTCAGGAACTCATAAAATCATAGAATTTCAGGCCTGGAATTATGTTTTAAATCATAAACATCTAAACTATCAGTTTACATGTGAAGTTAAGAAGAGACAGTGTCCAGTAACATTAAATAGTAACCTGTGTATGAAGTCAATTTTCTCATCTGTAAAATACGAGAACTGGATTTTTAGTCTCTTCTAGAGTTAAAACTACATGAAAATTACATTTTCCACAAAGGTATCACAAAAAAGATATCTGACATTTATAACAATATGATTTGTCACTAAATTCTTATAAATAGTACAAAGTATATTACATTGGAAAATATGGAAGGGCTTTAATAGAAACTAAAAATAGCAGAAAACCTACATATTGCTGAGGTGAACAGAGGAGGAATAGAACCTCTTGCAAGTAAGATGTATCAATGTCAGGCTTTTTAACCTAAAATAGTTCCTGTGTTTCAGAATATATACTTAGCCCTGCAATACATTTTCTTTTTCATTCTAAAGAACAAAAAAATTTTGTATTATATGTAAGTAGGGATATTATAGAACTATGGCTCATAACACAATCTGAAATTTTACTCTCATTTTTTAAGTAACTGTACAATCACAGTTTTGATTTTGGCACATTTCTGGAACTTAAGGATAAAAGTTTAGGTAATGGAGTACCTGCTATATGATTCCATTTATATGACTGTTCTGGAAAAGGCAAAATTATAGCAATAAAAAAATCATCAGTGGTTGTCAAAGGTCAGGAGTAGGAAGGGTTGACTACAAAGGAGCAGAATAAGGGAGCTTCTTAGGTGATGAAACTGTTCTATATCCTGATTGTGGTGTTAGGTGCAAAAGCCTACCCATAGTTAAAACTCAGAACTATAGGAAAAGGTTAATTTTACTAAATGCTAGTTATATATATATATATATATATATATATATATATATATATTTATATATATATAAATATATATATATATAAAAAGAAAAGAATAAGTGGCAGAACAAATATCTTTGGCAAAGTTGGAATTTCAAAGAAATGTTATTTTACAGAGCTGATGCCAATCGTATAATTTTACTGGCCACAAAATTACTAAATACAACTGTTTTAAATAAAATCAAGAAAGTTGGACTCAATCATATAAAAAATATGTATACTAGTAATTCATGGAAATAATTTTAAGGAATATCAGTCCAAGAATTCACAAATTGTGCTACTCTTGAGCGAAATTAAATTATGTTTCTTTACAGTTTGCAGACCAGGTACCTTAGTATTTAATTTGGAATTCAAGAGTAATTAGTCAAAAGTTAAAAATTAAACAAGAAAAATCTTATCAGCTCTTAAAAGTAGTTATATTCAGTGGTAGAATGCTCACTTGCCATGTGGAAGACTCAGGTTCAATTCCCGGCCCATGTACAAAAAAAAAAAAAGTAGTTACACTAATAACTGTATTTAGATTTATTTTCTCTATTATTCTAATTCATAAACATATTATATAGTTGGATTTTATACTTAAATCAATTATCTAGAGACTCCAAATCAGAATCTGGAAATACTGCTGGATCCCATCTGTCATAGAATCAAAAATATTTTAAAAAGGAACACTATTTCTCTACATATACCACTGGGACATATACATAACGTATGAAGTAAGAGAGAATCCCATCAGCTTTTCCCTAACTCCCCCAACTCTGTAACTCTTAGTAGAAGTTCAGGAAGAATAACATGTGTAGGCAAACTTAAAGATGGAAGGAATGTAGTATTACAAATGCTGTATTTCTACAGAAAGATGTGGCTAACAGAATGATATATAGCAAATGTGTGATTCTAATTACAGTAGATTTTGCCTTTTAAGATCAGGCCTGGGTAGTTTTTCACCACTGCTTCTGCCATGGACAGAGGTTAAATGCTTTTTGAGGGCAGATTTGTGCTTGAAATCCATATCACAACAGTGGCATTTATATGGCCGATCACCACTGTGTATATTCAAGTGGTCCTGAAGAGTGCTTTTAGCAGTAAATGTCTTCAAGCACACACTACACTGAAAGGGCCGTATCCCCATATGCCCTCGAATGTGCCGGTTGAGATTTTTCTTCTGTGTAAATGTTTTCCCACACTGTAAACACAAGAATAGTTTATGCATCTTAAGGTGACGCAGATAGTTTTCAACGTGAAGAAAGCCTCGAGGGCACCTGGGGCATTGATGCCTCAGTGAATAACCCTCCTCTAGATTCTGAAACTCATTCACTATACCACAACTTCCTTCAGTATTCTCACAAAATAACCCCTGGCCTTGATTTCCAGAAACTTCTGCCACTCTGCTCTCAACTGTAGAATTGATCAGTGAATGCTGTGTTTCAGAGAAATACATGCTTGCCTTTGAAGAAGTACAAGGCTGTGAAAACTGCCCATTTTCTACATCGGCTGTACTGATAGATTCCACATGGAGGATACAAATTTCATTATCTTTAAAACCTATATCTACTGTAGATAGCTCTGGTGACTTCATTTCCTTTCTCTCTGATGTCAAGCTCTCTACTGTAGACTGTAAAGCATTATTCTCTTCTTTAATGTGGAAATTCATGTTTATAGGACTATCTTCTGAAATTTCAATTATCTCACAGTCTTTATCTGAATTTTCTTCTTCATTCTTTACATCTGGATCAGAGGATTGACACAAGTCAGTATGCTGGTTGTTGTTTTTCATAGAGAGATCAATTTCAAGATACTTTGACAAAGCTTCTGTGCATTTTTCCACAATGTGAACCATCTGTAGGTAACTAGCAGCAGTCAAATATTTCAAAAGTTCTTTCCTTTTAACTTCAAGTGCTCCGGTATAACAAGAGAGCAACAATTTTCTGCCAACTTCTGCACTTTGCAAGATAGTGATTCTGACATGTTTTGACTGGGTAAGTAGAAACTGATCTCTCATAAAAGTGGAGCAAGCAGCCAAAATCACCTTGTGTCCCTGGAACTCAGTGTCATTAATATAAATTGATACATCACAAAATAAATTCTGCTGTCTCAAGAGATTCATTTGTTGCAGGACCACATCCCCTTGCTGTTCAAATTGGAAGTGCAGAACATCAGATTCTGTAGCCATGGTCACAATCTAAGCAAAATAAAACACAAACTTGATGTAAGGATAGGGAATGCTTTCCTATACTGTGTTAGCAAAGAACAAAAACAAGAAAAAAACACAAAACTGAATTGGGAAAAAGAAGGCCCAAATTTTATTCTGGGTGCTATCAGTGAACCCCTATCCCACCATCTGAAAAACCCAGAAAATTATAATGCATTTCATTATACTTTTTTTTTGTTATAACATTTATCACACTGAATTATAGTTAGCGGTTTCTACTGTTTGTCTCTTTTGGTACATTTTATATGCCTTTTGGGGAAGGACACTATAGATTTTGACTATCCATTAACAAGCACTGTGCCCACCACAAGATATTTAACATAGTATCCCACTCCCCACCATTACTGCAGGTCCTCATTGTCTTAAAACAGGTCTCCTTGATACCAAACTGTCCTCTATTTTACACTACACTCCTGAGTGCCACCAGCATCAACTTCCTTTCAAACATTTTTGAGTTTTAAATTTCTACCTTCTGCTTTGAATCTTCTGTGGCTCTCCTCTACCTCCAGGACAGACAGACCTCCTTAGCACAGTATACAAGATCTTTCACAATCTGGTCCTAATCCACCATTATGGCTTTACCTCCCACTATTCTCTATTTCATACTACAAGCTCTTTCGATATTAAATTTTTTAGGATTGCTCAGACAGAAACAACCCGAATACACCTTTGTACATCTATTAGATTTTGCATCTTGTGATTTGCTTCTTTTAACGCCCAAATTAAATACCACTTATATGACTCCTCCTCCCGTCTTCCCGACACAGCTTGTTGCTCCCAAAGCACCGCGAGATGGTGCCTGTTCCATTTGTGTTCATGCACAGACCAGAGTCAAGCAAAGAGCAGAAGAGCTCAGGAACATCCGTTGAAGTGAAAAATCTTTAAGACCAGGTGGCCTTAAAGATCTTTGTAGGTCGGCACACAAGTCTCCCCGAGCCAAGCCTGCCCTAGCCAAGGCCCTGTCGACCAGGTGGTGGCAGCACCACGTTAGGTACCCGGGGTGGCGCTCAGCTCCCCTCCTCCTCCTACTCTTCTTCAGACCTCTCCACCAGCCAGAACCTCCTTTGGGCTCACTCACCGACTCTGAAACTAGAGTCGAGGCTACCGCAGCAGAGGTGGCCCAAACCGGAAGTTGGACTCAGTCTAGAAGGAAACTCATCCGGTGTCAACCACCTTTATTCTCCGCAAGGGGCGGGCTGAATGCCCCGGAAGGACATCTTTAAACGTGTGTGTGTGTGTGTGTGTGTGTGTGTGTGTGTGTGTGTGTGTGGACATCTTTAAACGTGTGTGTGTGTGTGTGTGTCTCTCTCTCTCACTTGGCCCCCACCCTTGGAGTCTTAGAAAGGCGCCCAAATTCCAGCGAACCCCATTTCTCCTGTCCCAGTTTCGGCACGCGATCCGTTCCCGTTCGTGAGTTCTCCGGCATGCCTGAGTCAACCGGGCGTGAAGTTGGTTTTCAGCGCGTCGAGACAAAGATTTCCTATCGCCGGGACCCCCGGGAGGCCTTTATGATTATGGAGGGAACGGGCAGTGCGGGGTCTCTTCTTACTATGGCCATCTACAACTTAAAAGGTGGCGGAGGAAAGGAAGAGGAGATTATCATAGGGATTTCTGTTTTGAGATTGCCTAATTGCCCCGTCAAGATCTGGCTCCAACCTCTGGATCTAACTTCACCATTTCTAAACTGTCCCCTACCATATATCGGGGAAACCCAGTTTCTGAACTTATGGCCCTCCTTTTTCTCTCTTAAAAACGTGTCATAAATCACATCATCCCTGAAGCCTTCCTGAACTGCCCCTAATTTAGCTCTCTCAGTTGGGAGCTTGTAATTCCTTTTCCTGCACTCATTAATACACCTATCACACCTGTACTGAAAGTATTTGCGTCCCATCTAGTCGGAGATATTTAGGAAAGTGATCATGGCTTACTCTTTGCATCCTCCAGTGCCTAGCATTTAGTAGGCAGCTACTTGAACGATTTCTTAGAATAGTTCTAAGCTGCTTATCGCAGCAATCAAAAGGTTCTTAGGGAAATACTTGATTCTAGTAATGACCAATTTCTGGTTTACCAAGCTTTCCTTCTGAAGGCAACCCCAGAATGCTTGATTAATAGTGTTTAAAAAAACAGGAGTGAAGAAGGCATTCCTGAATTCAAATTCAAGCAATTGAAATGCAAAGAAGGAGAAAGAGTGAGAATATAAACCAGACACCAGAGCTTTAATTGTCACACTTTTATTAAGGAAACTTCCCCATAATAAGTGAAGAGGTAGTTCATAGTATGTCTAACATACAACAGATTTACAACAGCTATTCATCAGCTGAAATAAGATGTTCTGGGTTGTTTTTTTTAGGACAATGTTAGAAGTGAGACTGGTCACCCCCCATTTATAGATCTTCTAATAAAGAAACTAATACAAATGAAAACCACATCTGATTTACCTCAAAGCCAGTTTGGAGTTTGTCTTTAAGATTAAATAATAAATAAATAACCGTGGCACAGTGATTTGTTTTTAAACCAAACTATGGTAAAGAAAGTCCTCTATCTTTTTTAGTTATCCTGGTATCCATAAAAGACTAATGCTGGATAACTGAAGTTTTAAAAATTCTTCTCTTCAATAATCTAGCATTGAAAGTCATCTTCCCCTGCAAAGTGTTATTTGATATCAGTGACTTAACCATTTTGCAATACAATGTAAGAACATGTATAAACAAAGGAAAAAAGACAAGTCCCTTGACTTTTGAAGAAAATGTCTCACAGAAACACAGAACATCTCTCCAGCCAAGAAATGGAGGCAATGGTAAATCACTTCAGTGATTTGTATTTGAAAAAAGTGAGAACTAAACGTTTTACCAAGACAAAATCTTCAAGATGATTTTTTAAATGATCAAAGAAAGCAAGACAGTTTTATTACTCCTAGTATAAAATCAAACTGAGACCTGTCTAAGATCACATGAGATTATAAACTCTATGGGTACAGGTACTATGTCAATCTTACCTTCATATCCCTAGTGTTTAGCAAAGTACCTGGCAACAGTAGGTGCTTCATAAATGTTTCTTGAGTGACTGAATTAACCCAGAAGCAGTCTCCAACCAAAGAGACCAATCTTATTGGAACCCAGGCTTTCTTAGTCTTCAAACCCATAACAAAAACAGGACATGAATGTTAGCAAAACAAGCACTCCAAATTGAAATTTCCCTGTGATGCAATAATGTTCTTAGATAATATCAAAAACATTGCTTGATATGTTGCATAGAACTGGTACTCTTTGTCTGGGTCACAGAAAAATCAGAATGCTAGGAAATATCATTAGACCAAATAATGAGTGACCTTAAGTATAAGATACCTACTGGTCTTATCACTCAATGGTATTCTCATTTTAAATTTTTGAATGAATGAGAGAAACTATGCCTCAAATCAGTTTCACATGCAAATGCCTCAAATTATAACAACTTTAAAAATTCCATCCTTTTACACAAATTAAGCCTAATTTTTTTTATCTGTGCATGCACTCTCATAGTTTGAAAATGAAACAAAAATTTGATAGAAACTAAAGTTTCCAGATAAAACAGTTTCATATTTGGATCCTTCTCAAATTATTACTTGCCAATAATGCCCTTTCCCTCCCTAATCAACACCCAGCAAATCAGTCATATGCTACTCACTCTAACCAGAAAACAATTAACTAACAAATAAATCCCTCTGTAATATTTGGTGGTAAAGTCTAGGCAGTGTTGGAGAGCCAACAGGGATACACAAAGATGAAACACAAAGCTGAGAGCATTTTGCTAGTAAATTATTCTTGATAATATCCTACATTGTTTTAAGGCTGGGGAAAGTGGGAGGATGTGAAGAGACAGCTCATATTTCGTCACTCATCTTTTGGGCAACCTTGTTCAGGCCACCTCTTTGGGCTCTGAGCCCCAATTTAAAATGAAGAAAGTAGAGAAAATGACCTCTGAAGGTTCTCTGAGGACCTAGCACTCTTTTTACTTAAACCTAACTCATGGGTCAAAAACAAGTAAGGATAAGAAGTTTTGTTTTTTTTTAAGTATAACACATGCTTTAGGAAAAACCGCTGCTTTGTTTTCCATATTGGAAAATCAACTTTGAATTAATGATCTATCACTAAGAGATGACAAGGCGGCACTATGTATCTTAGAGGACAATCTGAATGCAAAAATTTGATTGTCCCTTTCTGACCCACTTAACTTTATTCATCCATTTTTGAAATTAAGGTACACTAGGAATGACACTGTAGAGACTCCTGTAGTACAATGGACAAACTCTGATGGACAGACTCACCTGTCTGATGGCTAACCTCTGAAGCAAAGTCTACCAATTAGTCGCCTTTTAGAGAGACTGTTATACTTCCAAACATTTTAAGTGTGCATGGAACAATCTTGGCTTCAAAAACATCAAAGTATATTACATATTACTTAAAATTATCTGGCCGCCTCTTCATGGGATGGCCAGGAAAACCTCCCTTGTAAGTGCTATCTAATAACCATAGTTCTATCCTTTGTTGATTATAACTACAGTCTTTATGGTGATCCCTAACTATTTGTCAACAGGTGTTGCGGAACAATTCAGTGACATGAAGTTTGGCCATAATACTGTTGTAAAGAGTACCAAATAAACCAAAATTCTTTTTTATAACTAGCTCCAACACAAGTGCAGATGACGGCAGGCAGATTCATTCATTTATCAGACAGATGAATTATCAAAAGGCAACCAGAATTTCTATCACATATCAGGTCAACAGCAGTATCATTTTAAATATCATCCTATGTTCTGCCAAAAAAAAACATATTATGCATTTAGCATAGCATCTTTTAGTGGAGAGTAGATGATGCTGTTATCTTGTTGGTATCTTCAGAATGTGCCTGGTGAAAAGCCTAGAATAGTGTCAGTCTGAGACACAAGTCAATGTTAGGTAAACAAATGACATACTCCCTTGGGAAATGAAAATAAGACACAACACCATAAACAATTCAAAAAAGGAAGGCAACACCACTCCCAGTGGTAAACTGCCTGGTCTATTAGTGCTTTGATTCAGCCCCTGAAACCTGCACAGAGGCTTTGGGGAAGTCAAACTAGCAAAATCACTCCTACAAAGACTTAAGACTACTGCCCCATTCTCAGTCAGGTCTAATTGTGGGCATGAAGCCCCTGTTCAATTCACACAAGTACTATCATTCCTTAAGTTCAGGACAGCTTGGGCTAGTTTACCTGCATCCAGGACCTGGGTTGCATCAGACTGTGACTGACAACCTTTAGAGTCTGTGACTGTTGTACATGCAAAAGAATCAAAATCCACTGTGAGATCTTGCACATTTCTTTCATTGGCATTATCAAAGCTGTTTTTACCATGCAGTTGCTTAAGGTGTTTCCTCAAAACTGGCTTATGTGCAAAAACCATGTCACAATAGTTACACTTATGGGGCTTATCTCCACTGTGAAGGTTAAGATGATCCTGTAAGGAACACTTCTGAGAAAAGGTTTTCCCACAGATCTTACATTGGAAAGGTTTAATGCCGGCATGCACACGCATGTGTCGATGAAGGTTGCCTTTCTGAGTAAAAGTCTTGCCGCAGAGTAGGCACATAAAGAGTTTGTGCATTTTTAAATGGTTGGCGTAGTTCTCCAGGTGACGAAACACCCTGGTACATTTTGGGCACTGGTGATGCCACTGTAGGCCTTTGTCTACACCTCGGATATTAGGCCCAAAGACATCTTTTGAGGCCATGATGATGTTATCACTGCCTGTATAAGAAAGGGCATAATTGTGGAGATGATTTTGTTCTATTTCACTTACTCTGTTTTCCACAGTTGAATTTATCAGGGAGTGCTGGGGCTCTGATGAATGTAAAGCAGAGGGTTCAGAAGAAATAAACTGGTTCTGATCTTTTTTACTTCTAACCTCTGAGACATCCCCAATAGATTCTACCTTAACAATCTGAATATCACTGTCCTCCATATCCATACTGTCTTCAGATGGATGAATACAAGGTGAATCCTGCTTTGGGGAGCCTCTGGCATCTCCCTGTTGTTCTTTTGACTGGGGAGAAGCACTCTGCTGTTCACATCCCTCTTTACTATCCATTGGCTGTTTTGGCTTTATAAACTTCCATAGGGCCTGCGTGCATCGTTCTACAATGTGGCTCATCTGAAGAAAACTTGCAGCAGTCAAGTAATTTACCAGTTCCATCTCAGGGAATTCCAGCACACCACTATAACAGGATAAGAGCAATTGTCTCCCCACTTCGGAACTCTGTAATATGGAGATTTTCACCTCTTTGGAATCATTCAATAAAAACTGGTCTCTTAAGAAGGGGGAACCTGCAGCAAATACAATTTTATGTCCCTGTACCTCAATATCATCTATGAGAACTGTAACATCACAAAATTTATTCTCTTCTCTTAATTTGTTCATTTTTTGTAACATTGAATCTCCATAATTTTCAAACTTGAAGTGAAGGAGATCTGATCTTTCAGACATTTTGGCAGACCTAAAGAACAGAAATGTAAAAAGGTTGAATTTAAGAAAATTCAAACAATTAAGAAACTTGGATTTATTTTCCAAAAACAAATTTGTGTTGTCACATCTGCTAACATGTATCCAAATTAAATTTTTCCTTGAAAGAAGAAGCTACCATAACAGCTTCCAAAGGTAGTTAAAAAATCACCTCTTACCAACTTCAGTGTCAACTGCATCAAAGGAGTGACCATGTATCAGTGTAAATAGCCTGGGCATCCATTCAATTTTTAAAGACCCTTAATACAACAACGGGGCTTGCCTTAGTCCAAGAGTATTTTTTCTCTTCTCAAAAGAGAATTATATCAAGTTTCAAAAGCAAACTAAACCAAAACAAATAAAAACAAAGTAACTAATTTCTTTTCCACGAAACTGGGAATTTAACTGTTTTACAAAGTAAAACAACTCTTTTCCTTTGCTTTGTATTTTAAAGAACTGCAGCTACATTGCTTGCTCCACTCTGGACCAAACCCTCTTCTGTTTAAACTGATGTGAATGTATTCAATCAAGTATTTCTATGAAAAAATGAAAGTCACAGATCTAAAAGGACAAAACTTGGATAGTGTCAAAGACATAAATCTTTATCTTATGCATCCTGGACAAATTTAACTCTGCCCCCCCCCTTTTAACTCCCTTTTAAGAAGCATTTCTTGATATAGAAAAATCAGGTGAGCACTTAGTGGGTACCTGAGTAAGACTAAAATGAAGCTAATCAATCCCTAATTGTTTCAGTTCTTTCCTCTTTGTTATTATGCATTGATCATTACTCATAATCTGGTCTACTAGATTTAGAAACGTTACCTAACTGTTCCCTGGCTTCCAGCTACTATTCCTTCTTCCAACTAATGCACCACTACCAGTTATTTTTATAAAAACACAGACCTAATTATATTCCATTCTTCCTAAAGTCCTTCAGTGCCTTCCCATTACCTCTTGAATATGAACTGATTAATTAAACCTAGTAATAATTAAACACTGGTATAACCTAGTAATAATTAACATAAACACTGGCATACTAAAGTCTGGAGATGTCTTTACCAAAATACACACACAAACACACACACAAAAAACTCTGTATATTACTCCCTTTATATAGAATATCCGTTGGAGAAAGTTTCCATCATCTGGTCCCATATTCTCCAAATGAAAATTTTTATGATCATAACTTGGCTTCCCATGTGTCTCCCTAAAGGGAAGGATGAGTTAGCTATGCCATCATAATTCTAGTCGACCAGTCTTTATAAAAACAATAAGTTGGCATTCTGTGCTTATATATTAGTTTTCTATGAGATCAGGAGATATATCTGGTCTATCTTTAAGAAATAGCTCTACAATCTCAGTGCGCCAACAAATTCACCTTTTCAACAGTGTCAGTTGAGACAGTCAGCTGTTTTTAACCACTTCAGAACCCTGATGCCCAATCTTTATGACCTTACTCTCTAAGACTGTATTATAAAGGCTCATAAAACATTAACTCCTGAAGGCAAAGCCTAGGTCTTATTCTTATTCCTCAGTGCTTGGTGCATGATAGCACTCTTAATTTCAGCCTTAGCAAGTTTGTTTCCTTCGTCTGATATCACCTCTTAGCTAAGTCTGACTTGTCCTTCAGGTTTTACTGAGAGGGCCTTCCCTGACCCCTTAGGACTAGAATAGTTGTCACTACTAGGCCTATGGCGCTCTGAACTTCTATTATAATACTCAAGACACTTTATTAAATACTTATTTAATTATAAACCTTCCCTTCCAAACTGAAAAGTTCTACGACATTAGCGGGAAACATCTCGTATTCACTGAGGCTGAAACAGGGAACTTGGGTCTTCTAGGGCAAAACATTCCTTCTGCTTCAAATTCAAATTTCCTGCAGCCAAACTGCTTGTCCCATTGCTGGTAAACCCTCTTCTGTTCAAACTGGTGTATATCCCATCATCTAATATTGTACTAAATGCTCACCAGGTGCTCAGTTTGCATTTGTTGAACCTATAGGATTAGTTTGACAATGGAAAGAAAAAAATTTTTGTTAGTAAGACCAGCTTAATGTCTGCAGAAGCATTATAGACTTAATGCCATGAGGGCCTAGAGAGGAATGAAAATGGGAATAAGGAGCAAGGAAATGCAATAAAAGATATTTCAAAGAACCTGATAATTGACTGAGAATAGAAAATGAAAAACAGGAATAGATAAACTGAGGAGTTCAGCTGAATGAGAATGTCATTGAAGGAGGGGTGAAATTTAGCCAGGGGAATAATATGGCACAGTAGATTAACAAAAATATACATGCATTAAGTATAAACTTTTCCCTTTCATGATACTGTAAATGTACAAATAATGAAAATCACGATAAAGATAAAAACTGCATTGAGAAGGGATGTAGAAAAGCAAATGTAGCATCAGAGAAAAGACAAAACTAGTTTCTATCAAGATGACGAATATCAAATAAAAAGCAAATATCCAGAAGATGCAAAGAATGTATCAGTAATTTAAAGCAGCAAAATTGGATTATCTCCCAGAGTGAATTGAACAGTGAATAAAAAAGAATTTGCAAAGCCCCCTTGGGGGGATGGTGAGAAAAGGGGAAAATTCAACTTTCCCAAGTGGAGAATTCTTGATATTCTCACAAGCAGTGGGGACAACCAAACCAATAGGCTGAGCCTCCAACCCTGGGGTCTGTTCATATGAAACTTAATCCTGCAAAGGATAGGTTAAGCCTACTTAAAATTAGGCCTAAGAGTCACCCCCTAGAGAACCTCTTTTGTTGCCCACATGTGGCCTCTCTCTCCAGTCAACACAACAAGCAAATGCACCACCCTCCCCCTCTCTATATGGGACATGACTCCCGGGGGTGTGGACCTTCCTGGTAATGTGGGACAGAAATCCTAGAATGAGCTGGGACTCAGCATCAAGGGATTGAGAAAACCTTCTTGACCAAAAGGGGAAAGAGAGAAATGAGACAAAATAAAGTATCAATGGCTGAGAGATTCCAAACAGAGTCGAGAGGTTATCCTGACGCATTAAATAGATATCACCTTGTTAGTTAAGATGTAATGGAGAGGCTGGAGGGAAGTGTCTGAAAATGTAGAGCTGTGTTCCAGTAGCCATGTTTCTTGATGATGACTGTATATAGCTTTTGCAATGTGACTGTGTGATTATGAAAACCTTGTGTCTGATGCTCCTTTTATCTCCCTTATCGACAGATGAGTAACACATACGGAATAAAATAATAGGGGGAACAAATGTTAAAATAAATTAGTAGATTGAAATGCTAGTGATCAATGAAAGGGAGGGGTAAAGGGTATGGTATGTATGAATTTTTTGCTGTTTTCTTTTTATTTTTCTGAATTGATACAAATGTTCTAAGAAATGATCATGATGATGAATATGCAACTATGTAATGATACTGTGAATCACTGATTATATATAGGACGGGATGATCATATGTTAAGAATGTGTTGTTATATTTTTTAAAATTAAAAAATTAATAAATAGAAAATATATAAAATTGCATTATCACTGGTCAGTTTTAGCAATTACAGTAGGTTAACATATTCATTCTGTAAAAGTTAACTATTCTAATTTATAACATGAAATTATAATAAATATAATTGTTTTGAGTAGCCAGAGAAAAATGGTGTTCTTTTTGAGAGTTTAGCTGGTCCCACATGCATTAAAGTACACCACGATCACCCTCGGGTGAGTATTTTCCTCCTCACACCCAAAAATGAGCATTAATTGCTTCCACTATATTAGGACAGCACTCACAAAGCTTTAGACAACTATCCTCAGGGATGTAGTTCCTTGCTGCTCTGCTCCAAAGATGAACGTTTGGATGGTAAGGTTTAGTTCATTCTCCTATCTGTCAATTCTCAAGAGATTAACCAAATATTTAAAGGCACAGGAGGAGCCAAACAGGTATCCCAGGAAAGTGTTTGCTCTGATCTTATCTTGCAGCCCAAGAATTTGAGGAAAATTTACTCTGCTTATTTTAGGAAAGCTTTCCCTAATATGTGTCAGCACACTCTACTATCTCCCTTTGATAAACTCTTTTTTTTCAAACTGTTATACATTTTATTACAGGATTCTATACACAAAGTTTCTAAGAAGAGGATATAATGTGCTGAGTTTTCTAAAGACAGTTAGTCATTAAACCTCCTTTTTTCTCAAGAGAATGTTTAGTGGCAAAGGCATCATCATTATCACCCCTTTGATAAACTCTTATTTCCAGGCCACACAGTTTTTATCCTTTAACTTTTTCCTGCCACTAGTTTCATTTCCAGTAGACTGTTAGTTGCTTGAGGGCAAAGACCAACTGCTTCTCTTTACACAGCTCATTCAACAAAATCCAGCATAATAATTCTTTTTGTTTTTTTGTAATTAGTTTTTAATGTTCCCTATGAAATTATTTTTGAGCCATGGTAGAGATGTTTTTCATTATCTTGATATCTTCTTTTGAGTGTCCTGGGGCACATTTTTTTCTGGGGTTTATCTGCAAAATAGTTTTGACAACCTAAAACCAAATTTTAAACAAACTTTTATGTTTAACTTTTTAAGTAACTAAAATAAAAAGAAATTGTTTTGTTTCTTATGAGGTGGTTTAATTTTATTTAAAAATAAAAGAAATGATAGCTTACTTTACTGAGTCCTTGCTATATGCCAGGTAGAGTGCTAAATGCTTTATCTAAATCGACCCATTTAATCCTCAAAATCCCTATGAGGTAGGTATTATCATCTCCATTTTGCATATGAGGAAATTCAAGTTTGAAGAACCTAAGTAACTTGCCCAACTTGATAGAAGCAGAAAGTGTTAAATGTTAGAGCTGGGACTTGTGCCCATGCATTAGATTACTACACTAGCTGAAGTCTTAGCTTATGGAGAATGTCAAATGTAAAGATTTTGATTTACCTCCTCATATTGGGTATTACAAACACAGAACTAAGAATATCCACTGAGCTGTACATGTATGATTTGTATATTTTTGAGTATTCATGTTATGCTTCAATAAAAGGTTTAAATTAAGGTAAAAAAAAAAAGAACCACTGAGAGCAACATTTGTGTTATTGAGCTGTAGAGTTGTGATTTGTATATACTTTTTGTTATATCTGTTAAACTTCAAAATATTTATGTTTAAAAACAAAACCAAAAGTACAACAAAGTTAAATATGTGTCAAATATACAAGACTTTAATAGTAAGCCATTTATGCATTGGTTCATATTTCTCAGTGCATTTTATGCCCTTAACCTTGTTTTTCCTTTCATTTTCACTTATTTTGACTGTATGTTGTTTTACCATCTTTTGTGCATTCATCTTTGTAGTCTGAAATATGACACCATTTGTAAATACAATAGAGAATCTAAATTATGTATACACTTGACGTCAGAATACTCAAGTATAGGTAATTTCCAAATATAGTAATAATTTTTCACAATATTCAAAAAATCATTCACATAATTCTAGCTTATAGTAGTGCTTCTAGTAACTGAAAAAGAACTGATCAGGTAGAACAGAGACTTGGTCACAATACTCAGTTCATTTTATCCTCAAAATGATTTCCAAATTCTTTCTCTCTCTCCATTCTTACTGTTATTATAATGGTTCAAGCCCTTATCTGTCTCCTGAATCAATCCAAGGGCATAATTCTGTTTCTCCTCCCCCCATCAAGCCACAATTAAACTATCCAGTTACATTTTCAGAACAGATCAGATTATGCCACTGCCTACCGCTTCATCACACAGGAACAAGCAATTCTTTTAGAAAACTCACTAAATTTTCTTTAAATTATTGTTTCAACTGAACATTCAATGGTCAAAGCCTAAGAAATCATGAGATGGTCCAGTTTGTCCTTGAAAGAAACTTAGAAGGCCGCTGAAAACAGGAATAGAACACAATACCAACTGTGGGAAACAAACGAAAATTGTGAAAATTTGCACAACACTAAGCATCAGGAAAGAGACTAGGCTCTTAAACAGACTGCCTCATAAAATATTGCAACACCCAGGAGAGGTTACTATATCTGTCCGCAGCTAGATGATTGTTAAAGTTTCTTCAGACCCTAAGGATCCAAAATCCTTACCTGAAGAGACAAATGGTATATCCTGAATATCAAACTAAAAGGAGAGCAAAAAAGTGGGAATCTTTACTATCATCTTGTATGTCTATTTTCAAGAATCTACTAACTGGATAATAGAAATCAGAAAAGTAGTTGTCTGGTAGTAGAGATAGGCGAATGATTTCTGGAAAAGTGTACAAGGGATCTTTCTGGGGTGATGAAAATGTTTTAATATTTTCATTTGGATGGTGCTTGCATAGCTATATACATTGTCAAAACTCATCGAACTATATATTTAAGATCTGATGAGGGTGGGGAAACTGGGAGGTACAGCCCCTTGGAAGGCAGTGTAGTGGTTCCACAGAAGGCTAGGGGTGGCACTGCCATATGATCCTGAAACCCTGATGCTCAGTATATACCTGGAGGAACTGAGTATAGGGATATGAATGGACATTTGCACTCTGGAGTCTATGGTGGCAGTGTTCACAATCCACAACAAATGGAGGCGGCCTAAGTGTACAATGAGGAGTGGAAGGAAGAACTATGGTGTATACATACAATGGACTACTAAACAGCCGCAAGAAGGAATAAAATTGACAGGCATGAACTAAGTGAATGAACCTTAAAGACGGGACGTTGAATGAAATGCCAGGAAAAAAAAAGACAAATATTATCATCCCTCCCTCATATGGACTAAATATAATATAAAAACTCCATTAACTGAAGTTGAGAGCATGGGTTAAAAGTTGAGGCCTAGGGCAGGCCACAGTGGCTCAGCAGGCATTACCTGACATGCTAGAGACCCGGGTTCGATTCCCGGTGCCTGCCCATGCAAAAAATAAATTAAAAAGCTTGGGGCTATTGTAAAGGGTCCTAGATTGTAAGCTCTTACAGCAGTCACATACATTCATGAGTTGTAACTTATTTCTAAATTCTAAGATACTGAGCTGTCTGTTTATAACCCGGCCATTTCCAGAAACTTTAGGTATTTATTTTACACCTAAGAATCAGAATTAGAGCTCTGAAGCTATGAAAGTCAGCAGAACCCCATACAGGAACTGTTTAAAAAGCTGAAAAAGGGATCTAACTTCAAGAGAGATTTGAATGAAGCTGATCTGGATAGGACTAAAGTAAATCAGAATATAGAGTATGATATGGTCCACATTTTAAAACTTTAACTTGTGTGTTACACCAAAGGGAGAGATGTTGGTGCAGAATTTATGTTTTGGATAGCGCCATGTCCTAATTTCACTTGTATGGTCAGTTTAGTTGAAAATCATATGTACGTGGAATTTTGAATAGGGTGTGAGACTTTGTTGGTTTGTCCATGTTAGTATGATGCCCCAATATACCCCAGAGTAACTTGGGCAGTAAATAAAGAAGTATTTGCAAGGTGCCCTTAGGGGCTTGGGGAAAAAGGAAGAAATATTCAACTGGTATTCTTGCAAGCAGTGGAGATAACCATATAGGCAAGCCCTGGATCTTGGGGCTCACCCCTATGAAACTTATTCCTACAAAGGATAGGCTAAGCCTACTTAAAATTAGGCCTAAAAGGGTGGTGCAAACCTAGTTCAGTGGAAGAATTCTCACCTGCCATGAGGAAGATCTGGGTTCGATTTCCGGACCATGCACCTCCTCAAAAAAAAATAGGCCTAACAGTCACCTGCAGAGCACTTCTTTTGTTGCTTAGATGTGTACTCTCTCTGTAAGTTGATGAAGCAAGTGAACTCACTGCCCTCCCCCTCCTATGTGGGACATTACTCCCAGGGGTGTAAACCTCCCTAGCAATGTGAGACAGAAATCCTGGGATGAGTCAGTCCCGGTATCAAGGGATTGAGAAAGCCTTCTTGACTAAAAGGGGGAAGAGAGAAAAGAGACGAAATAAAGTTTCAGTGGCTGAGAGATTTCAAACTGCATACAGAGGTTATTCTTACACATTATATAGATATCCCTTTTTAGTTTATGGTGTATTGGAGTGGTTAGAGGGAAGTACCTGAAACTGTTGAGCTGTGTTCCAGTGCTTTGATTCTTGAAGACGATTATGTAACAAAATAGCTTTTACAATGTGACTGTGATTGTGAAAACCTTGTGTCTGAAGCTCCTTTTATCTAGGGTATGGAAAGATGAATAAAAACTATGGATTAAAAAATAAACAAATAATGGGGGGTCAAAGGTTAAAATAAATTAGGTAGATGGAAATACTAGTGGTCAATGAGAGGAAGGGGTAAGGGGTATAGTATGTATGAGTTTTTTAATTTCTTAATGTGATGCAAATGTTCTAAAAAATGATCATGGTGATGACTACCCAACTATGTGATGATATTGCAAGCCACTGATTGTATAACATGTATGGATTGTTTGCATGTTGAGATTTATCAATAAAAATATTTTTTTAAAAATCTGTGCATCTTACTCAAAGTATAATGCAAAAAAAAAAGGAAGTTAAGGCAAAAAATCCAGAGATATTTCTATCAGCAATTTCTGAATGTACTACCTCTCAAACCTCAATGCAATAGGTACATTCTCACTTAAGGTCACTTTATCTTTGTTTATATTTATATAGTGTTTCCATTATTTTCATAAGAAATGTGCCAACTGATTAAAAATTTTCCTTTA
The DNA here is from genome assembly GCF_023851605.1 of Tamandua tetradactyla. Taxonomy (NCBI): domain Eukaryota; kingdom Metazoa; phylum Chordata; class Mammalia; order Pilosa; family Myrmecophagidae; genus Tamandua; species Tamandua tetradactyla. The sequence goes on from NC_135328.1 coordinate 44,777,108, forward strand.
TTCAAGCAGGAGCAATCAAAAAAGAACTGCAAATAAATATTCTAGGTTAGATAATAAAGTTTATTGTTATGCTATGGGCAATAACAAAGTACCCAAGTTTTTTTCTTTTATCTCAAATCTTGTAATAACTAGTGAAAAGAAAAGTTTTTCTATTCTATATAATGAACTCCAAAGCTTTATATCAGTCTGTTTCCTTATCTACCTTATAAAAGTGCCAGTTTTAGAGTGTAGGTCTCTTTCCTAATGCTTAGTTTCATGCCCTTTTGGTTTACTTCCCTTTGTCAGGAACTCAGCTGGTAATGTGCTCCATTCCCGTGTTCAATGGCACTACAAGTTAAAAGAAAAGGGAACTTTTATGAGGTCTGTGAGGAAAACATATAGCTTTGGAATCTTTTACACAGAATAGAAAAGCTTTCTGTTTGTCCCTCAAAAAACACTTTTCAAAATGAAAGCCTTCCTTTCTTTTCTTCTTTGGTTGCTTTCATGACACTACACTCTCAAGTTATCACTCTTTTGTTTTATTTTTAATTATAGATAATATACAGAGAAATATATCCTCCTGGGAACTTTTTTGAACATTGTAAATAAAGTAAAATCCCCTTTTCCCAACTGCTTTTCACTCAATATATAGTTTGTTCTAAATTTGGTCCTTCCAGAACTCCCTTCCCACTCATCTTAAAAATAACATTTCTATATGCCTAGTCATAGAAAATATAAAGTAAATGTATGTTTTTTTTATACATAAACTGTACATATGTTTTATAACAGGCTTTTTCCACTTACTCTATTTGAGAGAAATTTATGTTAAATAAATACAGATCAAATTCATTCTTTTTACACAGAAGTAGGCAAGTTATTTAACTACTGGGCTCAGTTTTCTACCATTCTTTTGCTGGTCAAGGTTTCACTAAATTGTTAAAGGTTAATATCCTTATCCTTCTAAGTTCAGTCCTTGATTTTTTTACTATACTCTTCCAAAGCTTACTTTCCAAGACAGCCAATATGGTATCCCAACATTTTATTATCTCTCTCTGTTAAAAATTCCTGTCAATATCTCCATGACGAACCTTACCCAAACTTAACCTCAATTAAGCTACTGAAAAATACCTTCACTAGTTACTTATCTATTGCTTCAAATGCATAATGCCTAAATTCTTTATCTAAAATTCATTAAGTCAAAAATCAAATTCATGGAGAAAGGCAGAGAGCAGTAGATGTGGAGACAAGGAGAACTGTTATTACACTTTCCCTGTAACAGATAATTACAGAATGGGGAGGTAATAATCATATAAAATTTGAGGGATATTTCAAATTAAGAAACTGGTAAACAGGAAATGGAAGAGGAATGGTCAAGATGACTGCAGGATATTTGGTTTGAATAACTGGCTATCTTTGGTTGGTGTCATTCATTAACCTAGGGAATACTGGAGGAGATGATCATGAGTCTGGTCTTACAAATACTGACTCTGAGAAGTGAGTATGACAGCACAGTTAAGATTCATTAGCTAGTTGGATATAAGGGTCTCAGCTGAAGAGGACACCTGTAGAGTGGAGATAGTAAGTGACAGATCAAGGGTAGAAGTTGACCTAAATTAGCACAGAGTGGAAGAGGGTCTAAGCCAGGAGGAAATAAAATAAAAAACAAATATATAACACAAACATAAATCCAAAACTTACCTTCTTCTCCACCTGGGTCTACTTCCAAGCCTTTCCATTTATTGTCAATAAACCTATCTTTTTTCTTTTTCCTATTCCCTTGACCCCCATATTTAGTCACTGCATTGAGTGGTGGGTAAAACCATGGATTCTGGAACCAGATTTCCTGGGACTGAAATCTGGTCAATGACTTACTAGCTGTGTGACTTTAGGCAAGTTACTTATCTCATCTGCATTTGAGTTTTACCATTTAACTATTAGTAATATTACTTTACAAGTTTGTTGTGGCAAATTAAATGAGTTAATATTTTTAAACAGTTTAGAATATTGCCTGGTAAATGCACTATACGCATTTGTTAGGTAAAGAAATAAAGCACATCAATTTTCTTTGTGCAATCCTTCTATGAGGACTTTTCTCATTTTCTTTTAAAAAAAAACCAGTTGACTTCCCCTTTTCATATACCATAACTTTATCACTCTATTATTATTCTACTAAATTTGCTTTTAAAAAGATCTCTACTAACGGAATGGTCAAAATAGGAATGTTTGCGTTGGTTATGTGTTTTTTGTATTTAAAAAAATAAAAAATAAATTAAAAAAATAATTAGAAAAAAAAAAGATCACTACTGGCCTCAAAAAATATCTTTTTTCCCCCTCATTCCTCAAATGCTCTGTATGAATTGACTCAGGAGACCCTCCTCAAAATTCTCTCCTTTCCAAAAAATGTTTGTTATAAAATTTATATTTTAACTAGAGCATTTCCTAATATAACTCATGTAGATAGTTTGATTGAATGTCATAAGTACTTGGAATCTCAGGTAACACATGAGATTTTGTTGGTTTGTCCAGAGTGATGCCCCGATGAATCCCAGAATGATTTGATCAGTGACTGGAGAGTATTTGCATGCCCCCTTCCGGGAATGGTGAGAGTGGGGAGAAATTCAACTTCCCCAAGTTGAATTCTTGATATTCTCACAAGCAGTGTGGACAACCAAAGCTATAGACTGAGCCCCCAGCCTTGGGGTTTGTTCACATGAAACTTAACAAAGGAAACAAAGTAAAGGTCAAGTCTACTTAAAATTTAGGCCTAAGAGTCATCCCCAAGAGAGCCCCTTTTGTTGCTCAGATGTGGCCTCTCTCTCCAGCCAACATGAGGAGCAGTCTCACCACCCTCCCCCTCTCTGTGTGGGACATGACTCCCAGGGGTGTGGACCTTCTTGGCAATGTGGGACAAAGATCCTGGAACGAGCTGAGACTCAGCATCAAAGGACTGAGAAAAACCCTAGAATGAGCTGAGAATTAACATCAAGGGATTGAGAGAACCTTCTCGACCAAAGGGGGAAGAGTGAAATGAGACAAAGTATCCATGGCTGAGAGATTCCAAACAGAGTCGAGAGGTTATCCTGGAGGTTATTCTTATGCATTAAGTAGATATCACCTTGTTGTTCAAGATGTAGTGGAGAGACTGGAGGGAACTGCCTGAAAATGTAGAGCTGTGTTCCAGTAGCCATGTTTCTTGAGGATGATTGAACAATGATATAGCTTTCACAATGAGACTCTGTGAATATGAAAACCTTATGGCTGATGCTCCTTTTAGCTACTATATCAACAGAAGAGTAGAACATATGGAATAAAAATAAATAATAGGGGGAACAAATGTTAAAATAAATTCAGTTTGAAATGCTAGTGGTAAATGAAAGTGAGGGGTAAGGGGTACGGTATGTATAGTCTTTTTCTCTATTATCATTTTATTTCTTTTTCTGTTGTCTTTTTCTTTTTCTAAATCGATGCAAATGTACTAAGAAATGATGAATATGCAACTATGTGATGATATTAAGAATTACTGATTGTATACGTAGAATGGAATGATATCTTAATGTTTTGTTTGTTAATTTTTTTAATTAACAAAAAAGTTAAAAAAAATAACACTATCTTGGAATAATATATAATGACAAGGTAAAAATTAAAAATATGTTAAATAACAATAGATTATAAAATATTAAAAAAAAATTCTCTCCTTTCGATTTCTGGGACTTCTTGGTTACTAGAACCCTGTACTCTTAAACTTCACCTCCTACTGTGTTTCCGATGCTATTCCTACTACATTGGGAGTTCCTCCTTCTCTTTCTACCTCAAAAATTCAGCCATCCCTTCTAAATATTTCCTTGTTTTTCCATAGTCCTTTCTTGAGGTCAGCTATTCCCATGGCTTCCACCTCTCTGCTGATGACACAAACCCTTTACCTTTAACCTGAGCTACAGATTTACATTTCCCACTCTATGCTGGACAGCTCCAGGTGCATATCCAATTAAATCTTTAATTCAACATATTCAAAAAATGAATCTGTAACTTACACTAAGCTTATGGTTTAATTTCAATAATGGCATTACTAGTCTTTAGGTAGCAAAGGCTAAAACTAGAAATCATCTTTAACATAGATCTCTCTCTCAATGTCCAATTAATCATGGAGTCTGTACACTATTCACTTTGGCATACTTGCCTCCTTTAAAATAACTCTGTCATAATTCTTTTTTTTTTTTTTTTTTTTTTAAGAGAGAGGGAGGAAGGGAAGGAAAGACAGAGAGAAGGAAGGAAGGATGGAAGGAAGGGAAACATCTTTAAACATTTTCTTGTTTTATTGTATTTTGTTTGTTTGTTTGTTTTTTACATGGGCTGGGGCCGGGAATCGAACCGAGGTCCTCCGGCATGGCAGGCAAGCACTTTGCCCGCTGAGCCACCGCGGCCCGCCCCTCTGTCATAATTCTATTTCAGGACTTCAACACCTCTCCCCAAACTGATCCCCTTTAGTCTAGTATTCAGAACTTATAAAGAGATTATTCAACTCAACAACAAAAAGACAACCAATCCAATTACAAAATGGGAAAAAGACTTGAACAGACACTTCTCAGAAGAGGAAATACAAATGGCCAAAAGGCACATGAAGAGATGCTCAATGTCCCTGGCCATTAGAGAAATGCAAATCAAAACCACAATGAGATATCATCTCACACCCACCAGAATGGCCATTATCAACAAAACAGAAAATGACAAGTGCTGGAGAGGATGTGGAGAAAGAGGCACACCTATCCACTGTTGGTGGGAATGTCAAATGGTGCAACCACTGTGGAAGGCAGTTTGGCGGTTCCTCAAAAAGATGAATATAGAATTGCCATATGACCCAGCAATACCATTGCTAGGTATCTACTAGAGGACTTAAGGGCAAAGACACAAACAGACATTTGCACACCAATGTTTATAGCAGCATTATTTACAATTGCAAGGAGATGGAAACAGCCAAAATGTCCATCAACAGACGAGTGGCTAAACAAACTGTGGTATATACATAAAATGGAATATTATGCAGCTCTAAGACAGAATAAACTTATGAAGTATGTAACAACATGGATGGACCTTGAGAACATTATGCTGAGTGAGACTAGCCAAAAACTAAAGGACAAATACTGTATGGTCTCACTGATATGAACTGACATTAATGAATAAACTTTGAATATGTCGTTGGTAACAGAGACCATCAGGAGATAGAAATAGGGTAAGATAGTGGGTAATTGGAGCTGAAGGGATACAGACTGTGCAACAGGACTGGAAACAAAAACTCAGAAATGGACAGCACAATACTACCTAACTGTAATGTAATTATGTTAAAACACTGAAGGAAGCTGCATGTGAGAATGATAGAGGGAGGAGGGCTGGGGACATAAATGAAATCAGAAAGAAAGATAGATGTTAAAGATCGAGACGGTATAATCTAGGAATGCCTAGAGTGTATAATAATAGTGAAATGTACAATGTACAAATTTTAAAAATGTTTTTGCATGAGGAAGAACAAAGGAATGTCATTATTGCAGGGTGCTGAAAATAGATGATAATTAATACTTTAAAATGTCACCTTATGTGTGAGACTAAAGCAAAAAATGTTTATTTGTTATAAAATTTAGATTTTGACTGGGGCATTTCCTAATATAACTAATGTAGATAGTTTGATTGAATGTCATAAGTACTTGGAATCTCAGGTAGCATATGAAATTTTGTCGGTTTGTCCAGAGTGATCCCCCGATGAATCCCAGAATGATTTGATCAGTGACTGGAAAAGTATTTGCAAGCCCTCTTCGCGAAATGGTGAGAGTGGAAAGAAATTCAACTTCCCCAAGTTGAATTCTTGATATTCTCACAAGCAGTGTGGACAACCAAAGCTATAGGCTGAGCCCCCAGCCTTGGGGTTTGTTCACATGAAACTTAACCCCAAAAAGGATAGGTCAAGTCTACTTAAAATTTAGGCCTAAGAGTCACCCCCAAGAGAGCCTCTTTTGTTGCTCAGATGTGGCCTCTCTCTCCAGCCAACATGAGGAGCAGTCTCACCACCCTCCCCCTCTCTGCATGGGACATGACTCCCAGAGGTGTGGGCCTTCCTGGCAACGTGGGACAGAGATCCTGGAATGAGCTGAGACTCAGCATCAAGGGACTGAGAAAAACCCTAGAATGAGCTGAGAATTAACATCAAGGGATTGAGAGAAACTTCTGGACCAAAAGGGGGAAGAGTAAAATGAGACAAAGTGTCAATGGCTGAGAGATTCCAAACAGACTCCAGAGGTTATCCTGGAGGTTATTCTTATGCATTAAGTAGATATCACCTTGTTGTTCAAGATGTAGCAGAGAGGCTGGAGGGAACTGCCTGAAAATGTAGAGCTGTGTTCCAGTAGCCATGTTTCTTGAGGATGATTGAACAATGATATAGCTTTCACAATGAGACTCTGTGAATATGAAAACCTTATGTCTGATGCTCCTTTTAGCTACTATATCAACAGAAGAGTAGAACATACGGAATAAAAATAAATAATAGGGGGAACAAATATTAAAATAAATTCAGTTTGAAATGCTAGTGGTAAATGAAAGCAAGGGGTAAGGGGTATGGTATGTATAGTCTTTTTTTTCTCTATTATCATTTTATTTCTTTTTCTGTTGTCTTTTTCTTTTTCTAAATCAATGCAAATGTACTAAGAAATGATGAATATGCAACTATGTGATGATATTAAGAATTACTGATTGTATATGTAGAATGGAATGATATCTAAATGTCATTTGTTAATTTTTTTAATTAATAAAAAAAGTTTAAAAAACAAAACAAAAAAACCTGATCCCCTTTAAAAGCATCTCCAATACAAGACCCTGAGATTTAGTGAAAAAATCCAGAATCAGTTTATGAATATCTCTTTTCCATAAGCTGACCTCCAAAATGAAATGAATATCTACAGTACAAATATGGCGATATCAGTCTCCTGTCCAAACTCTTAAAAAACTACTTATCTCCTTTAGGATTAAGCCTTTCACATCTGGACTTCAGTCTATTTTTTCAACCTTATAGTCTATCCTATGCACAAGACACCCCCTTGCCCTCCACTTCACACACAAGTTATGCTCAGTCACTTCACCATGGCATTGCAACTATTTCTGCAGCCTGAAAAGTTCTTCTCCACCTTATCCTCTCCACAAAGTACAATTCAGATGTAACTTTCTGAAACCTTCCTAGCAACTGTCCCATAATCACATACTTATGATTAATATATAAATCGCAGGAGCACTTATTTGTTATATCTGACTCCCAAACTTGAACCTGAAAATTGGAATTGTATCTTATGAATTCCCAGTACCTGACCTAGCTTCAGTTATATAAAAGGAGCCATGGCAAAAAGTCGACTTAAGGAAAAACAGTAATCTGGGTCAGTATTCTAGTGACGATCGTGTGCTGGCACTGAGGTCTTGCCTAGGGCAGGTTTCCCAGGCTCGTTTTCCCAGGGCCTTGTTCTCCAAAATGCCATTGTCGGGCGTCTAGCCTCAGCTGGGGTCCCAGGAGGCGGTCCCTCGGGCATCCTTAGGCTCCCCACTCCAGACGCAAGGAAGGGAAAGGGGCGGGGCACAGCGTGAGCCAGACCTTAAGCACCCTGGGCCTAGGCCAGCCAGCCCCAAGGTTCCCATCCCAGTGCGGGCCCCCGCCGAACCACGGCCCCAAGGGGGCTCCATCTTGAGAGACCCTGCACCCCCGCCCGGTGCTCCAGCCGCCTCCGCACTTACAGACCCTGGGGAAGGCCGCAGTCAGGATCCTGCACCACCAGGAGCTCCGGCCCCTCGGGGCTCCGGGAAGGGGGAGGGGCGGGGAACCCAAGCCAAAGGGGGACCCAACGGAACCGGAAGGGCAGCCCTTGCCGGACAAAGACAACTTCCAGGTCCCATGGTCCTCTCCGCCAATTGGAGGGCGACAAGGACTTTACGCGCTGTGGGCGGGCCATGGGCTGTGTGACTAGGGGTTCCCGCCCCAGCCTCTCAACTGAGTGGCTTCTAGGTGCACGGCCTCTGAGCTTGTGAGTTTAACCTCTTGTCGCTTGGCGAGGGTCCGTTTTTCTGGGACCACTTCTCAGTGGCTTCTCTTGGATTGACCCGCAGGGCGCCTCCGCGACTTGGTTTCTGAAAGCCTCTCCCGCCTAGGCGTGTGGACTTGCTGCGCTGAGGCTTTCAGAGCAGGCGTGTTAACTCGCCTTGCTTTTGGATGTTGGTGATTTTCAGGAATCCTGCCTTGATGCTCTTTCGCCTCACTACGCACTTCCTGGCTGATCTTTTACTTTCCCGTGGCTTCTATTTGCAAAAAACATGCAGTCAGTTTACAGAATTCTGTCCAGCCCAGACAGCTTCCCTGAGTTCCAAAACTGCCTAGAAGACATATCCAATTGGTTGTCTCAATGTTAATGTACCTGTTACTTATCTCAAGTTCATCTGTAAGCATAGACTGCCCCTCTTCTCTAGTCCTGTGTTGGTGAACCGCATCATCCACGAGGTCCTCTCCTTTGTCTTAGAATCTCGATGGTCTTAGAATTCTTTTTCCTCACCTCCTCACTAATCCAATTGCTGGGGATTGGATTCGTGGATTTTTGCTGTTTATTTAAAAAAAACCTCTCGGAAACTTCCCTCTTTTTCATTTCTTCTTCCCTAATTTAAGCCTTCTTCATGTTAGGCTGTCTCCAAAACTGTTGCCTACTCTACTGATATCAAAATGAACTTGTAAAGAACCCAAACCTGATGTTTTCTAAGGGTACACATATGTCTATAGATTGAACTTCAGTTTCCTTATTTTAACATTCAAAAACCTTTTCTTTCTGGCCCAGCCTACTGAATGGCTTCATTGTACACCAGCTCTACATCCACCATTACACACTTGTCTGGGCCCAGACCAAGTTCATGCAAAGCACAGGATGGTGCTGCTGTGAGATTGAAGAACTCACGAAGCACAGAAGTAGACACAGATTTACTATGAACAGGAGAAATTCTCCCGTGGTGGCTGGTCCAGAGGGATAGCTTTCCACAAGGGACAGGAGTACAAAGGGCAATATGTATATGATTGTAGAACAAAAACATTCCATATAGTATGAGGACATCAGGCCTTTAGTATAATCATTAAAGGCTTAAGAACTGATGTTTTACTAAGATTAACGTTAAAGACTAAGATACAATCAATGCTGTTTTACACCCATGATTAAATCATTTTCCTTAGGGGTAGTTGTTTAGTTTTTCGACCTTTAACCTGGTTAAGTAGTCTTGTTATATGCTTGAGGTCTTATTTCCTTTTAGGAGGGGGTTTAGGCCCTGGGCTGCCACAACACCCTAACCATATGTTCTACAGTAGGGAGTCAAATACTATAAAAGCATTAGGCATATTTGGAAACCAAAATTAGTTTTCTATGAATGAATAAGATATTAGCAAGTGGTAAGCATCAAAATGGACTCTATAAATTTATATTTAAAACGTAGCCCAGGATAAAAACAGCATCACTTGTTCCAGAGGACAAAGTTAGCATTGCTAACCACATATTATGCATCTAACATAACGAAACATGAAGTACATACAACACATCACCTGTGATGTGTGTTAGCCCAAGATGTTTGACTTGAATCTACTGAGCCTTGAGATAATAACTTCCGGTTTCCAGAAAATACGAGGTCTAGTGGAACAAACTAAATGACCCTTTGAAGCAATTATTCACATCTAAATGGTGGGAAATTTTGCACTTCCAAGTGGCCTAGTCTCTTCAATAAACTGTCATTTTTTTCTTTCCTTCTTAAGAGTTAGATTTAAGAAGACTTATCTGTAGCCAGATACAATTTGTGGCTCTGGATTTGATCCCGATTTGGGAAACTAGGTAAAAAATTTACTTGGAGGGTAGGCCACAGATGGTGGCTCAGCAGGCAGAGTTCTCACCTACCATGCCGGAGACCTGGGTTCAATTACTGGTGCCTGCCCATGCAAAAAACAACCAAACTTGGATTGGCTGAGATGATACTATTAAATTGTGAAGGCCAGCTGTAAAGAATATTTTTGAGTTGACAGAAAATTTGAATATGGTCTAGGAATTGGATGAGAGGAAATTTTACTGAAATGAAAAGATAGCTATTGTTAACTGAATAAAAAGGCAGATTAGAAAATAGCGTGATCTCATTTTACAACTTTTCTTAAATTGTGAAATATATACACAAAAAAACAATACATTTTGAAGTACAGTTTAGCAAGCAGTTATAGAACAGATTTTAAAGTCTGGCATGGGTTACAGTTCCATTTTTCATCTAGCTACTCCAAGACACTAGAAACCAAAAGAAATATCAGTATAATGATTTAGCAGTCATACTTATTTGTTAAATTTTATTTTCTCTGTTATACTCCTCCTTCTCGTTAAATAACATATATACATAAAAGCAATAAATTTCAAACTACATCACGACATTAGTTGTAGAATACATCTCAGAGTCTGGTATGGGTTACAATTCCACAATTTTAGGTTTTTATTTCTAGCTGCTCTGAGGTACAGGAGGCTAAAAGATATATTAGTATAATGATTAAGCACTCATATAGTCATTTGTTAAACCTGATCTCTGCATAACTCCACCATCACCTTGATCTTTTTTCTACTCTTCAGAAATATTTGGGGTATTCCCATTCTAACTTTTTCACGTTAAAAGGGGCTGTTGATAATACGGGATACGGAGATGGAGATAGTTGATGTTCTGGAAAGGCTGGCCCCTCTGCATTTCAAGACTTATCTGGAGGTTGTAGGTTTTGGGGAGTTAACCCTAGTGCATGGAACCTTTGTAAAATCTTACATAATGCCTTGGTATTCCTTAGGCTTGGCAGGAATTGTTTTGTTTGGGGTTTGGCAAGGTACGATAGGTAATCATTTCTAACTGAAGTATGCATGAGAGTGACCTCCAGTGTAGCCTCTCAACTCTATTTGACCTCTCTCAGCCAATGATACCTTATTTGTTATACTTCTTTTCTCCCTTTTGGTCAGAATGGCATTGTTGATCCCATAATGCCAGGGCCAGCCTCATCCCTGTGGGTCATCTCCCACACCACCAGGGAAACTTTCATCCCTGGATGTCATGTCCCATGTAGCAGGGAGAGCAATGGTTTCACTTGCAGAGTTGGGCTTAGAGAGAGAAAGGCCACATCTGATCAACAAAAGAGGTGCTCCTGAGGTGACTCTAAGGCATACCTGTAGGAAGGCTGAGTTTCTCTGCTACATACATATGCTTCATAAGAGCAAGCCTCAAGATCAAGAGCTTGGCCTATTGATTATGGTGTCTCTAATGTTTGACACAGTATCTGGGGTTCCCCCATTGTAAAGTTTAATAATTCCATAATTTTTCTCCCATCCCTCAAGAGACTTTGCCAATACTTTTTATCTGCTTAATATACTCTGGGATGTATCCAGACATTACATTAAGCTATACAGGATTAAAGGCTTATTCTTACTCTGAGCTCCGTGTGTTTGGATTGTTTAAATGATGTGATCTCATTTTGAAAATATGTAAACACACACACAGCAGGATATGCACTAAGGTATTAACAGTTGTGATCCCTGGTGGTAACAGTGTGGTGTTCTGAATTTATTTTAGCTTGTCTGTGTTTTCTATTTTTCTCCAAGGCACCTGTAGTGATTCTGAAATAAAGTTTTATGTTAAAATGTATGTTAACTGATAAGCCTGGCATCAGCACCATGGGATTGACATTGTCATTCTGACTAAAAGGGGGAAAAGAAGTGTAACAAATAGGGTGTTGTGTCAGTGGCTGAGAGAGTTCAAATGGAGTTAGAGGCTACTTTGGAGGCTACTCTTACCCAAGCTTCAGTTAGACACTGCTACCTATCGTAGTTGGCCAAACCCCAAACAAGGCCATTCCTGCCAACCATAAAGAAAACCTACAGTGTTATCCTAAAGAACATCTAGGGCGTTATATGAAATTCTACAAAGGTTCCAAGCACTAGGAAAGTAATCCAGAAACCTACAGATGGGTCCCTAGACCAGATAAGTCCTGAAATGCAGAGAGGCCAGTCTCTCCAGAACAGTGACTAGTTCCATCTCCATATCCCATATTACTGACAGCCCCTTCAAACATGGAAAAGATGTAGTAGTCATGGCCCAAAAACCTGGGAAGAGGGAGAAGGATCAAAGGAGATGGGAGAGTTGTACAGAGAAGGTAAAGTTTAACAAATGAGTATGATGGCTGAGTCATTATATTGATGTTTCTTTTAGTCTCCAGTGCCTTGAGGCAGTTAGAAATAAAAACCTAAAATTGTGGAATTGTGACCCATACTAAACTCTGAAATCCGTTCTACAATTGTTGGAGTATGCTTTGAAATTTATTGCTTTTTTGTATATATATTATTTTTCACAAAAAAGAAAAAAGTCAATTGTGATGATACATGCACAGCTATATGATGATAGTGTGAACCACTGTACACTTTGGATGATTACATGGTATATGAATATATAATATATATCAGTAAAAATGCATTAAAATTAAAAAAGGATGTCAAGATTTATGTAAATATTGGTGTCTACATATGAATCAAGAAATGCATGAAAAATGGACACCAAAATATTTAAATAAATTAAATATTAAAATATTTTGTTAGGATTTCAGATTTTACTTTCTTCCTAATACTTTATCTAATATTTGAATACTTTACATATGTGTGTATTATTTATTATTAAGTAACAAATAATACTATTTTCATGAGGTAGGGGTATGCAACTAAATCTATTGTTAAGATGGGTCACAAAGAGGACTGCAACAGAGCACAGTTGTTGGTTTGTCTTTGGTTGATTTCCATGCAATAGCCACTGAAAAACATTTCAAATGACTCATCTTCAGGAAAAGAGGATAATACCACTTGAATAAAGAATAGTGACAAGTAACAGGCTGTAAAAATATTTTATATGTCAAAACTTAAGTAGCGCCCAATCAACAATCACTACCTTTGTTATGGATATATCCTTTTCTTCCCAGATACACTGTAAATTCATTAAAGACATGTACTTTAAACATTATATTGCCAATGCTCTGTATTTTCACTTTTGAAAGATTTCTGAATAAAATTCCAGCCTCATCTCTGAGTAACACTCCAAAACAACCTTGGTCATTTCTGACCTCTTTTGTGTATGTGAAGTACCACAAGGCAGCTGTGTGTAGGCAGTGGCCCAGACTTTGGAGTCAGAAGTTTTGACTGTGACACCGAGGAAACGTGGGGTTCTCTGTCCAATGCATATAACAGAAATGCTATTAGAAAACTGTGGGGCCTGGGGCACCAGTAGCGCAGAGGGAAACCCGGTTGCCCCGCCTCTGGACTAAAAGGGTAGTGGCTGCAAAAGGCTCGATTACCGTGTTTACCTGTTCCCACCAGGCTGCAGAACTTTGGGCAACTGGAGTCCTTATTCTTTACGGTCATCACTGTACCACCAGTTTCGCCAAACTGATACCGATCAAAGGTGAGGTTCTTTGACAGAAGCGTTTAACAGCCTATCTATGACGCCCGGGTTCCAAAAGAAGAAAGAGTTTATTGCTACATGAAGCAAGGAGAACAGACGACCTGTTGGCCTAAAATCTCTCTCCATGAGTCTAAGGAGTTTACGGTTTTATGGATTCAAACAAGGAGAGATGGAGTTATTACTATTACAACAAAAAATATAAAGGTCTACAATTTACAAATGTAAAGGAGCAGAGCTAAACTAGAACTAAGCTAAACTAACCATTACAGTAGCAAGTAGCTAAAAATTACAAATATAAAGTAGTGGAACTAAGCTAGAAGTAAGCTAAAATAACCATGACAGTAACAACGCTACAGTCCTCCTTTAGTGTTGGGCTGACTCAAGTTTCTTCATTAACATTATAATCTTCAGTAACAGTTATTATAAGACTCCGAAGTTGTAAAACAGGGCAAGGGGGTATAAGCAGGCGCAGTCAAGAGGATTTACAATTTGCAATTCAGTGGGTTTCAGTAATTTCAGCTATTTCCTTTTGGCTATTATACATTACATTAGAAAGTAAGAAAAAGGCATCTATATACTACAACTTCTAGACTGAATTTTATAACAACGCCTTTGTAAAACAAAAAAACCCATACCTTTCTCGCAGGTTTGTGGTAAAGCCGAAAGGAGATACCCGTAAATAGACCTACCATAATCCCTCGCACTCTGCACCCAGAATAAACAGGTGAGTTAAGTCGCACTGTGAAATGCTCCTTTTCAAATAGCGCTTGAACCTGAAAGTTGAGCAGGAGGAGACTTGGCTCCACTTCGTGTACTCCGTAGAGTCGTACCCCCTACTAGACTCAGCAGGTGCCACTAGCCCAGCTACCTTCCATCACCAGTTCCACTCCGAGTCCCGGCTGCAGCAGACCCTGACCTAACAACCCTACGTCCAGCTCCCAAAGCGTACGCTACACGCAGGCGCAGAGTCCTGGGGCGGGCTAAATGCTCAGGCGGGGCTTCGCGGAAAGGAAACCCTCGCCTCCTAGTGTTGGGCCAATGAGAGCTCTCAGTTTAGTCGACAGCCTATAAGATGGAACAGAGGGCGGGGCAAAGGGCGGAAGGAGCTGCTCTCACGTGAGTAGGGGGCGGGTGGGAGGGGAGAGGGCGGCTCGGGAGGCCAAGGCGGTGAAGCCTCCGGGACGGCGGGCGGCGGCGGAGGAGGCGGCGGGTCGGGTAGGGTCGCATTTCCCTTCCCTTTATTCCCACCTTCTTATCCACCAACCCCTCGGGGCTAGCTTCTGACGGTTCTGCAGGTAGCCATGCTGTTTTCTCATTCTGCAGTCTGGGCTAGTGAGGCTGCGCTCAGTTCCCTCGACGGGCCGGCCTCTGAGGGGAGCCGTGATTGGGTGGGGGGAGGGCGAACGGGAGCTGCGACGGAAGGGCAGCGCATGCGCAGGCGACGACGCTCCCTTAGCCCCTACCCAAACCGGTTCCCCCTGTCTGGGTAGGTGCTTTCGGAGTCCTGCTTTTGCGGCTGTTCCTCTGGCCCACCAGCAAGGCTGGTTTGTCCTTTAGCTTTCATAGTCTGAGCCCAGTCATCTGGGGAATCTGGCCGTCCCCTCCACCTCAGTTTCTCCTCACGTTCTCCCCGTTGCCCTCGGGATCTGTATTTACTAATTTAGACTGACTTGGACCTCAGGCTTGACTTCTGGGCTGCGCCTAATTTAAAATACTTTCTTTATGGGTCTCTTTTCCATCTCATCGTGGTCTTTCTCTCTCATTTTCCCTGCCTGCAATTACAGTGTCCCGGCATTCCATTCTTCCCTTCTGCATCTCCCCCCCAATACCTCATTGCTGTTCTTATGTTTTGATTCTCAGTCGCCTTCATGGTTTTAGGTGATTGAGCCGGAGGGACAACCTCAGACTTTCAGGAGTTCGCTGTCCACTGTCCGATTGTACTGTGGCTCCTACTCTTCTAACATCCAGATTATTTATCGTCTACTCCTGCTCTTAAGAACATCTCCGTACTTACGGCTACTTTTATTATCTTAGTACCAAGTAGCCTAGGAGACCTTGTTAACAGTGATAATGCTGGTAGTGCTCCGTTGCTTTAAAAGTCATGTTCTAACTTGAATTTGAGGTATTTAGGCTTTTGTCTTGTTTTTTTTTTTAATTAGAGGTGAAAAATGACAGAGATAGGGTTTCACAATTCGTTGGATATTTTTATTCAAATAAACACCTGTATTCTCATACCCGTGACTGAAGTAAACCGTGTTTGTGTGTGTGTTTCCAGCTGTTTTACTGCGGAAGAAAAAAACAATAGAGGGTGAGTGGAACTGTGGCACACTAAACTGATCTTTGAATAGTAGATTAAAAAAAAAAAGGTTATGTACCAAGTACGTGCGCGTCCACCTTTTTTATATCAAGGACCTGTTGCTTTATTCACTTCTATATTGGTTGGAATTTTAATATATATTGGAGGCTTTTAAGTAGAGTTTACCTAGAAAAACTAAAAATAAATAGGGGCGAGAGTTCTTTATTACCTTCCTTTGTAGACTTCCTTTTGCATTAGTAAATTTGAATCTGTGATTGATTTGTATTTATCGGTAACCTTTAAAATTCACAAGTAGCTTTAAACAAAATGACTCAAATTCATGTGTTCAATTTTACAGCTCATTTTACAGTTAATTAACTCATTGTTGGCATTAATAAAATATATATTTGTCTAGAGAGTATACATTTTGTCATAGTGTTTTAGCAGTTTACTAATGCACGTGCTTAATCTGGATTACATGATAGTATAGTGGTACTCTGTAAAAGTGAAGATACCTGTTTCCTAACCTTTTTTTTTTTTTTTTTTACTGATTATTGAGAGAAGTGTATTATGCACCTTATCTATTTGAGGGGTTTTCCACACACTATAACTGAAATATACAATCCAGATTCTTTTAAAGAGGTCTTTGTCTTTGAGTCTATTTCCAGTTAAAGTAAAAGCTGCTTTTAAGGTATCATCATTTCACGGTAATTATTTTAACAAGTGACCTTTGAGTGCAGGCTTCAGAAAATGATTAAATTGATGCTACTGATAAGCTAAGATTCTGCCATAGGCTGCCCATAATGTTATCTTTGTAATTTTTAATATAATCAGATATAATTACACCTCTTAAGTGTGTAGAATAAATAAATACAGAGATAACCTTTCTTGGAGATACAACTCAAATATTACTTAAGTGCTAATTTTTTTTTTCTTTTAAAGAAGTGTTGATTTAACCACAGTACTTAAAGCAGCGTTTGGTATGACATTTTAGTGTTTTGTGTGTAACTGCCTTGTTTTATTGGTTTTCCATAGTCAGATCCCGAAGAAAGAAAATTCAAGGCTAAGGACTTGATGTCCATGGATATACCTGAAAAAACATCACATCAACTTAACAGTCATTTTTTTTTCATGTAATTTGATTGCATAGTTTTTTCCTTTAGTTTTGTCTTCTCTAAAAATCTTTATTCTTTTGAAGACTTGTATGTAAAAACAATATCACTAAACATTTAGACTTAGAATGTAACTATTCTTGTTGACCCTAATGGTTTTGTTTCTCTTCATGTGCAAAGAATATCTGACCAAATACGGCCATATGCCGGTCACGAACATGTTAGTTTATAGAATTTGACCTGAAAGTTTCCCCTCTTTTCCATATCAAGTACCGTACACAGAAGTAGTCACTAGTTGTTGATTAAGTGAGAATTTTTTGAAGCTTATTCTTCCTATCATGAAAGAGCTCTGTAAAGCCTATCTTTTCCAAAGAGTCCCTATCTCTGTGGATCAATAAAGAATAAAATAAAGCCCTCAACCTGTTTTTAAGTTTATGTTTCACATTAAATATATGTATTATCATGGCTCTAAAACATGAGAATCATGTCTTAATTGTATGGCTGTGCTGCCAGACTTGGGGGTTTACCCCTTTCCAAGAGTTAACGCATGGTTGTTATGTATCTCTAGTTAAGTTTGTATCAGCATTTGTGTTATAAAACACAATTCTTTGGGATCTGTAAATCTTTGTGTTAGTAAATTTTTCTGTATATAAACTTTGGCATTGTTATGTACATTAGTAAATTAGTTTCTGTGTTACTCCAACATGTTATTAATAATAACTCTCTTTAACCTTTCTCTTTCCCATTTTTCCTTATTTAGGTGGTAATTATAATCAATAGTCTGTGGTTACAATCTTGTTTTCCCTTTGCAAACAGTGATCCTTGTTTTTAGGAAAAGGAATTGATATGCAAAAATATAAAAGAGAGCCTTTAAGTCTAAATTACATTAAATATTGGACATTTTTAGAATGGTAATGGAAGGAACCATGAGTAATCATTTCAATATTTTTACCTTCGAGATGATAAACTCTGTTGTGCCCTTGAAGGTGTGCTGATGAACTTCTGGCAGTGTGAATGCAGGAACATGTCATGTAAATCTCTTTTGCTGTGCCACACTATTTTGTATGAATAGACCTCTGATATATCTGTAGAAGAGAAATGATCATATCCTTTTTGTAGTTACCTGTTGAATTCTCTGTGAAGTCAGGAAATAGATTATTATATATCTTCAAAAGCTAATACTTCTATCCAAAATCATACCTTAGCGAAAACAGTCCTATTTTTCATTTTTTTTTTTTTGTTTTGTTTTTAGTTTTGAGAAAAGATCTTTTCAGATAAGTTTAAAAATCGTCTGTGGAAAAAATCATCTGTGGAACTTAACTAAGTATTTGTGAATTTAGTATCTTCTTGCACAGTGCCTATTTCATTAAATGCTTGTTGACTGCCTGCCTGCCCGTCTCACACATTATTAAATCTCTTCATTCCTTTGTAACCATGAACCAGGCCTTTCTCATATTAGCAGGCACAGAAAACGTGCGTTTTCTGCCAAGCACTCGTGGTTTGCCTACAGACATTCTCCTGAAAATCAGAGGTCACAGCAAAGAGAATCCATATTTATTCTGTTTATCTTTGACTTTGCTCATCTATCAAATGATTTGCTTGCTTGACATTAAATTTGCATAGGTTAAGGAGCTGTGAATAAATCAGACATTACAGAACTAAATGACAGGTTGCTCTAATTGGTATAGATTCATTTTCTTAGCTGTGGAAGAGAGGAATGTGTTGACTGATTTCCTAAAAGGAGGAAAAAGTCTTTGGAAACCATACATTGTTTAAAAATAACCATATTTATAATATATTTTAATATATAATATACTTTAGAAATCTGTTCCAGAAAAAATGAAAGGTAAGGATACGTTTTTTAATCTAATATCAAGGTGAAAATATAATTGAACATGTCAATGAGTAGTACATTAATATTAAAGTAAATTTACACTGTATTCCCAGGTGTAGGTTTCTCTTACGGAAATGGCATCCAAATAACAATTTAAGTATTTAGTTTCAGAGATAACATGTTGAGGTGGCATAAAACCAGCATACCTGAGAGCTGGAAAATGTTAATGTGCTGCTTCATGAACTATACACAGGGGCATAGGGAAACCATTTATATGTTTTGTTTTTTCATGTATCAAGAGTATTGATACATGAAATAATCAACACAATTAAAGATGAATTGTTTTATATGCATTGTTTTTCTTTCTTACCTCTTGTACTTTCATTATAAATATCAGGGTATAGTAGAGAGAGTATTAACTTTGGGATCAGGGAAACATGGGTGTCCTC
The DNA here is from genome assembly GCF_023851605.1 of Tamandua tetradactyla. NCBI lineage: Eukaryota > Metazoa > Chordata > Mammalia > Pilosa > Myrmecophagidae > Tamandua > Tamandua tetradactyla. Next base: position 44,796,281 of record NC_135328.1, read on the forward strand.
AGTCTTTGATTTAGTGTATGACTGGAGGTAAGATACTTACTGACTGAGACTCAATTTTTCATTTGTAGAAATGGAACTAATTATGTCTTCTTAATGTAATTGTCCTGAAAGCACCTGGCACTCCCCATCTCCTCCCCACCCCACTTGCCCCTTTCCTGGATACTCATAGTCACAAAATAATTGAAAAGGTTAAATCCCCTTGTTTTACATATGGGAAAATTGCAGTCACAAAATCTTCCAAGTCAAATGAAAAGAGCAGAAGAGTTCATCTTCCTGTCTAATGTTTTTTTTATTATAACAGATTGTTAACTTTAAAAGTCCTAATCAAACTTTATTACTGTGAAAAGTGAGAAATAATTCTGAAGACATTCGCTCTCTTCTTTTAGCTTCTTACTATACTGGTTTTATGATTTTATGCTTAAGGTCCTGTAATACTATCAGGCTTTTAAAATTTACTTTTTTGTGTTACAGAATCCTACATTCCTTAAATTAAGGTATCTTTGCTTAATCTGGAATTGGACTAAATGAGTCAGTATTTAAATAAGTAAATTGCCACAGGCATTTTAGATTAAAATTTGCCTTAGAGTAACTTTTGGGTATGCTGATTTTTCTTACCTTTCAGTGCAGTAGACCCAGATTAAATTTTTGTTCTCTTTTGTTTTAGGTTCTTAAACTATACTGAAATTAATCAGAAAGCTTAGATGAATATGGCTATTTTAGTTTGCTAAAAGAATTCAATGAAACAGTTCCCAAATTTAGATTTAGACTTAAAACAAAGACATGTATTGTTCAGCAATTGGTGGTAATAGAAAGGAATTTATTTTTATAAAGAAGATGGTTTTCCATTGAGTTTTGTTAGATTTGACCCACCCTTCCTAGGGATAGGCTTTAAGGAATTCATGTGAAATCACTGCAGGGAAACAGTACTGGGGTGGGGGCAGGGAGTAAGGCTGTGTGATTAAAAAAATTTTTTTTAAATGATTTTCTTTGTAACCTGATTGTTTAATTTTAAAAGGCTCCAAACCCAAGGAATTGGCCTGCTAGGGCATTTTTGAAATTTATTTCTTTTTACTACTGTTACATTCTTTTTCTGAACAGAGTAATCTTATCACATCTGTGTTTTAGAAGGATAAAACTGAGAGTAGAATAGAGGATAGATTGAAATGGGAAAGAGAATGAAGATAGGGACACTCAGGAAGGAGGCATTTATAATGCAGAAAAGGACAGTACCTAGATACCTGGATGTTCTAGTTTGCTAGCTACCAGAACACAGTATACCAGAAATGGAACCGCTCTTAAAAAGGGGAATTTAATAAGTTGCAAGTTAACAGTTTTTAGGCCATGGGAATGTCCCAATTAAAGCAAGTCTATAGAAATGTCCAATCTAAGACATATAGGGAAAGATACCTTGATTCAAGAAGTCAGATGAAGTTCAGGGTTTCTCTCTCAAGTGAAAAGGCACATGGGGAATGTGGTCAGGGTTGCTCTCTCAGGTGGAAGGGCACATGGTGAACACGGTGTCATCTGCTAGCTTCCTCTCCAGCTCCCTGGGAGGCGTTTTGCTTCTTCATCTCCAAAAGTCGCTGTCTGGTGGACTCTGCTTCGTGGTTCTGTGATGTTCTCTGTTGTGACTTTCTCTTAGTTCTGTCATTCTTCTGTGCCCTTTCTGAATCTTCTGCTTTCTCCAAAATGTTTCCTCTTTTATGGGATTCCAGTAAACTAATCAATACCCTCCTGTAATGGGTGGAGACATGCCTCCACCTAATCCAGTTTAATAACCACTCTTGATTGAGTCACATCTCCAGGGAGATGATCGAATTAAAGTTTCAAGCATACTGGAATTAGAAGAAATGGCTGCCTTTACAAAATGGGATTAGGATTATAACATGGCTTTTCTAGGGTACGTACATCCTTTCAAACCAGCACACAGGGTTTGGATCAAGTTCTTTGATTTTCTCTGAACTAGACAAGATGCTCCACCTGTCTAAACCTCAGTTTGTCTGTATATGAAGTTAATTCCCATCTGGCGAGGTTGGTATGAAGATTAGTAACAACACATATAAAACTTCTTAGTACCACGTTGGGCATGTAATTGGCACTGAGGACCAGTAAGTAGTATTATTAGATTTAGCAAGATGATTTAAACATCCCCCTTAAGATCTCTAAAGGTGTACTAATTTGCTCACTAGTTGAACAGCAAAAATGGTAAGGGGAGTGGGGGAGGTTGGGAATGAAGTTACCAGAATTTTAGAATCCAAGGGGTGTTTTGTGACTCTGTGTTTTACTGGTTTTGGCTGTTTCAGTTGAAGACTTGGTGAGGATCAATCAGGCACACTCAAGGATAATCCTTTTTATGTCATATCATACTGGTCATCCATAATTGTATCTCTAATTGCATGCATGTAGAATAGCATGCTCATATTATTTAGACCCTACCAGTTAAACACTGGTGCAAGAGTCTCATTCAGCCAACCACATTTATTGAGCACTGCCAATTAACAAGAATATGAAGATAATATGCATAAGTCACAAGATTCGTGTCCACAGTAGTTCAGAGAAACTGTGAATGTGCCTATTGTATTCCTAGCATTCAGCATGGTGGTTTTATATTTAGTAATTATTTCTAGAATGAATGTATCAATAAGTGAGGTAGAAAAGAGATATAATTTATATTACTATGTAATATGATTCTGTAATAAAACTAAAGAACAAACAAAATAACCTTAGGAACCCCAGAAGGAAATAATGAATATTGGAAAGAAAAAGTGAAGGAGGAAGTCAAATATTTGTTTTATCATTAAGTTGCCGGTGGGGAGTAGAGCTAAGTGGAGACATGAAGACATTCCTAATTTAGGGAACAACATGTGCAAAGGCTTGAAAGCATAAAAATGCAGTACGTATTTGGTGGTTTGTCTGGTATGATTAGATAGAAGATAGATTAGAATGGTAGATTGGCTCCAATGTTTGAAAAACTTTAAATGATAATATAAGGAGAATTGGATTATTCTGTTTTTAGTCAGGAGCAATCAAAGGTTTGTGAAAGGAAAAGGGGTGGAATATTTTATTGGAGAAATTAACTAGGGGGGCTTGATAATCTTCAGACTACAGAGAGTCCAAAAAGGGGAGACTTCTATTATAGCCAAGGAGAAGGAGAGCAAAGTGCTCATAAGTCAGTGGTGGGAGGGATAGTGGAGAAGAGATAGATTTGAGATACATTCTGAAACTAAAATCCGTTCACTTTCCAAGGGAGAATGAGAAAAGGAGTCAGGGATTATTTTGAGGTTTCTAAGGTCAGTGTTAACCGGGATAGGGAACCTAAGAGGAAGAATATGTGCTCGTATGATGGTGGTGGTGGTGGGGTCAAATGGTTTGGATTTGGACATATGGAATTGGTTTCAAGATGGCTGTGGGATACATGTAGCATGGTCCTTTAGTGTATTCTCATAACACCCTTTTTCATACCTGTATTATACCAAGCACTATATTGTATTGTAATTATTGTTTACTTGTCCATTTTCAAAGAGTACTTCTTATTCCTCACAGTAACCATATACTTAGAGCCTGGCATAGAAGATACTCAGTAATGGATAGAAATGAAAGAAAACTTGAGACAAATACCCATCAGGAGAAAGGACAGGGCTAGGGCTAGAGAGCATCATCAACGTACAATTGAATGTTGTAGCCAAGTTAATTAAGGAACATATGGAAAGGAAAATGTGGAAGAAGAAAAAGAGGAGCAAGGATGAATTGTAAAGAGTGGACAAAAGGAAAGAAACCTAATATGACCATTGAGTGAAGGGAGGCAGAGGTAGATAATGGAAAGAAAAAGATAAGAGTTGCAGGATAAGGAAATGATGAGCATTTTCATTTACCTCACTGAGTAGAAGTAAGATGAGAACTGAAAATAATTCTTTTGGTTTTGAAATTTTGTGTCCTTGCTGGTTTTTGAAATAGGAGGTTCAGTGAGGGTTTTTGAGGTAGGGAAGCTAGACTTTGAGAGGGACTATTCATTGAGTGTGGGAAATCACACTGAAGTGGTGTAAATGTAGGCAGTAAATACTATACCTGCAAGAAGAAATTCTTAAGAAAACCAAGGAAGTAAAGATGAAACAGCCTTGGACTTGTGAAGATAACATTTTATCTCTGGCATGTCAAGTTAAATTATTAGTGTCACCCACATCTTTTTATCAAGACTTTTACCTCTACCAATTGCATATTAGCAAATCCATGCTACCACAGACTATTCAAGTTACTGTTGAAAACCATGTTCGTAACTAGAAACAGTACAACAGTAACCCATAGTGTTCTACCCCCTTATCCTCACCTCCTCCCCACCCCTAAAGTCTGTTTTTAAAAACACTGATTATCCGGGAGTCAGTTGCTTTCGAAAGACTGTTAAAAGAGCCTGTGTCATGGTCAGTTCTTCCCATTTCATTCCCCATTTAGCTGGGTCTAGTGTTTAGGAGATTGAGAATGAAAATGAATCTTCATTTGGCAAGATTGAGGTACCTTTTTTGTCATGATCTTTGAAGTGCATAGTTGAATATAAAATTGTCACTTAGGGTACAGAGCAGTGAATTTAGGTAAAAAGTTTTCCCAGTTTTGGTATCATGAGACTGATTTCCATCAGAAAATTTTTACTGATCTTTTAAATATCTGCAGGGCCATCCCTGAACTTGCATGGTCATTTTGACCTATTGGTAATGGCTTAGGCTTCATCACTTTTGTAAAAGAAGAAAACAAACTTAGTACTTACCAAATATCTGGGGGTTTTTATGTATATTATCTTTTTTAAAATGGTTAAAAATCTTTTCTGTCTACACTACATTGATAGGATTAATCAAATGAGATAAAGAAAGTATATATTCTTAATCCATACAGTATTATACAGATATAAGGCATTTTTATTCACAATATTCCTTTGCAACTTTTTAGATTTAAACAAATTAGAATGCAAAATTAGGAAATCTATGTTTTTTACCCCCAAAATATATTTTCTATTCAAGTTACTTTATAAGTTAATTTTTGAAAAATTATAAGTTAGTTTTTGAAAAGCTAGAGCTATTGGATTGTTACAATGCTCTATGTGTATTGTTAAATGCTTTATATATATGTAGTCCTAAGTAATTCTTACAGTAAGCTCTGTGAAGTAGATGGTATACCATTTTCAGGTATGGCATATGAGTCTCAGTGTGACCAAGCTCATACTACTAGTAAGTAGCAGAGCCAGCATTCTAACGTTTTTTCCCCTAACTCCTAATCGTGTGCTTCACTATCACAAATGATTGCTGTTCTTATTTGCTAGTCTATAAAAGATGGTCTTACCTTTTCATTAGATAGCTCTTGCTTCTTTTCAGTTTTGCCATTTATTCTACTTTAATATTTGAGCATCTGCTATGTGCTAGCCATTGTTCCAGGTAGTAAGTGTACAACAGTTAATGAAACACATCTCTGCCCTCATGGAGCTTAGGTTCTAGTTTACATGATACTTCCAAACAAAATGACTAAAATGTAAAGTATGTCAAATGGTGATAGGTGTTATGGAGAAAGGTAGGAAGGGAGCTGACAGTGCAGAGTATTTTAGGAGGGAGCACTTACTTTATTGTCCGTGGCCATTAGCATTAGAATCCGAAGCATGAGGAATTTGGAGTAGGGGTTTTTGTGATGACTGATCTAAGTAGAGATTCAAAGCAAAACCCTTAGTTCTGATGGTCTCAAGACAGAGATTGTGACTACTCTAGAGTTTTGCCAGGAATACGCTAAGTTCTGGGTACTTCTTTATAGTTGAGGCCAGCAAAGGAAGGGTTGGTTATCTTATCTAGAACATTTAGGGTTCATGGACTCCTTTTTCACTTCTGGCTGTGGAGGTCAGAGAAGAGGAATCTTATGGTAGGCTTTTTCCTGCACTACTTAGTGTTTTGATGAACTTCATTCCCACTGATCAATCCAGTTGCTTTCAGTTGCCAAAACAGTAAAGTATTTCCTAAAGAATATTTTCCTATCACCTCTTCAAAGAAAACAGATGGACCTTTAAGCCTGCCAAATCTTCTCATCCCCTAAGTATAAGTAATAAAGTATATTTTCTCTCTTCTTTTCTTTTTTTTTACATGGGCAGGCACCAGGAATCAAATGCGGGTCTCTGGCATGGCAGGTGAGAACTCTGCCTCCTGAGCCACAGTGGCCCTCCCTGAAGTATATTTTTCAGTACAGAGTATTACAGAAAGTTTTTAGTGTCTCTGAGATCATAGTTAGGGATCTTTCCTAGGCCCTCTGCTATCCTATTCTTAATCACAGTTTTAAAGAAAAAAGAAAAGACTAATTAAGCATGAAAACCTCTTCTAAAATACAGGTTCTGCAAAAGATACAGATTCCTTTATCTCGTGGTATTTTGAGGTACGGCCCCAATTTGTGGCATAAGAAGAGCATCATAATTTAAGGATACAATTTTATGAATTCATAATCTAAGGGTTCGATTTTTGACTTTGTCTCTAAACAGTTACAGTACCTTGAACAAGTTACACTATCTCTTTAAGCCTCAGTAGCCACATCGGTGAAATACAGATGTGAAGATTAAATTAAGAGACTCACCATCTTGAAATTCAGGATTTTAGGTACTGGATAAAAAAGGTAAATGCTATGAAACAGAAAAGGGAGGCAAATCATTTGGCTCTGGGATGAGAATGGGGAAGTGGATTAAGAAGGCTACTGGGAAAAGGATGGTTAAATCATGAATGATGGGTTGGAGTTGATTAAGTAGAGAAGTAAGTAAACTGCTCTAGGACAAGGATACTATGAGGGCAAATAACTTGGTCATAAGTATATATCCTGAGCAAAGACCATTACCCCCTTTAAAATACTCTCCAAATCTTAGTTAGCCCCTCTCACAATATGTTCTCATAGATTTCTTGACGCTAAACCAGTACTTTTTGGTCTATATGATTTGTCTCTGTTCTCTGCCAAACTTGTAGACTCCTTTTGGGCAAGGATCTTATGTCACTTCTTCACCATATCCTGCCCTTTGATATACCAGACACTTAGTATTCACTGAATGGATAAATCATAGCTAGATTTTTTTTTCTTTAAAATTTTCAAAACTACATTCTGAGGTGTCTTTGAATGCTATGCTATGTATTTAGATTTGGTCCTATGAAATGTAGAGTTGTGATAGCCATTGAGCAGGGGAATAAGTTTAAGTAGCAAAAGGTCCAGGATTCTAGCCTTTGTGGTGCAATTAACTAGTTTAGTGACCTTATTGGGATTGCCATTTCTTCCTTATCTATTTTAATAGTATTGATGATTTCTAAATTTTCTTCCAAATGTGATACTCAGAGACTGGATAATTTCTGCTGTCAGATGTTTATCTAAATGCAGACCTTATGCTCACGCATATGTTCAATAAAAATTCCAAAGCGTAAATCAGGAATTCTTAACTGGGGAGATTAAACAGAATCAGAACCATACCTCTTTGAGGTGCAAGATGAACAGAGAGCCAGATCTACTTTTGTTAATTGGTTCAAACTCTCTTAGTATAATGTTGCATTGTTCTGTTGCTGTTTTTGGCAACCAAATGGAAACATTGTCTTAGAATATGCAGAAACAGGTTTTAAAATGGTAGATGAGTTTCAGTGTTATTCTGGGAGTCCATAAGTGAATAGTTTTTCATAAGTGACATAGTGTTGTACTTTTTTCTTAGGGATTTGTGGTCCAAAACTCTGTCATTAATACTTTTCTAAGAAACCATTGGGTGGGGAGATTGAGTTTTAAATGGACTTCGGATTTCTCACTGTGTGAGATATTCCCAGCTGTAGAGTTTATGTTTTCCTGTCTTGAATTTTCTCGGTTGGGTTTTAATGTGAAATAAGTATGAACAATGTTAGGAAACCTTTTTTTATTGTCCTAAGTGTTTTCGATTTCATTTGTGTACAGCTTTACAAATTTAGAAATAGAAAACAGAAATTTAGTACTTCATTATTTTTGGAGCCAAGACTAGAATCGCAATATATGCCAAAGAAATCACAGGGCAGGGTTATTCTGAAGGGAATATGTTTATTCATTTATTTTTTTGAGGTCTGAATCTTCTTGGCTCTAAATAACATAACATTCCTTTATTATCTGCAATAAAAAGCCTAAATTGTAAACTGTGATAGTCTTTGGAAAATATTGTGGAAGTATTTTTTGTTTTTGTTTTTAAGCTTTTTCACAGGTGTTTTGTAAGAATTAGAGCATAATTGATATCTGGTAAATATTCCATATGAGTGTGTTTATGGTTTTTCTTTTTCAGGCGTTTAAAAAAATATTTAATCATTCATGAGTTGAGCCTCATTCTTTGAGTCATGGATGACAAGGCTTCTGTTGGAAAAATCAGTATCTCCTCAGACTCAGTATCAACTCTTAATAGTGAAGATTTTGTCTTGGTTTCCAGGCAAGGAGATGAGACACCATCTACAAATAATGGAAGTGATGATGAGAAAACAGGACTCAAGGTAAGATTCCGTAATGTAAGTTTGTTTTGCTTAGCCCTTTAAATCTATTGCAGAACTTGGCCTTTAGCAGGAAAGTGTGTGTGGGGAGAACATGGGTATAATATACTTCTTTTTTTAATGGTCAAGATTTTTTTTTATTACTGATATTGAAGAATTTGTATTTGATTAAGGATTTTTGCTTTTATTAGCTTCTCTTCAATTTCCTAATATACATAACTGTTAAAACTGGTAGTTATAGTATAAACATTTTTTTTTTAATGTTTTCACTTTCTCATGGAATTAGAGGTGCTTATTTCTTTTGGGCCTGATATATGTAGTATAGGAACACTAGCAGGTCACTAATGCTATTTATAAAAATACATTTTAAGATTATTGAAACAGAGCTTTAAATACCTGGTTTTTGACCACTTCTGTTTGTTTATCTTCAACCAAATAAGTAAGTATTAATTTCTTTTCCCATTCTTTGTTATTCTGCTGCTTTCTATGGATATAAATAAAAACAATAGATTAACTGTTAAAGTTGTCATTTAAAATGTGAATAATTTTAAAACACTTCTTGTTTACATCAGTTCATTCAAATAAGGCTTTATTGACTACATATTACATATTAAGTATTATGCAAGTTGCTAGGGATAAAATGGTAAACAAGATAGATAAATCCTGCTATTATTCTGGAGCTTTTATCCTAATGGGGGAAAGTCACTAAGGAAATAAGAAAATGAATGATATGTCAAGTAAATTTAGGTACCATGAAGACAGGATAAGTGGATAAAAGGTGAAGGGCAGGTACTATTTTGAAGAGGCTCTAAAGAAGATGACATTTGAACAGAGACCTAAATGAAGTGAGGAAGAAATCCATGGGGAAATCTGGGAAAAGAGCTTTCCAGGGGAGCAGCAAATACAAAGACAATAAGGAGGACCACCCTTATAGGCCAGATGTGACCAAAGTATAAAATGATTAGGGATGAAAAAAAAATGATTAGGCGTAAGATTCTGAGATGGGTAGGGGCTAGATTATATAGAACCTTATAGGCCATAATAGGAATTTGGACTTTTAAAGTATGAAGGGAATTTTTGGAGGGTTTAAAATGGGTATATGATTTAAGTTTTTAAAAGCTCAATGTCTGAAGGGACTTCTAGCATGAGAGCATGAGGAGCTTTGTGGACCTGTTCCCCAGCAAAACTGTTCACCATTAATTAAAAACAAAAAGCATTTAAACCCTCTGGAAAAGGTCTCAAGGACATACACAAATGAAGAAACAATTACACAAGAAAATTTCTAAAATTCTATTAAGAGCAGTGAGAATCTGTGGTATTTGAACCAAGACCCACTCCCTCCTTCTCCCATCCCACTGAGCAAGGTGGTAACTCTGCCCCAGACTGGTAGAGCCAAAGACACAGGGCTCCAACTCATTCCAGCTCCCAGTCAGTGGCCTGTTTTTCCGAGAGGAGTAGGACGTCAGCATTTCTCATCCTGCCCTCAGCTATCTTTTGCTGGGTGAGTACAGGCAAGAGTTTGGGCTTCGCTTCTATCTAGCCCCCACTCGGGTCAGAGGCTGTACCTTGAGTGAGCACTGCTGAGAATGCTGAGGCCCTGTTCACCCTTTTGCTGGTTCATAAAGTGGTTCCAGGCTGGAAGAGGGAAGTTGAGAAAACCTGAGCCTACACAAAGTTATCCAAAATTCTGCACACCACAGTAAAATGGCTGAAAGCTACCTGTAAGGAGAATATCTTGAAAGCAGCAAGAGAATGCAAGTTTATCACTTATAAGGTAACCCCAGTAATAATGACATCTGACTTCTCAGCAGAAACAGTGGAGGCCAGAAGGCAATGGGATAATAGATGCAGAGTGCTCAGGTTAAAAAAACAAACAAAAAAAACACCTGTCAACCAAGAATTGTATATCGTATATCCAGCAAAGCTAGTCAAAGATGAAGGTGAATAAAGACATTCTCAGTTAAACAAAAATTGAGAATTTGTTGCTACTTTAAAAAAATGCTAAGGGCCTTCTTCAGGCTGAAATCAAATGACTCCAGGTGATAATTCCAGTCCACACAGAAGTTCAAAGAACATCAGTAATTACAAAATTATAGATAATTATAAAATTTAGAAGGTAATTACAAAATTATGACAGTATAAATGCTTTTTTTCCTTCCTCAACTGATTTAAAAATCACTTGTATACACAATATGTATTCATGAGCCTATAATGTATGGAAATGTAACATATTTGCCAATAATAGCCCAAAGAAAGTGGTGGGAACAAAGTTTTACATGGCGTAAGAAAATGACTCCATATAGATAACTTGAATCTCAAAAAATAAACAGAGAAACCTGGGATGTTAAAAAGGTTACTATAACAAAAACTGTAAATATATCTGAAATCTTCTAAGTTTTTGTAAAAGACATAAAATTATCCAAAGTAATAATTATACAGTGTATTGTTGGTTTTGTAATATTTTTATATGTTCCAGGTATGACAATAATGCTGTAATGGGGAAAAGGGAATAGTGCTATATAAGAATAATGTTTCTTTTTCTCACTGGAACTGAGTATAAGACCAAAGTTTGTTCTGATAAGTTAATATATATTCCTCAGAGCAACCAGTAAAAGGTATAATTAAAAAATATATAAATACATTTAAATACTACATTAGAAATATTAACTCACTAAAAAGAAGACAATAAAGGAGGAATAGAAGAACAAAAAAGATCTGACACATGGAAAGCAAAAAGTAAAATGCAATACATAAATCCAACTTTATTAATAACCAATGTAAATATGAACAGAATAATCAATCTAATGAAAAGGCAGAGACTGTTAGACTGGATTAAAAAAAAAACATGATCCCACTATGTGCCATCTATAGAGACAGATTTTAGATTCAAAAATACAAAGAGACAGAAAGTAAATGGATGGAAATAGCTATATTTTGTAAATAGCAACCACAAGAAGCCTGTAGTGGCTGCACTAATGCCAGTAAAATAGATTTTAATACAAAAATGTAACAAGAGATAAGAGGGACATTTTATGATGGTCAAAGGATAAATCCAGCAGGAAGATCTAACACATATAAACATATATGCATCTAATAGCAAAACATAAATACATGAAGCATCAAACAAAACTGACAAAAATGAAGAGAAAATTGGGTAATTCATCAATAATTGCTAGCAACTTCAGTATCTCACTTTCAGTAGTGGGTAGAAAAACTAGCAGAAGATCAACAGTTTGCTAGCTGACAGGATGCAATATACCAGAAATGGAATGGCTTTTAAAGAGGGGGATTTAATAAGTTGGAAATTTACAGTTCTAAGGCTAAGAAAATGTCTCAGTTTTAACAAATCTATAGAAATGTCCAATCAAAGGCATCCAGGGAAAGATACCTTGGTTCAATAAGGCCGATGAAGTTCAGGGTTTCTTTCTCAAGTGAGAAGGCACATGGTGAACACAGTCAGAGTTTCTCTCTCATCTAGTAAGGCACATGGTGAACACAGTTAGGGTTCCTCTCATCTGGAAGGGCATGTGGCAAACACGGCATCATCTGCTAGCTTCTTCTCCTGGCTTCCTGTTTCATGAAGCTCCCCAGGAGACATTTTCCTTCTTCAGCTCCAAGGATCACTTGCTGGTGGGCTCTGCTTCTCGTGGCTATTTCATTGTGCTCTACTCTCTGAATCTCTTATTCTCCAAAATGTTTCCTCTTTTGTAGGACTTCAGAAACTAATCAAGACTCACCCAGATGGGTGGAGATATGCCTCTACCTGATCCAGTTTAACAATCACTCTTGATTAAATCACACCTCCAGGGAGATGATCTGATTATAGTTTCAAAGATGCAATGCTGAATAGGGATTAGAAGAAACGGCTGCCTTTACAAAATGGCATTAGAATTAAACATGGCTTTTCTAGGGAACATACATCCTTTCAAACCAGCACAACAAGGAAATGGAAGAGTTGAACAAGACTATAACCCAATGTGTCCATAAAACAAAACATCTTTAGAACACTCAATTCAGCAGCAGCAGAATTGAAATTCTCAAGGACACATGGAACGCTCTCCAGAATAGACCATCCATTAGGCCAGAAAACAAGTCTCAATACATTTAAAAAAACTGAAATCATCCAAAATGTCTTTTCCAATTACAATAGAATGAAACTAGAAATAAAAAAAACAAGTAGAAGTAGAAAATTCACAAATATGTGGAAATTAAACTACACATTTCTGAATAATCAACCTGTGAAAGAAGAAATTAAAAAAGATATTAGAAAATACTTAGAGATGAATAAAAATGAATATGTACCAAAACTTATGTCTCTAAAGCATTGCTTGAAGGGAAATTTTTAGCTGCAAGTGCTTATCTAAAGAAAGAAGAGCGATTTCTCAAATCAATAACCTAACCTTTCACCTTAAAACCCTGGATAAACAAGGGCAAGCTAAACCTAAAGCAGGCAGAGGGAAGAAAACATAAGATTACAGAAGAAATTAATGAAATAGAGAATAGAAAAAAATAGAGAAAATCGATGAAATCAAAATTGGTTCTTCTGACAAGATCAATAAAATTGACAAACCTTTAGTAGATTAATGAAGGAAAGGAGAGAAAAGACTCAAATTACTAGAATCAGAAATGAAAGAGGAGACATTACAACCTATGTTATAAAGGATTATAAATGAATACTATGAACAGTTGTATGCCAGTAAATTAGATAACTTGATAAAATGGAAAATTTTCTAGAAAGACAGAAACTACCAGAACTGACTCAAGAAGAAATAGACAGTTTGAAGAGATTGAATTTGTAATAAAAAAGGTGCCAACAAAGAAAAGTCCAGTCCTAGGTAGCTTCGCTGCCGTATTCTACCAAACATTTAGATAAGTATTAATACCAGTACATTCTACACTCAAAAAATGGTAAAGGAGGTGAACGCTTTCAAACTTATTCTATTCAGACACAATTACCCTGATACCCAAAGCAGAAAAAGAGATAAGAAGAAAAGAAAACTATGCAATATCTCTTATGAAAATGAACCCCAAAACCCTAATAAAATACTAGCAAAAGTAAAATAAAAATTAAAAAATAAACAATAAAAGATACTGGCAAACTGAATTCAGTAACATAAAAAGGATTATATACTGTGACTAAATAAGATTTAAACCAGGAATATAAGTTTGACTTAACATCTTAAAAAAAAAATGTAAAACACCACATCGGTATAATAAACAATGAAAACCACAGGTTCTCAAGACACAGAAAAAGCGTTTGACAAAATCCAACATCTATTCATAAGGGGGAAAAAACAACCAAAACAACTCCACAAACTAGGAATAGAATAGACGTTGCAGCCTGATAAAGGGCATGCACCAAAAACCCACACTTAACATACCCAGTGACAAAAGACTGGATTCATTCCTCCTGTTTCAGGAGCAAAATTAGATGTCTGCACTCACCCTCTATCCAGCATTGTGCTGGAGGTTATAGTTTGGACATTTCAGCAAGAAAAAGATATAAAAATAAAAGACAGCCAGTTTGGGAAGAAGTAAAACTGTTCATTTGCAGATGAAATGATCTTACATAGAGAAAATAGTAAGAAATTCAATAAAAACTGTTAGTACTAATAAATGAGCTTAGCAAAGTTGCAGGATAGAGGATCAGTATGCAAAAGTCTCTTGTATTTCTGTACATTTGTAGTGAACAAGCCGAAAATGAAATGAGGGAAGAATCTGAATGGAGAGTTCCCCAAGGAAGATATGCAAATGATCAATAAGCACATGAAAAGATTCTCACCATCATTAGTGATCAGGGAAATGCAAATCAAAGTTCAGTGAGAGTCCACTTCACACTTACTAAGATCGCTATAATCAAAAAGTAAGATAAGTCTTGGCAAGGATGTGGAGAAATCAGAACCCTGATGTTGCTGGTAGGAATGTAAAATGGTGCAGTTACTTTCGAAAACTGTTACTCAAAAAGTTAAAGGCAGACTTTATATAAGACCCATCAATTCCTGATAGGTATATTTCCACAAAAATTGAAAATACATATCCACACAAAAACTTGCACATTATTGTTTACTATAGTTATAATAGCCAAAAAGTAATATTGTCCATCAGCTAATGAGTGCATAAACAAAACGTGGTTTATCCTTGAAATGAAGTATTATTGTGCCCTAAAAAGGAAAGAAGTACTAATACATGCTACAAGATGGATATACCTTGAATGAAGTGAAATATGTCAGTTACAAAAGACTATGTTATACGACTACATTTTAATGAAATGTTCAGAATAGGCACAACTTTAGAGATAGACAGTAGATTAGCAGTTGCTTAGAGTTAGGGGTGTTAGGGACATGTGGGTGGTGATACCTAGTGTGTGGTGTTTCTTTCTGAGGTGATGAAAATGTTCTAAAATTTACCATGGTGATCCTTGCACATATTTGGGTATCTACTAAAAACATTGACTTGTACCCTATAAATAGAGGAATTATATATTATGTGGAATATGAATTATATATCAATAAAGCTAGTTCTTTGTTTTTTTGTTTATTTTTAAGAAAAACTCACTTGCTGCTCTGTTGAGAAATGGCAGTAAAGGGGCAAGATTGGTAGCAAGGGAACCAGATAGGATGCTGTTGTAGTCATCAAAGGGAGAAATAATATTGACTTTGACCAGGGGAGTAGATATTTCTGACATAGACATATTCTGAAGGTAGAGTTGATTAAACAATTGGTGTTAGCAGTGGTAAATTAGATGTGGTGACTGAGGCAAAGAGAGAAGTAAACAGTGACTCCAAATTTTGGCCTGACCTGTTAGGTAAATAGTTGTAGCTTTTACTGAAATGGTGGTTTACTTTGCTAATCCTTCCAGAATGTAATATACCATAAATGGAAAGGCTTTTATAAAGGGGATTTATTAAGTTACAAGTTTACAGTTTTAAGACCTTAAAAATGTCCAAACTAAAGCTTCCAGATAAAGATACCTTGACTCCAAAGAAAGGCCAAATAGTATCCAGGATTTCTTCGTCAGCTGGGTATGCACATGGCTGGTGTCTGAGGTCATTCCTTCAGTTCATTGCTTTGTTGTTGGTGGTTTTTTTTTTTCATTTTTGGTTCATTGCTTTGTGCTTCTGATTCCAGTGGCTTCCTCTCTAAGTATCTGTTGGCCTCCCCCTACCTTGTCTAGGGTAAAACTCTGGGTTCTGGGTTGCTTAGCTCTCATGGGAAAGCACATAGAAAGTCTAACTTTTGTCAGCTCTCTCAGCTCCTTTTGTCTCCTGGAGCTTCTGCATTTCCAAACATCTGTGCCTCTCTCAGCTCTGAACAGTTTCTTTCTTCATAAGCTCTCTTAAGGACTCCAGTTAACTAATTAAGACCCACCTTGAATGGACAGTAACGTCTCTATCTAATCAAAAGATCATACCCACCATTGGGTGTGCCACCTCTCCATGGAAGTAATCTATCTAATCAAAAAATCACATCCACAATTGAATGGGTCACTCTCCATGAAAACAATCTAATCAAAAGTTCTACCCAAAGCAGTAGTTCCGCCTCCTCAAGATTGGATTAGGGAAAGAACAGGACTTTTCTGTGGTACGTAATAGTTTCATAGTGGCACAGATGGAAAAGAGAAAGGGAAGACCAGGATTGGAGAAAAGTGATGACAAATCATGTTCTTTTGGGACATGTTAATTTTGAGATGGCTGTTAATGTCCTTTTGGAAAAGTCAGGTAGTTAGTTGGATATATGAGATGTTCAGGAGAGTTCGTGGCTCTTATCAGTGTTATGCATATAACACTGATATATCATATTCAAAATTAGAATTAGATGACGTCACTGAGAGCATGATTATAGATATTAAGGAGAAGAATGGTAAGAGTTGATACTTAACGCTCTATTCAGATGAAGAGAAACTGGTGGAAAAGACTTGAGAAGAAATAACTAGTGAGATAGGAAAACTAGGAGAGTAGAATGCTTTAGAAAACTAGTTAAGAAATTGTTGCAAGAAGGAGTAATCAGGTATATGAGAATCTGCTGAGATGTTGATTAAAAGGTCACTAAAATGTGACAAGATGGATGTCTTGGTGATCCTTAAGAAGAGTATCTTTGTGAAGAAGTGGGAACATTATATGGATTAGTGTGGGTTTGGCAGTGAATGGAAGGTGAGGAAGAAGTTGCAGCAAAAAGTGTAGACAAATCATTTGAGTACAATGATTTGACAAATCATTTGCTACAAAAGGGGAGCAGAAAGGACCGATAGCTGAAGTGAGATTATGGAATCCATGGGGGAATTTTCAGATACTTATATATTGATAGGAATTATTCAGTAAAGAGGAAACGTTTGTAGTAAAAAAGCAAAATTTTTTATTAGATTAGGGAGAAGGGGCTGTTGTGCATGAGTGAAGGGGTTGATCTAGGAACAGATTCTATAATGAGAAAAAAAGGCAGTATAAAAGAGAATTGATGCAAACAGATCAATCTTTTCTTTTGAGTTCCTTCTATTTGAAAATTTTCTTGAAGAATTTTGAAATATTATTTGAGTTATTCTTCTTGCTTCTAAGTTGAAGAGCCATTAATAGTAAATGAGAAGAACCCTCGGGGCTCCTTCAGAGAACATTTTTGTTGTTGTTTTGTCATTTAGCTTCTTTACTGGAAGGAGATTCTTCCATTTTGTTGACAAGGAAATTGAGTGACATTATCTTCATATTTAAAATGTTTCTTCTGTTTTCCCATATAATTTCAGTACGTGTTTATAGTATATAAGCTATACTGTACGTAGAACTTTTAAGTGAAGAAGTAATACAATTATTGTTAGTTAAATCTTTTAGCTCTGTCATCTGACTAATAGAATTATTGGAGACATCTTGCTCAAAGATGCTCACTTTTGTTTTTGAAACTTTGTTTCTCAGCCACTAGTAAATAAAATAATTGAAAAAACAAAAGCAAGGATTTATAGACCATCTTACCTATCTTCCTAACAGTTTTGTTCGCCATATCAATATGATAACAATATGAAATTTAACAGATTGCAAGGATCTTTGAGGGTTTTCTTTATTTCTGTGGTTGTTCTAAAGTTTGTGGATGGAACATGAACAGTAAAAGTAGAACCATGTCCTTGTAGGAAACAGAACATTTTTGGAAGAATAGAGAAAAAGAGCCCATTTTAGTATTTGTGCAACTAGTAGAAGTAAAAATCAGTTGACATTGAGGAATAATATTTGTAAATTGCATTGACTTTAGAAAATACATTTCAAAAGTGAGTTATTCTTCCATCTCGAAAGTCGCAATTGAGTGATTTGTACAAACTTAAGTTGACCACTAATAATAGTCTACTAAAGACTGTTTTATGCCCTAAGGATAGGGACTCCCATTTTGGAAATGTGATGATCTAGAAAACCTAAAAATGTCAAACAAAATGCTTATGAAAACTGGGGAAAATATAACAAATACCTTTAAACTGAATAGCTGTTTTCACAGGATAGTAAAGAAAACCTCCAAAGAACAAAGTTAAAGAGGAAACTGAAAGTCAGAACTGTGCATATGAGCTCACTTTGAGGCTGAATGGAAGAATTTCCTTTCCTTTATAATGAGTGCTCTTGAGTTTGATAGCTAAATTGGGGGTGAGAAACAAAGCCTTGGGGGTTTAAGAGAAGAAAGGTGCTGGGGATTTAATCATGTCCCTATAGAAGGTATGTTCAGGTTCCACCTCCTGGTCCTGGGCACGTCAACCCATTTGTAAATTAAGATCATTGAAGATGTTGTTTGGTGAGGTGTGCTCAAACTAAATAATTGTGGGCCTTAATCCAATATGGCTGAAATCCTTATAAGCAAAGAAAATTGGACATAGCAAAGGAAGCTGTGGAGAATAGCCAGAAGCTGGAATTCAGGGGATCGCAGAAAAGGGAAAATAACACCATATGAGTAGCCACAATGATTAAAAAGCCAAGAAACTCCTAAGATTGTGGCCAGCCCAGAAGATACTGACTCTAGGAGGAAGTAAGCCTTGGCTTCTGAAATTGTGAGCCAATAAATACCTATTGTTAAGCCAGCCCATTGTATGATACTTGTTTTTGTAGCCAGAAAACTAAAGCAAGAGCTATTGGAACTGCAGTCTATTTATTCATAAAGCTAGTAGTTTCCTCATGGACTATATCTTGACTGAAAGGATAGATTGAAAAAATATGATCTACTGACAGTCACAGGAAGAAAATAAAGAAGCTTAAATTTCTTATATTGAACACTGGTTTGGAGGGTAGCTTGCCTGGAAATTTGTTTCCACAGGCTTTCTTCGTATGTGTCTGGGCTTGAATTTATACAACCTGCATGTTCCTGGGTGGGTAATGTTCTTGGAGCACCTGATGGGAACAATTCCAAAACTACTCTGGAGGATATACTTGCAGAATAAGCTGCATGGCATGGCACTTTATAGATAACCCTGCTAAAGAAGAGTGCACAATCCAAAAATCTAAAAATATATACAGTGGACAGTTCATCATGAGCAAAAGTCAACAAATCCCAATAGTTAAGTACTACCAAAACTTCAGGTATTAGAATTATTGCCTGTAAGCTATAAGTTTTAAATGACTAAAGATTTAAAGAAAAAATTGAAAATATTAGAAAATAACAAAATTGTCAAAACATTAAGATATTTATTTAAAAAATAGGAACATCTAGAACTGAAAATTTGAGTCACTGAAATTATAAAAGTGCCTCAAACAGCAGATCAAACATGGCTGAAGAGAGAATAGATACTTGGACAGTAGCTCTGAGGAAATTACACAGAAGATACCACTAAAAGATGAGAAAATATAAAAGTACAGCTAAGAGAAATGAAGTTGGATAGATCAGAATAACTACAGTTTATAAAGTGAGGCACCAAGAAATTTCTTGATTTCTCAGAGATCACATAGCAAGTGAGTGAGCAGATATGAGATTGGTAATTATATTTTCCAATATCCAAATTGAACTTCTGATTCTTCTTTTGTACTGTGCTTTCTAACAAACCCAAACTTTATAGACATGTTTCCTGGTGGTTCATTTACATTAAACCTGAGAAAATATATTCAGTTCTAACCATTTTCATTATGCTGTCACTGCAGTGTGAAACAAATAGTGGGAATTGCAGATTATCAGAAATTTGTGTTTAATTTTGTAAACATCTAGGGATTTCTCAAGCACAGGCTGCTAGTTTCTAAGCATACTTTCATTTTCTTTTCTTTTTTTAAAAAATATTTTCATTGACAAATCTTCACACACATACAGTCGATGCATGGTGTACAAGCACTGGCTTTCCGTATCATCACATAGTTGTGTATTCATTACCATGATCATTTTTAAAACATTTGCATCATTTCAGAAAAACAAATAAAAAGAGAAAACTCATACATCCCATACCCCTTACCCTCCCTCTCATTGATCACTAGTATTTCAGTCTAACCCCAATTTTTTTTACCCATTGTCCCCCTTATTATTTATTAATTTTTTTATCCTTTTTTTTTTTTTTAACTTATCTTTCTATACCCTGGATAAAAAGAGCATCAAACACAAGATTTTCACAATCACACAGTCACATTATTAAAGTTATATGATTATACAATCATCTTCAAGAGTTAAGGCTACTGGAACACAGCTCAGCAGTTTCAGGTACCTCCCTCAAGCCTCTCCAATACACCATAAACTAAAAAGGAATATCTATATAATGCATAAGAATAACCACCAGGATGACCTCTTAACTCTGTTTGAAATCTCTTAGCCACAGAAATTTTGTTTTGTCTCATTTCTCTTTTTCCCCTTTTGGTCAAGAAGGCTTTCTCAATCCCATGATACTGGGTCCCAGCAAATCCTGGGAGTTCTGTCCCACGTTGCCAGGGAGATTTACATACCCAGGAGTCATGTCCCACATAGTGGGGAGGGCAATGAGTTCACCTGCCAAGCTAGCTTAGAGAGAGAGGCCACATCAGACCAACAAAAGGGGTTCTCTGGGGGGTGACTGTGTGGGATAATTTTAAGTAGGCTTAGCCTATCCTTTGCAGGAGTAAGTCTCATAGGGGTAAACCCCAAGATCAAGATCTCAGCCCATTCATTGACTTGGCTATCCCCACTGCTTGCGAGAGTACCAGAAATGCTCCAAATGGGGAGATTGAATATTTCCCTTTTTTCCCAGTGCCCCAGGGGGACTTGGCAAGTACTTCTTTATTCACTGCCCAGATTACTCTGGGATTTATCAGGGCATCACACTAACCTGGACAAACCAACAAGATCTCATGCCCTATTCAAGATTCTGTGTTCTTACGGTGTTCAACTAAACTGACCATACAAGTGAAATTAGTTAATGTACTACCCAAAATATAAATTTTGCACCAAATAAACATCTCTCCTTTTGACCTCACACAGAAGTTGAAGTTTTAAAATAGGGCCGATATCATCCTTTACCCTGTATTCTAATCTACCCAGTCCTATCCAGATCAGCTTCATTCATATCTCTAGTGAAAGTCTGATCCCTTTTTCAACTTTTTAAACAGTTTCTGTATGGGGTAGCGCTGACTTTCATAGCTTCAGAACTCTAATTCTGGGTCTCAGGTGTCACATACATACCCCAAGTTTCTGGAAACAACCATGTTATATACAAACAGCTCAGTATCTCAGAATTTAGAAATAACTGTTACAACTCCTGAATATATGTGACTGCTATAAGAGTTTACAATCTGAGACCCTTGATAATAGGCCCTAACCTGATAACCCATGCTCTTGACTTCAGTTCGCTGAGTTTTTCTATTATAGTTAGTCCATATGAGTGAGGCATGATAATATTTGTTTTTTTGTTTCTGACATTTCATTCAGCATATAGTCCTTAAGGTTCATTTATCTAGTTGCTAAGCATGCTTTCTTGAAGACATATAATCTCTTCCAGAAAAGGGTCCCAAACTACCTGATGTAACTTTCTTTCTACAGATCGAATAAGACCTAGTTCATATTGTTGTAGTGAAGGTAGGTAGGAAGTATGTTCTAGTTTGCTAGCTGCCAGAATGTAATATACCAGAAACAGAGTGGCTTTTAAAAGGGGAATTTGATAAGTTGCTAGTTTACAGTTCTAAGGCTGAGAAAATGTCTCAATTAAACACGTTTATAGAAATGTCCAGTCTAAGGCATCCAGGGAAAGATACCTTGGTTCAAGAAGGCCAATGAAGTTCGTGGTTTCTCTCTCAAGTGGAAGGGCACATGGCAAGCATGGAGTCATCTGCCAGCTTCTGGCTTCCTGTTTCATGAAGCACCCTGGGAGTCATTTTCTTTCTTCATCTCCAAAGGTTGCTGGCTGGTGGACTCTGTTTCTCATGGCTACGTCATTCTGCTCTGCTTTCTCTGAATCTCCAGTCTCCAAAATGTTTCCTCTTTTATAGGACTACAGAAACTAATCAAGACCCACCACCCGAATGAGTGGAGACATGTCGTCACCTAATCCAGCTTAACAACCACTCTCGATTACATCACATCTCCAGGGAGATGATCTAATTGCAGTTTCAAACATACAGTATTGGATAGGGATTCTTCTGCCTTTATGAAATGGGATTTTGATTAAAACATGGCTTTGCTAGGGGACATACATCTCTTCAGACCAGCACGTTGTAAAATTAGAAGTTGAAAATTAAGACCAGGAAATGATGCTGGATGTTGCCTTCAGAACATTTTTTCCTTTGGCTCTCTAAAAGCAGTTTTGCTGGCAAGGAAATAGTCTTGCAGCCAGTTCTACCATATAAGTTATTACCTTTACATGATATATTTAGAAATTATAAATATTGAAATAATGCTTCTTTGGCACATGAAAAATAGGTTTGTTCTTAGCTATCTCTGAACCATGAAAGTGGAAAAAGTAGTTTTTTTATTTGTTGTTTCTTTTCAAACCTCAGTTTCATTAAGTGGACCAGTGTTCATTTAGAAATAGCTGAGAGTGGGGTGGAGGCATACTAACACTTACTGAATGTTTAATAATTAATAGATACTATGAAGTGAGAATTAAATGAGATAATCCCTATAAAATTTATAGGATATAATGACTGGAACATATTTATAATTTATAAATGTCAGTAATCAGATCATTATTTTCACATTGAATCCTCATAACAACCGTGTGAGATGGATGGTAACATCCTTAATTTACAGGAGACAATTTTTACCTGTAGTCACAGTTAGGGTATGAGTCATATCTTAAACCCAGGTCTGTCTTAACTATGGGGCCCAAATAAGGCTTCTAATTAGACCTATATAAGTACAATCAATCCCATGAGGCAGCTTTCATGTAAATAGTCTGTTGTGTGAATGGTGCCTTTTGGATTTGTGCCATATGCTAGCTCTGCCCCAGTTTTCTTTTTTGTTATTCCCACCCTGCTTTTTAACCAAAATTAGGCATAAATAATTCACAATGCGCTTTCTTCTTGCAAACGTTTATCTCTGTGCTTACAATCACTGCAAAATGGATTACTTTATGTTCACTATTTTTCTTTCTCCAACTGTTTCCTAAAGAACTGTCCCCTCCTCCTTTTTTTTGTAATGCAGTTTTATTGAGATATATTCACACACTATACAAACCATCTGAAGTATATAATCACTGGCTCAGAGTTATCATCAAATAGTTGTGCATATAACACCATGATTGATTTTAGAGTATTTTCATTAGTGCATAAAAGAAATAAAAAAAGGAAACTCAAATCCTCCCATACCTCTTGTTCACCCCATTATTGACCCACAGTATTTGTTACAGTTGATGAAAGAGTATTAAAATATTACTGTTAACTGTATATACTGTTAAGAGTATTAAAATATTACTGTTAACTATAGTCCATAGTGTGCAGTAGGTACTTTTTTCTCATATACTCCTCTATTATTAACTTGTTTTAATAGTGACGGATATCTGCTCTAGTTCATGAAAGAACATTTTTGTATTTGTACTGTTAATCACAGACATTGTCCACCACAAGATTCAATGTATTAAACATACCCATGTTTTAACCTACAGCTTTCCTTCTGTTAACATACATAACTCTAAAATTCCCCTTTCCACCATATTTATACACCTAATGTGCACTGTAATTCTCACAATAATGTTTAACTGTCACCTCTGTCCATTTCCAAATGTATACGTTCATCGTAGTTAATCATGCTGTACGTATTAAGCAACCACTCCCCATTCTTTAGCCTCCTTCCATATCCTGCTAACCTATATTCTATATATTATTCCTAAGATTTTTTTACAAAATGAGAATTTACTAAGTTGCAAGTTTATATTCTAAGGCCATGAAAATGTCCAAATTAAGGCAAAGCTATGAAAATATCCACTCTGAGGCATCCAGGGAGAGATACCATAGCTCAAGAAGGCCTGTGACAGTTGGGGTTTCTCTCTCAGCTGAAAGAGCACATGGCAGCTTCTGCTAGCTTTCTCTCTGGACTTTTTAAATGGTTTTCCCACGGCTTTGTCTGTTCTGTTGGCTCTGTTGGTTCTGATGGCTTTCAAGCTTTTTCCAAAATGGTTTCCTCTTAAAAGGCTCCAATAAGCAACCCCACTTTGAATGGGTTGTGATGCATCTCCATGGAAACCATCTAATCAAAAATTACCACCCACAATTGGGTGGGTCATATCTCCGTGGAAACAATCAGAAAGATTTCACCCAGCAATACTGAGTGGGAATTAAAGGACATGGCTTTGCTGGGGTACACAACAGATTTAAACTGTTACATTCCACCCTTTGGACCCCCAAAAGACATGTTCTTTCCAAATGTGAAATACATTCATTCCATAACAATATCAGAAAGTCTTAAACCATTTCAGTAACAATACAAATACAATACAAAGTCAGAAACAGTTCAGAATTTTATCAGTCAGCAACAGGCATGGTCTGTCCTAAGGCAAAATTCTCCTCTGGCTCTGGACCTGTAAAACTCAGAACAAGTTATCTGCTACCAATATATGAAGGAGGAGCAGTCGTAAGACTCATTTTCCTATTTTGATAGGGAGGAACGGAAAGAAACACAGGGGTCACTGGACCCATACAGTTCTGGGAACCTGCAGGGAAACTTCTGAAAGTCACTTATCCTTGAGGATTTAGAAAGTAGCAGCCTACCCCCCCCCCCCTTTAAATATATTTTTATTGACAAAGCAAAACAACATACAAACACAAACATTCTTAACTTATGAACGTTCCATTCTTGGTGTATAATCAGTGACTCACAATACCATCACATAATTTTATACTCATCACCATGATCATTTCTTAGAACATTTGCATCACTCCAGATAAAGAAATAAAAAGAAAAAACTTATACATACCATACCCCTCACCCGTCTTTCTCATTGACCACTAGTATTGCCATCTACCCAATTTATTTTAACCTTTGTCCCCCCATTATTTGTTCATTCTCCATCCATATTTTTTACTGAGTCCATACCCAAGATAAACCTTTGTT
The DNA here is from genome assembly GCF_023851605.1 of Tamandua tetradactyla. Lineage (NCBI taxonomy): Eukaryota > Metazoa > Chordata > Mammalia > Pilosa > Myrmecophagidae > Tamandua > Tamandua tetradactyla. The sequence continues at coordinate 44,821,204 of NC_135328.1, forward strand.
CCCCCTATTGTTTTCTATATCCCTTACCACTCCCTTCCATTGATCACTAGTATTTCAGTCTACTCAATTTATTTTAACATGTGTTCTCCCTATTATTTATTTATTTTCAATCCATATTTTTTACTCATCTGTCCGTACCAAAGATAAAAGGGGCATCACACACAAGTTTTTCATGGTCACACAGTCATACTGCGAAAGCTCTATCAATGTACAATCATTTTCAAGAAACATGGCTGCTGGAACACAACTCTGCAGTTTCAGGCACTTCCTTCTAGTCTCTCTGACACACCTTAAACTAAAAAGAGGAGATCTGTATAATGTGTAAGAATAAATTCCAGGATAACCTCTTGGCTCTGTTTGAAATCTCTCAGCCACTGACACTTTATTTTGTCTCATTTCTCTCTCCCCTTTTTAGGTCGAGAAGGTTTTCTCAGTCCCTTGATGCTGAGTCCCAGCTCATTCTAGGATTTGTGTCCCACTGTTCTAGTTTGCTAGCTGCCAGAATGCAAAATGCCAGAAATGGAATGGCTTTGAAGGAAATTTAATAAGTTGCTAGTTTACACTTCTAAGACCAAGAAAATGTCCCAATTAAAACAGGTGTATAGAAATGTCGAGTTGAAGGCATCCAGAGAAAGATACCTTGGTTCGGGAAGGCCAATGAAGTTCAGGCTTTCTCTCTTAGGTGGAAGGGTGCATGGGAAACATGGTGTCTGCACACTTTCTTGTGGCTCTACGAAAAGGGAATCTTTCCAAAATATTTCCTCTTTTAAAGGATTCCAGTAAGCAACTCCACCTTCAGTGGGTGGAGACACACCTCCATGGAAATCATCTAGTCAAAAGTTACCATCCACAATTGGGTGGGTCACATCTCCATGAAAACAAAATGCTCCCACCCAGCAATATTGAATGAGGATTAAAGGACATGGCTTTTCTGGGGTCTACCGCAGATTCAAACTTACACATCCACATTGCCAGGAAGGTCCACACTCCTGGCAGTAATGTCCCATGTAGAGAGGGGGAGGGCAGTGAGTTTGCTTGCCTTCTTGGCTGCGAAAGAAGCCACATCTGAGCAACAAAAGAGGTTCTCTTGGGGTGACTCTTAGGCCTAATTTTAAGTAGGCTTAGCCTGTCCTTTATGGGGATAAGTTTCATATGAACAAACCCCAAGATTAAGAGCTTGGCCTATTGCTTTGGTTATGTCCACTACTTGTGAGAATATCAGGAATTCTCCACATGGGAAAGTTGAATTTTCCCCCTTTCTTGCCATTCTTTGCAAATACTTCTTTATTCACTGTTCAAATCATCCTGGAGTTTATTGGGGCATCACACTGGAGAAACCTACAAAATCTAATGCCCTATTCAAGGTTCTGTGCACTTACGGAGTTCAGTTAATCTGTCCATTTAAGTTATTTTAGGGAATGTACTCGTCAAAACATAAATTTTGTGTCAAATAAACATTTTTTTTTATGCAGCAGCCTTATTCTCTCCGCCCACTGGTGTGGAGTTTGCAAACTTGGGGAACGTTGGTAAGACCACCTTTTTCTTGGCTCCACTCTCTCTAAGTGTTGGTGCTGCACCCCAGCTCCCTGTCTACTCTGGGTCACACTCTCAACCCCTCCAGAACAATGGGGTAGTAGCCAGTCTCTCCCCAATCCCTGGTTTATACATTCCATTCTTTCTGAGACCTGAGGTTATGCCTGTGATTTTACATTTTATAAATAGTTCATGTCCTAAGATCGTAAAATATTTATCATTTTGTATCTGGCTTATTTCACTTAAGACAAAGTCCTCAGGGTTCTTCTGTGTTGCCGTGTTTTCAGGACTTCATTCATTGTTACTGCTGAATAATATTCCACTGTAACTGTGTATACCACATTTTGTTTATCCATTCATTTGTTGATGGGCATTTGGGTTGTTTCCATGTTTTAGCAATTGTGAATAATGCCGCTGTGAGCATTGGTGTGTAGATACCTGTTTGCGTTGCTGCTTTCAGATCTTCTGGGTATATCCCAAGGAGTGGGATTGCTGAATTACAAGGCAACTCTATACTTAGTTTCCTGAGGAACTGCCAAACCATGCTCCAGAGTGGCTGTACCATTTTACATTCCCACCAGCAGTGAAAGAGTGATTCTATTTCTCTATATCTCGTCTCCAACATTTGTCATTTCATTTCCTGTTTAGTAGCAGCCATTAAAGGTGTGAGATGATATCTTATTGCAGTTTTGATTTGCTTTTCCCTAATAGGTAGTGAAGAAGAACATGTTTTCATGTGCTTTTTAGCCATCTGTATTTACTCTTCAGAGAAATGTGTATTCATGTCTTTGACACATTTTTTAATTGTTTCTCCTTTTATTGTTGAGTTCTAGAATTTCTTTATACGTTCTAGGTATGAAACTCTTATCGGATATGTGATTTCCAAATATTTTCTCCTGCTGAGTTGGTTGTCTTCTCACCCTTTTCACAAAGCCCTTTGAAGCACTGAAGTATTTTATTTTGAAGAGTTCCCATTCATTTTTTTTTTCTTTCATTGCTTGTGCTTTGGGTGCAAAGTCAAAGAAAATACTGCTTATCACTAGATCTTGAAGATGTTTCTTTATATTTTCTTCTGGAGTTTTATGGCATTAGTTCTTATATTTAGGTCTTTGATTCATTTTGAGTTAATTTTTAAATCTGGCTTGAGGTAGGGGTCCTCTTATTTGTTTGGTTATGGTTATCCTGTTCTCCCAACACCATTTATTGAAGAGACTTTTCTTTCCCAGTTGAGTGGGCTTGGAGCCTTGTCAAAAATCAGTTGACCAAGGTGCAAGTGTAGTTCAGTGGTAGAATTCTTGACTGCTGTGCAGTAGACCTGGGTTTGATTCCCAGCCCTTGAACTTTCCCATATAAACAAACTTCAACATATGGTGCTGCAATAACAGGACACTCGTGGAAAAAGAAGGAAGTGTGACTCTGTCATGCAGCATAGAAAAAAATAAAAAATAAAAAAAAGGAAAAAAAATTAATTGACTATAGATCTGAGGGGCTATTTCTGAATTCTCAATTTGATTCCATTGATCACTTTGTCTATCTTGATGCCAGTACCATGGTATTTTTTTTTTTATGATACCATATAATGAATTTATTATTGTCATTTTTAATGAATTAAACATTTAAAAATCCCCAGTTTTAGTTTCAAACATTTAAAAATTCCCAGTTTTAGTTTTTTTTTTAGTACCATGGTATTTTGACCACTGTGACTTTATAATAGACTTAAAAGTCAGGAAATGTGGTATCTCCCACTACATTCTTCCTTTTTAAAATGTTTTTAGCTATCCGGTACCCCTTCCCCTTTCAAATAAAATTGATGGTTAGCTTTTCCAATTCTGCAAATTAATCTGTTGGGAGTTTTATTTGTATTGCATTGAATCTGTACATCAATTTTGGTAGAATTGACATCTTAACATTTAGCCATACAGTCAGTGAATACAGAATATCTTTCCGTTTTTCAGGTTCTCTTTGATTGTTTTAGCAATATTTTGTAGTTTTCTGTGTATAAGTTCTTTACATTCTTGGTTGACTTTATTCCTAGATAATTGATTATTTTAGGTGCTATTGTAAATGGAATTTATTTTTGATTACCTGCTCAGAGAGCTCATTACTCTAGTATATAAAAACACTATTGATTTTTGCTTGTTGGTCTTGTATCCTGCCACTTGAACTCGTTTATTAGCTCATGTAGCTTTGCTGTCACTTTTTCAGGATTTTCTAAATATAGGATCATGTCATCTGCATATGGTGATAGTTTACTTTTTCTTTAGCAATTTGGATGCCTTTTATTTCTTATTGTTGCCTAGTTAGTTTTTCAAATAGTCCTGTATCATGTTGAGGAAGTTTCAAAATGTAAGATTTTTTGATGTTTTTTATTATGAAAGGATGCTACATTGTGTGAAATGCTTGTTTTGCATTAATCAAGATGATCACGTGGTTTTTCCTTTCTGATTTGTTAATGTATATTACATTAATTGATTTTCTTGTACTGAACTGCCCTTGGATACCTGAGATACAACCCACTTGGTTATACTATATCATTCTTTTAATATACTGTTGGATTCTACTTGAAATTATTTTATTTTGAGGAGTTTTGTATTTATATTCCTTATAGAGATTACTCTGAGAGATTGCTCTGAAGTTTTCTTTTCTTGTGGTGTCTTTATTTTTTTTTAGCTTTTTTCTATTAATTAAAATTTTTTTTACAATGAAACAACAAACATTCTTAACATATGATCATTCCATTCTGCATATATAATCAATAATTCACAATATCATCACATAATTGTATATTTGTCATCATGATCATTTCTTAGAACATTTACATCAATTCAGAAAAAGAAATTAAAAGAAAACAAAAAAATTCATACATGCCATACCCCTTACCTGTCCCTTTCATTGATCATTAGAATTTTGTTCTAGTTTGCTAGCTGCCGGAAAGCAATATACCAGAAATGGAATGGCTTTTAAAAAAGGGAAATTTAAGAGGTTGCTAGTTTACAGTTCTAAGGCTGAGAAAATGTACTAGTTAAAGCAAGTCTATAGAAATATCCAATCTAAGGCATCCAGGGAAAGATACCTTGGTTCAAGAATGCTGATGAAGTTCAGATTTCTCTCTCTTTCAAGAGGGCGTATAGTGAACACAGTCATGGTTAGTCATGGTTTCTCCCTCATCTGGAAAGGCACATGATGAACACGGTCAGGGTTCCTGTCTAATCTGGAAGGGCACATGGCGAACACAGCGTCATCTACTACCTTCTTCTATTGGCTTCCTGTTTCGTGAAGCTCCCCGGGAGGCATTTTCCTTCTTCACTAGCTGGTGGACTTTGCTTCTCGTGGCTATATTGTTCTACTATGTTCTCTCTGAATCTCCTTCATTCTCCAAAATGTCTCCTCTTTAATAGGACTCTAGAAACTTATTAGGACCCACCCAAATGAATGAAAACATGTCATATAATCCATTTTAACAACCACTTTTGATTAAATCACACCCCCAGGGAGATGATCTGATTACAGTTTCAAACATACAGTATTGAATAGGGATTATTCTGCCTTTATGAAATGGGATTTAGATTAAACCATGGCGTTTCTAGGGGGACATACATCCTTTCAAACCAGCACACATTTAAATCTGTTAAACTTATTTTAACACTTGTTCCCCCTATTATTTAGTTACTTATTTATTTTTATTTAAATTTTTTATTAGAGAAATTGTGGATTTACAGAACAATCATACATTAAATAAAAAATTCCCATACCCCACCGCACCACTAACACCTTGCATTGGTGCAGAACATTTGTTACCACTGTTGATGTTGTACTTTTTAAAAATTTTATTTATTTATTATTTAATTTTTAACATATTCCATTCTACATATATAATCAGTAATTCATAAAAGCACATAGTTGCATATTCGTCATCATGATTATTTCTCAGACATTTGCATCAATTCAGAAAAAGAAAAGACAACAGAAAAAGAAATAAAACGAAAACAGAAAAATAAATAAATACATAAATTATACATACCATACTCCTTACCCCTCCCTTTCATTGATCACTAGCATTTCAATCTAAATTTATTTTAACATTTGTTTCCCTTGTTATTTATTTTTATTCCATATGTTCTACTCATCTGTTGACAAGGTAGATAAAAGGAGCATCAGACATAAGGTTTTCACAATCACACAGTTACATTGCGACAGCTACATCATTATACAATCACCTTTAAGAAACATGGCTACTGGAACACAGCTCTACATGTAGTTTCAGGCAGTTGCCTCCAGTCTCTCCACTACCCCTTAACTAAACAGGTGATATCTATCTAATGCATAAGAATAACCTCCAGGATAACCTCTTGAGTCTGTTTGGAATCTCTCAGCCATTGACACTTTATTTTGTCTCATTTCACTCTTTCCCCTTTTGGGCGAGAAGGTTTTCTCAATCCCTTGATGCTGAGTTCATGCTCATTTTAGGATTTCTGTCCCACTTTGCCAGGAAGGTCCACACCTCTGGGAATCATGTTCCACGTGGAGAGGGGGAGGGCAGTGAGTTTGCTTCTCCGATTGGCTGAGATAGAGAGGCCGCATCTGAGCAACAGAAGAGGTTCTTTTGGCAGTGACTCTTAAGCCTAATTTTAAGTAGGCTTAGTCCATTCTTTGTGGGGTTAAGTTTCATGTGAACAAACCCCAAGATTGTGGGCTCAGCCTATTGGTTTGGTTGTCCCCACTGCTTGTGAGAATACTAGGAATTTTCTACTTGGAGAAGTTGGGTTTTCCCCCTTTCTCAACATTCCCCCAAGGGGACTTTGTAAATATTTTTTTATTCACTGTTAAAATCACTCAGATTTGTCAGGGCATCGCTCTGGCCAAACCTACAAAGTTTCATGGCCTACTCAAGGTTGCAAAGTTCTGGAGTTGTACTATGGCATTCAATTAAGGTGTCCACATTCCTTTGTTTTTCCTCATGCAAAACATTTTTAAATTTGCACGTCTAGTCACTGTCATTATACCCTCTAGGCATTCCTAGATTATACCTTCTCAGTCTTTTTATCGTCTATCTTTCCTTCTGATTTCATTTGTGCCCCCAGGCCTCCTCCCTCTATCATTCTCAAATTCAGCTTCATTCAGTGTTCTAACATTATTGTGTTATAGTATTGTGCTATCTATTTCTGAATTTTTACAATCAGTCCTGTTGCACAATCTGTATCCTTTCAGCTCCAGTACCCAATATCTACCCTGTTTCTATCTCCTGATGGTCTCTGTTACCAATGAAATTCTCCAAGTTCATTCACTAATGTCAGCTCACATCTGTGAGACCATACAGTATTTGTCCTTTTCTTTCTGTCTAATCTCACTCAGCATAATGTCCTTAAGGTCCATCCATGTTGTTACATACTTCATAACTTTATTCTGTCTTACAGCTGCATAATATTCCATCGTATATATATATACCACAGCTTGTTTCGTCACTTGTCTGTTGATGGACATTTTGGCTCTTTCCATCTCTTGGCAATTGTAAATAATGCTGCTATAGACATTGGTGTGCAAATCTCCATTTGTGTTCTTGCCCTCATGTCCTCCACATGGTTCCTAGCAATGGGATTGCTGGGTCATATGGAAATTCTATACTTAGCCTCCTGAGGAACCACCACACTGCCTTCCACAGCAATTGTACCATTTGACATTCCCACTGACAGTGGATAAATGATCCTGTTTCTCCACATCCTCTCTAGCACTTGTCGTTTTCTCTTTTTTTTGATAATGGCCATTCTTGTGGGTATGAGATGATATCTCATTGTGGTTTTGATTTGCATTTCCCTAATAGCCAGGGATGTTGAGCATCTTTCATGTGCCTTTTGGCCATTTGTATTTCCTCTTCTGCGAAGTGTCTTTTCATGTCTTTTGCCCATTTTGTAATTGGGTTCTCTGTCTTTTTGTTGTTGAGTTGAACAATCTCTTTATATATTCTGGATACTAGACCTTTATTTGATTTTTCATTTCCAGATATTGTCTCCCATTGTGTTGGGTGTCTTTTTACTTTCTTGATGAAGAAGTTTTATGCACAAAAGTGTTTAATTTTGAGGAGTTCCCATTTCTTTCTTTCTTCAGTGCTCATTCTTTGTGTGTAAGGTCTAGGAAACCACCTCCTATTATAAGATTGATAAGATATTTCCCTATATTTTCTTCTAACAGTTTAATGGTCTTGGATCTAATGTTTAGGTCTTTGATCCATTTTGAGTTAATTTTTGTATAGAATATGTGTTATGGATCCTCTTTCATTCTTTTGCACGTGTATATCCAGTTCTCTAGACATCATTTATTGAAGAGACTGTTCTGTCCCAGATGAGTTGACTTGACTGCTTTATCAAAGATCAGTTGTCCGTAGATGAGAGGGTCTATATCTGAACACTCTATTCAATTCCATTGGTCAATATGTCTGTCTTTATCCTAGTACCATGCTGTTTTGACCACTGTAGCTTCATAATACGCATTAAAGTTAGGTAACATGAGATCTCTGACTTCATTTTTCTTTCTCAGGATATTTTTAGCTATTTGCGGCACCCTGCCCTTCCAGGTAAATTTGGTTATTGGTTTTTCTATTTTTGAAAAGTAAGTTTTTGGGATTTTAATTTGTATTGCATTAAATCTGTAAATCAGTTTAGGTAGAATTGACATTTTAACTATATTTATTCTTCTAATCCACGAACAAAGGATGCCTTTCCATTCATTTAGGTCTTCTGTGATATCTTTTCACAATTTCTTGTAGTTTTTTTTGTATAGGTCTTTTGACTATTTAAATTTATTCCTAAATATTTTATTATTTTGGTTGCAATTGTAAATGGAATTTGTTTCTTGATTTCCCCCTTAGATTGTTCATTACTAGTGTATAGAAACACTACAGATTTTTCAGTGTTGATGTTGTAACCTGCCACTTTGCTGTACTCATTTATTAGCTGTAGTGGTTTTGCTGTGGATTTTTGGAGTTTTTGACATATAATATCTTATCATCTCCAAACAGTGAGAGTTTCACTTTTTTCTTTCCAATTTTGATGCTTTGTATTTGTATTTCTTGTCTAATGGACATTCTGGCTAGAACTTCCAACACAATGTTAAATAATGGTGGTGATAGCGGACATTCTTGTCTTGTTCCTGATCTTAAGGGGAAAGTTTTCAGTTTTTCCCCATTGAGGATGATGTTACCTGTGGGTTTTTCATGTATATCCTTTAACACATTGAGGAATTTCCCTTCTATTCTTATCCTATGAAGTGTTTTCAACAAGAGAGGATGTTGAATTTTGTCAAATGCTTTTCCTGCATCAATCGAAATGATCATGTTGTTTTTCTACTTTGATTTGTTGATATGGTGTATTACGTTAATTGATTTTCTTATTTTGAAGCATCCTTGCATACCTGGGATGAATCCTACTTGGTCATGGTGTATAATTCTTTTAATGTGCTGCTGGATTTGATTTGCAGGAATTTTGTTGAGGATTTTTGCATCTATATTCAGTAGAGAGATTGGTCTGCAGTTTTCTTTTCTTGTAGTATCGTTGTCTGACTTTGGTATGAGCATGATATTGACTTTATAGAATGAGTTAAGTAGCTTTCCCTCCTTTTCAGTTTTTTTGAAGCGTTTGAGCAGGGGCGATACTAATTTTTTCTTGGCTATTTAATTCACACGTGAAGCCATCTGTTCTTGATTTTTCTTTTTTGGAAGCTTCTTAATGACTGATTTAATTTCTTTACTTGTGATTGGTTTGTTGAAGTTGTCTGTTTCTTCTCGAGTCAAAGTCGGTTGTCATGCCTTTCTAGAAAATTGTCCATTTCATCTACATTATCGAGTTTTTAGCATAAAGTTTTTCATAGTATCCTCTCATTACTTCCTTTATTTCTGTGGGATCAGAGGTTATGTCTCCTCTTCCATTTCTGATTTTATTTATTTGTGTCCTCTCTCTTCTTCTTCTTCTTCTTTTTTTTTTTTTGCGTAAACAACAGGAATTTATTGGCTCAGTTTTGGAGGATGGCAATCCAAAGTCAAGTATAGACAGACCATGCCTTCTCTGAAGGCTGTATTGTTCTGATCATGGCTTGCTGGCAATTAATCTCTGCCTCTGTCATATGACGATCTGTCTCTTTCTGTGTCTTGTAGTTTCTACTCCTTCTGTGTTTAGAAATTCCTTTGCTTGTGAGGTTTCCAGTCATATTGAATTAAGATCCACCCTGATTCATTCTGATTTTAACATCTTCAAAGATCTTACTTTGAAATGATTTTGTAACCACAGGACTGGGCATTAGGACTTGAATATGTTTTTGTGGGGTACAAAATTCAGTCTACTCCAGTGATATATATTTTGATCTAGAAAAGAGATCTGGTGTAATGAGACATAAATATTTTATAGTTATGGTCTACTGATGTCTGTTTTTTAAGAGAAGCCTCTGTTTCTTTACTGGATTATCTGTTCATACTTCCTTTGGGACTTACAAAAGCCCTCACATTGAACATCTGTTTTTTTACATTTATAATAAATATTATTGTTGACTGTAAAATTCTATGGAAGTAGGTATCATTTGTCAAACAATTCACTCATGAGTCTGCCACTGAGCAATGTAGTAATCCGAGAGGTGATGCAGAATGTTTCCAGACAGAAATAAAGTTTCTACTCAGCAGATGCTTTCAGCGTAGACAATGATCACTTTCTTGATTCCTAGTATACCAAGGAGAAGGACAGACATACAGATAGCAAACATGTTCCTGGTCCGTTACACAGCACCAAATCTGGCTTCAGTTTGTAAGTCAGGGGCAAGGAGTACAGCATGGAGTACAAGGTGGTGAGCACTGTGGAGAGCCAGGACTGCTGAACCTCGAGGCTTCTTGGAATTTGGTGAGTTCTATACTTGGTTCAGGAAGGCCAATGAAGTTCAATGTTTCTCTCTCAGCTGGAAGGGCACATGGGAAACATGGTGGCGTCTGCTGGCTTTCTCTCTTCTTTTTGTCATCCTTGCTAAGAGTCCATCAATCTTATTTCTCATAGAACCAACTTACGTTTTGTTGATTTTCTCAATTGTTTTCATTTTCTCAATTTCATTTATTTCTGCTCTGATCTTCATTATTTCTTTGCTTTTGCTTGCTTTGAGGTTAGTTTGCTGTTCTTTCTCTAGTTCTTCCAAGTTGACAGTTAATTCCTCAATTTTTGCCCTTTCTTCTTTTTTGATATACGCATTTAGGGCAATAAATTTCCCTCTTAGCACTACCTTTGCTGCATCCCATAAATTTTTTTTTCGTAGAATTTTTTTTAGTCATTAATTTTTTAATTTTGTTTCAAAATACCAAAAACCACCAAACAAATGCAAACGTTCTTATTCCATTCTATATACATAATCAGTAATTCACAATATCATCACATAGTTGCATATTCATCATCATGATCATTTCCTGGAACATTTACATCTATTCAGAAACAGAAAACAAAAAAATTCATACATACCATGCCCCTTGCCCCACCCTTTCATTGATCACTAGCATTTCAATCTAAATTTATTTTAACATTTGTTCCCTCTATTATTCATTTTTATTCCATATATTTTACTCCCCTGTTGATAAGGTAGATAAAAGGAGCATCAGATACAAGGTTTTCACAATCACACAGTCACATTGTGAAAGCTATATCGTTATACAGTCATCTTCAAGAAACATGTCTACTGGAACACAGCTCTACAATTTTCAGGCAGTTCATTCTAGCCTCTCCATTACATCTTGACTAACAAGGTGATATCTATTTAATGCATAAGAATAACCTCCAGAATAACCTCTTGACTCTGTTTAGAATCTTTCCACCACTGACACTTTATTTTGTCTCATTTCACTCTTCCCCCTTTTGGTCGAGTAGGTTTTCTCAATCCCTTAATGCTGACTCTCAGCTCATTCTAGGGGTTTTCTCAATTCCTTGTGCATCTCATCAATTTTGATATGTTGTGTTTTCATTTTCATTTGCTTTAAGATATATACTGATTTCTCTTATAATTTCTTCCTTGACCCACTGGTTGTTGAAGAGTGTGTTGTTGAGCCTCCATATATTTGTGAATTTTCTAGCACTCTGCCTGTTATTGATTTCCAACTTCATTCCTTTATGATCTGAGAAAGTGTTTTGTATGATTTCAGCCTTTTTAAATTTATTGAGACTTGCTTTGTGACCCAGCATTGCTCTGTCCTTGAGAATGATCCATGAGCACTTGAGAAAGAGATATATCCTGTTGTTGTAGGGTGTAATGTTCTATAAATGCCTGTTAAGTGTAGCTCATTTATTGTGTTATTCAACTTCTCTGTTTCCTTATTGATACTCTGTCTAGATGTTCTGTCTTTTGATGAGAATGGGGAATTGAAGTCTCCAGCTATTATGGTAGATGTGTCTATTTCTCTTTTCAGTGTTTGCCTCATGTATTTTGGAGCATTCTAGCTTGGTGCATAAATATTTATGATTGTTAGGTCTTCTTGTTGAATTGGCCCTTTTATTAATACATAGTGTCCCTCTTTGTTTTAATTAATTTACATTTGAAGTCTAGTTTGTTGGATATTAGTATAGCTACTCCTGCTCTATTCTGATTGTTATTTACGTGAAATATCTTTTCTCAACCTTTCACTTTCAACCCATGTTTTATCCTTGGGTCTAAGACATGTTTCCTGTAGTCCGCATATAAATGGTTCCTGATTTTTAACCCATTCTGCCAGTCTGTGTCTAATGGAGGGAGGCAAATGCCAAAACTATGATTGGTGGCAGCCAGTCCTTTTATCATGAATAGTCATTTATTTTAGAAAATAAATTAAGACGATAAATCCTAACCCACTGGGTCTTTTTTTTTTTTTTAATATTTTCAATTTAGAAATATCCACACATATACAGTCCAACCATATTATACAATGAGTGACCCACAATATCATCACATAATTGTGCATTTTTACCATGATTATTTTTAGAACATTCGCTTCACTCTAGAAAAATAAATAAAAAGAAAAAAAAAAAAGAACTCTTGCATCCCATACCCCTTACCCCTCCCTGTCACTGACGGACAGTATTTCAGTCTACCCAGTTTTCACCCTTTATCTCCCCCTATTATTTATTTCTTTTTAATCTTTTTTTTTTTTTTTTTAACTCATCTGTCCATACCCTGGATGAAAGGAGCATCAGATACAAGGTTTTCATAGTCACATTGTAAAATCTGTATAATTATACGGTCATCTTCAAGAATCAGGGCTATTGGAACACAGTTCAGCAGTTTCTGGTACTTCCCTGTAGCCACTCCAGTACACAATAAACTAAAAAGGAATATCTATATAATGCGTAAGAATAACCTCCAGTATTACCTCCCAACTCTGAAATCTCTCAGCCACTGAGAATTTATTTTGTCTCATTTCTATCTTCCCCTTTTTGGTCAAGAAGCCTTTCTCATTCTTAGGATAATGGGTCCTGGTTCACCCCAGGAGTCAGGTCCCATGTGGCCAAGGAGATTTCTAGTCCTGGGAGTCATCTCGCACATTGTCTGAAGGGTGGTGGGTTCACCTGTCAAGTTGGCTTAGAGAGAAAGGCTCATCTGAACAACAAAAGAGGTTCTCTGGACGTCTCTTAGGCTTAGCCTCTCTTTTACACAAATAAGCTTCATGGGAGCCAGCCCCAAATTTGAGGGCTCAGCCTGTTGAATTGGATGTCCCCGCTGCTGGTTCTTAAACTTTATTGCATGTAAAACTCACATGGAGTGATTGTAGAAAATGTAAATTCTTGGTGCTTGTGTGCAGAGGTTCTTTTTGGGTGGGGCATTTTCAAAAATTACCAGAGATCTTGATGCCTATGTGGATCCTCTGAGAAATCCATGTTTGGATTTTTTATTTGAAGTAGTGTTTTTCAGTACTGGCTCTGCATCAGAGCCACCTATGAAAGGCCCGTAAAAATGCATATGCCCAGGCCTTGACCTCTGAGGCTCTAATTTAATTTAGTTGTCAGAGTGGAAAGTTAGGACTAGAGATGGGGTAGAGGGAGAATTTTGTATTTTTTTTTTTTTCACATGGGCAGGCACTGTGAATGGAATCTGGGTCTCATGGCATGGCAGGTGAGAACTCTACCACTGAGCCACCGTGGGCCCTCCTGGGATTTGAATTTTTAACAAACTCTCTAGTAATCTTGATAATTCTCTTACATAGCCAGGATTAAGAACATTGATTAGTAAGATTGGTTTCCAAAAGGTGGTCCCCAGACTAGTTACATTACCATCTTCTGGGAGTTTTTTTAAAAAATGCAAATTATCAGGCTGTACCTCAGATTTACCTCATTGGAAACTCTAGGATAGGACTTGTCTGTGTTTTAGTGAGCTTTATACGTGATTCTGATGCATGCCAAAGTTTGAGAACCTGGAAGGGCATTGCTGAATATTTCTCAGCTTGGCCTAGGCAAGATTAATTGACTGGGTTTTTTTTGGGGGGGGGTATTTCTGCTTATTTAAAATAAGATGGAGGAAGATGAAGTAGATGTACTTTTCTCAAGTCCTCCCAGTCAGTAGAATTAAAAACCTCAGACATTAAATATAAACAAACAAAAAAGAAGCTGAAAGGTAGAGAAAAAAGACAGACCAGCTAGGGTCCTTGGGACCAGAGAAATGAAATGGTGGTGTGTCCCCTGAGTTTTCCTTTTGCTTCATATACCCCAGACTTGAAGCTGAAGAAGTCAACAACCCAGAAATACCAACTTGCACAGACAAGAAAAGTCTCAAAAATCTGCTGTCTTTAGCCAGAACACCAGGAAAGTATCAAAATAACAAGGCAGAAAAGTTTTAGACAATAATTATTGTACTCCAGCCGAAACCAGAGAAAGGTTATGTGGCCCAACCCCTACCCCCACCAGCAAAGGCTGAGTGGGGAGCTTAGACTTTTAAATTTCTGGACTTTAATAACATGCCCCAATCCCTTCAACCCCTCCTCAAAGATACCTCCCAGTCTGTTGCTGTGTTGTCAGAAAGGGTTCCTCATACTGAAAACATGGAGCTGCACTTTCATCTCCATTTGCAGGTAGTAAAACACCACCTACCACATCAATGTTGCCTCAGTGGATGCATAATGAGGGGACAAGAATTCATTTCCCATGTGGCAGTTACAAAGTACCCCACCTTCTCTATGATGAGGTGGTGTCAGAGAAGACCTAATGGAGTGCCAGGATGTTCATCACTGTAATTGACTGTCTTTTAAAAGCAAACAAAAAAACTTGGTTGATTTGTTACGTGTATTATAATGTCACGGATAGTAATTTTGGTATTGCCTTAAAATTGCACAAATGAAGTAACGTTATTGCTGAGAACTGTATCTGACCTAATTTCCAAGGCATCTGTTAGAATGCTATTTTAAAATAACTTTTAAAAAATTAACAGTGTGTGTATATATTACTTTTTCCTGCTATTGAGGAGTTAAGGAAGTAAAAGACTTGGTTCTTATCTTTATTGAATTTTAAAACTAGGGAAGTTGCAATATAAACAAAAAAGACGTAAAAACATTTTTCTTTTAAGGATTAGGTATTTATCTGTGATTGAATTTATATTACAATGTCATCACCTCATAATCATCTCATAAACCAAAGAACAAAGCATGTAAATAGAAAGTCTTCCTTTAGTTCACTCTTTCAACAATAACCTTCCTACTTGTAATTACTAATTGCTTAAACATGGAGTATAATTTTTTCCCAACTCTTTTCAGGAAGCTGTAGCTATCCTATGTGTTAGTTCCCCTTTCCTCTGGAAAACAATCACTTTACGTTCAATTAATATCTTTTGTTCACAGTGTTTCTTGTCCAGGTTTGAAAGAATAAAAGGATCAGTGGAACTAAGCTCTGATTTCTTTTCTAGGTGCTTTAAAAAACTTTTAAAATCAGAAGTTTTGAAATAATAAATTTGATTATATGTGTGGATGTGTAGAATGAGGCATAACTAAGAGTTAAAATTGCCTTGACCCACTTATAGTTCCATTAGCAATAACATAAACATAAAGTGAAATTTACAGACTCAGAAGTTATCACTGAAGCCGAGAAGTTGAACGCCTGCCTGACCGTTATTTCCAAGGCAACAGTAGCTGATGTGTTAGAATTTCCTTGAGAAAATGTCAGCAAAAAAGGCTTAAGACTGTTTCCCAGTCATCCATTTATGCCCAGTGGCACTTGAAGTTTATATAAATGATCAAAACAATAAAAGATGTGTGAGCTGGGTTCCTTGGTAACCAGAAGGTTACCTTGATACCTAGAATGAGCTGAGACTCAGCACCAAGGGACTGAGAAAACCTTCTCGACCAAAAAGAGGGAAGAGTGAAATGAGACAAAGTGTCAATGATAATAAACCATCATGACTCCAGAAAAATACTTAACGTTATTGAAATAGGCCTCTTTTACACAGTCTTTCCCCAGCCTTTTCCAACAGCTCAGACTTTTAAGAATCTGTTACTATCAAAGAAGTGTCCCTCAGAAAACAAGACACTTAAAGGAAGTGTAATAAAATACAGATAGGAAATTTATTACCTATGAGATATGTTACTGTTGGTAACTTTTAGAAGCAAGAAAGTTTTCCTTATTTTTTAAAAATTTATTTTAACATTTGTTCCCCCTATTATTTATTTTTTATTCCATATGTTCTGCTCGTCTGTTGACAAGGTAGATAAAAGGAGGATCAGACACAAGGTTTTCACAATCACACAATCAAATTGTGAAAGCTATATCATCATACAATCATCAAGAAACATGGCTACTGGAACACAGCTCTACATTTTCAGGCAGTTCCCTCCAGCCTCTCCATTATATCTTGAATAACATGGTGTTATCTATTAATATCTATTTAATGTGTAAGAATAACCTCCAGGATAACCTCTTGACTCTGTTTGGAATCTCTCAGCCATTGACACTTTGTCTCATTTCACTCTTCCAACCCTTTTTGGTGGAGAAGGTTTTCTTAGTCCCTTGATGCCGAGTCTCAGCTCATTCTAGGATTTCTGTCTCATGTTGCTAGGAGGGTCCAAATTTTCCTTATTCTAAAAAAGTAAGAGTAGCCACTAAAGGTATTACTAGTACAAGCATAATTTCTCACCAGATGAGTAAAATATTAGCAATATTTTAATTGTTAGTTTAGGACACTGTAGAAGACTTTAATAACATTGAAAATAACATTAATATTGACATATTTATGAATATCATTCAAATTTCATTATACATTTTCATGAAAAAGTATATGAATTAATAGAGCAGCTGTAGCTCTTATTTGTTGCAGATCTTGATTTAGTCTGTTTTTTAAAGCATTCATAAGATATCTTTGTGTCAAAAGAAATGCTGACAATTTTCTTTAGTATGTAGATCCATTTTAATCGGTACCGGTCTCTTTCCCACTTTGCTTATTGTGTGTATTTTTGAACCTTAGATTATAGGGAATGGAAGTGAGCAGCAGCTACAAAAAGAGCTAGCAGATGTGCTAATGGATCCTCCAGTGGACGACCAGGCAGGGGACAAGGAACTTGTGGAAAGGTCACAACTGGATGGCGAAGGAGACGCGCCTCTTTCTAACCAACTGTCAGCTTCGTCCACCATTAACCCTGTGTCATTAGTAGGGCTCCGAAAACCAGAGATGAGCCTGCCAGTGAAACCTGGACAAGGAGGTTAGGATTGTTGTGTTGCTTGCTTAAGTGAAGTTTATTGTTTTTAATATTTGAGTGTCCTCTCTGAACTAGGTTTGCTTCAGAGCAAACAAAAAGCATTGCCTATGTTCTCTAGAATCTCTAGATTATATATCTAGGGGGATATGAGAAGAGTCAATACATATGCCATTCTAATTTCCCTTTAAATATACTTCATTTATACTATAAAAAGAGAAGGAGTAGTTCAGTGACACTGAGGAAATATTTTTTAAGTTTTTTTCCAGTAAAAAGGGGTTTGAGGAGTATGTTGGAGAAATGGAGGGGTGACTTGATGAATAGATGTTTGCTCCAGGCTCGTGTTGCTCACAAGTGCCAAGTTGAAGTAGGGAGACTAGGGGAGAATAAGGGAGTGGAAAGGCATAGCAGGAAAGCAGGAAAGGGCCAATTATAAAGACTCAGTGAAGGAAAAACAGTGCATTGATATTGTACATATTGGAAAGGGGACAGAGAATGCACAAGGTGTCTAAAATAATGAAGAAGTAATAATTATAACAGTGCAGATAAAAAGAAGATCAGATACAGGATTTTTCAGAGTGGATTTATATTTGGTCTAAATGCAGGTTATAAAGTCAAAAGACAGGAAGGTGAATCAGATCTGAATTGCAGGTCACTTTTTATGTTTGGGACTAATATTAGAGCAATACCTGGAAACTTTGGTGTTAGTAATGAGTTCTAGTAGGAAATTTCTCGCTTTCATGGAACTTTTCTTCTAGGAGTATGGCATATTATTTCATTAGTACTTCATTTTAGAATCTAAATGTTACTTGTAAATTTTTTACTTGCTATTCCTGTCAATAAAACATAAGCAAAAATAATCATTTCCATTGTTTCTTTCAGATTCTGAAGGATCAAGTCCTTTCACACCTGTAACTGATGAGGACAGTGTAGTTTTCAGTAAACTTACTTATTTAGGCTGTGCCTCAGTAAATGCCCCCAGGAGTGAAGTTGAAGCCTTAAGGATGATGTCCATCTTAAGAAGCCAGTGTCAGATTTCACTGGATGTAACCCTTTCAGTGCCGAATGTGTCTGAAGGAACTGTGAGGTGAGATCAGCTCCTTAAATCTGACCTCTGACCTATTGTTTTATAAAGAAGCATTAATGAACAAAATACATAACTGTTTAATTCATGTAATGGTCTTAAATTGGGCATTTGTGTTACATCTTCCAAGTATTGTGGCCTGCATAAAAGTGGTCACTGATTTGTAATAGTTTTTTGTAAATACTCTCTCCAGCCTTAGTTATGCTCAGCACATTAAAAATTTAATTGTATTAGAGATGAACTGAAATATGTTCTGTAATTCTGCATAACAAGTTAGTTTATATTTTCTATGTTCCTCTAATACAAGTACTAGCATGTCATATTAGTTCAATATGGAGTTTCATGCTAATTTTGGAAATTACAAAAATTTATAGGTAAATATTAACGATTACAGCCCAGGTCCTTAATTTTTTTGGGTGGGGTCTTTTGATTTTTTTTTTGTGAAAAATAACATATATACAAAAAAGCAATGAATTTCAAAGCACATTTGAACAATTAGTTGTAGAATAGATTTCAGACTTTCGCATGGGTTACAGTTCCACAATTTTAGGTTTTTATACCTGCTCTACGATACTGAAGATTAAAAGAAATATCAATATGATGATTTAACAATCATACTCATTTGTTAAACTCTGCCTTCTCTGTCCACTCTCAACTTTTTCCCACTCTTTAGGGTTATTTTGGTATTGCCCATCCTAACTTTTTTATCTTAGAAGGGGCTGTTGATAAAATGGGATCAGGGGATGGAACTGGTTGATGTTCTGGAGAGGCTGTCTAATCCAGGGACCCATCTAGAGGTTGTAGGTTTCTGGAAAGTTATCTTAGTGCATGAAACCTTTGTAGAATCTTATATAATTCCCTAGGTGTTCTTTAGGATTGGTTAGAATGGTGTGGGTTGGGATTTGGCAAGGTATGGTTAGTTAGCAGTGTCTAATGGAAGCTTCCATAAGAGTGACTTCCAGAGTAGCTTTTTAGCTCTATATGAACTCTCTCAGCCACTGATACTTTGTTACACGTCTTTTCTCCCTTTTGGTCAGGATGACATTATTGGTCCCATGGTGCTAGGGCCAGCTCTTCTTGGGGAGTCATACCTCATGCCACTAGGAAGACTTTCATGCTGGATATCACGTCCCATGTAGGAGTGTAGGCAATGCTTTCACTTGCAGAGGTGGACCTAGAGAGAGAGAGACCACATCTGAGCAACAAAAGAGGTCCTCTGGAAGTAACTCTTAGGCATACCTATAGTTAGACTAAGCTTCTTTGTTACGTACATAAGGTTCACAAGAGCAAGCCTCAAGATCAAGGGCTTGACCTATTGATTTGGGTGTCCCTAATGTTTGACACAGTACCAGGGGTTTTACCAGTGGTAAAATTTAATAGTTTCATTTTGTTTCTCTCATCCCTCAAGGGACTTTGCCATATTATATACTTTTTTTTTTACCTTCTTTCATTTTTTATTTTTATGTTTTATTGGTTTTTTGAATTGTGAAATATAACATATGCAAAAAAACCCAATATATTTCCAAGTATATCTTTTTTTTTTTTTTCACATGGGCAGGCACCGGGAATCGAACCCGGGTCATCTGGCATGGCAGGCAAGCATTCTTGCCTGCTGAGCCACCGTGGCCCATCCCCAAGTATATTTTAAAAAGTAGTTATAGAACAGATTTTAAAGTTTGTTATGGCTTACAGTTCCATGATTTTTCGTTTTTTCTTCTAGGTACTCCAAGACACTGGAGACCAACAGAAATATTAATATAATGTTTCAGCAGTCAGACACGTTTGTTAAATCTTCTCTGTTATACTGCTCCTTCCCTTTATATGACATATACATACATGAAAGCAATAAATTTCAGAGTACATTGCAACAGGTAGTTGTAGAACAGATTTCAGAGTTTGGTGTGGGTTACAATTCCACAATTTTAGTTTTTACTTCTAGTTTCTGTGTGATACTGGAGACCAAAAGAAATATCAATATATTTCAGCACTCACACTCATTTGTTAAACCCAACCTTCTCTGTATAACTCCACCATCAACTTTGATCTTTCTCCCACTCTTTAAGGGTGTGTTGGCTATGCCCATTCTAAGTTTTTCATGTTGGAAGGGGCTGTCGTTAATGTGAGATAAGTGCATGGCATTAGTAAATGTTTAGGAAGGGCTGGCCCTTCTGCATTTCAGGACTTACCTGGTCCAGGGACCCTTCTGGAGGTTGTAGGTTTCTGGAAAGTTACCCTAGTGCATGAAACCTTTGTAAAATCTTACATAATGCCCTAAGTGTTCTTTAGGATTGGCAGGAATGGTTTTGAATTGGGGTTTTGCAAGTTATCATAGGTAGCAATATCTTACTGAAGCATGTGTAAGAGTGACCTCTCACTCAGATAGAGCTGAGAGGCTGTGCTTCTCAGCTCTAGTTGAGCTCTCTTAGCCACTGATACCTTATTTGTTAAACTTCTTTTCCCCCTTTTGGTCAGACATGCATTGTTGATCCCACGGTGCCAGGGCCACCTGAGGGTCATTTCCCATGCTGCTGGGGACAAATACCTCTTTATAATGCAAGCTAATCCATTTCTACTCAGGGCATGTTTCTCCCTTGAACATTTCTGCGTTATCTCTTTTTTTTTTTTTTTTTTTAATATCCATATATATATATTTTTTAATTTCTTTTTTTTTAACTTTTTTTATTAAAAAAATTAACAAACAAAACATTAAGAGATCATTCCATTCTACATATACAATCGGTAATTCTTAATATCATCACATAGTTGCATATTCATCATTTCTTAGAACATTTGCATCAATTTAGAAAAAGAAATAAAAAGACAACAGAAAAAGAAATAAAACGATAACAGAGAAAAAAAAGATTATACATACCATACCCCTTACCCCTCGCTTTCATTTACCACTAGCATTCCAAACTAAATTTATTTTAACATTTGTTCCCCTTATTATTTATTTTTATTCTATATGTTTTACTCTTCTGCTGATATAGTAGCTAAAAGGAGCATCAGACACAAGGTTTTCACATTCGCAGAGTCTCATTGGGAAAGCTATATCATTGTTCAGTCATCATCAAGAAACATGGCTACTGGAACACAGCTCTACATTTTCAGGCAGTTCCCTCCAGCCTCTCCACTACATCTTGAACAAGGTGATATCTACTTAATGCATAAGAATAACCTCCAGGATAACCTCTGGAGTCTGTTTGAAATCTCTCAGCCATTGACACTTAGTCTCATTTCACTCTTCCCCCTTTGGTCGAGAAGGTTCTCTCAATCCCCTGATGTTAATTCTCAGCTCATTCCAGGATCCGCATCCCACGTTGCCAGGAAGGTCCACACCCCTGGGAGTCATGTCCCACGCAGAGAGGGGGAGGGTGGTGAGACTGCTCGTTGTGTTAGCTGGAGAGAGAGGCCACATCCGAGCAACGAAAGAGGCTCTCCTGGGGGTGACTCTTAGGCCTAAATTTTAAGTAGACTTGACCTATCCTTTGTGGGGTTAAGTTTCATGTGAACAAATCCCAAGCCTGGGGGCTTAGCCTAGAGCTTTGGTTGTCCACACTGCTTGTGAGAATATCAAGAATTCAACTTGGGGAAGTTGAATTTCTCCCCACTCTCACCATTCCCCGAAGGGGGCTTGCAAATACTTTTCCAGTCACTGATCAAATCACTCTGGGATTCATCGGGGCATCACTCTGGAGAAACCAACAAAATCTCATGTGCTACCTGAGATTCCAAGTACTTATGACATTCAATCAAACTATCTACATGAGTTATATTAGGAAATGCTCTAGTCAAAATATAAATTTTATAACAAATAAACATTTTTTGCTTTAGTCTCACACAGAAGGTGACATTTTAAAGTATTAATTATCATCTATTTTCAACACCCTGCAATAATGACATTCCTTTGTTCTTCCTCAGGCAAAAACATTTCTTAAATTTGTACCTTGTACATTTCACTATTATTATACACTCTAGGCATTCCTAGATTATACCATCTCTATCTTTCACATCTATCTTTCTTTCTGATTTCATTTATGTCCCCAGTCCTCCTCCCTCTATCATTCTCACATGCAGGTTCATTCAGTGTTTTAACATAATTACATTACGGTTAGGTAGTATTGTGCTGTACATATCTGAGATTTTATATTCAGTCCTGTTGCACAATCTGTATCCCTTCAGCTCCAATCACCCAATATCTCACCCTATTTCTATCTCCTGATGGTCTCTGTTACCAAGGAAATATTCTAAGTTTATTCACTAACGTCAGTTCATGTCAGTGAGACCATACAGTATTTGTCCTTTTGTTTCTGGCTAATCACACTCAGCATAATGTCCTTAAGGTCCATTCATGTTGTTACATACTTCATAACTTTATTCTGTCTTACAGCTGCATAATATTCCGTCTTATGTAAATGTCACAGTTTGTTTAGTCAGCTGTCTGTTGATGGACATTTTGGCTGTTTCCATCACTTGGTAATTGTTAATAATGCTGCTATAAACATGTAAATGTCCATTTGTGTCCTTGGCCTCGTGACCTTTGAGTAGAGACAGCATATACATGGGTCCTGTTTTTTAAACCGTTCTGCCAGACTATGTCTTTTGATTGGAGAGTTTAATCCATTAACATTCAGTGTTATTACTATATGGGTAGTACTTTCTTCTACTATTTTGCCTTCTGGATTTTATATGTCATATCTAATTTTCCTTCCTTTTACCTTTACTCATAGTCTTCCTTTCTACACTCTTCTCCACACCTCTCTCTTCTGTCTTCGTATCTGTCTCTAGTGTTCCCTTTAGTATTTCTTGCAGAGCTGGTCTCTTGGTCACAAATTCTCTCAGTGATTTTTTTGTCTGAAAATGTTTTAATTTCTCCCTCATTTTTGAAGGACAATTTTGCTGGATATAGAATTCTTGGTTGGCAGTTTTTCTCTTTTAATAATTTAAATATATTATCCCACTGTCTTCTCGCCTCCATGGTTTCTGCTGAGAGATCTGCGCATAGTCTTATTGGGCTTCCCTTGTATGTGATGGATTGCTTTTCTCTTGCTGCTTTCAAGATCCTCTCTTTCTCTTTGACCTTGGACATTCTGATTATTAAATGTCTTGGAGTATGTCTATTTGGATCTGTTCTCTTTGGGGTATGCTGCACTTCTTGAATCTGTAATTTGAAGTCTATCATAAGAGTTGGGAAATTTTCAGTGATAATTTCCTCCATTAGTTTTTCTCCTCCTTTTCCATTCTCTTCTCCTTCTGGGACACCCACAACACGTATATTCATGCGCTTCATATTGTCTTTCAATTCCCTGAGTCCCTGCTCATATTTTTCAATTTTTTTTCCTATAGTTTCTGTTTCTTGTTGGATTTCAGATGTTCTGTCCTCCGGTTCATTAATCCTACGTTCTGCCTCTCAAAATCTACCATTGTAGGTTTCCATTGTTTTTTCATCTCTTCTACTGTGTCTTTCATTCCCATAAGTTCTGTGATTTGTTTTTTCAGACTTTCAGTTTCTTCTTTTTGTTCCTTCCTTGCCTTTTTTATATCCTCCCTCAATTCATTGATTTGGTTTTTGATGAGGTTTTCCATGTCTGTTCGTATATTTTGAATTAGTTGTTTCAGCTCCTGTATGTCATTTGAATTGTTGGTTTGTTCCTTTGACTGGGCCATATCTTCAATTTCCTTAGTGTGATTTGTTCTTTTTTGCTGGTGTCTAGGCATTTAATTACCTTAATTAGTTTATTCTGGAGATTGCTTTCACTTCTTTTATCTAGGGTTTTCTTGCTGGATGAATTTGTTGTCTATCTGTTCTTTGACATTCTGTTCAGCTTTATCTGAACCTTTAGCTTAAGTTTTGTTTAACAGAGGAGAATTTTTCACTTCTTGTTTTCTTGTTTCTTGCCCTGCTTGTGTGGTACCTTTCCCCCCCACACACTTAGGAGGGTCTGCTTACGTATTGTAGACCCCAGCCAGATTGTCCCAGACCAAACTGGCCTCCTATCAGGAGGAAAGAGTCACCTGCGTCGGTTTTCCCTGAGCATGAGACCCAGCAGGTTGAAAGTCTTTCCTGTGAAGTCTCTGGACTCTGTTTTTCTTATCCTGCCCAGTATGTGGCACTTGTCTGACTGCAGGTCCCACCAGCATAAGATGATGCAGTACCTTTAACTTTGGCTGGGGCTTTGTTGGAGACAGAGGAGAGGTTGTAGGCTGGTTTTAATGGCTTCAAATTACCAAGCCCTGGTGTCTGAATTCCTTGGTGGAGGGATTCCACCTGGGTGGGCCTTCACCCCTCCCCTGGGGAAGGCACAGGCTCCAGATAAGCCCCCAAAAGAGCTCACTTCTGCCTATGCCTGGGGCAGTTGCAGCCTGAAAAGTCCTGCCGCTGTATCCAGAGGCAGTCAAGCCTTTGTAGATACACAGCCACAAAAACCTGTTTCCTTCTTTTTTTCCCCCTTTTTCTGTCAGTCCTGCCCCCTTGGTGCCGGGGCAAAAATGAGCAACCTCTGCTTTGATGCGGTTCACCTAAGCTGGGGGCCTATTTTTAGTAGTCAGAATTTGTTAATTAATTCCACAATTGGCGTTTGATTGTGCCCAGCTCCTGCTGCTGGTAAAGTCCTTTCCTTTCCCCTCTGGGAAGCGGCCTGTGGGGTAGGGGCGCTGGCCGTTGCAGCTTTGGGAACTCATGGTTTTGGGGGTGCTCGCAGCCGGTCCAACTGGTCCAGACTGGGGTACACTGTGTGTCCGGTCACTGATGTGGCCCTAGGAGCTGTTCTGTACTGTTTCTGGTTATTTAGCAGTTGTTCTGGAGGACGAACTAAAATGCGCACGTTGTTAAGCCGCCATCTTGACCCGGAACTCTCTGCGTTATCTCTTGAACATGAACTCTCTTTCTCCTTAATAAATTTTACTACTTATTCCCACTGGCCCTCTCATTTGTCTAAATTCTTTTAGCAGTAAGACTCCTGCACCTGGATTAGGGCTCAGTTTTCACCATTGTCAGCAGGGCACTAGTTTACTTCTATTATTATGATGGATTTTAAACAAGTTCTTCCAGAATGTAGATGAACTCATTCAAAATTTAGAGCAGAAAAAAAGGATTTTTGGTATCTCCAAAACTAAAAAATACATTTTTTCATGCACACGTGGAACATTTACAAAACATTGTCTCTGTACTAAGCTATAAGAAAAATCTCATATTCCATAAAGTATAAACCCATATGTTTCTCTAAAAATAAGTGCAGTAAAATGGACAGTTAGTAGTAAGTGCAAAATTCCTGTCTGTTTAGAAATTTAAAATTAACTTCTAAATAAATCTTAGGATGAAGAAGAAATTGAAGAACAAAAAATACAATTTTGCCAATACGTTTTGATAACCTGCTTAATATACTGCGGGATGTATCCAGGCATTACATTAAACTATACAGGATTAACAGCCCTCATTCTTATTCTGGGCTCCCTGTGTTTGAATTGTTTAAATGATCTATCCAGACAGATTGAGTTAGATTATGTACAACAGAAAATTTAGGTTCTGAACAAAATAAACCTTTCTTCCTTTGGTCTCAGAGAGTAGATGAGGTGTTAAAATATAGACAGTGTCTTCCTTCCCCCTGTATTCTGACCTGATTGGCTTTGTTCTTATTTCTAAATACCAGGTTATACATATATAACACAGGTTTTCATAATCCAGAAGTAACAATTACCACTCCAAAGTAAATGTGACTGCAATAAGAGCTTACAAACTAGGCCCGTTTTCTTATAAGTATTTTCTGAGACAGTTCAAAATTTGCTCTTTTGTTTCTGCCATTTTTGCCTCACCAAATGTCGGATAAGTTCATTCACAATAGTGCGAGCCTCACAGCTTCATTCCTTTTTGTAGCAACACAGTATTTGATCATTAGTATACACCATCCTTTGCCATTCTATTTATTGGTCAGTGCATCCTTCAGCCACCTCCATTCACTGGACATCGTATATAATGTCCAAAGTCAACAGTCCATCACTGTTCCCAGTTTTAGATAATTTTGTGTTCCCAAGAAAAGGATAACCAAAAAATAGAATGGATAACCTCACCAAATAGAAAATTTAAACCTCTCCTTAACTCTTATCCCCCCCACCCCCACCCATTATTTAACCCTGGTGTTGTGGTACTTTTGATGTTTTCCTCTCTGTACCCCAGACTTATCCATTCTGTACAAAATTCGCATGTTTGCAGTAGTTCATACAGGGTCCTTTAATTTTTTTTAAGTTCTTTTTATTGTATAACATACATACAAAGCAAAGAAAGAAAAAAAAACAGTAATTTTAAAGTTCTTTTCAACAAGTAGTTACAGAATGAATCCCAGAATTTGCCTTGGCTGCCATTCCATCATCTCAGATTTTTCCATCTAGCTACTCCAGAACACTGGAGGCTAAAAGGAATTCATGTATTTATTTTATTTTATATATATTTTAATCATCACAATCGACCTTTTTTTCCTTTTTTTGAAAAATAATATATAAAAGGCATTAATTTTGAAAGCACATTGCAACAATTAGTTGGAGAACAGATTTCAGAGTTTGGTATGGTACTATTCCAAACTTTTAGGTTTTTACTTCTAGCTACTCTAAGATAGTGAAGACTAAAAGAAATATCAATATAATGATTCAGCAATCACTCATTTGTTAAACCCTACATTCTCTTTAAAACTCTACCATCTCTTTTGATCCTTTTCCCACTCCCCAGGGTATTTGGGCCATGCCTACTTCATCTTTTCCATGTTAGAAGGGTCTGTTGATAATATGGTATAGGGAGATGAAACTAGTCAATGTCCTGATAAGACTGGCCCCTCTGCATTTCAGGACTTATCTGGTCCAGGGACCCTTCTGGAGGTTGTAGGTTTCTGGAAAGTTACCCTAGTGCGTGGAGTCTTTGTAGAATCTTATATAGTGCCTTGTGTGTTCTTTAGTATTGGCAGGAATGGTTTGGGTAGGGTTTGGCAAGTTATGGTAGGTAGCAGTGTCGAACTGAAGCTTCCATATGAGTGACCTCCAGAGTAGCCTCTCGAATCTATTTGAACTCTCTCAGCCACTGATACACTTCTTTTCCCTTTTTTGGTCAGGACGGTATTGATGATTCCACCGTGCCAGGGCCAGACTCATCCCTGGGACTCGTCTCCCACACCACTAGGGAGATTTTCACCCCTGGATGTCATGTCCCACGTAGGGGTGAAGGCAGTGAATTCACTTGCAGAGTTGGGCTTAGAGAGAGTGAGACCACATCTGAGCAACGAAAGAGGTTCTTTGGAAGTAACTTTTAGACATACCTATAGGTAGGCTAAGCTTCTTGGCTACATACATAAGCTTCACAAGAGCAAACCTCAGTATCAAGGGCTTGGCCTATTGATTTGGGTGTCCCTAATGTTTGTCACAGTACCAGGGGTTTTCCCGGTGATAAAATTTAATAGTTCCATGTTTTTTCTCCAGTCCCTCAAAGAACTTTGTCAATACTTTTTGATTATCTACTTAGGATATATCCAGGCATTACGTTAAGCATTACAGGATTAAAGGCTCTTATTCTTATTGGAGGTTCCCTGTGTTTACATTGTTTAAATGATCTATCCAGACAGTTTGAGTTAGATTATATGCTACAAAAAGGGGCCCTTAATTTTTTTTGACTTTTTTTTTATTGTGTAACCTATATACAAAGCAAAGAAATAAAAAGCAGTAGTTTTCAAAGCACTCTTCAATAAGTGGTTATAGGACAGATACCAGATTTTGTCATGGGCTACCATACTGTTCTCTCATATTTTTCCTTCTAGCTGCTCTAGAATATAGGAAGCTAAAGGGCTTAAATATTTTTTGATCATCACAATCGACTTTTTTTCCTTCTGTTTTTGTGAACAATAACATATATACAAAAAAGTATAAATTTCAAAGCACAGCACCACAGTTAATTGCAGAACATATTTCAAACTTTGACATGGGTTGCAGTGTCACAATTTTAAGTTTTTATTTCTAGCTGCTCTAACCTGGAGACTAAAAGATTTCAATTTAATGATTCAGCATTCATATTTATTTGTTAAATCCTATCTTCTATGTATAACTCCACCATCACATTTGATCTTTCCATCCCTCTCTTTAGGGGTGTTTGGGCTATGGCAGTTCTAAATTTTTGATAGTGGAAGGGTCAGTCACTAATATGGGTTAGGGAGATGAAACTATCTGATGCTCTGGAGAGGCTGGTCTAGGTTTTATAACTTATCTGGACCAGGGAGGGTCCCTTAATTTTTAAGGTGAGGAAACTAAGTCCCAGAGAAGTCTCTTGAATTTGCTATTTATTATTTATACTAGCTCCAACTAATAAAAATAATTAAAAATAGCCAATCAGGTATTCGTACCAAGCCACTAAATATAGCATTGCTAATTAGCTGAATGGAGCTAAGCATAAAATAACTTTTTTTTTCTGTTACAAAAGATACATGCTAATTTCAGAAAAATCAGGAAATGCAAGCAAGCAGAGTCACAAAATACTCTTAAATCTACTCTCACATTCGTAGATACTGTTAACATCTTTATCACGACCTTCTTTGTGTATTTGCATTTATGTCTGCGTCAGTGTGTGTATAGCATACATATATACATGTATTTATTTATGTGTGTATAAATATACAACTCTTAAGAGTCAACATCTTGCAGTTGTGTTTTCTTAATTTTATATTGTGACCTTCTTTCAATAGCAATAAATAAAGCTAAAAATCTTAACCTTATATAATGGCTACCTGAATGGATTATATGTAATATACCAATTTCCTTTGTTAAACAGTTTAGGTTTTTGGGGGGAGAAAAGCACTAGTAATAGCAAATGTTAATAAAGCTCTTAAGGCACTGGTGTATGAGTGCTTAACTTACAATTTTCTGATAGTTTTTTTTTAGCTAAACCTTTGTATATCTTTTTTTAAATTTCATTCGAATAAATTCCTAGAAGTAGATTTATTGGGTCAAAAGTTTGCCCATTTTTATTGGTTTTGATAAATTGCCGAAGAGTATAAATATTTATCCCATTTATGCTTTTATCAGCATTATATGAGAAAAATTCTTCTGATCTCTTTTTTTCTAAACAGACTGTTAGATCCTCAGACAAACAGTGAAATAGCAAACTACCCTATCTACAAAATCCTCTTCTGTGTCAGAGGGCATGATGGAACTCCTGAGTGTGACTGTTTTGCTTTCACTGAAAGTCATTATAATGCGGAGCTCTTTAGAATACATGTCTTCCGGTGTGAAATACAAGAAGCTGTAAGTGTTAAAGAGAAAACTGCCTGGGCGTGAAACTTTACTAGTATTTATGATGCTTATTCCTAAACCAAATGAAATTATCTGGTTAGTGATTCAGTGATTCCAGCCTGTTGGGCTTAATTATAAAACAAAGTAAAAGTTTAGTTAACCAATACTTTGTTTTTGCTATGTGTATCAGAGGGGACCAGTTTCCTATTTTTTGATTGGATTAGATAGGCATCATGGTTCCAACAACATATTTGCAAACCTTTTGTTTAGAGTTAAACTAAAGACCATTTTGATTACAGAATTAATTTGTTCAGATAATTTCTGATAATTTTGTTAATCATTTTTCATTTGAATTTCAAATGTCTACAACCATCTCTTTTTAAAGACTCTCTTTCTAGCCATTTTTAGTATTGCCTTGCTTTGTAGGTGTAACAAATTAGATAAAGGAATATATGGGGGAAAGATGTAAACACCCTGTCCTCAATCCTGTGACAAAAAAGGAAACCTTCCAGCTTTAGTAAAAGTATTTTATATTTGTGATAACAGCCTGTTTGTCTGGTTATTTGACTTTAGGTAAGCCGAATTCTTTATAGTTTTGCCACTGCCTTCCGCCGTTCTTCCAAGCAGACTCCACTTTCAGCCACTGCTGCACCCCAGACTCCTGACAGTGACATCTTTACCTTTTCTGTGTCTTTAGAAATAAAAGAAGATGATGGTAAAGGTTATTTTAGGTAGGGCATGTATATATTATTTCTTTTCTTTGAATTTGTATTAACATGGTAATTATCTGCGTTTTAAGGTAAACTAGTTCTTATATAACTTTCACACTATAAAATTATTGCTTTTTTGGTAGTTTTTTTTTTAGTGTGATAAAGAAAAATAGGCACATTTGCAGAGGCAAGAGTTGAAGAATTTAAAAATCCTTTCTTATGGTGAATTTTGACATGTTATCATGTTCTTTTAGGCCACTTCAAAGGAATTGCCTGCTAATGTGAATCAGACTTGTAGCTACATTTGTTTTGTTGTTTTTGTTTAGTTGGTTTGTTTTAATAACCTCAAAAGCTTAAGATTTTTGAAATCAAGTTTTATTATTAAAAGTTTATCTGGGATATGCCAGGGTAGTTAGTTCAGTGGTAGAATTCTCACCTGCCAGCGGGAGACCCAGGTTTGATTCCCAGCCCATGCACTTCCCATACAAACAAAGAAAAATTCAACAAATGGTGCTTTAATAAGGGGATATTCACATGGAAAAAGGATGAAATGTGACCCCCACCATACAGCATACAAAAAAAAATAAAAATTTATCTGAACACATCAGAGGAGGGGAAATGAGATCTGTGCTGGAAGTGTAACCTTCCGAATAAGGTTAGAAATAAACTGGTTTTGGTTTTTAAGTAAAAGAGTATGTCTTTGAATGGTAGAAAGAATCCTGGAATAGAAATCAAAGTTTAGGTTTGTTATCACTGCTATTAATGGTGTAACCTTTTCTAAAATCTCTTTATTTATTTAATGAAGTGGTTAGACTCTAAGGTCCTTTCTAACCCTAAAATTTTGTGGTTTCAAGATGACTGACATTTTTTCTGTCCATAGCCAAATCACAAAATGAGTGTTTCTTGGGATGATAAAAATCAGTGGTTTTATTTAGAAGTTTCTTTCCTCCATGACTACCTCATACAGTGGATGAAATGAAACTGTGTCAAAATATGAATGATTTCTAATACTTTCCTTTTCAATTAAAAAGTGTAGTGTTAGGACAATTGGTAATACTTGATCTTCCTTTAAAGATTTTGGAATTATCCTGCCATCTGGTGGCTAATTTAGTGTACAGTACAACTTAAACTTTGGTTAGAGCACTTAAATGTGAGATACTGTGCTTACTCCTTAGGCATATTTCTGTTTTTACAGCAACACTGAGATAGTACTTCAGTGTGCATTCCTTTACTGGGAAGTGGAAATTATGAACTGTAAACTTATTAATTTTTTCTTTTTTAAACAAAACAAAATAATGTTCTTAAAGCTATTTTTTTTAAAAGCTGTCTTTTGTTTCTTTAACTGAAGATTTTTATATAGGTGTTGTCTATAAATTCCAATTATTAATATGAAAGATTTCTAAAATCTCTCAAAACAGATGCAGTAGGGTAACTTCTCCCCTCTGAGATCAGGCATACTTAAGGTAGAATAGTCCCAAACATGCCTGTTCCATTCACCTGAATACCTAGGAAATGGTTTTACAGAAAATTTCTAGCTGGCCAGATTTGATTTCACATTTGTTATGGCTTTTTTCTCTTTTTGGTATGGGGTTTTACTGAATTTTCATTTTGTAGTAAAAAATGGTGTTGTGTTAACCTAATAAACTGCTGAAGTCTTTGAAAAATACGAATTCATGTGTCATATTTAAACTTCTTGTCAAATGCAGTTATTTTATCCGGTAATTATATACATGTCTCAGAATTTAACTACAGAAATCATCGAGGGGCCCAAAGAGTTATCAACAAAATTTTTTTTCTTAACACTACATATAATAGCAAAATTAAAAAGTGGGAATATATTAAATATTGAACATAATAGAATGGTTAAAATGTTAGTATATGCATAAGACTTACACCTATCTAAGAGATTTTTTTTTTAACTTTTTTATCGTATAATATAAAGCAGTAGTTTTCAAAGCACTCTTCAACAAGTAGTTATAGGACAGATCCCAGAGTTTGTTATGGGCTTCCATATGATCCTCTCAGATTTTTCCTTCTAGCTACTCCAGAATACAGTAGAATATTTATGCTAGAAAGCATACATTTTTTTTTTCATCACAATCAACTTTTTTCTTTTTTGTGAGAAACAAGGTATATACAAAAAAACATTTCAAAGCCGCTCCACAGTTATTTGTAGAACGTATTTCAGAGTTTGGCATGGATTACAATTCTACAATTTTAGGGTTTTACTTCTAGCTACTCTGAGATACTGGAGACTAAAAAAAGATAACAATTTAATGATTTAGTAATCATATTCATTTGTTAAAACCTATCTTCTCTGTATAACTCCACCATCACCTTTGATCTTTCTATCCAAGAGATGCTAACCACAGTAAAAGACAGATTATAGTTTTAGTGTAACGTAAGTATAGAGTACTGTGGGAGGCAGTGACACTTCTCTTTTGATTCCTGAGAAAGTGTAATACTTACATTATTATAATTAGAACCCTGGCTGTCAGTTTAGCCCTTGGAAATGAAATGGTGGAATTTTCCTTTATATGCCATTCAGAGCATACCATTCAAAGTTTTTTTTTTCTCTTTACTGTACCAAGCAACCCTATGAGATCGGAAGGGTAATTTTTATTGTCCCTATTTTATATATTATAAACCCAGGGAAGCAAAATTTAGTGCTTAATCTTTCTTAATGAATACAATGGGAATTAAATGTTAGATTACTTTGTTGGATCTATTGATTGAAATTTTAACAGAATCATAAATATAATCTAGTTCCTCTGACATGCAGTGAATGTCTTTCCACTCTGATTCCTGTTAATGTAACTTTTCCTTGCCCTTCAGACTCAGGACACCAAGGACATTTTATATCCATTGTTGTTATTTTAGATGCTGCTAAGAGATGACATTATATTTTTTTATGCTTTAACATCCACGGAACATAGAGAACCAGTGTTTCTATAATTAGTTATGTTGAGAATTGAGAACCATTTTTCTCATCATCATTATGTCAGCCACAAATATTTAACATATTGGTATGCAAAAAGTTTTCCTTGCAAGTGTTTGCCATTTCTAGACTACTGTGCTGAGATTCTTTGATTTTCTCATCGAAGTGTTATAAAATATTCTTGGCTGTAACTGCTGATGGGCTTTACATTTTTTAATGTTATATCTTCAGAACCACTTTTTTAGTAGGTACTCAGAGTTCTTATGAGACTATTTATAGTATATACTATTGATTCTGTTGCATTATCCTAAAGTTGCACAGAAATAAGACACAAATTAGATTTTTAGCATATTGACTAATTGCCATAGGCAGATGCTTTCATTGAAAAAGAATCTAGAGAAAGTGCTTTGTGGGAGATAGCATTATTTTGGTAAACTGGCATTTTAAGAATATTTTTGACCTTTTTATTAAGGTATAAAATATATCATTAATATTATTTCCATAATTATTACACAGGTTTTTAAGATTATCACATTGAAGGAAATGTTAGCATATCTTCTTCATCCTTAGTTTTAAAGGCACCTTGTGTTGAAATTCAGAGAATCTGTGATTATCTTTTTCTTAATTATATATGTAAGTGTGGCAATAATGATGTATTTGTAAACACCACTGACCAAATATAAAGGAAAAGGAACTAACGTTTTTCTTTTGAGTGCCCATATGCTACATCCTGCTAGGTGCTTTACAAATATCTAACTTAATTTTTGTAGCAACAAAAGAGGAAGCTAAAGCACATTTAAGGAGGCATAAGAGTGTTTTTTTTCTAAGTTTTATAAGCCTTTAATGGATTAAAGCATGCAGTGAGATAATTTACTCAGTATTTTCCTGTAAGGAGGCAAAAAAGATTTTTTCTCTTTTTTTAAAATTACTTGAAAACCAGGCACAGCTAAGAATCAGATATTTGAGGTCTTTGTTTAATGAAAGTGTTCCAGTATATTTAATAAGGAAATACTATGCAAAATTAATGAAACCTCTTGCTCTACAGTGCCGTCCCCAAGGATAAGGACAGACAATGTTTTAAATTGCGCCAAGGAATTGATAAGAAAATTGTCATCTATGTGCAGCAAACAACTAATAAAGAACTGGCCATTGAAAGGTAAGTCTTCTTATTAAAGAAAGCTTGACTATCAGGTTTTTTTTCATATGATATTTTACTAAAAAAAATGACTAGTGCCAACGATAAGGAAGCATTTAAAAGAATCAAGAAAATAACAATTATTAGAAACAGAAGTAAGAATAAGCAAACTAGAAGACAAGGCAAGTGATTTCGAACACTCAAAGCAGCAGATCACAAAAAAAGATGGAAAAATTTGAATTGGATCTCAGGGAAATGATGAACAAAACAAAGTGCACAAATAGGAGAATCGTTGGTGTCCCAGAGGAGAAGAGTAAAGGGATAGGAAGATTAGTTGAGGATGTAAGTATCAGTTTTGATTTTTATCAAATGGAGTACTGTATTCAATAAAGAATTTGCAATGTGTTTTGTTCCCTAGGGAACACTTGGGTTGATGAGGGGATAATTGCTTCATCCATTTTGAAATAGCTCCTATAAATCCTCAGCAACTGTGCTAACTTCAGCTATGTGAAGTTGAAATGTTCTTATCTCAATTACTGTACTATTCTTGACCTTAGCCAAAAAGCCAAGAAGTGATCCCAATTATTATAAGGTAAAAATTACAAAAATTATTGTTATAAAAATTATAATTTTGGCAGCACTAGTTTATTGAATTCTAATGTGTTCTTTTTTTTTAGCAGTAAGATTTTTTAAGTTATCTAATTGCACATTCTTTTATGTTACGTTTTTTCCAAATTAATGTTAGTTCTCATTTTACAGGTGTTTTGGTCTTCTCCTTAGCCCAGGAAAAGATGTACGAAATAGTGACATGCACTTGTTAGATTTGGTAAGGATTTTTTTTTATTTTTTAATGAAAAGTTGTATACTGTTATCTCATTAAAGTTTGTTTACTTTATCTTGTCTGAATCTATTATAAAAATATGATTATAAAGGATAAGTAACTACTTAGTCTCAGACTGGTTTCTTGACTGTATAGTGGTAATAATAATTCTTGTTTATCTATCATATAGGGTTGACTTGGGAACAGAGATGAAATTTTATGAGGGAATTCTTTGCAAACCGTGATGTGCTTAGTATTATTGCTATTATATGAAAATCTTTATTGCAGAAGTGTAAAATTACGCGGTAATTATTCACTTGACAGAATAATTCAGCATTAGATTTAGGTAGAGAATTTTTCTAACATTTTTTACAACTTTATTTGATCTATAAAAATTCACTTTAACCTAAAACTTTTGGAGAGAATTGCACAAATAATTGGCACAACTTTAATTTTAACTGTAATCATTCACATGAAGAACTACTTTAAAAAAAATCTGACCTTTTTCATATTCTTATCTTAATTCCTGCAATTGTATTTTTTATAGGCAGCAAACTGGAAATTAACGGTTGCTGACTAATTTTCACTCAAGGTTTGTTTTTATTCTTCTTTAGGAATCTATGGGCAAAAGTTCAGATGGAAAGTCCTATGTTATTACTGGGAGCTGGAATCCAAAATCCCCACATTTTCAAGTTGTAAATGAAGAAACTCCTAAAGGTGATCACTCATATAACTGTGTTATTTGTTTTCCATAATAATATTCAGGTTGTTGACATCATGCATTGCATGATATCATAACAGAGATTTTTAGTTTCAAGAAGATACCCATACTTTAGGACCCATACTTGTTAAACTAATATTCAGTGTTTGCCAAATTTTGATAAAACCAAAGAATTTGAATATACCTTTGTGTTTTTTAATTAAATTTGACCTTTAAAAAAAAGTATCATTTTTCCCAATTAATTTTTCCTTCCTTCCTCCTCTTCTGTTTTCCTTTCTCCTTTTTCTTTCTTTCCATTTATTTTCTTATTTATTTATAGACATCTAAATTTAACTATTTTTGTGGAGATGTAATGCATACACACAGTTAAAAATTCACAGAGTACAAAAAGGTGCATAGGGAAAAGTAAGTCTATCATAGTCCCCAGGGTACCTCCCCGAAGGGTACTCTGTTACCAGTTTCTTGTGTAGCTTTTCAGTTATTCTATGTATAAACAAGTTTTTTCAAAGTATTTCATACTTTCCTGTTTGTCTTTTAATGCTGCATAATATTCCAACCTGCAAATGCAACTTTTGATTAACTAATGCTGTTATTGAGCATTTATTTTTTTGTCCTTCATTTTTTCTTATCAATAGCACTATAGATGCCTTTAGTTTGCTGGGCTGCTATGGCAAATACTGAACAGTGTGTTGGTTTAAACAAGGAGAATTGATTGTCTCACAATTTCAGAGACTAGAAGGCTTGCTTCCTCCTGAGGTTGGTAATGTTCTGCTAGAGGCTTGCCGACAATCCTTTGTCTTCTTTGACTTTCTTACTGCATCACGGTGTCCTCTCTTTTTTCTCTTTGGGTTTCCACTGAATTTCCTGCTTCTCACTCCTCCCTAGGACTTTCTCTTTATAAGGCCTCCAGTAATCCAGATTAAGGCCTACTTTTATTCAGTTGGGCATCATCTTAAATAAAAATAACGTCTTCAAGAGGTCTTATTTGTAACGGGTTCACATCTGCAAGATTGTGGGCTAAGATTAAGAACATGTCTAAATTTAGGTATATAATTCAGGTCTACCACATGAAATAAATGCATAAAGGATATAAATAAATAGTTCATAGAAGTGATTAATAGATATGAGAGAAAATTAGTGTTGGTGGTAATTGAAAAGTTTAAAGTATGATATCTTTTTTTTTTAATTGTGAAGAATAACTTATATACAAAAAAGCAATAAATTTCAAAGCACACCGCAACAATTAGAGAACAGATTTCAGAGTTTGGTATGGGTAACAGTTCTACGATTTTAGGTTTTTCCTTCTGACTTCTCCAAGACACTGGAAAGTCACAGAAATGTCAATATATTGATATATTTGTTAAAATCCCATCTTCTCTTTTATAACTCCACCTACTACTTTTCTCTTTTTTTTAATTTATTTTTTAATTGATATATATTATATATTCATGTACCATGTAATCATCCGAAGTGTTCAATCATTGGTTCACAATATCATCATATAACTGCGTCTTTCATCACAGTTGACCTTTTCCTTTTTGTGAAAAACAACATGTATACAAAAAAGCAATAAATTTCAAAGTACATACCAACAATTAGTTTTAGGACAGATTTCAGG
Source organism: Tamandua tetradactyla (assembly GCF_023851605.1). NCBI lineage: Eukaryota > Metazoa > Chordata > Mammalia > Pilosa > Myrmecophagidae > Tamandua > Tamandua tetradactyla. Next base: position 44,858,674 of record NC_135328.1, read on the forward strand.
GTTGATACGGGTTACAGTTCCACAATTTTAGGTTTTTACATCTAGCTGTTCTGACATACTGGAGACTAAAAGAAATATCAATATAGTGATTTAGCAGTCATGCTCATTTATTAAACCCTACTTTCTCTGTATAACACCCCCATCAACTTTGATCTTTCTACTACTTTTTTTAATTTCTAAAATATTTTTTACTGTTAAATATAGCATATGTATAACGAAAAGAAGGAAAACCAATGATTTTCAAAGTGTGCTTTAACAAGTAGTTATAGAACATATTTTGGGCTTTGTTGTGAATTACCATTCCACTATTTCAGGTTTTTTCCTTCTAGCTGCTCCAAAACACTGGAGGCTGTAAGAAATACATTTTTTTTCCTTTTTGTGAAAAATTACATGTATACAAAAAAGCAATAAATTTGAAAGCGCATCACAACAATTAGTTGTAGAGCAGATTTCAGAGTTCTGATATGGGTTACAATTAAAAAATGTTATGTTTACTTCTAGCTGCTGTAAGATACTGGAGACTAAAATAAATATCAATATAATGATTCAGCCTTCATACTCGTTTGTTAAACCCTATCTTCTCTGTATAACTCAACTGTCACCTTTGAACTTTCTCCTGTTCTTTGGGGGTCTTTGGGCTATGCCCATTCTAACTTTTCATGTTGTAAGGGGCTGTCAGTAAATAATATGGGATAGGGGATGAAGCTAGTTGGTGTTCTGGAGAGACAGTGCCCTCTGCATTTCATATCTTACCTGGTCCAGGGACCCATTTCGAGATTGTAGGTTTCTAGAAAGTTGCCCCAAGTGCGTGGAACCTTTGTGGAATTTTACATGATACCCTAGATGTTCTTTAGAATTGGCAGGAATGGTTTTGGTTGGGGTTTGGCAAGTTATAGGGAGGAATGTCTAACTGAAGTGTGCTTATGAGTGACCTCCAGAGTAGCCTTTCTACTCTATTTGAGCTCTCTCAGCCACTGATACCTTATTTGTTACACTTCATTTACCCCTTTTGATCAGGATGGCATTGTTGATCCCATGGTGCCAGGAGCCAGCTCATCCCTGGAAGTCATCTACCACACTGCTAGGAAAATTTTCACCTTCATGTCATGTCCAACGTAAGGGGTAGGCAGTAATTTCACTTGCAGAGTTGAGCTTAGAGAGAGAGGCCACATCTGAGCAACCAAAGAGATCCTCCAGAAGTAACTCTTAGGCATACCTATAGGTAGGCTAGGCTTCTCCACTACATACATAAGCTTCATGATAAAGTGTGATGTTATTTTTACCAAGATTTTAAAGGTTGAGAATTCCCATAGTTGATGAGATTGGCATAAAGAAGCCACATACCACTTTTGGAAAATAATCTGACAGTACATTTCATAAGATTTAAAGTGTTTATCACTGTCACTAACCAATTCCCTTTCACCGAGACTACCCATGGAAAGAATTCGCAATGCAATTTTTTTTCTCAAAACAGCTGTTTGTCTTATTATTTTGGATTTTTATTTACTTGACAGTTTACTTTAAGATATTGTAAAAGTTTGTAATAAAAGTAATGACTTTTACATTGATCATAAGAATAAATATATTTGTATCTTATTACTTGCTTCTCTACTCTCTCTACAGATAAAGTGATGTTTATGACTACAGCTGTTGATTTGGTAATAACAGAAGTACAGGAACCTGTTCGATTTCTCCTAGAGACAAAAGTCCGTGTGTGCTCACCAAATGAAAGATTATTCTGGCCATTCAGCAAACGTAGTACTACTGAAAACTTTTTTTTGAAACTAAAACAGGTACTATACTTTTCTATAACTATGGGGGGGGCAAAATAACAAAGGAGAAATCACTTATGGGGTTGATTGATCATTTATTCCAAGGTATGTATCTTAACTATATTAAGAGGAGATAATATTTTTTGTATTTACCCATCTGTTTAACATTTTTTTCTCTTCATTTCTTTCTGAAGATACTACTTTTTCACCTGTCATTTACCTCCTGCCTAAATTTCTTTTAATGCTTCTTTTAGTGCACATCTGCTGAAGACATACTTTCTTCTTTATCTGAAAATGTCTTTATTTTGCCTTCATTCCTGTAGGAAATTTCACTGGATGTAGGATTCTTACTTGACAGTTATCTTTATTTAAATTTGGGTATGTAAGTCCTTCATCTTTAAACGTGTCATCCCATGATCTCTGGATCCATTAATTTATTTTTCAATTTTTTATTTAATTGAGGTAAAACAAATGAACATACAGTTTGCATTTTATCCATTTTAAATTGTGTGGTTCTGTGGCATTAGTTTCATTCATAATGATTTCCAAAACTTTCTCATCACTCCATACAGATGCTCTGTGCCCATTTAGCAAAAACTCCCCATTTGTCCAGACCTGTTAGCCTCTAGTCTACTTTCTGTCTTTCTGAATTTGCCTATTCTAGATATTTCATATAAGTGGAATCATAAAACGTTTGTCTTTTTGTGTGTGGTTCATTTCACTTAGCCTAACATTTTCAAAGTCCATTCATGTTGTCGCTTGTATAGGAACTTCATCCCTTTCACAGCTAATTAATATCCCATCATTTTTATATACCATATTTTGTTTATCCATTCGTTTGTTGAAGGACACTTGGGTGTTTTGACTATTGTGAATAATACTGCTATAAACATTAGCATGACAGCAATCTGAGTCTTTGTTTTCATTTCTTTTGGATGTATACCTAGAAGTGGGATTGCAAGATCATATGGTAATTCTGTGTTTAACTATTTGAGGAATCGCCAAACTCTTTTCCACAGGAATTGTGCCAGTTCACATTCAAACCTGCATGGTAGATTTCCAGTTTCTTTGATACTTGCCAGTACTTGTTATTTTTTTTTTTTTTTTTTTTTTACATGGGCAGGCACTGGGAATTGAACCCAGGTCCTCAGGCATGGCAGGCAAGCACTCTTACCTGCTGAGCCACTGTGGCCTGCCCAGTACTTGTTATTTTCTATTTTTAAAATAATGACTTTCCTAGTGGGTGGAAATTAGTTTCTCAATGTTGTTTTCAGTTGCATTTTCCTATTAGCCAATAGGAATGATGTTGAGCATCTTCTCATATGCTTACTGGTCATTTGTCTATGTTCTTTGGAGAAATGTCTGATCAGCTCCTTGCCCATTTTTAATTTGGGTTGTTTGTCTTTTTGTGGTTGAGTTGTAGCAGTTTTTTATATATTCTGCATATTAAACCTTTATCAAATACATGATTTTCAGATACTTTCTTGTGTTCTGTAAGTTGTATTTTTATCTTCCTGGTAATGTTTGATGCTCAGAATGTTTTGATATGATAAAATCCTATTTTTTTCTTTGTTGTTCATATATTTGGTGTCATAACTAAAAATCCATTGCCAAATCCAAGATCATGAAGAATTACCCCTGTATTTTCATCTAAGGGTTACGATTATTGCTCTTATATTGAGTTTATTAATCCATTTTGACTTAATTTTTATATTTTTCAGTTAGGGATCCAAGTTCATTCTTTTGCATATAGAAATCCAGTTTAGCCGGCACCACTTATTGAAGGGATTATTCTTTTCCTATTGAACGGGCTTTGTATCCAACAAAAATCAATTGGCCTTAGAAGTATGGGTTCATTTCTAGACTCCCAGTTCTATCCCATTGGTCTATATGTCTGTCCTTACAGCCCTACTACCTTGGTTTGATTATTGTAGCTTTGTAGTAAGTTTTGAAAATGTGAGGTGTGCGTCCTCTCGGTTTGTTCTTTTATACATATATATGGTAGCTTATTATCTTTGTTGTATTTTTTAATGTTTATTTGTTCTTTGGTTTCATTAATTGTCTTACTTTGTTTAAAACTTTTTATTTTGTTAACATATATCCATCTCACTATTTCCCATTTTATCCACTTTCAACTGTAGAATTCAGTAGTAAGTATATTCACAATATTATGCTACCATTTCTAATATCTTATACTTCAGTTTTTTTCATCACCTTAAACAAACTGTGCAGCTATTAAGCAAAAACTCCCTCTGTCCTTCCCTAATAACTTTGACTTATAATCTGTTCTCTGTCTGTATGGAATTTGCTTCTTCTGGGTATTTCATACAAGTAAAATTATACCGTATTTGTCTTTTTGTGTCTGGCTTATTTCACTCAACACAGAGTTTCAAGGTTTGTCCATGTTATAGCATGCATCACGACTTCATTTTTTTCTAGGGGTGAATAATATTCCATTGTGTGTATATAGTGCATATTATTTATCTTTTCATTCCTTTTTCCACCTTTTGTTATGAATAATGCTGTTGTTAACATTGGTGTGCAAATATCTGTTTGAGACCCTGCTTTCAATTGTTTTGGGTATATATTGAGAAATGGGATTGCTGGGGTATAAGGTGTTCTATTTTCAACTTTCTGAGGAACTGTCAAATTGATTTCCACAGTGGCTGCACCATTTTACAATGTCAGCAGAATTGAATAAAGTTCCTTTTTTCTCTGTGCTCTCACCCACAGTTTTTTTTATAATAGCCATCTTAGTGAGTGTGAAGTGATAGCTCAATGTCTTTTGACTAACATTTCCCAGATGACTAATAATTTTGTGCATCATTTCATGTGCTTCTTGAGCATTTGTGTATGTTCTTTGGAGAAGTGTCCAAGTCCTTCTCTTTTTTTTTTTTGTTCTTGTAGAGTTGCATTAGTACTTTGATCCATTTAGTTTAGTTTTTGATCCATTCAGTTTGGTTTTTGGTCTTCAATCCATTTAGTTTAGTTTTTTTGTATTTGGTGATTTTAGTGGTCAATTTTCCCTTTTTTTGCAAGTACATATCCAGTTTTCTCAACACCCTTTGAGTAGAGGCCATTCTTTTCCCAATTAAATATACCAGGCACCATTGTTAAAAATCAGTTCACCTGGACTTCTAGGAAGATGACCAGAAAGAGTAGCTTGAGATTAGCCCTGCCTCACGGAAAACTGAGAGAAGGGACAGGAGGGAGGCTGAGGCTGCTATTCAGGAGTGCGGTTGACCTAGGAGAGCCTTCTACACCGCGTGGGGCAGCGCTGGTTCCAGAGGCTGAGGAACTGAGAGGCAGAAAGCTAGAACCTGGCATGGAGGCACGGAGCCCATGGGAGTGCATTGACGGGAGCCAGGGACCAGAAAGTAAGCCAGGCTACGTTCCTTGGGTCCCCTACCCTCACCAGCACAGCCCTGTGACCAGCAACTCACCCCACAGCCTATGCACCCGAAACCCGTCACCCGTTCCCATTCCCTGTGCTCCAGGCACCCCCACCCCACCAACCCCCAATGCATGTACCTCCCTCACACCCCCACCCCAAGTGCAGTCCAGCCCACCACTCCTGCAGCCCTTCTGTGCACTGCCTCCCCCTCACTATTCCCTGTAGGCTGTTGCCAGCACATAAAGGCTGCGGGCACTAACCTCCATACCTAGGCTACCCATGCCCCAGTCCCACTGCCCATAGTGTCACACAGCCTCACTCCACCCTGCCTGAACTCTGCACGTCTGTTTACAACACTCCCAGGCCCATGCATGCACACGGACCCACAGTCACATCATTCAGCCCTGGGAACTACACTTTACAGCAGTCCTAGAACCGTGCATGTGCACAGCCATCAGCCACACTTCCAGCTCTGAGAAAGTGCTGACCTGTGTAGCTGGGTCACATCTGACCCCAGTCCACAAAGGCATAATGCCGACCTGCTGCCACAGCTCTACACAGGCGCACAAAGAACCCCGTGCCTTAGACCAGCGCATACCACAGTTACGCCCCCCAGACCAGTGCACCCGCACAGCTACATCCTCCCTGGCCGCTGGGCACCCATATTCACAAGCACCAGCATAACATCCCCAACCTGCCCTGAAACAAATCACTGTACTGAGTGCCCCACCCTATGCCCTGCTCCCTGCTATACAACCATCCTGTAAATACAAGGCCTTAGATTGCTGAAAGAAATCAGCTCCCAAAGTAAATCAAGATATTTACATGCCACGAAGACAGCAGAAGATCACTAAGCATATCACAATGCAGACAGATAAGCCCTGCCTAATGACCATATTAAAACACCAGAGAAGACATAGACGTTGAAACAACTAATCAAAGATGCTCATATAACACTATTTAATAAAATAAGTGGGATTACAAATGACATAAAGGAGTTCAAGAAGACAGCAGAAGAGCATAAAGAGGAATTGAAAGAATAAATAGAGAAATAGTGGATATCACAGAGATTAAAGAATCTGTTGATCAAATAAAAAACATTTAAGGTACACAACACCAGATTTGAAGAGATGGAAGAAAGAATAAGTGATATAGAGGATAGGATAATTGACTTTGAAAACTCAAAACAAAAAAAATACGAAAAAGGGCCACGGTGGCTCAGCAGGCAAGGATGCTTGCCTGCCATGCCAGAGGACCTGGGTTCGATTCCTGGTGCCTGCCCATGTTAAAAAAAAAAAAAAATACAAAAAAGATGAAAGAAACTGAATTGGATCTCAAGGAAATGGCAGACAAAAAAAGTGCACAAATAATATGAATAATTGGTGTCTCAGGAGAAGAGAGGAGTAAAGGGCTAGGGAGAGTAATTGAGGATATAAGAGGGGAGAAATTCCCAACCCTCATGAAAGACATAAATATACAAGTCATAGAAACCAGACAAACTCCAAACAGAATAAGTCCAAATAGGCCTTCCCCAAGGCACATACTGATCAGTCTGTCAAATGTTGAAGAGAAGCAGAAATTGCTGAAAGCAGCAAGAGAAAAACAATCTACTACATACAAGGGAAACCAAATTTGACTGAAGTTCAGACTACTCAGCTAGCACCCTGGAGGCGAGAAGGCAATGGTGTGATCTATTCAAGACCCTGAAAGATAAAGACTTCCAGCCAAGAATTCTGTACCCAGCCAAATTGTCATTCAAAATTGAGGGAGAAGTCTTGAGGTTTGTTCATATGAAACTTAACCCACAAAAGATAGGTCGAGCCTACTTAAAATTAGGCCTAAGAGTTACCCCCAAGAGAACCTCTTTTGTTGCTCAGATGTGGCTCCTCTCTCCAGCCAACACAACAAGCAAACTCACCACCCTCCCCCTGTCTACATGGGACATGACTCCCAGGGGTGTGAACCTTCCTAGCAACATGGGACAGAAATCCTAGAATGAGCTGACACTCAGCATCAAGGGATTGAGAAAAACCCTAGAATGAGCTGAGACTCAGCATGAAGGGATTGAGAAAACCTTCTCAACCAAAAGGGGAAAGAGTGAAATGAGACAAAGTGTCAGTGGCTGAGAGATTCCAAAAAGACTTGAGAGTTATCCTGGAGGTTATTCTTATGCATTAAGTAGATATCATCTTGTTAGTCAAGATGTAATGGAGAGGCTGGAGGGGACTGCCTGAAAATGTAGAGCTGTATTCCAGTAGCCATGTTTCTTGAAGATGATTGTATAATGATATAGCTTTCACAGTGTAACTGTGTGATTGTGAAAACCTTGTCTGATGTTCCTTTTATTTACCTTGTCAACAAACGAGTAGTACATATAGAATAAAAATAAGTAATAGAGGGAACAAATGTTAAAATAAACTTAAATTGAAATGCTAGTGATCAGTGAAAGGGAGGGATAAGGGGTATGGTATGTATAATTTTTTTTTCCTGTTTTCATTTTATTTCTTTTTCTGAATAGAAGCGAATGTTCCAAGAAATTATCATGATGATGAATATGCAACTACATGATGATATTGTGAATTACTGATTATATATGTAGAACAGAATGACCAAAATAGAAATGTTTGTGTTTATTTGGTGTTTTTTTGTTATTTAAAAAAATTAAATAAAAAAATAAACATAAAAATAAAAATAAAAGTAAAAAAATTGAGGGAGAGATTAAAGCTTTCACAGACAAAGAAGTCCTGAAGAATTTGTCAACAAGATAGTAAAAGGAGTTCTGCCGGCTGAAGAAAAAGACAGGAGAGAGAGAGAAGGGCACAGAATTGAAGAGTACCACTAAGGGTGATTTAAATAATACAAAGAGAAAAAGGGAAAAGAAGATATAATCTGACAAATAAAATAAAAAACATAAGATGATAGAATCAAGAAACACCTTTTCAGGAGTAACTTTGAATGTTAACAGACTAAACTTTTCAATTAAAAGATATAGATTGGGAGAATGGATTAAGATATATAGTCCAGCTGTATGCTGGTTACAAGAGACTCATCTTAGACACAAAGGTACAAGTAGATCAAAAGTGAAAGAATGAAAAAAGATTTTCCACACAAGTTGTAACCAAAAGAAAGCAGGGGTAGCTATAGTAATATCTGACAAAATAGACTTTAAATGTAAAGACATCATAAGAGACAAAGAAGGACACTATATACTAATTAAAGGGTCAATTCACCATGAAGCTATAACAGTCATAAATGTTTGTGCTCCCAGTCAAGGAGCTCGCAAATACATGAGACACATTGGGAAAAGTTCATGGAGCCATAGATTTTTCAACATTAATAGTAGGAGACTTCAATACAAAACTCTCCTCTATAGAGAGAACACCCAGACAAAAGACCAACAATAAAATAGAAAAGTTAAATAGCTTGATAAATGAATTAGACGTAACAGACATATGTAGGTCATTGAACCCCAAAGCACAAGGGTATACATTTTTCTCTAGTGCTCATGAACATTCTCCAGGATAGGTTGTATGCTGGGGCACAATACAGGTCTGTATAAATTTTTAAACATTGAAATTATTCAAGGACTTTCTCTGATCACAGTGGGGTAAAGCTGAATCTCAATAACCACCAAAGAACAAGAATATTCACAAATATATGGAGATTAAATAACACACTCTTAAAATAGTGGGTCAAAGAAGAAATTGCTTGAAAATAATTAGTTTACCATACATGGCGGACTTAACTTCTGAGTTGTGTGTTATTTTCTATATCTAATACCACACTGTTTTGTGAATATTGTGGTTGTGTAATAAGTTTTGAAATTGAGAAGTGTGAAACCTTGCACTTAGCTCTCTCTTTGCAGAATTGATTTGGGTATTCAGGGCCCCTTGTGATTTCATATGAATTTGAAGATCAGCTTTTCCATTTTTTGCAAAGAAAGGCTGCTAGGATTTTAACATACTGTATTGAATCTTTAGATCACTTTGGTAATGTTAACATTTTAATAATATGAAGTCTATCCATAAACACTAATGTCTTGCCTTTTATTTAGATCTTTTATACATTCTTTTAGCATTGTTATTTAATTTTCAGTTTATAAGTCCTTCACCTCTGGTTAAATTTGTTCTGGTATTTTATTCTTTTCGGAGCCATTGTGAATGGAATTTTTTTTTTTTTTCAAGTACAAAATTATTTACTAGCAAGAAAGATGATAAAGGTTGTTTGCATGCAAAAGCTATACAATGCAAAAACAAGTTCCGGGAGGTAAATATTTCTAAGGCTAGGATGTTAATTTCCCTTAAGCAAGTCTTTTCACACCTCATTGTGCTTTATCTGCATATCTCAGCTTCTATTCTAGTTCCAGATCCTGAAATCCCAAGTCTGCATTTCCTCATAGACTTGTGTCTGCAAACTTGGGGTTAAACATCAATTTTTTTAACTTCTACAAACAGTAACTTACTTTCTACTCCAAAAACCTTTTTATAATATTAGTGTAGACATACACACTGAGCAGCTAGGAAGGGGGAAGTTACCCAGGTAAGAGAGATTCCATCAAATTAGAGTAAAGTTGGTTTTCAGGAAGAACTCCAGGAGACCTATTTCCAGGAGGGCTAAAACTGCTAAACGAAAGACAAATACAAAGAACAAGAAAAGACAGTTAGTCCACAGACCCGGCAGGCCGGGATGTCCGTGTGTTGATTTTCTAATTTTTGGCCCTGCGTAGATCAGTCAGCTTATGGGGTGACTGAGGCAGGGCTCGGAGGTCTCCTCAGACTTCAACCGTGCATTAACCAGCTGCTTCCGGTGAGCTAGAGCAAGGCAATGACGGCCACTCTGGCCTCAGTCGCGGACTGGTCAACTCATCTCAGCTGCGATTGAGAAGGGCACAGTGACTCCTGGAGGACGGTGCATCTCAGGTGCATCTCAGGTGTTCAGGATCAGTGGTGCACTTCCAGGGGTGGTCTGCAGTGGCTCTTTTGACCTGAGAGTGGTGAATTTATAGGATGCTCCTCACGGCTTTGACAGCTGTTGGAATTACAGACAGACGGGTAGTGCTCTCAGAAACAGACAGATGGACGGTGCTCCCAGAAACCTGGTTCCAGAAACTGTCCCGGATCCATTGCCGCTCTGGCGCCCCATCCAGGGAGTTCAGAAATCCAAGAGACGGGGAAATGCCCCGCTGCCGGCACTGGATTCCATCGGGTCTCAAGTCAGGGCGCCGCCACCGCCATGGGCGAGGGAGGTGACAGTACACCTGCCTCATGTCCCGGATGAGCCCCCAGAAATGTAGCACGAAAACCAGGAACGAGGCCACAGGCCTCCAGGAACGTTCCGCTAAGTTAGAACAGGCTGAGACTAAGGATCTGCAGTTTTTGGAAGTAGGTTTTATTAGCTCGTGCGCACGAGGGACCAGCTAAGCCACCTCAAAAGTCTGAGCCAATGGAATTGTTTTTTATATTCCATTTTAGAATTGACTTTGGTGGTCTATGGAAACAACTGATTTTTGCATGTTAATATTGTAGCCTGCAATTTTCACAAATTCGTTTGTTTTATTAGTTTTATTGTGGATTGTTTGGAATTTTCTATATAAAGGATCATGTCACCTGGAAATAGAGATAGTTTTACTTCTCCCTTTCCAATTTGAAAGGCTTATATTTCTTTTTCTTGCTTTATTACATTGGCAAGGACTTCCGGTACAGTGTTGAATAGCAGTGGTAAAGGCAGCCATCCTTGTTTTGTTCTTGACCTCAGAGGGAATGCTTTCAGTCTTCACCATTGTGGATATTGTCAGCTGTGGTTTTTCATATATCCCCTTTATCGTGTTGAGGCAGTTATGTTGTATTCCAATTTTGCTGAGTGTTTTTGTCATGAAAGGGTGTTGCATTTTGTCAAATACCTTTTCTGTATCAGTTGAGGTGATCAGGTGATGTTTTCCTTTCATTTTTTCCTGTTAATGTGGTGTCTTCCATTAATCAGTTTTCTTATGTTGAACCATCTTTGCTGGCCTGGGGTAAGTCCCCACTTGGTCTTGGTGTATAATTATTTTTATATGCTCTTGTGTTTGATTTGCTAAAATATTTGAGAAGTTCTGCTTATGTATTCATAAGGGAAATTAGTCTGCGATTTTCTTTGTTGTGTTTTTATAGCTTGGTATTCGGGTAATTTTGGCCTCATAGAATGAATTAGGGGGATTTCCCTCATCTTCTGTTTTTTGGAAATGGTTGAGAAGGGTTTGTGTTAATTTTTCTTTGAATGTTTGGTGGAACTTAAAAGTGAAGCCATCTTGCCAACTTTCTTCTTTTTTTCAGGATTGTTTTGTCTATTCCTGGGCTCCTCCAAGTCCATGTGAATTTGAGGCTCACATTTTTCATTTTAATGAAATGGCTGTTAGAATTTTGATAGGCCTGCCTTTTTTTTTTTTTTTTTTACAGAAATCCTTTGATTTTCTTTATTTCTACACATTAAAAAATGAAACACTATAGAAATGATGTTCCATCGCAGACTACACATGGGTCCATTCAGACTTGCTTAGTGCTGCCAACATTATAAATGCCATCTAAGATGGCAGCTGTTAATCATGGAGCCGTTGTATTGAATTAAATGCAGTAGCATATACCCCTCAGCATGAAAGGTTCAGTTCCCCTCTTTTCTTGAATTAGGTTAAATGGCAGTGGTGTCCATATTTACAGACTTGAAATATATCAATGTGCCATTGTTTTTGATGGGAAATCTACTTTCATTTATTCTGTTTTTCCTCTGTGTAATGTTTCATTTTTTTCTGGCTGCTTTAAAGATTTTCTTCATATCTTCCGTTTTCAGGTGTTTATCAGTTATGTGGCTAACAGCTGTTTTCCTTCTGTTTATCCTACTTGGGAATTTGCTGGACTATTTGAATTATTAAATTTAATTTTTTTTACCAAATTTGTAGAAAGTATGGACCATTGTTTTTTTCAATTCCCTCCCCCATTTTCTCTTTCCACTACTTATGAGATTCCAATTGCAAATATTTTAGACATTTTGGAATTGTCCCACAGATCCCTGATGTTCATTTTTTCCTAGTCATTGTTTTCTGCTTCTTTTCACTATGTGTTTTCTCTTGCCCTGTCTTCAGGTTAACTCTCTAATTTTCTTATCTCTACTTTTTTGATAAACCATCCAGAAATTTTTAAATTTCTTGAAACTGTAGTTTTTAGTCTCCATTTTATTCTAGAATTTCTGTTTGGTTATATTTTTTAAAACATTTTCTGTTGTTAAAAATAACAAATACAAAGAAAAGAAAAAAAGCAGTGATTTTCAAAGTATACTTCAATAAGAAGATATAGAACAAATTTCAGTTTGTTATGGGTTACCATTCCACTTTTTCAGATTTTTTCTTCTAACTACTCTAACACTTTGGAGGTCAGAAGAAATATATATTTTTTCTTTTTTTGTGAAACTGTTTGCTTATTTTTTAAAAAATGTTTTTTTTTATAAAAGAACATACAAACATCCAACATTCCATACATGATGTACAATCAGTGGCTTTAAATATCATCACATAGGTTTGTATTCATCACCATAATCTTTTTTTTTTTTTTTTTAACGTTCGCATCATTTCTGAAAACTGAAGCAAGTAAGCTCAACCTACAACCTCTCCTGTGTCTCAACCATGAGACAGGGAGTAATTAAAGGCACCATACCACTTTACCATCTCACACTGTTGGGAAGCCATGGGCAGACAAATACCACATGCTGGGCAAGATAGGAAAAACAGAGTCTAGAGGCTTCTTAGGAAAGTTTGGCAACCTGCTGGGTCTCACTCTCAGGGAAAACTGATGCTGGGGACTCTTTGCTCCTGAGACATGGGCTATTCCAGTCAGGGAAGTCTGACTGCAGTCTATAATATCTGATGAAACCCTCCTCAGAAAAAAAAAAACAAAAAAACACCACCACAAAGCACTCCTTGTAAGCAGGGGAAGAAACAGAAAAACACAAACTGAAAAATTCTGATCAGTTAAACAGAACCGTGCTTGAGGTCTAGAATAGGTTGAACTGAATGTCAACAGATAGAGACCAAAGCCATCCAGCAAGAAAATCCTAGGTGAAAAAGTGAAGACAACCTCCAGAATAAACTAATTAAGAAAATCAAATGTCTGGCCAGCAAAAAATAACAGGCCTTACTAGGAAAATCAGAGATATGGCCCAGTCAAAGAAACAAACTAACAATTCAAATGAGATACAGAAGGTGAAACAGCTAATTTGGGCTGTTCCAACACACGTGGAATATCTCATCAAAAATCAAATCAACAAGTTGAGGGAGGATATAAAGAAGGCATTGAGCAAACAAGAAAGTACTGAAAGTTTGAAAAAACAAATCAGATCTTATGGGAATGAAAGGTGCAGTAGAAAAGATGAACAAAAAAGTAGAAACCCTCATTCTTTTTTTTGTGGCCACATAGTACTTCATTGTTTAGATGAATCATGGTATATTCAACCAGACCTTTGTTAATGGACATTTTAATTTTTCCATTTATTTGCTATTCTAAATAATGCTGCAGATAGAACCTTGTGCAGATACTTTGTTTTATGAAAGTGTGTCTTAGGGTAGTTTCCTGTTAGTGTAATCAGTTGGACATATGGTAAATACTATGTAATTTTTTAAATTTGTCACATTTCTCTCTTTAAAAGTTGCAGCCATAGGGTTTAGCAATATATATGAGTACCTTTGTCTCCATAAGTTTGCCAAAAGAGTGTGTTATCAAACTTAATCTGATATATTGAATAGTAGCATCCTAGGGTTAGTTGTACTGTATATTATGATAGATGAGGGCATCAAGTATTTTTTTTTTAATACGTTTAAGGGGCTTTTTTTCTTTCCTTCTCTGTGAATTGTGTATTTGTGTCTTTTGCACATTTTTCTTTTTAATTTTGGCTTTTCCTCTCAATTTTTGGGAGCTTTGTATTTAGGAAATTAATCCTTTGAGATATAAGTTGCAGATATTTTCTCCCTATTTGTCATTTGTCTTTTGACTTAAATTATGGTGGATTTTTGTTGTTTTTTGTTTTTATGGACTTAAATTTATCAGGTTTCTTCCCTTTAAAATTTCTGGATTCCCCTACTCCCAAATTATAAAGGAAGGAATTTACACATTTTCTTCTATGTGTATATGGTTTCATTTTAATGCATTTAATATACTTAATTCATTTAATACATTTATATCTCTCATTCACTGGTATGTTATTCTGGTGTAGTATCTTAGTTTGCCAGAGCTGCTGTCACAAATCACACATAATGAGTTGGCTTAACAACAGGAAGTTACAGAGCACATGAGGGCAAGGACGCAAATGGACATTATTTACATTATTTACATTTGCCAAATATTTAGCATTGTTTACAATTGCCAAGAAATGGAAACAGTTCAAATGTCCATCAACAAATGAGTTGCTAAACAAGCTGGGGTATATACATATGATGGAATATTACGCAGCTGTAAGGCAGATTAAAGTCACAAAGCATGTAACAATGACATAGATGGATCTTGAGGACATTATGGTCAGTGAAATTAGCCAGAAACAAATAGGCAATATGTGTGGTCCCACTGATATGAATAATAGTAATGAATGAACTTGGAGAATTTCAGTTAAGAACACAGGTTATTAGAAGATAGAAATAGAATAGAGATTGGGTAATTGGTGCTGAAGAAATACAGATTGTGCAGCAGGACTGAGTGCAAAAATCAGAAATAGATAGTCCAGTACTAACTGATTGTAGCACAATAACGTAAGTACTCTGAATGAAGCTGAATGTGAGTATGATAGAGTGTATAAAACCAGAAGGAAAAGATAGAGGATAAAGACTGAGATGGTATAATTTAGGAATGTTGAGAGTGGGCAATGATGGTGATTAAATGTACAAATTTAATAATGTTTTTGCATGAGGAAGAATAAAGGAATGGCACTATTGCAGGGTGCTTGAAATTAGATGGTACATGGGAAAAGTATAATCAATGTAAGCTAGGGTCTGTAGTAAATAGTAGCATTGTAATATGCTTCCACTGAATGTAACAAAAGGATTATGCCAAAACTAAATCTCAACAACTGGGGAAATCAGGAAAGGGTATGGATTATTTGTGGAAGAAAAGGAAATGTCTTCAGATATAGTATGGTGGCAAAGTCATGTCACTTAGGCTTGATTGTATGATGTGTGAATAAAACTATTACAAATTAACAGAGAGAACCAAGTGGAGAAAATATGGGGAAAGAGTGGTTCCTGTTCACTCTCAGTAGGAAAATGAGAGGTGCAGCCCCTTGAAAGACAGTGTGATGGTTCCACAGAAGGCTAGGAGTGTAGCCTTGCCATATGATCCTGAAATCCCAGTAGCTCAGTATATACCTGCGGAAGCTGAATGTGAAGACAAAAATAGGTATTTGCACACTGGTGTTTCTGGCAGCTGTATTCCTGATCCACAATGAATGGAGGTGGCCTAAGTGTACAAATGAGGAATGAAAGGGGAAACTGTAGTGTATACATACAATGGACTACTGAACAGCGGCAAGAAGAAAGGAGGTTGTAAGGCATGCAACCAGATGAATGAACCTTAAGAGCTGTATGTTGAATGAAATGTCAGAAACAAAAAGACAAATATTGTCATGCCTCAATCATACAGACAAACTGTTACATAAAAATTTGAACTAAAATCAAGTGCTTGGGATACCAAGTTGGGGCCTATTGTAAAGAGTCCTAGATTGTAAGCTTTTACAGCAGTCACATATATTCAGTAATGTAACTGTTAATTCTAAATTCTGTGCATTTCCTAACTTGTATGGTCAGTTTAGTTGAACACCATAAATACATGGAATCTTGAATAGGGCATGAGATTTTGTTGGTTGTCCAGATTAGTGTGATGCCCTGATAAATACCAGTGTGATTTGGACATTGAAAAAGAAGTATCTGTAAAGTCCCCTTGGGGGAAATATTCAACTTCCATACTCGGAGAATTTCTGATACTCTCACAAGCAGTGGGGACAACCAAATCAATAGGACGAGCCCTTGATCTTGAGGTTTACCTCTATGAAATTTGTTCCTGCAAAGAATAGGCTTAGCCTACTTAAAATTATGCTTCAGAGTCACCCCCTAAGAACCTCTTTTGTTGCTGAGATATGGCCGTTCTCTCTCTAAGCCCAATACGGCAAGTGAACTCACCACCCTTCCCCTACTACGTGGGACATGCCTACCATAGGTATAAATCTCCCTGGCAACATGGGATAGAAATCCAGGATGAGCTGGGACCCAACATCAAGGGATTGAGAAAACCTTCTTGACCAAAAGCGGCAAGAGAGAAACGACAAAGTAAGCTTTCAGTCACTGAGAGATTTCAGACAGAGTTGAGAGGTTATCCTGGAGGTTATTTTTACATATTAAATAGATACGCTTTTTAGTTTATTGTTTATGGGAGTAGCTGGAGGGAAGTTCCTGAAGCTGTAGAGCTGTGTTCCAGTAGTCTTGTTTCTTAAAGATGATTGTATCATGATATAGCTTTATAATGTGACTGTGTGATTATGAAAACCTTGTGTCTGATGCTCCTTTTATCTAGGGTGTGGACAGATAAGTAGAAAATATGGATTTAAAAAAAAACAGGAATTTATTGGCTTATGGTTTTATGGCCTTCTCCAATCTCTAGTTTCTGTTTTCTTCTTATAAAGCCTCTGGTAATCTGGATTAAGGCCCGCCCTCATTCAGTTGGGCTACATCTTAACTAAATAACATCTTCAAGAGGTATCCTATTTACAGTTGGTTTATACATACAGGAATTTTTAGGTTGAAATTAAAAACATTTCTATGAAGGTGTTCATGATTCAGTTTATCCATATTGTACTTTGATGTGTAGTGTAAAATATGAAACTGACTTAATCTTTTTCCAAATGGCTATCTACTCATCCCAACACCATTTATTCAGAAGTCTAACTTTTTCTCCCATGATTTCAGTTGCCATCATTATCACATATTAAATTTTCATGTGAATTCAGACTTGTTTTTGCTTTTCATATTTTGTTGCATTGCCGTTACTCATGCCAGTATCTCACTGTTTTTGTTACGTAGCCTTTAGAATATGTTTTAAAATCTGGTAGGTCTATCCTACCTCCCTAATTGTTCATCTTTTTACAAGTTTTCCTGGTATTATTTTTTTAATGAAGTTGTGGGTTTACAAAAAAAAAAATCATGCATAAAATACAGGGTTCCCATATACTAACCTATTATTAACACCTTGCATTAGTGAGGAACATTTGTTAAAATTGTTGAAAGCACATTTTTATAGTTGTACTATTAAATGTAGTCATTTTTTTAACTTTGGGTTCACTGTTTATGTTGTATAGTTTTATGGATATTTAAAAAAAATTATTCTTGTAACCTATATACAACCTAAAATTTCTTCTTTTAACCGCACTCAAATATATTATTCAGTGCTGTTAATTATGTTCACAGTGTGGTGCTACTATTACCATCATCCATTCTAAAACTTTCCCATCATCTCAAATAGACATTTTGTACATTTTGTATATAAGCTGTAACTCCCTATTCCCTGCCCCCCACCCTACCCTTTGGGAACCTATAGTCTATATTCTGACTCTCTGAGTTTGTTTATTTTAGTTATTTCACATCAGTGATCATACAATATTTGTCCTTTTGTATCTGGCTTATTTCATTCAACATGATGTCTTCAGAGTTCATCCATGTTGGTGCACATATTAGAACTTCATTCCTTTTTAGAGCTGAATAATACTCCATTGCCTGTGTGTACCACATTTTGTTTATCTATGCATCAGTTGATGGGAACTTGGGTTGCTTTCATCTTTGGGCAAATATTAATAATGCTGCTGTGAATATCAGTGTACAGGAGCTATTTGAGTCCCTGCTTTCAGTTATTTTGATTATATACCTAGAGGTGGGCTTGCTTGATCATATGTAATTCTGGATTTAACTTTTGGTCTTCTACAGCAGCTGTGCCATTTCACATTCCCACCAGAAATGGAAAAATTTCCTTTACTTGTTTATTTTTATTTCTTTATTTTTTTATAACTTTTTTATTGTATGGTGTAACATATATACAAAGCAAAGATATAAAAAACCAATAGTTTTCAAAGCACTCTTAAAAAGCGTAGTACCATAATTAATTGTACAATATATGACATAGGTTACAAATTCATAATTTTAGGTTTTTATTTCTAGCTGCTCTAAAATGCTGGAGACTAAAAGAGATATCATTTTAATGATTCAGCATTCATATTCATTTAAGGCTTATTGCTATGTATAATTCCACCATCACCTTTGATCTTTCCATATCTCTCTTTAAGGATGTTTGGGTATGGCAATTCTAAATTTTTAATATTGGAAGGATCTGTCATTAATATGGGTTAGGGATATGGAACTATCTGACGTTCTGGAGAACCTGGGCTAGTTTCAAGACTCATCTGGACTAAGCATCCATCTGGAGGTTGTGGATTCTGGAAACTTAAGGTAGTGTCTGGAACCCTTGTGGAATCTTATATATTGCAGCACTCCAGACTTAATGTGTCTGCTCTAAAAGCTTACAGTCTAGGCCCCTAATTTCTTATAAGCATTTTATAAAGGTAACCATACCATTGTTGTTTTTTCATTTTGGGCTTATTTTGTTCCACCAAGTGTCATACAGAAGGCCCAAAGTTACAGTCCATAAACACACCTTTGCCAAATAGAAAATCTAAACCTCCCCTTAACTCTTGTCCCTCACCCCGTTATTTACTTCTGCTGTTGCTGTGGTGGTGCTGATGGTTTACTTTTTTTTTTTTAACATTCTTAACTTATAATCATTCCGTTTACATATATAATCAGTAATTCACAATATCATCACATGGTTGCATATTCATTATCATGATCATTTCTTAGAACACTAGCTTCAATTTAGAAAAAGAAATAAAAGATAACATAAAAAGATATAAAATGAAAACAAAAAAAAAATTATACATACCCCTTACCCCTCCCTTTCATTGATCACTAGCATTTCAAACTAAATTTATTTTACCATTTGTTCCCCTTGTTATTTAATTTTATTCCATATGTTCTACTCATCTGTTGAGAAGGTAGATAAAAGGAACATCAGACACAAGGTTTTCACAATCACACGGTCACATTGTGAAAGCTATACCATTATAAAATCATCACCAAGAAACATGGCTACTGGAACACAGCTCTACATTATCAGGCAGTTCCCTCCAGCCCCTCTATTACATCTTGAATAACAAGGTGATATCTACTTAATGCATAAGAATAACCTCCAGGATATCCTCTCGACTCTGTTTGGAATCTCTCAGCCATTGACACTTTGTCTCATTTCCCTCTTCCCCCTTTTGGTCGAGAAGGTTTTCTCAATCCCTTCATGCTGAGTCTCCGCTCATTCTAGGATTTCTGTCCCATGTTGCCAGGAAGGTCCACACTCCTGGGAGTCATGTCTCACATAGACAGGGAGAGGGTGGTGAGTTTGCTTGTTGTGTTGGCTGGAGAGAGAGGCCATATCTGAGCAACAAAAGAGACTCTCTTGGGGGTGACTCTTAGGCCTAATGTTAAGAAGGCTTGACCTATTCTTTGTGGGGTTAAGTTTCATATGAACAAACCCCAAGACTGGGGGCCCATCCAATAGCTTTGGTTGTCCACACTGCTTGTGAGAATATCAAGAATTCAAGTAGAAGGGGTTGAATTTTCCCCCGTTCTCACCATTCCCCAAAGGGTACTTTGCAAATACTTTTCCACTCACTGATCGAATCACTCTGGGATTCATTGGGGCATCACTCTGGACAAACCAACAAAATCTCATGTCCTACTCAAGGTTCCATGTACTTATGTTGTTCAACCAACTATCTACGTAAGTTATATTAGGATATGCACTAGTCAAAATAAAAATTTTTTGCTTTAGTCTCACACATAAGTTGAAATTTTAAAATATTAATTACCATCGGTTTTCAGCACTCTGCAGTAATGATATCCCTTTGTTCTTCCTCAATGCAAAAACATTTTTTAAATTTGTACATTTAGTCACTATCATTATACATTCTAGGCATTCCTAGATTATACCATCTCAATCTTTATCGTCTGTTTTTCTTTGTGATTTCATTTCTTCCTCCAGCTCCCCTCCCTCTATCATTCTCACATCAGCTTTATTCAGTGTTTTAACATAATTGTATTACACTTAGGTAGTTTTGTGCTGTCCATTTCTGAGTTTTATATTCAGTCCTGTTACACAATGTGTATCCCTTCAGCTCCAATTACCCAATATCTTACCCTATTTCTATCTTCTGATGGTCTCTGTTACCAACGAAACATTCCAAGTTTATTCACTAATGTCAGTTCATATCAGTGAGACCATACAGTATTTGTCCTTTTGTTTTTGGCGAATCTCACTCAGCATAATGTCCTTAAGGTCCATCCATGTTGTTACATATTTCATAACTTTATTCTGTTTTACAGCTGCATAATATTCCATCGTATGTATATGCCACAGTTTGTTTAGCCACCTATCTGTTGATGGACCTTTTGGCTGTTTCCATCTGTTGGTAATTGTAAATAATGCTGCTTACTATAAACATTGGTGTGCAAATGTCCATTTGTGTCCTTGCCCTCATGTCCTTTGAGTAGAGACAACATGTAGATGGGTCCTGTTTTTTAATCCATTCTGCCAGTCTATGTCTTTTGATTAGGGAGTTTAATCCATTAACATTTAGTGTTATTACTGCACGGGTAGTACTTTCTTCTACTATTTTGCTTTCTGGATTTTATATGTCATATCTAATTTTCCTTCTTTTTACCTTCACCCATAGTCTTCCTTTCTATACTCTTCTCCACACCTCTCTCTTCTGTCTTTTCGTACCTGTCTCTAGTGTTCCCTTTAGTATTTCTTGCAGAGCTGGTCTCTTGGTCACAAATTCTCTCAGTGATTTTTTTTGTCTGAAAATGTTTTAATTTCTCTCTCATTTTTGAAGTACAATATTGCAGGATATAGAATTCTTGGTTGGCAGTTTTTCTCTTTTAATAATTTAAATATATCATCCCACTGTCTTCTCACCTCCATGGTTTCTGCTGAGAAATCTACGCATAGTCTTATTGGGCTTCCCTTGTATATGATGGATTGCTTTTCTCTTGCTGCTTTCAAGATTCTCTCTTTCTCTTTCACCTCTGACGTATTGATTAGAAATGTCTTGGAGTACTTCTATTTGGATTTATTCTCTTTGGGGTACACTGTACTTCTTGGATGTGTAATTTTAGATCTTTCATAAGAGTTGGGAAATTTTCAGTGATAATTTCCTCTATTAGTTTTTCTCCTCCTTTTCCCTTCTCTGCTCCTTCTGGGACACCCACAACACGTATATTTGTGCACTTCATATTGTCCTTCAATTCCCTGAGTCCCTGCTCATGTTTTTCCATTTTTTTCCATATAGTTTCTGTTTCTTGTCGTATTCCAGATGTTCCACCCTCCAGTTCACTAATCCTATGTTCTGTCCCTTGAAATCTACCATTGTAAGTTTCCATTGTTTTTTTCATCTCCTCTGCTGTGCCTTTCATTCCCATAAGTTCTGTGATTTGTGTTTTCAGACTTTCAATTTCTTCTTTTTGTTCATTCCTTGCCTTCTTTAAATCCTCCCTCAATTTATTGATTTGGTTTTTGATGAGGTTTTCCATATCTGTTCATATATTCTGAATTAACTGTTTCAGCTCCTATAGCTCATTTGAATTGTTGGTTTGTTCCTTTGACTAGGCCATATCTTCAATTTTCCTGGTGTGATTAGTTATTTTTTGCTGGTGTCTAGGCATTTAATTGCCTTAATTAGTTTATTCTGGAGATTGCTTTCACTTCTTTTACTGGAGTTTTATTGCTGGATGAATTTGTTGTCTATCTGTTCTTTGACATTCAGTTCAGCTTTATCTGGACCTCTAGCCTAGGTTTTGTTTAACAGAGGAGAATTTTTCAGTTCTTGTTTTCTTGTTTTTTGTTCTGCTTGTATGGCACCTTTCCCCCCCTCACTTAGAAGGGTCTACTTAAGTATATAGAGCCTAACCGGATTTTCCCAGACCAAACTGGCCTCCCATCATGAAGAAAGAGTCACTTGCATCGGTTTTCCCTGAGGGTGAGACCCAGCTGGTTGAAAGACTTTCCTGTGAAGTCTTTGGACTCTATTTTTCATATCCTGTCCAGTATGTGGCACTTGTCTGCCTGCATGTCCCACCAGCATAAGATGATGCGGTACCTTTAACTTTGGCAGACTCTCACTGCTAGGGGCGTGGTGGAGACAGAGGAGAGGTTGTAAGCTGGTTTTAATGGCTTCAAATTACCAAGCCCTGGGGTCTGAATTCCTTGAGGGAGGGATTCCACCTGAGTTGGGCTTCACCCCTCCCCTGGGGAAGGCAAAGGCTCCAGACAAGCTCTCAAACAACCTTGTTTCTGCCTATGTCTGAGGCAGTTGCAGCCTGAGAAGTTCTGCTGCTGAATCCATAGGCAGTCAATCCTTTGTAGAGACACAGCCACAAAAACCTGTTTCCTTTTTTTCCTTTTTCCATCAGCCCTGCCCCCTCTGCTCCAGGACAAAAATCAGGGACCTCTGCTTTGACAGATTCACCTGAGCTGGGGGCCTATTTTTAGTAGTCAGAACTTGTTAATTAATTCTACAATTGGCATTTAGTTGAGCTCGGCCCCTGCTGCTGGTAAAGTCCCTTTCCTTTCCCCTCTGGGAAGCAGCCTGTTGGGGAGGGGCGCCGGCCACAGCAGCTTGGGGAACTCATGGTTCTGGGGTAGCTCACAGCCGGTCCAGCTGGTCCAGACTGGGGTACGCTGTGTGTCCGGTCACTGATGTGGTCCCAGGAGCTGTTCTGTACTGTTTCTGGTTATTTAGTAGTTTTTCTGGAGAATGAACTAAAATGTGCACATTGTTAAGCCGCCATCTTGGCCCATAGGTCTCTTTATTTTTTAATTAAATTTTTTTATTTTTATTTTTGGGTGCATGGTCTGGGAATTGAATCCAGGTCTCCCGCATGAAAGGCAATCATTCTACTGCTGAACCACCCATGCACCCACTTGTTTATATTTTATATGAATTTTGTATTCAAATTGACTAGCTCTTGAAAAATATTTGCGTATTTATTAGGGGCAATTGATATCTTAAAGATGTTGAGTAATCTTACCCAGGAACATGGGGTATCTTTCCATTTATTCAAGTCTAGTTGTTTTTAAAAACTTTTTATAATAGAAAATTCCAGACATACAGGAAAATAGAAAGAATAGCATAATTAATCCCCATGCCCTTTTCCAAACTTCAACATAGCCATAGTTCTTTATTTACAAGATCCCAGCTCATGACTTATGTTTTTGTTTGTTTGTTTGTTTTTTAAGGCTGGTGGGTGTAGGGGCAGATGCATAGTCCGGAAACCTGGGTCTCCCACAGGATAGGTGAACATTCTACTACTGAACCACCTGTGCACCAGACTATGTTTTTATCTAACTTTAAAAGCTAGTATTGTTCCAGTCACTGTTATTCACAGAAAAGTTTTTTTAGGTGAGCAACATTATTACATAATATAGTCTATACTGAAATTTAAGATAAAAAGCAATTGCTGATCCTTGCATTGTTTCAGATAGCAATTAAACAGTGCTTCTGAGAGCACTTTATAACATAACAAAAAATTTAAATCCTATGCTCCATCAAAATTTTTACTTTAAAAGCATATTACAAATATACAATGCCCATGTATATGCTCACATATTTTAATTCAGCTCTTTAATGAGAATACAGGAAGATGGTAAAACTGGTTCTAAGTTTTTTAGGCACTTGGATTTATATAGTCCTTTAAAAAAAGAAAAAGATGTTAAGTTTTCTAGGTTAGATACAACACTGGTTGATGTCCTATAGGTAACCTTTGGGTTATCTTTTCTGTTGGACAGAAACCATTTGCATATATACTAGACTCACATGTACTGGTTAACACCTAACTTCCCAGAGTCTGAGACCTTTACTGTTAGTAAGTAGTTAAGTAAAAACTGGCTAAATATGCCCTCTAACCTGTTTTGTAAATAAATCTTTATTGGAACCAATCCATACTCAGTTATTTACTTATTATCTATGGCTGGTTTTGCACTGCAGTGGCATGGTTGAGTTGTTTCACAGAGACTGCTTCCCTGCAAAGCCTTAAATATTTACATTTAGGCCCTTTACAGAAAGCTTGCCAGCTGCTATATTAGACAGTCCTCCGGGATGATATTGAAAGGGTATTTTGCCCCTATCTTGGCCTTCATGTTCGGGATAACGTTTCTTAAGAATCCAGTTAAACATTGAGTTGATAATATTTCTTCTGCCCAATATTTCATTACCAAATGAAACACTTAATCTCCTCTTTCTGTCTTTTCTTATCCTTGTATATCCTCTCCCTGTATAGCATTTGAAATTAACCACCTTTCTAGTTTTCTCTGTACTTTTTCCTACAGTTCTCTGTTTTCTTCCTCCTCTTATTTCACTGTACTGTATTCTGTTCCTCCTTCCCAACTTGGCTATAATATGGTATATTAATGTATTTAAAATATTTATTATACTGGTGAAGTTTTATAGTCCCTCTTCTTAATTTTTGATTGAGGAAACTTTAAACTTTTATGTGCTTTTATCAAAATAAAACCGCAATACAAGCCAATTTGAGTTATCAAAATTTTGGGGTTTTTTTTGTCTTTTTTTCTACCACTCCCTCCCCAATGAGTTTTAGCTTTCAATTGAAGAACATTTTCCTATACTGTAAAGAGTAGAAAAAAAACATGGAAGAGTACTTTTTTGTCCTGAACTTTATGTTTTATAATTTTTTTTAAGTACCATATTTATATGGTAGCTGAGAAAAAATGGAAATAAAATTCAAAATAAAACTATTTTTACAGGAACAGTGAGAAAAATGTACTACTTAGGGAAAAATTTACCAAAATTTGCAAGCCCTGTATAAGACTGAGAAGTATTAAATAAATAGAGAAATGCAGAATAACATGTTCATGAATTTAAAGGCTTAATAAATATTACATAGTCATTTTTTTCCAAGTTGACCTGTAGATTGATATAAATTCCATTCGAAATGTCTGCATTCCCTGTTTTGATGCTCTTGCTTTTATTTTGTTTTGTACTTTTTTTAATATAGTATAACATATATACAAAGCAAAGAAATAAAAAACAATAGTTTTCAAATCACTCTTCAACAACTGGTTATAGGACAGATCCCAGAGTTTGTCATGGGCTACCTTATAATCCTCTCAGATTTTTCCTTCTAGCTGCTCCAGAATATAGGAGGCTAGAAGGCTTACATATTTTTTTTATCATCACAGTTTACTTTTTTCCTTCTTTTTTTGTGAAAAATGTATATACAAAAATGCAATAAATTTCAAAGCACAGCACTACATTTTTTCAATTATAGTTTTATATGAACCCTTGAAGAATACCTTAAAGTAACGTGAAAGATAAGGTAGTGTGCACATAGTGAATATTGGTAGTTGAATGTTTGCTGATATAGTGTGAAGACCATAAATCAAATTGTAGTGCAGAACTCCTGCTTATCAAATTCCTTCTTTCCTAAGAGTTTTTAAATTTAAACATTTGGCTTTCTGTTTACAAAATGTTAAATTTAGCATAGATATTAAAAATAACATCTTTTGTACTAACGTTCTGTAGTAAATAGACATAGTGGTTAGTTTTAAGATTTAAGAATTTTGCCACTTAATAAATGATTTTTTTTTTCACCCTCAAGATAAAGCAGAAGGAGAGAAAGAATAATACCGACACTTTATATGAAGTTGTGTGCTTGGAAAGTGAATCAGAAAGAGAGAGGAGGAAAACTACAGCCAGTCCCTCAATTCGCCTGCCGCAGTCTGGATCTCAGAGTTCAATGATACCTTCTCCTCCAGAAGATGATGAAGAGGAAGGTGAATTGTAGAAAGAGTTTCAGTTTATATTTTGTGGTGGAGGACCATGCAGACTATCATTGTTTTTTATCATGGAATTGATAATGTGACGTGGCATTTGGAATTCTTAAATAATTGTGGTCTAATATATGCAAGGAGCTGTGAGAGATTTAAAAAATATTAGCATTGGCCCTTCCCCATGATACTTGCAATCCAATTTAAAAAGTGAGATTTATAATTAGTGCTATTTTTATATCAGTGTAGTACAAGCTTGGTCTGTTGGCACAGTTTTTTGAAGATTTGACACAGCTTCCACTTATATAAATATTCCCATCTCAGTAATTCGTTTGATTAGGACAAGTTCACTTGCCGAAATGTGGCTCCCACATATGACCCTTTAACCAAGCATATATATATTAACATATATATAGATTTAGATTTAGATACTATTATGTGTTCATACTGATAACCGTTAAGAACAAACCAGTTCTTTTTTTTTCATTGCTGGATCTATTGAACTATTCTGTGTGTCATTCTTTGTTAAAATGTATCATACAAGAGTAAAGAACATATTAGAGAAGGATCATGGGAGAAGTCAGAATTTTAAAGACAGTTTCTAATTTATATTGTAAAACCTTTAATGTGGAAAGAAAAGCTGATTATTCGATTAGGTAGATAATAGATTATTTGAAATATTATTTGGTTAGATAGATAACTCATAAATTAGAAGACCACATGTTTGGTGTGTTTATGTTACATTTACAGGAAGTATTCTGGAAATTCATAGAGGAGAATGCCAATTTCACTGTGGGGAATGTGGAGGGGCTCATTAAGAGTTGCTTTTGAGGTGAGACTTTAAAGTGCAAGGAGAACTTAGCAGGCAGAAATGAATTTTTCTGGGCATTTCTGCAAAGAAATTATATTAACAAAGGTATGAAGCTGGCAGGAATTATTGGCTTGATGAAAAGGCATAAATATCCATGGTTATATCTTCTTTTTTCAGGTTAAGAGCAAAGCACTGGTTTTCCGGTTCCCATTGTTCCCTGCAACTCCTATTTCCCTGTAATTAATCCACTTCAGGTCATTTATTAGTAATATTAATGGCCACCAAATTGCTATCTGCTAGCTATAGCACGAGCTAGGTACTGTGCCAGGTATTTTGTTTGCATTATGTAATCCTCATAGAAATTCTGAAAAATTATGTTCATTATTATTTTCCTTATTGTGCACCATATGAGGAAATGGAGTCTCAGCAAAGTAAAGTAATTTGTCCAAGGTCCCAGAGCCAGAAAATGGCCAAGCTAAAGTTGAATTCAGGTCTGTGAAGCTAGTCTGAGCTCTAGTCTATCATCTCTGTGCATTTAGTTCAGGTAGATCATTTTGAAGTGCAAAGAAAGTACATGCATCCTATTTGAAGAAGATAGAGAAGCAATTTAGTGTCCCTGCCGAACCAATTTGAGCCAGGTGTTAAAAGTTGAGAGTGGTGAAATTGATGGCATTGAGATCATACTTTGTTCCCCATTGTTTGAGATTGTCTTTTGTGTGCCTGGTCATCTTGTACCTGCTAAGTCAACACCGGTTAAGATGGCAGAGTGAGTAAAAGTTTATATAATTCTCCTGCCTTAAATTCCATAATAAAGGCAAAAAAAAAAAATTGATAAAGACACTCCATTGAGAATGAAACCCAAGAATGCTCGAATCTCCATACTAAAGATTTTTAAGAGTATCTCCCAATTACAAAAAATGTGGACCAAACTAAAGGATAATATCAGGGCTGAAATCTTGTTCCTCTAATGTATAGCAGGCATAGATTTTAAAAATTTAATTGAGGAGGTTCCGAAGTCCTCTATAATTATCCTTAACTAGGGAGAAATAAGGGCTAGTGACAATAGGAAGTCCATGGGAGAATCAGGAAACACTAGGGCACAGCTCTGTAAAGAAAGACACTGTGTCTATTTTTGTCCCACCTTGTTTCCCTGTTGCATAGCATAATACATGATATATAATAGGTGCTCAATAAATATCGGTGGAATAGGTAAACTTGGGGCCAATTCCCTAGTGAAGATCTAATGAGAGGAGAATTTGGACTAAAGGAGGGACTATGCATATATGCCATTTTTCATTCTCTCTAACCCAGTATACAAAAAGGAAAAACCTGTCTTAGTGTGACAGGAAGGCAGCAACTATGGAGGGAAGGTATTCAGATACAACATTATAGAACTGAGACTCCCCAACTCTACCTTTTACCCTTATCTTAAGCAAATGGGGTTCTAAACACAGATTTCTAACTACTACTGTCCTCATTGGTTGAAAGCATCCAAAGTAGTAAAAGGGAATTTTGTAAGATAGATTTTCCTAATCTCTTTGATGGAATTGTTGTCTGTTGGAAACTTTAGTTCATTTTTTTTAGCCTACTTTTCCTGCCTCCAAAGCATTATATGCAAAATATATTGCTATTTTAATGGAAAGAGAAATACTTGAGGATTTGGAAATTAGTCCCAGTTCTAACAAGATAGTGAAGTTGGGAAAATTTCATCCAATGCCCTCAAGCCTTTCTCTTCTTTACTCTATTCCTCCTACACGCAGAATTCCCTACTTATGTTTAGTCCATCCTCTTTCCTATCTCAGCACCAAAACTGATGATAGTGTCCAAGGCCTTATAATGTAAAGAAGTTTAATAAGTATCATGGTAAAGAAGTTTAATAATAAATATCATGAATTTCTTAGCCTTTAAAATTAGTGTGGTCAAGTGACTGTCTCCAATAGGGAAGCAAATTCATGATGTAATCATCAGAGTTGTAGGCAAGTTAAGCCAAAAAATCAAAAACCACTAAATGAAAACAAGAAACAGTATTGTTGAGGGCACAGGGAGGCAGGTACTGTTGTATGCAACAGGTGGAAATGCAAATTGTTAAACCGCTTTGGAAGGCAGTTTGTCAGTAAGTTTCACAAACCTTAAAAGTATGTACTTTTTTTTTTTTACCTAGGGAGTCTGCTTCTGGGCATATATACCAAGTGGAATTGATGAGATATTCACTGCAAAGATATCATTCCCATACTGTTTGTAGCAAAAAAGTGAAAACTCCCCCACTCATCCAACAAAATAGGGTTGATTAAGTAGATATATTAGTTCATATTCCTTTTCCCCCTACTTTCATTATGCTTTTAAATTCCTCTCTCATGCCTTTATCAGTGTCACTTTTTTCACTATCTTTCTAATAATCTTCAAATTCTTATTTGAATTCACTGTTCTTTGTTTAAATAAGTTTGAAATGATTCATTTTGGTCCTTTCTAATATTGTTCTTAATATTTGTCATAATAGAAAATTTACTAAGTCATAAATATAAAGGAGGACAAAAAAAATCAATCATAACTCAATCACTCAGCAGCAAAAATTGTTAATGTCTTGACATAGTTCTTCCAGACTTCCTATTTATTAACATAGACTTGTTGACAATGTAGATTTGGCTCTTGATATTTTTGTTTTTCATGGTATTTTGCCATATCATTTATGTAACATTAATGGTCTTATACAATGATATTGTATACATGTATCATTCTTTATTCATCCATTCTCTACTCTCCTGTTGTTAGACTCTTAGGTGGTTTGTAATTTTTTGCAATTGTATTGTATACACGTATTATATTTTATTCAACCATTCTCGACTCTCCTGTTGGACACTTAGGTGGTTTGTAATTTTTTAAACTGTTAACACTGCTAAATATTATCATGCCTAAAGCTGTTTGCTTTAGAAAAGGAGGTAGAATGCAACATATTTTGAGCCCTATTATTTTGTAATTAAATGTCTCTCCTCTGTGCATCACATAACATAGATCTCTATGGAAACAAAAGAGAATTGACGAAGTTATGACAATATTCCACTTAGGACCATTTTTATTTTCTTTGTGTTTATACATATATATGAAAAGAAATTATGACTATGTTTCAGGCAAATCATTTAAATTTGACTCATATGTTCCCATGTCATTCTTCAGATTAGAATGGCCACTTTCGTTATTTTGGCATGTGTTTTGTTTATTAAAGATAATGATGAACCTCTCTTGAGTGGATCTGGGGATGTATCCAAAGAATGTGCAGAAAAAATTCTTGAAACATGGGGAGAACTGCTATCAAAGTGGTAAGTTATAACAGAAATTCTCCTTTTCATGTGCAAATCTCATTTTATATGTTGGGAATCTTATCTAATGACAATACTCAGTTTTGGAACCAATAAATGAAATCTAAGTAAGCATGAGGTTCACATTTTAGAGTCTGTTTTTAGAGGTCTATAAAGGGTGGGATTAGCAATTTGAAATCAATTTTCAGAATATCAGAAAGTATTACCCATGTAAAAACCTAAAGAATTTCCATTGCTAGAAAAATATTTATTCAAACATAGAGTTTCTGGGGGAAATAAATAAGAGGTCCTTTATATTGGAGATATTAGGAACCACTGATTGTGCATTCTTAAGACAATACAGAATAATCAGGCAAGTTCTGAGGATGCTCATGCAATGAATAGGACCACAGTACAAACCCTAGAGGGATGTTTTCTTATCTGTTATTTACCTGGAGTCACAAAATAAAGTGTCACAAATACAATGCAGTATTGTTTTTACCAGTTTCTGGTAAACTACCAGTTTCTGGTACTCTTTCAGTATCTGTTGATACTTAAATTTCTTATAAAATTCAGAAATTTCCCATCAGCTCAAGAGAGAGCTTGACAACTATAGGATAAAGCACTATCCTATAGTCTAAAAAGAGTACACTATCTCCAGGTATTTATTAAAATAACCAAAGGTGCTCTAGTAAGTCAAGGTGCTGAGTCCCTTTCTCCCTGAAAAATGTTGAAAAAATCTGAGCTTTAAAGTGATCCAAATATATCTTATTTCTGACTTTCTGAGGTAGTCATATAGGCCTGTTCATTTGGGGATTGATTTTTTTACAATTTTTAACCATTGAAGCCTTCCATTCTATTCATAATAAAACCGTATCTCAGTATTTTTAAAAAATTGATTCATGCTCTTGAGGAATAGGACTACAAATGGCCTATTAACTGCCTCTAACACTCTCACAACACTTTACACTTTCGATAAAATGCTCTCTGTATTGGGAAATGTCCTATATATAGGAGAAAAAATCCAATGCATAGTTTGTCTTAAATAATTGAACTCTGCAAGGGCCCCTACCTGCGTCCCCAGAGGAATAGTACTCATATATTTTAAATGTTCCTTTACCAATCAGGAGACAAACCTGCTGACATTCTTGTCACAATGATATTTTCAATTCAGTGAATTTGGAGTGTTTGCATTGCTAGTGGTAGGAAGCTTTCTGCTTCCTGTATAAAAAAAGTATAAAAAGCTTTCTGCTCAAAAACAGAAATGTAATTGAGCCTTGACATAGCTACATAATTGTGTATTTTAAATAATTTAAATTCTAGAGTTAGATTTTATTAGATGAACACATCAGTATTTTATACAATGGCTTGGAATTTGTTTTATCAAGTTTTGTTACTCATTTATTTAATTAATATCCTTTTACCACTTTTTCCTTCAAATATATTAGCAGGTTTTCCATCTTTCTTAACTGTCTTTAGTAGTTTAAAATTTTTTTGCTGGTTTCAGTTCATTCATGTCTTGAGAAAATGATACTTTAGCCTCTCATCAGTTTATTTCCCCATTATTATCTGTATGGAAGCACTACAGTATCAAGGCATTTTGGAGCCTTGTAGACTGACTCTCTTCAAATTCTGCCATTACTGCTTTTATTTGTTAGGCTTCTCTAGAGAAACACAATCAACAGAAAATATTCATAAATATAAAATTTATAAAAGTTTGTTTCACGTAACCGTGGGAACGTAGAGTCCAAAATCTGTAGAGCAGGCTGTGAAGCTGACGATTCCGATGGAGGGTCTGGACAAACTCCACAGGAGAGCCTCCTCAGCCGAAGCAGGAAGAGAACCTGTCTTCTGAATCCTCCTTAATAGGGTCCAGTGATTAGATTAAGCATCACTCATTAAAGAAGACACTCCCCTTGGCTGATTACACATGAAATCAGCTGTGGATGTAGTTGACTTGATCATGATTTAATTCTATGAAATGTCCCCCTAGCAAAGGCAGGCCAGCCAGTACTTGCCCAACCAGACAAACTGGTACCACCAGCTGGCCAAGTTGACACATGAACCTGACCATGACACTACTTTTGAGCTGTTGGGTTTTGAGCAAATTACCTGACTCTTCTGAATCTCTTTCTTGGTTTACAAATATATTTCTATAAAACTACCATTCACGATTGTTGTTGATTAGAAATAATGGCTGTCATAATTTTAGTTGTATTTCTGGCAGTAAAAACTAACAAACTTCTTATATGCTGGGTACTGTGGTAAGTTATGTGTACTATTTCAACTATAACTTCATTAAGAACAAATTTCCTTTTTTATAGTTGAGGAAACTGACACAGAGGTAAATCACACATTCTAGTTAGTAAATGGCAGAACCAGTTTTTTTAAACCAGTCAAGTCAGATCCAAAAGCTGATTATCTTTACATTAGATTTTATTGGCAGTATTATTAGTAGTAGCATTGAGCTCTAATTCTCTAAATTCATTTTAATGTAACTCTTCTTACTGGGTAAGTAACTACTGTCAGTTTAAAATAGTATGTTGAATTGGATAGGTAAAGTTAATATTATCAATGACATATAATTCTTTTGCAAATTACTTTACCAGTGTAAATGAAGCTAGGGCTCAGCAAACCTTTTCTGTAAAAGGCCAAATAGTAAATATTTTAGGTTTTGTGAGCCCTTAGTTTCTTTCAAAACTACTCATTCTGCCATTTTAATGCAAAAGCAGTCATATATAAAGGAATGTGTGTTTGTGTTTCAATAAAAGTTATTTATAAAAACAGGTAGCAGGCCAGATTTGGACCACAGGTCATTGCCAACCCCTGCATTAGGTAACAGAGCTACTTTTGCTCTTTCTCCTCCCAACTCTCCAAAAAAGACAAAGAGTATTGAATTGTCTATAGCCCAGCATTGAGAGAACAGCATCATAGAATTATTTATTTTTAAATGTATTGTGCATTATTTTCCTGGAATTCTGTAGAAATTTTGAGAAAAACCTCAGACTTCTTTATAATTTGTAATGGTTATTTGCTATCAGTAACTTCTGTCTAAATCTGATAGTCACAGGATCTTTTCCATGTCAGGACTCTGCTTTATGAATTTAGTAATGGGGATTCTCAAATCACAAAGCAGCTGTGATATAATGGATAGAATATTCATTGTTCTTAGAGTTTGAGAGCTACCTCAGTCATTTAATTGGCCTTCCTGAACTTCTTTCTCTCATGAAACTGGAAATATAAACATCTACGGCAGATATTTATTTTGAAAGTCAAATGAGATATTGTATGCAGAAGCACTTTGTAAATTTATACCAGTATTGCAAGATAAGTCCCTGCCTCCCAGTTTATAGATGAAATAAATGAAGGACACAGAATTTAGTGACTTGTTTTGATGTTATGTTAGTAAGAGGAAATTTTCTTACCCATTGCAATCATTCAAAAATGTTACTTGAGTGTAATGTATCATTAAAAATGACGAAAACATATAAAACTTTTAATTTAGAACATATTAATGTCCAATTCATTGGTCAATTTTTATGTAAGACCAAGCCCTTGTCTTTGACTATGTGCCCATTGCTTGGAATTTTGCTTTTCTTTCTTACATAAACCACAACTATAAAGCATCATCTCTGGTTAACACTTTTGCTTTTTGTTTAGGAAAAAAAAAAAAGGTAGATCAATAATTTAAAGATATTGGGAAGCAGTTCATAGAATCCATGTAGATTTTTACTCTTTCTTCCACCTAATCTTTTATAATTGTCTTAGCCATATCTAAATCAACAGTACTTTTTTTCCTTTAATGGTATGCCAGTTATCATAGTCTTTCTAAATAATTTAGTTTCGTATTAATAAAAATAATTCTTTAGAAAATCTTTCTTTTATGTATTTATGGGCTATGGCTTTATTTTTTCAGGCATCTCAATTTGAGTGTGAGACCAAAGCAGTTGTCGTCTTTAGTAAGAAGTGGTGTCCCTGAAGCTCTTCGAGGAGAAGTTTGGCAATTGTTAGCAGGCTGTCACAACAATGACCACCTGGTAGAAAAATACCGTATTCTCATCACAAAGGTAAGGGGATGATAATTCAGTTTCAGCATTAATTCTTCTAGAGACTTGTAATGAAAATATCAGTGTGATGATTTGATTTCTAAGAATTTTTTCTAATTCCTTTTTGTTGTGCATCTAGCCAAAAATTATTTCTAGCGATGACAGAAAGGAGAAGGCATGGTTTTCTTCCTTGAATGACTTTAATTCAGAGGCAAAGGAGGTCCTCTAGCCTACTGTGGATCTAATTCCTTCTTGACCATAATTATATTTTTAGTCAGATCAAATGTACTATGTGATGTGTAGAGCCTTTTGTTACTTTCAGTCAAATTCATATTTTATAGAAATGTAATCTTAGAAGGAAGGCCTAGTCCTATTTCTGCAACTAGAGGAATATGATTTGTAATCTCAAACCTATAGCCTTTACTCTATTCTTCTAAAGTGAAAAATCATCATTTTAACAGAATTCCCTTCTCAAGTTCACATATTCCTCACGGTTATTCAAGTGGGGCAACAAAAACTATTCCATTGTAAGAATTCGAGAGTTTTGCCACGCAAAGGAGGCCTCCAAGAGACGTTCTCTCATGCAACACGCAAGGGGTTTATTTTCCACACATGTGTGGGGCTCACTGAACACGCAGGAACAGAGAGCCCCGAGCCTGAGTTTTCAAAAGCTTTTTAAGGGGTAAGATGAGGCGGGTGGGGGTTGAGCATGGGTTACAGGTGCTATTTTGCAAAAAAAGCAGATAACGAACAGTTTTACAGCAAGCATTTCTTAACAGTTTTACAACAAGTAATCTTAACAGTTTTACAACAAGTAATCTTGGCGCCAGGATTGTTTATCTTCAGCCTGATGGGGCCCATAATTCTTTTCTTTATAATTCTTAACTCACACAAAATGCATAGCCGTGAATATAAAATGACACAAATGCTTTTGCTGGATATTTCAGAACTAAAATATATGTAAATAGCTAAATTAAGCAGGAAAAATTAGCTACTGTTAAGCTTTATAAAATTCCCTTTTACATTCCCCACTCCTTTTCGTATATATCTCTAATCTTAGAGATTTTCTGGATTATTTAACACTGAGTACTGTTGTCTGATGAGCATGAATTTGACATTTCCAATCTGCCCCTGTAAAAACTGTATAATTTTATTTAGAATACATGGTCCTATAGTTATTATTAAAAGTAACACAATTAAAGGCCCAACGAGAGCAGATAATAGCGTCGTTAACCAGGGGGACTTAGTAAACCAATATTCAAACCATCCCTGTTGCGCCTCTCATTTTTTTTTTTTTTTTTGTCTTTCACGAAGGCGCTCTCTGAGTTTTGTCATGGACTTTTTAACAACACCAGAGTGATCCGCATAGAAACAGCACTGTTTTTTTTAAAGCTGCACATAGTTCCCCCTCTTTAAGGAAAAGTAAGCCAAGTCCCCGCTTATTCTGCAGAACTACTTCTGAAAGGGAGGTTAGAGAGTTCTGAAGGGCTGAGACAGATCTTTTTATTTCTTTTAAGTCTTGATTTATCGTGGCTTGTAATTGACTGGTTTGTTGATTGCTATGTACAATGGCAGCAGTCCCTGTGCCTATACCGGCAGCGACAGTTACCCCCAGAGTGGTAAGATTACAAGGGGGTACCAGGAACAAAGACTCCCCTGCTCCTTCCCAAGTTTTTATAGTCTTTCCATTTTCCCATCTGGATATTGTTCATTTCCAAGGCTTATGCGGGTTGGAATTGGGTTCCCGTGGGGGAGGGAGGAGAAGGAGTAGTAATCCTACGAACCCGCAGCTTGAGAGGATTGTCAGTCCTTTCCAGTTTTCATTGGGACTCAGAGGGCGAAGGCGCAGGTTTGAGATGAGACGCATGGATCCAGGATGCGATGCCATCGACCTTGACTGAGGTGGGGGTGGTCAAGAGTACCTGATACGGTCCTTTCCAGCGAGGTTCAAGAGTCTGTACCTGGTGGCGGCGGACGTAGACGAAGTCTCCCACCTGATATTGATGTGGAGTTCTGTTGTCTCCTGGCTGGTAGGAGGTGGAGAGCTGCCGCCACAGGAACCACTGGGCTTTTTCCAAGGCTCGCAGCCTGTCAAGCAAGGGGGTATGAAGGGAACTATTAATCTCTAGAATGCAGGACATGTCCTTGACTGGAGTTGGCGCTCCATATAAGATTTTATAAGGGGTTAGATTACACAAGAGAGCAGAGGGGGTATTTCTGGCTCTGAACAGGGCATAAGGCAGGAGCATGGTCCAATCTTTCAAGCCAGTCTCTATAGCTAATTTGGTTAGGGTCTCTTTAATTGTCCTGTTCATTCTTTCTACCTGTCCTGAACTTTGGGGTCTGTATGCGCAATGCAATTTCCAATCAATCCCCAATATCCTGGCCACACCCTGACTTACCTGGACTACAAATGCGGGTCCGTTATCTGACCCTATTATCTTTGGTAGACCGAACCGGGGAAAAATTTTTTCCATAATTTTCTTGATTATGACCTGGGCCGTTTCTCTCTTAGTTGGGTAGGCTTCAACCCATCCTGAAAAGGTGTCTATAAAAACTAGTAAGTATTGAAGTCCATATTTTGCAGGTTTAATTTCAGTAAAGTTGACTTCCCAGAACTGCCCAGGTCGAGTTCCCCTTAGTCTTTTTCCGTTAGGTGCTTTTGTGGGGTAGGCGTTTATAATTTGACATGCCTGACATTTTCTGGCTACGCAATCTGCCAGTTCTTTCCTTTTTGAGGCTGCCAGAGGGTACAGTTCCCTCTGGTCTTGCAGGAGCTGCTGTAGTTTCTCTGTCCCCAGGTGAGTGAGCTGTATGTAAGCTAGGGCTTCCGATTCTCCTTGGGGTGTAATCTCAGATAGTGTTTCAGGGGGTTGCTGGTTTTCTTTGGTTACTAGGACCAAGTTTACAGGGTCCCTTAATGCTGCCGCTTTTGCTTCTTCATCTGCTCGCTTATTACCCATGGTTATTGGGTCCGAGCCTCTCTGGTGGCTAGCACAGTGGACAATGGCTAGTTTTTTGGGGAAGCATGACTGCTGCCAGGAGTTTAAGAATTTCTTCTTTGTGTTTGATTTCTTTACCAGTTGAGGTTAATAGCCCTCTTTGTTGGTAAATTACCCCATGTACGTGGGCAGTAGCAAAGGTATAACGGCTATCTGTATAGATAGTCGCTTGCTTTTTTTTTTTGCTAATTCTAGAGCTTTTGTGAGGGCAATTAGTTCAGCTTTTTGGGCAGATGTTCCCTCCGGGAGGCTAGAAGACCAAATAACTTTTGTCCCACTGACTACCGCCGCTCCTGCTCGCCTCTTACCGTGTTGGAGAAAGCTGCTTCCGTCCGAAAACTAGGTTACCTTTGAGTTAGGTAATGGTTGGTCTTTTAAGTTTCTGCGGATTCTGGTCTCTTCAGCTAATATCTTTTGGCAAGTGTGCAGCACAGGTCCCGCGGTCTCGTCCGGGAGCATAGCTGGGTTTAAAGCTGACGGGGTCCCGAAAGTCACCCTGTCTTTGTCTAGGAGGATGCTCTGATAGTGGGTAATTCTGGCATTTGACATCCATCTATCTGGAGGCTGGCGGATTATGCTTTCCAGGGCGTGAGGGGCTATTATGGTCAGCTTCTGTCTTAGAGTGAGTTTGTCTGTGTCTTTTGCCAGGAGGGCAGCTGCCGCGATGGCCTTGAGACAGCGTGGCCATCCGCTGGCAACTGAATCTAATCGCTTGGACAGATAGTCCACCGGTCTCCTCCAGGAGCCTAAAGCCTGTGTTAGGACCCCTCTAGCCACGCCTCTCCTTTCTTCTATGTAGAGTGTGAATAAATCTTTCACGTCTGGGAGGGTTAAAGCTGGAGCTGACAGGAGCGCTTTCTTAATGCTGTCGAAGGCTTCCTGCTGTTTTATTCCCCACTGGAAATCAGCGCTCCCTTTGAGCAAGGGGTATAATGGGGCAGCAAGGGCTGCAAACCCTGGGATCCACAACCGGCAGAATCCCGCTGTCCCTAAGAACTTCCGTAGCTGCTTTTGGGTCGTGGGCGGGGGTATTTGTGTTACAGTTTTCTTTTTAGCCTCGGTGAGCCATCGCTTTCCATTCTTAAGAATATATCCCAGGAAGATTATTTCCCTTTTACAGATTTGGGCCTTTTTGGCCGAGGCTCGGTACCCCAGTGCGGCTAGCTCACTTAATAATTTTCGGGTTCCATACTCACAGTCCTCCTTAGTGTCTGCTGCCAACAGTAAGTCGTCCACATATTGTAGCAAGGACTCTGGGATGCTGAATTCTGAAGGAGCTTAAGTCTTTATGAAGAGTTTCGTCAAAAATGGTGGGGGAGTTTTTGAACCCCTGGGGCAAGCGTGTCCAAGTCAGTTGGTTCGAGGATCCCGTCTCTGGATCGATCCACTCGAAAGCAAACAAGGGTTGGCTGTCCTTATGCAAGGGCAGGCAGAAGAAAGCATCTTTTAGATCAAGCACAGTATACCAAGTCTTTTCAGGATGGAGAGTGCTGAGCAGGTTATAGGGATTTGGCACCGTAGGATGTATATCCTGCACTCTGCTATTTATTTCCCGTAAGTCTTGCACCGGTCTATAGTCTCTAGTCCCTGGCTTTTTGACCGGCGATAAGGGAGTGTTCCAGGCT
This sequence comes from Tamandua tetradactyla, assembly GCF_023851605.1. Classification (NCBI taxonomy): domain Eukaryota; kingdom Metazoa; phylum Chordata; class Mammalia; order Pilosa; family Myrmecophagidae; genus Tamandua; species Tamandua tetradactyla. The sequence continues at coordinate 44,897,559 of NC_135328.1, forward strand.
GATTGACAGGGCTTAAGTACTCCCAAGCCAAGGAGTTTCTCTATATGGGGCTTGATTCCTTCCCGGGCTTCCTTGCTTAGGTAGTATTGTTTTACCCGAATTGGAGAGGCAGTGGGCTTTAGGGTCACTACTACTGGGGGCTGATTGGCTGCCAACCCTAACCCGGCAACTTCTGCCCAGGAATTAGGGAATTCTTCAAGCCAGGCCTGAGGAATAGAACTGCGGAGCTGTTCTGGTTTTATATACAGCTGATATTCTTCTTCGACTGGCAAGGTGAGGGCAGTTATTACAGGTTGGCTTACTAGCAGGTTTAAAAATTCCACCTTTGGCCCCTTAGGATTGAAGGTGATTCTCGCCCTTAGTTTAGTTAACAAGTCTCTTCCCATAAGTGGGGCAGGGCACTCAGGGATGACCAGGAAGGAGTGTTGAACCTTCCCCTTCCCCAGGTCCATGGTTCTTTTGGTAGTCCAGGCGCGGTAGTGACTGCCATTTGCTCCCCGCACCAAGGACCTTTTTGTAGAGAGTGGGCCTATAGGTTCTTGGAGGGCCGACACTACTGCTCCCGTGTCGACTCTAAAATTAATTGGTACCCCCTCCACATTAAATTTTACCCTGAGCTCGGGGAGGGGTGCCGAGCCCTGACTTCCCTAGTCTTCACTTTCTAGAGCCAACGTGGCCGGTTGTTGCCAATTCGGGGGCCTAGTACCCCTCTGTTTTTTCGGACAGTTTTTTTTTTGTTTTGTTTTGTTTTGTTTTTGGCCCAGTGCCCAGTTTCTTTGCAGTAGGCGCACTGGTCTGGACTAAGAGGGGTACGATAACGCCGACCCGAGGGATTTTCTCCAGCTCGTCCTCTACCTTCAGTGTTTCTTTCAACTATTGTGGCCAGGATCTTTGTTAATTCTTTCTTTCTCCTTTTCTTTCTTATCAACTCTTTTTCCTCTCTCTTATAAAACATTTTTTCAGCTTCTTTGACTAAATTTCGCAAGGCTAGGTCCTGCAACCCGTCTAAGCGCTGCAGCTTGCGTCTAATGTCTGGAGCTGATTGGCCGATAAAGGCCATGGCCACTGAGGCTCTTTGATCCTCTGATTGAGGGTCAAAGGGAGTATACCTACGGTATGCTTTCATTAGTTTTTCTAAAAAGACTGAGGGCGATTAGTCCGCTCCCTGAATAACACCTCTCTTACTTTGGTCAAATTGGTGGGCCGGCGTGCGGCTGCTCGGAGACCTGCTACTAGAGTCTGGCGATAGATGGACAGATGCTCCCTACCTTCAGAGGTGTTGGGGTCCCAATTAGGGCCGCGCAGCGGGAACCGATCGTCGATGACATGCTGGAGTTGGGTGGGTCTCCCGTCTTGTCCAGGAACTTGCTTCCTGGCTTCCAGTAGGATTCGATCTCGCTCCTCCGTGGTGAAGAGAGTCCCCAGGAGTTGTTGACAGTCATCCCAAGTGGGCTGGTGAGAGAACATAAGGGACTCCACCAATCCAGTCAGCCTAGTGGGAGGCTCGGAAAAAGGAGGGTTATTATTTTTCCAGTTATATAAGTCAGAGGAGGAAAAGGGCCAGTATTGTAGAGCGGGCATTTCTCCCCCATGTCTATCATCCACTGGAGGCCTGTACGGTCTGAGGGGGAGAGTGACCGCCACATCAGATGGGCTTAGTGCTCGTCTGCTTCGTGTACTATATGCTGGTCCTGGTTCATCTGGGATCGTCTGTTGGTGAACCTGCGGAGAGGGAATGGAAGAGGGCAGAGAGAGAGAACTAGAGGAGGGAGAAGGTGAGCTAAGAGAAGGGGGGTCCTGTACCGGAGCTGAAGGGTAGGGAGGAGGGGAAGAAGGACCTGCGTCGAAGAGGAGTAGATCCGATTGGGATTCCGGTAGGACTGCAGGAGGCAAAGAAGGATAGAGTTTCGGAGCTTGAGAAGGACCCGGCTCCTTGATTGGAAGTACAGAGGGAGAGTCATGTTGACCAAGAGGAGTAAGAAACGGCTATACCCATGGAGGTGGGTTTTCATACAGGTCCTGCCAAAACATGATGTAGGGCTGCTGGTCCGGGTGGCCATATGGGTCAGGGCGGAAGATGACCGACTTGACGGCCCGAATCAAGGGGAGATGAAAAGCTCCTTCCCAAGGCCATTCCACATTAAAGAGGGCCACTCGGCCGAGCAGAAGGTCTGCCATTTGCCTTTCTTTACAATAAGAGATAGATTCTGACCTCTTTCCCTGACCTCAGACCAGTGTCTTAAGGTCAGAGAAAGTGGAGTCGACATTCCCTGACCCATCTTCGGTAAAACAAAAACAATTCCCAACACACAAATACAGACAGACACACACAGAGCCGGCACACCACATTTACACGGTTTCAGAGACACAGCTCAGACTGGCCTGATGACTGTGATCGAGTCTCCCCCCGTCAGAAGGGAAACAGAATCAGAGTCGGCCCTGTAGGAAGCCTCCAGGCGTCCCCGGAGGTCCCCCAATCCCGAGGCGTCCCTCAGGAGAGTGACCTGCAACCCCTGGACACGTCTGTCGGTTGCGGTCGGGGAGTGCTCACGCGACTCTCCGACAGTCACTGCCAGTCTGACAGACTAAGCGATCGCACCTCAGACAAAAAGGCCTCACTTACCCTGAGAGAAAGAGCTGTTGGAGCCTCCCCTTACGAAGAGCCGATCTCGGTGGGACCTCCAAATGTAAGAATTCGAGAGTTTTGCCACGCAAAGGGGTACTCCAAGAGACGTTCTCTCATGCAACACGCAAGGGGTTTATTTTCCACACATGTGTGGGGCTCACTGAACATGCAGGAACAGAGAGCCCCGAGCCTGAGTTTTCAAAAGCTTTTTAAGGGGTAAGATGAGGGGGGTGGGGGTTGAGCATGGGTTACAGGTGCTGTTTTGCAAAAAAGCAGATAACGAACAGTTTTACAGCAAGCATTTCTTAACAGTTTTACAACAAGTAATCTTGGCGCCAGGATTGTTTATCTTCAGCCTGATGGGGCCCATAATTCTTTTCTTTATAATTCTTAACTCACACCAAATGCATAGCTGTGAATATAAAATGACACAAATGCTTTTGCTGGATATTTCAGAAGCTAAAATATATGTAAATAGCTAAATTAAGCAGGAAAAATTAGCTACTGTTAAGCTTTATAAAATTCCCTTTTACACCATCTACAAACATACAAGGACTTAAAGTAATTTCTTCAGGGGTGGGTATTGCTTTTTACATTTGTACCCATGTTATTAGTTTTGTGCTTGATTTTTTTCTTCAACATTCTTGAAGTGTTTATTTTTAGAAAGTAGTTTCTCCAATGGCATGCAAATCCCAGACTTATGAATGGATTATTCAGAACGTTCAGTAATATATAAGAATTTCCAATGTGACAGAAAGTGAAACTTCTTTTAAAAATATTAAAAACTTATGGGTAATTTTATAAAGTTTTATCTTTATAGAGATAATAATATCTCTATAAAGCTGATGTGTGTGTGTATGGGTAATGAATAATATCTCTATAAAGTTGATGTCTGTGTGTGTATGTGTTGTAAAGCACTTACAGGATACAAACAGCATTTAAATATGAAATGGAACCTTTCCTTATCAGGAAATGACTTTTATTTGCTCAGAATATTAGTGTTCCTTCTGACCCTCTTACTTTTAGACAGATGTTTTACATTTTTTCAAGACTTAATATTCATATTCCTTCCATTGTATTAATGTAATTATTTAACTAGCATATTGATTGCCTATTATAATCACAAATCTGGAACTAGGAGGTTAAATGCAAAAGCATTTAATGGTCATAAGATTATATGTATCTGAGAAAGCACAAGAGAGCCATAAAAGGGAGTAATTAATTCTTCCTGGGAGTCTTTACCAGGAATACAACATTTGAGATGGGTTCCGGAAAAAAGCTCTCCAGGCATGGAAGGATGAGTAGAGCATTGTACTCAAAGTATGAAAAGAAGCATAAAAGAATGAAAATATGTTAAGGTGTATAGCTAGCAAGGAAACACACAATTATTTTCTTTTGTTGGCTAGTTATATTTGGGAAATATAATTACCAGTTGTGATGCTATCTTTCTGGTTCCTCTTTTGAAGTTGTTTGAAATGTCTGGCAGAAAAACTGTTAAAGAGATTAGAGCTTTAAACTGAGTACTTTTTGTGTGGCTATTCATACCTCTTTTTTTTTTAATTTTAAAAAAAAGTATGACAAGAAAGAAACACAGACATTCATAACATGTGATCATTCCGTTCTACAAAATCAGTAATTCACAATATCATCACATTGTTGCATATTCATCATCATGATCATTTCTTGGAATATTTGCATCAATTCAGGAAAAGAAATAAAAATAAAACAGAAAAAAATTCATACATAGCATACCCCTTACCATTCCCTTTAATTGATCACTAGCATTTCAATCTAAGTTTATTTTAACATTTGTTACCCCTATTATTTATTTTTCTTCCATATGTTTTACTCGTCTGTTGATAAGGTAGATAAAAGGAGCATCAGACACAAGGTTTTCACAATCACACAGTCACATTGTGAAAGCTATATCATTATACCGTCATCTTCAAGAAACATGGCTACTGGAACACACCTCTACATTTTCAGGCAGTTCTCTCCAGCCTCTCCATTACATCTTTTTGTTTTACGGGAACTAAAGCATTTTTTTTTATTTTTTTTTTTATTAATTAAAAAAAAATTAACAGGCGGGCCGCGGTGGCTCAGCGGGCAAGAGTGCTTGCCTGCCATGCCGGAGGACCCCGGTTCGATTCCCGGCCCCAGCCCATGTAAAAAACAAACAAACAAACAAAATATAATAAAACAAGAAAATGTTTAAAGATGTTTCCCTTTCTTCCTCCCTTCCTTCCTTCCATCCTTCCTTCCTTCTCTGTCTTTCCTTCCCTTAAAAAAAAAAAAAAAAAAAAAATTAACAAAGAAAACATTTAGAAATCATTCCATTCTACATATATATTCAGTAATTCTTAATATCACATAGTTGCATATTCATCATTTCTTAGTACATTTGCATCGATTTAGAAAAAGAAATAAAATGATAATAGAGAAAAAAACTATACGTACCATACCCCTTACCCCTCGCTTTCATTTACCACTATTTCAAACTGAATTTATTTTAACATTTGTTCCCCTATTATTTATTTTTATTCCGTATGTTCTACTCTTCTGTTGATATAGTAGCTAAAAGGAGCATCAGACATAAGGTTTTCACATTCACAGTGTCTCATTGTGAAAGCTATATCATTGTTCAATCATCATCAAGAATCATGGCTACTGGAACACAACACTACATTTTCAGGCAATTCCCACCAGCCTCTCTGCTACATCTTGAACAACAAGGTGATATCTACTTAATGCATAAGAATAACCTCCAGGATAACCTCTCGGATTCTGTTTGGAATCTCTCAGCCATTGACACTTTGTCTCATTTTACTCTTCCCCGTTTTGGTCGAGAAGGTTCTCTCATTCTCTTGATGTTAATTCTCAGCTCATTCTAGGGTTCTCCATTACATCTTGACTAACAAGGTGATATCTGTTTAATGTGTAAGAGTAACTTCCAGGATATCCTCTTGACTCTGTTTGGAATCTCTCAGCCATTGACATCATTTTGTCTCATTTCGCTCTTCCTCCTTTTGGTCTAGAAGTTTTTCTCAATCCCTTGATGCTGAGTCTCAGCTTATTCTAGGGGTTGTCTCAATCCCTTGATGCTGAGTCTCAGTTCATTCTAGGATTTCTGTCCCACATTGCCAGGAAGGTCCACACCCCTGGGAGTCATGTCCCACGTAGACAGGGGTGGGCAATTAGTTTGCTTGTTGTGTTGACTGGAGAGAGAGTCCCACATATGAACAACAAAAGAGGTTGTCTTGCGGGTGCCTCTTGGGCCTAATTTTAGTAGGCTTGACCTATCCTTTGTGGGGTTAAGTTTCATATGAACAAACCCCAAGATTGACAGCTCAGCCTATTACTTTGGTTATCTGCACTGCTTATGAGAATATCAAGAATTCAACTTGGGAAAGTTGAATTTTCCCCCTTTCTCAGCATTCCCTTAAGAGAACTTTTTATTCACTGTTCAAAGCACTCTGGGATTTATTGGGGCATCACTCTGGACAAACCAACAAAATCTCATGCCCTACTCAAGGTTCCATATACTTATGGTGTTCAGTTAAGCTGTCTACATAAGTTATATTAGGAAATGCACTAGTCAAAATATCAATTTTGTACCAAATAAAGATTTTTTTACTATAGTCTCACATATAAATTAATATTTTAAAATATTAATTACTATCAGTTTTCAATACCTTGCAATAATGACATTCCCACGTTCTTCCTTATATAAAAACAATTTTTTAAATTTGTACATTTAGTCACTATCATTATACGCTGTAGGCATTCCTAGATTATACCATCTCAGTCATTATCATCTACCTTTCTTTCTGATTTCATTTGCGTCCCCAGCCCTCCTCCCTCTATCATTCTCACATTCAGCTTCATTCAGTGTTTTAAGATAATTATATTAGTTAGGTAATATTGTGCTATCCATTTCTGAGTTTTTACAATCAGTCCTGTTCCACAATCTGTATCCTTTCAGCTCCAATTACCCAATATCTTATGCTATTTCTATCTCCTCATGGTCTCTGTTACCAGTGAAATTCTCCAAGCTTATTCACTAATGTCAGTTCGTATCAGTGGGACCATACAGTACTTGTCCTTTTGTTTCTGGCTAGTTTCACTCAGCATAATGTCCTTAAGGTCCATCCATGTTATTACATACTTCACAACTTTATTCTGTCTTAGAGCTGTATATTATTCCATATGTATATACCACAGTCTGTTTAACCAGTCTTCTAAATGAACATTTTGGCTGTTTCCATCTCTTTCCAATTGTAAATAATGCTGCTGTAAACATTGGTGTGCAAATATCCGCTTGTGTCCTTGCCCTCATGTCCTCCGAGTAGATACCTAACAATGGTATTGCCTGGTCATATGGCAATTCTATATTTAGCTTCCTGAGGAACTGCGAAACTGCTTCCACAGCGGTTGTACCACTTGACATTTCCACCAACAGTGGATAAGTGTGCCTCTTTCTCCACATCCTCTCCAGCACTTGTCATTTTCTGTTTTATTGATAATGGCCATTTTGGTGGGTATGAGATGATATCTCATTGTGGTTTTTTGTTTTGTTTTGTTTTTATATTTTTTTTTTGTTTTTTTTATTTTTATTTTTTTCTCTATATTATCATTTTGTTTCTTTTTCTGTTGTCTTGCTATTTCTTTTTCTAAATTGATGCAAATGTACTAAGAAATGATGATCATACATCTATGTGATGTTATTAAGAATTACTCATTGTGGTTTTGATTTGCATTTCCCTAATAGCCAGGGAAGTTGATTATTTTTCGTATGTCTTTTGACTATTTGTATTTCCTCTTCTAAGAAGTGTCTGTTCAAGTCTTTTGCCCATTTTGTAATTGGGTTGTTTCTCTTTTTGTTGTTGAGTTGAACGATCTCTTTATATATTCTGGATACTAGACCTGATATATCTGATATATCATTTTCAAATATTGTCTCCCATTGTGTAGGCTGTCTTTTTACATTTTGACAAAGTTCTTTGATGCACAAAAGTGTTTAATTTTGAGGAGTTCCTATTTCTTTCTTTGTTTCTTCAGTGCTCGTGCTTTGGGTGTAAGGTCTAGGAAACTGCCTCCTGTTATAAGATTTATAAGATATCTCCCTACATTTTCTTCTAACAGTTTTGTGGTTGTGCTGGTCTGAATCTGTGGTGGACCCCAGAAAAGCCATGCCCTTTGATCCTCATTCAGTATTGCTGGGTGGGGGCATTTTAATTGTTTCCATGGAGGTGCTCCACCCACAAGCAAGGTGGAGTTGCTTGCTGGAATCCTTTAAAAGAGGAAACATTTTGGAGAGACTCCCTTTTTGGTAGAGTCACGTGAAAGCCAGCAGACGCCGCCATGTTTGCCATGTGCCCTTCCAGCTGGGATAGAAACGTTGAACGTCATTGGCCTTCTTGAACCAAGGTATCGTTCCCCGGATGCCTTAAATTGGACATGTCCATGGACTTGATTTAATTGGGACATTTTCTCGGCCTTGGAACTGTTAACTATTAACTTATTAAATTCCCTTGTTTAACGCTATTCCGTTTCTGGTATATTGCATTCCAGCAGCTAGTAAACTAGAACAATGGTGTTAGATGTAATGTTTAGATCTTTGATCCATTTTGAGTTAATTTTTATATAAAGTGTGAGATATGGATCCTCTTTCATTCTTTTGCATATGGATATCCAGTTCTCTAGGCACCATTTATTAAAGAGACTTTTCTGTCCCAGGTGAGTTGGTTTGACTGCCTCATCAAAGATCAATTGTCCCTAGATGAGAGGGTCTATCTCTGAACACTCTATTCAATTCCATTGGTCAGTATATCTGTCTTTATGCCAGTACCATGCTGTTTTGACCACTGTAGCTTCATAATACGCATTAAAGTCAGGTAGTGTGAGGCCGCCAACTTCATTTTTCTTTCTCAGGATATTTTTAGCTATTCGGGGCACCCTGCCCCTCCAGATAAATTTGATTATTGGTTTTTCTATTTCTGAAAAGTAAGTTGTTGGGATTTTAATTGGTATTGCATTAAATCTGTAAATCAGTTTAGGTAGAATTGATATCTTAATTATATTTAGTCTTCCAATCCATGAACACAGTATGCCCTTCCATTTCTTTAGGTCTTCTGTCATTTCTTTCCACAATTTCTTGTAGTTTTCTTTGTATAGGTCTTTTATATCTTTAGTTAAGTTTATTCCTAAATATTCTTCTGGTTGCAATTGTAAATGGAATTTTTTTCTTGATTTCCCCCTTATATTGTTCATTACTAGTGTATAGAAACACTACAGATTTTTGAGTGTTGATGTTGTAACCTGCCACTTTGCTGTACTCATTTATTAGCTCTAGTAGTTTTGCTGTGGATTTTTCAGGGTTTTCGACATATAATATATCATCTCCAAACAGCGAGAGTTTTACTTCTTCCTTTCCAATTTTGATGCCTTGTATTTCTTTTTCTTGTCTAATGGCTCTGGCTAGAACTTCCAACACAATGTTGAATAACAGTGGTGATAGTGGACATCCTTGTCTTGTTCCTGATTTTAAGGGGAAAGTTTTCAGTTTTTCCCTGTTGTGAATGGTGTTAACTGCAGGCTTTTTATATATTCCCTTTATTATGTTGAGGAAGTTCCCTTCTATTCCTATCATTTGAAGTGTTTTCAACAAGAAAGGATGTTGGATTTTATCATATGCCTTTCCTGCATCAATTGAGATGATCATGTGGTTTTTTATTTTTTTATTTTTATTTGCGCTGCTGGATTTGATTTGCAAGAATTTTGTTGAGGATTTTTGCATCTATATTTAGAGAGATTGGCCTGTAGTTTCCTTTCTTCTAATATCTTTGTCTGGCTTTGGTATGAGGCTGATGTTGGCTTTGTAGAATGAGTTATGTAGCTTTCCCTCCTCTTCAATTTTTTTGAAGAGTTTGAGCAGGATTGGTACTAATTCTTTATTTCTTTTTTTTAAACATAATATGAAATAACTGTACATATATTTATATGTTGTTTCTATTTTACAACTGTAGCTGTACCCTAAGTTATTAAAATTTACAAGTGCTTAAGAATTTATTATGTATACTATAAATAAAATATATATATATATTGTTCACTACCAAGTTGATTGTTTTGATAACTCAATAGTGCTTAGCAAGGAGCCAAAACATGATTGAAAATGTATTGACCAACACAGTAATGTGACTGGATGTTCAAAAAGATAGGTTGCAACATATTCAGCAATGACCATAAAGTCATATTAGATTAAATCAATATTGAGAAAGTCAGGTTGAATTTCCTTCCCCTGGTGTTCAGTTAGCATTTAATAGCTGAGAAAATAAGATAGGTGGGACAAGTCAGTCATTTTTGTCTGATTTCCTCTCTCTCTCTACATTATACTGATAAAACTACAGGTCTTCTGAATAATGCTAATATATTAGAAGAAAAGGATATTTTGAACAGTAATACACCTTAAGCCACAGCTATTTTAATCCAATTGAGAGTAGAGAGTATAGTACTAATCTCAGAAATTAGCCTAGTCTTTCATCTCTGTTAAAGTTGCTGTTTTCCAAGTTAAATGTAATGGCATAGGTACTCTAGATGATGGAGAAGTAAAAGAAGAAAGCAGAAATTAAAAATAATGATGAGTGCATGTACCATGCTAGTGCTTTGACTTCTTTCATATTGAACTGGCATGATAAAATTTAGAATAGAGAGCTGGTCTATGGCATCCTCCAGCACTGTGGAGATCCTCAGTACATCTAGAAGAGAGAGTGACTCTGTATTTTCCTGGATGATTTCTACAACTGTATCTTGGACTATTTCTTCTTGTTCTATAGCACTAGGTGGTTCTCCTGTCACTGACACCATCACCTCAGAACGCCAAACTTTGGGAGGAAGGTTTGAGACTTCCAGCTGCCCTTCCATTCTTGGGTTAGTATTGTGACCCTCCATGGCACATTTATAATCTCACAAAAATGCCGTCACGGCTGTCTGCGGCGCAGGTACCAAACTAGGGAGTTTCTATCCTAATTCTTTCTTAAATGTTTGGTAGAATTCACCTGTGAAGCCATCTGGTCCTGGACTTTTTTTGGGGGGGGAGCTTCTTAATGACTGATTCAATTTCTTTACTTCTGATTGGTTTGTTGAGATCATCTATTTCTTCTCGAGTCAGTGTTGCTTGTTCATGCTTTTGTAGGAAGTTGTCCATTTCATCTCATTGTCGAATTTGGTGCATTCTGGCTCAGTGCATAAATATTTATGATTGTTATGTCTTCTTGTTGCATTGTTCCTATTATTAATATGTAGTGTCCTTCTTTGTCTGTTTTAACTGTTTTACATTTGAAGTCTAATTTGTTGAATATTAGTTTAGCTACTTCTGCTGTTTTCTGATTATTATTTGCATGGAATATCTTTTTGCAACTTTTCACTTTCAACCTATGTTTATCCTTGGATCTTAGATGCATTTCCTATAAACAACATATAGATGGGTCGTGTTTTTTAATCCATTCTGCTAGTGTGCGTCTTTTGATTGGGGAGTTCAATCCATTAACATTTCGTGTTATTACTATATGGGCAGTAATTTCTTCTAACATTTTGACTTTTGCATTTTATGTCACGTCTCATTTTTCTTCTTTTTACCTTTTCTGATAGTCTTCATTTCTATACTCTTCTCCACACTTCTCTCTCATGTCTTTTCTTATCTGTCTCAAGTGCTCCCTTTAGTATTTCTTGCAGAGCCAAAAATTCTCTCAGTGAATATTTTACTGCAAATGCTTGAATTTCCCCCTCATTTTTGAAGAACAGTTTTGCTAGATATGGAATTCTTGATGGGCAGTTTTTCTTGTTTAGTATCCTAAATATTTCATCCCACTGTCTTCTCACCTCCATGGTTTCTGCTGAGAAATCTACCATAGTTTTATTGGGCTTCCTTTGTATGTGATGCATTCTTTTTCTCTTGCTGCTTTCAAGATTCTCTCTTTCTTTTTGACATCTGACATTCTGATTAGTAAGTGTGTTGGAGAACATCTATGTGGATCTATTCTCTTTGGGGTACGCTGCACCTCTTGGATCTGTAATTTTAAGTCTTTCAAAGAGTTTGGAAGTTTTCAGTGATAATTTCCTCCATTAGTCTTTCTCCTCCTTTTCCCTTCTCTTCTTCTGGGACACCCACAACATGTATATTCGTGTGCTTCATGTTGTCATTTAGTTCCCTGAATCCCTGCACATTTTTTTCCATTCTTTTCCCTATATTTTCTTTTGCTCGTCAGATTTCAGATGTCCCATCCTCCAGTGCATTAATCGTGTCTTTTGCCTCTTGTAATCTGACATTGTAGGTTTGTATTGTTTTTTTTTTCATCTCTTCCTCTGTGCCTTTCATTCCCATAAGTTCTGTGATTTGTTTTTTCAGACTTTCGATTTCTTCTTTTTGTTCATTCCTTGCCTTCTTTATGTCCTCCCTCAGTGCATTGATTTGATTTTTGATGAGGTTTTCCATGTCTGTTCTAACATTGTGAGTTAAGTGTTTCAACTCATGTATCCCATTTCAGTTGTTGATGTGTTCCTTTGACTGGGCCATTTCTTCAATTTTGCTAGTGTGATTCGTGATTTTTTGCTGGTGTCTGGACATTTAATTACCTTGATTAGTTTATTCTGGAGATTGTTTTCACTTTTTTTTTTCCTGGGATTTTCTTGCTGGATGACTTTGTTGTCTATCTGTTCTTTGGCATTCAGTTCAGCTTATTCTAGTCCTCTAGCTTAGGTTTTGTTTAGTAGATCAGAATTTTTCAGTTCTTGTTTTTTTTTTTGTTTCTTGCCCTGCCTGTATGGTGCCTTTCCCCAACCCCTTAGGAGGGTCAATTTAGGTATAATAGACCCCAGTCACATTTTCCCAAACTGGTCTCCTATCAGGAGGAAAGAGTCACCTGTGTCAGTTTTCCCTGTGGATGAGACCCAGCAGATTAAAACGTTTTCCTATGTAGTCTCTGGATTCTGTGTTTTTCCTCCCCTGCATAATATATGGCGCTTTTCTGCCTGAAGGTCCCACCAGTATAAGGTAATGCGTACGTTTAACTTTAGGAGACTCTCCCTGCGGGGGTGGGGGGGATATGTTGTGAAGACAGGGGAGAGGTTGTAGGCTGGCTTTAAGCGCTATAATTTTCCAAACCCTCCATCTGAATTCCTTAAGGGAGGGATTCTACCTGAGCTGGGCCCCACCCCTCTCCTGTGGAAGGCACAGTCTCCAGACAAGCTCTTAAACAAGCCTGTTTCTGCCTATGCCTGGGGCAGTGGAGACGAGAAGCCTTGCAGCTGCCAAGGAATAATCAATCCATAGAAACAAAGTCACAAAAGAGAAAAAGAAAATCCTTTTCAGAGCAGGACCCTGTTCCTCAGGTTTATCAATCAAGAGCTTACGTTGCTACATTGCTCTGTGTATCTCCAGGTCCTGTGTGCCCCCTCCTTTCCTGCAGGGCCCAGACCTTATCAGATCCAAAAAGACCTTTTTTTTTTTCTTCTTCTTCTATCAGCCCTGCTCCCTCTCCGCTGGGGCAAAAACCAGCCACCTCCACTTTTACTCAAGGTTCAGTTGAGCTGGGGGCCTATTTTTAGTAGTCAAAATTTGTTATTTCATTTCACAATTGGTATTTGGTTATGCTCAGCCCCTGCTGCTGGTAAAGTCTCTTTCCTTTCCCCTCTGGGAAGCAGCCTGTGGGGGAGGGGGAGGGGGTGCCTGCTGCCGGGGATTGGGGAACTCACGGTTCTAGGAGTGCTCGCAGCCTGTCCAGCTGGTCCAGACTGGGTTATGCTGTGTGTCTCGTCACTGACGTGGCCCCAGCTCATACCTATTTTTTAAATGCAATTTTATTGAGATATGTTCATACAGCATAGAAACCATCTGAAGTATACAATCACTAGGGCACAGTAACATCACATGTTGTGCTTACAGCCTGATGATCAAATTTGGAGCATTTTTATTATTCCAGAAGGGAAATAAAAAAGAAAAAAGAAAACTTTTATCCTCCCATGTTCCTTATCTGCCCATATTATTGACCCATAGTTTTGGTGTGGTACATTTGTTACTGTTAATGAAAGAATATTAATTATTACTGTTAACTATAGTGCACTGTTTGCAAAAGGTAGTTTCCCCCCATATACTCCTCTATTAATAACTGTTTATAAATAAATTTTAAAACATTTGCTCTAGGTCATGAATTTTTTTTTTTTTTTATATTTGTGCAGTGCATTATGGACATTGCCCACCACAATTCACTGTGTTTATACATTCCTGTGTTTTAACCTCTAACTTTCCTTCAGGTGACATACATGACTCTAAACTTCCCCTTTCTACCACACTGACACACTGTTCAGCACTGTTAATTATTCTTGCAATAATGTCACCTCTGTCCATTTCCAAATGTTTAAGTACACCCTAGTTAAACATGTTGTACATATTAAGCAACTACTCTGCATTCTTTAGCCTTGTTCTGTATCCTGGTAACCTGTATTCTGTATTACATGTCTGTGAATTTACATAGTATAATTAGTTAATAATCAATGAGATCATAAAATATTCATGTCTTTGAACCATTTTTTAAATGATTAATTAAAAAAATTAAGAACAAACAAAAACATTAATATATAATTCTGTTCTACATATATATTCAGTAATTCTCAATATTATCACATACTTGGATATTCATCATTTCTTAGAAAATTTGCATTAATTCAGAAAAAGAAATAAAGACAATAGAAAAAGAAATAAAACAAACACAGGGAAGAAAAAAAAAAAAAGATTATACCTACCATACCCCTTACCCCTCGCTTTCATTGATCACTAGCATTTCAAACTAAATTTATTTTAGCATTTGTTCCCCCTATCATTTATTTTTATTCCATATGTTCTACTCGTTTGTTGACAAGGTAGGTAAAAGGAGCATCAGACACAAGATTTTCACAATCACACAGTCACATTGTGACAACTAACTATATCATTATTCAATCATCCTCAAGAAACATGGCTACTGGAACACAGCTCTACATTTTCAGGCAGTTCCCTCCAGCCTCTCCATTACGTCTTGGATAACAAGGTGATATCTACTTAATGTGTAAGAATAACCTCCAGGATAACCTCTCAACTCTGTTTGGAATCTCTCAGCCATTGACACTTTGTCTCATTTCACTCTTTCCCCTTTTGGTCGAGAAGGTTTTCTCAATCCCTTGATGCTAAGTCTCAGCTCATTCTAGAGTTTTTCTCAATCCCTTGATGCTGAGTGTCAGCTCATTCTAGGATTTCTGTCCCAGGTTGCTAGGAAGGTCCACACCCCTGGGAGTCATGTCCCACGTAGACAGGGGGAGGGTGGTGAGATTGCTTGTTGTGTTGGCTGTAGAGAGAGGCCACATCTGAGCAACAAAAGAGGCTCTGTTGGGGGTGACTCTTAGGCCTAAATTTTAAGTAGACTCGACCTATCCTTTGTGGGGTTAAGTTTCATATGAACAAACCCCAAGACTGGGGGCTCAGCCTATAGCTTTGGTTGTCCACACTGCTTGTGAGAATATCAACAGTTCAACTTGGGGAAGTTGCATTTCTCCCCATTCACACCATTCCCCAAAAGGGTCTTTGTAAATACTTTTCCACTCACTGATCGAATCACTCTGGGATTCATTGGGGCATCACTCTGGACAAACCAACAAAATCTCATGTCCTATCTGAGATTCTAGGTACTTATGGCGTTCAATCATACTGTCTACGTGAGTTATATTAGGAAATGCAGTAGTCAAAATATAAATTTTGTAACGAACACTTTTTGCTTTAGTCTCACACAGAAGGTGACATTTTAAAATATTAATTACCATCTATTTTCAGCACCCTGCAATAATGACATTCCTTTGTTCTTCTCATGCAAAAACATTTTTTTAATTTGTACATTAAGTCACTATTATTATACACTCTAGGCATTCCTGACCAATTTTTTAATAGGGTGGTTTGTCTTTTTTTTTGTCTTCTTATTGTTGAGTTATAAGATTTCTTTATATATACTGGGTATCAAATCCTTATCAGATATGTGGTTTCCAAATATTTTCTCCCATTGAGTCGATTGCCTTCTCACCCTTTTCACAAAGTCTTTTGAAACACTGAAGTATTCAGTTTTTGAGGACTTCCTGTTTGTTTTTTCTTTCATTGCTTGTGCTTTGGTTACAAAGTCAAAGAAAGTACTGCCTATTCTTAGATCTCGACGATGTTTCCTTCTATTTCCTTATAGGAGTTATTGGCACTACTTCTTATATTTATGTCTTTGACACATTTTGAGTTACTTTTTGAATAGGGTGTGAAAGGGGGTCCTCTTTCATGTTTGTTTATGGATATCGTGTTCTCCCCACACCATTTATTGAACATTCTACTCTGTCCCAGTTGAGTGGGCTTGGAGCTTTATCAAACATCAATTAACCAGTTTAATTGAACACCGTAAGTACATGAAATCTTGAATAAGATGTGAAATTATTTGGTTAGTCCGGCT
Organism: Tamandua tetradactyla; assembly: GCF_023851605.1. Lineage (NCBI taxonomy): Eukaryota > Metazoa > Chordata > Mammalia > Pilosa > Myrmecophagidae > Tamandua > Tamandua tetradactyla. The sequence goes on from NC_135328.1 coordinate 44,913,693, forward strand.
TAGCGTGATGCCCTGATAATTCCCAGAATAATTTGGACTGTGAATAAATAAGTGTTTGCAAAGTCCCCTTGGGGGACTGGGGAGATATGAGGAAATATTCAACTTCCTCATTTTGGAGAATTTCTGATATTTTACCAAGCACTGGGGAAAACCAAATCAATAGGCCAAGCCCTTGATCTTGGGGTACACCACTATGAAACTTATTCCTGCAAAATATAGGCTAAGCCTACTTAAAATTATGCTTAAGTTTATCCCCAGAGAACCTCTTTTGTTACTCTGATGTGACCTCTCTCTCTAATCCAACTCCGCAGGTGGACTCACTGCCGTCCTACCTACATGGGACATGACTCCCAGGGTATAAATTTCCCTGGCAGTGTGGGACAGAACTCCCAGGATGAGCTGGGACCCAGCATCAAGGGACTGAGAAAGACTTCTTAACCAAAATGGGGAAGAGAGAAAAGAGACAAAATAAATCTTCAGGGGCTGAGAGATTTCAATCAGAGTCAAGAGGTTATTTTGGAGGTTATTCTTATACATTATATAGATATCCCTTTTCAGTTTATGGTGTATTTGAGTGACTAAAGAGAAGTACCTGAAACTGTAGAACTGTATTCCAGTAGCCTTGATTCTTGAATATGATTGTATAAAGGTATAACTTAAAATTTGACTGTGTCATTGTAAAAGCCTTGTGTCTGATGCTCTGTTTGTCCAGGATATGGACAGGTGAGTGAAAAAATATGGATAAAAAATAAATAATAGGGGGGACAAAGGGCAAAATAAATTGGGTAGATGGAAATATAAGTGATCAGTGAGAGAGAGGGGTAAGGCATATGGTATGTATGGATTTTCTTTCTTTTTATTACTTTTTCTGGAATGATGCAAATGTTATAAAAAGTGATCATGGTGATGATACACAACTATGTGGTGATATTGTGACGCATTGATTGTACACCATGTATGGAATGTATGTGTGTGAAGATTTATCAATAAAAATATTTTTTTTAGAAATTACTGGACCATTGATGTGAGGGTCTATTTCTGAGCTCTCAATTTGTTCAGACATAGTTAAAGATACAAAGTCTCTGTGTTTGATTGGGTTCTGTTTTTCCGGTTCCATAAAAATAGGGACAACTATTTTTAGAATAGAAACCTAGTAGTTTTATGATTTATAAAAAGATCTGCTGTTAACAAAATCTGATATTTTGATTAATGTTTTATATGTAGTGATGTCGTGTCACATTAAAAGCTTTTATTTTGCATATGGCTAGAACTCAAAAACGTGTTTTTGTTTAATTTAATTTTATTGAGGTATATTCACACATCATACAATACATTCAAAATATTCAAGCCGTGTCTTGCAGTAGTATCACATAGATGTGCGTTCACCAGCACAGTTTTAGAGCATGTATTTATTTATTTTTGATACATAACCACATACAAACACTAACATTCTTATCATATAATCATTCCTTTCTTGTTATATAATCAGTAACTCACACTATCATCACATAGTTGTATATTCATCATCATGATCATTTCTTAGAACATCCGCATCAGTTCAGAAAAAGCAATAAAGAGAAAACAGAAAAAAATTCATACATACCATACCCATTACCCTTCCCCTTCACCGATCACCAGCATTTCAGTCTACTAAGTTTATTTTAGTATTTGTTCCCCCTATTATTTGTTTATTTTTAATAAACAAAATTTTTACTTTGTTTACTTTGTTACTTTTTACTTTGGTTATCTGCTTTTTTGCTTGCAAACACAAATGTTTTTAACATACAAACATTGCATACATTGTGTACAATCAGTTGCGCACAGTATCATCACATAGTTGTATATTCATCACCATTATCATTTTTTAGAATATTTACATCATTCCAGAAAAAGAAATTAAAAAAAACTCATACATGCCAACCCCTTACCCCTCCCTCTCATTGATCACTAATATTTCCATCTACCCAATTTAATTTAACCTTTGTTCCCTTTATTACTTATTTTTTATCCATATTTTTTACTTATATGTCCATTCCTAGATAAAGGGAACATGAGACACAAGGTTTTCACAATCACACAGTCTTATTATAAATGTTTTGTCTTCATACATTAATCTTCAAAAAACAAGGCTACTAGAATACAGCTCTACAGTTTCAGGTATTTCCCTTTAGCCGCTCAAATATACTAAAATAAACTAAATATATAACAGTAACCGCCAGGATAACCTCTCAACTCTGTCTGAAATCTCTCAGTCACTGACACTTTGATTTTTCTCATTTCTCTCTTCTCTGTTTTGGTTAAGAAGGCTTTCTCAATCCCTTGATGCCAGGTCCTGGCTTATCCCGGGATTTCTGTCCCACGTTGCCAGGAAGATTTACACCTCTGGAAGTTATGTCCCATGTGGGAGGGGAGGGCAGTGGCTTCCCTTGCCTTGTCAACTTCGAGAGAGGCCACATCTGAGCAACAAAAGAGGTTCTCTGGGGATGAAGTGAAGCAAAATTTTAAGTAGGCTTAGCCTGTCCTTTGCAGGAATAAGTTTCATAGGGGTGAACCCCAAGATCTAGGGCTTGACCTATTGATTTGGTTGTCCCCAGTGCTTGAAAGAGTATCAGAAATGATCCAAATGGAGAAGTTGAATATTTCCCCCTTTTTCCTCATTCCCCTAACAGGACCCTACAATTATTTCTTTATTCACTGTCCAAATCACTCTGGTATTTATCGGACATCACACTAACCTGGGCAAACCAACAAGATCTCATGCCCTATTCAAGATTTTACATACTTATGGTGTTCAACTAACCTGACTATACAAGTTAAATTAGGAAATGAAGTATCCAAAATATAAATTTTGCACCAAATAAACATCTCTCACACAGAATTTGAAGTTTTAAGATATGGACGATATCATCGTTTACCTCATCTGCTGATATACTTTAGTCCTGTCCAGATAAGCTTCATTCATATCCCTAGTCAATGTTTGATCACGTTTTCAACTTTTTGAACTTCCTATATGGGGTACTGCTGACTTTCATAATTTCAGAGCTCTGATTTTGAGTCTCAGGTGTCAAATAAATACCTGAAATTTCTGGAGAAGACCAGGTTATATACAAACAGCTAAATGTCTCAGAATTTAAAATTAACAATTACACCTCCTGAATATATGTGACTACTGTAAGAACTTACAATCTAGGGCCCTTTGCAGTAAGCCCCAACCTGATAACCCATGCTCTCAACATTTTTTAACTTATGTAAATTTTTTAGTGACTGAACACATTTAAATTTTTGATTAGTTTAGAGTAAACTGTAGTTTACATAGGGTAAAATACACAACTTTTAAATGTACAGCTCAGTGACATTTCACATATAAATATACTTCTGTGGCCACGACCCAGAGCAAGAACGTAAATCCATCACCTCAAAAGGTCATCTTTCTAGTTGTAACCACCCCTCTTCCACCTCAAGGTAAGCCCAATTCCTTTCTCTCCATATATAGTTCTGATTATTCTTGAACTTCCCTATAAATGGAATCATATAGTATATACTTGTTTGGGTCTGACTTTTTTATTTTAGTTTTGTTTTTATTGCAAAATATAACATACAAAAAAGCAATAAATTTCCAAGTACATTTTTGCAAGTAGTTATAGAACAGATTTTAAAATTTGGTATGGATTATAGTTCCATGATTTCTTCTTTTTTTTCTTCTAGCTGCTCGAAGACACTGGAGACCAATAGAAATATCGATATAGTGATTCAACAGTCATATACATTTGTTAAATACTATCTTCTCTGTCATACCCTTCCTTCTCTTTAAAGAAAAAATATACATAAAAGCAATAAATTTCAAAGTATATTGCAACAATAGTTGTAGAGCAAATTTCAGGGTTTGGTATGGGTTACAATTCCATTATTTTAGATTTTTAGTTCTCGCTGCTCTATTGTACTGGAGTCAAAAGAAATATCAGCATAATGATTCAGCACTCATACTCATTTGTCAAACCCAACCTTCTCTGTATAACTCCTTTGATCCCTCTCCCATTCCTTAGGGTATCTGGGCCATGCCCATCCCAGCTCTTCATGTTGGAATATGTATTAGCTAGGATTCTCTAGAGAAAAAGAATCAGGAGGAAATATCTGTAGATATAGAATTTGTAAAAGTGTCTCATGTAATTGTGGGAATGTAGAGTCCAGGATCTGTACGGCAGGCTGCACCCTGGCAACTTTGATGAAGGTCCTCAGCTAACTCTGAGGAGAGTCTGGCTAGACAGCCATGGAATGGAAGAGTCCAGAATCTGTAGAGCAGGCTCTGAAGCTGGCAGCTCTGATGAAGGGTCTGGACAAACTCCACAGGAGAGGCTTACTGGCTGAAGCAGGAAGAGTGACTGTTTCTGATGAATCTTCCTTAAAAGCCTTCTGGTGATTAGGTTAAGCATCACTCATTGCAGAAGACATTCCCCTTATCATATTATAAATGCAGTCAGCTGTGAATACAGCCAATGTGATCATGATTTAAGTCCATGATATGTTCTCATAGCAGTAGACAGGCCAGCGCTTGCCTGACAAGACAACTGGGCACCACCACCTGTCTAAGTTGACACATGAACCTGACCATGACAGAAGAGATTGTCAACAATATGGAATTAGGGGTATGGAACTAGTTGATGTCTGGCCCCTCTGTATTTCGGAATTTATCTGAATCAGGGACCCATCTGGAGGTTGTAGGTTTGGAAGAGTTACCCTAGGCCCTGAAACTTTTGTAGAATCTTACATAATGCCTTCTTTAGATTTGGCAGGAATGGTTTTGGTTGGGGTTTGGCAAATAATGATAGGTAGGGGTCTGACTTCTTTTGTTTATCTATTTTAGTAGTATTCCTTTGAGTGAATAAGCCGTAATTTTTTTAATCCATATTTCTTTTATGGATTTTTGTTTTGTTTCCACTTTTTGACTATTTTGAATAAAGCTGCTATGAACATTCTTGTATATAGCCAGATTTATATATATTATACATATGTAGATACTAGTATTTACATATTTATACATATTACTAGTTTCTAGGAGTTATTTATTCTGAACTTGAGTTTTTGTCAGATACATACTTTGTACTCTTAAATGTTACGTGTAATATTACTTTAGAGTTTTTTTGGTTTTTTGTTTTTTTTTTTGCTTAGCTTCTTCTAAAACTAAATTTAAAGCAGGTAAGAGTGACTTGATTTAGAGAATAAAGACCAAAAGAAATGAACTTGGAAAGCAAATCTGATGAATATCTTTGTCATCGCCTTGGTTTAATTGTCAAGCCTGTCTTCTAAGATATATATATAGGACTTTCTCCATGTACCTTTCGTAATCCACAGACAAATGACCTGTCAGTAATATAAAGTGCATAGTTATATATTTCTAAGGTGGATGTTACTTCTATAAAGCATTGGGATTACTTTAGAGACACTCTTCCCCCTGTTTTCCTCTTTAAAATGTAAAATTTTCAGATTTTTTTATCTCTAGGAGGAGAATAAAACATCTTCCCTTTTTTGATCATTTACACACATCAAATTCTGTGCAATAGCGTTTTATATCCATTATTTCATTAAGAAGAAAATTCTTATGAAATGGTAATTATTCCAATTTTAGAGTTGAAGAAACAGATTCAGTGAAGTTTAATAATTTGCTCATGATCACTCATGTAAGTAATGGTACAGACAAAATAACAGGACTCAATACCGTTACTCCAAAACTGGCTCTGTTTTAGTAGTCTATGAGCCCTTTCCTTGTACGTACATTACAGTTTCTTTATACAGGTATGTACTTATCTAGAATTTTATGTAAATGCACAAATGTGATTATATACTTACTAGTCTTTTTAATTACGTTACTTAGTTTTTAAATGTAGTCTTTTATTCAGCCATTCTCTTCTTGGTGGGCATTTGCTTCATTTCTGGTTTTCAGCCTCTGAACAGTGCTTCAATTAATATTGCGACACATGCATGGCTTTAGGTCTTTTATAAAACATATCCTGTTCAGGTTTTTTTTGGGGGGGGGGCAGTTTTCATTCTATCTGAGTGGTTTTCTTTTATCTCTGACTTCACATTTCCATTAGGAATACAAGAGTTTTTTCAGCACTTGTTAAATATAATTTTCTTCTTAAATTCTTGTTGAAATAGTACATAATCTATCAACATATGATAGACTTCTTGATAAAGTTCTTAACTTAATGGAATAAATTTCTATAGACCAAGTAATTCCTAAATATTTTGTTTTCTCGACTTTCTGGTCTTTGATCATGTGTTCCCTAGCACTGATCTGTAAATGAAGTTCTGCACGTGGACCATTCATTTCATGTTTTCTGAAATGAGGTTGATGAAATAAATGATTGTTCTTCATTTAAGTTATATCATCCTGGAAAATCAGATAGTGGGTTTGAGTCCTGCCCTCTAAAATAGGCCTTATTCTACTGGTTTGTTTTTGTTTAGTTTAGGGTACATGGGCTGGAAATATTCTACTGTTTTATAACTGAGTATTCTTGCTATCTGATTCTACATGAAAATAGAACTGTATTGTTTGATCCCATAAACAATTGCCATAGCAGGAATTTCCTGTTAATTGTGAAAATAATGTTAAGTCCCCCACATTCTATCACTGTGAAGCCATTTCCCCATTAGTGAGTTTGCATAAGTGGTATCTGTCAATGGAATTCTAGAAGTGACCTTATAAGAGTGGAAATATTAGTGAAATTACTATTAAAATTACATATTAAATTTTTGTGTTTTGGCCTACAAATCAGCAATTTCATACGTATCAACCTAATAATTATAGGTAAATTTTATGGTTACTTTACTTGAAAGAACTTCCTATCTAAAAGCAGAATCTCCTCTTATTTTATTGGGCATTTGTTTGTATATATATTTAATCAAAAATACCTTTGAAAACCTGCTATAGTAGGGGAAACAGACAGTGAACTAAATAATTACAATGAAGTCATATGAGAGGTAAAGAATAGAAAATACATATTGCTATACTGCAAATGCAGGAGGGACTTCTCATCTAAGAGGTCATAAAGCTCTCTTGTTCAAGAATTATCCAGAAAAGGGATAATTATTGGGGTGGCCAAGAGTGCAGCATGTCAGGTGTTGTATTAAGAGTCAGAGGGAAAAGCAAGTACCCAAGGGTGAGAAGGAGATAAGAAAGGAGTATGAAAGGTGATAAGACTGAAGAGGTAGGTAGGGGCCAGATCTTAGGAAGTCTTGTAAGCCATGTTTGAAATTTGGGGCAATGTAATGTCATTGAAGCCTTTTAAGCAGGCAAGTCATATATTTAGATTTAAATGACAGTAAAGTAGAGTGGTTTAGAGTGTCCCTCTAAAGTTGCATTGTCTTGGTTCTAGTCCTACTTCTACTTCATTTTAGCCATTGACCCTGCAATTTAACATTGCTTGGTATTTTCTAATTTAGGTTTGTTTTCTAATCTACAAAATGAGACAATAATGGTACCTTATTTATAGGGTTGTTAGAATTAATTTAGATAATGTATGAAATACTTAATATAACTTATACCCCATAGTAAGTGTAAATGACTGCTTAGTTATTGTTATTTGTGTTACTAGTTTTAGAAACATTAATCATGTTACCTGGATTAGAACAGAGTAACCTGTTAGCAATTCAGATAAGAGATAGCAGTGACTTGAATTAGAGTAGTGGGAAAGAGATAGAAGAGATTCTATTAGAGAGAAATTTCAGAGATTGATCCTTGGCACTTGATGATTGAATGAATGTGAGGAGATAAGGGAGAGGGCATTTATGTATATGAAAGACGAAAGATGTTCTTGCCCACTCTGGCCTCCTCACTGAACTTTCCCTAGTTTTCTTCTAGACCTGAGGACAGTTCTGTCAATGAAATGAAGCCAGGACTTTGGCTTTATACAACCACATTCATTGTGAGATCTCTTTACCCTCCTGTCATATTGTTGTAAAATAAAATAAAATAAATGAAGGGCAAATGTATAGAATAGTAAATAGCTGGGTTATCTGGGAGAGCAAGGGGTTTGGGGAGAGCAAGCAGAGGAGTGAGATCAGATTGGAAAGGCAGTAGGGAGCCATTGACTCTTTTTGGACAATGAAATGCCATAATAAAATGTATACTTCTGGATATTTTTTTTCTTCAGTGATTTTTTTTTTATTGAGATACCATCTAAAGTGTAAAATCAGTGGTTCACAGTATCATCATAAATTTGTGCATTCATTGTTAACAATAAATTTTTGAACATTTTTATTATGCCAAAAACAATAAAAATAAGAGTAAAAATAAAAGTAAAAAAGAACACCCAAGGTACATGGGTGGGTCAGTGGTAGCATTCTCACCTGACATGTATGGGTTCGATTACCAGACCATGCACCCTCTCCAAAAGATAAAAAGAACACCCAAAGCATCCCATAACCTCCTTAACCCCCTATTCATTTGTTTTTTGTCTTGTTTTTTTCTTACTCATCTGTCCATACATTGGATTAAAGAAGTGTCAGTTCCAAGGTTTTCACATGCACACGTGATCACACCTTCAAAGCTCTATAGTTAGTCATCTTCCAAAGCTGTTGATTCAACATTTTCAGATATTTCCCCATGCCAAAAAGTGAAAAGAAATATCTATATACTGAATAAGAATAACCTCCAGAAAAACCTCTCAACTCTATTTGAAATCCCTCAGCCACTGAAACTTTATTTTATTTCACTTTTCTTTACCCTTTTGGTCAAGAAGTCTTTCTCATTCTCACAAGGTCAGGGCCAGGTTCATTGCTGGGAGTCATGTCCCATGTTTCCAGGGAGATTTACACCCCTGGGAGTCAGGTCCCAACTAGGGGGATCAGCAGTGAGTTACCAGTGGAGCTGGTTTATATAGAGAGACCACATCTGAGCTACAGGACAGGTTCTCTGGGGGTGACTCTTAGGTATAATCATATGTAGGCTTAGCCTCTCTTTTTCAGAAATAAGTTTCGTAAGGGTAAGCCGCAAGACGAGGGCCTGTTCCTTCAAATTAACAGTCTCCAATGCTTGTGAGAATATCAGGTCTTCGAAAGGGGAAAGAGAGAAATGAGGCAAAATAAAGTATTAATGTCTGAGAGATTCCAAACAGAGTTGAGAGGTTATCCTGGAGGTTCTTACGCATTAAATAGATCCCACCTTTTTAGTTAAGGTGTAACGGAGAGACTGGAGGCAACTGCCTGAAAATGTAGATCTGTACTCCGGTAGCCTTGTTTCTTGAAAATGATTGTATAATGATACACAGTATGACTGTGTGATTGTGAAAACTTTGTGTCTGATGCTTCTTTTATCTGCCTTATGGACAGATGAGTAAAAGATATGGATTAAAATTAAATAATAGGGGAAACAAATGTTAAAATAAATTTAGTAGATTGAAATGCTAGTGATCAATGAAAGGGGGGTAAGGGATGGTGTGTATGAATTTTTTTGTTTTCCATTTGTTTCTTTTTCTGAACTGATGCTAATGTTCTAAGAAATGATCATGATGATGAATGTACAACTGTGTGATGAAAAAAAGAATGTTCATATTGTATGTTGATTGGTTTTATTAATAAAATTTTTTTTAAAAATCAGGTCTTCAAGTAGGGAGGAAAGTTTATTATTTCTACCTTTCTCCCATGTCCCTCAAGAGGGCTTTTTTTTTTTTTTTTTAACTTTTTTCATTGTATGGTATAACAGCTATACAAAGCAAAGAGATAAAAAAGCAGTAGTTTTCAAAGCACTCTTCAACAGCTGGTTGGGTTACAGGACAGATCCCAGAGTTTGTCATGGGTTACCATATGATCCTCTCAGATTTTACCTTCTAGCTGCTCTAGAATATAGGAGAGTAGAGGGCTTAAATATTTTTTATCATCACAGTCGACTTTGTTTTCCTTCTTTTTTGGTGAAAAATAACATATATACAAAAAAGCTATACATTTCAAAGCACAGCACCACAATTAGTTGTAGAACATATTTCAGAGTTTGACATGGGTTGCAATTTTAAGTTTTTACCTCTAGCTGCTCTAAAATACTGGAGACTAAAAGAGATATCAATTTAATGATTCAGCATTCATATTCATTTGTTAAATCCTATCTTCTATGTACTCCACCATCACCTTTAATCTTTCCATCCCTCTCTTTAGGGGTGTTTGGGCTATGGCAATTCTAAATTTTTCATATTGGAAGAGTCTGTCACTAATATGGGGTAGGAAGATGGAACTATCTGATGTTCTGGAAAGGCTGGGCTAGGTATCATGACTTATCTGGATCAGGGACCCATCTGGATCCCTGATGTTACTCTAGTGCATGGAACCCCTATTATATCTTATATATTGCCTTAGGTGTTCTTTAAGGATTGGCTGGAATGGTCCAGGTTGGGGTTTGGCGGGTTATGATAGGTAGATAACAAGGTGTGCTGGTTTGAAAGGAAGTATGCCCCCTAAGAAAAGCCATGTTTTAATATAAATCCCATTTCTTAAAGGTAGAATAATCCCTATTCAATACTGTATATTTGAAACTGTAATGAGATCATCTCCCTGGTTGATGTGATTTAGTTAAGAATGGTTGTTAAACTGGATTAGGGGATGACATGTCTCCACCCATTTGAGTGGGTCTTGATTAGTTTCTGAAGTCCTAAAAAAGAGGAAACATTTTGGAGAATGAGAGATTCAGAGAGAGTAACACTACAAAGCAGGGAGTCCACCAGCCAGCGACCTTTGGAGATGAAAAAGGAAGACGCCTCCTGGGGAGCTTCATGAAATAGGAAGCCAGGAGAGAAAGCTAGCAGATGACGCCGTGTTCACCATGTGCCCTTCCAGCTGAGAGAGAAACCCTGACTGTGTTCGCCATGTGCTTTCTCACTTGAGAGAGAAACCCTGAACTTCATAGGCCTTCTTGAACCAAGGTATCTTTCCCTAGATGCCTTTGATTGGACATTTCTTTAGACTTGTTTAATTGGGACATTTTCTCGGCCTTAGAACTGTAAACTAGCAACTCATTAAATTCTCCTGTTTAAAAGCCATTCCGTTTCTGGTATATTGCATTCCAGCAGCTAGCAAACTAGAACACAAGGTCTTACTGAAGTTCGCGTAAGAGCAACCCCAGAGTAGCCTCTTGACTCTATTTGAACTCTCTTTTCCACTGATACTTTATTAATTGTACTTCTTTTCCCCCTTTTGGTCAGGATGGAAGTGTTGATCCCATGGTTCCAGGTCTGAATTCATCCCTGGGAGTCATCTCCTACTTTGCCAGGGAGACTTTGACCCCTGGAAGTCTTGTCCTACATAGTAGGGATGGCAATGATTTCACTTGCAGCATTGGGCTTAGAGAGACTGAGGCCACATCTGAGCAACAACAGAGGTCCTCCACAAGTAACTCTTAGGCATGCCTATAGGTAGTGTAAGCTTCTCTGCTACCTACATAAGTTTCACAAGATTAAACCTCCTGATTGAGGGCATGGTCTATTGATTTATATTCTTTCTCCCCTCCCTCAGAGGACTTTGCCAATACTTTTTGATTATCTGCTTAATATACTCTAGGATTTTTCTAGGAATTACAGTAATCTATACAGGATTAATGGAACTCTTTCTTTTTCAGTTGTTCAAATGAGCTATACAGATAGATGGAATTAGATTATGCACTTCAGAAAATTTCAGTTCCAGATCAAAAACACCTTTCTTCCTTTGGTCTCAAAGAGTATGTGTAGTTCGAAAATATAGATATTGTCTTCCTTACCCCTATGTTCTGAATTACTTTAGCCCCAACCTGTTCGGCTTTGTTCTTATCTCTAAATATCAGGTTATATATATAAAACAGCCTCTCAAAATCCAGAAATAATAGTTACCACACCAGACTTAATGTGTCTGCTCTAAAAGCTTACAAACTAGGCCCCTGTTTTCTTATAAGCATTTTCTAAAGGTGACCATACCATTCTTGTTCTTTTCTTTCTTACTTATTTTATCTCACCGAATGTCCCACATGTTCATTCACATCGTTGCATACCTCACTACTTTGTTCCTTTTTGTAGCAGCACAACCTTCATTTGTATGTATACACCAGCATTCACCAATCTACTTTTCCATCAGTGCATCCTTCAGCCAACTGCATTCATCGGGCATCATGTAGAGGGCCCAAAGTCCACAGTCCATCAACATTCTCAATTTTAGATAATTTCATTGTTCTCAAGAGAAAGAAAACCATTGAACACACCTTTGCCAAACAGGAAATCTAAAACTCCTCTTAACTCTTACCTCTCCCCCATTATTTACCTCTGCTGTTGCTGTTGTAGGGATGATGGTTTCCTTTTGAACGTAGCTCATAGCATGCAATAGTAGTTTTCCCCCTATACTCTGGACCTAAACACTCTTTGTACAGCAATCATATCTTTGAAGTAATTCTTATAAGAATTGATTCATATTTCTAGTGTGAATCAATGGGACATGTAGGTCTGAACAGCCCCTTTCAATCTTGTTCATCTTCAATTTGGTGATATTACTTAAACTCCCACTAGAGAATCACCTTTGCTCCTATCTATTCCCTGACATTGTAGTTCAACTTCATTAGCTAACAGTTCACCCATCTCTAGCTTCTGTGTATCTCTAAGTCCCCTATATTCTGTATTATAAGCCTCCAATTATATCATTATGCTGGTCATGAAAGTGGAATCATATAGTATCTATCCTTTTGCGTCTGGCCAATTTCAGTCAGCATTATGTCCTCAAGGCTCATCCATTTTGTCATGTGCTTCAGGACGTCATTTTGTCTTACTGCTGCATGATGTTCCATCTTACGTATATACCATATTTTATTGATTTGATCCACTCGTCTGTTGATGAGCATTTGGTTTGTTTCTATCTTTGGTGATTATTAATAATGCTGCTATGAACATTGGTGTGCAAATATGTTAGTGTCGTTACTTTCAGCTCTTCTGGGTATATACCAAGTAGTGCTATTTCTAGGTCATAGGGCACCTTGATATTTAGTTTGCGAAGGAACCGCCAGTCTTCCATAGTGGGTGCACCATTATACATTCCCACCAGCAGTGCATGTGTCCCAGTTTCTCCACATGCTCTCCAACATTTATAGTTTCCTGTTTGTTTAATAACAGCCATTCTTATAGGTGTGAGGTGGTATCTCGTAGTCTTGATCTGCATTTTCTTTATAGCTAATGAAAATGAGCATGTCTTCATGTACTTTTGAGCCATTTTTTTTGCTCTTCAGAAAAATGCCTATTCATATCTTTAGCCCATTTTATAATTGGGTTCTTTGTTCTTTTGTTGTTGAGTTATATGATTTCTTTGTTTTTTTTTTTTTTGGCTTTTAAAAAGGGAATTTATTAAGTTGCAAGTTTACAGTTCTAAGGCCATAAAAATGTCCAAACTAAGACATCCAGAGAAATATATCTTAGAAAATTGCAATTTTTCTTTCTCCCTTCGGTGCTCCTGCTCCCAACCTCCTTTGTGCTCACACATACCTAAACATACTTCACTTTTACATGGTGACTCCCTTTCATCATTCATATCAGGCAAACCTATATAAGTAATACCCCACCTCATTACTTCTATCTATGCCCTGTTTATCTATTTGTTTTTCATCATTACATTTATGACATCTTTATACAATTGTGTCTTCCTTTATTTGCTTCCTTTCCATATTCCACAATGAAACCTATAAAGTCATCTGTGTGTAGAACAATTAAAATTTGCTGCAAATTGTAAAGATCTGTGGTTCAAGGCCCTCTCATTTTTTTCTCTCCAACCCACAGTCCATTAAAGATACAGGGACCTTGAAATTTGTTCCTAAAAATCCCTGGGAACAACTGTGTGGACTGGAAACATGCTTTCCTTTATAGTACTGTTATAGTTTGCTAGCTGCCAGAATACAACACACCAGAGATGGATTGGCTTTCAATAAAAGGGGATTTATTTTGTTAGTTCTTCAGAGGAAAGGCAGCTGACTTTCCACTGAGGTTCTTTCTTACGTGGAAGGCACAGGATGGTCTCTGCTGGTCTTCTCTCCAGGCCCTGAGTTATATGATTTCTTTGTATATGCAGGAACTCAAACCTTTGTCTGATATGTGGTTTCCAAATATTTTCTCCCATTGAGCTGGCTGCCTCTTCACCTTTTTGACAAAGTCTTTTGAGGTACAGAAGCATTTGATTTTGAGGAGTTCCCATTTATCTATTTTTTTCTTTTGTTGCTTGCGCTTTGGGTGTAAAGTTTAGGAAGCTACTTCCTATTACTAGGTCTTGAAGATGTTTCCCTACATTTTCTTCTAGAAGCTTTATGGTGCTAGTTCTTTTTATTTAGGCATTTGATCCACTTTGAGTTAATTTTTGTGTAGAATGTAAAATAGGGGTCCCCTTTCATTCTCTTGGCTATTGATATCCAGTTCTTCCATGCCCATTATTGAAAAGACTATTTTGTCCCAATTCAGAGGATTGGTGGAACTTGTCAAAAATCAGTTGACCATAGATTTGATGGTCCTTTTCTGCACTCGATTTGATTCCATTGATCAGTGCTTCTGTCTCTGTGCCAGTACCATGCTGTTTTGACTACTGTGGCTTTATAATAGATTTTAAAATTAGGAAATTTTAAACCTCCTACTTCATTCTTCTTTTTTTAGGGTGCTTTTAGCTATTTGGGGTCTCTTTCCCTTCCAGATGAATTTGGTAGTTAGCTTTTCCAAATCTTCAAATTAGGTTATTGGAATTTTGATTGGTACTGTGTTGAATCTGTAGATCAATTTGGGGAGAATTGACATCTTAACTATATTTAGCCTTCCTTTCCATAAGAAGAGAATGTCTTTCTACCTATTTAGATCTCTTTTGATTTCATTTAGCAATTTATGTAATTTTCTGTGTACAAGTGCTTTACGTCCCTAGGTGAGTTCATGCCTAAGTATTTGATTCTTTTAGTTGCTGTTTTGAATGAAATTTTTCCTTAACTGACTCCTCACCTAGGTCATTGCTTGTGTATAGAAATGTTACTGATTTTTGCACATTAATTTTATATTCCGCCACCTTACTGAATTTGTTTATTAGCTCAAGTAACTTTGCTGTAGATTTCTCAGGATCTTTTAAGTATAGTATCATATCATCTGCAAATAATGAGATTTTTACTTCTTCCTTTCCAATTTGCGTGCCTTTTATTTCTTTGTCCTGCCTGATTGCTCTAGCTAGAATGTCTAGTACAATGTTGAATCATGGTGGTGACAGTGGGCATCCTTGTCTTTTACCTTATCATAGGGAAAAGGCTTTCAGTCTCTCTGCATTGATTACGATTGCTGGCTATTGGTTTTTCATATATTCCGTTTATCGTATTGAGGTAGTTACCTTTGATTCCTATCTTTTGGAGTGTTTTGATCAGAAATGATGCTGAATTTTGTCAAATGCTTTTCAGCATCAGTCGAGATGATCATGTTGATTTTTCCCTTTTGATTTGTTAATGTGCTGTATTATATTAATTGATTTTCTTGTGTTGAACCCTCCTTGCATTCTTGGTATAAACCCACTTGGTCATGTTGTATAATTCTTTTAATTTGCTGTTGGATTCGATTTGCTAATATTTCATTGAGAATTTTTGCATCTGTGTTCATTAGGGAGATTGGCCTGTAGTTTTCCTTTCCTGTAGCATCTTTACTCAATTTTGGTATTAAAATATTAACTTCATAGAATGAGTTAGGTAGAGTTCCTTTTTCTTCCATTTTTTGGAAAAGTTAGAGCAGAATAAGTCTTTTGGGAATGTTTGATAATATTCCCCTGTGAAGCCATCTGGCCCTGGGCTTTTCTTTGTAGGAAGATTTTTTTTTTTTTTTTTTTACATGGGCAGGCACCGGGAATTGAACCCAGGTCCTCTGGCATCACAGGCAAGCATTCCTGCCTGCTGAGCCACTGTGTCCCGCCCTGGAGGAAGATTTTTGATGACCGATTGAATGTCTTTACTTGTGATTGATTTGTTAAGATCTTCTGTTTCTTCCTTAGTCAGTGTAGCTTGTTTGTGTGTGTCCAGTACATTTCATCTAAGTAGTCTCGTTTGTTGACGCATAGTTTTTCATAGTATCCTCTTATGATTTCTTTTATTTTTTTAGGGTCAGTGGTAACACACACCTTCTCATTTCTGATTTTGTTTATTTGTATCATCTCTCTTTTTTTCTTTGTCAGGCAGGCCAAGTGAGGCCATGTGACACTGTGGGCGGGGTTTGTGGGGCAGGGGTAACCTAGCTATAGAGGTTACTGCTCACAGCCTTTATGCGCTGGCAACAACCTTCAGGGAATAGGGAGAGGGAGGTAGTGCTCGAGATTGGCGCAGGAGGGGTGGATTGGGCTGTAGTTGGGGTGGTGGTGTGGGGCAGGTACATGAACTGGGGGCTGATGGAGTGGGGGCTCCTGGAGTACTTGGAATGGGAGCGGGTGACAGGGTTCAGTAGTGTGCAGTGACTTGCCAATCACAGGACTGCGCTGGTAAGGGTAGCATGCCCTAGGAACTCCTATCTGTGCACTCCTGTGGGCTCCACGCCACTGCGACAGGCTTCAGCTTTCTGCCTCTCACTTCCTTGTCCTCTACAACCAGACCTTCCCCATATGGTTCAGAAGGCTCTCCCAGGTGAGCTGTACTCCCAAATCACTACCTCTGTTCCCCTCCTGTACCTTCTCTAATTTTTCCATGGAGCAGGGCTAATCTCGGGCTACTGTATTTGGCCATCTTCCCAGAAGTCCTACTTTTGAATATTTAGTTAGGCAAAAATGAAAAGATTAGAAAATGAAAGGGACCAATTACAGAAGCTAATTAATGATGTCCTAAAGTAAAGAATAAAAAAACCAAAAGGAGGAAATGAAATGAAAGCCAAATTCTAAAGATTCCCAGGATTTGGTGACTAGAAACAGTGCATCAAGGCAGAGAGTATTAAAATAATCTCTCAGTTTCATGCCTGAATACCTGTAAACACATTGGAAAAAAAATATGTGTTCAAGAATGACTTATTTGGTGGGAAAAATATATTTGATTTTGGACATGCTATGGTTGAAGTCTTGGCAGTACAGACTGTAGAGTAGAAGTTGTGTGATTAGCAGGCAAATTGTACATTTTATGGAGAGCTCAGAAATGAAGTCAAGGTTGGAGACCTACGCAGAGAAGTATTTGTGTAGAGGAAATAACTGGTGCCAAATCATTGTTCCTTCTTTCCAGGTACTTTAACTGCCTTACATATGTGTAGCCTCGGTGTATTTGAGGAGTGCTTGAGAGCATTGTGTGCCTTAGAACTAGGCAGTCACAGTAAGATAGCGTGCTTTGGGATTTAGAGGGGCCTAGCCTCAAGCAGTGTAACATGATTTTAGATTGGTGAGAAAACACTTCAGCAGATGAAACTCCTAACTAGTTAGAATGGCTATTTTAGTTGTATATGAAGACAGTGAGTAAAGATTTATATCCCCTATATGCTGGTTTGAAAAGATTATGTGCCCTAGAAAAGCCATGTTTTAATCCTGATCCATTTTGTGGGGGCAGCCATTTCTTTTCATCCCTATTCATCACTGTAGGCTGGAGACTTGATTAGATTATCTCCACAGAGATGTGACCCCACCCATTCCAGATGGGTCTTGATTACTTTATTGGAATCTTTTTAAAAGAGGACACATTTTGGAGAGAGCTTTAGAATGGCAAGAGAGCCGCCAGAGAGCCAGGACAGCCACAGAGAGCCCTGGCAGCCAGAGACCTTTGGAGAGAGAGAGAAGGGAAATGTCCTCAGGGGAGCTTCATGAAACAGAAGCCTAGAGAGAAAACTAACAGATGTTGCCATGTTTACCATGTGCTTTTCCAGTTGAGAAAGAAACCCTGAATATCATCAGCCTTCTTGAACCAAGATATCTTTCCATGGATGCCTTAGATTGCACATTTCTATAGCCTTGCGTTGGGACATTTTCACAATCTTAGAACTGTGGACTTACAACTTAATAAATTTCCCCTTTTAAAAGCCTTTCTGGTATATCACATTCTGGCAGCTAGCAAACTAGAACACCCTGTGTGCTAAATATTGTTAAGTCTTTTGTATGACATTGTCTCCTTTAAGTCTTAAAAACTCTTGAGAAACAGAGTGTTATCCTCATTTTACAGATGAGAACCTAAGTGATATTAGAGCAAGGATTTGAACCCAGGTTGATATATCTTTAGTACCTTTGCTGTTTTTACTGTGCTGCATTTTCCATGTTTTCTAGTGAGACCTGTATAGCTCTCTTTAAGCTTCTGCTTGAGTAGGTTTTTGAGTTCTTTGCCAGGTATAGAGACCACCTGGAATGTTACAGATACCAGCATTCATTTATTTTCTTTCATCTGCTGGCATTTGCTGGATATGCATAAAACTTTATTTAGAAGGACTACTTGAGAGTTCAAGGGTACCTGAAGGGAAAAATACTAAAAATAAAAATTTTCCACTCATCCCACTCTCCAGTTATTTGAAAATTGCCATCATGTGTCATATCATCAGAAAAGCTACAACATAAACCTAGTTTTATATTGTTTGCAGTAGGCACAAGCAAGATGGTATATTCTTCAAAAGCAAAAGCTAATTTATACCATGAAACTTCCTGTAATTATTAACTGTAGGTGGAAATGGATATATTTACTTTTCCAGTCTTTGTTTGAATTTTTGTATACTACTTCTCAGCAAAACTGGAAAAAATGCATCTAAAAGCTATAGGTAGTGTCAAATATAGGAACAGTGTCATTCCTTTTTTAGATGTGTGCTATTTTTGTAATATTCAGATGTGATGAGGTTTTTTTTTATATTTTTCACTTAAAAACTGATTTTAAAGTTTGCTTGTTATTTGATTATCACCTTCTTAATATTGGCTGATACCCAGTGGATCATGAGAAAGAGAGTTAATACTGAATTTTTAGTCTTCTAGTTAGAATTTCTTATGCAGCTGAATTACTCCTCAGTTGCTATGTTTAACACAAAAGTGTTAAACATACTTTTTTATTCTTTAATATCGCTTTGTTTCTTGGGAAAATGCCACAGGAAAATAGGAAGTTTCCCCTCACCATCACCCCTTTGGCAGTTGTTTCTTTCTAACTCCTGGCACTCTGTCCTGGCTACTACCCCAGCTCCTTGCTAGTAGTCTGAATTTTGCTCATCTGTTAAAAGGGGGATTCCAAAAAGACGAAACAACTTTCAAATGCTGCACTGCAGTTTACAAGCACGTTAAATCATTACTGCACTGTGCAGTCCAGAAATGTGGGAGCACCTCTCTGGTGATGCAATCTAATGAGCTGTTCTAGATGCCAGAGTGTGTGCGCACAGGCATTTTTTCCCCTCCCCCCTTTCTCCCTTTTCCCAAAACCCCTCCTCTCCGTTTCCCCTCCTACTCTTTTATCCCCTCCCTCTGTGTCTCAGTTCTGCAGTAAACGGAGCTGAAGCACATATCTGCTTTGCAAGGCTTTCTGTTAAGGATGTATTGTGGCTTTTGTTTGGATTTCAGTGTGCAAAATTACAGGTAACTCTGAAATTGATCTAAACAGATAAATTCCATTGGAATATTTCAGAGAGGCAAAGTATTACATTGAAATCAATTATGAAAACAAGTATCTTGGCTAGTGATATTGTGTTATATGTTTTCAGAAATTCTAAGCTAATGCGGGGGAATAAAAAACCTAAGCAGATTCCTTTTCTTCCCTCAAAAGGCTCAAATGAAATGAAATAAGGGTAGATTGATCAGATTGCAATTGATTTTGTGTTGATTTTGAAAGCTTGTTGTTGCTGTGCCTCCTTCACAGAGTAAGGACCAGATTTGAGGATGCTGCGGGGGTGGGGATATCCATGGATAGCAGTACCTGGGGTGGGGTGGGGTGCGGTTGGATGGGGTGTGGTGGGGTGGGAAGGGTGATACCAGCCTGATCTAGCCAGATTCTTTGATTAGGGTGTGTTGGATGTTGAAATGTAAAATGCTCTCTCCTTTTCTTCTATCAGTTGTTCAGAGGAGACTCATTACAACTCCTGCTGAAGCTCCTAATTTTCCTCCCTTCTCTTCTGCCCCTTCCCCCTTTCCTCACTTGACCTGAAGACATTCTTCTCCGAGTTTGCCTTACTCCCTTGGTGCTGTGTGTATGGTGAACCTGTCACTATGACTGCTTCTGGAACTGGCCAGATAACTGCTGTTAGCTTTTACTATTCCAAGAAGTATTTAAAGGGGAACTGTACTGCAGACAATGTACCAGAGCAGCAGCATCAAGAGCTTGGAGACTAAGGCTCCTCTGATATTATTACACACACGCAGAGCTGACAGCAGTGACAGCAGCTGCTCCTTGGAACTGCTGGAAGCAGCCAAGCGACAGCATCAAGTGAGAGAACACTTCTGAGCTCAAGATGAACTCCACCATGGATGGTAATCAGAGCAGTCGCCCCTTTTGCCTTTTGGCATTTGGCTATTTGGAAACTGTCAATTTTTGCGTTTTGGAAGTACTGATTATTATCTTTCTAACTGTTTTGATTATTTCTGGCAACATTATTGTGATTTTTGTATTTCATTGTGGACCTTTGTTGAACCACCATACTACAAGTTATTTTATCCAGACTATGGCATATGCTGACCTCTTGGTTGGAGTAAGCTGCCTGGTCCCTTCTTTATCACTCCTCCAGTATCCCCTTCCAATAGAGGAGTCCTTGACTTGCCAGATACTTGGTTTTGTTGTATCAGTTCTGAAGAGTGTCTCCATGGCCTCTCTGGCCTGTATCAGCATAGACAGGTACATTGCCATCACTAAACCTTTAACCTATAATACCCTGATTACACCCTGGAGACTTCGCCTGTGTATCTTACTGATTTGGCTGTATTCCACCCTGGTCTTCCTGCCTTCCTTTTTCTTTCGGGGCAAACCTGGATATTATGGAGATGTTTTTCAGTGGTGTGCAGAGTCCTGGCATACTAACCCATATTTTACCCTTTTCATCGTGATGATGTTATATGCCCCAGCAGCCCTCATTGTGTGCTACACCTATTTCAACATCTTCCGCATATGCCAACAGCACACAAAGGAAATCAGCGAAAGGCAAGCCCGCTTCAGCAGTCAGAATGGGGAGGCAAAGGAAGTACAAACTTTTTCTGATAAACGCTATTCCATGGTCCTGTTCCGGATCACTAGTGTATTTTACATACTTTGGTTGCCATATATCATCTACTTCGTGTTGGAGAGCTCTTCTGGCCACAACAATCGCTTTGCATCTTTCTTGACCACCTGGCTCGCTATTAGTAACAGTTTCTGCAACTGTGTCATTTACAATCTCTCCAACAGTGTCTTCCAAAGGGGACTAAGTCACCTCTCAGAGGCCATATGTACTTCTTGTGCAAGTCAGACCACAGCCAAGGACACTTACACAGTTAGAAGTAAAGCCTCCCCAGATGAATGCCAGGCCTGAAAATGATTCAGATATTGGGTCACTTTGTGTGTGTGTGTGTGTGTGTGTGTGTGTGTGTGTGTGTGTTTTATCTCATTGACTTTCTAGTTGACTGGAAATCTGGAACAATATTATTTAACTCAGCAATAACAAACAAATGATCTATTCAGAGTACTTTCTAAGTTTGCAGAAATGATTTTCTAAACATTATTTTAGAACCAGAAGAATCATGACCATGAACATAATTGCTCTTGGTTCCAGTTTTTGAAATGTCATAGAAGTGTCTCCAGTTCTCAGATTTAAATTGAATAAAGCCATAGCTAACACCCTTTCCTACTAGCATGACTAAATCTGGGTGTGAAATGCTTCAGTGTTTAGGAAGTCATCATTTTCTTGTCACTTTTCTGGATTCTTTCCAGCTGTTTGGGCTACATGTACAGTTTGTTTCTTTTAACTGAATATTAGCATACAGTGATGAATTTAACAGGGTTGAAAATACATAGATTTTATTTGTGTATATATATGTGTGTGTGTGTATGTATATATATCTGTATGTGTGTGTGTGTGTATGCCAAAGTACAACTGCACTGCAAGTTTCAACTCTGTCATTTAAAAAGCTGAATGTCTAATTCTCTTGGGAGAATTCTTAATAGGATTAATAATGTGAATACTTAACATTAATTTTAGAATTTTGCAGTTAACCATGAAGCAAAAGTGCAATCAAATTATATGACTTATGAAAAATTGAACTACTTTTTGTGCCCTACTTCATGAAGAGCTAAAAGAAATGTGTGCATACAAGTAATTGTGTTGTAATATTTGTGCCTAGGCCTTTGTGCATGTGTATGTATATTGAGAATATTTGAATTGAGTTGGATTTCTCTTTTACTACAAAATGTGTTTTAATATAATTAAATGGTAGGATAATGGCTACCATTTTTATAATGGTGAGAAAATATAAAAATGCATCATTAGTCTTCTGTTCTTTTTTTTTTTGGGTCTTCTATTCTTTTTATCCAAAGACTTTTGAAATATTGGAACATCAGGGAGAAGGGTGTCATATGCAACCGAGTAAGAAAATATACTATGCATTTAACTAGTTCTTTTTTAAAATAGAAGGGGTGAAATAGATTCAATTAATATAGCAGCAGTATATTTTAAAAGTATAATTTTTTTTGAAAAAATAAACATTTTTTAGTACTAAGGAAACCGTATTTGAAAAAGGTATAAGCCATATTCTGGTTAATTGTAGTCCCTTATTGCTGTTTTCTTTCTGGAAAAATATCCCTTAGGATAAATAAAGTTCTTTCCTTAGGAGCAGTCTTTTTTTTTTAAGCCAAAGTATTAGCATTTATTACTGTTCTAAACAATCTAATTGAGAGTGGTGTGTTTGTATGTAGAGGTCAATCAATGGTTTTTGTTTTTAGAAGTGATTTTCTTTTGAGCAAGTAGTTTATTTTTCTTCCCGGCTGCTAGGCATGAGAGCATTTCTTCTGCTTCTCTCCTGGTTTTAATGTTTTGGAAATCATCAGGGGACTTCTTTGATCTCTGCCTTTGGCTAGATGTTGTATCTGAATGTGACAGTGGGATTCATTGAGATGGAAGATGGAAGAAACCTAAGAGATACTGCTTAAAGTAGATTTCTGAATCCAAGGAAGGAAATAGACGTTGATAAAACATATATGCTATATGATATTGATATATATATATCATGATCCTCCCCTTCCCCTGCCTGTTTTTTTTTTTTTTTTTTTAATATGAAGGGCTGCATTCTTAGGATGTTAGGTTTTAGACATCAATTTGGTCTTTATTTTTGCATAGGCATGCACTAGGACTCGAACTCAGGTGTCCAGCACGGCAGACGAAAACTCTGCTTATTGAGCCACCATAGGCCCATCCGGTTTTAGACATCAATTTGATTTTAAACCCAAATGTATACTATGTAATCTTTTCAATTTTAAATGAATAAGTGTAACTTCATCTTTAGAGTTCTTTCCAAAGCTTGCTTACTTGTTCTTTCTTTATATCTAGTATTAGAAAATTTTATTCCAGGCTGTTTCAAAATTTAGAACTCATACCGAAATTGCAAGTAATGTTGGAAATGGTTTTGTTGAATTGCTGTTGCAAGTGGAAAACCTTTTCTGTTGGATTCAGAGAAATAATTGAACACTTTCCCCTTTATTTAAGTAGTAAAAATCTAAAAAACAAAATTTACCTTTTTTCATATATGTTAGAGAATGCACCCTGTTCAAATGTGCAGTTTTCTTGTGAATTTTTACCTCAATAAATATGGGCATCCTAAAGACTTTTAATTTTTCTAGAAAATTGATGTTAAATCAGTAGATTTTACTTTCTTTGGGAGCTAAGTTCTTTTAATGTTTTTCTCCAGTAAGGTTCTGTCTTGTGAGAATGAAAAAGACAAAATGTCTAAGAATGATGATGACTCATTTTATTTAATGAGCCTTCATTTATAGAATTTGCATTCTTTTCCTAGTACCAAATTCACATGTTATTAGAGGCATTTTTTTTTCCACATTGGGATCTGTATGAATATCACAGCATAAGACTAAAGTAGAAATTAAATATTTAGATATAGTAATTTTAAGCAAAAGTAAAGATGCCCTGCCTCCTTTCTTGATATCAGGAGTCTTTCCAGTTTATCTTGTCTTCATTGTGCTCATAAGCTCTAAGGTTTCTTCCAGATATTAACTTCTGCTGTTTTCATGTTTGTTGTCTATACTGTCTTATAATTTTTATTTTTGATGTATATGTTATGGTGGGAGGTGGGGATAGCAGGGAGCAGGTGCCTGGATACAGTCATGCAGTCTCCTGGATACAGTCATGCAGTCTCCATGGTTAGGGACAATTGCATTGTGATATATTTTGAAAGTTTGTGTTTTCTGTTTAAGTAACATTTTCACCCTGGCATATTGAATGTAAGATTTGATGATGTTTGGGTTAAATGCTGTTCTGACTACTTCAGAATGGGTGGGTGGGGGGGGGGGGTATTGTGTAATTTTAGACATAGTTGCCTGAAGTTTTGGCAAAACGTCTCAATTAACTGTATATGGTTTTATATGATATCAGAGAAGAACACTTTTGGTGATTGTGCTGGAATTATTTCATGCAAATTTTGAATCATTTGATGCATTTTTAAATTAGTTGTGTGTTTTTATATAATGATTTCAGTGAAGATGTATTTTTTCCTCTTAAAGGAGAAAGGACAAGTGTTCGACTTTGGTGAAAGAACTATCTTACACCAGACTAACTATTTGAATTTTCATGGGCCTGTTGATTCTTACCCAAAAATGCATTTGGGAAAAGGTTTTCTTTAAGCTTTATTGCTGGGTAAATTCTTTTTAAGCCTTTTATAAAGACTATTCTTTTTTATTTGGATAATTGTCTCAGTATTTTAAAGATTGGGAAAACTTGAATTTTTGTAGAATAAATGCATTGTGCACCTCTTTGAACTTGAAAACTAAGCAGCAGGTATACAAGCTCCTAAACAGTGGAGTGGTTTCTCTGAGGCTTTCCTCAGCTTTTCAGGTTTAACTAAAAATCTGCAGTGACTTTCTAGGAAATGTCTTCATTTCACTGACATCGTGTTTTTATATCAGAAGCGATTTGTGAGCTAAATTGTTGACAATCCAGAATTTATTGTAAGCAGATTTGGGGAAGTTTAGAAATAGAGAATTGTGACACTATTTTTTTTTTATCTTCATAAGTCATTTTATGTGTTGGTTTTTGCATAGTTTTTCCATTTTAGGTTGAAGAAACTTATAAATATTTGTATGGAATGTACATATTGCTAATATATTGTGCAGCCCTTGAGAATATTCTAGAAATTTATTATGGCTGTAAATGGGTTATTTGGCATTTCAAAATTTGGGTTCAAGAGGGGACATGATAAAAATAAACTTTGAAGTGAGAATCAAAACTGAGTTTCTGTTACTACTTAACTAGTTGTATAAGTTAAGTCCTTTCTCTAAACATTTAATTTCTTCTGTTAAAGAAGGTAATGATCCCTTTATACCTCATAGGGTTACACTGAGACTGAATTAGATAATGGATGTGAAAGTACTTGGTAAATGGTGGAGTGCTGTGCAAATAAAAGCATTAACTGTTATTTGTATTTGCCATGCTTTTACATGTAAGGAAGTCATGTCTAGTGATGGAGTGTTCTCACATATTAAGATCTTTGACACTCGATAGTAGATCATTGCTTAATGATTCTTAGTAATCCCAAACTTGAGAAGTGAGGCAAGATAAATCTTCACCTTTCTTAAAAGACCGTAACTTCAAATTCAGCGTAAAACTGCTTTCATTTATTTCCTTTATTTTCTGCACACTGTGACGGCAAGGGGCAGTGTCTTTTCATATGTTTATCTCCAAAATCTATCATAGGGCTTTACTCAGAATAGAAGTTTAGTAAATTTTACAGACTATAAGTGATTTTTAAAAAAATAGTTTTCTTGAGAAATCTTTACACACATACATTCTATAGATGGTGTACAACCAGTGGCTCAAAATATCATCACATAGTTGTGTATTCATTACCATAATCATATTTTAGAATATTTGCATCACTCCAGAAAAAGAAATAGAAAAAAGAAGAAGCTCATACGTACCATGCCCCTTACCCCTCCCTCTCATTGACCACTAGTATTGCCGTCTACCCAATCTATTTCACTTTTTGTTCCCCCATTATTTATTTATTTTTTATCCATATTTTTTTCCTCATCTGTCCATAACCTGCATATAAGGCGCATCAGATATAGGTTTTCACAATCACACAGTCGCATTGTAAACGTTGTATCTTTATGCATTCATCTTTAAAACTCTAAGTGCTGGAACACAACTCAGCAGTTTCAGGTACTACCTCCACCCATTCTAATACACCATAAACTAAAAAGGAATTTCTACATAATGCATAAGAATAACCTACAGGATAACCTCTTGACTCTGTTTGAAATCTTTCAGCGACTGAAGCTTTATTTTGTCTCATTTCTCTCCTCTCCCTTTTGATCAAGAAGGCTTTCTCAATCACTTGATGCTGGGGGCTGGCTCATCCTGGGATTTCTTTTCCACATTGCCAGGGAGATTTACAACTCTGGGAGTCATGTCCCATGCAGGAGGGAGGGCAGTGAGTTCACCTGCCGAGTTGGCTTAGAGAGAGAGGCCACATCTGAGCCACAAAAGAGGTTCCCTGGGGGTGACTCTTAGGCCTAATTTTAAGTAGGCTTCACCTATCCTTTGCAGGAATAAATTTCATAGATTGTTCCCACTGCTTGCGAGAATATCAGTTGGGGAAGTTGAATATTTCCTCCTTTCTCCCCAGTCCCCCAAGGGACTTTGCAAATACTTCTTTATTCACTGCCCAAATTAGTCTATTTATTGGGGCATCACACTAACCTGGACAAACCAACAAAATCTCACTTCCTATTCAAGATTCCGTGTACTTATGGTGTTCAATTAAACTGACCATAAAAGTTAAATTGGGAAATGCACTACCCAGAATAAAAATTTTGCACCCAATAAACATCTCTCCCTTTAGTCTCACACAGAAGTTGAAGTTTAAAATATGGATGCTATCATCCTTTACCCTGTATTCTGATATACTTTAGTCCTATCCAGATTAACTTCATTCATATCTCTACTCACTGTCCGATCACTTTTTCAGCTTTTTAAACAGTTCCTGTATAGGGTACTACTGACTTTCATAGCTTCAGGGTGCTAACTCTGAGTCTCAGGTGTCACTTAAATACACCAAAGTTTCTGGGAAAGACCATGTTATAAACGAAAAGCTCAGTATCTCAGAATTTAGAAAGAACAGTTACACCTCCTAAATAAATGTGACTATAAGAGGTTACAATCGAGGACCCTTTACAATAGGCCCCAACCTGATAACCCATGCCCTCGACTTTAGTTCCACTGAGTTTTTATATTATAGTTAATCCATATGATTGAGACATGATAATATTTGTCTTTTTTGTTCCTGACATTTCATTCAACATATAGTTCTTAAGGTTCATTCACCTAGTTGCTTGCCTCACAACTTTATTCCTTCTTGTGGCTGCTATAGTAGTCCATTGTATGTATACACCACAGTTCCCCCTTCCATTCCTCAGTCATACCCTTAGGCCACCTCCATTCATTTTGGATCCGGAACACTTCCTCCAGAAACACTAGTGTGCAAATGTCCACTCCTGTCCCCTGCTCCTCCAGGTATAAACTGAGCAACTGGGTTTCAGGATCATAAAGCAAAGCCACCCCTACCCTCCTGTGGAACCACCACACTCCCCTCCAAGAGCAGCACCTCTCATCTTCCCTGCCAACAGTGAACAGGTACATCTCTTTCTCTGCATTTTTCTCTAACACTTGTTTCTCTCTGTTCATTTTTAAATAGTTTTATTCACATTTCATACTATCAAGCCTGAGTGTATAGACATGCCTTCACCACCATACTCTATCTGAAGACATTTCCTTTTCTCCCACAGAGAATCCATACCCCAATTCCCGATCTCTCTGCTTGTTGACATTTAGTTTTGGCATACCTTTGTTATATTCAGTGGAAGCACATTACAATGTTACTGTTGACTGTAGACCCTAGCTTGCATTGATTGTACTTTTTTCCGTAAACCATCTATTTTATATGAATGACTTTTTTTAATTCTTACTTCTAGTCACCAGCCTTTTTCTTTTTGGTAAGGGACTTAGGGTAGTAATGCTCAAAAGTAGTCCAGAGCTCCACAAGCAGTCTTCCATTTGGTCTAGACCATTCCAGATGCTGAATAATGAATGAAATTTCTCTTTAGTACCAAGAGACCAGGTGTGGGAATATGAGTGCCCTATATGCCAAGAAACTTTACTCCTAGAAACCTTATAGCCATGGCCTAACAATCATCATTTAATGCTACCAGAGCGCCAGATTGCCACATTGGATAACAAATATGCAGCAGAATTACACCTTTTCCTTCCTCTGGATCCAGATAAGGGAGGCTGTAAAAACAGCCACAAGTAAAGAGGAGCTATGGAAAGCCTTACTGAAAGAAAGAGATTATTGCTTTCCTCCTTTTCAGTCTTTACCAGTTTTCCAACTCTTTTTTCTTTTTCTTAACACACTGTTGCAAAGACCAAGTAGCCTGAAGGAAGTCCTTCAGATGATACTGCCATAGGGTGGAGAGAGTTGTTTTATGCTAGGCAGTGGTTTTTAGGAAAAGTTTAAGAAGCAATCAAGAAGAAGCACTTATTCAACAGATTCTGCTGTGTACAAAAATAGCTGACCTCAGAGAGAGATGTGAAGTATTACATTATTCCTTTCTTTTAGAACGTTAGTCTTTAGATGTTTGACATGAAAAAAAAGTCTATAATAATCTTTCCTTAAGGAAGCCTCACAAGGTCTCTTTATGTGAAGGAATTTACAAGGCCACCTGTAAATGGCTCTAGTGAGTCTGTGTTTTAGGGTGAGTTCACATAGTGCCAGTATATACAATCATAATGTCACTTTATTAGCTTAAAATAAGAAATAAGATTCTGGCAGTAGGGGGCCATGTTTCCCTACTGGTAGGTCTCCATGGGAAGCAAATCATTCTGAAGATTGCTTAGTGAGGATGAATTCTCAGAACATGGTTCTGTAACATGAAAATTAACTGGTACAGACTAAGCCTAATTTGCCATTTTCACAATTGGGAAGGCCTTATCATTGGGATCATAATAAAAGTTGAAATCATCTCTGCTTCCAGTACTGGCCACCCTACCTTCTCATCAACGTATTATTTCTTTAGTTAAATTAAGATATTTTATTACCTGTTATTTAGTCCACTTTCTTGAAAGTTTTAGTAGTCTTACAAGCCTGAAACTCATTCTTTTTTCTTTAAGGTGGTTTTATATATCACTTCACTTATCTTTTATCATAAAAGATAATGATTTCATGATTTAATACTCAAAGGGCAGCCTTATTCCTTTATTCCTAAAGGTTGGGGAAACAACTCAGCTTCTTTTTTTTTAAAACATTTTTAAATTGTGAAATATAGCATATACAGAAAAGTGATAAATATTAAAGCACAATTTAACAAGTAGTTATAGACCAAATTTCAAAGTATGGTATGTGTTACAGTTCACAATTTCAGCTATTTCCTTCTAGCTGTTCTAGTATACTAGAGACTAAAGGAAATATCAATGTAATGATTCAATAGTCAAAATCATTTGTTAAATCCTATCTTCTCTATACAACTTCTCACTCTCATTTGATCCTTCTCCCAATCTTCAGGATATATGGGCAATGACCATTCTAATTTCTTCATGTTGAAAAGGGGTGTGGACACTGTGGGATAGAGGGATGCAACTGGTCAGTGTTCTTGGAGAAACTGGTGCCTCTGGGTTTCAGGGATTATCTGACATAGGAACAATCTGGACATTTTAAGTTTCTGAAAAATAGACTTAGTGAAACTTTTATGAACCTTGGATAGGGCCCTGGGTATTCTTTAGAGTTTTTAGGAATACCATTCATTGAGGCTTTATATACCGTGGCAATTTGCAATATCTAGCTGAAGCTTATATAAGAGTAACCTCCAGCTTGGTTTTTACATGTAGAGCCTACGCACTGCCTCATTGGAAAAAGCAAGATATATGCAAATATCTATAAAAATAAATTGTCTGTTAAATAATGAGGGCTGAGACATTAAATGTATAAAATGTCAGATTATATCTAGCACAGGGTATGGGGAGGGACATTTGAGCTGTAAGGGACCGTAGGAAACTGAGATTTAGAGTTGTCAGAATCACATAGCTAATAAGTGGTATATCTGGAATTCAAACCTGGATCTTTCTACTCTAGGGTCTATGTTCTTACCTCATTTAATTCTCACAGTAACTTATTTTTATTATCCCTGTTTTACAGGTGAGAAAACTTAGGCTTAAAGAAGTTAAGAAATTTCCAAGGTTACACTCTTAGTGACAGTGTTAGAATTCAAACCCAGTTCTTTGATTCTAAAGTCTTTATTCTTTACCAATATATAAACTCCTAGAGTTGAAAACTATAGGGCAGACTTCTTTTTAAATATAGTAGATTGAATATGCATGTTTAATTCTGTTACCTCTACTAAAAAGAAAAGTAAAAACATAAAGTGTATGGACAGACAGAAGTACAGCAGAGACGATGGCAGATTAATGATACCAACAAAATTTTGAAATATAGGATCCCAGTAGACAGGTGGCAACTGATGGAGCAGAATGGACAAAGGTCAGTCCTAAAGTCAACAAGAGATGGGGGGTGGGTGCTAAAAGAAGCAAGCTGATCTGCCCATAGAACCTTGGAAATACTTGGGAATTGGAGTCCAAGGATGCTTCTAAAAGTGGAAATTGGATGAGGCTGAAAACAGAATTGATAGAAAGTTTATGTAAGGCACATTTAGACACCATCAACCCCCAGTCCTCCACTTCACCTCACTGTTATCCCATCTAAAGGTGGCTTAAGCAGGCAGCTTGATTTTCCCTATCCCAGTAAAAGATGAATTATTTACTTTTGGAGAAATTGAACCAAAGATTCTCTGGGTTACAGTCATAGCTGAGGATGGGACTAAGGTACCTGGTTAAAAACATGAGTGACAAGAGAAAGTCTGAATATTAAAAAAAAAGTCCCCTTATCCCACTGTATTCCTATAATGCACTTAAGTAGCCTTAAATCTTCTGAACAGGAAATAAGAGGAGTATAGTTTGAGGACTGACATTGAGGATTCCCAAACAAAACAGGTATGTTCCCTGCTTGATCACCTTATGGTGCTGCCCAAAAGTCAACAAATCCCACTCATTCATACAAAGCTTTCTCTATTTTAATGTTAACAAACAGCTAGAGAT
The DNA here is from genome assembly GCF_023851605.1 of Tamandua tetradactyla. Lineage (NCBI taxonomy): Eukaryota > Metazoa > Chordata > Mammalia > Pilosa > Myrmecophagidae > Tamandua > Tamandua tetradactyla. The sequence continues at coordinate 44,944,937 of NC_135328.1, forward strand.
CCCTGGACTTTTGAGAAAATCTTTTCACATAAAATACAGAGTTCAAAACAATCATAAACAAAAACAAAACAAAACAAAAATAATGTAGGATAGAAGAAAACTTCCCCCCCAAAATCCCTCTGTAACTAGTACTCTCAGAGAAGGTTTTGTTTCTTTTAAAGGAGAGCAGAATACCATAAGAAAGGAGCATTACGAAAGTAAGAAAGAGATTTAAAGTATGATATAAGACATTATAAAAATCAACAGAAGAGTCGGAAGAGAAAGTTGAATTATGCTGTAAGAGTTGAAGTATGCTAGATAGTGAAACAAAGATGAACGTACATGAAAAGCAAGGAAATTAGAGGCTGAATCAAGGAAGGCAGCACAAGATCTGACAGGATTTCTAGAAACTTAATAGAGAAAAAGAGAGAAAGAGATTCTCAAAGGAATATCACAAGGAAAAATTTTCCAGAAATAGAGGATGTGTGTTTCCAAAAAGAAGAGGCCAGCTCAACAATAGAAAAAGACACACCATGGCAAATAGTCATAAAATTTCATGGTTAAAGAAGAATCTTAAAAGCTTTTTAGTCTGGGGTGAAGGTGGAAGAATAGAAACCTATGCAACTATAGGGATCTGAATGACGCCGGAATTTCAGTCACTTTGAAGTAAGACAATAATGGGGAATAAAGTCACAATTTTGAAGAAAAGTGATTTCCAATCTAAGATTTTATGCCCAAACTATCTTTCATATGTAAGGTCTCAAAACATTTATCTGTCTCACATACTTTCTCAGGAAGTTACCAGAAGATATGCTTCCCCGGAATGAGGATTGAAACTAAGAGGGGAAAATACAGAGCTCAGCAAACAAGAACTCCAATATAGGTGAGATATGAAGAGAATTACCATAGTGACAGGGACTGAAAGCCCAGGAAGAGAGCTGTGCAGCAGGCCTAGAGAGCAATTAGTCCAAATTGGAACAGAAAGAAGGGCAGTAAGGAAGTGTGTATCTAGGAAAGAACAGTTGAGGTTTTGATCATATTGAAAGGAACTTTACAGTTCTGTCAGATTTCTAGGGATAGATACCTGGAAAACCAAGCAAAAGAAAAAAGCAATAGCTTCAGAAAAAGAAAAGGAGGAAATTGAAGGGGAAATCTAATTATGATACATGTACTCTGACTCAATTATAAACAGTATCGATTTAATAAAATATTTTCAGCAAAACTGTTTTGACAGGATATAGAAAAGGGCAATATGTTGTGTGTGTTTGGTGTGTAACAGAGCAATGGTATCATCTTCCATGTTAGAAAGTTGGGAGATAATGTCTGAAAATGAAAAAAGAAAAAAGAAAGTGGCTTTTAAAGAATTTTATTAGAAAATCCCCAAAAGAAACAGCTGAAAAAAAAAATGGAAATGGTTGCCTCTGGGAAACAGGGAGCAGAGTGGAAGGACGGAAGGGATCTGCTGTTTTTCATTATAAGCCTTATTTTTTTTCACCTTTGCAACTGTATAGGTGGAGGAAATATAGATGGAGAACTTATTACTGAAGTAGAAGAATGCAGGCATAATAGCATATTGTCTGTGGTCCTTTTCAGAGCAGTTCCTGTTCATCATCTTGTTATATTCTCTTAGGAAGATAGGCAAGATTGATATTATTTCTTCTTACAGTTGTGAAAACTAAGTTTTAGGGCTGCAAGACCTAATCTACTGTGTCAGTATGCTCACAGGTATCTATTTGAATCTTTTCAGATTTTAAAATTTGGGTTTTTACCAAGAGAAGATAGCGGGTACTAGAAAACATCTTTCTTCTTTAACATCATGGGAAGGAATGTATGATAAGTATATATGTATATATACACATGTATAGGTATGTGTGTGTGTCCCAGTATGCAAATATCTATAGTATCTAACCTGGTATTATGAGATCATGAGAGAAAAGCACAGTGCTATATGTTAGGAGGGGAGTGGGTATGGATGGATTTCCTTAGAAGGCAGTATATGAGATGATCTAGGCTCTGAGTAGAGTAGTATTTTGATACCCTCCCATATACAGACATACACATACACGACCCCCTTTAAAGATGGACAGAAAGTATCCAGCTAGACAGGATAAAAAGAACCCAAAGTATCAATAGACAAAAAGACCCTGGTAAAATGACCTACAGTTATCAAACAATGTATGACATGGAAAAGGGCAAAGTAAAAAGCACATCTGTATGTTCATTTATCATGATTGTAATCATTTAATGAGATACATTGTTAAAAAAGGAAAATGCAGAAGTAATGATCTTTTCAAAGTAGTACTTGTTGAATTGCATTGAATTGAATTAGTAAGATAATATTTTGGAGAGAGAACAACATGATTTATTTCTGGAATTTCTTCTGTATAAACTGAAGAAACTTCCATTGCCAAAGCCATTTATAGCTAGACATGTCCCCTCAAAAAAAAAAAAAAACAAAGTTAAAGACCATATGCCAAATGTGGAACTCTGATCATTGTCTCCTAGGGGGCAGAATATGACTTAAAAGTCTTTTTCATTTAAAAAAAGTTCCCTCCTAGAAGCTAATTCTACCTATGATTATGCCTAAGAGTTGCTTCCAGAATACCTCTTTTGTTGCACAGATGTGGCTTCTCTGTGTCTCTCTCTCTTTCTCTCTCTCCATCCTCTCCAAGACCATCAACTAATTTTATCCCCCTATTCTATATTGCTGACAACCTTTTTCAACAAGAAAAAGTTAGAATGTGCACAGCCTAAAAGACCCCTATAGAATGAGAAAAAGTTCAAAGGAAAAGGAGGCTCTATAACAGAGAATGATAGGATTTAACAAATGAATATGAATTCTGAATCACTATATTGAGATTTCTTTTAGTCTCCTGTGTTGTTTGGGAGCAGCTACAAGGAAAAACCTGAAATTGTGGAACAGTAACCCATACCATACTTTGAAATTTGTTCTGTAACTACTTGTTAAAATGTACTTTGAAAATTATTGTGTGTGTGTGTATATAAATTTTTTTTTGAATTCCCTTTGTAATGTGATATGTGTAGGTTATGTTAACATCATGAATTGTATTGAAGATGTGTGTTGTAGCCTCTCGAGCACTGAAAGTTAAAAAAAATTTACAGAATTTCTGGCAATTTATTAGATCATCTTAAGCTGTCTGAATTTCAGAAGAATGCTTTTCTTTAAATGAAATGACACCAACATTACAGGAGTCTGTTCAAGATGAGATATGGGCTACGTTAAAAGTAAGGGTTTTTACGTTGTTACAGTCTGTTGTGTTACTTTATACTTTTGGAATCTTTTTTTTCCTTCAGATAAAGCAGAAGTTAGTGAAAAGAGCATGGGTTTTATAGTCTCTGGCCCTTGCTTTTCTACTTTGTAAAATGGGATAATGTGTCTTTATTAGAATTACTGTGAAAGTTAATTCTATCTAAAGTATGTAAAATTGTGCTTGATGTATTGTAGAGCTCAGTAAAAGATTGTTGTAATTATAATGATGTCGCACAGAGGTCCATCTTCCCCTGACTTCTAGGGCCTGCTGCAAATTGGCACATAACCTCAGAAAAAAAGTCCTAGGTGTATGTGGAGCTGCCGGTATGCTTCCTTCTCTCAGGATAGCTACCCTCAATCTTGCCTGTGAAGGTTTGCTTCAGTGCCTTCAAATTTCTGTTTTATGTTATTGCCCTGCTTTTATGGTATGTTCTGTAGAGGGATTAGTCCTATCAAACTCTCAGACATTAGGATACATATCATAATTAGATTATTTCATCAAGAAACAGCGCATTGAGGCTTACAATGAAAGGTTTAATATTTTAAAGATAGTTGGTGTCAAAGCGGCAAATAAATGTCTCCTTAAATGAACTTTATAAATGAGTTGGTTTTAGGAGGAAAATAAATTTATGGCAAAAGGCATTTTTGAGCTTCAGAGAAGTGCTGTTTATGTACTTAAAGAATAAGAAAAAAATCATGTAATACATACATAAAAGTATGTACTTGAGAGGCAGAAATATCTGGATTTGAATCCTAGCCCTTTTACTTACTAGCTCTGAGACCTGGGGCAAGATACATATCTCTCTTTGTCTCAGTTTTTTAACTATAAAATCCAGTTAAGAATCTGGAAGGATTATTGTGAGGATTAAAGGAGCTAATGCGTGTGTGTAGCTCTCAGCACAGTGTTTAGCACGCAGTAAAACTCAATACTTGTTAGCTGTTGTTGCTATCTTCTTTGTGAATAGGGTAGAATGGGTGGATCAGAGGTTTCCCATTGAGATGTAATGGAGAATAAAAAAAATAAATAAATAAACTGAGTCTAGAGTAACTGGCTAAGGGGGTATTCCAGGTAGAAAATGGAGATGACCTTAATATTTCTGAGTGGATGCATGACATAAATACAGAGTCCTAAAATTACAGAGCTAGAAGATCCCTTAGAGGTTGTAATATAGATAGATCCCTTTCACAAAGGAGATAAGGAGGTGTGAAGGTTAATTAGTTGCAGAATTGGAACTAGAACCTAGGACACAGACTTCTCAGTCTGTTTCTCAGTCATGCCACAAGAATAAGTCCAAAGGATTTTTCAGCGTTTGTGAGGTTCTTAGAAAGTAGAGTTACTAGTAGGTTTTGGAAAAATAAAAAGAAGTGGGGAAACAAACATTCAAATGTTGGTACTTTCAGCCAAACGAATTAAGATTTGAAAGATTTGAAAAATCTTAATTAGCTAAAATGTTATTTTATTTACTGGCAGCAGTCTAAGAGATATTTGTTAGAGGAAGTAAAAATAAATAAATGGGTGGTTCTGGAATGCCTTCATTAGTTTTTTTTGGTTTATTTTTTTTATTATAAAATAACATATATACAAAAAAAAAGCAATAAATTTCCAAGTACATTTTAACAAGTGGTTATAGAAAAGATTTTAAAATTTGGTATGGGTTACAGTTCCACGATTTTTTGTTTTTTTTTCTTCTAGCTGCTCCAAGATACTAGAGACCAACAGAAGTATAAATAAATGCTTTAGCAATCATACTCATTTTTTAAATGCTATCTTCTCTGTTGTATATTTTTCTCTTTAAATAACATATATACATAAAAGCAATAAATTTCAGAGTACATTGCAGCAGTTGGTTATAGAACAGATTTCAGGGTTTGGTGAGGGTTGCAATTCCACAATTTTAGATTTTTGTCTCTAGCTACTTGCTCTAAGGTACTGGAGTCTAAAAGAAATATCAGTCTAATGATTCAGCACTCATACCTGTTTGTTAAACCTGATCTTCTCTGCCTTCATTCATTTTTATAGTATTTTTACTACTAGTGAGATTGGAGGGTAAAGTTTTTGCTTAAATGGAATTGAAGATAACTGACTGTCCAGTAATTTTTAAAGGTGTAACATAAAAATAATTTAATTCCAGAAAAGCTCTTTGGAGCATGTTTTAACTTTTTCATTTATTACATAGACACTAATAGATTTTGGTTGGAATTATTTTGTATGTGCTGAAAAGTTTTAAGTTTTTAGGTAAGTAGAGTAAAAGATATTTACTTAGGGGGGTGCGAGGGTAGTTCAGTGGTAGAGTTCTTGCCTGCCATGAGGGAGACCCGGGTTCGATTCCCAGCCCAGCACTTCCCAAACAAACGGAAAACAAAACAAAACAAAAAAATTCAACAAATGGTGCTACAATAAGGGGATACTCATATGGAAAAAGAATGAGATGTGACTGCCGCCATACAGCATACAAAAAAAAAGGTATTTACTTAAGCTTTATACATTAATGATAAAATAAGCTAGGTTTCAAATATTTAAGTTTCTTTTTCTTGGTGATGGTTACTTAAGAATAATTCTTCAGTAGAAAAGTTAAAATCTTAAACATGATGATTTTTGTATAATGAAACTCCAGAAAACTTCATTTTTGACTGAAATTTACATAAAAATGGATAATTAAACATCGAAACTCAGAATATATACCTATGACTTTTGAATGTATGTGAATGCAAGCCTCTTACAGAAATTTAAATGCAAGTCGACAATTCCAGCAGTTCACTGATGAAGAGCTTTCATGTCCAATATCATTTAAACATAGCTTCTCATTTAATGTTTAACTGTTTAAAGGGCAAGAAACTTCCATAGAATTGTAAAGTTTTACGTCAGCGTATCTAGTCATTCTATAGCTGTTATGTTTTTGCTACTCAATTGGTACACTTAAATCTCTTCAGACTTGCTTTCAGAAGTAACCTTTTTAAAATAAAGTATTTGTTAAGCATGAAATGTAGTGTTTTCTTGAAAATCATAATTTGATTGATTTGGTTAGGTAAAAATACAGCTTGAAGAATGTAGGGCTTGGTCATTTATGTATGTGTGTTTTGTGTTTTGAGTGATTTTTGACAGGCTTGTATTCTTAGCCTATAATATGAGTTATAAAACTTTTAAGGAAATAGTATAAGTCAAATAATATAATCAGTATTAAGCTGTACTAAGAGCATTTGATATAACTTAGTAATATAAATAATACTCATTGAAATAAGTATTTGGAAGCCATCACAGTTACCAGAAACATTTGTTCAGAATATAATAACTGTGTGTGTAATAATTTTGTCTTCTAATTTAGCTGACTCATAAATCATCCCACCACCACTACCACTACCACTTTTTTACTCAGAATGACACTTTGTGTGTTTACTTTTGTCAGGTAAAGTTGTTGAGTATTTCCTTTTTCGACCTCTTTATGATGGGCTGCTGTGAAGGAGAATCAGCAGTTGGGAAGCAGGAAATGGACAGTGCAGTTAACATTTATGCCTTATCTATACATGATTTGAAACAGTTTTGCCAAACGTTGAATAATTTTCCTGTGGGAAACTAGAGCCCTAAAAGGAAACGAGCATAGCTAAAGGTCTGCATATCACATGGGATTCAGATTTATTTTTAGACTGGCACCATAATGCCATATTTGGATTGAAACAAAGTAATAGCAGTATGTTATTTTATTAGAGCCATGTCTTCTGAAGAGACTTTCTGCTCTTCTAAAAAAATCATCATTGTGTTTGTTTGCTATAGATTTAACATAATAAATATATAGTATTGTTTAAAACTATGTATTAGAGGCACTTATTTAATAAACATTTCTGGAGCAGACGTCTTGAGTCTCATTTCTGTAATAATTCTATAGCTGTTCATTGATTACATTGCATCGTTGTCTTGTTGTGCTTTTATTCGAGGTGGGTAGTTTTCTTCATTGAGAGGGGAAAAGTCCAGAAAAGATTAGAGACGTTTGGGGTTGTTATAGTTATTTGATTATCTTGAAATGAAATAGTTCCTTACTAAAAGAAACCATGGTAATAGAGAAACGAAAATGGATTTTGTTCTCTGAGAAATGATGTAAAAAAATAAAGATAACCAGCCAAGGTATTTTATATTGAACTATATATTGTTTTGGTTAACATAGAATTATTAAAAAAAAAAAAAAACCGCCACCTTATTGTACCATTTACATTTTAAGTGCCAGTTTTTATGCTGATTTGTCTTTATAATTTCATTGGATTAAATCATTTATGAAGTTGGTAATATACAATGAATTTCTGAATTATTTACTGTTTAAGGTTGCAGATCCTGCACAGAGCACTAAGTCTAAAACACAGGAAAACCTGTATATGCCAACTATCATAAATCTCAAGTTTGTTTGGTAAGAGCTACTACTGATGTACCAGACCTTATGCCACCTCCTCTCTGTTCATTATTGTCCTTTGCTTCTGATAAACTCTGGGAGGCAGCAAATAGTATATCCATTTTACATTAAGGCTCACACAAGTTAAGTGACTTGCCCAAGCGTATACAAGTAAGTTAATTAGATGGGAAGGCAATATTCAGAACCACACTGCCTGACCCCCTGGAGTTTGTGTTTTATCCATTACATTGTGTTCTAGGTTGAGCACTAAATTCCTTCTTCTCCATTCTTTGTGAGAAGCCTACCTTTACACAGTCTTTACACAGTCTTTACACAGTTGTGGCCAAATTCTGAAATGTCTGCAGCTCCCACATGATGATAGAAATGTAGTTCCAGTCTGTTCTGTGTTTGATGTCTTCAAGGTTCGGAATGGAAATTTTTAAATATTAGTGATGAGTTTTTATACAGTTTGATTTATTTCTTTAAATATTTTAAAGATAAATTTCTTTTCTCTTTTTGATCCATGTTTTGAAGTCTGTTATTAAGTGTTAATCTAATCATAGGCAATTTTACTGAAATTACAGTTTTTGTCTCCAAGAGCAAACCACCAGAATAAATATACCAAGTGCAATATCTACCCAGAAATCTGTTATCCACTAAAACCCTTGCTATTGCATTGGTGTAAAAGAACAGTACTGCCGGACAAAGCAATCCCATGGTTCCTAATAGAAAGGAAAATACTGACTGCTAGTCACAGAGACGAGTGGGTTTGCATGGGTTCATACTGTGTTCTTGAAAGGTAAATTTAAGATGAACATGTTTTTGTATTGTCAGTATTAAATGAACTCCTCAATCAAATATTTATTTCTAGAATTCTTGTTGATAGGACTGTGGAATTTACTTTGAGGGGCTTTAATTAGTTTTACACAATCATACAATGCCTAAGATATTGAAGTATCTTATGAGACTATCAATAGCATAGAAAAATGTTAATAAGGGTGCAATTTGGAAAATATAGGTAGAATGGGAAGATAATATCTACACAGATATACAGGTCGTAAGATCTTTTGTAGTGTAAGATCAGGCTATGAATTTGGTTCTGAACTTCCTTGAGGCCTAAGCAGAAATGGATATTTGATTATTGTCTGTAAAGGAAAAATGCATATAATTTTTCTAGGATAAACAATTTTTGATAGGACACTGAGTAATATGGTAGGAGGTCTCCTCAACACTATTAAGTACAACATATCTAAAACAGTTTTGTTTTGTTTTTGGCAGGGTCCCAAAACACGCCACTAGTACAATTTAGGAAACATAAGTTCCAGAGGCCAAGATATTGTAGTTCAAAAATACATCCATGTAGTGGTAAGCCCTAATCAAAGAATAAAACCCAGAATATTTTAAAGAATACTTTTTGTTGTTGTTTTGTGTTTTTCAGGTCTGAAATTATCAAGATAAGTTGGCGATAACTCAGCCTTTAGGGAAAATGCCTTTTCTTTAACTTATAGAAGGGCCAATGGTTTTGTGTGTTTGTTTACTTTGTTATTGTTTGAGAAGCATCATATATTTCTCTGTCCACATGTTATTAGGGCCTTAGTTATTTTTGCTTTTTTATAAATACTGAATAACCTTCATCCAAAGAAACACTTTTCATACAATCTAAAATAAAAGATCCATTTTCAAAGTCAATGTCATGTCAATTTTAGCTACAAAAAGCCCAAAGACAAAAACATTTTTTTAAATATATAATGCTATTCACTAATGATAAAGGAATTTCTTTACTTCTATAGCATATTTATTTGGATTAAGAATGTGGGCTAGGAGGGGCCACGGTGGCTCAGCAGGTAAGAATGCTTGCCTGCCATGCCTGAGGACCTGGGTTCGATTTCCGGTGCCTGTCCATGTAAAAAAAAAAAAAAAAAAAAAGAATGTGGACTAGGAAGCCAAAAGAGTTGGGTAATGGGACCCAGCTCCTCTACTTTCTATCTAAGTGATTTTAACCTCTTTTCTCATTTGTCAACTTGGGAAAATAATGTTATGTATGTCAGAGGGCTATTAAAAGGAATATGTGATCTATCTATATATAAAATGCTTAGAAAAGAGATTGCAGATAGTAAGTGCTTTATACATGTTAGTTCTTAATGTCACTTAAATTATTTTTAAGTCTTTATAAATGAATTTGTCAGTAGGGAACTTCTTTTAGATAAATCCTCTTAACCTTATTGTGTTATTGTGTGTCATATATTCCCATGAGAATTTATTTATTCAACAATTATTTAATGAGTATCTGCTGTGTGTCAGGCACTATTGTTGATGCTCGAAATAAATGTGAACCAAACAAGATAGAAATTTCTGCCCTTGTGAAGCTTTAACATAATACTGAATCTATTAAAAGCCCTAAACATTCTTCTTAGGAAAACACATAAAACTTTACATGTGGTATCAGAGAAGTTATGGTAACCCTGAAGTCTGAACACCGCACATGCCTTCTTTTTATTTTGCAGAATTCCTGTGATGCATTCCTTAAGATAGTTATAGTATTTCATTTTATGAGACAGAGCTATTTAATTGTTACTGCTTTTCTTGATCACCCTTTTTCGCTCTATCACATTAGAAATGCTGTTTGATTTATGACCATTTGACATAAAATTTCCAGTTTTTGCAGATTTTTGTAGAAAAATCTTGGCCTTTTTCAAACACAAGAACATCTGTTTTCATAGATTTAAGTGTCTTATCTCATTCATTATCTTGTTCACTTAAGCAATTTTGCTACTTCCAAAACATGTAGGAAATTAAATTATAAATGACTGGAATGATGCATACTTATGAGAGAATATTTTTACCTCAGGGAGGTTTTTAGACCTTTTTACTTGCTAAGCATAGCACCACTTGAAATCATTTTCCTTCTTTTAGGGTTTTTATACTCCCTAGTTGGGGATTTAGAAGAAGGTAGTCTTTAAAAATCACTTCGGACAAACCTGTAGCTGACTTTTTCAAAGCAAATTGTAACCCCCAGCACCCAAACCACATTGTTTTATTTCTGTGGAACATACTACAGTAAGATGCAGTATAATGTAGGGTTTTTAGTGATACTTTTTTAAAATTCTGTCTTAAGTTTTGTATGATTACTTCTTAATGTTTTTTAAGTTGTGAAATATAACATATATACAAAAAGCAGTAAATTTCCAAGTACATTTTAAGAACTAGTTGTAGAACAGATTTTAAAGTTTGGTATGGGTGGCAGTTCCAGGATTTTTAATTTTTTCTTCTAGCTGCTCCAAGACACTGGAGACCAACAAAAATATCAATATAATGATTCAGCAGTCATACTCATTTGTTAAAGCCTATCTTCTCTGTTATACTCCTCTTTCTCTTCTTTTTTCTTTTTTCGTGTAAAATAACATATATACAAAAAAGGAATACATTTCAAAGTACATCGCAACAATTAGTATGGGGCAGATTTCAGGGTTTGGTATGAGTTGCAATTCCACAATTTTAAGTTTTTACTTGTAGCTGCTCTAAGGTACTGGAGACTAAAAGGTATATCAACATAATGATTCAGCACTCATACTCATTTGTTAAAACCTACCTTCTCTGTATAACTCTATCACCTTTGATGTAATTACTTTTAAACAAAGCATTTATAGCCTTATGGAGTAGTTTTAAGAAGAACTAGCTTTTATTTAGGTTAACAAGCTACTTTGGGAGTAACAAACTTTCATATACTGGTTTTATTTTTAATGGCAGCCTTCCACTGCATTTTCTTTGTTTGGCTATTTTCTTTTTCTTCCTGCCATTCTTAGTTTTCTATTTTTCAGCTGGTTTCAAAGGGTGTGTATTCAGAGGGTTTCCTCCAGTTTCCCAGTACCTTGTTAATCCTGAGAAATTACCCAGTGGGCCAATTCTCACAGCAAAATATAAAAATAGCCATCCAGAAAGATGACAGAATGTGGTACCACTGTGATTAGAACTAATAGTTTTCAAAACAAAGATGAGAAGAAAACAGCACAAATGTTATCATTTCCTTAGGTTTTTCTCTGCACGGACTATTTTAGAAGAGACTAAAAAAGAAAGACTTACCATTGTTTTTCTCATGTACTGTAAAAGAGCATCTGAATTTGGATCAAGAAAGAAATCACCTGAAAGTCAGGTACATAAGCAGAGTCTACCTTTGATGGTACTTTTGAGCTTATACCCACAGTGTTCCTGTCACCTGTCTTGTTCTACGGATTCAATCCAGCATCTTATTGAGTACCTAAGAAGTGTAAATCATTACTGACACATGAACTTGAAGTGGTTTAACCTTTCTAAACCTAAATTTCCATGTTGTATAATGAAGTTGTAATGCCCTCCTTTTGTTACCAATAAATTTTACCTTTTGGAACAGTTTTCTATTTACAGAAATATAAAAAATAGTATAGAGTTCCCATCTACCCTGCACCCAGTTTCCTCTATTATTAACGTCTTATATTAGTATAATAGATCTGTTATAATTAATGAGCCAATATCAATACATTACTAACTAAACTCCATACTTAATTCACATTTCCTGAATTTTTACCTAGTGTCCTTTTTCTGTTCCAGGATACCACATTTAATTCTTTTATCTCCTTTGACTTTTCTTTGCTATGTATGACAGCTTCTCAGACTTTCCTTGTTTTTGATGATTTCTAGTCAGATATTTTGTAGAATGTATGTTTGGGGATTTATCTGATGTTTTTCTCATGGATAATGGGTTTGTGGGAAGAAGTTCATAAAGGTAAAGTGCCATTCTCATCACATCATATCAAGGGCACATACTATCAACATGACTTAATAACATGATGTTGACCTTGATCATCTAGACAGCTAAGGTAATGTTTTGTCAGGTTTCTCCACTGTAAAGTTACTCTCCCCACTCCTATACCGTACTCTTTAAGGAAGGAAGTCACTATGCGCAGCCCACACTTAAGAATTAAGGAATTATGCTCCCCCTCCTTGAGAGCAGAGTATCTCTGTTAGTTATTTGGTATTCTTTCCATGGGAGATTTGTCTCTTCTCCCCCATTTAATCATTTATTTAAGTGTGAAATCATGGGTATTTTTTTATCCTTTATGTTACAATCCAGTACTCTTTATTTATTTTGTTAGTCAAATTGTTCCAACTTCAGCCATTAGGCATTCTTTCAGTTGGTTCATGTGTCCCTTAGACAATATGCCCATCATTGTGGGTTGGTTTTCTTTTGCGTGGGTGGGTAAATACTTTTTTTAGTTTTTTAGTTTCTGATACTACAAGATGTCCCAGACTCATCTTGTGTATTTCCTGCTCCAATCTTAGAACCAGCCCTTTCACCAAGGAGCCCTGGTTCTTTTTATAGATAAGTGGTATTAGAAACTAAGACCTGGACACTAAGTGTGCTCACAGGTACTGGGCATTATTGCTTCTGGGCCCTCTCAGCTGTCAGAAGTAGGAAATACATGTGTGGTAATTCCTTTTTTTTAATCAGCTATTCTGTCAGTTCAGCAGACCATGCATTGGAGATAGGATGGGATGAGTCAGTAAAGTTTATGTCAGAGCACTTCAGGAAGGGCCCACTATTCTCTTCCTTTTTAATGTTATTAAGATACAATTCTTAGTTATGGAAGACTAGAAGGAGGGCAGGAGAAGTACATAAATGATTATATCAAAACAGAGCAGGGTAGTTGCTGTAAGAATGATACCAATGTGGTGTATAAATTGATACAACTTTTCTGGAGGACAAATTGATGTGTAACTCAATCCAGAAAACAAGAATTAATGCTACATCTTTGGGGGAATGGAGTGATTGTGGAAACCACCCTTTCTCCTATAAGAATTACTGTTCTGCATTACAGTTTTGTTCACAGCAAAAGAACCAGAACAGCATGAATATCCCAAACTAGGAGTTTGCCATGTAACAAGTTACTGTGAATAGAAAATGATAGGGTAAGATAATCGTTAAATAGCATGAAAGGATGTCCACAATATTTTTCTGGTTAATAAAAATATAATTCAAAACAGTCTAAACCCGTTTAATAAAAATAATTTTGTAAATAGTTAGGTATATGGCCACCAAACATGATCACAGTTATTTCTGGGTGGTCAAGTCACAAATTTTTTCTTTCTACCCCCACCCCCATTATTATATAAGTAAGCATGAAAGTTTTTATTAAAATAAGAAAAACTGTTTTCATATTATATTAAGAAAGCAAAAAACTAGATTTTTTTTTCTTTTAAAATGCAGTAAAGTATATAATTAATTTGGGTTTTGTTTGGGTAACAGTGAGAAGTCCCACTTACTAGGAGTATGGGAAGCATGAAAGGGAAATTAAAGAGATTTGAATATTAAAGTGAGGTATTTAACATACTTTTAAAAATGTATTGGTATTTTAGAATACTGTTTTTAATGAAATTACTTCCTTTAGTGCTCAGATTCTGCTGTGCCAGTTACTCCTTTTTCTCTTAAGATTTTCAAGGAGATAAACACAAAGGAGAACTAACAAATGGAGAACAAGATTTAACTTAATTGTTGGCTACATTGAACTTGGAACATATGACCTGGCTCAAGCCCTTTCTGTTCCTTAATGCCTCACCAACTAGCTCCTACATCCCAAGGGCAGCATGAATGTAAGAGAGAGCAAATAGTCCTGGGCTGCCTTTTAAGCAAATACTCTTGGTATTCTGGAGTCAGGTTAGTGATCCCTCTACTCCTAAAACAGTGAGGATGGCAAAGGTGGCATGGACTTCTTCTAGTATAAACAGTAATAGGAAATCAGTTAAGTTTTATGATCAGCTAAATAATCCGATCTGGCTGTGCTTTGGGAAAATTAATCTGACACAGTAGTATTGATAGCAACAAAGAGATGGAAAAAGATCAAGATAAGCTATTGCATTAGTCTTGGTAAGGTGAAAAGTAGGTGTGACCTTGTATGGAAGAATGATAAAGGAAAAGACAACTCAGGCTTTGCAGAAGAAGGATCTCCTGATAAGTGATTATTTATGGGAACTAGAATAAGGTACCAGTTAGGTTCTGAGCCCAAATGATGGAGAATGTGGTAAAAACTGCTGCCTTTCACAAAAATAAGGAAGTCTTGAGAAACATGAGTGGAGATGGTGAATGAGATTAGTATTTTTTTAATGAAGTAAAATTTTCATACAATAAAATGTATACATCCTAAGTATTCAGTTTGGTGAGTTTTGACAATTATATGTGCCTCTGTAACCACCAATAAGACAAGATACAAACATTTCCATCATCCCAGAAAATTCCCGTATGCTCCTTTCCAGTTAATTCCCCTCTCAACTCAGATAACAACTTTCTGTTTTCTGTCTCCATAAAAATTGTTTTCTGGTTCTAGGACTTTTTATAAATGGAATCATCATTTGGTATGTACTATTTTAAAGTGTCTGGGCTTATGTTCAACATAATGTTTTTGAGATTCATCTATATTGCTTCATGTATCAGAGGTTTATTTTTATTGTTGGGTAGTACTCCATTATATGAATATACCATAATTTGTTTCCTTTTGATGAGTGTTTGAGGTTTCCAGCTTTGAATATTATGAATAAGTTATTGTGAACATCCTCTTATATGTTTTCTTACTAACTCCCCTGGACATATACTTTGACTTCTCATGTGTAATATTGAAGAGTAGAAGTGCTGAGTCAGGATAGATACATATTTAACTTTATAAGATCATAAATTACTATGTAATTCACCAGAGTGGTTGTAGCACTTTACACTCCCTTTAACAATGAATGACAGCTCAGTTGTTTCATAACCCCCAAATTTTTTTTCTTTTTTAATATTTTATCGATAAATCTTCGCATACATTCATTCTGTACATGGTGTACAAATCAGTGGCTCACAATGTCATCACATAGTTGCCTATTCATCACCCATGATCATTTTTTAGAACATTCACATCACTCCAGAAAAGGAAATTAAAAAAAAAACAAAGCTCATATACACCATACCCCTTACCCCTTGCTCTCATTGACGACTAGTATTTCTATATACCCAATTTATTTTACCCTTTGTCCTCCTATTATTTATTTATTTTTTATCCATATTTTTTTACTCCTCTATTCATACCCTGGATAAAAGAGGCAACAGACACAAGGATTTCACAATCCCACAGTCACATTGTAAAAGTTTTATCTTTATACATTCATCTTCAAAACTCTAGACTATTGGAACACAGCTCTAACATTTCAGGTACTTTCTTCTACTCACTCCAATACACTGTAAACTAAAAAGGGATATCTATATCGTGCATAAGAATAACTTCTAGGATAACCTCTTGACTTTGTTTGAAATCTGTCAGCCACTGAAACTTTTTATTTTGTCTCATTTCTCACTTCCCCCCTTTTTTTTTTCACTTCCCCATTTTGATCAAGGTTTTCTTAATCCCTTGATGCTGGTTCCTGGCTCATCCCAGGATTTCTTTCCCATGTTGCCAGGGAGATTTACACCCCTGGGACTTATGTCCCACATAGGAGGGAGGGCAGTGAGTTCATCTGCTGAGCTGACTTAGGCCACATCTGAGCAACAAAAGAGGTTCTTTGGGGGTGATTCTTAGGCATAATTTTAAGTAGACTTAGCCTATCCTTTTCTGGAATAAGTTTCATAGGGGCAAATCCCAAGATCAAGGGCTCAGCGGCCTATTGATTTTGTTGTCTCCATTCCTTTGGAGAATATGAGAAATTCTCCAAAATCACCAACATTTGATACTCTTTTTACTTAAAGATTTTTTTTTTCATTTTAGAATTATATAGTTCTCCTGAACTTAGTTATAATTTTTAAGAAACATATAATGTGAAGTAGCAACATACAGTGGAGCCTTAGGTGTATATTACTTTCTGGTGATTAAGAAATATTAATTATTATTATTATTATTATTTTTTTTTTGGCTTGAAACAATTGTTTTATTGTGTCTCACAAATGTTGGGTGTCAGGAATTTGGGGCAGGGCTCAGCTGGGAGATGATTCTGTTCCATTCTGGTGTGGACTGAGGTCATTTACAACTGGCCTAGAAGACACAAGACAGCTCAGAGAGGATGGCTGGAAGGCTGGGTTCAGCTAGGAATGTCAACTGAAGGCCATCTTTGCATCTCCAGCATGTTAGCCTTAAACTAGTCAGCCTTCCTGTATGGTGGCTCAGGGCTCCAAGAGTGAAGTTCCCAGCAGAGAAGGCAGAAGCTGCTTGACCTTTTATGACTGAGGTTTGGAAGGAGAAATATTAATATTTAGTAAATCTCTAATCATTTTATGCTCAAACAACCAGCAATGGGCCATAAATAGTTGCAGCTACAATCCTAAAACTGCGATGCAATCAAAATTTATCTCACTCTGATGAGAAAATAAATGATAAACTGAATTTCATTAAAATTTAACATTTTTACTTAGTAAAGACACATATATATTATATGTATATTGCTTGCCTATTTATTTTCTTAATGGTATCTTTTATAAGCAGAAATTCTTTGACCCACATTAATATAGTATATATTTCTGATATATAGTCCCACCCCACCCTCGTCATTCCTCTTGATAATTGTGGAATGGTTCATTTCACATTTCAAGCTCAGAGATTCGTAGTCTTTACTTTTACATAATCCCTGCTCTATTTCATTTCAACAGTTATTTATTTTTCCCTGTTGTTTTATACATTTTGGTTGTTTATCATTCAATATTAGGGCATGCTTAGTTTTTATTTCTTATATTTAGTTGGAATGTCTTTTAATTATTCAATTAATAAAGTTCTTTACATATTTCATTTGGTACCTCATTGACATGGGTCTTAGATTGAATTGAACATAGCGTTAGAGATTCTGGTTTGACCACGTACCTATTGCCATTGCTTAATCCTAAGACTTTTATTAGGTATATTTATCAAGCATTGACTGTGTACTGTGGATTGTGCTAAGGCTTTGAGGAGGTTATGAAACTGAATCATAGTTTCTGTCCTTAAGTAAATACTCCTATAGGTAAGATAAGAGATACAAAAATAAAAATATGTATTCTAAATGCTATGTATGTGTGTGTGTGTATGCCGTTTATTAAGAACTATTTGTCAGTGCCATGCGTGTGTGTGCATGAATGTGTTCAGACAGAAGACAGCCCTAGATCTCAGTAGTGCTGGGGACTTTGCTTTTACTTGTACAAGTGTCTTCTGTATACTTCTGTATATGTCACATACTCTTTTGGGGCTCTTTATGTATTTCAAATTTACATAAATATATAAACATATATAACAAATACGTATTTTACGTTACCTCTCACTACAGTGTATAAGGTAGACGGTATTAGCCAGAGAACATCAACTTGCCTAAAATTATTTAGAGTTAGTAAGAGACTGAACTAGGTTTTAAACCCATGTTGTCTGTCTATGAGTTATGTCCCTGGTTTTAAGGCCTTGATGTAAATGTTAAATATGGATTGTTTGACCAAAAGGGGGAAAAGAAGTAAAACAAATAAGGTATCAGTGGCTGAGAGAGTTCAAATGGAGTCGAGAAGCTACTCTGGAGGCCATTCCTACATAGTCGTTAGTTAGACGTTGCTACCTATCATAGTTTGCCAAACCCCAACCAAAACTATTCCTGCCAACCCTAAAAAACACCTAGGGCATTGATTGTACACCATGTATGGAATGTATGTATATGGAGATTTATCAATAAAAATATTTAAAAGGAAAAAAAAATTGGTGAGGATATGAGATTCTACAAATCTTGAACTTGGGTTGCTTTCCAGAAACATGCAACCTCCAAATGAGTCCCTAGACCAGATAAGTCCTGGAATGCACAGTGGCCAGTCTGTCCAGAACATCAACTAGTTCCAACCCCTTATCCCATATTATCAGCAGCCCTTTCCAACATAAAAAAAATTATAATGGGCATAGCCCAAATATCCTTAGAGAGTAGGAGAAAGATCAAAGGAGATGGTGGAATTATACACAGAAGGTAGGGGTTTATCAATAAGTGTTATTGCTGAATCATTATATTAGTATTTCTTTTAGTTTCCAGTGTCTTAGAGCAGCTAGTATTAAAAGCCTGAAATTGTACAATTGTAATCCATACCAAACTCTGAAATATGTTCTACAACTAATTGTTGCATTATGCTTGAAATTTATTGGGTTTTTTTTTGTATCTATGTTATTTTTCACAAAAAAAGGGGGAAAAGTTGATTGTGATGATAAATGCACAGCTATATAATTATATTGTGAATCATTGATTGTACACTTTGGTATGTGAATATATACTGATAAAATTGCATTAAAATAGAAAGAAAATTACAAAAATGTTGCATCAAATGCTATCATTTGTCTACAGAAATTCACATATGTAGGCTGAGACCTTATTTCTGGCTCAAATTGTAAGAAACTGATAGCAGATCTTCAGGAGAAAATGGGGTGGCTGGGAGTGATATGAGAAAAGGATCTCCCTTTGTATTAATCCTTTGTGTCAAATCATACTGTGACCATTTTACTTATGCAAAGAATTACTTGTTTGATTAATGAAATATCCTGAATATAAAAGTTAAAAAAATATGAATTGTTCTGTGTGTGTATGGATAGGTAGGTAGGTAGGTAGATACATGGAGTAGTAATGGGAGTATTTAAAATCAAAAGGCCTTAAATTATTCTGGGGCTCTTTCCATTTATCTGAGTATCTTTTTTTTTAATTTTATTTTTTTTATATATTTTTTTGCATTTTTTATTTATTAATTAAAAAAATTAACAAACAAAACATTGATATCATTCCATTCTACATATATAATCAGTAATTCTTAATATCATCACATAGTTGCATATTCATCATTTCTTAGAACATTTGCATCGATTTAGAAAGTGAAATAAAAAGAAAACAGAAAAAGAAATAAAACGATAACAGAGAAAAAAAAGATTATACATGCTATACCCCTTACCCCTTGCTTTATTGATGACTAACATTTCAAACTAAATTTATTTTAACATTTGTTCCCCCTATTATTTATTTTTATTCCATATGTTCTACTCTTCTGTCGATATGGTAGATAAAAGGAACATCAGACACAAGGTTTTCCCAATCACAGAGTCACATTGTGAAAGCTATATCATTGTTCAATCATCATCAAGAACATGGCTACTGGAACACAGCTCTACATTTTCAGGCAGTTCTTCCAGCCTCTCCATTACATCTTGAACAACAAGGTGATATCTACTTAATGCACAAGAATAACCTCCAGGATAACCTCTCGGACTCTGTTTGGAATCTCTCAGCCATTGACACTTAGTCTCATTTCACTCTTCCCCCTTTTGGTTGAGAAGGTTCTCTCAATCCCTTGATGTTAATTCTCAGCTCATTCTAGGGTTTTTCTCAGTCCCTTGATGCTGAGCCTCAGCTCATTCCAGGATCTCTGTCTCACGTTGCCAGGAAGGTCCACACCCCTGGGAGTCATGTCCCACGCAGAGGGGGGAGGGTGGTGAGACTGCTCGTCATGTTGGCTGGAGAGAGAGGCCACATCTGAGTAATAAAAGAGGCTCTCTTGAGGGTGACTGTTAGGTCTAAATTTTAAGTAGACTTGACCTATCCTTTGTGGGGTTAAGTTTCATATGAACAAACCCCAAGACTGGGGGCTCAGCCTATAGCTTTGGTTGTCCACACTGCTTGTGAGAATATCAAGAATTCAACTTGGGGAAGTTGAATTTCTCCCCGCTCTCACCATTCCCTGAAGGGGGCTTTGCAAACACTTCTCCACTCACTGATCAAATCACTCTAGGGTTCATCGGGGCACCACTCTGGACAAACCAACAAAATCTCATGTCCTACCTGAGATTCCAAGTACTTATGGTGTTCAATCAAACTATCTACATGAGTATATTAGGAAATGCACTAGTCAAAAGATAAGTTTTGTAACAAATAAACATTTTTTGCTTTAGTCTCACACAGAAGGTGACATTTTAAAATATTAATTACCATCTATTTTCAGCACCCTGCAATAATGACATTCCTTTGTTCTTCCTCATGCAAAAGCATTTTTAAAATTGTACCTTGTATATTTCACTATTATTATATACTCTAGGCATTCCTAGATTATCCCATCTCAATCTTTAATATCTATCTTTCTTTCTGATTTCATTTATGTCCCCAGCCCTCCTCCCTCTATCATTCTCACATGCAGCTTCATTCAATGTTTTAATATAATTATATTACAGTTAGGTAATATAGTGCTGTCCATTTCTGAGTTTTTGTATCCAGTCCTGTCACACAGTCTGTATCCCTTCAGCTCCAATTACCCAATATCTTACCCTATTTCTATCTCCTGATGGTCTCTGTTACCAACGACATATTCCAAGTTTATTCACTAATAAAGTTCATATCAATGAGACCATACAGTATTTGTCCTTTAGTTGTGGCTAGTCTCACTCAACACAATGTTCTCAAGGTCCATCCATGTTGTTACATACTTTATAAGTTTATTCTGTCTTAGAGCTGCATAATATTCCATCGTATGTATATACCACAGTTTGTTTAGCCACTCGTCTGTTGATGGACATTTTGGCTGTTTCCATCTCCTTACAATTGTAAATAATGCTGCTATAAACATTGGTGTGCAAATGTCTGTTTGTGTCTTTGCACTTATGTCCTCTGAGTAGATACCTAGCAATGGTATTGCTGGGTCATATGGCAATTCTATATTCAGCTTTTTGAGGAACTGCCAAACTGCCTTCCACAACGGTTGCACCATTTAACATTCCCACCAACAGTGAATAAGTGTGCCTCTTTCTCCACATCCTCTCCAGCACTTGTCATTTTCTGTTTGGTTGATAATGGCCATTCTGGTGGGTGTGAGATGATATCTCATTGTGGTTTTGATTTGCATTTCTCTCATGGCCAGGGATGTTGAGCATCTCTTCATGTGCCTTTTGGCCATTTGTTATTTCCTCTTCTGAGAAGTGTCTGTTAAGTCTTATTCCCATTTTGTAATTGGATTGGCTGTCTTTTTGTTGTTGAGTTGAACAATCTCTTTATAAATCTTGGATGCTAGACCTTTATCTGATATGTCGTTTCCAAATATTGTCTCCCATTGTGTAGGCTTTCTTCTTACTCTCTTGATGGAGTTCTTTGATGCACAAAAGTGTTTAATTTTGAGGAGTTCCCATTTATTTATTTCTTCAGTGCTCTTGCTTTAGGTGTAAGGTCTATAAAACCGCCTCCAATTATAAGATTTATGAGGTATTTCCCTACATTTGCCTCTAACTGTTTTATGGTCTTAGACCTGATGTTTAGATCTTTGATCCATTTTGAGTTAACTTTTGTATAGGGTGTGAGATACGGTCCTCTTTCATTCTTTTGCTTATGGATATCCAGTTCTCTAGGCTCCATTTATTGAGGAGACTGTTCTATCCCAGGTGAGTTGGCTTGACTGCCTTATCAAAGATCAAATGTCCATAGATGAGAGGGTCTATATCTGAGCACTCTATTTGATTCCATTGGTCAATATATCTATCTTTATGCCAATACCACGCTGTTTTGACCACTGTGGCCTCATAATATGCCTTCATGAGACCTCCAGCTTCTTTTTTTTTCCTGAAGATACTTTTAGCAATTCGGGGCACCCTGCCCTTCCAGATAAATTTGCTTATTGATTTTTCTGTTTCTGAAAAGTAAGTTGATGGGATTTTGATTGGTATTGTATTGAATCTATAGATCAATTTAGGTAGAATTGACATCTTAACTATATTTAGTCTTCCAATCCATGAACACGGTATGCCCTTCCATCTATTTAGGTCTTCTGTGCCGTTTCTTGTGGTTTTCTTTGTATAGGTCTTTTGTCTCTTTAGTTAAATTTATTCCTACGTTTTTTATTCTTTTAGTTGCAATTGTAAATGTAATTCGTTTCTTGATTTCCCCCTCAGCTTGTTCATTACTAGTGTATAGAAACACTACAGATTTTTGAATGTTGATCTTGTAACCTGCCACTTTGCCGTACTCGTTTATTAGCTCTAGTAGTTTTGCTGTGGATTTTTCAGGGTTTTCGACATATAGTATCATATCATCTGCAAACAGTGATAGTTTTACTTCTTCCTTTCCAATTTTGATGCCTTGTATTTTTCTTGTCTAATCCTCTGGCTAGAACTTCTAACACAGTGTTGAATAACAGTGGTGATAATGGACATCCTTGTCTTGTTCCTGATCTCAGGGGAAAAGTATTCAGTTTTTCCCCATTGAGGACGATATTAGCTGTGGGTTTTTCATATATTCTTTTTGTCATTTTAAGGAAGTTCCCTTGTATCCTATCCTTTGAGGTGGTTTCAACAGGAAAGGATGTTGAATTTTGTCAAATGCCTTCTCTGCATCAATTGAGATGATCATGTGATTTTGCTGCTTATATTTGTTGATATGGTGTATTTACATTAATTTATTTTCTTATGTCGAACCATCCTTACATACCTGGGATGAATCCTACTTGGTCATGATGTATAATTCTTTTAATGTGTTGCTGGATTCGATTTGCTAGAATTTTGTTGAAGATTTTTGCATCTATGTTCATTAGTGAGATTGGTCTGTAGTTTTCTTTTTTTGTAATATCTTTGCCTGGTTTTGGTATGAGGGTGATGTTGGCTTCATAGAATGAATTAGGTAGCTTTCCCTCCACTTCAGTTTTTTGGAAGAGTTTGAGCAGAATTGGTACTAATTCTTTCTGGAATGTTTGGTAGAATTCACATGTGAAGTCGTCTGGTCCTGTACTTTTCTTTTGGGAAGCTTTTTAATGACTGATTCAACTTCTTTACTTGTGATTGGTTTGTTGAAGCCATCTATTTCTTCTTGAGTCAAAGTTGGTTGTTCATACTTTTGAGGAATTTGTCCATTTCATCTACATTGTTGTATTTATTAGCATAAAGTTGTTCATAGTATCCTGTTATTACCTCCTTTATTTCTGTGGGGTCAGTAGTTATGTCGCCTCTTCCATTTCTGATCTTATTTATTTGCATTGTCTCTCTTCTTCTTTTTGTCAGTCTTGCTAAGGGCCCATCAGTCTTACTGATTTTCTCATAGAACCAACTTCTGGTTTTATTGATTTTCTCAATTGTTTTCATGTTCTCAATTTCATTTATTTCTGCTCTGATCTTTGTTATTTCTTTCCTTTTGCTTGCTTTGGGGTTAGTTTGCTATTCTTTCTCCAGTTCTTCCAAGTGGACATTTAATTCCTGTATTTTTGCCTTTTCTTCTTTTTTTGATATAGGCATTTAGGGCAATAAATTTCCCTCTCAGTACTGCCTTTGCTGCATCCCATAAGTTTTGATATGTTGTGTTTTCATTTTCATTTGCCTTGAGATATTTACTGATTTTTCTTGTCATTTCTTCCTTGACCCACTGGTTGTTTAAGAGTGTGTTGTTGAGCCTCCACATATTTACCAATTTTCTGGCCCTCTGCCTATTATTGATTTCCAACTTCATTCCTTTATGATCTGAGAAAGTGCTGTGTATGATTTCGATGTTTTTAAATTTGTTGAGTTTGCTTTGTGACCCAACATATGGTCTGTCTTTGAGAATGATCCATGAGCACTTGAGAAAAAGGTGTTTCCTGCTGTTGTGGGGTGTAATGTCCTATAAATGTCTCTTAAGTCTAGCTTATTTATTATAATATTCAAATTCTCTGTTTCTTTATTGATCCTCTGTCTATATATTCTGTCTATTGATGAGTGTGGGGAATTGAAATCTCCAACTATTATGGTAGATGTGTCTATTTCCCTTTTCAGTTTGCCTCATTTATTTTGGGGCATACTGGTTCGGTGCATAAATATTTATGATTGTTATGTGTTCGTGTTGAATTGTTCCTTTTACTAGTATATGTATCCTTCTTTGTCTCTTTTAACTGTTTTACATTTGAAGTCTAATTTTTTGGATATCAGTATAGCACTCCTGCTCTTTTCTGGTTATTATTTTCATGAAATATCTTTTCCCAACCTTTCACTTTCAACCTATGTTTATCTTTGGATCTAAGATGTGTTTCCTGTAGACCGCATATAGAAGGATCCTGTTTTTTAATCCATTAACATTTAGTGTTATTACTGTACAGATAGTACTTTCTTCTACCATTTTGCCTTTTGTATTTTATATGTCATATCTTATTTTCCCTCTTTCTACACTCTTCTCCACACCTCTCTCTTCTGTCTTTTCGTATCTGTCTCTAGTGTCCCGTGTAGTATTGCTCGCAGAACTGGTCTCTTGGTCACAAATTCTCTCAGTAATTTTTTGTCTGAAAATGTTTTAATTTCTCCCTCGTTTTTGAAGGACAATTTTGCTGGGTATAAAATTCTTGGTTGGCAGTTTTTCTCTTTCAGTAATTTAAATATATCATCCCACTGTCTTCTCTCCTCCATAGTTCCTGTTGAGAAATCTACACATAGTCTTACTGGGATTTCCCTTGTATGTGATGGATTGCTTTTCTCTTGCTGCTTTCAAGATCCTCTTTTTCACTTTGAGCTCTGACATTCTGACTAGTAAGTGTCTTGGAGAATGTCTGTTTGTATCTATTCTCTTTGATGTGCGCTGCATTTCTTGGATCTGTAATTTTTGGTCTTTCATAAGAGTTGGGAAATTTTCAGTAAGAATTTCTTCCATTAGTTTTTCTCCTCCTTTTCCCTTCTCTTCTCCTTCCAGAACACCCACAGCACGTATATTTGTGTGCTTCATATTATCATTCAATTCCCTGAGTCCCTGCTCATGTTTTTCCATTTTTTCCCCTATATTTTCTGCTTCTTGTCGGATTTCAGATGTTCCATCCTCCAGTTCACTAATCCGACAGAAATCTACCATTGTAGGTTTCCACTGGTTTTTTCATCTCTCCTATTGTATCTTTCATTCCCATAAGTTCTGTGATTTGTTTTTTCATACTTTCCATTTCTTCTTTTTGTTCATTCCTTGCCTTCTTCATATCCTCCCTCAATTCATTGATTTGGTTTTTGATGAGGTTTTCCATGTCTGTTTGTATATTCTGAATGAATTGTTTTAGCTCCTGTATCTCATTTGAACTATTGGTTTGTTCCTTTGACTGGGCCATATCTTCAGTTTTCCTGGTGTGGTTTATTTTTTGCTAGCATCTAGACATTTAATTACCTTAATTACCTTAATTAGTTTATTTTTTGCTAGCATCTAGACATTTAATTACCTTAAATTAAGGTAATAAGAGATTGCTTTCACTTATCTTACCTAGGGTTTTCTTGCTAGATGAGTTTGTTTTCTATCTGTTCTTTGACCTTCAGTTCAGCTTTTTCTGGACCTCTAGCTTAGGTTTTGTTTAACAGAGTATAATATTTCAGTTCTTGTTTTCTTGTTCCTTGCCCTGCTTGTATGGTGCCTTTTCCCTCCCCACCCTTAGGAGGGTCTACATAGGTATTATAGACTCCAGCCTGGTTTTCCCGAACTAAACTGGTGTCCTATCAGGGGGAAGAAGTCACCTGGGTCAGTTTTCCCTGAGCGTGAGACCCAGCAGGTTTAAAGACTTCCCTGTGAAGTTTCTGGGCTCTGTTTTTCTTATCCTGTCCAGTATGTGGTGCTTGTCTGCCTGCGGGTCCCTCCAGCAAAAGATGTTGGGGCTCCTTTAACTTTGGAAGACTCTCCCTGCTGGGGGTGTAGTGGAGACAGAGGAGACGTTGTAGGCTGGTTTTAATGGCTGCAAATTGCCAAGCCCAGGGGTCTGAATTCCTTGAAGGAGGGATTCCACCTGAGTTGGGCTTCACCCCTCCCCTGGGGAAGGTACAGGTGAGAGACAGCCCTGAAAGCAGTCCATTTCTGCCTATGCCTGGGGCAGTTGCCCCCCAAGTTGTCCCACCACTGAATCCAGAGGCAGCCAAGTATTCGTAGAAAACAGCCACAAAAACCTCTGTTTCCTCCTCTTTCCTCTTTTTCCGTTAGTCCAGTAAGCAACTTCCTCCTTGACCAGGTTCGCCTGAGCTGGGGGCCTATTTTTAGTAGTCAGAATTTGTTAATTAATGCCACAATTGTTGTGTGGTTGGACTCAACCCCTGCTGCTGTTAGAGTCTCTTTCCTTTCCCTCTGGGCAGCCACCTGTTGGGGAGGGGCGCCGGGCACCGGCCACCACGGCTTCGGGAGCTCACGGTTCTGGGGAGGCTCGCAGCTGGTCCAGCTGGTGCAGACTAGGGTACACTGTGTGGCCACTATCGTGGCTCTGGGAGCTGTTCTGTACTGTTTCTGGTTATTGAGTAGTTGTTCTGGAGGAAAACTAAAACGCGCACATTGCTAAGCTGCCATCTTGGCCCTTTTTTAATTTCATATTTATTCAGGGGTAATTTATATATAATAAAATTCCCCAGTTTTAAGTGAGCAATTCAATGAGTTTAACAAATGTATTACGGTAGTGAAACCATCATAAAACGTGATCGATGGTTTTTGTCACTTCAAAGAGTTCCCTCATGCCTCTTAATAATCTTTCTCTTCTTTCACCCACAGCTCATGCCAACACTGATCTGCTTTCTATAACATGGTTTTGCCTTTTTTTAGAATTTCATATACATGGAATTGTAGAATATATAGTGTTTTGTTTCTGGCTTCTTTTCCCTTGTTTCTGAGATTCATCCATGGTATGCACAGGAATGTTTTCTTTCTTTGTTGTATCTGAGTAGTATGTATATGCCACGTTTGTTTGTTTATTCACCCACTGAAAGACATTTGGGTTATTTCTACTTTTGACTATTATGAATAAAACTGCTATGACCAGTTGAATTCAAGTCTTTGTATGCATTTATGTTTTCTTTTATCTTGGGTAAATACTTAGAAGTGGAATTCCTGGGTTGTACGGTAAGCTTATAAGGAACTGCCAGATTGTTTTCAAAGTAGTTGTACTATTGTGAATTCCCAGTAGAATTGTATGGGAGTTCCAGTTTCACATCTTTAACACACTTGGTGTCTTGGGTCTTTTTAATTTTAGCATTTAGTGGATATGTACTGGAAGTTCGTTGTGATTATAATTTGCATTTCCCTTATGACTATGAACTTAATGACTTTTCATATGCTTACTTGCCACTTGTATGTCTTCTTTTGTGAAGTATCTGTTCCATCATTTGCCCTTTTTAAAAAAATCAAGTTGTCTTCTTAATAGTTTTCTTTTTATTTCTCTTTCTGGAGTGATGCAAATATTCTAAAAATGATCTTGGTGATGAATACACAACTAAGTTATGGTATTGTGGGCCATTGATGGTATACCATATATGAACCGTATGTGTGTGAAGATTTGTTAATAAAAATATTTTAAAAAAAGATATATCCATATATATATGACTCTGGATACAACTCCTTTATCAGATATGTTTTATATATATGTTGTCCTGGTCCATTCCTTGCCTTTTCATGTTTTTTAATGGTAGATTTTGAGTAGTGAACATTTTTAATTTCAGTGAAGTCCAGTTTATCATTATTTTGTGATTTATGACTCATGGAGACCCCGTGAAGTGTCTCTTTTGGCCTCTCTGTTCTACTTTTCCTTTTCCAGTACTGTACTCTGAAATTCTAGCCACTTTGGCCTCCCCAAATTCTGTTCTTTCTCTTCAACTCGGATAGACATTCCCCCCCGCCCCGATTCTCAGATCTGTTTTGTGTCCCATTCCAATGTGCTACAGCCTGGAAGCTCCTACCAGGCAATGAGCTGATGCACTCTTAGATCTCACCTTGGGTTTTTTTCCTTTTGTCAGGGATCACAGAACTGCCTTAGCTATTGTTACTACTGTGTTGACAACTAGTAGTACTATGTGCCAATACAGCTCTTTGTAAAGTAGTTTGGCAATGTCTTTGAACATTGGTTAAGAAAGATCATAGGCTTTTTATAGCATAATGTTGGGTTCAAATTCAATAACTAGAAAGTATTCATAGCCCTGGAAACATGAAAGTCTAAAGGAATTACTGGACAAGAGAAGAATATCATTTTTTTTTCATCTTGAAACGGAAGTATTAGGCTATTTGATGGTATGCTGAATATGATGTAGACTCACCAAAGAATAAGCTCTTTTGCCATTGGCTCTTAGAATATACCCAAATTAAGTCCCCAATTAAGGGACTTATCTGTTCTATTTGAAAACCTGACATATGGGCTTCATGCCAGAAGATCAATTAAAGCAGCAGTTTTTACACCCATTTTTTTCTAACAGGAGCACTTATCTCCATCCTTTGAAATTAGGTTGAGTGTTTTCCTATGTGACATTTTCCCAAAGCACATGTCCGCTCTCACAATAGAAATGTCCCCAGCTGCACGTCATTGCACAAGATGGAATATAACATGAGGTGTATGGTGTGAAACAAGTTGCTTTTCTTCTATTTTTTACCCCTTACATTTGTTTTAGTTTTTACTTGAGTGGTTGGTCTCTGAAGAGGCAATAGCCATGGGGCATGCGTGTCTGTATGTCCTGGCAATATTTTAAAGTATGTAAATGGGAAGAACTTGTTGTATAGATCTGAATGAACATGTAGTTGACCATTAAACCCTTTCTTTCCTTATGTTTACACAGGAGTCTCCCCAAGATAGTGCTATCACCAGGGATATTAACCGAACATTCCCAGCCCATGACTACTTTAAGGACACTGGAGGAGATGGACAAGATTCCTTATATAAAATATGCAAGGTAGTACATGTCTCCAAAAAAAGGACCGAGTTTTGAGTGGTGGTTCTGGTTCTTTGAAATTATATAAGAAAAAACTACAGAGTATAATTTGTATTTGTTTTTTCAAGAACACAGAAAAAGAATACT
The DNA here is from genome assembly GCF_023851605.1 of Tamandua tetradactyla. Classification (NCBI taxonomy): domain Eukaryota; kingdom Metazoa; phylum Chordata; class Mammalia; order Pilosa; family Myrmecophagidae; genus Tamandua; species Tamandua tetradactyla. The sequence goes on from NC_135328.1 coordinate 44,974,306, forward strand.
TCCTAAGCTCAAAGGTCACGATACAACTTTAGACTCATTAAAGAACAGAAAATAATTTAAAAAAATAAAGTGGTGTGGTTTCTTTTCCCTTTTTAAGCTTAGAATTTTTAGATGACAGTACCCTGGCTCCACTTTAGACTTTCAAAATTTGGTTTTATGTTAAGAGCCTATGAGTTCTGTTACATTGCAGGCATCCAGGTGGAGCCTTAGGCACTGTGACATAAATGGTGGGAAATACTTGTTTTTGTCAAAGATCTGTATCTGAAAACTGTAAAGAAAATAATCACCTGTTCAATTTCGGTAATCCATTTTTAAATAGATTTCGGTACTTTAGAGTCACAGAGCTAAAAGAAGGAGTTGGGAACAGATTTCTTCAACCTTCCTCTCTCCTCAGAACTAATCATTAGTCTTCTCCCCTAAGAACTAATCAGGTAGTCATTGAGCATCTACTATGTCGTAATTATGGGCAAAGCATGAAACATGTCCTTAAGGAACTTACGAACTATTATCAAGGAGGCAAAACTAACAACTAGTTTTAGGGCAGGCTAGCAATAAAGGACAGGATCTCCAGTGATAAACTGGATGCTTTAAATTATAAAGGGCAGTTAGAGTTTAGAGACAAGTTCTTGGGTTTAATTTTTATTTCCCCATAGATTTCCACAAAGGTATGATTTCTATTTTAATCCTATTCTCTGATCATCCTTTCTTAGACACTTCTCAGTCGTGCTTCCCACCAAGTGACCATTGCAGCCATTTTTCATTTACATCAAAATTTCTCAGAAGGAAACCTTGTGTTCACTGCGTTTCCTCATTGCATACTCCCTACCCTCCTGCACTCTACTTTCTGTCTCATGGTGATGTTTCTTGGCTTTCTCTCTGCTCTTGACTTTCCCCTTCATGATTATGCTCTTAAAGCTTTCAAACAGAAGTCTTCTCCTAGGTGCTCAGACCATAACTCTTATAGCTCTACATTATCTCCCTTTTACCCTCAAAGCGTTAGTTGCCACCACTACTCTCAATGTCTAAATTTCCAGCTGCCAGTTGGTCTACGTATAAGTTTGTCATGTTCATCAGACAAAATGTGTCTAGAGTTCACTTAAAAATACATTTTATTATGAAATGTTTTATACATATAGAAAAATTGAATAGTATACTGAGTTCATATATATCTTCCACCCAGATTCAGTGTTTATCAACATTTTGCCACAGTTGCATCATCTGTCCTTTTCCTCTTTTTCCTGAAGTACTTAAAGGCAAATCTCAGGCATCATACTCCTAAATTCTTTTCTGTGCCTCTCTAAAAAATGAGGACATCGTAAATAACTAACCTCATTATCCATCTAACAAAATTAAAAATAATTCTTTTAATGCCATCCAATGGCTGTACCGTATTCTGATTTCTCTAAATGCCTTTTACAGTTTGTTAGAATCCACATTCAGCAGAACCCACATTCAGACCCATCAGTCATATTGATTAAGATTTACTCTAATCCAGTTTCATCTCGTCTTAACTAATAATATCTTCAAAGACCTATTTCCAAATGGAGACATATTTATTTGACTGGGAATTAGGGCTGGAACCTACCCTTTTTGGGGACACAATTCATGTACTGAGGACAAAATGAGAATATACCAATTTGGTGAAAAATACTCTTGATATTCTCATCCTACAAATAAAGAATGTAAGTAATATGCCCAAGATACAACATAGACAAAAGCAGCTGTGGGATTTGAGCTCAAATCTGATTAACTCTAAAGAGTACACTTTCTTAACCAGTAAACTCTTGATTAATACCTTCAAAAATATTGTGAAACTGCTTTGTAAAGGGTGGTGTGCTGGTGGCTCAGTGGCAGAATTCTTGCCTCCTAACTGGAGACCTGGGTTCAATTCCTGGAGCCTGCTTATGTAAAAAACAAAACAAAACAAAAAAATGCTTTGTAAAAAGCTGGGTTGGCATACGTTACCACTAATTTTTAACACTGTTTTAACATTGCTATAACATTTGTTAGTTTTTGCTTATTTGATACGTGTAATGTGGTGCCTTATTTTGTTACAAATAGATCATTTCTAAAGCCCTCTATACACATCTTGTCTTTGGAAGAGTATTTGTACTTCTATTACTGTTTTCCTCTCATCAGATAAGCTTTGATGAAATTGGGGTATAATGAGATTCCATTGAATTTTACCTAAATTTCTGAAAGTATGGTTATAATATGTATATTTTTAAAAGCTATAGCTTGACCAAATATATGCATTAACCAGATTGTTGATATGTTATTAGCATAACATAATGCCTAAGTGATCTGAATGTTGAAATATCCAATTCTAAATTTATTTGTTGGAACATAGAGGAACCTTGACACAAAAGAATAAATGAAGAATTAAGGGACAGTCACCAACTGTCAAACATGGAATAACATCTTGAATCTATAGGGGTGTCCTTTTCATCACAGCTTATATGAGAACTATAAGCATTAATCATAAAAACAGGGCTCCGAAAAACAGCTAAAAACCCAAAGCAAAGCTTAAGAAATTTGGGAAGTCAATATTCTGTTAAAGATAATGTTCAGAGGAGATGGGTAGTAATCATCTGCTGCTAAGAAAAACACAAAATAAGAATTCTAGCAGAACCCACAAATAGCTTCAGAGTAATCCCTTTTATCAGAGAAGTTATTACTGGTATTGTGAAAGAATTACATTTTAGTGTCTTTGCTGAAAGACTTTTTCCCAGAAGGAAAAATGAATGACATTTACAGTTTTTAGTGAGTGTCTGCTATGTGTGAGGTACTGTCTAAGTTGACTTTAGAACATCACCCCAACTCTGAAGAAGGTCACTTCAAGTTTTTATAAATAAAAAAATTAAAATTGGAAGAAAATATTGGCATCATTCATTGACTGTCAAAATGCTACAGTGGGGTGTATGTCTACCAGGCCCCTGTTTTCAAAGCCCTGTAAAATAACTGTCCCACAAGCAGCTCCATTCATTTTTACCTCTTGTGGTTTTTTTCTAGGCTTATTCTGTGTATGACGAAGAAATTGGCTATTGCCAGGGCCAGTCATTTCTTGCTGCTGTGCTGCTTCTTCATGTGAGTAGTTAGGTTTCTTTTGTTACCTACACATGACCTTCCTCAGCTTATATTATCTTTACACTTAAGCATGGTTTAGCCAGACTCTCGGGCTTGAATTTTAATTCCCAATCTGGAAGTTTTGTACTTAATGTCATCATAGAAGAGAAACTTGGTGAAAATAAATGACAGTATTGAAAATTAGTGCAAAGATAAACTTCATTTTTATTACCGGGAAGACTCTATAGACTTTTACTCTTGGTTGAATCCTTAGGTACATTTTATCTTTGCTGAAGTAGCCGCTTTCATTAATATTTGTTTTGGAATATATAATATTGGGGTGGGAAGAAGGCAGAGAAATTAGCTTCTTTAGTGACATTTTATTCATTCATTCATTCACTCATTCAGCAAAGACTTTTTCCCTCCAACTTTATTTTGAAAACTTTCAAATCTGCAGAAAAGTTGAAAAATATAGTGAATACCCATATGCACTTCACCTAATCTGCCAGTTAATATATTTCCAAATTTTCTTTTTGTCTCTCTCTTCACATCTCTCTTTTCTTGGTCTCTAAATACATACACACACACACATGCATTTTATTTTTACTGAACCATTTGAGTGTAAGTAGCAAACATTATGATACTTCACTCTTAAATACTTGAGCATGTATTTCTTAAGGAGAAGGATATTTTACAGCATAGCCATAACATCACAGTCACATCCAAGAAATTTCACATTGATTCAGTAATGTCTGAAACACAGTCCACATTCAGTTTTTTCCCAAATTCTAGGCAAAGTCCTTTAAAGCTTTTTTCCTAACCAAGATCCAAGTAAGATTTAGACATTGTATTTTGTTCTCATTTCTCTTTATTCTCTTTTACTCTAACCTAGCTCCTTGCCTTTTCTGTTTTTCATGTCATTGAAAATTCTGAAAAATTCAGAGCAGTTGTCTTGTAAAATGTCCTACATTCTTTTGATTTGTCTGATTGTTTCTCAGTGTCAGACTCAGACTAAAATGCTTGACAATAATAACACACACATGATGTCAGCAAAGAGGTTTTGAGCACCTTTTAACATCTATACTGTCTTAAAGATCAAGGAGGAATAAGATAGACATGGTCCCAGTCCTCATGGATACAGGACTAGTGAAGTTGACTAGCTTTAAGCATATAATCACCAAGTATCTCATTAATGTCAATGGTGCTATGAAGATATAGTAAAAATTGTGATGCAAGATTATAACAAGGCAGCCTTATGTTGTTGCTTATGTTGTCCATACTGTAGATAAAAGGAGCATCAGACACAAAGTTTTCACAATCACATAGTCACATTGTGAAAGCTATATCATGATACAATCATCTTCAAAAAACATGGCTACTGGAACATAGCTCTGTAGTTTTAGGCATTTCCCTCTAGCCTGTCTATTACATCTTAAACTGAAAAGGGGATATTTATATAATGCGTAAGAATAACCTCCAGGATAACCTCTCAACTCTGTTTGAAATCTCTCAGCCACTGACACTTTATTTTGTCTCATTTCTCTTTGCCCCTTTTGGTCAAGAAGGTTTTTTCAATTCCTTGGTGCTGAGTCCCACTCATTCTAGGATTTCTGTCCCACATTGCCAGTGAGGTTTACACCCCTGGGAGTCATGTTCCAGATTGTTGGGGGGTACAGTAAGTTTGCTTTCCGTGTTGGTTGAGAGAAAGATAGGCCACGTCTGAGCAACAAAAGAAGTTCTCTGGGAGGTGACCCTTAGGCCTGACTTTAAGTAGGTTTAGCCTATCCTTTGTGAGGATAAGTTTCATATGAACAAACTCCAAGATCGAGGGCTTGGGCTATTGATTTGGTTGTCCCTACTGCTTGTAACAATATCAGGAATTCTCCAGACAGGGAAGTTGAACTTTCCCCTTTTCTCATCATTCCCCCAAGGGGACTTTGCAAATACTTCTTTATTCACTGTTCAAATCACCCTGCAATTTACTGGGGCATCGCACTGGACAAACCTACAAAATCTCATGCCCTATTCAAGGTTCCGTGTACTTACGGTGTTCAGTTAACCTGTCCATATAATAAATAATATTAGGAAATGGCCTAGTCAAAATATAAATTTTGTATCAAATAAACATTTATTGCTTTAGTTTGACACAGAAGTTGAAGTTTTAAAATATAAACGACCATCTATTTTCAACCCCCTGCAATATTGGCATTCCTTTGTTCTTCCTCATGCAAAAATTTTTTAATTTGTACATTTAGTCACTATCATCTAGGCATTCCTAGATTATACCATCTCAGTCTTTATCATCTATCTTTCCTTCTGGTTTCATATGTGCCCCCAGACCTCCTCCCTATATTATTCTCACATGCAGCTTCATTCAGTGTACTTATATTATTGTGCTACAGTCAGGTAGTATTGTGTAATCCATTTCTGAATTTTTACAGTCTGTATCCCTTCAGCTCCGATTGCCCAATATCTACCCTGTTTCTATCTCCTGATAACTTCTGTTCTTAATAGAAATTCTCCAAGTTCATTCATTAATGTTAGTTCTTATGAGTGAGACCATATAGTATTTATCTTTTTGTTTCTGCTTAATCTCACTCAGCATAATGTCCTCAAGGTCCATCCACATTGTTATATGCTTCATGACTTTATTCTATCTTACAGCTACATGATATTCCATCATATGTGTATACCACAGCTTGTTTAGCCACTGGTCTGTAGATGGACATTTGGGCTGTTTCCATCTCTTGGCAATTATAAATAATGCTGCTATAAACATTGGTGTGCAGATGTGCGTTTATGTCCTTGCCCTCATGTCCTTGGAATAGATACCTAGCAATGGTATTGCCAGATAATATATAGCAATTCTGTACTTAGCTTCCTGAGGAACTGCCAAACTACTTTCCACAGCAGTTGTACCATTTGACATTCCATATCAACAGTGGATAAGTGTGCTTCTTTGTCCACATCCTCTCCAGCACTTATTGTTTTCTCTTTTACTGATAATGGCCATTCTGGTGGGTGTGAGATGGTACCTCATTGTGGTTTTTTTTTTTTATTATTAAAAAAATAAAATAAAACAAAATACATAATCAGTAATTCACAATATCATCACTTAGTTGCATATTCATCATTTCTTAGAACATTTGCATTAATTCAGAAAAAGAAATAAAAAGACAGCAGAAAAAGAAATAAAACAAACACAGGAAAGAAAAAAAAAAGATTATACCTACCATACCCCTTACCCCTTGCTTTCATTGATCACTACCATTTAAAATAAATTTATTTTAGCATTTGTTCCCCCTATTATTTATTTTTATTCCATATGTTCTATTCCTTTGTTGACAAGGTAGATAAAAGGAGCATCAGACACAAGGTTTTCACAATCACACAGTCACATTGTGACAGCTGTATCATTATTCAGTCATCCTCAAGAAACGTGGCTGCTGGAACACAGCTCTACATTTTCAGGCAGTTCCCTCCAGCCTCTCCATTACATCTTGAATAACAAGATGATATCTACTTGATGCATAAGAATAACTTCCAGGATAACCTCTCAACTCTGTTTGGAATCTCTCAGCCATTGACACTTTGTCTCATTTCACTCTTCCCCGTTTTGGTCGAGAAGGTTTTCTTAATCCCTTGATAGTAAGTTTCAGCCCATTCTAGGTTTTTTCTCAATCCCTTGATGTTGAGTCTCCATTCATTCCAAGATCTCTGTCCCACGTTGCCAGGAAAGTCCACACCCCTGGGAGTCATGTCCCACGTAGAGAGGGTTAGGGTGGTGAGACTGCTCGTTGTGTTGGCTGGAGAGGGGCCACATTTGAGTAACAAAAGAGGCTCTCTTGGGGGTGACTGTTAGGCCTAAATTTTAAGTACTTGACCTATCCTTTGTGGGGTTAAGTTTCTTATGAACAAACCCCAAGACCGGGGGCTCAGCCTATAGCTTTGGTTGTCCACACTGCTTGTGAGAATATCAAGAATTCAACTTGGGGAAGTTGAATTTCTCCCCATTCTCACCACTCCCCAAAGGGGGCTTTGCAGATACTTTTCCACTCAATGATCGAATCACTCTGGGATTCATCGGGGCATCACTCTGGACAAACCAGCAAAATCTCATGTCCTACCTGCGATTCCCAAGTACTTATGGTGTTCAATCAAACTATCTACATAAGTTATATTTGGAAATGCACTAGTCAAAATATAAATTTTGTAACTAATAAACATTTTTTGCTTTAGACTCACACAGAAGGTGACATTTTAAAATATTAATTACCATCTATTTTCAGCTATTTTCATCTGTTTCAATGACATTCCTTTGTTCTTCCTCATGCAAAAGCATTTTTAAAATTGTACCTTGTACATTTCATTATTATTATATACTCTAGGCATTCCTAGATTATACCATCTCAATCTTTAATATCTATCTTTCTTTCTGATTTCATTTATGTCCCCAGCCCTCCTCCCTCTATCATTCTCACATGCAGCTTCATTCAGTGTTTTAACATAATTACATTACAGTTAGGTAGTATAGTGCTGTCCATTTCTGAGTTTTTGTATCCAGTCCTGTCACACAGTCTGTATCCCTTCAGCTCCGATTACCCTATATCTTACCCTGTTTTTATCTCCTGATGGTCTCTGTTACCAACGACATATTCCAAGTTTATTCACTAATATCAGTTCATATCAATGAGACCATACAGTATTTGTCCTTTAGATTTTGGCTAGTCTCACTCAACATAATGTTCTCAAGGTCCATCCATGTTGTTACATACTTTATAAGTTTATTCTGTCTTAAAGCTGCGTAGTATTCCATCGTATGTATATACCACAGTTTGTTTAGCCACTCTTCTGTTGATGGACATTTTGGCTGTTTCCATCTCCTTGCATTTGTAAATAATGCTGCTATAAACATTGGTGCGCAAATGTCTGTGTCTTTGCACTTGTGTCCTCTGAGTAGATACCTAGCAATGGTATTGCTGGGTCATTGGCAATTCTATATTCAGCTTTTTGAGGAACCGCCAAACTGCCTTCCACAGTGGTTGCACCATTTGACATTCCCACCAACAGTGGATAAGTGTGCCTCTTTCTCCACATCCTCTCCAGCACTTGTCATTTTCTGTTTTGTTGATAATGGCCATTCTGGTGGGTGTGAGATGATATCTCATTGTGGTTTTGATTTGCATTTCTCTCATGGCCAGGAACATTGAGCATCTCTTCATGTGCCTTTTGGCCGTTTGTATTTCCTATTCTGAGAAGTGTCTGTTCAAGTCTTATTCCCATTTTGTAATTGGATTGGCTGTCTTTTTGTTGTTGAGTTGAACAATCTCTTTATAAATTCTGGATACTAGACCTTTATCTGATATGTCGTTTCCAAATATTGCCTCCCATTGTGTAGACTGTCTTTTTACTCTCTTGATGAAGTTCTTTGATGCACAAAAGTGTTTAATTTTGAGGAGTTCCCATTTATGTATTTATTTCTTCAGTGCTCTTGCTTTAGGTGTAAGGTCTGTAAAACCGCCTCCAATTATAAGATTTATAAGGTATCTCCCTACATTTTCCTCTAACTGTTTTATGGTCTTAGACCTGATGTTTAGATCTTTGATCCATTTTGAGTTAACTTTTGTATAGGGTGTGAGATACAGGTGCTCTTTCATTCTTTTGCATATGGATATCCAGTTCTCTAGGCACCATTTATTGAAGAGACTGTTCTGTCCAAGGTGAGTTGGCTTGACTGCCTTATCAAAGATCAAATATCCATAGATGAGAGGGTCTATATCTGAGCACTCTATTTGATTCCATTGGTCAATATATCTCTCTTCATGCCAATACCATGCTGTTTTGACCACTGTGGCTTCATAATATGCCTTCATGAGACCTCCAGCTTCTTTTTTTTTCCTGAAGATACTTTTAGCAATTCGGAGCACCCTGCCCTTCCAGATAAATTGGCTTATTGATTTTTCTATTTCTGAAAAGTAAGTTGTTGGGATTTTGATTGGTATTGTGTTGAATCTGTGTATCAATTTAGGTAGAATTGACATCTTAACTATATTTAGTCTTCCAATTCATGAACACGGTATGCCCTTCCATCTATTTAGGTCTTCTGTGATTTCTTTTAACAGTTTCTTGTAGTTTTCTTTGTATAGGTCTTTTGTCTCTTTAGTTAAATTTATTCCTACGTTTTTTATTCTTGTAGTTGCAATTGTAAATGTAATTTGTTTCTTGATTTCCCCCTCAGCTTGTTCATTACTAGTGTATAGAAACACTACAGATTTTTGAATGTTGATCTTGTAACCTGCCACTTTGCTGTACTCGTTTATTAGCTCTAGTAGTTTTGCTGTGGATTTTTCAGGGTTTTCTACGTATAGTATCATATCATCTGCAAACAGTGATAGTTTTACTTCTTCCTTTCCAATTTTGATGCCTTGTATTTCTTTTCCTTGTCTAATTGCTCTGGCTAGAACTTCCAACACAATGTTGAATAACAGTGGTGATAGTGGACATCCTTGTCTTCTTCCTGATCTTAGGGGGAATGTTTTCAGTTTTTCCCCATTGAGGACGATATTAGCTGTGGGTTTTTCATATATTCCCTTTATCATTTTAAGGAAATTCCCTTGTATTCCTATCCTTTGAAGTGTTTTCAACAGGAAAGGATGTTGAATTTTGTCAAATGCCTTCTCTGCATCAGTTGAGATGATCATGTGATTTTTCTGCTTTGATTTGTTGATATGGTGCATTACGTTAATTGATTTTCTTATGTTGAATCATCCTTGCATACCTGGGATGAATCCTACTTGGTCATGATGTATAATTCTTTTAATGTGTTGCTGGATTCGATTTGCTAGAATTTTGTTGAGGATTTTTGCATCTATATTCATTAGAGAGATTGGTCTGTAGTTTTCTTTTTTTGTAATGTCTTTGCCAGGTTTTGGTATGAGGGTTATGTTGACTTCATAGAATGAATTAGGTAGCTTTCCCTCCACTTCAGTTTTTTTGGAGAGTTTGAGCAGGATTGGTACTAATTCTTTCTGGAATGTTTGGTAGAATTCACATGTGAAGCCATCTGGTCCTGTACTTTTCTTTTTGGGAAGTTTTTTAATGACTGATTCAATTTCTTTACTTGTGATTGGTTTGTTGAGGTCATCTATTTCATCTTGAGTCAAAGTTGGTTGTTCATACTTTTGAGGAAGTTGTCCATTTCATCTACGTTGTTGTATTTATTAGCATAAAGTTGTTCATAGTTTCCTGTTATTACCTCCTTTATTTCTGTGGGGTCAGTGGTTATGTCTCCTCTTCCATTTCTGATCTTATTTATTTGCATTGTCTCTCTTCTTTTTGTCAATCTTGTTAAGGGCCCATCAATCTTACCGATTTTCTCATAGAACCAACTTCTGGTTTTATTGATTTTCTCAATTGTTTTCATGTTCTCAATTTCATTTATTTCTGCTCTGATCTTTGTTATTTCTCTCCTTTTGCTTGCTTTGGGGTTAGTTTGCTATTCTTTCTCCAGTTCTTCCAAGTGGACATTTAATTCGTGTATTTTTGCCTTTTCTCCTTTTTTTGATATAGGCATTTAGGGCAATAAATTTCCCTCTTAGCACTGCCTTTGCTGCATCCCATAAGTTTTGATATGTTGTGTTTTCATTTTCATTTGCCTCGAGATGTTTACTGATTTCTCTTGTAATTTCTTCCTTGACCTACTGGTTGTTTGAGAGTGTGTTGTTGAACCTCTGTATATTTGTGGATTTTCTGGCCCTCTACCTTTTATTGATTTCTAACTTTATTCCTTTATGATCCAAGCATGTCTTCTGTATGATGTCAATCTTTTTGAATTTATTGAAACTTGCTTTGTGACCCAACATATGATCTATCCTTGAGAATGATCCATGAGCACTTGAGAAAAAGGTGTATTCTGCTGTTGTGGGGTGTAATGTTCTATAAATGTCTATTAAGTCTAGTTCATTTATTGTATTATTCAAATTCTCTGTTTCTTTATTGACCCTATCTTTAGATATTCTGTCCATTGATGAGAGCAAGGAATTAAAGTCTCCAGTTACTATGGGGTAGTGTCTGTTTCTCTTCTCAGTGTTTGCTTCATGTATTTTTAGTGCCAGAGTGCATAAATATTTATGTTGTTATGTCTTTCTGTTCCATTTATTAATACATAGTGTCCTTCTTTGTCTGTTTCAGTTGTTTTACATTTGGAGTGTAATATGTTGGATATTATTATAGCTACTCCTGCTCTTTTCTGATTGTTGTTTGCATAAAATATCTTTTCCCAACCTTTCACTTTCAACCTATGTTTGTTCTTGGGTCTAAAATATGTCTCCTGTAGACAGCATATAGATGGGTCCTGTTTTTTAATCCATTCTGCCAGTTTTGTCTTTTGATTGGGGTGTTTAACCCATTAACATTTAGCATTACTACTGTAAGGGCAGTACTTTCTTCTACCGTTTTGCCTTTTGGATTTTATATGTCATATCTAATTTTTCTTCTTTTTACCTTTACTTATAGTCTTCATTTCTACACTCTTTTCCACACCTCTCTGTCCTGTCTTTTCTTGTCTGTCTCTAGTGTTCCCTTTAGTATTTTTTGCAGAACTGGTCTCTTGGTCAAAAATTCTCCCAGTGATTTTTATCTGAAAATGTTTTAATTTCCCCCTCATTTTTGAAGGACAATTTTGCTGGATATAGAATTCTTGGTTGGCAGTTTTTCTCTTTTGAATCTTAAATATATCATCCCACTTTCTTCTAGCCTCCATGGTTTCTGCTGAGAAATCTATGCATAGTCTTATTGGGCTTCCCTTGTATGTGATAGATTGCTTTTCTCTGGCTACTTTCAAAATTCTTTCTTTCTCTTTGACATCTGACATTCTGATTAGTAAGTATCTTGGATTATATCTATTTGGTTCTTTTCTGTTTAGGGTTCGCTGCACATCTTGGATTTGTAATCCAATTTTAAGTCTTCCATATGAGTTGGGAAATTTTCAGTGATAAATTCCTCCAATAATCTTTCTCCCTCTTTTATATTGTCTTCTCCTTCTGGGACACCCACAACATGTATATTTGTGTGCCTCATGTTGTCATTCAATTCCCTGAGTCCCTGTTCATATTTTTCCATTCTTTTATCTTTTCTTTTGCTTGTCGAATTTCAGATGTCCCATCCTCCAGTTCCCTAATCCCATCTTCTGCCTCTTGAAATCTAACATTGTAGGTTTCCTTTGTTTTTTTTTTCATCTCTTCTACTGTGCCTTTCATTCCCATAAGTTCTGTGATTTCTTATTTCAGACTTTCAGTTTCTTCGTTTTGTTTGCCCTTTGCATTCTTAAGGTTCTCCCTCAATTCGTTGATTTGATTTTTGATGAGATTTTTCCATGTCTGTTCCAGCATCCTGAATTTGTTGTTTCAGCTCCTGTATTGTATTTGAATTGTTGGTTTCTTCCTTTAACTGGGACATATCTTCGATTTTCCTGGTATGACTCATTAGTTTTTGCTGGCATCTAGGCATTTAAAATCCTTACTGGAGATTGCTTTCACTTTTTTACCTAGAATTTTCTTGGTGGATGGCTTTGTTCTCTGTCTGTTCTTTGACATTCAGTTCAGCTAATTCTAGACCTCTAGCATAGGTTTTGTTTAACAAATCAGAATTTTTCCATTCTTGTTTCTTGCCCTGCCTGTATGGTGCCTTTTTTTTCCTTAGAAGGGTCTACTTAGGTATTACAGACTCCATTCAGATTTTCCCAGACCAGACTGGCCTCCTCTCAGGAGGAACAACTCACCTGCAACAGTTTTCCCTGAGGGTAAGGCCAAGTGTGTTGACAGGCTTTCCTATGAAGCCTCTATACGCTGTGCTTTTCCTATCCTGTACCATATGTGGCACATGTCTGCCTGCAGGTCACACCAGCATAAAGTGATGTGGTATCTTTACCTTCAGCAGGCTCTTCTTGCTGGGGATATAGTTGAGACAGAGGAGAGGTTGTACACTGATTTTAATGGCTTCAGTTTTCTAGTTCCTGAGGTCTGAATTCCTTCAGGGAGGAATTCCTCCTGAGCTGGGCCCCACCCCTCTCCTGGGGAAGGCACAGTCTCCAGGGAGTTTCCTCCTTTCACCTGACCAGCCTGTTTGTCTCTCAGACATGCTTATTCCACCGTTGCTTTGGGCATTGGGAGCCTGAGAAGCCTTGTAATTGTATGGTTCTAGGTGGAATCGCAGCTGGTCCAGCTTGTCCAGACTGGTATACGCTGTGTATCCAGTCCCTGATATGGCCCCTGCAGTTGTTCTGTACTGTTCCTGGCTATTTACTAGCTGCTCTGGAGTATGAAATAAATTCCACACCTCACTAAGCCACCATCTTTCATGTAACATTTTTAACATTGTTTTCACAACAGTAAAATTAAAAGAATGGCATGTAAGTCATTACCAGCAAAGAGAATAATACAGTTTATCGAAGTCCTGCAATGGGGAAGAGCTTGGCATATGGAAGAGTTGAAAGAAGGCAAGTGTGACTTGAGCATCATGAGTGATGGGGAGTAGGAGAGGGAGTGACAGAGGTAAACGAGGACCAGCTTTGAAAACTAGGTGAAGGTATCTGGATTTTCATTTTCTAAGCAAGGAAAAGTGTTCGCAGGTTTTAATCCATTTTGTGTAGGTTGTAATACAAGCAAAACAAAAATCACTTCATATTTTCTTATTGTGAACCTAGCGTGGCGGTGTTAGTAACCATATAAAAATATGATAAAGCTACAGCATTAATAAATCAAATTTTTACATTTTGTTTTGATCAGATTTTACATCTCAAAGGCACCCTCACAAGCCTATCTGGTTTGTCTTTGTTGTCAACTTCAGACCAAGGACATTTATCCCCATTTAAGTATCACAACCCCTTGAAAATGGGTTTCCTAATCAAATTCATGGTGTTTTATTTTGAACTTTTGTAGTTTTCCTTTGCAGTAGCTTCTTTGCAATAGTGTTGTTCTTAGATAACATCAGTTATCTGGTAGTGTTATCTGTTAAGATAAATGTTTCTTTCATAATGAAGGGAGATGGGGTACAGAAATGCCATCCTGGGTCAACTCATGTCTCCTCTTCCTGTAGGGGAGTGCTGTTGCCTTCTATGACAAAGACCTCAGAGATCTGGCTCTTTGCCCCAAATATCCTTGCCTTTCCAGTAATAAGTTGCTATGTTTCTCCCATTTATTATTCAATCTGATTTGCTCTTTAGCCTGCTTTATTCCCAGTGATATCTATGCTTAGCCCACCTCCATCAGCTTTCTCCACAGAAGTCCACCCACCTTCTTGACTTTTTTGAAGGCTTACCACAGTCATACCAAAGCTTTAAAATAACAGTGTACCACTTTTTTTTCTTTTCTCTTTTGGAAACTAGACATCTTCCTATGTTCATTAGGAAATATTTTTCCATAAAGTCATGGAGGATGTAGGTGTTGTTACAAATGTGTAACATTTGTAAATAGAAGTAGGTTTTTGTAGTTCTTGAAGTATTACTGCAAATTTAACTCTTCCTTATACTATTCTTCTAAAGATACCTATTTTTTTAAAAATGACCAGGGGAAAAAATATTTTTACCAGAATGAAAATGTTATTAGAATAAAGCAATAACTTTGATTTAACAAAGATGTCATGACAATTTGGGAAAGAACCTTTATGTTCTATACTTGTGTACCTGCCTATTCCTTCTCAGCTCAAACTGTATACTCCTTCCAAAGCCTGTTCTTGACTCCCTTTACAGACTCAGTCTCTCCTGCTTTTGTGTTCCTTCTAATCTTTCCACCTAATTCATATTATGGTTTTCTTATTACATACTAGTTACATGGGAAACTTCTTGAAGACAAGAATGGTGTCTGACACAGAATAGGCATAATTAAATATTTGTTGGTTGAGTGAATGAATGTTACAAAAACAACTATAAGCCCAAGTTGCTGCCTGTTGTTGCATTTTCTGGTATCCAGATAAAATAGAAGGAAGAGTTTTATATACTAAGAAAACATCTGCACATGTTTTGTTATTTTTTCCCTATTCCCTGTTACAGATGCCTGAAGAACAGGCATTCAGTGTTCTTGTCAAGATCATGTTTGATTATGGTCTCAGGGAACTTTTCAAGCAAAATTTTGAAGATTTGCATTGCAAATTTTACCAGTTGGAGCGCCTCATGCAGGTAAAAAGGGAAACCAGTCTGCATTTGATAAGGAGTGCAGGACTGGGAGAATTAGTTTGATGAAATGGTGCCAGGAAGCACTGGTGATTGCCTTTGCCATCCATGGTCAATACAGGTTTTATTTTTATCATAATTATGTGATAATAGTGTTTAGATTAATAAGATATGACCCTAATGGGCTTGAGCTGGGTTTTCAATCTTACAAACACCAGGAAGGTCAAATGACTTCATAGGGGCCTTTCCCACTGCAAACTCAGTCAGGAAACATTCACAGGCTCTGAAGCTGACTTGTTAGGAATCTCATAGCAAAAGCAAAACAAATTTTCCCTAATGTTTCATTTTGGAAAGAAAAACTGACCTTCCAAATGCTTGTCACCATTTTGGGTATTCCTCTTTATTTAGAACTAGGAAAGACTGGGGAAAAGCTAAATACCAACTTAATGATAAGTGTTTCTTCTGAACACTCTGTATTTTTTTTAGAAAAACACAAGTATGTGATTTTTTTGGCCTATTCGTGGCAGATTTATAAGCCTCCTGAATGGGACCTGGACAGCTGCATATGTGTCCAAAACTAATTAGTTTGCTGTTTCAGGAATGCATTCCTGACCTGTACAACCACTTCCTGGATATAAGCCTTGAAGCACACATGTATGCCTCCCAGTGGTTTCTTACGCTTTTCACTGCAAAATTCCCTCTCTACATGGTCTTCCATATCATCGACCTGCTTTTATGTGAGGTATGTATCAGAGTCCATAGGCCTTTGGCTTTCGTTTGTAGTGTCTTCTTGTGTCAACTCTATCAAAACAAAATTTGTCCCCCTCAGTTATTTTATTGCAGTGCTGGAAAATCCACATTTTATTAAAGGTACTCTCTGCTAAGAAAAGAAACACTAGACATTTATATTAGTTAGTATTAGGTTTGGCTACATTGAATGAATAAACCCAAGATAATCCAAAATAGGAGTTTATTTCTCTCTCATGTGAAATAAGTCAGAACATTAGCAGTCATCTGCCTTCCAAAGAGTATGACCCTCAAATGGCTGAGTAGAACTCCAACCATCATACCTATATCTAAGCAGGAGATTTAGGGTAGGAGGGAGAGTGCTTCCCGTAGTTTAAAAGGGACTTCCTGTAATTTCTCCCCAACATTATCATTTATCTCTTATTGACCAAAACTTAGTTATGTGGCCATATCTAGCAGCAAGATAGATTTTATTTCAGCTTGGTTAGGAATATGCTAAAACTTGGGGAATCGATTAATAAATAAAAAATAAATATTGAGGTAAATAACATTCTTTGCCACATTTGTTTTGAGTTTTGTGTGTGGGTTTAAGGAAAAATAACTACTTAATTGCAGAAATAATAGATATTTATCATAGAAACTGTAGAAAATATAAGTAAAAATAATTTTGAATGCTGTAATCCCACTCTAGGTATAAATACTTTAAAGACTTAAACCACTTAATTTTAATAATGGATGTTAGCACTTCTCCTTGTCTATCCTTTCCCCCACCACTTCCAGAAAGATTTAAATAAAGAAAGACAGACTGAAGGGAACTCGGTGCAGATTTAGTTCAAGGATATAGAACGTATGGCAGAGTAATTGCTGTACTTGGAGGGGGAAGTACAAAATAAAACTCTACCAGGAGTGATTTCCTGATAGGTCGCAATTTTATGACTACAATGTTTCAACTTGGAAGCCTGGAATACTTTTGAAAAACATTCTTTCTTGAATATGAGTGGAGGGCTAGGAAAAACTCTTATCTCAGAAAAATGGAAGAGTAGCCCCACTTTAAGTGGCTTTTTGTTCGGTGGCTTTGCTATTTTTGTTTTCCAAGATACTCCATTTCCATACTTACATTTTCACAATTTCTGTAAAATTGTAGGGTATTCTCATGATTTATAGCATAATAATTCTGATATTAACATTGATAATATTATTTTTGTCTTTTCTCTTCTAGGGAATAAGTGTTATTTTTAATGTCGCCCTTGGATTGTTAAAGGTAAGCTCAGTTACTTGGCATTAGTTGTTCACCATTGCAGTGTTTTGGTCTTAATCTCATTCTAAGCAGCCACTTGCTGTGCTCTAACATTTTTGTCTAACATTTTGAGTGTGAGTGGATATATGCAAGTTGCTCTGACAAAAGTATCTTCTAGGGGATTATAAAGAAGCTGAATTTATAAGAGGCTTCTTGTGCATCTTCATAGCAAACATTTTTCTGTATGTGGGTGTATTTTCTAACTTTCTTCTTTAAGACTTCCAAGGATGACCTGCTGTTAACAGACTTTGAAGGTGCCTTGAAGTTCTTCAGGGTTCAGCTTCCTAAGAGATACCGCTCAGAAGAAAATGCAAAAAAACTCATGGAATTAGCTTGCAACATGAAGGTATAATAATTTTCACACTAATTCAAATGACTTTATTTGTTATCAAACAATTAGCATTTATAGTAGGCAAATATTTTCTTTTGAGTGTATAACTTCTATCCTTTTTTTTTCCAAATGCTTTCATATACATTATCTCTCAAAAATGAAATCTCATTGCTCCCTTTAACTCCAAGAAAGGTATTATTATCCCTATTTTGAAGAGGTTTTAGCTCACCTAGAGTCATACAGCTATTTAGTTACAGAACTCAGGTTGCATGATTTCATATACTATTTTTTATCTTTCAACTTTATCATGGTCAGAAATTCCCTAAAATAAAATTAATAATTTGTGAAGGAAAGCCACTCAATTTTATCACTTAAAATTACACTTATGATGTGTAAATTATCTTAAGGTAAAAAAATACAGAATTTCCTTGTGATTATGTTAAATTAAAGTTGTTTGTGTGCCTCCAGAGGGTAGAACTAGGATCAGTGTGTCAGGGGTGTTGATGGGGGATAAGCTTCACTACCTATTAAATAGAGCCCAGTATTATATATTTGAGCTAGAAGTTCCTTTACCTATTTAAGGCTCAGTTTTCCCATCTTAAGATAATATTGGACTTCTGGTTCTGGTTGTATGTCAGACTGTGCTAACTCAAACCAGCTTTAAATCCAAAGAAATACTGGATAGACTATAACTGAAGAGATGTTTAAATACCTGGATGAACTTGAAAGAAAAAAGTGAAATACCCAGGTGCTTCCAACAAAGCAGCTCAAAGCTGGTATGCGTGTAAGGTGATCACAACAGCAGACCAGGGAAATATTGAGCCATATGTAGGTATTAGGGTTTTTAATCCTCACACAGATATGATTCAGGGCATTTAGAAGTCAGCTGACTCTGAAGCCCCTGCATAAAGGTAGCACCATGGAATAATTCATCTGTCTTTTAAAGAGGGAATATAAAACTCTGCCTATTAGCCCAAAATCATAACATAAATTGAATGAGGGATTTGAAAAAGGACATAGAACTCCTAGAAATTAAAATAATCATTAGTTGTAATTAAAAAGAAAATATTACCTACTTCAGATGTATTATGGCTAACATTTAATGATAGTCTTACCATGTGCTGAGTACTGTTTTTATCTGCTTTTACATGTCAGGATTAACTACAATATCAGTGCTTAAAATAGTACCTGGTAATTACGAAGGATTCAAGAAATAATAGCTACTACTATAATTATTTCCTCTCTAGTCTTTAAAGCAGATGTCAAATAAGTACTTTCCAGTAATATATTGAAGGAGAATTGTGCATATGGCATAGAACCAAGTGAGTCTGAAATTCAAGTCACTCTTCCCATTTCAGCCTGAGCCAGGTTCAGCCCATAGTAAGATGCCACTTCCTATTTGCTCATGATTTCTTCCCCTCCAAAACATATTCCTTTTTTAGTGTGCCCATCTCACTTATGTTTAAGCCAAAAACCTTTTTGCCCCCCTTGACTCCACTCTCTTTCATACTCCACATCCTGCAAGCCCCATCTGTATCCCGAATCTGATCACTTCTTGCCACCTTCAATGCTAATACTCTAGTCTTACTGCCATCATCATTTCTTTTCTGGATTATTCCAGTGGCCTCCTAAATGGTCTTAGTGTTTCCCCTCCCAGGTTATTCTTGATCATGTCTCTCCCTTGTTTAAAACCGTCTAATGATTAGCTTCTTAGAATAAAACTCAAGAATTCTTGCCATGGCTTAATAGCCCCTGGCTACCTCTCTGATTACATTTCCTACTACTCTTGACCCTTTCTCTTTCCACTTTGTACATCTTGTCTTTCTTGCTGTTGTCAAACATGGCCAACCATGTTCACTCCCTCAGGTCTTTGCATTTGCTGGTCTCTCTGCCTGTAATATTCTTCTTCTAGATATCTACATGGCTTTATTGACACCTCATTCAGGCTTCTACTCATAAAATCGTGCCATCAATGAAGCCCTCTTTATTTATAGTCTCTAAAGTAGTAGCTCCCCCAACCTTTTTTCATTCTTGTCTCCTTACCCTAAATCTTACCCTCCTTACCTCATCAATTATTTCTACCTGACATTATTTTATGTTTACTTGATTGTCTGTCTTCCTCCACTGGAATGTAAGCTCTGTAAGAAAAGGATTTTCTTTCTTTTGTTTACTGCTGAATTCCAGACACATAGAACAGGATCTGGTATATAAATATTTGTTGAATGAATGAATTAATTAATATGCTGTTGAGTCTACAAAGTGTTCTACAAAGAAGAATTAACATGGGTTTGAGCAAGGCTTACAAAAAGCTTTTCAGCTGAAGGTATTACTTTTTTGAGTTTTTAATAGCTTGAAACACTTTAATAATATATGGATCCTTTATTTCCATAGTCTGGGTGAGAAGTGTCTAATGTCTTTTTTTTTCTTGCCCATGCTTTCAGTGAGTTAAGGTCAGCAGGACTGCCTTGCATATGTTTGCATAGCACATATATTTTGTGCTTATATATATATATAATTCCTTCTAGCCCTGGAGGATTTGGCATGGTTGTGGGATACCTTGGATGATTTCCTCTATTTGCACATGATTTCAAGGTGAGAAAGATAGTAATTTTTCTAGAAATTGACTCACAGCATGTAATACCTACAGATGCACCAGGATATGAGAGAATGAGATTTTCTACTAACCAGTGAGACAGCGTGTACATTTTTATTAGCAATGATTAGGTGTACTGTGGCAGCTATACTTAATACGAAGGATATTAAGAGAGTTATAGACAATAGTTGAGCCAATTATCCGGTGATAATTTGCCAGATGAAAAATAGGAGAACTCATTGGCAAGCTCTATCATGAGCCTTGGATTTTGTGAAATGTATGAGCTATGAGTATATCAGTCAGCACAGGGAGTCCATGTTTATCAGTGGTTTCAAAGCCCTGTTCACACATGGCAAAGTGGGTTCCTGCTATGTGAATGGTTTGGAAACTAGCTTTT
Organism: Tamandua tetradactyla; assembly: GCF_023851605.1. Classification (NCBI taxonomy): domain Eukaryota; kingdom Metazoa; phylum Chordata; class Mammalia; order Pilosa; family Myrmecophagidae; genus Tamandua; species Tamandua tetradactyla. The sequence goes on from NC_135328.1 coordinate 44,994,903, forward strand.
GAATTTTTGGTACAGAATTTAGAAAGGAAACATTGACTCTGCAACTCATTTAAATCCCCTTCCATTATTATTATTATTTTGACAATCCACAACTGCAACTGCGAGTATTTTAATATATACTCACAGTAAATGAAAAATAAAGGGAACAACATGTATTATTCAACTTACTTTAAAACACAGCTCACGAGATATTTCTAAGGAACATCTAAAGAAACTTTTGACAAAGGAAATGTACATTGCTTTTAATCAAACATAATAATTCAACAATAGGGATTGCACTCAGCTTGGAGTAATAGGAAACTCCCATAATCCACCTGATTTTAAGGAAAGTGAATATTCCCTCATGGAATGACCAGCTCAGGGCGGTCATTCAGTAATGCACTAAAGGAACCTTGTGCTTTTTTAGCTTCATTATAGCTTTCATAGTAGAATCAGGAACATAGTACAACAAGCAGTATTAAAAGAACAAGATGTTCACTATACAAATTAATTATGATCTAGAAAAGGAGGGGGGTCACAGCATCAGAAAATATCACCATGACAGTCTGATTTAGTGGCCTGGTGGACATATTAGGCTTGCAGAAAGACAGTGAATATCTAACCATGGAAATATATCCATGATAGGGGAGCATGTAGAGATGTTTGGAAGAAACCTCTGAGTAAATGGAGGTCAAGTAATTGGTGTTTGCTTTGAGGATACTCTTGCTTAGTGGGGCTAGAGATTGATAAAATGAGCTAGAAGCCCGTGTCCACAAAGCCCCTATGAATCTGTCTCTTTGTGTGGTGGCTTCAAAAACTTAGTGATGGCTTTTTCATTTCTGCCTTCCAAATCTCATGCAAGTTACCAGCTGGTGAATTGTAACATGGAACCATAAAAGGCAGGCATTTGGGAAATGTAGTTGCCGACCTTACCCACATTGACATAACATGGTCCAGCCCAACCACTTGTGAATTTCATCACCGTATAGATTTCTTGTCAATGTAAAGCCTGTTGTCCAATTCCTACCCAGAGGCAAGGACAAAAAGCAAATTGCAAAAGATAAAAACAATTTATATTACTCTTAGCTTATAATATCTGCCTATTTGTTTATAAGCAAGAGAAACCATTCCATTATTTTTTAATTGTTCTTCAGTTGGGACTCAGTTCACTTATATTTTCTAATTAAGGTGGAAATTGAAAGTACTTTGGCTTACATGCCAGTCCAGGAATCAAAACCTATTTTTATTGTCTTTGTCATGTTTTAATTTTATCTTTATGATGTTGTTGTAATGTCCAATTGTGTAGCCCTTCCAAGCATCTCATTTCTTTTTTGCAGTACTCTGTGAGGTAGGTAGAGCAAATTAAGTGTGGAAACTAAGGCTTATAGAAGTCAAGTGACTTACCCAAGAGTTATTTGGCTGTACAGTGACAAGAGCCCTAGTTGAGCTCAGACATTCTGATTCTTCATTCCCAGTGCTTTCCAATTCACTGCTTTGACTCCTCTGATTGCAAAAGTGCAACAGTAATTAAGGTTGGTGTAGTAGTATCTGAAATGGCCACAAGATGGATGTGTTGTTCAGAAATGCCTGTATTCCTCTCTGTGTCCATAGTTTTCTTTCTCTAAATCTTTCTCTGAATCTTTCTCTGAATCTATTCTTACCTTCCTCTCTCTGCTTCTCTCTTTTCCCAGGCCTTTTACATCTCATTTTCTCCTTCTTTTTTCTTTAAGGGAATTTAATATGAAACTGAAATATTTTATTTGTTTGTTGAAGAGTTTGAGATCTCCTCTTAATCTAAAATTTAACATTCATCAAAACTCATTTAACTGTCGTTGAATTCCTTACCCTTTATGGATCAGTGAGTGACCTGTGATAGAAAAATTGTTCACACTTCTGATAAAAGACCTAAAAGAGGGCGGGCCACGGTGGCTCAGCAGGCAAGAACACTTGCCTGCCATGCCAGAGAACCCAGGTTCGATTCCCGGTGCCTGCCCACGTAAAAAAAAGAAAAAAAACAAAAAGACCTAAAAGAAGTTCTACCTTGGATAGATTGCTCCAGGAGATCATGAATTGTTCTGGGGATCCCAAATCTTTTCATACTCATAACTTTGTCATATATGGTCTTTAGAGGATGAAAAGAAAAAAATAAATAAATTCCTGGGTCTTTTAAAATTTTGATAAAAGAAATACATGAGGCTTCCACTCTATGAACTAATTTTGCCAGTGGGTTTCACACAAAAAAGAAGTAGCCCCAAGGAACCTTCTGGAGTTATCTATATAGAGAACCACACCTGGAAAAATCAACAATGCCTGTTGAAGGAGGAAAATCCGATATGGAGAGGATCGGCCTCTTCAGTGAGAGGGAATATATTACTGTTGGTGATAAATATGTGTCACCATTTAATAGACCCTTTAATGAGGCTGCAAGCAAAAATAGACAGATGCTACCAGGGGGATCCAAAGAAATGTCAAGTCTCCAACCAGGTTATTTTGATTCCCATTTTGTAAGGATTTTTGAAGGTGAAGGCTATGTAAATCTGAATCAAGTGAGGAGACGGCATATGATGGAAGAAGCCAAAAAAAATCTAAGCAAAGCTTTCCTCCCCAGTAGTGGAGATAAAAAGCCATGTGGATTAGGAAGCTACTATGGAACAATAGGCGGTCCAGTCTCATTTTTTAGCACACCGCCCAGACCGAGAGAAACATACCAGGCACCTGGAAAGAATTTATACACAAACCCAGGAAAGAAAGGAACTGGATATGGCTATGCAGATGTTACCATAGGTAAACAGCTTCCACATTCTGCTGATTTCTATGATGCACCAAAACTAAATTATAAGATCCTCTCAGCCTCTTTGAAAGATGAGCTTTAGTTCGCTGCATCTGACTTGGATTCTCTAAACTAGCTATGAGACTTCTATCAACTTGGCCTGATCAACTATGTTATTTTAAATAGACGTATCCTACCCTAACCCTTAGCCTTATCCCCAACACACCCAAATATTTTATAACTAAGAAAGTAGTAGCAGTAGTTTTGGGCTGATCAAGAAGCCACTACGGTTGCATTCATTCTGAATGAATGGGATGGAGGAGAGGTGGAGAGAAGGGAGAAAGCAGACATCAATACCTATAGGAGAAAGAGTGAAAGGGCAGGAGAAAGCCATTCACTTTATTAAATGGCAGCCATAAATACTAAAATATACTGGCATATGCTTCAACACTCAGTTTAAACAGTATTTAATTTACCATGAAACCTGTTCACTTTGATGGGGAATACCTACCTGAGAATGAGTAAAGGAACCCTTATAAATTTTAAAACAATATCAACATAATTTAAAGAAAACTGGTAGTAATGAAAAACCAAGTTAGTTTAGACTCTAAGCAACAGAAATTAAATGGCAATCACTTCTTTAGTTAATTTGTTTTTGTATTTTAAGGCATGCAGACTTCAACAATTTCGTTGTAGTGATTTTAAATGGCAGTAACTCTGGGACAAAAGGACAGTGGTCAGTTTTGCAAATGGGCATGTCCAAATAGAGGAAAAATGTTCTATTATATTGGGTAGGAAGCTTGGTTATTTGAAAATAAGCAGCTCTGTTTCTATGCATGGACTATAAAATGTATATAAAATTGTATGCAGACTACTTTTCGTCTGGAATAATAATACATAAATGGATATCAATGTAAAAAAAAAAAAGAAATACATGAGGACAAGAGTTTTTTTCTTCATGTCTACAGAGGGATTTTTGAGAACAATTCAAATATGTGACACTAGTTTGAGAAAAGCAGGAACCATGCTAAAAGAGATGGTGTAGCGAATATCTTAGATCTTAAATGTTAACCGTAGACTTTACCCTTTTGCTATAGAATCCTTTGCCTTAGGTGAAATAGAATTTCTGAACTATTGTTCCATTGGAATTTATTTCAAACATAAAGTAAATGTGGTAGTCTTCAAAATACCTACAAGAGGGCGGGCCGCGGTGGCTCAGCGGGCAAAGTGCTTGCCTGCTATGCCGGAGGACCTCGGTTCGATTCCCGGCCCCAGCCCATGTAACAAAAAAAAAAAAAACAAAATACAATAAAACAAGAAAATGTTTAAAGATGTTTCCCTTTCTTCCTCCCTTCCTTCCTTCTATCCTTCCTTCCTTCTCTCTGTCTTTCCTTTAAAAAAAAAAAAAAAAAAAAAAAAAAAGTACCTACAAGAAATTACAAAAGTCAAATAGTAATATCTCCAAATTAATGTAATCCAGTTTGCTATTTGGAGAAACTGAAAACCCCTTGGCATTCAGAGGTATTTGATCTTTAGGGGCATATTTTTATTTGTTAGCTAAAAGCAATACTAGCTTCACTTTCATTTTCTGATGACATCATTTTTTGTCAGTGTATGTTAGGATTTTAAGCTTTATCAGGGCATCCATAAGCCTTGTTTCTTGGTGTTTTCACAGAATTATGCATATTGCCTGCACACAGTGAATTCATCTTCACAGTGACCATTTGAGAGCATTTTACAGATGTTTATACTGAAGCTTAGAGAAGTGTAAGGGTATAAATTTGGTTAAGTGATGGAGTTGGGATCAAATCCCAGGAGTTTCAGATTCTGAAGTCAATGCTTATAATCATTGTGCTTTACTATAAAAGGGATTAAATGGTAAGATAGTGGGTAATTGGAGCTGAAGGGATACAGACTGTGCAACAGGACTGGATACAAAAACTCAGAAATGGACAGCACAATACTACCTAACTGTAATGTAATTATGTTAAAACACTGAAGGAAGCTGCATGTGAGAATGATAGAGGGAGAGGGCTGGGGACATAAATGAAATCAGAAAGAAAGATAGATGTTAAAGATAGAGATGGTATAATCTTGGAATGCCTAGAGTGTATAATAATAGTGAAATGTACAATGTACAAATTTTAAAAATGTTTTTGCATGAGGAAGAACAAAGGAATGTCATTATTGCAGGGTGCTGAAAATAGATGATAATTAATACTTTAAAGTGTCACCTTATGTGTGAGACTAAAGCAAAAAATGTTTATTTGTCACAAAGTTTTTATTTTGACTAGAGCATTTCCTAATATAACTCATGTAGATAGTTTGATTAAATGTCATAAGTACTTGGAATCTCAGGTAGCACATGAGATTTTGTCGGTTTGCCCAGAGTGATGCCCTGATGAATCCCAGAATGATTTGATCAGTGACTGGAAAAGTATTTGCATGCCCCCTTCGGGGAATGGTGAGAGCGGGGAGAAATTCAACTTCCCCAAGTCGAATTCTTGATATTCTCACAAGCAGTGTGGACAACCAAAGCTATAGGCTGATCCCCCAGTCTTGGTGTTTGTTCATATGAAACTTAACCCCACAAAGGATAGGTCAAGTCTACTTAAAATTTAGGCCTAAGAGTCACCCCCAAGAGAGCCTCTTTTGTTGCTCAGCCTACATAACGAGCAGTCTTACCACCCTCCCCCTCTCTGCGTGGGACATGACTCCCAGGGGTGTGGACCTTCCTGGCAACGTGGGACAAAGATCCTGGAATGAACTGAGACTCAGTATCAAAGGACTGAGAAAAACCCTAGAATGAGCTGAGAATTAACATCAAGGGATTGAGAGAAACTTCTCAACCAGGGGGAAGAATGAAATGAGACTAAGTGTCAATGGCTGAGAGATTCCAAACAGAGTCGAGAGGTTATCCTGGAGGTTATTCTTGCGCATTAAGTAGATATCACCTTGTTGTTCAAGATGTAGTGGAGAGGCTGGAGGTAATTGCCTGAAAATGTAGTGCTGTGTTCCAGTAGCCATGTTTCTTGATGATGATTGAACAATGATAGAGCTTTCACAATGAGACTCTGTGAATGTGAAAACCTTATGTCTGATGCTCCTTTTAGCTGCTGTATCAACAGAAGAATAGAACATACTGAATAAAAATAAATAATAGGGGGAACAAATGTTAAAATAAATTCAGTTTGAAATGCTAGTGGTAAATGAAAGCGAGGGGTCAGGGGTATGGTATGTATAGTCTTTTTTTTTCTCTATTATCATTTTATTTCTTTTTCTGTTGTCTTCTTATTTCTTTTTCTAAATCGATGCAAATGTACTAAGAAATGATGAATATGCAACTATGTGGTGATATTAAGAATTACTGATAGTATATGTAGAATGGAATGATATCTTAATGTTTTGTTAATTTTTTTAATTAATAAAAAAATGTTTTAAAAAAAGGGATTAAATGCATAGGATAAGAACCACTTATTATATTGGTACATTTTTGGCGATGTGTGTCATGTAAATAACAGGTAACTTGTTCTCTGCATCACAGTTGAAAACTTATTCTGTACATTGTAGCCAAATTCAGCTTACCTCATAGTTATATCAGGGTAAAGTTTTATTTCTTTGCTTGTTCCTACCTTTTAGAACTGGATTTCATGAGAAAATTTCTGAATGGGGGTGCTCTCTTTCTCTATAATAGACTAAATTTTGCCAGTTGTTGCAAGGGTAGCAGTGGGCACTATCTTCTTATTTTAGTAAGTCTTTGTTGGTCTTATCTGTTTGGTTCCTTTACTACTAATTTGCTTCTTGCATTTTAGAAAAATACTCTAATAAAAATATGGTGATAGGACCAGAATGCTAAATTCTGTTGAATGATCTTCGAAAGAGTTTAAATCTGAACTATTTGGACAAATTAAATTAAAAGGCTCAGAAATGACACCAAATGTTTGTTTCAAGTGGTTAGGGGTACAGGTCTTCAGTTCCACAGACCCTGGCTCTGATTCTAGCTCAGTCTCTGCTGTGAGAAAGTTAACAAAACAGGGTTGAGTGAGAAAGAAAGATGCCTTTAAAGAAGCTGCAACTCTTCTTGTGATGACCATTACCATCATCCCTAAACCACCAGTGTTTTTTTGACTTGATCTGTTTTGATGCCTCTACCCAGGCATCCAGAGCACTCTACTTAAGTTAGTTATGTCAACAAACATTTATAAATTTTCTTATGTGTGAATAACTGTGTTCAGTACTGGGCAGACTACAAAGATGTATAAGAAACAAGAATCACCCCAGATTTGCATTTTTGTGTAGGTATTACCACTTAACAGATGGGTTGTTTGACTTCGGACAAGTTGCTTTACCTAGGTATGTCTCAGTTCCTCAACAGTAAAATAAGGGTGACAGTTCATGCTCTACCCATCTTAGAATGTTGCATTGAGGTTTAAATAAAATAGTAGCTGTGGAAGTATCTTTTTAACTAGAAAGTTATATGTAAATCTCAGTACTTTTAATCAGGTACTGAAAAACAAAGTCCCTCCTCCAGACAGTTTACATTCTTAAAAGAAAGATGGGCTTGTCTCAGATTTTATTTGTCTTCCTGTAATCCTACCACACAGCAGTGAGGAATTGGGGTCAGAATCTCTTTAAGGTATCATACCTCCTCCCACCACCTTACCCCACTGTCTACCCACTCACCCCCCAACAGACTTTGTCCTTGTCACACTGGCCATGCAGAGCTACTAACATTCATGCAACCCCACCCCCACCTTCACTCAATTCCCTATGACTCTAATCCAGCAGGGAGTCAGATCTTTGCTAACAGTGTTTTAAGCCTCACTTAGAAATCAGTTTCTCTTTCAACGGGCTACCTGTTTCAATCTCTTCTATGTTAAAAGGACTTTGTTTAAATAGTTCATTGTTTACAGCACAAGTTCAGATGATAGCTCTATATCTGTGGACATGATGCCAGATTATGATAACAAGTAATAGCTATTTATTTTAAAAAAACCTAACTGCCAGACACTCTGTTGGGTACAATATATTTGTTTTATATCCTTTAATCTTCATAACAGTGTCTTCCTAGGGACTGTTTTGATTTTTACAGATGAGGAAACTGAGTTTTAGAGAATAAGGCAGCATGCTTGTGTATACAGTAAGTCATCAGGGAAGTCAGGGCTAGAACCTTGGTTTGTTGAGCTGCAGAGCCCGAGTTCTTAGTCAGCAGGCTGAACCACCTCACTCCTGCCCAGATCGGCAGCCACACTCACTCCTACATGTGAGCCATGACATCCCTGCCTGTTTGGGAGGCTGATCAGGGACTAGCTTCCCCAGAGCAGGTAGCACATATTTTAAGAGAGAGAGGTGTCCATTAATGACAAGTAAGTGAACCAAAGGAAAGGCGTTTTGGACTAAATATGTGTTTCTACCAAAATACCAAACAGGCATGTGCCAAGTCTCCACCTTCTTTCTGATTCAAGGTTTCTTAACCTGGGACTATCTCTGGGCCTTAAGGGGCCTGTGAATCTTCTGCAGTGGTATGTAGAATGTTTTATTCAGGGGTATGGGAAGGAAGCTGCCTGCTGTGCCCTTTGATAGGGAAAAGCCATGACTCAGAGGAGACTCTCACTGTGGTACTGTCCCTAACAGCATTAAGAATCATTGTGCTAATTTTATAGTAGGGTTTGTTTTACCAAAATTATAAACCCAATTTTATGCCAGGAGATTGTTAGCATCATCCTCACCCCCACCCCTGCCCAGAATACATTTGAAAAGAACGAAGATTAAATTTCAAATTTAATTTTCTTTGAGAGCAAAAATACCTCTGCATGAAGCTGTGATTTCCCCAGCCTTCTGATAGGAGTCAGCCAGCAGTGGGTGTGACATGACTCAGAGTTCTGGGCCTGATTTTATTGCTTCCTCTACTTCCTGAATTCAATTAAAATGTCATTTGTATAAGACCTAGACAAAATGAATCTTGGACTTTTAAGAGTAAGAACTATATCTTCATTCATGTTTATAGCATGGTATATTAGCTAGGGTTCTCTAGAGAAACAGAATCAGCAGGAGCTATCTATAGATATAAAATTGATAAGTGTACCCTGTAATCGTGGGAATGTAGAGTCCAATGTCTGTAGGGCAGGCCACAAGCTGGCAACTCTGAAGTAGGCCCTCAGCAAACTCCTAAGAGAGGTTGGCTGGACAGCCATGGAATGAAAGAGTCCAAAATCCATAGGGTAGGCTGTGAAGCTGGCGACTCCAATAAAGGGTCTGGATGAATTCCACAGGAGAGGCTTACCAGCTGAAGCAGGAAGAATGACAGTCTCTTCTGAATCTTCCTTAAAAGGCTTCTGGTGATTAGATTAAGCATCATTCATTGGCGAAAATATTCCCCTTAGCTGATTACAAATGCAGTCAGCTGTGGATACAGCCAACGTAATCATGATTAAAGTCCTTGAAATGTCCTCATAACAACAGACAGGCCAGCACTTGCCTGACCAGATGACCAGACACCACCACCTGGCCAAGTTGACACATGAACCTGACGATGACACATGGATTATTGTGATCTGTGTACAAGGCATTAGTAATTTCATAATATCAGAATTACTGCCCTGTTGGAGTTTTTGTATTGTGATCTGTATTCATCTTTTGCTAATAATATCTAGCAAAGAACACTGCACATTATAGTGCTGAACTTTGTTTGCATACACGCATCTACTGCATCTTAATTAGGTCAAATGGAGGGTGTTAGGCTTTGATTCATTCAGTGTCTGTTTACTGAGTCCTGATCACATTCCAAGCATTGAGTTAGACACTGGAAATACATGGCAAGCCAAACATGTTGATCTATTATATAGTGGGAAGATAGACAATCATGTAAGCATGTAAATAAATAATTATAAACTTGACTGGTGCCATCGAGAAAAAGGGCTTGATGCACTGATAATATATAACAGAAAGACTTAGCTAATTAAGGGGGAAAGAGGTAGAGTGGTATCAGGGAAGGATTTTCTAAAGAAGTAATGTTGGAGTGCTGATCTGAAAGGTAAACAGGAGTTAACCAGGGATGGGGGCTATCTGAGCAGAGGGAAAAAGTATTACATGGCCACTTTGGTAGCCATTTCCATTCAGAAGAAAGGTCAAGGCAGGGAAGAGAGGATCCTTTCTCATTAATTTATCAAGCATTTCTGGGTTTGTCTATGGTCATGTGCAGGACAACAATGAGTGAAACACAGTTCTAGCCTGGAGAAACATCCATAATCCTAAAGGAGCTGAGCTGAGATGTGCTTGTCTTCTTTAAGTGTGGCCTCATAAGAAGACGTCAGTAATTTCTTCTGTTGCTGGCACCTCCAGGTTCCCTAGCCAATTATAGCGTGTCAGTCTTTTTCATGGGGTTTGTGTCTCAGAAGCAGTCTAAACAAGTTGGCTTTGGTGTACAGACACCCATGCTCCAAAAGCCAGGATTATCTGTGAACCCATTGTAAGTTGTGTTTTTATTTATTTATTTTGTTAGGGTTAAAGGGAGGAAGGAAGGAAGAGAAAGACTGAACAAGTAACAAGAGAAGCTGAAGAGTGGGGAGAGGAGATTAAGCTAACAGAAAAGTCAGAGCTCTGAACCAGCAGCTTCTGGCTGTGCAGGGTTGCAGAAAATTGTAGAGCTATGTCTGTGTACAGCCTTGAGAGGTGACCCCTGAGGACTGATGCAGACACACAATGGAGGCTGTCATCTGGAGAAGTGAGCAGAGCTCTGTCATACATCCAGAGAAGCCCAGAATAATTGAGAATTGTTTTTAAACAGCATTTGTCTTTCTTAATTATAAAGATAATTTATGTGCAATGCAGAAAACATGGGATAAAAAATGCACATAATCCCATCACCAAATTGTAAGAACCAAATGAAAGATTATGTATAAAGCTTCTTGAACTTATATAGGTCCTTATTATAATTAACCGTTTTTATAAGGCTGAAGGAGAATTAACCCATTTGTATGGAAAATGAGGCAATTATAATAAGCAACAATGAAATGTAGAAGAAATTATTTTGTAATTATCCTTTTTTAAAAACTTTTTTTATTTTGAAATGCTTTCAAAACAGTTGCAGAAATAACACAAATCCTATATCGGGAATTCCAGCATACCCCTATCCCTCCAGGTACCCAGATCCACCCATTTTACATTTTACTACATTTGCCATATTTACCAATATCCTTCTGTATGTCAGTCCATCTGCTTGTCTGTCACTATATTTATGTCTGTCTTTCTGAACACTATATTTAGTCTTCCAATCCATGAACACAGTATGCCCTTCCATTTATTTAGGTCTTCTGTGATTTTTCTTAACAATTTCTTGTAGTTTTCTTTGTATAGGTCTTTTGTATCTTTAGTTAAATTGATTCCTAAATATTTTATTCTTTTGGTTCCAATTGTAAATGGAATTTTTTTCTTGATTTCCCTCTCAGATTATTCATTACTAATGTATAGACACATTACAGATTTTTGAGTGTTGCGCATGTAACCTGCCACTTTACTGTACTCGTTTTAAGCTCTAGTAGTTTTGCTGTGGATTTTTTGAGAATTTCAGCATATATTATCATATCATCTGCAAATAGTGAGAGTTTTACTTCTTCCTTTCCAATTTTGATGCCTTGTATTTCTTTTTCTTGTCTAATTGCTCTGGCTAGAACTTCCAACACAATATTGACTAACAATGTGACAGTGGACATCCTTGTCTTGTTCCTGATCTCAGGGGGAAAGTTTTCAGTTTTTCCTTATTGAGGATGATGTTAGCTGTGGGTTTTTTCATATATTCCCTTTATCATGTTGAGGAAGTTCCCTTCTATTTCTATCCTTTGAAGTGTTTTCAACAAGAAAAGATGTTGAATTATGTCAAATGCCTTTTCTGCATCAATCGAGATGATCATGTGGTTTTTCTGCTTTGATTTGTTGATACGTTGTATTATATTAATTGATTTTCTTATGTTGAACCATCCTTGCATACCTGGGATGAATCCTACTTGGTCATGGTGTATAATTCTTTTAATGTGCTGCTGGATTCGATTTGCAGGAATTTTGTTGAGGATTTTTACATCTATATTCTTTAGAGAGATTGGTCTGTAGTTTTCTTTTTCTGTAATATCTTTGTCTGGCTTTGGTATGAGAGTGATGCTGGCTTCATAGAATGAGTTAGGTAGCTTTCCCTCCTCTTCAATTTTTTTGAAGCGTTTGAGCAGGATTGGTACTAATTCTTTCTGGAATGTTTGGTAGAATTCACATGTGAAGCTATCTTGTCCTGGACTTTTCTTTTTGCGGAGCTTCTTAATGACTGAATCAATTTCTTTACTTGTGATTGGTTTGTTGAGGTTGTCTGTTTCATCTTGAGTCAAAGTTGCTTGTTCATGCCTTTCTAGGAAGTTGTCCATTTCATCTACATTGTCGAGTTTATTAGCATAAAGTTGTTCATAGTATCCTGTCATTACTGCCTTTATTTCTGTGGGGTCAGTGGTTATGTCTCCTCTTCCATTTCTGATTTTATTTATTTGCATCCACTCTCTTCTTTTTGTCAACCTTGCTAAGGGCCCATCAATCTTACTGATTTTCTCATAGAACCAATATCTGGTTTTATTGGTTTTCTCAAATGTTTTCATGTTCTCAATTTCATTTATTTTTGCTCTAATCTTTGTTATTTCTTTCCTTTTGCTTGCTTTGGGGCTAGTTTACTATTTCCCTAGTTCTTCCAAGTGAACAGTTAATTCCTGAATTTTTGCCCTTTCTTCTTTTTTTGATACAGGCATTTAGGGCAATAAATTTCCCTCCTAACACTGCCTTTGCTGCATCCCATAAATTTTGATATGTTGTGTTTTCATATTCATTTGCCTCAAGATATTTATTGATTTTTCTTGTAATTTCTTCCTTGACCCACTGGTTGTTTGAGAGTGTGTTGTTGAGTCTCCGTGTATTTGTGAATTTTCTGGCACTCTGCTTATTATTGATTTCCCAACTTCTTTCCTTTATGATTTTAGAAAGTGTTTTGTATGATTTCAGTCTTTTTTTTATTATTATTAATTAACGGAAAAAAAAAGAAATTAACCCAACATTTAGAAATCATACCATTCTACATATGCAATCAGTAATTCTTAACATCATCACATAGATGCATGATCATTGTTACTTAGTACATTTGCATCGGTTTAGAGGAACTAGCAACACAACAGAAAAAGATATAGAATGTTAATATAGAGAAAAGAAATAAAAGTAATAATAATAGTAAAAAGAAACAAAAAAAACCTATAGCTCAGATGCAGCTCCATTTAGTGTTTTAACATGATTACTTTACACTTAGGTATTATTGTGCTGTCCATTTTTGAGTTTTTGTATCTAGTCCTGTTGCACAGTCTGTATCCCTTCAGCTCCAATTACCCATTATCTGACCCTGTTTCTAACTCCTGCTGGACTCTGTTACCAATGACATATTCCAAGTTTATTCTCGAATGTCCGTTCACATCAGTGGGACCATACAGTATTTGTCCTTTAGTTTTTGGCTGGACTCACTCAGCATAATGTTCTCTAGGCCCATCCATGTTATTACATGCTTCATAAGTTTATCTTGTCTTAAAGCTGCATAATATTCCATCGTATGTATATACCACAGTTTGTTTAGCCATTCTTCTGTTGATGGACATTTTGGCTGTTTCCATCTCTTTGCAATTGTAAATAACACTGCTATAAACATTGGTGGGCAAATGTCCGTTTGTGTCTTTGCCCTCAAGTCCTTTGAGTAGATACCTAGCAATGGTATTGCTGGGTCGTATGGCAATTCTATATTCAGCTTTTTTTTATTTTATTTTTTTTTATTTTTTATTTTTTTATTAACGGAAAGAAAGAAAAAAAAAGAAATTAACACAACATTTAGAAATCATACCGTTCTACATATGCACTCAGTAATTCTTAACATCATCACATAGGTGCATGATCATCATTTCTTAGTACATTTGCATCAGTTTAGAGGAACTAGCAACACAACAGAAAAAGATATAAAATGTTAATATAGAGAAAAGAAATAAAAGTAGTAATAATAGTAAAAAAAGAAACCTTATAGCTCAGATGCAGCTTCATTCAGTGTTTTAACATGATTACTTTACAATTAGGTATTATTGTGCTGTCCATTTTTGAGTTTTTGTATCTAGTCCTGTTACACCGTCTGTATCCCTTCAACTCCAATTGGCCATTATCTTACCCTGTTTCTAACTCCTGCTGGACTCTGTTACCAATGACATACTCCAAGTTTATTCTCGAATGTCTGTTCACATCAGTGGGACCATACAGTATTTGTCCTTTAGTTTTTGGCTGGACTCACTCAGCATAATATTCTCTAGGTACATCCATGTTATTACATGCTTCATAAGTTTATCTTGTCTTAAAGCTGCATAATATTCCATCGTATGTATATACCACAGTTTATTTAGCCATTCTTCTGTTGATGGACATTTTGGCTGTTTCCATCTCTTTGCAATTGTAAATAACGCTGCTATAAACATTGGTGTGCAAATGTCCGTTTGTGTCTTTGCCCTTAAGTCCTTTGAGTAGATACCTAGCAATTGTATTGCTGGGTTGTATGGCAATTCTATATTCAGCTTTTTGAGGAACCGCCAAACTGCCTTCCACAGTGGTTGCACCGTTTGACATTCCCACCAACAGTGGATAAGTGTGCCTCTTTCTCCGCATCCTCTCCAGCATTTGTCATTTTCTGTTTTGTTGATAATGGCCATTCTGGTGGGTGTGAGATGATATCTCATTGTGGTTTTGATTTGCATTTCTCTAATGGCCAGGGACATTGAGCATCTCTTCATGTGCCTCTTGGCCATCCGTATTTCCTCTTCTGGTAGGTGTCTGTTCAAGTCTTTTTCCCATTTTGTAATTGGATTGGCTGTCTTTTTGTTGTTGAGTTGAACAATCTCTTTATATATTCTGGATATTAGACCTTTATCTGATATGTCATTTCCAAATATTATCTCCCATTGTGTAGGCTGTCTTTCTACTTTCTTGATGAAGTTCTTTGATGCACAAAAGTGTTTAATTTTGAGGAGCTCCCATTTATTTATTTCCTTCTTCAGTGCTCTTGCTTTAGGTTTAAGGTCCATAAAACCACCTCCAGTTGTAAGATTCATAAGATATCTCCCTACATTTTCCTCTAACTGTTTTATGGTCTTAGACCTAATGTTTAGATCTTTGATCCATTTTGAGTTAACTTTTGTATAGGGTGTGAGATATGGGTCCTCTTTCATTCTTTTGCATATGGATATCCAGTTCTTTAGGCACCATTTATTGAACAGACTGTTCTGTCCAAGGTGAGTTGGCTTGACTGCCTTATCAAAGATCAAATGTCCATAGATGAAAGGGTCTATATCTGAGCACTCTATTCGATTCCATTGGTCGATATATCTATCTTTATGCCAATACCATGCTGTTTTGACCACTGTGGCTTCATAATATGCCTTAAAGTCAGGCAGCGAGAGACCTCCAGCTTTGTTTTTTTTCCTCAAGATGTTTTTAGCAATTCGGGCACCCTGCCCTTCCAGATAAATTTGCTTATTGGTTTTTCTATTTCTGAAAAATAAGTTGCTGGGATTTTGATTGGTATTGCATTGAATCTGTAGATCAATTTAGGTAGGATTGACATCTTAATTATATTTAGTCTTCTAATCCATGAACATCGTATGCCCTTTCATCTATTTAGGTCTTCTGTGATTTCTTTTAGCAGTTTTTTGTAGTTTTCTTTATATAGGTTTTTTGTCTCTTGAGTTAAATTTATTCCTAGGTATTTTTTTCTTTTAGTTGCGATTGTAAATGGGATTCATTTCTTGATTTCCCCCTCAGCTTGTTCATTACTAGTGTATAGAAATGCTACAGATTTTTGAATGTTGATCTTGTAACCTGCTACTTTGCTGTACTCATTTATTAGCTCTAGTAGTTTTGTTGTGGATTTTTCCAGGTTTTCGACATATAGTATCATATCGTCTGCAAACAGTGATAGTTTTACTTCTTCCTTTCCAATTTTGATGCCTTGTATTTCTTTTTCTTGTCTAATTGGTTTGGCTAGAACCTCCAACACAATGTTGAATAATAGTGGTGATAGTGGACATCCTTGTCTTGTTCCTGATCTTAGGGGAAAGTTTTCCATTTTTCCCCATTGAGGGTGATATTAGCTGTGGGTTTTTCATATATTCCCTCTATCATTTTAAGGAAGTTCCCTTGTATTCCTATCTTTTGAAGTGTTTTCAACAGGAAAGGATGTTGAATTTTGTCAAATGCCTTCTCTGCATCAATTGAGATGATCATGTGATTTTTCTGCTTTGATTTGTTGATATGGTGTATTACATTAATTGATTTTCTTATGTTCAACCATCCTTGCCTACCTGGGATGAATCCTACTTGGTCATGATGTATAATTCTTTTAATGTGTTGTTGGATACGATTTGCTAGAATTTTATTGAGGATTTTTGCATCTATATTCATTAGAGAGATTGGTCTATAGTTTTCTTTTTTTGTAATATCTTTGCCTGGTTTTGGTATGAGGGTGATGTTGGCTTCATAGAATGAATTAGGTAGTTTTCCCTCCACTTTGATTTTTTTGAAGAGTTTGAGGAGAGTTGGTACTAATTCTTTCTGGAATGTTTGATAGAATTCACATGTGAAGCTGTCTGGTCCTGGACTTTTCTTTTTAGGGAGCTTTTGAATGACTAATTCAATTTCTTTACTTGTGATTGGTTTGTTGAGGTCATCTATTTCTTCTTGAGTCATAGTTGGTTGTTCATGTCTTTCCAGGAACCCGTTCATTTCATCTAAATTGTTGTATTTATTAGCGTAAAGTTGTTCATAGTATCCCGTTATTACCTCCTTTATTTCTGTGAGGTCAGTAGTTGATTTCAGTCTTTTTAAATTTGTTAAGACTTGCTTTGTGATCTAGCACATGGTCTATCCTTGAGAATGATCCATGAACACTTGAGAAAAAGGTATATCCTGGTGTGTGGGGTGTAATATTCTATAAATATCTTTGAAGTCTAGCTCATTTATTGTATTATTCAACTTCTCTCTTTCTTTATTGATCCTCTGTCTAGATGTCTGTCCATTGGTGAAAGTGGGGAATTGAAGTCTCCAGATATTATGGTAGATGTGTCTATATCTCTTCTCAGTGTTTGCCTCGTGTATTTTGGAGCATTCTGGCTCTGTGCATAAATATTTATGATTGTTATGTCTTCTTGTTGAATTGTTCCTTTTATTAATACGTAGTGTCCTTCTTTGTCTCTTTTAACTGTTTTACATTTGAAGTCTAATTTGTTGGATATTAGTATAGCTACCCCTGCTCTTTTGTGATTGTTATTTGCTTAGAATATCTTTTACCAACCTTTCACTTTCAACCTGTGTTTATCCTTGGGTCTAAGATGCGTTTCCTGTAGACAGCGTATAGATGGGTCCTGTTTTTAATCCATTCTGCCAGTCTATGTCTCTTGATTGGGAAGTATAATCCATTAATATTTAGTGTTATTACTGTATGGGCAGTACTTTCTTCTGCCATTTTGCCTTTTGGATTTTATATGTCATATCTAATTTTTCTTCTTTTTACCTTTACTGATAAGTCTTCATTTCTACACTCTTCTTCATACCTCTCTCTCCTTTTAGTATCTGCCTCTAGTTTGCTCCCTTTAGTATTTCTTGCAGAGCGAGTGTCTTGGTCACTAATTCTCTCAGTGATTTTTTGCCTGAGAGAGTCACCTTGTGTCAGTTTTATCTGAGGGTGAGACCCAGCAGATTGAAAGGCTTTCCTATGAAACCTATGGTCTCTGCGTTTTTCCTATCCTGCCCAATAGGTGGCGCCTTTCTGCTATCATAAGGTGATGCTGTACCTTTAACTCAGCCGACTCTCCCTGCTAGGGGCATGCTTGACACAGAGGAGAGGTTGTAGGCTGGCTTTAATTGCTTCACTTTTCCAGACCCTGAGGTCTGAATTCCTTGAAGGAGGTAATCCACCTTAGCTGGGCCCCACCCCTTTCCCGGGGAAGATATAGGCTCCAGACAAGCACTCAAACAAGCTTAATTCTGCCTATGCCTGGGGCAGTTGGAGCCCAAGAAGCCCTGCAGCTATATCCAAAGAGTAGTCAAGCAGTAGAAACACAGCTACAAAAAAGAAAGAAAAAAATCCTTTCCATAGCAGGACCCCCATTCCTCGGGTTTGCCAATCAAGAACTTAAGTTGGTACGTTGCTCTGTTTTCTCCAGGTCCTGTGTGCCCTTGCCTTTCCTGCAGGGCCCAGCCTTTTCAAATCCAAAAAAAAAATTTTTTTTTTTTCTTTTTCTTTTTCCATCAGCCCTGCCCCCTGTGCACTGGGGCGAGGGTTGGGGGGAACCAGCTGACCTCCAGCTTTGACTGGAGATTCAGCTCAGCTGGGGGTCTATTTTTAGTAGTCAGAAGTTGTTACTTAATTCCACAATTGTACCTTGGTTGTGCTCAGTCCCTTGCTATTAGTAAACCCTCTTTCCTCTCCCCTCTGGAAGCAGTCTGTGGGGAAGGGGTGCCGGCTGCCATGGCTTGGGAAACTCACAGTTCTGGGTGGGCTTGCAGCCGGTCCAGCTTATCCAGACTGGGGTACGCTGTGTGTCCAGTCACTGGTGTAGCCCCAGCAGTTGTTCTGTACTGTTCCTGGCTATTTACTAGCTGCTCTGGAGGACGAACTAAATCCCACTCCTCACTAGGCCACCATCTTAGCCCCCCTCCTCCATTTTCTGAACACTAGAGGGTGGGTTGTATACATCAAGTGCCTTTTCTTCTCCCTTATTAAAATCCTACCCAGGATCATGAATTTTATTTAATTGTCATTGTCTCTTTAGCTTATTCTTGATTTTTTTTTTAATTGTGAGAATATACAAACGGCATAAATGTTTACATCTCAACCACTCCCAAGTATACCCATTCAGTGGGATTATTCATAGTTATACTGCTGCGGTACCCTCATCAGCTTCCATTCCATAAAACTTTCAATTTCCTCAGATTCCCTTCATCTATTATGCATTTAGTCCTCATTTCCCCTCCACTCTTCCTCCAACTGTATTCTAATTTCTTTTTCTGTAAGCTTGCATATTCTCCAATATTTTCTTTGGTATTTGAGTTTAATATCTTAAATCTATAACTATCTCCTTTGCCTAGATACCAAGTTTTACTTTAATAGTATAGACAAACTATGTGCTCACAGCCCTCCATCTTCCCAGTTTTATGTATTTGTTGTCACAGATTGCATGTTTATACATTGAGTCCAAAACCGATTTATCATTACATTTTATGCATTTGCCTTTTAGATCCTATAGTAAGCAAAAAGTGGCATTACATAGTACTGGTTCTTTTAAATGGACCCATGCTATTACCATTATTGAAGATCCTTCATTACTTAATGTGACTTCATGTAATTACCCTTTAAAAATATGTTTGTGACAATAAGAATTGGGGTGGTAGGGACCACACATACTCTTCGAGACCAGTGGAAGAAAGGTTTATTTGATCTGGAACTGAAATTTTCTGTAGTGCATAATCTAATTCTACGTATCTGTATAGCTCATTTGAACATCTGAAACACAGCACTGAATGAGAAAGAGGTCTGTTAATCCTGTGTAGATTATTGTAAATGCCTGGAAACCTCCTAGAGTATATTAAGCAGATAATCAAAAAGTATTGGCAAAGTCCCCTGAGGGAGGGGAGTAAGAATATGGAACTATTAAACCTTACCAACAGTGAATCCCCTGATACTGTGTCAAACTTTAGGGACACCCAAATCAATAGGCCATGTCCTCGATCATGAGGCTTACTCTTGTGAAGCTTATGTAGGTAGGATAGAAGCTTAGACTTCTTATAGGCATGCCTAAGAGTTACTTTTGGAGGACCTCTGTTGTTGCTCAGATGTGGCCTCAGTCTCTCTAAGCCCAACTCTGCAAGTGAAATCATTCCCCTCCCCCTATGTGGAACATGACATCCAGGGGTGAAAGTCTCCCTGGCAACATGGGCGAGGACTCCCAGAGATAAATCCAGACCTGGCAGCATGGGATCAGCAATTCTATCCTGACCACAAGGGAGAAAAGAAGTGTAATTAATAAAGTATCAGTGGCAGAAAGAGTTCAAACAGAGTCAAGATACTACTCTGGAGATTGCTCTTACACAAGCTTCAGGTAGACCTTGCTACCTGTCATAACCTGCCAACACCCAACCAGGACCATTCCAGGCAATTCTAAAGAACACCTAGGGCAATTTATAAGATTCCGCAAAGGTTCCAGGCACTAGAGTAACTTGCAGAGAAACCTACAACCTCCATACGAGTCCCTGGTCCAGATAAGTCCTGAAACCTAGCCCAGCCTCTTCAGAACATCAGATAATTCCACCTCCCTATCCTATATTAGTGACAGACCCTTCCAATATAAAAAATTAAGAATTGCTATAGCTCAAACAACCCCAGTGAGAGGTACGGAAAGATTAAAGTGATGGTGGAATTATACATAGAAGATAGGACTTAACAAGTGAATATGAATGCTGAGTCATTAGATTGATACCTCTTTTAGTCTTCCGTATTTTTGAGCGGCTAGAAGTAAAAACCTAGAATTGTGAAATTGAAAACCATGTCAAAGTCTGAAATATGTTCTACAACTGATTATGGTGCTATGCTTGGAAATTTATAGCTTTTTTGTGTGTATGTTATTGTTCACAAAAAAAAAGAAGGAAAAAAAGTCAGTTGTGATGATAAAAAATAATAAATGTAATTTTAAAAACTTTTACTACAGTGAATGATTAGCTGTTTGGGAGAATGATACCCTAGGTTATGGTTTAGATTAGAGAAAGAAAAGGGGCCAACCAGGAAAAGAAGGGAGGAGGACCTCTTAGGTAGAAGGAAAGCCAAGAGAATAAAGGGGAGTGAGAGAGTTCCTAAAAGGAAGAATGGCTGGGTCATGTTAAATCATGAAAGTTAATGAATTTTGAAGTTCAGTTGGAGAAAGGTAGGATCACTGGATGGAGTAGAAAAGAAATCACTGGTGCCCTTCAGGAAGGTACCTTCCATAGACTAGTTAGTGCAAGCTGGATTTGGAGAGAATAAAGAGGGAGAGGCCATGAAGCAATGGTAGTGAAAGGTATCAGGCCTTTGGTTTGCAGTGGTTGGTAAGGAAAGGCTTTAGAGAACGATGACAGTAGTTTGATGAACCTAAGGGCAGTAAGTGGATGAATGGTCAGAAGAGCTATGTTTTTAAGGGGAGATAGAATGTACCTATTTGAAAGCAGCACAGAATGAGCTAGTGGAGATGAAAGGTGATAGATGATGGGATATGGTGAGGCACCTATAAGCTTGGTCTGATTGGAGTCCAACTGCCTGGGCTCAATCCCAGATCTGCCAGTCCCTAGGGCACCTTATATAGCCACTTAATACCTCAGTTAACTTGTTTGTAAAATGAGAATGAAAGCGTATTTTGTAGAGGTATGAAATCACAAGTTTAAAACTATTAGCAATAGTGCTGGTATATGCAAAATAAAATATAGCTTATTATTTATTATTGGAGACAAATAGGACTCAGAACTCAGGTGGGAGGGGGTTATCTATGGAGTGTTCGTTCTAACGCTGTCAGTAAAAATCTTAGGAACCAAATGGATTCAATAGAAGACTGTTCACGATAGTCATTTTTGCTCCTGGATTCTGATGATTTCCCTCCAAAAATAGGAAACACCATTTTTATAGTGACTAGGGATAATCAGGTCAGCAGAGGTCTTGGTCTTAAGTGCAGGCCCTTTTAATTTGTATTGGTTTATCCTACAGATTAGTCAGAAGAAGTTGAAAAAATATGAAAAAGAATATCATACCATGAGGGAACAGCAGGCCCAGCAAGAAGACCCCATCGAGCGATTTGAGGTTTGTTCACTTAACGGCTTGAATGATGTGAGGCGCTTTCAGCCTTTCATTTCATGTAATTGTGCCTGTTAACTAGTTTTATCAAGTCCTTTACAAAATTCGGTCCCATCGTTTCTAGGTTCAAGTTTGAGTTAATAAGAAATAGCTTATTAACTAGGTAGGTCATTTGAATCAGCTAAGTATTTCGTTATGTAGATAGAAAATAAGTACTTGTTGTTTAGAAGTATATCAGGATAAGCCACATCTCCCAATTTTTCTATAAGACTCAGAAATTCAGTTTTGAGATTTATTTAGTCCTAAGAAACTGTCATTTCCATCTTGTTTGTATTTGTCCATAACTGGTTTCTTTTTACTCTTCAGCGGGAGAATAGGCGTCTGCAAGAAGCTAATATGAGACTGGAACAGGAAAATGATGATTTAGCTCATGAGCTGGTGACTAGCAAGATCGCACTGCGAAAGGACCTAGATAACGTGAGTCTAACTGGTCCTAAAGAAAGGTCATATTGAATACTTGATTTCCCTCTTAATCAAGTGAAATCCTTGAGTTTTAGTGATTGTTGTTCTAGTTGAATACCTACAAAGTTTTCATTTTGTGATGCAACTTGTATTACTTCACTTTTCATTCAGGGATTTATCAATATTCTTGCAACAGTCTTCTCTCATTTTGCATGTAATCCTTGAGCTCCTTTCTCAAAGTAGTTGGAATTAAATACCTTTTAGCTAATTTTTATGCTATTACAATTGGCAATAGCATTTTAGTTGTTATATTTTCCTTAACTTCTCCCTCAGCACAAGCTTCCTAAACTTGGGATGAGATTTTGTTATCCTGCATATTATATGCTTACTCAAGAGTAAGCATTGCCAGTTGCAGTGCAGCTGAGTACCTTAGCAACTTGCAATTCCATCAGTAGTTTCAGTTGACAAATGTTCCGTTTTTCTTTGCTTTTCCTAATCTTAAAAATTTTGAGATGGTGGTTTTCCTAGCAGGGTTCTTGTCGCAACTACTCAATTCTACTGTTGGTACAAAAGGAGCTATAGACAATGTGTAAATGAACAACTGTGGCCGTCTTTCATTAAAAGTGTATTTGCAGAAATAGATGGCAGACCAATTTGGTGCATGGGCCGTAATTTCCCAAACCCTAACTTAGATTCTTTTACCAAGATTGGCTCCTAGGATTGCTTTTCTGCTTATTGGTTTCCTAAGGTTCTAGGGATTAGCTCACCTTTTCAGGGTTTTCAGCGTACTTACATGATCCATGATCCCATAGCATCACTGAACTTCAGGCAAAGGTCCTTGACATCCACCAAAATTGTATGTATTTCTTTGGGTGGAAAATCTGTACTTTCATTTGGACAGACCTGAGTTCTAATACCAGCTACTCTACTTTAAAGCTCACCTTAGAACCCTGTAAACTGTAGGGAGAGAGAATAATAGCTATGCCACAGGGTAATCTTGAAAATTGTGCAATTTGATGTATATGAAAAGCACCACCAGAAAAAATCAGGCACAGGTAGTGTTGGTTCCTTTGCTTGTCTGATTGTCACTACAAATGGTGACATTTAACTGGGCGGGCTTCTTTTTCCAGTTTTTTTTTTTTTTTTTTTTTTTTCAGGGAGAGTGTTTTAAGGTCATTAGTTCTCAATATCAAAAACCTGAAGCTCTCACTGATTTTTTTTTTTTTTTTTTTTTGGCATGGGCAGGCTCCAGGAATCAAATCCGGGTCTCTGACATGGCAGGTGAGAATTCTCTCACTGACTTTTGGTTTGCCACAGTCTACTTACCAGGTTTGAGGCCTGAGTTTCCTTCCATAGTGTAAATGGAACTTACCCTCTGATCCTCTTTCTAGAAACTCTTTATTATGAGTCACTCCCTTGCTATTCAGGCATTTCTTCCTAGTGAGTGGAGGGGAGGGGAGATGTACATTGAGCACTGCCTAAAGAAGTAGGGTCAGAAGTGTACACCTAAGATGGCCCCCATGTAACTGTGGATCATGCAGAAAAAAAAAAAAAACAGGAAAAGGAAAGAAAATGGGAACTGGGCAGGAGCCTTTGTGCTCTACAATGAAATTGAAGAGGCAGCTTAGGCTAAAATTCCAGGTGGAATTTTAGTTTGAGCTGTTACATTTTCCATCTGACAGGCCCAGTAATAACACTGACATCCCATTAGTTTAAAGGTGGATTGTAGGCATCTTAGGTCCTTGCAGCCAAAACCATTTTTCAGAGAACTAGTTTGTATTTTTGATATCAGAAGTGAGAAATAATAAAAATAAACTCCCATGTACTGAAGATCTGTGTGCCAGACACTATAAGCCCTTTTACTGAACCCCAGTATATTGTATCCTTACCTCAGCCTTATAAGGAATGTAACTTGAGCCTCATTTATGGATGAGAATTTTTTTTAACATCATAAAACTTGAGACTGAGAAAGATGAAGGCACCCAGAAAAAAGTAGAACTGGGAATTTAATCCAGGTCCAATTGACTGGAATGCCCAGTACTGTCTCCATAGTAAATATGGAACAAAAACTTATGGATTGATGTCATAACCACATCAGAAACACCAGTCAAGGAGTACCAGTGATTCTGACACTTAATATCTATAGCTTAATAGCTCATGTCTTGAACACTTATTGAGTGCTAGGTACTATCTTAAGTGCTTTGTATTATCTGATCTAGTCCCCAAAATTACCCATATTGTATAAGGGATATAATTATGATCCCCATTTTACTGATGATGAGAAAGTAGTCAAAAGAGGTTAAATATCTTATACAGGTCACACTGGTAGTCAATAACAGAAACCTCAGAGGGAAACCCAAATGGCCTTACATCAGAGTTCATGCTCCTAACCAGGCTGTTTTTGTCTTCTGAGAGGAACAGAGCCCCTGTAACCTTTAAGGCTCTGGAGTATCAAACTTGAGTGCCAGTTCCATCCCTAAATTGCTGAGAAGTATTGAGAAGACAGGTCTCCTTCCAAGCCAAAGTGGCTGTCTTCTCATTTCTTTTGAGTCATCACTGAAAACTGACTCAGTTCTTCCTTGCATTGAAATGGAGAACATGGGGCTCTCTGACCTTCACTTATTTGGACTTCAGGGACTAGCCAGGTTTATAAAAGAACTTCATACCTTTCAGTTCTTCCCTTTTTGGATCCAAAAGCTCTGGTATGTGGCTTATAAAACTTCCCGAGCCCTCCTTATATTTCCGTTGATTTTACATCACTTTTCTTACTCATTATCTGTCACTTTTGTTATTCTTCACACAAAAGCTATGGAGGAATTTCATGCCAGCCATTTACTCCCTGGGTGACTGCAAGCAAGCTTTCTCCTCAATGAAATGGGCCTGACATTATGCTGAAGGCATTAGAGGGAACTTTTGTAGGGTACCTGGTAAAGGGCTGACAGGACCATGTCTGAGTTCTCTCTGTCAAGTGTGTTCCCCCCTCTACATTAAGGTAGTATGATGTAAGAGGGAAGAAAACAGACTCAGGAGGCCACCTGCCAGGATCTGAACTCTGGCTTCACTAGCTACTTCTGTAACCTTGAGCAGGTTACTAAACTTTTCCCTTTGAATTACCTTGGCCCCTTTATCAAAATTCAACATTTAATTGAATAAATTCAATTCTATATGTCTGGGCCCATGCCTCAATTCTCTCTGCCTATACTTATACCAGTACTACAGTATCTAGATTACTATAGCTTTAAAATAAATCTCAGGTCATGTAAATCTTCTAACTTTGCTCTTTTTCAAAATTGTTTGGCTGTTCTAAGTCTTTTGCATTTCTATTTATTAGATTCTATTAGATAGAATCAGTGTGTCTAGTTCTACAAAGAAAAGTCTTCTGGGATTTTAAGTGATGTTATATTGAGTTTATAGATTGTTCTAGTTTGCTAGCTGCCAGAATGCAATATACCAGAAACGGAATGGCTTTTAAAAAGGGAATTTAATGAGTTGCTAGATTACAGTTCTAAGTCTGAGAAAATGTCCCAGTTAAAACAAGTCTACAGAAATGTCCAATCTAAGGCATCCAGGGAAAGATACCTTGGTTCAAGAAGGCCGATGAAGTTCAGGGTTTCTCTCTCAAGTGAGAAGGCACATGGCAAACACAGTCAGGGCTTCTCTCTCACATCTGGAAGGGCACATGGCATACACGGCATCATCTGCTAGCATCTTCTCCTGGCTTCCTATTTCATGAAGCTCCCCAGGAGACATTTTCCTTCTTCATCTCCAAAGGTCGCTGGCTGGTGAACTCTCTGCTTCGTAGTGTTGCTCTCACTGAATCTCTCATTCCAAAATGTTTCCTCTTTTATAGGACTCCAGTAAACCAATTGATACCCACCCAAATGGGTGGAGACATGTCATCCCTTAATCCAGTTTAACAACCACTCTTAACTAAATCACATCAACCAGGGAGATGATCTCATTACAGTTTCAAATATACAGTATTGAATAGGGATTATTCTGCCTTTAAGAAATGGGATTTATATTAAAACATGGCTTTTCTTAGGGGGCATACTTCCTTTCAAACCAGCACATAGATCAACTTGGGAAGAATAGATATCTGAAAAAAAATTGAGCCTTCCAGTCAATAAACATGTTATAATTTTCCATTTATTTAGGTTTTCATTTCTCTCAACAATGATTTTTATTTTTCAGTTTACAAGACTTTCACATATTTTAATCTATTGTAAATGGTATTTCCTTTTATTTTCAAGCTTTGTTACCTATGTAGAAATTCAATTGGTTTTTGTATATAATTTCTACATGAGTATTTGGTTTTGAAACTCACTTATTGGATCTAGTAGCAATTTTGTACATTCTTTAGAATTCTTCATATATCATATCATCTCTGAATAAAGACAGTTTTACTTCCTTTCACATTTTTATGATTTTTTTCTTGCCTTACTACACTAAAACCTTTAGAACAATGTTGAATAGAAATGATGAAAGATGATATGATTTTCTTGTTCCAGATGTAAGCTATAGGTTTTTTGCAGGCCAGGTTAAGGAAGTTCTCCTCTATTTGTATTTTACATGGAGTTTTTGTCATAGATGGGTGCTGGACTTTGTCCATTGTTTTTCCTACATCTGTTTTAGTGATCATTTCATATTTTTCCTTGATTCTGTTAATATGGTGAAATAAATTGATTTTTCAATATATTAAACCAACCTGTATTCCTAGGAATAACCTCACTTGGGGTATCTTTTTTTTTTTACTTTTTTTATTGTGTAATATAATATATGTAAAGCAAAGAACCAAAAAAAACGTTTGTTTTCAACACACTCTTCAAGTAGTTACAGGACAGATCCCAAAGTTTGTCATGGGCTACTGTGTCATCCTCTCAGATTTTTCCTTCTAGCTGCTCCAGAATATAGAAGGCGAGAAGGAATAAATTTTTTTTTTATTATCACAATTTAATTTTTTGTGTGTGTGAAAAATAACATGTATATAAAAAAGCAATAAAATTTAAAATACAGCATAGCAATTACTTGTAGAACAGATTTCAGAATTTGGTATGGGTTACAATTCCACAACTTTTAGTTTTTACTTCTTGCTACTCTAAGATATTGGAGATTAAAAGAAATATCAATTTAATGATTCAGCAGTCATATTCATATTCGTTTGTTAAACCCTACCTTCTCGTATAACTCCACCATCACTTTTGATCTTTCTGTCTCACTCTTTAGGGGTATTTGGGCTAAAGCCATTCTAACTTTTTCATGTTGGAAGGGTCTGTCACTAATAGGGAGTAGGGAGATGGAACCCTAGCTAATGTTCTGGAGAGGCTGGGCCCTCTAGGTTTTAGGACTTACCTGGTCCAGGGACCCATCTGGAGGTTGTAGGTTTCTGGAAAATTACTCTAGTGCATGGAACCTTTGTAGATTCTTATATATTGCTCTAGGTGTTCTTTAGGACTGGTAGGAATGATTTTGGTTGGGGGTTAGCAAGTTATGATAGACAGCAATGTCTAACTGACTCTTGTGTAAGAATGACCTCCAGAGTAGCTTCTTGACTCTATTTGAACTCTCTCTGCCACTGATCTTTTATTAGTTACACTTCTTTTCCCCCTTTTGGTCAGGATGGAATTGTTGATCCCACGGTGCCAGGGCCAGATTCATCCCTGGGAATCATCTTCCACGCTGCCAGGGAGACTTTTACCCCTGGATGTTATGTCCCATGTAGGAGGGAGGGCAATGATTTCACTTACCAAATTGGGCTTAGAGAATGAGGCCACATCTGAGCATCAAAAGAAGTAACTCTTAGGCATACATATAGGTAGGCTAAACTTCTCTGCTACCTACATAAGCTTCATAAGAGTAAGCCTCAAGTTCAAGGGCTTGGCCTATAGATTTGGGTGTCCCTAATGTTTGATACAGTATTAGGGGATTCCCTGGTGGTAAAGTTTAATAGTTCCATATTTTTTCTCCCATATCTCAAGGGACTTTGCCAATACTTTTGATTATCTGCTTAATATATTTTAGGATGTATCCAGGCATTATATTAAACTATACAAGATTGAAGGCCTTCATTCTTATTTTGAGTTCCCTGTGTTTCAGTTGTTCAAATGAGCTATCCAGACAGGTTGGGGTAGGTTATGTGCTACAGAAAATTAGGTTCCAGAAAAAATAAATCTTTCTTCCTTTGGTCTCAAAGAGTAGGTACGGTTCTAAAATATAGACAATGTCTTCCTTAACCTTGTGTTGTGAATAACCTTAATCGGGACCTGATCGGCTTCATTCTTCTCTCTAAATACCAGGTTATAGGTATATAAAACATCTTCTCAGAATCCAGAAATAATAATTACAACTCTGGACTAAATGTGTCTTCTATAATAGCTTACAATCTAGGCCACTTGGGTTGTCTTTTAAATATTTTATTAAAAAAATTCACATTCGCCATTGCAGTTAATATGAGAACATTCTCATTTCTTCCAAAGCAAAAACACCACATATATCCCCCTATTATTGACATTTAGCTTTGGTATAGTGTTTTTCTTACAATTAATGAAAGAATATTACAATATTACTGTTCACTAGACCGTAGTTTATATTAATTGTATTTTTCCCCCATAGAACACCCTATTATTAACATCTTGTAATAGTGACATATGTTTGAAATAACTTTCTTACATTTTACAATTAACCACCATCATGTCCACTCTGGGTTTCGCTAAGCTATACAGTCCTAGTTTTATCTTCCAGCTTTCCTTCTGAGGACAGGCATGACCCTAGCCTTCCTCTTTGAACCATACTCACACTCTAGTTTGTTAATTATACTTACAGGATTGTGCTACCATCACACGGTATTGTGCTATCCATTTTTCCTTATTCTTTTAATGTTTGTAGGAGTAGAGGTGCCCCCTCTTTCTTTTCTGATATGGGTAATTTGTGTTTTTTTCCTTTAACAATCTAGCTAGATTCAGTTGCATTGACTCTCTAAAAAAAAAAAAGCTTTGGGCTTCATTGATTTTTCTCTATTGTTTTCTCTTTCATTGATTTCTGTTCTTTCATTCCCTTCTACCTTCTTTAGGTTTAATTTGCTCTTCTTGTTCCAGCTTCTTAAAAAAGAAGCTTAAAATAATTGACTTTGGACCTTTCTTTTCTGAAATAAGATTTTAAATTTCTCAGCCTCCCTGTAAAGCACCACTTCACTGCATCCCACATATCTTGATATGCTGTGTTTTCCTTTACATTCAGTTCTCATGATTTCTTCTTTGACCCATGAATTAGAATGTTGTTCAATTCCAAATATTAGAGATTATCCCCAGAAGTTTTTCTGTCATTGATTTCTACTTTAATTATGACCAGAGGACATATCCTTCCTGATTTTTAATCCTTTAAAATGTATTTATACTTATTTTATGGCCTAGTATATGGCCTATTTTGTTGACAGTCCCCCGTGCACTTACAAAATACATATAATCTGTTGTTGTGGGTAAAGTATTCTATAAATGTCAATTCTTTCAAGTTAGTTAATAGGGTTATTCAAGTCTTCAATAAATTTTCTGTCTACTTGTTCTGTCACTTGAGATATCAGTGTGGAAACCTCCAACTTTAATTATGCATTTGTTTCTCCTTTCAGTTATGTCAGCTTTTATGTATTTTGGCATTCCACATACATTTCAGATTATGTCTTTTTATTGAAGTAACTCTTTTATCATTGTCTTCTGTCCTTTTATCATTTATCATATATTCCCTGGTGATGTTCCTTATTCTGAAATCTACTTTGTTTGCTCAAGCTTTCTTAAAATTAGTTATTGCGTGATACAGCTTTTTCTCCCTTTAAAATGGGTTTTTGTAGCTGATAGGTCGTTAGGTTAGCTTTTTTAGCTTCAACCTCTGCCTTTTAGTTGGAATGTTTCAACCAATTGCATTTAATGTAATTCTTTATATGATTGGATTTAAGTCTGCTATCTTGCTATTTGTTTTCTACATGTCCTATTTACTTTTTGTTCTTCTCTTCTGCCTTCTTGTGGTTTAATTGGGTATTTTCATAATTTCATTTTATCTCTGTAGCCTTCTTATTAGCTGATCTGGAGCTCCCTCTTCTACAGAGCTCTGCCCTGCACCATCCAACCAACTTAGCTTCCGTGACTTCCCAACTGTTTTCTTAACCCTTTGAGAACTCCAAGATCTACTTGGCCCAAAAAGTACCTCCAGTCAGAAAGCCAAGGTGGTAGTAGGATGCACCTTGTTTTCTTTCTCTCAGGGACCACAGTCCTGCACTCATGCTTTAAATGGCTCTTTACTGTGGAAGGGGCAAATCTGGTCCTTGTTACTTCTTCATGACCATTAGTGGAAAGCTGGATTTACGTTTATTATCACCAGATGTTTTCTTCTCACAATTATGGAAATAGAATCACTGTGCAGTCAGAGTGTGGGACCATTGGAATATTCCGGCTAGATCAGTCCAGTGGCCTCTGGACATCTTCCTTTTGGCAGAACATTGAGAGGCTCTTGGAGTGGTGGCACAAATAAATGCTGGGCTCAATGTCAGACAAACTCATTTTAGGTTCTAGCTGTGCTCCATACATTGTGAGACCTTTGGGAAATCACCTCTGTTCCTTGATAGGACCGAAAAACACCACTTTTTTTTTTTTTTTTTTTTTTTTTTTTTTTACAATTTGGGGAGTCGGGGTGGGTATGGAAATTGGTGTCATGGTAAAATCACAGACTATTGGGTCAGAGGACCCAGGTTTATGGCCTGGATGTACCATCCTTTTTAGAATCAGCATTGGTATAATCATTACCTACCATGGTAGCAAAATAATTCAGTGAGAGAACATAAAGCATGTAGCATGTGTTTCAAAGTAGTGCTCAAAAGATGTTAACTGAGTCTAAGGGAGGAGAAATAATAGGTTGTTGTATTGTTCTAAAGTAAAAGAAAACTGTTAACAGGACTTCTTTACCAGTATTTCCTGTCGTTTGATTCTCATTTCTCTTTTGATTGCTTTTTGGGTTTGAACTAAGTAGATGATAAGCCACTCCCCCAAAAGGGCAGGCCTTAACTCTAGGAACCCCATGTAACTACACACAGGTGCAGTTTTCCAGTAACTAATGGCCTTTTGTGTTTGCATATCATGCCATTCTTATACTCCTTCAGCTACGTGACATCAGAAACCCTGTTTAATTTCAGGGAAACCATCATCCACCAGCAAGGGAAGTTGTATATAAGCCCAGTAACAAAGACCCTCTTTCTAATCTCTAACTAAGGGCTTCTAACCTATTTCCTTGACTGCTCTGATATTCCTGGAATATCCATTGTCGGGAATTTTTACGTCAGAGGTTATCATTTTCACCTGGAAGCCCACAGATCTGCCCATGAGATCTTTACAGGCTGTAGAAAAAGATGGGGGTTGGAACGTGGCCATTTCAGATAATAAAGGGAGTGTGCCAGTAAAAGAGAAGTCTCCTTTATCAAGTGACATGAACAAAATGCAAAACTTGGTTGATGCAGAAGAGGAAATACTGAGAGTTTGGAAGAAGAAAACCAAAATTTATTATTCCTATTAATAATGACACCTACCTTTTATTGAGTATTCACTGTATTACAGGCAGTGTGCTGAGTACTTTTTGTGCCTTTTCCTTAGATGAAAAGCCTGAAGCTCAGAGAGGCTCAGAGTGACTATAGTGACTTAAGTGGCGCATGGTCAGTGAACACTGGGAGTTGAACATAGGCTGTCTGATGCCAAAGGCTGAGCTCCTGGCCACTGCCCAGCACCATCTCTGCACAGGAAATTGGGCCAGGCATTGCTGTATAGTATAGTATCAGTTCTGATATGAACTTGCTCTGTGATCTTGGGATATTATCCTTTCTATATGAATAATTACCCTCCCCACCCCCATCATTTAAAAATGGGATTATGCTGGACAATTTAAGCCCCTCCTGATTCTCAGTTCTGGTACTGAGAATTCTCAGATTCTCAGTACATGGCAATGTATCTTGAATATATGTGTGTTCCAGGCTGAGGAAAAGGCAGATGCACTGAATAAGGAGTTGCTTATGACTAAACAGAAGTTGATTGATGCAGAAGAAGAGAAAAGGCGATTGGAAGAAGAGTCAGCTCAGGTAAAGGAAACTTCGCCTCTCCCTCATATTCCTATGTGTATTGCAAATGCTTGAGGATTAGGAGTTTAGCTTGTGTGTGTCTTCCTGTTCACACTGGAGAACAGCTGGCTTTAGTTTCTCTCCAGAGGCTCTTTTTATTTACTGTATAAAGCATAATGATTCTTCATAATTAAAGTCTAGGCGAGTCGGTAGGTCAAAGCCCATCCTTTATTGGGACAGGAGAAATTCCTAATCAGCATCTGAGTGTAATGAAGAAGAGGGTTAGCACTTCTACAAAAGAAAAGCTGATATCATATGTCTGGCTCTTCCTCTACTTGTCCTCTGATATCTCCGTAGAGCAAACTGGAAGTTTTACTCTGAGCCAGCTCTTCACACCCACTGGGGACACAGACCTGCAGCTACAAGAAGAGCTGTGGGTGCTGTGTGCCCTGGAGAAGCACCTCTCCCCTCTCCCACCCATGATTCTCCATGATGGTAAACCTCCCTGACTCTGTCAAGACTACCTGAGCACTTCTACATAACCTGTGAGGTGCTGAAAAGACTACAATCCTCAAGTCTGTTTGGTTTGGGCTACCTCCTCAGCAAAGGTTCACAGGTGAAGTTGCACTGGCAGGGAGGAATTTCAGCAAAAGCCCCAGTATGAAATGGGGTTTAAGATTTTCAGTAAAAAAAAAACTACTGAAAGAGCCAAGGATTAGTGCTGCTGAGAGTAAAGGAAGAAGACAGGTAAATTAGAACCCTTTCCGAAGTAAATTAGGAAATTTTTGGAAAGCCTAGCACTAAGCAATTAGTTCCAGAACTTCCTTTATTTTTTCCCTTAAAATATTGTCTTTTGCTTTTTCATATGTGCAGTTAAAAGAAATGTGCCGTCGGGAACTTGACAAGGCAGAATCTGAGATTAAAAAAAATAGTTCTATCATCAGTGACTACAAGCAGGTGGGTCCCATGAACCCTGGGATTGGGCTGTATACGCTGGTTGCCCTGGGTGAAATGTATACCCTCTGAATGTATACCCAAACACTTAAAACACTTGCACTGACAAGCTATTTCACGTCATTAGACAAGCTACTTCACTTCTCCGAGTCTCAACTGTAAAATAAGGAAAATAGTCTATCTGTCAGGACTAC
Organism: Tamandua tetradactyla; assembly: GCF_023851605.1. Lineage (NCBI taxonomy): Eukaryota > Metazoa > Chordata > Mammalia > Pilosa > Myrmecophagidae > Tamandua > Tamandua tetradactyla. Next base: position 45,028,259 of record NC_135328.1, read on the forward strand.
TTGTGAGGATTCAACCACATCATTTTCATAGGATGCTGGCAAAGTGTCCGGCATTTTGTAGGAACTTAATATATCCAAGTCACAGCATGTTCTTGGGAATGTTTCACTTTCAGAATTACAGACTTCTGTTTACGTATAGGTCATATGACATAGAACCATTTCTCTCCTTGAACTGGTTGAGTTTTAAAAGCATAATTGGTCTTATTCTTTTCTACACCCTGGATCTTGGCTTATGAGTCTGACAAGTCTACATGATGTTGGCTGAGTGTGGCACCAGTGGGTTCCTGCAAGTCCCAGGCCAGTGGATTCAGAGATGGCACAGCTGGAGAAACCTCTGCTCATCTGTCAGTTCCACATCCCATCCTATGCAGTAGCAGTCTATTTTATATTGTGTCAGTTCTGCTTTGCATACTCCAGCAACATTCTAGAATTTACCCTGAACCCAATTATGCAGGTGATTACATTGTTAAAAAGATTGTTTTATATTTGTTTAGATTTGCTCTCAATTGAGTGAAAGATTGGAGAAGCAGCAGACAGCTAATAAAGTGGAAATTGAGAAAATTCGGGTAAGTCCTTCAATCTTCCTTTCTAAAGATACTTTATACTACCTAGTTCACTTTATGGCTGTATTCAACACAACAGATTTTGGGAGGAGGCAATTTTACCTTGATTTTAAAAGTAAGAGAAGCTGACATGTACCAGGTAAATAAAGTACCTGTCTTTTCCAGAAGGGGATAGATTACACAAAGGTGTTCTGGCTTTAGATCTCAGAATACAAGTGCTATAGAGCATCTCCAGGATTTCCAGATGTTATCACTCTGGTAATTGATCGTTGCAGTGTATTAAAGAACCAAACTGAGGTTAAGGAGTCTTCAAGTAATAGATTTGGCTAGAGGTGAGGGTGCAGAGGCAGGACCATACCATGGGCTGTGATTTACCATTTCCCAGTGTTGTTTTGCAGAACAGAGAAACCCCCTCACATGAACTTCTCCCTTCTGCCCATAATGGATCCAAATACAGTGAAAAGGAGTGCTAATAATATTTTCCTGTGTGATTTTTTAAAAATAGTGTTAGGTGGGTTTTATAACTTGATGCGTTCTTTCTTTGAGCCATTCCTGTATTAGAATACTTGCCAAATTTTATAAAGGTGAATAATTTATTGAAAAATGCTTCACCTACATATTTACAATTCAGTGGACAGAAATGTAAGAAAGTACTTAAGTCAAAGGTTTATTCTCATGGCCTTATTTACACAAAGTCACATTGGGGGAGGGGAGCTGTGCCTATGGAGCAAAATTATACCTGGCTTCCATCATAATTAGAGTTTAACCAGTAATGTCTACATTCTAAAATTAATGCTCATTGTGGAAAATTTGTACTATAAGAGTAAATAAGAAAAAAATAACTTAGGATCCCATTAACCACAGATAACATCACTTGGTGACATTTAACACTTGGTGTATATTCTTTCCCTATCTTCTCTATTTACCTTTAATGTATGCAATTTCATTCTAACATACATTTTTTTTTCACATTTATAGCTCTGAAACTGGGACATGTTTTGTAATAGAGGACTTTTTGTGATTTAATTGGTAGAATTTTTCTTAGAGGAACATAAAAAAATGGTGTTTTCAATTTCAGCAAAAGGTGGATGACTGTGAGCACTGCCGGGAATTTTTCAACAAAGAAGGGCGTGTAAAAGGCATTAGCTCAACCAAGGAGGTTTTAGATGAGGACACGGATGAAGAGAAGGAGATGCTCAAGAACCAGCTGAGAGAGATGGAACTCGAACTAGCACAAACCAAACTCCAGTTGGTGGAAGCTGAGTGTAAGATACAGGTAATAGCCATAGGCTCTGGACTCCCACCTGTGAGGGGCCAAATGTTGGTACAGTGGGGCTCAGACACATCATGCAGTGGGCCTAGATTCCTGATAAGGTCTAGATACCCCAGAAATCACCTTTATGGTTTGGGAAATTTTTTTCCCCTTTTTACAATTTTGACCATAATTCTCAATGGGAAGAAGCCCGATACTTGTATTACCACTGGATGTTTAAGTCAGCATTTGGAATGTCCTAAGGAGTAGATTTTGTCATATTGAAAATTATCCACAAAACTTGGAATCTTTGTGATGGAGCATAAGAGCACATGCTTTGAAGTTACAGCTACACTGCCAAAACTCTTTGACCTTACATTATTTTCCTAACCTCTTTGCTCAAATGTGGATGATGACAGTTCCTATCTGATAGAATTATTTTGAGGACTAAGCATAACACATGGCAAGCGCTCAACACAGTGCCTGACTCTTAGTGAGGGCTTCATAAACACAAACTTTTATATCCCAGCTCCCATAACTTACTAGCTTTGTGACCTTGAGCACATTATTTAACAGAGCTTCCATTACTGATGAAGAAATTAGGGTTATTTCCTTAGACTACTACCTTGCTAGTTTCATCAGCACCCACACTTAGTATAACATGGAAGGAAAAGAGTTCAAGAGTAGAGCTTACATGTTCACTGGGCATCTGCTCTTTGCAGGCCCTGTTCTAATTGCTGGGACTGAAAGCTATATGACATGGCTTGTGTGACTGTCCGGGACAATCAGGAAAGGCATCAGCAAGGTGATGCAGTGTCTGAACTGTGATAAAAGGTTGAGCAGGGGTTTTTCAGTTGCAGAGGGAGTGGCATATTCAGCAGCACAGAGGGATGAAAAGGGCCCTAATTAGGAACCTCAGGAAATCTTTCCACATACTAGGGGTAGAGGTGGGCACTAAGGCTGGAGAGAAAAGGTGGGTCAAGATTGTGAAAGGTTTTTATTGGAAATTAATGATGCAGTCAGAGATAGAGCATTAGCTCTGTCTGCCTTGTGTGCAGTGGGAAGAGAAGAAAGGGATATGCTAAATTAGGAAGCCGTTTTAATAAACAGGCTAGGCAGAAAATGAGACAGGGAATTTCCTCTCAAAAGTAAATAGGGCAGGCAACAGTGGCTCAGTGGCAGAGTTCTCGCCTGCCATGCCAGAAACCTGAGCTCATTTCCCGGTGCCTGCCCATGTAGTTTTGTTGCATGGTAGCATAAAAAAAATTTTTTTTTTTAAATAGACTGTAGACTGTTGCCTTGGCTCAACTTTGGGGAGATGTTGTCATTGGCATGGGAACCCAGTCATGTGCATTGTTCCTCTTGCAGGACTTGGAGCACCATTTAGGCCTTGCCCTCAATGAGGTACAAGCAGCCAAGAAGACATGGTTTAACCGAACACTGAGCTCCATAAAGACAGCAACTGGAGTTCAAGGGAAAGAGACTTGCTGAGAGCATCTGCCACCTCCAGACACCTTCAAAAAACAAAACACCTTTTGTTGCCTTTTTTGGCCAGATGTGTGATTCTGTGACATGTCCCAGGACCAGAATGTACCTAAGTCAGATCCATAGTAACATGTTGGTAGGTCACTGGACCAGAGCTTATGAAGCAGGCAGCCTCTGGGGCAGGCCTCTCCTAACTACTGATACTAATCAGCCTGCTAGCACAGCTGATGCTCTGGACACTCTTGAAAACACTCCTTGGTATGACCTTCCATGTCTTTTCTTGGTGTAGTTCAACACTTTACCTACAAACCCAAAGGCTGAGTTTACATTATCAGAGTTTGGGGATCGTTTGGTAGGTTGGTTTTTATTCTTTAACCTTTAATCTTTTATTTTTTAATATATATATGTAGGGGACAGCTGGGGATCAGTAAGTCAAATCATTCTTAACTGCTTCAGTACCAGCGGTCCCCCAGGTAGACATGGAAAAGCACTTTGTTTTAAATAGGAGGGTTTCATGGTTGCAGCTGAAGCCACCCAGTCTTGTTAAACTCTACAGTGCAGTTTTTCATTTGGCATTATTCACGTTTCTGATCAATTCTATGCAACTCTCATCATTCTTGTTTTTGTTTGGTTTTTTTAGCATTAGCTGCCAAAATGGACTTCACAGTGCTGGGATGAGTGACTTGACTGTGAGACTGGATTAATTGTAACATGGGCAAATCTTACTTTGCTTAATGTGTCATGTATATACATATACATATATATATATATATATAAATATCTTTTCCCGGTATACCCACTTGACAGTGTTTCAATCCCAGACTAGGACTGCTGATCTGTACAATTTAATTATGTGGTTATTAAGGCACTTAATTTCACTTAAGGTTTGTTGGGCTCTGCTTTTCTCCCTGTTGTCCTGGGGGCTGTGAAGAGCTCCCTCATTCAAGTTTCCTAGTGTTTCTGCACAACAGGTCATACAAGTGAGAAAGACACTGAGTTGTGTGTATTTGGTAAAAGTGCATACATGAAGATGCACATACCATTAGGCCACCATCCTCCTGGCCTCTGTCCTCTCTTTCCCTGCCTACCCAGCCCCTTCTGTTATGCCTGAGCCTCTGGACCCTCCCCAGAGTGTGGCTAGGTACAGATCTTACTTTTCATATGGGTTGCAAGTTTTCACTTTGAAGCTATGGAATAGAGATTGTAGCACCTTTTCTAAATAGAAAAAAAACTTTGACTTTTAATTTATATAGTGATATGCTGCGTGCAGCATGGAAGTAGCTGGTTACAAGAGGCACTTGTTTGTATTGTATATAGACACTTGAGTTCTTTTGTATCTCTTTTCTTGTTGGCTGTACTAACACTTGCTGAGGTCCTGTGATAAGGGAGGTAACAAAAGCAACCCTCGCCCTTAAACCATCCCCTCTGCTGCTTTCTGTGTCTTTCTTGTTCAGTTACCAAAATGGCTGTAAGCCCATCTAATAATAGGTATGTGGAAATTGTGCTAGGGTAGTTTCGGTGTGTCAACTTTATGAATTGAAATACAAACCAGTAAAATTGTATTACTGTTTCTTTTGTTGGTTTTATTTTAACAAGCATATTCATTAAATATTTTGGTACAAAATGTTTGCTTTGTAAAAACTGGTTTTATCATTATGTGCTCCTTTCCCCCCCTCTCCCCCCACCAAGCCGAATAAAAAAGGCCATCCCTTTGTGCTGTCAAATAGGTTTGTTTACCCTCAGGCAGTGCCTCGCCTTAATGAGCAGCTAATGTGTGCCAGACCATGTAGGACAAGGTAAGATGCAGGTTTTGTCCTTTGGGAGACTGATACCTAAAGTAATAATTAAGCATTGCCCCCTCTCTAAGATATAAAATGCTGTGATAATGGGGTGAGACACTATGTATTTGAGGTTTAGGGAAGTCCTCAAGGAGGTAAGATTGGAGTTAGGCCTTGAAAGACAAAAGCATCTTTCCAGGCAGAGATGGGGGAGAAAAGTCTACGCCCCAAAATGTGAATGTTGAGGAGAAATCACTGAAGTATATAAAATATCATTCAGAGTACCCAGGGGCCCAGTAATGCTCTCCCAAGTTTTAGGAAAAAATGGGGGCATAGGCAGATAAATCCTTTAGAAAGCTAGTTCTGGTGACCGGCATATTCACACTGCCGCACCAAAGGCATGAAGATCCCAGGCCTTCTGTGTCCTCTTCATTCCTTCCCACCTTGCCCCTCTTCTCTGCAACAGGAGAAAGAAAGAGTGATGTTTTCCTAATCCTCCAGCACTCCACCACCACCCAGCCCTTGAATGGAAGCAGGCCAAGATGCAGACCACTGGCTTCATGTCTGCAGAAAGAAGGAAAGATGGTAAGTGGGGAGGGGCCCCTGTCTACTTTACAGAGGCTGGAAAAGTACCCAGCAAGACCCTGTCCCCTAGCAAGTGTTCAGCAGAGGCCCTAGAGCACAGTGAAGATCCCTCTGCCAGGCTGGAGGGCATATTTCTGGGATTCACCCTCCTGGCCAACCCGTTCTCAGGCTAGCAAGGGTAAGAGTCCAGAAGGACCAGCCTGTTCACAGCCTTTCCAGTCCTGAGATTTTGGACTCGGCAGAAATCTTCACCCCTGCTATCGTGCCCTGGCCCAGAGAAAGGAGAACATGTACTAGTCAGCTCTGTCACATAGGTCTAAAATGACTCAGAGCCCTGCCCCCAAGGAGGTCCCTTGGTTAGGTTGAGGCTGAGATTGAGAATACTTATAACCCTGTATGGTCAATGCTATAACAGGTGTATAGGATCTTGTGGGAAATGGGATAGTATGTCTAACTGCAAGGGAGATGAAATGGCAGTGACAGTTAATTTTCACTGACAACTATGCAATCTACTGAAGGAGGAGGGAACAGTATTTTAGTTGAAAGAAATCGTTGTTAGCACTGTAGTGGGCTTGAGGAGGACTGAGGAGCAATGAGACTGGATAATTAAATTGGAGCCAGATAAGGAATTTGAAGGCGATGGAAAACCAATGGAGAGTTTCAAGTGGATTTGCATTTTGGGATGCTCTCTGTCAGTCACTGAGAAAGAACTAGGGTCTGAGAAGTTATAGTAAAGGAGATGGAGTGAGAAAGGAGACAGATCTGAGAAAAATCCCTGGATAGGCAATCCAACTTAATGAAAGGGAGAGAAAGAGCATACCAGGAAGATCAACTGAGCACTTGGTGTATGGATTTGGGGCAGTCTGGGACATCCAGGTTGGAGATACCCAGACTGTAAAGAAGCCCAGTAACTGCCTGGGCAATACAGGGTTTATGAACCTTGACGCAATGAGTCTGGATAATTCTCTACTGTGGGGGACTATCCTGTGCCTTGATTTAGCAGCAGCCCTGGCCTCTACCCACTAGATGTAGTAGTACAGCCACCCCTCTTCCCAATCCTACTTGTGACAACCAGAAATGTCTCCAGATAAATTTCCTGACAGGCAAAACTCCCCTTGATTGAGAAGCACTGCTCTAGCGTGTAAGCTCTAACAGTGGATGAGAAAGTCCTGGGTGCTAGTGCTTAGGTACCACCATTCAAGGGAGAGAAGAGAGGACACGGAGAATGGAGTAAGGCTATGGGCATGGGCTTCTTGAATTTGGCAATTAATTGGGGGGTTGCTATGACCTGCTGAGAGCAGAGTGAGGTTGGTGGGGTGTGGTGGGGATGCCAGATTGCAGTGAGTTGAGGAGTGGGAGATGAGGAAGCAGAGACAGCTAGTGTAGATTTTAAGAAGGCTTGCTATAAAAGGAAGTAGGAAAAAGTTGGGTGGTTGGAGGGAACTGTGGTAGGGAAAGAGCAAACGAGCATGAGGTCTGATGGCAATACCTGTATTCTGGATCTGTGACGTTGGCACCGTATCTTCCCTGGCAACTCTCAGGGTTGCTCACAAGGGCAGTGGAAATACTTATCAGGCTGAGTGGACTGTCTACCAAGTCCTGCTGCAGCCTGTGCTCATTTCCCCCAGAGCCTTGTTAATAGTTCTCAGGGGCATGGCAGCAGCTCAAAGCAAAAGGCAGGAGATATCTGGCTCAGTCTCCCTAGTACTACTGCTACCTCATCTGTTCTGAATCTCAAGTTCCAGTGGCAGGGGATGAGCAGTGAAATAAGTGAAGGAAAGAAAAAGCCACATGAGCAAAATAAAAATAAGCTCAGAACATCATTCCCGGCTCTGGAACTGATCTGCTGTGTTGTGAAGAACAGAGCCTATGCAGAGAGGAGTGCAGTAGGTGACAAGGGTCCCTCCCTCATGGCCTGGGAGAGTCAATTTGCCTTTCAGAGCCTATACCTCATTGTCTGGTGGCTGTTTAAGGGATTATAGTGCCTCACTTGTCCAGAGATGTCCCCCCCCCCTTTTTTTAATTGGAATTTAAATCTTGTAAGATTCATTTGGAGATGGTGACAGAACAGGAGAGATAAAGATAGACATGGGGCTTGGAACCAGACAGAATGAGTGAAGCACTTGCTCCTAGAACAAAAGGATTGAGCACTAAGTTCTCTGCCACCCCCCATTATAGAGGTGAAGACACTGGGGCCCATCGAGAAGATCCTCAACAGCCCATGTCATACTGCTGGGATGTTAACTCAATCCTCTGACACCCAGTAACCAGCTAGGCTCTTGCTTTAAAATAACCTTGTGGATAACAAGTAGAGAGAAACTATCACATCACTTCATTACAATCAGCACACATAGGAACCCAGAGCCAAGACCCTAGATTCAAGGCCAGGCCACGGACCTTGAAGCACAACTCATTGGAGAAAGCCACCTAACCTCTCCAACTTGGTTGGGTTTCAGTGCCTATTCCTAGGAGTTCCTGAGCTACTGGAAAGCTCCTGATTCTCCTCTTGCATTCTTCTCCCTAAAATCATTATTCCCAGGTTCAAAAATAAAATGCTTTGGCCAAAACTGAACATCTGGAATTTCTATCGTTTCTACCACATAGCACCATTTTTTTCAAGGACCCAAGAGCAGGAAAAACAATATTCCCTTCTACCACTCCCCCCATTTCCAACTCAACAGTGCCATCCTGTGGGTTAAGCCCTGTGCTGACTGTGGTCAAGAAAGCCTGTCCTCCTTTCCCTCCAAGCTGAAAAAGACGAACCAAACTCGTGCACAAGAATTGGGTGCAGGGTACTTGGGGACTGGCATAGCAGCAGGCGTGGCTCAGCCAGCTCTTCCATCATTCAATTCTAGGTTGGCTACGAATCCAAATTGATGGTGTGCAGGGAGCAGGTGGGGCTCGGAGTTACAAAATGAATGTGAAAACCCACTGCCTTTGTCCCCACAGCTTTCCACTTACCTGGAGGGCAACAGCAGCAGGCACTGACCTGGATCCCTCCCCGGACTGGGTGCATTTTCTTTTCTGCATTCATCATGGTGGGGTGAGGTCTCACTGTGGTCACAGGCTCTCCAGGTTACAAGAGCAGCTTTAGTGCAAGGACTTTTCAGGATGCAGCAGGAGGAAGAGCTTCAGCTTTAGATTCAAATTCCTGCTGCCACTTAGAAACTCTATACCCTTACGCAAGTCACTTTGTCTCTGAGACTTAGTTTTCTCATCAGTAACATAGGTCAATGCTAACCCCTAAAAAAAGGTATGAGGGTTGAGTATGATGTAAGTGAAAAGCACCATTAAGTTCTGAGGTTTGGGATTTAGCATTCCTTCAATATTTATAACTCACCGCATCAGGCTGTCAGAGTTAAAGTTACATCATTGAGAAAACTTTCTCTTAAACAGAGAATCAAGAGATTTAAGGACCATAAACAGGAACATGAATTAGGCCCTGGCTCCACCACCCAAACCAGTGGCCATCATCAGAAGCCAAGCTAAGACCCCCTTCCCCTCTTCAAGCTTCCGCAGTCCCTTGTCCTTTTGCATGACTGAGCTGGAGTGTCATAAGGGCCATGAAAGGGGGGGGCCTGCACTTGGATCTTTCATCAAATTCAGTTCCTTCACTTAACAGAGCGAGTCCTGCACAGAACAGTTCATCCTATTGCTGTTTAAGACAGAAGCTTTTATTTCTATTGATCCAAATGGGGAAAATGCAACATGTTAGGGCATTACAAACAAACTGCAGCGGCCAGACAAGAGGGTCGGTCTATGGCAGAGTCCAACATACTCAGTGCGAAGGAGCCACAGTGTGGGCACTGCCTGTGGAAGTTGGGGCAGCAGAGAATCCCTTTGGATGAAGGCCAGGCATCTCTGTGTGAGCAATCGGTGGCAGTCCACACATGAAGGCGGCGGCGGCTGCTGCTGCTTCAACAATGCCGGAGGTTCAAAGTTCAGAGTCCTACATGTAATCATCGCCCCAAGGAAGAAGATTGTGTTTTCCAATTTTTTTGGTAACATAACACACAACAAAGTTATTGCCAAGGACTTTGCACTGCAAATTATACTATTTACACGTGTATTCAGAAAAACACAGTAAATAGATACAAACAGGTATTTTAAATAAGATTTCTAAAAACTAACCTGACCATCACCAGACCAGAGTGAATTACAGCCAGGAGTCCAATGTTATACATAACTGTACAGTAGGAAAAGGTTTTCTATCCACTGCTACATTCAACATTCTCTGACCTCCTAACCTGTGGCAGAGGAAGGGTTCACTAAGGCTGAGCCAGGGCCACCTTACTCCTTAGTGAGTGGAGCCCCTTCCTGAACTGCCCAAGGCTTCAGTTCTACACTGGCTGACTCCTACTCCATCCCAAACAACGAATTCTGCTGGGATAAACAAGTCTTACAGTCCATCTCCCTTAGGAACACCACAGAACAGGCAGACCAAGATGCATGGGCTTGGGGTACTGGCAGTAGTGCCAACAGACTGAGCCAGGCCCCAGGCCTGCCCCAGCCCTTCCTAGCCAAGGACTCCATGGTGAGCAGGACTATCAGCCTCACTGTTCACAGAGGTGTCCTTGACCTAATACGGCTACCTCAGGAGACCTATCTTCTGAGGATGTAGTAGCTGGGTCCTGATCAGCCCCTTATAGAGACCAACGATTCAGCACAACAGGCCAGACGGGGTTCAGAGTGAAAGAAAGGCCTTTCAAAGATGCTTTGGGAAAACAGAATAAACAATACTGAAGGCTAAAATATGTGAAATCTGCCCAAAAGAAGGCAGTTCATGACTCATAAGATAAGCAGGGCAAAGGCAAAGGTATTCCTGCCTTGACCAAGCATTCACTTTGCCTTCTCAAGCCCTGGTGTGATGAGAAATAAGTTTGTCTGAAAGCTGGAGACACAGCTTGCAAGATAGCCATCACAGCTTGATCGCTGTGAGATGAAAAATCAGGCCCTTAATTAAGGGACTTAAGGATGCCTGCAATTTGGTTCCTTATCTGAGTTTTTAAAAACCTTCCTTTACCAGAAAGGTAATCATAAATGGCAGCTGAGCTACCTCCCACATTTCAGGTCCCATCTCTGAAAATCGACCATAAGTGAGCAGGAGGGAAAAGTAGCACTCAGTACCCCCTTTCAGAAGTGAGGATTGTAGACTGAACCCTGCCTGATGGGGAAGGATGGTCTAAGCAAGAAATGAAGCCATGGTTACAGGAAGGGATGCACTGAATTTCTGACATAATAACAAATGAAAGGAGATATCTTTGGAACCAGAGCTTTCCTGGCTAACTTCCAAATCATACCTCATACACAGGCTATCATCACTACTTCAGAGGTCAAGGCCGTAGCGTTAGGGAGCCAGTGAGATGAGGTACACAAGGAGGCTTAGAAAGTTGCATGAGCACGTGAAGGAAATGAATGTATCTGGACCAATGTGTTTTATCAGTGACCCACCACATCAGATGCCTACTCAAGGCAGGGGAGTATTTGTGAGCAACAGAAGAGGAGAGCACAAACTATCCACAAGAGAGGGGAAAGAAGCTAAAAACTTAAAATGCATCTTTCTAAAGTACAAGTGGAGAGGGGACTTCTTAAGCACGGTCTTCCTAGAAGTCTGAAACTCCTAGCCCTATTCTTGATTCACCACTATGAACAGTAATACAATTCTGATTTCCAGAGCAGGAGGAATATTTAGGTTAAAGTCAGAAGAGAATTTTCTAACCATCATCTCTTCAAAACTAAGCAGGGTAACAAGACAGAACAGAGCCTAGCCTAGGCAAGGCTCTAGCTCCATAAGTGACTTCTGGTGCCTGGCGCTATGGTAGGGCTCAACTGTCTGAGAAAGGCACACCTGACATTGTAGGTGAAGGGAGAAACTCCATCTCTACAAAGGTGTGAATCTCCATCTGTTGCTGGGCTCACGGTTGTACTTTTCCTTTCCCTGAACACAGAAAAACACTTCTAGAAAATGAAGTGTTCCTTCTCTTAAGAAGTTACACACCTGGTGTATCAGAGCCTGAGAAACACCCCACACTCCAAGGAGGGACAAGACCACTTGGTAAAACCCAAGTGGTATACCCCACCCCCTTCAAGAGAGGGAGCCAGATAAAAGCCTGAAGATAAGAGCCAATATGCTTCACAGGCACAATCTTCAATGACCCTTTTTCCTTCCATCACCTTCACCTAATACTCAGAAATTAGAAAACAACTTCACTGAGAGCAAGCAGCATCCAATTTCCTAAGTTTTTGGTGGTTTCCTGCCTATGCACCCACCCTCTCCCCACCATCACCCACCACCAACAGTCCTCTCTTTCCACCAGAAAACTACTCCCCTAGAGCCAGACAATAGTCACCCTATTGTGAGGCACACTTTCCCAGGGCTCTTCCCACTCCAGCTCCAACTCACCACCTGACTTGATACCAGAGGACAAGAAGCCTCCATAGGCCAGATGGAAGCTGATTCACAGTACTAGACTGCCAGCCTGTGGCTCCCACCCCGTCAGGATCATGTCAGCATTCAAGAGATACCTCGGAAGAGCTGAGGGGAGCCTCATGCCACCACTTCCCAACCATATGATCTTAGGCAAGTGCCTTCCCTTTTCTAAATTCACCAACTCCTACAGGGCTGTTGGGGATTAAATGAAGTGGCTCTGTAAGCACTTATGTCTTCTTACTCCAGGCCCTTCTAGGAGGCCCTGCTATGGCACCCACTATACTCCTGCTGTTGCACATGCAGCACCACACCACTTCAGGTTAAGAAAACAATGGCATTTACTGCCATCCGTGACACTTCACAGATGCTCCCTTCAACCAGCCTGGGGACTCTTCTCTGAGGTAAAGGATTTTGGAGGATATAAAGCACTATATACATTCATGGTTTTTTTGTTGTTGCTGTCCCAATTACACTAAGCCCACTTTGGGGCAGGCATCATGTCTGTCTCAATTTCAGTCTCCCCAACACCCAACAGAAGGTCCGGCCCAAAGCAGTTTTTGATGCACTGGAGCAGCATCTAATTCTGCCTTTATGCACACGCAGCTTGCCTTAGTAATTGTTGGCTTCTTGAAGTGTGTATAGCCCACCATCTCTCAACTTCTCTGAAGGCCTCCCCTGTTCGCTGCACCCAGGTACATGCAGAAAGAAAGAAAATATAGGCACCACCGTTCTCTCAGACAACCCCTCCTCAAAACTGGACTAGGAGAAGTGGGGAGAAGTGGTCTGCAGGCCCTCATTCTCCTTGGTGAGCAATCAGGCCTGTGAAGTCTCCATCCCTGCTTCTCCACCCCTGCAGCCCCATCAGCCTCCCTCATTCCTCACCTGGCCATTCACAACAGCCTCTTCCCCACCAGTCGTCCTGCCTCTGGTCTTTCCCCATCAATTACTGAAATCAGTCCTCTAGCATTCTCTTACCATTGTGGATGTCAGAAATAACTGAAGGGCACAGCACTCAGGGTCTTGTGCAAAATGGCCCCAAACTACAGTTCCATCTTTTTCCACTTCAACCCTCCAAACCAAGCCGGGCCCCATAACAAGGAACTTGGTGCTATCCTGAGTAGGCCATGCTCTTTTGATGCATACTGTGCTCCTTCCCCCTGAAATGACCCTTCCCATTCCCCTACTGAGCAAATGATCCACTTGGAAGTCAGTCTCAATGGGAAGGCTTTGCCCCTTCTATCAGAGCTCCTATAACTCTCTGTAAATTACTCAGCTCTAAGCACTTCTCTTCCAGTATATAACTGCCTTTTTATAGGCCTGGCTTCTCTCCTGGACTGAGTGGGAGACCTAAGAATGGGCCAGCAAGCACCCAGCCCTGGGCCAAGGAATAACATCCCTATCAGGAAGGGAGGAACTGGCCAAAGTTGCTTATTCTGTTCAAATTCCCTGAGCATCTTCCTCTCCCTTCCCACATGCTCCATCTTGATCAGAGGCTTTGCCATCTACTCAGTTGTCTAAGCTGAAAATCTTGACATTTTCTCCAACTGCTCTCTTCTCTTCCAACACAGAGCCTGATAAAAAGTTGTAGAGACAGTGAATAATTTCTCAATAACTACATGTACCTAAGAGGAGAGAAGTAGTCTTGCCACTGTCACCAATCACTTTTAGAGTTCAGTCCAAACTCACATCCTATGGAAGAATTCCCTTTACAGTATCCAAAAAACTGGCTTCTTGCTTGAACAATTCTGGTTACAAGAACCTCGGTTCTTAACCCACCTACTCCCCCAAGGCAATCCTGTCTGTTATTAAAGGGGGCAGACTTTAGCTCAAATTGCCCAACTGGCTTCCCATAACTGCGTTCCTCCTTCTTGGAGGCACAAATAAAAATAATCCCTTAAAATAGCTGGTGGAACTGTCCACGTTCTACCCAAGTCTCCCTTTTTGTTAAGATTGGTCTTAAAAATCTTGTTTCAAGGTACGTCCAGCTTTCTCGAGTCCCTCAGGTGCCAACCTCCACAGACTTTTCACCTCCTGATGATGCCCACCATCTTTCTCTCACTGTAACCTCCAAGGGCATGAACGATTTGAAAAAGCTGAGCAACCTCTGAGACTAATCTATAATGTAACAAGGCTCGAATACAATCCCAGGCATTGGAGCATTCTGGAAAAACTATGAGGGTGATCCCCACCCCCCCTTTAAAGTACATTTTCAAGGCCTAGCCAGGAACAGATGGCAATAGACAACCAAAACGTTGGTGAGGCTGGACATAAAAAGCAAACTTCCAACAACAATCCGCTCCCCTCCTTCTAACCCTTGAGTATATCTCCAAATGGCAACTGCTAAATTTTTACTTTATCACAGGTTCAGTTATAGTACAAATAAGTTGGTTTGTGGAAACTGACCAACTGTGTAGCTGGCAAAAAATACGGTGCCCAGTCCAAGGCTGACACTGGACATCTTGCCCAGGAGCAAACAATCACTTCTTCCAAACCAATCAGAAAAAGAATGAGCCAGGAAAGTTTGGATTGGGAGGGGGATCCAGGAGGAGCTGGGCTGGTTTGTTTTCTTTCAAGTCCCAGGATAAATCCCAAAAGTCTGGAAGAAAGGTGAGCAGAATGCATCATAGAAGGAGTTGTTGCTAGCTGGCTTTGGAAAATAGAATAGGTATCAGTCTAGACTAGTAATACAAAACACCAATATTGAGGTCAGTGCTATTAGAATGTGTGGGCTCTACCACTTATTAGCTGTATAATTTTGGGCAAGTCATGTTCTTTCTCTAAGCTTCCATTTTCCTCATCTGTAAAAGGTGAAAATTTCTATATCCCACAGTTGTGGTGGAGTTCAAAACTAAGCCTTAAGAAAGGGCTCTGTTAACTCTAAAATTAAACGGTTTAAGATATGTTATTTATCCCATGTGGTTTAAAACCTTACTAATAAAGAGCCACAATGTTTTCCCATAAGCAAGATGGGTGGTTTTGAAAAGTCTCTGGATTTCAAATTTCCTTGTCGGTGGAGTAGAGACAACAATCCACGCATTGCTACTTCTCCAGGATTCTATGGGTAGAGTAGGAAATGAAATAATGAATGGGAAAGGGTTTTGCAAAGTGTTGGGTGTTCTACAAATGCCAGGTACTCATTCTCTCTCACACACAAATCAGTACTCTAGAATTCATATAACCTAGGTTAAAAGAAGGTTCTTTCTTCCTGTTCCTCTCCAAGAGGAAGGCAGTTTGGGCAGAAAAATTGCAGACTGTCAAGAAAGGTGATGAATTGGGGTGGGTGAGGAATATCTTTCCCTGAAAAGGATTCTATAATCCATCCCCATACCCACCAGCGTATAAGCAGAAACCCAGCTGGCATTAATTAGCAAAAGAGTAGGACGTGGCAGCGAGATAATCAGACACATTCAGCAGGCAGGCTAACATGCAGCAATTCTGAAACCTCAAAGCCATCCAAGCCAGGGCTCACCATGCTCGGGGCAGACCCAGAGGGATGATGCCTGTCTCCAGGTTGGCAGCCTTCCCCTGAAGCCTAGTCTAGGGGAAACTCCTAACAATTAGAATAGGCCTCTGCAATCTGCCACCTTTCCCATCTCTGCTATCCCCACCCCACTTGCCAGGAGACACCTCTTTACACTTACACTTGGGTGGCTGCCCCACCCCCCACCCCCTTTGTGCCCCTTACTTTTACCCAATGAGCCAAAGCCTCACCAGCCTTCAGAGCCTGGTTCAAATCTTTTAAGACACCCCCAGCATCTATATCACATTGGGAAGAGAGCAGGCACTCAGAAAACATTAGCTAAATAAAAACACGCACCTCAGTTTCTCACTGATATTCAAGCAGAAAAACAAGCTTCGACTACAAAAAGCAAAAAATGGAAAAAAAAACAAAACAAAAACTTCCTGCTTATTTATAAATCTTCCAGTCTATTTTTTCAATTTATAAAAACCAGCTTTTCCTATCAGATTAAAAGAAAATATCCCAATCCCTAAACCAGGATATCTGGTCTGGAATGACCTCAAGTCAGAGGGCCTAGAATCCAGCACACTGTTGAGGATCTGCCCCTGAGTCTGGAGCCAGGGACACCAGAATTATGATCTGATTCCTAGCAGAGCCAGAAGATCTGTGAGAGTCCTGCCTGAGGCCACTGGCTGGTGTTCAGGCCCTCCTTCTAGCTACTACTGGCCCACTTGGCCTCGCCACACTGCCTGCATACCTCCTGTCTGTTGTCCTACGTGCTCCTCACCTTCATTCCCAGACATTTAATCCACAGCAATGGTGTTGTATAAAGAGGCTTTGGTGTTGAAAGAACTGAGCTTCATTCCTGAATCTAGCCTTAAAGAACTGAACCTCAGTTTTTTCATCTGTAAAACAAGGATATAGCACCTCCAAATAGGTTGTTCTGAAATTAAATCAGAAGAATGTCCAACTGCCTGGCATCCAAGAGATACCAATTTTAGCACCTTTCCTTCCTCTCTTTTCTTTCTCCCATTCCTGCTTATTAAAAAAAAAACTGCTGCTGACAACCCAAAATGAATTAAATTGAAGGCTCCTGTTAATTACCGGGGCATTCAGCTGACATTTTAATACAATGAGGCCATTAGACCAAACTATACAAAGGGATCAAGGTAAGAGAAACTAAAACAAAGCACAGAGGGACAGGGCTCCCAGGCAGTTGTGACAGAATGTCCTAACAGCTGGTTGGCTAATCCTGTTAATTCCTGCTGACCATCCAGCAGCAAAGAAGATGGCTCCAGAAGCATCTTCTGTGTGCCAGAGTGTGTTGGTCAGATGCTCTTAATTCACCTGTAAAGACGGAGACCATCTTCACCCTACCCACCATCACAGTTTGCAGAAATGCAAATGTCTGCCAAAAAAGGTCAAGACTCTCCTTAGAAAGACTAAGTAATTAAAAGATTTATAACTGATTAGGGCAAAAAAACATGCTCTCCTTCAACTTTGGCTGAAAGAGCCGATGATTTTACCAGCCAGCCACTGCTAGGGAGGAATGGGGTGACTTCTGCCAGGAATTTAGTGATACAAATATCTCCTGGATTTAAGAAGAGACTCTTGACTATAATGCAAGTTTATCTTATTTGCCTTCTTAAAGGTATCACTCAGTCCTTGGCTACAGCAGTTTTTACAACTTTAGAGCATTTCAGAACTCAATCTGTATTCCTCATTTAGTTCAACTCATCAACAGATTGGAATATCTGTCCACTTTTCTTTAGAGACTCCTAAAGTATCTGTAGACGTATGAGAACCAGAACTGGACAGTAAACTATGTGTTCATTATTCAACCCAACTTTGTAAATTTTACCATCTACCCTTTTTCCCTCTTGTTTAAAAGCAACTGTCCAACTGTGTCTAGACAGATAGAGAAGAGAGAGAGATAGACAGACAGACAGATGTTTTTTCTAAGGTTAATAGAAGGGAGGCCTCAATGTGCTGGTGAGTAAAGATTTTTTTCTCCCAAAGTGTTAAAGCAAAGTGGAAGACACAAAGCTGCAGGGATGTGATTCAGAGAAGCATCTGAGTTAACAGCCTTTTAAGCATGCCACACAGTCTCCTCCTTTCCTTTCCATGGTTTATAATTTGCTTTCTACCTACCAATCACTGCAGGGCCCTGCATATTGAGTTCCATGGATAGCTGTAATCAAAACATACTTTTTTATTATTAATGCATTGGCAGAAACTTAGAATCAGCAGGTAGGTGTTCTAAGCTCAGTCCTTTTGAAGTTCTGAGCACCCTGAAAACCCAAACCAAGTATTGATAATCCCGTGGTAGCAAACTGTCCAGTGATTTAACTACTACAGCAGAAATGTAAACAATTCAGCTTGAAACTGCAGCAGCCTCACACTACTTCTCTCCAGGTCTTTGTATTGTGTTTTTCATCTAACCTCCAGAAGCTAGGAATCCTCTCCCAAAGCCTGGGTGCTGCCCAAACCAGTCAGCAAGAAGGAGCCAACACATCTCCACCCCAGCAGGCCACACAGTTGATTCTCAACCAACTATGGAGACACCCTTGCATTACTCACATGCGTCTTTTTCACCTCAACTAAGTATGGCAGGGATAGTAAACATTTACTGGGCAGTTACTATGTGTCAGGTACTGTTTGAAGCACTTTACATGTATCAGCTCACTTAATTCCTGAGCCCCATGTGGATTTGCTGAAGGGAGAGAATTAATTTGGCCCAAATTCCCACATGGTTTCTATTCCCTATTTCTAGCTGTGCTGTAAATCTTACATAACCTAATTTGCATTATGATGCTATTTTAAAAAAACTTCCAAAAATCACTGTTTTAAGTATCAATGGAAGCTGTTGGTGTATACCTAAAAATGATAATATGGGAAAGGATATCTATTCTTGCAACCAACTCAACTTGAATTCTTGACTTAAAACCATTTTTCTGGAAGATGCTATTACAAAAGTGACTCATTCTTATATAAGTACCATCTCTGTGCTCTGTGAATAGTTGCTAGAGAGAAACCTAGCAGTATTGAAACTCACCTCAGCAGTAGTTTCTTGGCTCTGCAGCTGTTACTCATCTACCACCCATCTATCTCCCTTCCAGGCCTCCTAGTAAAAACTGAGAAATCTATGGTCACTGGATGACATGGCATCTTATGGAGTATGGCAACAGCACCTTTCTTGTGCTGGATGACTCAGGAGACAACCCCATCCTCCTCAGGAAGCACTGGCATAAAATGAGAGAATTATAGGAAGACTATCCACAGAGCAGGTGTTTTCAGCTTTAACTGTTCTTAATGTTCCTGGTTTTGAATCTGCCAGGGTAGGCTAGGCACCCCATACCTAGGACTAGAAATCTACCTGCTGAGGAAATAAAAATCTCCCCACTTCTTTCCTCAAACTCACTACTGAAAATTTTTTCATCCACTATAGTTCTTAATGAAATCTAATAAACAAAAGGAAATTATAGTGAATGATTGATTTTAACAGTAAAATTCCCCTCATCTGGGGCGGGCCGCGGTGGCTCAGCGGGCAAAGTGCTTGCCTGCTATGCCGGAGGACCTCGGTTCGATTCCCGGCCCCAGCCCATGTAACAAAAACAGAGAAACAGAATACAATAAAACAAGAAAATGTTTAAAAATGTTTCCCTTTCTTCCTTCCTTCCTTCCTTCTCTCTGTCTTTCCTTTAAAAAAAAAAAAAAAAAAATTCCCCTCATCTGTCATTAAAAAAAAAGTGGTCAGTATTTAACCACTTTGTACATTGCTATACTATAAAAACTGATTTTAAAGGACTGGGGTATTTGTACTTAATTTCATTCTGTTCATCTTCTCGGATTGAGGGTTCCATAAACATAAACCAAAGTTGGTTTCAGGCTCTCAAAACTGCCAAAGAAATATTTTAAATGAGTGAACTTTCAAATGATGCCCATTTCAGTAATGCCAGAGGGCTCACATTATTAAACAGGAAAAATGATTAGCCTTTGCCACTGCTAATGCTCTATTTGTCTCCCAAACTAGGATATTTATAGTAGGTTCAATTCCACCAAAAAGCCTGTTTCCCTGGTACCCAGGAAAGGACCTGGCACATAACAGGCACTCAGCTGCTTTAGCAGAATTGGACCGTAGCTGGTACTAGTCAGCTATACCTCGTATACAACCCTTTATAAATGCCAAGGCAATATTAAATGTACATACAGATTCTGTGGGGGGTGTGGATTGGAGTTGTTCCAGCAACCTTCAAGTTAGTAATAAAAAGAAAACTGCTACTTAGAAACAAATAAAAAACATAAAATTCATTTAGATCTCTATATATCAAGTACAGCCTTAATAAAGAACATCTAACACATGTGAAATGCATTTATGGAACACTAACTAAACAAAGCAAATCCTTATTAAAATATTTGGCCTAATAAAATCATCTAACTACCTAACCTGGAAAAGACAGACAACAATAGCCTTGAGTCTATTTGTTCTCTGCAGACTAGGTATACACCATTCTGAGTCTTGCCAAAGCTGGTTCTGGAAATAGCTAAACTCAGTCAACTATATTTTCCATAGTTACCTTAAAATTTTGGATGCTATTTTTTGTTGTTGGTGTTTTCATTTTCTATTGCTTTTTTTTTTTTATGGCTTCTTGCTGCTGTTGTAGTGGGACATACAACACAGATCAGAGATTTTCATTTCTCAGAGAAGTTTCTTTCCTTGAGAAATTGGCACTTTGATCTCCAGTTTGTGTAACAGCTACATATATAAATGGACCCCACACCAGCACTGTTACCAATCTTACGGCTTATGGAAATTTCAGCACTTTGGCCAAAAGAGTGCCCTGACAGTAAAATCTTCTTAGGTGAACTTTTCCTACCATTGAATTCTTGTATCTAAACAGGTACATGTGTGTATATAATTTATATACATGTTATATTGTAAGTTTCTACATACATATACACACACACATAACCCAGCAAAAGTGAAATTTCTCTCTTGAACAAAAAATAATTACATGGGTGTTAAATGCTGAAAATGACTATTTTACACATAGACCATAAAATTTTAAAGTTAATGTGATGACATAAGACCTAAGGGATCAAATATACCATATATGATTGTCATATATGCATGCTGTGTGTAAATTGACTTTAATTATTTTTCTCTTTAATCAGAAAATAAAAGAGCTTACCTTTTTATACTGAGATCACAGCTTACAGTCACTATATTTCAGCCTATTTTATACAAGTGATATGGCTACGAAGGTCCGAGGAGAACGAGAATAAAGTGAGATAAACGTGCTGAAAACTGCTTAAAAGTATTAACCTGAAATACACAGAGGGTCCAACACCAGTTTTAAAAATACATTAAGGTATTCCCGGCTCTTCAATTAATAACGGTGACTGACTGATTCATGATTTTTAAACATTCACCCAAATTTTTTAAAGAAGAAGAAAAGAAAAGGCAAGATCTATCAAGTGGTCTGTTCCCGAGGTTAACAATTTGAGCAGACTACAAATGATTTAAGGAACCATGTATACCCAATTCCTTGCTTCACCGTACCATGCATCTCATCAGCATGAGGTATGTTGGAAATCTACTAGATCAATTACCTTGCACAAGAGACAGAGTGCTCCTGCAGCCTGAAGAAACAGACTGCACGCTACATCCCTGGCCGGGCATCAGCCCCCATGCAAAGGATATGGCTTTGAGGAGGACCCCTGTCTCTGAAAAATTATAAATGCGCTAACTGACGCAGTTAGGAATGCATCTATTCAATTTATGTGCTAAAAAGTTTAAAAACTGTCAGAAGATAGCACAGCTCATACACTAATTCTAAGTTCTATATTGGTCTGTAAACTCCTGACAAGACTACACTAAGAGGGATTAAGTACAGATATTGCTAGGTTGCTAAAAGAAAAGTTTTAAACACGACATCGTGGCTTTGAATAAAGTATTGCTCTTCTTGAAAATGCTCAGTCACTGCTCTCAAAAAAGAAGGTGTCAGAGTGGTGTATCTGAAAGCTGGAAAGCCTCAGGGGGTCACATTGCTCTTAAGACCAAGATATAGAAATTGTCATTTCAAGCCAGACAACCTGATGGTTCTAGAAGTCAGAGAAGAAATCTTGAGGGCCCAAGTGAATAATAAATGGTGCGACGCTCAGAGGCTGGCAATAGGGGCTGTCAATGAAAAAACCACCTACAGTGGAGAAAAGAGCAGAGAAGCAAAACTTTATGTTAATTTCACACAATTTGGTGAAGCCAAGAGCTTCATTTATATTTCTCTGCTCTTTCAGCTGTATGTGGAATTTTCATTACAAAATGGAGGGGTAGGAAAGAAAAGGGGGCAAGGGGGTGGACACTTAATTCATTACAGAATTTAAACAGTTGAACTTGCATGGTTACCACTTCTAACAAAGAACTGACAGCTCAATTATTTTAAGTAAAGCAGAGAAATGTAAAAGTTTGCAGCAACTGGGCAGGTTTACAACATGGTTAGTAACTTCCAACAAACAACAAAATTAAAAAAAAAAAAAAAAAGACTTGGTAGAAACCATTTGAAATGACTGCCATCATGTTGGAAAACAGCACAGCTCCCTTTTCGCCATTATAGAGTGTTGAGTTATGAAGCACAGTCAGCTACTTCAAAAGAATTTGCTAAAGAGAAATCTCCAGAGAGATTCCAACTTGGAAGGCAAATTTGAAGATCAATTTCAAATAACAATACAGCTGCAGCTGCCAATTAATAATATTCCAAAAACAAAGAGGACTATTATAAATATTGAATTAATAAACACTGGACACTAATAGCCATGCTTTTTCTTCTCAGTGATGGCTCTGTTTCATCCATAGGTCAGCAAAATGAATCAATGAAACATGAACTCTCCCAGCTGAAATGGACTCTCTTGTTTATGTCTAGTCACTAATGCACAGGATGAGAATGATAAGTTCACAGCTATTTCCAGCAACTGATGAGATTTTATTAAAGTATCACCCACCACTAATAAAGAAAAAAGGTCAAGGAGCAGAAGAAACAAACAAATTAATGGGTAATATACATCTGAGAAGATTTAAACAAATTTA
Source organism: Tamandua tetradactyla (assembly GCF_023851605.1). Classification (NCBI taxonomy): domain Eukaryota; kingdom Metazoa; phylum Chordata; class Mammalia; order Pilosa; family Myrmecophagidae; genus Tamandua; species Tamandua tetradactyla. The sequence goes on from NC_135328.1 coordinate 45,050,896, forward strand.
AAACATTTAACTCTCATTTAATGGCCCCAAAGAAATACAGTGTATAAATTTGCCGTATTTTGTGAAGCCCGTTCTCATTGATGGGTAGTGTTCAGTTCCTAAAAATGAAATTTAAGAGGGAAGAGGGAAGCTCAATCATGGTACAAGTAGACATTTGAAGACACACGGGCTTTTAAATATTGACATGGGACCACACTGTTGACTTCATGGGGGTGAGTACCTTAATGAAACCATTCCCTTCTAGTAACATTATAGGCTTTCCAAACAAGGTGAGAAAGCAAGTGGGAAGACTTAAGTCTGCACCCTTTACAGAACAGCACAATGTTACTGACTGATCATTTTTCACCAGCATAATCAGGTGTCTTAAAAATAAATGCTGACCCATGGCTGAAACCTGTCACTTTTCACAGCAGCACTCAACAAGAACTGGGACAATTGAAGAGCAAGTTTTTATGGGGACCCTGTTGCTGCTTTAGATTCTGATGTAATTGAAGAGGAAAGGAAACCCTTCAGTGAATCCCAGAAAAATCACTAATCTTCTATCTGCATGAAAAAAGCCAGGGAGTGAACATAGTATCTTACAGAGTGAAGAAGGCCACAAGAACAAGAAGGTGTTGATCGATTAATTTATTATTTTTAAATCTTGGATATTCAGAAACTAAAATAATCACATTCCTCCTTCCCCATCTCTGGATAATGCCATCATTTTAATAAGCAATGCTCTGAAAACAGAATGTAACCTTTATTATTGGGGATACCCTTGTCCAACAGGAGTACCAAGGGCTTACAAAGTAAATATACTGGCCCAAACTAACAATCATCTTTGCTTTGTTTAGCAGTTTGCTTACAAATGAATGGGTTTCTAGGACTAAGCTATAATTAGTCTTCAATTCCTTATAATTTGATACCAAAACATATCAAAAATAATAAGCTAAAACAATATTCAAACCCATATTTTATTGGCTTTAATTACACACTTCAATATTTACAAAGTTAAAGTTAAAATGAAAAGTCTCTATAGTATTAAAAAAAATAACTACAGCCCGAATTAAAGTGCCCTGGGCAAATACATATCAATCAGCTGAGAATCAGTGACTGCATTAGGAACCAGGCAGTACTCTGTGTTACAACAAAGCAGTTTATTTGTGATCAGTGTTTGAGACTCTATACATCCTTCACAAATTTAACTTTACATAATCTGATACTTCTCTTAAAACTTAAACTTTGAACTTCTAGACTTTTATTTCCTTAGAACAGAAGGGCTGGTATAAGTAATTTTCCAGAAATGAGGTACCGTTTCACATAACTGGTTTCTTTTTGTTTTGTTTTGTTTTCAAGTTTTAGAGAACTAAATTTGCATTTGTTAAAATTAAAAAGTAGGAAAGATGTTCTTTACAAATAATTTTGATCAAGTATGTGTTCAAAGTAAGCAGGATAAAAAGGCTTTTTTTCTAACATTCTGTATTATACTGTATAGTTGTTCAATAGGAATTAGCTTCTGTCATTGGCTAAAAGAATGAGTAGTGGGGAACAGGATATGTTGGGAATTTCATAACGGGTAACAGAACCATTCTCTTGGGCAAACCTACAGAGAAAAGAAACGGAGAGGACTCCAAATAAGTTTAATAATCCAATAAAAATTTCAGGTAAAAAAAATCTTACAGTAATTATCATTAACCTTTTCCAGATTAGTCAGTCAACATGTACCATTTTGGAAGAGGCCTACAAATCCTTCACAGATCTATTTTGAAATTGCTTATAATATTTTGATAAATAATAACTTCCTCTCAAAATTAAGACAGCCACATCATAGGAAGAAGGATAATCAGAAAGCAGTTTCATTTGAGTGACCTGCCATGAATTCTAAAGATCAAAAACAATGCTAATGGATCAATAGCTGAAATTATTCTAAAAACCATACTGGTTCTCAGTTTGGTACATCACATATTATAGGAGAAAGAGGTCACGATTCAAAACACAGCTTTGCTGGGCAGGCCTCAGCTCCCCAGAAAGATAGCTCCAAGTGGAACCTTAACAGGGAATGCATTTTCTTAATGGCTACTGCCAATATTGGCATGGCAAATCTGGAAAGATTAATTATTTTCCTAATTTCATAATTAATACGTTCTTGTGGCCTCACAAACTTCTGCATACTCAAGCATGATTTGAAATCTTCTCCTATTTCTATTCTAATATTTAACCTATGGAGAAATCACAAAGCAGCAACAGCAGGTATTCAAGAGCACCAGATGATCAAAGGGAAATTACCCCACATGCAACAGCTTTACAAAGGCCAAAAGACATATTTACCTTACAGCCAAAATAAAGCATTGTTTTAGTAGGTTTGCATCACAGTAACATTTAAAAACCAAATCTTTTATGTGAAAAATGGGGGCATCAAATTTCATCAGCTTTGGAAGTCAGTTATATGACATATGAAGAGAGAAACCTTTTGAAGTGGGGCTCAGAGGCCACAGGGTGAAAGTATGTTAAAGGAGGAAAGAGAGGAACAAGAGAGAAAAATTTAAAAGACCAAGGAAAAACATGAATCTAGATTTAAAATTGCCTTAAAGGGAAAAATTAAACTCTAGCAAATCTATACTAAAGAACCTGAGCCATAATATATGTGGTCTAAAAGAGACTTAAAAATCTGCTCTAAAGGCAGATGACTTGGTATCACAAAAGACATATTATACTACAGTGAATCTAGTGAGTCCAAACTTATTTGGATATAATGACCAGAACTAATTCACAGGAAGGATGAGGTAGTCAGAAGATCTAGAAGCTGGCTATATAGTAAGACCAATAAGCCAAATCAAAAGAAGCTAGAATTTAGAAGAAATTCTGAGTGAAAGTATGTTCTCAGGTCATCCCCAGTTCACAATTACCCCATAATTGTTCCACCTTGGGTTATGAGAAAGTCTTGACCAAAACTGAATGTACCATAGGAAACATTCAACTAAAGGATGTAACTTAAGATGTACCTTAAAGAAAACTCGTTTGACCCTTGCAGCTTACCACAGAATATAAATTCTGTATCTTGGGGAAAGTGGTCAAAGCATTCACTTTCTCTGTACTTCCGTAATAATGAAATGAGATGAAGCTACAGTTTAACAGTATCTTAAGGATGTCTAATTTTCATCCAAACAAAAATGGAAAAGCTGATGTATGAAGAGAAAAAATATAATGCAAAGGTCTTGAGGCTCATATGGAGGACTAAAGCCACAAGTAGCAATACATTGTAGGTCTTTCCCTTCTGCGTACATGCACGCCCAGTGTGGGGTTGAACAGACACTCACACAAGCATGCATACACTCTCACACTCACATGTGCATGCACACTTCCTCTCTTCTCTCAATGCCTAACATCCTGCAGATGGCTAATTCTATAACATGTAGCATCTGAGTTAGGAAAAATGTTTAAGAGCATATCACTGACTCCAAACCTTATTGCCTCCATTGCCACATAAACCTCATTCAAAGTTATCCAAAGGGCCACTGGGGATCATTTATGCATTTGCTTTTATTTTATATTTTTGAGGGGAGGGGAGACATGCCTACAAAATTTTCTAATAACCTGCTGGTGACACCTCTTATCACCTTCTCTCTAGGATAAATTATACCCTGTCTATTCCACCCCCCAAGCAAAATTTATAGAAAAGGATGATGGCAGCAAATTTGAAGTGAGCATTTCCTATCCCAGACTCAAATCACCCACAGTTCACACAGTTCCAAATCAGAAATGTAAATGTAATTATGTAACTGACAAACAGCCAAGCTAGAAACTGGGTATGGCCCTTCAGTAGTCTTTGAATGGAGTATAAGTTGGCTGTAAGAAGAAACTACTTAAAATATTTAATTTCAATATGGTCAGAAACAGGCAATTAGAACAAGCAGTCCTTCAATCAGGCAAAGCAGAGAAGAGCAACTCCAACCAAACCAAGAACCACAAGGTTGTGGCATTTCAAAGGGAATTTAAGTTGGGTCACTAGAATGAATAGGTCTGAGATCCTCTGAGTCATTTACGAAAACCCTAGATACAAACTGTTTTGGATTGCTGTGGCATCCAATCAACAAGAGATATCAGTAAGATGGTGTACATACCATAGGCAGGGGCAGCTGTGCTGTAACCATAAGGTGTTCCATAGCCTAATGCAAAGAAGAAGAAAGCAGATCAGTCCACGGCAAAAAGGAATGACAGTGGCCCAATTCATACCACCTGTCCTGGCACCCCGAGACCTGAGGCGGTCTCCTTCCAGGGATATATGTGAATGATTCCCAGAGTAGTCCTGGCTTAGCTGATCCTTCCACGCCTCTTAGATACAGAAGCTTTATTTCCCCCTTTTTTTCAAAAATTTATTTTATTTATTAAACACACCAACATACAAACACAAACATCCTTACCACATGATCATTCCATTCTACATATATAATCAGTAACTCACAACATCATCACATAGTTGTATATTCATCACCATGATCATTTCTTAGAACATTGATGCAGAAGCTTCTTTAAATGGCCTACAAAGCAATCCTTGATATACCAGAATATCCTATGTCTCTTTCTCACTGCACATACCACACTGTATTGAAATAATCAATTCCTTATCCGTCTTCCCCACCAGAGGGGCAGAGACAAAGTCTTATCTTCGTGTGATATGATCTAGCAAAATGTTTGGCATATAATAAGCACTCACTAAATATCATTTATTGAACAAACGTTCTTGGAACCATTCAAATTACCAGTTTCTCAACGTTGGACAATAGAAATTTCCAACTCTATTTTCAAAAAACAGCAACAGAGCAGGTTAAGCCCTCAATTCCTATTAAAGAACACATGTGGATTAGGTTGGGAGCTCAAGTGCAAGGTCTGTGATTTGTTATCCAAATTCCTGGACCCAACACAGTATCTGACAGAGGAAACCCCAATAAATGGTAAAATTGACATAAGCCTCTGGTGCCTATGAAAAAGGCTTATTTTGTTATATAAAAACGAGTACTAAATATCATTTATTGAACAAAACATGGAAGTTTTTGAACCAGTTTAGTTCTGGCTGCAGTTTCCTTAGACATAGAACCATCTGAGTCTCCATCTTCTCATCCGTAAAATGGGGAGCATACCAAGCTACTTTAAAAATTTTGCTGTGGGGATTAGAAATACATATCAATAGAAGCTGCTACCTTTAATCTTTCAGTAAAACAACTTAAAATATATAAACAAAAACCATTTGGGTAAACTTCTAGGAAAAATCAGTTTCTGAGGGAGAACAAGGGCACAAAATCTACATGAGCTCTTCACACTACTAGAACCCAAACAAAAGTTTTTTTCACATTACAATCCCTTTTTCCTATATATACCAATTTGCTGCTCAGAATGACTTTTTTCTCCTTCCCCTATCTGACCACTATTCATTCTTGAGATCAGGGTCAAATATCACCTCTTTTTTGTAAAGTTTCCCAAGCTTTCTGTTCACCCTTTGCCCACCCCATGTTATGGCTTACAACATACTGCATTGTGCATTGTGTTTATACAAGGGTTTATTCCTACCCCATCACCCCACAAGTATTCTTTGGGGCAGAGGCTAGGTCTTAGTCATCTCTGAATACCAGTTCCAAATCCATTTGGGACGAAGCACTCAACTGTATACTGAATAAGTGAACTGCTTTTAGAGATCTACTGAAACATTTCCTAACGGATGAAATTTTTTCACATTTTTAGTCTAAACAGGCATACATCATTTTATTGCACTTTGTTTTATTGCTTTATAGAAACTGCATTTTTACAAATTCAAAGTTTGTGGCAACCCTAAGTCAAGCAAGTTTATCAGAGCCATTTTTCCAACATATGCTCACTTCATGTCTGTGTCACATCTTCATTAAGATATGTACAATTTGTTTTGTAATCATAATGCGAATGCATACTTAATAGATTAAGTATAGTATAAACATAAGTTTTATATGCACTGCAAAACCAAAAAGTTCAAGTAATTCGCGTTATTGCAGTGTTTGGTAGCCAGACATGCATTATCAACAAGGTATGCCTATACTTAAGTCATATAAAACTGGGGGTAGTATAACTAGTCTTGGTGCTTATCATGTATTTCAAGGGGACACAAGCAGTGGAAATAGGTAACAGGAATGGGAGACAATACCAGAGGTCAAAAAAGAAATTACTGCTTAAAAAAGAACTTTGTATATTAAATCTATTTCAAAAAAAAGTAGCTGTTCCGCTAAGGCTACTGTTTAAAGGGTTTCAACAAAACCATCAACAAAATCTACTAAACTGGCCAGTGATCAGATGATTGAGGGTCTATAATCCTGACTTCACCTTTTACTAGCCAGCTGACTTTTGAATTTTACCTGTTAAAATTTTAACCTCTCTAGTGAGTCTTCTGCTACAATTGAACTGGTAGGAGAAATTAATTACTACATGCCAAAATACCTACTACAGTCCCCTGTTGCACAAAATTTACTCCATTAATCACATATAATCTATTCATAACCTAAAGTGACCTAATCTGAATCTTCTCTGGGTCACAAAAGTCTTCATTTTTAAAAGCTTCAGGAACAGGCCTTTTGCAGAGGTCTATGCAATTACAAAAAAGAAGATAAGCTGTTATAGGGCAAAAGAACCTAGCAATAAGAAGGATATAGATGATTCCTTTCAAGATCACTGCCACTGAACAATACCTGTTTATTACCAGTCTAGGAGGAGGTAAACTTTCCAAAATCACACCACAAACAAATTAAACCAGATTAAGCCCAGCGGAATGTATCATCAAAGACAATAAAGGTCCATCTCAATAACCTACTTTTAAATAATATATTGATGGAGGCTAAAAATATTAAATTTCACTAGAAATAGTGAGATGCACAAAAGAATATTTTAATTTTTCATGCATAAATCATATCAAACTATAAGAAAGTCACGATCTTTTCCCCCAACATTCATCTTGTTTTTAGCCAGTTTCTCCCAGGAAATATCTTTGAAACCGCATTCTTTTTTCATTCTCCATATCCATCAATTGCACTTCCTAAATATCCCTTCAATCTATCCATTTCTATCTACTTCCCTACATCCACTGAAGATACTTCCATTTTCTCTTGCCTGGCCTACCAGTTTACAAAAGCCTTCTAACTGGTCTTAACATACCCACTCCTGCCCCTACATTCTCTTCTTCACACTACAGAGTGATCTTTAAAAATAAAATCTGATCTTCTCAGTGTCATTCTCCACAGAACTCTTCAAGAGTTCGCATTGTACTGAGGCTACTAAGACCAAAATCAAAGCCACAGTCTCCAAGACCGTGGAGATCTTAGTTCACATCACTCCCCACATCTACACCCCCATACTGTGACCTTCAGACATTCTGGCCACTTTCTGCTTCTTCACATGAGCCAAGTTCCCCACCAACAGCACCACAGGGTCTCTGCACATGCTGTTCCCTGTGTGTAAAATACTCTTCCATCAAGTCTTTTCTGAGTTATCTTCTCAGAAAAGGGTCCTTTCTTCAGCGGGCTTTCTGGGGCCCACTAAACTAAGTTGCTCTGTTAAACACTCTCATGGTATTGTGTCTTCCTTCTTCATCACATTCATCTTACTTTATAATTGCATGTAATTATCTGAGTACTATATTTTACCCTTTAACTGTAAGGGGCATGAGAGCAAAATCCATGTCTCTTATCTGCCAATGCTAGCAAATAATATTTGTGGAGTAAGTCAGTGCACTCTTCACGAGAAACATCTTTAAGCACTGCACTTAAATGGAGGCGTCTAGAAATATAGTTTCAAAGCCACATTATTTATACAGCTTCCCAAATGGCCTGTTTTAATTCTTTCTTAGAGGAAAACACAATCTAAGTTAACTCTTAGGGGTGTTCCCTAAAACACAGGGACTGGATAAGACACACTCTTATGACAATTTCATTCTGATCAACTGCAAACAATTTATTTTTTCAGATAAAAGTTCTACACTTCTAATATTGCCACAAACTTGATTTTCACAAGACAGCTGTACATCTACCTCTAAAATGACACAAGGATTAGAACAAAAAGCAGAGAGAGAGAGGGCATCTTTCTTCATCTCCCTAAAGCCACATAATGAAATGTAATAAACTTTAGAAATGCAAACACCTGCATTCAAGTCTTTCTCTGCTACTTACTAGTTGTTTCATCCTGAACTAGTTGCCCCATTTCCCTAAACCTCAGTTTCCTTCTCTGCAAAATGGAAATAATTTCTATCTTGAGGAAACAATATGAGGATTAAAATCAATTAAGTGAAATCACTTTTATAAAGTATACAGCATATGGTAAGCTCTGGATAAATAAGTTCCCCCTTTTTTCTCTTTGTATTCCTTTAGCTTTTGATGATTCTCAAATATTAATAATGCCAAGCTTCACCCCAACTAGGTAATTTTTTAAAAATTTTTTCTCACCTGTAATACTGTCTTCTATGTTGCTACTGAATACACCCTGCTCAGATGTCCAAACACCTCAATTCAGGGGACATCTTATAGGTTCCTCATTGTTCAAATATGCCCCCTCAACAAAGAACAATATTGCTCATCTGTCATCTCCCTCCAGGAGACCTCAAGAATCTTGGCAGATCTGTGAGAAAACCTATGACACGCTGTAGTTTCCCTTCTTTTGAATTTCTGTGTATATCCATCTTATACCTTTGCTGTATTTCCAGAGATCCGTATAACTTTGGAAAATGAAAGAGATGCTGTTCTTCAAAGTGTGGCCCAGAAAAGGAAGCGGACCTCTTACAGGCTGTACTATACCTGGAGCTATGTAGCCAGGAGCAGCTGTGGCCCCAACAAAAGCGCCCCGTGTTAGAGTTCCTCTTCCTCTGCCCCGAACAGCTTGCACTGCTGCAGACACAGCTGTATTCACAACACCCTTTGCCTGTTAAAAATAACACACATTTTCACTAATGAGAGAAAAACTATCATCCTCTCATCTGTTTATTATACAACCTCTATGAGAAACTTGAGCCCCTAGTTGAGACAATGATCCACTTTGTGACCTTGAACCTTCAATTTAGCATCTGTAAAATGAAAATAACACATATCTAAAAGAAGGCACTTGGAAAATAAACTGGGCATATAAAAGCATACAGATAACTTTTCTTCATTCGAGAGTTACCCAGAAAGAGCTGATTTTCTACAGACAAATTTCAGTAGTCATATTATATCCAAAGTTATTTTAGACCTGACTAAATTAATTATAGACACTTGGTACCTACGTTCAAAAATCCACTGAATTCTCTGCCAAGAAGCAGGAAACACCCCAGCAATAAGCCACCTAAAATTAACTTGAACCTGAGTGGGGTTTAAGAAGAAAAAAAAAAAAAGGTACTAAGACAGGAAGGCCAAAGATGCAGATGTTAGTAGTTCCTGCTCTGCAAGTAACTGCTGTGATCTCAGGAAGATCATGTTATTTCTTTAGGTCTGTTTCTTCTACCATATATATGTATGTATATGGACATATGTATGCATGTATGTATGTATTTATGTTATCAATCATTAAATACTACCTCTAAAGCTCCTTTTTGCTCTAAAATGCTCTGGAACCCAGATGAAGTCACATAATCTCTCTCTAAGGGGGTCTCCCCAATTGTAAAAAGTGGATAATGAGACCTACTTTGTATTTCTTACTTTAGAGATAAAAAAGTGATTGAAAAAATAGGTATGAAACACTGAAAAATAGAATAGATAAATCAATAGTAACAGAATGAAAATAACCTTTTTGCAGAGAACAAAAAAGTATTTGCAAAGCCCCTTTGAGACACTGGGGAAAATGGAAATATTAAACTTCCTCCTAGGGAGGACTGATATTCTTGCAAGTATTGGGGACTGCCAATTGAACAGGCCAAGTCCTTGATCTTGGGGCTTGTTGCCCTTATGAAACTTACTGCTGTAAAGGAGAAGCTAAGTCTACTTATAAATATCGCCTAAGAGTCGCCCCCAGCAAACCTCCTTTGTTACTCAGATATGGCCTTGCTAAGCCAACTTGGCAGGTGAACTCACTGCCCTCCCTGTTTGTGGGACATGGCTCACAGGGATGTAACCCTCCCTGGCAACATGGGACATGACTCCCAAGGATGAGCCTGGACCTGGCATCATAGGATTGAGAAAACCTTCTTGACCAAAAGGGGAAGAGAAATGAAACAAAATACAGTTTCAGTGGCTGGGAGATTTTAAATAAGAGTTGACAGGTCATTCTAGAGGTTATGCTTATGCATTATATAGACATCCCTCTTTAGTTTTTAGTGTATTAGAATAGCTAGAAGGAAATGCCTGAAACTACTGAACTGTAATCCAGTAGCCTTGATTCTTGAAGACAACTGCATAACTATATAGCTTTTACACTGTGACGTGACTGTGAAAACCTTGTGGCTGGCACTCCCTTTATCTAGTATATGGATACGTGAGTAAAAAGTAAGGACAAAAACAATAAATAATAGGGTTGGGAAAGAGTATGGGATATGTTTAGGATGTTCTTTTTAAATTTTTATTCTTATTTTTATTTTTTTTTTTGAGTAATGAAAATGTTCAAAAATTGATTGTAGTGATGAATACACAACTGTAAGATGATACTGCGAACCATGATTATACACTTTGGATGAATATATGGTATGTGAATATACCTCAGTGAAATTGCATTAAAACAAACAAAAATCACCCCTTTCCCAAATTGAAATTTTAAGAAAACCAAAGGGTGTCTAGTTTTAAATATTATGCTTATTTTAAAAATAAATAAGCAACAAAAACTCAAGTTAGAAACTATTAAATTCCCCTACTATAACCGAGATGCAAGCAAGGTGGTAAATTTAACAATATTTCAGACATCTTTAATGGTCAAAGTATAAACACCTTTACCTCACATTTAAAAATCTTCATCTTTTATTCCTCCCAGGATACTACCTCTAGTATGACTAAGCAGAAGACAGTTTCAAGGTCGAATATATAGTGCATAGAGAACAGCCACTTTTCTATTTGGCTGAAATAAATCTAGCCCACACATCTAAAATAGACTGCTCCTGGCTGTCAAGCACATTGAATAAACAAGTTTTACAGCTTCTAGTGTGGAAAATTTCTAAAAATGAGTGAAACTTCATGTAGACTTTTTTTTTTTTTAACCCAGCTTAGTCAAAAGTAGTCGGGAAGCAATAATCTGGCAGTAGCAGAGTAACTCCACACAAATCTAGCCCGAGTCAACTAGAACCAAATTAACTGCCCAATAAATACCTACATTTAGGCTTTTTTTTTTTAAACATACATGCTTTTTAAACATTAAAATTAACTGACCAAGTATAAGATGTAACTCATGGGGAAAAAACATACAAACTAAACAAGGTAACAACGTAGAACATATTTTGTTGTATATTTACTAGATGATTTTAGGGAAAGAAAATCCACTTATTCCTTATATGTATATCACTGCAATTTTAAAAGGCTTTATTTTTATTTCATCTCAAGTAAAAGTTATTATTCCCTGTTTATATTTTAAACCGTAGAATTTAAGCTGTTTTAAAGACAAGAGCACACACACAAAAAAATTCTAAGACCGATGTGATACACAATAGTAGAATGATCAAGGCCTTTGGAAGGAGAAGAACCTGATATTAAAAAGAAGCTCCACCATTAATTAGCTATACTACTACAAACAAGTACCTTCATTTCTTTGGGATTCATTTCCTAATCTGTAAAATGAATCCATTCTACTCTCTTACAATGGACTTAGCATATGTAAAAGAAACTAACGGTGATACTTAACATAGACACTTAAACAATCTAAGTTTCTTTCTATTGGTCTAAGTATTTCAATTGATTTGTTTCCATCACATAAAATATACAAACATTATTACACCAATACTCTCCATAGGGCAGACAATGTGTCTTATATTTACTTAAATATCGCTTTCACTTGCCCCATGCAATGATTTCCCTTGCAATCATTATAAAGGCATAAATGAGTACATGAAAGAATTTGATAGCCAAAAGCATGTAATTCTAAGTACCTTGCTGTTGTTATCCTGGACTAAGACATTCCAAATGAAAGTAAGCCCCAAATTCTCTTGGCAGCTCCTCCAAACTAAACAAATGCTAACACCTCATTAAAGTCCAAATCATCCCGATATTTTACTTAATCAAGACTGATGTCAAACCCCTAAATCATGCTAATGGCCTTTTTTTTTTTTCAAATTTGCCTAGAAAACCACATAACAAGGAAGCACTAACCAGATTTATATTATTCACTGGCCTAATCCAAAGAAACAATTGCCAAATACAAGAAAAATAACTTCAGAAAAAGCTAAAGTAGCACAAAGATACGAAAAGAAATTTAATTCCTATGACAATTTTTAAGTTATTGCAAAGGTTTAATACCTGAGGGATAATCTTCTTTTTCTTATTATTTGCTGCATTGGGTCCAGAAAACAGCTTCTCTAGGGCAGCTAAGGCTGCACTTGCCTTTGCTACTTTCTTATTTGGACCTGCACCTCTGAATTTCTGTCCATCTACTTCCACCTAAAATTGAGAACAGTGCTTTGCAATTATTCCACGCAATTTCTGTATATAATTGTAATTTAAATGTATCATAACACGGTAATCACCAAAAGTCAAATAGTATCACCACAAATGTTTCAACCTAAAACTTAAAAAAAAATTTATTCAGAACAGTCTATATCTTTGAGGAGAAAAAATAAAGATGACTTGGATTTTGGTACATACCTCCATTACAAAGCGTTTGTCATGGCTTCCACCAGTCTCCGAGATAAGTTCATACTTAAGACCTCTCCTTTTTTCATTAAGCTCCATTACAGGATTTTTGCCACTTGCTGTGAGAATAGGGCCCTGAGTTCTTACCTAAAGGAGAGAAGGAATCTCAGTATTTAATCAAGTAAGAGTTTAGAATATTAAATTTCATGTCAATACAATTGTGTGCTATGACTGTTGAAAGAGAGGCTCAAAATTTCTACTTAAAAGCATTTAGGAGCTAGAATGAATGCTCATCTCTATATAGAAATGGTGACATATTTTTTAAAAGTGTAGGAACTCTACAAACAGTAAACACCGCAGTCGGTAATCTGGCCCGACTGCATTCAAAGCACAGCTGTCCCTGCAGACAATTATTTGAGATCAGTGTATCCTCACCACTACATAGCACTCCAGGGTCTGATCTTTGGTGTTCTTTATCTAAGTTACATTCTAAATATTGAGTATAGAACAGATGGAATTCTAACAGCAACTGGGGATTCACTGTTACTCATTTTTAGGGTTAGGAAGAACTAATTTTCAATTTGGGGGAGAGGCAGCCTCTCAATCTCTAGACAGATTTAAGGGCACCTAAAGTAAAGACAGTGGGCTACATACTTTGGATTCTGAAATGAAAAAATAATAAAAGGCAGCAGTCATTCCCTACTCTCAAGAGCTAGAATCTAGCAAGAGGGACAGGTTCAATAAATAATCACTGCAAAACAATGTGAGACGAATTAGAAACACTTGTTTCTTGTGGAAACACTGTAGAGGGAATTGCTTTCTATGGCAACCAGGATAGTTTTCCTGAAGGCGACCTGTGAACTCAATTTTAAAGGATAAGTACCAGATCATCATGAGGAGGAAATGAAGGAGAGGGCATTCTGAACTGAAGAAATAGTGATGCAAAGGTCTAAAAGAGTAAGAGAACATTCATTTGGGGAACAGCAAGAAGTTCAATTTGGCTGTTTATGGAATGAGGAGAGAGAAGGGTGGTGTAATAGGATCTGATTAGAAACAACCTCAATGGTCCCAAATTGTATGAGACTTTGTATGCCAGGCAAATAAACATTTATTTTATCCTGGACCACTGAAAGGCTCTAAGCTGCAAAACTACCTGATTAGATTTGTGTTACTGAAAAAATGACTCTAGCAGTAGTGGAAAGGATTGACTTCAGGGAGTTTATATAAAAACAGAGGTAGGAAAGAAAAGTAATTCACGTTAAGAGTATGAAGGCTCAAAAGAAGAAAAAGGCTACCAAACAAACAAACAAACAAAAAAACAGTACAACCATACTTTTGAGAAAGGAAAGATCAAAAGGTTGCATACTCTTTGAGGTTAGAAATCAGGCCTGCCATTCCAGCACAGTAAGTGTTCAATAAATGCTAAAGAAAGTAAAGGAATGTCACCAAAGAATTATTTTGACTGTGAACCTAATAGACAGTAAAGCTTTTAATAAAATCTTCTATGCTGATATGTGAAGTAGTGATGCTGCAGAAGTAAAACACTGAACAATTTTTAAAGACAAGTTACATTCTTTGTTTTTATTCAATAAACATGCCTTGTTTTTTTTTCATTTCTTGAAGAGTTTTTATAATTACCTTTTAAAACTTTCAGGACAAAGTTCCACTATCCATTTTTAAAAGATAAGAGTAATTTTTGAAACTATGTCTAGAGTAATCATTCCCTACTTTGCAAATCTGGATCACTTCTATAAACATGAGTAAAGATACAAAAATTTTTATTTCTAACCACTTACTACTATTTTAAAAGAATAATAATTTCCACATTACTGTAATAAACAGAAATAAAACATAGATCTATTCACTAACAAAAAGTCCATATACTCATGTTACCTATTATGAGCACAGCCAATAGTCTTATTAGCACAGACTTGACAGTCTGAGCCTCATAATTGGTGAGCCCTTTCTTTGCTTAGTGTATGTATATATATACACACACACACTAAGATGTAACAGTTGCCAAAACAACATCTTGCCCTGTGAATACCAGCTGTGAATGACTGGTTATCTCAAAAGTCAGGCACCGTATCTTCTGTATTTCACACTGTCACCTGAAGAGTCAGGCATGGCACTCACAGGCCAGAAGCACCATCAGTCCTCTTCAGCCTAGTCCACTCGGCATTTCCCAAACACGTACTTCACAACTCCAGGTCAATATGCCTACTTTTCCTGCCTAAAATGCCTTTTCTCCACCTCTTCACCAAAACACAAAATCCTACTCATCATCTAAAACCAAACTCATATTTTACCTCCTGTGATTTTATGAGTGTATGTCTGTGTGTACATGTGTATAGGTCTCAATCATTTCTTCCTTGCATCTTGAGGCTGTGGACACAATTTCTGTAGTACGAGGCACTGAGCAGATAGAGTCAATGAACTGAAAAAGTCAGAGACTTAGTAAGACCTTATACAGGGACGAATAATGTTCCCAAAAATGCATGGCCACTCAGAACATCAGAATGTGACCTAACTTGGAAACAGGGTCTTTGCAGGTGTAATTAGTTAACATGATGTTATACTGGATTAGGGTGGGGCCTAAATACATAAAGACTGTTATTCTTAAAGGAAGAGGGATATTTGGACACAGATACAGATATTGCGGGAAAATGGCTATGTAAAGACAAAGGCAGAGATTGGAGTTAAGCTGTACAAGCCAACAAACGCCTGGTACTACCTGAAGCTATAAAATTTAAGGCAGGATCCTTCCCTGAAGGATTCAAAGGGATGAGAGCCCTGATTTGAGAATTTTAGCCTCCAAAGCTGTAAAAGAATAGATTTTTGTTGTTTTAAGCCACCCAATTTATGGCAGCCCTAGGAAACTAATACAGTCCTTAATAAATTCTTAATCTTAATAATCTTAATTATTAATAATCTTAATTAATAAGTCTTAATCTTAATAATAGGCAGAGCACAATTTTTTTTTAAAGTAAGCTGCTGCTGTTACTTTAAAACCAATTTTCCTTATTGTAGAATGCAATAAGTGAAGGTTCTGTGAATTCCCAAATGTGCTATGCTCTGTATTTGGATCTTGTCCTATTTTCTTATCTGTGGGAATAAACTCATAAATCTGGACTTACTCAGAATTTGTTACCTACTGAATCAGGCTATGCTTTCCTTCAGAGCTGGACCAAAAAAATGATGACCCATGATCTCCCACAGCTTAGCACAAACTTCATACCTCTCCCACTAGACCCTTTAGATTTTCATCCTTCTTCAGTTACTGTTAACAACCCTGATGCATAATAATTATGAAATACTGGGAGCAGCTTCCATGACCAGCAATATGAAAATGGCTAATTAAATCAGGTTACATTCATGCAGTGATGTGTTGTGCTGTTATATACTTCAGTTTACAGATATTTTTTAGAATTAAATGAAAAACCAAGATATACACTGCATGAAAATATAACTGACTTCATTAAAATACAGAAAAGAAGCTGGAGGGAAATAAAAATATTAATAACAGCTGCCTCTGGGAGACAGGTTTGTATATGCGTTTCATTTTATTTATACTTTTTCATATTTCTCAAATTTTCTACAATGCACACACATCTTTCTTTTTTTTCTTAAGGAAAAAATATATATAACTATACCTCTAAGGTACTGGAGGTTTCAGTTGTAGAATTTCCAGTATTATTGCTTGAATTTGAAGACACTGTTTCATTTTTGCCTTCATTATCTGATTTTTCATCGGAACTCATACATTCAATATCTGCATCAAAGCCTGTTGGGTATCCCATTGCCTGCAATACCTGTACAAATTATATTAAGATTCAGTTTTATTCAAACACCAGAAATCACAGAGAATAGATAAAACATTTATATTAAAACATAAACTGTTAAGTTTCTAAAGATGCCTGTATTTGTTTCAGTTCCTAACGAATTTATTTAGGCTCTTCAAGAGTGCCATATTTCTGTACAATCCAACTGTACCAGCAGGTATTCAAAACACTATTTGAGGTGCCACATAAATGAGAAGCCAGGCAACCCAGCTTTTATAAACAATGGCATCCTGTACAAAGAATTCTTCAACACAAATAAAATAGTATTACAAAATACGGATATAAGTAGAACTCTGTACCAAGATAACATGAAATTCAATCAATTCATACTGAGAATTTGGCATTCTGCTTAACACTTTGAATCATAAATAAATTCCTTATATATATTTGGGAGTAAAGCCAATAAGCTTTCTTCTAACATCTTAAGTTTTAGAAGTACTCAGATAGTACTTTACACTAAGTACACTAACATCATTTGGTTATAACATCATCAATATTTTATAAAGAAAACACCTTCTCCACTACCTGAGTCCTGAAAATATTTTCTCTCCCTGAGAAATCTTATCCTTGGGAGATTAGCTAGCAGTCTGGGAGCAACATGAGCTATTATAGGTTTTAAGTCAAAAGCTATTATAGGTTTTAATTTTAATTGGGAAATTGTGGTATTTCCCAATTTAACATACATAACTGTAATATTCTAATGTCCATAATTAGTAAACACCACTTTTCCCTGTCCTTTTCTCACATATCAGATTCATTTATTTACATGCTACTGTAGCAGCATAAGTGTAGCAGCATAACAATATATTTTAATTTTTTTATATAACTGATGACAACCTCTCAAGGGATACAGTATCCATTTGGAATACAACAAAATTTGCAAAAATATTCAAATTAAGTCATTTTCTATGAACACTTTTTTTATGATCATTCTGTTCTTGTTACATCATCAATAACTCACAATATCATCACATAGTTGTATATCCATCATCATGATCACCATGAACACTTTTTAAGTGTGTTATTATTAGTTTATGCTATAGAAGCCAAAAATTAAAGAATTCACAGTCCTCTGGAACCAAAATTGTTTGTTTTTTTTTTAATCAATCTTAAGGACAAAATATTGGTAATATCAAAGAAAAGTTATTTTCAAGTGTCTGGCAAACAAATTCCAACCTAATAAACATAAGTGAGCTGAAAAATCACAAGATGAATCTTTGAAATAAGGTGACTGGGAAATCCAGCAGTGTGTTAACATGCACCTTTCCTCCTGGACAGACTGAGAAAAATGATACTCTCAAAGACTAGAACCCCCAAGTGAAAAGAAAACATATGGCACTCTAACCCATGACTGTACACTCAAAAGAAACAAATATTCTATTCATGACTTCTGTACAATGCATATGCTCAGGAAATCTGATGGCTCTAGGAACCTCTCCAAAGATCCTTCACTCCTTGTGCCCTTCCAGCTGATTTTTCCTCACAATAACTATGGTGCTTTTCAAAGAATGTAGCTGATTATGTTCCTAAGGTGACCTTTATAAGAAACTATCATGGAAAAGAACTGGAAGAGGAAAAGAAATATTGGCCACTAATCTCCATCACTTTAGGATGCCTGCTGCTGGGCTGCCAAGCTCATAAGGCAGGAACTGATTTCTTATACTGCTTTGATTCGATTCTCTCCAGTGATTTAAGTACAGACCCACTATACGAAGCTATCAAACGAGGAATCGAGGAATGCAAGAATTTTTATTTTGTGGGATCTAGAATTTTAGATATAAAACTCTAACACAAACTCAATTAAGGAAAGAATCTGGTAATATGTGGAAATATATACCTGGCATTATATAGTATACACACATACACAATTTTTAGTGAATTAATCAAATGTGCTTTCCTCTTGACTTAGTGACTCTATCTCTAGAATTTTCAGAGTTTAAAAAGTTATTACAGTTGCAATTTCCCTAGTAGGATCTCAGAAGTATCCATGTCTGCAAAGAAATACTTTAAGTATTCATATTAAATGGAGTAATAAAAACTAAAAATAGCTCCACATCAATTCAAGTCAGACTTTGTCACCCAGTGAATCTGTTTTAAAGAAAACTTTTTCATTGTGCTTTTTGAATTCTGGAATTATAGATAAAGGACAGTAGACCTGCATATACTTTAAAAAAAAGAAAAAGTTTAGAAAAATACATACCAAAATGTTAATGGTTATTATTCCTAAGTGTTGTATTACGGGGAATCTTCACCCCCATCTTCTAAATTGTTTACAATAACTATATATTACACATTTATAATAAGAAAAAGAAAAGTCAAAAATATTTACGTAAAATAATCCTGTAGCTTTTAGAAAATCAGATATACAACAAAAACTCTGTGAAGTCCTTAAGGAGACTGTCTGCCCCAACACAGAAAGTGAACTCTGGTATATAGTTACCCAAACACATAAATCTGGGGAGTGAAATTATGGAGGCCCAGAAAATACTGCAGACTACTTCTGACTGAGATTGAGTAACAGGCCTTCAAAGCAAACAGCTGATTAAAAATCTTAAGCCAAATAAAATATCCACAGATACGCCTTTACCACCAGAGCTAGTTTACTCTGATCCATAGTTTATTCTACCTAGGTGGATCAAAAGTCTAGCTTATCCCATTTTTTAAAAGGGCAAATCTCAACTCTTCTCAAATGTAAAACTTACTATTCTATCCAAATACCCAAAACTTATAAATTTTATCCATTTTGCAACTTAGGGCAACTAAAGGTCTGATGGCCATCTACTCCACACAAGTTGTCGTAGGAGGCCATTAACTCTTCCCTTAGATCCAATGTCATGCAGTTAACATCTACATTCCAGATGTTTGCCAGAGAATTTAAACCCGTGTGTACAGCTCCTCCATGTTTACCAAAAGCTAAGTTCAACAAAAAATAATATTCAGAGTGAACAGACCAAAGCATGTCCAGACCATCCAAGTTCCATTATATTATAAAAATAAATTGCTAAATCAAATGAGAGGAATAGATAGCACTGAAATTTTGTCTTACTGTAAAATGTACCACTCTCCTATACCACCCTCCCCATATTTTACTGAACTGCAATTTGCTATGTATGAGGCCTCTAGGTTATTATAAGAAACAATTCCACAGAATTTATCACTGTATCATGAATCCTTTAATGGGTAAAGTTGAGGATATCTCTCTTTATGAAGACTTCCCCAAGAAGAGATGCCCATCTGACTTGTATACCAAAACAAGTGCAATTCTCATAATCAAATATTTGACAAGATTTTTGTCAGCTGCTAGAACACTCAGGTTTAAATCTGTGACTCATTCTTAGCACTCATTTATAGCTATATTATTAAACAGAATTTTTAGCCTTATTCCAGGTATTCACTTTTCCTCTCATTCCTGATTTTCTTTTTTCTACCCCATTTTCTACTCATATTATTTCATCATACTTTAGGTATCTCTTTTGTAAATAAGGCAGAACATAAATAATAAATTTCTTGATACTTTTACACCTTAACAATTTTTATTTTTCTGCATTATTCTTATCACTACCTGATGTATTATATATACATTTGTATATTTACTGTCTGTCTCCCAACCTATCCACGTTAGAATGTAAGCTCCATGAGGGCAGAGACTTCATTCTGTTCACTGCTGAATTCCCTAGCATTTAGGATGGTGCTTACATGCTACATTAACAATACCTGCAAAATGGAATAATGATGAAAACAAACCAATTATATCTTATGCCGCATGTTCTCTAAAACAGAATTTTTCTTACATGAAAACTGATCCTCAACCTACAAGATATTTGATATCTGAACATTAGTCTGAATGAGACCAAATGTATTTTTAGAAAGATCCCACTACTTAGGAATATGCAACTCAATATAAGTTTGATTGGTCCAATCCTGGATATTATCCCCTTTGGAAATATTCTAAAATACAGAAAAAGAACCCTGAATAAAGATTTTGATCAAATTTATTTATAACAGAAATAATCTAGGAACAGAAAAAAATTTGATAGGGGAATATTTAAACAAATAATACTATGTTCATATTGTGTTTATCACACAGCCATAAAAATTATCTATGAAGATTTTAATAACATGGAAAAACACTGATGATATGTTAAATAAAAATGGAAGAAAATAATATTGCATCTACACTGTGAGCACAACTTAAAACAAACAAACAAAAAACAAGTAAAGGTTAGAATAAACCAAATACTGTAACTATGAATGATCTCTACCTTAGAGATGTGCAATTAATATACTTTTTGTTTATTTTTTTCTTTACTTTCTGTACTTAATAATTTACATATATTTCACAACAATTGTGATTCAGAAATAACAAAAGTCTTTATCATTAAAATCCTGAAAAAATTCTGTTAACTTGCTACAGGAAAATAAGCACCTTATTTTCAATATAAAAAACAGCATAGTAAGTAAAATAAACATTTTTACCTTCACAGCTACGTGAAGTTTTGCTGTTTTCTTGGATGGTCCTGAGGCTTCATATGTTGTGCCATCCACATCTACAGACATTGTGAAAACTGGGGCATGAACAGGGCCAGACTGAGATAAAAGCTTATATTGTAGTCCAGGCCGGATCTGATTCAGCCTCATTAGTGCATTCATAAGGTCTATTGCTTTACTATCCAGAACTGTTAAAAAAAAAAAAAAAGGCATATGATCACAAATTAACTAGAAAACCATTCTGCTTTAACTCACACATTGTTTGACTAGTATAAATCATCATGTTTTTTTAAAAAAGAGTTTCACAAAAGATGGATTCAAACTAACTTTCCTTCATAAATAACTCTAAAGTTACTCTTTTTTTTGGGGGGGGTACACGGTCTGGGAAACGAACCCGGGTATTCCGCTTAGAAGACAAGCATTCTACCACTGAATCACCTACTGCACCCTCAAATTACTTTTTAAATTATTATACTATTTTTGTAAAATAATCCGCATTGCTATATCTATACATTAATTTTAATTTTTCAATATAAGGTATTTTAAGTAATGAACTTGGATATAGAAAATAAAGTTATTCAATCAGCAACTTCTCAGTTAAAATCTATTCTTAAAGCTCCAATTCAAGTCAGTTGAATTCCTCACTTATTGATTTTTATTTTCTTAATTGAGGCTATAAATCCTTTCTTGTTCACATCTATTACACTGGAAAGAAAACTAAGAATAAAGATTTTTACTTACTTTTCCTTAAGTTTCGTTTCATCTTCTTATTGGGATCTTTATCATCCCCCAAGCCATCTTCAAATGGCCTCTTCAGAGCTGAAGAACCAGCACCTAAAAAAAAATTAAGACTCATTAAAAGAAAAAATAATTTTACTTATTCTACCAAATGCATCTAATATGTTCAGGTAAGAAAATTTTAGGTATCATAAAACCCATACAAATTTCTCACTGATCAATTAAATTATCAAATTCATGATAACTGTGAAAAATTCAAATGCAAATCTTCTTGAAACAATTTAGTATACTCCCTTTTTTAAAAAATGCATTTTTGCATTTATTCACATACATACAAATATCTATGCATATATTCACACATCTATATGCGTGAACAGAACAGTATATGCATGAACAGAAAAAAATCTGGAAGGATATATATCAAAATGTTAGAGGCAGTTGTCCCTGGTACGGTTTCTTTTCACTTTTGTCTTTTCAAATATTCTCATAATTTAACATTTATTATATGTACACATTTTAAAAGCCTATAGGTTAAATCTTATGCTTTTGGAAATATGATTATCAACTTATAAAACGTTCTCGATTGCCTATCATACCCTATTCAAGATTTTATTCACATTTCATCTCCTCCATGAAACTTTTACAGTTTTTTCTCATAAAAACTCTAACATACAGTTTCTGTAGTATCACAAATATAAAGTATCATATGTGGTCTTGTATTGTTGCATATAGATTTTGTGCATCCTTAGTGTTCTTTGAAAGTCAAAGATCTTTTCAAACTAACACAAGATTTAAAAACAACATAATGGGTATGGAACAAAAATTAACTGAACTGATGTTTATCTATTTCCTGGATAGAGCAGCTAATTAATAACACTGCATAAGGAAGGAATTTTGCTATCCAAGGTACAAATAATCAAAGAAAAGATGGATCTATCCAAATACTTTAAAGAACTTTCAGCATCTTCACAGATACAGTTGCACAACATTTCTATAAGCCTCTCAAAAAATAGTTGTTGGGTTTTTCCTCAAGGAAAGTTAGGCTCAAGAGATTCATGCCACAAGATTTCCAGATACTTCTAGTGAAAGCTTGTAATAATACTGAGATTAACTACATATTCTCTGATCATCAAGAATTATTGTCCCTTGGGGTAAACATTGACTTCAGCTTTTGCTTGGGTCAATACTTACCCTTCAGGTCAATCAATCTTGATGTTCTCTTCAACAGAAGACAGTATCTGCTTAGTATTTATTTTTTATTAATTTATTTTTTGGGCACGGGCAGGCACCAGGAGTCGAAACCAGGTCTCCAGTATGGCAGGCAAGAACTCTGCCTGCTAAGCCACTGTGGCGAGCCTTTGAGCCACCGTGGTCCACCCTAGTATTGTATTTCATTTGCATTACATAAGACTGTGGGTGTGCCAGTCTCTCAGAATGCAGTCTTTAAGAGGTAAAAGTTAAAAAGGAACTATACCTATTCAATCACTCTCTTGTCCATCAAGTTACATTAAAAACAACTCCCTGACTGCCTGGAAATCACAAGCTGGCTTGAACCCACAAATTTATCCTATAAATATTACAATTATATAAAGAGAATTTCATGGATTAAGCATCATTTTACCATCCCAGACATTGGAAAAGGGCTGTAAAGTGAGGGGTTAATCATAATAGTAATCTGAAAAAAAATACTGGATCTGTGTGCTGGTTTGAAAGGATACATGTCCCCCAGAAAAGCCCTTTTTAAAAAAAAAAAATTTGGAAATGTTTTTTATTTAACCCACTTAATCCAAAACATTTTCATTCTACAGATGCACAATATCAAAATGCATTGATGAATTGTTTTACATTTTTTTTAAAAAGCCATGTTTTAATCCTAATTCCATTTCATAAAGGCAGCTGTTTCTTCTAATCTCTATCCCTATTCAGTTTTGTGTTTGAAACTGTAATTAGATCATCTCCCCGGAGATGTGATTTAATTAAGAGTGGTTGTTAAACTGGATTAGGTAGAGGCATGTCTCCACGCATTTGGGTGGATCTTGATTAATTTCTGAAGTCCTATAAAAAATGAAACATTTTGGAGAAGGAAAGAGATTCAAAGAGCAATTTAGAGAGAGCAAAGCAGAATGACATGGCCACGAGAAGCAGTGTCCACCAGCCAGCAAACTTTGGAGATGAAGAAGGAAAATGTCTCCTGGGGAGCTTCATGAAACAGGAAGCCAGGAGAGAAAGCTAGCAGTTGACGCCTTGCTCAACATATGCCTTTGTAGCTGAGAGAGAAACTAACTGTGTTTGCCATGTGCAAACATGTTTCTCTCACTTGCGATAAAAACCCTGAACTTGGGCGGGCCGCGGTGGCTCAGCGGGCAAGGTGCTTGCCTGCTATGCCGGAGGACCTCGGTTCGATTCCCGGCCCCACCCCATGTAACAAAAGCGGAGAAGCGGAATACAATAAGACAGGAAAATGTTTGAAAATGTTTCCCTTTCCTCCTTCCTTCCTTCCTTCTATCCTTCCTTCCTTCTCTCTGTCTTTCCTTTAAAAAAAAAAAAAAAAAAAAAAAAAAAAAAAAAACCCTGAACTTCACTGGCCTTATTGAACCAAGGTATCTTTCCCTGGATGCCTTTGACTGGACATTTCTATAGACTTGTTGTAATTGGGACATTTTCTTGGCCTTTGAACTGTAAACTAGCAACTTATTAAATTCCCCTTTTTAAAAGCCATCCCATTTCTAGTATATTGTATTTCGGCAGCTAGCAAACTAGAACAGTTTGCTTTATAAAAACAGGCTTACAATAATCTAGTAATGAGAAATGGTCTTTCCTGAGACAATTTTTTAAGATAACATTTGAGTGCTTACCATATGCCTGGCACTGTTCTTAGCACTTTATATGTAATAACTCATTTAATCATGAAAAGTACAGGCTTCATAAAGTGCTTGTATCAATTCCATCATAAATTCATTACTCATGTACTTATTCAACAACAAACATTAATTGAGCATCTACTACACGCAGGACAATTTAAGGTGCTGGGCATTTAACAGGGGATAAAACAATGTTCCTGTTCTCAAAGAGATTAGGCTATAGTTGCAAACTAATTATAACATGTCAGATGACAGTGAGAGCAATGTAGAAAAATAAAAAAAAGCATTAAGAGGCATTTAGTGCTCAGATAGGTGTCAATGATGAGTTGACCTTCTAACAAAGACCTGAAGAAAGTAAAACTGAGCTTTTCAGCTATTTGGGGAAACAGAGTTCCAGAGAAAAGAGCAAGTACAAGGTCTTAAGCAGGAACATGGTAACTCACAGCATAAAGGTGAGTGGCTAACATGGTTTGAACAAAGAGGGGTGGCAGTAGAAGACAAGGAAAACCAGATCATATAAGACAATAGCTCTCAACCCAAAAGGAACTTTTACAAAGTATCAAGGTTTCACTTTCAGTATGGTAAAGTAGGTATATGAGTAGAGTAAGTAATCTTGATAAGAGCAATTAAGAAAAGCCAGATAAAACGTAACACAAATGTGTTTCTAGATAGTAAAAAATTATAGATTCAGAAAATGAAGGAGGCCCAGCATTGGGTTCCCTTATGGGCAGCTTCCAAATGCAGAAGAGGCTACTAAGAACTTAGCAGAGAGGACTTTCAAGAGGCTCCTAGGCCTCAAGGGTCCAAAACTAAAGTTTAAGGACCATCAGGAAGAGGAAGATCTGGTAAATCTCCGAGATTCTGGATTAGAGTTTTGAAATGTTATACACTAGCAATAAGAGGAACTAGAAATAGTCTGAACTTCATAAAGCCTGAAGTCCAGCTTCAAAGCATTTGCCATCAAAATGATCTGTGACTGCCAGTTTCACTCGCCATTTCCCAAAGTAAATATAAATACACTATAGAGGAAGATATTATTATTTGAGGCTTTAAATTCTCCTTAAATTCTTTAAATTTTTCATCTATCCAGGATCACAATAACCAGACCTATGAGAAGACAAGATACTGTGATAAAAAATGAAGAGAAATAGTGGACAACAATGACAGACCCAAAAGGGAAACAGAAGAGCATTCAAAAACAAACTTCATTAAAATTTTTTTTAGAATGTTCAAAAAAATGAAAGACAAGAGGAAGAATTTCGGGTGAAAATCTGAAACAATGGAGGCAAATTCTAGAAATTAAAAATATAAGTTAAAAACTTTGCAAACATACAAGGGGAAATAAACAAATCCATATTACAGGGGAGTTAACATACCTCTCAGTAATTTAATAGAACAAGCAGACAACAAAATGAGTATGGGTATATAATATTTGAACAACACAAGCAACAAATAAGAGCTTACATGTAAAGTATATTCTGACAAACAACTGCAGGGTATGCATATATTTTTTAAGAGTATGAATCATTTACAAAAACTGACCATGTGCTGGGCCATAAAGTAAGTCTCAACAAATATCAAAAGGCAGAAATCATAAAAAGTATGTTCTCAGATCACAGAATAAGCAAGAACTCAAAAATAAAGAGATAACTAGAAAATCCCCTATTTTTGGAAACAAAGCCACAATATCTAAATAACTCCTGGGTTAAAGAACTGTTAACTAGAGAAGATAAAAAAACATTTTAACTAAATGATAATGCAAATACTAATGTCAAAAAAGTACAGGGCATGTGGATCTAAGTTTAAAGGGAAATTTACAATCTACATACAAAAGAAGATCAACAAAGCCAAAAGTTGGTTTAACTTACCTAGTGAAAATAATCAAGTCCTAGTAAGAATGATCAGGATATAAAAAGAAGATACAAAATGTATAAACGGGGACATCAAAGATACTCCAGTCAATAAAAACACAGAAGAATCTAATATTCTTGGAACTATTTTATTTTTTTCACTCCAAAATATTTTAAAATTTAGATGAAATGGACAAAAGGACAAATTTCTAGAAAAACACAATTTACCAAAACTGCCACAAGAAGATAGTCCTATGCCTATTAAGGAAATCAGATCCAAAATTTAAAGCTTTGTCTGAAAGAAAACCCCATGCTCAAAGGCTTCACTAGGGAATTCTTGCAAATGCTTAACAAGAAATAACATCAGTCTTACACAAGCTCTTCCAGAGAACAGAAAAAGAAGAAATACTTCCCAGCTCATTTTCTCAGGCCAGCATAACCTTGAAGTCAAAACCTGACCAAAATATTACAATAAAGGAAAACTGCAAGCCAATCTAAACAGTGTTTTTGTGAACTACTTACAGAAAGCTGCATGTGATTGCTTATGCAGATTTTTTGCTATTACAAGTAAAGCAGCCTCACATAATAGCCAAAAACTGGAAACAAACGAAATGGTTAAATTGTGGATTATTTCATTGATCCAAGACAGCCGGCATAGTGAGGTGTGGGATTTAGTTTGTCCTCCAGAGCAGCTAGTAAATAGCCAGGAACACTATAGAACAATTGCTGGGGACACATCAGTAACCAGACACATAGTATACACCAATCTTGATAAGCTGGACCAGCTATGACCCCACCCAGAACTGTGAGTCCCCCAAGACACAGAGGCCAGCACCCCTCACCCACAGGCTGCTTCCCAAAGGGGAAAGACTTTACTAACAGCAGGGGCTGAGCTCAACCAAACTCCAACCTTAGAATTAATTAACAAATTCTGACTACTGAAAATAGGACCCCAGCTCAGACAGAACTTGAATAAGAGCTAGTTACTATTTTTTTGCCCTGGCACAGAGGGAGCTGGGTTGACGAAAACACAAACAAACAAACAAACAAAACCAAGAGGTTTTTTTGGATCGGACAGCACAAAATACTTGAAAAATTCTGGACTATAAAAAAAGAGGACAGGGGCACATAGGACCTGCAGATATATGGAGCAATGTACCAATTTAACCTCTTGACTAATAAACCTGAACAACAGGGGTCCTGCTCTGAAAAGGATTTTTTTCTTTTGCTTCCTTTCTACTGCCTAACTGCTCATAAAACACAACTGCGAGGCTACTCACGCTCCAACTACCCCAGGCAAGGGCAGAATTAAGCTTGTCTGAAAGACAAAGAAGCTGGTCAGGTGAAAGGAGTTAATTCCTTGGAGGCTGTGCCTTCCCCAAGAGAGAGGAAGGGCCCAGCTCAGGTGGAATCCCTCCCTCAAGGAATTCAGACCCCAGGGACTGGAAAACTGAAGCAATTAAAGCCAGCCTACAATGGCTTCTCTTTCTCAACCACACCAGCAACAGGGAGAGACTGCTGAAGTACCTTTGTACTGCATCACTTTATGCTGGTGCAACTCCCAGACAAACAAGCACCACATATTGGGGAGGACAGGAAAAACACAGAGTCTACAGGCTTCATAGGAAAGTCTGTCAACCTGCTCAGTCTCGCCCTCAGGGAAAACTGATGCAGGTGATTCTTTCCTCCTGAGAGGCCAGTCTAGTCTGGGAAAATCTGATTGGGGTCTATAATATCTAAGTAGACCCTCCTAAGAAAGAAAAAATAAGGCTCCATACAGACAGGGCAAGAAACAAGAAAACATGAACTGAAAAATTCTGTTCCGGTAAACAAAACCTATGCTAGAATAAGCTGAACTGAAAGTCAATGAACAGATAGAGAACAAAGCCATCCAGCAAGAAAGCCTTAGGTAAAAGAGTGAAAAAGATCTCCAGAATGAACTATTCAAGGAAATTAAATGTTTAGATGCCAGCAAAAATAACTGAGTCATATTAGGAAAACTGAAGATATGGCCCAGTCAAAAGGACAAACCAACAATTCAAATGAGACACAGGAGTTGAAACAACTAATTCAGGATGTTGGAAGAGATATGGAAAATCCATCAAAAATCAAATCAACGAACTGCGAGAGGATATAAAGAAGGAAATGGGCAAACAAAAAGAAGAAATCAAAAGTCTGAAAAAACAAACCAAAGAACTTATGGGAATGAAAGGCACAGTAGAAAAGATGAAAAAACCAACAGAAACCTACAATGTTAGATTTCAAGAGGCAGAAAAAAGGATTAGTGAACTTGAGGACAGGTCATCTGAAATCCAACAAGCAAAAGGAAAGATAGGGAAGAAAATGGAAAAATATGAGCAGGGACCCAGGAAATTGAATGACAACATGAAGCGCACAAATATACGTGTTGTGGGTGTCCCAGAAGGAGAACAGAAGGGAAAAGGAGGAGAAAGACTAATGGAGGAAATTATCACTGAAAATTTCCCAACTCTCATGAAAGACTTAAAATTACAGATCCAAGAGTGCAGCATACCCCAAACAGAATGGATCCAAACAGACGTACTCCAAGACACTTACTAATCAAAATGTCAGATGCTAAAGAGAAAGAGAGAATTTTGAAAGCAGCAAGAGAAAATCAGTCCATCACATACATAAGACTGTGTAGATTTCTCAGCAGAAAACATGGAGGTGAGAAGACAGCAGTATGATATGTTTAAGATTCTAAAAAGAAAAACTGCCAACCACGAATTCTATATCCACCAAAATTGTCTTCAAAAATGAGGGGGAAATTAA
The DNA here is from genome assembly GCF_023851605.1 of Tamandua tetradactyla. NCBI lineage: Eukaryota > Metazoa > Chordata > Mammalia > Pilosa > Myrmecophagidae > Tamandua > Tamandua tetradactyla. The sequence goes on from NC_135328.1 coordinate 45,080,193, forward strand.
AACATTTTCAGACAAAAAAAATCACTGAGAACATTTGTGACCAATAGACCAGCTCTGCAAGAAATACTAAAGGGAGCACTATATAGAGACAGATAAGAAGACAGGAGAGAGAGATGTGGAGAAGAGTATAGAAATGAAGACTATCAGTAAAGGTAAAGAGAAGAAAAATTAAATATGACATATAAAATCCAAAAGGTAAAATGGTAGAAGAAAGTACTGCCTGTACAGTAATAACACAAAATGTTAATGGGTTAAACTCCTCAATCAAGACATAGACTGGCAGAATGGATTAAAAACCAGGACCCATTGATATGCTGCCTACAAGAGATGCATTTTAGACCCAAGGACAAACAGGTTGAAAGTGAAAGGTTGGGAAAAGATATTTCATGCAAACAACAATCAGAAAAGAGCAGGAGTAGCTATACTAATATCCAACAAATTAGACTTGAAATGGAAAACAAAAGAGACAAAGAAGGACACTATATATTAATAAAAGGAACAATTCAATGGGAAGACATAACAATCATAAATATTTATACACTGAGCCAGAACGCTCCAAAATGCATGAGGCAAACACTGAAAAGAGAAATAGACATATCTATCATAATAATTGGAGACTTCAATTCCCCACTCTCATCAATGGATAGAACAGCTAGATAGAGGATCAATAAAGAAACAGAGAATTTGAATAAGACAATAAACAAACTAGACTTAACAGACATTTATAGTACATTACACCCCACAACAATAGGATACACCTTTTTCACAAGTGCTCAAAGCAATTCTCAATTCTCAAGGATAGACCATATGCTGGGTCACAAACCAAGTCTCAATAAATTTGAAAAGACTGAAATCATACAAAATACTTTCTCAGATCATAAGGGAATGGAGTTGGAAATCAATTAACAGGCAGAGGGCCAGAAAATTCACAAATATGTAGAGGCTTAACAACACACACTGGGACAACCAGTGGGCCAAGGAAGAAATTACAAGAGAAAAATATCTCAAGGCAAACACAAATGAAAACACAACATATCAAAATTTATGGGATGCAGCAAAGGCAGTGCTAAGAGGGAAATTTATTGCCCTAAATGCCTATATCAAAAAAGAACAAAAAGTAAAAATTGAGGAATTAACTGTTTACCTGGAAGGACTAGAGAAACAGTAGCAAACTAACGCCAAAGTAAAAGGAAAGAAATAACAAAGATTACAGCAGAAGTAAATGAAATTGAGAATATGAAAACAATCAACAAAATCAGAAGTTGGGTTCTTTGAGGAAATCAATAAAATTGAAGGACCCTTATTAGCAAGGTTGACAAAAAGAAGGAGAGGATGCAAATAAATAAAATCAGAAATGGAAGGGGAGACATAACCACTGACCCCACAGAAATAAAGGAGGTAATGAGAGGATACTATGAACAACTTTATGCTAATAAACTAGACAATGTAGATGAAATGTACAACTTCCTAGAAAGGCATGAACAACCAACATTGACTCAAGAAGAAACAGACCTCAACAAATCAATCACAAGTAAAGAAACTGAATCAGTCATTAAGAAGCTGCCAAAAGAATAAAAAAGCATTTGCAAAGTCCCCTTGGGGGAATGGTAAGAAAGGGGGAAATTTCAACTTCCCAAAGTGAAGAATTCTTGATATTCTCACAAGCAGTGGGGACAACGAAAGCAATAGGCTGAGCCCCCGATCTTGGGGTTTGTTCATATGAAACTTAACCCTGCAAAGGATAGGCGGCTAAACCTACTAAATTAGGCCTAAGAGTCAACCCCCAAAGAGAACCTCTTTTCTTGCTCAGATGTGGCCTCTCTCTCCAGCCAACACAACAAGCAAACTCACTGCACTTCCCCTCTCTACCTGGGACAGGACTCCCAGGGTGTGACCCTTCCTGGCAACATGGGACAGAAATCCTAGAATGAACTGGGACTCAGCATCAAGGGACTGAGAAAACCTCTAGAATGAACTGAGACTCAGCATCAAGGGATTGAGAAAATGTTCTCAACCAAAAGGGGGAAGAGAGAAATGAGACAAAATAAAGTGTCAATGGCTGAGAGATTCCAAACAGAGTCGAGAAGTTATCCTAGAGGTTATTCTTACACATTAAATATGACCTTTTTAGTTAAGGCATAACAGAAAGGCTGGAGGGAACTGCCTGAAAATGTAGAGCTGTGTTCCAGTAGCCATGTTTCCTGAAGGTGATTGTATAATGATATAGCCTTTGCAATGTGACTGTGTGATTGTGAAAACCTTGTGTCTGATGCTTCTTTTATCTACCTTATGGACAGATGAGTAAAACATATGTATTAAAAATAAATAAATAACAGGGGAACAAACATTAAAATAAATTTAGTAGATTGAAATGCTAGTAATCAATGAAAGGGAGGGGAAAGGGTTATGGTATGTATAAATTTTTTTTCTGTTTTCTGTTTCTTTTTCTGAATTGATAAAAATGTTCTAAGAAATGATCATGATGATGAATATACAACTATGTGATGGGAAAAAAAAAAGGATGTTCATATTGTATGTTGACTGGTTTTATTAATTAAAGCTTAAAAAAAAAAAAAGAACAAGCTCCCAAAAAAGAAAAGTCCAGGACCACATAGCTTTACATGTGAATTTCACCAAGTATTCAAGAAAGAATTAATGGGCAGGCCACAGTGGCTCAGTGGCAGAGTTCTCGCTTGCCATGCCAGAGACGTGGGTTCTATTCCTGGAGCTTGCCCATGCAAGAAAAAAAGAAAGAAAGAAAGAATTAGTACCAGTCTTGCTCAAACTCTTCAAAAATAATCAAAGAGAAGGGAAGGCTACCTCAATCTATGATGCCAACATCAACCTAATATCAAAGCAAGACAAAGATACTACAAGAAAATTACAAACCAATCTCTCTAATGTATTTAGATGCAAAAATCCTCAAAAAAATTCTTGCAAATCGAATCCAGCAGCACATTTAAAGAATTATACACCATGACCACCTTGGATTTATCCCAGGTATGCAAAAATGGTTCAATATAAGAAAATCAATTAATGCAATAAACCATTATCAACAAATCAAAGTAGAAAAACCACATGATCATCTCACTTGATGCAGAAAAGGCATTTGACAAAATTCAACATCCTTTCCTGCTGAAAACACTTCAAAGGACAGGAATAGAAGAGAACTTCCTCAACATGATAAAGGGAATATATAAAAAATCCACAGCTAACATCATCCTCAATGGGGAAAAACTGAAAACTTTCCCCCTAAGATTAGGACAAGACAAGGATGTCCACCATCGATTCAACATTGTATGGAAATTCTAACCAGAATAATTAGACAAAAAAAAAAGAAATACAAGGCATCAAAATTGGAAAGTAAGAAATAAAACTCTACTGTATACAGATGATATATGTTGAAAACCCTGAAAAATCCACAGCAAAACTACCAGAACTAATAAAAACTAATAAATAAGTATAGCAAAGTGGTAGGTTACAAGATCAACACTCAAAAATCTGTAGTATTTCTATACAATAGTAATGAGCAACCTGAGGGGGGAAATCAAGAAAAAATTTCTATTTACAATGCAACCAAAAGAATAAAATATTTAGAATAAATTTACCTAAGGATACAAAAGGCCTATATAAAGAAAACTATAATTACTAAAAGAAATCACTGAAGCCCTAAATAAACGGAAAGGCATACCATGTTCATGGACTGGAAGACTAAATTTAGTTAAGATGTCAATTCTACCTAAATTGATTCATAGATTCAATGCAATACCAATTAAAATCCCAAAACTTACTTTGCAGAAATACAGAAATAGAAAAATCAATAACTAAATTTATCTGGAAGGGCAGGGTGCCCTGAATAGCTAAAAATATCTTGAGAAAGAAAAATAAAGTCAGAGGACTCACACTACCTGACTTTAAGGCATATTATGAAGCTACAGTGGTAAAAACAGCATGGTACTGACATAAAGGTAGATATACTGACCTATGGAATTGAACAGAGTGTTCAGATAAAGACTTTCTCATCTATGGACAACTGATCTTTGATAAGGCATTCAAGTCAACTCACCTGGGACAGAACATCTCCTCAATAAATGGTACTTGGGGAACTAGATATCCACATGCAAAAGAATGAAAGAGGATCCATAAATCACACCCTATACAAAAATTAACTCTAAAATGGATCAAAGACCTAAACATTAGCACTAAGACCAAAAATCTTTTAGAAGAAAGTGCAGGGAAATATCTTATAAAACTTGTAATTGCAGGTGGTTTCCTAGCTCTTACACCCAAAGCATGAGCACTAAAGAAAGAAATAGATAAATGGGAACTCCTCAAAATTAAACACTTTCATGCATCAAAGAACTTTGTCAAGAAAATAAAAAGACAGCCTAACACAATGGGACACAATATTTAGAAACAACATATCAGATACGGGTCTTCTATTCAGATTATATAAAGAGACTATTCAATTCAACAACAAAAAGACAAATAACCCAATTACAAAATGGGCAAAAGATATGAACAGACACTTTTCTAAAGAGAAAATACAAAAGACTAAACGGCCCATGAAAAGATGCTCAACTTCCCTGGCTATTACAGGAATGCAAATCAAAACCACAATGAGATATCATCTCACACTCAGAATGGCCATTGCCAATAAAACAGAAAATAACAAGTGCTGGAAAGGAATGTAGAAAAGAGATACAATTATCCACTGTTGGTGGGAATGTAAAATCGTATAAGCACTGTGGAAGGCAGTTTGATGGTTCCTCAGGAAACTGTATAGAATTGCCATATGATCCAGCAATACCATTGCTAGGTATCTATTCAGAGGACATGAGGGCAAGGACACAAATGGACATTTGCACACCAATGTTTATAACAGCATTATTTACAACTGCCAAGAGACAGAAACAGCCCAAATGTCCATGAACAGAAAAATGGCTAAGCAAGCTGTGGTATATACACACAGTGGAATATTATGCAGCTGTAAGACAGAAGAAGTCATGAAGCATGTAACAACATGGATGGATCTTGAAGATGTTGTGCTGAGTGAGATTAGCCAGAAACAAAAGGACAAATATTGTACAGTCTCACTAATATGAACTAACATTAATGAGTGAACTTGGAGAATTTCAGTTAAGAAGAGAGGTTATCAGGAGATAGAAATAGGGTCGAGGTTGGGTAATTGGAACTGAAGGGACACAGATTGTGCAACAGGACTGATTCTAGCACAATAATGTAAGTACACTGATTGAAGCTGAATGTGAGAATGATAGAGGGAGGAGGGCTGGGGGCACATATGAAACCACAAGGAAAGATAGACGATAAAGACTGAGATGGTATAATCTAGGAATGCCTAGAGTGTACAATGATAGTGACTAAATGTACAAATTAAAAAATGTTTTTGCATGAGGAAAAAAAAAAACTGTGGCTCATCCATAACCATGGAATACACATCAGCAATAAAAGGAAGGAACTATTGTCCCATGCTACAACTTAGAGAGACCTCAAGGGCATTAAGTTATATGGGAAAAAAATCCACACTCTCAAAAGGTCACATGCTACATAATTCCATTTATGACTTATATGAAATTCTTGACATGAACATAATTATAGAGATAGAAAAAAATGAGTGTTTTTCAGGGCGTAGGGATAGTGAGGGATTGGTTGTAACTATAAATAAATAATATGAGGGAAATTTTTGACATGATGGGTAAAGTTCTGTATCTTGTTTGCAGTGGCTATTACATGAAACTACCATGTGATAAAATGGCATAAAACATATACGCAAATGTCATTTCCCTGGTTTTGATGCTGTACTATACTTATATAAGATTTAAGCATGGGAGAAACTGGCTCCTCTCCATACTATCTTTGCAACTTCTGGTGAATTTATAGTTATTTCAAAATAAAAAGTTAAAAAAAAAGAACTTCTGCTTTGTTGAAAACAAATTACAAAGGTAAGGACAGAGGCAAGCAAACCAAATAGGAGTTTACTATAATAATCCGGGTAAGGGATGATGGCAGTTTATGAAACGATGGTAGCAGTAAGGAGTTTAAAAAGTAGCAATTGAATTTTGGACATATTTTGAAAGTAAAAGAAAACGATTTGCTGATGGTTTTGGTATGAGCAAAAGAGAGAACGTTCTGAAAAAAACATCTGCATGCATAAAGAAATTATCAAGAATTACAGTAGTAAAGTCTAAATATGAGTGTCAGGAAGCTAAATCCTAAAAACACGAAAAGTATGAATGAGAATGCACTAAGGATCTGATGATGACAGCCTTGGTTCCATCATTTTATAGCCAAGGCACAAAATAGTTAAGTGACTTATACAAAGCCAAGCAACAATAAAATGATCAAGCTAGAATAGAAACACTGGCAGACTTTATTTTATGCTTTAATGAATATACCAGTGGTTCCTAAACTTTTGAAAAAGATCTTTAAAGTAAAAAAAAAAAAAATTAAAAAAAATCAAAGTCATATAGCAGTTTTATTAATTAGTCACAAAGAAAATATTAACTAGTCATAGAAAATACAAAAGAAAAAAGGCTAATATCACTTCAGTTTCAGTGACTGAAATAAAATTTTGTTATTATGCATAAGATAAAATTACATATATACATATTTTGAAAATGTTTTTTCAATTATTAAATCAACAGACAATGTTTGACATCACGTGCACTTGTAAAGTCTTTTCAATAATTCTTTGCCATTTTCTCTCTTTGGAGAAAACAGAGTTCATTCTATACAATTTTCTGAGCACTGGTATGTTTGTAATAATGACATAGAAGGACCTGGAATACTCCTTGCCCCTGAGGTATGTATACTCTAAGGCAGCAATTCTCAAACTTTTGGGTATCAGGACTTTTTTACACCCTTAAAAAAGTATTGAGGACCCCAAAGAGCTTTTGTTTTATTTTTGTTTCAATATTTACCATATTAGAAATTAAGACAAAAAAATTTGACATGAGACTACACCAAAAACCAAAACAAAACAAAAAACATTCCAGTGGCCAACAGAGCAATCATGTCAGGTGTGGTAGACTCTGGATACCTATACTATACACTGATGAAAGAAAGGATGAAAAAGGCAACAACTGCCTCAGTACTATCATAGTTTTGACCTTGTAGGCACCCTAAAAGGTCTTTAGATCCACTGGGATTCTGTTGCTAAATAAATAAATAAATGGGACCACTGTACTATTTGACATATAGGAATTCATTGAATAATATCAACCACAGGAAGTAGGTTGGGTCCTAGAATATCTGGTGTTAAATATTCCATCTTCTAATATTACAAGAGATGGAAGCTAAAACTAAGATGAAAAAGGTTAATGTTTTTTGTGGCACAGAGAAGAAAATTAACAGATTCACATTTGAATATCTGCTGCATTACAGGCATTCAGTTAGTTGTTTTAACCTGACAACAGCTAATAAAGTGGGGGTGGGTTGTGGGGGAACATCCCTACCAAGAGAGACGAATTGTTCAAAGCCTAAAACTAGCAAATAGCTATGATCGGGACCCAGGACACAATGACCCCAAAGCCTATGTTCTTTCTGCTGATTCTCTAAGTTCAGACAGAGTTCTAACAAATGGAAGATGGTACTGAATTTCGCAATATGCTTTCTATTTCCTAACATTTTTGCTTTCTCTTTCTTGGCTACATAATAATGGCATGTATGATAAAGATCAACAAACTCTGACAGTGATAAAGTCTCTTCTCATACTATGCTTATCTCTTTTCCTTAGAATAGGTGTTCTCAAAGTATGGACCCTACATCTATGTAAATAATGGAGTCTGGCCTAGCCCACAGCCAAGTAAGTTCATCACTAATAAGAATAAATGATAGCAAGCTGTTGTCACTGATGAGGACAGAAGAGAAGAAAGTCAGAAAACCAAAAACTTTAAGTTTGGATTAACAATTATTAAGTTCCCTCAGTTGCCATAATCAGTGGTTCCACCACTGCCAATCTCCATCCCCAGTAAAAAATTTCAACACTCACCTTCTTTATCAGTAATTGACCAGGAATATTTCTGAAAAGGCTTACTGGATGGAAGGGGGTCCATCTCCAGAACTTTATAAATCTGGCCAAAGGCTGATAGTCTGAGTGCATGCTAAAGAACAAAACATTATATTTATTCAAATTTCACTAGCCATTCATAAAACCCTTAGAACATCTAGCTAAAAAGATATTAAATGTTGATATTATGACAGCAAAAGATTCTTAACAAGCAAGAAAAAAAAGGGTTTAAATAGAATAGTTCAGAAAACAAATTTATGATATTCCTCTAATAAATCACAGTGTTATTATACAAGCGCAATATTACCTGTGCGCTGTGGGTAATATCTTCTTTTTGCTGAACGGTCATATAACTCAGAGCATCTGTTGGGTCTCGCTCACAAGGATCATGAAGACCAGGACCCCCTTTGGCAAAGGCAAAAAATAAGGAACATTAGAACTGAGCTTAAAATCCAGTAAACTAATACAAAAGAGAGAAAGAAAAGAAAGGGGTGGGGGGTATGGGAACCCCCATACTGTAACTGAGGAGCTAATTTAAAGTCTGCTCTATTAACTGGAGAGTAAAGGATACATTCATTTTCATTATGTTTAGCACTTAAATGTCCTTATTTTACTTGAATATATCTAAGTAAAGCACATCTAAGGACAAAACTGGGTTTACGCTGAGAATTTAGAAGCTTTCTTTAGAAAGGTTTAAAGGAATTGCATATGAGGGATAAACGCAAATTTAATTTATCTAAATTTAACACCAGTCTGCAAACTGAATGAACTTTATACATTTTAACCAAACATCTATATTTTCAAATTCAGAGTTCTAGGTAAAGCAAATTCATAACAAACACAGTATCTTATTAGTACCTTTTATGTTAGTAAATATAAAACACTGAATTACAATTATTGTGCATTTTATAACACTTTTCTAATACTCAAATATTCTAGTTGCTAAATACTTCAAATGAAATAACTCCTACACATCATTTTCCTGTGCAGAGGACAAGTTAGCATATATTTAGAAAAATAAACTAAAATGAGATTTTCTGATTCTTCTGCCTCCAGAGTTTGAAACCCTTACCAGGAAGTAGTATTCCAGATGCCAAACACTCCATTACTCGTCTCAAGGCCTCCCCAGCGCCCAAAGGTCTATTACAAGTACCTATAGACTTTTCACATATAAGTTCTAGTGGCTAGAAGATATTAAATTACAAATTAGTACATGCACCAAGTGTTAAAAGGATTCTAGCTAAATGTGAGCTGACATTTCTATCTATAAAGGGAGATTAAAAAGTAAAAGTCAATTTAATATTTAAGGGCCCCCTTAACTTTGCCTCCATAGGTGTGATTATCAACTTTTACCCTAGCCAGGTTTGGGTTTTTTTGCTTGTTTTTTTTTTAACTGTATAACATATATACAAAGCAAAGAAAGAAAAAGTAATAATTTCCAATGCACTCTTCAACAAGCAGCTACAGAACAGATCCCAGAGTTTGTCATGGGCTACAAGTTCAGCATCTCAGATTTTTCCTTCTAGGTGCTCCAGAACATTAAGGTTAGAAGGAATTTTTTTTTTTTTTAGTCATCACAATCGACTTTTTCTTTTTTGCTAGCCACAGTTTTTAATTGAGTATTTTTGAGATGATATATTCAAAAAAAATTTTTTTTAATAAAAACTTTATTTTCAGTTACCCTGAAAATATCACATCACTAAAGAAACCATGGTCATCTAATTGACTTAACTAAGATTTAACAAGACTTACTAATAGCTAATAGTTAGTCAAAGTATAAACCCAGCCCAATTATCACCCACTCAAATTAAGAAGCACTCAAAGCACAAACATCTCAATATAAGGTCAAGACTTCATTTCAAGACAGTAGGCCTCAAATACTACACTTGGAATTTAAAAAGGACCAAATCTCCATATTTAATGAACTTAAGACTCATAATACCATATATATCAAATGGATATTTGCTAGATCAATTTATATCTTTATAACTTCATTTAAATTAGGCCAGACAAAATAATTTCCAAACAAGTTTTCAACATACATTAAATACTATATCCATATTTGGGCTAAGTGTACTGTTTGACTGATTTTACTTACTAATATGAACCTATTTTAAGTGTCTAAACTAAAAAAGAAAAGAAAGTATAGGATCCTTACAGTGACAAATAAGATAACTTTTAGTGTAAACAGAAGTAAACCTAAAAGAGAAATTTGCCAATTAAGCAGGCTTTCAGGGACAGTAGGTCAATAGTGATTACCTATCAACACAAAATAAAATGCAGGAAGATATTTGCTTCTAATAAATATAAAACCCTTTTGTCATTAAAAATATCTCAGGATCTGTAACATAAACATGACAAGATAAAAGAGACAGGTTATATGGACGCAAAAAAATAAATAAAAAGATGCTTAATTTTTTCCTTAAGCAGAAGTAGATAATGCATATTTTAGTTAATTCAGAACATAGCTATTTTACAGCAACGTAATTTCTATAGGATTTCCTCTGACTACAGCTTCAGAACTTGCTATTAATCATGTTTAAGCACTTACCCATCCTTTTAATGGTGCCCATGTGGGAACTCTGTTGCACAAATCACGCAGAATGCGCAGGACAATTACACATGATTTTAATCCATTTGCCCTTGCCTAAAAGAAACAAAATGATCCCAATATCCCTGTGAAATTCATTCTTCACTTTAAGGACACTGATCATGGGTAGGTTCTTCAAAGTGAATGTTAATCACCCAATCATTCATCAGTTGTCAAGCAAGCCAAAAATTCAAGTTATCAAAAGCAGTAAAATTTTAATTTAGAAGGCAAATTTAAAAGTAAAAGAAGCATAATATTAAAATAGCTTTCGTAACTTCATAACAATCCCATTCATTCCAGGCAATCATCTACCATAACTTTTAACTTTTCTCACCCATACTTTTGTTTTTTGTCTTTTTAATTGCAAAATCTTCACACCCTTACATTCCGTACATAGCATACAATCAATGGCTAACAATATCATCACATAGTTGTGTATTCATCACCATGATCATTTTTCAGAATATTTGCATCACTCCAGAAAAAGAAATAAAAAGATAAAAGAAACGACTCACACATACCATACACCTTACCCCTCCCTCTCACTGACCATTAATATTTCCATCTACCCAATTAATTTTATCCTTTATCCCCCTACTATTTATTTATTTTCTATTCATATTTTTCACTCATCTACCTCTCACCCACCTTTTTATTTTATGTGCCATCTGTAAAATTCAGAGTACTAAGCCACAAAGTATTATACGATAATAAGATATCATTAACTACAGTAGAAGCTAAACTAGGCACTTTACCTAAACTAACTCATTTATTCTTACAGCAACAATCCTATGAGGTAGAAAGTACCCCCAGTTTTATATATTACACAGAATCCATTAAATAGCAAGTCCATGAACTAAACATGCACAAGGCTAATATTATTATAAGATAATAACAAAGAGCCAACCTGAAACCATTTGGCATGTCGAAGTGACGCCAAGGCATTCAGGCATTTCTGCCTGTCCAGTAAATCCGGAGGATCTTTCACCGCAACATTTTCTAATGGTAAAATGGGACAAACAAAGACAGATACAACTTGACCAAGGGGTTCCTCTCAAATTACCCAACAATAAAACATAAAAACAATAGCAGATTTGAGTGAATGAATAAGACTTCCAGACGATTTCATGATATTTGGGCTTGATGCTTTTTTTTTTAATTATGTGCACTACCATAACTTAACAAGCCATTAGAGTAGTTCTGTGCACATATACAACAGGTGTGTAAAGTCATTCATTCAGTAAACAAGTCAATGATCAATGCTACATAAATATCTGGGATCTTACTAAACATGTATATCACCACAGGGCACAAAATAAGTACGCAGCACTTTTTCCTTTGGCAAGGTGTAAAGAGGGAAAACCCAGGACCAAAGGTATAAACAACTTTTTTTATAGAAGGGATTCTGATCCCCTGTCAGTTCCTAAAGAAAATTGGGGCTTTTCAATATAATAACCCATTTGAGATAAACTCACACAGAAAACAACGAGTATGGCAATTTTTCTCTTAAACAACTAAACTCATCCAAAAAGATGGCCACTAATAGAAGCTTTACCTCACTGATGAGAAGATAAATTCCTCAAATATCATTCTAGAGTTCTTTCATCGTTTCGTTTCTAAACCAAACTTATTTAAACTACAAAGATAAAATATATTTCAAGTTTTACATACTTTATTTAAAAGGAAGCAAGAATACTACATACCTTATTTAAAAGCAAGAATACTATCTAATTATAACTATTTGAAATGCTTTAACATTTTTTGGATTAGACAGCCCAAAGCAGCAAAATTAAAAATCCAAACATCTGCTTAATGACAAATACCCGTATTTGGAGAAGATGTCACATAATCCTAATTCAAATTTGGAAAGCCTAATTTATTTCCTCTGAGCTACTAGAAAGTTGGTCTTAAGATTTCTGAAGACTTGGGACATTATTCAAATGCATACAACATACAAATATTTCTTGGGAAATAATTCTTTGTCTAAACCAATTAAGTCAGAATCACTGTTTTCTTTTAAGAGCTCTCTTAAATGTAGGACAGTGCACCAAGACCTCTTCCCAGCACAACCATGATAGCAATAGACCTGTTATTATGTTTGTGCTGGTCAACTGGTATAATAAATGGAGACAAGATTACTAAAACTTATTGCTTTCCTCAATTATTAAAGGACTCTTTTATGGCAATTTCAATATACATTCTAATTGATAAAATGTCATTAAAACCGAAGGCCACAATGTCCAATAGAAAACAAATCTATTAGAAAAAGAATTGTAGTTCTCTAAACAGGCTACAACACTCTCAAGGCTGAAGTGCTATACACTTATTTTCTGACCAGGTGAAATCTACAACAGATATTTGTACTGTTTCCATTAGCCCCTACGAACAAATCACAACACTGGATTTCACTTCAATATCCCCCTTTTCTCATAAAATGGGAAGCTTCAAAATAAATTGTTAGTATGGATTTATTTATAAACAAACATAATATGGGTATTCACTTCATAGATGATCTAGCTCTTGGACTTACTCACTTTGTTTCTATAATGACACAAAATACACAAACTATGGCGACACAACTAACTAATTTAATGTTTTCATGGCAAAATGCTATATGTAATCAATACAAGCATCTGTGTAAAGCTCACATACCAGATAAAACTAATATAAATGAATTATTAGAATTTTTTAAAAATTAAACTTAACGTCGACTGACTGCTAAGTAATGTAATCACAAGAAAAGGTATGGATCATGCTTATTTTTTAAGATAACAATTTTTAAGTTAACAGTGAGGCAAGCTAAGTTTTACTCTATTATTAAATCAAGTAAGGATGTCAGGAAAAAGGAAGTGGAGCTGAAGTTTGGACAGGAAAAGACAAGGCAAAACAAAGCATATTTGTACTTTCTGGTACTTTAATTCAGTGTCAGAAGGTATAAATAACAGTGTCAGAGTGTGTAAATAACATCTCATTCTGACACAAATATTTTTAAAGAGAAACAATGGGGAAAATAGCAAGATAAATCCTTCTATCCCCAAAGTTTGATGGTAATCACAATTGTTAAAAAAAGGAAGGGAGGAGGGGAAGAGGAAACATCAGCTTGCTACAGACAGTCAACATTTGGAAGCAGAAGATCCTACAAAAAAGAGATGAAAGAGACAGGCAGTGAACAGAAGACTTGCACAGGATTCCCTTTTACATCATCATCATCAGGATGGCCACGTTTCTTCATGCTCTGATAATCAAAAAGTCAAAAGATTCAAAATATTTCAATACTCATGTGATGGCAAACAGCAGAGGAGATACAATAACTTGTTGCATTTTATCTTCCTCAACATTTCTTACATTGCAACAATAAAAATTCATATGGTACTGCAGTGTTACTTACAAGCCCAGCTTGCCTATCTGTTTTACATAATAAAACACAGTTTTGTTTATTTCTATTAGTTAAAAAAAACAACATCCTTAATGTGGAAATCACAGATTCGAAGTAGGGAAAACTGCTACTTCTGGTAGCAGAACCTCAAGTTTAATGTCTCTGAATGAAGTTTAGGTGTTTCAAGTTTGTGAGGAAGCAGAGTTTTTCTGATTAAAAAGTTATCTCAGAATTCTTACTAATTAAGAACAATGGAACTGAGATCCATTTCATTTTTTCCTACAGTGACCACTGAAACAGTTAAGATGCAGCACGATGTGCAAAGAAATTGGTGAGGAGTAGGGGTGGGGAAAGGCAAAAAGCAAAGAAAAACAGCTTTCAAAAATGTACTACTCAGTAACAACAGCTTCAGGGCATGAAAATATATACAACATTCTGTACAATGGAAGCACTGAAAAAGAAGTCCATTAGGCCTAACCTTGTTTATTTGGTTAAGGTTAGATCAGTCACCAGCATCACACCATACTGCAGGAAATGTTGGTCAGTTTCTCTCAATCCCTCAATATGTAAGCTAACTATATTCCCCCATTAACAAAAACAATATACTGGAGATAAGGTTGAAAAAAAAAGCCAGAACATAATTGTATTAAATAAGAGACATATATATCTGAAACCTAGACTCTTCAAAAGCAAAATAACTAAGCTGGGTTATCATGAAGGTTCATGGACAATCTAGATGAAGCTGAGCTACTGAGTTCATGCTGAGAGAATTTCTAACTAACCTGAAGGCATCTTGGCAGCCCCTTCTTGAGACCCCTGAGACGTTTTAGAGAGAAAGACATTATGCTCCAAGCCACTGTCTAGGTAAAACATCAGGACACAATAATGTGGATAGGTAAATGTAGCAATAAGGCAAAACAGAGAGATTACTATTCTAATTTGTCAGTAATGCCACTCCGTATGGCTTTTTTCTTCAATACCTCCCTAGGAAGTCAATGACTTGAAAGATAATGGCTAAATATTTGCTCTGGATCGTGTCAATCTAGCAGCTGTGGATATAGGATGCATCATTATATTCCAGTTGTGATTTTTAACTTTGAGAATATACTGCCTTGACTCTAGCTGGATTCATGCTAGTGAACTTAGATGTTGTCCATGTGAACTTTGAATGCAATGCACAAAAAAGTATATATACTCTGGCAACTTCTCTGTGAGCTCCTGAAAATCTACTCCAGCACTGGGGGCAAGGCTAAGGCTGTTTGTAGTTTCCCTAGTCGTATGGCCTTAAATTGCATTATTAATATAATTACAGCTGATTTATCACCCCCAGTACCAAAAACACTAACTGGTTTAAAATGACAAGCCCCAAAATAAGCTGCGAATAACTAAATCACTTAAAGCATTCATATATTCATCCCAAAGAGAAGACTAGATTGCACTTAAGAGTCAGAGGAGCTGGGTAAAATGAGACTTTCCTCATTTATACAACAGGGCTATTATCTACCTCACATGGCTGCTGTAAGAGTTAAATAATGTATGAGGACATACCTGTGACACAGTAGGTTATAAAACACCTTAACAGCATTAAATCTTCTATATATTGCTTGAACGCTGAGATGTCCATTGTTAATGTTTCTTACACACCAGGGACAAATCTTTTTTTTTTTAATTTAAATAAATCAGATAGTAAGCTTGCTACCTAAATTTAACACGTTTTTTCATTGATTGCCTACAATGTACAGAGTACAATAGGATAAAGGAATGAAAAAAGCTAACTGTCCCTCGAAAAGTCATAAACAATAAACCAATTTAATATTAACAATGCACCAAATGCAGTATACCAATTCCAATACTACACTTCAGTGGACCTTGTAATCATCGTCTTTAGGGTCAGTTCTTCAGACCTGTTATGAACTCACTGTTAACACAAGGCAATGGGAGTAGGTTGGGTTTGCTCTGGGAATCTCTGAAGTGAGCTGAGTACACTGGTATTTATTGAGCTAGGTATAGTACAAGTCTCATTATATAAGTTCTCTCATTTAACATCAGCACAACTTTTTGAGGTATTTATTATCCACATTTTAAAATGAAGGAAATTGCTGAAGGTCACACAGCAACAGCAACTAATGGAGTTAGAAATCCAAATGTCAAGGTTTTTTCTTCTATACCTTCTTTAGCAGGGAAGATACAGTAATTGGGAAATAGTTACTCTATGGGACCTTCAAGTAGTGGGTTAAAATTCGGAAAGAAGACTAACAGCATAGGAGGCATCTTACCTGTGAAATAGTAAGCAATATTAAAGAGAGTCACTATATAGTCTGGTAATTTAAAATGTAAAGGGTAGTTTGAAATGGGTAGTTAGATTCACTTCTGCAGACACATCCCTTAGATGTAAGTGTGATGCTCTTAATTTCTCCCAGTCCTCCAGTTTTGCCTACTCTCAACCATGCGTTTTCCTTTTTCTAGGTTTAACCCAAATATATGGAAAGTGAAAACAGTAAAGAGAAAGACGTAAGTTATGATGACTAGTTTGTTTGCTTGTTTGTTTTAGAGGGGAGTGAAGGGAAGTTGAGATATTATATTGTGTGTTTTTTTTTCAACTTTGAGGAAAAAAAGGAGCAGAGATGCAAAAAAGGGTATCTTTCAATCCTAGAAATTTCTGGAGCCTGAATCAAACTTTTGCCTTCATCCCAATAGCTGAAGAGAACCATATCATGAAGATTAGGAACTGGTTAGGGGGAGAAAAATCAAGTTTTATAGAATTATATAGCCCAGGTCTCAAACATTCAATGATGTTGGATCCTCTAAGCTGGCAAAACTGCTAGCACAGAGCAAAAAAAAAAGCCTGACAAAGCCCAGGTTAGATAAAACGAGCACACTATAAAAGATATCAAGTGAGTCCAAGGGCAGGGAGGTTTAGGAAAATGTACAAATGGTAAAGCAAATCTTTATACCATTTAAAAGTAAAGAAAGTAATGTGTAAAACATTAGAGCCAGGCTGATTTTTTCACCCAAAGAATGCTATCATCAGCTTGTGAGGTCCAGCCCACATAATGGTAACATCAGTTTGTGAGATCCAGCTCATAACCCAAACACCTTGAACAGAGACTATGAATGCCCCTACTTTATTTCAAATTTCATTCTATAATAAATAGCACTCTAGAAAGGGTGTAGTATGCTAAGAATCTTTTTCAGCTTCTCTGAATAGAAATCAATGTGATAAAGCAATAGAGAGAGTTTAATTACTGCTAAAAGCTATGACAAAATCCCATGTAAATATAAAAACCACAGAAAAAAAGAAGTCTGATGTTCCCTTAATACTTTCAAAGAAGTAATGTAAAGGATGCTAGTAGCGAATATATAATTAACCTAGTCTTTGGGCAACTTCAGTCTTTTTTCCTATGCCCCTACTCAAGCAATTTTTAATAATACCTATAATTATAACTTAAAATGGTTAGTTTTACATTAAGAGGGGCAAGAAGTTTCTCAGAATTAACATTTATCCTGATACTGCAGAAATCATTTTATAATTCTCCAGTTAATGGTAAGCTGTAAAGCTGTTACAGAAATTAGGCCATTTAAGACTGCTTCTTCAGAGGTGCTAAAGATACCATATACAGCAAAAAAAAAATGTACAGGCCTAAACCCAATTATAGATTAGATGCATTTTTTATAAACTGACTCATAAATGTGTCTGGTTTATATCTGTTGGAAATGGTATAGCTGATTTCAGTTAGTCCAAAAATTTTTTAAGGGAGTCTATCATTTTTTATAAGTGGCTCGAGTTATATTTACCAAACTCAAGATTCTAATTTTGCTTGTAAATGTGTCATTTCTCTACCCTTATCACCAATATGAAATAAGCTAGGAAACTGACCAATATTTCTTACCGCACTGGTATTTCAGGGAGGGGAGTAAGCAGTGGGATTTGCTGAAAGTCTACTGGTGAAAAATAGCAACAGGGATTCCCCATTGTTCCAGATAGGCCCAGATGCCTCTGAATTGTCATGACAGAGAATGGCCAAGTTGGTCAAAGATCTGACACAGGAGAAATATCACATGGCAATTTTTTAGGGACAGGATTAAGAGGCAGAAACAAGTTAACTTGAAGGATAAAAACAGCAGGGGGAAAAAAACAGCACAGCTCTGTTAATACCTCACAAAACTACTGAAACTGAGTAGATTTCTCATTCTACTTTTACAAGGATGCCAGGACAAGCAATTCTTTCTAACTTTAGCAGAAAGAAATTTTAAAGCATGATTTCCACACATATCATACTCAAAGTGTTAATAAGATCATAAACCTCTTGGAAAATTACTAAAAGTTATTTATTAAAGAAAAGAAAAAACAAACAATTTACATCTTTTACTCTATAAGGCAAATCTACACAGGAGCAATTAAGGAAACCATAAATCTCACAAAGTTGTGCACTGTTAGAAATCAAGGACAATGTGCAAGTGAGTAATTTTGAAATTACAAATGAGTAAATATGAAAACAATACTGTTTTGAGCCCATTTAATCCTGAAATCTGACCAGTAAGCCAAACTACACAGAATATGTTGACTGTTATCAATAATTTAATACAATACTAAAGTAAAACAGGTCACCAAAATGTTACAAAAATCAAAAGAGTTGAGGCCAACATGATAAACACAGGTTTTTGAATTAACATTTATATTTTAAAGTTATACGTCTATGCAAAATATACTGACTATATAGAAACAGCCACTTAAAATATTATGGTAGTATTAAACAAATGAAGATAGTTATTTCTTAAAACTATAAAGCATAGTTAACATAGGATTCAAGAGAGGTCACACGAACTAAACAAAAAACATATATACGTACCTCCATCTTTCTTCTCCAATTCGTCCCTAATTAGAGGGGAAGTAAGTATCACCTTTAAAGTTAGCGTGGGTTCCTTTGTATTCTGAATTATAATAGATGCCTCATTTATACATTGTTCCACTTGATATTTCTCTTCTGTGAGTTTCTGAAAGTCAACAAGATTTAAAAAACATCCAGTTAACTAGAATAAAATCTCAAAAAATGATTGCTTGCCCCTTATTTCTCAAATGTTGGTAACTATTTGAATTACTGTGTCAAAGGGTAAGGTCCTTAACTAATTCTTTAATTTGGGGATAATAATTCTCTCTTCTCTCAACTTAGAAACAAACTATCTTTCTCCATTTCTCAAAAAGCAACTACAATGTAAACAATCTATACAATTATTAAACAACTTTTAACACCATTCTTTCTAGTATTTGAAAGTTAAATGTCAACAGCATCATTTATGTGATAAAGGGCAAATTGTTGTTCTTGAAATTATAGAGAACTACAATAGAATAATAAATAGCTGGGAGAGCTTTTTAAAACAATCGATAGAGCTGCTTAAACAGAAACTCCTACTTGGCAAAGATTTACTAATGGCCAAGATTTACTAATGTAAGATTATATATATTTTTGAAGTAAATCAAGTAAGCACATGAAAAAAAAAATCTCGTCTGCACAGTTACCCACTAGTGAAAAATGAATATAAACAACTAACTTCCCTTCTCGGATGACAGCTTTCAAATGATCATTAAGAACTATCATCATGGGACAAGTGTTTGTCCACAGGGAAACTTAAGTACATTGCTTCGTTTAACATACAATTATAAACACATAATTAAAGGGCCTTCCACAAAATAATCACCCAATTATGGTCATGTATTAAATTATGGTGGTGGAATTTAGTATCTATTACCTAACATAAAATAACCAGACAGAATGGAGACCCTACTAGGTCTCTGCCCATTAGGGTGCATTAAAAGAATTTACATAAAAACAGCCCTCTACCATTAAACATTCCCAAGAAGGGACAGGAAAGAGAAAACTCATTATGCTAATTTTGAGTAGAAGAAACCTAGAAAAGGAAAGGCCACACAGTGAAAGGAAGAACCAGAACTAGAATACAGAGAAAAAGCAGAAAACTGCTCACAATTACTTTGTCATTCAAAGAGCATTATAGACGTCTATCAGAGAATGAGTCAAACTAATTTTCCAATTATGCAGGAAGATAATAGTTGAAGATACAAAGTAATAAACATATGATGAGATATGAACTAGACTAATTGTGATTTCTTTTTTCATCATTCTTCTAAAATCACCCTAGAAAGAGTATGGTGGAAAAATGTAAAATATAACCTCAATTAATTAAGATGCTCAATTAATTGAAAGTTTTGCTATGTTAAGTACTCAAGTAAAAGATCTTTAATTCATAAGAAAACAAGATCATATCAGAAACTGGTTTCAAAGGCCTAAAGATATTTATGTCTACTAGTTTTCTCTTTTTTAACCTAAAATGGCCCATTCTGAGATGTTTACACAGCCTGTACTTGATGCTTCCTACCCCCACACATTTGCTGGCTGGTCAAAAATACTTTAAAATTGATGGTGTCCAAAAATAAAGACCCTCACTCAGGGGATGAACAATGCAGAATTCACACAGTTGTGATCCGCACAGAAAAAGCTCTATTAAAGTAGATTCAAGCTGGGCCCAATCTCCTGTATCTTCAATACTGGAGAGATATGATAGATTTTTCAGAATGAGAACCCAGATTTATTATAACACTGGTTCTCAATCCTTTTCTACCCAACATTCCCAAGGAATATGCTCACTTTCATGGGAAACAGAACTTACTACAACGAACAGAAAGTGAGATGGCTGAAAAAGCCCTCCAGGTTGCCATTCTGTCATGCCCCTAATCCTTCCAACTCTTTGAGCAGTATTTTCTTATAGACTCCAAAGTAACAAAGTTCATGATACTATACCTAAAGCAGAAATACAGAAAAGATTTTAAAGCAATTTAAAAAAAAATTGAAACAGGAATTCCAACATTCTAATAACAAAAAGTGGAATTAGCCAGAATCCCATAGCTGAGCATTCCATTTCTCAAAATTTTATATTATACTACTAAACTATTATAATCCCTGCCAATCTCCTTCTCCAAATGATCACAAAAGCATGAAAAAAAGCAAACAAAAAAGGAAAGTTAACCCTATGAAACACCATAAAACAAATTCTCCATCAAAACTGAAACTGGAAAAGCACTTAGAAAAACTCATCTTAAGCTCTAAGGCAGAATGATAAAATAATAATAATAATAAAAGGGAAACTGTCAATCATAGACAAAAAATCAGGTAGATGACTGTGAAGGTCAATTGGTAAATATGAAGAAATTGATATATTAACAAAGCTAAGAAAAACAAAGTAAAAATTTACATTATTTGAAAAAAAGAGCCCTTTTAGAAGAAATACAAATAAACAAAACCAATAAAAGAAAAGGGAGCATTCAACAATTCAAAATTTGGACCTTGTGGGCTGACACCTTGTGCTCGTTTGAAAGGATGTATGCCCCCTAGAAAAGCCATGTTTTAATCAAAATCCCTTTTCATAAAAGTAGAATAATCCCTATTCAATACTATATATTTGAAACTGTAATCAGATCATCTCCCTGGATGATGTAATTCAGTCAAGAGTGGCTGTTGAGCTGGATTAGGTGACGACATGTCTCCACCCATTTGGGTGGGTCTTGATTGGTTTACTAAAGTCCTATAAAAGAGGAAACATTTTGGAGAATGGAAGATTCAGAGAGAGCAGAGAATGCTGCAGCACCACGAAGCAGAGAGTCCACGAGCAAGTGACCTTTGGAGATAAAGAAGGAAAATGCCTCCCGGGAGCTTCATGAAACAGGAAGCCAGGAGAAGAAGCTGGCAGATGATGCCGTGTTTGCCATGTGCCCTTCTAGATGAGAAACTCGGTGTTTGCCATGTGCCTTCTCACTTGAGAGAGAAACCCTGAACTTCATCGGCCTTCTTGAACTAAGGTATCTTTCCCTGGATGGATGCCTTTGATTGGACATTTCTATAGATTTGTTTTAATTGGGACATTTTCTCGGCCTTAGAACTGTAAACTAGCAACTTACTAAATTCCCCTTTTTAAAAGTCATTCCATTTCTGGTATATTGCATTCCAGCAGCTAGCAAACTAAAACAGATTTCAGTACCGGAGAGTGGGGTGCTGCTGATGCAGTTTGCAAATACCGAACATGTTGGAACAGCTTTTTAAATGGATAAGGGGAAAGTTTTGGAGGAGTTGTGAGGCGCTTGATAGAGAAGGCCTAGAATGTTTTGAAGAGAATCTTGGTAGAAATGTGGACTCTAAAGATACCTCTGACCAGGTTCTAGACAGAAATGAGAAATGTGTCATTACAGACTGGAAGGAAGATGAGCCTTGTTTTAAAATGGCAGATAATCTGGCAAAACTGACAACTGGTTTTGGCTGGAAGGCAGATTTTAAAAGCCATGAACTTGGATATTTAGCAGAAGAGATCTCCAAATTAAATGTGGAAAGTGCAGCCTGGTTTCTCCTCGCAGCTTATAGTGAAATGTGGTAGGAAAAGAGATAAGCTGAGAACTGAACTCTTGGGTACAAAGAAACCAGAAATTGATGCTCTGGAAAATTCTGGGCTTCCAGGAAGGGAGATCCCAGAGAATAGTGACCCACATGAGGTCTTGGCCAAATGTGGAACCAGTCAGCCATTTCAGAGATAGCCAGGATTGGACATGGAATTATCCAGGAAGGATCTGTGGGAACTCCTTATGTCTGATAGGCATGATCCAAGGCTACTGCATAGAAAGCCAATGAGAATGCTGTGGGACCTGTATAAACAGAGCCGCTGCCAGTCTGGACTGGGGGGTTCAGAGAAGAGACACATTGGAGGAAAAATAAATTCAGAGGCAAAACCATGGAGACTGAGATCTGAAGTCATGAAGCCTCAGGCCAGGAGAACAAACCCACCCAAGCCCGTGGAGAGGGTGAGTTTGCCCCAAAGGCAGAGAATGGGCCTTCCACCTGGTTGCAGTGGAAGAGTCATGATGCCTCAGGTCTGGAGAGGGTGAAGCACATTCCCTGGAGCTTGGGGAGAGCCTGGCTGCCACCACATGGAGGGGTTAAGCGCATGCCCCAGAGATGGCAGAGAGCCCAGGTGCAGCCCTGAAGCTTGGAGAGGGTGGAGCCTAGAAAAAGGTGGTCTCCCCAATGTCCCCCAAGGTTGCATTCGAAGAGAGGCAAGCCTCTGCAAAGGCCCTTGGAAAGGGTGGGACTGCCGCTTTCAGAAGCCCCAAAGATAAATGACTCTCAGACTTTGAAATCTAATGGACTTTGCCCTGCAGGTTTTTGAAACTGTATGGGTCTGGTGGCCCCTGTGTCCTTTCCTATGGAAATGCATGTATGTATCCCATGACTGGTCCTCCTTTGTATGTTGGCAGCAATTAATTTGTTATAAGTTTTCAAAGTCCAGAGCCAGAGAACTTTGGCTTAGAACAGACCATGACTGTAACTAACTTTGATAGGAGTTTGTACTGTTTCTAACTTTGTATTGCATTTGTATTGCTACTGAAATGGTTTAAGGATTTCTGATATTGTTATGAAATTAATGTGTTTTGTATATGGGAAAAACATGTCTTTTTTAGGGGCCAGAGGGTGGAATGTGCTGGTTGGAAAGGAAGTATGACCCCTAGAAAAGCCATGTTTTGATCAAAATCCCATTTCATTAAGGTACAGTAGTCCCTATCAATACTGTATGTATGAAACTGTAATCAGATCATCTCCCTGGATGATGTGATTTAGTCAAGAGTGGCTTTTAAACTGGATTAGGTGATGACACGTCTCCACCCATTTGGATGGGTCTTGATTGGTTTACTGGAGTCCTATAAAAGAGGAAACTTTTGGAGAATGAGAGATTCAGAGAGAGCAGAGAATGTTGCAGCATCACAAAGCAGAGAGTCCACCAGCCAGCAACCTTTGAAGATGAAGAAGGAAAACACCTCCCGGGGAACTTCATGAAACTGGAAACCAGGAGAGAAAGCTAGCAGATGACGCTGTGTTCATCATGTGCCCTTCCAGCCAAAAGAGAAGCCCTGACTGTGTCCACCATGTGTCTTCTCACTTGAGAGAGAAACCCTGAACTTCATTGGCCTTCTTGAACCAAGGTACCTTTCCCTGGATGCCTTTGACTGGACATTTCTATAGACTTATTTTAATTGGACATTTTCTCGGCCTTAGAACTGTAAACTAGCAACTTATTAAAATCCCCTTTTTAAAAGCCTTTCCGTTTCTGGTATATTGCATTCCGGCAGCTAGCAAACTAGAACACACCTGTTTTGTGACATGGACTTTAGGATTAACTGATGTAACGTTATTAAAAAGCAGTAATCTAATTAGGCCACAGTTAGGATAAATCTAAAACTGAAAGATGATCTCAGCTTCCCAATCAGCCATGCAATCAGCCCTTTAGGGTAGGCAGGCTGGCAGGCCAGGCTCTAGGGTAACCAAGAGTGCGGACTGCTGCCTTCAACCCTGAGGAGTCTGCAGCCTTCAGCAGCATCCTCCAGGAAGCATACCAGCATTAAATTCTTCTAAATGCATCCAAGGTGAAAAGTTTGGAAACATGGAATTAATATTGACTTTCATGAACACAAAGGATGGGATGACTATTACATCAACTGAGTCTTTATTTTAAAAGTTATTATCTATGAAAGTCTCCTATCTAGGCACTTTTCAAAATTTCAATTCCTTTATATTCCTTTCAAGAGTTTTATAATGCTGGAAGACCTAATCTGGAAACCATGAAGCCTCTCAGCAAGATACAATTAAAAAGTACGAATTTATCATAATAACCATCTTAATTTGGTAAATATATCGTGAACATTAATTTCCAGAGCTTGGTTGAAATGTCATGAATTGGTCACTGATCCAAAGTAAGGAATATTTCTTTTTTTGTACTTTTGTACCTTTACTATTATTTTCTTTACTTAGTCAATTCATCAATCATCACCTACAGGTGCAGTTAAACTGTACTCACCTGAATCTGAATAGGAAGATTATCTTTGACTGTATTTAACAGGGTCTCTGTGGGTTTGTCTTTGCACATTAAAACCAGCTCCAAGTCCATATCATCTTTAATCAGCAAGCCTTTTGCAACCAGGCCAATCCTCATTACACCACACAATGTCCGACCACCTTGATCCCTAAAAATAAAGGTCTGAATGATTACTTTTATGAGCTATTTCCCAAACTCTAACTTAACTGCCACTCCTTAAAAAGACCCTAAAATCCACAAGTGTGGATTTGCATATCCAAGATATGCAAATGAAATTACAAGGTAGTATGTAATCCAAACATTCCAAAAACCCACTGAATTCCATTTCAGATTTAAGGGTCATAAAGTATCTGTCTACCCTGAGGGATCAATAGGGAGTCTATTTCAGACTATACAGATCTTTAAATTCTTTACTACATCTATATATTGCTTAAGAAAAGCCAAAAATACAGTATCACCATAAACATTTAATCAAATTGTTTTTTTCTAAACTTCCCATTATAGTTTAATAGCAATTAAAGAATTTATGAGAAATATGAACACCATGATCTACTGAGGAAGAGCATCAGAGTAGAAATCTAAAAACCTGGATTCTACTCCTGATTGTACTTGCTAGCTTAAGTATCCACACTGTAAAATGGCTATTGGCTAAATGAGCTATGGTCCCTTCTAGTAGCATCATTCTAGGAATCTACAAAAGCCTGTGCGGAAAGCAGAATAATATGGTAACAGTAAAGAGCTGAGGAAGAAAGGGGTACACCAAAGATAATCTGCCAATAAGTACATTCTAAATCCAGTAGTAGCTAAAAGAACAGACACTCAACAAACATCAAGTCACAAATGGTACATATTCATCTATTCTTGATATTAATTCTAAAAGTTTCTTGTTGGTTTATGTCCCTTAATTACAAGTGAAAATGTTAATTAAGCTTGATACTCATCCAACTAACAAGCAAGTACTTAAGTACGGAAAGCATTCTAAAGGAGATCCAGTCTCTCTACTCCTGACTTTCACTGTAGTTAAGTAACAATACAAAGCACTAGATGATTAAGCACATGAACCTCTTCTTAAAAACAGATGAGGGTGGAGCGAAGGTGGCTCAGCAAGCAGAATTCTTGCCTGCCATGCCAGAGACCCAGGTGCGAGTCCCAGTGCCTGCCCATCCAAAAAAAAAAAACAGATGAGAAAGTAATACAGAAGAATGAACTGTATGCTATATATAGTCTCATGAAAATCTAACAACAAGCCTACCAATTGCAGGAAAGTGAACCTCCTGCAATTGGTCAAGTGCTCTACAAAGAGAATAAAATGGTGAAGCCTGGATTAAAACCCAAGTTGTCTGACTACAACACTCAGGTTCTTTACATTATATGGTTGCTTCCAAAGTTCATAAGTGAGAGAGGTCAAAGTCAAAGAGATCAAAGCAAAGTAATCTAAAAGTGTAACTTCAGCAGAGCCTTGATTTGGAGGCAAAGAGGAGAGTTGGCAAAAGACAGTAGAGTTGAAAATGAAATGGAGAGGGGAAAGAAACAAAGTGGCAGTGTAAATAAAACTGGAAGTCATAAACACTCCAGCCACTAGCTCAGTGCCACACACACTTTAGGCACTCAATAACATTAAATCAATGAAAAACTGTAAAGGTGGTATATGTATAGAAAGAAACAAAGAGCATTTTAAAGCAAGTGACCCAAGTGTAGGGTATTATTTAATATTAGGAATAGTCAGTCATCTTTGATACTTCCTTCTTCCATACCCTGACCCTCTCATCTTCTCACACCTCCAAATCCTGTAATGGTTTATAAATTACTCCTCCACAATCACTATCAAAGCACTGCCTTCAAACTAGTTTCCTTTCAGGCTTTTATTCCTTTATTTATTTATTTATTTATTTTGCACGGGCAGGCACCGAGAATCAAACCCAGGTCTCTGGCAGGGCACACAAGAACTCCGCCTGCTAAGCCACTGTGGCCTGCCCCAGGCTTTGAGTCCTTGTCCTAGATTACCTTGATAACTTCCTCTTCATTGGCCTTACTGAATGACCTCTGCCACCAGAATAATTTTTTAAAGGCACTCATCAGGTGTCAGTTCTCTGCCTATTATTCTCCTTCACTAACCACTGAATGCTTAAGACATATAGCATATTGGGAGGCCGTTTAGAACAGATTAACCCTGTTCAAATCTTACTTCTGCCATTTGCTATATGATGCCAGACAAATTACAAATTTCTTAACTTCTTTGAACCTGTTTCCTCATTTGTAAAACAGGAATAATATTCCTCTCATAGAATGATACTGAGACTTATCATTGAATTTAAGATAAGCTAAAGAATTTGGTCCAAAACTTGGCATAAATTGATAGCTCAATAAATAACAGCTATTATTCCTTAAACAGTCCCTATACTTTCTCACACCCTGATCCCTACTAAGGTTTATTTTTCCTTCACTGTCTACCCAAACTGCTTATCCTCTGAACCTATTCCAAATATTTCCTTCTTCTCAAAGTCTTTCCTGATCCCTGAACTAGCACATAATTTCCCCTGCTCTGTATTTTCACATTTTATTCTTGGGAAATCGAAGCCTAGCTATGAAGAAAACTGGATCTGAAAACAACTATACATGAATATGAATCCTGGCTCCATCACACAATTAAGGTTCCATGATCTTAAGCCAGTAAAAGTTTGTTAATTATCCTAAGTCACTCTTTTATCATAAGTAAATTTGGAAGACTGAAAATTTCACAAGTAAAATTTGGCTGAAGTGGTAATAACAAAAGAAACTAGCAGGCTTAATGTAAGATATTGTGAAATAATATGGTACAATATCTGGCATTCAATAAACTATAGCTATTATTGGCTAGCCATTATTAACTAGTCAACAAATTATTAAATCCCAAATCATAATTATGACATACTTGGTCTTATTATCCCATATGTAGAAGATACTGTGATTGAGTGGAGAGACTAAGTCCCAATCGAACAGTCTTGAATTTGAATAATGAATCTGAATATTGAAGATATTATAAAGCAATATCCCAAACAAAGGGAACAACTTAAAATTAAGAACATAGTTCCATTATTCCTTATACAAAATGTGGGGACTTGTGAAAATTATTTGACTTCTGAGTCAGGTTTTTTTTTTTTTTTTTGTATAAATGGGATAATAGTAAAATAAGACAACTTAGTTGTAAAAGTTGCCTGACAGTGCCTGGCAATAGAAGGTGCATATAAATATAAGCTATCCCTCATCCATCATTATACCCTCAGCAGTGCTTAGCACATACCAGGAGCTCAATGTATTACCTAACACAGTTTTGTTTTTTGATGATGTGTCTACCTCTGTTTTATACCAAGTAAGAAAAGAAGCAATCTGTACTCCTTGAGTTCTACAACATGGGAAGAATCATAAACAAATGCTAAACCTGAGACTGTTCCACAAAATGAAAAGACTTTACATAGACAACCAAGAGCATTCATATATACAGCTATACTAAAAGCACAAATGTCTGGAGTACACTGCCCTTTAAAAACCTTTAAAACACAGTAACATCAGCCATTTAAGCAAAAGTTTTCAGGAATGCTTTCCAAAAGACTGCCAGCCTTGAGAAGAAACAGTACAGAAAGATGTATTAAAAAGGCTTGAACACACACCAAAGTGCAATTTAAATATGGAGTACATAAATCAGCACAGGAACTCAGATATATAGCGCCAGATTATTAGATAATATTGCTAAATGACATGGACCCCAAATTTACCAGTATATTTATAGAGCCATCATATATATTTGAGAAGAAAGGATTTATCAAACTAAGACCATGGTTAGATACAGTGTATAAATATTTCTTATAAAAAGTTTTGTAATATCAGATTAAAAAAAAAAAAAACAGGGGGAGGCACCAGGAATCGAACCTGGGTCTCCGGCATGGCAGGCAAGAACTTTCCCACTGAGCTATCATTGCCTGCCCTCTTATAAAAAGTTTTAAAATTATCTTTCTCAGCAAAAAAAAAAAACTGACACCATCCTTTCATCTGAAGATGAAAAGATTAAACTATTTTTTGGTGAAGAAAAACAATTTATCAATACTTTCCCACTACGCGTAAACTGCTGATATATTACTTTACAACTGAAAACTGAAGAAAAATTCTGTAACTTCTATCTCTCCATTTATAAGTTATAGTCAAAGCAATGTTTTTAAACAGAACAGTCAAATAAGCGTCATCTTTCAAAGTAAGTTATACACTTATTCCAATCATAGTGGCACTGCTTAAAGCAATAACTTTAAGCTTAACCTAGCATAAAAAAGTTTCATAAGCTGACTCCACTAACATTTCAGCTTTATCTCATTAATTACTACGACTACACTTAGAATACTATAATTGCTGAAGGGTATGGCTCCATCCATTAGACTTTCATTCATTCCACAAAGATACAATGAGCATTTACTATATGCCAGGCACTGTGCTAGATCCTGGAAAACAACAAGGTAGGCAGAGTCCTTGACCTCACAGAGCTTACAATTTTCTAGGGGATATAAAGAAGAAAAACACAGTGTTAGAAGCACTGTTAGGAGAATAATGAGCATAACATTCCAGTATCCTGACTTTAACCTAGTACAAGTTTATTATACTTCATCCTTTCAAAAATACCTTTAAAATCCATTTTCTTGCATGTTTTTTCATGATCAGAAACACTAGTATTTATTTCAGAATTTAGGAGGGTGAACTAACACAGGAAAGAAATGACATACCGTAACCTTCAAATGTAAAGATTTTAAAAGGTTTTTGACTCCAATTATATTCCTTCCTTGCTTTCCTTTCAAATTACCTCAGAAAAAAAAAATCCACATAATATCTACTCCTAATTATAGTCATACACATGAGAAAATACAAAGAACACATAATAAACTTAATCCAGTGGGACCTCCAGGGTTCTCTGTGCACTACAGTAAATCACAATGGTCAGTTCATACTCACTTGGAATAGTTTTCTATGGCCTCTTCTTTCTTCACTTCTGTCTCACCCTCTGTTTTTGTGCCTTTATTTGTTTCATCCAACCAATCTGAGACATGTTTAAGAGCACATTCAACAGTAGACACCATATTCTGAACAGCTTCAAGTTCCTCTGGAGATGGATAGATCATTGAATGCTTCACCATAACATGGCGATCATCATTGGCAAAAGATCGAATAGATCTCTATCAGAAGAAAAAACATCATTGTTACTTCAGAGAAAGAAATGTTTCCTGAAAAGGATTATATATAAATATATTTAAATCAACTCACAGCATTAATTGTCAAACAGTTGAATGTTGCAACATTAAAAAATTGCTCAGACTGGAAAATAAAATCCATTCTATTTAACTCTGCATTGCCAATATGTAAAGCTAAATAGCATGTATCTACAGATGAAAATCAGAGATACTTCATTAATGTTTTGGTCAAAGTTCACCCAGGTCACATTCAGAGCTATGTACTTGCTATCTTTTAGCTGAACCTATGCATTATGAATACCACTTCAAAAAGGGTCATTCATATCATCTGTAAGAAACAGACTCTCCTAGCTTCAAGAAAATGTCTAGAAATACATGATGGTGAGTCATGACACCCAACCAGGGCTTTTCAAACTGCTGGAGACCTCTGTACCTTGAAAAATTGAAATTTCCTAATAGTAATGATAAAAAATGCAAAGTTAAATGTGAACACCATAGGAAAAGTGGATCACGTTAGAGTATTATTTAATATGACATTCAAACCTTTGGTACAAGTTCGTAGCTATAAAAATACATTAGTGGGAGACATTACAAATTCCAGAATAGAGAAAATACACATTGCAAAAGATTCAAGTTCCCAAGCTAATTTATTATTTCCAACCAAAATCCTCTCAGGATCAATCAACAAAAATAATTTTAAAGCTCATTTGGAAAAAAAAATCAATTAGAGTATCAAGAAATATTCTGCAAAGATGGACTGCCCATGTTATTCATTATAACAAAATATAAAAAATGAAAGTTATAATTAAAATAAAATGCTGGCCCAGGAATCAGTCAAATAGACAGAGCCCAGAAACAGAATTGCATGAGAATTTAGTAAGTAGATCTTTCACATTCATTAGCTACACATCTAAAAATCTTTGACTATTTCCAAATTTACAAATACCATGAAGACATTTATATCAGTACACAGCAAAATGAACAAAGATAACTTGGTGTGCTGGTTTGAAAGGATGTATGCCCCCTAGAAAAGTCATGTTTTAATCAAAATCTCATTTCATAAAAGTAGAATAATCCCTATTCAATACTATATATTTGAAACTGTAATCAGATCATCTCCCTGGATGATGTGATTTAATGAAGAATGGTTGTTAAACTGGATTAGGTGACGACATGTCTCCACTCATTTGGGTGGGTCTTGATTGGTTTACTGGAGTCCTATAAAAGAGGAAACATTTTGGAGAAAGAGATTCAGAGAGAGCAGTACCACAAAGCAGAGTCCATGAGCCAGTGATCTTTGGAGATGAAGAAGGAAAACGCCTCCCGGGGAGCTTCATGAAACCAGAAGCAGGGAGAGAAAGCTAGCAGATGACAGGGTGCTTACCATGTGCCCTTCCAGCCAAGAGAGAAATCGTGACTGTGTTCACCATTTACCTTCTAAAATGAAAGAGAAACCCTGAACTTCATCAGCCTTCTTGAACCAAGGTATCTTTCCCTGGATGCCTTTGATTGGATATTTCTATAGACTTGTAATTGGGACATTTTCTTGGCCTTAGAACTGTAAACTAGCAACTTATTAAATTCCCCTTCTTAAAAGCCATTCCGTTTCTGGCAAATTGCATTCCGGCAGCTAGCAAACTAGAACACTTAGTGTGTTTTTCCATAAAGGTGGTAAGTATTCAATTTAAAGGATTTTTACACTGTCTTTACTTATGTGAAATTATGTGCTAGTAGATGATAATTATTTTTGTTTTAAAGTACTTACTGCGAAACAAAAAACAACAATTATGAGTCTTGCCTTTTTTGTTTTGTTATTGAGTATCATTGTTTAAAATCATTTGAAAACTAGCAAATTAACACGATAGTAACACTGTCCCTTCTAAGTGAAGAAACTGAAAAAGTATATAATCCTTTAAAACCTTTAATCATTATTAAACACAGGGCTAAAATCAATCATAAAGCTTTTTTTCTTTCCCCAAGATAAAAACCATCTCTCTCTAGTTATTTTTCCTGGTTAACTTCTACGACAAGTTTTCCAGTTGGAACCTTTGTCACCAAAAAACTCATTTTTAATCACTTCAAGAAATTTAGTCATTTATCCCAAAACAAGGAACAAGAAAACAAAAAAGCCATTTAATGAATAGAAGGTGGTAGGTTGTTTGTTAGATTGATGCATTAGCTAAGTTTCTCAGTCCCACACAATAGCCTCACCTTAGCTGAATTCCATAATGCTAGGTAACACGAACTCTGTAGTTTTTCACAAATAACAAAGACTACCAATGTTAAACCCAAAAACTTTAAATATGCGAGTCTACTGAATGTGATAGATCAAGCATCATTAAGCAATGATGAAAGGAAGAACTGAATAAATGGCATTAGAAAAAACTGAGAGTACAATCATACTTGCCCAAATAAATTTCAAATGAATTTAAGTTAAATATTAAAAATTAAATTGAAAGAATT
The DNA here is from genome assembly GCF_023851605.1 of Tamandua tetradactyla. NCBI lineage: Eukaryota > Metazoa > Chordata > Mammalia > Pilosa > Myrmecophagidae > Tamandua > Tamandua tetradactyla. Next base: position 45,112,784 of record NC_135328.1, read on the forward strand.
AGGAAGAAAGAGAAAGATCTCTTAAATCTGAGATCTAAGAATTAAAGTAATAGATGAAACTGGAAAAATACCAACGCAAAATTTGTATGCCAGGAAATTTAAGCTAAATTTAAAAATAAAAACTAGGTAAGGAAGTTTCACCGACTATGGCAAATTAGACATATATAAGCCTTTATTCAAGTTAAAAGAATATCATGACATAGGTAAATTAGCTGAAGAGGCAAATACCTCATATGGGAGAAAATACAAATAACAGTGGGTTTTTTTCATATCTCACTTTAACATTAAATGACAGAGAAAAATCCATCTTAACATTTCTTCCCTACCATCCAGAACTAAAATATTAGAATTTCTTCTCTTAGATACAAGTCAACTAAGTTATAATAGGTAGCACAAACTTTTAAAAAAATCCAGTATCACTTAAAGAATACCAACAAACTTTTCTCAGCAACATATTCCAAACATACTGGTGATTAATATTTTTATGCATTTCTCTCACTTATGAAGTTTTTTTTAAGCCTTTTCTCACTTAGGGAAAAACTTCACACAACATCCTCCAAAACCAAAATACTAAGGGAAAAAAACTCAGTACATTTCACCAGTTAAAAAACCAGGTACCCAGAGGTTATGAGCCTCATCTAACATCACAAATTCAGTCTGAATTGTCCACCAAAAAACAAGGTTTCTTTGATGTTTAGTTTAGGCCGCCTAATGGATGTAACAGTTGACCCTATTATAATTTTTAAAGATGTGGGGAAAGTGGGGTTTTTATTAGTTAAATGCTCACACATTTTGTTCCTACACCACTCATATCACTAACCACAGTATTGGTTCTAGATTTTAATTTTCAAAGGAAAAACTGAACTTCAGGTAGAAGACTAGAGAAAAGTTACATAATATCAAATTCAATGTCACCTAGCCATTTATATAGGTTTGCTAATTTATTAGAAAATATTATTTATGAGCATTCTCTCCTCTGAATTTAATAATTTATGATATGTAGGCTCATAGGGCTCTATCTTATAGTTTAAAGGGCTCATAATAAATCTGAATTCATTTGCTTTGATTAAATAGTAGAATGCCATCTTTATGTGATACACTAGATCCCAAAATTAACACCATTGCTTTTCACTTGTCCTGACTGTTAACACTTCAAATTTTATACTATTGGAATTAAGGAGTTGTAAACAGTAACCTACCATGGTTTTCTATAGTATTTTAGCTTCTTTTTCCTATCCTTTCCCCTCTTTCTTGTTGTCTTCACTAGACACTGTTTTGTGAGACAGAACCTCCTCATAAGCCTGAGTCCCCTGACAGCTCAGCGTCAATACAGCAGAGATGTTTGAAGACCTGTTCTCTGGAATGTACCTGAAAGAGAAAAAAAAAAACCAACTTTTCGAAAATGTTAATGTACAATTAGTTTCAAATGAGTGTGGAGTCCATAAACATTTTATTGATTAAAAAGAAATTAATTTTACAGAGAAAAAGTACCACATTTCAAACAAAAGTTAACAAACACATCCTTGGAAGGCCTGGCAGAACAGCCTATGTAAGATTAAACAAAGGTGATATGGACAAAAAAACCACAACCCTCCTGGTAAGTACAAGGTGGCAGCTGGATGATTTGCATTCAATTAGATAAACACATAGCAAACACAAGATTCAGTCAAGAAGTAGGACTTGAGAAAGTATTCTACTCTTTGTGGCTACAATGTTACAACTGACCCAACAGATTTTTCCACTGGAAATTGACACAAGTAAAACCTATGTGAATTCAGTAGATGAAAGCTGAAAATATAACAGTATCATGGGTTGTAACCTTAATGCCAATATCAAAATGTTTTTCCATTTGAGAGTGACACTAGACTAGACAGATAACATATGTTGGCACAACATTTGTTCTGTAATCATTTTCAGGCTTAAAATTCAGAATGCTTTTCTGGCTCTGTTCACCTTCATCCTATATGCATTGTTATACCAGACTCCTAAATATTCGCTAGATTCTGACTTCTTTGCCCCCTGGAATTTCACAGTATACTTCTTCCCAGAAATCTAATCACCATTTGTTACCCACTTTTTACCACCTTTATGAGATTTTATTTAATTCCAGATAGGGTAAAAGTAAGCTTTTCTGAGCACTGATGAAATCTTTATACATTATAAACACAGCTGTTTAAAAACAAAAGAATACTAGAAGCTAACACCAAAACAGAACAGACGCTTTAACTACAGGGATATCGGGAATAACTTACACAGCATATAGAGACTCACAAGGCAAACGGCTTCCTCTACTACTAAATATACTTCCTTTAAATTAGTGGGGGAAATTCCCATTAAAGACAATTATCAATTACAATTCCTAATTCTATCCTAATTTGAAGAGTTGCCCTCTTAAAGAAATACTTTTTTAACTTTTGGTACTAGGAAAGTTATAGGTGTGACATTCAGTTCTCCTCAACCCTTCACATGAAAACACAGACACACAATTATATAGTCAAATGATACTCAGCTGTGACCTAATGGGAACCTATTTATCTCTTGTAACCAACTTTCCTAACTCTGGTTTACAAAATCCACCTGAAAAAAGATAATGATGCTTGATTTTTAAAAATAAGGTTATGTAATATTATTAACAGCCCCTTCCAACATGAAAAAGTTAGAATGGGCATAGCCAAATACCACTAATAAGTGGGAGAAAGATCAAAAGTGATGGTGGAGTTATACAGCGATGGTAGGGTTTAACAAATACATATGACTGGTGAATGATTATATTGATATTTCTCTTAGTCTCCAGTGTCTTGGAGCAGCTAGATGTAAAAACCTAAAATTGTGGAATTGTAACCCATACTAAACTCTGAAATCTGTTCAACAACTAAGTGTTGTAACCCATATCAAACTCTGAAATCTGTTCTACAACTAAGTGTTGCACTGTGCTTTGAAATTTATTGCTTTTTTGTATATATATTTTTCACAAAAAAGTCAATTGTGATAATAAAAAAATATTTATTCCTTCTAGCCTCCAATATCCCTGAGAAGGTAAAAGGAAAAAATCTGAGATGATTGTATAGCAGCCCATGACAAATTCGGGGATCTGCCCTGTAACTACTTGTTGAAGAGTGCTTTGAAAACTATTGCTTTTTCCTTTCTTCACTTTGTATATATATCATACAACAAAAAAGTTTTTAAAAAATAAGGTTATGTAATTGAGCAGGTTCTAATACATGGAACTTACTTTGATTACACAAATCACATTAAGGTAAGGCAGGAATGCACAGATGCTGCATTCCTAGAGTCTTTGTGTACAACTAAACTAAGAAAAAGAAACCAAAACATGATCCCAAGTAAGAGACACCTCAAAAATTCTTTTTTTGCTAAAACTGTGCCTTTGGTGCAAAGACAACTTAAAGGACTTAAGCCTTTTCCATCCCCCACCAACCCCATTCTAAGGATTTTTCAACATTTCTCTACGTAGCTATGAATTCAACAGCAAAGACTGCTATGTGTTCAGCTACAATGAAACAAAACTTACAAACCAGTGTGTAGAAAGGGTGAAGAAATAAATCAACCATATTAAGAAAATTGAATAGCAGAAAAAGCAAGAATAAAGCCAAGGAAAAGCTTCTGGTATGGAGGGGAAAACTTGGTTCACCAACATAAAAGTATGCAGTCATTTAGCATAGAGAATAATTACCCTAACACACAGAAAAACCTCTGGGAACTTCAGAACATTATAACATGGTGCCATAATTAATTATAGAAGCACAGATTCTCAGAATCAAATTCTGTTGGCACAGGAAAGGGATCTAAAAACCACCTGGTCCAACCCCTCACTCAGTTTAGAAATGAAATAGAATCAGTGATATTAAGGTCACACAACTACTCAGACGCAGGACTTAAATCAGAGCCCAATGCTTTTACCCCACTCTATCAATCTAATTAAGAAAAAACTATGTTTGGCATGCTCTAAGCAGAAAGGAATAAGCCATCATTTTTAGAGTTTCTCTAAAGCAAATGACTAAATTAGTGGATAAAATTCTGGCCTTGAAATTAAAAAAAAAACAAACCTCAGTTTTGCCACATTAATAACGTGACCTCAGAAAGTTATGTGACTCAGAAAATTAACTTCTCTGGGTCTCAGTGTCCTATCCCTATAAAATGAGAAACTGTCCTACTATTAATCGCTAATATTTATGGAAGTCATACTATGTTATCAGGCACTGTTCTAAGAGGTAGTCATACATTAATTCACTTAACCCTCACAATCTCAATTATTGCCTCCATTTAACACATAAGGAAACTAAAGCACAGAGAGAATAAATAACCTGATTAAAATAAAAATGCAAGCACACTATAGAGCCAAGATTCAAAGCTAGGCAACCTGCTTTAATAATGTTTCAACTCAAAAGACACTTGACACTTGAGCTATTTCAAAAAATACGTCTACGTGAATTACTGGGGCCAGATAGCTCATCACAGGCTCTGGAATCAAAAGGCTGAGATACAAGTATCAGCTTTGCCTTTTAACTTCTCTGAGCCAGTTTTTCTACCTGTAATATCTACTTCAAAGCAAATGAAACAGGTTTTCCAAAAATATCTAATAGTATCTGCCAAATAATATGCATTCAATCAGTGCTTTCTTTAAAGGAGAAAGAAAAAACAACACAAATTTCCTGAAGACATATAAAAACATATTACTTGTTTATATAATAGATATTTGTAAACTACGCTGAAAAACCAAGCTCGGAAAAATGTTAGCTACACTCTACTTACTATTAAGACCAGCTGTATGTAACAGCTGGAATGCATATATATAGGCATGTACCACTCTTCTTAACTGACCTTCAAAGGCTTTAGATGTCAGTTTATCAAGCTTGTAGGCTAGTTTTTTTTAAATACCAATATTAGACCCCTTCCCCAGAAGCAAATTTCAAAACTAAAGAATGGCTATGTTTGCTATATTCAAACAAAACATAATAAAACAAAGATTTTTTCTGAAATGGAGTAGAAAGAGTATTAAAAATTAAGATATTTTAAAAGACTTTCCTAAAAATTCTAAGTGATATTTTACAAACAGTTTGGCACGGAATCCAGGAAATTATTCATTCAAAACAGTAACTGAATAAATTAAAGATGAATCAACTCAGAACACACTAAGAGAAATAAGAGCAAATACATATAAATTCCATTCCCCCCATTCCAAATACTTTCAAATAAATTACACTTTCTCTATATGTTGGCATTAAATTTCTGTGTAAAACTAAAGAGAAAATGATACTGAATTTCAGTATTTTCCTCAGGAAATTCCCTTTATTTCTTATATTAAAAAGCTACCTGAAGAAAAAAAAAAAAAAACAAAAAGCTACCTGCCAGAAGGCTAAACAGAGAAGCCTATACATTACATACATATTAACAGCCAACACAAAATCCTTAGTCCAAAAATCCAGCTATTCATTCCTACCCAAATACATATACTAATGGAAGATCTTAATCCCTTTAAATCATTTGAAGCCTTGCAACAGGCAAAGGCCAAAAGGTCCTTTCTCAATTAACAATATGAACAAGGGTAATGCAATGGTACAATTCTAACAGAAAATACACTGTACAGTCTGGTTAAGTTATACAGAACACTTTCTGAGTTGTCAAGGGAACAAAATGGAAAGCTCTTATCAAGCAACCAATCAAAAGAGATGATAAAAGGAAAATATACCTCTACTCTTAAACAGACATTAACCCTTCCCAGTTCCCTAAAGTGCCTTAAGTTTGACTATGAGGTTGCTCAACTAAGGACGACAGAAAATATTCAGCCAGTTAGAGGACTCATTTAGATGAAGAACCAGTAATATAATGCATTTCAATAATTATTTAATGAGCACCTACCTATACGAGACACTGTTTTAGGCACATCACTGAACAAAAGAGACAAAAATGCCTGACTTTGTGATGTTAAATCCAGAAGGGGAAAACAATCAAAAACAATACATATAATTAAATCAGATAGTATGTTAGAAGGTGTGAAATGCTATGTAAAAGAGAAAGAGCATGCACGAACACAAGTTATATGTGGAAAGGAATGCAATTTTAAACTGTATGCTCAGGCCTCATTCAGAAGGTCACATCTGAGCAAAGACTTGATGGAATGAAGGAGTCAACCATCGCAGATATCTGTGGAATGAGGACTCAGCTAAAACAAAGACCTTAAGGAAGACTGTGCCCAGTAAACTGGTGGAACAGCAAAGAGACCAATGTGGGATGCAGGGGGGTGAGTGAAGGGGGGAGTAATAGGAGATAAGGGCAGAGAGGACAGAAAGGTGGGGCTGGAGGGACCATAATACCTAGAGTAGAAGCCAGCAATCTTTCTCAAAAGCAACCAAAGATGATATATAAACAAGAGGTATGTTTTCCAATAAAACTTCATTTATAGACACTGAAATTTGAATTTCATATAATTTTCATATTATTCTTTTTACTTTTTTTCAACCATTTAAAAATATATAAACTATACTTAGCCTATCGGCCATACAAAAATAAAAGTAAACCAAATTTGGCCAATAGGCCATACTTTGTTGACCCGAATTTAGGGACACTTTAAGGACTGGCTTTTAAGCTGACTGAGATAGGGAGTCCTTAAAGGGTTTTGAGCAGTAAAGAGACAAGCTCTGACTCATATTTTTAAAAGATCATTATAACTGCTATGTTAAAATACCTTGTAGAGAGGGGATGCAGAGAAGCAAGGAGGGGCTATTTAGGAAGCTACTGCAACAAACCTGCTGAGAGATAATGGTTTAGGCAAAGATGGTACAGCACAGGACATGTGAAAGTGATCAGATTCTAAAAATATTCTGAAGGTAAAGCTAACAGGACTTCCTAGCAGACTGGATGTGGGGTGAGAGAAAACAAGAGGCACTGGGGGTTTGAGTTCAAAGTTTTGGGTCTGAACAAATGAAAGTATGGTGTGGCCATCTGAGATAGGGAAGATGCCAGGAGAAGATCAGGAATTCACTTTTGGACATGGTGAGCTTGAGATATTAGATAACCAAGTCAGCAGCTGGATATGGGCTTAGAATTCAAGAGTCTGGATTAGAGGTATAAATTGGAGTCTTCCGCATATAGATAGCATATAAATTCCCAAGACTAAAGGTGATCACAAGGGGAGTGGATGTACCAGTGAACAGGATAAAGCAGGAGGAAGAAGGCATATCTACATCAAAGATACGCCCATAGATACAGTCACTAGAGAAAGAGTGATCTGAGAGGTAAGAAGAAAATTATGACTGTGTTATCCTGAAAGCTAAATAAAGAAGACTGAGAAAGGAGGCAAGACCTTTCAATTAAACACAGGAAAATGGACACAGCATGAATGAGAATGGAAATCCTGAGTTTTAATCCTCATTTTACTACTATAGGTCATTATAATTCAAGAATGCCTATATTGGGAAGTCTTGTATACTACTCTATGAAGCAGTTTTACCAGACCAGGAATTTATCCTCTCCTACTCTATTTTACCACTTCAACCCATCTCTGTGAAAAACTTAACCCCTGAACACACCCATCCTTCTTCAAAATTTTCAATGACTCTTCATTACCTAAACAACTGGAATTCCATTCAGGTATCTGGTCAAGTATCTAAGGTCCTCCATAATACACTACTAATGCAATTCTTCCCCTGTCTTTTCTCTCACCACTGTTGTTTCAGTCAAAACATGTCTAATGATTCTGTCAAAACACCTTGCAAGGTGCTACCAGTAGCTTTAAGTTATAACATCCTCTTATCTGGAATGCAACCCCTACTCCATAATAATTTATCAGTGTTCTACTCATCAAATGCCCATCTCATATCTATACTTCCATGAAGCACCTATTTGAATTTGATATTATTTCTTCCTCCTTTGAACCACCCAGTACTTTTTCAACTTCCTTAATGACATTTATATTACAAAGTTTTAGGTATTTTTATTATTATTTTTATTATTATTATTATAAGCTCTTTAATGAAATGACTTACCTTTATCTCCACAATACAGGAGAGGTTCAGTAAAAATTTGAATTCAACTCTAAAATTGTCTTTCCTTAGATAGTGCCAAAGCTGCAGAAAATAAAGAGGTTCCCATGTGAGAGGTCACCATCTCATCCCACTTACTTTTAGGCAGTCATCATTACAGTAAATGCAGCACTTACACAGAATTTCTGAACCTTCTCCATAAACAGGAATTCAATCATTTATTTGAATTACTTCCCCTATCTTAGATTAAATTCCCCTCCCCATTACCACCCCCATTTCTTCAGGACTAGTACCCACCTCACTGACCCATTTCTCCACAGTACTCCTGGCAAAATTCTTGGCTATTTCAATAATCATATAGATGGCCTTTCAAAAATTCTGGCCTTTCAGTTCCTTGTATTCCTTTCTTCAAATGTTACCTTCTTTCTTACCTTAACCATCCACTTTCCATCAGGGCCTATATCCAGTAATCCTTTCACAGTCTCTCTCTCTTTTCAAGCCCTCACTTCCAATCTTAACCAAATGAAATTACATGGTGCATCATTATATCACTCCCTTGCTTATACCAGCAAGTCTCTCTGCTATCCTCACAAAGCAAAACCGTGGTTAAATTCAACCCTCTTGGCTACACCACACCTGTATCCCTAGAGGGCTGAATGTGGCTAGGGGGAAAACAAAATAAGATACACACAACTGTGTTAACTAGTCTTTCTAAAATCATGACTGTTAACCTCAAAAGGCCCATTTCCTACCAGTAGTTCTCAACCAGTGGTGGCACTGGGTTTGGAAATGTGAAGTGAAGTTTTCCAATTGTCACAATGATTACTGGGTGATACTGGCATTTGGTGGGCTGGGATGCTAAACATCCTATAATGTCCAAGAACTGCCCCACCCAAAATACAAGTAGGACACCCACTGCAAAAATCAATCAATCAATCAATCAATGTTTATTAACTCTCCCATTCTAATGATTATTTCACATTTTTTCCTGCCTCTTCAAATACCTGTACCTCCTTCCCACCTCCTCACCTTCGACTGGTTACCCTGTTTCCTATTCATGTAAATGGCAATCTTCATGCCTCTTTACCTATATATTCTTGCTTTCTTACTGCTTTTATGAATGAATTGTCCCTATTCCTACCTAAAGCCAATCCCTCAACTCAAACCCCATTAGATTCCATCCACTTTTGTATTCAAAGACATCACTCCAGCAATCATCCCCTCTTCTCTCTGGACTCATCAATTTTCCCCATTCTACTAGTTCGTTTCTCTCTGCATTCTCACATGTTTTAAGAGCACCAATCTTTTGATATCATCCCTGTTTTAAAACTTCAACTTCTACGTGAGACTAAAGGGGAAAATGTTTATTTGGTGCAAAATTTATATTTTGGGTAGTGCATTTTCTAATTTAACTTGTATGGTCAGTTTAGATGAGCACCATAAGTATAGGGAATCTTGAATAGAGCATGGGATTTTTTGGTTTGTCCAGATTAGTGTGATGCCTCGACAAATCCCAGAGTGATTTGGACAGTGAATAAAGGAGTTACTTGCAAAGTCCTCTTGGGGGAATGTGGAGAAAGGGGGAAAGATTCAAATTCCCCATTTGGAGAATTTCTGATACTCTTGCAAACAGTGGGGGCAATCAAATCAACAGGCTGAGTCCTCAGTCTTGAGGGATGCCTATATCAAACTTATTCCTGCAAAGGACAGGAGAAGTGTACTTAAAATTAGGCCTAAGAGTCATTCCCAGAGAACCTCTTTTGTGGCTCAGATGTGGCCTCTCTAAGCTGACATGGCAAGGGAACCCACTGCCCTCCCCCCTCTATGTGGGACATGACTCCCAGGGGTATAAATCTTCCTGGCAACATGGGACAGAAATCCTGGGATGAGCTGGGACTCAGCATCAACGGATTGAGAAAACCTTCTTGACGAAAAGGTGGAAGAGAAAAATGAGAAAAAAAAAAAAACACAGGGTCAATGACTGAGAGATTTCAAACAGAGTCAAGAGGTTATCCTGGAGGTTATTCTTATGCATTATATAAATATCCCTTTTCAGTTTATGGTGTATCTGAGTGGCTAAAGAGAAGTACGTGAAACTGTAGAGTTATGCTCCAGTAGTCTTGTTTTTTTTAAGATGACAGTATGAAGATACACAGTATAATATAACTATGTGACTGTGAAATCCTTGTGTCTGATGCTCCCTTTATCTAGGGTATGGACAGATGAGTAAAATATATAAATTAAAAAAGCAAATAATAATAGGGGGAACAAAGGTTAAAATAAATTGGGGGGGGGGGGGGGGACTTCCGGAGAAGATGGCGGCTTAGTAAGACGCACGGGTCTTAGTTCCTCCTCCAGAACAGCAACTAAAGAAACAGAAACAATACGAAACAGCTCCCGGAGCCACGACAGAGACCAAAAAGACAGCGTACCCCATTCTAGAACGGCTGAACAGGCAGGGAGAATCCGCTGCGGTGAGATACCTGAGGGGCACGCGTTTTCCCGGCCGGGGCGGCTGGCAACTGGGGTTCCCTCCACGCACGTGGCTCCCTGGTCTGACTGGGAACGTTGGATAGCGGGGCCTTCCCGCCACGCTTGGCGTCTCGGGCCAGCTGGGCAATTTGGACCGGCACTCCCCCAAGCCACGGCGGCCGGCGACCCCCCTCTCCACGCGCGGTTTCCCGGGCCGACTGTGAGATTCGGATTGGCAAGTTAAAGGAGCCACAGCATCTTTTACTGGTGGGCCCCGCAGACAGATGAGCGCCACGAGCACCACCTACTGGGCAGGAAAAGAAAAACAGCCCAGAGATTTCACAGAAAAACCTTTCAACCAGCCGGGTCCCACACCCAGGGAAATCTGATCAAATGCCCAGACACCAGCAGAAAATAATGGATGACGCTCGGAAAATTGAAGATATGGCCCAGTCAAAGGAACAAACCAATAGTTCAAATGAGATACAGGAGCTGAGACAACTAATGCTGAATATACGAACAGAAATGGAAAAACTCTTCAAAAACCAAATCAATAAATTGAGGGAGAACATGAAGAAGACATGGGCTGAACAAAAAGAAGAAATAGAAAATCTGAAAAAACAAATCACAGAACTTATGGGAGTGAAGGACAAAGAAGAAAAAATGGAAAAACAATGGATACCTACAATGGTAGATCTAAAGAGACAGAAGCTACAATTAGTGAACTGGAGGATGGAACATCTGAATTCCAAAAAGAAACAGAAACTATAGGGAAAAGGATGGAAAAACTTGAGCAGGGGATCAGGGAACTGAATGACAATATGAAGCACACAAATATACGTGTTGTGGGTGTCCCAGAAGAAGAGAAGGGAAAAGGAGGAGAAAAACTAATGGAAGAAATTATCACTGAAAATTTCCCAACTCTTACGAAAGACCTAAATTTACAGATCCAAGAAGTGCAGCGCACCCCAAAGAGAACAGACCCAAATAGGCGTTCTCCAAGACACTTACTAGTTAGAACGTCAGAGGTCAAAGAGAAAGAGAGGATCTTGAAAGCAGCAAGAGGAAAACAATCTGTCACATACAAGGGAAACCCAATAAGACTATGTGTAGATTTCTCAGCAGAAACCATGGAAGCTAGAAGACAGTGGGATGATATATTTAAATTACTAAAAGAGAAAAACTGCCAACCAAGACTTCTATATCCAGCAAAATTGTCCTTCAAAAATGAAGGAGAAATTAAAACATTTATAGACAAAAAGTCACTGAGAGAATTTGTGACCAAGAGACCAGCTCTGCAAGAAATACTAAAGGGAGCACTAGAGTCAGATACGAAAAGACAGAAGAGAGAGGTATGGAGTAAAGTGTAGAAAGAAGGAAAATCAGATATGATATATATAATACAAAAGCCAAAATGGTAGAGGAAAATATTATTCAAACAGTAATAATACTAAAAGTTAATGGACTGAATTTCCCAATCAAAAGACATAGAATGGCAGAATGGATTACGACCCAGCAATACCACTGCTAGGTATCTACTCAAAGGACTTAAGGGCAAAGACACAGACGGACATTTGCACACCAGTGTTTATAGCAGCATTATCTACAATTGCAAAGAGATGGAAACAGCCAAAATGTTCATCAACAGACGAGTGGCTAAACAAACTGTGGCGTATACCTATGATGGAATATTATGCAGCTTTAAGACAGACTAAACTTATGAAGCATGTAATAACATGGATGGACCTAGAGAACATTATGCTGAGTGAGTCTAGCCCAAAACTAAAGGACAAATACTGTAAGGTCCCACTGATGTGAACCGACATTCGAGAATCAGCTTGGAATATATCATTGGTAACAGAGACCAGCAGGAGTTAGAAACAGGGTAAGATAATGGGTAATTGGAGCTGAAGGGATACAGACTGTGCAACAGGACTAGATACAAAAACTCAAAAATGGACAGCACAATAATACCTAAGTGTAATGTAACTAAGTTGGAACACTGAATGAAGCTGCACCTGAAATATGGTTTTTTGTTTGTTTGTGTGTTTGTATCTTTTGTTTTTGTTTTTTTCTTTTTCCTTTTTATATATATATATTATTATTATTATTTTAATTCTCTTCTCTATATTAACATTCTATATCTTTTTCTGCTGTTTTGCTAGTTCTTTTCCTAAATCGATGCAAATGTACTAAGAAATGATGATCATACATCTATGTGATGATACTAAGAATTACTGAGTGCATGTGTAGAATGGAATGATTTCTAAATGTTGTGTTAATTTCTTTTCTTTTTTTTGATTAATAAAAAAAATTAAAAAAAATAAATTGGGTAGATGGAAATACCAGTGGTCAATGAGTGGGAGGGGTAAGGGGTATGGTATGTGTCAGTCTTTTTTTTCTTTTTAATTCTTTTTCTGGAGTGATGCAAATGTTCAAAAAAATTATCATGGTGGTGAATACACAATTGATATTGTGAGCCATTGATTGTACACAATGTAAGCAATACTTGTATGTTAAGAATGTTTGTGTTTGTATGTTGTTTTATCAATAATATTTTTTAAAAAAAGAGCATCCATCTTTAAAAATAAAAAAGGAAATATTTTTAAACTTTCCTTGACCTCTGCTCCCCTTTTAGGACAAAATTCCTTGGCAGTGTACCTTTCAATTCAGTTTCCAGTTCCTTTTTTCCTACTCTCTCTTACATCCATTCCAATCAGCATTAAAGATTCTTTAGATGTAGACCCACTATAAGTAAGGATCTTTTGATAAGGCTACTTCAGTTAAGGAGTGTGCTGGTTTGAAAGGATTTATGTACACTTAAAAAAAAAAAAAAGCCATGTTTTAATCCTAGTCCAATCTTCTGGAGGCAGCCTTTTCCTTTAAACTCTATTCTGTACTATATGTGGGAAATTTGATTAGATTATCACCAGAGACGTGACACTCCCATTCCAGATGAGTCTTGATTTATCGGAATCCTTTAAAAGAGGAACCATTTTGGAGAGAGACGTAAAATGACAAGAGAGCCATGAGAACCACTAGAGCCCAAGCAGCCAGAGACCTCTGGAGATGAAGAAGGAAAACGTCCCCAGGTGAGCATCATGAAACAAGAAGCCTGGAGAGAAAGCTAGCAGATGTGCCATTCCAGTTGAACTCCATCAGCCTTTTGTGAGTGAAGGTAACCTCATGTTGGTGCCTGAGTTTAGACAATTTTTTAACACACTTGCTTTAATTGGGACATTTTCATGGCCTTAGAACTGCAAATTTGCAACTTAATAAATTCCCTTTTTAAAAGCCATTCTGTTTCTGCTATATAGCATTCTGGGTCCTAGCAAACCAGAACAGATTTTGGTACCGGAAAAGTGGGGTGCTGCTGCGATTTGTAAATCCCAAACGTGTTGAAATGGCTTTTTAAATGGATAAAGGAGAAGATTTCGGAGGAGATATGAGGAGCTTCACAGAGAAGGCCTAAAATGCCCTGAAGAGACTGTTGGTAGATATGTGGGCTCCAAAGATACCTGTGAAGAGGCTCTAGTCAGAAATGAGGCATGTGTTATTGTAAACTGGAAGGAAAGCAATCCTTGTTTTAAAATAGCAGATATTCTGGCAGAACTGACAAGTGGTTTTGGCTGGAAGGCAGATTTTAAAAGCCATGAACTTGAATATTTAGCAGAAGAGATTTCCAAATTAAATACGGAAAGTGCAGCCTGGTTTCTCCTTGCAGCTTATAATGAAATGTGACAGGAAAGTGATAAGCTGAGAAATGAACTCTTCTGTAAAAAGAAATCAGAAGTTGATGTTCTAGAAAATTCTGGGCTTCCAGGCAGGGAGGCCCCAGAGAATAGTGTACCTTCTCAGAACTTAACCAAATGTGGAACCACTCAGCCATTTCAGAAAAAGTCAGGATTGGAGAAGGAGTTATGCAAGAAAGATTTGTGGAAACTCCTTTCGTCTGATGGGCACAATCCTTGCTTAATATACAGAAGGCCAGCAAGAGGACTGTGGGACCTGTATAAGTGGAAGCACTGCTAGTCTCGACTGCAGGGCTCAGAAAAGGGAAAGACTGAAGGTAAAATGTCTTCAGAGGCAGAACCAGGGAGGCTGGGGTCTGGTCAAGAAGCCTTAGACGGGCACCAAGATGGCGGCTTCGCAAGGTGTGGGATTTAGTTCATCCTTCAGAGCAGCAAATAAACAGCCAAGAACAGTACAGAACTTCTGGGGCCACGTCAGTGACTGTCTGTGAGCCCACCCAGAACCATGGGTTCCCCAAGCCATGGTGGCTGGCACCCCTCCTCCACAGGCTGCTTCCCAGAGGGGAGAGGAAACAGAGTTTACCAGCAGTAGGGGCTAAGTACAACCAAACTCCAATTGTGGAATTAATGAAATTCTGATTACTAAAAACAGGCCCCCAGGTCAGCTGAACCTACAGCAAAAGCTGAGGGCGCTGGTTTTTGCCCCAGCGCAGAAGGGGTAGGGCTGACAGAAAAAGAAAAAAGAAAAAAAACAAAAAAACAAAAAAAACAAAAAACAGAGGTTTCTTAGGATTTGAAAAGGCCTGGGTCCTTAAGGAAAGGAGGGAGCACATAGGACCTGGAGATACACATAGCAACGTACCAACTTAAGCTCTTGATTGGCAAACCCAAGGAACAGGGGTCCTGCTCTGAAAAGGATTTTTCTCTTTCGTTTTGGTAGGTGTTGTTTCTATGGCTTGACTGCTCTTTGAATATGGCTGCAAGGTTTTTTGGGCTCCACTGCCAGAAGTATAGGCAGAATTAAGTTTGTTTGAGTGTTTATCTAGAACCTGTGAGGGGTGAGGCCCAGCTCAGGTAGAATCCCTCCCTCAAGGAGTTCAGACCCCAGGGTCTGGAAAAGTGAAGCGATTAAAGCTAGCCTACAATCTCTCCTCTGTCTCCACCATGCTCCCAGCAGGGAGAGTCTGCTAAAGTTAAAGGCACAGCATCACCTTATGCTGGTGGCACCTGCAGGCAGACAAGCGCCACATACTGGGCAGGAAAGGAAAAATGAGAGCCCAGAGGCTTCAAAGGATAGCCTTTCAATCCGCTGGGTCTCACCCTCAGGGAAAACTGACACAGGTGACTCTTTCCTCCTGAGAGGAGGCCAGTGTGGTCTGGGAAAATCTGGTTGGGGTCTAAGGAGACCCTCCTAACAGGGTAAAAAAAAAAAAAAAAAGGCACCATACAGGCAGGACAAGAAAAAAGAAAAGAACAACTGAAAAATTCTGATCTGTTAAACAAAACCTAAGCTAGAGGTCTAGAATAAGCTGAACTGAATGTCAGAGAACAGACAGACAACAAAGTCATCCAGCAAGAAAATCCTAGGTAAAAAAAAAATGAAAACAATCTCCAGAATAAACTAATTAAGGTAATTAAACTCCTAGATGCCAGCAAAAAAATAACGACTCATACTAAGAAAACTGAAGATACGACCCAAAGGAAAAAACCAACAATTCAATGAGCAGTTGAAACAATTAGTTCAGAATGTTCGTACAGACGTGGAAAACCTCATCAAAAATCAAAACAGTGAATTGAGGAAGGATATAAAGAAGGCAAAGAATGAACAAAAAGAAGATATCAAAACGCTGAAAAAAACAAATCGCAGAACTTATGGGAATGAAAGGAACAGTAGAAGAGATGAAAAAATAATGGAAACTTACAATGTCAGATTTCAAGAGGCAGAACATAGGATTAGTGAACTGGAGGACGGGACATCTGAAATCCAAAAAGCAAAAGAAAAGATAGAGAAAAGAATGAAAAAATAAGAGCACGGACTCAGGGAACTGAAGGACAACTTAAGCGCACAAATATACGTGTTGTGGGTGTCCCAGAAGAAGAAGGGAAAAGGAGGGAAAAATCTAACGGAGGAAATTATCACTGAAAATTTCCCAACTCTTTTGAAAAACTTCAAATTACAGATCTAAGAAGTGCAGCATACCCCAAAACAGAATACATCCAAATAGATGTACTCGAAGACAATTACTAATCAGAATGTCAGATGTCAAAGAGAAAGAGAGAATCGTGAAAGCAGCAAGAGAAAAGCAATCCATCACATACACTGAAGCCCAATATGACTATGGGTAGATTTCTCAGAAGAAACCATGGAGGTGAGAAGAAAGTGGGATGATATATTTAAGTTACGAAAAGAAAAACTGCCAACCAAGAATTCTATATCCAGCAAAACTGTCCTTCAAAAATGACGGAGAAATTAAAACATCTTCAGACAAAAAAATCACTGAGAGAATATGTGACCAAGAGACCAGCTCTGCAAGAAATATTAAAGAGAGCACTAGAGGCAGTTATGAAAAGACAGGAGAGAGAAGTGTAGAGAACAGTGTAGATGAAAACTACCAGTAAAGGTAAAAAGAAGGAAAATTAGACATGACAAAAAATCCAAAAAGGCAAAATAGTAGAAGGAAGTACTGCCCGTACGGTAATAACACCAAATGTTAATAGATTAAACTCCCCAATCAAAAGACACAGACTGGTAGAATGGATTAAAAAAACAGGAGTCATCTATATGCTGTCTATAGGAAACATATCTTAGACCCAACGATAAACATAGGCTGAAAGTGAAATGTTGGGAAAAGATATTTCATGCAAATAACAATCAGAAAAGAGCAGGAGTAACTATACTAACATCCAACAAATTAGATTTCAAATGTAAAACAGTTGATATAGCTGATATTAGCTATATCAATATCCAACAAATTACACTTCAAATATAAAACAGTTAAAAGAGACAAAGAAGGACACTATGTATTAATAAAAGGAGCAATTCAACAAGAAGAAGTAACAGTCATAAATATTTATGCACCGAGCCAGAATGCTACAAAATACATGAGGAAAACACTGAAAAGAGAAATAGACACATCTACTATAATAGTTGGAGACTTCAATTCCCCACTCTCATCAACAACAGAACATCTAGACAGAGGATCAATAAAGAAACAGAGAAGATGAATAATACAATAAATAAGCTAGACTTCAAAGACATTTATAGAACATTATACCCCACAACAGCAGGATATACCTTTTTCTCAAGTGCTCATGGATCATTCTCAAGGATAGACCATATGCTGGGTCACAAAGCAAGTATCAAGAAGTTTAAAAAGATTGAAATCATACAAAACACTTTCTCAGATCATAAAGGAATCAAGTTGGGAAATCAATAATAAGCAGAGTGCCAGAAAATTCACAAATATATGGAGGCTCAACAACACACTCTCAAACAACCAGTGGGTCAAGGAAGAAATTACAAGAGAAATCAGTAAATATATCAAGGCATATGAAAATGAAAACACGATATATCAAAATTTATTGAATGCAGCAAAGGCAGTACTAAGAGGGAAATTTACTGCCCTAAATGCCTATATCAAAAAAGAAGAAAGAGCAATAATCAAGGAATTAACTGTCCACTTGGAAGAACTAAAGAAAAAGAATAGCAAACTAACCCCAAAGCAAGTAAAAGGAAAAAAAAACAAAGATTACAGCAGAAATAAATTGAGAAAATGGAAACAATCAAGTGAATCAACAAAACCAGGAGTTTGTTCCCTGAGGAAATTAATAAAATTGAAGGACCCTTGGCAAAGTTGACAAAAAGAAGAGAGAGGATGCAAATAAATAAAATCAGAAATGAAAGAGAAGACATAACCACTGACCCCACAGAAATAAAGGAGTTAATGAGAGGATACTATGAAAAACTTTATGCGAATAAACTCAACAATATAGATGAAATGGACAACTTCATAGAAAGGCATGAATAACCAACATTGACTCAAGAAGAAATAGACAACAAACCAACCACAAGTAAAGAAAGCTCCCCAAAAAGAAAAGTCCAGGACCATATGGCTTCACATGTAAATTCTACCAAACATTCAAGAAAGAATTAGTACTGATCCTGCTCAAACTCTTCAAAAAAACCTGAAGAGGAAGGAAAGCTACCTAACTCATTCTACGAAGCCAACATCACCCTCATACCAAAGACAGACAAAGTTATTACAAGAAAATTACAGACCAATCTCTCTAATGATTATAGAGGCAGAAATCCTCAACAAAATACTTGCAAATAAAATTCATCAGCACATCAAAAGAACTGTACACCATGACCAAGTAGGATTCATCCCAGGTATGCAAGGATGCTTCAATATAAGAAAATCAATTAATGTAATACACCATATCAACAAATCAAAGCAGAAAAACTACATGATCATCTCGACTGATGCAGAAAAGGCATTTGACAAAATTCAACATCCTTTCCTGTTGAAAACACCTCAAAGGATAGGAATAGAAGGGAACTTCCTAAACATAATAAAGGGAATATATGAAAAACCCACAGCTAACATTACCCTCATGGGGAAAAACTGAAAACTTTCCCCCTAAGATCAAGAACAAGACAAGGCTGTCCACTTTCACCACTGTTATTCAACACTGGGTTGGAAGTTCTAGCCAGAGCAATTAGACAAGAAAAAGAAATACAAGGCATCAAAATTGGAAAGGAAGAAGTAAAACTCTCACTGCTGCAGATGATATGATACTATGTGTTGAAAACCCCAAAAATCCACAGCAAAACTACTAGAGCTAATAAATGAGTACAGCAAAGTGGCAGGTT
Organism: Tamandua tetradactyla; assembly: GCF_023851605.1. Taxonomy (NCBI): domain Eukaryota; kingdom Metazoa; phylum Chordata; class Mammalia; order Pilosa; family Myrmecophagidae; genus Tamandua; species Tamandua tetradactyla. Next base: position 45,131,881 of record NC_135328.1, read on the forward strand.
ACAAAATCAACACTCAAAAATATGTAGGATTTCTATACATTAGTAATGAACAATCTGAGGGGGGGGAATCATGAAGAAAATTCCATTTACAATTGCAACCAAAAAATAAAATATTTAGGAACAAATTTAACTAAAGAGTCAAGAGACCTATACAGAGAAAACTACAAGAAATAGTTAAAAGAAATCACAGAAGACTTAAATAAATGGAAGGGCACACCATGTTCATGGATTGGAAGACTAAATATAGTTAAGATGTCAATTTTACCTAAACTGATTTACAGATTCAATGCAATACCAATTAAAATCCCAACAACTTACTGTTCAGAAATAGAAAAACCAATAACCAAATTTATCTGGAAGGGCAGTGTGCCCCAAATACCTAAAAGTATTCTAAGAAAGAAAAATGAAGTCAGGTCTTACACTGCCTGACTTTAAGACATATTACAAAGCTACAGTTGTCAAAACAGCCTGGTACTGGCATAAAGATAGATATACTGACCAATGTAATTTAATAGACTGTTCATATAGAGACTCTCTCATCTATGGACAATTGATCTTTGATAAGGCAGCAAGCTAACTCACCTGGGACAGAAGAGTCTCTTCAATAAATGGTACCTAGAGAACTGGATATCCACATGCAAAAGAATGAAAGAGGATCCATATCTCACACCTTATAGAAAAATAAACTCAAAATGGATCAAAGATCTAAACATTAGATCTAAGACCATAAAGAAAAAGTAGGGAAATATCTTATAAAACTTATAATAGGAGGCTATTTCCTAAATGTTACACCCAAAGTATAAGCATTGAAGAAAGAAAGAAAGAAATGGTAACTCCTCAAAATTAAACACTTTTGTGCATCAAAGAACTTCGCAAAGAAAGAAAAAAGACATCCTACACAGTGAGAGACAATATTTGGAAACAATATATCAGATAAAAGTCTAATATCCAGAATATACATAGATTGTTCAACTCAACAACAAAAAGACAGACAACACAATTACAAAATGGGCAAAAGGCTTGAACAGACACTTCTCAGAAGAGGAAACACAAATGGCCAAAAGGCACATGAAGAGATGCTCGACTTCCCTGGCTATTAGAGAAATGTAAATCAAAACCACAATGAGATATCGTCTCACACCCAGCAGAGTGGCTATTATCAATAAAACAGAAAGTGACAAGTGCTGGAGAGGATGTGAAGAAAGAAGCACACTTACCCACTGTTTGTGGGAATGTCAAATGGTACAACCACTGTGGAAGGCAGTTTGGTGGTTCCTCAGGAAGACAAGTATAGAATTACCATATGACCATTGCTAGGTATCTACTCAGAGGACATGATGGCAAGGACACAAACAGACATTTGCATACCAATGTCTATAGCAGCATTATTTACAATTGCCAAGAGATGGAAACAGCCCAACTGTCCATCAACAGACAAGTGGCTAAACAAGATGTGGTATATACATACGATGGAATATTATGCAGCTGTAAGACAGAATAAGTTATGAAGTAGATAACAATATGGATGGACCTAAGGACATTATGCTGAGTGAGATTAGCCAGAAACAAAAGGACAAATACTATACGGTCTCACTGATATGAACTAACATTAATGAATGAACTTGAGAGAATTTCAGTTAAGAACAGAGGTCATCAGGAAATGACTCAATTCTCCTACCATTTTCTCCATTTGAACTACTGTGTCAGGGCATCATTTAACCTTTATTTGGTGGGCACACACTGTAATGCATTAAGTTCCCCTCTGCTATTTTCTCATTAGCACAATTAAAGTTTAAAAACAAAAACAAAAACAAAAAAGAACAGAGGTCATCAGGAGATAGAAATAAGGTAGATTTTGGGTAACTGAAGGGATACAGATTGTGCAACAGAACTGATTATAAAAATTCAGAAATGGATAGCACAATACTATCCATACATACCTAACTGTAATACAATAATGTTAGAACACTGAATGAAGCTGAATGTGAGAATGATAGAGGCAGGAGGCCTGGGGGCACAAATGAAATCAGAAGGAAAGTGTTCTAGTTTGCTAGCTGCTGGAATGCAACACACCAGAGACGGATTTGCTTTTAATAAAAGGGGATTTATTTCTTTAGTTCTTCAGAGGGAAAGCAGCTAATTTTCAACTGAGGTTCTTTCTTATGTGGGAAGGCACAAGGTAATCTCTGCTGGCCCTCTCTCCAGGCCTCTGGGTTCCAACAACTTTCCCAGGGGTGACTTCTTTCTGCATCTCCAAAGGCCTGGGCTGAGCTGTGAGTGCTGAAATAAGGTATGCTGAGCTGCTTGGGCTGTGCTATGTTGACCTCTCTCATTTCAGCATGAGCCAGTTAAGTCAAACATCATTCACTGCAGCAGGCATGCCTCCTAGCCGACTGCAGATGTAATCAGTAACAGATGAGGTTCACATACCATTGGCTCATGTTCACAGCAACAGAACTAGGTGCTTTCACGTGGCCAAGTTGACACTTGAATCTAACTACCACATGTCCACCCCTTGTCAACTAGGCAACTACATGCATCACCTTAAACAATATTAAGGTGCAAAAAATTCTCTTCTAGCTATGGACCTGTGAATTTCAAAACAAGTTGTCTGGTGCCAATATGCAAAGGAGGGACAGTCACAGGATCCACAGGGAGAAACTGGAAGGAAAACCTGCAGGGCAAACACCACTGGATTTCAAAGTCTGAAAGTCATTTATTCTTCACCTTTAGAAAGCAGAAGTTCCAGCCTTTCCAAGGGCCTACATAGCAGCCCGCCTCTTTCTGAATATAACCTTGGGGGACATTGGGGAGACCACCTTTTTCTCGGCTCCACTCTCTCCAGGCATCGGGGTCACCCTTGGGCTCTCTGCCATTTCTGGGGCACACACTCAACACCTCCATGTCGTGGCTCTAGGTTCTCCCCTGTCTCTAAGGAGCGTGCTATATCTTTTCCAAGACCTGACGCTTCACAACTCTTCCACTAAAACGAGACGGGAGACTCATCCTCTGCCCTCAGGGCAAACTCACCCTCTCCATATATATGGGTGGCTCCACTCTCCTGGTTGAGGTTTCTTGGCTTCAGACCCGAGCTTCCATGGTTCTCACTCTGCAAATTCCAATTTGTCCCTTTGTGTCCCCCTTTATCCAGATCGGCAGTGGTTCCCTTTACACCAACAGTCTCTTCAAGCACTCCAGAACTTCTCCATCATTCTCTTCACAGTTCCTCCAAAATCTTCCCCTTAGCCATCCAAAAAACCATTCCAACATATCTGGTATTTGCAAACCGCAGCAGCACCTCACTCTCCAGCACCAAAATCTGTTCTAGTTTAGCTGCCACAGAAAGATAGACATTAAGAACTGAGATGACATAATCTAGGAATGCCTAGAGTGTATGATAGTGACTAAATGTACAAATTTAAAAATGTTATGCATGAGGAAGAACAAAGGAATGTCAATAATGCAGGTGTTGAACATAGATGGTAATTAATATTTTAAAACTTTAACTTATGTGTGAGACTAAAGCAAAAATCTACTTGGTACAAAATTTATATTTTGACTAGTGCATTTTCTAATATAACTTATGTGGACAGCTTAATTGAACACCGTAAGTACATGGAACCTTAGGTAGGGCATGAGATTTTGTAGGTTTGTCCAGAGTGATGCCTTGAAAAATCACAGAAGGATCTGAACAGCGAATAAAATGTATTTGCAAAGTCCCCTTGGGGTAATGGTGAGAAAGGGGGAAAATTCAACTTTCCCAAGTGGAGAATTCTTGATATTCTCACAAGCAATGGGGACAACCAAAGCAACAGGCTGAGCCCCGAATCTTGGGGTTTGTTCATATTAAACTTAACCCCGCAAGATAGGCTAAGCCTACTTAAAATTAGGCTTAAGAGTCACCCCCAAGAGAACCTCTTCTGTTGCTTAGATGTGGCCTCTCTCCCACAGCCAACACAACAAGCAAACTCACTGCCCTCCCCCTCTCTACATGGGACATGACTCCCAGGGGTGTGAACCTACTGGCAGTGTCGGACAAAAATCCTAGAATGAACTGGGACTCAGCACCAAGGGACTGAGAAATTCTTCTCAACTGAAAGGGGGAAGAGAAAAATGAGACAAAATAAAGTGTCAATGGCTGAGAGATTCCAAACGGAGTCAAAAGGTTATCCTGGAGGTTATTCTTTCACATTAAATAGATATCACGTTTTTAGTTAAGGTATATTGGAGAGGCTAGAGGGAAGTGCCTCAAACTGTAGAGTTGTGTTTCAGTAGTCATGTTTCTTAGCTTTCGCAATGTGACTGTGTGGTTGTGAAAACCTTTTGCCTAATGCTCTTTTTATCTATGATATGGACAGATGAGTAAAACATATGGATTAAAAATAAATAATAGGGGGAACAAATGTTAAAATAAATTTAGTAGATTGAAATGCTAGTGATCAATGAAAGGGAGGGGTAAGGAGTACGTACATATGAATTTTTTTCTTTTTTCTTATTTCTTTTTCTGAATTGATGCAAATATTCTAAGAAATGATCATGATGATGAATATACAACTATACGATGAAAAAAAAGAATGCTAAAAATTAAAAAATAAATAAATAAATGAGGGGGGAAAAAGCCTCCAAACAAGAGAGCGGACCCACCCAACCACTTGAAGTTTGCCCTGAAGGCAGAGGGTGGGTCTTTCACATTTTTACAGTGGAAGAGTTCTGCTGCCTCAGGCCTTGGAGAGAATGGAGCACATTCCTTGGGGACTGGGGAGAGCCTGGCTGCCACTACATGGAGAAGTTGAGCATATGCCCCAGAGATGAGAGCCTGGGTGCAGCTTCAATGCTTGGAGAGGCTGGAGCCGAGAAAAAGGTGGTCTCCCCAATGTCCCCCAAGGTTATATTCAGAAAGAGGCGGGCTGCTATGTAGGCCCTTGGAAAGGCTGGAACTTCTGCTTTCTAAAGCTCTGAAGATAAATGACTCTCAGGCTTTGAAATCATTAATGGAGTTTGCCCCGCAGGTTTTCAAGACTGCTTGGGTTGGTGACCCCTGTGTTCCTTCCAATTTCCTTCTACAGAAATGGGTATATGTATCCTATGAACTGTTCCTCCTTTGTATACTGGCAGCAAATAACTTGTTCTGTTTTACAGGTTCAGAGCCAGAGAAGAATTTTGCCTGAGGAGAGACATGCCTGTAGTAAACTTCGATGAGATTTTATACTATTTCTGACTCTGAACTGCATTTGTATTGTTACTGAACTGCTTTAAGGCTTTCTAATGTTGTTATGGAATACATGTATTTTGTATATAGGAAAAATATGTCTTTTTTAGGTCCACAGTGTGGAATGTGCTGGTTTGAAAGGATTATCTGCCCTACAAAGGCCATGTTTTACTCCTGACCCATCACGTGGAGGCAGCTGTTTCTTCTAATTCCTATCTGCATAGGGGTGGAACTGGTTGGAAACTTGATTGGATTTTCTCCTTGGAGATGCAACTCTCCCAACTGCAACACCCATTCCAGGTGGGTCTTGATTACTTTACTGGAATCCTTTAAAAGAAGGAATCATTTTGGAAAAACCTTGAGAGCCACGGGAGAACCATGAGAGCCCACACAGCCAAAGACCTTTGGAGATGAAGAAGGGAAACGCCCCTGGGGGAGCTTCATGAAACAAGAAGCCTGGAGCTAGCAGACATCGCTACATTCACCACGTGCCTTTCCAGTTGTGAGAGAAACCGTGAACTTCATCGGCTTTCTTGAAGCAAGATATCTTTCCCTAGATGCCTTAGATTGGACATTTCTGGAATATTTAAGTGGGACATTTTCAGGGCCTTAGAATCTTAAACTTGCAACTTAATAAATTCCCTCCCTCTTTTTTAAATTAATTTTTTAATTTTTTAAAAAATATAACAACAAACACAAACATTCTTAACATACGATCATTCCGTTCTACATATATAATCAGTAATTCACAATATCATCACATGGTTGCATATTCATGATCATTTCTTAGAACATTTGCATCAATTCAGAAAAAGAAATAAAAAGACAACAGAAAAAAATCCATACATACCATGCCCCTTACCCCTCCCTTTCACTGATCACTAGCATTTCTATCTAAATTTATTTTAACATTTGTTCCCCCTATTATTTATTTTTTATTCCATATGTTTTACTCATCTCTTGATAAAATCCCCCTTTAAAAGCTGTTTCATTTCTGGTATATCACATTCCAGCAGCTAGCAAACTAGAACAAGGTATGACCCACCTCGTTCAGGATGTGTCTTAAAACTTTTACTAGAGTCCTTTATAAACAGGGTAAATACAAAGAGAGAAAGCAATGGAAGTAAGAAGCTGAAAGCACCAAAACCTGGAAGAGAAAGGAGAGATGAGCGAATGCCATCATGTGCCATGCCATATAAAACAGAAGAGTCTAGGATCACTGGAAGAAAACATTGCCTGATATGGACATGTTTTTTCAGCCTCAAAACTGTAAACTAATGAACTGCCACTGTTAAGTCAACTCATTTCGAGGTATCTACTTTCAGCAGCTTAGGAAACTAAAACATCATCTATACACTAAGGACTCCCTAAATTTATATCCAAGTTTCTGGTTTATACTCAAATACATACTCAATATCCACTTGGATGTCTAATGGGTATCTTAAATTTAAATGTGTCTCAAACCAACCCTGACTACTCCCCCACCCCTGCAAAAAAAACCCAACTTTGCTCCTCTCACTCTTCTGCTTGCCTCTTAAGAAAAGACAACTCCATTTCTCTAACTGCTCATACCAAAAAACTGAGACCCCTCTCTTACTTAATAACAATAATCTAGGTGAGATTATAAATAATAATCTTGCTTCCCCACGCAGAATTTATTCTCAGCAATACCATCCCAAGTATTCTTTTAAATTCAATATGAGGTCATGTCATTCCTCAGCTGAAAACTTCCAACGGCTTCCCATCTCTCAATGAACACCTCATAATGGTCTATAAAGCCCTATAATCTAATTCCCATTAACTTCTTGGCCTCATCTATTACTCTCCTCACTCACTCTGCTCCAGCCACTGGTATCCTTCCTATTCTTCAAACAATTCACACATGCTTCCACCTCGGAGCCTTTACACTTGATGGTTTCCTCCAAATATTCACATAACTCCTTCCTGCACTTGTTCAGGTATCTGCTCAAACGTCACCTTATCGTGAGCCCATTTCTAATTACTCTATAAAAAAACTGTATCCTGCCTTGCAGCACACCTCTTACCCTGCTTCTATTTCTCTCCGTAAGATTCACCAATGGCATTTGATACCTTTACTTTGTTTACTCCTTTTCTTCCCTAACCAGAATGCTGTCTGAACAGACTTTATTCTGTACCATACACCTAGGAAAAATGCCTAGCACAATGAAAATATTTTCTTGTACACATTTAATTCTAACAGCTCTAAAAAAGTAGTAAAGAACAGAATCAATGGTATAAATTTCTCTTGTAATCATTTACAACATGAGAGCAGAAACACAGAAAGATATAATATCATGTCTGTGATCACACAGGGAGGTAATGGTAAAGCTATCCCTAGAACAGGAGTCACCAACATGTTTTCCAATCCACTTCAGTCTCCGTAAGTAAAGAAAAGAGAAGGTATATATTTAGTTTTGTACAATGACCTTTTAAAAGCTTAACTTGACATGTATTCCTTGAAATCATGATCAAACATCTAGCAGCACCAGACCTGTACATGTCTCAATAGTATTTATTTTCTTCCCACTAAAAGGCCTGACAGAGGTCATCAGATTGTATTTAGAATTTACAGCTCTCACGACAATACTGACCAAAATGAAAGGGGCGATGTGTCAAGAAGCAGCTAAATATTCAAGTAATCTTCATCCTCTTATGCCACTGCAGCACAGTTAACACTGAAGGGTAAACAAGCATGTTGGTAAACAAGCTTCAAGCAGTGCCTGATTTTCAAAAGGCTTTCTATATTGCCATTCTACAGAACAGAGCTGGACAAAGAAACAAAATTTGGAGATAGAATGGACACAACTATTTCTCTTTATTAGACAGGTTTGCAAAATGATATCAGAACCTCAATCTATTTATAAACAAGCAGTACTGTTTAAAAATCACCAATTTTAAAACAAACAGAAGTCATTTTGAGTTTTTATCTTGGTAAAATAAACTACAATAAGCTTTAACTTTCAAAGAAGACAAAAACTCATAAAGTAGTAGAACATTACTGGAAAGTCTTTTTTTTTGGTTTTACAACAGTGCTAAAAATTAAGAAAGATACTAGATTCTTCAGTAATATAATAAAATTTCCAGACTCTCGCCAACACACATTCTCCTCTTTCTGGCATCCCCTGCCACAGTTGGAAACTGTGTATCTAGGTCAGAAAAGACAAATAGCTTTTCAGAACAGCTCAAAATCTTTGGCACAAGTGTGATCTTATAATTGAACTCTTTCAGAAACTCCTTTTAAAATATACCCAGATGTAAATCACAAGATAGAAACATCAATATTTATGAAAAGTCATTAGAAAAAAATAATTCATTAAATGTTAGATTTAGAAAACTGATAGAGGTAAGGGAATAAAGGAAAATATGAGACAGGAGATACAATGGAATTAGTGTAAGAGCAACCGATTTAGGGTCAGAAGACTTACATTCTAGTTCCAGCTCTGGTGCTAATAAGCAGGCCAAGTTTGAACAAACCTCAAACTCAAGATGTTCAAGGTAATGACAAGATTGGGAGAGTAGGTTAACTCTGGGAAAAGATGGCATAAGACAGGATCAGGGAGGGATATACAGTTGGTACATATCTGAGCTGTTATTTGGTAGAAAAAATACCTGAAGCAAGTATGGCAAAACATCAGGATTTGAAAAAGCTGTATGGTGACTAAACAGCTATTTATTAAATTCTGTCTATACATTTAAAAGCATTTATAATTTCAAAATGTTTTTTAATTATATCCACATTTGTAAAATATGCAAGAAACCATTTTAATACTTTAGCAAAGAAGCTAGCTGTGTTAGATTCAGTTGTCAACTTGGCCAGGTGAGCATACCTAATCTTGTTGCTGTGGACATAAGCCAAGGGTATGTGAACCTCATCTGTTGCTAATTACATCTGCAGTTGGCTAGGAGGCGTGTCTGCTGCAATGAGTGACGTTTAACTTAATCGGATTGTGCTTAAATGAGAGAACGCAATGTAGCACAGTCTAGCAGCTCAGCATTCCTCATCTCAGCACTTGCAGCTCAGCCCAGGCCTTTGGAGAAGTCACCCCGGGGAAAGTTGTTGGAACCCAGGGGCCTGGAGAGAAGATCAGCAGAGACCATCCTGTGCCTTCCACGTAAGAAAAGAGCCTCAGTGGAAAGTTAGCTGCCTTTCCTCTGAAGAACCAACAAAATAAATCCCCTTTTATTAAAAGCCAATCCATCTCTGGTGTATTGCATTCCGGCAGCTAGCAAACTAGAACACTAGCTATTCAGTGTAACTAAATATGATTTTGGATAAAAGATGTAAGAGTCTCCTCATCAAACAAGGTACAAGATGTGAAAAAAAAATAGGGGCGTAACCAAGGACATTCAAGTTATAATACACATTCCCATAACCCAAAATGCTTCTCGTTCTGCTTTCCTTTTCATAAACTACTTTCTTTCCTTTACTCTTGCTCTACACCACAGCAATCTCAGGACTTTAAATAAACATCAAGTGTAGTGTAAATAAATATTGGTTATAAAATCAGAACAAGAAAAGCAAATAATTTCTTAAAGAAACAAAAGCATTAACTATAAAAAATTCTGAAAAAGAAACTTGAGTATATTAAAATAAAGAACTTATGGTCATCAAAAGACACTTGAAGGAAAATATAAAATTGCAAATTGTTAAGATTTTTGGAATATGTACATATAACAAAAGATTAGTATCAAGAATATAAAAGAAGAATGTGGGAAGATGGCAAGGTAGGAACCCCCAGGAATCACTCCCTCCACCAAAACAACTATTTAACTGGAAAGAACTGTTGAGTCAACTACTATGAAACTCTCGAGTCTAAGAGAACAACACAGTACAGCATCCAGGGAAAAGTAAGAGAAAGAGGCTGGTAAATTTGGTAAATATCAGTGAATTTCACTCTCCCTGCAGTAGCTACCATCCCCCACACCCTACCACACCCCTATTACATGGCAGGTAGGAGTGGGGACTGCAGCTAAGGCTCCTGCTCCAGCTTGCTGGTGTCAGAGTAGTCTATGAGGACCTAGTCTCCGAAATATGGCAATGAGTGATCTGTCTGTTGATCACTGCTTTTAATTAGTTACTTCAGACAGCTGGAGAGGTCTGCTCTGAGGATGGTCATTGTTCCAACCTCTCTCACACAAAAGCAGTACAGTAGTCTGAAAGAGATAGTACCTGTTGCTGTTTTTCCTCTCTTCTCTTTCTAGTTCTCATTTGGGAGCAAAAATAGTTTGGAAAAGTCATAAACAGATCCAGCACTTATAAAAAAAAAAAAAAACAATCCCAGAGGAGTGGGAGAACTAGATTTCCTGTTATAACAAGATAATATTCTGAAATCCAGTTCCTGACAAAAATAACACAACACACAAAGAAACAGGAAAGTATGGCCCTTTTACAGGAAAAAAAAATTGCCAAAAACTATCCCTCAGGAAGCTCACTGATTGGAACCATGACTCAACTGTCTTAAATATGATCAATAACCTAAAGAAATCCATATACAAAGAACTAAAATAAATTAAGAAAATGCTGCCTGAACCAAACAAGAGTTAGAAATCATAAAAAGGAACCAAAGAGGGGTGCGAGGGTGGTTCAGTGGTAGAATTCTTTCCTGCTGTGCAGGAGACCAGGATTCGATTCCTGGCCCATGCACTTGACAAACAAACAAAAAACCAAACAGAAGAAAATTCAACAAGTGGTGCTGCAATAAAGAGACACTCACATGGAAAAAGAATGATGTGACCCCCGCCATATAGGATACAAAAGAAAAAAAAAAGGAACCAGACAGAAATTTTGGAGCTGCAAAGTATAGGAGTAAATGAAATTAAACAAAAAAACTCATCAGATGGATTCAACAGTGGGTCTGAGCAGGCAGCATAATGGATCCTCAAACATGAAGACAAAATGACTGAAATTATCCAGTGTGGAGCAGAAAGAAAAAAATAATGAAGAAAAATGAGCAGGGTGTGAGGGGCCTTTAGGACATCATCAAGTGTATGAACATACACTTCACTGGAATCCCAGAAGGGCAGGTGGGGGGGGGGAGCATTTGAAGGAATAATGGTCTAATACTTCCCAAATCTAAAGAAGGACATGAATACACACATCTAGGAAACTAAACAAACTCCAAGCAGGATAGACTGGGAGAGATCTACACCAATACACATTACTGCAAGACCATCAAAATCCAAAGACAGAGAGGATCTTGAAAGCAGCAGAAAAAAGGAACTTGTCACATGTAAGGGATACCCAATAATATTAACAGAAGATTTCTCATAAAAGACAGGGGGTTAGCATATTTAAAGTGCTTAAAGAAATAGTCAAACGAGTTCTACATCAGGCAAAACTAACTTTCAAAAACAAAGGAGAAATTAAGACATTTACAGATAAACATAAGCTGGAAGAGCTCATTATCAGAAGATCTGCCCAACTAGAAATGCTAAAGGGACTGCTTCAAGCTAAAATAAAATGACACTAGGCAATAAAGAACACCGGTAAAGGAAATTATTTGGGTAAATATAAAATCCTATACAATTGTACTTTTTGGTTTGTAACTGCTTTTCTCCTTATATTATACAAGCAAATATGTAAAATAACATTTAAAGTCTATGTTAGTGGGAATGCAATGTATCAAATGAAATCTTTGACAATAAAAATATAAAGGGGAAGATACAGAGATATATAGGACTACAGAAGTAGAACTAGTCCTAAATAAGTATATGCACCTCACAAAAAAGCGCCCAAATAACCACTAAAACAAAGTTGGCACCAGTGAAACTAGGTTATTATTATTAGCTTAATATGTTAATTGTGATTACAAAGGTAAGCACTAAGACAGAAAAAAAAAGCATAAAGAAAAGGAAAAAAGAAGGGACTCAAAATTGTACACTACAAAAAAAGCAACTAAATATCACCCCACCCCACCCCCAAAAAAAAACCTAGAATGGAGTAACTGAGGAACAAATAAATAAATATGCAAGACATATAGGAAATAAATAGCTAAATGGCAGAAGTAAATTACTCTCCCCAGTTATTATCTTAAATGTCAATGACATAAATTCTCCTAATAAAAGGCAATTGGTATATTGGATGAAAAAAATCATGATCTGTCTATATGCTGCCAACAAAAAGACTCACTTTACATACAAAAACACAAAGAAACAGAAAGCGAAAGGATGGAAAAAGATACTCTATGCTCAAAAAGTAATAAGAAGGGAGCTAGAGGGACTATATTAATGTCAAACAAAATAGACTTGAAGTAAAAAAAGACTAAAAGAGAAAGAAGGATATTATATATTGATAAAATGTGCAATCCAGCAAGATAAAATGATTATAAACGTATATGCACCTCACAAAAGAACCACCAAACAGATAAAGCAAACACTGACAAGAATTGAAGCAGGAAATAGAAAGTTCTTCAATAATAGTTGGAGACTTCAATACACTACTTTCAGTAAGTGACAGAACATCTGGATAGAAGATTAATAAAGAATAGGGGACCTGAACTATGCTATTAACCAATTAAATCTAATTCGATATATACAGATCACACCATCCACAACACATTCATCTCAAGGGCACACGGAATATTTTCCAGGACAGATTATATGTTACTTTACAAACCAAATTTTAATAAACTTACAAATACTGAAATCATAAAAGTATCTCCTCATACCACAATGGAATAAAGCTAGACATCAACCACAAAAGAAAAACAGGAAAATTTGCAAATATGTAAAAATCAAAACAACATATTATTAAACAAACAATGGGTCAAAGAAGAAATCACAAGAAAATTTAGGAATTATCTTTACACAAATGAAAACATAAACACAATATACCAAAATTCATGGGCAATGCTCAGGAAAACGTCTATAGCTCTAAATGCATAGACCAAAAAAAGAAGAAAGATGACAAATCAGTAACTGAACTTCACACCTAAAGAAACTGGAGCAGAAAAATCAAACTAAACCCAAAGTCTGTCAACAGAAGGAAATAGTATGGATTAAAACAGAGAGAGATGAAACAGAGAATAGGAAAGTAACAGAGAATCACCAAAACCAAAAGTTGGATTTTGAAAGATCAATAAAATCATAAACCTTTAGCCAGACTGACAAAGAAAAAGAGAGAGAGGATACAAAGAACTAAAATAAAAAATCAGAAATCAAAGTTGGGACATTACCAGTGACCTTATAGAAATAAAATGGATTTTAAGAGAGTATTAGGAACAATCATATGCCAAATTAGAGAACTTTAATAAAATGGAAAAATACCTTAAAACATACAAATTACCTAATCTGACACAGAATAGAAAAAAGTAACAGATCTATGACAAGTAAAGAGATTGAATCTCTAATTAAAAACCTTCCAGGTGGTGTGATAGTGGCTCAGTGGTAGAATTCTCGCCTGCCATGCCGGCGACCTGGGTTCAATTACTGTGCCTGCCCATGTAAAAAAAATACAAAATAAATTTAAAAAATAATAAAAATAAATAAATTTTAAAACCTTCCAACAAAGAAAAGTCCAGGTTTCATCAATTAATTCAACCAAACATTTAAAGATTTGACACCAACCCTTTTCAAACACTGTAAATAAATAGAATAGGGAGGATTACTTCTAACTCATACTATGAGGTCAGCATTACCCTGATACTGAAAGCCAGATAAAGACAGCACAATAAAATTACAGACGAATAAAACACTTTGAATACAGACTCAAAAATCCTGATCAGGAACAAGACAAGGATGCCTATTGTCACCACTATTATTCAACACAGTACTGGAAGTTCTAGCCAGAGCAACCAAGCAAGACAATTTAATAAATAAAAGGTATCAAAATCAGAAGAAATAAAACTTTCCCTATTTGCAGTTGACAAGATCCTATATATATAGAAAATTCTGAAAAACCCACAAACAAAGCTACGACAGCAATAAATTCTACAAAGCTGCAAGGTTTAAGAACAACATAGAGAAGCTGTTTGGATTTCTAAACACCAGTAATGAAAAATCTGAAAAGGAAATCAAGAAAATTCCATTTATAACAGCATATAAAGGAATAAAATACCTAGGAATAAATTTAACTAAGGAGGTGAAAGGCTCGTACACTAAAAACTACAAAACACTGCTGAAAGAAATTAAAGGCCTAAATAAATGAGAAGACATCCTGTGTTCATGGACTGGAAGACCTAATATTGTTAAGAAGTCAATCCTAATCCTGCCTAAAGAAACCTACAAATTCAATGTAATCCCTACCAAAATTCCAGCAGTCTTTTTTTTACAGAAATGGAAAAGCTGATTCTCAATACATACGGATGGAATTGCAAAGGGTCCCAAATAGTCAAAAGGATCATGCAAAAGAACAAAGCTGAAGAACTCACACTTCCTGATTTCAAAACTTACAAAGCTATAGTAATTCAGTGTGGAACTGGCATAAGGACAGATATTTAGTTCAAAAGAATCAAACTGAGAGTCCAGAGATAAATCCACATATCCACAACAAGTTGATTTTTGACAATGGTGCCAAGTTCATTTAATGAGGGAAAGAATAGTCTCTTCAACAAATAGTGGTGGGACAACTGGAAATCCACACACAAAAGAATGAAAGTGGACCCCCACATCTAACCATATACAAAAATTAATTCAAAATGTACCAACAACCTAAGTAAAACAATTATTAGTATAAAATTCATACCAAAAACATAGGGAAATATTTCTAGGGCTTATTTACAGGAGGCAATGGATTTCTGGATTTTACACAAAAAGCATGAGCAACAGAAGAAAAAAAATAGACAAAATGGACTTCACCAAAAATTTTTTAAAACTACATGAAAGGACATTATGAATAAAGTTAAAAGATAACCAATGGAATGGAAAAAAATATTTGCAAACCATATATATAATAAGGGTTTAATATCTAAAATATAAGAAGAAATCCTGAATCTCAACAACAAAAAGACAAACAACCCAGTTAAAAACTGTACAAAGGAAATAAATAGATATTTCTCCAAAACAGACCTTTAGATGGTCAACAGTAAAAGATGCTCAACATCATTAGTCATTAGAGAATTACAAATTAAAACTACAATGAGATACTACTTCACATATACTAGGATGGATATTCTTTTTAAAAATGAAAATAATAAGTGCTGACAAGGATAAAAAGAAATAGGAACCCTCAAGAATTGTTGGTGGGAATATAAAACAGCACAGCCACAGAGGAAAACGTTTGGTGGTTCCTTAGGAAGGTAAACATAGGATTACCACATGATCCAGCAATTTCACTCCTAGGTATATACCCAAAATAATTTAAAGCAAGAACTCAGATATTTGTACACCAATGTTCACTGCAGCATTAATAACAAGAACCAAAAGGTGGACACTTTCCAAGCATATAACCAATAGATGAATGGATAAACAAAAATGTGGTACATCCACACAATGGACTATTATTCAGTCATAAAAATAAGAAAAACTCTGGTATATACCATAAATTGAATGAACCTTGAAGACATAATGTTGAGTGATAAAAGCCAGATACAAAAGGACAAATATTTATGACTTCTCTTATACAAAATACTTAGAATAAGCAAATCAATAAGGACAGAAAGCAGAATACTGGTTACAAGGAGTGTCAGGGGGGAAAACAGGGAGTTATTACTAAATCAGTATGAGTTTTTGTCTGGATCAATGAAAATAGTCTGGAAATAAATAGTGGTGAAAGCTACACTGTATTTTCAATGGAGATAATGTCAAAGAACTGTCCACTTAAAATGGTTAAAATAATTTATGTATATTTTACCAAAATTAACAATGAATTATTAAAAATATATAAAGAACTCTTAAAAAATAAGAATTATTTTTAATTATTTTAATTATTATTTATTTTTAATAAGAATTATTAAAAATAAATAATAACAGGCTATAACGAGACTATGGCTAATTACTGTCCAACGTTTCTCACATGTTGCGGTGGGAGAAAACATTTTCAATTATCTCCTCAAACTGAGTACTGCCATACCCTCTAATTTGGGGATTTTACCCCTACGTATATACCAAGAGAAATTTTACACATATATAACAAGACACTTGAATTAGTATTAGAATGCTCGTAGCAAAACTGTTCACAATAGCAAAAATCTTGAAAACATTCAAAATTTCTATCCACAGGAGAGTGAAAAATAAACTGTTACATTAATACAATGTATTATTATTCAGTAAAGCGAATTAATCACAATGAAACACAATAACAGAAAAGAATCCTAAGATGATTACAAATAGAATGGTACCCATTTTATAAAATTAAAACAAAAATTAAAAAACATACTTTCTAGGAATTCATAAAGATGTAATAAAGCTACAAAAAAATTTTTGAAAAGGAAAGCAAGAAGGCAATTAACACAGAATTCAGACTGATGATTATCTCAAATAAGAAGAAGGTATGGAAAAAGATTACCTAAGAGAACCTATACAGTCAGATGTAGGTTATTTTTAAGCACCTACCTTTTGTTCTGGTGGTAGGTTCAACAGGTGCTTATGAAATATTAAAAATAAATAATAACAGGCTATAACGAGACTATGGCTAATTACTGTCCAATTTTATGCACATTATATCTACTTTTTGAAAAAGCTTCTTAGCCTACATTATTTATTATGTAAATATTATACTCCCATCAGGTAGACAAATAAATTCAGTTTGTCTACCCGATGGGGGTATAATATTTAAACCAAAACTACTCAACTGTAAACAGTAATTATACTATTTTCCTAATATGGATAACAAAATTGAACGTTGATAAATATAATATTATAAAACAGTATGCCTGAGTATAATTTGAACCCTATGATTTGGCTCATGGTATACAATACAAAAGTATTTCTGAAACTACAATTTGATAAAAACTCAGCTTGCTACCAATTACAAAAGGGAACAGAAACCTCCATAATCCTTAGAAAATATTCTTGGTTTTCACAAGATGACTTGTTCCTCACTTAACCCCTAAACACAAAGATCAACTCAAAAAAATCTTACTCATGAGATTTACAAGTCAATGATAGTATTTTATTTTTGCACCTTTGGATCAAATGTAGAACAAGAAAAATGCAAAAATTCTTCCATAATACAATTTTCTAATGATCAGAAAACTTAAACTTAAAACTTAAAATTTGGGTATTTCATAATAACTAATTCAGCCACTTACTACACACACACACACACACACACACACACACATTTAAAACTTTAGGAGAAAATAAGATTTAAAAAGAATTTGTTCTAAGGATCTTCAATTTCTGTGTTTTACTATTTCCAACGATTTGGTATTTACAGAACTTTATATTCACCTACCTCTGACAGAAGTATGTGGGGAAAACAGTATATAAATCAGAGATAAGGATTCAGGAAGAATGATCTTCAAATGTAAAAAGGGTCCCCTTGTCTGAATTTCCAATGGGAAACAAATTTCAAACTTTTAAAATGATATATTTATTAGCTGCAGGGCTTCAAATTATCCAACTATCTAGGTAATACTAAGCAAAAAAGAGACAAAGAATAAAGAACAAGTAACACAAGTAATGATGTGAAAAATGCATTCAGTTATTTTGTTAAGTGTTATTACTTACCTGTCAAATAGTCGTAGATCTCCTTGGCTTTCCTGAGATAAATTCTTCACATCACTATCAAGGATATTACCCCCAAATAAGCAGGATAAGAACATTAAAGACAATCTAGAAATTGGAACGTTTCCTATCTGCATTATCTCTAAACAGGCAAGACACCAATTAGTGATTGGAACGGAGATTTAATATGCATTCCTGTACAGCAATATACAAAGCAATTCTTATAAAGCATGGTGTAAAGCAAATTCAGCATCACAGACCAATCCTGTGTAGTTTCAAGTATTACCATTTGACAGATGGAAAGAGACTCATAAATTTAATAGCTTTCACATGATCAAACACTAATAAATGGTAGAGATGAAACGCAAACCAGGTCTACGGACTGCACTTCTAGTCACGGAAAACTAAAGGGAAAAAAAAAAAAAAACGTAAGTCAGGAGACTAGGGCTATAGCATTGAAATAGCCCCTGACAGCCATAAAGGCCATTCTCCTGGACCTGTGATCTGCTTCCTGAAAAATAATATCTTCTGTTCTAAGTGCTTCACAGGGCTACTATAAGGATCAACGGAATAAAAGATATGGAAGTATTCTGAAAATAATGAAGTCTTACATAAATAGGGGAGACTATCCTTCCAACACAAACAATGATACTGAGTCCTGAACTCAAGGTTCATGGGGTTTTCTGTGTCGGCAATAAATCCTGCAATCCAAGAAGAATCTTGACTAAATTCTCAATTGTTCAGAATGTGTGATTCACAAATGGAAAAATGCAATCAGTACGTTCATTTATCAAAACTAGATAGTAAGACAGGACAACTCAATAGACTAACTGCCTAAAAAGGTCTCCCTTCCCATCCTTAACAGCAATAATGATGATGCCATAAATAACAGCAAGTGCTTGTTGCATTCCAAGCACTTTACATGCATTACTTCATTTAATCCTCAAAAACACTCAGTGGAATTTGTGATTATATCAGTTTTACAGAGGAAACTACACTTTAAAGGAGTAAAATAACTTATCCGATCAAGCAGCTAGTCAGAGTCAATAAAATATCTGATCAAGCAGCTAGTCAGTGGCCGAGTCAGGATTTGAACTTGACAACCTGTCAATAAAGCTGAGCTTTTCATGACTCAATCTGCTAAAAAGCCTCTGCCAAAAATTCCCACCCATTGTTCAAGAACCAACTCAAATGTCTGCTCTATCCAGGAAGCCTTTCATTATCCCATCCCAAGTGTAAAATTTATTCTCTCTCCTCTTTGTTCGCAAAACAGTTTTACTTCCTATCTGGTGACGTGTGCCTACCCACCTGACATTCATATGGGTATGAATGAACATGAAGATTTACAATTTATTATAAATCTTGACTTTATACATTATAGCACATTTTATTTATTCATTCATTTAATCTTGGCTTTTTCTTTTTTAATTTACTTATATCTCTGGACATAGAGATTACATTATAATTTGGTGTCTACATTTGATCCCGTTTCCCTCCCATCCCTTGCTAATAACCATAGACCTTCATCTGAATATTGACTCCACCTTTTCAAGATTAGAGGCCTTGAGCAGGCATGTAATTTCTCTGAGTACTGGGTTCCTCACCTCTGAAGAGTTGTTCTGAAACTAAATAATAATGTCTACAAAGTGCTTAATAGAGAAATTAAGTAATTTGTACAAAAATATAGCACTGGCGAGTTAGAGAACAAAAATACGAATTCATGTTTATGTTTAATAACCTATGTGTTTACCAAAGTCTGATACCAAAGTCCAATGTTTTAGCACTATACTACCCAGCCCACCCACTTATTTTATTTAATCTTTCAGATTTTAATTCCTAGGGTTGGAGTTGGGAAAGGGACCAGAACCTTGTTCATCCTATTTACTATTTAGTTAGACAACAAATATTTGTCACACACAGCATTATAAAAATAATAAATATATTGCTGGCAATAATTTTTAAAAAATCCATAAGAGAGAAGGCCCTCAGCTTCCAAGTGAGACCTCACCTCTTGTATTTCCAGTACACACTGTTAGATCCACTCCCCATAATAGCTTGAGAAAGAAAGGGTTTCTGAAATCTGATGCCACTTTTCTGCTAACGATTATAGACTCAAATATGCTTATTTAGTAACCTATTCTCATAAAACAAATAAGATGTACGACACTTGGACTGAATTCTTTCAAAATACCATATTTAACTTCTTAAATTTGCCAATCTCACCATGCTCATGCTTGCTCCAGAAAGCTTTCTCTGATCTTCACCTCCACTTCTACTTCTTCCCAATCCTCTACCCAATTAGGACAGAGATCCTCCAAGAAGCTCCCATTACACTAGTTTACCCTTATGTTTTACCACTTAACCTATTCTGTAGTTACATGTTTTGTGGAGGCAGATATTATGTATTGTTCCTAGCATACATCACAATGCCTTCATAACAGGCTATCAAATTTGACAAACGCCAAATGAATAAACAAATGAATAAATGAAGATGATGTAATTTGGCTCTTGGTACTTCTGGTGGAAAAATTATGGCTCTTGGTACATCTAGTGGGAAAAATGTACAGCTCCTCATCATTCTCCATAGCTGTAGCACAGCTACACTTAAAAATTACAGCAGACAGAGCTGTCTATCAGGCTCTAAGGATGTATATGCTATAACCAAATTGCTGTGCTTATCACTCTTCAGCTGCCGAGAAGCAAATTCAAGCTCCTAGATATGCGTCAATGGGGATGCTATTCAAGATGTTTTATAACCAGATAATTCATTTAAGGGAATCACTCCTATAAAAAGCAAACACTGCTATCATATAATGCATAATTATATTATCAACCTCACAAAACCACAGTGAAATGCCACTTTACACCAACTATGATGGAAAATTTTTTTGTTGTTTTTTAGCATGGGCAGGCACCAGGAATCAAACCCAGGTCTCTAGCAGGCAAGAAGTCTGCCTGCTGAGCTACCGTGGCCCACCTGATGGCTATTTCTGAAAAATGAGAATAATAAGCGCTGAAAAGGATGAAAAGAAATAAAAACTCTCGTAAAATCATGTTGTGGATGTAAAATAGTGCAGCCACTGAGGAAAACAGGTTGGCAGTTCCTCAGAAAACTGAACAGAGGATTACCATATGACCCAGCAGCAATTCCATTCCTAGGTAGACATCCAAAATAATCTAAAGTAGGGACTCAGCTATTTGTACACTCATTTTCATCACAGCATTATTCACAACAGATAAAAGGTGAAAGCAATTGTGAACTGTGTCACTTTGAACACTGGTGTGCAAATGTCTGCTCCTATCACTGCATTCAGCTCTTCTGGGTATATATTGAGGACTAGTAGTGCCAGATCATAGGATAACTCAATATTTAATTTTATGAAGAATCGCCAATCCAACACTTGGTATATACTCAGAATAGCTGAGGGCAGTGACACAAACAGATATTTACATACTGGTATTCATAGCAGCATTATTCACAATTGACAAAAAATGGGAATAACCCAAATGCCCATCAGCAGATGAGTGGATAAACAAAATGTGGTTTTTACACATGAAGGAATACTATACAGCGGTAAGACAAAATGATGTCCCTAAACATATGACAACATGGATGAACCTTGAGGACATATGCTGAGTGAAATAAGTCGGTCACAAAATGACAGATACCATATGACTTCGCTATTATGACTCTGGTAAAAGTAATCTCAGAGGTTACATGGTAGAATATAGCAGACCTAGAGGTACACAAAAGAGAGACAGAGGAAAGGCTATCTAAAGAGGTTAAATCGAAATGCAAGGGAACAGATAGAAGTGAAGATAACTAAGTAGCGGGTTTATAAGTAACCTGCCATATTGAAGGTGAGTATGATTGAAAAGGAATGTATAATACCATGTATCCCAATGATTAAATTTACTACTATAAATAAGTTCTCACATGAACTATTTCAATGGTTCGATAGTGGACAGTCAATAGTAGCCGGATATGTAGAGAAAACTAACAATGTATTCTATGGCCAATAGTTAACAGGAAAACATCAACAGTACCACAGCCCCACCAGGTACAAGTAAAAATCACGTGGGGGGGCACACGTAGAACAAGTGATGGGGTAGTTCTGATTCGATAATTGGTGATGTTATGTTTGCTGGTTCTTCGTCATAATGGACCAATGAAAACTGTCTAAAATTGAGAGTACTGCTGATTGTACACCCAAATGAAGATACTGTTAAGACATGATTTGTTTATTTTGGACATTATCCATGATGCCCAATAGATAGAGGGAGCCAAAGGATACAATGACTGAGAAGTACAATGGAGAACAGTGATACATTTATATGATGGAATTTGGTGCAGCTACAAAAGAGAGGATGTCAAGGGGCACAAGACGGACTGAATTAAACCATGGCGACAATGAGCTGTGCAAAATAAGCCAGAAACTAAAGAACAAATATACTAAGGTCTCTTTGAAAAACTTACAATTTTTAAAAATGGGAGCCCTTATAGTAACCACATTTGGTCTGAAGTTGTGGATGTATTTCTGGGTTCTAAGACACTGAGCTACATGTGTATCAGCTGGTATTGCCCTGGAACTTTGAGTAGCTCTATGACATCTAGGTTCCAGAAATAAAGTGTTGTAGACTGAAAGTTAGCATAGCTATATATACTGACAGTTAAAGTAACCGATAAAGAGATCAGGCCTCAATTAGAGTTTAAAACAAAGTCAATCTGGCTATATCTAAGGTAAATTAGAATGCAGAGTAAAAGCTGATAGTGTATATAGCTCTAGATCTTCAGCTACTGTATGAGATCAAAGGCAGAGAGGTTTATTATGTCTAGAACCTAAATTTTCTGTAATACATAATCTAAATCAGCCTGTCTGGAGAGCTCATTTAAACAACTCAAACTCATGGAGTCCAGAATGGGAACAAGGCCTTGTAACTTTCTATAGCTTAATGTAATACAGGGATATATTTCAGAATACGGTGGGCTGATAATTAAAAAGTATTGGTAGACTATCATAACCTCCCAAACCCCAATCAGAACCATTCCAGTCAATCCTATATAAGAGCACTTAAGGCGATATGTAAGATTCCACAAGGGTTCCATGCATGGGTGTAACTTTTTAGAAACCTATAACCTCCAGATGGGTCCCTGGACCAGATAAGTCCTGAAACCTAGCAGGCCCAGCCTCTCTAGAACATGAGATAGTTTCATCTCTCTACCCCATTACAATGACAGACCCTTCCAACATGAAAAGGCTAGAATGGCCATAGCCCAAATACCCCTAAAGAGAGGGACAGAAAGATCAAAGGTGATGGTAGAATTATACAGAGAAGATAGGATTTAACAAATGAATGCGTTCGCTGAATCATTAAATTGATATCTCCTTTAGTCTCCAGTATCTCAGAGCAGCTAGAAGTAAAAACCTAAAATTGTGGAATTGTAACCATGTCAAACTCTGAAATATGTTCTACAACTAACTGTGGTGCTGTGCTTTGAAATTTATTGTTTTCTAGCATATATGTTATTTTCTACAAAAAAGGAAAAAAAACAAATAAATTGTGATGATAAAATAAACTTTATTCCTTCTAGGTCCCTATATTCTGGAGCAGCTAGAAGGAAAAATTTGAGAGGTTCATATGGTAGCCAATGACAAACTTTGGGATCTGTCCTGTAACTACTTGTTGAAGAGAGCTTTGAAAACTATTGCTTTTTTCTTCCTTTGCTTTGTCTATATGCTATACTATACAAAAAAAAAAAAGTTAAAGGAAAAAAAAATAGTAGAGTCCCTTGAGGATCTGAAGGGGGAAAAATACATATATGTATATATGGAACTATTTAAACTCTCCCATCTGGGGAACCCCGGGTACCATCTTCAACCAATGGGGACTGCCAAGAAAATTGGTCAAGCCCTGGAATTTGAGGTCTGCTCTTATGAAACTTATTTCTGCAGTGAAGAAGCTAAAACTACCTGTAACGAAGCCTAAGAATTGCTTCCAGGGAGCCTCTTGGGAGGCATGTAAATAGGTGAATGAACATTAAGGATTGTACGTTGAATGAAATGTCAGAAACAAAAAGACAAATATTATCATGGCCCACTCATAAAGACTGACTGTAATATAAAAACTCAGTGAACTAAAGTCAAGAGCAAGGGTTATCAAGTTGGGGTCTATTGTAAAGGGCCCTAGGTTGTAAGCTCTTACAGCAGTCACATATATTCAGAATTGTAACTGTTATTCCTAAATTCTAAGATACTAAGCTGTTTGCACATAACCTGGTCGTTTCCAAAAACTTTGGGTATTTATATGACACCTGAGGACACAGATTTAGAGCTATGAAGCTATAAAAGTCAGCAGTAACCCATACAGGAACTGTTTAAAAAGTTGAAAAAGGAATCAGACCTAAATTAGAAATAGGAAGCTGATCTCACAGGACTGGGGTAGGACAGAATACAGGTAAAGGGTGATATCATTCATACTTTAAAACTTCAGCTTCTGTGTGAGACCAAAGGGAGGGATATTTAGTTGCTGCAAAAATTATATTTTGGGTAGAGCATTACCTAATTTAACTTGTATAGTCAGTTTAGTGAACACTGTAAGTACATGGAATCTTGAATAAGGCATGAGATCCTGTTGGTTTGTCTAGTTTAGTGTGATGCTTCCAATATATCCCAAAGTAATCTGCAAAATCCCCTTGGGGGACTGGGGAGAAAGGAGGAAATATTCAACTTCCCCATGTGGAAAATTTCTGATATTCTAGCAAGCAGTGGGCACAGTCAAATCAATAGGCTAAGCCCTCAATCTAGGGGTTCGCCCCTATCAAACTTATTCCTGCAAAGAATAGGCTAAGCCTACTTAAAATTAGGCCTAACAGTCACCCCCAGAGAACCTCTTTTGTTGCTGATGTGGCCTGGCCACTCTCTCTAAGCCAACATGGCAAGTGAACTCACTGCCCACTCCCCTCATGTGGGACATGACCCCCAGAGGAGTAAACCTCCCTGGCAATGTGGGATAGAAATCCCAGGATGAGACGGGACCCGGCATTAAGGGATTGAGAAGAGAGAAATGAGACAAAATAAAGTTTCAGTGCTAAGAGATTTCAAACAGAATTGAGAGGTTATTCAGAGGTTATTCTTACACGTTTCACAGGTATTTCCTTTTTAGTTTATCATGTATTGGAGTGGCTAGAGGAAGTACATGAAACTAGAGCTGTATTCCAGTAGCCTTGTTTCTTGAAGATGATTGTATAATAATATAGCTTTCACAATGTGGCTGTGTGATTGTGAAAACCTTGGGTCTGATGCTCCTTTTAGCTAGGGTAAGGACAAATGAATAAAAAATATGGATAAGAAACAAATAAGAGGGGGAACAAAGGTTAAAATAAATTATATAGATGAAAATATAGTACTCAATGAGAAGAAGGGGTGAGGGGTTTAGTATGTATGAATTTTTTCTTTATTTCTTTTCCTGGAGAGATACAAATGTTCAAAAAAATGATCACAGTGATGAATATACAACTATGTGATGATACTGTGAGCAACTGATTTGAACCACTAAACTGATATCTCTTTTAGTTTCCAGTATTTTAGAGTAGCTAGAAGTAAAAACTTAACATGGCGAAATTGTAACTCATATCAAATTCTGATATACATTCTACAACTAATTGTGGTGCAGTGCTTTGAAATTTACAGGTTTTTTGTATACATGCTATTTTTCACAAAAAAGAAGGAAATAAAGTTGATTGTGATGATAAAAAAATATTTAAGCCCTCTGCCTCCTATATTCTGGAGCAGCTAGAAGGAAAAATATGAGAGGATCATATGGTAGCCCATGACAAAGTCTGGGATCTGTCCTGTAATCACTTGTTGAAGAGTGCTTTTTTATTTCTTTGCTTTGTATATATGTTATACTATTCAATAAAAAAGTAAAAAAAAAAAATAAAAGAATTATACATCATGACCAAGTGAGGTTTATACCAGGAATGTTAAGGTGGTTCAACATAAGAAAATCAATCAACAAAATCTAACACATTAAGAAATCAAAATGGAAAAATCACAAGATCGTAATGATTGATGCTGAAAAAGCATTTGACAAACTTCAGCATACTTTCCAGATAAAAAACCCTCAAAAGGGAGGTATCGAAGGAAACCTTCTCAATATCATGAAGGGCATATATGAATAACCCATAGCCAGGATCATACTTAACTGAAAGCATTTCCTCTAAGATCGGGAATGAGACAAACATGCCCATTGTTACCACTATTATTCGAAATTGTACTAGAAGCTAGAGCAATCAAGCAGGAGAAAGCAATAAAAGGGATCCAAATAGGAAAGGAAGAAGTAAAATTTTCATTATTTGGAGACAACATGATCCTATACTTGGAAAACCCTGAGAAATCTACAATAAAGCTAACTGAGCTAATAAACAAATTTGGTAAAGTGGCAGGATACAATATTAATCTACAAAAATCAGTAATGTTTCTACACAAAAACAATGAAGTAATTGAGAAGACGAGGAAAATACTCCATTCAAAATAGGAACCATAAGAAGCAAGTATCTAGGAATAAGCTTAACCAGGGATGTCAAGGACTTGTATACAGAAAACTATAAAAATTGCTAAAAGAAATAAGAAGTTACCTAAATAGAAAGATACTCCATACTCATGGAAAGGAAAACTGAATGTCATTAAAATACGTCAATTCTACTCAAACTGATCTACATATTCAATACAATGCCAATCAAAATTCCAACAACCTAGTTTGAAGAACTGGAAAAGCTAGTTATCAAATTTATTGGGAAGGAAAAGAAGCCTTCCATAGCTAAAGATACACTAATAAAGAAGAGCAAAGTGGTTTTCTGATTTTAAAGCTTACCATAAAGCCACAATGGTCAAAACAGCATGGTATTGGCACAAAGACAGAAGTATTGACCAATGGAATCAAATTGAAAGTGCAGAGACAGACCACCAAATCTATGATCACTGATCTTCACTGAGGCCCTCAAAACCACTGAACAGGAACAGAACAGTCTTTTCAATAAATGGGCACAGAAGAACTAGAATAGACAAAAGAATGAAAGAGGATTCCTATCTTATACTCAACACAAAATTTAATTCAAAATAAATTAAAGATTTAACTGTAAGAGCCAGTACCATAAAACTCAGAAAAAAAATGTAGGAAAACATCTTCAGGACCTAGTAATAGGAAGCAGCTTCACCTACTGTATGAGAACAAAGGCATAGAGGTTTATGGTGTCTAGAACTTAAATTTTCTATAACATACTATATAAAGCCCCTATGTGGATAGCTCGTTTAAACAACCTAAAAACTCATGTAGCCCAGAACAGGAACAGGCCTTCTATAGCTTAATGTAATACCTGGATACATCCTCTCTTTCTCTCTCTCTCTCTGCCCAACCCTGCAGGGAAAACCACTGACCTGCCCCCTACGTGGGACATAACATTCAAAGGTGAGGGTGGGTCATGATTCCCAGGACAAGTGTAGCCCTGGCACCTGGGGCTCGACAAAGCCTTCTAAACCAAAAAGGGGAAAGGGAAGTGTAACAAAGAAGGCATCAGTGGCTAAGAAGAGTTCAAATGGAACCAAGAGGCTGTACTGGAGGCTACTCTTATGCAAGCTTCACATAAATACTGTAAATTGTCATGTTTTGCAAAACCCCAACCAACGTCATTACTGTAAACTCTTAAGAACACCTAGGGAGAACCCACGTATCCAGAGACCTTTGGAGATGAAGAAGGAAAACACTCCCAGGAGAGCTTCATGAAAGAAGCCAGGAGAGAATGCTAGCAGATTTCACCACGTGCCCTTCCAGCTAAGAAAGAAACCCCGAACTTCACCAGCCTTTCCTGACTGAAGGAAATCAACCCTTCAAACCAGATATAACATTACATTTGGGATAAGAAGAGAAGCTTTTCGATGATGGAGTCAGAAATTCAAGATGAGAATTTAGTGTTTCCTGAGACAGTGACTATTTCTCCAAGTTCTCATACATGGAGGCAGCTACTTTTGAAACAACCGGTCTTTTGTCCTCTTATATTCTGAATAAAACAGAGAAGACCAAGAAAGTGATGTAAGATGCTTCAGGATTCAATTCCCACACAGAATCTCTGAAAATCTAGCAGAAACTGGTAGAGCAATCTTCCTAAGAGCTCCAGAAAATATTCAAAAGTTTCAATAACTGCAATAGCACTGAATCAAGAAAACACTACTTAAAAGGGAGAGGCTGAAGATTAGGAAAAAGAACAAAGGAGAAGGTAGAGTTATACAGAAAAGATAGGGTTTAACAAATATACGTATGATTGTTAAATTGTAATATTGATATTTCCTTTAGTCTCTTGGAGCAACTAGAAGTAAAAACCCAATATCGTGGAACTATAACCAAACCTAACTCAAAATATGTTCTACAACTAATTGTTATGTTACGCTTTGAAATTTATTGCTTTTTTTGTATATACATTATTTTTCACAATAAAGAAAAACAAAGGTGATAAAAACTCAGGGAAAAAAAAAGAGAGAGAGAATATCAAGGGCTCTAACTGAGACTCTATAAAGTTTCATTATTTGTTGGATGCAGGTGCCAGGAATGGAACCTGTGCCTCCCGCATGGCAGGTGAGCATTCTACCACTGAATCACTCATGCACCCAACTTTTATGCCCTAAGCTCACTTTCCTGAAACCTATAACCTCCAGAGGTTCCTAGGCCAGATAAGTCCTGAAACCTAAGTGGGCCAGCCACTCCAAAATTATCAACTAATTACATCCCCCTATCACTTACTGCTGACACCCCTTCTCAACATGAAAAAGTTAGAATGGGCATTGCTCAAAGCCCCCTATAGAGTGAGAGAAGGATCAAGGGAGAGGGAGGAGTTGTGACAGAGAAAACGGAATCTAACAAATGAGTTTGCTGTTGAATTACTATATTGATATTTCTTTTAGCCTCCAGTGTACTGAAGCAGCTAGAAGGAAAAATCTGAAATAGTGGAACTGTAACCCATAACAAAGTTTGAAATCCACCCTATAACTACATTTTGAAATATACTTTGAAAATTACTGCTTTTTCTTTATATATGTATCACACTTCACAATAAAAAACATTTTAAAAAAACAGCATGTACTTGCACAAGGACAGGCATACAGACCAATGAAATCGAACTGAGAGCTCTGAAATTAACCCTCACGTTAATACCAACTGATTTTTAACAAGGGGGCAAAGAATACTCAATTGGGAAAGAAAAGTCTCTTCAAGAGATGGTTCTGGGAAAAAACTGGATCCCCATCTGGAAAAAAAAAAAGAAAAAAGGACGACCCCTACCTCACACTCTATACAAAAATAAACTAAATAAACAGGAATCAAAAACCCAAATCTGACCTAAACATAAAACTCCAGAAGAAAATGTAAGGAAGCATCTTCAGGACCTTGTGTTAGACAATGGTTTCTTAGACTTTACACCCAAAGCATAAGCAATAAAATTAAAAATAGCTAAATGGGACCTCATCAAAATGTAAAACTTTTGTGCCTTAAGGAATTTTATCATGAAAGTAAAATGACAATCTACACAATGGGAGAAAATATTTGGAAACCACATACCCGATAAAGGTTTATATCCAGAACATATAAAGAAAACTTACAATTTAATAACAAAAAGATAAACAACCCAATTTAAAAATGGGCAAAAGGCCTGAATAGACATTTCTCCAAAGAAAATATACAAATGGCCAGAAAACTCATGAAAAGATGTTCAACATCATAAGCCATCAGGAAAATGTAAATTAAAACTACAATGTGATATCATTTCACACCTACTAAAATGGCTAATTGAAAAAAAAACAGAAACTTCAGGTGCTGGAGAGAATGTGGAGAAAGAGGAAAACTTACTCATTGTTGGTGGTGCTGTACAATGGTGCAGCAGCTGTGGAACAGTTTGGCAGTTCCTCAGGAAACAAAGTACAGAAATACCATATAACCCAGCAAGCCCACTACTCATATATACCCAAAAGAACTGAAAGCAGGGGCTCACACACTGATGTTACAACACTGATGTTCATAACAGCATTATTCACAATTGCCAAAAGGTAGAAGTAACCCAAGTGCTCATCAACCAATGAATGGATATTAAAATATGGTATATACACACAATGGAGTATTATTCAGCAGTAAAAAGGAATGAAGTCCTCATACACACAACATGGATGAACCTTGAAAATATCATGTTGCATGAAATAAGCTAAAAGGTCAGACATTGCAAAATCTCACTGATTTGAAACAGTAAGAATAAGCAAACTCAGAGTCAAAATCTAGAATATAGGTTACCAGGCGTTTTGGTTTGCAAGCTGCTGAAATGTAATATAACAGAAACAGAACAGCTTTTAAAAAGGGGAATTTATTAAGTTGCAAGTTTACAGTTCTAAGGCCATGAAGATGTCCAAATTAAGGCAAAGTTATGAAAATGTCCAAATAGACACCAACAAGAGGTTACCTACATTCAAAAAAAGGCCAATGAAGTTCAAGGTTTCTCTCTCAGCTGGAAGGGCACATGGCAAAGTCTTCTAGCTTTCTCTTCCAGCTTCTTGCTTCATGAAGCTCCCCAAAGGCGTTTTTCTTCTTATCTCCAAAGGTCTCTGGCTACGTAGACTCTTGTGGCCCTAAAGCTTTTTCCAAAACGGTTCCCTCTAAAGGGCTCGAGTAAGCAACCCCATCTCAAATGAGTAGAGACATACATCCATGGAAATCATCTAATCAAAAGTTACCACCTATAATTGGATGGGTCACATCTCCATGGATAATCAAAAAGCTCCCACCCAGTAATATTGAATGAGGATTAAATTAGGACATGGCTTTTCTGGGGTATACCACAGATTCAAACTGGCATACCAGGGGACAGGATCGGGACAGGCGATGGAAAGTTGTCTTAAAATGTAGAGGGTTCCTGTTTGGAATGAAGAAAATGTTTTGGGAATAGATGGTGGTGACGGCAGTACAACATTGTGACCACAATTAACAGCACTGAAATATACACCTGTATGTGATTAAAAGGAAGAATGTTAGATTGTATATATGGTAAGGTAATAAAAAGTTTTATTAAAAATCCGTGGAACTACACTACACAAATAGTGAATCCTAAGTCAAACCATAGGCTATAGTACAATTTTTTTAATATGCTATCATCAACTATAAATGTTCCACAATGCAAGGTGCTGGTGGTAGATTAATGTATAGGAATCTTGGATTTTATGTGTAATTGGTCTGTAAACCCACAACTTTTCTGATAAAGGAAAAACAATTAAAAAAAAGATGGATTGATGGATGGATAGTGGGGTGAATAAATGGGTAGATATCTGATAAAGCACATACAATGTTAATTGTACAACCTAAGTCATAAAAATTGTAGAACATGAATATTCACTATTTTGAAAAATATTCTTTCAATTTTTCTGCATGTTTAAACTTTCATAATAAAATGCTTGGAGAAAATTTATCATCAATACATCTGCATTGACTTTTATGGAAAAGATTTATGTAAATGCATATGCTCATATATTAACTAATCGCCTTGCCCTTTGCCTTAAAATGGAATTTCAAAAGCTTTTATAAGTACAAAAGACAATTTCCTCTCATTTAGTGTTCAAAGTATTTTGTCTATCTTTCCAGTTCACATGCTCCTTATAGTGACAGCAGTGAGGCATACTTAAAATGTAAAACTAAATACTTCCAATTACACACACACACACACACACACACACACACACACACACACACACACACACGTTTCCTTTAAAATTAGTTTTTGAAAACAAACATTAGATTGGATGAGTCAAATAATACTTTCTATTATCTTGATAATTTCTATTATCAAGACCAATCATCAAGACAAAAGAAA
This sequence comes from Tamandua tetradactyla, assembly GCF_023851605.1. Taxonomy (NCBI): domain Eukaryota; kingdom Metazoa; phylum Chordata; class Mammalia; order Pilosa; family Myrmecophagidae; genus Tamandua; species Tamandua tetradactyla. Next base: position 45,163,614 of record NC_135328.1, read on the forward strand.
AAAGGCTTACAGCTGTTAACTTATTCGTGACAGAACAGAAAAACAGATTAAGAGTAAAAGAATCATAAACTGCTAAAACTGGTCAACAAGACTAATATAAGATCCTTATATCAAAGAGACAACTAAATCCCACAGAGGTGAATTATCTTGCCCAAGGTCACCAAAAAGCTTTTTTTTTTTTTTTTTTTTTTTGTTTTTTTTTTTTTTTTTTTTTTTTTTTTTTTTTAATTAAAAAAAGAATTAACAAAACAATTAGAAATCATTCCAATCTACATGTACAATCAGTAATTCTTAATAACATCACATAGTTGCATATTCATCATTTCTTAGTACATTTGCATCGATTTAGAAAAAGAAATAAAAAGACAACAGAATAAGAATTAAAACGATAATAGAAAGAAAAAAAAACAAAAAAAACAAAAACAAAAAACCTATACCTCACATGCAGCTTCATTCAGTGTTTTAACATAATTGCATTACAATTGGGTAGTATTGTGCTGTCCATTTCTGAGTTTTTATATCCAGTCCCGTTGTACAGTCTGTATCCCTTCATCTCCAATTATCCCTTCTCTCTTTTTTTTTTCAAAAAGCTTTTTTAACAAGGGTCAGATACAAATCTTAAACTTATGACTAAAAGTCCAGTGCTCTCTAGAAGGAAAAATATGAGAGACTCGTATGGTAGCCCATGACAAACTCTGGGATCTATCCTGTAACTACTTGTTAAAGAGCGCTTTGAAAACTATTGTTTTTTTATTGCTTTGCTTTGTATATACCTTATACAATAAAAAAGTTAAAAAAAAAAAAAAAAAACGAGAAGATACTGTTCCAAGAAAAATAATTTTAAAAAAATTAAAAAACAGAATGAGTTTGCTGCCTTTAACATGGGAATATGCAGAAGTCTCCACCTTATTTTCCTATTAATAATCCATCTGTACAAATACTTAATATTCTCTCACATTCCTCAACTTCCAATCCCTAAATTAGATTACTAAAAACGCTGCAGCTGAAGATGTACATGTCAACACTGACGAAATACTCAAAATACTTTAGAATGACACCTTACATCCTAGTGTCAACAAGAAAGGACTCCTCCAGCTGCTAAAATTTGCAGCAGAAAATGTTCCTAATTTCTATAGTAGCATGTATTAAAATGGTTTAACCACACAGCACTGTGAAATTATATACATATGCACTGCATTTCTCTGTACTAAGAGATAATACAACTGCCCCAGTATTGTATTTCTACTTTTTAAATTCTTTTAAATTCCTTTGCTCTTTTTAAGGTCTCTTTATGCAATGGAAGCAAGAGTATAAAAAGTAAATTCTAAAGAAATTAAAATCGCTGTTATGTGGTGTGGTGGTTTGGAACCGTACATACCCCCAAAAAACACATTCTTAAAGAGAATCCATTTCTATGGTGTAAACTGATTGTAAGTAGGACCTTTTGATAAGGTTATTTCAGTTAAGGTATGGTTCAGGGTGGGTCTTAATCCTCTTACTGGAGTCCTTTATAAGGGGATGAATACAGAGAAAGAGAGAGAGAATGCCAGGGAAGCAAGAAGCTGAAAGCAACAAAATCTGGAAGAGAAACGAAATACCAGTAAACACCGCCATGTGCCTTGCCATGTGGCAGAAGAGCCAAGGACAGCTGGCAGTTGGTCTTTAAGGGCATCACATAAGTTCAATAAATTGTACAGGCATAAAGGTAATTCAATTATAACACTATTTGGTTTCAGAATAAGAATCTTCAAAAGTTACTAAATATTTCCTCAGCAGTGGCAACAGCATTTATGCTTTGCTATCCCTAAAATTAAAGCAATACATTAAAAAACAAAATGGCATCAGTATAGAATCCCAATATTGCTCTCCCCGCCTACCCAAATCTCACCTAATTTTTTTTCTAGGTCACATTTAATCTCATCTCCTCAATGACACCTGCCCCAAGGAAGAAGACGACCCTATCTGTACCATAAATCCTGACACTTTGGCATAAACTACCTTGCGTTCCCTTCCAAGGAGTTCTGGAGACTACTTTTATGCAAGCTTCAGTTAGATAGTACTACTTGCCATGGTTTGCTAAACCCCAACCAACTTCACTCCTGTTAATTCTTAAGAACACCTAGAGCTCGAACTAAGACACTATAAAAGTTTCACACACTAAGTTTGCTTTTCTAGAATCTATAACCTCCAAGGGTTCCTAGGCCAGAAAAATCTTGAAACCCAGTGGGACCAGCCTCTCCAAGACTATCAATTAATTCCACTCTCTTTCCTTTAGTATTGACACACCTTCTCAACATGAAAAACTCAGAATAGGCATAGCCTAAAGATACCTATAGACTAGAAGAAGGATCAAAGAAGAAGGAGGAGGTGTAACAGAGAAAACAGGATTTAACAAATGAGTAAGTCTGCTGAATTACCATACTAATATTCCTTCTAGCCTCCAGTGTTTGGGAGCAGCTAGAAGGAAAAATCTGAGATGGTGGAATGGTATCCCATAACAAACTGTGAAATCTGTTCTGTAAATACTTGTTAAAGTGTACATTGAAAATCACTGCTTTTTCTTTCTTTTCTTTGTATGTATGCTATATTTCACAATAAAAACGTTAAAAATTTTTTAAATACCAAAAAAGAAAGTTATAAAATATTTGATAAATACAAATTAATAAATGAAACATTTACGTTGATGAAGTACACTAATAAAATAGGTACCTGAGAACCAGCCACCCAACTTAATAACTGTTTCAGCATGCTAAAGCAGTCAGAATGAAATATACAATAACCATGGAGATTTATTAACTTGCATTTTATAGTTCTTAGGCTCTGAAAATGTCCAAGGCAAGGCACCAACAGGATGATACCTGGACTGTGAAGACAGGCTGCTGTCACCCAGGATACCTCTGTTACATGGGGAGGCACATGGGCAGCGTCTACTATCCTTTGCTGCCAGGTTTTGTTGCTTTCAGCTTCTGGTTTCAGTGGCTTCCTCTCTGAGTTCTCTGGGGCTTTTCTCTATACTTCTCTTGGGCTTTTTCTATGAGCTTCTCTTAATATCATCTATTTCCCCCCTGAATGAGGTGGGTCACATCTCAATTGAAATAACCTAATCAAAAGGTTCTACCAACAATAGGTCTACATACACAGGAATGGATTAAACAATATGGCCTTTTCTGGGATACAAAACAGCTTCAAACCACCACAAGACCATCCAAGCCTTTGCCAGTTCTGCTTCCATCACTTGCAGATCTCGTAATGTTCCAGTGGTCCAAGGTTCTATCTCAGGCCCAGTTCTATTTTATCAGATACCCTAAAGGACCTCCTCCCATTTTCATTACGTTATATAACATCTGCATATGGATCTCCATGCTGTATCTCCAACCTTGGCCTCTAACTGAACTTCAAATTGATAAACATATCATTGATGGCAGACATCACCAAAAACATAAAGCTATTTCTAGATTCTGAGATGTTTTGCTATATGTGTATAAGCTGGTATTTCCCCTGGAACTGTGGGTACCTCTGTGATACCTAAAACTCAGAGCTGGAGTTCTGCAGCTCTGAAAGTCAGTATTGCTATATACAACAACTGACACAGTAGCCAAAAAGAGATCAGGCTTCAATTAGAGACAAAAACAAAGGTAATCTGGTTGGGATTAAGGTAAATCAGAAAACAGGGCAAAGGATGATAGTGTATATACTCTAGATCTTCATGTTCTGTATGAGACCAAGGCAGAGAACCTAAATTCTCTATAACACACAATCTAAATCAACCTATCTGGATAGCACATCTAAATAACCCAAATACATGGAGCCCAGAAAGGGAATGAGGCCTTGTAATTCTGTTCAGCTTAATGTAATACTCACATACATCCCAGACTATGGTAGGTTGGTAATTAAAAAGTACTCCTAGAGTCCCTTGAGAGGCTAAAGAAAAAATATGGGACTACTAACTTTCCCATCTCAGAAACCCTTGGTACTCTCTCAAACATATGAGACTATCAGGAAAATAGGCCAAGCACTTGATTTTGAGGTTTGCCCTTATGAAACTTATTCCCATAGTGGAGAAGTTAAGAGTACCTATAGTGAGGCCTAAGAGTTACTTCTAGGAAATCTCTTTTGCTGCTCAGATAGCCCCTCTCTCTTTAAGCCCAACTCTGCAATGAAAATTATTACCCTCCCCCTACCATGTGGGACATGACACTCGGGTGAAAGTCTCCCTGAAAACGTGGAGCCTGATTCCCAGGGATGAGTCTGGCCTTGTCACCATGGGGATCAACAAAGCCTTCCAGATCAAAACAGGGGAAAGAAATGTAACAAAATAAGACATCAGTGGCTAAAAGAGCTCAAATAGAGTCAACAGGTTATTCTGGAGGCTACTCTTTTGCAAGCTTCAGCTAGATATTGCTAACTGCCATGGTTTGCCAAATCCCAACCATCATTATTTTGTTAAACAACTAGGACTCTAAGAGGCTACAAAAGTGTCAGGTACTAAGTTTACTTTCTTGAAACTTATAACCTCCAGAGGTTCCTAGGCTAGATAAGTCCTGAAACCTAGAGGGGCCAGCTTCTCCAAAAATATCAACTAATTTCACCCCCCATCCTATATTGTTGACATTCCTTTTCAACATGAAAAAGTTTGAATGGGCATAAGCCCAAAGATTCCTATAGAGTGAGAGAAGGATCAAAGGAGAAGTTATAACAGAGAAGACAGCATTTAATAAACAAGTACGCCTACTGAATCACTATATCGATATTTCTTTTAGCCTCCAGTGTTTCGTAGTGGCTAGAAGGAAAAACCTGAAATAGCGGAATGGTAACCCACACCAAACTTTGAATTCTCATCTGTAGCTACTTATTAAAATGGATTTTTTAAATTGGTGCTTTTATGAACGTATAATGATATAGCTTTTGCAATGTGACTGCTGATTGTGAAAACCCTGTGTCTGATGCTCCTTTTATGAGTAAAAAATATGGATTAAAAATAAATAAATAATAGGGGGAATAAATGCTAAAATAAATTGAGCAAACTGAAATACTAGTGAACAATGAAAGGGAGTGGTAAGGGGTATAGAAAAAAATAGGGGGAACAAAGGTTAAAATCTATTGAGTAGATGGAAATACTAATGGTCAATGAGAGGGAGGGATAAGGGGTATGGCATATGTGAGTTTTTTCTTTTTATTTCTTTTTCTGGAGCGATGCAAATGTTCTAAAAAATTATCATGGTGATGAATATACTATTATGTGATGATACTGTGAGCCACTGATTGTACATCATACCCGGGACATTTGTACGTTAAGAATGTTCATGTTTGTATGTTGTTTTGGTTTGATAATACAAAATAAATTTTTTTTAATTGGTGCTTTTACCTTTTTTTTGTATATATATTTCACAATAAAAAAAAAAGAGAGAGATCAAAACAGGACTAAGACATTTTTGCAAACCTGCTCCTCTCCCCAGTATCATCCACTTAATTAAACAATAACAATCAACCCTAGCTTGAGATGGGGAGTAGGGGTTAGGGAAAAAAAGAGGCATTATCCCTGACCCGTCTTTCCTTCAGCCCTCGCAAACATTCTGTCAATTCTATCTCCAAACTATATTCCAAATCATTTCCATCACAATCATTCACTTGGACTACTGAAATGGCTTCTCCCTGCTTTTGTCCTGGTCCCTATTCACAATCTTTTTTCCATAAAACAGCCTGAGTCATTTTTTTAAACACTGAACCTTTTCACTTGCTTATTTAAAACCCTCCAAAGGCTTCTCATCATCCTCAGAATCCTCTGAATAAAAATCATACTCCTTACTCCTTATCCTGGATTACAAAATCTCAGCGACTCTGGATCCTGTCTACCTCACTGACCTCATCTTGTACCACTCCCTCTCTCACTCATTACCCTCCAGCCACCCTACTTTCCATTTTGGTTCCTTACACTTACCAATTTTGTCCCCACGCTGCTCAAGCTGTTCCCTTTGACTACAACACTCTTCTCCCTTTTCTTTCTAAGGCTGACTCTTGACATTCAAATTTCATTATAAATGAGATTATTTCAGAAGCCCTACAATTAAGTAGCCACACAGTCATTCTATTTTAATAAAAACCTATTTTAATTCTCTGCACAACACTTAACTATGTATTTCTTGATCATCTGTTTACAATTTCCCCACTAAAACATAAGCTCAATGAGAGCAGGGAACACACCTCACATTTTAGCACTATAATCAAGTGCCCAGAACAGTGTCTGGTATATAATAGATACCCATAAGGATACTGAGGGGATAAAATTAATAAATAATTGAACATTTTCTTCCATTTCCAGTGCTCTATTGGTGGTGATTTTTAGCATCAAAAAGTGGAGGAAGATGGTTAAAAAGTTAAGATTTTAGTAGTTATAAACAAATCTCTTGGTACAATATAAATTCAGTTAATTTACGTATTTTCTGTACAGAACAACTTTTCTCTAAGTTCATTCCAATCTATTAAAATACAATATTAAAGACTCACCACAGTAAAGAATGCCAATGTTTCTCAAATTAATCTATAGATTTAGTGATGTTCCTAGCAAGGCTTTTATTACCTAGACAAACTCATTCTTAAATATATGGAACTTGATGACAGATGGTAGGACTTTCAGGAGAATGGCAGGGTGAAATGGACTGAATTCACCCTGTTCTGTGGGGCAAGATAAGGGCCAGGGAAAGACTGACTGGGAACTGTGGTCCCAGGGGGTGAGTAATCAAGGAGAGTTTTCAGTGTTCTGCGAGGAGGGAGAGAGGCAGGGGGATCGAGACAGGGAGGGAAGGGTGAGTCTGATAGTCCATGATCCCCACCAGTAGCAGGCTGCAGTGCACAGAGAGGTGCTAATCCAAGGGAAGTGCCCAATCCTCCACTTCAGCCTGCCCAAGTGGTTCTGCAGCTGGTAGCACCTACAGGGACTCTAGAGGCATGCCTGGCCATCTGCCATGAAAAACCACACTCCTGGGTGCTAGGGATCAGCCGCCCACCCAAGCTCTGCAAATAGCCATCCCTTTCAGTACAGTGAACAGCGGATCTGCCAGGCGCTGCAAATCAGCTGCACCCCACCCCACACACACACAGGTGCTGCTGATGGCTCCCCCAGCCCACACGCTACCAACCGTCCCTGCTGCCAGAGGCTGGGAGCACAACCCCACAACGCAAACCATCTTCTCGGCCAGCTGCTATGGTAGCGGAGAGGCAGCCCTAAGGGGAGAAAGTGCTTCAGGAGCGCCATCTATTGGGAAGAAGTGGTAAACGCAATCTGGCAAACTCCCACTCTGCCCATGGGTTTGTTTTTTGATGATATCTTTTCTATATATTTTTATTAGTAGTTATTATTTTCATTTTTATTTATAAATATTTTATATACTTATTTTTTATTAATTTAATTTTTTCTTTTTTTCTTTTTTTTTTTTTTTTAAATCACCCTTCTGTGGGCACCAGTCTAAGCTCATTCTCAATATATCCTGGAGTGTCTCCTTCTGCCTTCGAGGCCTGTTACTCTTGAGGAGTCTTTATTTTTTTTTTTATTTTCCATATATATATATATATATATATACTTTTTTTGGGGGGGTGCATAAGCCAGGAATCAAGCCCAGATCTCCCACATGGGAGGCAAACATTCTGGCACTGACCTACCTGTACACCTGTGACTAGCTTTTAATAGACCCTCAAGCAGAATTATACCCTCTACACTAGATCTGGGCCTTGGTTTGGCAGAAAGTTATAACAAAGGGAATCTTCAATGCAAAACCAAGTAAATACAAAACTTTAGATAAGTGAAGGAAACCAACTTACAAATAATCTTATTAAGATTATCAAATGCCCAAACGAAACAGAAAAAGCACAAAGCATGTGAAGACCCAAGTAGAAAAAGCCAAGCCAAACAATCAAACCAAAACACTGGAGGGGACACAGAATATGGAACAACAACTCAAGGACACTTATGAAGAAATAAATGAAAAAAATAATAAAGGATATCAGGAAGACACTAGATGAACATAAAGAAGAATTCGAAAGATTAAATAGAAAAATGGCAGATCTCAGAGAGATGAAAAATATAGCAGACCAAATTAGAAATATACTAGACACACCTGATAGCAGGTTCAAAGAAGAAGGAAGAAGAAATGAGCTAGAAGACAGAACAATTTGAACTAGAACAAACAAAGAACAAATGGAAAGAAAGATGGAAAAAATGTAACTAGCTCTTAGAGAAATGATGGACAATGAAAGGTACACAAATATAAGAACCACTGGTGTCACAGAAGGAGAAGAAATGAGTAAAGGGCTGGGAAAGTTAGTACAGGATATAATCAAGGAAACATTCCAACTTTTATAAAAGACATAAATATGCAAATCAAAGAAGCCCAACAAACCTCAAATAGAGTAAATCTAAATACTTAGTACTCCAAGACATGTACTAACCAAACTGTCAAATGCTGAAGAGAAGCAGAAAGTCCGGAAGGCAGCACAAGAAAAGCAATCTACTACATAAAAGGAAAAATATGTAAGACTGACTTTGGACTACTTATCAGGGGAGAGGAAAGAAGACAGTGGTTTGGTATATTGAAGATTCTGAACAAGAAAGTCTTTCAACCAAGAATTCTTTTTTTTTTTTAATATTTTTATTGTAAGCAACATATGTAACACTCTTGACACACAAACATTCTTGACATGCTTACAGTCAGTAGCTCACAATATCATCACATAGTTGTGTATTCATCACTATGATCATTTTTATAACATTTGCATCTCTCCAGCAAAAGAAATCAAAAAGAAAAAACCCATACATGCCATGCCTCTTACATCTCCCTCTCTTGACCACTAGTATTTCAATCTACACAATTTATTTTAACTTTTGTTCCCCCTATTATTTATTTATTTATTATCCATTTTTTTCTATCTGTCCATACTGTAGATAAAAGAAGCATCTGACAAGGTTTTCACAATCACACAGTCACACTGCAAAAGCTCTATCTTCATACAATCATCTTTAAGAAACATCCAACCAAGAACTCTTTATCCAGCCACACTGCCCTTCAAAACTGAAGGAGATGGATGGGTGATGGTAGTGCAGTGGCAGAGCTCTTACCTGACATGCCAGAGACCTGGGTTCATTTCCCAGGGCCTACCCATGTTAAAAAAAAAAAAAAAAAAAATTGAGGGAGAGATTAAAATCTTCAAAGACAAACACAGACTGAGGTAACTAGCCAATAAGAGACCTAGACCTACCCTACAAGAAATTCTAAAGGGAGTCCTGTCAGCTAGAAAGAAAAGGCAAGAGAGGGAGGTCTGGAAGAGGGCACACAATTGAAGAGTATCAGTTAGGGTAATTTAAAGGCTAAGGAGAGAGAGAGAGAGAATATGGATCTCTGACAAATAAACCAAAAAAAAATGGCAGATTCAAGAACTGCTTTTCAGTAAACTTTGAATGCTAATAGATTAAACTCACCAATTAAAATATACAGATTGGCAGAATGGATTTAAAAATATAATCCATTTATGCTGTTTACAAGAGAACCTAAAAAATGTGATGAATGAATTAGATCTAATAGACATATATAGCTCATTATACCCCAAAACACCAGGACATAGATTTTTTTTCTACAGTGCACATGGAACATTCTCCAAGAAAGATCATATGTTAGGACAAAAATTAGTCTTTATAAATTTAGTAAGAGTGAAATTATCCAAAGCACTTACGCTGACCACAACAGAATGAAACTGGAAATTAATAACCACCAAAGATCAGAGTTTTCACAAATACATGGACACAAAACATTATACTCTTAAATAATCAGTGGGTCAAAGAAGAAATTGCTAGGTAAAAAACGGCAAATATATGGGCACAAATGATAATGAAAATACCACATATCAAAACTCATGGGATGCAGCAAAGACAATACCGAGAGGAAAATGTACTGCCCTAAATGTTTATATCACAAAAACAAGAATGAGCATAACATGAGGGCTTAACAGCTCACCTGGAGAAAAGAGAGAACAGCAAACTAACCCCAAAGCAAATAAAAGAAAAGGAATAAGAAAAATCAAAGCAAAAATAAACAAACTAGAGCACAATAAAACAATAGAAAGAGTCAAAAAACCCAAAAGGTAAATTCTCTGAGAAAATCCCTACCTAGACTGACAGAAAAAAAGTAAGAGGATGCAAATAAAATCAGAAATGAGAGGGGGTCCTTACCATGGACCCTGAAGAAAATTGTTTAAATTACAAGAGATGATATGATACTATATGTGAAAACCCAAAAATTCCACAGCAAAACTATTAGAGATAATAAATGAGTACAGTAGAGTGGCAAGTTGTAAGATCAACACTCAAAAATCTATACGGTTTCTATACACTAGTAATGAACAACCTTGGGGGAAATCAAGGAAAAAAATCCATTTATAATTGCAACCAAAAGAATAAAATATTTAATAAATTCAACTTAGGATACAAAGAAAACTGTCAGAAATTGCTAAAAGAAATCACAGAAAACCTAAATAAATGGAAGGGCATATCGTGTTCATGGATTGGAAGACAAAATAGCATTAAAACATCAATTCTACCTAAATTGATTTACAGATTCAATGCAATACTAATTAAATTCCCAAAAACTTATTTTGCAGAAATACAGAAATAGAAAAATCAATAACCAAATTTATCTAGAAGGGCAAGGTGCCCCGAATAGCTAAAAATATCTTGTGAAAGAAAAATGAAGTTGGAGGTCTCCTACTGCCTGACTTGGAGGTGTATTATGAAGCTATAGCAGTCAAAACAGCATGGTACTGGCATAAAGATAGATATACTAACCAATGGAATCAAACAGAGTGTTCAGATATAGACTTTCTCATCTATGGACAACTCATCTTTGATAAGGCAGTCAAGCTAACTCACCTGGGACAGAATAGTCTCTTCAATAAATGGTGCTTGGAGAACTGGATATGCACATGCAAAAGAATGAAAGAGGATCCATATCTCATACCCTATACAAAAATTAATTCAAAATGGATCAAAGGCCTAAACATTAGAGCTAAGACCATAAAACTTTTAGAAGAAAATGTAGGGAGATATCTTATAAAACTTGTAATAGGAGGCAGTTTCCTAGATCTTATACTCAAAGTGCAAACACTGAAGAAAGAAATAGATAAATGGGAACTCCTCAAAGTTCCCATTTGTGCATCAAAGAACTTTGTCAAGGAAGTAAAAAGGCACTCTACATAATGGGAGACAGTATTCAGAAATGACATATCAGATAAGGGTCTAGCATCCAGAATATATAAAGAGATTGTTCAACTCAGCAACGAAAAGACAAACAACCCAATTACAAAATGGGCAAAAGACTTAACAGACACTTCTCAGAAGAGCAAATACAAATGGCTAAACGGCACATGAAAAGATTGCTCAACTTCCCTGGCTATTAGGGAAATGCAAATCAAAACCACCAGATGGCCATTATTAATAAAAGAGAAAATGACAAGTACTTATCCACTATTGGTGGGAATGTAAAATGTATAACCGCTCTGGAAGGCAGTTTGGTGGTTCCTCAGGAACCTAAGTATAGAACGGCCATATGATCCGGCAATATCACTGCTGGGTATCTACTCAGAGGACATGAGGGCAAGGACACAAACAGACATTTGCACACACCAATGTTTATAGCAGCATTATTTACAATTGCCAAGTGATGGAAACAGCCCAAATGTCCATCAACAGAAAAGTGGCTGAACAAGCTGTGATATATACATACGATGGAATATTAACACAGCTGTAAGACAGAATAAAGTCATGAAGCATGTAACAACATGGAAGGACCTTGAGGACGTTATGCTGAACGAGATTAGCAAGAAACAAAAGGACAAATATTGTACGGTCTCACGATATGAACTAACATTAATAAGTGAACTTGGAGAATTTCAGTTAAGAACAGAGGTTAACAGGAGATAGAAATAGGGGCGAGATTGGGAAATTGGAGCTGAAGGAATAGAGATTGTCCAACAGGACTGATTGTAAAATTTCAGAAATGGATAGCACAATACTACCTGACTGTAGCACAATAATGTAAGTACAACAAATGAAACTGAGTGAGAATGATAGAGGGAGGAGGGCTAGGGGCACATATGAAACCAGATGGAAAAACAGACGATAAAGGGTGGGCCACAGTGGCTCAGCAGGCAAGAATGCTTGCCTGCCATGCCAGAGGACCTGGGTTCGATTCCCAACGCCTGCCCATGTAAAAAAAAATTAAAAAAAAAAATAGACGATAAAGTCTGAGAAGGTATTATCTAGGAATGTCTAGAGTATACAATGATATGACTAAATGTACAAATTAAAAGATGTTTTTGCATGAGGAAGAACAAAGGAATGTCAGTACTGCAGGGTGTTGAAAGCAGATGGTCTTTCAATAAACTTCAAAAAAAAGAAAACAAAACCAGAAATTCTCAAATGGGATAGTTGAATATTTCCCCCCTGTTCTCCCCATTCCCCAAGGGGACACTGAAAATAGTTCTTTATTCACTGCCCTGGACCAAGTAACAAGCTCTCACACCCTTTTAAGACTCCATCAACTCATAGTGTGCAACTAAACTGCCCATAAAAGTTAAATTCGGAAATGCACTACCTAGAAAATATATGCTGAAGATTTTTGCCAGCTGCTTTGTGTCTTGGCACCACCCTGTCTCCTTCTTTTGTTCCCAGCTGCCAGGTGCACAACGTCCCACTGTCCCACTGACAATGCCTCAGGCCCTATGCTTCCCCACGACACTGAGCACGGTGCATGCACAGTCACCTCTAGCGCCCCAGCCCCACAGCCCCTGACAACTGCAGTACAGCAAGGCAGCTGGCTGGGTCCTGGGTATCCCTGACTCTCCTGGTAACAAAGACAAGCAGGTCAGCAAGGCAATGGAGGGCCTCACAGGGCTGGGGGTGGGGAGCAGGTGGGCCTGGGCTTGTGTGGTGCTTGTAGGGTGGGATAACATTCACCTCTGACTGGCGGATGGGGGAGGCAAACACAGGGTCCACAGCCTCTGCATCACGAATCCCTGTTACAGTCAGTCAGAGGGCGGGGCCATACTAGGTAAGAAAGAAAAATTATAAGAGAATGCTATGAACAACTATATGCCAACAAACTAGACAATTTAGATGAAATGGACAAATTCCTAGAAACACACAAACTGCCTATATTAACTCAAGAAGAAAAAGAAGATCTCAACAAACCAATTACAAGTAAAGAGATCCCAATCAGTCATCAAAAATATTTCCACAAAGAAAAGCCTAGGGTCAGAGGGTTTCACAGGGGAATTTTATCAAACATTTCAAAAAGAACTAGCATGAATAAGGATCAAAGTCTTGCAAAAATTGAGGAAAAAGGAACACTACCTAACTCATTTTATGACACTAACAACATTCTAATGCTAAAACTGGATAAAACCACTATCAGAAAGGAAAACTACAGACCAATCTCCCCAACGAACATAGATGTAAAATTCTTAACAAAATACTAGCAAATAAAATCCAAAGACGCATTAAAATAATTATACATCACAACCAAGTGAGGTTTAAACCAGGAATGCAAGGGTGGTTCAACACAAGAAAAATCAATCAACAGAATATAGCACATTAAGGAACTGAAACGGAAAAATCACGACTTTACCAATTGACACTGAAAAAGCATTCAAAAAAATTCAGCATCCTTTCCTGATGAAAACATTTCAAAAGGTAGGAGTTAATGGAAGCTTTCTCAGTATCATAAAGGACAAATATGAAAAACCCATAGGTAGCATCATACTTAATGGTGAGACTGAAAGCATTCCCCCTAATATGGGGAAAAAGATAAGGATGCCCACTGTCACCACTATTATACAACACTGTACTAGAAGTTCTAGATGGAGTGATTACACAGGACAAAGAAATAAAAAGCATCCATAAAGGACAGGAGGAAGTAAAACTTTCATTATTTGCAATCAACATGATCCTATGTTTAGAAAACCCTGAGAATTCTATGGTAAAGCTACCTGAGCTAATAAAGAAAATCAGCAAAACTGTCTGACATATGAGATTAATATACAAAAATCAGTTGGTAGAACTTTGGGAAGATGGCCGCCTAGAGCCGCTTGAGATTAGCTGAGTTAGAGAACCAACAGGAGGGCGACTGAAGCAGCAATTCGGGAGTGCAGTTGACTTAGGACAGCCTTCTGCACCACATGCAACAGCCTCTTGCAGAGGCCAAGGAACTGAGAGGTAGAAAGCTGGAGTCTGGCGTGGAGGTGCAGAGCAGAAGACCCCACGGGAGTGCACAGACTGGGGTACACAGCTCTAGGAAGTAAACCAGGCCATGTTCCTTGGGCAAGCTACCCTCACCAGTGCTGCCCCATGATCAGCGACTCAACCTATGCCCCATGCACCTGAACCCCCTGACCCACTCCCATTCCCCGCGCTCCAGATGCCCCTACCCCACCAACCTCCAATGCACATACCTGCCCCCCACCCCCACCCCAAGTGCAGCCCAACCCACTTCTCCTATACTCCTCCCAAGCACTACCTCCCCCTCCCTGTTCCCTGCAGGCTTTTGCCAGTACATAAAGGTTGTAGGCACTAACCTCCATACCTAGGCTACACCGCCCTCCCACCACCACCAACACCACCCATAGTGTCAGTGTAGCCTCACCCCATCCTCTCCAAGCTCAGCGCATCCGCTGAGGGGAGAAAAACAATGGAACTATTAAACCTTACCATCAGGGAATCCTCTAACACTGTGTCAAACTTTAGGGACACCCAAATCAATAGGCCATGCCCTCAATCATGAAGCTTACTCTTGTGAAGCTTATGTGGGTAGCACAGAAGCTGAGAGTACCTATAGGCATGCCTAAGAGTTACTTCTGGAGGTAACCTCTGTCATTGCTCTGATGTGGCCTCAGTCCCTCTAAGCCCAACTCTACAAGTGAAATCACCGCCCTTCACCCTACATGGGACATGACATCAAGGGGTGAATGTCTCCCTGCGATGGGGGAGAGGACTCCCAGGGATGAATTCAGACCTGGCATCGTGGGATCAACAATTCCATCCTGACCACAAGGGAGAAAAGAAGTGTAATTAATAAAGTATCAATGGCAGAGAGAGTTCAAATAGAGTCGAGAGGCTACTCTGGAGGTGACTCTTATATAAACTTCAAGTATAACCTGCCAACCCCACCCAGGACCATTCCAGCCAATCCTAAAGAACACCTTGGGCAATATGTAAGACTCCACAAGAGTTCCAGGCACTAGACTAACTTGCCAGAAACCAACAAACTCTAAATGGGTCCCTGGTCCAGATAAGTCCTGAAACCTAGTCCAGCCTCTCCAGAACATCAGATAGTTCCATCTCCCTATGACATATTAGTGATAAACCCTTTCAATATCAAAAAGTTAGAACTGCCATAGCCCAAACAAACCCAATGAAAGGTATGGAAAGATCAAAAGTGATGGTAGAATTATACATAGAAGATAGGACTTATATGAATATGAATGCTAAATCATTACACTGATATCTCTTTTAGTCTCCTGTATTTTAGAGCAGCTAGCAGTTAAAACCTAAAATTGTGAAATTGTAACCCATGTCAAAGTATGAAATATGTTCTACAACTAATGGTGGTGCTGTGCTTGGAAATTTATAGCTTTTTGTATATATGTTATTGTTCACACAAAAAGAAGGAAAAAAAAGTCGACTGTGATGATAAAAAGTATTTAAGCCTTCTAGCCTCCTATATTCTGGAGCAGTTAGAAGGAAAAATATGAGAGGATGGTATGGTAGCCCACGATAAAGTCTGAGATCTGTCCTGTCACCAGTTGTTGAAGAGTGCTTTGAAAACTACTGCTTTTTTCTTCACTTTGTATGTATGTTATATTACACAATAAAAAAAGTTTTCAAAAAAATCAATAATGTTTCTATACACAAGCACTGACCTATCTGAGGGCACAATTAAGGGAAAAATTCCATTCAAAATAGCAACCAGAAGATGCCACTGGCAGGCCTTCACCTATGCACCACATATCAGGATCAGGGTCTGATGAAGAGAGCCCCTCATACCTCATCCCAGGGAACGGGGCATGGCCAGATAGGGGGTCACCTCCTCACCCGTCCACTCACTGCATGTTCACGGGTAACCTGGTGCAAAACTATTCCTAAACCTGCTCCTAAGTCAGGAGTTTCGTACATAGTAGAGCAATTCCTTCCTTGTGATCTATTGAAAGTCAGCCCTCGACACGGGTTTGTGAACAGAACTAAAATTTTTAAAAAGTCAAGAAAAACAAAAAAGTAAAAAATTAAAAAATAGCAACCAAAAGAATCAGGTATCTAGGAACAAGCCCAACCAGGGATGTCAAGGACCTTACACAGAAAATTACAAAACATTGCTAAAAGAAATTTGAAAATTACCTATATAGATGGAAAGACATTCCATGCTCATGAACAGGAAAGTTTAATGTTGTTAAGACGTCAATTCTACACAAACTTATCTACAGATTCAATGCAATACCAATCAAAATTCCAACAACCTACTTTGTAGAAGTGGTAAAGCTAGTTATCAAATTTATTTGGAAGGGAAAGAGACCTTGAATAGCTAAAGACATCCTTAAAAAGAAGAGCAAAGCGGGAAGACTATCACTTCCTGACTTTACAAAGCTTACTATAAAACCACAGTGGTCAAAATAGCATGCTACTGGCACAAAGACCAATGGAATCGAATTGAGAGTATGGAGACAAACCACCAAATCTTTGGAAAACTGATCTTTGACAAGGCCCTCAAA
This sequence comes from Tamandua tetradactyla, assembly GCF_023851605.1. Classification (NCBI taxonomy): domain Eukaryota; kingdom Metazoa; phylum Chordata; class Mammalia; order Pilosa; family Myrmecophagidae; genus Tamandua; species Tamandua tetradactyla. The sequence goes on from NC_135328.1 coordinate 45,180,414, forward strand.
TCCAAGGCACTGCATTGGTAATCAATAGCCAAACGAATGAAAGTGGACCGCTATCTTACACCCTATACAAAAATTAATTCAAAATGGACTAAACCTAAATATAAGAGCAAGTACCATACAACTTTTAGAAGAAAATGCAAGAAAACACCTACAAGATCTAATAATAGGATGTTACAACTAAAGAATAAGCAGCAAAAGAAAAAAAAAGATAAATGGTAATTCCTTAAACTCAAGAGCTCCTGTGCCTCAAAAGGTATCTGTCAAAAAGGTGAAGAGACAGAGGGCTTTCGGGTCAAGATGGCGGCTTAACAACATGTGCGTTTTAGTTCGTCCTCCAGAACAACTACTAAATAACCAGAAACAGTACAGAACAGCTCCTGGGGACACGTCAGTGACCAGACACACAGCGTACCCCAGTGTGGACCAGCTGGACGGGCTGCGAGCCACCCCCCGAACCGTGAGTTCCCAAAGCTGTGCCGGCCAGCGCCCCTCCCCCAGAGGCCACTTCTCAGAGAGGAAAGGAAAGGATTTTACCAGCAGCAGGGACTGGGCACAATCAAACGCCAACTGTGGAACTAATTAACAAATTCTGACTACTAAAAATAGGCCCCAACTTAGGTGAACCTGATCAAAGCAGAGGTTGCTCATTTTTGCCCCGGCGCCAAGGGGGCAGGACTGACAGAAAAAGGGGGAAAAAAAGAGAAGGAAACAGAGGTTTTTGTGGCTGTGTATCTACAAAGGCTTGACTGCCTCTGGATACAGCGGCAGGACTTTTCAGGCTGCAACTGCCCCAGGCATAGGCAGAAGTGAGCTCTTTTGGGGGCTTGTCTGGAGCCTGTGCCTTCCCCAGGGGAGGGGTGAAGCCCAACTCAGGTGGAATCCCTCCCTCATGGAATTCAGACACCAGGGCTTGGTAATTTGAAGCCATTAAAACCAGCCTACAACCTCTCCTCTGTCTCCACCACGTCCCCAGCAGGGAGAGTCTGCCAAAGTTAAAGGTACTGCATCATCTTATGCTGGTGGGACCTGCAGTCAGACAAATGCCACACACAGGGCAGGATAAGAAAAACAGAGTCCAGAGACTTCACAGGAAAGTCTTTCAACCTGCTGGATCTCACCCTCAGGGAAAACCGAAGCAGGACTCTTTCCTCCTGATAGGAGGCCAGTTTGGTCTGGGAAATTTTGACTGGGGTATATAATATCTAAGTAGACCCTCCTAAGTGTGTGTGTGTTGGGGGAAGGCACCACACAAGCAGGGCAAGAAACAAGAAAACAAGAACTGAAAAATTCTTCTCTGTTAAACAAAACTTAAGCTAAAGGTCCAGATAAAGCTGAATGGAATGTCAAAGAACAGACAGACAACAAATTCATCCAGCAAGAAAACCCTAGATAAAAGAAGTGAAAGCAATCTCCAGAATAAACTAATCAAGGTAATTAAATGCCTAGATGCCAGCAAAAAAATAACAGATCACACTAGGAAAATTGAAGATATGGCCCAGTCAAAGGAACAAACCAATAATTTAAATGATATACAGGAGCTGAAACAATTAATTCAGAATGTACGAACAGACATGGAAAATCTCATCAAAAACCAAATCAATGAATTGAGGGAGGATATAAAGAAAGCAAGGAAAGAACAAAAAGAAGAAACTGAAAGTCTGAAAAAACAAATCACAGAACTTATGGGAATCAAAGACACAGTAGAAGAGATGAAAAAAAACAATGGAAACCTACAATGGTAGATTTCAAGAGACAGAACATAGGATTTCAAAACTGGAGGACAGAACATCTGAAATCCAACAAGAAACAGAAACTACAGGGAAAAAAATGGAAAAATATGAGCAGGGACTCAGGGAACTTAAAGACAATATGAAGCGCACGAATATACGTGTTGTGGGTGTCCCAGAAGGAGAAGAGAAGGGAAAAGGAGGAGAAAAACTAATGGAGGAAATTACCACTGAAAATTTCCCAACTCTTATGAAAGACTTCAAATTACAGATTCAAGAAGTGCAGCGTACCCCAAAGAGAATAGATCCAAACAGACATACTCCAAGACATTTAATCATCAGAATGTCAGAGGTCAAAGAGAAAGAGAGGATCTTGAAAGCAGCAAGAGATAAGCAATCCATCACATACAAGGGAAGCCCAATAAGACTGTGCGCAGATCTCTCAGCAGAAACGATGGAGGTGAGAAGACAGTGGGATAATATATTTAAATTATTAAAAGAGAAAAACTGCCAACCAAGAATTCTGTATCCAGCAAAACTGTCCTTCAAAAATGAGGGAGAAATGAAAACATTTTCAGACAAAAAAATCACTGAGAGAATTTGTGACCAAGAGACCAGCTCTGCAAGAAATACTAAAGGGAACACTAGCGACAGATACAAAGAAGAGAGAGGTGTGGAGAAGAGTGTAGAAAGGAAGACTATGAGTAAAGGTAAAAAGAAGGAAAATTAGATATGACATATAAAATCCAGAAGGCAAAATAGTAGAAGAAAGTACTACCCATGTAGTAATAACACTGAATGTTAATGGATTAAACTCTCCAATCAAAAGACATAGTCTGACAGAATGGATTAAAAAGCAGGATCCATCTATATGCTCTCTACTCAAAGGACACGAGGTCAAGGACACAAATGGACATTTACACACCAATGTTTATAGCAGCATTATTAACAATTACCAAGAGATGGAAACAGCCAAAATGTCCATCAACAGACAGTTGGCTAAACAAACTGTGACATTTACATAAGATGGAATATTATGCAGCTGTAAGACAGAATAAAGTTATGAAGTATGTAACAACATGAATGGACCTTAAGGACAGTATACTGAGTGTGATTAGCCAGAAACAAAAGGACAAATACTGTATGGTCTCACTGATATGAACTGACATTAGTGAATAAACTTGGAATATTTCGTTGGTAACAGAGACCATCAGGAGATAGAAATAGGGTGAGATATTGGGTAACTGGAGCTGAAGGGATACAGATTGTGCAACAGGACTGAATATAAAAACTCAGAAATGGACAGCACAATACTACCTAACTGTAATGTAATTATGTTAAAACACTGAATGAAGCTGCATGTGAGAATGATAGAGGGAAGAGGGCTGGGGACATAAATGAAATCAGAAAGAAAGATAGATGGTAAAGATCGAGATGATATAATCTAGGAATGTCTAGAGTGTATAATAATAGTGAAATGTACAATGTACAAATTTTAAAAATGTTTTTGCATGAGGAAGAACAAAGGAATGTCATTATTGCAGGGTGCTGAAAATAGATGATAATTTATACTTTAAAATCTCTCCTGATGTGTGAGACTAAAGCAAAAAATGTTTGTTACAAAATTTATATTTTAACTAGAGCATTTCCTAATATAACTCATGTAGATAGTTTGATTGAATGTCATAAGTACTTGGAATCTCAGGTAGGACATGAGATTTTGTTGGTTTGTCCAGAGTGATGCCCCAATGAATCCCAGAGTGATTTGATCAGTGACGGGAAAATTATTTGCAAGCCCCCTTTGGGGAATGGTGCGAGTGGGGAGAAATTCAACTTCCCCAAGTTGAATTCTTGATATTCCCACAAGCAGTGTGGACAACCAAAGCTATAGGCTGAGTCCCCAGTCTTGGGGTGTGTTCATATGAAACTTAACCCCACAAAGGATAGGTCAAGTCTACTTAAAATTTAGGCCTAAGAGTCACCCCCAAGAGACCCTCTTTTGTTGCTCAGATGTGGCCTCTCTCTCTAGCCAACATGACGAGCAGTCTCACCACCCTCCCCCTCTCTGCATGGGACATGACTCCCAGGGGTGTGGACCTTCCTGGCAACGTGGGACAGAGATCCTGGAATGAGCTGAGACTCAGCATCAAGGGACTGAGAAAAACCCTAGAATGAGCTGAGAATTAACATCAAGGGATTGAGAGAACCTTCTCAACCAAAGGGGGAAGAGTGAAATGAGACTAAGTGTCAATGGCTGAGAGATTCCAGAGTTGAGAGGTTATCCTGGAGGTTATTCTTGCGCATTAAGTAGATATCACCTTATTGTTCAAGATGTAGCGGAAAGGCTGGAAGGAACTGCCTGAAAATGTGGAGCTGTGTTCCAGTAGCCATGTTTCTTGATGATGACTGAACAATGATATAGCTTTCACAATGAGACTCTGTGAATGTGAAAACCCTGTGTCTGATGCTCCTTTTAGCTACTATATCAACAGAAGAGTAGAACATATGGAATAAAAATAAATAATAGGGGGAACAAATGTTAAAATAAATTTAGTTTGAAATGCTAGTGGTAAATGAAAGTGAGTGGTAGGGGTATGGTATGTATAATCTTTTTTTTTCTCTGTTATCATTTTCTTTTTCTGCTGTCTTTTTGTTTCTTTTTCTAAATCGATGTAAATGTACTAAGAAATGATGAATATGCAACTATGTGATGATATTAATAATTACTGATTATATATGTAGAATGAAATGATATCTTAACGTTTTGTTTGTTAATTTTTTTTTAATTAATAAAAAAAGGTGAAGAGACAGCCAACTCAATGGGAGGAAATATTTGGAAACCACATATTGGGTAAGGGTTTGATATCTGTGCACATAAAGAAATTATACAGCTTAACAACACAGGAACAATCCAACTATAAAATGGGCAGAGGATATGAACAGACACTTTTCTGAAAAGCAAATACAGATGGCTAAAAAACACATGAAGAGATGCTCATTTTCATTAGCTTTAAGGGAAATGCAAATCAAGATAACACCTCACACATAAGAATGGCTACTATTAAACAAACAAAACTACAAATGCTGGAGAGTATGTGCAGAAATTGGAACACTTATTCACTGTTAGTGGAAATATATAATGGTGCATCTGTTGTGGAAGACAGTTCGGCAGTTCTCGAGAAAACTAAATATTGAGTTGCCCTATGACCAATTCTCAGTATACATCCAGAAGACCTGAAAGCAGTGACACAAACAGATATTTGCACACAAATATTCACAGCAGCATTATTCACAATTGCCAAAAGATGAAAACAACCCAAGTGCCCATCAACAGACAAGTGGATAGAAACAAAACGTGGCATATACATATGATGGAATATTATGCAGCAGTAAGATGAAATGAGGTCAGAAGCATATGACAATGAGGACAAAATGCTGAGTGAAATAAGTCAGACACAAAATTTCACTATTATATGTCTGATAAAGGTAACCTCAGAGATTACACTACAAAATATAGCAGACATAGAGGTACATAGCTAGAGACAGGAGAAAGGCTGCCCAATGAGGATCAAGAAGTGCAATGGAATTGATAGAAGTGATGGTAACTAATTACTGCAGTTATAAGTAATATTGCCATGTTGAGGAGAATATGATTGTATATACTGGATGTATAGTGCCATGTATCCCACTGATTAAATCTACAATTATAAATAAGTTCTCACATGAACTATTTCAAAGGTTTGATACTGGACAGAGAGTCAACAGGAGTATAAAGGGAAAACTAAAAATGCATGCCATGGCCAACAGTTAAAAGGAAGACATCAACAGTACCATCACACTACCAGGGGCAACTAACTAGGAGAGGGGGGTGGGAGATGGACAAGTAATAAGGGGTAGTTTTGATTTAATATTTGGTGATGCTGTGTTTGTCAGTTATTTGTCACTATGGACTAATGAAAATTGTCTGAAATTGAGAGTGCTGCTGATTACAGAATCAAGAGAGGACACTGTAAGACATGGTTAGTCTATTTTGGACATTATCCATGATACCCAATAGATGGAGGAAGCCAAAGGGTACAACAACTGAGAACCAAAATGGAGAACTGTTGTACACTTATATGATGGAATATGGTGCTACTAAAAAAAGGAAGGATGTCTAGAGGCATGCAATGAACTAAATAAACCTTGGGGACAATGTGTTATGCAAAATAAGCCAGAAACAAATGAACAAATATGCTCTCTTTCAGAAATTACAAGGAAACTAGAGCCTAGATTGTATGCCCTTTTAGCAACCGCACTTAGTTCAAAGCTGTAAGACTATTTCTAGATTCTGAGACACTGAGCTATATGTGTATCGGCTGGTATTTCCCTGGAACTTTGAGTAACACCTAAGACCCAGATATGGAGTGCCGCAGACCTGTAAGATAGCCTACCTATCTACAATAACGGTTGAACAAAAAAAAGATCAGGCCTCAATTAGAGATAAAAACAAAGCCATCTGCTGGTCTACAGATGGTTCTGTGGTAGAATGCTCGCCTTTCATGCAGGAAACCCTGGTTCGAATCCCAGACCATGCACCTAAAAAAAAAAAAAAAAAAGAAACCATCTGTCTGGGACTATGGTAAATCAGAATATAGGATAAAAGATGACACGGTAGTACTCTAAACTTTCACTTACTGTAGGAGACAAAAGGCAGAGAGGTTTATTATGTCTAGAACCTAAATTTTCTGTAACACATATTCTAAATCATCCTGTCTGGACAGCTCATTTAAACCCAAACTCCTTGTAATTCTGTATCGCTTAATGGAATATCAGAATAGATCTCAGACGATGGTGGGCTGATAATTTCTGAATATTGTAAGAGCCACTCGAGGGTCCGAAGGAAAAAAAAATATATGGAACTTTCCCATTTGGGAAACTCCTGGTACTCTCTCAAACACTGGGTCTCCCAAGAAGACAGGCCAAGCCCTTGATTTTGATGCTTTCTTTTATGAAGCCTATTTCTGTAGCAGAGAAGTTAAGCCAAGCTATAGTTATGCCTGAGAGTTACATCCAGAAAACCTCTTTTGTTGTTCAGATGTGGCCTCAATCTCTCTAAGCCCAACTCTGCAAGGAAAATGATTACACTCTCTGCTATGTGAGACATGACATTCAGGGGTGAAAGTCTCCCTGACAATATGGGGCATGACTCCTGGGGATGAGTCTGGCCCTGCCACCCTGGGACTGACAATCCCTTCCTGACTAAAAGGGGGAAAAGAAGGGTATTACCATAAAGCATCATCAGTGCCTAAGGGAGATCAAATAGAGTCAAGAGGCTATTTTGAAGCTACTCTCATGCAATCTTCTGTTAGATAGTGCTAATTGCTGTGATTTGCTAAACCCCAAACAAAATCACTCCTGTTAATTCTTAAGAATACCTAGGGCTCAAACTGAAACTCTATAAAAGTTTCATGAACTAAGTTTGCTTTCCTGGAACCTATAATTTCCAGAGGGTTCCTAGGCCAGATAAAATCCTGAAATCCAGGGGACCAGTCTCTTCAAGACCATCAACTAACTACATTCCCCCTATCTTTTAGTGTCAACACCCCTTCTCAACATTCAGAAAGGGCACTACCTAAAGATCCCCACAGATTGGGAAAAGGATCAAAAAAGAAGAAGTTATAAAAGAGAAAATAGGATTATGAAATGAGTATGACTGCTGAATCACAATACTGATATTTCTTCTAGCCTCCAGTGCTTTGGAGCAACTAGAAGGAAAACTATGAAATAGTGGAATGGTAACCCATAAGACTCTGAAATCTATTCTGTATCTACTTGTTGAAGTGTACTTTGAAAATTATTGCTTTTCTTTCTTTTCTTTGAATATGTGTTATACTTAAAATAATAAAGTCTATTGATTTTTAAAAAATAATGAAAACATCAAATGCTAACAAAGATGCAGAGAAAATGGATCACTGATTCATTGCTGCTGGGAACATGAAATGGTTTAGACACTCTGAAAGAGTATGACATTGCCTTACAAAACAAAACATGTGTTTATCATACATTCCAGCAATGGCACTGCCAAACTGGGCATTTATCACAGAGAAATGAGAAATTATGACATATAAAACCTGTACACAAATGTTCATAGTAACTTTGTTTGTAACAGCCACAAACTGGAAACAATCCAAATGTCTTTCAACAGGTGAGTGACTGAACAAAAACTGTAGTGTATCTATACTATGGAATAAACTCAGCAATAAAAAGGAATAAACTATTGATACACACAATTTAAACAGAACTCAAGGGAATTATGCTCAATATAAAAACAAAGCCAATCTCATACGGTCACATACTGTATAATTCTATTTATATAACCTTCTTGATATAAAAAAATTATAAAGATGGATTATTATTGGATATATTCCTTACAACTTCATGTGAATCTATAGTTATCTCAATGTCATGTTATTTAAAATTCCAATGGTAAAGATACGTTCTTCAAAATCAAATATTTCTCCTAAGTAGGCTGATAAATTTCCCAGAACAGTGGTTCTCAACCTCAGATGCACATGAAAATCACTTCCAAAATCCTGATGCTTAGTCTCCCAGGCCAATAAGAGTCCGTAAATATGAAAACCAGGCATCTCTATTATTTTTTTCGCTCCCAGGTAATACCAATGTGCAATAAGATCGAGAATCAGTATCCTCCAAAGCAAGAGAAACAGGTGCAATTTAAGCAATCCTTGTTAGCATGCTGAGATTAACAGATGTTAAGGAACTTGTCATTAACAATTAGCCACAAAAATCATTCCACAGGGTAGTGCAACAGTGGCTCAGTGGCAGAATTCTCGCCGGCCATGAGGGACACCTGGGTTCAATTTCCAGAGCCTGTCCATGTCAAAAAAAAAAAAAAAAACCAAACATTTCACTGGCAAATGGGAACCCTAGACCAAGGAAGACAATAGTTCATTATTTTAAATAATAGTCCTGGTTGGCAAAGGGGTCTGAGTCAGAAATTGAACTCTAGGTTCACCTTTTTTTTTTTTTTGACATTTTCTATTTTTTATTAGAAGCATTCTCAGACAATAAATTTTATGAGACCATGAAGCAATGTCTCTTGTTCACACCACATCCACAATGCCTGGCACCAAATAACTGCTCAATTAATAATATTTGTTGAATGAAATATATTAAAATGAACCCACTGACAAGAAGGTTACATTAGAAATGGAATAGAATAGACCAGGGAGATGAATTTTGAGGCAATGTCTTCATTTTTTCCCCCTTTTAAACAGTTTTATTTGCACATCATGCAATCCAACCTAAGTAAAAGAAATCAATGGTTCCTGGTATAATCACATAGTCATGCCTTTGCCACCACAATCTATATGAAGACACTGTTTTTATATAAACACAAAAACGGGACTATTAACCTGTCTTTCCAAAACCTTTAAAGCAAAAAGGTTACCATATTCCATTTAGGATTCAACCTAAAATCAAAGGTAACGTGTACAATAATCCCATGAATTTCACAAATTAAACTACCCTACACAGAAACCATGAAAACAAGGTACTGAATATAAGCTTTTCAAATAAAGTGCTTTTTCCACTTGCATATAAGAAAGCTACAGTGATGGCAATACAAAAAATTGATTTAAAACTTAATGTTCCCGCCCGCCCTCCTCTCCCCTCTTTGTCCGCTGGCCCGCCCGCCCTCCTCTCCCCTCTTCCCCCTCCTGCTCCGGCGGCTCTCCAACTACCACGGTGCCCTCTTCCGCCTTCACCGGCTCCTCCGCCACCAGCCTCGACAGCCTTGCAACCCTCACCTTTCCTCCTCCAGAACAGCTACTGGGGGAGTGGAGAAAATACAGAGCAGCTCCCGGAGCCACGACGGAGATCAAAGGGACAGCGTACCCCATCCTGGAACGGCTGACTGTCTGGGAGAACCAGCTCCGGTGAGATGACCGAGGGACGCGGGCTTTCCTGGGTAGGACAGCAAACGGCCGGAGTCCCTCCCTTCCTCCTTCCCAGGCCAGCTGGCAGAATTGGGCAGGTGGTCCCGTTGGGCCGCAGCGGCTGGCGTCCCCACCACGCGAGGCCCCCCGGACCAACTGAGAGAGTTGGGTCGGAAATCCCCAGACTGCGGAGAATGGTGACCAGGGGGTCCCTTCCAAACACATGACTCCACGGTCTGGCTGGGAACAGTGCACTCTCCCGGGCTGCGAGAGCTGGCGCCCTTCCGCCACGCTTGGCGCACCGGGCCAACAAGGAAATTCGGTCGGGTGCTCTCACGTGCTGCGGCGGCCGGCGACCCTCCCCGCGTTCGGACCCCCGGGCCGGCTGGCACTCTTCCAAGACGCTTCGGCTGCCGAACCTCCCCTACAGGGAGAGTTTTCCAGAGTTAAAGGACCCACAGCAACTTTTACTGGTGGATCCCGTAGACAAACGTGTGCCACGAGCGCCACCTACTGGGCAGGATAAGAAAAACAGAACCCAGAGATTTCACAGAAAAATCTTTCAACCTGTGTGGTCCAACACTCAGGGAAATCTGACTAAATGCCCAGACGCCAGCAGAAGAAAACGGATCACGCTCAGAAAATTGAAAATATGGCCTAGTCAAAGGAATAAACCAATAGTTCAAATGAGATACAGGAGCTGAAACAACTAATGCTGAATATACGAACAGAAATGGAAAACCTCTTCAAAAACGAAATCGATAAATTGAGGGAGGACATGAAGAAGACATGGGCTGAACAAAAAGAAGAAATAGAAAAACTGTAAAAACAAATCACAGAGCTTATGGAAGTGAAGGATAAAGTAGAAAAGATGGAAAAAACAATGGATACCTACAATGATAGATTTAAAGAGACAGAAGATAGAATTAGTGATTTGGAGGATGGAACATCTGATTCCAAAAAGAAACAAACTATCTGGAAAAGAATGGAAAAATTCGAACAGGGTATCAGGGAACTCAAGGACAACATGAATCGCACAAATATACGTGTGGTGGGTGTCCCAGAAGGAGAAGAGAAGGGAAAAGGAGGAGAAAAACTAATGGAAGAAATTATCACTGAAAATTTCCCAACTCTTATGAAAGACCTAAAATTACAGATCCAAGAAGTGCAGCGCACCCAAAAGAGATTAGACCCAAATAGGCGTTCCCCAAGACACTTATAGTTAGAATGTCAGAGGTCAAAGAGAAAGAGAGGATCTTGAAAGCAGCAAGAGAGAAGGAATCCATCACATACAAGGGAAACCCAATAAGACTATGTGTAGATTTCTCAGTAGAAACCATGGAAGCTAGAAGACAGTGGGATGATATATTTAAGTTACTAAAAGAGAAAACTGCCAACGAAGACTCCTATATCCAGCAAAATTGTCCTTCAAAAATGAGGGAGAAATTAAAACATTCTGAGACAAAAAGTCACTGAGAGAATTTGTGACCAAGAGACCAGCTCTGCAAGAAATACTAAAGGGAGCACTAGAGTCAGATACGAAAAGACAGAAGAGAGAGACATGGAGAAGAGTGTAGAAAGAAGGAAAGTCAGATATGATACATATAATACAAAAGGCAAAATGGTAGAGGAAAATATTATCCAAACAGTAATAACTCTAAATGTTAATGGACTGAATTCCCCAATCAAAAGACATAGACTGGCAGAATGGATTAAAAAACAGGATCCTTCTATATGCTGTCTACAGGAAACACATCTTAGACCCAAAGATAAATATAGGTTGAAAGTGAGAGGTTGGGAAAAGATATTTCATGCAAATAACAACCAGAAAAGAGGAGGAGTGGCTATACTAATATCCAACAAATTAAAATGTAAAACAGTTAAAAGAGACAAAGAAGGACACTATATACTAATAAAAGGAACAATTAAACAAGAAGACATAACAATCATAAATATTTACGCATCGAACCAGAATGCCCCAAAATACGTGAGGAATACACTGCAAACACTGAAAAGGGAAATAGACACATATACCATAATAGTTGGAGACTTCAATTCACCACTCTCATCAATGGACAGAACATCTAGACAGAGGATCAATAAAGAAATAGAGAATCTGAATATTACTATAAATGAGCTAGACTTAACAGACATTTATAGGACATTACATCCCACAACAGCAGGATACACCTTTTTCTAAAGTGTTCATGGATCATTCTCAAAGATAGACCATATGCTGGGTCACAAAGCAAGTCTTAACAAATTTAAAAAGATCGAAATCTTACACAACACTTTCTCGGATCATAAAGGAATGAAGTTGGAAATCAATAATAGGCGGAGTGCCAGAAAATTCACAAATACATGGAGGCTCAACAACACACTCTTAAACAACAAGTGGGTCAAAGAAGAAATTGCAAGAGAAATTAGTAAATACCTAGAGGCAAATGAAAATGAAAACACAACATATCAAAACTTATGGGACGCAGCAAAGGCAGTGCTAAGAGGGAAATTTATTGCCCTAAATGCCTTTATCAGAAAAGAAGAAAAGGCAAAAATGCAGGAATTAACTGTTCACTTGGAAGAACTGGAGAAAGAACAGCAAACTAATCCCAAAGCAAGCAAAAGGAAAGAAATAACAAAGATTAGAGCAGAAATAAATGAAATTGAAAACATGAAAACAATAGAGAAAATCAATAAGACCAGAAGTTGGTTCTATGAGAAAATCAATAAGATTGATGGGCCCTTAGCAAGATTGACAAAAAGAAGAAGAGAGAGGATGCAAATAAATAAGATCAGAAATGGAAGAGGAGACATAACTACTGACCTCACAGAAATAAAGGAGGTACTAACAGGATACTATGAACAACTTTACGCTAATAAATACAACAATTTAGATGAAATGGACGGGTTCCTGGAAAGACATGAACAACCAACTTTAACTCAAAGAAATAGATGACCTCAACAAACCAATCACAAGTAAAGAGTATGAATTAGTCATTCAAAAGCTCCCTAAAAAGAAAAGTCCAGGACCAGATGGCTTCACATGTGAATTCTATCAAACATTCCAGAAAGAATTAGTACCAACTCTCCTCAAACTCTTCAAAATAATCGAAGTGGAGGGAAAACTGCCTAATTCATTCTATGAAGCCAACATCACCCTCATACAAAAACCAGGCAAAGATATTACAAAAAAAGAAAACTACAGACCAATCTCTCTAATGAATATAGATGCAAAAATCCTCAATAAAATTCTAGCAAATCAAATCCAACAACACATTAAAAGAATTATACATCATGACCAAGTAGGATTCATCCCAGGTAGGCAAGGATGGTTCAACATAAGAAAATCAATTAATGTAATACACCACATCAACAAATCAAAGCAGAAAAATCACATGATCATCTCAATTGATGCAGAGAAGGCATTTGACAAGATTCAACATCCTTTCCTGTTGAAAACACTTCAAAAGATAGGAATACAAGGGAACTTCCTTAAAATGATAGAGGGAATATATGAAAAACCCACAGCTAATATCATCCTCAATGGGGAAAAATTGAAAACTTTCCCCCTAAGATCAGGAACAAGACAAGGATGTCCACTATCACCACTATTATTCAACATCTGCAATTAGACAAGAAAAAGAAATACAAGGCATCAAAATTGGAAAGGAAGAAGTAAAACTATCACTGTTTGCAGACGATATGATACTATACGTCGAAACCCTGGAAAAATCCACAACAAAACTACTAGAGCTAATAAATGAGTACAGCAAAGTAGCAGGCTACAAGATCAACATTCACAAATCTGTAGCTTTTCTATACACTAGTAATGAACAAGCTGAGGGGGAAATCAAGAAACGAATCCCATTTACAATCGCAACTAAAAGAATAAAATACCTAGGAATAAATTTAACCAAAGAGACAAAAAACCTATATAAAGAAAACTACAAAAAACTGCTAAAAGAAATCACAGAAGACCTAAATAGATGGAAGGGCATACCGTGTTCATGGATTGGAAGACTAAATATAATTAGCATGTCAATCCTACCTAAACTGATCTACAGATTCAATGCTATACCAATCAAAATTCCAACAACTTATTTTTCAGAATTAGAAAAACCAATAAGCAAATTTATCTGGAAGGGCAGGTTGCCCCGAATTGCTAAAAACATCTTGAGGAAAAAAAACGAAGCTGGAGGTCTCGCAATGCCGGACTTTAAGGCATATTATGAAGCCACAGTGGTCAAAACAGCATGGTATTGGCATAAAGATAGATATATCGACCAATGGAATCGAATAGAGTGCTCAGATATAGACCCTCTCATCTACGGACATTTGATCTTTGATAAGGCAGTCAAGCCAACTCACCTGGGACAGAACAGTCTCTTCAATAAATGGTGCCTAGAGAACTGGATATCCATATGTAAAAGAATGAAAGAAGACCCGCATCTCACACCTTATACAAAAGTTAACTCAAAATGGATCAAAGATCTAAACATTAGGTCTAAGACCATAAAACAGTTAGAGGAAAATGTAGGGAGATATCTTATGAATCTTACAACTGGAGGTGGTTTTATGGACCTTAAACCTAAAGCAAGAGTACTGAAGAAATAAATAAATAAATGGGAGCTCCTCAAAATTAAACACTTTTGTGCATCAAAGAACTTCATCAAGAAAGTAGAAAGACAGCCAACACAATGGGAGATAATATTTGGAAATGACATATCAGATAAAGGTCTAGTATCCAGAATATATAAAGAGATCGTTCAACTCAACAACAAAAAGACAGCCAACCCAATTACAAAATGGGAAAAAGACTTGAACAGACACCTACCAGAAGAGGAAATACGGATGGCCAAGAGGCACATGAAGAGATGATTAATGTCCCTGGCCATTAGAGAAATGCAAATCAAAACCACAATGAGATATCATCTCACAACCACCAGAATGGCCATTATCAACAAAACAGAAAATGACAAGTGCTGGAGAGGATGCGGAGAAAGAGGTACACTTATCCACTGTTGGTGGGAATGTCAAATGGTGCAACCACTGTGGAAGGCAGTTTGGCGGTTCCTCAAAAAGCTGAATATAGAATTGCCATACGACCCAGCAATACCATTGCTAGGTATCTACTCAAAGGACTTAAGGGCAAAGACACAAACGGACATTTGCACACCAATGTTTATAGCAGCGTTATTTACAATTGCAAAGAGATGGAAACAGCCAAAATGTCCATCAACAGAAGAGTGTCTAAACAAACGGTGGTATATACATACGATGGAATATTATGCAGCTTTAAGACAAGATAAACTTATGAAGCATGTAATAACATGGATGGACCTAGAGAATATTATGCTGAGTGAGTCCAGCCAAAAAGTAAAGAACAAATACTGTATGGTTCCACTGATGTGAACGGACATTCGAGAATAAACTTGAAATATGCCATTAGTAACAGAGTCCACCAGGAGTTAGAAACAGGGTTAAGATAATGGGTAATTGGAGCGGAAGGGATACAGACTGTGCAACAGGACTAGATACAAAAACTCAAAAATGGACAGCACAATAATACCTAAGTGTAAAGTAATCATGTTAAAACACTGAATGAAGCTGCATCTGAGCTATAGGGTTTTGTTTGTTTATTTTTTACTATTATTACTACTTTTATTTCTTTTCTCTATATTAACATTCTATATCTTTTTCTGTTGTGTTGCTAGTTCCTCTAAACCGATGCAAATGTACTAAACGATGATCATGCATCTATGTGATGATGTTAAGAATTACTGAGTGCATATGTAGAACGGTATGATTTCTAAATGTTGTGTTAATTCCTTTTTTTTTCTTTCTTTCCGTTAATAAAAAAAAAAAAAAAAAAAACAATGTTATTCAGGAACACTAAACACACCCAAACAAACCCACATCCCCCATAATTCAACACATCCAGGCAGCAGTAGCTAAGGAATGGAATATCGTGGATATTTCAAGGATCTAGGCAGACTGACATAGAGACACATAAATTTCCTTTGCTTTTAAGTATGCTTGTAACATTATCAAATTTGTTTTTGGCTTCTGGTTTGTACGAAGTTCGGGGGGGGGAATTTTACAGCGTAAATTTATATAATTTACACTATATAAATTATTAACTTAAAAGAGATTCTCAAACAAAAAAACAACATTAGTGTGGTCACCTTTAGAAAATGCTCATAAGAAAATAGGGGCCTACATCATAAGCTTTTAGAGCAGACACATTAAGTCCGGTGTGGTGTTGATTTCTGGATTTTGAGAGACTGTTTTATATACATAACCTGATACTTAGAGATAACAAAGAAGCCGAACAGGTCGGGGTTCAAGTAATTCAGAACATAGGGTAAGGAAGACAGTATGTACATTTTAGAACCACACGTACTCTTTGAGACCAATGGAAGAAAGGTTTATTTGATCTGGAACTGAAATTTTCTGTAGTGCATAATCTAATTCACCCTATCTGTGTAGCTCATTTGAACAACTGAAACACAGGAAGCACAGAATAATAAAGTGGTCCTTTAATCCTCTATAGATTACTGTAATGCCTGGAAACATCCTAGAGTATATTAAGCAGATAATCAAAAACTACTGGCAAAGTCCCCTGAGGGAGGGGAGAAAGACTTGGAACTTTTAAACCTTACCATCAGGGAATCCCCTAATACTGTGTCAAACTTTAGGGATATCCAAATCAATACGCCTAGCCTTCGATTATGAGGCTTACTCTTATGAAGCTTATGTGGGTAGCAGAGAAGCTTAGACTACCTATAGGCATGCCTAAGAGTTACTTCTGGAGGACCTCTGTCATTGCTCTGATGTGGCCTCAGTCTCTCTAAGCCCAACTCTGCAAGTGAAATCACTGCCCTCCCCCCTACATGGGACATGACATACAGGGATGAAAGTCTCCCTACAACGGGGAAGAGGACTCCCAAGGATGAATTCAGACCTGGCACCATGGGATCCACAATTCAATCCTGACCACAAGGGAGAAAAGAAGTGTAATTAATAAAGCATCCAGTGGCAGAGAGAGTTCAAATAGTCGAGAGGTTACTCGAGGTGACTCTTAGACAAGCTTCAGGTATAACCTGCCAACCCCAACCAGGACCATTCCAGTCAATCCTAAAGAACACCTAGGGCAATATGTAAGATTCCACAAGGGTTCCAGGCACAAGAGTAACTTGCCAGAAACCTACAACCTCCAGATGGGTCCCTGGTCCATATAAATCCTGAAACCTAGCCCAGCCTCTCCAGAATATCAGATGATTCCATCACCCTATACCATATTAGTGACAGATGCTTCCAATATCAAAAATTTAGAATTGTCATAGCCCAAACAGCCCTAAAGAGAGGTATGGAAAGATCAAAGGTGATGGTGGAATTATACCATGCTGGTTTGAAATGATGTATGTACCCTAGAAAAGCTATGTTTTAATCCTAATCCCATTTTGTAAAAGCAGCTGTTTCTTCTAACCCCTATTCAATCAAGAGTGGTTGTTAAACTGGATTAGGTAGAGGCATGTTTCCACCCATCTGGATGGGTCTTGATTAGTTTCTGAAGTCCTATAAAAGAGGAAACATTCTGGAGAATGAAAGAGATTCGGAGAGAGAAAAGAATGCTGCAGCACCACGAAGGAGAGAGTCCACAAACCAGCGACTTTTGGAGACGAAAAAGGAAAACGCCTCCCGGGGAGCTTCATGAAGCTGGAAGCCAGGAGAGAAAGTTAGCAGATGATGCCGTGTTTACCATGTGCCTTCTCACATGAGAGAGAAACCCTGAACTTCATCGGTCTTCTTGAACCAAGGTTTCTTTCCCTGGATGCCTTTGATTGGACATTTCTACAGACTTGTTTTAACTGGGACATTTTCTCAGCCTTAGAAACTGTAAACTAGCAACTTATTAAATTCTCCTTTTTAAAAGCCATTCTGTTTCTGGTATATTGCATTCCAGCAGCTAGCAAACTAGAACATAAACACAGAAGATAGGACTTAATAAATGAATATGAATGCTGAATCATTAAAGTGATACTTCTTTTAGTCACCAGTATTAGAGTAGCTAGAAGTAAAAACCTAAAATTGTGAAACTGTAACCCATGTCAAAGTCTGAAATATGTTCTACAACTAATTGTGGTGCTGTGCTTGGAAATTAATAGCTTTTTTGCATATATGTCATTTTTCAAAAGAAAGAAGGAAAAAAAGTCGATTGTTATGATAAAAAAGTATTTAAGCCCTCTAGCCCCCTATATTCTGGAGCAGCTAGAAGGAAAAATATGAGAGGATGGTATGGTAGTCCATGACAAATTCTGGGATCTGTCCTGTAATCACTTGTTGAAGAGTGCTTTGAAAACTATGGCTTTTTTATTTCTTTGCTTTGTATATATGTTATACTATACAATAAAAAAATTAAAAAAAAAAAAGATTCTCAGCCCAGGAAAATTAAGTACAACAACAAAAACACTATATGGCATAACAGCATGTGACTGTTGCTTAAAACATTAAAGTGATAAGGTCATTTTTAAATATGTATTCTCTTTTTACCAGTTCAGATAAGCCTCAAATTATGAAGCTACAAACCACCAGCTACTCAAAGGAAAATTGAAGCTTATAAAATATTGGCTGACTGCCAGTACAAATGAATTTTTTTCCCTCAAATAAGCTTTGTAAGCCACAATACTCTTTCAAAAGTGACTATAACCATATTATTCAATCAAAAAGAAATGTAATGTTATTAGATAGGCAGTAAAGATAGGTCAACTCTTGACCTAAAACAACCTGTAAAAGCCCACAAACTGTTCCATACAAATATAGTAAAGATAAACCAAAAATGTCATGGTAGAAAGATCTGGGAAAATTCAATTCATTACTATTTTACAATAACTTCATCAAGCAACTAAGTGCCTCAATTTGAAATAAAATAAGCTTTTGAATCCAAATACTAATCAATACATTTTTAAAGAGGTAACCACCACCCAAACTCCTCCCCCCAAAAGAAAAGCTGTCCTTCAAAAAATAGTAAAACCCTATTACAGTCCAAAAATATTTCCTTACACTTACTACCAAAATGGGAAGGTAAAAGAAAGCACTTTGAAGAGAGGGAGATACATGATTCCAAATCCCAACTCTGTAAGAGATTTCAAGCAGCATCAGGTCATCCTGGAGGTTATTCTTATGCATTTTATACATATCCCTTTTAGGTTATGGTATACTGGAGTGGCTAGAGGGAAGTACCTCAAACTGTTGAACTGTGTCCCAATACCTTTGATTCTTGAAGAAGACTGTATAATTATATAACTTTTACAGTGTGACTGTGTAATTATGAAAACCTTATGTCTGATGCTTTTTTTATCCAGGGTATATATAGAAAAGTAAAAAAAAAAAAAAAAAAGAATAAAACAAAGAAATAAAGGGTAAAATTTGGGTACATTGAAATACTGTGGGTCAATGAGAGGGTGGGCTAAACAGTATAGGATGTATGAGTTTCTTTTTCTTTCTTTTTCTTTGTTTTTCTGGAGTGATGAAAACGTTCTAAAAATGATCATGGTGAAGAATACACAATTACATGACAATATTGTGAAAAATGGTTCTATAATATGGTTGGAATGTACATGTGTGGATATTTCTCAATAAAAACATATATTTTTTTAAATCCCAGTTCTACAACTTCTTAGCTAGTACATGATCAACTAACCATTTAAGGCCTCACTTTTCTCATTTATAAAATGTTAACACCATCACTCACCTCACAGTCAATCTGTTTTTTAAGGATCTAAAACGATAATGCATGTAAAGTACTTAGCATAGGGCCCAAAACAAAGTAATAAGCCTTTCATAAAAGGAACGCAGAATAGGTAAAATACTACATTCAACAAAACATTAATAAAGGATCTATATTTGAACAGTGAATAAAGAAGCATTTGTAAAGTACCCTTTGGAGAAAGGGGGGAAAACTCAACCACCCCATTTGGAGAATTCCTGATACTCTCAAGGAAGCAGTGGGGACAACCAAATCAATAGGCCAAGCCCTTATCTTGGAGTCTGTCCCTATGAAACTTATTCCTGCAAAGGATAGGCTAAGCTTATTTAAAATTAGGCTTAAGAGTCATCCCCAGAGAACTTCTCTTGTTGCTCAGATGTGGCCTCTCAGTCAACACAGCAAGCAAAGACACTGCCTTTTCCCTCTGTATGTGGGAAATGACTCCCAGGGGTGTAAACCTCCCTGGTAATGTGGGACAGAAATCCTAGAACGAGCTGATATTCAGCATTAGGGATTGAGAAAACTTTCTCAATTTGACAGGGGGAAGAGAGAAATGAGACAAAGTGTCAGTGGCTGAGAGATTTCAAACAGAGTCAAGAAGTTATCCTGGAGGTTATTCTTATGCATTATATAGATACCAACTTTTTAGTCTATGGTGTATTAGAGTGGCTAGAGGGAAGTACCTGAAACTGTAGAGCTGTGTTCCAGTAGCCATGTTTCTTGAAGATGACTGTGTAATCATATAGCTTTCGCAGTGTGACCATGTGATTATGAAAACCTTGTTATCTGATGCTCCTTTTATCTACGGTATGGACAGATGAGCAAAACATATGGATTAAAAATAAATAAATAATGGGAACAAAGATTAAAATAAATAGAGTAGACTAGCAGTCAATGAAAGGGAGTGGTAAGGGATATGGCATGTATGAGTTTTTCTTTTTTCTTTTCTTTCTTTTGCTGGAGAGATGCAAATGTTCAAAAAAATGATCATGGTTTATAAATACACAACTATGTGATGATATTGTGAGCCACTGATTATAACCATGTCAAGAATGTTTGTATGTTTGTTTGTTGTTTATAATAAAAATATTTTAAAAAAAGATTATAGGGTGTCTTATCTAGCTGGTAGATTAGAGATAACTCTAAGTTGGAAGAACAATAACAATTATAATAATAGCAGCTGCTATATGAGCTTTAGGAATTTTTTTTCACAAGGAATATAATTTTATTACTATAATCACAAAATCATAATTTCTGTACAGGAATGTATAAGTGAACACTAATCAATGCACTGATAATTCACTTCATAAAGAACAGGTAAACATACTACAGACATATTGTAAAGAAAAAACATTGTAAAATTTTCTGGCCTTGCAGTGCATTTTTAGTGCAAGTATTTAAGACACAATAGTGTTCAATTCAGCAAAGTACTGCAAAATGTCATGCCACAGTCCACTTAATTCAAATAGGGTCAGGACACGCAGCTTCTAATAAAGTGTCAGAGCATATATATAAAAAAACCACATGTAATTCATAAAATATATAGTGGTTTATTTAGATGGTTTTAAATTATTTCATTGTGGAATTCAGCATAACTGGAACAATCATCCAAGATCATCTTAACAGGAATAATCTTCTTGCTAGGCAATGGCTTTTGCTTCAGGCAGGAATGCTTCCTAGTATTTTATCAGCTGTTGTTGTGTTTGTACTAAGGATTCTAAGTACTTGATAACAACAGTTTTAAAATCTTTTATTCGCTTTCTCAAATCTTCCCACTTCCTTTCGAATCATTCTAGAAATCTGTTCAAAATCTCTTTCTCCTTGTTGCACTTTGGCCTCCCACTCTCTTATTTCATTTTTAGCTTGCTGTATTTTATCTGCTTTGTTAGCAACCATAATTTTTGCCTCAGTTTCACGTTTTCTGAGCAAAGTAATTTGAGCATCTTCGCATTTCTGCCAACACTTCATTCGATGGTCAAACACACCTTTCACTGCAGCAATAAGACGAATGTAGTCACTAAGTAGTTCTGAAAACATATAAAAATCAGCAAAAGCTTGTTCCTGATGTAACAGGTCTATCTTCTCCTCAACCTCAGCAAGCTGAGACAAAGCTTTAGATAAAGCAGTATGATCCTCAGAATTGCCTAACATGGCAGCACTCTTTGCAAAGGCAGCTGTGTTGGCTGAAAGTTCTTTTCTATGACAGACCAAGGCTTCAACACTAGCATGAAGTTTCCTAAATTGCTGATCCGCAAATTCTCAAATTGCTGCTGCTTTTCTTCAAACCATGCATCCGATTCATTCATCTTGATTGTCATTTTGTTGACAGCATCGGCAGCCTTGTTCACCATCCTCAATATTCCTGCTATACTCAGAGCCTGTGTATTAACTGCTCTAGGCAACTCTGAACTTTTCAAGAATTGCCTTAAATCAGGATCTTGTAGTAAAGTTGGATGTTTCACAGTTCCTTGAAGATATCTTTCAAGAGCCACTCTTCGTTTTTCAACAAATTCAGTGGATGATGAATCTTCTTTACCCACTTTGACCTTGGTCATGCCTACTATACTCTTTTCTGGAGCTGGTGGCACAATATTACCGACATGTAAATATTTGCTTGCTAATTTGCTATGCAAACCGAGAAGGTCACTGAATCTTCTTTTAACTGAAAATTCACTCTTACTGAACATGGAAAGGGAAGTCTTTGTTGTTACCCTATATGCCATCACCAACTTTCTCTGAATCTGATACACCAATTTCTATATAAAAAATATCTCCATTTGCTTTTTCTTCAATCTCCTCCCTGGATCTATCGAAGATCACAGGAGCAGATACACTCTTTGATTCAATTCTGGGAGCAATGAGTGTAGTAGGGGTGACAGGGGTAACTGCAGGAGAAGGATCTGAAGACAGTACAGGTTCCCTTTCTGGACTATCCAAAGAAACTTCTTCCATGGCTTCTGCAAAAAGATCTTCTCTGTCATCATCTAGCACAACTTCTGTGGGTTTTGGACCATTGGAGTTTGTACTAATATCTTCTGCATGAAGACTAGCTGGTTCTGGAGATGATGGACTTGACTCAAGGGTGGAAACGGTGCAGGTGAACAGGTCCTCCCCATCCTCCAGCTCCTCAAAGTCAGTGGGCTTACCGTCCCCCAGCAGAGGAGGCTCCCACTTGGCCGCCATCTTCGCTCACCCACGCGATTGGACTGGGAAACTTTATCATTTTTTAAAATCCTAGTAACAATTTCATAAGGGAGCAACTAAGTAAGCACAAGGAGTACAGAAGGTACACTAGAAGCATTAAATATTTCTACAAAGTTTTGGATGGAGATGTTTTCTCTGGATTATGCATATGTACAAAAATATTTCCCTAAATACTGCTCATATTTTATTTTATAATAGCTTATTATTTCCCTGAATATTTTTATTATATTCTATTATGAGGATTTTTTAATATGAGTAAATGACATATTACTCATTATCTATGCGTCTTGGTAGACTTAATTTAACTTTGTTTATAAAGTAGGGACAACATTCTAGTCCTTCCCATGTTACAGTGGATTGTTTTTTTAAGGCCAAAAACTTATAAAATTACTGGAAACTGAACATACAGCCCTATAAAAATAAGGCAACAATGTGAGAAAAATATAAACTGTAACTTAATTTTTTTGTTATATTTCTGCTTTAATAGAGTAATTTGAAAATGCATATATATCCAGAGAAAAACGTAAAGGAGTATGAGGCATGGCTGTGCTTTAATTTGGGTCTTCAGTTTCTAACTGTAACAGAGACCACACTTCTAAACAACACCCAAAAGCTCTGTAAACATATCCAATCATAATATTATAGTAATACACCTTACACCATAAAATACATCAAATATCCAACTCTATAAACTTACTATGTGTTGTCTTTTGATTTTTTTCCATAAGAAAAGGGACATCAGTAATTCACATTCAGAGGCATGCTCCTGAAGACTAAAAAGTTATGAAATTTTGCCTGTCAATTTGCTTCTTAAGCAATTTTTTAAAACAGTACAATTTACTCTTTAAAGCAATTTTACGGACATGGGGAGTATAGTTAATTTCACAGTAAGGCTGCCTGAATACAATACAAAGAGAATGCACGTATTTTCCAGAATATGAGAGATGCCAGCATTAAAACATAAGCTTACAACTTTTAAAAATCCAGGAGGAAAAAAAATTAAACACAAGCTTCTTTTCAGATGTTTTAAAATTCCTGTAAAACTTTCTGTCCCAAGATCACCTAACTACAGTACAAAAAAGATTTAAAATACATTGCCCGGTGTCAAGGTGGGGAATCCCTCTCTTTCATATAATAAAATCATTTTCTGATCCATCTTGATCCAAGTTCTGGTAGTCGGAGGGCAGATTCCTCTTAAGAGGCTGAGTACTGTAATGGAGAGCATCATCTTCATCTACTGGTTGGTATTCTTGTTCGATTTGGGGTGGGAAACCACTTCCAGAACCTGATCCAGAGCCAGAGTCTGATTCAGAATGGTCTACAGAAAGAGGGAAAGGATCGTGCAGGTTCTGGAGCTTCGTCATTGAAAAAAACGTCAGTCCTTGGAGACAGGATCCTGTCAGATTCACCAGAAGGTAGGTCAAACACTGGTTCCTTTTCCTCAACGTAGTCTGCAGAGTTACTGTCCGGACTGCAGCTTACTAACTGGTACCTGGCTCTGTGTATGGGACAAGCTTGAACTGAAGATTCCCAAAACAGGATGAGGGAGATAGCCAGAACAAGCCTGCTGCTCTGGAGGAATCTCTGCATCATCATGATCAGCACAGCACACTCAGACCCCAACTGCTGCACAGCCACCTCACGATTAGGAACCGTACCAGGTGCTCGCTGTCTATTTTAGACAAGGTTCCAAAACCTCAAACCCTGCCCAGAACACATGTCACAATTTCCGCTCCCTGGGTCCTGTCCCTATCCCTGCTCGTGCTTTCATGGAAGGAGGTGAGGTATATCTGGGATTGCTCAGGATCCTCACAAACTGTAACTTAATTTTGCAAGGCTACCTTAACTGTTCTATATGAATTCTCTTATCTAACCTCACTGATGTAACTATCAGAAGAAGCATTACATTTAACCTGTCTATAGAATGGCCTTCCTTCTCTCCTTCACCTACTTAAAACTCATCCAACTCAGCACTGTGCATCATACTTGTTAGGGAGAACATTGCATTAGTTACCTTTCAAAAGATTATATATATATATATAATCTTATATATATATATATATATATCCAGCTAGACTATAAACTACTGAAGAGATGGAATCTTTTTTCAAAATTCATATCCTCAGCAATAACTTAATACAACACCTTGGAACACTCATATATTCAATGACCAATTCACTGCATTTCAAAATTTGGCCACTTTTTATTTCAAGGAATAGATAGTTTTAAGATCACAGACTTGTACAACAATTCATTCCCTACAGTAATTTCCAGGTTATCTATTATTAAAGCTGCAGTCTGAAAACCAAGTCATTCCCTTTAGTTCATCAACTTGTCTAACTCTGAAGTTCTCCAAGTGCGGTCCTGGGACCCATGGAGGCCCAAAAGACCCTTTCAGAAGTCTGCAAGGTCAAAACTGTTTCCAAAATAATACTAAGACACTATTGCCTTTTAAAATTCTTGTTTCCTCACAAGTATAAAATTTTCCCAGAGGCTGCATAATGTGTGATGATATAATGAAATAGGTCACATTTGGAAGATAACCTAATTTAGTTGAACAAATATTATCCAAAGGACCAATGCACGATGCTATAAAATCATGTAAGGAAGAGGGGGACAAGATGACAGCTTATTGAGGAGTGGGATTTAGTTCGTCATCCAGAGCAGCTAATATTAAGCCAGGAACAGTACAGAACAACTGCTGGGGCCACATCAGTGACTGGATACACAGTTTACACCAGCCTGGACAAGCTGGGCCACTTGCAAGCCCAGCCAGAACCATGACTCCCCCAAGCCACAGTGCTGGCGACCCTCCCCCACAGGCTGGTTCCCAGAGGGGAAAGGAAAGAGACTTTACTAACAGTAGGGGCTAAAGGCAACCAGGCTCCAATTGTGGGATTAACTAACTAATTCAGACTACTAAAAATAGGCCCCCAACACAGCTGAATTTCCAGTAAAAGCTGAGGTTGCTGGGTTTTGCCCAGGCCCAGAGAGGGCAAGGCTGACAGAAAAAGAAAAAAGAAAAAAAAAAAAAAAAACAGAGGTTTTTTTGGATCGGATAGCACATAATATTTGAAAGGGTCTGGGCCCTGAAGAAAAGGACAGGGCACATAGCACCTGGAGATACACAGAACAACATATCAACTTAAACTCTTCATTGGCAAACCCGAGGAACAGGTGTCCTACTCTGAAAAGGATTTTTCTTTTTCTTGGCTGTGTTTCTACACCTTGACTACTCTTTGGATACAGCTGAAGGGCTTCTCAGGCTTCAACTGCCCCAGGTATGGGCAGAATTAAGCTTGTTTGAGAGTTTGTCTGGAGATTGTGCCTTCCCCAGGAAAGGGGTGGGGTCCAGCTCAAGTGGAACCCCTCCCTCAAGGAATTCAGACCCCAGGGTCTGGGAAAGTGAAGTAATTAAAGGCAGCCTACAATCTCTATTCTCTCTCAACCACGCCCCTAGCAGGGAGAGTCTGATGATGTTCAAGGTACGAGCACATCACCTCACGCTGGTGGGACCCGCAGGCAGACAAGTGCCAAATAACGGGCAAGACAGGAAAAACACAGAGGCTTCATAGGAAAGTCTTTCAACCTGCTGGGTCTCACCCTCAGGGAAACGTGACATACATGACTCTTTCCTCCTGAGAGGAGGCCAGTTTATTCTGGGAAAATCTGGCTGGGGTCTATAATACCTAACTAGACATTCCTAAGGTGGGGGTGGGGGGAGGGGGAGCACCATACAGGCAGCGCAAGAAACAAGAACTGAAAAATTCTGACCTGTTAAACAAAACCTAAGCTAGAGGTCTAGAATAAGCTGAACTGAATGTCAGAGAACAGACAGACAACAAAGTCATCCAGCAAAAAAATCCTAGGTAAAAAAAAAGTGAAAACAAGCTCCAGAATAAACTAATTAAGGAAATTAAATGCCTAGATGCCAGCAAAAAATAGTGACTCATACTAGGAAAATTGAAGATATGGCTCACTCAAATGAACAAAACAACAATTCAAATGAGATACAGGAGTTGAAACAATTAATTCAGAATGTTCAAACAGACATGGAAAACTTCATCAAATATCAAATCAATGAACTGAGGAGGACTTAAAGAAGGAAAGGAATGAACAAAAAGAAGAAATCAGAAGTATGAAAAAAAATCACAGAACTTATGGGAATGAAAGGCACAGTAGAAGAGATGAAAAAACAGTGGAAACCTACAATGTCAGATTTCAAGAGGCAGAACATAGGATCAGCGAACTGGAGGATGGGACATCTGAAATCCAAAAAGCAAAAGAAAAGATAGGAAAAAGAATGGGAAAAATATGAGCAGGGACTCAGGGAACTGAATGACAACATGAAGTGCACAAATATATGTGTTGTGGATGTCCCAAAAGGAGAGAGAAAGGAAAAGGAGGAGAAAAACTAATAGAGGAAATTATCACTGAAAATTTTCCAACTCTTATGAAAGACTTCAAATTACAGATCCAAGAAGTACAGCGTACCCCAAAGAGAACAGATCCAAATAGATATACTCCGAGAAACTTACTAATCAGAATGTCAGATGTCAAAGAGAAAGAGAGACTCTTGAAAGCAGCAAGAGAAAAGCAATCCATCACATACAAGGGAAGCTCAATAAGACTATGCATAGATTTCTCAGCAGAAATCATGAGGCGAGAAGACACTGGGATGATATATCTGAGTTACTAAAAGAGAAAAACTGCCAACCAAGAATTCTATATCCGGCAAAATTGTCCTTCAAAAATGAAGGGGAGGTGATTCCGGAGAAGATGGTGGCTTAGTAAGACACGTGGGTCTTAGTTTGTCCTCCAGAACAGCTACTAGAGAAGTAGAAACGATTCAGAACAGCTCCCGGAGCCATGACAGAGACCAAGAAGACAGCGTACGCCATTCTGGAACGGCTGACTGGCTGGGAGAACCCGCTCTGGTGAGATTGTCGAGGGGCGCGGGCTTCCCCGGGCCGGGGCGGCAGACAGCCGGAGTCCCTCCCTCCCTCCTTCCCGGGCCGGTTGGGAGAATTGGACAGGTGGTCCCCTCAAGCCGCGGCAGCTGGCGCCCGCACCCCCCCCGACGCGTGGCCCCCCGGACCAGCTGGGAGAATTGGATCGGAGATCCCCAAGCCACAGAGAACGGCGACTGGGGTCCCTTCCAAACACGTAGCTTCCCGGTCCGGCGGGAACGGTGGATAGACACGTCCCCAAGCCGCGGCGGCTGGGGACCCCTGCCACGCTTGGCACCCCGGGCCAGCTGGGAAATTTGGACAGGCGTTCCCCCAAGCCGCTTCGGCTGGCGACCCCGCCCTACAGCGAGAGTTTTCCAAAGTTAAAGGGGCCACAGCATCTTTTACTGGTGGGATCCGCAGACAGATGAGCGCCACGAGAGACACCTACTGGGCAGGATAAGAAAAAGAGAGCTCAGAGATTTCACAGAAAAATCTTTCAACCTGCGGGGTCTTACACCCAGGGAAATCTGATTAAATGCCCAGACGCCAGCAGAAGATAACGGATCATGCTCAGAAAATTGAAAATATGGCCCAGTCAAAGGAACAAACCAACAGTTCAAATGAGATACAGGAGCTGAGACAACTAATGCTGAATATACGAACAGAAATGGAAAACCTCTTCAAAAACCAAATCGATAAATTGAGGGAGGACATGAAAAAGACATGGGTTGAACAAAAAGAAGAAATAGAAAAACTGAAAAAACAAATCAGAGAACTTATGCGAGTGAAGGATGAAGTAGAAAAGCTGGAAAAAACAATGGATACCTACAATGGTAGATTTAAAGAGACAGAAGATAGAATTAGTGAACTGGAGGATGGAACATCTGAATTCCAAAAAGAAACAGAAACTATAGGGAAAAGAATGGAAAAATTTGAACAGGGTATCAGGGAACTCAAGGACAATATGAAGCGCACAAATATACGTGTGGTGGGTGTCCCAGAAGGAGAAGAGAAGGGAAAAGGAAGAGAAAAACTAATGGAAGAAATTATCACTGAAAATTTCCCAACTCTTACGAAAGACCTAAAATTACAGATCCAAGAAGTGCAGCGCACCCCAAAGAGAATAGACCCAAATAGGCGTTCTCCAAGACACTTACTAGTTAGAATGTCAGAGGTCAAAGAGAAAGAGAGGATCTTGAAAGCAGCAAGAGAAAAACAATCCATCACATACAAGGGAAACCCATAAGACTATGTGTAGATTTCTGAGCAGAAACCATGGAAGCTAAAACACAGTGGGATGATATATTTAAATTACTAAAAGAGAAAAACTGCCAACCAAGACTCCCATATCCAGCAAAATTGTCCTTCAAAAATGAGGAAGAAATTAAAACATTCTGAGACAAAAAGTCACTGAGAGAATTTGTGACCAAGAGACCAGCTCTGCAAGAAATACTAAAGGGAGCACTACAGTCAGATACGAAAAGACAGGAGAGAGAGGTACGGAGAAGAGTGTAGAAAGAAGGAAAATCAGATATGATACATATAATACAAAAGGCAAAATGGCAGAGGAAAATATTATCCAAACAGTAATAACACTAAATGTTAATGGACTGAATTCCCCAATCAAAAGACATAGACTGGCAGAATGGATTAAAAAACAGGATCCTTCTATATGCTGTCTATAGGAAACACATCTTAGACCCAAAGATAAACATAGGTTGAAAGTGAAAGGTTGGGAAAAGATATTTCATGCAAATAACAACCAGAGAAGAACAGGAGTAGCTATACTATTATCCAACAAATTAGACTTCAAATGTAAAACAGTTAAAAGAGACAAAGAAGGACACTATCTACTAATAAAAGGAACAATTAAACAAGAAGACATAACAATCATAAATATTTATGCACCAAACTGGAATGCCTCAAAATACGTGAGGAATACACTGCAAACACTGAAAAGGGAAATAGACACATATACCATAATAGTTGGAGACTTCAATTCACCACTCTCATCAATGGACAGAACATCTAGACAGAGGATCAATAAAGAAATAGAGAATCTGAATATTACTATAAATGAGCTAGACTTAACAGACATTTATAGGACATTACATCCCACAACAGCAGGATACACCTTTTTCTAAAGTGCTCATGGATCATTCTCAAAGATAGACCATATGCTGGGTCACAAAGCAAGTCTTAACAAATTTAAAAAGATTGAAATCATACACAACACTTTCTCGGATCATAAAGGAATGAAGTTGGAAATCAATAATAGGCGGAGTGCCAGAAAATTCACAAATACATGGAGGCTCAACAACACACTCTTAAACAACGAGTGAGTCAAAGAAGAAATTGCAAGAGAAATTAGTAAATACCTCAAGGTGAACGAAAACGAAAACACAACATATCAAAACCTATGGGACACAGCAAAGGCAGTGTTAAGAGGGAAATTTATTGCCCTAAATGCCTATATCAGAAAAGAAGAAAAGGCAAAAATTCAGGAATTAACTGTCCACTTGGAAGAACTGGAGAAAGAACAGCAAACTAATCCCAAAGCAAGCAAAAGAAATAAATAACAAAGATTAGAGCAGAAATAAATGAAATTGAAAACATGAAAACAATAGAGAAAATCAGTAAGACCAGAAGTTGGTTCTATGAGAAAATCAATAAGATTGATGGGCCCTTAGCAAGACTGACAAAAAGAAGAAGAGAGAGGATGCAAATAAATAAGATCAGAAATGGAAGAGGAGACATAACTACTGACCTCACAGAAATAAAGGAGGTAATAACAGGATACTATGAACAACTTTACACTAATAAATACAACAATTTAGATGAAATGGACGGGTTCCTGGAAAGACATGAACAACCAACTTTGATTCAAGAAGAAATAGATGACCTCAACAAACCAATCACAAGTAAAGAAATTGAATCAGTAATTCAAAAGCTTCCTAAAAAGAAAAGTCCAGGACCAGACGGCTTCACATGTGAATTCTATCAAACATTCCAGAAAGAATTAGTACCAACTCTCCTCAAACTCCTCAAAAAAATCGAAGCGGAGGGAAAGCTACCTAATTCATTCTATGAAGCCAACACTACCCTCATACAAAAATCAGGCAGCAAAGATATTACAAAAAAAGAAAACTACAGACCAATCTCTCTAATGAATATAGATGGAAAAATACTCAAAAAATTCTAGCAAATCAAATCCAACAACACATTAAAAGAATTATACATCATGACCAAGTAGGATTCATCCCAGGTAGGCAAGGATGGTTCAACATAAGAAAATCAATTAATGTAATACACCATATCAACAAATCAAAGCAGAAAAATCACATGATCATCTCAATTGATGCAGAGAAGGCATCTGACAAGATTCAACATCCTTTCCTGTTGAAAACACTTCAAAAGATAGGAATACAAGGGAACTTCCTTAAAATGATAGAGGGAATATATGAAAAACCCACAGCTAATATCATCCTCAATGGGGAAAAATTGAAAACTTTCCCCCTAAGATCAGGAACAAGACAAGGATGTCCATTATCACCACTATTATTCAACATCGTGTTGGAGGTTCTAGCCAGAGCAATTAGACAAGAAAAAGAAATACAAGGCATCAAAATTGGAAAGGAAGAAGTAAAACTATCACTGTTTGCAGACGATATGATACTATACGTCGAAAACCCGGAAAAATCCACAACAAAACTACTAGAGCTAATAAATGAGTACAGCAAACTAGCAGGCTACAAGATCAACATTCAAAAATCTGTAGCATTTCTATACACTAGTAATGAACAAGCTGAGGGTGAAATCAAGAAACGAATTCCACTTACAATTGCAACTAAAAGAATAAAATACCTAGGAATAAATTTAACTAAAAAGACAAAAAACCTATACAAAGAAAACTACAAAAAACTGTTAAAAGAAATCACAGAAGACCTAAATAGATGGAAGGGCATACCATGTTCATGGATTGGAAGACTAAATATAGTTAAGATGTCAATCCTACCTAAATTGATTTACAGATTCAACGCAATACCAATCAAAATCCCAATAACTTACTTCTCAGAAATAGAAAAACCAATAAGCAAATTTATCTGGAAGGGTAGGGTGCCACGAATTGCTAAAAGTATCTTGAGGAAAAAAAACGAAGCTGGAGGTCTCACGCTGCCGGACTTTTGGTCATATTATGAAGCCACAGTGGTCAAAACAGCATGGTACTGGCATAAAGATAGATATATCGACCAATGGAATTGAATAGAGTGCTCAGATATAGACCCTCTCATCTATGGACATTTGATCTTTGATAAGGCAGTCAAGCCAACTCACCTGGGACAGAACAGTCTCTTCAATAAATGGTGCCTAGAGAACTGGATATCCATATGCAAAAAAATGGAAGAAGACCCGTATCTCACACCCCATACAAAAGTTAACTCAAAATGGATCAAAGATCTAAACATTAGGTCTAAGACCATAAAACAATAAGAGGAAAATATAGGGAGATATCTTATGAAACTTACAATTGGAGGCGGTTTTATGGACCTTAAACCTAAAGCAAGAGCACTGAAGAAGGAAATAAATAAATGGGAGCTCCTCAAAATTTAACACTTTTGTGCATCAAAGAACTTCATCAAGAAAGTAGAAAGACAGCCAACACAATGGGAGATAATATTTGGAAATGACATATCAGATAAAGGTCTAGTATCCAGAATATATAAAGAGATCGTTCAACTCAACAACAAAAAGACAGCCAACCCAATTACAAAATGGGAAAAAGACTTGAACAGACACCTACCAGAAGAGGAAATACGGATGGCCAAGAGGCACATGAAGAGATGATCAATGTCCCTGGCCATTAGAGAAATGCAAATCAAAACCACAATGAGATATCATCTCACAACCACCAGAATGGCCATTATCAACAAAACAGAAAATGACAAGTGCTGGAGAGGATGCGGAGAAAGAGGTACACTTATCCACTGTTGGTGGGAATGTCAAATGGTGCAACCACTGTGGAAGGCAGTTTGGCGGTTCCTCAAAAAGCTGAATATAGAATTGCCATACGACCCAGCAATACCATTGCTAGGTATCTACTCAAAGGACTTAAGGGCAAAGACACAAACGGACATTTGCACACCAATGTTTATAGCAGCGTTATTTACAATTGCAAAGAGATGGAAACAGCCAAAATGTCCATCAACAGACGAGTGGCTAAACAAACTGTGGTATAGACATACAATGGAATATTATGCAGCTTTAAGACAGAATAAACTTATGAAGCATGTAATAACATAGATGGACTTAGAGAACATTATGCTGAGTGAGTCTAGCCAAAAACTAAAGGACAAATACTGTATGGTCCCACTGATGTGAACGGACATTCGAGAATAAACTTGGAGTATGTCATTGGTAACAGAGTCCACCAGGAGTTAGAAACAGGGTAAGATAATGGGTAATTGGAGCGGAAGGGATACAGACTGTGCAACAGGACTAGATACAAAAACTCAAAAATGAACAGCACAATAATACCTAAGTGTAAAGTAATCATGTTAAAACACTGAATGAAGCTGCATCTGAGCTATAGGTTTTTTTTGTTTTGTTTTTTTTGTTTCTTTTTTTACTATTATTATTACTTTTATTTCTTTTCTCTATATTAACATTCTATATCTTTTTCTGTTGTGTTGCTAGTTCTTCTAAATCGATGCAAATGTACTAACAAACGATGATCATGCATCTATGTGATGATGTTAAGAATTACTGATTGCATATGTAGAATGGTATGATTTCTAAATGTAGCTTAATTTCTTTTTTTTCCGTTAATTAATAAAAAAAAGATAATAAACACACACACACTCAAAAAAAACACTGAATGAAGCTGCATCTGAGCTATAGGTTTTTTTTGTTTGTTTGTCTGTTTGTTTGTCTTTTTTTTTACTATTATTATTTTTATTTTTTTCTCTATATTAACATTCTATATCGTTTTCTGTTGTTTTGCTAGTTCTTTTCCTAAATCGATGCAAATGTACTAAGAAATGATGATCATGCATCTATGTGACGATGTTAAGAATTACTGATTGCATATGTAGAATGGAATGATTTCTAAATGTTGTGTTAATTTCTTTTTTTCTTTAATTAATAAAAAAAACTCTAAAAAAAAATGAAGGGGAAATTAAAACATTTTTAGACAAAAAAATCACTGAGAGATTTGTTACCAAGAGACCAGCTCTGCAAGAAATATTAAAGAGAGCACTAGAGACAGATAGGAAAAGACAGGAGAGAGAGGTGGGCAGAAGAGTGTAGAAATGAAGACTATCAGCAAAGGCAAAAAGAAAAAAAATTAGATATTACATATAAAATACAAAAGGCAAAATGGTAGAAGAAAGTACTGCCCATACAGTAATAACACTAAATATTAATGGATTAAACTCACCAATCAAAAGACACAGGCTGGCAAAATGGATTAAAAAACAGGGCCCATCTATATGCTGTCTAAAGAAACACATTTTAGATCCAAGGATAAACACAGGTTGAAAGTGAAAGGTTGGGAAAAGATATTCCATGCAAATAATAATCAGAAAAGAGCAGAGTAGCTATAGTAATATCCAACAAATTAGACTTCAAGTATAAAACAGTTAAGAGACAAAGAAGGACACTATGTATTAATGAAAGGAACAATTCAACAAGAAGACATAACAATCATAAATATTTATGCAAAGAGCCAGAATGCTACAAAATACATAAGGCAAACTGAAAACAGTGAAAAGAGAAATAGACACATCTACCATAATAGCTGGAGACTTCAATTCCCCACTCTAATCAACGGAGAGAACATTTAGACAGAGGATCAATAAGAAAAAGAGAAGTTGAATAATACAATAAATGAGCTAGACTTCAGACATTTATAGGACATTACGCTCCACAACAGCAGGATATACCTTTTTCTCAAGTGCTCATGGATCACTCTCAAGGACAGACAATATGCTGGGTCACAAAGCAAGTCTCAATAAATTTAAAAAGACTGAAATCATACAAAACACTTTCTCAGATCATAAAGGAATAAAGTTGGAAATCAAAAATAGGCAGAGTGTTAGAAGATTCACATATATATGAAGGCTCAACAACACACTCTTAAACAACCAGTGGGTCAAGGAAGAAGTTACAAGAGAAATCAGTAAATATCTCGAGGCAAATGAAAACGAAAACACAACATATCAAAATTTATAGGATGTAGCAAAAGTAGTGCTAAGAGGGAAATTTACTGCCGTAAATGCCTACATCAAAAAAGAAGAGCAAAAATTGAAGAATTAACTGTCCACTTGGAAGGCCTAGAGAAAGAACAGCAAACTAACCCCAAAGCAAGCAAAAGGAAAGAAATAATGAACATTAGAGCAGAAATAAATGAAACTGAGAATGTGAAAACAATCGAGAAAATCAACAAAACCAGAAGTTGGTTCTATGAGAGAATCAATAAGACTGATGGACCCTTAGTGAGGTTGACAAAAAGAAGAGAGAGGATACAAATAAATAAAATCAGAAATGGAAAAGGAGACTTAACCATTGACCCCACAGATAAAGGAGTTATTGTGGGGATATTATGAACAACTTTATGCTAACAAACTCAACAACGTAAATGAAATGGACAACTTCCTAGTAAGGCATGAACAACCAACACTGAGTCTAGAAGAAATAGACAACCTCAACAAACCAATCACAAGTAAAGAAACTGAATCTGTCAATAAGAAGCTCCCCCAAAAGAAAAGTCCAGGACGAGATGGCTTCACATAGTGAATTCTATCAAACATTCAAGAAAGAATTAATATCAATCCTATTCAAACTCTTCAAAATACTGAAGAGGAGGGAAAGCTACCTCATTCTACGAAGCCAACATTACCCTCACACCAAAGCCAGACAAAGATATTACTAGAAAAGAAAACTACAGACCAATCTCTCTAATGAATATAGATGCAAACATCCTCAATAAAATTCTTGCAAATCGAATCCAGCAGTACATTAAAAGAATCATACACCATGACCAAGTAGGATTCATCCCAGGTATGCAAGGATGGTTCAACACAAGAAAATCAATTAATGTAATACACCATATCAACAAATCAAAGCAGAAAAACCACATGATCATCTCGATTGATGCAGAAAAGGCATTTGACAAAATTCAACATCCTTTCCTGTTGAAAACACTTCAAAGGATAGGAATAGAAGGGAACTTCCTCAACATGCTAAAGGGAATATATGAAACACCCACAGTTAACATCAACCTCAATGGAGAAAAACTGAAAACTTTCCCCCTAAGGTCAAGAATAAGACAAGGAAGTCCACTATCACCACCGTTATTCCACATTATGTTGGAAGTTCTAGCCAGAGCAATTAGACAAGAAAAAGAAATACAATGCATCAAAATTGGAAAGGAAAAAGAAAAACTCTCACTGTTTGCAGATGATATGATACTATATGTCTAAAACCCCAAAAAATCCACAGCAAAACTACTAGAGCTAATAAATGAGTACAGCAAAGTAGCAGGTTACAAGTTCAACACTCAAAAATCTGTAGTGCAATTAGACAAGAAACTACACTAGTAATGAACAACCTGAGGGGGAAATGAAGAAAAAAAATCACATTTACAATTGCAACAAAAAGAATAAAATATTTAGGAATAAATTTAACTAAAGAGACAAAAGACCTATACAAAGAAAACTACAAGAAATTGTTAAAAGAAATAATAGAAGGCATAATAAATGGAAGGGCATACTATTTGTTCATGGATTGGAAGACTAAATATAGCTAAGATGTCAATTCTACCCAAATTGATTTACAGATTCAATGCAATACCAATTAAAATCCCAAAAACTTACTGTTCAGAAATAGAAAAACCAATAACCAAATTTATCTGGAAGGGCAGGGTGCCCTGAATAGCTAAAAGTATCCTGAGAAAGAAATCTGAAGTCGGAGGTTTCACGCCACCTGACTTCAAGGCCTATTACGAAGCTACAGCATGGTACTGGCATAAAGACAGATATACTGATGAATAGAGTGTTCAGATATAGACCCATCTATGGACAATTGATCTTTGATAAGGCAGTCAAGCCACTTACCTGGGACAGAAGAGTTTCTTCAATAAATGGTGCCTAGAGAACTGGATATTCACATGCAAAAGAATGAAAGAGGATCCATATTTCACACCCTATAAAAAAATTAACTCAAAATAGATCAAAGACCTAAACATTAGATCTAAGACCATAAAACTGTTAGAAGAAAATGTAGGGAAATACCTTATAAATCTTATAATAGGAGGTGGTTTCCTAGACCTTACACCCAAAGCATGAGCACTGAAGAAAGAAGGAAGAAATGGGAACTCCTCAAAATTAAACACTTGTGTACATCAAAGAACTTCGCCAATAAAGTAAAAAGACAGCCTACACAATGGGAGACAATATTTGGAAACGATATATCAGATAAAAGTCTAGTATACAGAATATATAAAGACATTGTTCAACTCAACAACAAAAGACAACTCAATTACAAAATGGGCAAAAGATTTGAACAGACACTTCTCAGAAGAGGAAATACAAATGGCCAAAAGGCACATGAAACGATGCTCAACTACCCTGGTTATTAGGGAAATGCAAATCAAAACCACAGTGAGATATCATCTCACACCCACCAGAATGGCCATTTTCAATAAAACAGAAAACGACAAGTGCTGGAGAGGATGTGGAGAAAGAGGCACATTTATCCATTGTTGGTAGGAATTTCAAATGATACAACTGCTGTGGAAGGCAGTTTGGCAGTTCCTTAGGAAGCTAAGTACAGAACTGCCGTATGGCCTAACGATACCATTGCTAGGTATCTACTCAGAGGACATGAGGGCAAGGACACAAACAGACATTTGCACACCAATGTTTATAGCAGCATTATTCAAAATTGCCAAAAGATGGAAACAGCCCAAATGTCTATTAACAGAGGAGTGGCTAAACAAGCTGTGGTATATACATACGATAGAATATTATACAGCTGTAAGGCAGAATAAAGTTATGAAGTATGTAACAATATGGATGGACATTATACTGAGTGAGATTAGCCAGAAACAAAAGGACAAATACTGTATGGTCTCACTGATATGAACCAACATTAATGAATGAACATGGAGAATTTCAGTTAAGAACAGAGGTCATCAGAAGATGGAAATAGGGTAGATACTGGGTAACTGGAACTGAAGGGATACAGATTGTGCAATGGGACTATTCTAGTTTGCTAGCTGCTGGAATGCAATATACCAGAAACGGAATGGCTTTTAAAAAGGGGAATTTAATGAGTTGCTAGTTTACAGTTCTAAGGCCGAGCAAATATCCCAATTAAAACAAGTCTATAGAAATGATCAATCAAAGGCACCCAGGGAAAGATACCTTGGTTCAAGAAGGCCAATGAAGTTCAGTGTTTCTCTTTCTCAAGTGAGAAGGCACATGGCGAACACAGTCAGGACTTCTCTCTCAGCTGGAAGGGCACATGGCGAATACAGTGTCATCTGCTAGCTTTCTCTCCTGGCTTCCGGTTTCATGAAGCTCCCCGGGAGGCGTTTTCCTTCTTCATCTCCAAAGGTCACTGGCTGGTGGACTCTCTGCTTCGTGGTGCTGCAACATTCTCTGCTCTCTCTGAGTCTCTCTTTCTCCTCTTTTATAGGACTTCAGAAACTAATCAAGACCCACTCAAATGGGTGGAGACATGTCATCCCCTAATCCAGTTTAACAACCATTCTTAACTAAATCACATCAACCAGGGAGATGATCTCATTACAGTTTCAAACATACAGTATTGAATAGAGATCATTCTACCTTTATGAAATGGGATTTATATTAAAACATGGCTTTTCTTAGGGGGCATACTTCCTTTCAAACCAGCACAGGGACTGATTGTAAAAATTCAGAAATAGACAGTACAACATCACCTAACTGTAATACAATAATGTTAGAACACTGAATGAAACTGAATTTGAGAATGATAGAGGAAGGAGGCCTGGGGGCACAAATGAAATCAGAAGGAAAGACAGACAATAAAGACTGAGATGGTATAATCTAGGAATGCCTAGAGTGTGTAATGATAGTGACTAAATGTACAAATTTAAAACGTTTTTGCATGAGGAAGAACAAAGGAATGTTCTAGTTTGCTAGCTGCCAGAAGGCAACACAGCAGAGACAGAATGGCTTTTAATAAAAGGGGATTTATTTCCTTAGTTCTTCAGAGGAAAGGCAGCTAACTTTCAACTGAGGTTCTTCCTTATGTAGGAAGGCACAGGGTGATCTCTGCTGGTCTTCTCTCCAGGCCTCTGGGTTCCAACAACTTTCCCCAGGGTGATTTTTTTCTGCATCTCCAAAGGGCTGGGTTGAGCTGTGAGTGATGAGATGAGGTATGCTGAGCTGCTTGGGCTGTGCTATGTTGAGCTCTCATTTAGGCACCAGCCAATTAAATCAGGTATCATTCATTACAGCAGGCATGCCTCTTAGCCAACTGCAGATGTAATGAGCAACAGATGAGGTTCACATACCATCAGCTCATATCCACAGCAACAGAACTAGGTACCTTCACCTGGCCAAGTTGACAACTGAGTCTAACTACTGCAAATATCAATACTGCAGGGTGTTGAAAATAGATGGCAATTAATATTTTAAAATTTTAACTTACATGTGAGACTAAAGCAAAAAATGTTTATTTGGTATAAAATTTATATTTTGACTAGTGCATTTCCTAATATAACTTATGTGGACAGTTTAACTGAACACCATAAGTACATGGAACTTTTAGCAGGGCATGAGATCTTGTAGGTTTGTCCAGAATGATGTCCCGATAAATTCCAGAGTGATTTGAACAGTGAATAAAAAAGTATTTGCAAAGTCCCCTTGAGAGAATGGCGAGAATAGGCAAAAATTCAACTTTCACATGTGGAGAATTTCTGATATTCTCACAAGCAGTGCTGACAACCAAAGTAAAAGACAGACCCCTCAATCTTGGGGTTTGTTCATATGAAACTTATCCCAGCAAAGAATAGGCTAAGCCTACTTAAAATTAGACCTAAAAGTCATCCCCCAGAGAACCTCTTTTGTTGCTCAGATGTGGCCTCTCTCTCTCAGCCAACACAACAACAAACTCACTGCCCTTCCCCTCTCTACGTGGGACATGACTCCCAGGGATGTAAACCTTAGTGGCAACGTCGGGCAGAAATCCTAAAATGAGCTGGGACTCATTAATCAAGGGATTGAGAAAACCTTCTCAACCAAAAAGGGGAAGAGAAAAATGAGACAAAATAAAGTGTCAATGGCTGAGAGATTTCAAACAGAGTAGAGAGGTTATCCTGGAGATTATTCTTACACATTATATAGATATCAACTTTTTAGTTAAGGAATAATAGAGAGGCTGGAGGGGAGTGCCTGAAAATGCAGAGCTGTGTTCCAGTAGCCATGTGATGACCTCTGTTCTTAACTGAAATTCTCCAAATTCATTCATTAATGTTAGTTCTTATCAGTGAGAACATACAGTATTTGTCCTTTTGTTTCTGGCTAATCTCACTCAGCATAATGTCCATCCATATTGTTACATACTTCATAACTTTATTCTGTCTTACAGCTGCATACTATTCCATCACATGTATATACCACAGCTTGAAAATGATTGGATAACGATATAGCTTTTGCAGAGTGACTGTGATTGTGAAAATCTTGTGTCTGATGCTCCATTTACCACCTTATGGACAAATGAGTAAAACACATGGATTAAAAATAAACAATAGGGGGAACA
Organism: Tamandua tetradactyla; assembly: GCF_023851605.1. NCBI lineage: Eukaryota > Metazoa > Chordata > Mammalia > Pilosa > Myrmecophagidae > Tamandua > Tamandua tetradactyla. Next base: position 45,220,813 of record NC_135328.1, read on the forward strand.
AATGTTCAAATAAATTTAGTAGATTGAAATGCTAGTGATCAATGAAAGGGAGTGGTAAGGAGTATGCACGTATGAATTTTTTCCTTTTTTCTTATTTCTTTTTCTGAATTGATACAAATGTTCTAAAAAATTATCATGATGATGAATATACAACTATGTGATGATATTGTGAGTTATTGATTATAACTTCAAGAATGGAATGATCATATGGTAAGGTTTGTGTTTGTATGTTATGTTTACAAAATAAATTAATTTTTTAAAAATCATGTAAGGATAAAAGACTCATTCGAAATCCAAGATGGACAATGGATTTTAATGTAACAGAATACGTAAAGTCCATGATACAGTTTCAGATTCCATTAAGAAACTAGTACTGATCAAGCTTTGGTATAGAATATCCACAATTATCTACAAAGGCTATTAAAATATTCTTCCCTTTTCAAACTACACATCTATACGAAGCCAAATGTTCTTCTTATACTTTAACCAGAATAACATACCACAACTGAGTAAAGCAGCAGCTAGCTATCAGAATCCAGCTGTCTTCTATTAAGCTAGATATTAATGAGATTTGCAAAAATATAAAGAAATGCCACATGTCTCATTAAAATTTGTTTTGAAAAAATGTGTTTTGGGCGGGCCACAGTGGCTCAGCAGGCAAGAATGCTTGCCTGCCATGCCAGAGGACCCGGGTTCGACTCCTGGTGCCTGCCCATGTAAAAACCAAAAAAAAAAAAGTTTATCATTAAAAATACCACCTGTTTAACATATAAGGGCTTATTACTGCTCTTTTTAAATGAATTAGTAAATAAATTTTTCTCAGATAAAATTTCTAATCTAATTATCTACAGATATAACTCACACAAACAAAAGATCTTTGGGATCCTCAATAATTTTTAAAAATGCAAAGGAGTCCTGAGATAAAAAAAAGTTTTTGAAAACTGCTGGCCTTAACTTAATGTAGGTTGATTTTGGTGATCCCCATACTAGTATTTTCTGTCCATTCACTTGGGAAATGCAGACATTTCCCAGGAAGGAACCATGTGAACACTGTACTACTTGGAACATTATTCACCAAGCTCTTGATGAACATTCTCTGCACTCATTTTGCAGAGAGCAGTCCTCCTCAAATAAAACAACTTAGATTTTTCTGTGAAAGGCTTTGGCAAAAACATCAACTATTCTCATTGATTCCCATTTCATAAAGAATAATCACTTAGCCACATGACCTGTTTTAAGTTATCAAGAGAAACAGTACAGCAAAAAAGACAAGCATTTATTGAGCCAATAGCATAAGCCAAGCACCATGCTTTACTTACATTATTTCATAATCCTCACAACCCTGTAAATAAAGCATCACAGATCAGGACATAGACTCAGATTTAGTTGCCAAAGGTCACACAGTTAATAAATGGTAGAAATCAGGACTCAAAATCAGGCTTGTGTGACTCCAAAGTCCAGTGCTTACTCCACTCTATCAGGTTACCTTCATAACACTAGACTAGCAATCAAACCTGTCACTTAGATTCTGTGTGGCCTCAACTAAGTCATAACCTCTCTCAGCTATTTTTTCTCATCTATAAGAGGTTAGTCTGGCTAATAAAGTTTCCTCCATAACTAAATATTCTTGGTTTATGGTCCATCACAACCTCAACCCTACAGTTACAGAGAAAAGGCTCTTTGTAGGCTTTTCTGAACTGAATGAGAAAAACAATACAAATAATGCGGAAGTACTGAGTAAAACTAATAGCTTTTCATGCTTTAATATTAACAATCACCATAAAATATACCATAAGACCAAGCAGGTATTGTGTACTTTTTTCATCCCAAGCAACCAAAGCTCGAGCATAGGCCTTTTTGACATAAGCTCGAGCATAGGCCTGCACACATCTCTGAAGGTGGGAATGATTTGTTAGCATGCTACACTGGAACACCTAACTGAAGAGATAACTACAGGGGAACAAATGCCTCATTGCTAGCTTCTATACTTGCACCACCTGGTCTTTGAGGTAAATTACATAATAACGAATGGAAATATTTGCCAAACATCTCTGAGAAAAGAAGGGCAAGCTGCAGGAAATAGCAGAACACAAACACAAGAACTCCAAGAAGAAATATACTGATTGCAGGACAGTATACATTATAAAATGAGGTTTTATTGTATTTGCATTAAGTTGATATTTGTCTAGACTACCAAAATCTTTCTTTCTTCCTTAACAGCTACAATCTGAATGCCTACTATGTGCCAGATACTGCGCTGAGCTCTTTATAGACATCCAATTCCACCCTGCAGAGTTGTGAGATATATTCATTGTAAAAGATGAAAGCAGTGAGATTTTGAGAGGTTAAGTAACTTTGCCCAAGGCCTTCCAGTTAGTTAAGTAAGTGGTAGAGAAAGGATGTAAAAACAAATCTGACCAACTTCAAAGGCTGCAATAAATTTTGTTGGTTCAAGAAAGTATGGAACTTCATCCTCAGGTCAAAATGGAAAAGCAGTATGTAATATCAGAACCAAGTCACAAGGGCATTTTACAATTTTTAAATAAAAGTTTTTAAAAGTTTGAAATCCATTTATGAAAGTGCCTACTATTCAGATATTAGCAAAAGTCACAAGGTCACTGTCAAAAATCTATAGGATAATTATCAATACATTTAAACTCAGTATATCTGTAGTTGGCTGCTAACTAATATTCTTGTTATGCCCATATATCCAAAAAAAAAACCTTTTGTCCAAAATAGCCAGGAAGTTATTTTTTACATAATACCATCCTTTTTTACCCAAAACCTAGCAAGCTGCAGCAAATTATTCCAGTGCTTATTAATCAAGAGAAGTCCTGTCTTTCAGGACAAACCACAGGAGACTTCGAAGAGACAAGCTTTAAGAGGTGACTTACTGGCCACTTTCAAAGTAATGACTGAAAATTAGCTTATCAAAAGTTCTTCCAAGCTTTAAACAAGCTAAGGTGATTTTTTTTTAATAGGGGCAAAGTTTAATTACAAAATCCTTCTATAAACACAATTTGAGTTTTCTTCACTGGAACCACTTTTTTTTTTAAGAGAAGTTTTTTACAGAAAAATCAGGCAGAAAATTCAGAGTTCTCATATACCACCCCACTTACACACGCAGTTTTCCCTATTATTAACACTCTGCATTAGTATGGCACACTTGTTGCAAATGATGAAAAATTATTATAATTATACTATTAACTATAGTCTATTCTTTCACATAAGGGTTCTTTTTTAAAAAGTATTTTCAAACAGGAAATCAATCAAGTTCCACTACTGCTCCGACTAATCATTACTCAAGCAAATCAACTTACAAATTTAAAATAAAGACAAATAAAGACCCACTAAAAATAAATGGGAAGAAAAAAAGAAATGGAGAATTTCTAAGAATAATTCTCAGAAGTTACATTCCAATAGCTCCTAATTACTTATAACAATATCCACTAAAGTGTTCCAAAAGCTATTTCCTATTTTGTTTTCCCCCCTATATTGATCACAGCTGATTAGGGAAAAGTGGCTACTATTTATTACACAGATACTAAAAGCACCAGAAAATTCAAATCCCCTTTCTTCATACACTCTTCTGCTAAGACAATACCGACTCACCCATGTAAGATGATCCCCTCCATCTTTTGCATTTTTACCTGTTCACTGTCAGATTTAGTGAGAACACCCAACTTTTGGAGCCAAACAGACATGGATTCAAATTCTAGATTCACCACTTACCAGCTAAATGATTCTAGAATTACTGAACATGCTTTAGTTTTCTCATCTGAAATACAGCAACATTTTGAAAGGCTAATACGAAAATTAGAAATAACAATGCATAGTGCACATTTATTAGTATTAATCATACTAATATTAGTAATAATCAGTTATGTTCCTGGCACTTTTTTTTAATGTTGCTGTTGTTTGTAAGTGTAATACATCCACAACTAAATAACATATAGAGGATTCTCTTTATTTCTCACCAGCAAATCAGAGATGGGTGGTGAAGCAGTAGGGGTATAACCTGTATTATAAACCTGCCATAATTGACCTTACATATGATTGTGAAGATATTTATTTTTATTGTCAGATATTTATTTTTAGTCAATTATAAAGAAATGCCAAGTATAAAAATGTAAATGTGCATCATTAGATAATCTATAAATACTGTATACAACAATTAACATTATTTTGCAAATAATTTCTTTTTCTCTGTAAATAACTTCTGGTTTTTTAATGTATATAAAAATAGCTCATGCAACAAGCCTCTGAAAATATATAAATCTAAAAGAACCTTAATCTGCTCTTGAATTTGCCTGGAATAGAAGCTAAATCCTCTGATATCTTCTGGTATTTTGTTAAGTGTAGTCTGTTAAAGAAATGTTTTGGCAACTAATGCCTTAACGACCATTAATTAGGTCAGAAGGCTTGTCTTTCTCTAACCTGCCTCAGTCCTAAGGGGAGAAACGAGATTGTGGCATGATTATGTCTACCTTTTAACTCAAATAAGTACTGTCTTCATCTCAACAAAGTGATCAAGATTATAAAGTGGGAAATTCCATCTGTTGTCTTCAAAGGGGTGTTAATACAGACACTGCTTAGACAGCCATAGCCAATGAAGCAGTAAGCAAAGGAGAGTTCAAAGGATAACACTTAAAGTTGTTTCAAGCTACTGAGAATACATGAAGTGGGTTAAAAGGTGAAGCAACTTATTTAGTAAATTTTAGTGAAACAAAATGAGCCACCTACAGATCAAAAAAAAGTTCACATGCCTTAGCGGAGGTTTCTCAAATCAATTATCTAGATTCAGACCTTTGCATAAAAGCTATTAAATCTTACTTCTCTTTCTGGCAGTCAGCTGTATCAAAATGAAGGAACTAAAGCCACAGATTAACATCCTTCCTAAAAAATGCCTAATTTTCTTCTCATCGGACAATTATTACCTATATGCCCCACCACCTTTGCAAACTCAATACCAAAACTACCCTAAACTTGCCTCTTGATCCCACTTCCCTTGGGTCCCCAATTTCTATTCAAGGTACCCTTGGCCTAGCCAGCCAATCAAACCTGAAACCTCGTAGTTGTCGCATTTCCAACTCAACCCTCATACTCAGGAAGTTCCATAGGTTCTAAAACACCCTTCTATACTCTTTTCCACTACCTTTATCACTTTTTTCCAAATTATTACAACAGCATTTTAATCAGAGTGTGTATTTTCAGTCTCTGCACATTAACTTCCCAAATATATAAAAAGTCCTAATAGTGTCATTCTTCCACTCCTGCTCAAAACCCTCATTGAAGCTTCACTGTTGACAGAATTAAGTTCAAATTCCTTATATTCACATTCAAGGTATTTTATTAGGTAGCTCAACACTCCTATAAATTTACATTCTACCAATTCCTAAAATGAACCACTTATTTCCCATACAAATCTTAAGTACTTCTATTTGGAATGGAATTCCATATGGAATTCTCTTCCCCATTTTCCCATAGTCAAATCTCAGCAGGATGGCTCAACACAAACATCACAGGTTCTCCTGGAAGCCTCTTTCTTATCCCCCTCAGCTAGGGGTATTTCTCCCTCTTCTAAATTCCTGGACCCCTTTTTCTCTAAGGCACTTAACCACTCTCTTTTTTTTAATGTATCATACATCACCTCACCTAAATGACTATAAGCTTTTAAAGATCAGAGTTTATGTATGATTTACCTTTGTATCCTCAAATGCAACTAGCACAGTACCTTAAACACAAGAGCCAAAATTTCTGATGAATAAATTGATAATAAAAACTAACAGTAGACATCCGGAGAAGATGGCGGCTTAGTAAGACGCACGGATCTTACTTTCTTCTCCAGGACAGCTACTAGGGGAGTAGAAACGACACAGAACAGCTCCCAAAACCATAACAGAGATAAAAAAGACAGCGTACCCCATCCTGGAACGGCTGGCTGGCTGAGAGAAGCCGCTCGGGTGAGATCGCCGAGGCGCGTGGGCTTCACCGGGCGGGGCGGCAAGCGGCCGGAGTCACTCCCTTCCCCCTTCCCGGGCCGGCTGGAAGAACTGGAGAGGCGGTCCCCTGAAACCGCGGCGCTGGCGCCCACAACACGCGCGGCCCCCCGGACCAACTGAGAGAATTGGATCGGAAATCCCCAGGCCGCGGAGAACGGTGATGGGTGGGGGAGGCCCCTTCCAAACCCATGACTCCCCGGGAACGTGCACTCTCCCGGGCGGGCCGTTGCCGCTGGCGCCCTCCCGCCAAGCTTGTCGCCTCGGGCCGACTAGGAAATTCGGACGGGTGCTTTCCCGGGCTGCGGCGGCCAGCAACCCTCCCCGCGTTCGGACCCCGGGCCAGCTCAAGCCGCTTCGGCTAGCGAACCTCCCGGATGGCGAGAGTTTTCCAAAGTTAAAGGTCCCACAGCACCTTTTACTGGTGGGACCCGCAGACAAACGTGTGCCACGAGGGCCACCTACTGGGCAGGATAAGAAAAATAGAACCCAGAGATTTCACAGAAAAATCTTCCAAACTTTTGGATTCAATACCCAGGGAAATCTGTCTAAATGCGCAGACGCCAACAGAAGATAACGGATCACGCTCAAATAATTGAAAATATGGCCCAGTCAAAGGAACAAACCAATAGTTCAAATGAGATACAGGAGCTGAGACAACTAATGCTAAATATACGAACAGAAATGGAAAACCTCTTCAAAAACGAAATCGATAAATTGAGGGAGGACATGAAGAAGACATGGGCTGAACATAAAGAAGAAATATAAAAACTGTAAAAACAAATCACAGAGCTTATGGAAGTGAAGGACAAAGTAGAAAAGATAGAAAAAACAATGGATACCTACAATGATAGATTCAAAGAGACAGAAGATAGAATTAGTGATTTGGAGGATGGAACATCTGAATTCCAAAAACAAACAGAAACTATAGGGAAAAGAATGGAAAAATTTGAACAGGGTATCAGGGAACTCAAGGACAATATGAAGCGCACAAATATACGTGTGGTGGGTGTCCCAGAAGGAGAAGAGAAGGGAAAAGGAGGAGAAAAACTAATGGAAGAAATTTTCACTGAAAATTTCCCAACTCTTATGAAAGACCTAAAATTACAGATCCAAGAAGTGCAGCGCACCCCAAAAAGAATAGACCCAAATAGGCGTTCTCCAAGACACTTACTAGTTAGAATGTCAGAGGTCAAAGAGAAAGAGAGGATCTTGAAAGCAGTAAGAGAAAAACAATCTATCACACACAAGTGAAACCCAATAAGTCTATGTGTAGATTTCTCAGCAGAAACCATGGAGGCTAGAGGACAGTGGGATGATATATTTAAATTACTAAAAGAGAAAAACTGCCAACCAAGACTCCTATATCCAGCAAAATTGCCCTTCAAAAATGAGGGAGAAATTAAAACATTCTCAGACAAAAAGTCACTGAGAGAATTTGTGACCAAGAGACCAGCTCTGCAAGAAATACTAAAGGGAGCACTAGAGTCAGATACGAAAAGACAGAAGAGAGAGGTATGGAGAAGAGTGTAGAAAGAAGGAAAGTCAGATATGATATATATAATGCAAAAGGCAAAATGGTAGAGGAAAATATTATCCAAACAGTAATAACACTAAATGTTAATGGACTGAATTCCCCAATCAAAAGACATAGACTGGCAGAATGGATTAAAAAACAGGATCCTTCTATATGCTGTCTACAGGAAACACATCTTAGACCCAAAGATAAACATAGGTTGAAAGTGAAAGGTTGGGAAAAGATATTTCATGCAAATAACAACCAGAAAATAGCAGGAGTGGCTATACTAATATCCAACAAGTTAGACTTCAAATGTAAAACAGTTAAAAGGGACAAAGAAGGACACTATATACTAATAAAAGGAACAATTAAACAAGAAGACATAACAATCATAAATATTTACGCATCGAACCAGAATGCCCCAAAATACGTGAGGAATACACTGCAAACACTGAAAAGGGAAATAGACACAAATACCATAATAGTTGGAGACTTCAATTCCCCACTCTCATCAATGGACAGAACATCTAGACAGAGGATCAATAAAGAAATAGAGAATCTGAATATTACTATAAATGAGCTAGACTTAACAGACATTTATAGGACATTACATCCCACAACAGTAGGATACACCTTTTTCTGAAGTGCTCATGGATCATTCTCAAAGATAGACCATATGCTGGGTCACAAAGCAAGTCTTAACAAATTTAAAAAGATTGAAATCTTACACAACACTTTCTCGGATCATAAAGGAATGAAGTTGGAAATCAATAATAGGCGGAATGCCAGAAAATTCACAAATACGTGGAGGCTCAACAACACACTCTTAAACAACGAGTGGGTCAAAGAAGAAATTGCAAGAGAAATTAGTAAATACCTCGAGGCAAATGAAAATAAAAACACAACATATCAAAACTTATGGGATGCAGCAAAGGCAGTGCTAAGAGGGAAATTTATTGCCCTAAATGCCTATATCAGAAAAGAAGAAAAGGCAAAAATGCAGGAATTAACTGTTCACTTGGAAGAACTGGAGAAAGAACAGCAAACTAATCCCAAAGCAAGCAAAAGGAAAGAAATAACAAAGATCAGAGCAGAAATAAATGAACTTGAAAACATGAAAACAATAGAGAAAATCAATAAGACCAGAAGTTGGTTCTATGAGAAAATCAATAAGATTGATGGGCCCTTATCAAGATTGACAAAAAGAAGAAGAGAGAGGATGCAAATAAATAAGATCAGAAATGGAAGAGGAGACATAACTACTGACCTCACAGAAATAAAGGAGGTAATAACAGGATACTATGAACAACTTTACGCTAATAAATACAACAATTTAGATGAAATGGACGGGTTCCTGGAAAGACATGAACAACCAACTTTGATTCAAGAAGAAATAGATGACCTCAACAAACCAATCACAAGTAAAGAAATTGAATTAGTCATTCAAAACCTTCCTAAAAAGAAAAGTCCAGGACCAGATGGCTTCACATGTGAATTCTACCAAACATTCCAGAAAGAATTAGTACCAATTCTCCTCAAACTCTTCAAAAAAATCGAAGTGGAGGGAAAACTGCCTAATTCATTCTATGAAGCCAACATCACCCTCATACCAAAACCAGGCAAAGATATTACAAAAAAAGAAAACTACAGACCAATCTCTCTAATGAATATAGAAGCAAAAATCCTCAATAAAATTCCAGCAAATCATATCCAACAACACATTAAAGAATTATACATCATGACCAAGTAGGATTCATCCCAGGTAGGCAAGGATGGTTCAACATAAGAAAATCAATTAATGTAATACACCATATCAACAAATCAAAGCAGAAAAATCACATGATCATCTCAATTGATGCAGAGAAGGCATTCGACAAGATTCAACATCCTTTCCTGTTGAAAACACTTCAAAAGATAGGAATACAAGGGAACTTCCTTAAAATGATAGAGGGAATATATGAAAAACCCACAGCTAATATCATCCTCAATGGGGAAAAATTGAAAACTTTCCCCCTAAGATCAGGAACAAGACAAGGATGTCCACTATCACCACTATTATTCAACATTTGCAATTAGACAAGAAAAAGAAATACAAGGCATCAAAATTGGAAAGGAAGAAGTAAAACTATCACTGTTTGCAGACGATATGATACTATACGTCGAAACCCTGGAAAAATCCACAACAAAACTACTAGAGCTAATAAATGAGTACAGCAAAGTAGCAGGCTACAAGATCAACATTCACAAATCTGTAGCTTTTCTATACACTAGTAATGAACAAGCTGAGGGGGAAATCAAGAAACGAATCCCATTTACAATCGCAACTAAAAGAATAAAATACCTAAGAATAAATTTAACCAAAGAGACAAAAAACCTATATAAAGAAAACTACAAAAAACTGCTAAAAGAAATCACAGAAGACCTAAATAGATGGAAGGGCATACCGTGTTCATGGATTGGAAGACTAAATATAATTAGCATGTCAATCCTACCTAAACTGATCTACAGATTCAATGCTATACAAATCAAAATTCCAACAACTTATTTTTCAGAATTAGAAAAACCAATAAGCAAATTTATCTGGAAGGGCAGGTTGCCCCGAATTGCTAAAAACATCTTGAGGAAAAAAAACGAAGCTGGAGGTCTCGCAATGCCGGACTTTAAGGCATATTATGAAGCCACAGTGGTCAAAACAGCATGGTATTGGCATAAAGATAGATATATCGACCAATGGAATCGAATAGAGTGCTTAGATATAGACCCTCTCATCTACGGACATTTGATCTTTGATAAGGCAGTCAAGCCAACTCACCTGGGACAGAACAGTCTCTTCAATAAATGGTGCCTAGAGAACTGGATATCCATATGTAAAAGAATGAAAGAAGACCCACATCTCACACCTTATACAAAAGTTAACTCAAAATGGATCAAAGATCTAAACATTAGGTCTAAGACCATAAAACAGTTAGAGGAAAATGTAGGGAGATATCTTATGAATCTTACAACTGGAGGTGGTTTTATGGACCTTAAACCTAAAGCAAGAGTACTGAAGAAATAAATAAATAAATGGGAGCTCCTCAAAATTAAACACTTTTGTGCATCAAAGAACTTCATCAAGAAAGTAGAAAGACAGCCAACACAATGGGAGATAATATTTGGAAATGACATATCAGATAAAGGTCTAGTATCCAGAATATATAAAGAGATCGTTCAACTCAACAACAAAAAGACAGCCAACCCAATTACAAAATGGGAAAAAGACTTGAACAGACACCTACCAGAAGAGGAAATACGGATGGCCAAGAGGCACATGAAGAGATGATCAATGTCCCTGGCCATTAGAGAAATGCAAATCAAAACCACAATGAGATATCATCTCACAACCACCAGAATGGCCATTATCAACAAAACAGAAAATGACAAGTGCTGGAGAGGATGCGGAGAAAGAGGCACACTTATCCACTGTTGGTGGGAATGTCAAATGGTGCAACCACTGTGGAAGGCAGTTTGGCGGTTCCTCAAAAAACTGAATATAGAATTGCCATACGACCCAGCAATACCTTTGCTGGGAATCTACTCAAAGGACTTAAGGGCAAAGACACAAACAGACATTTGCACAGCAATGTTTATAGCAGCGTTATTTACAATTGCAAAGAGATGGAAACAGCCGAAATCTCCATCAACAGAAGAGTGGCTAAACAAACTGTGGTATATACATATGATGGAATACTATGCAGCTTTAAGACAGGATAAACTGATGAAGCATGTAATAACGTGGATGGACCTAGAGAACATTATGCTGAGTGAATCTAGCCAAAAACTAAAGGACAAATACTGTATGGTCCCACTGATGTGAACAGACATTCGAGAATAAATTTGGAATGTGTCATTGGTAACAGAGTCCAGCAGGAGGTAGAAACAGGGTAAGATAATGGCCAATTGGAGTTGAAGGGATACAGACGGTGTAACAGGACTAGATACAAAAACTCAAAAATGGACAGCACAATAATACCTAATTGTAAAGTAATCATGTTAAAACACTGAATGAAGCTGCATCTGAACTATAGGTTTTTGTTTTGTTTTGTTTTGTTTTGTTTTGATTTTACTATTATTACTTTTATTTTTTTCTCTATATCAACATTCTATATCTTTTTCGGTTATGTTGCTAGTTCTTCTAAACCGATGCAAATGTACTAAGAAATGATGATCATGCATCTATGTGAAGATGTTAAGAATTACTGATTGCATATGTAGAATGGTATGATTTCTAAATGTTGGGTTAATTTCTTTTTTTCCGTTAATTAAAAAAAAAAAAAAGAGAAGGGGTAATTGGAGCTGAAGGGATACAGACTGTACAATGGGACTGGATATAAAAACTCAGAAATGGACAGCACAATACTACCCAATTGTAATGCAATTATGTTAAAACACTGAATGAAGCTGCATGTGAGGTATAGGTTTTTTTGTTTTTTTTTTCTTTCTATTATTGTTTTAATTCTTATTCTGTTGTCTTTTTATTTCTTTTTCTAAATCGATGCAAATGTACTAAGAAATGATGAATATGCAACTATGTGATGTTATTAAGAATTACTGATTGTACATGTAGAATGGAATGATTTCTAATTGCTTTGTTAATTCTTTTTTTAATTAATAATAAAAAAACTAACAGTAGTCTTTAAATAGGAAACTCATGAGGAGATGAAAAACAAATATACAAAAAGACTTAAAGGTGCACAGAATTTTCAAAGAAAAACAAGTTCCAACTACAGCACTACAATAGCATCCTTTACCAACTAACAGATTACAGTTAAGAAAAGAAAAATTAACAGTCACAATGCCAGACACTATTCTTGAAACTGAGAATACACACAAAAAAACAAAACCAACAAAAAACCCTTGTCTTCTCATGGAGTTTACAATCCAGTGGAAGGAAAAAAAGCAATAAGCAAAGTAAATAAGTAAAATATATGGTACATTTAACAGTTTAAAAGATATAGAGAAAGAGTAGGAAACAGGAGTTAGTGAGAGCCATTAAAGGAGAAGCTGCCATTTTAATAAGATAGTGAGGGAAAGCTTCCCTGAGAAGGAAACATTATGAGCAACGGCCTTTTGAAAAAGACTGAGAGAGCCAAGCAAATTATCTGAAAAATAACATTCTAAGCAGGGCAAATAGCCAGCACAAAGGACCTGAGGCAGGAATATGCCTGGCATGTTAACAGAGCAGCAAGAAAGCCCTTGTGGCCATGATAGAGTAAACAAAAAGAATAGTAATAAAAAATGAAGTCAGAGAGGATATGTGCTGGTTTGAAAGGATATCTGTCCCCTAGAAAAGCCACATTTTAATCCTAATCCCATTTTGTAAAGGCAGCCATTTCTTCTAATCCCTATTCAGTATTGTAAATTTGGAACTGTAATCAGATCTCCCTGGGGGTGTGATTTAATCAAGAGTGGCTGTTAAACTAGATTAGGTGATGACACGTCTCTACCCATTTGGGTAGGTCTTGATAAGTTTCTGGAGTACTATAAAAGAGGAAACATTTTGGAGAATGAGGAGATTCAGAGAGAGCAGAGCAACAAGACATAGCCACAAGAAGCAGCGTCCACCAGCCAGCAACCTCTAAAGATGAAGAAGGAAAGTACTTCCCAAGGAGCTTCATGAAACAGGAAGCCAGGAGAAGCTAGCAAACGACGCCATGTTCGCCATGTGCCCTTCCAGATGAGAGAGGAACCCTGACTGTGTTCACCATGTGCCTTCTCGCTTGAGAAGGAAACCCTGAACTTCGTCGGCCATCTTCTTTTGTGGTTTATATTTAGAATTCTCCCTACTCCATGTAATCAGGGCTGGGTTTAATCAGAAGGACAGATACAATGCCACACACAGACAGATGTACACAGATGTACTCTTTCATACATCTAATATTCCCAAATCTGGATACTTTTATATGAGTGTCTTCTGGGGTCCCTATTGCTACTGATTCAAATCCAAGATTCTCCTTTATTTGTGGAGATGATACTCAATTTATCTAGAGTTTGTCTCAGACACAAGAGAGCCCTAAAGAAGAGCAGGTAGTTTTCCAGAGCAACACAGAAAAGATACTGGAAGGAATACAAGGCATCGAGCATAATGAAAGTACACAAATAGTTTGTTAAAAAACAAACACTAAGTATTATAAAGCAAAGACCACCACTGGGTAATTGATTAGTCCTACCAAATGTCCAACTATATTACAAAGCTATTGTCATTTAAACAGTACAGTATGGACAGATGAAGAGCCATACAAATCAATAAAGCAGAATACAAAGTCAAGAAACAGACCAGAACGCATATGGGAATTTAGATACGAGAAAAATGGCATTTAAAATTAGTGAGGGCATCTGGGTCAAGATGGAGGCTTAACAACGTGCGCATTTTAGTTCGTCCTCCAGAAAACTACTAAATAACCAGAAACAGTACAGAACAGCTCCCGGAGCCACGATAGTGACCAAACACACAGTGTACCCCAGTCTGGACCAGCTGCGAGCCACCCCCCGAACAGTGAATTCCCAAAGCTGTGGTGGCCAGTGCCCCTCCCCCACAGCCCCTTCTCAGAGGGGAAAGGAAAGGACTTTACCAGCAGCAGGAGCTGGGCACAATTAAACGCCAATTGTGGAACTAATTAACAAATTCTGACTACTAAAAATAGGCTCCCAGCTTAGGTGAACCTGATCAAAGTGGAGGTTGCTCATTTTTGCCCCGGCGCCAAGGGGGTAGGACTGACAGAAAAAGGGGGGAAAAAAAAGAAGGAAACAGAGGTTTTTGTGGCTGTGTATCTACAAAGGCTTGACTGCCTCTGGATACAGCAGCAGGACTTTTCAGGCTGCAACTGCCCCAGGCATAGGCAGAAGTGAGCTCTTTTGGGGGCTTATCTGGAGCTTGTGCCTTCCCCAGGAGAGAGGTGAAGCCCAACTCAAGTGGGATCCCTCCCTCATGGAATTCAGACACCAGGGCTTGGTAATTTGAAGCCATCAAAACCAGCCTACAATCTCTCCTCTGTCTCCACCACGTCCCCAGCAGGGAGAGTCTGCCAAAGTTAAAGGTACTGCATCATCTTATGCTGGTGGGACCTGCAGTCAGACAAGCACCACATACTGGGTAGGATAAGAAAAATAGAGTTCAGAGACTTCACAAGAAAGTCTTTGAACCTGCTGGGTCTCACCCTCAGGGAAAACCAATACAAGTGACTCTTTCCTCCTGATAGGAGGCCAGTTTGTTCTGGGAAAATCCGACTGGGGTATATAATATCTAAGCAGACCCTCCTAAGTGTGTGTGGGGGGGGGAAGGCACCACACAAGCAGGGCAAGAAACAAGAAAACAAGAACTGAAAAATTCTCCTCTATTAAACAAAACCTAAGCTCTAGAGGTCCAGAAAAAGCTGAACTGAATGTCAAAGAACAGATAGACAACAAATTCATCCAGCAAGAAAACCCTAGATAAAAGAAGTGAAAGCAATCTCCAGAATAAACTAATCAAGGTAATTAAATGCCTAGATGCCAGCAAAAAATAACAGACCACAGTAGGAAAATTGAAGATATGGCCCAGTCAAAGGAACAACCAGCAATTCAAATGACATACAGGAGCTGAAACAATTAATTCAGAATGTACAATCAGACATGGAAAACCTCATCAAAAACCAAATCAATGAATTGAGGGAGGATATAAAGAAGGTAAGGAAAGAACAAAAAGAAGAAACTGAAAGTCTGAAAAAACAAATCACAGAACTTATGGGAATGAAAGACACAGTAGAAGAGATGAAAAAAACAATGGAAACCTACAATGGTAGATTTCAAGAGACAGAACATAGGATTTCAAAACTGGAGGACAGAACATCTGAAATCCGACAAGAAACAGAAACTATAGGGAAAAAAATGGAAAAATATGAGCAGGAACTCAGGGAACTGAAAGACAATATGAAGCGCATGAATATACGTGTTGTGGGTGTCCCAGAAGGAGAAGAGAAGGGAAAAGGAGGAGAAAAACTAATGGAGGAAATTACCACTGAAATTTCCCAACTCTTATGAAAGACTTCAAATTACAGATTCAAGAAGTGCAGCATACCCCAAAGAGAATAGATCCAAACAGACATACTCCAAGACATTTAATCATCAGAATGTCAGAGGTCAAAGAGAAAGAGAGGATCTTGAAAGCAGCAAGAGAAAAGCAATCCATCACATACAAGGGAAGCCCAATAAGACTATGCGCAGATCTCTCAGCAGAAACCATGGAGGCGAGAAGACAGTGGGATAATATATTTAAATTATTAAAACAGAAAAACTGCCAACCAAGAATTCTGTATCCAGCAAAACTGTCTTTCAAAAACGAGGGAGAAATGAAAACATTTTCAGACAAAAAATCATTGAGAGAATTTGTGACCAAGAGACCAGCTCTGCAAGAAATACTAAAGGGAACACTAGAGACAGATACGAAGACAGAAGACAGAGGTGTGGAGAAGAGTGTAGAAAGGAAGACTATGAGTAAAGGTAAAAAGAAGGAAAATTAGATATGACATATAAAATCCAGAAGGCAAAATAGTAAAAGAAAGTACTACCCGTGCAGTAATAACACTGAATGTTAATGGATTAAACTCTCCAATCAAAAGACATAGTCTGGCAAAATGGATTAAAAAACAGGACCCATCTATATGCTGTCTCTACTCAAAGGTCACGAGGCCAAGGACACAAATGGACATTTACACACCAATGTTTATAGCAGCATTATTAACAATTACCAAGAGATGGAAACAGCCAAAATGTCCATCAACAGACAGTTGGCTAAACAAACTGTGACATTTACATAAGATGGAATATTATGCAGCTGTAAGACAGAATAAAGTTATGAAGTATGTAACAACATGAATGGACCTTAAGGACAGTATACTGAGTGTGATTAGCCAGAAACAAAAGGACAAATACTGTATGGTCTCACTGATATGAACTGACATTAGTGAATATTTCCTTGGCAACAGAGACCATCAGGAGATAGAAATAGGGTAAGATATTGGGTAATTGGAGCTGAAGGGATACAGACTGTGCAACAGGACTGAATATAAAAACTCAGAAATGGACAGCACAATATTACCTAACTGTAATACAATTATGTTAAAACACCGAATGAAACTGCATATGAGAACGATAAAGGGAGGAGAGCTGGGGCATAAATGAAATCACAAAGAAAGATAGACGATAAAGATTGAGATGGTGTAATCTAAGAATGCCTGGAGTGTACAGTGATAGTGACTAAATGTACAAATTTTAAAAATGTTTTTGCCTGAGGAAGAACAAAAGAATGTCATTACTGCAGTGTGCTGAAAATAGATAGTACTTAATATTTTAAAATTTCAACTAATGTGTGAGACTAAAGCAAAAAATGTTTATTTGGTACAAATCTATACTTTGACTAGTGCATCTCCTAATATAACTTATGTGGATAGTTGATTGAACACCTTAAGTACATGGAACTTTGTACAGGACATGAGACTTTGTTGGTTTGTCCAGGTGATGCCCTAATGAATCCCAGAGTGATCTGATCAGTGAGTGGAAAAGTATTTGCAAAGTCCCCTTTGGGGAATGGTGAGAACGGGGAAAACTCAACTTCCCCAAGTTGAATTCTTGATATTCTCACAAGCAGTGTGGACAACCAAAGCTATAGGCTGAGCCCCTGGTCTTGGGGTTTGTTCATATGAAACTTAACCCCACAGGGGATAGGTCAAGCCTACTTAAAATTAAGCCTAAGAGTCACCCCCAAGAGAACCTCTTTTGTTGCTCACGGCCTCTCTCTCCAGCCAACACAGCAAGCAGACTCACCACCCTCCCCCTGTCTACGTGGGACATGACTACCAGGGGTGTGGATCTTCCTGGCAGCGTGGGACAGAAATCCCAGAACGAGCTGAGATTCAGCATCAAGGGATTGAGAAAACCTTCTCGACCAAAAGGGGGAAGAGTGAAATGAGACAAAGTGTCAATGGCTGAGAGATTCCAAACAGAGTCGAGAGGTTATCCTGGAGGTTATTCTTATGCAGTAGATATCACCTTGTTATCCAAGATGTAATGGAGAGGCTGGAGGGAACTCCCTGAAAATGTAGAGCTGTGTTCCAGTAGCCATGTTTCTTGATGATGACTGTATAATGATACAGCTTTCACAGTGTGACTGTGTGAATGAATGTGAACACCTTGTGTCTGATGCTCCTTTTATCTACTTTGTCAACAGATGAGAGGAACATAGGGAATAAAAATAAATAATAGGGGGAACAGATGTTAAAATAGATTTAGTTTGAAATGCTAGTGATCAATGAGAGGGATCAGTAAGGGGTATGGCCTGTAAAATTTTTTTTTCTGTTTGTTATATTTTTCTGCTGTCCTTTTATTTCTTTTTCTGAATTGATGCTAATGTTCTCAGAAATGATCATGATGATGAATATGCAACTATGTGATGATATTGTGAATTACTGAGTGTATATGTAGGGAATGTTTGTTTCTTATAATTTTTTTTAATTAATAAAAAATTTTTTAAAAAAATCAGTGAGGAAAAGGATGAACTATTTAGTAAAGTATTTTAACGCCTAGGTATCCAACTGGGGAAAAGTAAATTTAATCCCTACCTTATACTTTACACCAAAATTCCAGATAGATCAAAGAAATAAATATGAAAAATGAAACCATAAAAGCATTAAGAAGAACAATTGGAGAATTTTGCTTGTTTGTTTGTTTTTGCAGGGGCAGGCACTGGGAATCGAACCCGGGTCTCCAGCATGGCAGGCAAGAACTGTGCCTGCTGAACCACTGTGGCCTGCCCTGGAGAAATTTTTAAATAATCAGAGCAGGTAAGACCTTTAAATAATTTTAGAGTAGTAAGACAGGAAATCAAGACATCAAAAAAGAAAAGAGTCATCATCATCCCCTATCCCCCAAAAATAGTCATCAAGATTAAAAAATATATACATACACACACACACACAAGCAAAGCAAGATAAAGAACTTGGTTGGGGGTAGGGGTTTGCAGGAAATAACTGCAATACTTATCACAGTCAAGAGGCTGATTTATTAAGTATATAAAGAACTCATACAAATCAAAAGAAAAAGAAGAGTGACTCAATTGAAATAACAGACAGGTTATAGAAAAGTATTACACAAATGGCTATTCAACTTCACTCATAATAAGAGTCAAATTAAAATTCTACTGAGAGCACTTTTCACTATCACACTGGCATAGATCAAAAGATTCTAACATGGTCCACTGGTGTGGTATGGAGAAACAGATGCTGTTTCACTGCTAGTGGGACAAACAATTGTTCCAACCTCCATAGAGAGAAATATGGAAACCGATAAGACAATTACACCCATACCCACTGACCTAGACACTCTGCTTCCAGGTACTTATAAGGCTGTCTGTCATTGTAGCATTGTTTATAACAGCAAAAATTTGGACACATTCTAAATGCCTGTCAATAGTACAACCATACCATGGATATGATATATCTGAATATTCTATTCTATTCTGTTTACTTTTAGTCTAAACATAAATAATTTTGTAAAAAAAAAATTTTTTTAACATACTGTGGAAGTTTGAAGCTGTTGTACCCCAGAAAAGGCCATGTTCTGTCTCTTAATCCATTCCTCTGAGTGCAGTGCCATTGTGGGTGGAACCCTTTTGATTAGGTTATTTCAAAAGCTCAGAGAAGCTGAAAGACATGGACATATATACAGAAGCTAAGAGAGTGAAGCCAGAGCTGGAAGCAAGAAAACCAAGGAAAGAACGACCAGGAGACATTGCCGTGTGCCTTCCCATGTAAGAGGTGTCCCAGATGCTGGCAGCTTGTCTTCAAAGTCCAGGTATCATCCTGTTGATGCCTTGAGTTGGACACTGTTATGATTTAAGAACTGTAAATTATAAATTAATAAATCCCCATTGTTAAAAGCCAAACCAATTGCTAGTACATGGTATTGCAGCAACTTCAGCAAACCAAAACACACACTGATAGGGAACAATCTCCAAGATAGATGAAAAAACAAAGAGCAAAACAGTGTCTATAATATGCTATCATTTGTTTAAAAAAATGGAGGTAATATATGAAAATTACTTTGTAATACAAAGACTATCTCAGAAAAGATAATAAAAAACTGGGTAACAGAAGTGGAAGGAGACTTTTTGCTGTATGTACCCTTTTGTCCCTTGTGAACCTATACTTTATGGACTATTAAAAAATCTAAATTTTGAATAAAGAGAGTGGAAGGAAGAATGAAGAAAAGTGAATAGAACCTGATAAACTTGTGGGACACAATCAAGTGTGCCAATATATACACTGTGGAAGTCCCAGAGGGAGAACAAAGACAGAAAGGGGCAGAGAGAATATTCAAAGATATATGACCTAGAAACTCCTAAATTTAACGAAAGATATGAATTACACATCCCAGATGCTCAACAAAGAAACACACACACTACCTACACTGACTCAAGAAGAAACAGAAGATCTTAAACCAATAACAAGTAAAGGGATTGAACCAGCAATCAAAAATTTCCCACATACATACATTAACTGATGAATAGATAAATAAAATGCAGTATAAAAACTCCCAACAGTGTGGGCCACTGTGGCTCAGCAGGCAGAGTTCTTGCCTTCCATGCCAGAGACCCAGGTTCGATTACTGGTGCCTGTCTATATGCAAAATAAAGACCCAGTACCATATGGCTTCACTGCCAAATTTTACGAAACAGTTCAGGAAGAATTAATACCAACCCTGTTCAAAGTTTTCCAAAAACCTAAAGAGGAGGGACTGCTGCCTAACTCTTTCCATGAGGCCAATATCACCCTAATACCAAAATAAAAATAACACAAGAAAATTACGGACCAATATCCCTTATGAATATTGGTGTAAAAATCCCCAACAAAACACAACCAAAACGAATCCAACAGCAGGTTAAAAGAATTATACACTATGACCAAGTAGGATTTATCCCAGGTATACAGGGTGGCTCAACATAAGAAAATGAATTAAGGTAATATACCACATTAAGGAAACAAAGGAAAAAAACAAATGACCATCTCAAGTGATGCAGAGAAGGCATTTGACAAAATCCAGCACCTGGAGAAAAACATCGCTCTTGACAAAAACACTTAGAAAACCAGATCTAAAATGAAACTTCCTCAACATGAAAAACCGACACCTGATATCCTACCTTAACAGTGAAAGACTGAAAGTTTTCAGGAACAAAACAAGTATACTCACGGTGACCACTGTTATTCAACATTATACTGGATGTTCTAGTCAGAGCAATTAGGCAAGACAGCGAAATAAAAGGCATCCAAATTGGAAAGAAAGAAGTAAACTTTTCCCCATGTGGACATGACATTTATAGAAAACCCCGAAAAAGCCACAAAAAAGTTAAGAGTAAATAAATAAATTCAGCAAAGTGGCAGGGTTTAAGATCAACACCCCAAAATCAGTAATGTTTATATATACACTACTAATGAACAATCTAAAGAAGAAATCAAGAAAAAAATTCCATTTACAATAGAAACTAAAAGAACCAAATATCTAAGAATAAATCTAACCACAGAAAACTAAAAAACAATGTGAAAAAGAAGTAAAAAATAAACAGAGGGCATTCCATGTGCATAGACTGGAAGACTAAATATTATTATGATGTCAATTCTACCCAAAGTGATTTATCAATACAATTTCAAACCAAATACCAACAACCTTCTTTGAAAATGGAAAAGCCAATCCACCAAATTTATATAGAAAGATATGGGGCCCTGAACAGCCAAAACCATCTTGAAAAAAAGAGCAAAGGTACAGGGCTCACACTTTTCAATTTGAAAACTTACTACAAAGCTACAGTAAGTATAACAGCATGGTTCTAGGACAAGGACAGTCACATAAACCACAGGAATCAAACCAAGAGTTCAGAAATAAGCCCTCACACCTATAACCAACTGATATTTTTTAATTTTTTTATTAATTAAAAAAATTACAAGAAACACAAACATTCCTAATATATGATCATTCCATTCTACATATATAATCAGTAATTCACACTATCATCACATAGTTGCATGTTCATCGTCATGATCATTTCTTAGAACATTTGCATCAATTCAGAAAAAAATAAAGACAACAGAAAAATAAAACGAAAACAGAAAAAAAAATTATACATACCATACCCCTTACCCGTCCCTTTCATTGATCTCTAGCATTTCAAACTAAATTTATTTTAACATTCGTTCCCCCTATTATTTTTATTCCATATGGTCTACTCAAATAAAAGGAGCATCAGACACAAGGTTTTCACAATCACACAGTCACACTATGAAAGCTATATCATTATACAATCATCATCAAGAAACATGGCTACTGAAACACAGCTCTACATTTTCAGGCAGTTCCCTCCAGCCTCTCCATTACATCTTGGATAACAAGGTGGTATCTACTTAATGCATAAGAATAACCCCCAGGATAACCTCTCGACTCTGTTTGGAACCTCTCAGCCATTGACATTTTGTCTCATTTCACCCTTCCCCCTTTTGGTCGAGGTTTTCTCAATCCCTTGATGCTGGGTCTCAGCTTATTCTAGGGTTTTTCTCAATCCCTTGATGCTGAGTCTCAGCTCATTCTAGGATTTCTGTCCCATGTTGCCAGGAAGGTCCACACCCCTGGGAGTCATGTCCCACATAGACAGGGAGAGGATGGTGAGTTTGCTTGTTGTGTTGGCTGGAAAGAGAGGCCACATCTGAGCAACAAAAGAAGTTCTCCTGGGGGTGACTCTTAGGACTAATTTTAAGTAGGCTTGACCTATCCTTTGTGGGGGTTTAAGTTTCATATGAACAAACCCCAAGACTGGGGGCTCAGCCTAAAGCTCTGGTTGTCCACATTGCTTGTGAGAATATAAAGAATTCAACTTGGGGAGGCTGAATTTTCCCCAATTTTCACCATTCCCTGAAGGAGACCTTGCAAATATTTTTCCACTCACTGATCAAATCACTCTGGGATTCATCAGGGCCTCATTCTGGACAAACCAACAAAGTCTCATGTCCTACCCAAGGTTCCATGTACTTATGTTGTTCAATCAAGCTATCTACATAAGTTATATTAGAACATGCACTAGTCAAAATATAAATTTAGTACCAAATAAACATTTTTTGCTTTAGTCTCACACATAAGTTGAAATTTTAAAATATTAATTACCATCTATTTTCAGCACACTGCAGTAATGACATTCCTTTGCTCTTCCTCATGCAAAAACATTTTTTAAATTTGTACATTTAGTCACTATCATTATACACTCTAGGCATTCCTAGATTATACCATCTCAATCTTTATCATCTATCTTTCTTTGTGATTTCATTTATGCTCCAGCCCTCCTCCCTCTATCATTCTCATATGCAGTTTCATTCAGTGTTTTAACATAATTGTATTACCGTTAGGTAGTACTGTGTTGTCCATTTCTGAGTTTTTATATTCAGTCCTGTTGCACAATCTGTATCCCTTCAGCTCCAATTACCCAATATCTTACCCTATTTCTATCTCCTGATGGTCTCTGTTGCCAAGGAAATATTCCAAGTTTATTCACCAATGTCAGTTCATATCAGTGAGACCATACAGTATTTGTCCTTTTCTTTTTGGCGAATCTCACTCAGCATAATGTCCTTAAGTCCACCCATGTTGTTATATACTTCATAACTTTATTCTGTCTTACAGCTGTATAATATTCCATTGTATGTATATACCACAGTTTGTTCAGCCACCAGTCTGTTGATGGATATTTTGGCTGTTTCCATCTCTTGGTAATTGTTAATAATGCTGCTATAAACATCGGTGTGCAAATGTCCGTTTGTGTCCTTGCCCTTATGTCCTCTGAGTAGAGACAGCATATAGATGGGTCCTGCTTTTTAATACATTCTGCCAGTCTATGTCTTTTGATTGGGGAGTTTAATCCATTAACATTTAGTGTTATTACTGTACGGGTAGTACTTTCTTCTACCATTTTGCCTTTTGGATTTTATATGTCATATCTAATTTTCCTTCTTTCTACACTCTTCTGCACACCTCTCCTCTTCTTTTTGTAACTGTCTCTAGTGCTCCCTTTAGTATATCTTACAGAGCTGATCTCTTGGTCACAAATTCTCTCAGTGATTTTTCTGTTTGAAAATGTTTTAATTTCCCCTTCATTTTTGAAGGACAATTTCGCTGGATACAGAATTCTTGGTTGGCAGTTTTTCTCTTTTAATAATTTAAATATATCATCCCACTGTCTTCTCGCCTCCATGGTTTCTGCTGAGAAACCTAACAAAGTCTTATTGGGCTTCCCTTGTTTGTAATTCATTGTTTTTCTCTTGCTGCTTTCAAGATTCTCTCTTTCTCTTTGACCTCTGACATTCTGATTAGTAAATATCTTGGAGTACATCTATTTGGATCTATTCTCTTTGGGGTACGCTGCACTTCTTGGATCTGTAATTTGAAGTCTTTCATAAGAGTTGGGAAATTTTCAGTGATAATTTCCTCCATTAGTTTTTCTCCTCCTTTTCCCTTCTCTTCTCCTTCTGGGACACCCACAACAGGTATATTTGTGCACTTCATATTGTTCTTTAATTCCCTGAGTTCCTGCTCATATTTTTCCATTTTTTTCCCTATAGTTTCTGTTTCTTGTTGGATTTCAGATGTTTCGTCCTCCAGTTCAGAAACCCTATGTTCTATCTCTTGAAATCTACCATTGTAAGTTTCCATTGTTTTTCATCTCTTCTTCTGTGCCTTTCATTCTCTTCAGTTCTGTGATTTGTTTTTTCAGACTTTCCGTTTCTGAAAGTCTTTTTTTGTTCATTCCTTGCCTTCTTTATATCCTCCCTCAATTCATTGATCTGGTTTTTGATGAGATTTTCCATGTCTGTTCATATATTCTGAATTGTTCCAGCTCCTGTAGCTCATTTGAATTGCTGGTTTGTTCCTATGACTGGGCCATATCTTCAATTTTCCTAGTGTGAGTTGTTATTTTTTGCTAGTGTCTAGGCATTTAATTACCTTAATTAGTTTATTCTGGAGATTGCTTTCACTTCTTTTACTTAAGGTTTTCTTGCTGGATGAATTTGTTATCTGTTCTTTGACATTCAGTCCAGCTTTTTCTGGACCTCTAGAGCTTAGGTTTTGTTTACTAGAGAATAATTTTTCAGTTCTTGTTTTCTCGTTTCTTACCCTGCTTGTATGGTGCCTTTTCCCCCCTCCACCTTTAGGAGGGTTTACTTAGGTATTATAGATCCCAGTCAGATTTTCCCAGACCAAACTGGCCTATCAGGAAGAACGAGTCACTTGCATGAGTTTTCCCGAAGGGTGAGACCCAGCAGGTTGAAAGACTTTCCTGTGAAGTCTCTGGACTCTGTTTTTCTTATCCTGCCCAGTATGTGGCGCTTGTCTGCCTGCTGGTCCCACCAGCATAAGATGATGCAGTACCCTTAACTTTGGCAGACTCTCCCTGCTGGGAGCATGGTGGAGACAGAGAAGAGGTTGTAGGCTGGTTTTAATGGCTTCAAATTACCAAGCCCTGGTGTCTGAATTCCTTGAGGGAGGGATCCCACCTGAGTTGGGCTTCACCCCTTCCCTGGGGAAGGCACAGGCTACAGACAAGCCCTCAAATGAGCTTGTTTCTGCCTATGCCTGGGGCAGTTGCAGCCTGAGAAGCCCTGCCACTGAACCCAAAGGCAGTCAAGCCTTTGTAGAAACAAGCCACAAAAACCTCTTTTCTTTTTCCGTCAGCCCTGCCCACCTTGGAATGGGGCAAAAATGAGCGACCTCCACTTTGACTAGATTCACCTGAGCTGGGGGCCTATTTTTAGTAGTCAGAATTTGTTAATTCCACGACTGGCGTTTGGGTAGGCTCAGCCCTTGCTGCTGTAAAGTCTCTTTCCTTTCACCTCTGGGAAGTCGCCTGTGGGGGAGGGGTGTCAGGCACAGGTTGCTGTGGCTTGGGGAACTCATGGTTCTGGGTGGGCCCACAGCTGGTCCAGCTGGTTCAGACTGGAGTACACTGTGTGTCCGGTCACTGATGTGGCCCCAGGAGCTGTTCTGTTCTGTTCTGTTTCTGGTTATTTAGTAATGGTTCTGAAGGACGAACTAAAACGCGCATATTGCTGAGCCGCCATCTTAATTCCGGTCACTAACTGATTTTTGACAAGAGTGCCAAGTCGACTCAATTGGGAAAAAAAATAATTTTTATAACAAATGATGCTGGGAAAACTGGATATCCATATGCAGAAGAATGAAGAGGAACCCCTATATCTTGTATTATATAAAAATTAATTGAAAATGAAACAAAGATCTAAATATAAGAACCAAAACTATAAAACTCCCAGAAGAAAACAGGGAGGAATCTTTAGGACATTGCCTTACAAGGTCCTAAATGGTTTCTTAGACTTTATACCAAAATCACAAGCAACAAAAGAAAAAAAAATAGTAAATGTGACTTCATCATAATTTAGAACTTTTGTGCATCAAAAGACTTCAACAAGTAAAGCAAAAAGACAGCCTACAGAAGGGTGAAAAGATTTGGATATTACATATCTGATAAGGGTTTAATATCCAGAATATACAAAGAAATCCTACAACAACTAAAAGACAGACGACCCAATTTAAAAAATGGGCAAAAGACTTGAATGGAAATTTTTCCAAAGAAGATATACAAATGGTCAAAAAGCACATGAAAAGATGCTCAACATCAGTGGCCATTAGGGAAAAGCTAATCAAAACTACGAGATGCCATTTCATACCCACTAGAATAGCTACAATTTAAAAAAATGAAAATAAATGTTGGTGAGGATGCAGAGAAATAGGAACCCTCATACACTCTTGGTGAGAGTGTAAAATGGTGCATTTGCTGTCGAAGACAGTTTGGTGGTTCCTCAGAAAGTTAAACACATATGACCTGGTAATCCCACTTCTAGGTATACACCTAAAAGAACTGAAAGCAGGGACCAAACAGATATTTGCACACCATTTCACAGCAGCATTATTCACAACTGCCAAAAGTTGAAAACAACCCAAGTATCCATCATCCAATGAATGGATAAACAAAATGAGGTATATATACACAACAGACTATTATTCAGCCATAAAAAGGAATGAAGTTCTGATACATGTGACAACATGGATAAACCTTGAAGACATCATATTGAATGAAATAAGCAAGATCCAAAAGGACAAATCTTGTATGATCAGATTAATAAGATATAATTAGAAAAAAACAAAATAATAGAATCAGAAACTAGAATACAAATGAGCAGTACCCAGGCTGGGAGTAGGGAATGTTTAATTGGTATAGAACTTCTGTTGTGGTGAAGGAAAAATTTTAGACATGGATGGTGATCATGGTGGTGGTGGTGGTACAACATTATGATGCAATTAACATCACTGAATTATATAGTTAAATGCAGGTAAGAGGGGAAATTTTAGATTGCATATGTTATAAAATAAAAATTTTTTTTTAAAAATGCCTATACTGGAATTCAGAATACAGGGTAATGTTTGACACTGTCTGTATTTTAGAACTTCACCTACTATATGAGACCAAAGGAGAGAGGTTTATTTTGTCCAAAACCTAAATATTCTGTAGCACATAATCTAACTCAGCCTGTCTGGATAGCTCATTTAAATAACCCAAACACATGGAGCCCAGAATGGTAATGAGGGCTTCTTATTCTGTATAGCTTAATATAATACCCGGACACATTCCAAAGGATGTTGGGCAGATAATTTAAAAGTACTGGTAAAGTCCCTTGAAGGCCTGGAAAAAACTATGGCACTAATAAACTTTACCTGGGGAAACTCCTGATATTGTCTCAAACATTAGGGACTCCCAAGTCAACAGGCCAAACCCTTGACCTTGAGGCTTTCTCTTACGAAACCTATTTCTGTAGCGGAGAAGCTAAGCCTACCTATAGTTATGCCCAAGAGTTACTTCCAGAAAACCTCTTTTGTTGTTCAGATGTGACCTCAATCTCTCTAAGCCCAACTCTGCAAGCAAAAAACCATTACCCTCCCTGCACGTGGGACATGACATCCAGGGGCAAAAGTCTTTCTGGCAATGTGGGACCTGACTACCAGGGATAGGCCTGGCCCTGGCGCTGTGGGATTGACAGTGCCTTCTTGACCAAAAGGGGAAAAGAAATGTAGCAAAATAAGGTATCAGTGGCTAAGTGATTTCAAATAGAGGTCAAGAGGCTATTAAGGAGGCTATTCTTCCACAAGCTTCAGCTAGATGTTGCTAATTATCACGGTTTGCCAAACCCCAACCAACACCGTTCCGTTAACCCTAAAGAACATGTAAGGAGCTGAGATTCTACATAAGTTTCATGCACGAAGATCACTTTTCAGAAACCTACAACCTCTAGATGGTTCTTAGGCCAGATAAGTCCCGAAACCAAAAGGGGCGAGCTTCTTCAAGAACATCAACTAGTTCCATCCCCCTATCCCACCCATGCTGTTGACACCCCTTTCCAACATGAAAAAGTTAGAACAGCCACTGCCCAAAAATGCCTAAAAATTAGGAGAAGGATCAACAGGAGAAAAAGGAGTTATAACAGAGAAGATAAGATTTAACAAGTGAGTATGACTGCTGTATCATTATATTGGTATTTCTTTTAGTCTCCAGTGTCTTGGAGAAGCTAGAAGGAAAACCTGAAATCATGGAACTGTAAACTAAACTCTGAAATCCATTCTATAACTACTTGTTACAATGTATTTTGAAATTTATTGCTTTTTCATATGTGTTGTATTTCACAATAATTGTTTTAAAAAAAAAGTCCTATACAGCACAAATAGTGAACCCTAACACAAACTATGCACTGTAATTAATAATAATATTCTTGTTTCATTAACTGTATCAAAAGAATCACACTAATGCAAAGTGTTAATAATACGAGTGGTATATGGAATTCTGTATTTTCTGCATGGTTTTGCATAAACCTACAATTTCTCTAATTAAAAAATTAAAAGATGCTCAACAAACTTCAAACTGGATAAACCCAAATAGCACCTCACATTGCCCTGTTATAATCAAACTGCAGAATGCCAAAGATAAAGAATTCTGAAAGCTTCAAGTGAGAAGCAACAAGTCACATACAAGAAAGCCTCAATAAGATTAAATGCCAATTTCTCATTGGAAACCGTGGAGACAAAGGGCAGCTGAAAGACAACTTTAAGGAGCTTGAAAGCAAAAAAATGCCATCCAAAACTCTATATCTGGCAAAACCGTCTTTCAAAAATGAAGGAGGGTTTAAGACATTCCCAAACAAACAAAAGCAGGAGTCTGTCTCCACTAGATAACCCCTATAAAAAATGCTACAGGGATTTTTGCAGTTTAAAAGGAAAGGACAGGAGACAATTAACTGAAGTTACATTAAGAAATAAACATCTCCAGTAAAGATAATGACATAATACAAACATCAGTACTATTGTATTTTTATTTGTAACTCCACAAGGATCTAAAAGCAAACACATAAAATATAATGATAAATGTATGGCTTTGGACTTCATAAAGTATAATGTGAAAAGAACTACATAAATGGGGGGGAGAGGCAGAGAGGTAAAGGAACATAGTTTATGTATGCTGGTGAAATTAAGTCGGTATCACAACAAACGAGACTTGTCACAGATTTACAATATCAGATTTACACCCCATGGTAACCACAAAGAAAATATCAGAGATTATGCAACTCAGAGAGACAGAAATAAAGTACAAGTTACCAGATGTAGGGGGCAAGGGCAATGGGGAGTATATTAAAAATGAGTGTAGCATTTTGCTTTGGGGTGAAACAGAAGTTCTGGTAATGGATAGTGCTGAGAATACCGTAAGACTGTGAAAGTAGTTTAGGATAGGAAAGATTTTTGTTCTATACATACATATATGTTTCCACATTTTAAAAAATTAAAAAAAAATAAAATAAAGAGATAACGACAATTAAATATAATACATGAAACTGGATGGGATCTAAGTATGGAGGAGAAAATGCTCAAAAGGATTTCTGGGGACCTAAGAAGCAACTAGATCCTGTAACCCTAAAAAACACAGAGGGCACTATCTGAGATTCTACAAAAGTTTCATGCACTAAGATTACTTTCCAGAAACCTTCAACCTCCAGATGGTTCCTAGGCCAGAAAAGTCCTAAAACCCAGAGAGGCCAGCTTCTCCAACAACAACTAGTTCCATCCCTCTATTCCATATTGTCGACACCCCTTTCCAACATGAAAAACTTAGAATGGTCATTCTAAGAATATGCCTAAAGATTGGGAGAAGGATCAAACCAAAAGAAAGAGTTATTACAGAGAAGATAAGATTTAACAAGTGAGTATAACTGCTGAATCATTATATTGATATTTCTTTTAGTATCCAGTGTCTTGGAGCAGCTAGAAGGAAAAATCTGAAATCATGGAACTGTAACCCATTCCAAACTCTGAAATCTATTCTACAAACTACTTGTTATGAAGTACTTTGAAATTTAGTGCTTTTTTGCATATATATTTCACAATAAAAAATGTTTAAAAAAAAGCAACTGGAATATAGAATATAAGCTTTGTATCAATGTTAAATTTCTTTAACTTGATAACTGCACTTAAGTCAATTGCATAAGTGAATATCTTTATTCTGAGGAAATGTACACAGAAGTGAATATCTTCCAAGGAAATGTACACAGAAGTATTAAGTTCAATGATTATGTGTGCCATTTGCTCTCAAATAGTCAGATAATGGGTGGAGGAAGGGAGGGAAGGAAGGAGAGAAGGAAGTAGGGAAGGAGGGAGAGGAAGGGGAAAGAAAGGAGGGAGGGAGAGCAATAGCAAAATGTTAAAACTGGTAGATATGGATATCTGGAGGGAATGGGGATATGGTAGAGTTCTTTGTATGGGGTTTGTATTAGTTTCACAAGTGTCATGTAAGTTTGAAATTATTTCAAATAAAAAGTTAATAAAAAATGTCATGTGCTTCACAGCTACAAACTGTCTTCTTTAATCCTTACTCTAGCTCTGTAAATTAGAAGTAGTATCCCAATTTTACACATGAGGAGAAAGATCCTGCTAGTAAACAGCAAGATCAGATCTCAAAGCCAAGCCTCCTAAGATAGTTAAAAACATTCTTTTACTACCTAGTACAGCAACTGAGATTATGTCTGTCCCAATGCCATCCCTTTTTCTCAGATTCAATACTAAACTATAATCCTGGAACCCTGACCATCATTGGGGGAGGGAGAGTGAAAAGACTTGTACTTAAGGGCTTGACTGAAAGAGGTAGGTTTCATCAACCATCCTTGACAATTTCAGACACTAATAGGAATTTGTTATACATCTTCTGAAAGGGTATTCTGATAGCCTGCTACTCTCTGCTCTAGAGTCAATCCCCATGCCTCCATTTTTCCAAATGTAATATTCTGCCATTCACCTATATTACACAGCAATCACAGGGCCTTAAGTGTAGGTATGTGAATTCTTTGCTCTACAACTAAAGGATACTACTAAATAACAACACTGACCAAATTCAAACGACAACTTTGTATAATTTCACAATATTTACCACAAAACTGGCAGATCAGAAAGATCAGAGTTAATACATATTTTAAGAAACCACATTTTTTGTAGTCTCTCTCGCTAAGCCAACTTGGCAGGTGAACTCACTACCCTCCCCCACTATGTGCGACATGACTCCCAGGAGTGTAAATCTCCCTGGCAACATGGGACATGACTTCCAGAATGAGCCAGGGCCCGGCATCACCGGATTGAGAAAGCCTTCCTGATCAAAATGGAGGAGAAATGAGACAAAATAAAGTTTCAGTGCCTGAAAGATTTCAGGGTCAAGAGGTTATTCTGGAGGTTATTCTTATGCATCATATAGAGATCCCTTTTTAGCTTACAGTGTATTGGAGCCGGCTAGAGGGAAATACCTGAAACTGCTGAATTGTATTTCAGTAACCCTGATTCTTGAAAACAATTGTATAACTTTACAGCTTTTTCAATATAACCGTGGGATTGTGAAAACCTTGTGCCTGGATGTTCCTTTTATCCAGAGTATGGACAGATGAGTAAAAAAATAAATAAATAATAGGTGTGATTAGGGGTAAAATAAATTGGGTAGATTTAAAGACTAGTGGTCAATGAGAGGGAGCGTAAGGGGTATGGGATGAATGAGTTTTTTCTTTTGTCTTTTTATTTCTTGTTCTGGAGTGAAGCAAATGTTCAAAAAATAATCATGGTGATAATATACAACTATGTGATGATACTGTGAGCCACTGATTGTATAGTATGAATAGACTGTAGTGTGTGTAGATTTCTCAATAAAAATATCTTATAAAAGAAAAGAGGAATCCGAGAGCAGGAAAAATAAAAGATACCATCTTTTTAAAACCTCATCATTAATATCCATGATATTTATTCTTCCACACTAAATTGACATTATATGTGCACTTCACAGCTTACTTCAAAAACAACTGAGAAATATGCATAAGTAGGGCCCCAGATGTTTATTCTTTCTAGCCACCTACCTACATTATCAAGATTGCAACAAATATCCCCTCTAGTTCACTAGCTTTGCTAACTAGAACTGAGTTAGCCAGAGATATTCAATATGAAAGTTATTCACCATTTAATAATTCATTATGTTATAATGTACAGTACCTAAGCTGTACAAAAGCCAATGACTAGATGCAATATTTGATGAGTTTCAGATTTACTTGGAATTATAAACATCATAACATGAACTGCCTCCATGTTAACTTTTGGAAACAAACAACTTCCTTATCAGGTCACTATCTAGCTTTTTAAAAAAGTGATTTTCACTTAGGCTTACTGAACATAGGTAACCAAAGTTATACACTTCATTTTCACATTAAGGGTCAATTTATCTAGGATCTATTCTTTACTCAAAGCAGTATTATTGAGCCCTACAGAGAAATCTTAGGTCTGGCACAAAAGGAGATATTAAGCCTAAATATAAACGAATGTCTGCTGAATTAAATTGGCAAACCAAGGTAACAGAGTGAAAAAAAATCTAGATAAAGTCTTTAAAGAAAATTACAATTGCTATTATGTCACAGTACTAAATGGTTAAATTAAATTCATAAACAATGTTGATCTGACCAATAGAATACTGTGAAAGCCCTAGCACCTCAAAAACTGCAAAGAACAGGAATTTCTGCAGGTACAGTAAGAAACTACAGCTTATCCATGACCCAGAAATGCCTCAGAATTTATTACACAACCTACAGCAGAATTGTCATTTTTCAAATGGAAATGAACCACGAAGTCACAATGCAAAAGGCTGTGATTTTATTACTGACACAATCAACTGCACTCTTCCAAGTTGTGCTAAAGTTATCTAAAAAAAAAGCAGATGTTCTACACAGTGTTATGTTAGAAGTTAAGAGGATCTGATTATTAAATAACTAAAATTGAGGAGCACTTTAATGACTCAGCCACACACAGACACAGAATATCTTTTGTGAGGTAAGCAACATACATCTCAAAAACAATACACCTAAAGGACACTTAGGGCAAGAAATAATTCAAATTAGGCATGAAAGTAACAAAAAGATATCTGGTCACTATTCAATGCAAGACCTAAAAGCTGGATTAAAGATTTACAAATCTTTCAGGCTCAAACCATTTAATTATTTCTATCACCATTAATTTGGTCTCATTAGTTTATTCTTTTCTATTTTAGTTGACATACATTTAATTTACACCTCTCAATAAAGCTTTCTAAAATAAGACTGGATTATGAAGTCTTTCATAATTACCTGTCAAAAACAGTTTTTCTACAGGTGAACAAATTTTGAAAATCAACAATCTTCCAATAGAAAGGATCTAGGCAAAACAAATGAAAACAGAAGAACAGTAAAATGGGAAATAATGTCCAAAAGCTATATAAGAGCATAAACTATTAGAGTAGATTAGCTAACACAGAAAGACTCAGAAAAGACTACTACCAAGTTGATGGCAAATTAAATATCTAATAAAGCAATATTTAGAATTTTGCAATGTCAATCATGAAGAGTACCTGGACACTTTATACAACTAGTAAACCAAACTACAACATTAAAAAAGCATTTAAAAATCATCCCCCACTCAGACAGAGCATAACCTATCAATGAATTTGGAAATGGCAAACTAATGAGCCAATATTTGATAACCAAAACTTTAAAAAGGAGAAAATATTCAATAAACAAGGAAACATACCCAGGAGAAGGGCTAAGTGTATTTTTCTCTTTAAGTCACTGAGAATTAGTCAATTTTCTGCAAAATACATAGGAAGATGCATTATATTAGTATTCCTGATTTAAGAACTGAATTCACTGAGCTTGAAAAGGACTCTTCACATGGAAATTCATGTTTGGAAACAATCTTAGGCTATAGCTAGAATTCAGAACTTCTCTTAAGGTTTTGCTTGGATTGATGAATTCAAATCGGCACCAACACTCAGCTACAGACATACGCCAGGAAAGATAAGTACACAATAGAGCAAAGAATGAACAAACTTCAATTTGTAGACCTCTCTGATGCCTGAAACTTCTTCAAAGAAGTTTCATCTCTATTCAAATTTCTCACTACAAACTAGTCCACATAATTAACATTCTGAAATACTAATTACTATTCAACCATTCTAAAAGTTGGGGAGGAGGGGACTAAAATTATGTATATCTCCTGTATTTGCATAATTCTAGTCGTACCAAAAGACATAAACTTGTTATATATGAGCCACCTCAATTCTCATGAAAGGCAGATAAAGAGTCAGGTTTCTGGAAGAGAAACAAGCACAAAGGGATTAAATATCTCATTCAACAAGTCACCAGTGAAAGCACAAACCAGAACCCAATTATTTAGTCTACAATACCTAAATAACCTGCTTTTCTTGGTTCATAAACTCAGCAGAATATTTTAAAGTGCCTAGAAATTATCCCAAGCCATAGAACTCCTTGACACAATATATACAATCAGAACACTATGCCAGAATTGAGTATTTTGAGCAAGAAAGTACTGCTTGCCCCAAATCAATAAAATCGGCTAACACAATGGACTTAAAAAACACAAGGAGGAAACAAGGGCCATGTGGAGAGAATTTTCAAGTCACCCTATTCATCTCATATCTTTCGGCTCAAATTCTCTGCCAGGGAGCCAAGAAGGTCAGACATATGCCCTATAACTATATTCTATATATATATTAATTTAAAAATCCTACTAATATAATATAATATACCTTTCAATTAAAGGCACATTACACTTTAAAAATACTTCCCTCCAAAAATAAGATCTTATAGCAATGCCTTCAGGGCAATACATTGCTGTCTGTATGATACTTCAAATTTGGATTATAAAAAATCATTAGCTTCCAGTTTATTTTTACAACATTTACATTTACAGATATGGATTCCTTAGTTTGGTGCTCTGCTCAGTCATCATTATATTTAAGTAAGAGTCCCACTTCCACTCAAACTTACTATTTGAAGATATAATAGTTGCATTAAGATATTACCTAAATTAGGCAAAAGGAAAAAAAAACTAACCCAGAAAAATTCTCAAGTTACTAAGAACTTTACTTGGAATCACACTAGGTACTGGTACTTCATTACATGCTATATAAAACCCACCACAGAGCAATAATTGAAGTTATTTCCGCAACAGGATGAAATAATTTATTTTTTAACAAAATCTTACAAGACTGAATTTTCAACTGTCAAAGGGGATGTTGTTTTACAAAATTCTAGGAAACCCTGATTACTGGGCAGTCTTAAAGCAGTGTCTTCAATCCCTCCAAATGTACAAGACTTTAACACAAGCCACAGAACACTAAATGAGACCTGCGCTCAAAGTCTGTGCTCAAACCCCTAAAGGTTATTTCCCATGTGCCTGGCAAACGGGTGCCCTATGTATGCACAACCCCAGAAGTCTTTTCTCAATATAATAATACTAACATTACACTACCCAACTCAAATCAAAACACCAGAGAATCGACAAAGCACCTGGGGATTTTTTTTAAAAAGCCTGTAACCAATTTTACCTGAACTTTTTGGTAGGAAAAACAGACAACCCAGTATGAGTTATTCACACTTTGAAAGAGTTAAGAGTTGAAGATCTCCACCTCTGCCACTTTTAGAAGCTAGGTATACATTACTACTGTATGCCTCTAGCATGGGCAATATTACATCACCCAGTACCTGAAAACCTTCCCAGAAAGCACCAAGTATCTGAGAGACACCAAGGTATCCCTTCCTCTCTTTCACACAGTCCCCAAATGCTGAACCTTCTCTTTTGCAGTACGTTCACAGAGATATTTGCCCAGCACCTGCTGCAATACCATTTCTATTCCTTCTTGGCACACTACCCACGATCTTGTATGGCTCTTCTATCTAGCTACACGTCAGGCCATTGTGCTAGGATAAAATCCCACCAAACACCTCCCTCAAACTTGGGAGGAGTATGCACTTGGCTTTCCCTTCCCTCTTCCTCATTCACTTGGTTCTGGAACTAAAATTAGGTTTCATGGTATCTCTGATTCTAGCAGTATGAACTTTCAGATATGGTAGAGGGCATAATGTCCTCCATTTTCCATTAGCATCATTCTAGGATTCACATCCCCCCACATGCTCGAGTTCCTTTTAGTTCAGAATTTTCTCCTCCTTTCAGTTTTTTTCCCAATTTTTGTACTCTGCTGTTTCTTATACTTACAGTGACATAAAATTTTTTGCCCTTTAGTCTCTGAAGACTCAAAATTTTCCAATCTATCCCCACGCTCCAGCACCCTGCACCTTCCATACTCACCCCCAATGTAAACAACCTCTCCAACCTAAACAGTAATTTCCTCCCCTACTCCTGGACATCCTACTTTCCCTACTACCATTCCAAACCAATATAAGACCTATCCCCTTCTAGTCACAGACATGCCTACACACATCCCTACTTTTCCCTTACCCCATTATAAGTACCATGCATTCTTCTACATCCCTTACCCAAAAATATACTGCCTTCTCCCAATATCTTCCACTATTCCCTGCCTAACCCTTTCTCCCTACAACACAAAATCTAGTGCCCCAAGCCTGTGCTTTCCCTCCTTCTATATATCATACTTCAGACCTGTACATCTTCCCTTCCAATCTATCCCTTTTGGCCTCTCTAGTTATTTCCTTTACACACATACTTCCATCTCTTTCTCCCCAACTTCCTTCCATCTCTCCACACACCTCACCTGCCACTCCAGTATTTCCCCCACCCATTACACCTTTTGCCTTCCACCTTACACACACTCCACTAGCCCCACACACCTCCTCATCCCATTACCCTACTCCACTGATCCCTCTACTTTCTCAAATCTCTCAAACTCAGTCCCTGCTCCAATTACCTTCCAACCACCACTCATCTACTCTGAGCACCATCACCAGATAACCACCAGTCTCCTCACATGGACAGTTTATCCTGCCTAAAACTCTCCTGCCTCTCTTCTGTCTCCTTCACATTATCTCCTGGGCAGACAATTTCCCCTTCATACTCCTCACATTTATCCTGAAGCCTCTGGGCCTACCCTCACAAACGCCTCCTGCCAGGATAGCCTCCAGTTCCCTCACCATCATTCAAGAGACATCTAGATACTCTTCTCTCTTTTCCCTCCTCATGCTCACCCTGTCACATTTTCCCCTAACCGGATACCCTCCTCCATCTTTTCCCTCACGTTTGTCCAGTGGCCTTAACGCCTGCCCCTTCTCCCTGAACCTCACACGAAGCCACGACCGGGAACATCCTCTCCTTCCATTCCTCTCTCGAGTTCCCAATCTTCTCCCTCCATTCCCGTCACACTCTCCTCTGCCCTCCCCAAGGCTCCTTCACATCCTCCTGACCTCCCCCAAAGTACCACCCCCACACACTCGCCTGACTGTCCTCTATTCCTCTCTCACCCTGCCCTCCCCCCCACACACACCTGCCCGAAGGTCCTCACCCTCCACTGAGCCGGATCCCCCCCACCTCTTCCATTCTCCCTCAAAGCTACCCACACCTTCTGCCAGCCACCACTACCACCCCAATCCTCTCCACCAACTGCTGCCCCCAATATCCTCCGACACCTGCCCACAGCCCCTCGCCCTCCATCCTACCCAGAGCTCCAAGAGCCCCGTTCCCCCCCCCCACCAAATCCCCCCACCACCACCGACGGTGCCCACGCCCTCCCCCTGCTCGGGGCCAGGGCCCAGTCCCCCACGAAGGTGAGGAAGGCTGCTCGCTGCCCTTGCTCGAAGCGGCCGGGGAACCGTAGCAGCAGCACTGGCGGCCACAATGCTGGGGCTACGTGGGCCAGGAACGCTCCCTGCTCTCAGCCTCGGCCGCCGCCGCTGCTAAGGACGCACAACAAACAATGCGGGGCCCGGGCCGGCTCCGCCAACCGCCTCAACCGCCGCCTCAACCGCCGCCCGCCCGGGACGGCCCGCCGCGCAGGCGCCAGCCCCACCGCCGGAGCCTACCCGCGACGCCGCGCTCTGCCCGCGCCGGGTCCCCACTCCTGCTCCGCCGCCGCCGCCACCCCGTCCGTCCGCGTCTCCGACTCCTCAGCCCAGCGGCGGCGGCTGCGGCGGCTGCTACCCTGGTGGCGCTCGCGGATCTGGTCTCCGCTTCGGCGGCGGCGGCGGCGGCGGCGGCAGCCAGCACGTGACGCCACCGAGCGCGCCCATTGGCGAGACCAGGGGGCGGGCCCCGCGGCTGCTGGGGAACGGAAAGCCCGCCCCTTGCTCGCCGCTCGTCCCCTCCACGCGCACTCTGCCGCACCTGAGAGCGCCGGCCAGCGCCCGCCGCCGCCGATCCGCGCTGCAGCTTGCGCCAACTGCGCACCTGGGCACGCGCAGGGCGCACATGCTTGTGATAGCGTGCACCTGCCAGCGGCCGCTTACGTAAACTGCGTCCCCACCTTCCTCCCCTAGCCAGGCCTCCTGCCTGCTGCAGCACCTGACAACCGCTGCGCTAGCGACGTAGCTTCTGCGGGGCGGGGACAAGCGCCCTGGAAGCCGAGCGAAATGCACGGAAACTTCGTAACTCCCAAACCTGGGAGAGGCTCCCAGCAGCTACCGCGAACCGGCCACGCGGGGCTCAGTGACCCAGTGCGCGGTTTCCCTGTCCATATACCAGCGACTACGCAAACGGAGCGAGCTCTACGGTGCTTCCAGGATGGAGGAGGGGAAAACCAGTGGGCTTTTATATATTAAAAGGTTCGGATCCCCAGCCTTCGTCCTCCCTACACTTACCAGCTGTATGACCTTGGCCACGTTACCGAACCACTCCGAGCTTTAGTTTCCTCGTCTGTAAAACTGAGACAGTAATTCCGACATAAAGAGTTTTGAGGGAGATGAATAAGACAGTAGGCTTGAACTCAGCACATAGCAGGAGCTGAACAGAAGTTGCAGCTTAGTCAGCAATCACCGCTCCTTCCTCCAACCTAGGGGAACCTCTCTAGGTTTGAGTTTGGGGTGAGGAACTCTCTGACCTCCTTATGGTTGGTTCAGACTTTCGCTGAACACCTGTAGCTGCATCATATCAGGGAAGGTGTTGGGAAGGAAGTGAAGGTTTGCTTTTTATTTTGCAAAGTCGCTGGCAGGCACCTTCTTGGTGGAAGGGAATATAGATCTGTTCTTTCATTCATGCGATGGCACCTATGAATACCAGCTACATGTTAGTTGCTGGGATGCACAGGCGAAGTCCTTGCCCTAAAGTAATGCCCGGTAAGGAAAGGAAAGACTTGACAACCTAATGACAGAGCAGAGGATCTTGGCGAGCCAGGAGTAGAGTAGAAATTTCATACAACAGCCTCCTTGGGTTACCCTCTCTCACCTCCCTATCATCCCAGCCTCAAATAGTTTACAGCTCTGCTTCAGTCACAGTATAAACACTCCAACATGACCTTAAAAGCCTTGGCGATCTGGCCACACACTTCAAGGTACACCTTGCCAGCTTCATCTCCCAGACTTAGTTCCCTCTATCCCTCCTTCAGGTCAATCTGGCCCTAGCACCAACTGAATTATAGAATTGTAGTTCCCAGAACATGCCCAAGTCTGGATCACCTTGGAGCATCCTGAGCCAGATCCTAGGCTCCAAATGCTTTGTACCCTCTCCCCCCACACCTGATAGCCTGCACCTGCCTTTATTCCTCTGACAATCTTGACTGCCTCTGGAAAGTCCTTCTGCTTTTCACATACCCATATTAAACCAGTATTCTTATCACTCTAGATCATAATTGTTGTTTAGCTGTCTGTCTCCTCCCTGGATTGTAAAGCATCTTGAGGACAGGGTTGTCTCTCTACCTGAGTGAGTTAAGGAAAATTACATATGAGATCATTAAAGCTGGGCCCTGCAGGATAACTATGAACCTGCCAGGGAGAGAAGAGAGACTACAGTGTACTCTCACATAGCTCTGTGTGTGTGTGTGTGTGTGTGTGTGTGTGTGTGTGTGTGTGTGTGTGTGAGTGACCTTGGAAAACTCAGTCTCCCTAGATCTTAGTTTCCTCAACTGTCGAATGAGACTAAAAGTATACCTCATGCGATTGTTGTCAGGATTCAGCGAGACAGTACATTTAAGGTGATTAGCATGGGGCCTGGCACTTTGTAATTTTTTAATTATTATTTTAAATAGGAGGACCACTGGGCATTAAACATTCAATGGTATCTCTTATTTCAAAATCTTCATTGGGTTTACTCAAAATCATGCAAATGATACAAAAGTTGCAGGAAAAAAATACATATCCAAAATCTGTATTTTGGATTCTGCATAGAAAAAGGTCCAAAAGTATTGGACACCAAATGCTACTAGTTATGCCTAGAAAGTAGAGTTGGGTGTGGGGACAGGGACTTTAAACACTTCTGTTTTTTTCTAATTTTTGTAAGAATAAACATATATAGTAAATACATTTTTAACAACTTTATTTAGGTATATTTTACAGATAATAAAATTCACCCATTTCTGGTGTATAATTCCAATATTAATAATAACTTTACTAAATGGTAAAATTATCACCATAAATCAGTTTTAGGACATTTTCATTTCCCCATAAGATCCCTTCTGCCCATTGACAGTTAATCTCCTGATTCCAGGCAACCACTAATCTACTTTCCATCTCTGTATTTTTGCTCTTTCTGGGTATAGTTGAGAGATGTTTAAAAAATCAAATAGAACATTTTGGAGAAAAAAAATAGTAAAAGTATCATCTCCTAGTCCCACCCAGTGATAATAGTCACTGTTAATATTTGAATTTGATTTTTCCAACTTTTTTCCATACATAAAAATATATATATTTTTTTAGAACGCAGTTTTGATGATCAAAGGATATTTAAGATACTGTTTAATATTTAGAATTCAAGTAACTTTGATATCTGTAGTTATAGATTTTTTTCCTTCCTTGCTTTGATTTTAAATTGGTTTATGAAATACATTGCACAGACAGGCTTTATGGTGATTACTTAGATATTTTATTTAATATGCCTATAGATAAACTAATTTAGATAACCATTTTAGGTGGTTAAGATACCCTTATGTTAATTGAAAAATACTTTATCTTCATATTTTCCTGAAATCAGGAAAATATTTAGTAACATAGGTCATTACTATAGCAATGCAGATATCTGTAATAACTTTCTCCTTGATATTTTGGGAACATTCACAGTTTTGACAGCTGATCAAATAGTATCTAAGTTAGTGTTTAATACTTAGAATTTTAAAACTTTGCCATCTGAACATGTAGATTTTTTTCCTTGTTGCCTTAATTTTAAATTGGTTTATGAAACTTACTGTGCAAACACAGGCTTTACAGTGATTATATAGATACTTTATTTAAATATACCTATGGTTAAGCTAAGATATACATTGCTGGTGGTTCTAAGTGTACTGTTTGTTTTCTTAAATACAAAAATTTTCAAAAATTGGAAAAAACGTAAATATATATCTTTTACAAAATGAGATTATAATATATTCTGTTTGGATTTTTTTTCACTTAACAAAATATAAAGTAAAGATGCCTCTTTTTGTGTCACTAAGTACTCTTCTTCTTGATGTTGCATCTTAAGAATCATTTAATTAAACCAACCCCTATCCTGGGTATTTGGATCTTTTGCATTATTTCCCCTGTTTTAAACAGGGGAAGGTGGTAACTATTGTGAAGCCCTTGAGCTTATGAGCTTTGGAATCACACCTAAGGTTGAAAGCCAGTACCTCCTGTTTCACCCATTCATTGCACAAATATTTACTAAGTAGCTACTATATGCCAGGCCCTCTGCTAGTCACTAGAGACACAAAAGTAAGCAGAAAGTTACACTGGCCCCTGTCCTCCCAGGCTTATAGGCCTAGAGGGGTGGGGAGACATACAGCAATCAAATAATAACATTAAATGGCCCAAATAGAAGGAAGTGGACAACTCTCACAGGAGGGGAGGGGCTGGACCCTCAAAGGCTTTTCAGAGGAGGTGTCTGTGGAGTACCCTCAAGCACAGCGTGGTGCCATTTGTATAAAAGGCTCTAGAAAAAGGGACATGAATTGCCTTCCGAGCGTCAGTGGCATACAGCCCCTCACTGTTTCTGAGGACTTCACGTCCTTAGCTTACTTGACTCTCTCAACTCCCCACTGAGGTGAAGAAACCATAAGACACTGAGGCCCAGAGAGGGGTCATGAATTGCCCAAGATGACCCAGTCAGGAAAGAGCACAGCTGAAAATGTACTCTAGTCTGACTCCGAGTCCAGTATTCTTGTTCTCGAATAGCACTGTCCTCTGTAAAGCATTCTCATCTGAAGAACCCCACTAAGACAGAGAGGGAAAACACCTGGAGCTGTACTTGTCCAATACAATAGACACTAGCACATGTGGCTATTTAAAGATAAAATAATTACAGTTTAATTTTCAAAAATTCAGTTCCTTATTACATTAGCCATATTTCAAGTGTTTAATAACCACAGGTGGCTAGTGACCACTAAATTGTATAGCATATTTCATCATTCCAGCAAACTCTATTCATCAGGACTGTGCCAGTTTGAAACTATTATATACCCCAGAAAATCCATGTCCTGATCCAATCTTGTGGGATCAGACCTATCGCTCAGGGCAGGAACATTTTATTGGATTATTTCCGTGCTGATATGGCATGCCCAAGTGTGGGTGTAGCCTTTGAATTAGATGGAGCTGTGACTCCGCGCATTCAAGGCAGGTCTTGATTAGTTTACTAGAGTCCATTAAAAGGGAAAATATTTTGGAAAATCCTCACACGCAGACCCTTGGAGAACAGTTACTTCAGAGTCGACAAAGACTACATGCTTGGAGCTGCTTGGAGTGCTGACAGAGAGAACAGATACCTAGAGAGGGACATTTGGAGACTAACAGATATCGCCGTGTGCGTTCCCATGAGATGCTAAGCAAGCCAGAACCTAGAGTTGTGTCCCAGAGCAGCTAAGTGAAGGCCCACAGATGCTTAGAGAGAAAACCACTGGCATCAGAAACTGGATGCAACCGAACCAGGAACAACGACTAGCAGATACCAGCTACATGCTTCCCATGTGACAGACGTTGGCCTTTCTTTGGAATTAAGGTATCTTTCTCCTGATGTCTTAGTTTGGACGTTTCTATGGCCTTAGCAGTGTAAACTTGCAAGTTAATACATTCGCTTTATAAAAGCTGCTCCATTTCTGGTATATTGTATTCCAGCAACTTTAGTA
Organism: Tamandua tetradactyla; assembly: GCF_023851605.1. NCBI lineage: Eukaryota > Metazoa > Chordata > Mammalia > Pilosa > Myrmecophagidae > Tamandua > Tamandua tetradactyla. The sequence goes on from NC_135328.1 coordinate 45,264,053, forward strand.
AGCTAAAACAAGCAATGACATAAAGGAACAACAATAATATAATAATGATGATAATAATAATAAATAGTTTACCTTATTTGTGTATTACTTTCCAAAGCACTTTTCCTTGGAGGTAGAGAGCTCAGTCTGGCCTTCTTGTATCTTCATTTTCCCACCCATCTCCCAATTTCTGACTACCTCTGTAGGAAGAAGCTGAAAACAGAAATGCAGCTGGTTGTACCATGGGTGGGGATTGGGATATGAGGAAAATGACATCCCTCAACTTCCTGCCATCATGCTTTAAAAGCTACCTCTACCTCCAGCCATTCTGTCCTCCTTATTTAAAAACTGCTTACTCTCAAAAATAAAAGCCAACTCTTTCCCCTGTGCCTGGATATACAACCTTCCTGCCCTCTAAGGAGTTTTACTCCTTAGGTAGCCCCTTTCTGTTATGGGTAGCCTCCCCCTCTCCCCAGAATTCTTGTCTTTATTATCCAGCCAGTCTCTTCCAACATTAAAACACAAAATGAAACAAGATCATTGTGTACACCTTGAAGTTTGGGAAACCATTGACCCAAGTCAACAACTACAAGGCCACATGACACAGGTGTCTTTATTGGAGACTCAGAGGCTGTAAGCAGCATTGCTGTTACTGACATTCTCTGAAATACTGAAAAACTCATGATAACGTCTGGACAAAGCAAGATGTCATTTTCATTTGCTTTGCATAGTATTTTACTCCCTGGAATATTAAAATCATGCTAAAATGTTCTTTGTTTATATGAAAAAAGGAGTTAGTTGATAGATAATTGTCTAGTGATAGGACATCAACCTACATAAGTGTCCAGTGGGACATTCAAAAGTCATGTGATACTGTCCATGCATGACAGGACATCTAGCATTCCCGACATCCCCTCAAGAAACATCATTATGACAACACAAACAATCACAAATGTCTACATGTCCCCACTGAGGATCATGGCTCTAGACACACATTCAACTACTCAGGATCTCTATTTGGATGCCTCTCATGCTACTCACTCTGTCCATAACTCCCCAATGTTAACCCTAAACCCCAAACTCATTCCTGTCACAATTCTCCATTTCAGTTCCCTTACTGGGACAATAGCAGCTACAGGCATTGGATGATCAGTATACTTTAGGATCCATAGGGACAGGATGCTTATTTGATGTGTTATAATGGTTACTTAATAAGTATTTATTGGATGAATACCTAGAAAATTTTACCGTTTTCCTTCCCCACGTAATAACCCCCCAACATATTGGTGAGTGTGCTAGTTTGAAAGGATATATGTCCCCTAGAAAAGCCATGTTTTAATTAAAATCCCATTTCATAAAGGCAGAATAATCCTTATTCAATATTGTATGTTTGAAACTGTAATCAGATCATCTCCCTGAAGATGTGATTTAGCCAAGAGTGGTTGTTAAGCTGGATTAGGTGATGACATGTCTCCACCCATTGGGGTGGGTCTTGATAAATTTCTGGAGTCCTATAAAAGAGGAAACATTTCGGAGAGTAAGAAATTCAGGGAGCGCAAAGAACGGCATAGCCACGAGAAGCAAATAATCCACAAGCCAGCGAACTTTGGAGATGAAGAAGGAAAATGCCTCCCGGGGAGCTTCATTAAACAGGGAGCCAGGAGAGAAAACTAGCAGATGATGCCTTGCTAGCCAGGTGCCCTTGCACTTGAGAGAGAAACTGTGACTGTGTTCACCATGTGCCTTCTCAGATGTGAGAGAAACCCTGAACTTCATCTACCTTCTTGAACCAAGGTATCGTTACCTGGATACCTTTGATTAGACATTTCTATAGACTTGTAATTGGGACATTATCTCAGCCTTAGAACTGTAAACTAGCAACTCATTAAATTCCCCTTTTTAAAAGCCATTCTGTTTCTGGTATATTGCATTCCAGCAGCTAGCAAACTAGAACAGTGAGTGTGCTGGTTTGAAATGATGTATGCACCCTAGAAAAGCCATGCTTTAATCCTAATCTCATTTTGTAAAGGCAGCCATTTCTTCTATCCCTATTCAATACTGCATGTTTGAAACTGTAATCAGATCAGCTCCCTGGAGATGTGATTTAATCAAGATTGTTAAACTGGACTTAGGTGACGACATGTCTCCATCTATTTGGGTGGATTTTGATAAGTTTCTGGAGTCCTATAAAAGAGGAAACATTTTGGAGAATGAGAGATTTCTGAGAGAGCAGAGACTGTCATAGCCATGAGAAGCAGAGAGTCTACCAGCCAATGACCTTTGGAGATGAAGACGGAAAATGCCTCCCGTGCAGCTTCATGAAACAGGAAGCCAGGAGAGAAAGCTAACAGATGATTCTGAGCTCGCCACGTACCTTTCCAGACGAGAGAAACCCTAACCATGTTTTCTGTGTGCCTTTCCACTTGAGAGAGAAACCATGAACTTCATTAGCCTTCTTGAATCAAGGTATCTTTCCCTGGATACCTGTGATTGGACATTTCTATAGACTTGTTTAATTGGGACATTTTCTCAGCCTTAGAATTGTACACTAGCAACTTATTAAATTCCCCTTTTAAAAGCCATTTGTTTCTGGTATATTGCATTCTGGCAGCTAGCAAACTAGAACAGTGGGGGAACCCAAGGGAAAACAACAAGAATGGGGCAAGAATTCCTGATCAGGAAACACTTTTCTTATAGAATTTCTTCTAACATTTCTGATTCCTAATATTCTAATATTCCTGATATTCTATCAGTCCAAGATGCAAAACACCCAGAGCTTCTACTGAAATATTCCCACTGAAGTATTCTCAGCATAGAGTGGAATGAGACAGCTCCTCTGGTGGTCTGCAGATGAAGCCCAAATCCAACCTCAGCATAAAATTTCTTTGAAGTCTCACTGTTTATCTTTAAAATCCATGCAAATTTTTCATTCTATTCCCATGTTTGTTTTAGCATGAAAAGAGGGTTTTTAACTACTTCCCATTAGGAGAAAAATCCAAAGCCTGTTTTCTCAACTGCAGCCTAAATTCACACTCCCAAAATATGCTCCTTGTTTATCCTGTGGCTCTGAGTATTTCCTGGCACACCACCAACAGCCAACATTTATTAAGCACTTATTATGTGCCAGGCAGTACCTTAAGCACACTTAACATGCATTATGTCTTTAATCCTCACAACAATCCTATGAAGTAGGTACAATTTTTATTTTAATTTATAGATGAGAAAACTCAGGATTCAAGAAGATAAGTAATTTGCACAAAACTAGTAGGTGGAAGACCCGGGATCCAATTCAATGTTCTCAATCACTGTGCTGCCCACCTCGCTTTTAAAAGCAAGTGCCTAAACTTCCAGAACACAAAGGCTTTAAGACCGTGGGAAAGCCCTAAGAAATCACCCAGCCTCAGTATTTCACACACCAGCAAAAGTGCCAAGGTGTCTATGGACCTCCGAGTAGACATATTTCATATCTACACGTTGTAAGAGAAATTTCTAAATGTATGTCTTGGTTTCAGTTATAATCTATAGCAATAATATAAGCATTTTCTGGATGTCCAGAACAATCACCTTGTAAATAATTCAGGACATCCAAAATGTAGTGCTCATGTTGGTGCAGTGATTGCCTAAAGTGACCCGGTTTAATGTTAATGTTAATTGCAGCTACCTTAGACTGGGAGTCAAGTTCTCAGGAGTTAGCAAGAAATTGTTTCCTTTAAATGGCAATTGATGCAAGTGTTGGCAGAGGAGATCAGCTGAGATGCCAACTGGGGTCCTTTCATGCACCCTCTTTGTATGTCTTGGGCTTCTCACAGTGATAGCTGCCAAACCAGTAAGATCTAGGCCTGGGACTGGGCCCAGGGTCATTTCCCCCATATTCCATTGATCAAAATGGTCAAGGGCAACTCAGATTCAAGGGAGTGGAGGATAGACTCTATGGGGGGATGTTATGAATGTACAGTGTCTTCATCTCCCAAGCAAGGGAAATTAGAAAGCAAGGTCATGCTTTCTTCCTGAAGACCTTGGTGTTCTGGAGCTGGCTGCCAGCAATCCTTGGGTTCTTTGGCTTTTCCTATCATGTGCTGATATATTTGGTGATATCTTCCCTTTTCTCTCCTGGGTTCCCTCTGACTTCCAGCTTTTGGCTCCCTGAGAACTTCCAGCTCCTTGAGCCTTTCTCTTTATAAGGCCTCCAGTAATAGGATTAAGACCCATCCTTATTCAGCCGACCACACCTTAACTAAAAATAACATCTTCAAAACGTCCTTTTACAATGGTTCACACCTTCGGGCATGGATTAAGATCAAGATCATATTTTTTGTGGGGTACATAACTCAATCTACCTTATGCAAGGAGGTAAGAAATGGAGAGCCTATATGAGGGAAGAAACAAGTTACCATAGATGGGTATAGAGACAATTCCAAAGCATCAGGAAATGTCTTCTCCCCTTTGTTCACCACACCTTATAAACAATCCGAAATCCACCCCTTCACCGTTACCTCAGTCCATTTCTGGGAGAGGGGCACCCTCATCTTCCCTCATTCTGTTATTGGATGATTGTCACATACTACCTGAAAGTTTTCCAGAAGACCAGATAGCCAAGATAAAATGAGCTTCTCAGTAAGGTGAAACTATTCACTGGCTCACTAAAACATTTAAAGGGAAGAATTGCCAGGTCCTCTGAGTCTGTCACCACTGGTCACTATGTTCCTTTCCAAAGCTCACTTCTTAAAAACAGGTCACAAAAATTGCCCTTGCTGAGTTCTGGTGAGTTTGGATTTCTTTAAAAATAGCTTGTTCTTCAAGTGCAAAAAAAAAAAATAACATCTGAGACTTTTGTTTAAGTGTGAAACACACCTTTGTCATGACTCAGTATTGGCTGAACGGAAGTTTATTAAACTTTCCAAAAGTAAAATTTCCTCTTAAACTGAGGAAGCCTGAGAGATGACAGCTTGGGAATGGGAGGGGATGGGGGTGGGGAGAAGAAGAGAGACAGGTGGAGCAGAACAAAGAAGCGGTAAACGTATCTTTCTCATCTCTGTAGCTTTCACATGCTATTCCTTCTGCCTTGAATGACCTTCCTTTCCTAACATGCTTTGTAATGGTCAGACCTCCTTGAAGACTAATTTAAATTTCACCTGTATGAAACCTTCTCTGACCCCTCCAGGCAGAGTTATGCACTCCCTCTTTGTTCTCAAAGCACTTTGTACACATCTTCATTATTAGCACATTGTATTGAAGTTGTCAGATTGCAGGTCTGTCTCCCTTCCTAGACTGTGAACTTTTCATCAGCAGGGACACTGTGTGAGTCATCTGTGAACCCCTCCACCTATCACTGGGCCTGGTAGAGAGTGGGTGTTGGGAGAGGTTGTTGATAAGAGAGGGTCTCGATGCTCACTCGGAGATGCTTTAAATCATGAAGTGACGGCTTTCTTTCCTCGTTCTACTTTTCAAATGGCTCCTGATTCTCTCTCACTCTGCTAATGCCAAATCCTTTAATCTATCTGCATCTAAGCCCATATGCTCTGCCTTCATTCCAGATACAATGGATGAACTATCCTAGTTGCTACCTAAGGCCAGCTGCTCCCCGTGTCCACTGGCTTACAAACCCTTTGTCCCCCTTTCTCCTGCATCATTGATGTTTTCTCCTTTCTGGTAAATTATTTCCACCAATATACAAACACACTGTACTTTTCTCTCATCTAAAATCACACACATCCATACACACTGACACACCTTCCCTTTAGCCTACATGCTTCCCGTCCCCTGTCTCATTTCTGTGCTATTATTTCATTCTCTCCTCAATCCACTCCACTCCATTGCATTTAATTTTGTCAAGGTTACCAGTGACGTCCATGTTGCCAAATCCAAATGGTTGGTCCTTCTGCCCCAGCTTGCTTGACGACTCAGCAGCAATGAACACTGTTGATCCCATCCTCTTCTGGAAGTACTTTCTTCCCGGGTTTCCAGGATGTCACACCCCCTGCTCATCTTTACACCTCACTGGCCACTCCTTCCTAGTCTCTTTGACTGAGTCCTCCCTGTCGCCTGACCTCTAAGTGTTGCAGAGCCCCAGCATCCCCTTCAGACCTCCTCACCATCTGATTCACTCACTGAGTGATCCCATCCAGTCTTACGATTTTATGTAACCATCTTTTTATGCTGAAAATGCCCAAATTTTTATTGGCAGTCTCAATCTACCTCCTGAACTCCAGAATCAATGGCTAATGGCCTACTCAGTATATTGCTGAGTATCTAGTAAGGATCTCAAACTTATCATATCCAAAACCAAACTTGTGATAATTGCCCCCCTCCTCCCCAACCCACCTACTACTTCTTAGGGTTCTCCATTTCAGTCAATGGCACCACAATTCACCCAGTTGTTCAAGTTGAAAGCCTTCTACTTCTTACTCTCTCTTTCTCCCGCAAACCACATCCAATATTTGAGGAAATTCTGTTGGCTCTGCCTTCAAAATACACCTAGAATCTGACCTCTTCTCACCGCTTTTCCTGCTGCAACTATCATCCAAGCAATAACTTCTTAACTGGTCTCCCTGCTTCCAATATTTTCAATCCAGTAGTTAGAATGACCCTTGAGAAACAGAAGTTCAGGTTCAACCCTGCACACAATCTGCCATATATGGCTTCTCCCTTCACAGTGTAAATAAAATTTGAAATCCTTATCATAGCCTACAAGGTCCCACATACCCTAACCCTGCCAACCTCTCCTTCCTAATCATCTTTTACCTCCTCCCTTACTTGCTGCGTCCTGATCATACTGGACTCCTAGTTCTCCAAACAGACGAAGCATGGCTCTGCATCATGGCCTCTACCCTGGCTATTTCCTCTACCTATAATATTTTCCTCCAGACCCCAAACTTCTGCGTGGTGTACTCCTTTACTTCAACAGGTTTCTGCTCAGATTTTACTTACTCAAAGATGCCTTCCTTGCCCAACCTATCTAAAAGAGCCCTCTCTAATCCCTTGTTCTGCTTTATGTTTCTTCATAGCACCTATGATTTCACATTATATGATATATTGTTTTGTTTTTTATTTACTGTATGTCACCCAACCCCCATCCCCAGATTATAAATTCCACAAAAGTATTGTATTGTTGTTCTCATTTGCAGCTTTATCCCCTGTGGCAGTTTGGAAGCTGTATGTACCCTAGAGAGGATCATGTTCTTTTAATCTATTCCTGTGGGTGTAGACCTATTGTAGGTGGGAACTTCTGATTAAGTTATTTCAATTGGGATGTGACCCACCTCATTCAAGGCGGGTCCTAATCTTCTTACTAGAGTTCTTTATAAGAGGATAAAACACATACAGAAGCAGAAATAAAATTAAGAGAAGCATACAGAGAAAAGCTCTGGAGAAGCTAAGAGAGGATCCAGAGAAAACAGAGGAGCCACTCAAGCCAGAAACTGAGAGCAACAAAACCCAGGAGCAAAGAACCAGCACAGGAAGACCATGTGCCTTCCCATGTGACAGGGCTCTCCTGGATGCCGGCAGCCTGTCTTCAGAGTTCAGGTACCAGCATGCTAATTCCTTGAGTTGGACAATTTCATGGCCTAAGAATTATAAAATGTAAGTTAATAAATCCCCATTGTAAATGCCAATCCATTTCTGGAACATTGCATTCCAGTAGCTTCAGCAAATCAAAACATCCCCCACACCTAAAAAAGGTAGCTGGAACACAGAAGTTGTTCAATAAATATTTATTGAATGACTATCTGACTGAATGAATTAATAAACCCACCTCTTTCTGCTACTCCTGCCATATAGGCCAGGCTTCGGCATTTTCCATCTGTGTGGTAGATTGCCAATTCCTCCTATCAAATGCATGCCCCTCTGCAGTGTGACTTTACCATGCTTCCTATCAAGAGGTGGAATCTATTTCCCCACCCCTTGAAACTGTGGTGACTTGCTGTAGCCAACGGAATGAGGCTGAAGTGACATGATATGACTTCCCAGGCTAGGCCTTAAGAGACCTCTTGTGGTTTCTGCCTTCAGTCTCTTAGATCACTGCCCTGAGACAACCATGCTGAATGAAGGATAAAAGACCCTTTGAAGAGACAGTTCCAGCCATTCCAGCTGAGCCCAGCCCTTAGCCAATTCACTAGCTGAAGGCAGCTGTCTAATCTACCCATAGAACCATGAGAAATAATAAATCACTATTTTAAGTCACTAGAATTAGAGGGTGTTTTCTTATGCAGCAACAGATAACTGATACAATCAGGATGGCTGTAGCAGCCTCCACACCATGTTCTCTTCCTCCAGTTTTATCAAATCCAGTTCAGCTCTACATGCAACCAGAATGATCATTTTAACTTGAACCTACACTGGCTTTAGCAATTCTATTACTATTCTTCAGTAGCTTCCCCTCTTATAGGAAAATATCAAGCCTCCATATTGTAGTGTATGAAACCTTCCGTGATCCATCCTCTGCAGACCTCTTCAGCTTCCTCTCCAAATTCAGATGGTACCCTCTGTGGGTTAAGCCTCATCTGGGAGTAGCAGTTTCAGACTCTCTGTGCATCAGCATTACCTGGGTGCTTCAAAAAATTCCAGTGTTCAGGCTCCTGCCCTGGAGACAAATTTAATTGGCCTGAAATGGGACCCAGGCAACAGTATTTTTTAAAAGCTCCCAGATGGATGCTAATGTGTGGCTAGGCTTGAGAACCATTGAGGTAACTGATCCAAAAATGTATTTTAAAAGTGCTGATCCTGCCTTCAAGGAAATTCTAAAGCTTCAAGGAAAGATTAAATTATGCTCAGTGGCCTTTTAGCATTAAGTAAGGGATATTGTGTTCTATGTTTTGGGAAATTGGTAATAGACTTTATAAGAGCAATCTTTATTATTTGAAACATTAAATTATCAATACTTCATTTCCTCAATTCTAATACATACCCTTTGCATATTTGAATGTTTCTGAAATCAGGCTCCACCTGCTCAACAAACACATGAATTTAATGTTTATTACATGAAAAGCAGTAATTAGAATAATGATTTGTCTTATTGTCAGTGATGACATACAGTCAAGGAAACATCTTTCCAGAACATAGTGTTTTGCAAAGTGTTGCTGCGCTTCAATCCCTGTTGGTCCTCCCATCGACCTGTTGAGATAGAGTTTTTAAATTTCATTTTATGGGTTATCACCTCTCCTCCATAGTTTGTAGTCTTAGTGGAGCTGTCAATCAAGATGCCCCACCCTCCCCTAGCCAAGGGATGATCAGGTGACCTAGCCAAGCCATCACACTCTCCAGGTACTTAAAACTTGAACAGAGCCTTGCATGGTCAAAAGAAAATGGGTAGCATCAAATAATCCCAGTGACAGGACCGATAATAATAACAACATTTATTGAGCATTCACAATGAATGAGAAAATGTGATAAGTGCTGTACAGATATTATTTCATTTAATCCTTGCACAATCCTTTGACATAGGTCCTGATACATTCTCAATCTTCCTAATCAGATGGTCAAACCAAAGCAGCAAAGTGAGGTTACACAATCATTACATGCAGTGCAGAGTCAGATTTGAAGCAGGCAGCCTGAGCATCTCCGTTACACTCTCCCTTATATCCTCTCCCTTGGATCTTTCCTTTCTGAAACTCATTCTTTGTACTTTTCCTTTAATTCAGTCATTTATACTTCAGCTTGCAATAAATTCTCCTTTTGCTCATGAGCGAGAGTAGGTTTCTATTACTTATGTCTAAGAAAGCCCAACTAATTAAAATATTATTACTCTTACTTGAAGGTGAAGTGTCTGAAGCTCTGGAGAGGTGAAATTACCAGCTAATAATAGTAATAATGATGATAGCCGCTAGCACTGAGTGCTTACTATAAGGTAGGTTCGGTGCTAAGAGATTTACATGCATTATCTCATTTAAAGTTCACAGCAACCCTATGAGGTAGAGCTTTTTTTTAAATCGAGATATAATTCATACCCCATAGAATGTTTCCTTTTAAAATATACAACTAAGTGGTTTTTATGCACTCATCACCCCTATCTAATTCCAGAACATTTTCATCACCCTAAAAGAAAAGAAATGGAGAGTCCTCATCATTTTCCCCTCCCCCACCCCCTGACCCTGGAAACCACAAATCTACTTTTGTCTGTATAGATTTTTCTATTCTGGACATTTTGTATAAATAGAATAATATATGTGATCTTTTGTGACTGGCTTCTTTACCTTAGTATAATGTTTTCAGAGTTCATCCATGTTGTAGAGTCAATCAATACTTCATCCCTTTTTATGACTGAATAATATCCCATTGTAGGCTATACCACATTCATTCATCCATTCATTGATGGTTGGAGATTTAGGCTGTTTCTATCTTTTGGGTTACTATGAATAATGCTGCTATAACCTTTGTGAACAAGGTTCTACATGAACATGTGTTTTCATTTCTCTTGGGTAATTACCTTGGAGTGGAATTGCTGGGTCATATGATAACTCTATGTTTAATCTTTTGAGGAACTGGGTAACCACACAGCTAAAAAGTGGCCGACCTTTGAGTATGATCCGTCCATCTATGACTAGTGCTTGCGAATAGACATCGCTGCCTTCCCTGAGAGCACTGTAAACACAAGCACTAACGGGGTGGGATTTACCAGCAATTTTGACACATAAAAAATTAGTGCCATCCTCAACCATCAGCAAAACACAAGCTCATTATTATTATTATTAATAGTAACAGCAACCACTTGTTGAGTGCCTACTATGAGCCTGGTATTTTACGCGCTATCTCTAAGCCTTCAAACAGGGAAGTCTAGTAGGGGCTTTGGAGTCAGACAGCCCCTAGGTTTGTGTCCTTCTCTACCACATACTAGCTGTAGACTTTGGACCAGCAATGTAACCTGTCTGAACCTCAGTGTCCTCATCTGTAAAATGGGGACAATAATGGTAACTATTTACAAAATTATCATGAGGTTGCATGAGTTGGCTCATGCAAGGGCTCATTAAATGCTAGCTTTCACAATTAATTGTAAAAGCCCTCTACTGTAAATGTCACCCACCAACCTCACCCATTTTCCAGATGAGGAAACTGAGGTAGAGAGATCTGAAATAACCTGACCAGGAACCTAAACACAGAGGGGCAAAGTTGGTGCTTTTCCATCTCTGCTATTTTTGCTACTGTTCTGCTTCACTATTCTACTGTTTTGTTCTCCCCACTCCACCCATGGACCACTTGGATACCTGAAATTTCTCCATCTTGTTCTCCTTGTGAAAACTGAGTAAGCAGAACCATCTGGGGTCTCTCCTGATTCCCTTCTTACAATTCCTTCCCACCTATATCTGGTTGTCTATAGTTCCTAGGACATCTCCTCCCCCAGGAGCTCTGGCTGCAGCTTCAACTTCTTAGTGCCTTGCAGCTGGGCTTGCTCCAGGAAGAGAAGTTGATGGAGCAGAAAAAGCATTAGCTTAGAGTCCTGAGTTCAAATTCTTACTCCATCACTTAGGTAATTTACTTAATCTCCTGATCTTCAACTTCCTCAAAAGTCAAGAGGGGATAATTTTTAAACTTGGCAAATGCCTAGGAAGATTTGAGAGTGTGTGTGTAAAGCATCTGGTACAGGTGCCTGGCACACCAGAGTTACTCAATAAATGAACACTTTCTCTATATCTGTTCTTCTTGTGGAGTGGCAAAACAGACTGAGGATGAGGCCACTGGGAGACAAAACTCAAAGATGGAATCCACAGGGCTGGGAAACAGCTTGGCAGCTAGAATGAGAGCAAGAAAGGCTTCATCTCTTCATTTGGCAGAGATCAAAGACTAAATTATGCAGACTATTCCTTTGTTCCTTGTAGTTTGCACTTGCTTTGGTACCTCCTGGGGTGTGAAGAGAGACAAATTCACACCATATGTGCACAGATATACAAAAGCACACATGCAAAATATGCACATGAACCCAGTTGCACATAAAATATACTCAAACACACCATACACACAAACACATACACAATCAAGGACGTGTATGTGCACTCATAAGAATGTGCGTATACATTCCAAACACAAACCCATCTACATGCTCAGGCAGCATATAGATGCTTCTATACCCACAAACGCATAAATGCACAACCATGCAAGTTCATACAACCATGCATGCATGTACCGACACACATAAATTTGCAACCAGGCCCACACCGTCATGCACATGAATGATTGTCCACATGTGCACATGCTCCCTTTTCAAATCTCTAACTCTAAATAGAAGCATTAATTGCAACATATGTGCCTCCCTGTCCTTAGGAGAGAGGAGGCTTTAGAAAGATAGTTTTTCAAAAGGATGTAGAAACCGGCAGAGATTCCCAGCACTGCAGGAACGTGGAAGGGATGGAGGGTATCCTGAAGCTGGATGAAAGATGAGGGGCATGGTGGGTCTCTGAGGGAAAGGAAATGATCCTGGAGTCACCTACCATCAACCTGAATCCAAATCCACTAAAAGTTTATACAAGGGGCCCTGAGACCTATTGATCATAATGTCTATTCACAACCAAATAAGGCTCCAAACGAACATTTAGCATCTGCCATAGGTCAGGCACTGTTCTAAGCCCTTTGCATGTATTAACTCATTTAATCCTCACAACAATAATCAGGGAGGTATTATTATTAGTCTCAATTTTCAGACTGGGAGAAACTGGAGCAGAGGACTCCCCTCTCCAAATGATGGGATACACAAACTCTGGCTAGATCCCCAATTTCTGTATACCTCTCTGGACTTGTTTAGATGCCATCCTAGATTTCTGCTGCTCTTTATTTGGTCTGTGTCTAGGAGTCATTGCCCTTTGCCCACAGGCTGAAACTCCTCTGCCTTTGCTTATTCATTCATTATCATGCAAGACATGAATCATTTACTCATACTTGGAAGGGCTAATTATGTTTTGGGGATTGGGGTGGGAATGGGGGTATTTTAAGACATGCCTTATTGAGAAAGTAACTTTTTTCTACAACTTTGTTGAGGTATAATTAATATACAATAATCTGCACATTTATTTAGAGTGTACAATTTGATGAATCTTGATATAGGTAGACACGGATAAAACATTACTGCTATCAAGATTACGAACAACGTTTCCAAAAGTAGGAAGGGGCTTTTAAGATAAAACATGAAGCAGAAGTTTTCTAGGTGAAGGGAGCAAGAGGAAGGGAAGAATATTCCAGAGAGAAGGGACACACCCATTGTTCATGTAAGACAAAGTAAGTTTCAAATGAGAAACTGAAAGAAGCTCCAAATTGCTGGAGCACAGAGCTTCAGGGGGCAGGGGTACTGGAAAGTTCCACGAGGTCAGGTTCCAGTGAGGCTGCTGTGGCTCAGTCCTTACCCTCAGGCCAGCCCTCCCAGCCTCCCCATCCTGCTGGCCAGGCTGGTGTTTAGGATGAAGGCAAATGATGGTATTTTTCCTTTGGACCAAGGGACCATGGCTTTCACCTATCTGGAACCTACAGAAGCACTCTCTCTTGGCTCTGCATATTCAGTCAGACTCTTGTCTTTTGTTGTTGTGGGGTTTTTTTTCCCCTGTAAAGATTTTTTTTTCAATTGGTTTTGAAATTTCTACTCTGAGTGTCTTTTAAAATAGCCGTAATCCCAACTACCCAGATACAACCAAGATTAGCCTTCAAGTATATATTCTTCCAGACCTCTATATCTAATTATTATATATTGATTTTTATTTGCTTTTTTAAAGAGAGCACACCCAATGCGGGGTTTTACCCATATTTAAAAAATTAGCAGTGTATTAAATGCATGTTCCCATTTCTATAAATATATTTCTATAACTTTATTTTAAACAACTTTTTACTCCTGCATTAAAAAGAGCTATGGGATAAGTACTTGGAATCTCAGGTAGGGCATGAGATTTTGTTGGTTTGTCCAGAGTGATCCCCCGATGAATCCCAGAGTGATTCAATCAGTGAGTGGAAAAGTATCTGCAAAGCCCCCTTCAGGGAATGGTAAGAATGGGGAGAAATTCAACTTCCCCAAGTTGAATTCTTGATATTCTCACAAGCAGTGTGGACAACCAAAGCTATAGGCTGAGCCCCCAGTCTTGGGGCTTGTTCATATGAAACTTAACCCCGCAAAGGATAGGTCAAGTCTACTTAAAATTTAGGCCTAAGAGTCACCCCCAAGAGACCCTCTTTGTTGCTCAGATGTGGCCCCTCTCTCCAGCCAACGAGCAGTCTCACCACCCTACCCCTCTCTACGTGGGACATGACTCCCAGGGGTGTGGACCTTCCTGGCAACGTGGGACAGAGATCTTGGAATAAGCGGAGACTCAGCATCAAGAGATTGAGAAAAACGCTAGAATGAGCTGAGACCCAGCATCAAGGGATTGAGAAAACCTTCTCGACCAAAAGGGGGAAGAGTGAAATGAGACAAAGTGTCAATGGCTGAGAGATTCTAAACAGAGTCGAGAGGTTATCCTGGAGGTTATTCTCATGCATTAAGTAGATATCATCTTGTTATTCAAGATGTAATGGAGAGGCTGGAGGGAACTGCCTGAAAATGTAGAGCTGTGTTTCAGTAGCCATGTTTCTTGATGATGATTGTATAATGATATAGCTTTCACAATGTGACTGTGTGATTGTGAAAACCTTGTGTCTGATGCTCCTTTTATCTACCTTGTCAACAGATGAGTAGAATATATGGAATAAAAATAAATAATAGGGGGAACAAATGTTAAAATAAATTTAGTCTGAAATGCTAGTGATCAATGAAAGTGAGGGATAAGGGGTATGGTATGTAAAATTTTTTTTCTGTTGTTTTATTTTTCTGTTGTCTTTTTATGTCTTTTTCTGAATTGATGCAAATGTCTGGGAAATGATCATGATGATGACTATGCAACTATGTGATGATATTGTGAATTGCTGAGTGTATGTGTTAGGAATGTTTGTGCTTCTTGTAATTTTTTTTTAATTAATAAAAAAAAAAGAAAAAAGAAAAGTTACCGCATAAAATCTGCCTAACATTTTCATTAAAACCTCTTTCATAAACTTTTTTATGATCCTTGTTCAAATAAATAATCTACACATGTACTTTAAAAAAAAAAAAAAAAGCTATGGGATAGATTTTCTTGCTCTTGGGCCAGTACACAACATCTTAATTTTTCCTTAAGATACCCCAGGAATAGGGCGGGCCGTGGTGGCTCAGCAGGCAAGATCCCGGTGCCTGCCCCCCCATGTAAAAAAAAAGACACCCCAGGAATAGAATTCAACATTTTAAAAAATCAACCTTATAGATAAATTGCACATTTTAAGGATTTTTGTATATATTGCCAAATTGGCTTTCAGAAAGGCTGAACAAAATTACACTCAAATTGGCAGTATTTGAGCGTTACTTTAACCATACTATTGCTGGTACAAATTGTGTACTAGAAAGTTTTTTTCTAATTTATTAAAACATAGCACCACAATGTTTTAATTTGCATTTTTAAATAATTAGCAAGGTTGAGCATTTTTCATGTTTATTAGCCAATTGTATTGTTTCTACACTCATAAATTTCCTTTGCCTTTTTTTAACTTACAAAAATAATTTCATGCTTTTTTCTAGTTAGTAGAGCACTAACTGCTTTGTAGAAAATTTAGAAAATAATAATAAATATAATGAAGAAAATAAAAGTCAGAATTCCACAACCCAGAGATATCCAAAGATACCTATATTGTGGATTTCTTTACAGATAGAGAGGGTTAGATATAGAGATCACATTTTAGAAAACAAAAATGGGAACATGCTCTACATACTTTCATATAGTGCTTTAAAATGTATTAAACAGTAGAGTACACGGGTTCAGTGGTAGAATGCTCACCTTCCATGCTGGAGACCAGGGTTCGCTTCCCAAAGCATGCACTGCCCTCCTCAATTATGCAATAGTAATTTTCCTGTTATTGGGTATTGTGTTTCTTTTTTTGAAACAGTTTTTTATTTTATCATTTTTTTCACTTTATTTTTTAGCTTTTTTTTTTAGCCTTTTTTATTGTATAGTATAACATATATACAAAGTGAAGAAATAAAAAAGCAATAGTTTTCAAAGCACTCTTCAACAAGTGGTTACGGGATAGATCCCAGAGTTTGTCATGGGCTACCATACAATCCTCTCATATTTTTCCTTCTAGTTGTTCCAGAATATAGGAGGCTAGAGGGTTTAAATACTTTTTAAGTATTTAAAGATTTATCATCACAATCGACTTTTTTCCTTCTTTTTTTTGTGAACAATAACATATATACGACAAAGCTATAAATTTCCAACCGTATTACCACAATTAGTTGTAGCACATATTTCAGACTTTGACAAGGGTTACAATTGTTAAATTGTAATTGTTAAAAAAACAATGTAAGGTTTTTACTTCTAGCTGCTCTAAAATACTGCAGACTAAAAGAGACATCAATTTAATGATTCAGCATTCATATTCACTTGTTAATTCCTATCTCCTATGTATTTTCTATATGTACATAGGAGATAGGACTTAACATCACTATCACCTTTGATCTTTCCACCCCTCTCTTTAGGGGTGTTTGGGCTATGGCAATTCTAAATTTTTCATATCGGAAGGGTCTGTCACTAACATGGAGTACGGAGATGCAACTATCTGATGTTCTGGAGAGGCTGGGCTAGGTAGGTTTCAGGACATATCTGGACCAGAAACCTGGGTGTTGTTTTTAAAACATGATTTTAATATATATAAAATATACTTAACCATAATTTATTTAATAATTGCCCTATTTTGGACATTTAGTGTCCTTACAATTTTTTGCTTTATAAATAACAGAATAATAAACGTCTTTATTCTTGTCTTTGCATTTTTTATTATTTCCTTATTATAAATTCCCGGAGGCAAAGTTTTTAGATTAAAAGACATGACAAGTTTTTTTTAAGGCTTTTGATACATACTGTCCAACTCTATTCCAATTTGAGATGTCAGCAACCATATAAGAAAGGTACCTCTTTTTCCACACTCTTGCCAACACCGTGTTAAAATATTAGGTGAAATAAGTCATTTCATTGTTCTTTTCTTTTTTTATTATTATAATTGAGCCTGAGCAGTGGTCTGTTCATATATCTTATTTTTCCAATCCAACTGGCAGTGGCAGAGATGGAAGAAGAACATTTCTTCTCTCTGTCTTTTTCCACCACTTGTAAACTGGGCGTGATGGTTTTTAAGCCACATCTGTGGGTAATCAAAATTTTAAAATAATTTTAATAACATTAACAATCCTAGTTAAAAATCCACTAATCTTTTCTTCCTCCAGCTTTGCCCTCCACAATTGGTTTTCTACTTGCCCTCAGAGAAATAGTTCTAAAACATAGATCTGATGGTGCCACCTTCTGCCTAAAACCTTCAGTGGCTCCCTATCATCTGCAAGGATAAAGTCCAAGCTCCTTGATCTGACATTTAAGGCCCTTAATGGTTTTATCTCAACCTTCCTTTCTAACTTTCTCTCCTCTGGATCCCCCAGACTCCATCTTTCTGATCCCATGACTGATGTCTTATCCACATGGACTCTTACTTGCTGTTTCCATTTTGTTGTGCAGCCTTGACCCACACTGTTTCCCTTGGCTGGAATCCTTTCTCCCTTCTTCCCCTGGTAAAGACCTCCTGAGCCTTTGCACTCCAACTCAATGCCCACTTCCCTGATTCCCCAAAAATAGAGCATCACTCTCATCCCTGTGCCCCATAACACAATATTCACATCTCATCCTTATTTGTTTGTGTACCCAGCTTCTCCACTGCGCTGTGAGTCCTTAAGGACAAGAATTTAGTCTCACTCGCATCACCTCCCCAGAGCCCAGACCAGGGCCTGGCACAGAGGAAGGGCGTGATAAATGTTGGAGTTGGAGAACTGTGTCTTGGCTAATTTAATATTTGATTATAGAGTACGCACACTGACACAAAAAGCCATCATTGAAGACGGATAAATTACAACACAAAACTTCTCATCAAAATGTTCCCCCAGGAATGGCTGGGTCAGAGCAGTTGGCTAACTGCTAAGACGTTTAATAAAACCCCAGTTAATTAACAAGAAAAAGATTCCTTTGTGGTTTGCTTCACAGCGGAGGGAAACAAGAAGCTCCTGCCGAAGACAAATCCACATTTTGTTCCAGGTTTCCTTTAGAACGTTTACAGTTCAAAGTTTTAAGGGGAGAGAAAGGCTATTTCTGACCCAGGCTCCCCTAATTTCCGAGTCAGGCATTCAGACACACACCTTGTACTGATGTTGGGGTAAGTGGGTACGATCTCTTTGGAGAGCAATTTGGTAGCGTGACAACAGCTATACACTTTGACCTAACATTCCACCGCTAGGAATCTAAACTACAGAAATACCAGTTCAAATGTGCAAGGGTATGCAAATGTACAAGGGTACGCATGCGAAGAGGAGTTGTAACTGCATTGCTGAGGGAAAGAATTAGAAATTATGCTTTATCCAGCCATAGAATGACAAGGAGATATTTTTTAAAAATAATAAAGCACATCTATATGTTCTGAGATGAAAGTGAAATCCCATATGCGATTCTATTTTGCAAAACTAGAACAACAAAACTAAGTACATGTATATACATGTATACATGCTTGTATAAGTACACACATATATAGCTTGCAAAGGTATATGAAAAGATCTTGCAGGATACATAAGCCTCTGGGGAGAGAACTGCAGAGAAGATGAAGGAGTACTTTCACTTTTTATTATCAGAAGTGTGGGTGGTTTTAGTCTTTACAGGCATATGTTATTTATTTATTTTTTTTGCGTGGGCAGGCACCAGGAATCAAACCCGGGTCTCCGGCATGGCAGGCAAGAAGTCTGCCTGCTGAGCCACCGTGGCCCCCCCAGGCATATATTAATTTAATAGTTTAAGGGAAAATACACAAAGCTAGCTCCTAAATATCTTTTCAACCTTGACTCACAGGAATTCCTCATTCCAGGGATAACCAAGTTAGAATATCACTGACAACTGTAAGCTTTTTTGCCCATTATTGTGGTTTGATTGTCACAACAACTCTACCATAGATACCATTATTATCATCTCCATTTTACATGTCAGGAAACTTGGATTAGTGAATTCTGGTCTTTAATTTGTCAAATTCACAAAGAAGAAATCATATCCAATGTTATTGCAAATGCTAAAAAATAGGTAGTCTCTGTTTTACTAATGGGGCTGTAAATTGGTACAAGCCTTCTGGGGGAGAAATTTGACAATGCACATCAAAATTCTTTAATATCTGCCTACCCTTTATCCTAGCAATTCTTTCTCTAGAAATTCATCCTAAGGACATAATTAAGGACGTGTACAAAGATTTAGCTACAAGGATGTTCATTTAGAAGATGCTCATGATACTGAAAAATTTGAAACCACTTAAATACCCAAGAAGAGAAAATTACGTTCCATTCATATGAAGGAATACTATAAAGTCATTAAATAGTGGTGAAGAAGCATATTTAATGACAGGAAACACAATTCATGACGTGCTTTTAAAAGTAGGTCAGAAACAGTATGTACTACTTGAATTCATTTCTGAGAAAGGAAGGAAGGAAGGAAGGGAGGGAGGGAGGGAAGGAAGGAAAGCATATGTGATGTATTTGTAGAAATTTGTATGCATGGAAAAAAGGTAGGAGAAAGCACACCAAGATGTTAGTAATAGTTACCTCTGGGAGTGAGACAACAGGGTATTTTTTTTCATTTCTTCCTTTACTTAATTGCATTTTCACAATGCCCCCCTGCTAAATTTCTTACAGTGAAAGTGCATCACTTTTAGTAAGATTCCATCCTATTAAAAACTCTTTAGAAGATTAATTTCCTTGCTTTTCCCCCCAAAGCAACTTTGGTGGCTCTGCATTTGTATCTTCCTCCTTCCCAGATCCCTGACCACTCCACCCCCTCCAGTCCCCACCCCCAAACTCTGTCCTTTCTGTAAGACCAGCTTCACCAGGAAGCCTGCCATGATCTCCATTGACTTCTGGTATCTATTTTCTGGCTTTCTGTCTCACTTGTCTAATCATGTGACACCCTGTCAAAGCAAGCTGATGCTTGGCTCAGGAACCCAGAAATAGGTCTGGCTGCTTACACAGAGGTATTCAGGTGTCTAAAAGTCCAGCAGCCCTCTAAAGCCAAGTCTCTGGCATTCACCAGGAGGCTCTCACATTCACTGGTCCCATTTGGTTCTTCACACAGTAGCTCACTAATCCCACGGCTCTGTTCCAAAGCTCCCAGCACCCCGTGGTCTAGATATGATTTGGAGTCATCTTCTGGTGACTGATGCTCTGGGAGATAGTCAAGGCCACCTTCTTTCGGACCCTCAGGCTCTGCACCAATCATCTGCACTAGTGCGGGCAGGGGATGATAAAAACCATAACTCTCATTTACTCAGCACCTACTCTATGCTGGGCACTATGCTAGATGCTTTGCATGCCAATTTCCTTTAATCTGCATAATAATAACCATAACTAGCTCTTATTTAATCCTTACTCTGCACCTATTCTACTTAACCCTTTATCTGTACCCCATTGTATGAAAGAGAGACTCAGAAAGGTAAGTTGAGTTGCCCAAGGTCACAGAGGTAATAAGGGGTGATGCCTCATCTCAGACCATTCCTTGCCTGAGTGCCATGTTCATTCCCTTAACCACTGCCATATGCTGCTCCTACAACCATCCTCTGAAATGGAGACGAGAGATGAGAAAACAGCTTCATCAAGGTTAAGTCATGGTTCAAGGTTACTTCAGCATAGCATCAGAGGGCCTGGAACCTTGGCATATGCTGGTGTGCATGAAGGACTAGACGAATAAGAAGGTCACAGAAGGGGTAAGTCTGGTACGGGCCAGAAATAAGGTAAATATCTCCACCAGAAAGACAGAGATACGGGGTTAGCCTTCAGCCTGCAGAAGTGTAAGCTGGGAAGGGAAGCTTCTTGGGGCTCCCTCCACACCAAAAACACTACTCACCTGTCCATGACAGCACAGCCAACCCTAGACCTCACCCACGGCTGATGGCTTCCCTGGGCCTTGGGTTCGGACACAACGTGGGGCTGTGTCTGTGGAAGGAGTAGAGCAGGAGTGCGGTTAGGGGCCTCTAACATCTGGGAGAAGCTTGAATAGGCCAGGGCTATCTGTTCATCTATCAGAACCGTGAACCGTGATCAGGGGCAATGCTTCACACTACTTCTCACCTACAAAGGACATAAAAATCCAGGTGGTTGATCCTGGGTGCATAAGGCAGCACAGTCAGTTTGGATCCCAAAGTTCTTGGCTCAGATCCCAGCTCTGCCACTAACTTGTCTTGAGACTCAGGGCACATCACTTGCCCTCCTGGTGCTCTAACAGCTCCCCTGAGGCTGGGGAGTGATAGCATGTGGGGAAGTGCTTTGAGAACTAGCATCAAGAATAGCTGGCACCCTTATGCCCTGCTGGTAGGAATGTTAAATGGCGCAGCCACTTTGGAAAACAGTCTGGCATTTACTCAAAAAGGTAAACATAGACTGGCCATGTGACTGAGTGATTCGATTCCTGGGTATATACCCAAGAGAATTAAAAACATGTTCACATGAAAATTTGTACATGAATGCCCACAGGAGCATTATTCATGATAGCCAAAAAGTAGAACCAACCTAAAGGCCCCCTAACTGACCAATGGATAAGCAAAATGTGCTCTATCCATACAATGGAATGTTATTTGGCAATTAAAAGGAATAAAGTACTGATACATGCTGTGACATGGATGACACTTGAAAACGTGATGCTAAGTGAAAGAGTCCAATCACAAAAGGCCAAATATTGTATGATTTCATTTCTGTAAAATATCAAAGACAGTTAAATCCATAGAGACAGAAAGGAGTTTAAGGGTTGCTGAGGTTGGAGAAGTTGGGGTGTAACGGGAAGTGAATTGCTAATGGGTACTGTGCTTCCTTTGGGGAAAATGCTCTGGAATTAGATTGTGGTAATGGGTGCACAAACTTTTGAATATCTGAAGTGTGAAAGCACTGAAATATACACTGTAAAATGGTGAATGTCGTGGTATGTGAATTAAACAAAAAAAGGGTAGTTAGCATTTATTTGGTTATCACTCTCTTCTAGGCTCTGTGCTAAGGTCTTTCCATATATTAGTTTATTTAATTTCATAACAAAACTATAAGGGAAGAACTCTGTTTATCCTTATTTTGTAGATGAAGACACTTAGGCAGAGGACGTTCAGTAACTTGTCCAAGACGATAAGGCTTCAGTGCTGTGCAAATGTATGTGCCATCTCAGAGACCCCACAATACTTTATATCACATTTTCATGTGACAATCTCACTGCCCATCTCCCCCACCAGGCCATGGGGCCTGGAAACCAGATGTCTTATTCACTGACTCTCCAGCTCAAGGCCTGCTCATGGATGTTTGTTGAATGGACGGAGCACTATGCTTGTCTTTGCCCTCTCGGCTGGTTTGCAGAAAGATCGACCTTTCATAAAAGCACAGCATCCGCTGTGCAATTTTAAGGCTGCCAGATGCCGCTTCACACTCACCCTGAGGTTATTCAGACGAGAGGCCAGAATCACCTCAAATCGAGACAAAATGCATTTGTGGTTTTGCAGGAAAGTCGTTAGAAGACAAAGTCTGTCTTCCAAGGCCAAGGTTGCTCCTATTCCCTTTACTTAAAGTAGAAAGAAGACAATCTCTGCCCCGATGGATCTGGGCTGGCTTGCAGGAAGGAGCATTTTTGCTGAGCATCCACGACTAACCACAAGAAAGACAGCGGGAGCCAAAGCAAACATTCTGAAGCCAGAGATAATGGGAGAAGGTAAGAGGAATGGGAATAGGCCTCTTTGGAGGCCAAGAAGGAAACAGATCTGAAAGAAAGGGTGGGAAGGCAGGAAGTGTCCCAGTATTTATGAGAAGACAGAAGGCGGCCCTTACTGAGGTCTGGTGGGAAGGCCTGGGGAGGGCCTGGACCAGCTGAGATGGCACCGAACTGAAGTCACAATAAAACAGCCAGGGTTGGCCCAGGCTCCTCCTACAGCCTCCTATGGACCTTCCAGATTCCAGCCTTGCCCGCTCCCCATCATCTTCCGCTTGAGCCCAAGAGATCCTGTTAGCGGAAAGATTGCTCCTCTCCCTCCACTGCTCAAAAGCCTTCCATGGCTCCCTATGGCCACCACAGACTTGGCATTCCAAGTTATGTGCTCAAAACTGGCCCCAGCTTACCTTTCAATTTCCATCCCCCTCTTCTCCCTGTGTCACCACCCTGGGATCAAACTGTATCAAACTTCTTTCCTAAACGAATGCTGCCTTTCCCTTTATTTCTTCAAAATTTTTTCTTTTTTTTCACAGATATAAATCTTGCATTCTCAAATAGTTCCTTGAAGGAAAATTTTCTCTACTTTGAATTTCCCTCAGTGCCTAGTCCCAAGGCTGGCCATGGGCTAAAATCTCAGTAATTGCTGGAAGAATAAAGTCATCAGAATGATGATTAACAGAAGGATTCTGGACAACTGACCCACCGTGATACTTTAGGCTGAGTTCACAGTCTTAAGTTGGGATCCCCAAGGAACGGAATCAGAAGAAAAGGATTGGGTCCCAAATGGTTTATTTGGGAAGAGAATGCCAACATAGCATGTGTTCATGAGCAGGTCACAATTCTAAGCAATTGGGGCTGGGGGTCTCTGGGAAAAGGGGAGAAACACAACTTTGGATTGCACCTACCCTGAGGATTAAGGAAGCTGAGGTATTTATCTCCCATCTCCCACTCATCTTGGCTGAGGGCAGCTCCTGGGGTGTTTACTCCCAGGCTCTTGTGGACAGCTTCTGACTCAGGCTGATAGAAACCCTTTCGGCCTGAGTGACAGGCAGGACTCCTCTGGCAATCCCCAGATGTGTGCTAGGGGATTGAGTGAGGCAGCCACCGCTGCCGCTAAACTTGTGGGTCTTCCTCTCCAAATGTGGACCCTGCTCTCTTAGCCTCTCTGCCTTTGCTTGTGCTGTTCCCATGCCTGGATGACCCTTTTCCAGGCCTCTTCTCCACATTGGGCTGAACTCTCTGCCTCCCTCATGTCCCAGCTCAAACATTCTCTGGGAGGTTCCTCCTGACCCACCCAAGAGGAACATCACTAACTCAGTGCCTCTCTCCTCCTGGCTTATCCTGTTATCACCCTGTACAGGGATGGCCTATGGTCTCATCTGCCTGCCCTTTTGGACAATG
The DNA here is from genome assembly GCF_023851605.1 of Tamandua tetradactyla. NCBI lineage: Eukaryota > Metazoa > Chordata > Mammalia > Pilosa > Myrmecophagidae > Tamandua > Tamandua tetradactyla. Next base: position 45,288,199 of record NC_135328.1, read on the forward strand.
AATTCCATGTGGACGAGGTCTCCACCGGATTCCTCATCTCATGAGCACTCAGCACTGAGAAGATGTCCAATGAGTGACTGCCGAGTGAACAACTGAATGAATAAACAACAATAATAAAATAATAATATCACACATTTATGGAATGCTTACTGTGTGCCACATACTGATTTTTATTCTTTGCCTGTGATTACTTATTTAATTTCACAGCCACCTATGAGATAGGTACTATTATGATCATCAGTTATGAGGTATCTGAAGCTCAGAGAACTTAAGGAAATTGCCCAGGGCCCCAAGGCTATAAGTGGCCAAGAGAGGAAACCAATGGAAGGATGCTCCCTGGTCCCTCAGGAGCTCACACTCCTCGCCAGCCACAGACTGGGGGTTGCCAGCAACTCCAAGGCTTCTCAAAGTTGCTTTGGAATAGGAAGGTTTGTAGGGGGAAAAAAGAAGGCTGCAGAGGGACCCTGGAGCCTGCCCAGCCTGGAGAGCTGGGAAACCTTGCCAGACCTTGCACAAGTGAGTTTGAGAGCAGCTGGGAATGGGATCCTGTTAGGAGAAGCTAGGGGACGGGGAGCAGGGCGGGGGGTATACAGCAGGTCACATGGGTGTCAGGAGAGCGGTCGTGACAGCAGACTCTCCCAGCCACACAGCCCCTCCAGCCCCTTGCAGGTTTTTAAACCACGTCTCACCCGTGACCCGTGTGCTCCTCACCTCACCCTAACCCCAGTGACATGGGAAGGTGTATGTTACACGAGTCTATACAAGGTCACAAGTCAGAGCTGGGACTTCATATTAGGAATGTGTGCCCCTAGCACACTGTTCATTCCACTGCCTCTTGTTTCTCACTCCTGTTACAATGCCAAGATCAGACCTTGCTTTCCTTGAAGGTTGGGGGAAGAGAAGAGGGGAGAGGCAACATTAGTCAGGCTTTCACTATATGCCAGGCAAAACTCTTTCCATCCTCACCACAGCTTTCTGAAAACAGGATCATTGCCCCTTTCCAAAGTTGAAGAAATTGAGGCTCAGAGAAGTTAAGTAACTTGGCTAAGGACACATAGCAAGTGAGTGGAGAGCTAGGATTGGGACCCAGGTTTGCTCAGGCCTCAAAGCATAGAGTCTAACAGTGTGGTAGGGGAGGAGGGTATTGAAGGGACTTATGAATTAAGTTGGATTTGGCAACTGCACTGTTTACTGACAACCTACCAATCTTTATGGAGTTCATACCTAGAAATCCTTCACAATGGGAATAGCAGACAGGCTGCCTGAGAGACCTGCAATCAATCAGGATGATTCGCCCTACAGCAGGCATGAGGCACCCAGCCAAGGTCATGGTAAGAGGAGGGCACCCATTGCTTCTGTGGACTGACTGTAAACAGAAGGTCCTTAAGCATTGCACCTCAAGAGGTATGGGGGCCTTGTGCAGCTCTGCCGAAGGTTAGGGAAGGGCAGAGAGGCACAGAGGCATATCAGAGGATGAGAAAGGATTTTGTTAGCCTTTAGAATCCTAATCATTTCATGAAGTATATTTGGCCTCTGGGGAAAGAACTAACTGTGTTGCAGGAGAGGTTAAAAAAAAAAGCTCATCTCTTAAGATATGAAGACCTGAAGGTACTTTCTAGAGATTGCACCGAGATGAATTCAATGGTAAAAGAGACATCCATTCAGAAAGGATGAACGTTTCTTGGGAATCACAGGGCAGGTTTAGGGGTGATTTTTTTCAAAAGTAACACGAGAGGGGGCACGGGTAGTTCAGTGGTTAGAATGCCCACCTTCCACGGAGACCCAGGTTCGATTCCTGGACTATGCACCACCCCTCCCCCAACCCCACCAAAAAAAAAAAAAAAAAGTAACATGAGAATGAACTTGCAGTGACAGTTTTAAGTTAGCTTTTAAAGAGAGCTGGAATTCTCTTTATGGCATTAGAAATAGTTAGGGTAGAAAGCACATAATACCAAAGTTATTTAAAAATCAAAGACAAAAGATTATTCGTATACATTTTGTACTTGCAGAATTGTCCAAATACATTCATTTCCATTATCTTACATCATCTGCATAATCCTAATTGGAAGAACAGTAGCAAGATTGCATTTCATTCTTTTTAATGGCTTTACTGAAATGTAATTCACATACCATGCAATTCACCCATTCAGAGTGTACAAGTCAATGGTTTTAGTGTGTCATAGAGTGATGCAACCATCACCACTATCCAATTTCAGAACAAAGGAACACCATACCCATTAGCAACTCCCAGTTCTCCCCATCCACTGGTAACTAACAAGCTATTTTCTATTTCTATGAATTTACCTATTCTGGACATTTCATATAAATAATTCATATAATTCGTGGTCTTTTGTGTCTAGTTTCTTTCACTTAGCATAATGATTTCAAAGCTCATCTGGTTACAGCATGGATCAGCACATCCTTTCTTTTTATGGCTGAATAATATTCCATTGTGTGGATATACCACATTTGGTTTATGAACATTTGGGTTGTTCGTAGTTTTCGGCTGTTATGAATCATCCTGCTATGAACATTTGTGTACGAAGTTTTTGTGTGGACTTAAATTTTCATTTCTCTCGGGTACGTACCTACATTTCTGTTTTACGGGCCTGGAAGCAGAAGCCCAAAGAGGTGACTTGCTCAAAATTACCAGGTAGAAGGCAGGACTGACCCTTTAACCTAGATGTATTTGATTTCAAAGTCACTGATCTTCCAACTACATTAGGCTTCTCACACTCATGCTCATGCAAATTCATTCTCGCACACATCAGCACCCGCACAAACAATGATATTTCTCTGAGCACACTGTTTTGTCCGGAGTGCAAAAGTTCAACAAGAGCAATCAAACAGAAATGGTATGATGCTGAGGGAGATAAATGAGACTTCAAAAAAATAAATAAGTCACAACATTGATTTGAATATTACCGAGGGATAGACTGAAAACATTTAAAGGGGTATAAAGAGGTTAGCGAAGAACAAATGGCCCAAACTTGGCCTTCAGTCGTGTGAACACAACTTCTATCGATTGCGTCGAGCAGATTGCTGGAAACAAATGCACTTTACCAGAAGAATAGTAAGCAAGTCAGAGATGTTTATGTAAAGAGAGCCGCAATTGAAATCCATGCAGAGTTCTGCTCTCAGAAGGCTTTAACCACCCAGTTTCTCCCCAAGGGCAGGAGAAGCTTACGTAAGCAAAGTTGCTTAGGACCGGGAGGTGTGCAGGAAGGTTTGATTTCACCGTTTCTGTGAGTGAGCGGGATCAGAAGCTATTCTAAGCGGTCTCTAAGGAAAACGTCAGAAAGCACAAATAAAGAAGTCAGGCGTGTCCAGGGGCCATATCAAACGTGACATTCCTGAAGAATGTGTGAACATGGTATCTTTCAAGCTGCTGATTCTTACGAAAAAAAAAAAGAAACTACCTTAGTCCCAGACAATCAGAGAATCCGCCACAGTTCAAACCCAATATAAGAAAATGTATTCAAGATGAAAGGGAAAAAGTAGCACGAATAGGAGGGCTAGATTCAGCCACTCATATTTATTGTTTGACTCTCTCTTGACCCTGTCATTCTGCTCCCACTGTTCTCTAGCCTCTCATACTGCTGTGCTTTTCCTTGCTTTCTTATTGTTCCATGAATATATTACAAGTGTATTGTTTACTTATTTATTGTCCATCTCCCTTACTAAATAGTAAGCTCCGGGAGGAAACCTGTTCTGTCTCAGTCATCTCCTTAGAGCAGTGCCATTCTCCTCTCTGACTCAGATGATGGCTCCAGCCTCCTAACTCATCTCTCTGATTCTCCCCTCGCCCCTCTTCAATCCACTTTACTCAAACTGGGTCATGTCATTCTCCTGCTTAATGTCTCCAGGGTTTCCCTTTGCCCATGGGATATGGAGGGTCACATAATGAGAGGCATGCAGGCTCCCTGTGCCGGGTCCCTGACATCAGGTAGCCACATATGGAGACATTTGCTGGGCCCCTCTCTGGTTTAGGGGATTTGATTTTTCTCCAGGCAGCCTCAATTCTCACTGTTGCTCATGCCCCTGATTTCAGCACCCCTCCCTTGGATAGATTTCCCCTGATCATCTGGGATACCCACCAACCAGCTGGATCACTTTCCCTCTCTTTCTTCCTCACTCCCCTCCAAAAACACAGGATTCAAACCAGCTCAGTCTCAAGCTCACTAGCTGGTCAGGCCTGTGGTCTAAAGCCTGGTAAATAAGTTAAAGCATACTAACTACTTAGCTCACTTCCTGACATTTGTAAGCACTCAAACAATGGTAGCACCTAACTTTTTAAAAATCAGCTTTAAAGAGATACAATTCACAGACCATAAAACACATCCTTCTCAAGTATACAATTTAGTTGTATTTACACAGAATTGTGCAACCATCATCACTGTCTATTTCTAGAACATTTTCACCAATCCAAGAGAAGCCCCATATCCATTAGCAACCACTCCCTATTCCCTGACAACCCCCCATCTATTTTCTGCCTCTACGAATTTGCCTATTCTGGACAATTCATATAAGTAGGCTCATATAATATATGATCTTTTGTGTCTGACTTCTTCCACTTAGCATAATGATTTCAAGGTTCATTCACGTTATAGCATTAATCAATATTTCATTCCTTTTATGGCTAAGTAATATTCCATTGTGTGGATATACCACATTTTGTTTATCTACTCATCAGGTGAAAGCCATGTGGGTTGTTTTCACTTTTTGGCTATTAAGAAAAATACTGCAATGAACATTGGTGTACAAGTTTTTGCGTGAACATGAGTTTTCAGTTCTCATGAGTAAATACCTAGTAGTGAAATTGCCGTTTCATATGGCAACTCAAGGTTTAACTTTCTGAGAAATAGTCAAATGGTTTTCCAAAGTGGTTGCACCATTTTATAGTCCAACCAGCAATGAATGAGGGTAACAATTTCCCCCACATTCATGCCAACACTTGTTATTATCTGTCTTTTTAATTTTAGTCACCCTAGTGAGGGTAGTACTTAATATTAATTTGGGGTCTCAGGTAAGTTCTGGGCGCTCAAGAGTCCACTCAGCCTATGTATTGCCCATCCTCCACCATATGGGACCTCTACTTTGCTTCTACCTCGCATCCCAGGTCTGTTTCCTGGCTCTATACCTACCTCCTTATGTACTGAGACACCCCTTCCTCCTTGTGCTGCTGATGGTTGTCCCACTGTAAACTAGACAAACCTAGAATTATGAGGAGTCATCTGCCTGGTGAGGAGTACTGCTGCAATCTGAAGACCCAGTTGTTAGGGGAATGATCTCAGCTACCGAGGACAGCCCATGCTGAGCCCAACTCACCTGTCCTTCTAGATACCACACAAGACAGCCTTAGCTCGGATCTGGGTCAGTCCAACCAACAGTTATTGATGCGTGGTGATGATGATGTTGGCTAACATTTATTCAGGGTCTGTTTTGGGCCAGATACTGTGCTAAACACTTACACACATGCTGTTCATTAATCTTTACAACAGTCTCATGAGGGAGGTACTGTTATCATTTCCATTTTACTGATGAGGAAATTGCAGTTGAGGATGTCACTTGCCTAAAGACTCACAGCTTGCAAACACTGGGATATGAACTCCAGATTACCTGAGACAGAATCTAAACGCTTAATTAGTAGACCATATACTGCCTACCCTGGGCTTCTGTGAGAAGGGTTAGGTAAAGTCTGTGCCCCTTTTCCAGGTACCAAAATCTGTATTAGTTTCCTATTGCTGTTGTAATAACTTACTAGAAAATTTGTGGCTTAAAACAACACAAATTTATTATCTTACAGTATGGAAGTCAGAAGTCCCTAATGGGCCTCACTAGGCTAAAATCAAGGTGTCAGCAGGGCTTTAGGGGGGAATCCAGAGTTTCTTTCTGGAGGCTTTAGGGGAGAATATGTTTTTCTGCCTTTTCCAACTTCTAGAGGCTACCTGCATTTCTTGGCTTGTGACTCCATTTCTCCCTCTTCAAAGTCTGCCTATTGAGTCTTTCTCACATCATATCACTCTTAAATCTTTTGCCTCTTTCACTTATACAGATCCTTGTGATTACATTGGGACCACCTGGATAATGCAGACTAATACTCTCTCTTAATGTCAGCTGAATTGCCACCTGAATTCCATTTTCTAGCTGCTACCTTAATTCCCCTTTGCCATGTGACCTAACATATTTACAGGTTCTGGGGATTAATATCTTTGGAGGGCATTATTCTGTCCACCACAGGGAACTCAGGACCTGGGTAAAAGATAGATAGGGAAATAGATATTTTCCCCTGAGGGAGCTTTCAGTAGAAGGAAGATGTGCTAACCTCAAAGTATTCTAGTTGATAATTTCAACATTTTTCTCCTGGACCCCTGTACCGAGTTATTGATTCAGCAGTCCACCCAGGAACAACCTACAATCCCTTTTATCTTAAGAGTGTTTTGCCTTTTCTCTCCCTGGCTGATGCCCAGGATTTAAGTGATTTTGATATCTGCCTGATCTGTTGTTGATGGACATGGGGGAGGGACACTGGAGATAGTGTTTGTGCCAGAGAGAGATGTCCATCAAGATTGGATTCTTTCATATTTGTGAGTGGGATATCTCAAGATTCCAAGAGATCTAATGCTGACTTAAGAGGACCCATCTCAGGACAAACAGCCCTGAGTCAAGGGCAGAGACAGAATGGAAATTTGACAGATGCTATCATTAGCAACTTTGGGAAGGGGCTGAAATTTGGTGTGGGGCTGTGAAATGTTGGAATGAAGAAGTTTTATTTTTATTTATTTATTTGTTTTTTAATAATCTTTCTAGGATGACCTCTTTGGAGCTAAACTAGAATCGACGTAAGTTTCTGAAACCATATGATTCTCTCTTTCATTTAGTTCACCCTAAGAACAAAAAGAACCAAACCTACCAAATGGGGCTCCAGGTTTTTTGTGTTTCTTTTTTTTCGCATGGGCAGGTACCAGGAATCAAACCTGGGTCTCCAGCATGGCAGGTGAGAAGTCTGCCTGCTGAATCACCATGGCCCACTCGGGCTCCAGGTTCTTAAAACACTTTTTAAAAATATGGTAAGTGGGCTGATACATGCTACGGCAAAAACGAACCTTGAAGCCATTATGCTTAGTGCAAGAAGCCAGTCACAAAGTACCACATATTGTAGGATTCTATTTATTTAAAATGCCCAGAATAGGCAAATCTATTGAGACAGGAGGTTGCCTGGAGCTGGCATGTTGCAAAGACTGGGGAAAACTGCTAATGGATATGGGACTTCTTTTGGGAGTGGTAAAAATATTCTTAAAAAGGATAGAGGTGATGGTTGTACAATTCTATGGAAGCACTAAAAACCATCGAATTATATACTTTAAATAGGTGAATTGTATGGTATGTGAATTATTTATCAACAAAACCGTAATTTTTTAAATGTGAATAGCGGTCAACTAAGATAGTGGCATAAGACACTCCAGGGTGCCACTCACCCACAGGATTTTTGAACAACTAGCAAAAACTGACAGCACAAGCTTCCTCAAAATTCTAGAAATCTGTCAAAGAGTTGAATTGGGTGAGTGCCAAATCAAGAAAATAAAGTTTTAAACATAGTAGATGAACCTTCTGGTACCCTTGCTGGCCCCTCTCCAACTCCTCCCCAGCATGGTGTGGCCAGCCTGTGCTCCCATTGTGGGTTCCAGGCCCAGCTCTAGAGGGAGCAGAGTAACCCCCATGTGCATACTGGGATGCCTCTATGTCAGTGCCAGTCTATTGGATGGCAGCTGAAAAGACTGAACCAGGGTCTCTGGCTCACCCTCCCAGAACCTGCCCTGCAGACAGAAGCAGCTTATGGACAGCTAAAGCAGTGTAACAAATAATTAGGTGAAAGTGGCTTGGGGCAAAGGATTACCTTCTCTTAGTTAAAAAAAAATAGAGCACCCAGGAGGGGGAGAAAGTTGATTTCATAGAGAATGGAGGGGACATTTAAATTCCTGTAAATGAGGGAAATCCCAAGGCCATGAGGAAACACAAGCTCAGGATAAGACACAAGTCTCAGAGAAGGTGGAGAGGATCCTGCATTTCACATTTGGCTTGGGCTGCTTTTCTTGATAGGGAGGCAAAGCTCTGAAGAACAACGCCTGGCAATGCAGAGGCATTTTACAAACGTGTCTTTTAGTTTTTTAGGTTTTTTTAAATCGTGAAATAGAACATATATGCAAAAAAAAAAAAAGAAAGAAAGAAAGAAAAAAAAAAGCAATAAATTTCCAGGCACATTTTAACAAGTGGTTATAGAACAGGTTTTAAAGTTTGGTTTGGGTTACAGTTTCATGATTTTTCATTTTTTCTTCTAGCTGCTCCAAGACACTGGAGACCAAAAGAAATATCAATATAATGATTCAGCAGTCACACTCATTTGTCAAATCGTATCTTCTCTGTTATACCACTCCTCTTTTTTCTTTTCTGTGAAAAATAACATATATACAAAAAAGCAATAAATTTCAAAGTACTTTACAACTATTAGTTGTAGAACGGATTTCAGAGTTTGATATGGGTTACAATTTTAGGTTTTTGTTTCTAGAAACTGGAGACTAAAAGAAATATCAATATAATGATTCAGCAATCATACTCATTTGTTAAACCCAACCTTTTGTGTATGACTCCACCATCACCTTTGATCTTTCTCCTACTCTTTAGGGGTATTTGGGCTATGCCCATTCTAACTTTTTCATGTTGGGAGGGGCTATCGATAATATGAGATGGGGGATGGAACAAGCTGATGTTCTAGAAAGGCTAGCCCCTCTGCATTCTAGGTCTTATCTGGTCCAGGGACCCTTCTGGGGGTTGTAGTTTTCTGGAAAGTTACCCTAGTGCATAGGAAATTTATAGAATCGTATTTAATGCCCTAGGTATTCTTTAGGATTGGCAGGAATGGTTCTGGTTGGGGTTTGGCAAGTTATGATAGGTAGCAATGGCTAACAGAAGCTTGTGTAAGAGTGACCTCCAGAGTAGCTTCTTGATTCTATTTGAACTCTCTCAGCCACTGATACCTTATTTGTTACACTTCTTTTCCCACTTTTGCATTGTTTTTTTGGTTGTTGTGGTGATGGTGTTTGTTAGCTCTTGGCACTCAGCTGGATACACTCTTAAGAAACAGACATCATAGGGAATAATTCCAAAAGTTAACATCCTAAAATATTAAAATGTATAACATGCAACAAAAGATCATAAGACCAACAAAGAAACAGGAAATGATGGCCCATCCAAAGCAGTAAGATAAAAATCCAGAAACTGTCAATGAAGAAGACCAGATTTTGGATATGTCAAACAAAGACTTTTAAAAAATGATCTTCAGTATGTGCAAGGAGATGAAGGAGAAAACAGAGAAATAATTAAAGTATATTAGGAAAACAATGAATGAACAATACGAGAATCTCAGTAAAGAGATAGAAATTTTTTTAAAGGAGCCAAATAAAAATACTGGAGTTGAGAATGACAATACCTGAAAAGAAAAATTCCCTAGATGATTTCAATAACAGGTTGAAGTCGGCAGAAGAAAGAATCAGTGAATTCAAAGACAAGACAATTGAAATGATTCAGGCTGAGTTGCTGAAAAAGGAAAAACTGAGAAGAGCTTAAGAGACTTGTTGGAAGCCACCAATATACCAATATACATACTCAGAAGTCTCAGAATAAGCAAGAGAGAAAGGGGCAGAAGGAGTATTCATAGAAATAATGACAGAAAACTTCCCAAATTTAATGAAAAAATATGCACTTTTAAGAATCCTAATGAATCACAAACAGGATAAACTCAAAGAGAACCATGCCCAGAGAGTTATCAAACTGTCAAATACCAAGGACAAGGAAAGAACTCTGAAAGCTGCAAGGTTGCAAGATAAAAGCAACATCTTATGTACAAGGGAGCCCCAATAAGATTAACAATGATTTCTCGTCAGAAACCATCATGTCAAGAAGGCAGTGGAATGAAACATTTAAAGGGCTAAAAGAAAACAATTGCCAAACAAGAATTTTATACCCAGTGAGACTGTCTTTCAAAAATGCAGGAGAGATTAAAGACATTCCCAGATGAACAAAAGCTGAAGGAGTTCATCACCACCAGATCTACCCTACAAACAATGCTAAAGAGAATTCTTCAGACTGCACACTAGACAGTAGATCAAAGAAGCATAAATAAATAAAGAAAAGAAAAATTACCAGTAATGGTAACCATATAGCTAATTATAAATATCAGTACTATTGTATTATAGTTTTTAGTATTCTACTTTTTACTTCTTACAGGTTCTAAAATGCAAAAGTATAAAAAGTAATGATAAATTTATGATTCTGGATATAAACATATAAAAATAATTTGTAACATGTTCAACAAAAAGGTGGGGTGACAGGATAGAGGAGCAGTGTATGTGTATGCTATTAATGTGAAGTTGGTATCAAATCAAACATGGTTTTTATAGATTTAGTATGTTAAAGTTCCATGATAAGCACAAAGAAAATATGTGAAAAATATATACAGAAATAAATGAGAAGGGATTCAAAATGGTACAATACAAAAAATCAAATAAATATGAAAGTAGACATTAATGGAAAAATTGAGGCACAAAAAAGGTATAAGACTTACAAAGAACAAGAGGCAAAATGACAGAAGAAAATTCTGCATTTAGTGAATTTAAATGTAAATAGATTAAACTCCCTATTCAAGAGGCAGAGATTAGCAGAATAGATTAAAAAAAAAAAAAGATCCAGTGATTGCTGTTTACAAGAGAAACAGCTTAAATCCAAAGACACAAGTAAGTTGAAAGTGAAAGGATAGAAAAAATACATACCATGCAAATAGTAACCAAAAGAGAGTGGGGTTAGCTGTACTAATTGTGATGGTTAAGTTCTGGTGTCAACTTGACCGAGTGATGATGCACAGTTGTCTGGTCAGGCAAGCACTGGCCTGACCATTGCTGCAAGGATATTTTATGGCTGGTTGATAAACAGCAAGGCTGATGTATGGAATGATGTCAGCTGATTGCATCTGTGGCTGATTACATCTGCAATCAACTAAGGCATGTATCCCACCAACACAATAATCCAATCAGTTGAAGACTTTTAAAGAAAAGAGACTTTTTCACTGTTTCTTCAGCCAGTGAGCCTCTCCTGTGAAGTTTGTACAGAGTGTTCATTGGAGCTGTCATCTTCACAGCCTGCCCTGTGGATTTTGGACGCTTCCATTCCCACAGTTGCATGAGACACCTTTATAAATCCCATATTTATAGATATCTCCTGTAGGTTCTGTTTCTCTAGAGAATCCTGGCTAATAAAGCTTGGTACCAGGAGTGGTTCTTGAAAAACAGAATCTTAAAAATGGATTTTTACAATTGGTTTTCTACTCTGATCAGACTCAGAGGCACTAACGACTCTGTTTCTAAAAAATCAAGATGACACTTACAGTCCAAGGGGTGAGTTGTCAAGAGAAAGACTCAAAATATCACCATTAGATTTTGCTAATTGTATGCTTATACGAGGCAAGGCTCTGGGTGAGAGTGTTTTTGACACTTTTATGAGTTTTGTGGAATTAAGAGATATAATGATGTTGGCTGGCTGTTGTTAGATATGCTAAATACAGTGATGAGGGAAAGGGATGAGGTGAAAGCTTCACATTTGCAACTTAAGTGCCGTATGACTAATGTAAGAGTTTCCATGTTTTCTTTGAAAGAAAATCTTATTTCCTGTGGGTCACAGACTTGAGATCTCTGAAAACTAGACACATTGTGCATGTAGCAGATTTACAACATAAACTAAAATCTCAACCTTGCATGGTGTCTGCTGTTAAAGTTAAGAGCTCTGATTGGAAATGAATGTTATTCCAAAACATGGGATGGGAATATATGGCATGATAATGACGGCAATGGGGAGATAGAATCTATGGATTTGTTAGATAGACCTGTAATGGATTGCCCTGAGGAAAGAGCTTCCCAACCTCCAACCTGCCTTGAGGAAACAGTTTCCCGGCCTCCAGTCTGCCTGGAGGAGTCTGCTGTCCAACCTCCACTTAATGAGATTAATCCTTCAGTCCCTGCTAACCCTGTAACCATTTCCCCGGGGGAAACAGCTATCACTCCTCTGTCTGGAGCGGCTAATCCTGGTTCACCAGATGAAACTGCAATGGAATGCCCAGAGGTAACTGGCTTAAAAGACACTTCTATTTCTCTTCATGACCCACCACCACCATCCCTCTTTTCTTCAAGACCTATAACTACACTAAAGTCCCAATAGGTCCCAAAAGATTCAGTTCAAAGTGTGACCCATGAGGCTATACTCCAAAAGAACTACATGAGTTTTCTAATCTATATAGACAGAAATCAGGGGAAAATATGTGGGAATGGATATTAAGAGTATGGGATAATAGTGGAAGGAATATAAAGTTGGATCAAGCTGAATTTATTGATATGGGCTCACTAAGCAGAGATTCTGCATTCAGTGTTGTAGCTTGAGGGGTTAGAAGGGACATTAACAGTTTGTTTGGATGGTTGGCTGAAACACAGATCAAAAGGTGGCTGATATTACTTGAGGGTGAAATGCCAGAACTGCCCTGGTATAATGTAGATGAGGGGAGCCAGAGGCTTAGAGCGATTGGAATGTTAGAATGGATTTATCATGTAAGACCTGCTCACATACCCCAGGAAAGTCCAGAGGACACTTCTTTCACCAGAACCTTGAGAAATAAATTCATGAGACTAGCTTCATCATCCCTGAAGAGCTCTGTACTCATCCTTCTCTGTTGGTCAGATATTACTTTGGGAAATGCTGTACTGAGCTGAACTCCTTAAACAGAGCAGGGATAATTGGATCCTGAGTTGGCAGAAACCCTGTGGTGACAGTTTATCACCATAGACAAGGTGGGCATGGCCACCATAATGGACAGCAGACTCAAAGTAGCAGTCAAAATAATCTGACTCACAGAGACTTGTGATGTTAGCTAATGGATCATGGGTACCTAGAAGTAAAATAGATGGCAGTCTATTAAATTCTTGTTTGAGCTGTAGAAGGAGAAGAATTCTAGGTCAAGTAAACAGAAGTCTAAGTTGAATTACAAAAACAGAGTCATGGCCCTTTAATCAATTCCCAGACTTGAGACAGTTCATAGATCCAGAGCTCCTTGAATAAGGGGAGGGCTAGCTGCCTCTGGAGAAGGACCCTTTAACACTGCCAAAGTTTACACTGTTAACCTTCCTGCCAGCCCTCCCAAAGGAGACCTGTGGCCTTTTACCAAGGTCACTATGCTTTGGGGAAAAGGAAATGATCAGATATTTTGGGGATTATTAGACACTGGCTCAGAAGTGACACTAATTCCAGGAGGCCCAAAATGACACTCTGGTCTGCTGGTCAGAGTAGAGGCTTATGGAGGTCAGGTGATCGATAGAGTTTTAGCTCAGGTCCATTTCACAGTGTGGACCTGCTGTGGGTCCCCAGATTTCATTCTGTAGTCAGTTTCAGAGTGCATAATTAGAATCGACATAATCAGCAACCGGCAGAATTTCCACATTGGTTCTCTGACTCATGGAGTAAGGGCTATTATGGTAGGAAAGGACAAGTTAAGCCACTAGAACTGCCCCTACCTAGCAAAATAGTGAATCAGAAGCAATACCATATTCCTGGAGGGATTTCAGAGATTAGTACCACTCTTAAGGACTTGAAGGATGCAGGGGTGGTGATTCTCATTATTCCCCATTCAACCCTCCTATTAGGCTTGTGCAGAAAATAGATGAGTCTTGGAGGATGACAGTGGATTATTGTAAACTTAACCAGGTGGTGACCCTAATTGCAGCTGCTGTTCCAGATGTGGTATCATTGCTTGAGCAGATCAATACATTGCCTGGCACTTGGTATGCAGCTATTGATCTGGCAAATGCTTTTGTCTCGATAGCTGTCAGTAAGGACCACCAGAAACAGTTTGCATTCAACTGGCAAGACCAGCAGTATACCTCCACTATCCTGCCTCAGGGGTTTATCAACTCTCCAGCCCTATGTCACAATCTTATCCTCAGGGACCTTGATTGTTTCTCCCTCCCACAAGATATCACAGTGTTTCATTATATTGATGTATCATGTTGATTGGATCTACTGAGCAAGAAGTAGCAACTACTCTAGACTTATTAGTAAGGCATTTGTGTGTTAGGGGATGGAAGATGAATCCAATAAAAGGCCTTCCACTTCAGTGAAATTTCCAGGTTCCAGTGATATGGGGCATGTCTAGATATTCCTTCAAAGGTGATTGTTAAACTGTTGCATCTGGTCTCTCCTACAACCAAAAAGGAGGCACAATGCCTAGTTGGCCTCTTTGGATTCTGGAGACAACATATTCCTCATTTGCGTGTGCTACTCCAGCCTATTTACCAAGTGACCAGAAAAGCTGCTAGTTTTAAGAGAGGACCAGAACAAGAGGAGATTCTGTGACATGTCCAGGCTGCTGTGTAAGCTGCTCTGCCACTTGGGCCATATGATCCAGCAGACACATCGGTACTATAAGTGTCAGTAGCAAATAGGGATGCTGTCTGGAGACTTTGGAAGGCCCCTATAGGAGAATCACAATGCAGACCCTTAGGATTTTGGAGCAAAGTCTTACCATCTGCTGCAGATAACTACTTTCCTTTTGAGAAGGAGCTCTGGGTCTATACGGGGCCTTAGCAGAGACTGAATGCTTAACCATGGGCCACCAAGTTACCATGAGACCTGAATTGCCTATCATGAGCTGAGTGTTGTCTGGCCCACCAAGCCATAAAGTTGTGTGTGTACAGCAGCACTCCATCATAAGATGGAAAGGGTATAAAAGTGATATGGTTAGAGCAGGTCCTGAAGGCACAAGTAAGTGACATGAGGAAGTGGCCCAAATACCCATGGCCCCCATTTCTGCCACATTACCTTCTCTTTCCCAGACCAAAACTCCTTTTGGGGAGTTCCTTACAGTCAGTTGACTGAGGAAGAGAAAACTTGGGCGTGGATTACAGATGGTTCTGCATGATATGCAGGGACCACCCAGAATTGGATGGCTGCAGTACTACAACCCCTTTCTGGGATGTCCATAAATGACAGTGGTGAGGAGAAATCTTCCCAGTGAGCAGAACTTTGAGCAGTTCACCTTGTTGTCCATTTTGCTTGGAAGGAAAACAGACAGAGGGACATTTGTAAACTGACTCATGGGCTGTTGCTAATGGTTTGGCTGGATGGTCAGGGACTTGGAAGAAGCATGATTGGAAAATCGATGGCAAAGAGGTCTGGGGAAGAGGTTTGTGGATAGACCTTTCTGAATGGGCAAAGAACATGAAGATATTTGTGTCCCAAGTGAATGCTCACCAGAGGGTGACTTCAGCAGAGGAAGGTTTTAATAATCAAGTGGATAAGATGACCCGTCCTGTGGATACAAATTATTGTCTTTTCTCTGCCTCTCCTGTCATTGCCCAATGGTTTCATGAATAAAGTGGGCATGGTAATAGGGATGGAGGTTATGCATGAGCTAAGCAACATGGACTTCTACTCAGCAAGGCCAACCTGGCTACAGCCACTGCTGAGTGCCCAATCTGCCAGCAGCAGAGACTCACTCTCAGCCCCCGATATGGTACCATCCCTTGAGGTGATCAGCCTGCTACCTGGTGGCAGGTTGATTATATTGGGCCACTTCTAGCATGGAAGGAGCAGTAATTTGTTCTAACTGGAATAGAAATGTACTCCAAATATGGATTTGCTTTCCCTGCATGCAATGTTTCCACAAAAACTACCATCTGTGGACTTACAGAGTACCTTATCCACCGTCGTGGTATTCCATACACCATTGCTTTTGATCAAGGAACCCACCTCACAGCAAATGAAATAAGGGAATGGGTACATGCTCATGGAATTCTCTGGTCTTACCATGTTTCCCATCATCCAGAGGCAGCTGGGTTGTCAGAATGGTGAAAAGGCCTCTTGAAGACTCAATTACAGTGCCAACTAGGTGGCAATACCTTGCAGGGCTGGGGCAATGTTCTCCAGGAGGCTGTGTATGCTCTGCATCAGTATCCACTGTATGGTGCTGTTTCTCCCATAGCCAGGATTCCCAGGTCTAGGAATCGAGAGGTGGAAATGGGAGGGGCACCACTTACCATTACCCCTAGTAATCCACTAGGAAATTTTTTTCTTCCTGTCCCTAAATCCTAAGCTCTGCTGGTCTACAGGTCTTAGTTCCAAAAGGAGGAGTGCTTCCACCAGGAGACAAAACAATGATTCCATTGAACTGGAAATTAAGACTGCCACCTGGTCACTTTGAGCTTCTCATGCCACTAAATCATCAGGCATGAAAGGAGATTACTGTTCTGTATGGGGTGAATGATCCTATCAAGGGGAAATAGGACTGCAACTACACAATGGGGATAAAGAAGAGTCTTCTTGGAATACAGGAGATCCCCTAGGGTATCTCTTAGTACTTCATGCCCTGTGATTAAAATCAATGGAAAACTGCAACAACCCAATCCAGGCGGGACTACCAATGGCCCAGAAACTTCAGGAGTGAAGGTTTGGGTCACCTCACTTGGCAAAGAATCACGGCCAGCTAAAGTGGTTGCTGAGGATAAAAGGAACATGGAATGGGTAGTAGAAGATGGTAGTGATTAATAAGAACTACAACCACATGACCGGTTACAGAAATAAGTACTGTGATTGTTCGAATATTTCCTCCCTGTTTTGTTTTGAGTATGTTTGCATTTGCAATAAGCAAATACATTGTTTCCTCTTGATGTATGACACAAGTTGCACTGATCATATTATAGTATTTAAGTCATAGGATATGAAGTTTAAGAGTGAATATTACCTAAGGACTTGCACCCTATTCTGGAGAGATGTAGTGCATTTCCTGTTGTATGCAGGACAGCTGAGTATTGTTAGGTGAAACATGCCTGTTATTGTGTTCTATTTGGAAATTAAGCATGTTTCAAGGCGATATGTATAGCTGCCAAGTTGACAAGGTGGGGACTTGATGGTTGGATTCTGGTGTCAACTTGGCCAAGTGATGATACCCAGCTGTCCAGTTAGGCAAGCAACTGGCCTAACCATTGCTGTAAAGATATTTGGTGGCTGGGTGATAAATTGGAAGGCTGGTGTATTAAATCATCAGTCGCTTAATTGCATCTGTGGCTGATTACATCTGCGACCAACTAAGGCAGTGAGATAATCCAATTAGTTAAAGGCTTTTAAGGAAGGAGAGAGGCTTTTTCACTGCTTCTTCAGCCAGTGAGCCTCTCCTGTGGAATTTGTCCAGACCCTTCGTACAAGCTGCCAACTTCACAGCCTGCCCTATGGATTTTGGACCCTTCCATTACCACGGTTACATGATACACCTTTATAAATCACACATTTACAGATATTCCTGTTGGTTGTCCTTCTCTAGAGAACCCTTAAAATACAGTAAATATTGGATAAAGTAGACTTTGAGTCAAAAACTGTTATGAGGGCCAAGAACTGTTATGAGGGCCTTTATATACTGTAATAAAGGGGCCAATTCACCAATAAGACATAAGAATTATAAATAGAACAATAAATAAATAAGTACCTAACAATAGAACCCCAAATTATCTGGAGTAAATGTTGACAAATCGAAAGGAGCAATAGATTGTTCTATGTAAGTAGTAGGAGACGCCAATATACCACTTTCAATGATGAATAGAGCATCTAGACAGAAGATCAACAAGAAAGTAGAAAACTTCACCAATGCTCTAAACTAACTAGACCTAACAGATATATATAAAACACTTCACCCAACATCAACAGAAAACCCATTCTTCTCCAATGCACTTGAATCATCTACAGGATAGACCATATGTTAGGTCACAAAACAAGTCTCAATACATTAAAAAATATTGAAATCATGCCATGTCTCTTCTCTGATGACAATGGAATGAAGCTCGAAATCGCTAACTTAGGGAGAACTGGAAAATTCACAAATCTGTAGTAACTAAATAATACGCTCTTAAACAAATAATTGTTCAAACAAGAAGTCACAAGGGAAATAAGGAAATATCTTGAGGTAAATGAAAAGGAAAACACAGCATACCAAAGCTTATGGAATGCAGGGAAGGTGGTCCTGAGAGGGAAATTTGTAGCTCTAAATGCTTAGAATAAAAAAAGAAGAAAGATCTCAAATTAGAGATCTAACCTCACAACTTGAGAATCTAGAAAAATAAGGGAAAACTAAAACCAAAGCAGCAAAAGGAAGGGAATAACTAAGATTAGAGCAGAGATAAATAGAGAATACAAAAACAATAGAATTAAAGAAGTCAAAAGTTGGTTCTTTGAAAAGATCAATAAAATTGACAAACTTTTAGTGAAACTGACATAGAAAGAAAGAAAGCAGATGTAAATACCTAAAATCAGAATGAATGTAGGGACAGTACTCCAACCCCACAGAAATGAAAAGGATTATAAGAGAATACTATGAACTATACACAAATCTAACAAATTAGATAGTCTAGATGAAAATAGACAAATTCCTAGCACTCAGGAATGACCTACACTGATTCAAGCAGAAATAGAAGATCTCAACAGACCAACAACAAGTAAAGAGATTGAATCAGTAATCAAAAACCTCCCCCCAAAAGAAACACCCAGGACAACATGGCTTCACTGGTGAATTTATCAAATATTCCAAGAATAATTAATACCAATGAATTCCAATCACTCTAGGAAGAATTAATACAAGTCCTGCTCAAAGTCTTCAAAAAAACTGAAGATGAGGGAACACTTCTTAACTCATTCTATGAAAAAGATACCACAAGAAAATAAAATAACAGACCAATGTCCCTTATAAAAATAGATGCAAAAATTCTCAACAAAATACTAGCGAATAGAATCCAATAACACATTAAAATAATTATGCACTATGGCCAAGTGGGATTTATTTCAGGTATGCAAGGGTGGTCCGATATAAGGAAATCACTCAGTATAATATACTACATTAACACAGTGAAGGGAAAAAAAAAGTAATCAACTAAATTGATGCAGAAAAAGCATTTGACAAGATCCAGCACACTTTCACAATAAAAATAACTTTAAAACTATGAATAGAAGCAGACTTCCTCAAATGATAAAGGGCATAGATGAAAAATCCACTGCTAATATCATTCTCAATAGTGAAAGACAGAAAAATGTCCCTCTGAGATCAGAAACAAAACAAGGATGAGTACTATCATCACTGTTATTCAACATTGTACTGGAAATTCTAGCCAGAGTTATTAGGCAAGAAAAAGAAATAAAATGTATTTGAATTGGAAAGGAAGAGACAAAACTTCTCCAATTTGCAGATGATTTGCAGATTTCATACACACAGAAAATCCTGAAGGAAAAAAAACTACAACAGAGCTATTAGAGCCAATAGAAGAATATAACAAAGTGGCAGGTACATGATCAACATGCAAAAATCAGTAGTGTTCCTATATACTAGTAATGAATAAGTTGAAGAACGAATCAAGAAAAAATTAATTTACAATAGTAATTAAGAGAATTAAATAACTAGGAACAAATTTATCAAGGATGTAAGGGATTTATACATGGAAAACTACAAATAATTGCTAAAAGAAATAAAAAAAAAAGACCTAAAAAAGCATTCCCGCCAATCCTAAAGAACACCTAGGGCATTATATAAGATTCTATAAAGGTAGAATTCGGAAAGTTCATCCAGACCCTCCATCGGAATCGTCAGCTTCACAGCCTGCCTTGAAGATTTTGGACTCTGTGTTTCCACGGTCATGTGAGACACTTTTATAAATTTTATATTTGTGAGTGTTCCCTGATGATTTTGTTTCTCTAGAGAACCCTAACTAATACAGTAGGATTTAACAAATGAGTATGATTGCTGAATCATTATATTGATATTTCTTTTAGTCTCCAATATCTTAGAGCAGCTAGAAGTAAAACCTAAAATTATGAAATTGAAACCCATATTAAACTCTGAAATCTGTTCTACGACTAATTGTTGCGATGTACTTTGAAATTTATTGCTTTTTTGTATATATGTTATTTTTCACAAAAAAGAAAAAAAAGTCAATTGTATGATAAATGCACAGCTATATGATGATATTGTAACCATTGCTTGTAGACTTTAGATGATTACATGGTATGTAAATATATTATATACATCAATAAAAAAGATCAAAGGAGAAGGTGGAGTTATAAAAGAGAAGATAGGATTTAATAAATGAGTATGACTCCTGAAATATTGCTATTTCTTTTAGTCTCCAGTGTCCTGGAGCAGCCAGAAAGGAAAACCTAAAATTGTGGAATTGTACCCATACCGAACTCTGAAATCTGTTCTACAACTAATTGTTATGGTGTGCTTTGAAATTTATTGCTTTTTGTTACATGTTCTTTTTTTATATATGTTATTCTTCACACACACACAAAATATATATATATATATAAAGATCTAAATAAATTGAAGGACATTCCATGTTTATGGATTGGAAGACTAAATATTGTTAAGGTGTCAATTCTACCCAAAGTGATTTACAGATTCAATACAATCCCAATCAAAATTCCAACAGCGTTCTTTATAGAAATGGAAAAGCTGATCATCAAATTTATGTGGAAGGGTAATGTGGTGGTTTGGAACTTTAGGTATACCAGAAAAGTATGTTCTTAAGGTAAATCCAATTCTGTGGGTGGACTAATCCATTTTTTTAAAGCAAGGAAACCCAGAAGAAAAGGGAGAAACTTTCAGACACTGCCATGTGCCTTGCCATGTGCCAGATGAATCCAAGATTGCCAGCCATTGGTCCTCAGAAAGAAAGCATCGTCTTGATGATGCCATGATTTGGACATTTTCATGGCTTCAAAACTGTAAGCTAATAAGTTCCCTTTGTTAAAGCCAAGACATTTTATGGTATCTGCTTTGAGCAGCTTAGCAAATTAAAACAGATAAGGAGCCAGGAGCAGCCAAAACCATCTTTAAAAAGGAGAATGAAGTAGAAGAATAATAACACACTTCCCAATATTAAAACTTATTACCAAAATAGATTATTACAAAGATACAGTAATCAAAAACAGCATAATATGAACTATAACATATATACAAAAAAGCAATAATTTCAAAGTATATTTCAACAAGTAGTTATAGAACAAATTTCAATGTATGGTATGGATTACAGCTTTAAAATTTCAGGTATTTCCTTCTAGCTGCTCTAAGATACTAGAGACTAAAAAGAAATATAAATACAATGATTCAGGAGTCATACTCATTTGTTAAATCCTATCTTCTCTACTACAACTCCTCCTTCTCCTTTGATCCTTCTACCAATCTTTAAGGATATCCCTTCTAACTTCTTCATGTTGAACAAGGGTCAACATTATGGGGTATGGGGATGTAACTGGTTGATGCTCTTGGAGAGACTGGTAACTCTGGTTTTCAGGGCTTATCTGGCCTAGGAATCATCTGGAGGTTATAGGTTTCTGAAAAATAAACTTAGTGAGTGAAACTTTTATGGAGTCTCAGATAGAGCCCCGGGTATTCTTTAGGGTTTACAGGAATACTGTTGGTTGAGGCTTGGCATACCATGGCACTTAGCAATATCTAGCTGAAACTTACATAAGAGTAACCTCCAGAATAGCCTCTCGACTGTATTTGAATCTCTTAGCTACTGATACCTTATTTTGTTACATTTATTTTTCCCCCTTTTGATCAGGTAGGTATTGTCAATTTCATGGTGTCTAGGCCAGGCTCAACCCTGGGAGTCATGGCCCATGTAGGGGGGAGGGTAATAATTTTCTTTGCAGAGTTGGACTTAGAGAGAGAGAAGCCATATCTGAGCAACAAAAGAGGTTATCTGGAAGTAACTCTTAGGCATAATTATAGGTAGGCTTGGCTTCTCCATTACAGAAATAAGTTTCATAAGACCAAGCCTCAAGATCAAGAATCAAGGGCTAGCTTGATTCTTGAAGATGATTGTATAACTATATATCTTTACAATGTGACCATGTGATTTTGAAAACCTTGTATCTGATGCTCCTTCTATCTAGGGTATGGACAGATGAGTTAAAAATAAGTATAAAAGATAAATAAATAATAGGGGGGATAAAGAGTAAAAAGTTGGGTAGATTGAAAGACTAGTGGTCAATGAGAAGGAGGGCTAAGGAGTATGGGATGTATGAGTTTTTCTTTTTATTTCTTTTTCTGGAGTGATGCACATGTTCTAAAAATAATCATAGTGATGAATATACAACTATGGGATGATATTGTGAGCCATTAATTGTATATCATCTATGGACTATATGTGTGTGAAGATTTCTCAAAAAAAAAACTTAAAAAAAAAAAAATCAAGCACTTGGCCTATTAACTTGGAAGTCCCTAATGTTTGAGAGGGATTTCCCAGGTGGGGAAGGTTTAATAGATCCATGTTTTTTCTCTTAGTCCCTCAAGGGATTTTGCCAATTTTTTTAAAACTTTTTTTATTGTATAGTATAACATATATACAAAGCAAAGAAATAAAAAAGCAATAGTTTTCAAAGCACTCTTCAACCAGTGGTCACAGGACAGACCCCAGAGTTTGTCATGGACCATCACATAATCCTCTCATATTTTCCTTTTAGCCGCTCAGGAATATAGGAGGCTAGAGGGCTTAAATACTTTTTCATCATCACAATCGACTTTCTTTCCTTCTGTTTTAGTGAAAAATAACATACATACATAAAAGCTATAAATTTCCAAGCACAGCACCACAATTAATTGTAGAACATATTTCAGACTTTGAGATGGGTTACAATTTCACAACTCTAGGTTTCCACTTCTGGCTGCTCTAAAATACTGGATTCTAAGAGACATCAATCCAATGATTCAGCATTCATACTCATTTGTTAAGTCCTATCCTCTATGTATAATTCCACCATCACCCTTGATCTTTCCATACCTCTCCTTAGGGATGTCTGGGCTATAGCAATTCTAAATCTCTGACATTAGAAGGATATGTCACCAACATGGGGTTAGGAGATGGAAGCATCTGATGTTCTGGAGAGGCTGGACTAGGTTTCAGGACTTATCTGGACCAGGACCCATCTGGAGGTTGTAGGTTTCTGGCAAGTTACTCTAGTGGCCTGGAATCCTTGTGGAATCTTATATATTGCCCTAGGTATTCTTTAGGATTGACTGGAATGGTCCTGGTTGGGGGTTGGAAGGTTATGATAGGTAGCAAAGTCTACCTGAAGCTTACATAAGAGCAACCTCCAGAGTAACCTCTCGACTTTATCTAAACTCTCTCTGCCACTGATACTTTATTAATTACACTTCTTTTCCTCTTTTGGTCAGGATGTAATTGTTGATCCCATGGTGCCAGGTCTGGATTCATCCCTGGGGGTCATCTCCCATGTCAACATGGAGACTTTCACTCCTGGATGTCATGTCCCACGTAGGGAGGAGGGCAATGATTTCACTTGCAGAGTTGGGCTTCGACAGACTGAGGCCACATCTGAGCAACAAAAGAGGTCCTCCAGAAGTAACTCTTAGGCATGCCTATAGGTAGTCTAAGCTTCTCTGCTACCTACATAAGCTTCACAAGAGTAAGACTTATGATCAAGAACATGGCCTATTGATTTGGATATCCCTAAAGTTTGACACAATATCAGGGGATTCCCTGATGGTAAGGTTTAAAAATTCCATATTCTTTCTCCCCTCCCTCTGGGGACTTTGCCAATACTTTTTGATTATCTGCTCAACATACTCTAGGATGTTTCCAGACATTACAATAATCTATACAGGATTAAAGGACCACTTTCTTATTCTCTGCTTCCTGTGTTTCAGTTGCTCAAATGAGCTATATAGACAGGTTGAATTAGATTATGTACTACAGAAAATTTCAGTTCCAGATGAAATAAACCTTTCTTCCATTGGTCTCAAAGAGTATGTGTGGTTCTAAAATATAAACACTGTCTTCCTTACCCCTATGTTCTGAATTACTTTAACCCAACCTGTCCGGCTTTGTTCTTATCTCTAAATATCAGGTTACATATACAAAACAGCCTCTCAAAATCCAGAAATAATAATCACCACTCTGTACTTAATGTGTCTGCTCTGAAAGCTTGCAATCTAGGCCCCTGTTTTCTTATAAGCATTTTCTAAGGTGACCAAACCATTGTTGTTTTTTTTGTTTCTGACTTATTTTGTCTCATCAAATGTCCCACATGTTCATTCACATTGTTGTATGTCTCATGACATTTTTCCTTTTTGTAGCATCACAACCTTTGTTCATAAGTATACATCATCGTTAGCCAATCTACTTCTTCATTAGTGCATCATTCAGCCACCTGCATTCATTGGGCATCATGTAGACCAAAGTCCACAGTTCATCAACATTCTCAATTTTAGATAATTTCATTGTTCCCAAGAGACAGAAAACCAATAAACACACCCTGCCAAATAGAAAATCTAAACCTCTTTTTAACTCTTGTCTCTCACCCCATTATTTACTTCAGCTGTTGCTGTGGTAGTGCTGATGGTTTCCTATCTTTTGGATTGTTTTTATCAGAAAAAGATGCTGAATTTTGTCGAGTGGTTTTTCAGCATCAATCAAGATGGTCATGTGAGTTTTCCCTTTTGATTTGTTAATGTGCTGTATTACATTAATTTATTTTCTTGTGTTGAACCATCCTTGCATTCCTGGTATAAACCCCATTTGGTCATGGTGTATAATTCTTTTAATGTGCTGCTGGATTCGATTTGCTAATATTTTATTGAGAATTTTTACATCTATGTTCATTAGGGAGATTGGCCTGTAGTTTTCCTTTCTTATAGCATCTTTACCCAGTTTTGGCATTAAAATTATATTAGCTTCATAAAATGAGTTAGGCAGTGTTCCTTTTCCTCAATTTTTTGGAAAAGTTTGAGCAGGATTGGTGTTAGTTATTTATGAAGTGTTTGTGATTGGTACTGTGATTGGTACCCTGTGAAGCCATCTGGCCCTGGACTTTTCTTTGTAGGAAGATTTTTTGATGACTGATTGAATCTCTTTACTTGTGATTGATTTGTGGAGATCTTCTATCTCTTCCTGAGTCAGTGTAGCTTATTTGTGTGTCTCCAGGAATTTTTCCATTTCATCTAAGTGGTCTAGTTTGTTGGCATATAGTTGTTCATAGTATCCTCTTATGATTTCTTTTATTTCTTCAGGGTCTGTGGTAAATGCACCCTTCTCATTTCTGATTTTGTTTATTTGCATCCCCTCTCTTTTTTACTTTGTCAGTCTTTCTAGTGGCCCATCAATTTTATTGATTTTCTCAAAGAACCAACTTTTGGTTTTATTGATTCTTTCTATTATTCTCTTCACATGGAGATGTGACACACTCACTTGTGGGTGTGAAATTTTGATTAGATGAAGATGTGACTTCACCCACTCTAGGTGGGTCTTGCTTAGTTTATTGGAATCCTTTAAAAGAGGAAACATTTTGGAGAGAACCAGAAATACAGAAACAACAGAGATGTCAGAGCAGAGTTGGCAGTTATAGAACAGAGACACAGACATTTCAAGATGCTTGGAGCCAAGCAGTTGTCACCAAGAGATGTTAAGCAAGCCAGAACTTGGAGAGAGCCAAAAGTCAAGCGATAAAAGCCAGCCCTGGAGAAGCAAGAAGGAACCCCCACAGGAACAGAAGCTGAAAGCAAGACAGTCCAGGAGCAAGGAACCAGCACATGCCAGTCATGAGACTCTCCAGCTCATAGAGCTGTTCCAGATCCATCGGTTTTCCTTGAGTTAAGGTATCCCTTCCTGGATACCTTAGTTTGGACATTTTTCTAGGCTTAGAACTGTAAACTTGTAACTTATTAAATTCCTTCTTCAAAAGCTGTTCCAGTTCTGGTATATCACACAGTGGCAGCTTGTGTGCAAAGTAACATAGGCTATGTTGCAAAGTAACATAGCCTTGAATGGACATTTCTCCAAAGAAGATAAACAGACAGTTAAACAGCACATGAAAAGATGCTCAATATCATTAACCACCAGGGAATTGAAAATCAAAACTACAATGAGATACCATTTCATTTCCATTAGAATAGTTACTGTATTAGTCAGAGCTCTCTAGAAAAACAGAACCAACAGGCGAGATCTGTAAATATGAGATTTTATAAAAGTGTCTCATGCAACTGCGGGGATGAACAAATTCAAATTCCGTAGGGCAGGCTACTAGCTGGCAACTCTGATGAAGGTTGTCAATGAACTCTCCCGGAGAGTCTGACTGGCTGAAAAAGAAGTGGATGGTCTCTCTTCTCCCTTAAAGGTCTTGAATTTATTGAATTAAATCCAACCAATTAGATTTTCTCAATTCAGAAGACACTCCCTTAGTTGATCATAGATGTAATCAGCCACAGATGAAATCAACTAACAGATGATTTAATAAACCAGCCTTCTGGTTTATTAACCAGCCATGAAATGTCCTTGTAGTTATGGTTAGGCCAGTGCTTGCTTGACCAGACACCATCACCTGAGCAAGTTGATACGTCAACCTAACCATCACAGCTACCCATTCATGCATGGGTAGGTAGTTCAGTGGTAGAATGATCACCTTCCATGCAGGAGACCCAGTTTGATTCCTGGACCATACACAATATATATATATTTTACATATATATAAAATAACAAGTGTTGGAGAAGATGAAGATAAATAGGAACTCTTGTTCAGTTTTGGTGGGAATGTAAAATGTTGCAGCTGCTGTGGTAGACAGTTTGGTTGTTCCTCAGAAAACTAAATACAGACTTAACATATAACCCAGCAATAATACCTGAAGCAGGATTTTGAATAGATATTTTCACATGGATATTTATAGTGGCATAATTCCCAACTGTGAAAAAATGGAAGCAGAGTAGTGCAACAGTGGCTCAGTGGCAGAATTCTCACCTGCTATGCCAGAGACCCGGGTTCGAGTCCCCATGCCTGCCCATGCAAAAATAAAATAAAAATAAATTTTTTTTAAAAATGGAAGCAACCCAAGTTTCCATCAAGAGAAATGGACAAACAAAATACATATAAACATAAATAGAATATTATTCAGCAATAAAAAGAAGTGATATATATGACAACATAGATGAACCTTGAAGACATCACATTGAGTGAAATAAGCTAGAAATGAAAGGACAAATGTTGTATGATCTTACTGATATGAAATAATTACAATAGGCAAACTCATAGAGTCAGAATCTAGACTATGGTTTACCAGGAGACAGGGTAGGGATAGGGAATAAGGAGTTAAGACTCAAAATGTCTATCATCTCTATTTGGGATGATGGAGAGGTTTTGTTAATGGATGGTGGTGATGGTAGCATAACATTGTAAATATTATAAACACCACTGTATTATATATTTGAATGTAGTTAAAAGGGAAAGGTTTAGGTTGCATATATGGTATCTGTCCTAATTTGCTAGCTGCCGGAATGCAACACACCAGAGACGGATTGGCTTTTAATAAAAGGGAATTTATTTCATTAGCTCTTCAGAGGAAAGGCAGCTAATTTCAACCGAGGTTCTTTCTTACATGGGAAGGCACAGGGTGATCTCTGCTGGCCTTTTCCCCAGGCCTCTGGGATCCAGCAACTTTCCACAGGGTGATTCCTTTCTGTATCTATAAAGGTCTGGGCTGAGCTGCGAGTGCTAAGATGAGGTATGCTAAGCTGCTTGGGCTGTGCTATGTTGAGTCTCTCATTTAAGCACCAGCCAATTAAGTCAAACATCATTCATTACAGCAGGCACACCTCCTAGCTGACTGCAGATGTAATCAGGAACAAATGAGGTTCACGTACCATTGGCTCATGTCCATCACAACAGAACTAGGTACCGTCACCTGACCAAGTTGACAACTGAATCTAACTACCACAGTACTAAAATAAAAATTAAACATAAATCCACGGAACTGCACAATACAAATAGTGAATCCTAAGTTAAATCATGGACTATAGTTAATAGTACAATTATAAAAATGGGCTTTCGTCAACTGTAACAAACGTTCCACACCAATGCAGGGCATAAATAAAAAGATAGAATATGGGGAGCCTGTATTTTATGCATGATTACCCTGTAACCCAAAACTTCTCTAATAAAAAAGAAAGAAAAAAATTTTAAGTAAAAATAAAAAACCCAGAGGAACATATAAGCAAAATTTGGTATTTACATACACTAATATTATTCATCTGCAGAAAGGAATGAAGTTCTGATACACATGACAACATGGATGAGCCTTGAAGGCATCATCTTGAGTGAAATAAGCCAGACACAAAAGGACAGCTCTTGTATGATCTCATTAATATGAAATAATTAAAAGAGCAAAATCATAGAGTCAGAAACTAAAATACAGGTTCCCAGTGTCCAGGGTGCAAGTAGGGAAATGGGAGTGCATTTTTTTCTATAGATTTTCTATTTGGGTTGACGGAAACATTTCGGAAATGGATGGTGGTGATAGCAGCACAATATTGTGGATGTAATTAACACCAGTGAATTACATATTGCAATTTGGTTTAAAGTGGGAACTTTTAGGGTTTGTATATATTACTAGAATAAAAATGAAAAAAAGAAAACCATAGGACTGCACAACACAAATAGCTAATGTAAACTAGGGACTATAGTAAATTATATAATTATAATGACTACTTCATCGATTATGACAAAGTTACCACACTAAGGCAAAGTTTTACTAACTGGGAAAACTGTGTGGTGGGGCGAGTATATGGGAGCTATGTGTTTTCTGCATGATTTTTCTGTAAACAAACCTACAACTTCTCTAAATAAATAGATTTTTAAAAGTGGTAAGCGTATAAAGACACTTTGGGGACTTGGAAGGCGTCTCTTAGTCAAGATTGGGCTTTTGAAAATGCTTTCCAATGGAGAGAACTCTAGAGCTCCTGATGGAAGATGAGTAAGCATCAGGTGAAGGAGATGGAAAGGGCATCCCAGGCAGAGGAATCAGCATGAATGAAGACATTCCTGGAGCTCTCCTTCAGTCCCAGTCTGCCTGGATTCCGGGCTTGAAATACAATTGTTGAGTGATCAGTATATGGTCAATGGAAGGATGGGTGGATGGATGCATGGATGGACGCAGTAGCAACATACAAATATTTATACTTTTTATTTCAATTTTTATGGAGCACCTCCTTGGTGCCTTGTGTTACATTAGCAGCTTGGAGAGTGTCACAGAGAAACAAAGTACGCTTTTCAGAGAGTTTGCAGTCTAATTGGGAAGAGAATCCCAGGCGCCGAGCAAAGAGCTCAGTTGTGGAGCCACAGCGCCCTTGCTGTCGGGGACTTCCGATGAGAGGGAGGTCACTCAGGGGGAGGGCAGAGAAAGAGGAGTGAGAATGGTAGCATGGGCTAGCCTCACCTCTTGGCCCACTTTAGCCCTTAAGTTTCTCCCTTCCTCTTAAAAAGTCTCAGAACACTGGCAAGGCAGCTTGCTTTACAGGGGAGAATCCCAGGCTGAGATCTAGGAGACCTGGATGTTCCATCCCCTCTTTGCCACAGAACCCCTGTGTGATCGTGGGCAAGTTGCTGCCCCTCTCTGGTCTCAGCTCCCTCATCTGTTTAATGAAGAATGTGAGCGAGAAAACTCTAAAGGCCCTTTGATGAGCCTAAATTGGTGGAGACTTCAGCGTTTCTACACAGCAAGGGCAGAAACAGGATTAAAATTTCACACCAGGCAGCACGGTACAGAGGAAAAAGAATCCCTGGATTCTTATCTAGTTGCTCTTCTTCTAGACACAAGGCCTTGTGCAAGCGTCTTCATTCCCAAGCCTAATTTCCCTCATTTGCAAAATAAAATGATTAATACTTCTCTCACAGGATCTCACAACAACTGTTGCAAACACTGAAATAAATTTAAAAAATGAATGCAGTGTTTCTAAAGCACCTGACTTGTGAGTTAAAAAAAAAAAAGTTAGTTTCTGTCCCAATTTTATTTCTTGCTGCTTGGTGTACATGTTTGAGGGTCTTGGTCCACACCGTACTTCCTTTTCTTCTGAGAACCCCTAGGTCTCAGGGCCAAAGGCCTTATTAATACCATGTAACCCTGGTCCCTTGCTGAGAGTTGATTGGATCAGAGGACATCAGCTGACCCAAACTGAGCCAATCAGGAATCAGAATTGAGACCGAAAACCCAGTCAGACTCTTGCATGCTTGAGTCAGCAAGTAATTCCTGGAGGGCCAAGATTGGCCCAGGAAACAAAGGAAGGGAGGGAAGGGTGGAGAAAGAGGGAAGGAGGGAAGAAGGGATGAAGGAAAGAAAGAAGGAAGAATTCCTTCATAATATCTTCACTTAATTTAGCCTAAATTAAATTTTTTTATTTTATTAATTTATTAATTAAGAAATTAAGGGTAATTGATGTAACCGAGATTTAAGAAATGATTTTGGTTTCTGAATCATTGCACAGATGGTTCTTTTTACTTTCTAGTATATTAGAATAGATGAAGGAAAAACCTGAAACTTCTGAACTGTAATCCAGCTGCCTTGATCTCTGATGATTGTATAACTCTATAGCCTTTATCTTGTGATTTTAAAAACCTTGTGACCAACCCTCACTTGTACCACCTTGCGCTGGTTTGAATCTATTATGGACCCCAGAAAAGCCATGTCCTCATTCAGTATTTCTGAGTGGGATCTTTTTTATAGTTTCCGTGGCGACACGAGCCATCCAATTGTGGGTGGTAACTTTTGATTAGACGGTTTCAATGGAGGTGTGTCTCTACCCATTCAAGGTGGGGTTGCTTCCTGGAGCCCTTTAAGAGGGAACCATTTTGGAAAAAGCTCCAAATCAACAGAGCCTCCATAGCCAGAAACCTTTGGAGAACAAGAAAAATGCCCCAGGGGAGCCTTATGGAATGAGGAAAGTCAGCAGACGTCATCATGAGCCCTCCCAGCTGAGAGAGAAACCCTGAAAGTCATCAGCCTTCTTGAACCAAGGTATTTTCCCCGGATGCCTTAGTTTGGACATTTTTATAGCCTTGCCTTAATATGGACATTTTCATGGCCTTAGAACTGTAAACTTACAACTTAATAAATTCCCCTTTTTAAAAGCCATTCCATTTCAGGTATATTGCATTCCAGCAGCTTTTACAAACCAAAACACTTCTTATCCTTTTTTTTCAATTTTGGAATTTTATGATCAGTAAAGACAGCCCCTAATATTTATTAATGAAGAGACTTTTGCCATCCCAGAACTAACCCACTCTAAATTCCAAAAGTGTCTTGCTAGATGGAACTGGATATAACCAAAATTGGCCCACCTGATATGAGCAGTAGCTTAAATTTTAACCTATAAGTGACTTATACCTCATTATAATACTGAAAATCGCACCCATCATCATAGTAAGGCCGCCATTTTCTTACATATGTTCTGTGACTGCGCATGTAACAAGCTGCGCATGTTCAGTAATTAGATCACCTCTAACCACAGCGTCTCAAGCCATTGTGCTCATCATCCTAAAACCTGCCCATCTTTTGATACTATAAAAACTATCAGAATTACTGCAGTTCTGGGAGACAGATTTTTAGACTAATAGTCACCTGATTTCCTGCTCCGTGCCTCGCAATACATTCTTTCTCTCTTTAAAACCCCGGAGTCTCAGGAACTGATCATTTGAGCGCTTCTGGAAGAGAACTCATTGCTTTTGATCAGTATCACTGAGGAGTATGTCTCCTGGGACATATTTCTAAACTATCCAGGTTGATGGCAGGTGAGCGCATGACTCATGTCAGCACAATGCAGCAGGGTCCGGGGTGGTCTGCCCCTGACAGGGACCCCTCTAGGAAAGAGAACGTCCAGGGACCGACGAGAAGGACCTGCCGCGAAGTGCTGGCATTGCCCTGGGGTCACCTCCTCCTGCTAGGCCACGGAGTAAATGGGGAGTGTGTGGCTGCGTTAGGGAACGGATTCCACTCAGGCGGCCCTAAAGATGACAGGCATCCAAGCCACCGGCTGTGCCCTGTAGAGCCTGGAGTGAAGTTCAGGACCAGTGCTGGTCTCCTGTCCAGGCTGGTGCCGGCTGCCAAAGCTGTGCCCCCCTCTAGGGCCCCTCCAGAGGCGCCTCCCCCTGCCCACTCACGCCTCGCTTCTCACCTTCACTCCACCTCCTGGCTTCTGCAGCCACTTCTCTTTTATTCTTGGCTTCTGCTTACTAAGTCTTCTCTCTGTGTCTTTTGGCTTCTGCCCTTGCACAGAAGGAGTTCTGCCTCTCTCAGGAGATTCACTCTCAAACCCCACTCCCACCCCCGCCCCCGCCCCCGCCCCGCGAGAGAGGTCCTGTTGGCTCAGGTGGTCACTCTTACCCCTGCGTGCTCTCCTGTCCTGCCCTGTGGCCGCTGCCCCCCATCCCCCAGCTGATGGCTTTTGTGTCAGGTGCACACATTAACCCAGCTCAAGGGGTGCTCACATGGATAGCTTTCTTCCAGAAGGGACTGTGGGCCTGGCAGTCTCTCAGAGCATAACACATCCTTCTCCAATACTGAAAGAGAAGGAAAATGAGATTGTGGAGGTGGATATGTTTTGAAAAGTATAATGGGCTATGCTGGCACAAAATAATATTAATTATTGATGACATTAACAAGGCCATTATTGTCACTCTTAAGGGAGATTTTGCTTCCCTGGAACTGGTTGGCCAATAACAGTAATCAAAGACCAGATTCCCAGGCCTCACCAGGGGCCTCTGCCTGCCCAATTAGTGCTGCACTCTCCAGAATCCTCCACACCTGTTTTTTGGCCTCTCACTGGGGCTGCTCTGGCTGCTGCAGGCTCTCCCCACAGTGCTCACAGAGCTCTTTTTTGGCACCAAAAAGGTTCCAGGTGTTTTCACTTTAGAGCTGCTTTCCCTGGGCTGGAAGACCAGCTTTCTCTCCTTCCTAGCCTTGCTTACATTGGGGATGGGGGTGTAGCTGCCCATAACCTCCTAATTCACAAGTTCTATCCCTGCCGAGAGAAGGACTCTTCCTTTGCTGGAATTCCAAATTCTAGAGAAGGGATCATAGCTGAGTCAACTTAGGTCAGGTGTTCACACTGGGACAATCAGCTGTAGCCATGGGTCATGTTGTATAAACATGGCAGCCAAAATCCTACTTCTGGAGATAGGGAGTGGACAGCGGTTAAAGGGGACATTGTGTTCTGTGAGTCCTCACTTAACTTCTCTGGGGCTTTTATCTGTGAGCTTCTCTTAATGTCATCTCTTAGCTTCTATGTCTTCTATGTCTTTTACATTCTGTCTCTTATCTTCTTATAAAGGACTCCAGTAAGAAGATTAAGACCCACCTTCAATG
Organism: Tamandua tetradactyla; assembly: GCF_023851605.1. Classification (NCBI taxonomy): domain Eukaryota; kingdom Metazoa; phylum Chordata; class Mammalia; order Pilosa; family Myrmecophagidae; genus Tamandua; species Tamandua tetradactyla. The sequence goes on from NC_135328.1 coordinate 45,321,473, forward strand.
AAGTGGGTCGCATCTCAATTGAAATAACCTTATCAAAAGGTCCCACCTTACAATTTATCTACACCCATAAGAATAGATTGAATTTTTATGAACATGATTTTCTAGGGTACATAACAGCTTCAAACTACCACAACTGGTTTGCAGAGAGAGGAAAAAAAGAACAAATGTGCAGAGAAAAGCAGAAATGAGAGATTGTGTAGCCTCAGAAAGGGGTGGGAGTGGCAGTAGGGAATCAGAGGCAACTTTTCCATTCTGTATGATTTGAGGTTGTACTTCCTGCAGTGAGATTCCATTTCATCCCCTGTGTCTCATTCCCTATGTCTTGTTTTTATTTGAAATTCTGTATTTACTCAGGTTGCATCCAGTTTTACATGACAGAAACTCAAATCAACTTAGCTTAAGCAAGAAAAGAGGAATTATCGACTCACATAATTGGAAAACTCAAGGGATGAATTCAGGTTTGGCTGGATCCAGGGCGTTAAATGATACCAACATACTGTCTCTTTCTCACCAACCTCTGCTTTTCTTTGTGTTGGCTTCATTTTGGGGTAGGTTCTTCCCATGTGGTAGAGAAGATGGCCCTAGCAGCTCCAGGCTTGTATAGAAATCCCTGAAGAAAAAGAGCTCCTCTTTGCCAGTAGCTTCACAAAGCCCAGGGGTTGATTACCTCGGGGCCCAGGATTTGGCACTGCTGGTCATGGCTGTTTACTTTCAGCCAGATGGGGGGGAGGGAAGATTAGGAGGTGGGGAGAAAGAGGAAGGAAGGGCACACCATTTACTTAGTGCCTACAGATGTGAGGCCACTGTTAGGCACTTTTACATGTGATAGAGGGAAAACATTTGCCATTTACAACCTCAACTGCCTGCCTTCTAAGGTAAGCCAATCTGGTTAAATGAAAGCTCCTTTCTGGAACTGAGCCATCCATGGTCACGAACATGCAAAGATGAGCAGGATTTGGATGGGCTCTGAGAAGGTTGAATTTTTCTGTCTAGAAGAGTAAGAAGAATTTGGAGGAGTGAATGATGGTGATAACTAACGTCACTGAGCTGGGTACTGAGCTAAGTGTGTCCTGTGACCTGCTTTATGAAATCCTCACCACCAACCTTATCATCTTACACTTTTTATTATCCTCATTTGCAGATGAAATTGAGGTTCAGAGAGGTTAGGTAACTCCTTTGATCACACAGCTGATAAACTACAGAGCCAGACTCAAAGAGATGCAAGAAAGAAAGTCAAAAAAGCCAGGAGAGTCTGGGGAACTGTGTAAGGCAAGGAAGCCTTTGAAAATTTCCTAGGAAAGGGTTGATGAAAGAACTTTTAAGAACAGCATCGTCCAATGTTCATTTAAAGTTGTTTTAATTGTAGCACTTTAAACCATCTCTCTCTGACTTCTCTGTATCTACCTCTGTGTTATACACAAATACCTTCTGTGGGTGGGTTTTTGGTGGAAATAGAGGAAGGGGCTGGCTGAGTTCCATGTCTGCAACCGGGCTGTGTAAAAGTGAGACAGCAAGCCAGAGACTAAATGAATTTAGCAGAAGTGGCTGCTGCTCTGTGGCTTGAATACAGAGGTAAACGTAAAAATGCAAGCCGTTCCTGGGAGAAGTTTTGGTGAAAGTGTTGAATTTCCATGGGCTCTGGAATAAGGGGGTTGAAGTGATATTTTTGAGATTGTGAAGGAAAGGAAACCCCAGCTGAGAAATGGGCAACTTCCAGATGCCCAACTGAGGCTTGGGGAGGCCCCAGCCCTGAGGGCATCGGCTACCCTGCTAGGCCCCCAGGACTTCGGCCTTGTGTTTCGGGGGAAAGACTGTTTATGTTTGGGCATTAATGACTTAGACTGAAGGAAGAGGCCAGGGAGGGCCTGGACGTCAAGTCTCAGCCTCTGACCCAGAGCGTAGACCTTCTTGTCAGAGCTGGGGCATGAGGAGAGCGCTGGCTGAACCTCCCAGGGGGGTCTGGATGCCAAATCCCGGGGGGTAAGCGGGACTGGCCGCCTTAGGTGGGAAGGGTCCCGGGCCAGGCGTGTGGCTGAATCTGAAGAAAGGCCTCCAGTGGCTCCCACTACGAGGAGAGAAGAGAGGGGCAGGGAGCCAGGCTGAACTTGGCAAGGTGATAGGAAGAGGGAATGAGACCAGGCTGGTAAACTCTGATGGGGAGAAGGTCTGGAATGCTGGGCCTGGAGGGGGAGGGCAGCGCGGCCTGGAGGGGCTGCCTCAAGCAGCAGCCAAAGCAGGGAGGGAGAGGCGGGCGGCAGGAAGCAGGGAGGTCAACTTGTCCCGCTGCCCACCTGGGCAGACTAAAAGGCCATTAGGTTTCCCAGAGCAGCAGGCTCGGTGAGAGATGTGTCTCGTCAGCTGCCAGAGGGGTGGGGATGAAGGAGCTGGTCTGGAGGGCCGTTGGGAGCCAGGTCTGGCAGCTGCACGGCTCTTAGGCAAGTTCCTGCTGTTTTTTCCTTCCTTTTCTAAATGTTGACTTCTCCAAAGCTCCGTTCTTTTCCCCTTGATCCTGATGACTCCCAGATCTCCGTCTCTGCCCTCAGTTCTCCCCTGAGACCCTCTCAAACTCATATCCATCAATCCTGGATGTGCCATGGGGGCCCCTCATATTCAGAGGGCCACACACTGATGTCTGCAGGCCCTGGGATGGAGAGCCAGAGGAGGTGCATCTTCTCCTTACCCCACTCCCCTCCTTGCTGCTCCCCCAAGGAGAGAGCCAAACCTCTGAGTTCAGGTGCCAGGTGCCCAGCCGGGCCATTTTTACGGGGGATGGGCATTGGGGGTTATCCTGTCCCACCCTGGGCCATGTCTCTGTGTCTCTTGCTGATGCTGCTCCCTTCTTCCCTTCCCATGGAATCTGACTCTGGTGCTCTCTCCCCTCCCGGCCCACCCAAGCTGCAGAAGTGGTGGGCTGAGCAAAGGCTGGAGGCTTGCATCAGCCTTGCTCTCTCTCTCTCTCTCTCCTCTGGAAGGTATATTTGCACAACCTCACCTCTTCAGGCCTGTCCCACTTGGCCAACGGAAGGTGATGGGATCCAGAGATTAGGGTTTGGCCTTGGAGGAACAGAGGACCTAGGGAAGGCTCAGCGTTGAGCCCTATGACACCATAGCTATGGCTCTCCCAGGACCTCGCAGGGAAGGGTGAATGGAAGGACGGGAGTCAGACCTTCCTGGGTCCCTCTGCCCAATGCCATGCAGTGAGACCTTGCTCCGTCCTTATTCCTAACAATCTTTTTCCCTTCAAATATGACTTTTTGTGTTCTCTTTATGAGGGGCTTGTTAGGGACTTCCAGCTCACTGAATTATAGATAGGACACAGTTTTATTTTCCTAATAACTGCCACTAACTGGACTTTGTGAATCCATCTTTCACAAAAGCCGGAGGTTTTGTGTCTTTGAAGATACCTTGGTCCAATTTCTAACTTTTAGACACTTTGGGTTATGAAAACCATCTCATCCTGGTTTTTAAAAGTTGGTGGTTTTAAAACTTCAGTCTCAGATTTTACCCCAAACGTTCTTTCTTCTTCCGCAACAATGCAGTCCAGGTGTGACCTGTGAGTGTGAGTGTTGGGAGTGCTGGGGGAGCAGGGTGTTGTGTCACACACACACACACACACACACACACACACACACACACACACACACACGTAGCCCTGGGGTCAGAGGGTTGGGGCAATTGGCTGGAGGATAAGGAAGAGGGAAAGAGCTGCCCCAGTGGTCACAGCCAGTGAGAAGGTCGTGGTTCCTCTTCAGTGGGTCACAGCTGCGAGGACCCAGCTCAGAGCTGCTAGTAGGCAGAAGCCGCCACAAGCCCTACCAACCAGGGACTCAGTTCCTGGCCCTTCCCCCAGGCACTGGTGGTCCTTTCCCAGCCAAAGCCTTTCCTTTCGTTTAACCATCAGCTGTACCCCAGTTACATCCCTGTGGTACCCCTGCTGAGAGGGCAACAGTGAGTCTGCAGCCCCTGATGCTGTCTACTCCCCACAGCCTCTATGCCTCCAGGCCTCCAAGGAACCAGAACCCAAAGGCCTTACCTGGCACTGCCTGCCTGTATCCCCCTCCAGTGGCCTTGGGGCTAGGGGCAGCCCCTGGCTGAGCAGACATCCAACCAGGGAACAACACGTCGGACTCCCCTTCATGCAGTCACCCCCCCAGCTTTTCAAGCTGCATTCTTGGGCTCCCATTTCTCAGCTTTGGGGAGGAGAATGATGGCAGGCCCCTCCCTGCTCTGTAGGGTCTTCAGGGGAGGGGAAGACACTTTCTAGATCATCATCAAAAGGCCCTTATGTCTCTGGATGGTCAGTAAACACTGCCACACCAGTTGGGCATTTCTCAGCCTGAAGGCAAGAAGCCTCAGGGTAGGCCTCTCCGAGGTGACCCTGCACTGTCTGGTGACCACAGGGCAGAAGATCCCTACCAGGACCTCCCATGGAGCCATCATGCCACCTTGCTGAGGCCCTGGCATCTCCTCATCACTGGAAGTCTCCTCTTCAGTGGGTCATGGCTGTGTGGACCCAGCTCAGAGCCTCTAGTAGGTGGAAGCTGCCATAGGCCCCACCAACCAGGGACCCGATTCCTGGTCCTTCCCTGGGGCCCAGGTGGGCCTTTCCCCTTCTTCTCCTCGTCTCTACAACATTTCCTCGGTCATCAGACCTGCTTCCCTGCTCCAGATTTGGGGCCTCATCATATCTTATCTGGACAATGTCCCTGCACCCTTTCATGGTCCCCCTGCCCTAGTTTCTTCCCTCCAGTAGCAGTGACCTTCCTAAAACATTGCATCACTCCTATGACTCCTCATTACCTGGAGAATAATCTTCCCAGACTTTACTTCTGCATTCCTCTCTCCTCTCAATTAGACCCCCAACTGAATCTCCAGCCAGGTACACATGTACCTGTACCCACGGCTTAGCCCCTGATGACAAACAGCTTTCCTCTAGTGTAGCCCCTTGATTTATGAGTGACTGGCCCCCCCGAGCCCTGCGTGGGGGGCTGTGAGTTTGCATCAGGGCTCAGTGGGAACACCAGGGCTTGGAACAATTAGCGATGCCCGCCATGGGCCCAGGAGTGGACAGGAGTGGCCGAGTGGTGAGATTTTCGCCACCCTTTTCTACTTGTATTTAGTTGTCCACCTTGACCCTGAAGTCGACCCTGGACTCTCCCCTTGGCCCTCTTCATGGCCCAGGATTGGGGGGGTGGGGGCTCACAGACCAGGTTATTGCCACTATGAACTGCCCTCTCTTTCCCAAAGTTGCCACATACATGTACATGCCGTCACCCCTGCCAAGACCCCCTTTGACCTGTCCTCTCTTTGTCAAATTGCTCCTCGCCATTCTGTCCTTCTATTTTTAGCTGGGGTGGCCATGCCTGTTGGTTTGCCTGGATTTACACTATGGCTCCAGCATAAAGGTCAGCGACACGCTTTTGCTTTCATATATGTCCCAGTTTTTCCTAGGAGCACAAACACTCTCCCTGGCTCTGACATACATCATACTAGAGGCCCTGGGTTATCCCGTGGTCGGCCTTGCCAGCATTCCGCCCGGAGTCTGGCACAGACGCGGATCGTTGGGAGTGGAGTAGAATTGAACTGATGGGAAGAAAGAGAGAAAACAGACAGAAAGGTGAGAGGTGCGGAGACCCGGTGTCAATTGGCATTTAGGCCTGGGCCTCTGGGAACCGAGCGGAACAGTCAATAACTATATCAGAGTAGACACTGGGGCTTCCAATCAAGCCTGCAGTTCAGGCCCCAGAGGGGAAGGGCTGTGAGAGAGACACGCATAGGTGGAGACTATAATAAACTGAAGGAGGAAGGCCCAGCCTCTGCTAGGCCCCAAGTGACATCAGAAAGAAAGAGATCTAAAAATACTGCTGCAGACAAAGAGGAAGTGGGCACAGCGAGGGGGGCTGAATTCAGCCTCTAGGGGTGCTGCTTGCTCTGGCCTGTTTGCTTTCGTCCAGGCTCAGAGAGTGTCCTGGCTGGAGCACTAAAGCCTCAGTATCTTCATACTTGTAGATCCCCCTGCTTGAAAGGACTGCTTCCCCTCAACCCTTCCTCCAGAGAACTCTTCCTGCAGGTTCTTTCTTCTAGAAAGCCTTCTTTGATTCGCCCCCCACCTCCCCAACATACATCCTGGATGTCAGCTTGTCCTGTTTTACTCCATCTGAACTTACCGTAATAGCTCTGTCATCAGATCATTACTTTTATGATCATCTCCCTAACGTCTTCCTCCCCTTTTCACAAGGGTGGCTGAGAGTGCGGGCTCCAGGACCAGGCGCTGTGTGACCCTGTGCACGAGGTCGTACCTCTCTGTGCTTCTGTGAAAAGTTTTCTCATCTGTACGACAGAGGCAGTGCTAGCAGCTGCCTGGGTCATCATGAAGGTGAGATGAGTTGATGAGAATGGAGTGTTTAGAACCATGCCCGACTCCTTCAGTGCTGCTGTGGCAGGAGGGCAGGGCCAAATCCATCTTCTGACCTCATCTCATAGCATTTAACAAGGTGCCTGGTGCCGAGCAGACACCTAATAAGCAGTTGTTGAATGGATGCATTTTTATTTATATACTACCTTGTCCCAGAAAGGACTTGAGGCCACAAGAGGACGTATGTCATTGAGAGCTTTGCAAATTTTAAAGTGAGCTCAAATGCTAGTTTTCACTCGGAAGAAAACCCTGGGCCATCTCTGTTAGTAGCCATCCCTCCTCACCACAGCCTCCTGTGACCTGAGCACCCACTAGGACCGGCAGCTCCCTAGCTCCCAGGATGCCTGTTTGTCTCTGGCTGTAAGAAAATTCTGTGTCCCATGAAACTGAACTGGAATCTGTTTGCATATCTTCCCACCACTGGTCTGGTTTTCGTGTCAGGGCCCCAGGCCCCCTACCCAGGAATGCCCGTAAGAGAATTGAGGATGAGGATGTTCCCAGGCCTGGGACTGATTATCTGTTGGGGAGTGAGAGTGAGTGCCTTGGGGAGAAACCCTGGGATGTCTGTCCAGCCCTGTCCAGGCCTCTGAGGGGACGGTGGGGTGCAAGGACCACAGAGCCGTATTTTACTTAAACCCTCATTCTTGGTGGAATCCCAGGGAGTCTGAATAATTGACAGTGTGGTCAGCAGTTGACCGCTGACTTCAGGCGTGGTGGAAATCGATCTGGTAGACATTTACTGCCCCAGTCGCAGGAGACCCAGGGGTCAGGGGCGAGAAGCATTGCCCTATCCTGAGTCCTAATCAAGCACTGCAACTTGGAGTCAGGCAGACTGACCAATGGGACTGGGCCTGCTTTTCCCCAAGGACTCTGTTTCCTTATCTCTTCCATGGGGCTGAAGTCTGTTCCTCACGGGCAGCTGAACAGGACAGAGCTACAATGAGGCTGTAACCACGTGGTGGGGGAAGATGATGAGTCTGGCTTGCAGTGTGTTCGAGTTTGAGGTGCCCACAGAGCAGCGTGGAGGAGAAGGCCCAGCCTTTTGGGTCGCTGGGTTTGGAGCTGGGGGGAGAGGCTGGATGGGAGGTGGACATTTGAGAGTTTTCTGCACCAACTGGCCCCTGAAGCCACAGGAGTGGATAAGGTTGTCCAAGGTAGAGAGTGAGCAAGGAGAGGACCCTGCACAGGCCCTGGAAGACCACCCACATGTGAGGTTTGGCCACGGGCCCAAGAAGAGGAGGCCTCAAGGGAAACAGAGAAGAACCTTTGAGAGGGGCCACAGGAGAACGTGGGTCAAGGTCAGAATGTGGAAAGCTGCCGAGAGGTCAGCGAAGCTCAGGACCGAAAAGGCTCCACTGGATCTAGGCTCATAAGTCCTATCAGTGACCCCTGAGAGGGCAGTTTTAGCAGTTGTAGGGTGGGTGGTGGAACCTGATTTTCTTTTTGGTGAGCTCTCTAGAGGCAGGGACATGAGAGGAGCTTATGGGCGCTCACGCATTGACTTGCTACCCTGCATGAAGCCCTGGGCATTTTTAGGAACACTTGGGATTTAGTACCAGATTAGCTGCTATTTATAGACGTCTTAATTTTTAATCTGATAGTTAAACCTTTTTCAATTTGGCCCCTGCTGTCTCCTCTGGCCTCAACTGCCAACCCTCCCTTTTACCACTGCAATCAGCCAGGAAACTCCTATTCACCCTTCAAATCCCACTTCGCATATCATTTCTCACCCCAGGCAATTTCAAAAACACCCCAACATAGGGTTAATCACTCTTCTCTGTCCTGTACATTCTTTTTTTTTCGCATGTACTTTTACATCCATTCATTCACCGATGCTGACTCTGTACCTATTTGTACCCAGCTCTGTGCAGGTTGGGTACAGAGCTGTACCCAAATGACAGGTGCAAATGACAAACTCCATCGCTAACTACCTGAAGCAAAAAAGGTTCCCTCCAGGAAGCAGCAAATAACTAAATGCCACATGTGGGCCTCTGGGGAAACTAGAACTAGGAACTTGGATCTGACCAGCTCTCTCTCTCTCTCTCTAGTCTTCAAATTATCGTCCTCAACTTTGTGGAAACCATGACTACCCCCAGCACCAGGGAGAGGAAAATCCCATCCTACATTCAGTTCCAGTTAAAAAAAAAGAAGAAGAACAATCGCAGAAAAGGACCCTGGCCGGCCTGGCCTGAGTTAGGAGCCACCTCTCCTGAACCGGTCAGCCCCAGTGGTTGGAGACTGAAGTCCTGTAGCAACATGGCCAGTCCTGCTGGGGCTACCTGGATTGAGTGGGGAGAGGAGCTGGTCCCCGCTGGAGGGGAAGGGATCGTTCTAGAAGAATGATGAGGGGCAGGGGATGAGTTGGGCTTTCAAAGCAGTGGAGGTCTCCGAAGGCAAAGAGGCCCCCCGAGGAGGAAGGAACCCTGGTACGAGCAGTCCGGAAGCACAGTCTGCAGGAATTGTCACTGCCCTGTACTCCCCCTGCTTTGGATGAAGCCTGTTATTCTCAGAATAATGTTTTTAAATGCATCCGATAAAATAGGGAGGATTACAAAGAAAACCAGTTATGTTAGTTCCTTCCACAGTCCCCTTGGAGACTTTGAACATTGAAGGTGTGTGAAAAGACACAGGTCAGGTAGAGTTTTGCTAAGAAATCTCCTGGGAAGAAGGAGATAGAGACTTTGGCCTTTCCCATGAGGGTGGAGTTGCTGGACCTGTCTGGGGTCTGCGGTGGTCCTAGGTGTTGCTGGCAGTACAAGAAACTGGAGGGAGAGTGGCCCATGACCCAGGCACAGTACTAAGGCTACATTAGTCAGGGCCCTAGCTGCAGTTAATAAAGACGATTTGTGGCCAACTTTAAAGGAGCTGTTTGGGCAAGTATCAGGTGGCTCCACAATTGACAAAGAGGCTGGAGAAACAGGCTCGGCAGGAACCAAGAGAGTTCAGATCCAGCCAAGGTGCCACGTCCTCAGGGGTGCTGCCTGCCAGCTGGTCACTGCGGCCCCTGCTGGCACCACCAGCCGTGGAGAGGAGACACTACACACCACTGGAGGCCACTCTGCTGCTGCAGCCTTTAAGAGTCGAACTGACCCCTGAGCCTTTGTGCCACTCTCTAAAGATTCCAAGTCCTAGGAGGGGGTGTCCATCCTCGAGTTGCTGTGAGTGTGGAAAGTTTGCCCCCTTTTAGGGTGGTAGGCGGGTTCCTTACATTACCTTGGGAGTCCCCCAGATACATGCTGTTCAATCAAAGGGGTGAATGTCTCTTGAAACTGGTTGAGTTATGTGTGTGCGTGTGAGCTGAAGAGCTGTCATCTCTCAAGTGCGTTTCCGTTGGGCCTCTACAGAGGTGTGAAGTGATATGTAACCCTGGGGAGAGGCTTCCTCCTTCTCCCCACCCCAAAATGAAATACTGCTTGACCTGAGGCAGAAAATAGGACTTCTCAGGAAGTGAACCAGACTTTCCAATTTTTTTCTCTGCAACCTTTTAGTAATGAGGACTGCTGACTCACACTGGATGGAGTTAGCAAGGAACCTGGGAGCCTTGGACTTATTGTGGGGTTGGCATTTCTCTAGAAAGAGGCAAATGGACTTCCTGTGATTAATGGGATAGGGGATCAAAAAGATGACTCCTTATTCTGGCATTCAAGCTGCATTTGCCACGATGCTCTCCCTCCTCTGTCCCTGTGCGGTAAACTGTGAGCTCCACGGGGCATTTCGCGTCTCAGCTACCTTGGTTCCTGCAGCATCCAGCTCAGGCCTGACACCTGACACCCAGTCTGCCTCTTCTTCCTCCCAGGCACCCAATCCACATTTTCCAACCTCCCTTGTGGTTAGGGGTGGCATGTGACTTGGGTTTTGCTAATGGAACATGGACCAAAGTGACATGGGCCACTTCCAGGCCAGGCCCATAAAACCTTCCAAGTTCTTTCCTCAACCAACTGAAAGCAGATGCTGCTGAGGCCTGAAGGGAGGGCATAGCCGTGAGAAGGAGGGAGCCTGGGGCCCTGAATCACCACTTGGAAAGCCCAGCTGCTAGCCAGGATCACCTGTTATGTGAGCAAGACAGATAACCTCACCGCGCCACTGAGATTGGAGGGCTTACATATTACAGCAGCGAGGGTTACACTAATACACTCAGAAAATCATTATTGAACCAAGTTGTTTTCTGGTCCTGGACAAAGCATTATCCTGTGCTGAGCTTCAGTTTCCTTAGCTACACACACTCAAGGATGCACACTCATGCACACACAATCCTGCCCTGGGGGCCGTTTCCCTGGTGACAGGCCCTGAGCTGCCTTTCTGGGTACTATTTCTCACAAGCACCCAAATGAGGAGCGCATTCCAGAACCCTGTTTCTTACAGACATTGGTATAGCTAAAATACACGCTACAGACCCATAAAACATGATGGGCAACTCTGGCGATAAAATACGTGTGTTATATGTATCTTTATGGCTTCCTGGATAATCAAAGGAATTGTATTTTAATTAGATGCTTTTCTTCAATCAGCGTGCAGCATCCTCACACTTCTTTGCCCACACACATAGCCCTTCAGGGAGAGGAGAAGCAGGAGCTGTGGTTGGTATTACCTTGTGATCCTTTGGGACTAAATGGTCAACCTTGTGGCTGTTTCCCCAACTCCTCCGGGGTTGGCAGGAGGAGGGGTGCAGCGGAGAAGGGAGGAACAGCAGGAGTCGTGGATGATTTATCCCCAGGCTTCTGCCACGGTTCTTCTTCCCTCTCTTGTGGGGAGAGTGGCACCAGTGAGGCTGGAGAGAGTGGCAGGGACTATACATCACGCAGGCTCTTGGATCATAAACGTGGCTTACACTTTTTCTGCACTAGGCACTATTCTAAGTGTTTCACACCCATTGACTTGTTTAAACCTCATGATAACATTTTAGGGGTCCTCATTTTACAGGCAGCAAAACTGAAGCACAGAGAAGTTATGAACTCGCCCAAGGTCACACAGCCAGAGAGTAGCTAAATTGCTGTCCTCAGCCAGCTAGCTCTGGCTCCAGAGCTGCCTTTCCTGGGTGGGAGGATTTTGATCTTTATCCTAAGAGACACGAAAAGCAGGGGAAGGAGGTAGCAAAGTTAACAGAATCTGCCGTGATTCTTGGCCAGGGGTGATTTTACCAGAAAGGACATTTGGCAACGTCCAGAGACATTTTGGGTTGTTACAACTGGGGAAGAGGTGCAACTGCATCTAATGGGTAAAGTCCAGAGGTGCTGCCAAACATCCTCCAATACTCAGGACAACCCCCTACCACTCCCCCAACAAAGTTTCAATCTTTCAAACACAAAGATTAAAAAACCCTGCTCTGAAGTCAGACAGGCCTGTGGCCTATGCCGCCTCCTAGCTGTGTGACTTTGGAGAACTAACCTCCCCTCTCTGAACTTCAATGTCCTCATAAGAACACTGGGTCTGACAACAATGAGATGAAGCCTAACATGCAGGAAGTGTTCGTTAATTACCGATTCTTTTTTCTTCTTATTCTTCCCTGCCTTTTCCTCTCACCTCACTCCAGGGCCTGCCACATTTCTTCACCGAGAAGCAGAACCACCTCTCGACCATGAGCCAGGGAGAGTTGTGAGTTTATATTCCCCTGCTCCCTCCTGACTGTGCCGATGTCTTCAGAGCCTCTAATTACTTATTTAAAGGCTATCGATTCCTTGGGCTGCTGCTGAGAGGCTTTGCCGAATTGCATGTCTCGCAAATAGCAGGAAAGCCTGGGCTTAGCGACTGGGGCTGAAGCCTCACATAACCAGGCAGGGGGTTATTTTCGCCTGGGATGCTTCTGAAATATTCATGTGCTGATTTAAATACCAAGAATGTCAGAGCTGGAAAGGGCCAGAGAGATCATATCTTGTCCAGAAGGGGAGGCAGCGGGAGGTGGGAGGGAGGGAGCCCTGGCAGAGATGGAGACAGGTAGAGGCAGATGCAAGACGCAGGCTAAGACGTTGGACTCAATGTGTGACCTTGACCTTGAGCAGGTTGCTTTCCTTCTCTGGACCTTTGTTTCCTCACCTGTAATGAGAAAAAGGAGGGTTGTGAGGCTGAAATTAGATGAATACATAAGGATAACTTTAGTGCATGGTAAGCCTGCAAAATTTAATTGCAGTGGAAGCCAGCAAGCCTGCCTGAGCCTGAATGTTGTCCTCTAGAAATTTCCTAGGGTTGTTAAGATTACATGAAATGACGGACGTGAACACGTCACAGCAGGCCAAGGATAAAGTGATGGTTGACAAATGTTAAATGTGTTTCACTAACATTTATTAGCGGCTACTGTGTCCACGTGCTGTACTAAGTGCTTAAGAGGCCACAGCTCCCTGAATCTCCCATGACCACAGCAAAAACTGTTGTTATCTGAGTCCCAGTGGTGTGCTCTTAAACTAGTCCAGGGGAAAAAACACACACACAAACACAACAAAGCAAAAAAGCCCAGGTTGGTCATTTGCCAATTTCCTTGGTGTAAATATTCCCACTACAGCTGATTTTAAGCTACCAAAATGATGCTGCTGAACACAGATTTGGGAAGAGATGCACACACCACTGGATCTCTGTCTTACAGTGGAGGAAACTGAGGCTCAGCAGTGATATGCCCAAGCAGGTAATTAGCTGAATCAGGTCTATCTGCCTCTCAACTGGCAACCAGGGTTGATTTGGAAGGGGGCCCCCTGAGGCTCTGACAAGGGAGTGACTTGGTCAAGGTCACATATCATGATGGGCATGTACCAGTCTGAAAATATTATGCACCCCCACCCCCCAAAAGCCGTGTTTTAATTCTGAGCCAGTCTTGTGGGAGCAGCTGTTTCTCATAATCCTGATTCAATACTGCAGGTTGGAAACTTTTGGTTAGATTATCTCCATGAAGATGTGACACACTCAATTGTGGGTGTGACCTTTTGATTAGATGGAGATATGACTCCGCCCATTCCAGGTGGATCTTGATTAGTTTACTGGAAAACTTTAAAAGAGGAAACATTTTGGAGAGAGTCAGAAACGACAGAGCCAACAGAAACTTCAGAGCACAGCTGACACAGATGCCGCCATGGGAGAACAGAGACACGGATGCTTGGAGATGCTTGGAGCCCAGCAAATGTCACCGTGAGATGCTAAGAAAGCCAGAACCTGGAGAGAGCAAGGGAAGCCAAGAGACGAAAGCCAGCCCCAGAGAAGAAAAGTGAAGAACCCCACAGGAACAGAGGCTGAAAGCAGTGGAGCCCAAGAGCAAGAGACCTGCAGATACCAGCCACATGACTTCCCAGCTGACAGACGTTTTCCGGATCCTTTGGCCTTCCTTAAATTAAGGTGTCTTTCCCTGGATGCCTTGGTTTGGATATTTTTATAGGCTTGGAACTATAAACTTGTAACTTATTAAATTCCCCTTTTTAAAAGCCGTTCCAGTTCTGGTATATTGCATTCCAGCAGCTCCTGAACTAACACAGAGTGTTAGTTAGATTCAGTTGTCAACTTGGCCAGGTGAGCATACCTAGTCTTGTTGCTGCGGACATAAGCCAATGGTACGTGAACCTCATCTGTTGCTAATTACATCTGAAGTCAGCTAGGAGGCGTGTCTGCTGCAATGAGTGACGTTTGACTTAATTGACTGGTGCTTAAATGAGAGAACGCAAAGTAGCACAGCCTAAGCAGCTCGGCATTCCTCATCTCAGCACTTGCAGCTCAGCCCAGGCCTTTGGAGATGGAGAAAGAAGTCACCCGGGGGAAAGTTGTTGGAACCCAGGGGCCTGGAGAGAAACCAGCAGAGACCATCCTGTGCCTTTCACGTAAGAAAGCACCTCAGTGGAAAGTTAGCTGCCTTTCCTCTGAAGAACTAACAAAATAAATCCCCTTTTATTAAAAGCCAATCCTTCTCTGGTGTGTTGCATTCGGGCAGCTAGCAAACTAGAACACACAGATTTTGGGCCAGAACTGGGGCAGGACCCAGACGTCCTTTCTCCTAGCCCTGCAGGTACTTGGGCCAGCCTTGGGGCCTTACCTCTCCTTCCCTCTCATCCAAGGCTTGTTCAGGAAGGCAACAGAAGCATACGTTATGGAGCTGGGCCCTCACGATGCTCCCTCATTGATTGCTCCCAACCAATCTGTCAGGTGGGAATTCTGATTGCCAATTAACAGAGGAGGAAACTGAGGCTCAGAAAGGCAAAGCTTCACACTGGTGAAGCTGATGAGGTCACACGGCTGGGTCATGCTAGAAACGGAATTCAAATCCAGGTCTCCACTGGGTCCAAAGCCCACACACCTTTGTCTCCCCTGTCTGGACAGTCTCTTGCCCAGTTCGCCTGGAAGGTTCCATGTGGAAGCCCCATGGGTATCATAGACCCATTAGCTGCAAAGCCCAGTCCCTTTGCTTATCTTAGCGATATTCAGTCCTGGCTCCATATTTGAATCAACTGGGATATTTTTTAAAGATCAGTAACTGGACCCACACCACACCATTTGAATCAATCACAGGATTGAGGCCCACGTGGCTCTGCTATTTAAAAGCTTTCCAGGGGATTCTAGTATGCAGCCAGGGCTGGGAACTCTGCCCTGACTCTGTCAATCTTGGTGCCCCTTGGAAGAGGAAATTGCCTCAGAACGGAAGGTGAAGAAGGATTGCCCAGTACTCATTCACATGGTCCTGGAAAAGGCCGAGAGTGTATTGCAGGGACAAGTACTTGTTTTTGGAGTCTGAGGAATGGACCTGCATCAGCTTTAACTTCTGCCTGGCAATGGGTGGGGGTGGGGTGGGGTAGGGCCGGCAAGACTAGTCCCCACGCCACAGAACTGACCTCTGAGAGTCGAAGACACTGGACAACCACGCAGTGGAGGCCTCCTCTTCTGCTCCTGCCTCAACAGCCTCTTTTCCCCTCATTTATTCACTTAGTCATGGGATGTTTTTGAACTGCCTACAGCGAGTCGAACACTGTGCCAGGCTCTGGGAATGTAACAAGTGAACAGGAAATGCCGTCCTCGTCCTCATGCAACACAGACCAGTGGATATAACCAAATGGAGAGCACTTGTGTTCATCCCAGTTCTTGGTAATAGATTATCTTTGTTCAGAAAAATGAGTGTGGGGAGAAAGTTATAACGCAGGAGGCAGGAGGGCAGATGTTGATGTCTTTCTCCTGAAAAAAGGGGAGAAAGTGGTGGGGGGAGAAGCGAGGCAGGTACAGAAAACCTGGGATGGGTTCAAAGGGCAGGGAAACCTCAGGCACCAGGTGGCCACGGAAGCAGGGATCCAGGCAGTGCCCGTCCAAGGGTTTGTGTGGCTGCGGTGTAGACCTTCACCAGTCTATGAAACCTACACAAAAGGGTGCAGTGCTCAGACATGGCTGTGTGAGGGGCTCAGAGGAGGTGAGTGCCATTTGAGGGCTGACAGTATGCCGCTGAGACACACTTGGAGAACAGGGTGGAGAGTGTGACAGGGCTGTGAAACAAAGATGTCCCTGGGGGTTTGCAGAAACGCCAGCAGTGGAGAGCTTTACCTGGATCTACAGGGCCAAGGGCCCCAGCTGCCACATGGGGTACACAGGGAGGCAGGCTTTTTGCCAAGTGATTGCAAACATGAGGGGGCAGAGGAAGAAGTGCTTGGCATGATGAGAGTACAGTGGGGCTCCCAAACTAGTTTGGGGAAGGAGAGATCGTAGTTCCTATTTATTGAGCCGTTTTTGTGTCAGGATCTGTGCCACACATGCTATGTGCATCATGTCTTAGAATCCTCACAACCATCCCATGAGGTTGGATTTACTATTATGCCCATTTTGTAACTGAGGAAACAGAAGCTCAGAGAGGTGATGTGACTTGCCTAAGGACGCACAGCTGGTAGGGGGCTGAGCTTGGATTTGAATGCAAATCTTTATTGATGGAGCTGTTATGAATCTGGGTGCTTTGAAAACCCATGATAAGAATCCCTGCCCTGTAGAAGCCTCCTAGCCTTTTATTTTTCCTTTATTAGAAGGTCCTTGGCCCTGTGGATAGGGGAGGGGACAACTTGCATGCAAGACGGCAGAGACAGCCCAATGACGTACACACAGATGAGTGCTATCAACCCCATGTCACAGGCGAGACCTCCAGCTCAGCAATGTGAGGGAACTTGCCCAAGGTCACAGAGGAAAAAGTAGCAGAGCTGGCATTGAAACTCAGGTGTACATGACTTCACAGCTTGGGGCCTTTGCACTGCCCCCTTAGCTTTTTAAAAACAAGAGCCTCCACCTGCCATCAAGACACCAGGGCTGCTCCCTCGGGCAATAATGAGGGTGACAGGCACTCCAGGCAGATGTCTGGACCTCAGAACAAGGTCACTGGCAGCCCAGGAGCCTGCCACCTCCCCAGCCAGGAGAGGAGAGGCCACCCACAGGGCAATCTTTAAATGGCATCAGGTTCCTTGCCATTACCTTTGTGGTGGAAAAAAGAAAAGGCAGGAATGCAAGGAAGATGGGGCCCATCCCGCTTAACTTACACCATCCTCCTTGGCTGAGTCAGCAATGCAGAGAGGCCTCCCTGGCCCCTGAACAGAATTGCAAGAATCTGCAGATCTCTTGGAATTTCTCTGCACTGGCTGGCATGGGAGGTGATGGAGAACAGAGGGAAAAGCCAGCTGCTGTTTCTATCCTTCTGACGGGGCTTTCTCCCTCTACCCACTCCCACCTGCTTCTTGTCCATGTCTTTGCAAAGCCACTGTCTCAGACATGCACAGCACTTGACAGTCTAGGAAGCCCTTACAAAGAGCTTTACAGTTCCCAAAGTGGTTTATGATTTTGAAGTACTTTTTAGATTATAAAAATCTAAACTACAGTAGGCTCCTTAATGAGTGAATATGCATAAAACGCTTTGCAGGTCTCAACATATTTTACAGTTTAGAACATCCTTTGCAGCCAAAAAGTGCTTGCACCTCCAGAGAGGACTTTATAGTTTGCAAATCCTAGTCACACCCCTTACTTACCACATTTGAACTGCAGAAGAACTCCACGATGAAGGCTAATCATTTCTCTCGCTTATATGGCACTAACAGTATGCCAGGCACTCTTATAAATGTTTTAGTTATGTTAGCACATTTCACTGTCACATTGAGGTTGGTACTATTGTTATACCCATTTACAAATGAGCACATCGAGGCCCAGCAGGGTAAAGCAGCTTGCCCCAAATCACAGGGCTGTTAAGGCAGCGGGAGCCTGGATTTGTGGCATTGACATTTGATGGGATGAAGGCAGGTTTTGCACCCACTTTTCAAATGAGGAAAACAGGGGCACAGGGCAGTGGCCAGCTCTGTCGTGTTTGCTGTGTGACCTTGAGCCAGTCTGGGCATTTCTCTGGCTTCTTTTTCTCTTCGCTTGTACAATCAAAGGGATAAGGCCTGCCCTGCTTTCTACCCAGCTCTTAACAAAAGCGAGGTACAGATGTGAATGTAGTGCTGGAGAGGGCGGCCCAGCCTACCCCACCCACCTTGGACTGTTCCCTATCTCAGTTTCCCCCTGCTTCAATTGCCCCCTTCTGGGTCTGGGCCCCACGCTGTACAGAAGGCCACATGGAGGCCTCTGTCCAGGCCTCCTGACTCATACACAGGTAGAGGGAGAATGGGGAGGAGGAAGGCGGGGGGGGGGGGGGGTGCGGGGGAGGGGATGGGAACTAGAGTTGTGAATGAGAGGTGAACTTCAACAAGTGTGAGAAGGGCCCACACTCAACAAAGGGGGCTGCAGAGAGGAGAGTGGGGTCCCTTGAGAATCGCCCATCTTTGAGGGGGCCGTTCTCTAGGGAGAACCTGAAGGAACTTCTCAGCCAACTCCCCGACCCACTGTACAGATGGGAAAACAGAGACCCAGGAAGGGGAGGAACTCAGTATAGTCAGGCAGAGAATGGTATGCAGAGGTGGGACTAGAATTTCTCTCCAGCTCTTCCCAGGGCTTTTGCTGGGACCCTGGCTTTTGACCTGGCAAGGCCTTGGACCATTCATTTAGTCATTCATTCATTCATCCACTCAGTCAGCCAGTGATTCAACAAACATTTCCTGACACCTCATTATGTGCCAGGCCCTGGAGAGAATAATGGTGCGTACAGCTTAGGGTCCCCAGCGCATGGAGTTTACAGTCTAGAGCTGTGCTAGCCAACACAGTAACCACCAAGCACTGCAAATGTGGCCCCCTGAACTAAGATGGGGTGTATATAAAATACACACTGGATTTCAAAGGCTTAGAATAAACAAATGTGAAACACCTCATTAATAATTGTTCATCTCAATTACATGTCGCAACATATATTGGGTTAAATAAAACATTATTAAAATTAACTCCACCTTTTTTTTTTAACATGGCTAATAAAAAATGTTTAATTACCAGTGGCTTGCATTATATATCTTTCAGGCAGCACTGGGCTATAGGGAAGGCCTGAAAGTGCACAAATGACCCCACTGGCCAACTTGACTTTATATCTCACACTGGCCAGTGGGCTGATCAGGATCATGATCAAGAGATGGGACAAACTTTATTTTCTGGCTCTCCTTCGTTGGTGCCGCGTCGCCCTGCCAGGAGTCCTTCAGTCTCCCTTCTTCCTTCATTTTCTTTCCTTCTTCCCCAGAGCCCGAAGGCCCACGTCCCGTCCAGTCCTATTTCATACCATCACCTTCAGACTGTCTCCAGCAAGCCCCAAGCCCCAGGTGTGCAGTGCTGTCAGGGTCCCAGCCCTGCCTCTTCACCGGACAGGACCAGCCACAGGAGACGGGTCGCGCTACCACCTACCAGCTGTTGCCCATCCCCCCACGCCGTCCCTCTGCTTATGCTTGCTGCACACCTTGGAGGGACATGGCCGAGCCAGTTAACAGGAGGACCCGGCCGGTAGAGAAAGCCAGGAAGACTTCCCTGATGAGCTGGCACCTGAGCTGAGGGTGCAGGGTTAAGGAGAAAGTAACTAGAAAGAGGCAGGGCAAAGGGGGCAGTAGGTGCAGAGACAGAGAGTGGTTGGCACTGCCAAGGGCCTGAAGTGTCAGAGCAGGCGGGGATAAGAGATTCAGGGCAGGGCCACGAGGTAAGCCCCATAGGTGGGCAGACGGCAGGTCACAGGGCCTTAAGGCTGCACTAAAGAGTTTGGTCTTAATCGGAGGGTAATGGGGAGCCATGGAAGCCTCAAGCCCTCCCTGGCCCTGGGCAAGGAGTGAAAGTGGCAGAGCCTTAAGCTGACTTTCCTTCTTCCAGGAGACTTAACCTCTCCTGCCAAGTGGTGCCTGCTGGAATCCTGGCTCCATTGCTCCCCTGGCTGTGTGACCTTGGCCAAATGACTTACCTCTCTGCTTCAGTTTCCTTATTTGTCAACACGGATAACAGAAGTGACTGTGCGGAAGGAGGCTCAGTGATGTAATGCTTATAAAGTGCCATGCACATAGTAGGCCCACAAATAGTTGTCCCCTTTCCGTTTTCCTCCCCTGAGTTCCTGCAGCAACTGTCAAACGCCATCCCCCAGCTCCGCAGGCAGAAGGAAACAGGATCGGAGGAATGTTTCCGCACCCATCAGAGTATTTATAGCCGTGTTCTGTCAGCCCGTTGTTGTTTTTCAGATGCATATATATTTTTACATTCTCCGCCGTCACACATGGTTTCTCGGTGTGGTTGAGAAACGGTGGGGGCGGATGCGGGGAGGCAGGTGTAGGAGTGCAGGCAGATGGCCCAGGACGGCAGAGAAGGACCAGAGGACTTAGCCCAGGTCACTTCCCTTCCAGCCCGGAGACCAGCAGTGGCTCCCCATTGCCCTCTGTGGTTCCAGGCCCCACGTGGAAGCCCCTGCTCACTCCATGGCCGCAGCCCTCACTACTTGCTCCCCTTGCTCCATCCACCTGAGCCCACTTTCCTCTCCGGACCGCACATTAAGCAGGAGAAAGCAAGCTGGACTTAGCTGTGCCTCTCACCAGCTCTGTGACCTTTCCTGTGAAATGAGAGCAATAATTCCAAACTCACAGAGCTGCCGTGAGGATGAAATGAAACATCAAATGTAACATGTCTGGGAATAAAATGAAAAAAGAAAATATCAAGGATCTGACCATGACTAACAGGTAATAGCTGCTATTGGATCACTTCAGTCTCAGGCCATCATCGTGCAGGCTGCTCCCTCTGGCTACCTGGTACCCCCATCTCCACTTCCAGAAACGCGTCACAGTCCGGCCCCAATGCCACCTCTTCAGGGGCCCCTTTGGGCCTCGTGCTCCCAGGCACTCTTCCAGGGGGCTGTGAGAGCTCTTTGTAGCATATTCTCTCTTCTCTAGAGATAGATTGCATGCTCCTTGCCTATAAAAATAGTCTTCGCCTTCCCAGTACCAGCATGCGGAGTAGAATGTCCACATCTTACAGACTAGAAGGAGGATTCAGGAAGGGAAATGGCTCAACCAGCCTCTACTCGATGTCGGGACCTGAGACACAGGCCCCAGGGTTATCTCAATTCGTTACTGTGAGCCTCGGCCGGGCTCTGTGCCAGAGTGGGCGCCTTCAGGAGAAACGAACCCTGCAAACAGCCCTTCCCTCGGGTCCCTTCTGCCAACCTTGGAGCTCACCCAGGCCCAGCTCCCTGGCCTCTGGCCTCCTTTCTCCCAGCTTCCAGCCCCTGGGGCTGGCGGCAAACTCCACGGTTTGGGCAGACCGAAGAGGGGTGGGGCCGGCTGGGGCGAGGGCACTGTTGCTAGGCAACAGCCCGACAAAAAATTCAAGCATCCCTGAGAAGGAAGAAACAGGAGCCTTTTCCTGGGAGCTGGAGGTGGAACAATGTGGTGAAAGGAGGAAGGAGGGTCTCCACCTCTTCTCAGTAGCCCCATACAAGCCTCCATCACACCTTAGCTCCATCTGACCCTCATTTAATCTCTCACTTATTTACCCACCTTTTCTCTCATTCATTCGTCATCACACATGCTCATTCACTCGCTAATCAGTTTATTAACGTATTCCTTCACTCCATGCCTGAGGTTGAAACATGGCTTCCCCTGCTGAGTCTCAGTTTCCCTGTCTGTGAAATGGGGATCCTAATGGGATCTACCTTTTAGGGTTTTGGAGCTGTGGTACGGGGTGAGCGCATTATGAGTGCTTGCTCTGTTCGCTCTCAGTTTAGTGGGAGACCCAGATAAGGCCACAGGTGGAGTCAGCAGGGGCCGTCTGTGTCTGGGGGAGAGGGCAGATCTGTGAGGTCCCAAATGTCGGGGCAGCCCTCACAAAGGAGATTGTACGGGGCTGGGTCTTAAAGAATAAACCACCAGCAGAGAATGATGGCTTCTTGCAGCCAGCATAGCACAGGCAAAGTCCAGGGGGTGGCAGGCGCTTGGCAGGCTCAGGGACCAGTGAAGAAGGCTGGTTAGGACGGAGCGCACGTGTTTAGGAGCACGTGTTTGCTGAGGTGGACCTGGACCAGCTCTTAAAGGACATCGAACGTGGCCTGAGGAGCTTGGTCTGTACCAGAGGATGATGGAGAGCTCGTGTTTTAAGT
Source organism: Tamandua tetradactyla (assembly GCF_023851605.1). Taxonomy (NCBI): domain Eukaryota; kingdom Metazoa; phylum Chordata; class Mammalia; order Pilosa; family Myrmecophagidae; genus Tamandua; species Tamandua tetradactyla. The sequence continues at coordinate 45,343,345 of NC_135328.1, forward strand.
CAGAGAGACACTCTCAGATTTGCATCCTCAGAGCCGCACTGTGGAGGCTGAAATGGGGAAGTGAGGCTGGGAGGCCTGCCAGGGGGACGCCCCGGTGGGCCAGACCAGGGATGATGGGCTGGAGCTGGGGCAGAGGCTGCAGGCACTGTGGGGCTGGACAGAAACGCCTCGCCCAGCACCTACCCCCAATCTCCCCCAACTTATTCCCAGACACACACAGTAGGGGAATATTAGAACACAGGCTGTGGAACTGGCAGCCTGGGCTTACATCTGCTCCTTTACTTACTAACTTTGCCCATCAGTGACAGATTCAAGCCCTCCTGACTTCAGTTTCTCCGGTTGTAAAATGGGACCTAGAGAATCGGTCTTACTGGATGTAGGAAAGATGAAAAGAGATCATGTGTGACCCTCGCTGGGAACCCAACTGTTTCTTGGTGTATGGGTGGGCCCTGATACTCCCGATGAGGCCATGTAAATCCCTCAGGCCCAGAATCCAGTTTCTCCTCTCTTTTCTCTCCTCCTTACTCCATCCTCCTGGCTCTGCCTACTGTTTCCCACCTCCACACATTGGCTCATGCTGGTCTTTCCCCCTGGAATAACCTCTCTCCTGTCTCCTGAAGTCCTGTTGTGGTTTTTAGATGTTTTTCAGGCCCCAGCTGGAATGGTCTGCAAAGCAAATCTGGGGGAAGATTTTCAAGACGCTCCCTCCCCCACTTACTTCCTGCTGCACCCCCAGCCAAGGCCCCAGGACCTCATCTCCTTGGGGGTGCCTTACCACGCCAGCTGGTGCAGCTGGGGCAACCTCACCCATTGCATTATTCATGCTTCCCTCACAGCTTCTGTCCCCTGAGGCCAAGCCCATGGGGCCTATTTCAGAAGATTTTTTGCCTATGCCCACCTGGGGGCCCAGAGAAACTCCCCAAAGAGACAGTCCTTGTTATACCCACTCACAGCACCCGGGGCTGCTGCCTCCCAACACTTGGAACATTGGCAATGAATTCATTATTTGTGGGCATTTGTTTAATGTGCAACTCTGCTGCCAGCTTCTGCGCTCCAGCCCTGTCCTCAGCAGCCAGCCCAGCCCTGGCTCACTACATAACTGTTGACTGGATGAATGGATGGATGGATGAATGAATGGATGGATGGATGGATGGATGGATGGATGGATGGAAGAGTCAGCAGTGTGGAGCAAACAGGAAAAGTGGCCTTCCTTCTTACATATATACGAACAGAGGGTGGGAGACCAAGTATCAGGAATTCTGGGACTGAGTCCCAGCTCTATGAGCTCAAGCAGACAGCATCTCCTCTCTGGGCAGTTTCCTCATCTGTGACATGCCTATAATGATAGTGCCTACCTTAAGGAGATGGGGGTGGGGAGCAAATAACATGAACTTGGAGGCCTGGAGAAGCACAGTGGCCTGCCTGAGGTTGGGTCTGGGTCTGGTCACACCTACATAGACCCATGGACCACCCACCACTTGTCCCTTGACTCCCCAACTGCCCTGGGCAGGCTGCAGGACTTGATGGGCAGCCTGAAACCTACAAGCCCCTTGGGGGTCTCTCTTCGGGAGGCCAGCTTGAGCCTAGCTCCTGCAGAAGAACAGAGTGGCCCAGGGTTTGGATCCTGGTTCTGCCCATGGTGGAGTTACGAGGCAAGTCATTTCACCCCTCTGAGCCTTGGCTTCCTCATCTGTAGAATGGGAGGTCACAGCAGCCCTGGTTGCTCTGAGGAGGCAGTAGAGCCATGAAATTGACCCCGTGACTGCCATGTGCCTAGGACACACCCCTTGCTTAAAAAATGGTGGCTATTATTAGTTTTATCATTCATGCCTCCAAATTGGTTCTCCATAAAGAAGATCCTGTTTAGTTGTTTTGGAAAAGACCTAGCTGTGAAGTGAGATTCTATGACACTTGGCTGTCAGTCAGTCTTCTCCAGGGAGATTCACTTGGGTCCTGGTCTTAGGCTGAGCCAGACTCCGATCTCCTTCCATCTCCCACTTAGCACCTTGGCTTTGTCTCATGTGGTGTCTGGGACCGGGATCAGGGCTCGGTCTATGGGGAAGTCATGGCTCAGGCTATAACCAAGGCCAAGGCTGAGTCTGGACTAGGATCTGCGCTTGGCCTGGAGCAAGATCTAGGCTCGGCCTGTAACCAGGATTGAGGCTCAGTCTGCACGGGATTAGGAATCTGTTGGTGGCCTGAATTGGGTCTCATTTAATGCTTAATTGGGCTCTGTCTGTGACCAGTATCTTAGATTGGGTGCTAGGAAACCAACTTTGAACTGGAGAAGAGCATGCATTTATCGGGCATGCCCTCAGGGGGTAGACCTGGAAGGAAGTAGGAAGGCAGACCTGGGCAGAGGGAGACCTGAGCCACAATGAGGTGCTAACCGAGACCCCAAGGGGGATGTCTGGCGCCATTATGGCCCTTCAGAGTTGCCCCAGTTGAGGCGAGCAGGTAGACCTTTGTAGCCGAATCTGTTTCAGTGTGCTAAAGCTGCCGGAATGCAGTGTACCAGCAATGGGTTTATTTATAATGGGGATTTACTGGTTTACAGATTTGCAGTTCTTAGGTCATGAAAATGTCCCAATTAAGGCAACAACAGGACAATATCTTTTCTGGAGAAAGGTCGCTGGCATCTGGGATTCCTGTCAGATAGCAAGGTACGTGACCAGTGTCTGCTGGTCCTTTGCGCCCCAGTTCCTTTGCTTTCAGCTTCTAATTCCAGTGGCGTTCTCTCTGAGCATCTGTGCATCCTCTCAGCATCTCTGGGGCATTTTTCTCTAATCTCTCTTTCTCTCTCTCTCTCTCATTCTCTCACAAGGGACTCTAGTAAAGGATGAAGACCCACCTTGAATGGGCTGGGTCACATCTCAATGGAAATAACCTAACCAAAAGGTCCCACCCACAAAAGGTCTACACCCACGGGAATGGATTAAAATAAATGGCCTTTTCTGGGGTACATAATAGCTTCAAACCAGCACATCAGTCAGGCACTGGCTGCAAGCTTTCTCCTGGTAGGGGGCATAACCTTGGGTAAGGCTGAAAGCAGTTCCCAGTAAGCCATCAGCAGTCAATGTTCCCAGCAGCAGGGGTGAGCGATTGGTCCCAGATAGGGACTCTGGAGCATGCAGTTTCCTCTTCAACCAGCCCAGGGCTCTGGTTTGAACTAAGGCTTCAGCCAGATTCTGGGGGTGGAGGATGCTCAGAGACTGGGTATCCGCAGAGGGCAGGATGTTTGTCCCCTGTGTCTAGTACAGGGCCTGCCAGGTCAGCCCAAGCCTCAGTCTGCAGATGAAAAAAGAAAAGAAAATGTGAAATGGGGTCCTGTACCCCAGAAATCGCACAGATGCTCAGGGCAGGGCTGGAACCAGAACCTGGGACTGGCTGAGTCCAGAGCTCCTATTTTCTTGACAACACCAGACTGTGAGCTCATTAGAATGCAAAAGCTAGGAATGAGAGCAGGAGAATCCCTCCTCCCACTTCCTGGAGCAGGACCCCAGCACCCCCAACTCTTTCTGGGCACCTCTAGCTGGCCTGCCGGGACCCACATCCGAGGGAGGGCGCGGCATCTTGCGGGCGGGCGGCCCTTCCTGGGTAATGAGGCCCAGCTGGTGGTTTGCAGGCCTTACAACGTGAATAATTCATTTGCAACCAAGTCTGGGAATTAGAAACCGTTACTGGATGATTTATTTAACAGGGGCTGCTGCTGGGGCAAAGGGAGGACTTTGAACTATAAAATGGAAGTGCATGTCATACAGTGGATTTAGAGAGGCCAACAGACCTAGGTTCAATTTTGTCTCTGCCTTCTACCAGCTGTGTGACCTTGAATAAGAGACTGAACCTCTCTGCGTCTTGGTTTTCTCGGTTGAGTTAGAACTTCTGAGTTAAAGCACTTAGAATCATGTTTGGCTCATAGTAAGTGCTCAATAAGTTGAATGAATAAATGAAAGCTTACAAATAATGGGAGCTTACTTAATTAAGCATTTACCTTGTGGTAGCCTCCATGCTACCACATGCTAAAGGTTGTACATTATCCCAGAGCACTCAGGTAAGGTAGGTATTATTATTATTGTACCTCAATTACAGATAAGGAAGTGGAAGCTCAGAGAGTTTAGGAACCTGTTACAGCTTATACAGCGAGGGCCTGGCAATGCAGGGATTTGTCCCACCCAGACCTCTCTGACTCCCAGGCCTGTGGACTCAACCACCCTCCCAAATTATGTATCTGGTACACAGTTAGTGCCTAATAAATATCTGGCTCTTAATTTACTAAAGATTTCCCTCCCTCCCCAAAGCATTCATCAAATTTGACTCTGACAGGCGTCAGGGCTCACATCCCGAGCCCTCTTTCTCACATCATGAAACTTAAGCTCAGTGTCAGCCCCAGGTTGAGCCCAAGTCTTTCAGAGGCCTAGTGACAACTCTCCCAATGTGTAACACAACAGCACAACTCTGGGTGTTTCTGCCTGCCCGCGAGACTACCCTCCTGGGGGGCAGAGGATGTGTCCTTGTTTGGTTCCCGTTGTATTCCCAGTGCCTGGCCCAAAAAAGGTCCTTATTAAATAGATGAACAAAGGAAGGAAAGAAGGACTCTTAAATTCATATGTTAGAAAAGGAACTCTCTCCCTCCGTCTTTACATGGCCCTGCCACGTAACACCCACGTGCAACGTGCTCACATGCTCCCGCTGGGGGGAGGAGAGTGTGGGGCTGAGCGAGGGCCGGGGCCGGGGGTGCCTGCTCGCCCCTCAGGGAGCTGCTGGGCACCCGGATATGAATCGACGTTGGTTCTTCTGCCAGGCCAGAGACCAGTGTGGTCTCCTTAGCTTCCCAGAGGAGGAGGGATTTGCCTGTCTCAGCCCCCCACGCGCTTGCAGGGGACGGAAGGGTCTCCCAGACACTCCAGCCTGTCCTTGGTTCCAGCAGGGGCTGTGTGTGGGCGAGAGGAAATGGCTGCTTTGCCCAGACACAGGCTTTGCTCATAGGACCTCATGGAGCTGTGAGGTATGCTGTACGTGTGTGTGTGTGCGTGTCTGTGAATATGTAGGGAGGGGTCTGTGTGTCTGTTGATGTGAGTGGTACATTTGTAGAAATATACGGAGGATATTTTTCAATCTTGTGTGTGTGTTGCACGTTTCTGTTCATATCTGCCTCTTGGGGGCTGTTTGCATATATTTGGGTACTTGGATTTGGAGTGATGAGCTGTACGTGTGCATGAGCACATGTGGATGTGGTGTGTGGACATACACGTGTGTGTGGGAAAAGAGTTTTGTATGTACTGGGTGCATTGTGTGAATGCATACATACTTCTGTTCAGACGGGTGTGTCTGTGAGAGTGAATCTGTGTTGTGGAACCTCATTTGCATGCAGGTATTTGCATACCTGGGTTTGGGGAGTGTTCCCCGTGAGCATGGTGTGTTTACATACGCTTGGAGTGTTCTTAGAGTGACCCAAGTTTGGGAATCAGGAGTCTTTGAATTCCTACTCACATATCACTTTGGGTTAGTCCATGCCCTGCCCTAGGCCTTGATTTCCCCATCTGTGCAACTAGAGCTGTATTTTTGAAGTGGGACTCATATTTGGCATTCTCACTCTTCAATTAAGGAGGCCATTTAAATTAGCTCTGCTGGTACTGCTGGCATGTTTTGTTACAGGTTATTAAAATCCTGTTAGCATTATTTTGGGCTTTGGCTGCTTGTTCCGTCCATCAGATTTAATAGGAAATGGATCTCCAGTTTCAGTTTCTTCATTTGTTATTCATTTTTGTTTGCATGAAATTTTAAAAGATTGTGCCATTTAGGCTCAAGTAAGGAGGCCAGTCACTTTTCCAAAGTTTGTCATTCTGCCACTCCCCACTCTGCAGCTGGAGTGATCCTCCACAAATGCCAAGCTGCCCTGACAGTCCCCAGCAGGAAGCCTTGCAAGATGTTCCCCTGCTCTGTGGGGGAGTCTGAGCTCCCTAATGGCATCTCCCATCCTCTGAGCCACCTCTCGGCCACCTGCCCTGCTCTCTGCACTCCAGCCACCCCCCAGCCCCACCCCCACTCCTTGACCCTGCCAGCTTCTCCCCACCTAGAATGCTCCCTCTGCCTGGACTGCTGTCTCCTCCTGCCCTGTCTCGTCTCCCCTGTGCCATGTCTCTGGCTAACTCCTTTTCAGCCTTCCGCCTTAGGAAGCAGAGGACTCGGCCCTAATGCCTGGTTCGATGTCCGCTTCTCTGCTGGACTATAAACTCCGCAATGACTGGAAAGTTCGCCCTTGTACCCCAGCACCTACCGCTATGCCTGGCCCCCAGAAGGTGTTTAATAAACCCTCTGTTGGTGAATGAATGAGAGAATGAGCGGACAGCGTGAAGACCTCTAAAAGCCTGTTTAGCTGTGGCTCCTGTGGTTGTTAAGACCCTGATCCTGAGGGCGCGGGAGACCACTGGGCGCAGGTGAAGCGCTGTGTTCTGAGCCTCAGCCCCGACCCTGGACTCACGCCAAGCCCTGACTTCACTCCCACACTGAGCCCTGACACCGAGCGCCTTTGATGAAATAGATGCCGGAAAGAGTTCTGGGCTGGGAGTCAGAGATTTAGTTTTAGGCTTAGCTCTGCCCTCATTTCCTGAGTGACCCGGGTAAGTCTCTGTCCCCTGAGCCCCAGCCTCCCGAGTGAGATGGGTGCACCTTCGGAAAGAACAAGGTGCCATTCAGACGCTGGGGCAGGTCTCCAGGCTGAGCTCTACCAACCACACCGCGGCTGCTACCAGCAGTAGAATAATCCTGAGTGATTCTAGAATATGTATGGGGGTAGGGGGACTCAAGGGAGCCCCTCCCCCGCCAAGTTCCTCGTAGGAAGGGTCAGAAGGGGGTTGGAAAGGCCGTTTGCACCCATCCAGGTAGGAAGGCTCTCTGAGCTGGAAGGCTCCCATCCATCCCTGAACCCCATCACCCCGCCACTGGGGGCGGCAGTTCTGGCTGGTTTGCTCTGCCTCTGACCAAAGTGTGTCCTTGGGTGAGTCTCTCCCCTTCTCCAGGCATCGATCAGGGCGGGCTGGGGTGCAGGGTGAGAAGGGGTCAGGTGGTCAGTACTTCCTAGGAGAAACTGCCCATCCTCCCCTTGCCTGCCACCCCCACCACCAGCTCCCAACAAGGAGACCCCCTCCTCACCTGCAACATTGGTGGCTGGAGGATGTGAAGCGGCCCCAGGATTGTGAAACTCTTATCCTTGACCCAGGCCCTGTCAGGGTCCCTTGAGCCTGTGTCCCTCTCCACGAGTGGGTGGGGGCTGGTGGGAGAGTGGAGCCTGAGCCTATCCTGGAGCACCCTCTAGTGTCTATATTGGGACCTGCAGCCGCTCCTTCAACGTGGGGCCTCCGGCTTGTCCTAGCCACTTGGCAAGGTCCTGTCCCCAGTCCCCTGTCTCCATGCTCGTCATTGCATGATCACCAGGCTGGATTCCGGGGTGCACAGTAGCCTTCTCCCTCTCCCTCAGCCCAGTGGACACCAAGCTCTGTGGTTTCTGCAGCTCTAAAATGCCCATCCCCTGCTCTCCACCCCCTCATTCAGACCTCATGATTTTTGCCTGGATTATTTCTACTTTGCCCCCCCCAATCCATCTTCTGTACTCTTCCCAGAGGTACCTCTGCCACAGGCACACCTGACCTCGTCACTCTCCCACTTAAAACTTTTCCGTGGCTCCCCAGTGCCCCTAGGACAAAGTCCAACCTCCTTAGCACTCATCAGCCCTCTGCCTCCCACAGCCTCACCCCCACCACTCCCTCTCACAGCCTGACCTCAGGTAATCCGGACTTGTCTGCCCTGTCTGCTTCTCACGCTTGACCTTTGCCCATGCCAGGTGCATGTCTTAGTTTCCTAGGGCTGCCATAACAAAGTGCCACAAACTGGGTGGCTTAAAACAACAGAAATTGATTTTCTCACAATTCTGAAGTCCAGAGGGCCAAACCACGCTGCTGGCAGGGACACGGTCCCTCTGAAGCGGGCAGGGAAGAGCCCGCCCGATGCTTCTCTCCTGGCTCGATTCTGGCAGTGGCCTGCAGACAACCCGTGGAGGTCTCTGCCTCCGTCGTCACGTGGCACTTTCCCTCTGAGTGGGCCCAATTACCCCCTTCTCATAAGGACACTACTCATAATGGATTAGGACCCGCCCCAATTCAGTTTGGCCTTGTCTTAATAACATCTTCAGAGATCCTTTTTCCAAATAAGGGCTCATTCACAGGACCCAGGGTTAGGACTAAACATGTCTTTTGGGGACACAATCCAACCCAGAACATCCGTGTCAGATATGCCTTCTGCCTCTTCTCCACATGGAAAACTTCTATTTGTACTCCAAGATCCAGCCTCCTCTGGGAAATGTCCCCCAGGGCAGCTGGCTTCTCCATCCTTGGAGCTTCCCTGGGCTCTGAGCAAGCACCTCCCAGTATTGTCCATGTGTCTCTTTTCCACCAGAGGCAAGCCAAAGGCAGGGTGGAATGGTTTTGACTTGGCATTAACCATCTACCACGTGCCCTGCCTTAGGCTGCGCTAACTATTACAACAGGGTGTGATCAGAGCTGGGTCTTAGAGGGAAGCCCAGGGGCTGTGGGGGCACTGAAGTGGCCCTGCCTGAGCTTGGAGACAGAGCAGGGGTCAGAGACGACTTCTCCAAGGAGGATATGCTAGAATTGAGTCTTAAAGGATCAACAAGGTGTGAGTGAGGCCTTAATTCAGGTGGAGGGGGGTGGGCATTCCATGAGTAAAGACTCAGCAGTAAGAAACAGCCTGGAGTGTGTGTGTGCATGTGTGCATGCATGTGTATGTGTGTGAGAGAGAGAGAGAGAGAGAGGAAGATAGAGAGTGTGTGCGATTAGCTGGTAAGGCAGAGACACACAGAGAAGCTGAGTGTAGAAGAGAGGTGAGATGGTGGGAGATGATGGCATTGATCAGTATGTATAGGGAGGCAAGCAGGGGGCTGGATTATGAAGGACTCTGGGTATCAGGCTTGGTGTATTAGTTAGGGTTCTCTAGAGAAACAGAATCAACAGGGAACACTTGCAAATATAAAATTTATGAAAGTGTCTCACGTGACCGTAGGAATGCAGAGTCCAAAATCCACAGGGCAGGCTGCGAAGCCGATGACTCCAATGGATGGCCTGGACGAACTCCACAGGAGAGGCTCACCAGCCAAAGCAGGAATGGAACCTGTCTCCTCTGAGTCCTCCTTAAAAGGCTTCCCGTGATTACATTTAGCATCACTAATTGCAGAAGACACTCCCCTTTGGCTGATTACAAATGGAATCAGTTGTGGATGTAGCTGACGTGATCATGACCTAATCCTATGAAATGTCCTCATTGCAACTGACAGTCCAGCGCTTGCCCAATCAGATGAACAGGTACCACAACTTGGCCAAGTTGACACCTGTCCCTAACCATGACAGTCCACCCCTTGTCAACTTGGCACATATATATATATATATTACCTTAGACCATACTTAATTTCCAAATGAAAACAAATAAGCACACATTTTTTCTTTTACCTGACAATACTCAACTGTCCTGCATATAACTGGAAACACATTAAATCTCTCCAGAATAGCGTGCAAATCCTTGGGCAACATTCATTCTTAAACTTGATATCTTACAACTTAAATAGTATAACACAAACAAAACAGCATTACAGTCCTCGTTTCTGTAACTGATCACGTGGTCGAAGTTCATATTTATCACTACCTTCTTCCACTACCCATTCCATGTTCCCTTTCCCCTCAGCAAGCACTTCAGCTGGCCGTGGTTCTTTGCCTGGTGGGGTGACCCAAACCTTCATTCCTGAAGTCTCAGAGCCAGGAGTGGTCCTGCCTGGATTGTGTTGTTGCAGTTTTCCATTGATTTTAATCACAGGGCATGGTAGTACTAATAGACGCCCCAGGGGATCTCCTATATTCCAAGAAAACTCTTCTTTACCTCCATTATGTAGTTGCAGTCCTACTTCCTTCTGATAGTCAGGGTCAATTACCCCAGACAATAACGTAATCCCCTTCTTGGTGTGTTGATCCAGAGGCATAAGTAGCCCAAAGTGGCCAGGTGGCAATCTTAACTTCCAGTTCAGTGGTATCACTGTTGTTTCTCCTGGAGAAAGCACACCCCGTTTTGGAACTAAAACCTGTAGACCAGCAGAACTCAGGGTAGCAGGGACAGGAAGCAAAAATTTTCCTAGTGGATCACTAGGAGTAATAGTGAGTGGCACCACACCCATTTCCACCCCTTGGTTCCTGGACCCATGGATCCTGGCTATGGGAGAAACAGCACCATACAGTGGACGCTGATTCAGAGCATACACAGCTTCCTGGAGAACATTACCCCAGCCCTTCAAGGTATTGCCACCTAGTTGGCACCGTAATTGAGTTTTCAAAAGGCCATTCCACCGTCCTATCAATCCAGCTGCTTCTGGATGATGGGGAACATGGTAAGACCAGAGAATTCCATGAGCATGTGCCCATTCCCGCACTTCATTTGCTGTGAAGTGTGTTCCTTGATCCGAAGCAATGCTATGTGGAATACCATGACGATGGATAAGGCATTCTGTAAGCCCACGGATAGTAGTTTTGGCAGAAGCATTGCGTGCAGGGAAAGCAAACCCATATCCAGAGTATGTGTCTATTCCAGTTAGAACAAATCGCTGCCCCTTCCATGAAGGGAGTGGTCCAATGTAATCAAGCTACCAACATGTAGCTGGCTGGTCACCTCGGGGAATGGTGCCATATCGGGGGCTGAGTGTGGGTCTCTGCTGCTGGCAGATTGGGCACTCAGCAGTGGCTGTAGCCAGGTCAGCCTTGGTGAGTGGAAGTCCGTGTTGCTGAGCCCATGCATAACCTCCATCCCTACCACCATGACCACTTTGTTCATGAGCCCATTGGGCAATGACAGGAGTTGCTGGGGAAAGAGGCTGACTGGTATCCATAGAATGGGTCATCTTATCCACTTGATTATTAAAATCTTCCTCTGCTGAAGTCACCCTCTGGTGTGCATTCACATGGGACACAAATATCTTCATGTTTTTTAGCCCACTCAGAAAGGTCTATCCACATACTTCTTCCCCAGACCTCTTTGTCACCAATTTTCCAATTATGGTCTTTCCAAGTCCCTGACCATCCAGCCAAACCATTAGCAACAGCCCATGAGTCAGTATACAAACGCACCTCTGGCCAGTTTTCCTTCCAAGCAAAATGAACAACCAGGTGCACTGCTCGAAGTTCTGCCCACTGGGAGGATTTCCCCTCACCACTGTCCTTCAAGGACACCCCAGAAAGGGGTTGTAATGCTGCAGCTGTCCACTTTCGGGTGGTACCTGCATATCGTGCTCAACCAACTGTAAACCAGGTCCAAGTTTACTCTTCCTCAGTCAATTCACTGTAAGGAACTCCCCAAGAGGCCATAGCTCTGGTCTGGGAAAGAGAAGGTAATGTGGCAGCAGGAGTGGAAACCACGGGCATTTGTGCCACTTCTTCATGTAACTTACTTGTGCCTTCAGGACCTGCTCTGGCTCTATCTCGTATATACCATTTCCACTTTACAATAGAGTGCTGCTGTGCACGCCCAACTTTATGGCTTGGTGGGTCAGACAACACCCAACTCATGATAGGCAACTCAGGTCTCATGGTAACTTGGTGGCCCATGGTTAAGCGTTCAGTCTCTACTAAGGCCCAGTAGCAGACCAAAAGCTGTTTCTCAAAAGGAGAGTAGTTATCTGCAGCAGATGGTAAGGCTTTGCTCCAAAATCCTAAGGGTCTGCATTGTGATTCTCCTATAGGGGCCTGCCAAAGGCTCCAGACAGCATCTCTATTTGCCACTGACACTTCCAGCACCATTGGATCGGCTGGATCATATGGCCCAAGTGGCAGAGCAGCTTGCACAGCAGCCTGGACCTGTCGCAGAGCCTCCTCTTGTTCAGGTCCCCACTCAAAATTAGCAGCTTTTCTGGTCACTCAATAAATGGGCCGGAGTAGCACACCCAAATGAGGAATGTGTTGTCGCCAAAATCCAAAAAGACCAACTAGGCGTTGTGCCTCTTTTTTGGTTGTGGGAGGGGCCAGATGCAGCAATTTATCCTTCACCTTAGAAGGGATATCTCGACATGCCCCACACCACTGGACACCTAAAAATTTTACTGAGGTGGAAGGTCCCTGTATTTTTGTTGGATTTATCTCCCATCCTCTGACACACAAATGCCTTACCAGTGAATCTAGAGTAGTTGCTACTTCTTGCTCACTAGGTCCAATCAACATGATATCATCAATATAATGGACCAGTGTGATGTCTTGTGGGAGGGAGAAACGATCAAGATCTCTGCGAACAAGATTATGACATAGGGTTGGAGAGTTGATATACCCCTGAGGTAGGACAGTGAAAGTATATTGCTGACCTTGCCAGCTGAAAGCAAACTGTTTTTGGTGGTCCTTACTAATAGCTATTGAGAAAAAAGCATTTGCCAGATCAATAGCTGCATACCAGGTACCAGGGGATGTATTGATTTGCTCAAGCAATGATACTACATCTGGAACAGCAGCTGCAATTGGAGTTACCACCTGGTTGAGTTTACGATAATCCACTGTCATTCTCCAAGACCTGTCTGTTTTCTGCACAGGCCAAATAGGAGAGTTGAACGGGGATGTGGTGGGAATCACCACCCCTGCATCTTTCAAGTCCTTAAGAGTGGCAGTAATCTCTGTAATCCCTCCAGGAATACGGTATTGCTTTTGATTTACTATTTTGCTTGGTAGGGGCAGTTCTAGTGGCTTCCACTTGGCCTTTCCCACCATAATAGCCCTCACTGCACGAGTTAGAGAACCAACGTGGGGATTCTGCCAGTTGCTCAGTATGTCTATGCCAATTATACATTCCGGAACTGGGGAAATAATTACAGGATGGGTCCGGGGGCCCACTGGACCCACTGTGAGACGGACCTGAGCTAAAACTCCATTGATCACCTGGCCTCCATAAGCCCCCACTCTGACTGGTGGACCAGAGTGATGTTTTGGGTCCCCTGGAATTAATGTCACTTCTGAACCAGTGTCTAATAATCCCTGAAATATCTGATCATTTCCTTTTCCCCAATGCACAGTTACCCTGGTAAAAGGCCGTCGGTCTCCTTGGGGAAGACTTAGAGGAAGGTTAACAGTATAAATTTGTGGCAGTGTAACAGGTTTCTCCCCCATAGGGACCAGTCCTCCCCTTCATTCAAGTGGCTCAGGGTCTGTAAACTGTTTCAAGTCTGGAAATTGGTTAAGGGGCTGTGACTCTGTGTTTTTGTAATTCAGGTTAGACTTCTGTTCCCTTGACCTAGAACTCTTTTGTTTATACAGCTCCAACAAGAATTTAGTAGGCTGCCCTTCTATTGTATTTCTAGGCACCCCATGATTTACTAGCCAATGCCACAAATCTCTGCGTGTCATATAATTCTGATGCCTCCTTTGAGTTTGTTGTCTATTATAATACCCACGTCTACCCTGTCTTTGGTGATTAAGTGCTGCCACCTGGCTTCTGCCAACTCGGGATCCTGTCATCCCCATTGTGTTTAAGGATTCCAGCTCAGTGACAGCAGTTCCTACAGTAATATCTGACCTACAGAGAAGTGCAACCACAGAGCTCTTGAGGGATGATGCTGCTAGTCTCACAAACTTATTTCTCACTGTTCTGGTAAAAGGTGCATCCTCTGGACATTCCTGGGGTGTAAGAGCAGGCTTTGCATGATAAATCCACTCTAACATCCCAATCTCTCTAAGCCTCTGGATCCCCTCATCTACATTATACCAGGGCAGTTCTGGCATTTCAACCTCAGGTAATGTTGGCCACCTTTTGATCCATGTTTCAACCAACCACCCAAACAAGCTGTTAACACCTTTTCTAACTGCTCTAGCTATAACATTGAATGCAGAATCTCTGCTTAGTGGGCCCATATCAATAAATTCAGCCTGATCCAGCTTTATATTCCTCCCACCATTATCCCATACCCTTAAAATCCATTGCCACACATATTCCCCTGATTTCTGTCTATATAAATTGGAAAACTCACACAGTTCTTTTGGAGTATAATGTACCTCCTCATGTGTGATACTTTGTACCTCACCTTTAGGGGCCTGTTGGGACTTTAGTCTAGTTATAGGTCTAGAAGAAATGAGGGGTGGTGGGGGTGGGTCATGAAAAGAATTAGAAATATCTTCCAAGCCATTTGCTTCAGGGCTTTCATTTGCAGTTTCATCTGGTGAAACAGGATTAATAACTCTAGGGCTAATCCCTTCAGGAGGAGGTTGGGTAGCCAATTCCTCAAGGCAGGCTGGAGGTGGGGCGGCTATGTCCTCAGGGCAGACTATTACAGGGTTATCTAAAGAAGGCTCATCATGGTCTAGGGTTTCAGCCTCACCCCCAACATCATTATCAATCCATATGTCACCATCCCATTTTTCAGGGTCCCACTCCTTTCCAATCAATGCCCTCACTTTAACGGCAGACACCATGCAAGACTGAGATTTCAGTTTACGTTGTAAAGTTGCTACTCTAACAATAAGATTCTGAGTCTGATTTTCAGAGATCTCAAGTCTACGGCTACAGGAAATAAAATTTTCCTTCAGGATACTCATAGAAACCTCTACATCTTTCAGACGGCACTTAAGCTTCTTGTTTGAAGCCTTAAGCCCATCCCTTTCACCCTTTAATGTAGACAGTGTATCTAACAACAACCAACCAACATCTCTATAACTCTTATTTCTATAAAACTCTGTAAAGGTGTCAAAAACATTATCCCCCAGAGTCTGGCTTCGTACAAGCGAAGCATTAGGAGAATCGAATGATGATATTTTGACTATCTCCTTTGCCAACTCAGCCCATGGATTGGGAGTGTCATTCTGATTACGGGAATCAGAGTCCTTAGTGTCTCTGAGCCCAGTCAGAGTAGAAAACCATTCATAAAAACCCATTTTTAAGATTCTGTTCCTTAAGAACCACTCCTGGTACCAAGATGTATTAGTTAGGGTTCTCTAGAGAAACAGAATCAACAGGGAACACTTGCAAATATAAAATTTATGAAAGTGTCTCACGTGACCGTAGGAACGCAGAGTCCAAAATCCACAGGGCAGGCTGCGAAGCTGATGACTCCAATGGATGGCCTGGATGAACTCCGCAGGAGAGGCTCACCAGCCAAAGCAGGAATGCAACCTGCCTCCTCTGAGTCCTCCTTAAAAGGCTTCCCATGAATGCATTTAGCATCACTAACTGCAGAAGACACTCCCCTTTGGCTGATTACAAATGGAATCAGCTGTGGATGTAGCTGATGTGATCATGACCCAATCCTATGAAATGTCCTCATTGCAACAGACAGGCCAGTGCTTGCCCAATCAGATGAACAGGTACCACAACTTGGCCAAGTTGACACCTGTCCCTAACCATGACACTTGGGTTTCAGCAGATGAGAGACAAATCTGGGTTTGGAAAAACCCCTCTGGCTATTGGTGTAAAACCCAGGGGCCTCCTAAGGACTGTTTTGGAAATTTATGGGGTGTTTTCAGTTATCGTAATGACTGGGGGGCACCACTTGTCATTTAGTAGGTGCGGCCAAGATGTACAGGACAGACCATGCCGTGAAGAATTGCTTCATGTGCACTTGACTTGCGAACTCCTGCCAGCTTTCATGGCGAGTAAAACGCCTGTTTATGATTACCTGAGCCTAGACCCCAAGGCTGGCTTATCTATAAATACAGAGTAGTTTTGCATGGTATTTAACATACACTGAATTTGCCAGAGATGCAACTACCATGTAAGTTGAGGGAAGATTGCTCCTTATTTTACCCAGTGTGTCACCATTTTGGACAATCACCTACTTGATGGCACCACTCCCTGTGCACTTGAGCTGCATTCGTGGCCCCTGCATTAGGGGGTTGCCATTATTTTATTGTCTTCTAGCGTAGTTGTTAAGAGTACTTAACAGTTTGAAATGCTTACCATCTTAAATTACTTTCCTGATTCATTCATTTAGGCAACATTCATTTAGTCTCAGCATGTGCCAGGCACTGCTGTAAACGCTTTAGGATTAATTACTCACCTAGTTCTTACAACAAGTCTATGAGGTAAGGTATTGTCATTTTTTTACAGGGGAACTAACAGAGGCACAGAGAAGATACGTGACTGACCCAAGGTCACACAGCTGGGAAATGGGGAGGCAGGATTTGAACTCAGGAAGTCTGCTCCAGCTTCTGTGCACTTCACCAAAAGTCTAGAGAGACATTTCATTTAGGGCATTAGGGATGATCTTTTGGAAATTATATGCTTGAAATGAAATTATTTCAGTTCTGGCTAATAAAGGATGATACAAGATCTCTGTTATTTCAAGGGAGCGTTGAGACAGGGTTAAGAAATCCTGGTGGAGAGTTGTTGAGAGGGCTGGGCTGGGAGCGAGCAGAGGGCTGGTCCCCGAAGCCTGGCCATCTCAGGGAGGGACGTGGGGTGAGAAAGGCAGAGGCATGGGAGCAGAGCCCCATGCACCCCAGCATTTGGGGGAGGAAGGACAGTGAGGAACAGGCAGGCAGGGAGGAGGGAAACCAGGGGAGTTGGGAAGCCAGGGAGAGAGAGTTCCAAGCAGCGCGGAGTGCGTGACAGTGAGTGGGCCTCAGAGAGACCTGGGAAGGTCAGCACCGAAGGTGGCCCCAGACTTGGCCACAAGGGGAGCAGAACTGCCTGAGGGCGTGGGAGCAGAAGCAACAGAAGGGGCTTCCTGTGGGAGCTGCAGTCAGAAACACACCCCAATGCAGAAAGAAAGAGGGAATAAATACCCCAACCTCCCTCTCTCTTCTCCTGCCCTCCCATCTCCTGCTTAAGTCTCCCACAGGCCAACCCTTAAGGGAAGGAGGGAGGGGAGCCCGTGACACTGTCAGCAGTGGGGAGAAGGGCCAAGGATGGAGCTGGTGGGAGTGGGGGACAAACCAAATAACCAGCACAGTCCCTGAGAGGGAAGCAGAGGGACTCTGGGGGTGGGGGTAGGGGACAGAATTCAGGGCAGGGGGCCCATTGGCAGGGTCTTGGGGTTGTTGCTTAGCAGGGAGCAGCACCCCCCTTGCCTCCCCAAATGGGCCCTAGCAGTGCTACCCACTTTCTTCTCACGGTCCTCTGAGGTAGGCATGCTTCCTGCCCCTATTTACAAATGGGGACACTAAGGTTCTGCGGAGCAAAAGCAGATCAGCAAAAACGGGCTAAGGGCACAGAGTAGTCAGGGTTCGAACCCAGGTCTGCCTGATTCCAAAGCTGGGGCTCCCACCGCGCAGCTTTCCTGCCAGATCCGCTTACAGTCTCGTGAGGTACCGAACAGCCTGCCGGTTCTGGGCAAGCCGAGTCTGGGTGCCCTTTGGCCCGGGCAGGAGGGGTGGCTATTCTACCTGCAGTGGAAGGAGTCAGACAGACTGACCTCACTTCTCTGAGCCTCAGTTTCCTCAGCTGTAAAATGGGGTCACTACTGGCCTCGCAGTATAGTTGAGCAGGTAGAATAGTGTTCTGTTGTTTCCCTTTCCCCTCGCTGGCCCCACCCCCCAGTGAGACTGGGGCTCTGGGGGCACAGGTGGGGTGGAACTGAGGAATTGGAATCTGCTCAGAGAGGTGTGCTCCCCAGCTGGGCGGACCCACTCCTAGGGCTCTTGGTCCAGATCCAGGCCAGAGAGGTCAGCACCGTCTGCCCCAGACTGCCCTGCGTCCCCCGGCCTCCTCCTTCCTTCCTCCCTGTGGGCTCTCTCCTTATCTCCTTTTGGTTTCTGCACCCGTTCCTCTACTGGCCACTAGGTGGCAGGTGGCAGCTGTGGGAGCAGTGTTGGGGGGCAGGGGAGGGGCATGGGATGGCAGCGCGGACTGGCGCTCTTCTGACCTCCCTGGCTCGTCATAGAAATGTGAGTGTTTGTGTCTGGATCCCAACGAATCTGGGGGCTGTGGGACTTGGGGCGCTTTTCTTCCCCTAGGGCTGCCTGGATCCTCTCAGAAATCTCTGAGAGGTAGAATAAAGTAAACTTGCACACGTTCACAGCACCAGCCGCATTGCTCATTAAAGCCTCCCAGGCTGGAAACTGTTGTTACCTGCACTTCACAGATGAGGAAACCGAGGCCAAGAGAAGGAAGTCACGTGCTGAAGCCACTCTGCTGCTAAGTGGCAAAGCTGGACTCAAACCCAGGTCTGTCCGGCTGCAGGGGCCTGGGCTTTTCCCATGTGGGGGAAGGGGGATTTCCTATGGCAGGCAGGGGCGTCTCTTGGTATACATGCTGGACTGGGAATTAAAGGTGGATCTGGGAGTGGGAAGGGGCCCAGAAACCAAGAAGCAACCCCCAACCTGGAGAGAATGAGACTCCAGGATGGCAGCCGAGGGATGTGCACGCAGGCTCTGGGGCCTACACTGAGCCCCCCAGACCCAGGGGCATTGGCACTTCCCTGAGGCTGGAGGACCACCCGGATCCTGTGTGACGACCCCTGCACTTCTCCACGCCCTACATGCAGGGCAACCTGGTGCTCCCTCTCACCTACTCATGCCAGTCTTGCCTGCCTGGCTTCTCATGACAGGAACACAGCCCCAGAACCCAGCCTGAGTGACATGTGAGCAGAGTCATGGTTACTGAATTGGGCCGAATGGGGATTTGCTGGCAAGGGCCAGTGGGTCATTCCAGGGAAGTTCCTTCCCATGGGGATTCTTCCCCCACTGGAGCTGAAAGCAGAAGAAGAGTGGGCTGTTTTTATGCTGCATGCCTTTGCTATGACTTATATTCCTGGGTCTGGGTCTCCCTAAAACTTCTTTTCACCCAAAGTTTCCCCTCTCCAGTCTAAGGCCAGCCCTGGATCAAGCAGACATCAAGAACAGCAGGAGACTGTAAGGTTAGACAACAAGTAGAACTTCCCAGAAGTAGCAAAGAAAAGATTGCTTAGTTAAAGCTGCCATCATTCAGTAGAGTGTGGTGCCTTGGATTTCAGTGCAATTTCTGGAGTTGCAAACAGCAGAAGCAAAGATAAGGAGAAAGATCCAGGCTGACTGGGGGAAATGGGAGAGGCTCAGCTTGGCTGGGGGTGCAGGAGGGCAGGAGCCCCACTGTGCAGGGCCAGTGTGACTAAACCTTATCCTGAGGGCAATATGCGGAAGGGACTCAAGCTGGAGAGTGAGACGGTGTAGTCTGGATTTGGGGTCTTTGTGTGGAGAAAGGGTTCAAGACGGAGAGACAGGGAAGCTGTCAAGGAGGCTGATGTGGTCTCCAGGCAAGAAATGGTGGGTTTGAGGCCGAGTGGGACCAGAGGGAGTGGAGAGGAAAGTGGGGTGGAGAGATGCTGAGGAGGCAGAGTACAGGAGAAGGTCGTTGAGTGAATGCAGAGAGTGAGGCAGACAGTGTAAAGCTGCGGGGTGGGGGTTGGGAGGGTGGGAGGTGCCCCATGACTGAGGTGGGGAGCACTGGAGAAGAGCAGTTGGGAGAAAGATGAATTCAGATGAGGACAAGCTGAATAGGAGGAACTGGGAGAAGCTACCTGGCTGCAAAGGCCTGGGCTTGGAGAGAGACTGGGATTGGAGTAAAAGGTGGGGGTGGGTGTGGGCGGCAGGGTGAGAGTAACTGAGCACGTGGGAGTAGCTGGCATCACCCAGTGAGTAGAGAAGCCCCGACGGCTCCGCAGGACAGACATTTCTCAGAGGAGGCTGAGGCGGCACGACCTGAGGGGTGGGAGGAGAAGCCGGGTCAAGACGGCGGGAGTGTCGGCGCTGAGAGACAAGGGCAGCCCCTCGGGGGCCCCAGAGGCCGCCTTTGGAGCCTGGGGCTGGGGGACGCGGGGCTGAGGTCTCGGGAGGTGGGCGGGTCAGACCACTCCTCTAGAATCCGTCGGCGAGCTGGAGCCGCCCGGGAGGGCCCGGCGGGGGGAGGCGGCGGCGGGGGCGGAGGGGCCGGGCCTCTGTCCACCGCATTAGTGCTGGTTGGAGGGACGAGGGGGGTGCGCAGGCCGCCAGGCCGCCCGTTCCCACAGCAGCCGAGCAGAGCGCGACTGCCATGGCGCTGGCGAGGCCTGGGAACAGGGACCCCGGGCCCCCCACCCCCGTCCTGCTGCTGCCCCTGCTGCTCGGGGCCCCTGCCCTGGCCCTCCTGGCTGGTGAGTTGGGGCCAAAGCCTTGAGGGGGTCCGAATGGGGTGGGGGGCGGGGGGGGGAGGCTGTCTTCCAAGGCTTTGGCTACTGGGGCTGAGGGGGGACTGGCTCACGTGGGTGCCAGGGCAGGCTGCGGGCAGGGGTGCAGGCTGGAATTGTGGGGTGCAGAGGGGTGCGCTGCTGTGAACCACTAGAACTTATGTGCGGCTCCAAGGAGGTGGGTTCTGGGGCTTGCTCCCTGTGGAGGGGTGTTTGGGGGGACATGGGCTGGGGGTGATTTGTGGGAGTGCATTTGGGTGCTGGGTAGGCATCTATGTCTTGGGGGGAGCTGTGTGTGGTTTGAGGTGTGCGCTGAGAAGTCTGGTGCGTTGTATTCTGTGAGGGAAGTGGGGTGTTGGGGCTGGGGGGCTCTGGGTTGTGAGGGGCTAAGTATAGGGAGTTGAATCTTGATCAGTGCTGGGTTTTGGGGTGCAGGTTGTGGGTGTGTTAAAGTTGTGAGGGAGGAGGAGCTGTCCCAGCGTGAGCTGTGAGCTTGTATGAGGAGTTATGGGTGGGTGTGGCGAGCTGTGTCTGAGTTGTGGGGTGTAAGTTGTCAGGTGGGTTGAACAGTGTCTGTGCTCTAGACACGAGGCCATGGGGCGGGGGCAGTGGACCCCAGCTCAGTGAATCGGGGATGGAGAAGGGGAAAGGAGACCCAGGGAAGCCAGGCATCGCCTGCACCCTCTCCATTTGTGTGTTAGCTCTGCCTGTGCTGGGGGTGCCGGGGAATGCTCTGGAGTCTGGGGAAGGTGACCGGGGACTTGGACACACATGTGTGTCCTTTGCTGCCCGCCCCCCACCCCCCGACATTCCCAGATCAAGTCAAAAGGGCTTCCCAAAGCCAGACTCCTGTTCGCCAGGCGGTTTTTGCTTTTGTCCAAGTGGATTCACACGTGGGGCCTGGAATTTCTCCTGGGGGGTCTGGGGGGATGCTTTGTCTTGGTCACTATGGTTACAGGGAAGGCTGGGGAAGTTCCCTGCCCCCACTGCCACTGGCTGGAAGAGGGAGTCAAGTAGGCTGGATGGCCTGGGCTCCCTTGAGGCTAGGGGAGCCCCCACCCCCCAGAGCTCCACAGACTCCCAAGGTGTGGGGGTCAAGCCTCTCCAAGTCCCTACAAGTCACCAGGCCTTTGTCTTCTTATTCTTCTCTGCAGGGAAGTGAGGGAGATGAGGACCACATTTTGCAGTGGAAGAAACTGAGGCACGGGAAGGGATGGGGCTTAAGAGGTGAACCTGGAGTGTGTGAGAGGAGCTGGGGTCCTGCTCTCCACTCTCTGCACTTGAGTGCAATGACATCCTGGTCTGTCCTGTCTCTGCAGTTCACACATGCACAAATGCACATGCACACAAACATCCACACACCTGCAGGAGGGAACACATCCCACATGTACAGGCGTCCACAGGCACACGCAGCCCCACCTCCACATGAACACACACACACCTGCAGAAACATCACCTGTGCACACACACACAATGCGCACCTGTCGGCACACGTAAGTCACACCCACATGTGCATGCACACGGACCTTGAGGCAGAGTAAACACTAAACCAGGTCTTTGCTGAAAAAAGTAATGGACACTGATATATACACTCACTGACACAACCCCGCTGCGGTGGCCAGGGCCAGCCTTTCCCCTCGTGATTTCTGCACATGGAGCCCCCTCACTGGGGATCCCTGAAAATGGGATGGGGGCTCTGAGGGAACGAGCAGTTCTGGATGCTAGTACCCAAGGCCCGACTTCCAGGAGGAGCGTGCCAGGCTGACACAGGGAACAGGATTGTGTCACTTGAAAACCAGTTTCCACCCCAGAAAGGGTGGGGGTTTCTGGAGGGCCTGGGCCCCTGGCTCTGCCACCCACCCCTGCCAGATCCTAAACTGGGCCCCTCTACCCTGCCACAAAGGCCCAGCTGGTTGCTATGGAGAGGACCAAGCATCTTGGAGTACAATGGGGCACATTAGGCCCTCACAGCCTCACCCGCCCGCGCCCCCACCTCCCTGCAACCCGCTCACCCAGGGAGACTGGCAGACAAAGGGGCAGCGAGCCCAATTCCAAAGCTTAGCCCCTCCTCTAGCCAGAGCTGGGAGCTGCAGAAGAGACACACGCATTGGACTGAACCTCGGCATCTTCTTGGATTGCTGGTGTTTGCCCCAAGTAAAGATTTGTTGATGAATGAATAAATAAACGTCAGCCCCGACATGGCAGACACTAGGCTGCTCGACTAATATCATCAAATGTAATTCTCACAACAGTCCTATGAGGTTGGCTCTGATACTCCCAGTTGACAGAATGGGGAAAATGAGGCCCAGAGAGGGTCAGTAACTTGCCCGGGGTCACAGAGCTAGTTTGTGGCCAGGGCCAAGATTGGGCATGAAGACTGTGGTACTAGCCTATGTAAAACCACATCTCTGTACTACAGCTTTGTAAAACAAGAACAAAACTCCTTTACCCTCAAGGCCATTACAAGAATTGGATGAAAAAGTACAATTGTTTCCCAACTTAGGTTTTGGCATTGAATCCCCAGTTTTAAAGGAAACTTTAAATGAAAGCTCACTAATAGTTAATAACGAAATAATTAGAAATGGTTTGCTCTGGAGGCAGGACTGGTACTCCATTTGCTCAATCTTGTCCTTGCTCCGGGTGGTACCTCCTTGGCCCCTGCACTCTGAGCCTACGGCTAGAAAACACTGGGCGTGCCATTACCAGGGACAGGTGAGGCACACAATCCATGACTGCTATTATTGTGATTATTGTCGTAAAAATTATGCCTTTTATCCTCAGAGGGTAAACATTTTTGTAAAAAAGCATCCCAAACTTTCCTGCCTTCTTAGGATAATTTAGCCCTTTCCTGATGTCTCCGAGGCTGTATTTGTAAGTCCTTTTAATGTTGTACTTACTGTTATTCAAACCTATCTTGGGAGCTTAGGGTTATTAGTTGAACTTTTTTTTTCTGTGCTAAAAGCTCCCACACCTTGGGTGATCTTAAATTGGATTCTTAGAAACATTCTTTCTCTAGTCTGGTCAAGACAAGAAACTTCCCCAAATACACTTTCAGTAAAACACTTGTCGTCACCTACTGGGAGTTATAACTAGACCTGATACAAGTGCACGTAAAGGCAGAATGACTAAGCTCAGAGTGAGGCCTAAAGCCCAATGGGATTGCTGACGGTGGGTTCTGGGAAGACGGGAATGGCCACCTGCTCTGCCCAGGCTGATATGGGAACCTTCGCTCTTGAAAGCGTTTAGAGACTTTTTCCAGTGCCCAGGTGAGTATTAAATGTATTAAAATGAAAATACCTGGGTGATAACTTAGAGTTTGCAGAGTGGCACTGTGGACCACTCTGAAATCCAGAGATGGTCTGATTCTTAGTTTTTTTGAGGGATATTCCCAGACAAACTTTTCATTCTCCCTGAGTTAGAAAACTAGCAATTTTCCTAAAGCACCCAGCAATTTGGGTTTGAATCAAATGGAACAATGTAAGCATAGATGCAAGGTGTGTAACACAGCCGTGAGCCCATGGAAAGCACTTAGTAAATGGTTGCTGTTATGTTGTTACAGTCTCTCCGTGGACAAAGATTCCTACCTGGCAGCAGCGAGGGGCTGGGGCTCTGAAGTTCCCCCGGCACTACCCTGGCAGCAGGTTGAAGGGGAGGGGTGGGTGTTCGTTAATCCCTCCCTAGCCAGGTCCCCCAGGCAGCCCAAGAGGTCAGGGAGGATTTGTAAAGATAAGCACAGGCCCCTCGTCACCCTGGCAACAGGCCCCACCCCTCTAGCCTGGCCCCGGAAACAACCAGGCTTCTCCCCTGCCGCCCTCTCTACCCTTCCCAACCCTCCCTGCCCTGGGCAGGCCTGGCCTCCTTCTTCTGGGAGACAGAAAACGAAAGGTCAGTGATTCCCACACCTCAAAGTGCAAAAGAAACCCCCAGGGAGAGTGTTGCATTGCATCTTCTTGCGCTCTGGGCTTGATGAGTTTGAATCTTAAGTCTGGTATAGGCCCAGGAATCTGTATTCTTAATACAAGCCCCAGGCAATTCTGGAAACCCTGGAGCGGAAGTATTGGAGCCACAGGACCTGGGTTCGAATTTCAGTCCCTCACTGGTCGTGGGACTGGACAGTTATTTCGTCTCTGAGTGTCACACTATTCACATCATAAGGCGAACGTGAATGTTAATTGGGATGACACAAGAAAGATGGTTATTCTTCACAGGCAGGCTTCTGGGTGCTCTTGCTCACCTCTCTGGACGGGCAGCTCACTTCCTCTCTGCCTGCTTCTGACTTAAGAAAGGCCTTGCTCCCCTGGAGCTGGATTCTGTTTTCTGTGGCTCAGTCATTTGGGGTAATAGTCCATCTGCTACCCTGGGAGAACCCCCAAGGGTTGGCAGATGGTGATTAAGCCATCCCCACCCCCTTGGCATCCTTTCTCCAGGTGCTCTCCCCCAAGGCTGGTCTCAGGCTCTGAGCCGAGGACAAAGTTCTGGACTGGGGCTTGGGTCCCTTGGCCAGCACCCACGGAGGGCAGAGCACTGTTGGGGTTAAATGGGAGTCCTGTGAGTTGGGGCCCTCCGCGCTGGCAGTTACGATGACTGCTCTCCTTCTCCACGGCCACTGAGGCTCCAGCTCGGTCCTGAGCAGGCAACGGGGTGAGAGACAGCCTCAACACAACAATAATTCATGTCCAGCTGCTGCCCGTCACTGGGGCTCGCTGTGTGCCAGCGCTTCACATGCATCGTGTCTGTGGCTCTGCATAGCAACCCCAAGTGGTGGGCACTGTGCCCTTTCTCCAGGGAGCATGATCCCTCCCACCCTGTCAGCCTACTGTTGCTATCAGACATTGATCCCTGAGGATCTAGCCCTGGAAGACTTGCTCATAATTGCTCAGCCACAGTGGGGGGGGGGTGGGAAAAAGAAAAAGAAGGGCTGCTTATAGCCCCTCCGAGAGGCGCAGATGCCCCTGCCCATCCCTGCAGACCAAGGTCCTGGGAAAGGGCGCTGGGGGTGGATGGCACGAGCTGGGGAGGGCAACTGTGGGTTTGACCCAGAGCCCTAGTGTGTCAGTTTTGCCTCATAGCACTTCAGGCCCTCTACCCCTCTGCCATGTGCCTGGCCCTGAGTGAACACGAAGGCCACTCCGTCTGGGCATTTCGGAAGGGTGAGCCATGTTGAGCTGTACCAGGTGCTTGGGGCACCGGGGGTGGGAGGGGAGCCTGACTCTCTCCCTGCATTCTCTCTGTGGGGTCTGTCAGTATCCCTCTGGCTCACTGTCCCCATCCTGCTGTGGCCTGGCTGGGAGGATGGGGGTCGGGCCGATAGACAGCCCTGCCTGGTGGAATGTAGATGACGCCTGAGAGGCAGCCGAGTCTTATCTGGGGGTCTTCACCCGGGTGGGGGAGGGGAGGGTGCAGGGCCTGGAGCTGTTCCCGGGTCTGGCTAGTGTCTGGATGACAACCTGGGGGGGGGGGGGGAGCAGGGAGTGTGCCTCCTGGAGCTCCAGTTGGGGTGGGGGTCTCCTGCTCTCGGTTCCCCCTACCCCATCGATGGTGACAATCACTTACTGTTTTCCTTACGGAAGGAACTTTAAGTAGGATGTGAGGCTTTGAATCTTTCTATGATGCTATGAGCCATATGCTGTTATCACCCCCCACTCCTTTTCAGATTGGGAAGCAGAGGATCAGAAAGCAGAAAAGACCTGCCCAAGTTCTCCTGAGCTGGGATTTGAATACAGAGTTGTTGGACTCCAAAGCCGGAGTTTCCACCCTGCTGTTACATTGACGAGGCCCTTGGGGAGTTAGAAGGCGGAAGGGAGGGAGGCTGCCTCTCGGGGCTTCCAGAGCATTCCTTCCACCCGACCCACGGCCCACGCTGGGCACCGTTTAGCGGAAGGACCTCCTGGTGGTGGAGACCCAAGTCGGGTCTGAAGACCGGCTCTGAGCCACGTGACCTCAGGCCGGCCTGGCCACCTGGATATTTGCTAATGGGGATTAAAATGAGGGTTAGGGATCCTCTGTGAGTAGTACCAGGCCGGCAGCTAGGGGAGGCAGAGGAGGGTGGGGGTGAGAGGCTGAGCCTTTGAAGTCCTCCGTCCATCCTCCAGGGACCGGGTCCACCTCCAGTTTCACACAGGGATGGTGGAGGGGCCTCCTGGAAGGCAGTGGGCCCTGCAGAAGGTGACCCCAGGAGGAGCCTTCTTCCCTGGGTAGGGGAGAAATGACATGTTCAGACCTTGAAGTCTGTCCTTGCTACTGTGCAACCTCAGACAAGAATCCACTTTGGTTCTCTGAGCCTCGATTTGCTGTCTTTTAAAATGGGTCTGACAGTCCCTGCCTCAAAGGGGCGCTGCAGGGATTCGATGAGCCGGTGGTGTGGGGGGCAGGGGAGAAGCTCAAACACAGGCTTCCCTGATCCTATTTTTCTCTGTAACGTAGACACTCATAAAGCTGTTCCCAATTCCAGGTGTAGAGGAGTCCAGCCTGCTGGGACCTGGCTCGCAGGGCCTCTGTCCCTCCCTCTGTACTCCTCAGTACAGACAGGCCCATATTACTTTTCAGCTCTGGAGTCTTGGGGTGGGTCTGTGAGTGTGGGAAGGCCTTGACCCTGCCTACCCTAACCAGCTGGTTTCCTCTTTGTGCAGGAACGCTGCCCTCAGAGACCCCAAGTGCCTGTGCCTCAAGCCCCTGCGTGCCAGGAACAGAATGCCAGGCTACCGAGAGTGGTGGCTACACCTGTGGGCCCACAGAATCCCAGGGCTGTGCTGCCCAGCCATGCCACCACGGCGCTCTGTGTGTGCCCCAGGGTCCAGATTCCAGTGGCTTCCGCTGCTACTGCGTGCCCGGTTTCCAGGGCCCACGCTGTGAGCTGGACATCGATGAGTGTGCATCCCGGCCTTGTCACCACGGGGCCACCTGCCGCAACCTGGCTGATCACTACGAGTGCCACTGCCCCCTCGGCTACGCAGGTAATGGGCCCTGCGGTCCCAGGAGCAGCTCTGTGATGTCGATGTCATTGATATCATGTAAGCATCTGGAATTCGGCTTTGACTTTAGTACAGAGACACCCCCAAGCATCCTGGAGGCTCCAGGATGTGAACACCTGTATATTGTTGGCCTTGCTATAGGACTGATGCTTCTCAGACTAACCTGGCAGCTCTGGATGAAAGTATATATTGGCAACAGACACTTGACAAATGTTATTTCAGTCCCAGATCTACAGAGTTCAATTTGGTGCTGGGGC
This sequence comes from Tamandua tetradactyla, assembly GCF_023851605.1. Lineage (NCBI taxonomy): Eukaryota > Metazoa > Chordata > Mammalia > Pilosa > Myrmecophagidae > Tamandua > Tamandua tetradactyla. The sequence continues at coordinate 45,370,728 of NC_135328.1, forward strand.
TGGAGACACCCCTCAGGCATCTCTGGCAGGACCTGAGTGCAGATATGCCTGGTTCAGCTTTAATGAGGACACCCCAGACTCTCCCAATATTTACTCACTCCTGATCTGTGTCAAGCTGGAATGTAGACTCCTTCTGGCTCATCTGGTGTTTCCAGAAGGTTGTAATGGAGACTTCCTCTCCTCTGGGTAGCCCCCAAAGCTCCAGCACAGAAACACTGGTCCTCTTGTTCAAACTGTAATGCAGACATACCCCCAGGGATCCCTGCTGTCTCCAGAGTGAGAAAATTGTATATTAAAGTGCTCGGAAAAGTGATGGCACTAAGTAAATGTTAGTTCCCTCCTCAGTAGTATAGAGCTGTCCCTGTTTCATCCGTGCCCCAGGATATAAATGTCCCAGAGCTGCCTCCCTCCAGCCTGAACTCAGGAAGGTGGATGCGGATGGGGAAAAGGACATGTCCAGCAACAAGGCTAAGGCAGTCTGGAGTCTGCGGTATAGACACTCTGGTTCTGCTTGAACCCTGAACTAGGTAGCCCTGCTTTGAGGGCAGAGAGTGGTTTGATGTCATCTGGAGCAGATTACGGAAAGAGGGATGTAGTGAAGAGATGGCTCTTAGTAGTCTAATGAGAATGGTTTTGGAACCGGTTGCATGTATCTTTCTCATTATTTGAGCATCTCAGTGTCTATATGCGTATACATGTGTGATTGTGGTTCTCATTAATTGGTGCGTCTCCTAGTATAAAGGACTGTTTTGTGTCTGTCCAGGCCTCTTCTTCTCGGCTCTGTGAATGTGCTTATATGAAATGTACATATTCAACTGTCCGCAGGTGTGTGCACTGGGACGTGTGGTGCTCAAATGCTTTGAGTAACTCTTTTGGGTTGGTTGGGGATGTGAGTGGGGGCAGTGTCTGTCGTGACTCATTGCTCTCCTCTCCTTCCGTTCCAAGCCATGTGGGGGAGGTTGAGATTCCAGGCGGCCTGGGCCTGGCTCCCACTGGCACAGAGGGTGGGACTGGGTGGGAGGAGTGAAGGAGGGTCAAAGGAAGGAGGGGTCATGTTTTGTGCTCACTGAGTCAGGAAGGGGGGAAGTTTCCAGCTGAGTCCCTGACTACCCCCCACCCTGACTCCAACCAAATCCACTTAGGAGGGGGCAGGGCCTCCTTGAGTCTGCACTGACAAGCGGGCCCCAGGGTGAGCGCAGGTGGTACATCTCCAAGCCCTGAGGTTCTGCTGCCTCCCTCACCCTTCATTTCCACCCTCACCGTAGAAGGGCTGCCCAATCATCCCAGTTTGCCCAGGATGTGGGACTTTCCATTTTAAAACTAAGGCAGTGGAGGGAAAACCAGGAAGAAATGGCTACCCTACTCCAGCACACTCAACAGAGGCATCTATGATATTTCTCATGCCTGGGGTCCTTCCCCACACCCCCTCAAGGCCACCAGAGTGATGCTTCTAAAATGTGACTAGGACCACATCACTCAGCTGCCTAACACCTTTAAGATGAATCCAAATCCTGTTACCTGGCCCCCCAAAGCTGCACACTACCCCATCCCTGCATCACCTCCTCCACTCTCCCTTTTGCTCCGGACTCTCCATGCAGTCCCCTGCCCCAAGCAGGACTCTAATTTGCACCTCTCTGGAATCCAGCTGCTGTAGTCGTCCCCAGTCCCAACCTAGTGAATGTCTCCTCAGTCTTCAAACGGCTCTTCCAAGAAGCCTTCCCTAATCTCCAATCTTCCCGGCCAGACCCTGGCTCTTGCTTTTGCAGGATCCTGGTCTTTCCCTCCTTGAGCTTAATAAAAGTAAAAATAAGCCTTCATTTATGTAATGATTAACCTAATACTAGAATGTTGGGAGCTCCATGATGGCAGAGATGTCTGCTTGTTTTTACGGGTCTGCCAATGCCTGGCTCAGGAGACACCTGCTATGAGTGAATCAATGAATTCGTTTTCTTTGGATCCTCAAATTTTGCTCCTTGTAATCATCTGGATCGTTTTTAGTCTGTCTGCCCGGCTCGGCCTTTCTCCCTCCCTCTGGGTGTCCACCTCTCTTATCGTGTATCTCTGATCCAGGAGTGACCTGCGAGGACGAGGTGGACGAGTGTGCCTCTGTGCCCTGCCTGCACGGGGGGTCGTGCCTGGACGGCGTGGGCTCCTACCGCTGCGTGTGCGCGCCAGGCTATGGGGGCGCCAGCTGCCAGCTGGACCTCGACGAGTGCCAGAGCCAGCCGTGCGCGCATGGGGGTGTGTGCCACGACCTGGTCAACGGGTGAGCGAGCGGACGAGCTGGGGTCTCTCCGGAGACCGGGGGGTCGGGCCCTGAGGTGGGGAGGCTAGACGGTGGACCCCAGGGCTCGCGGGGAGAAGGTGTGTGGTGGTGTGTGGTGTGTTGGGCGCGCGCTCAGCTCCGGCCGCGCGGCGCCACCTCAGATTCCAGTGCGACTGCGCGGACACGGGCTACGAGGGCGCGCGCTGCGAGCAGGAGGTGCTGGAGTGCGCTTCTGCGCCCTGCGCGAACAACGGGTCCTGCCTCGACGGCCTCGGGAGCTTCCGCTGCCTCTGCTGGCCAGGTGTGTGTACCTGAGTGCGCGAGAGCGCGTGCTCGCACCCCAGTGGGCGGGCGCGTGCAGTGGGGCGGGGCAGGGCTGGAGCAGGTGTGTTTCTATGCGTATGCGCTAAAGCGACCTGGGCCCTTAACAGACCTAGCAGCTTTGTGTGTGTGTGTGTGTGTGTGTGTGTGTGTGTGTGTGTGTGTGTGTGTGTGTGTGTGTGTGCGTGCGCGTGCGCGAGTGACTTCTACTGCTCAGAGGAGCCCAAGTTTCCTGATCTGCAAATTAGGGCTAATAATAGCACCTGCTCCTAAGGTGGTTGTGAGGAGAGTAAAAATAGCACCTGCTCCTCAGGTGGTTGTGAGGCGCGTAAATGCAAACCCCCGTGAAGCGCTTGGCACAGGGCCTCCACAGTAATACTGGTAATATGCTGCTGCTGCCGCCGAAGGCATCATCCTCGTCAGTGCGTTCCGCCTCACGCTGGTGCCCGTGTGCTAAGCTGCCCTCCGGGCCTGGCCCCGGGTTGGTCTAGCGGCATTGGAGACCTTTGGGTCCCGAGTGTCCTGACGCCGGCGTGTGCTCCCCCCAGGCTACAGCGGCGAGTGGTGCGAGGTGGACGAGGACGAGTGTGCGGCGCGGCCCTGCCGGCACGGGGGCCAGTGCCTGCAGCGCTCGGATCCGGCGCTCTACGGGGGCGACCAGGCGGCTTTCCCCGGCGCCTTCAGCTTCCGCCATGCTGCCGGCTTCTTGTGCCGCTGCCCGCCCGGCTTTGAGGGTGAGCCCCCTTCTGGGGAAGCGGATCCGCCCGTGTTCACCATGCGCGCGGAGGGACCCTGGGCCGGGCTCGAGGTGTAGGCCCTCCCATATGTGTGCCACTCTGCCTGCACCAGAGCCTCTGGGCTTTAGCCTCCCTAGTGACAAAATGAGCTCTTTCAGCTCAGGTCTGGCCCTGAGGCCGCAGGGAAGAGTCACAGCTGAGCCTCTTGCAGGGGAGGACTGTGGTATAGATGTGGATGAGTGTGCTTCACGGCCGTGTCTCAACGGAGGACGCTGCCAGGACCTGCCCAGTGACTTCCAGTGCCAGTGCCCGGATGGCTACACAGGTGCCTGGGATCGGATGGGCAAAGGGCGGGACAAAGCCAGAGTTGGTGGGGTTGGGGTGAAAAGGTTGCCCCTGGCTGATGTGTGGAGGCTGGATTGATGGAGGACAGGAAGATCAAGGATAAAGCTGGCAGGGGGCGGGGCTTGTGAGTGTGGCTGAGCTGAGACCTGAGTTTTGGAAGTGGGAGAGGAGAGGACTGATGGGTTTGAGAAACATTCAGGAAGAATGCTCTACACATCCTGGGGGCTTATTCCCTGTGTGAGTGCTAGGATGACAGCTGTTTCTGCCTTGGGCTACAAGGAGGACAGAGGCCCTGTGGCCAAGGACAGATGGAAAATAGGGGTGGGAGGGCTGTGGAGAGCTGGAGGGCACCATCTGCAGAATTTGACCTTTGGGGAGCTGGGGTCCACTGAGTGGGGGATAGGGGACAGGGGTGTAGGAAAGCCCTCCCTGCCTTGTGTACACAGACACATAGATACCCTTCCACATGGACACAGGTGAACCCAAGGAACTTACATACTTGCAGAGTGTCCCTGCCCCCTCTGGAATGCCTGTGACACCTCCCCCACTCCTGCCCACATTCCTGCTCCGGCACACTGCCTCCCCTCCCTGGCAAGTTTCCTGGGCACAAGCTCCCCTGCCCAGGGAGAGGAAGAGATGACCATCACTGAGCTACCCCCCTCACCCACCTGGGAGAGGCTGAAACTCAGCTTTTGCTACTCCAGCTGTTCCTCTGGGGGTCCCTGAAAGCCCATCCTCTGTCCCTGAGGGCCGAGGTTCCCCAAGTCTGGCCCCAGTGGCCACACGGGTGCCTGGCATATAGTGTGCTTAACACAGCATGCCCTTCCCCTGAAGAGTACTCTGTGCATTTTATTTCCTCCTCTCCACAACCCCATGAGGTTGGGATTTCAGATCCCCACCCCACGGATGAGGCAGTGGAAGCTTAGAGAGGGAGTGCCAAACCCCAGGTTCACCAGCATTAGCGGGAACCCAGCTCCTCCCCAAGCTGAGCTCAGCTGCTGGGTGACAAGGAGGGCAGACCCTGAGGTCAGGGGCTGGGAGGGGGACCTGGCTGTGGGGCTGGGTTCCTTGCCGCTGTCCAGTCCACCCCCATCCTCCCTTTGGGCCATGCTGGGCGTGGGGGAGGCCAGTGCCTGGCATTCCTGAGCCGGCTCTGAAGGAGGCAGCCGGGTCAGGTGGGGAGCTCTGCTCCCCGGCCTCAGGGCTCACACACCCGCTCTTGGCCGGGTCTGTGGGGAATGCAATGGGGCTGCAGGTTCTATGGACTTTTCTTGGGGGCCTGTGGCTCCTGGCAGGTATGGAGGGCCTGGGGCCTGGGCAGGGAGGTTGGGGCTGGTGGCTGGTGGGTTCCATTAGAAGGCTGTGGTATCTGTGGACCAGCAGGGCTGATTTCAAATCCTGGTAGCTTCCCTGGGCCTGGGTTTCTCGAGCTGTGATAAGGCAGCAGGGTGGCTTGGTTGTTTTGTGGAGGCTCTGGCTGAGCCAAGGCTTGACTATGACCTCTTGACACAGGCTGGGATCCAGCACATGGTGTGGGACCTCCTGGAGGGCAGGATAAGGGGGCCCCTTCACTGCCAGCATGGGAGACTGTAGGGCAGAGGGAGCTACTCCGAGTGCCATAGATGTGTACACCACCCCAGATCTCTCCTCCATTTCATCGTTATACCTGCAAAAGCCATGCCAGGCCCTTTGCTGGGCACCAAAAGCATGTTGAGGCCTCCAGAGGAGGTCCCTGCTGAGTCAACTGGGACCTGGCATTCTGGGGAGCTATGCCTGGGAGAGGGCAAGGATTTGGGAGTAGGATGGGCAAAGAATTGAGAATGACTCAATGTGGTAGGGTTAGGAATAGGGGAGGGGCCCTTTGAGTCTGGGCTTTCCAGGATAAGTAGGAGTTTGAGAGGCAAGATGAGGGAGGATGAAACATTCCAAGTTGTGGGAACAGCATGAGCAAAGCAATCCCTGGGGGAAAGTCTTTTCAGGAGATGCTTGGAGAAGTAGCCGTTCAAAGTTGGTATAGAGCAGGGTTGAAGCTGGGGTGGCTGGCAGGGCCCTGCCCTTGAGGGGTCTCAAGTGCCAAGGTGAGTGCTTGGAGTTTAAACAGCAGGTGATGCTTTAGTAATAGATCTCAGGCTTCTCAAGTAGGGGTGGATGAGAGGGACTTCTGAAGGCAGATGGACTAGAGGAGGCTGGACCATGGGCCTGGGGAGCTGCCAAGGCAGGGAATGTGGAGCGGGAGAGAAGGGGGAGTTGAAGGTTTAGGAAATTGAATCCGCAGGGCATGGAGACTGGCTGGACAAGGGAGGGGAAGGGGGCAATTTGGATTCTAGCCTCTGGGGACTCCCAGGTACCGTGAGAAAATCCTTTGGGAATGAGTTTAGTTGATGGGGGCTGAGACCCTGTCCCAAGAGGTATGTAATTTCTGGGTCGAGATTGTGGTTCTGGCCCTGGGTACTGAGTTTCAGCTGGTTTCTCCTGAAGGCTCGACGTGTCAGGAGGAGGTGGATGAATGCCTGTCGGAGCCCTGCCTCCATGGTGGGACCTGCGATGACACCGTGGCGGGCTACATCTGCTGGTGCCCAGAGGCCTGGGGTGGGCACGACTGTTCCGTGCAGCTTACTGGATGCCAGGGCCACACCTGCCCACTGGCTATGACTTGCATCCCCATCTTCGAGTCTGGGGTTCACAGTTACACCTGCCGCTGTCCACCCGGTACACAAGGACCCTTCTGTGGCCAGAATACTACCTTTTCCGTGGTGGCAGGGAGCCCTCTGCGGGCCTCGGTGCCAGCTGGTGGGCCTCTGGGTCTGGCACTGCGGTTTCGTACCACACTGCCTGCTGCGGCCTTGGCCACTCGCACTGACATCCAGGACAGTTTGGAGCTGGCGTTGGTGGGAGCTGTGCTTCAGGCCACACTCTGGAGCCATGGCTCTACTGTTCTCACCCTGAGTCTGCCGGACCTGGCCCTAAATGATGGCCACTGGCACCAGGTGGAGGTGATGCTCCGCCTAGGGACCCTGGAACTGCGGCTGTGGCACGAGGGCTGCCCTGCCCGACTCTGTGTGGCCTCTGGTCCTGTGTTCCCCATCCCCATGGCTTCTGTGTCCCCACCACCTTTGGGGGTCCACTCCGCCCAGCTGGGTGGCATGAGCTTTGCAGGCTGCCTCCAGGATGTGCGTGTGGATGGGCATCTCCTACTGCCTGAGGATCTTGGCCAGAATGTCCTTCTGGGCTGTGAGCGCCAAGAGCAATGCCAGCCCCTGCCTTGTGCCCACGGAGGGGCCTGCCTGGACCTATGGACTCATTTCCATTGTGACTGCCCCCGGCCCTATAGTGGCCCCACATGCAATGATGGTGAGGAGAGAGCCAGATGGGAAGGGGGCTTCTGAAATCTGGGTCCTAGGGGACAAGACACACTCTCCCTCCAGCCCTCAGGCCTTATGCCCAGCACCCTTTCTCCCTGCAGAGGTACCTGCTGCCACCTTTGGTCTGGGGGGCATCCTGAGCTCTGCCTCCTTCCTGCTCCACGAGCTGCCAGGTCCCAATCTCACTGTGTCCTTCTTTCTCCGTACACGGGAACCCACTGGTCTGCTGCTCCAGCTTGCCAACAACTCGGCATCTGGCCTGACGGTGTTCCTGAGTGAGGGCCAAATCTGGGCTGAGGTGCTGGGCAGTCCTACTCTGATGCTCCCTGGGCGCTGGGATGATGGACGTCGCCACCTGGTGATGCTCAACTTCAGGCCTGACCAGCTTCAGGGTCTGGGGCAGCAGGTGCACGTGGGTGGGCGGCTCCTCCCTGCTGAGGCCCAGCCCTGGGGTGGGCCCTTTCATGGCTGCCTACAGGACCTACAACTCAATGACCTCCACCTCCCCTTCTTCCCCCTGCCTCTGGGGAACTTGAGCGAGCCTAGCAAGCTGGGTGGCAGGCAGACCTGGAACCTCACCATGGGCTGTGTCTCCGAGGACATGTGTAGTGTGAGTACCCTGGGCTTGGGGGTTAGGGGTACATTCCTGGGGGTCAGCACATCCTTTTATTAGTGGGGAAACTCTGGCTTAGCAGGTCAAATGAGCTGCCCAAGGTCCCCCACTGCTAGGTGGCAGGAGAGCAGGATTTGCTTTGCCTCTTCTCTTATTGCCTGCTGGTTCCCATACCCTCCTCTCCAGTTCTAGTCTGAGATAGAGCCCCTGACCAAGGCAAAAAGCCACCCTAGCCTTTCTGCAGGGACTGCTTGAGGGAAAGGAATACCTGTGGGAAAGTGAGCAGGTTCATGGACAAAACACCAGCCTCAACTGGAATGGCCTAAAAAGCCGTGAGCTCTGGTCCTGTTTACTGTCTGGGTGACTCAGGCAAGTGGCTTCTTCTCTCTGAGCCTCTGTTTCCTCATCTGTAAAATGGGGATGACAGCAACTTCCTTTCCACTTTTTTGTAAGGTGGTAATATATCTGTAATGGGTATTCTTAGTAGGTATTCAATAATCACATCTATGATGATGGTTATGGTGGGGTAATGTCAAATGTCAGCCCCAGGCTGAGCTGACTTCTGAACTGTTCTCCCAAAGCCCGACCCCTGTCTCAATGGTGGGACGTGCCTTGTCACCTGGAATGACTTCCACTGTACCTGCCCTGCCAACTTCACAGGGCCCATGTGTGCCCAGCAACTGTGGTGCTCTGGCCAGCCCTGCCTCCCTCCTGCCACCTGTGAGGAGGTCCCTGATGGCTTCATCTGTGAGTGTGTGCCCTGGGTAGCTCACAGCTCGTAGGCATTGGGCACCCAAGTTGGATTAGAGTCTGTCCCTGCCCTCAGGGCTTATGGGTTGCTGGACCATGGAACAGGATGCCAAAAGCTCTAACCCAGTGTGGTCTAGCCACTGCATACAGAGGACAGGACACAAAGGGAGGATGTTTCAGGGAGGGGTTGGGGGTCAGCATATGCAAAGGCCCTGAAGTTTATAAGAACATATGAAACACGAATACTACGAAGGGTGCAGCAGGAAATAGGGTGGAAAGGTTGTTAGGGGCTCTGAATGCCAGGCCAGACAGCTGAAACTTTGTAAAGCAGTGGGCAGCTGCTGAAAGGTTTTCCGCAGGAGAGGGACATGATCAGATTCGCATTTTAAAAAGGTGACTGTCTACCACAAAGACTGAGCCTCATGGAGGAGACAGGGTGACTTTCAAGAAGGGAAGGGGGTTGGATTTGGGAAAGGTTTATTGTCGCCTGCCCTGTGACCTGGAGTGCAGGCGGACTTCTCAGTCTCCTCAGCAAGCTGGGTGGGTGGATGGAGGCCTCGGACTAGCCGTGGGCTGGGGTCTGGGAGCCCTGCACCATACAACCCATATGTTTGGGAGATCACCCCCGACCCACGTCCTCTTGCTTTCTCTCCGCAGGTGTGACCGAGGCCACGTTCCGTGAGGGTCCCCCTACCAAGTTCAGCGGTCACAACGTGTCGGCGTCCCGCAAGCTCAGTGATGTCTCTGTTGCCTTCCGCACGCGCGACCAGGAGGCCCGGCTTCTGCGCGCCACCGGGGGCGCCCACGCCGTGGTCTGGCTCGCCGTGCGCAACGGCTCGCTGGAGGCAGGTGTGCGCAGCGGCCAAGGCCTGCCCGGTGCCGTGCTGCAGGTCCCTGGGCCACACGTGGCAGACGGCTCTTGGCACCATGTCAGCCTGGCCATGGAGCGCCCGGCGGACGCCGCTTCGCGCTGGCTACTGCGGCTGGACGGCGTGGCAAAGCCCTTGGCACTACGTGGCCTGGCGGGCGACCTGGGCTTCCTGTGCGGCCCGGGCGCCACGCACGTCCTGTTGGCGGAGAACTTCACGGGTTGTCTGGGCCGCGTGGCTCTAGGTGGCCTCCCGTTGCCCCTGGCGAGCCCGCGGCCCGGCGCGGTGTCTGGCCCCGGAGAGCGCTTCACAGCTTGGCCGGGTGTGCCAGCTCTGAGCCTCGGCTGCCGAGGCGCGCCTGTGTGCATCCCCACGCCCTGCCTGCATGGCGCCACCTGCCGCGACCTCTTCGATGCTTTTTCCTGCGCCTGCGGCCCAGACTGGGAGGGTCCACACTGCGAGGCCCGCGCCGACCCGTGTGTCTCAGCACCCTGCCCCTCAGGCCACTGCCATGCCCACCCTAACGGCCGCTTCGAGTGCCTCTGTCCACCCGGTTTCGTGGGTCCTCATTGCAGGTGCGGGTGGCCTAGGGGATCCTGTCGGGTACCCGGGGGCAGAGGTGGGGTGGGGGTGCTGAGGGGCAAGGCCTGGGAGCGGAGGGCCCCTGGGGATGTTGGGGTCTGTGGAGCCAGGCTGCAACTGTTCTACTTCCCTCCTCTGTGAAATGGGAATGATGGTCCTTCAGGGTTGGCAGATGAAAGAGAGGATGCCCAGTTAAATTTGAATTTCTCTTGTCTGGTATGGGAGTAGGGTGGAGGGACTCAGAACTAGTATTGGGAGAAAACAGGAGGATATCCTGCAGCGCTACCCACCATGGATTTACCTTCCCCGCTCCTCCTTTCAGGCCCATGGGGAAGGGGACAGGTGGGCAGAGCCTTGATACATGCCTTATTCAGCCTGTTGTGGGGAGGAGGTTGCCCTTCTGCTCTGTCCACTCCCTTTGGAGCCAGACTTGTGGAGGGTTATTTGGCAGAGGGCTGACCTCCCACCCCAGCCCACCCCCTAGGAGTGTTAGGCCCAAGTTTTGTGTTTACGGCCATGCTTTTGTTCTGAGGAGAGTTCATGGATTTCACCCACTTTGCACAGGATGCTTGGAAAAAGTTCATAATCTAGGGGTTGTAGAGGTGGTTCGGGGCGTGGGGGGGGGGGGGCCTGGAGCAGCAGAGTAAGTGGCCCAGGCCCTGGGTCTCATCCTCCCACGTCAGGACTCTGATGTCATGGTCTGTAGGAAGTGGCACAATTCCACAGATGAGAGCACTGAGGCTCAGGTCGCCTGAGGTCCAGCCTCTGTGCTTTCTCCCCAGGTTGCCTGTCCTGCGGGAGGAATGTGGCCTGAACTTCACCTGCCTTAACGGAGGCCGATGTGAGGTTGGGCCCAGGGGCGCCAACTGCAGCTGCCAGGGGGGCTTTGCAGGCCGAAGGTGGGTCTGGGGACTGCGAGTGCCGGAAGGTGGGCTGGCAAGTGTGAAGAGCTGGGCAGGGCTGGGCCTTGGATCTTGTCCAGCCAGGGCAGGGGTGGGTGGGGGGGGAATGTGTGATTTGTCCAGCCAGGGCAGGGGGAATGGATGTGATTTGATCCTTACTCACTGGTCTCATCCTTCACTGTCATCCAAGTGCTGACAGTCCACCATTATCACTTGGGTTCTTTCATTCTGGGGCTTCTGAGCCCATGCTCTGCAGATACCTCCTTGGAAGTAGTTGCCCTCAAAGCACTGTCCTCAGTCCACCTGTCTCAGGACTATGTGGGGATACCGTAAAAGTGCCGATTCTGGTCCCAGTCCAGGCTGAGGGAATCCGCCTCCAAGGGAATCTGGTTCTGATGGGAGTGAGAGTCATTCTCAGCAACGAATGTTAGGGTGCAGGGGGTGGCAGGTCACAGTCAGCTTTGGTCACCTACCAAGGCCAGCCAGGCAGGGCCAGTGTATGAGGAAAGTGGATTGAGGTGGCAGGGTTGGGGAGGTAGAGCAGCTGGTGGGAATAGCAGGCATTTGTGGTGGAAGCTGCTTTCCTAGCTCTGCACCACCCTCTCTCCTCCCTCCCCAGGTGTCAGATCCCTCCCCTCCCATGTGAGGCCAACCCCTGCTTGAATGGGGGCACCTGCCGGGCAGCAGGTGGGGCCTATGAATGTATCTGCAGTGCCAGCTTCTCCGGCCAGTTCTGTGAAGTGGTGGTGAGTGACGTCCGGGATGGGGGGTGGGGATAGGGGAGGGGGCTCACAGAGGCCTTTTTTGTGCTTTGGTGAGATGGTGTTGGGAGAAGGGGCTGGGGGCGGGGGTGGGGAGTTGTAAAGCACCGGTGGAGGTATTCCTGAGCCAGCCTAGTTGTGGGGAAGGGGGAGCTGCAGTGGAAGGAGACTCAGGGAGAGCCTCAGGGCCCCCCAGCATCCCTCAGCAAGGGCATTGGTCTCCTAGCTCAGCACTGGTCAGGGGCTTCTTCACAATACCTGGAGTTACAGGAAGAGCAGTGGTCTAGGGCCAGGATTCAGAGCCTACAGGATCCTAGAATTCTTTAGAGTTCTTTGGATTTAGGTTGGTGAATCCGGGAGTTTATAATCCCTAGGTGTCTCTGGGCCAGGATTCTGGAGTAGGAAGATTCAGGGAGCAGAGGATTCTGAGTCATGGAAGGTTCAGCCGCCATGAAGGCCCCCCTGCACCCCCCCACTTTCCCAGGGAGGCTTAGGTGAGGAGGTGCGGAGATGGATGGGAGCCAGCAGGTAGCCTGAGCTGTTGAAACCCTTCCCCCTCCTGCCCCCACCCCCAACCCCCAACCCCTCCACACACAAAGAGGTTGAGTATGCCCTGCTGGTCCAGCAGGCACGAGCCTACAGTGGGTGCTGGTGGAGGTGGGCAGGGGAAGCCACGGGAAGGGCACCCTGGGGAGCCTTGATCTCGGCGGGCTTCTGGCAGCCGGGTTATAAATCCACAAATCCCCTCTGCTTCTGGGGAATGTTTCCTTTCAAGTTGAACTTTTATAGCCTTTAGCTCCCGCTCTTACCTCCTCCCCCTAGCCTGCCTCTCCTGTCTTCCTCCTCCTCCTTGGGTAGGGAGAAGAAATGGCTTTGCAGCTTCCCAGAAGATCCTGGGGTGATAGCAAATGAGGGCTCATTCATGGCTGGGATGAGTTTTTCTCTCCAGCCTTGGAACCCATTCTCCAGCACTGGGAGCTGGGACTTGGACTAGATCACAATGACCGGAGAAGCCTCAGAGTGCAGGGGGAGGGCCGGTGACTCAGTGACCCTGGAATCCTTTGATTCTGGGACACAAGAATTCCAGGCCTGTAGAACCTTTGATGGAGGCATCCTGAGCGCCTGTGACTGGAGACTGGGACAGGGTTTGCTGGGGCCTCGGAACTCTGGTCAGCATCTCCCAGGGACAAGCTTAGTTGAGGGGCTGCGGCTGTGCCTGGCTGGGAGCAGGCCCAGAGGGGAGGCAGACCCTGGTGAATCCTGACCTTGTCACCAGCCCGGCTCAGCTGCCCCTGCTCCATCCCTCCCCAGGCCTCCTGGCCCAGGAGAATCTCCTGCTGCTGCCTGAAGTGCCTTGGTCCTTGGTGTTAAGCACTGGTCTCTAGAGATATTAAAAAATCAGACCATCTTCTGGGATGGTGTGCAAATAAGTTCCCATGGCCCCAGATTGGGTGAGCTTATTGTGAAAGGAGGAGATAGAGCTGGGAAGCCAGTGGCAGGGCTGGGGACTGCCACTTATCTTGCTCAGTGATGTGGAGGCCTTTGGCTGGAACACGGGGCATGGCATTGGAGGCAGATGGTGGAGGTTTCCAGTCCTGGCTCACCAACTCACTAGTCATGTGTCTGGGGAAATCTGGGCACAGCCTATTTTCTCACTTAATATTTATTGGGCACTGTTCTGGGCCCTTTGGAGTATACTGGTGCTCAAAATAAACAAGAGATTCCTGCCCTCCTGGAGCCCATTTCTGTTTCTCCAGATAGTTGTGAGATTTATGTGAAATCCCATGCATGGTGGTCCTTAGCTCATATTAGGTGTTCAATAAATGTCTGTTTTCTATATTTCTAGTTAGAACCCCTTTGTTGTACAGGAATCCCTTTGTAGTGTCTCTGACAGCCTCCCCCCAACACACCCCCTATACCTGCTTGCATACCCCTGGAGCCAGGTCTCACTACCTTATAGGGAAGCCTACTCTATAACTCTGATTTTCCAAGAAGGTCCTTGTGTCCCCAGTTCTTCACTCCTCTCAGGAGGGCCTTTTCTCCTCCATGGTCTTAGGCTTCATTATTGTGTCTCTTGCAGAAGGGCCTGCCCCTGCCACTGCCGTTCCCACTGCTGGAGGTGGTGGTGCCAGCAGCCTGTGCCTGCCTCCTCCTCCTTCTCCTGGGCCTCCTTTCAGGGATCCTAGCAGCCAGAAAGCGCCGCCAGTCTGAGGGAACCTATAGTCCAAGCCAACAGGAGGTGGCTGGGGCCCGGTTGGAGATGGACAGTGTCCTCAAAGTGCCACCTGAGGAGAGACTCATCTAGGCCTGGCTTGGCTGCCAGGGCCAGCACCCAAGGGGTCCTCAACTGGCAATTTCTACCTGGAGACCTAAGGAAGCCATCTCCAGGAGCCTGCAAGAAAGTGGCTCATCTTCTCGGGGCCTTGGAGAGCTGCTGCAGGGCCCAGGACACCTACTGCAGGGCCCAGGACACCTACTGGAAAAGTGTCCCTTTTACTGGCAGCCCCTGCCTCTACCCCACCATGGACTGAGGAAAAAGGGAACAACTCAGGGAAGCAGTAAGGGGCCTGTGAGGTTGTAGATATCTCCATCTGGCCTCCTGGGTTTTGCCTCTTTCAGCATCTGGCTGTGACTGTTAGGGATACACGTGGGCCTGCATGGGTATGTTCAGGAGTGTTTGCAAGCTCCTGATGGGCGTGTCTGCAGATGTGTTGGTCTGCAGATACCGGTAGGAGTGCTCTGGACAGGGCCTGTGGGTGTGCCCCATCTTTCACTCGGTGTGTACATGACTGTGTAGTGGGCATAGGCAATCCCACGGAGGAGGACACCTTGGGTACAACCTCAGAACCCTAGGCTAGGGGCAACTGGCAACCCAAGGCTGCACATTCTCCAGGAGCCTGGGCCAGGGCTAGCCCAAGGAAGAAGCCCCCAGCTCCTGTATCTTCACCACCTCCAGAGGCTACTCCTGCCCTGGAGGCAGCTGGGAAATCAGGAGGCCATTAACCTGGTCTTCTAGGCTCTTGATTCCCAGAACAGATAGATGTTCCTTCAAGCAATGTAGTCTTGTGCCCTGCGCCAGAACCAGCCTTCCACAGGAACCATAGACCACGACTGGCTGAGATCTATCCAGGACAGAGCTGCAGGAGCACGGAACATGCTGCCTGGATCTTGCTGACCTTGTGCAGGAAGTGGTTTAGGCTCTGAGCTGCTTCTCTCATCTGTTTGTAGATGGGGAAAGCACCCCCTGTCATTCACAGAGCTGATGTAAGGATCAGAGAGGATGACAAAGGGGAAAGAACTCTGGAAGTCCTCAAACTGTGGTCTGATGTGAAGGATTGTCTAGGTTGTCCTTTCAGGTCTGGAAGTGTTGACACCCCTGGGTGGAGCTGAGGGAATTTAAGTGTGTGAAAGGCCTCTCTTGGGTGTGGCAAGAAAGCAGAGGGGAATGAGGATGAGTGAGTGACCTTTCTGGTTTGGGGAGGAGACAGTACCCCCCCCCAAAGCCTACTCAACCACCCTCTGGTTGTCCCCAGTTCCCCGTGCTCTTGTGGCTGTCTGGTGAGGCCATTCCCTCACATGCAGACCCATGGCCTCTGAAAATGGCTGTTGGGAGGATTCAGAGAGGATGCTGAGGAAGCATCCATATTGTTTGCTGGGTACAGGTACTTAGCAAACGTTGGTGGTGCCTGTCGGTGTCAGGGCTGTTCCAGGCTGCAGACATAGGGAAGAGGTTATTGCTTTGGCTTCTATTCCCTTCCCTGGCCAGGCCCACCACACTGTGATCTCCAACCCCAGCAGGGCACCCCGATGAGGGCCTGGCTTCTCTGAGGAGCAGTGCTCTAGCTTCACAGCATCTCTCTATCTCTGACCTGGAGGTGTGCACTTTCATTTTTCCTGCTTCCCAGGCCAGCTGCTTCTTGTGTCTGAGCTCCGGGTGCCAAGGCCAGGGGACTCTTTTACACTGGAATTGACTTTACCGAACTCCCCTCTGGCTTTCAGGCAGCCCTCAGAAGGCACAGAATCAAATCCAAGGAGGAGCCAAGTGGTGATTTGGGGGGATGGAGGCGGGAGCTGAGACTATGGGGATCAGCTGAGGCTGGGACAGGAAGGGCCCTGAACCTAATTAAAGGGGCTTGGTCCTTATGCTGTAGGAAGGGGGGGCCACCTCTCCCCCAGCTTTTTCCTTGACTCCTGGGGCAGTGTAGGAGGAAGCATCTGGTACCAACAGCTTGGTCACAACTGGTTCATTGGTTGGCTTTACTTAAGTCAGATATTTGGCAAACTTGTGTTAGTTGGAAACTCCTAAGAAAAGAAATTTTATGTGGAACTCCAACATATAAAGGCCAGGAAGCTCCATTTTGGAGGGCCCCACATCTTCCTCTCCTCTGTTGCTCTTAAGGGTTCATTTTCAAAGGGCAGTCCAGGTAGGGTGAAACAGGGCCCAGGGTGGTTGGAGTGGGGGTGGGGTGGGGTGCTGGGGGTGGGGTGGGGTGGTGGTGACTAGGTGTGTTTAACGCCTACCTTAGGTGCTTAGTCCAGCTCTTCCTTCCAAATACAAACATCCAATAGAGGTTCAGATTCCAAGACTCTGCTTTTGCCAATTAAGAGACCTGCAGGGATGAACTTCCAGGCATCCCCTTGAACTTGTTCTCTCCTGGAGCCTGGACGCCCTCAGCACTCACTGCCTTTGGCCTGCAGTGCAGTCTTACTCCATGGAGCTGGCAGGGCTGGGCATGTCTGTGACTAGACCATCTGATGCTCCTAACAGCTGCCCATCTGATAAGCCCACCCCCCATGTCTGGCTTGCAAAGGGAAGGGGACGAGCTGAGCTTAGAACCCTAACTGGGGACCCTGGCTTTGGAGTTTGCCCAGGGTTCAAATATAACTGCGCTGAGCTCTGCCTCCATCTCTGCAGAACTGGGGTGGTGAAGATGGCCGAGGCTAGCCACTGGGACTTACCACACGGGGCTTCCTTCCAGAATTCCCTCAATAACATGGACCTACCACCAGCCTTCCCAAGAAGATTTTATTAAACACACACAAAATTCATTCTTGGGTTTGCAAATTCAATCCAGCAAGTGAAGAGACAACAGTGCTTGTGTGAACGAACGTTCACCATCATGCCCCCAGCGCAGCCAGGGCATGTGGCTCCA
Organism: Tamandua tetradactyla; assembly: GCF_023851605.1. Classification (NCBI taxonomy): domain Eukaryota; kingdom Metazoa; phylum Chordata; class Mammalia; order Pilosa; family Myrmecophagidae; genus Tamandua; species Tamandua tetradactyla. Next base: position 45,387,389 of record NC_135328.1, read on the forward strand.
CTTGCCTGGAGCCAACTAGCATCTCTTGGTGCAGCTTCTGGTCCACCAGAGGTCCTTGATGGAACCAGAATTGGTGCTGAAACACCTGAGGGCCTGGGAGAGTTCCGTGGGGCCCAGGCAAGACACTGCTCCCCATTGCTGGCAGGGAATACTCCCAAGAAGACCTGGAGAGAAAACTTGCTCACAGAGTCATTCTTAGGGGTCATGATTGACTCAAGAAGGGGCTGTATGCCAGGCCAACAGCTCTTCAAACCCGTTAGAGCAGAACCTCAGGGCCAGCCCTTTAGTTCTCAAACATTCATGCAAAGCAGCAGTGGCCTCCCAACCTCTCAGACACCGATGGTGCTCCCCAGGGTTATGGGGCCTCCAGAGACCCCCATGGGCCATCAGACACACCTGGGTAGACTGTGTCTGACCATTCAACAATAGGAAATGAGAATCAGGTCAAAATGCTCACAATTTCCTGCATGTCTCAGATGGTTGTTTTCTTAAATGGGCCATATTTTAACTTGGTTTATGGAAATCGGTCAATTTCAAGATTCATCAATTCAATAAGGTAAAAAAGCAAAGAAAGATAAAAGAAACAATAACAAAACATTTCAATTTAACTTTAGTGACGTTGGCCTCAGGAATGTCTGTGCTGGCGAGAATGTGAGGTGGGTGGGAGGGGATGGCTCCAGGCCAAAAGATGCCAACTTCTCCACTCCCCTGGGGGACTGGAGAAGGGCTCAGGGCCACTGCCCGTTCCAGACCTGGTGGGGGAGGCTCTGGCTGCTGTGACCCCCCCCCCCCCCATATTGGTTGGTGGCATTAAGTTGGCCTCTGAGTTGGAATCTCGGCCCCTGCTGCTTGGCTCTGTCTATGAAGCCCCAAGCAACAAGAGGCCGAGCCCCAGCTTTGACTGTGACACAAGAGACCAGGATAACACATGTCAAGTGACAGAGAGCTGAATGAGGGCTTGATAGCCCCTCCTAATGCTCTCACATTGACATATTTTTATTTTTCTAAAAATCAGAGTTGCTGGTGCTCCCAGCCCCCATGCAGGGCTGGTTGGGGCTGTGAGTGGCTATCACCAGGGATCCCAAGGATCCCCCGGGCCCCAAATCCCTACCACACCCAAACAACAGAAGTGAGGGGGTTGGAGTGAAGATTTGGGAAAGAAAGTGTGTGTATTGCTAGAGAGTATTTGGAAGCCTCCCGCCAGGGAGAGCCTCCAGTCCAGGGAGGCAGTGTCCCTTATATAAACATCGCACCCATCTGTGTCTTGTACAGACGCGCTCACGCTGAGAGTAACACCAGCACATGTGCCTGTCAGGTGGGCCCCATGGGTTGGGATGCAATTGTGACAGGAGAGCTGGGATTGGGAGGAAAGGCCTGGAGGAGCCTTGTGGCTTCTCCTGGGGGGTTTCCAGAAGGAAGGTGGGTAGGATGGGTTTGGGGCAGTCAACGGCCCAGCGGGCCTCTTTAGTGCAAAACCCAATCAAGGGTGCTAGGGAGGGATGGTGGCTGGTCAATTCCCAGGTGAGAACCAGTACCATTCTCCAGTAGCCAGACCTCAGAGACGGGCAGTGTGGAGGGGGAGGAAGGGACAGCATGAGGGGCCCAACCCTTCCCACCACGGTGCCTGGGCAGAAATGGGGGAGAGGGAGAGGTGCAAGGAAAGCAGAGGGCCAGCTCACATGGGAACCATGGCAGTGAGCTTGGGGTTGGGCATGTTGCTCGGGCCTCTACTGGCTCCCCAACTCCTCAAGGGCCCTGGCTCACTCAAATGTCTCCCACTGCTTCCTGAGCTGCTCCACTGAGCCTGGGGCAGGGGCCGGGCTCACGTCTTGCTTGGTTTTCTGTAATAAATCTTCAAAGGGGTCTCTGGCCTCTTGAGGAGGAGCTGAGGGCTTCAGTGCTGGCTCCAGGCGCTGGGGGGGTCTGGGAGGAAGGAGAGGGGGCTCTCCAGGCCTCCGTGCCAGTCCCTGCTTGGCCTCGACAGCCCTGGAGCTTGAGCGGGCCAGAGGCAACGTTCGGATCCTTGAAGGGGCGACAGCTGGGGGGCCAAGTGGCTGCAGGGGGCTGGTGTGAGCACCCACGGGCATGTGGCCAAAGAGGTTGGGCATGGAGAGGGCAGACATAGGCTGGGATCTATGTGGGGCACAGAAGCCAGAATGCGACAGTAGGAGGCTGGGTGCAAAAGCTGGCCCCAAGGGAGCAGGAGGCACCCCAAAAGGCCCGGCTGGTGTGGAGACCAGGGGCACAGTGGGCAGTGCTGTTGGCACAGATGGAACAAAGGGGTTGAGTGATGGCTGTGGGAATGAGGTAGGGGTCCCTGCAGGGGGGAAGCTGAACTGGGGGGTGAATGGGGTGGCTACATTTGGGGCGGTAGGGGCGGCTGGAATGGTGCTGCCCGACCAGGCTGTGTTAAGTGGGTCCAGTAGGGCGAGCAGCGTGTCGCTGCCTGTACCTGCAGGCCTTGGGGCCAGGCTGCATGGCTGGAGTAGTTCAGTGGGGCCATGAGGGGCTCCACCAGGGAGAAGCCCTGGGAATGGGGCTGGACTCCGGGCAGCTCGCTTTTCTCGCTCAGCCTGTGGCCGCTCTGAGGAAAAATCACCAAGTGCGGCACTGGCAGCCTGGAGTTTGGCTGGACGGGCAGTAGGTGGCGGGGGCACAATGCCCAACTCTGGGGTTTTCCTGCCTTGGGGTCGGGGAATGGTAATGCTGCCCGGAGTAGGGATGGACGCCTCCTCCTTGTCGCTGGGGTTCAGGATGGTGTCCCAGTTCTGGGGCCTGTGGGACAGTGCCAGGGAGTTCCCCAGCAAGGCTGAGGGCTTTTCAGGGGCAGTGGCAGGGTGCTTGCTGGGGATGGCCATGTCGTCCTGACCCAGGCTCCAGAGTTTGTTGTATGGATGAGCAAGCTTCAAGGACACAGGCATCCCACGGCTTCTCTCGCTTCCGCCCAGGTCCAGCCTCTGTTTGGAGGGAGTGAGGAAGGCTCAAGTGACCACAGGGTGACCTGGCCTGATGGGAAAGAAGTGAGTGCCTATTCCCATGCCCCTTCTGTGTGCCAGGTGGTGGACGGGCACCAGGGCTTCGTTCACAGCCATGTGGACAGTTGGCTCCCTGGAGAGATGGGGAGATGGGACTCAGAGCAGTCTGGGGCCTTGCTCCAGGTCACCCAACAGAGAATTAGGTCTGTCTGGACTCTAAGCCCAGGCTTTTCTCACCATGTGGCACAAATGGATTCCAGAGTAAGTCCTTGTTCTTTTATGCCAGTGACTGCCAAGTAGTTTTAGGAAAATAACTTATCTACCAACTCAGCCCTTAGTACTTTTCAAAGTTTGTGGACACCCATGATGGCCTGTGAACCAAAGAAGGTGGGGCTTAGGACCTGGCTGAAGGCACACTGGCCGAGAAGAAAGTAGGAGGACCGGTTCAGGTCCTGGCTTTGCTGTGTATAAACTATATGACCTTGGGCAAGTCACTTCCCTTCTTTTGTCCTGAGTTTCCTCATCATCAGTGGGATTAGCAATCTCTTATAGCAGGGAACAGATGAATTCTTGGGTATGTGGGAGGTTTGTAAATTTCACAGCATGACCCAGAGAGACTGTAAGGAGGCACAGAGAGAGGAGGTGACTGGAAATCATACATGGTCAGTGGTCACATGGGAATTACCCAGAACCCAGGAATTCTGATCCAAAGTCTCTTCTAAGTGCCTTGGATGGGATGGGAGCAACCCCAATTCTGCCAGGGGCCAAAGCCCCTGCCGGGGGGTCAGACTGGTGGTCCTGGGGAGAATGGCCTGGAGTAGCAGCCCACCTCTGTCTGCTGCACAAGTGGAAGCGGAAGGCAAGTTTCTGTCAGGCTCCAGCATCTCCTGCAGGGATCACTGTTGGTAGCCTGGCCCCTGACCCACTTGGAGGGTCTGCAGTCAGACTGAACCTGCTTATTGGCTGAAGACCTCAGAAAAGCCACTGTTTCTCCCTCATTTTCCTCCGTTGTCAAATGGGGGGACCTGCCTCACATGTAGAAAGCAGCTGGCTCCCAGCAGGTGCCCGTCCCTGCCAACACCATACCTGATAGTCAAAGGTCCCCGGCTGCTCCCTCAGGTCTTTGGGGGTCCGAAGGTCCTCCAAGCTCTTGGCCTGGCCCAGAGGCTGCAGGGGAGCCTCCATGTTCAGGCTGCTGAAGATGTCTTCCAGGAGGTCGATGCTGGCAGCCCGGTCTGGAGGGGCTGGGCCCACAGGCTGCCGTGCTCGCTGTTCTGGACTCTCCGCCTCGTCACCTGCGCTGTCAGACTCCTTGAGTGTCCGATACGGCTGTGGCCTGGGAGAAGACAGAACAGGCTGGGTTCTCCCGCCAGAGTGTCCAAGGGAGAAGTAAGCAACCCCAATACCCCAAGAACTTCTAGTACTTGAGGAGCATGCCCAGGCAACTTCAGGATGAGGGGGTGTCCTGGGGCATCTGTGAGTGTAGGAGTCTGGGCAGCAGCAAGGGTGTGAGCTTTGCTCTCAGACCCGGGTCTGAATTTGAGCTCTACCTCCCACGGTGTGACCTGGAACAAGTGCCTTTGGCCCTCACTTGCATTGAGGAGTTCTGAGGGGGCCCACTCAGTCTCCCCAAAAGTACAAGTCCCATCATATAACTAGCTAGTAGGCTTACAGACAAGACATAAGGAATAGAACACAAGTGGAAAGGGAATACAAGCACACACATTCCTGAGCCCACCATCTATACTCCTAACTGTCCCTAACCCTAATCCTGACCCCCAAATCAGTCATCTACAAGCAGCTGCCACAGAGGTGAAGAGTTGAGTCCTGTGACTCCAGGGGAACTGAGCAGGGAAAACTTTCCTGAGAGTAGCAGCCCAATGAGTTCCAGGATCTTCAGGGGAAACTGTCTGGGCTTCTGCCTGTGCAACTCACTTCCAGTCCCGTTCTTGTCATCTGCTTGCTGTAGGACTTTGGGCAAGTTACTTAGCCTCTCTGAGCCTCAGCTCCCCTCATTACAGAGTACACCTACCTTGAAGGTACTTGTGAAGATTACAAGAGCAAAAGCAGAGCCTGGCACACAGCAGGCATTCAGAAAAGATGCTAACAGCGTCAACAACCCACCAGTAAGCCTGGTTGTCACAGGGGCCTGCTCCGTGCTAACAGCAACAAAACCATGCAGCAGCCCCCATGCACAGGTAACAAAGCTCTTCTTACCTTCCTTTCCCACAGGCCTGAGTCCTAGGGACAGGCCTGAGTCCTAGGGCAGCGCTGGGTGTGTGGCTGCTAGGTAAATGCTGGCCTCTTGTGGATCAGTCACCACCGAGCAGCCTCTCACCTCCTCTAACTACGAGACTGGGGAAAGTGAGGGAAGGGCGCCCCCTGCTGACACTGCACAGGCTCACATGGAAGGCCAGCTCCCAGGAAGGCAGGGGACAGACAGGGGAACGCAGCGCACAAGGAAGCGTCTGGGCAATTGGCAGGGATTCAGTAGACTGACCTATCTTGCTTAAGCAACGAGAGGAGTGAACAGAGTAGGGCTCACACCCCACTTTATAGATGAAGAAACCGAAGCCCAGAGAGGCTAAGTAACTTACCCTATATCATGCACAGTACATGGCAAGAAATGGAAACCAAATCTAAGTGTCCTAAGTCCCACACGCTGAACAAGCCATCTGACCAAGGAATTAAAGACCCTCTAACCAAATTTGAACACAATGAGGGAGATAAAAGAGTCCAAGGGCTTCTTAAACTTAAGGAAATGGTGTTTTTTTAAAATCCATGTGGCTTTGAGTTAAGATGGACCAATTCCTTTTAAAACACACACAGACACAGGCTTATCCTAATTTTTGAGGTTACGGGGTAAGAAGATGTGCATTTTCTATTATCCAAATAAGGCATTAATTAATTTAAAAAGCACATGATAGGGATGAGCCCTGGACTCTGGGGAATGTGCAGCAGGAGAGTCTTAGGATGTTACCCACCTTTTCCTAAAGGTGATTTTAAATTGAAATATGATGAATGTTTCTTTTCCCAATGATTCTATCTTTAATTGGTAATAGAAAATAATAGCTAGTACATAAACCTATGATTTCATAGATATTTTTGCTTAAGACAAGGCTAATTCTAAGACTTTTAAAACAGAAATTCTAAAGAAAAAAGATTCAATTCATGTACAGGAAGAGCGGCCTGTGAAGCTTGGGAAGCACTGATTTACACCCCCTCTTTCTAAGTGAGGACATCAGGAGGGTGCACCTGGCCTGTGGTAGGACAGGGCTGGGGGCCCTGTGTCCTGACGGCTAGTCCAGGGCTGTCCTGCCCTTGGAGGGCAGTGGTGGGTGGCAGAGCAGCCTGAGGTTTCCAAGGCACCCAGAGGAACCCAGGGGGAGGGACTGTGACTCCAGTAGGGAGAAGCTGATGAAAAGGGTTGTGGGGGGGGGGTGGAGGAGAAAAATCCCCTCATCTGTAAAATGGCTGTAACAGTTCCCTCCCTGGAGGGGGCTGAGGGTAATGTGGCAGAGCCACACTCACTCGACCTCGTTAACAAACAAAAATGGACGAAAGCTGTCACTTCTCGATCCTAGCTCTGAGAAACCTGTGGGTAGTGGGGCAAGGACGGGCAAAGAGAAAGGGAACCCCAGAAACTTAATTTTGGGGGAATGGCTCGATTGTGAGGGAACCTTTAAGAAAATTATTATTGTTGTTTGTAATTAGTATGAGATTTAGGCTGCAAATAATAATGATAAATATAATCTTTAAAAAGCCAGGCAGATCAGTAAAACATTTGAATATGCCAGCATTAATATACACTTTCCACATCAGTCAAGTTTTGGTTTTTTACCAACTTGACATCAGACCCCTCTTACCTCCACGGGCTTTCTGAGAGGTGCCGAGATGAGGGGCTGTGGCATTTAGTCAGGCTAACTGCAGCCCACAACGCCCTGTCTCCCACCTCGCTGCGCAGTCACAGCCCTGGTAGGGCTGGTGGAAGGCACGCCCAAGAGGAGGCACCCTGAGGTGGCATTCATGCTGCAAGCTGGCACTCGGGCACCCGGCAGGCAGCAGCTCCCTCCACCCCTCCCTCCACCCCTCCCTCCACAGCGGCCCTGGGGAGTCACCAAGCAGAGCTCAAGGCAAGCATCTCGACGGGGAAATGAAAGAAGGAAGGAGAGACCATTCAAAAGGAGCAGAGAAGAAAAAGCTTTCGGTGAAGCCAGAGCTCGGGCCCTCTTCCCGCTGGCATTCATCATCAGAGGAGTCTTCGGAGAGGAAGACCGCATAGTGTCGCAAGGGCTTTACCAGGCTGGGGCAGAGGAAGACAAAAGAGAAGAGAACAGGCAGTTAGGGAAGCACCACTGGAATGCCACGCGGTGGGGTGGGGAGGAGGGCTCGAGAGGGTGCTGGGGTGCCCGGTGCCACTGTGCCAGGCTGGGGGAGAGGCTTCCCAGTGGCAGGCCAGAGGGCACGGGAGGCCTGATAAATAGAAAAGAAACTGGATTTGCCACATGTCAGGAGCCTTAAACACACAGCTGAGTAATCTATGACCTAGTAATTCTATTTCAATTTAGATAACCCTAAATGTAGCAGAGAATTATGCAGAAAAGATGTTCATTGCCACTCCATTTATACTAGTGAAAAACTGAAAGCAATCTATATTTCCAACAATAGGAATCTGTGATGTGAATTATGGTACAGTTGACTGAATATTATGCTCCCAATTAAACATAATGTTTATAAAAAAGCATTTTTAATTATAGATGCAGTATGGCAATAATACAGCATTCTCTCTCATCTACTTATGAAAAAAGTGCATAGAAAAAAGACTGGAAAGGCATGTGTCCGAATGTCTACAACAGCTGGTAGGGTCATGGGTGATTCCCCCCCTCATCTCTATTATTCTGTGTCTTCTACATTTTGTACAATGAACATATGCACTTTGCTAATCAGGAAAAAATAAAGAATAAAAAAGTTAAAGAAAAAAGTGAACCATGTGGAAGGGCACTCGGGAGAAGGCCCTTTTCTGATTAGCGGCTGCTCTCTGGAGTCTCCCTCAGATGCCTCTTCAGAGAGTCTTTTTCATCAGTGATGTGAAAATTAAATATTCATTGTTATAAAAAATGCATCTTCCTTGTCAGCCACCTGTGAGCTCTCCCCCTAAAAACACAAACACATACATGGCCCAGAGAAACTTGGTGCCCAGCTCCTATAAATTATATACTGATCAGGGCCGTGGGAGGCTGTGTGCCTGGGAGAGGGGAAGTGGGCTGGGTAGACCTCAGTTCAAATCCTGGCCTGGGTGCTGGGAGTGGGTGGTCGGTGCCTCTGCCCGGGTCTGGGGGCTGTGACTTGCTCCCCAGAGCCTGAGGTGGGGGGTGGTTACACTGGGTGGGTGGGGGGGGATAGGGGAGGTAAGGGATGCCCGAGTCAGGCTATCTTCTCTTACCACCTCTCCCCTCCTCCTCCGACCACAGCAGTCTCCTTTCTTTGCTTTATATGGCAGAATTTCTTTAAGGTTTTATTTCAGGAAAGGGTAACGTGGGAAAAAAGTACAAGAAATTCACCCCTAGAAGGTAAATGAAGGAGAGCAATTGTCACTGGCAGACTGGCTTTTGACTGGGCTGGCCACTCTCCCCTGGCACTGGTGTTGACCCAATTGTTACCCAAGAATCAGTTGCTGTTTTAAAAGTAGGACCGAACCTGAATCTAGAGCTGTGGAGCTCAGCTTACGCTCACACCATACCCTCATTTTCTCACCATGTCCCCGGAGGTTAGCAGGGCCGAGTTTTGATCTCAATTTATGGAAGTGGAGGCTGAGGCTCAGAGAGGGGAAGCCTCTTGTCCAGGTTACACCACAGGGGGTGGTGGTCTCAGTGCTCCCTCCGTTCCTGGGCCATCTTGCTAGATGGTAGACACAAGGCACACCTCAGCCCTTCCTGGACCAGAGAGAGCATCAGCCCAGGGTGGGTACTGACCTCCGCACTCAGTAGAGAGGGCAGGAAGAGGTGCCCTGGCCAGTCTCCAGGCAAGGCCGTCCAACTCTTGACACTTTCACAGCACCCGAACATAAAACAAGCTGGAGCAGGAAAGCCGGGCTTCTCACCCTCCACACAGCCACTGGAGCATTTTGAAGTTCAAATCTGATCATGTCACTCTCCCGCAATTTCACTGCAATTGGTTGTGGGGTGACCATGTCCACTGAATAAGGTTTCATGTATAATAAGATTCAGACATCTGTAGAATCATTTACTCATCTGTTTAAAAGCTCTGGGGGATGGGGGACACCCATTCTCATTCACTTGCACTGGGCTGCCCTCCTGAGGTGGTGAGGCATGCAGGGATGGGCAGCACCATGGCCTCATGCTCAGCTCTGGGGAGCTGATAGAGCCTGCTGGGTGGCCTGGGTGAGGCCAAGTCTGAGCTCTAAACAAGGCAGTCACAGGGCTGCAGCCCTGGCCCTGCTCACCTCTGTGGCCTCTTTTCACCCACACTCTGTACTTTAGCTACGCTAAACATCTCTGAGCACATGCAGCCCTTTAACACTCCACCTCCCTGTCTTCTTTGCCTGGCAAACTGACTGCTCTTCAGTCTTGAAAACTCAGCTCATATGCCACCTCTTCTAGGAAGCTCTCTGGGGGGCTCCCAGGCTGCATTTTCACTCTAGATGAAGTAAGCTTTTTCCAGTGATATGCACCTCAGTACTTCATAGATACCATTAAACCTCTTGTAATTCTATTTTTTGAGTTGAGCTCCTCAAGGCCAGGGGCTAGCTTATTTTTCTCTTTATCCCCACCTGAGCTTGAGGAGCTTGGCAATGACTCCATGGAAGTTTGCTGACCGAATAAATGAAAGCAAGCATGCTGGAAAGGTCTCTCTGGGGAGACAGGGTGACATATAAACCCATTTCACTCATCTTTCTGGAACCTTACCATGTCATGCATTTCCTTTCAGGAGCTTCTGTTACTGTATGTGTCTCCTCTCTGGATTCCCTTGGAGGTGCTAAGACATGTAGGATGGGACCATGTATGGGAGTGAGGTTATCAGATAGGGGCAAGTTGGAACCTCAGAGATGTATTTAAAATAATATCCACAAGTTGGCACTGTGCCAGAGAGTTCACATATTTACTTCTACCTTTCACGACAGCCTAGCAAGAAGGTATCAATGTACTGATTTTATAGAGCATGACACCTTCATCAGTCTGTCTGTCCGTCTGTCCATCCATCCGTCCATCCGTCCATCCATCCAGCCATCCATCCATCCATCCATCCATCCCTCCAACCAAGCATCACTTTCCATGTGCCTGTTGTGAGCAGGCCCAGTGCTATGTGAGCAAAGAGGTGTGATGAAGCAGCCACCCGGAAGTGATGAGCTAGGATCCCACCTGTGTTTTCCCGTCAGCCAGGCTGGTAGTGGATGGACATGAGGGGGGCTACATACTCCCAAGTGGGTCAAACTGAATGAGCTCTTGGGTGGCCCTCCAATTCATCCTGAACACCTTTCAGGATGTTCAAGCATGGGTCGCCACCTCTGGTTTTGATGGAAAGCTTGGCACATTTGCTGAATGCCACTAAACTGACCAGGAACTTTTGGATTCACACAGAGCAACGAGCCTTTGTGCTGGGCTGGGGCTTGGCTTTGTCAACAAAACTGCTGCAGTTCAGGTGCTATCAAAATCCTGTGCCACACGCACTGGTGTGATCAGGGATGTGGCTGGGAAGAGAGGAGCCTCAATTTCCTGCTCACAACCTGCCTACCCTCTCCAGCTGGGTCTCCTGGCCAGGCCAGGCTAGTCAGGCAGTAGCTTCAACAAGAGGGTAGGCATCCAGGTGAGACATTCACCATATGATTGGTCAGATCAGAGTTTTTTCAAGTCCAGGCTTTGTGTCACATGGATGCTGATGGTGACACTAGCAGTGTTCATAAGTGTTGGGTTAAATACTGTCCATACAGTTTCTCAGTAATTCTTCACCATATCCCCATTTTGCAATGAAGAAATCGAGGTTCAGAGAGGGAGAGTCACTTGCTTAGGGTCACATAGCAGCTAAACATAAAGCTAGGAATTGACTCTGGATTTGCCTGACTCTGGACAATTACACGATCCCACCTCTTCATTTCCCCCTACCTGAAATAATGAGATAAGAGCTAGGGTATTTCCCCCTCTACTTTTAATAAAAGGCGAGATTTCAAAATAAACATATTTAAATTCTGCTCTTCATGTTCTTCCATGAAATATACAGTCAGATATTTGTCAGAGACAAAAGATGAACCATTGAAAACGTCCAGGTTTAAATTTTTTATTAGCTTAAGGCAGAATAATAATAATAATAAAGTGTACCTCTTCCCTCATTAACCCAATTCAGCTACTACCCTGCAGTCTGCCACCCACCACTTGCCTGGGTTTTGTTAAACACAAAGAGCTGTCTGTGAAAAGGCAGGTTGTGGCGAACTGGGCTACCCAGTGAGGGCTGCCAGAGTCTTGGAGAGAAAGAAGGGCCCACTGTCCATCAGCATCCAGGCCCCCGTCATCTCCCCGCGCTGCTCCCGCCTCTGCCCACCTCATCCCCGCGCAGGGTTACCATGCAGATGACTTCCCGAACCCTTTCTAATGTTTGCTTTAACGTGTCGCCGGTTAGCGTGTGAGTGTGACAGTGGTGACAGGCACGGCTGTTCCTTTTTAAATACCATGTCAGAGACGGGGCGTCAGGAAGGGGGACGCGCTCTGTGGCTCTCTGCTGTGCCAGGATCGCACGGGCTCATTTTTTAATGAGGAAGATCTGCATCTCGAGAGTTTTTTCATGTGTCACATCGCGTGGACAAATCAGCGGCACGTCACGCTGGCCCAAAATGAAATGCTGACAAATGTAGATATTTCAAGTTTAATTGACATTTAAATGTACTTGAGATAAAGAAGGGAAAATATCAGCCAGGACTCGGTCTCTGGAGGTAATAAAGGGGAGCTGGTGATCATTTCTTAAAGGATCATTTTTTAAAGGATCATTTCATTCCAGCACAAAGGATCTTTATAAATGACCTGGCTGCTCTGGTGCCCTCGATTATGTGGTTCCCTTGCAGCAGATGCACAGGCAGAGACCCAAGGTGAGGCCAGGTCTTGCCTGCCAGGAGAATGTCAGTCTAGCCAACTTTCTACCACCCTGCACTTCCTAGCTAGGTGACCCTGGAAGAGTCACTTTACCTCCTTAAACTTCAATTTCTTATCTGTAAAAAGGGGGATTTTAACCTGTCCCAATAGTCCAATCATAGAAGTTAAATGAAAATACTTGTAAAATGCTTTACATAGTACTTGGCACATTGTGAATATTCATTTACTTGTCCCATTCTCCTGTTAACAAATGGATTCTGAGCATTTCCATCTTCTGCAGGATCTTCCCCTGATGATCAAGGACAAATAAGACGGTCCCTGCCTTCAAAGACCTTCCCAGTAAAGATTAGTGGCGCTCAGTTGGGAACATGTGAGCATACCAGAAGCATCTGGGAGAACCCCCACCCTGGAGATTCTGCCATGCCTCCCTCCTCCACATGACACACTTACCCTCTAGACCACATTTTCAGCATGTGTATAGGTTAAAAAAAAAAAGTTTAAAAAGGCTCTGTAGCAAGACAGAACGGAATAAGCTTGGTTCCACAGAGGAACCAAAGAGGAAGCTCCAGGACTCCTCCGAGTGGCCCAGGGAGGAAAACTGGAGACAGACACGAGAACCTGCCGTACATCGCATCTTTGTACTAAGTTGTATGTGAATAGATAGAGAAACGACATGGAGTTCTACTTACAAACAATAATGACAAGAAGAATCACTGTGGTGAAGAGTTACAATTACCAGTGAGTGGGTGTTCAACCTGCTGGGTGAACTGATCTGTGGAGGTGTGCGAATGTGTGCGTCCAGAAGGCAGTAGTGGGGTTTACCTGTCCCAGGGGCGCTTAGATGAGGTTCCACTTGGGGGTGACACAGAAGCTGAGTCTTTAATCCTGAGTATGCTGGATGTGGCACAATGGTCCAGGGTGCTGAAGGGTCTGATCATCAAAGCAACTCCAAGTGTCTCCAGAGAGGTGGGGCACAGGGGGCTTGAGGTCAGGGTAAGGTTTTCAAGAGAAGAGGCTGGTAGAATTGGCAAGGACCAGGTTGCAGACGGGCTTGCATCAGAACAAGGACTGAAGGAGATGTACAGTTAGGAGGTCGTGTGAGGCCTCAGGACTGCAGCACTGTGGGTGGTGGCGGGGGAGCTTTCTCTACTCTCTTGCATCATTGTGTTCATTGCCTTTCCAATCTTCATCTATCCATCCATTTAATCGTTTCTCAACCTGTATGTTCATTCATTTATTCTTCCTTTCAACAAAAACCACTAATACCAATTTCAATGTCCATACCCATGTCCCAGGCACACCCTGAGAGGTCCTTCCAATCCCACTAGATGGATACACACATAGGTGGAGAGGACCAAGCACAGGCAATGGCTTTCATTCCATTTTCCCACTCTCCAGGTTCTTTAAAGGAGGGAGGAGGAGGGAAACTGTATAGCTTGTGCAGAAAAACTGCCTCTTACTCTGCCTGGCAAGGGTTAAGTTTGGAGAATGAATTCTGGAGGACATAGCAGCAGGAGGGTAGAGGGTGAGATGTGTCATATCATATCAATCATATCATATATCATCTGATAGGAGAGGAGAGAAGAGGGGAGAGGAGATCTAAGCACTGGATGTGGGACCCAGCAGACCTGGGTGTAGGTCCCGGTGCTGGCTAGTTGGGTGACTAGGGCAAGTCATTCCACCTGTAAGGATCTTGGTTTCTTCCTATATGGAACAGGTCTAATGCAACATTCACTTTCAAGATCTTAGGGGTGGGGTGGGCCATGGTGGCTCAGTGGCAGAGTTCTCACCTGCCATGCGGAGACCTGGGTTTGATTCCTGGTGCCTGCTCATGCAAAAAAAAAAGAAAAGATCTTAGGGGTGCAGGGGAGGTTAACCAAGATAATACCTGGAAAAGCACTGGGCCTGTAACAGGCAGTTGAGAAATCATGATGTGGACTCTTAAATAAGGAGGGGTCTCAGGACCACACAGCCTTTCAGGGGGTGACTGCCCTCAGTCAAGTCTTGAGGGTGGGGCATGCTTTCCTGAAGTATTCCTAAATGTGTGATTTTGGGGGGATGGAATAAATTCCCTGGAAGGTGACAGCTTCTGCAAAAAGTCCTTCCGTGGTGGGAGAGGAATGGGCCCTGTGCTTTCCTGGGCTGCTGCAGGAAGTGGAGGTGGTAGGGAGGAGGGCTCTTCTTTGTCACTTTTTGCTTCTCTAGTCTGGGCTCAGGTTCCATGTCTAGCTTCTGGCTGGGCTTTGTCTCAAGGGCCTCAGAACCCATGTCAGAGAGGGGAGGGGCAGCTTGGGTAGGGTCAAGAGACTCTCACCTTGCTAATTGGGTCTGTGACCTTCTGCTCGAGTGTTTGGGCTCCCAACCGCTCAGGGAGTAAGTGGTGGCAGCCTGCCAGGGGGGTAGTGTCGAGACAGCTGCCCTCTACATCCTGGGGCCTGGTGCCCAGCTGGCATCTTGGAGACTTGCTCCTGGGGCTGGTCACAGTTTTTGGTGTTTAGAGGGTTAGGGCAAGGGAGGTGCTGGTGCCTTCATATTCACATCCGAATCACATCTGGCACATAGTAGGTGCTCTTTACCTATCTGTGGTTGTTAACTGCTCCCTTCCCCCATCTCCAGGCTGCTGGGCTGTAAGCACCAACCTGCCTTCAATGATTCCTTTGTTCATTCATTCAATAACACTCCCTGAGCAGGACCTGGGCTAGGCTATTGTCCTGGAATTGAAGAGTCAAAGCTGAAGGACATACTGCCCCTGCTTTGGATTTCTGGTGTGTATTGGAAAGAGAAAACTGCCACAGGTGAAGCCCAGGGTATTGTGAGCATAGGAAGGGAGAGTACATGGTTCATGGGGGAGGGGTCAGGGTAAGTGTCAGAGTCAAGAGACTATGGTGGTCACTGCAGGAGATGAGGTAAGAAGAGGAACCAGGGCCAGAGTAGAGAGATTGGCATGCAAGCTAACTTAGGGTGCTAGTATATCTCCTGTGGACAGTTTTCTAAACTGTTTCTTGGGATATTAATACACATCATGTTTAAAAAGGGCAAAGAGACTTGCCTAGGGTCTCAAGGCTTGTAACTGGTGGGCCAGCTGGCTGACCCAGATTTGTCTGATACCAAAGCTGTATCCATGCCCCTAGTCTGCCTCCAAGCAACAGTTTACTGCCCTGCACCTCTAAAGCAACTTTGGGTCTGCATAGCAAGGCAAGGGGCTCTAACCCTGTGGTAATCCAGTCAAGAGTAACCTGACAGCTGAGGCCGTGCTGAGCCCAGGTCCAGAGGAGAGTGAGGGAGGGTAAATACTTTTGCCAGAGCACATGTGCAACTGGGCTGAAGAGATCCTATTGTAAAGTGTTTCCAGACCTGGTTGTTGAGCAGAGCTCTCACTAAATGATTCTGGCAGCTTCTTCTGATCTCATTTTAATCTTCTGGGGCCCTGGATTCTGGGGTCATGCGGTACAATTCAGATGATCAGACTCCAATTCCTAAGCAGCTTGGGCTGGCTGTTTGGTATATGGACTGCCTGCCTAGCTAGTACAATGTATAGAATTTTTCCTTAGCTAGAAGGATTTCTAACATTGATTACATGCTCCTCTGGGTCCTCCAGACCATCAAAATCCCAGGGAGTCCACAGTTCTGATGAGAGTATAAAGTGGTATAGTTTGTTGATATTTAGCGATATGGAGCAGAAATCTCCCTGTATGACATGTTAAGGGCTTTGGCATGAAAATTACCCCTGCTACTCAGTAGCTGTGTGACCAAAGTGCAGCGACAACCTCTCAAAATCTGTGATCTCATCTATAAAATGGAGATAATAATACATATCTCCCCCACCCCAGATGTGTTGTGAGGATGAAATAAAATGGTGTATGTAAAGAGCTCAGCACATAGCTCTTAATTAATGTAGTTATTAATTATTCTATTTCTTATAACAATATTAAATAAAAAAGCTTCAAGAATGAGGACATTTACCCTGGCATTTTTCATTTTGGTGAAAATCGGGAGGCAATCGGCAAATCCAAAATACAGAGACATGGTTAGGTAGACCACATACATACACACAATGGGATCTTCTGTAGTTGTTTCCAGTGAGGGTTATTAAGACATGGAAAAAGCCAGATGGTCTAACACTGCAAGAAGGTGCAGCTCTGTAAAGTATACATAGGAAAAAGATTGGAGGGGGATCTAAAGAGGGGGTGATAATAAGTAGTTAAATTGAAGTAGTGGGATTCAATGTGAATTTGTCTCTTCCTCTAACTTCCAAATTGTCTGTAAGGCTCTTGCGTCATTTTTATAAGCAAAAAAAGATAATCTGAAAAGAGCAGATTTTGGATGGATCTGGCCAGAGGACTGAGCTGGGTAACGGCGAGTGAGACTCTGATGGCTGAATCTGGACCATTCTTACTTAGTACAATAAAACTTCACATAACCAGGATGCAGCCCATGTGACCCAAGGGTGTTCTGTGCCTCACCCATTGGGGCACAAGGCGTGCAGCTGAAAGAGCTCAGGAATGCAGGTGGTCGGGGCTGGGCCCTTTTCAGACCCACCACTAACTGCAAATCCCTTAACCACGGAGACTTAGGAGACAGCCCTACACTTCTGCATTATTGTGAAGACTAAATTAGAAGGTGGCTGTACATAACTATCTCCTCCTGTACTCTTGGCAACTCTGTGAGGGCTACTGCCCCTGATCTTGACAGCTGCGTCCCAGCAAGTGTTTGCTGAGTGGCAGAGAGAGGCACCTGTGGATCAGTACAGCCACTCCCTGCCTTTGGCCTCAGCCTGCATTCACTGTGTGGTCCTGAGAGAGGTGGCCTGTTTGGAGTACAAATCACAATGCTGCTTTTTTAGAGCTTGCTGTTGTCTCTTTCTCAGCATCAATTTTCTGGCAAGTCAAGAGGAAAATAACCTGGAACTTGGTGGCTATGCACACTGTGGCTGAAAATAACCAAGGCCCACCTTGACCAGGTGGAAACTGTGAACCACACTGCACCCCTGCAGCAGCCACGTCCTCAACACTCAGAGAGACATATAATCATAATCAGGTTCTTGACAAAGCCTTGACAGAAAAAAAGGACAAGGCCTCTGTTATCAGACAGCTGAGGTCAGAGCTGATCCCACCATTTTCTAGAGCTGAGGCCTCGGGCAAGTTACTGAAAATTTCTCTCTCGGCCTCAGTTTCTCTATCCGTTAAATAGGAAACCTGTTAAATGTTATTTCTCTCTCTTTCCCCAAGAAGAAACTACTCAGCTACCAGTGGACACTGCTTCTTTGGCAGTAATAGGTTTGAAAAGCTCCCATTCCCAGTTACAGCCTCCAGGAACTAGAGAGGAAGGGTGGAATGCCAGTCAAGTCATTTTAGGACACAGCTACCTCTTTAGGTAAAGTCAGATTAAAAATGGACTTCTGGGTGGGCCTTGGTGGCTCAGCAGGTAAGAGTGCTTGCCTGCCATGCCCGAGGACCCGGGTTCGAGTCCCGGTGCCTGCCCATGTTAAAAAAAAAGAAAAAGGACTTCCATGAGCACTGTCCCAAGGAAGGGTGTAATAGAGAGATCTAAGCAGAATTTTTAATCCTGGTCCTGACACTTTCTAACCAGGTGATCTTGGGAACAGTGGTTAAATAAATTTTCTGAGCCCAAATGGCCACTCTGTGGAAGGGGAAACTCAAACCAGTCTAGGGGGACCTAGAACACAACAGATGCTTAATCGTACTTCCTGCCTCTTGGCCTCTAACCCACAGGCCCTGCTGCCTAATTCCTCCTAACCCTTCCTGATCCCTCCTAACCCTAACCCTTACCCTAGGGAATCCCCCAGGCATTCCATCAGCCTTGCTCTGAATAATAATGCAGATAGTTAACACTTCCTGGAGAGAAATATTATCTGAATATTAATCAGCTAATGTTAACTGAAAAACAACACGAATGTTTTATCCAGAAATCTTGGAGTATTCTTCCAATGGCCATCAAATGATGTGAAGGGGCTAGCAAACCTACCCTTGATTCAGAAAAATACACCTGACATTCATTTTGGGACGAGGCAAGTCAACAAAAGAGTCAGCGTGGGGACTCCCTTTTAAGGCCTCCTTTAAAAAATTCTATGTACCTTGTACCTAGTAGGTTTTCCAAGAGATCTGCTGAATGAATGGGTGCATGGATAGATGGGTATATGGATCAATGGAGGATGGATATCAGCTGGAAAGGAAGAAAGGACTTCGACGGATGGATGGGCCAGAGAGCTGACAGCTGATGCTGCGGGCCGTGGATGAATCCCAGAACGCTGAGCTGGAGACGGTCGTGGTCTTAATCAGCTCCATCTTGCTGTCCACAAAGTTAATTATTTAATGTGCTATTTGGAAGTGAGAACTGGAACAAGAAGTCAGGAGGACTGAATCTCTTCCTGCAACTCCAAAGATTAAGCATCCTTTTCTGCTGCTCAAATCCTCTAAGTTTCTGAAGCCCTTTGATATTCCCAGTAGAGACAAAGATCAGTGATTGAAGAAAACCCTGGCCAGATTAAAGGGTCAGGAACTGGGTCCCTGTGCCCACACGGAACCACCCCCAACACAGGCCCGTTAGGATTTGGCTTCTGCCTGCTGACTTGTCTTTTCACATCTCCCAACACAATGCTGATAGATCGGCAGAGCTGTTTCCTTTTCTCCCCCAGAACAATATTTTATGAAGAGTCTGTTTTATTAAAATATTTTCCGCTGGATGCGTCCTGTGTTTCGAGAAGTTGGTCTTGCCAGCTGGAGCTGATGACAGTTGAGAAAAACACATTGAAGTGCTTGTTGTGACATGGCATTTGGAAGTGGAGGAGCACAGGGGAGGGGTGGGTAGCATGGGAAAAGACGCAGGGAAACACCCATGTGGTACCAGAAATGTCACTGGCGTTATGGGAAAACAGCCCCTCCCCACTACTTCATTTAAAAAATGTGAAAAGGAGAGAAACCCTTGGAATGACGTCTCTAAATGTACTTCTCCAGCTCCCTGTGGGCCAGAGCCGCTGTGCTATATGGTCACAGAGAGCCTGTCATTTGTTTTCTATCACAGCCAGTTTGCCAACCTAGCAAATTGGCCCCTATGCTCCTACTGGCCCATTTCAACCCCAAATGTAAACCAAACAGTAGTCCAACACACGGCTTATTACAAAAGGAAATAAAAGGAAACTTAAGAGTGACACCGAAAGAGTTCAGATATTAACCAGGATATTGGGATTGCCAAGGCACTAGCTCTTTAGCATAAGAGTCATCCCCTAGCATTGGGTCTGAAAAAAACAGCAGAGTACATAAATGTGATAAGAAACTCCAACCTCTAATTGGGAACCTGGCTCCAAAATTGGTAATGCTTTTCTGTAGAATGTGGAATGTTGTTGGTCTGGGTGATTTTTGTGCACCGCAAAAATATGCTGGGTTTGCATTTCAAATATCTACAAAGCTATGATCTCATATTCTGATACAGTGGCTAACAGGTTTACCCTAGTTTTAAAGAGGTGACTTAAAAAAAAAGTGACTAATTTCATCAGGGTAAGGAAAAATCTGTTAAGGTCCGAGGAACCTGGAAGCTGTGCAGCATTTTCTCCACATGGGGGCAATCACAATCCATGCCAGTCAAGGCCCAGGAACTAATTCTCAACGTTTCCACCATCCCATTAGACAGAGCAAAAGTTAAACCTACACTCAACTTCAGGAACCCTCTCTTCTAAATTTTTGTATAACTAAGCACCCCCCCCCCCCTCCACACACACACACACAGTGTGCGGCTCCAGAGCTTTCTTGAGAGATTTGAGGGGCTGCAAATGGGGAGGTTGGTTCTATAAAGTACACAGCCTCTCAAGCATTTCCATATTGTAAAGTAGAGAATCCTGGGGGAGCTGAAATGTATTACAACCTGGGTGAGACCATAGCTTCCTATTTTGGAATTGTTTCTTCCTTTTGGCTCCTTTTCTGGCTAGCGCCTGCCATCTCCTTTCACTTCTTTCCCTGAGAACTTTTCTGAAAGCAGGGCAGACATCAGCGGAGTTCCTCCCCTTTCCACACAAGGAACTCCAGGGTCCCTGAAGTAATTTTTCTGATTCCCCAACCCCAGACCGAGATAAATTCATGCACATTTTCAAGCATCACAGAGAGCCAGGCTGTAGCACTGAGTTGTTTGGGAAGAAATCTGGGGAAGTATTCCTTGGTGGTAAAGAGAAGCACTGCATGGTGGAAGTACTACCTTGTCCAGACTGGCTCTGAAATCAGGTGGCAGCTATCTGCAGCTTTAAGGTTTACCCGGTTCAAGTACCTCAAACTTTGGTCACTACTTGTAGCCAGCATCCACTCAGTGGTTTACTCTAAGCTGGGGTCCTATGCTAGACCTGGGCAGAAAACCTAGTGCTTGTCCTTGAAGAGTGCTGGATCTGAGAGAGGTTGATAATAAGAAAAGCAACGGTGGTAGAGGTGGGGTCCTGGGTAAAGTTAGTTCTATCACTTAATCAGAGCTGCAGAAACCCCAGGCACCAGCAAGCCTGGGAAGGTGATGACCCTCCTTAAACAGCTTTCTTCTTTGACCAGGACCCTGGCTGTCTCCTGCTAACCTTACATCTTCAGCATGAGAAAGGACCTGGATCTTCTTCTGAGCCTGTCCAAGTACCTTTAGGCCTCACCACTCAAAACCCAGCTCAGATACCTGGCTCTCTGGCCTCTGGGGCCTCCTGCTGGTTTGACAATGGGACCAAGCAGAAGTCAATACTGAAGATCAAACCCTGCTTCCCCAGTGACCTCTAGTGAAAGGCTCCAAGGAAGGCTTTCAAAGGTGGGCTCCACAAAGCACTGGCCCCACTGGGTTCTTGCAGACAGAGGGGATGGGGGTAAGTATTAGGGTACTCACTGCTCAGGGCTTGAGACAGACATCCTCCGGCCTTCCACTGTGATGTTGCTCTTTGGTCTCTTAATGACATGTGGACGAGGAGGACGCACCTAAAATGGGAATGGCGGAAAATCCCAAAGAAGGAATGAATTGGAAAAGCTATTCAGAAACATTTTGAAGATGTGACTTAGCAGCCCTAAATAGAAATATTTAGGGATTTTCAAGGTACAGCTAACCCTGTTTATCCTGGAAACATCACCATTTAATTTGCAGGAGATGCATAAACTGGAATTCAGAGGCTTGCTCAAATCAACAAAGTTCTCCTGGAGAACTCGTCTCCTCATCGGCAAGATGCAGACAGTTCAACCAACCTTCTTGAAGGGCTGAGAAGACTCAATGAGATAATGTCTACTGGGCTCAGAACAAAGGTACTTCATTAATGATAAATTCCTTCTTGCCTTCCTCAGGAACCCAGAAACTGGTTTCATAGAACAAAAAGGCTGCCTTCAGATTTTGTTTTAGGCTATACATATGTATTTTGCTCTTTTTACATGTGAGTTGCAAGATGCTTATTTTCCTCTCAAAATAAGAGGGAGAAAAGCAAATAATAGCATTAAGGATGCCAATAAAAATCAGTTTCCAGGGCACCCTGGGAGCCACCTTCCTGAGCACAGCTCAGCCTGGATGTTGCACGCACGGCGTGGCGACACTCAGCGGCACAGATCCAGTGCGAGGGACGGCAGTGGGCATATTTGAAAGGGGAAAACATACTGCTTCTTAATCCCTCAGCCTGGGCTTTAGTGACAAGATGGTATTTTTCTGACTTGCTGCCCCTGAAAGCCAAGGCACAGGCCCATAGAAAAAGATATTTTTCCTCACCCACCAGAGCCAGTGATGGGTGTTAGGCTATGAATTTCCAGGTGTCCTTAGAAGGTTACTCATTTGGTCTGATTATAGTACATGGCTTTAAATTTGGCACTGTCATGTCAGAACATTTCTAGCACCAGAGAGGGGCTGGGAGAAAGCCGAGTCTATCTGTGATTCTACTCCAATAAAGATGACTTGAGCAGGACAGCAGGAGCACCTGTATTCTCTCTGCAGATAAGGAGACCAAGGTAGCAAATGCCACAATGGCTGAGTTTCATCAACAAGGCAGTGAGGGAGAACACAAGTATGCACACACACACCATTTCCTGCCTGCTCTCTTCTCTGGATACCCCCCAGCAATTTGTGGGCAACACAGCACAATGGTTTAAGAACAGAGATTATACAAATTGGCTGCATAAAAGACAAATCTTCATGGAGTCTCATCAAGCCCTCAGGTCTCCGCATATCTGATCTAACCAGTTTTTCCTTTGGAGTGGCCAGTCTGATCTCAGCCTTTCTTTTGCAAATCAGAGAGGAGGTAAAAGCCAGATGCATTCTACAAAACTTGCTGCCTTCTTCTGTGGGGTTATTGTGATCATTCAGAGATGATGCAGAGAAAGTTCCAGCACGGGGTCTAGCACATAGTAGGGGCAAAATAAATGCTCAGTCTGCTTCTCTTTAATCTGGATTTCCTCTTCCTGTTAATAACAAAATGAAGCCTTCTGTGGGGAGAAGGAGGTTTGTCTCTGAATCGGAAGATAAGATCCCTGATGATGTTGTCCTTGCCTAGTCCTGGGCACAAAGCCTGGGATACGGAGGTCACTCAGGGAGATTTTTAAAAACAATGAATACTGCTGCTTGGAATCTAAGAAGTGAATGATAAATGTTACTAATATTGTCAGGGCCTGACTGCCACACAGCAGATATTCAGTAAACATTTGCTGAATAAATCAGTGGATAATTCCCCGATCCATTCTGACCCTGAATTGGTCTTCCAAGCCAGAGCTGGAATCCTCCCGCAAACAGGATGGCCTGGCTGGAATGAGCCCCAGACTTTTCCCCATACAGGCGGGTGTGCAGTTGGGGTGAGGAGAAATTCTGCTCCCGTCTCAGGAAGTCCTGGGGTGGGGGTCCGGGGAAAGGTCAGACATTAAGGCCTGTTAGTTCATCCTTGCACATGGCTGCTCCTTGCTACAATAAAGGAGAGTTAAGAATGTGAACTTGTGGCTGAAACGGGGGTGGGGTGGGGAGGGGGTAGGGATTAAGTTTGTGGCAACTTCGACTGAACTTGCAATGGGGTAAAACATGGGGAAAAAGAACAACAGAGCTAATTAGACGAGCTGAGCTGTCAGAGTGCCGCTGAATGGCTCAGCGCCAACAAACAAAAGGAATGGGTTGGCAATCAGCAGGATCGATGGAGGAGACTGCTTCATTAGGGATGATAAAACAGACAGAGCAGGGAGAAGGAAGGGGGAGGGGGTGGGGGGGGAGGGAGGGAGCCAAGGAAGGCAGGGGAGGGAGAGAAAGACACCACAGACCCAGAGACAGTCAATCACCCACACAGTTACAGACACACCTGACTGGTGTGGACAAAGCCAGACACAAAATGAGACTCACAAACAGACAACCATCCAGAGACACACAGAGTCACGGAGACTCCATCGTACATGCAGGCTCACAAATGCACACTCACAGAGGTGCGCACAAGAGGTGAAGGCGCATGCACGAACCACACACACACACACACACACACACACACACACACACACACACACACACAGGGTCATCGCAAACAGCTAGAGCCACAACCAGGCACAGACACACACAGAAATGGTTTAATTAAGCTTGAATTGCAGGACGATGCAGACAACTGGCCCGTCATATTTCAGCGCTCATATCCATCTTTCTGGGGTGCTTAGGAACGGTGGGGGCTGGGGATGAGGGAGAAAACCACACACACACACACAACTGCGACTGGCCCCACCAGTGTTAGGCTGCCAGCAGTGCCAGGGGAGAAAATGCTAAACAGGGATTTAGAGCTCTGTTCAAGGGGGACTTGAGGGGAAAGTTGGGAAACCAGCCAATTCCTCACTGGATTTAAAACCTGAGAAATCTAAGTCGGCAGGGTTAAATGTGTATTGAATACAAAAGCACCAAGTACATTTGATTTTAATGGTGAGCAAGAAATAATAAATACAAAGCTTATAAAGCACTTCACACGCGGGCTGACCACAGCCTGGCTCTCCCCTGCGTGCCCCAACCCTATTCCCCTTAATACACGAGACACTGGCAATGCTTTCTTCTGCTCTTTCCTTTCTCTTCTTTTTAAAAAGAAAATCCAAATCCTCTGCTGACATCTGAACTCCAGCCACAGGTGCCAGGCTACAAAGCTGCTCCCAGAAAGGCTCAATGGCTAGACCCCCACACCCTGCCACTCTGGGCTAACCACTGCACTTCTGCCCAGAATACTTGCAGCCTTTGCAAAACCTGGCTGGGGGCCCCATGGGGCCCAGGAATGGCTTGCAGAGGGGTGGGTGGTGGAGAAGAGGGGAGCGGGGGCAGGAGCTGGGCATCTCCTGGCTCTTGGCATAGAAGCTTGTAAATCTGTCCTCTTAAGGGTCCTAGGGCCCTGGGACTGTGGGACCCCAGAGAGCCAAAACCTTCTAGAACTCCTGTATTGGTCCCTTAGTGATCTTGCTTGGCATAAGTTGTTTGAGCTGTATGTCCATTTCATACCAGGGACTGTGCTAGGTGCTGTATGTATATGACCTCACCAACCCTGCCAGGGGGGTGTTGCTAAACCCATTTTACAGAAGATGAAACTAAGGCTCAGAGAAGGTAATGGTTTTGCCTGAGGTCACAGCCAGAAAGCGGCCAAGCTGTGATTCAAACCGAGCAGCCTTCTCTGACTTCTAAGCCCAGGAGAGCTGGTTGTCCTAGGCACACTGCCTCTTTGGTGCACCAAAAACCAAGGGAGGTACAGTCCTGAGAGCTGAGCTAGTCACCTCCTGCACCAGTGCCGTGGCAGAGGCAGCTGCTATTCAGGGCTTTCTCGTGGCAGTGTTTCTTACCAAGTCTGAGATGGCCAGTGGATGTGGTGGGCACTCACCCCAATCTGCAGAAGTCTCCACACTGCTGAGACTAAACAGAGTCTGCTGCAACTGTCTTTAAGACTTTAAGTTTTTCCAAAGAGATCAGTCCCACCTCAAATCACACTTTCCAAGAGATCTCCTGCCTGCCCTGGATCTTTAAGGGGAATTCTAAGAGCTGCCTACTGGATGACTCAGGTTTAAAGGGAGGCTGTTTGGTGGGGAGAGAGGAGAGGTCATGGAGAAAGGCAGGGCTCAAAGGCTGGGTTGGTCTCCCACCATCTCTGTGGTCCTGGCTGCAATTAAGGGAAACAATACCTGTCTCCCACAGTTTGTCCTAAGGATAAATGACACAATAATTATACATGTGCATTGCACAGTCCTAGACATATAAAAAGTGCTCAGCAAATGTTAAGGCGCTTCACCACCTCTATATCCCGGCCAGGACCTAACACTGTCCTAGAGATTCCAGATGAAGCCCAGGTGGCTGCCGATTCTTTTTTTTTTTTTTCTCTCAACTGAATATTCTGCCCCAGTACTTTATACTAAGTCCACCTCCATTTCCATGGAGATGAAGGTGGACAGGGAGTTTGGTGGTCTGGAAAGAACATGGGTTCTGGAGTCTAGTGATCCCATTTGCCAGTTGAAGGATTGAGGTTAAGTTACCAAGCACCAATTTTCTCAACTCTAAGGTGGGTGATGACATTCACAGGGCTAATTGTGAGGTTCAACGAGGATGACACACTTCAATATGATTAGCCAACCAGAGTCCTAGGCACATGGTGGTCATTAATAAGCTAACAAGCTGGGCCTTTCCATAGAAGTTGTAAAATTTAAAAGTCTGTTTGTTAAGAACTGTTAATGTGTTAGGCACTGTGCTAGGTGCTTTAAAAATGTTATCTACATTCACTCTCACAAAAACCTCTCTGAATGAGGGTATTTTACAGAGAGAAAAGTGAGGCTCAGAGAGCCTAAGTACTTTGCCCAAAGTCACAAAGCTCATAGGTGGTGGAATTGGGATTCAAACCTAGCTGTTGCCCAAATTCCTGTTGCTAATCACTGTACTGTCTCTCTCACAAAATCACATAAGGTTTGGCCCTGAAGGGGTTTCCTGTCCCCAAAGGGGCTTTTGTATGATTTCTACTGTTTGTGCTTTCCTTCTTATGACAGTGAGCAGAACCATTCTAGCTCTTGACAGCTGTGCTGCCAGAGGTTTGCACAAATCGGGGTTGGACTGGGGTAGAGGATGAAGCCATCACTGTGGCCATCCACCAAATGCAGACTCCCAACTGCCAGAGGTGATGGTGAAGTCCCCAGCCCGGGCCTCTAACTCCCTCACAAAGTAGGAAAGGGAAGGACAACAGTGCCACAGTACAGTCACCATCCACGCAGAGAGAAGCCACCCAATCACCTCGGGCGCATGCACTGCAGATTAAAAACAGACGCAATTCAGCCTGGTCACCTGCACCCCTCAGCCCCATACCTTTCCACAAGGCAGATTTGGACACGTGCATCTGAGAAGGCGAGAGGGGGTGGGATGCCAGTTTGTGGGGGAATCTGATCACAACTGGGTGGGAGCCCTGACCCCTTTTGCTTGGCTGCACGAGTGGTGGTTGCCTTGAACAACAGACAGAGAAGCTCTTCTCTTGGTAAACAGCCTTTGCCTGGATGGTCCTGGCAGGTTTCCCACTTTAAAGGCACCTGCTAAAGTTATTATACCTCAGCAGGGCCAAAGTCTGAGCTTACAAGGGAAAATGACTTCACCAGTGCTTGCTTAGCACAAGACCCACACCCACTCTTTTTCCATGGCATTTCTCTTTAAAATACATGGGTCTCTCTCCTGCCTTCACTCCATTCCCAGGTGTTGGTGGTTTACCACGTGTGTCCTGCTTTTCCACCCTCACTTTGCACTTTACTTGGGAAGGTGGATCTCCACATCCCGAGGCCTGGAAGAGGGCGCAGCCTCCACCCTTGGGAAGGTACATCAAATGCATTCCCAAACCGAGATCTGGCGGGAACACGAGCCCTGCTGCCAGACTTCTGTTTCCTTTGTGAGGAAGAAGCTTTTGGAACAAGGCTTTACTGTTCATTGCCTAGAAATATGGATCAACCTCCGAGATTTGTTCAAATGATGCACACACGGCAAACACACCACACAGGAGCTACCCAGCTACCTACCACGCTGACCTGAGAGTTGCCGAACTTGTTCAGAAAAAAAGGAGAGAGAGAGAGAGAGAAGCCCAGAAAATACAAGTCCAGGTTCATGCCACGCAGAGAGGGAAGCTGGAAACGTAATTCCATCTTTCTTTTGCAAGGCAGGAAAATTCAAAACTCCTAAGGTTTAGTCAGGCTGAGGGAGAGTGGCTCAGGCAGTGTTAGGTGGGGAAGGGCAGAACCACCGGCTACTCACGGGCCTCGACGAGCGCTGTATCTTGGGAGGCGGTGGTCGAGTGGGACCGAGTCTTTGTGGCTGTATTAAAGTGGAAACTTAAAACATCAGTACACACTGAGATGGCTCGATGGATTTCCACAGTCAGCCTGAGAAGAAGCATTCAGGTACCTGAGGCAGAACCAGAGGGCCTTGACGCCTCCTACCCACTCACCCCCCCCAGAGTCCAACTGGTCACTGGGTTCTGCAGATTTCATTTTCTGAGTTTGTTCCTCTTCTAATTTTTAGTTCTGGTCTTGCCTCTCGCATGGATTACTGCAGTCATCTCCCAACAGGGCTCCCTGCCTGGTCTCCATCTCCAGTCCATTCTTGGCCAAGGGAGAGTCTCTCTAAAATGCGATCTGACCATGCCATGCCCATGCTTCAAGATCTGTGATGCTCCCTCCCAGCCTTGCGTGACACCTGAAGTCCCTAGTTGGCATTCCAAATCCTCCAGGATTGGGCCCTGCCATGCCCCACACAGACCCTTCTCAACCTTCAACCATGCCCACCCACAGATGCTCAAATGGAGCAGGACTCTCTTGCCTGCTTTCCTGCCCACCCCTCAGGGTGGAATGACCTACCACATCCTCATTTGCCTGGCAAATGCGTACTTGTTCTAAAAGACTCTGCCCAGGAATAGTCAGTTGCTTTCAGGAAGCTTCCCTGACTCCTGGCCAGGTCAGATGCTGCCTCTGGTGCTCTCCGCCCCTTACCCAGTGTTCCCTGCCACCTGCCATGTGGGATTTATCACACAGTACCCAACCCACCCATGTACTACCTTTGGAATGTTCATTTCCTTGAAATAATGAATTACTGTGCCTGCAGAAGTTTTGTAGGACTTCGAAAATATAGCAACTCAATAAATCGCTGATAAACATATCAAATTTGCACAAAGAGTTTGGTTTTTGATATCATGATTTGAAATCAAGACCCACAGAGTATAGACTTCTTGGTTCTACTCTCAAACCCTTTATCTTGAGTGCCAAGCTTTGTCCTCTCAACAGCCTGCCCATCTAGATGCTTTGACTAGGTATGGGAGGTGGGGAAGCATAGCAAAGAAAGTAAAAATCCATACTAGACCAAGACCACACACTTATAGCAAACTCTGGGGGCTTCCAATTGCTTCCTTCTCATCCATCTGCTCAGATCATGAAAGTCCATCACTGTATGACAAAGTCTAGACCTGCCCTGTTCAAACCAGGAGTCACTAGCTACATGTGGCAAGTTCCAATTAAGATGTAAGTGTAAGAGACACATTGGATTTCAGAGATTTAGTATGAAAAAGAATGCAAAATACCATGATAATTTTCATACTGATTATATGTTGAAATGCTAATATTTTGGATATATTGGGTTACATAAGATGTATTATTAATTTCACCTGTTTTTATTATTTTTTCATGCAGCTACTAAAACATTAAAATTATCATATGTGGCTCACATTTCTCTTGGACAATGCTGATTTAGAGAGTCACTTGGGAGAAGTGATACTTCAGATAACGGACACCTTAGAACTAATTTTTTATATCAGAGTCCTGGAGTATGGGGGCCATGTCTCAGGTGTCCCTGGATCCCACAGGGCCTGCCAGAGTAGCCTGAGGGGAGTACTTGCAGAGGGACTTGTTGGAGATTTGGGTAACCTTGCTTATTGAGGGCACATCTAGATAGAAATACACTATGGCTTCCCAAATCCTCTGCCATCAGCTGGGAGGGAACCTCATGCTTCGTGTCTCAGTTGAATGCTACCTGGGGGGACAGGGTAGGGGGAGAGGGTGGGGTGATGATACTGCCTGGAGACACGGTCACTGTCGCCCACTGAATCATGTTTTCCCACCTTCTTGGCTACAGACAAAGCTGGAACGGAGCCCCCCCAGCTCATAGTGCTCATGAAGGAGTAAAAGGACAGGGAACCCACGCCCTTCACAGGGTAACAGGCTCTCAGCAGGGCCTGTGTCAGGGTCAATATGACCCCCTCCCTCCTAGCCTCATCCACTCTACTTCTGGGTGACCCTCTTCTCCACTTCCACTGCCCTGCTCCAGGTCAGGCTCCGTATCCTCTCCCCGGGATATCACCATTCTGTTGGGGCAGCAGTGCGGCAGGGCGCTTCGGAGGCAGCCTCTGGGGGTGGAGAGCCTCTGGATGGATCCCCAACTCCCTCCCTTACTCTCTATATTACTATGGGCCCATTATTTAACCATCCCGGGTCTTACTTTTCTCATCTGTAAAGTGCAGGCAATAACACTACCTTTTGGAGAGGACTGCTAGGAAGATTCAGTGAGATGATACATGTCAAATTCTTCATACAGTGCTGGACAATAGATATTAGTGACAGTTAACATTAGCAAGTTTCCCTGTCTTGAGCCTCTCTCCCTCCCAATCCGCCTTCTGTACTTGTTTACGAGGTCTTAAAAAACAAAACGCACATCTACTGTGCATTTTCTAGCTTACACTATCTCAGTGGAGGCCAGCATCTCCCAAGGTGTCTTCTGAGATATACCATCCTGGCAGATGCAGTGTATGAAGGGAAGAAAAGGGGGTCCCGTAGTCACATAAGTCTGGAAAACGCTGTCTACTGTCTTGGCCCTTTTAGAGACTCATATTGCACATCAGCACAGAAAAGGCTGCTACATTTCATGAAAACTTCTACGCCCGCCCCCAAACAAAAAAACACACAAACACCTATTAAGTCTTTTTCTGTTTGTTTTTTAAGTTCCGTTTCTTAAATTTATTTGAACATAGGCTCTCTTTCTCTCTAACATTCCCTAACATCCCCTGGTAAATGCTGCCTGGTGCTAAGTGAAAGAAGTCAGACACAAAAGGTCATATATTGTATAATTCCATCATACGGAATATCCAGAACAGATAAATCATAGAGACAGAAAGCAGTTTTGTGGTTGCCAGGGGCTGGAGGAAGGAGTTAATGGAGGAACAACTGTTTAATGGATGCAGGGTTTCCTTTTAGGGAGATAAAAACATTTTGGAACTAGACAGAGGCGATGGTTGGACAACACTGTGAACATACTAAATGACACAATTGTTCACTTTAAAATGGGTGAAATTTAAGATTTACGTTATGTATAGTTCAACTCAAATTACAAAAAAAAAGCGGCCCTGGCTATTTCAGATTCTGGCTCCTACCAAGCTCTGCAACCCAGTTTCTGGCACCTTCCCTGCCTATCTTCCCCCACCCCTGCCCCTCCTCCTCCCATCCAGCCCTGCTCACCCATTTTTCTCCCTGAATGCCTCATGTTCTCCTGTGTTTTCATGCTGGTCCCTTTGCCTGGATCATCCTTCCTTTTGTCTCACTCTCGATGGCTCTTATTTATCCTTCATCAGGCTCAAAGACCACCTCTTCCAGGAGGCCCCCCTGCCTGCCCCCTTTCCCTGAGCAGTGTTGGGTTTGATGCTCTGCCACCATGTATCCACAGTCGTGGCACTTCGCACAAAGGATTGTAATTATCTGTTTACTTGTCTCATTTCTCTCTTCATTCTGGTGTCTGGTATAGTTCTGGGTACATAATAGGTGCTCAGCAAATGATTTTTGGCCTAAACTTCCTAGCATAAAAGAGAAACTCAACAAATGCTAATTCTCCAGGTTCTGTAATTAACCTTTTTTTTTCATTTGATGAGGAGGTCTTGGTTCTTTTGCAATTGAATTTATAAATAGTAGGAGGAAAGTAGCTTCTTAACCCAGTCAACCTAGAAGGTAGCAGAGCAACCTGGTGGTGGTGGGGGCAGTTTAAAGATGCCAAGAAAGGGTAATGTGGTACAAAGTGTCTTGTGCAACCAGATAAACACAAAATCTGGCAAAAAACCACTAAGAACAGGAAAGCACATTGCTCTGCTGTTATCTGCGGAGTTTTCCCTGCATTTGCCAGTGCTGGGAGTCACCAGAGGAAATGGACATAGAGGCAGGAGTGGTTGTGGGGAGGGAGCTGTACCCCCTAATTGCAAGCATACTCTGATGCTGGAGCACATGACAGGGACACCTTCCTGGGGCGGCCACCTGAAGAAAGGTGAACTCCGGGTGACTGGGCATTAAAAACTCCCTGGGCCTGGGGGGCAGGGAGAAGTGGACAGTTACACTAACTATCAGGATGCCCTGCCAAGGAGCCCACAGCCTCTGGGGACCTGCATTGCTCCCAGACAACCAGGCATCTGGATATGACCACAGGATCTAATGGTGATCATGTGAGAAACAATCTTAGATTTAGAGTAGAACCCTCCTGGCTCCAGCAGAAGCAGGGCTCTAGGCCTGGCTTGTAAGCCAGTGGCTTCCCTGGGCCTCGGCATTCTCATCTATCAGTGCACTCATGGGACCCCCACTGCAGGGATGCTGGACATACAGGGTACTTCACACAGGGAGGGCTCACCAGGAATGTACTACTACGAGGTTGCTTCTGCTTCTGGGGAAGCAGTGAGGCACTGTTTCCCAAATATGCTGGGGTGGATGACAACTGGGGACACAGGCTGGGGACACTGAATACTCTGGGGACAATTAGAACAGGCCACAGGGGATGAGTGGTGGTGATTGGGAGGCAAGGGCAGGGGGTAAAGAGAAAAGGCTGGGAGGGGTCAACTCAGAAAAAAACCACCATTTTCTAGAAAGTGGCCCAAGTGCTAAGGAAGTTGGACCCAAGATTAGCTGAAAGTGGGGATTGTGACAGTGTGAGGTGAAACTCAAGAAGACTGCACGGCTGGCCAAGATGTCACTCAGTGAACATCCATGGGGCATTTACCCTGAGCCAGGAGCAGTTTCTCCCCATATGATTGAGTGCTCCCTGAGCATCACGTTATATATGATTCCCAATTCTCTGGATGGATCAAAATGCAGTGACAGCAACTGCTATTTCTCCAGTGAGTTAAAAAAGGTTGGGCCTTTCGCAATCTGTTGTGGAGAAGAGTTCAATTCTACAATTCATGTGGCACCTCCTGAGCTGGGCCATGACTGGAGAGCTGGGAGGACTGAAGGCTACAAAATGGTCAACACAAAGCGCCAGGTTCCCTGCAGGGGAAGGGTGGAAGGATTCTTGCTGTGTACGTTCTTGGAACATCTATTTTGGGCCAGGGCCCAGGGATTCAGAGATAAATAAGACACAGTCCTGGTCCTTAAGAAATGTATAGTTTAGTGAGATTTGACCTCCATCACATAAGAAATAGAGTGGAAAGAGTATTTGTGGGCTAAAACACCAAGAAATATACTTTGGGTTAGAAAGCCATGGATTAATTTCTTGGTTCTGTCATTTTCTAGTTAGATTCCATCTCGGCTCAGCCACTTGGGCAAGTTATTTAACCTCCCTGAGGCTCAGTTAAGACTTCTATAAAATGGAAATAACCCCTGAGTCATAATCAGTGCTGTGAGGACTAAAGCTCTATGATGCTCTGGGATCCTGATGAAGAAATGGGACCATACACTTCTCTGTCTCCTTGCCAAACTCACAGTTTTTCCCAGAAAAGTCCTGTGTATGTGAGGGCCTTGATTTTCTAAAGGGTGTGAAGTCAGCAAGGCTTTATTGAAGGAGACTAGATTTTAATAATAATCTCTTCTATTTATATGATGTGCTTCCTTTTCGAAGCATTTCTACTTCTCTCCTTTGAGCCTCACACCCCATGGTGAGGCAAGTTAGGGAAGAATTATTTCCCTGTTATAGAGAAAAGGGATAAGAGGCCCAGAGAGGTTAAGGGACTAGCATGTGGTCACACAGCTAGTAGTGGGAACTAAACCCAGCAGGTATTCTTAGTCTATTGTGCTATCCTTTTCAAGTAAAATTTCCAAAGTCATCTAGAATCCTTTCTGACCTATTTTGTCTAATCCTTGACCCTTCTGAAGTTAGAGGCTGTTCTTAGAGGTATGTGCCTTAGAGGAAAGGCCACGCAAAGAGTGACTGAATCTTCTCCTTCCACATTTGGGCATCTCTTTCCAGGGCCTTCCAAAGGAGGCACGCGATTCATTTATTCACTCATTCAACAAACAGTGGGGTCTATTCTATGGCAGGTACAGGGGTACAGCATGAACAAGACATGGATCCTCCTCTCAAAGGACACCACTCTGATGGTGTCTGATGGAGGGGATAGGCAAATCAAGAACAAGTTAGAATGCAAGTGGGACAGAGGGATGGAAGTAGAAAGGAAGTACTCTTATTCCTGATGGAGGTGGTAGATAATTCAGAGTCAGCTTCTTAGAGGAGGGGACCTGAGTTGAGATTTGAAAGGCTAGCAGTGCTCTAGAGGGCAGAGGACACAACTAGGATGGAGGTGTGGAGGTATGAGAAGTCATGGTGCATCACAGGGGAGAGCCACAGTGGCCTAGTAAAGCCTTGAGTGAATGTGATGATGGGGCAGACTGAAATCTTGGAGAAATTGTTGGGTATCAGATAATATAGGGTCTTGATTGTCTGGCTAAGAAGTTTGGATTTTCTCCTAAGAACAGTGGAAGGGATTTAAGCAGAGAAGGACACTGAACAAGAGAGACCTTAGTGTCCTTGGTGTAGAGGATGGATGGGTAGGCCTCTAAAGACAGACATTCTCCTCCTGTGAGAGGTCTGCTTAAGCCTCCATCTTGTCAATGCACCACCCCTGGCCAGGTGACTGCTGGGTTGTGTGTGCAACCGTGATAGAGGGTAAGGCCAAAGTGTGATTGATGTGGCAGCCCCAGAAAAAAGAGGTACTCTTTGGCCTCTGCCAGTTTCTGCCTGGTCCTGGGCATCTATATCTGTCAGCCCTGTGGGCTAGGTGAGTATGCTCACTGGATATGAAACCTACATTTATGAGGACAGCATCTGATTTGCAGTTAATTTGTTGATGCAGCAAAACATATTGTTTCCAAAAGGTCAGGAGGGGAAGCCCTGTTAGAATATCAAGTTAATTTCCTGGGCAGCATGGATGAGTAGGCATCCCACATGGGGCTGCAGGGAGGGAAATACTCAACTACTGGGTGCTGACTCCGGGGCAGAGAGCACAGTGTGTTTTGGGGTGGAGTGGGGGTGTTCACTCAGGAGCAGGACTGCCTGTGCTGTGGGCGGGCCAAAGCACTTCCTACCCACTGTGGTCCTAAGGCCACCCCAGCTGCTGGCATACTTTGAGCTCAGAGAATACTCACACAGGGAAGTAGGACTATTACCCTTGTTTTACAAATGAGGGTGGCTAGGATTTGCCCAGGGTCCCATAGAGATAGTTTATGACAGGTCTTTGGGAGAGGGTCAAAGGGCTCATCTCAAGTTAATTAGGACTGGGGCAAGGACCCTGTGCTGTGTATGTGTATGCATGTGTGTGTGTATGTGTGTGTGTGTGTGTGTGTGTGTGTGTGTGTGTGTGTTGCTGTTTAGTAACAAATGTGGATTCAGTCAATCAACAATGAAGGGCACACGTACTACTTTTATCTTTACAACAGCCTGCAAGGTTAGATTCAGCACCCCCATTTCACTGCTGGGAAAGCAGGTTTTGTAGGGGGACAGGGGAAACCCAAGGCCACACAGAAGATGAAATGTCCAAGACAGCAGGAAGATAGGCCAGATCTCAAGTGGGGATCAGTGGCGCTGGGAAGGTGGTGGAAGAGAACAGATGCCTAAAGCCACAAGGCCCAAGCAGCTTTGCTAAGGCTGAGGGCCCTAAATGCCAAGCTTGGGGTAGGGGTGCAGGGAGCAGGGAAGGTTTCCTTCCCAAGGGGCAGCTAGGCCCCTGCAGCTCTCCTTCAAGAGCTGAAGAAGGTGGAGTCTGCTCAATGACAGCTGGCGCCTCCAAGGCTGGCCCCAAAGGAGGTCTCAGATCCTTTGTGTCGACTGCATTCTGATTTGTGCTTCCTGTCCAGGTACCCATGTAGCCCAGATGGAGGAGGCCCAGAGGCTCTGGGGTCCCTGAAGGGGAAGCTGGATAGTCTCTGGAGATTTTTCAGTTGGTCCCAGGGACGCACCCCAACCAGATATGGTGCCAGGAATGAGAGGATAAGAGCGCACATGCACAATTAAACTCTATCACTGTTTAACGAGGAAAGAATCATCTGGTTAATTTTCCTGGCTAGTAGCCACATCAATGCTCTGACCTACACATGAAATGGACCCAGTGGGGAGGGGAGGATGAAGCTTTCTGCAGCTTCACAAAGGGCCTGTGGGCTGAGAGCAAGGCTCCTCTACTCTTTGGGACTGGAAACCTGCCATTATGCAAGGTATGGAAATAAAAGAGGGCTTCTTTTGATATGCCTCCAAAAAGGAGCATATTGAAGCTATATTTTTGTGGAGTGTCTCCTTTGAAATGCCCAACAAGTTCTCTCAGGTACAGCTAGTGCCCGTCCCTCAACTCCTGTCATTATTTTCAATCCTTTTGGTCCAGCCTTGACAAGAGCTGTTCTTGCTTGTTGGGGAGGATCGAATGCTTCCCTCCACTTCAGGGTTTCAGCAAGGACAGCTAGAGGAGACCAGACCCTGGTGACACACAGCAGGAAATCCTGGGAGCCTAGTGCCTGAAATACTTTCAGAAGTAGCCAGCTATCATTTTGGAGGGATCATCTTTGTCAGATGTTATGGTTGAAGAAGACATTTCCATCTTGTGAATGCCCATCCAGAGTAACAAAGAGGTGCCTCTTCATGGGAAAGGAAGGGAAGATGGAAGGGGCACTCACTTTAGGGCACCCAGGCATTCATTACCTAGAATATTCTGGTCAGTCTTAATGACTCTGGGATGGAGGCACTATTTTGATTCCTATTCTATAGACAGGGAAGCTGAGACCTCTTGCCCAAATTTAGACAACAAGAGATGAAGCCTCTTGCCCAAATTCACACAATGTAGCTGGGGAAGTTGGGGGTGGGTGGGCTGTGATTCATTCTCTGGTAGTCTGGCTTCAAAGTAAGGTTTCAACATGCCCTACAACTTGCTATCCTGAAGTGCCACCTGTGCAGGTTGCTTTCTGGATTTAAGATGGCCCCTCAAGGAAAAGTGGCAGCACCTGCCACTGGTTCTGTATGCAATCATCTTTGGAGAGGGTATGCTTAGGGTTCAGGCGCTCATCAGTTGCCTCAACAAGTCACTTTCCGAGGCCATTCTCTCAGGCCGGGCCTGGGCACTTTCTTTGCTGTGAGTGAGTGCTCAGCTGAAAGCCGTCTCAGACTGGTCCTGAAGAGCAGTGCATTCTTCCCCAATGTTGACAGGAGTAGTATTTTGTAGTGGTGCTGGTTAATTTGTAGTGGCATTTGTGGTTTGAAGCCTTGTCAAGATCCCTGATTACTTCCCGTGCAAGAAGCTCGGCTGATGGGGAAGTTCACATGCTGAACAAAAGCAGCGAGGCAGCTGTGAGGGAAGGCTGCGAGGGGGCCGGGTGACCCTGGCTGCTTGGGGGACAGGGGCAGGGGAGGAGGGAAGGCCAGCAGTGGGGCTGGGGGAGGGGAGCCTTTTGTTTTTAGTCGGGTGCAGCTGCACAGTCTGAATAGGTGGCATCCCATTGGTGGCCAGAGGTCTAGTACCAGATGCGGCCGGCGGCTGGGTAGGGGCATGGAGATTTGCTCACGTGTGCCATTCTCTACCTAGAAAGAAACAGGAGGCAGGCACTTTCCTGGCACTTATACCAGGATGGTCACCTGGGATGCCGTTAAGGGTGCCAGGGAGACATTCCCAGGAGGTGGGGAATGCACGGTGGGGTTAGAGGAGGGGCTTTCAGATGCATTATCCTGCTCTGATAGCATCAGGTCTACTGGTTTTTATCTCTTGCTATATACAGGGCCCTGTGCTAGGAGCTCTCTACATGTAAGGTTTCTAATGATCTCAATAATGCTGAAAAGAAGATGAAAACCCCATTTTACATATGAAGAAACTGAAGCTGTGTGGCTCAATGCCTTGCCTAGGCCAGGCCTCACAGCTAACAGGTGGCAGAGCCAGGATCCACCTCTAGGTTTGTCTTAGCCTGAAGAAGCCCACACTCCTTCCACCAGCCCAATACACAAAGAGCAGAAGAAAGGTGTTGAAACATATCTCCCTGAGACCGAGGGTGCTCCTCCCTCCCTGGGAGTACCTTCCAACCCCGTGACATCCTCTGAGCTTTTTGTCCTGCTAAGTCTTTCCCGACCTCACAGAGAGCTTGGTCTTTGCAGCTACAAGCATTTCACCAGGTCAGTGATCCCTACTTGAGAGTTTGCTCCATGCATTTAAGGGCCAGAGCCAGCTCAGCAAAATCAAGGATAATTTATCATCACTGGAATGATGTCCACCCCATACAGTATATGCCACTAGGAAATTAAAATAAAAACCTTCCCCTGATTTTGCAGTTGTACAAAGAGGAATGCATAGCATCCTCTAGAAAGGGAGCACAGTGACTGCTCTCAGGCCAGGCAAATAAACAGCTTCCAAATTGCTCTCCCTGCCAGCAGTGTCCACCCAGTCCACTGTTGCCCAGCGGAGCGCTCTAAAGCAGGGAACTGCTCATGTCCCTGTAGATAGTCCTCGGCAGGCCCTTCAAGATTCAGCCTCATCTCTGAACCCGCCCACAAGCAGCCCCCTCTTTCTAGCCCTACAAAGATCCTGTCCTGCCCCCTCAAATGCCACCAGCCTTCACACCATACTGGCTGCTCTGTATGCCCTTCCCTCTTCCCCACCTGGCTCAATCCCTGCTCACTCTTCAAGATGCTATTGCCTTCCTGAGAAACCTCCCTTCTCTTCCTGGCTCGATAAGAGTCTGTCCTTCCTTCCTCTTGTACCTCCCTTAAGGAAGCTCCTAAATCCTGCACCATAAACACATAAGGTGTTCTATTCCCTCTAAGGGGTGGGCTTATTGAGGATGACACTGTGATCAGTTCATATCTGGACCCCTGGCTCCGGGCACAAGACCTGGTGTGTGATAAGTGCAGCAGGAATGTTTTTGCCAAGAGTGTGAAACCAGCATCAAATCATCAGTAAGGCCATCGTAAAGATTTGAATAAGACCAAACCAGTCACTGTGCCCATCAGTTGAGATACTCTGTCCACAAGGCGGGCAACATTTCTGGTGAGCTTTGATCAGGAAAAAACTCTCAAACTACAGGTATCCTGGGCCTAACAGGTTGAGCCCCATGGCCATCCCCAAAAGCAAGAGACTTTTTGAGTAGAATGCAAAAGTGTGAAGCAACAGGAAGCTTAGATGTGAAATATCTCCAACTTTCCCCAGTGTGTCTGTTAAAGAAAGACAGTCAGGTTCACTAGACAGTTTTTTTTTTTCTCCCTCCCTTGGAACAAATGGATGGAGAACGTGGGTTTAAAATTCCTGGACCCTGGAATACATTTCTATCTGTGTCAGAGTCTACCCATCCACCGCCTCAGCAGAGTTTAAAATCCTAGCTAATAGGTTAACAACTGTTTTTCTTCAGCTTCAAATGAAGAATATCAGAAGGCTGGGGGAATATGCAGCTCTCCAATTTGTACGGACTGCACACAGCTCCCTGCAATGTGTGTTTGACAGGACTGACATTTTGTACCGCTGTGAGATGGGAAAACGTGTGACATTTTTATTCATGGTGGCGTACGCCCTTGTAATGATCAGCTCTGGTCGATGTGCTTACCGCAGCAGCCCCTGAGCCCTCGGAGAACAAACAGGAACCCAAGGTGCCAGCAGTTCGACTGCCTTATTAAACACCGCCAGGATCCTAACGAAGACCAACTGCTGGAAAATCTCACTGTCAAATCCTCAAGGACATTGTCAGTGCACAGCTAACTGCATATATTTTTCATTTAAAATACTGAAATCCAGTATTGTGCCATTACAGCTGAGGGGAGGGGCACCAACTCCAGTGGCCATTCTGTCAGCTGCTTCTTCTGAGCTCCAGATGCTAAAACCAGATGCCCAGTGGGGTTCAGAGCTCAAAAAGGGGCAGCAGAGACAGGGAAGTGACTTCCTGCAAACCCAGCCCTACCTTTAGGGTGAATGGCTGAAAGTTACAGGGCTCTTGTAAGAGTCACTTGGAAAGTCAACCTACTGGCTCCCTTCACAAGCAAAAGTGAATCTGCATAATTAGAAAATCCATTCCCCACCCCAGCCAGCTATCTTCCTGAAGGTGCAACCCATTACATCCTGCAATTTGGTGCTAATCAGCCTTCTGTTTGGCGGCAGACCTTAAGACATCTGCAGGAACACACGGCCGCGGTAGGATTCACACCTTGGCAGAAAAGCTGCGTGTCAGGGTGCCCACCTGCAATCTCACCACTTGATCAATTCAAAGGCTTCGAGGTCAGTGTGCAGGAGGACCCCCCTCCCTTCAGTGGTCATTTCTAATGCTGCTGCACACTGATGGATGGAAGCCAATAACTTGGCAGACCCTCAGACTTTCTCATGGTTCTTAAGCTAGATGATTTGGTTATGGCTGCACAAACTAATCACTAAAGCAATCACATATTTATTTTGTAACTATGTATGATTTATACAGTGCCTCTATTTCCATACTCCAGCCCCTGATGCACCATGACACACACTGCTATTTATTTACAGGGTCCTTGATAGAACAGGCCTAACAAGCACCTGTGCATGGTTCTTGCAGGTTTGCGACAAACCATAAGTGGGTGGCTAAACAACTGGCTGTTCTCCATCCATCATGGGCAGAGGTTTGCATTTTAAGGGGCTGCCCATAAAGTTGGTTTAGCATAATACTGTACATCATCCTTGGCAGAAATGACCTGGGATGCCGAAGAGCTGGCAACCTAAAGAGCAGGAGCCATAATATCCCACACTCTGGAATGGGGAGCGGGACAGAAAAAGCTATGAGTACCGTGAGTGGTTACAGACCCAGAGAGAGCATAAAAAGAAAGGCTTGTTGGCTAGCCCTAGGGCAAAAGCAGGACCTTCAGGGTAAGGTGAGCTGTTACTCTATATGCTTCTCTCTGCAGAGCCTTTCACCCTGGGCTGCAGAGGAAGCTGACTCCACAGACCCCAAAAGACACTTCCTTTGTCATGGGTTGTCCTTCAAACTCATGTCGGCTGGAGGAAGAGAAATGCACTCTGTGTTCAGCCCTGGGTCATTCTAAGATGAACTTCAATATCTTGCACGGCACCCACATAGACCATGAAGGGCATGCAGCTGACCACCAAATTCTGTGTGTTTAGTCTTTCAAATCTTGCTCTCTTCTTCATAATGTATGTTCTCGGTCAGGCTCCCACTAGGCTTTCGTCTGATCAACTTTAGCAGCATCAGTAATGGTCTCCCTGCCTAACCCACTTGCATCTCTTTCCACAGTGGCCCATAGTAAATATTCCCAGCAGCCAATCTGGCCCTACCATTCCCCGAATACAACCCCTCATTAGCTCCCAGTCACCTGCAGGATAGGCTTCAAACTTCTCTAAGAACTGCCCACTACCTCCCTCTGCAGGTTAGCTTCTATCCTTAGACTTTCCTAGCCTTTGCACATGTCATTCTCTTTATCTGGAATGCAGCCTCCTCTGGTTTCCATTTGATGGCAGCTTGTCTTTCAAGAGCTAATTGAAATGTCACCTCCTCTGTAAAGCCTACCCTGGTTTCCCCAAGCATCCTCAGGCTCCCTCTCCAGTCAAGACATCCATGTCCACTAGCATTTCTCCTTCTATATGGTTTAACAGTCTCTCCCAGACAATGAGTGCCTTGAAGTCAGGAAACACATCTCATTCTGTGACCTTGGAGCCTGGGCAGGGTTTAGCAGTTGGCATGCCCTATTATAGGTTGAATAAATGAAGGAAGGAAGGATGAGGGAATAAAAGAATAATTCAGAGTCCGGCTTGGCAAGGAACTCCATGTGTTCAGGATTTTTAATCACAAGGATGAGAAGGAAGCAGGGGTTGAAGAAGCCTTAGGTGGTGAGTGTGGGGCAATGGAAAATTTGTTCTGAAGAAAGAAAAATCTTTTAGCCAGAACCTGGCCTCCCCTTAATCTCTCTCTCCTGGTCTCTGCAGAGGTAACAATTCCCTGGTCATCATGTCCGGAAAGTCCCTGTCGTCCGTACTTCTGCTGATTGCTTCATTCCAACTGGGCCTTTTAAGGCACTACCTTGCCAAGGTCCTACCTGCTACCCATCTGTAAACACCCACTCTCAACCCCTACAGAAAGTGCAGATGGGATCCATTAAAAGGGGTTGAGGACTGGGGCATTCTAAGAAGGGCCAGAAAAGTGGCTGTAACCATGGGACCCCATGGCTGATGGGGGGCCACACGTCAAGAAATTCAGTGCAAACTGCTTCCAGGCAATACTAATCTCCCACTACACTTTGCATTTTAAGTGGGATATTATCAACACTCCCCTAGGAAAGTCACTTTTAAAGATTTTCTTTTCATACTTCTATTACATTTTTAATTCTTTGCTGTATAAATGAAATTTGATAATATTCTGGAAGATATGGAACTAAGTAGACCAACAACAAAACTAATCAGGCAAAACAATGACCTAAACCAAGGAAATGGTTAGTGCAATCTTTCCGATATGGTGTGCAGAAGACTGGTATACTGCCTTTGCTGCTAGGGAGCTGTGTCACCACAAGCCAGCCCAAGGTCATGAGAGGGGGACAGTGAGGTAGCAAAAGCGAGGGTTTAGAATCCCAGTTCTATCCTGCTAGCCATCTTGACTGACCCTCCTGAAAAATGGGGTACTAGTAGTCCCAGCTGACAAATCTGGGGAAGACAAAGTGAGAAAATTCAAGCACCATGCTGAGTACATTGCTAGGCACATGGCAGGTACTTGGCAGCATTGCATCATAGTCCTATTACCCCTGTGCCAAGATTTATTCTGGGGATAAAGCGAAGTCCCAAGTCCAAGTGTGCAGCCACAAGTCTGAGCAAGGAGTCAGGGAGAAGCAGAACAAAGTGACCCTGACCTTCACAGTCACCAAGAGGAAAATCACTGGATTCTAAACATGCTCTAAAACATTGAAAATCACAACCAAGTGCCTCAGGGACCAGGAGGAACTAATTAAGTGGGCTCCATGAGGGCTTGGTGACAGGGGTAGCTTGAAGTGAAGGGAGAGCCTAGGCTGCAGCTCAGATAGGCCTGGTTTTAATCCTGGCTCCGCCACTTACTGTGTGGCCTCAGGCAAGTTGCTTAACTTCTCTGAGTGCTAGCTTTTTGGAATAATAATGACCACATTGCTTTTATAGGGAGGATTAGGTGAAATGATGCTCATGGAAGGACCTGGCTCAGACATTCATTATCATAATGAAAATGTCCCTAATTCATCTGTCCTCTCCTTACCCTGCCAGGTTAGTAATTTACCTAATCCTCTGTCATTGCCCAGCTCTGACGGGGTTAGGGATTGATGGGGATAACACGACAGGCAGCTCCTGGCACAGCTCTTCTGAGCCATGGGGTGGAGATGCCCCATGCAGCCACAGACACTGAGCTGACTCTCCCAGAGGATCTTGGTCCTCGTGGGATATAATTTATTTTCAATATTTTATGGTTTTTTTTCCCCTTCCCTACTGTGATAAACTCCCCACCTTTGGCACAGACAATTCTAATCTGAGAAAATTCCTCCTCTGGTCTCACTGTATCAGACGTCCTGCTGGGTTCAATATCTCCCTGGCAGGGAGCTGGATTCCGTACTGCTTAAGAGAAATGTTGTTTCCAGGTTGTGGTCACCTGGCAAAGAGGCCTAACGTCATGCTGCTGAATGTGGACAGATATGGGGACTCAGGAGGCCTGTCACTTGTGACGTGGCACCGCATGCAGGGATTCTAAAGTGAATTCAGGCACACAGAGTAGCAGCCACCTGTTTCTTTTTTTTTGTTTCTCCTGCTCTGCTCAACTGACTGGCTACTCAGAGGCAAGAGGAGAGCAGGACCACCCTTGCCCCTTTCCCTGATGCATCATCACTTGTGTGATGACTCCCTCACCACTCAGCCATTCTCAACCACTTATAGGGCAACCTGTCTGTGCTAGGTTCTGGGGACAATGTGTAAGTACACCACCACTAAACAGGCACAGGGATGGTGCTGGTCTAGAGCAGGGAGTGATGACTGCTTGCAGAAGTTGGGGAAGGCTTCTTGTGGGTAGGGGCTCTTGAGGTAGGGCCCTGAAGGGTTGGTAGGATTATGTCAGGTGGAACAGAAGAGAAAGGACATTACTGGCAGAGGACACGGTGGGAGCTGGTTCATCTCTGGGTCTACCAGCACCCAGTTTGGGGTTTGGCCTGGAGCAGATGCCCATCAAGAGCTGATGAATGAATAATTACACAGTGTTGGGGACTAGAGAAGAGAAAGGCCTCTGTCCAGGGCAAGAATTGGCCAAATGTGGAAGATGCAGATGCCTCCAACACAGGAGGACCAGCTATGTCAGGGTGGGCTTGGGAAATGGTGACTTCTGCAGGGCCCTACAGGTTGGATATGTCCTTTGGGCCATACAGACAAATCAGTAACCAGAGGGAGGGAATCCTGGATGGCTAAAGAGCCAGCCTGTCCAGCTAATGTTGCTAATGTTTATTGATGGCCCCTGTGCCTCATAAGGAAACACAGACACCCCTCCCTCCCCTTCCCGCCCTTATCATACAGGCATAGTGCTCAACAGAATGGAAAGATCCAGAGGAATCAGGTCAGAGCTGGAGAAGGGCTCCATCTAAGGGAAGGGAGGACCAAACACAGCTCCCAGATAAAAAAACCCAGCTCAGGCCATCCTTCCTAGTGGACTCTATGTGTCATTCAATCTGCCATGCTCCAATTCCTGTGGTTGGCTGGTCTGATTTTGATTCCTCTTTGTGCATTTTAGTTGAGTCTTTCTGGAGACAATATCTTGGGCCAAAGGGGTGATTTAAAAGTGAGAATTCTCCACTGCTACCAGTTGGAGAAATCAAGTGGGGACTGCCTGGCCCAGGTGTAAGAAATTCTGCTACCTTCACCCTAGAACATCCACCATGGTTGGCTCTCAGGCTGAGAAACTTCATGTATCCAAGACAATGTAGAGAACCTCCTCCCACTCATCCTAGTGAGCTATGAAAATGAGTTCTCTGCTACTCCTTGAAGCAGATGAAGAGCAAGGGTGTTAATTAAATATTGCATCTATTTTGCAGTGATTTCCAGCAAGTCAACAGTGATGAGGTGACGGGCACCTCTTGAGAATGCTGGCAGGGAACTGCCCTGAGGACCAAACTGGTTGGAGTTTAAAACAAATGAAAAAGGGACTTTGAGATGCCCCATGACATGATCATACAGGCACAAATCAGCTCCTTTCAAAACTAACCAGATGGATTCTGTCCATCAGGAGTAAGTCAAACCACCTGCTAAGGGACTGGGTTCCCTGAAGCCAGAGACCATGTCAATGTCACCCCTGTTTTCACAGACATGCCAAGAGTAGGTATCAGTGATTATTTGTTAAACAAATGACCTAGGTTCTTGACTTCTGTACTTCTCCACTCCTGACCCTTTGATTGCTGTGGACCCAATCATATTCTGTTCCTCAGAAACTATCACAGGCAGCCGTGGACAATAACAGTGTCCATCCCCATAAT
The DNA here is from genome assembly GCF_023851605.1 of Tamandua tetradactyla. Taxonomy (NCBI): domain Eukaryota; kingdom Metazoa; phylum Chordata; class Mammalia; order Pilosa; family Myrmecophagidae; genus Tamandua; species Tamandua tetradactyla. Next base: position 45,432,093 of record NC_135328.1, read on the forward strand.
TGGTGACTCCTGGTTTCTGTTTCTCTGGTCTGTCATGCACTGACCTACCATTTCTCTTTTGTACCTCCTCCACCTTGTGCCCAGGATGGCTTATAACCTTGACTCTCAGCTCTGCAGATTCTTTTGGTTTTAGGAAGCCCACGAATCTGAGTGTGAAACTTTCTCTGCCATCAGATGAGAGGACAAGAGGCCTTGGGGACATTTGTCAATTTGATCTGTTCTCCCTTGTTTTGGTAACAGGCCCTTGACATCCTTTCCAGGAACTACCCTTTCCTCTTCTTTTAAATATATGCTTCAGGTGAGGTGCCACCTGTGGCACGCAGAAAACCCTTGGCCACAATGATTGGTTCTGAAATGGGCATGTGATCTAAGTTGGCTCAAGGAGTGAACCCCACCCTTTTGTGGGAGTTACTGGGAAATGGCACTCACTTTCCTGATGGTTTTACACGGGGAATGGTGTGGTGTGGAGCTGATGCATCCATCTTGCCATCAACAGAGAAATGCCTGCCTAAGAACAGCACAGCAGAGGAGGCAAACCCAAGAAATGCAGCAAAAAAACACAAACAGGTCTGACTGACTTGATATGATACCTAGATTAAGCCATATCTGAAACTAACACAAATTCTGTTTTGGGTTTCGTATCTCTTTCAACCCAAGTATCCCAATTCATATAGATTCCAAGTGGCCTTGCCCCTGGCCTTTGGGGCTGGACTGGCTCCTGACACTCTCAAATATTAACTCCTGCACATGCCCAGTTTTGATCTTGTATTCTATGCCCTTGTACACAAGGAGAGCCCCCAGCATGCCTCTGGTGTGTAATGGAAGGTTTAGTGTGCAGAATATACACCCAGTACAGAATACTAAACTTACTTGTCTTGGTGCCAAACAAGGCTCAGAAACTTTAAGGAGGGCCCAAGATCAGAAAAGACACTAGGAATAAAAGTCTTACTTATGGTCTAATATCCTGGGATCCTGGGCCACTTTTTAACTGCTGCTCTCTCCCTGTCACTACAAAATACAGCAGGAAACCACCATGTTCTTAGCACAGAGCTGGGGTAAGAACCTGAGCTTTAGGATAAATAACATGGTTTTGAGTCTTGACTCTGATGCTTGTGAGCTGAATAACCTTGACTAAGTCCCCATCCTTCCTGAGCCTCTTTCTTCTTCTGCAAGAGGGGTTAATACCTGAGACCTGCACATGGTGTCTGGCATTGGAACATAGTTGGAACATGGCCCCATTTATCCTAGTCTAAGTGCACTGCTTGGTGTGTGCTGAGCAATGCATCCGCGTGCCCCTCCACAACTGCTCTTATACCACACCAGAGCCTAGCATGTGAGAGGTGACCAAACTTTTGTTGATGTGTTCAGGTTCTAGAAGGAAAGGCAGTCAGGGAGGGGGACTGAACTTGGCCCCTGGCCCTTCCACAGTCATCATTAACTTGTGTTGAGTAGAAATGAGGTGGTATAGCTTAGAAAACAAATTCCTATTTTAAACCTGGATTTTTCACTTGGCTGCTGACATTTCTCAACTCTTCCATGCCACATCTACCCTCAGTATTGAGCTCTCTGGCCTTCTTAAGTTCCCTTTAGTGAGAGGAATAACATCTGGAAATACAATGCTGAATCAAAAACCTCTTGAATCTTCAGCTCAATCCTTTTGAGTTTCTAGAATCTTTTCTCTTTTTTGATTGGCAAGTTCTTCCTCTTGGAAACAAATGTGTCTGCTCAGAGAAGACTCTGGCCTTGCTAACCTTCTATTAGAAAGCAATCCCTGGGCTAGCCTGGACTATGGAAAAGAGAGTCTCCAAGGGGAAAGACAGGACCAGCCAGCTACCCTAGACAGAGAGACCTGACAAACCCACCATCAATTAGGGACCATGCTGCTTTTGGTAATGGCAGTGAACATGACAAACAACTTTGGCTAGCCTTTCCCAGCAGGGTGAGGCAGGGTTGCAACATGGGTACCCTAAGCTGACAAAAAGTCTGGGTCAGAGCAGAGGAGCTGGAGAGAACAGAGGCAAGAAGACCACTTCAATAGCTCCTGCTTTCTCACATGAAGACATGGCTGAAAAGAGCTGAGAAAAGGGGAGACAGAAAAGGGGGAAATAAGATTTAGAAACAACAGGGTCAGAAAGAGCTCTGCTTTGAGGATTATAAAAGCACAGCTAGTGAGTTAGGCCAAGAAAATTACTTTGGACTGCAGGCCGTGACTCTTGCCTGCTTACTCATGCTTGGTGCCTCTGCTCCCAACCTGCCCCAATGTCCCTTCTGCTCATGGACTTGGGCACTATCACCTGCCATTTCCAGCTGCAACTCCCAGCCAATACAACAGCACCTCTCCTGCTCGGTGATGCCTTCCCTCCTCTGGTTTTAGGTTGGCCTTTCCCATAAGAGCTGCAGATCAATTACAAGTACATGCATGTAGGAGAGCTGTTGCCTACACAGGGCAGTGAGTCTTCTGAGGACCAAGATGATGGTCCAGCACTGGGTATCAGGGCTGGCTGGAAGGGTATGCTGGTGGATAACTGACAGGTGGCTCCACTTTTCCCCACTGGAAAAAGAGACCAATGTTTCCTGAGGACCTATGTACTAACACCGAGCAGGCTACTTTACAGATAATATTTTATTTAATCCTAACAAATTACTATTCCCAGTCTGCAGATGAGGAAACTAAATTTCACTGAGGACAAGTATTTTACAGAAAGTCACCAGCTAGTTAGTAATAGTGCTAAAATTTAAACCCAGAGCTGCCTGATTATGAAATCTGTGCTCTGTCCACTTGATCACACTGCTTCTGTCAACTGGTCAACATCTGCCTTTCAGCAGTTAAATTTTGGGGGAACTTCTCTCTCTGCATAGAAGTTATATATGTACATGTCTGCGTGGAAAGGGACAATTACAAGACTGTGTGAAAAGTGCCTTTTGTGCAAAGTTCTGGGAGCAACCAGATAACAAAGATAGGAGCAACCAACTCTTCCTAGGGCAGTCAGGAGGATTTTCAAAAGGGACTCTGCCCTGAGCTTGGGCAGGTAGATCATGAAGGGTCTCATATGCCAAGCTAAGGGGTGAACATAGAATCTTTAGCGGAGCCCAGGAACAGGGGTCAGGGGGTACATGCTTCATGTGGACTCCTCCAAGGCCATGTGGGAAATGCAATGGGAGTGGAGGCCAGGAGGCTGGTTAGGAGCCTGTGGAATAGCCCGGGTGAGTGAGGTCACAAAACTGTGACCAAGGCAATGGAGAGGGGAGGAACTGAGCGGTGTTTAGGAAGCAGAAGGGAGAGGCTTGAAGAGTGGGAAGAATGGACCTAGGCTTCTGGCGGACGCTGGTGCCATTTGCTGAGGCAAGAGATGGAGGAAGCGTGGGTCTGGGTGGGGAATGTGTGTTCAGTCTGCAGGCCTATGGTTTGTAGTGTCTGGGGAACATGGGAACACCGCTGGAAGTGTTTGGGAGGCAAAGGCTGAATTGAAAGGAACTCAGTGCAATTTTTAGGCTCAAAGGAGCAGAATAAATTCCTCAGGGCATTCAGAGCCAAGGTTGCTGAGAAGATATTTCATAACTGGGCAGCTTCTCTACTCCTTGGGACCGGCACCAAATGACCCAGCTCAGACTGGTAAAGCCAGAACTCTCCATACGTATAATCAAACAGGGAATAACAACCTTGGTCACAGGTCTCTGGAAGCCATGAGAGTCTTTGGTTTTGGCCTTGGTTTAAACTGGCTTTTCAAACTTTATATTAAAGGGGCTCAGAAACCTTTGCTCAACTGGCAGGAAAACAGAGGCATCTTTCAATGCACACCTTCTGGAGTCTATTGGACTGGAAGGCAGACAATTACTGTTTGCAAGGTCAATTAATTAGGGGAACACAAAGAAAGGGACACCAGAGGGGGTGTGCCATGATGCTCTTGGGGAAGCCTTGTCTTCCCATTTCAGTATCAACACAGAGCTCCTGAGGAGAAGGCCCAGCCCTCGCCAGGGTCCACAGTGTTGCTGAGTTCACAGTCAGTCCAGATCCCTAGGCAGGGAGGGAGAGCTGCACAAGGCTGAGAGAAGTGGGGTTGCTGGCTTTGGAGTGTGAATTAGCTACTAATTTAAGCAGATATTTTCTGAGCCTGTTACTTATATGTACAATGGGTGTAATACCTTCTTCCTTAGGGAGTTTGGAAGAAGGAACTGAGCATGCCCCCCAACCTTTCCAGCATCCTGCCAAGCACCCAGTCCACAAACTTTGGTGCTGCTCTTCCTTGCTATGAATTTATGGGCAGCTCAGGTCTTGGGGGGCCCTGGAGTTTTTTATTCTGAGCTTTTTAAATTCTGAGCTGAAGTTTATCAAGCTCATTTATCCTCTGGTCTAAAGCAATTTTCTCCTTTCAGCTTTGTCAGTTAAAAAAAAAAAAAAGCTAGCATCTTAATCTCCATCTGACTGTCTCCTGCACCTTATTTCTCAATTGGTTCAGAGCTTGGGAGGGAAAATAAAGAGAGGTTATTCAAAGCCTCTCAAAACCTACTATTTTCCAAGGTAGGAATGGGCATTTTCAAGTTATCTGGGATAGTTTAAAACTTTTCAAAAAACCATACATGATAAGGATGCTGAGGCCAACTAAAAGCCTACTTATCTTGCTCCTGTCTGGAATATCAACTCGGGCTCATCACAAGCTCTGAGTAGTCTACTACTAGTTTGAAAACAAATGTCTACTGCTAATTTGAAAACAAACGAATTGTTAGTGAGTATAGTTTGCTGAAAAAATATCTTTTAAGTATAGGGTTTAATTTGAGACTATAGAGAATGGTCCTGAAGGTAAGAGGCTGCCTCTGTGAGACCCTCTAAGAGCCCTGAGCTCACCTCTATCACTGTTCTTATCACTTATCATGGGGGAGGGGGGTTCTATCGATCTGCTGGTCTGGCTCCTTGTTACGCCTTGAGTTCTACAAGGTGGGGACTATCGACTTAATTATTGCATTTCTTTCTTTCTTTACATTATTTATGAATATTATTTATTTATATTTATTGAGACATTTATCTTAAGGAGTGAACTCCACTGCAGAAACGCAAACCCAAGACAAAGGTCTTTCTAAAGGAGAATGCACTATCTGGCTAGCTCAAATTATTCTGCCAGGACCCTCTAACTTTAACAGATATATCAAATAGCTGAAGTCCATGCCTGGTGAGGGAGGTGGCATGGGCTCTGGAGACACACTGACATGAGTGGGTCCCTCCAGATCCCTGAGCCTCAGGCTCTGCAGCCAGACGATGAAGTTAATGGTCCCTTCCCAAACGACTACCACAGAGATGACACAAGCTATTGGGTGTTTGCTTTCTTTCCTAAGAAGAGTGTGTGGACCACTGGGGATACAATGAGAGGTTCAGGTGATACATGGAGGAACATTTAAAAACACAGTTTTCACATGTCTTAGAAAAAAAAAAATTGGACCAGTTCATCAAACCTGTGATTTTTATCAAAATCATCGCTTACAATGAGGCTAAAGTTGATATGGATATCAGATCTGAGTCTATTAAAAAAAAATATCAAGTAAACAACTGTATAGTAGGTAGGGGAGTGTGGCAAAAATTTTGAAATGGTGCTAAAAAGACTGTATTTGAGAGGAATATAAAGTCCCTAAAAATCAAGCTTGCCACTAGTAGGCGCTCTAGAAATGCTCTCTGCTGTGGTCAACAGCCTATCAAATCAGGTGCCGGGGGAAGGATTAATGGACAACCTACCAGCATGGGTGGGTGGGTGATGGGGCGGGGCGGGGTGGGGTGGGGTGGGGAGAGTTAAAAGAAAGGGGTCTATGGTTTCCAGGGCCCATCCCCCCGGCAGCTAAACTGTCACCTAATGAAGAAGTGGCTGGCTCAAGTGAGCTGGCTGGCAGTTCACTTACAGCAAACTGATTAAGAATGTTCAACCAACAGCAGACTGTAGACCTTTCCAGGGAAAATAAATAGAGTGTAGACTGTATGCAAATGTGTTTGTCACTTTGACAGCACGTCTCAATTAAGGCATCTCGCGGCTGTGGGGAGGCTCTGCGGCTGCAGCTGTAAGGAGAGCCCGTTGCATGGCTGATACTCGGGGCTTGACCTTAATCCACATGCATGCATTAAAAAAAATCCTGCCTTCCTATACACTTGCATAATGCTGGCAGCCACGTGAGGGAAGTGACAAATGGGGAAAAAAGCCACTTTCATTCTCTCTAGTTTACAGACCTGTGAAGGCACAGACAGCTCTTATTTCAACAGAGTTTGGGGTGGCTTTTTTAATTGTTTATTCCCCACCTGCACACATACGATTTTATTCTGCATTTAGCTGGGAATGACAATAAAGCATCTCTACTTCTTGCTGAAATGGAAAGGTCTTTCTCCATTTCAAATAGGGCCTCCTTTTTTTGTGTTTCAAAAATGAAATGTTTAACACCATGAAATCCCTCTCCCCCGCCCCTTCTTTCTCTGTAATGGGCTCCAAACTACAGTGAGGGGCTCTTTTCATGGGAAGGTTAGTGTGTGCAGGAATGAGGACAAAGGAAAGCAGGAAGCTGGCTCTGGAATGCCCCACTGGAGACAACCAAGGGCTGCTCTTTCAGCAAACAGCCAGGAACTGGGGCACAGATTTTCTCCAACAGGGTCTGAGAGCAGGGTGGAGCAGCACTTAGGGGGGTAAACACCAATGGAGCTGCAGATAATCATCAACCAATGGAATACTGCCTTGTGGATGTATTTCTTGGGCCACATTTCAATTTTATAAGTGCAAAAATTAAGTTTAAAGATGTGTGACTATATTATCTGAAAATATTGATTAGTGAAGTACGACTGTTATGTTTCAACCAACTCCCCCTTACAAGAGCAATAATTTCATTAGTTTCCTTCATTTCTAAATAGCTCAATGACTGGAACATTACAGACACTTGATAAATGTCTGTTAGAAACAGGCACATATTCAGTGTAGGCTTCTAACTCTCTACGTGGTAACCTAGCAATCATAAAGTCTGTTTTGCTTCATCTTACAAATGGCTAAAGATTCAGGTGATTTAAAAATAAATAACTTTGTATATTCTTATAACAGCTGCATCATGCTAACAGGGTCATTTCTCATAAACTATAAAAAATCATGACTTTTGCTAATCAAAAGAGTCAATTCAAGAGAGGAGTGGAGAATTTTTTTTTGTTTTCACGAAAACCATAACCACTGATAAATGGATAAACATTTCAGTTTTATGCAGAGTACAATGTTTTACTTAAGGGGTAAAAAAATCAAACAAATGGACAATCTTTCAAATGCTCAGGTCGACGAAAATATTTGGTTAAAGAACTGGATCTCTAGAATCGTAGTATGGGTGTTTACTCTGAGAAGCATGCCTCCTGATATTGATTTTCAGGAAGTACATTAATAAAGAACTCCTAATTGATTTTTTTTAAAGACTTTGCTTGTTGCCTTTTATTTGAAGGTGCAAAGAAGGGTCTGGGATGCTAAAGTGTTCTAATGAGATGCTTAGCTAACAGAGGCACCTTAAATGGAGTGTCTTGGAGTGGGGGAGGCAGCAGCTGCATTTAATGACTTCATTCAACAGTGGAGCTAGTTTATGACCAGAGCCATGCAGTCTCCTCAAAAATTTTGAAAATTAACCTTCAAAATATTTTCACACCAAATAAACATTCAAAGATGTGAAAAACTCCACAGAGTTGCTTTGCCATGGGGAGCTGAAATGAAAACCTGTCTGCTGTATGTGCTACAGCTTCTGTTAAATAAAAAACAGACTGGTAAAAGGGCCAGGCTACATACCTGTCCAAAGTGGACCGTGATCGGCCTCCGGTCTTCTCGGAGCTTGGGGTCCTTGGCCTCCACCAGTGGGGATGGCACAGTCTTTGGCAGCTGTTCTTCAGTGCTGGGGGTGCAGCCATTCTCGGTGATGTCCTGTGGGGAGAAGTACAGTCAGATACTGGGGTTGTGGTCATGGCACTACCATTCAGAATAACAGGAAAAAAATCACCTGTCATTCCCCTATCTTACACGGCTATTTTCTTTTTTACATCTTCACTTGTCCACATGCAGATATTTAAAAATTACTTGCAATCACAGCTCATGCATAATTGTTTACCCTACTTTTTTCCCTTCTTTATTATAAACATTTCTATACTGCTATACATAGTCATTCTAATGATACTTGTAATGGACGCATAATATCCACTGGGTGGATATAACATAATTTAATAAACCATTCTAGTACTATTGGGCATTTAGGCTGTTTTCAATTTTTTTGTACTTTATAAACGCCACAGTGATAAATATTGCAGTTTTTCTTTCTTTTGAATGATTTCTTCAAAGCGAATCACCAGGAATGAAATTACTAGGTCAAAAGATATAAACGTTTTTAAGGCTTTTTATTCAGTCTACCAAACTGCTTTCCAATTTACACCAACTACCGGCAATGGATGCGTTCTCAGTTTCACGGTACTCTTGTTGGCCTTGCCATTTTAAAAATGTATCGCTAATTTAATAGGTGAAAAATTAGACTTCATTGTTGTTTTAATTTGCATTACTTTGATTATTTGTGAGTGTGGACATTTTCCCCCTATTTGTTTACTGATAGTACTGTTTGGGAAAACAATCTGTTCATGTTCCCTCTTTTCCTACTCCCAGTTTTCCTTCCAGAAAATGAAGAGACTGAAGTCTGAATTAGGATTCTGCAACTTGGAGAAAATTTAGGGAACCAAAGTAATATATTTTTAATTTGGAAATTTACATTTAATTTGTTCTTCTAAAGAATGGAGTCCAATTATCTGAAAAGCAAAACCCCAATGTGCAAAAGGCACGTAATGGTTTCATTGGCTACAGCTGGCCACTGGCTCTAACCTTGGATTAATTCAGAATGGGGGTGGACCTGCATATGCAGTAAGGACCACATGATTTATTAAAGCGATGGAAGTTGCTTAAATCCTCATTGGAACAGGCAGAGAATAAATGTATAAATAACCTTTAAATCATCATTTTTTACCAGGTAAAAATAACTTGCAGACAGAATTAAATAATAAACACAATTTTCAATTCTTTATATTACAAAAGTAAACACCCATTTTGGTCTAGATTCAAGACATCTTTAGTACTCACTAAATGTTACTCATTTCAGCAGAATAGAGAGAATGGTGGCACATGGATAAAAGTGGTCCCTTATTGAATAACAATACATTAAGGAAGAAAAACATTTAACATTTCTGAGTCTCAATTTTCTCCTCTGTACATGGGGATATGGCAGCTATAAGGATTTAAGGAGATAATGTGATGTAAAAGTGTCTAAAACATTGGATATTCAATAAACTATAGGAATTAATGTTATATAGATACGCTGTATAAATTCAACCTCATTCCCCTAGCTGCCCACCTCCTGGCCTCCTTCCCTGAGGAACTGAGGCTGCCTGCAGAGAGGCCAGCCCTCATGGGTCTCTGTACTGCTTGATAAACAACACAGAGAGATGATGACCTCTTGGTTTTGCAGGGCAGGCTTGGATCAAGTGGCCCATGATGGCTTGGCTAGTCTCACCCTGGCTGAGGTTCAGTGATGAGAAAGGCTGCCGACAGCCAATTAGAAACAGCTCTTTTGCAAAGGGGTTGCCCTAATGTGCTCAGTTCAAGAGGAACAAAGACAGGGAGGGGCTTCTTCTGTACCAGAAAGCAACAACAAGGAGCAAAAGGAGCCCTTTGAATCCAGATTGGGGAATCAAAGGGATAGACACAAGGGGTTAAGTAAGGCCAAACAATACCAAATTCACTTTTAGTTCAGGAAAAATGTGTGTGTGCAAGAGGAGGGGGAAAGGGAAAGGGAGGGAGGGAGGGAGGGAAGGAGAAAGGGAGAGAGAGAGAGAAAGAAGTAGATAGGTAGTTTGGCTAAAAAAATGGAACTGCTAGGTAACATGGTCAGGAAGTATAGGCATTATAACTAAAAATTGGTAGCAATTTAAAAAAAGAAAATGCATGGAGTAATTTTGTGGAAAGTGTCCTAACTTAAGCCTATTAAGTAAAAATACTGCCTTCTAGCTTTGTTTCTTCCATTAAGTAGCTGTCTGACCTTTCCAATTCCCTCAACCTCTCTGTTTCTATTTCTTTATTTTTATAATGGAGAGATCACTACCTGCGTGGTAAACTTCAAAGCAACTAGGAAGATGGGATAAATGAATAATAGTGAGAAAACTAAAAAAAAAAAAAAGTTACAGTGTTGATGTTAGGACTATGGAAAGATGTTGAGTAAGAAGCTCCAGGAATCAGTCACTTCACCAAAACTGGCAGGTATGGTCTAAATAAACTATTTAGAAACTCTGGAGTCCAGTGTAACATTCTTCAGCATCCAGGGAAGAGCTGGATAAAGAGGCTTGTAAATTCTAGTAAATATTGGTGAATTTCACCCTCCATGCAGTGGCTACCATCCCCCATCCTCCAATTGCACAGCAGGCAACAAGGGGGACTGCAGCCTGGGCTCCTGATACAGTGTGCTGGAGCCAGGGTATGCTATAAGGACCTAGTTCCCCCATATCCGTGTATGTGTGTTTGTGGTCTGATTACTGATCAGTGGTTTTGATCAGCTACATCAGATTGCTGGGGGGTTAACTTTAAGGGTGGCCACTGTTCCAATCTTCACACTCCCATTCAGGCAAAAGTGGCAGAGGAGTCTTACAGAAGCAACATAGTTTCTCTCTCTCTCTCTCTTCTCTTTCCACTTACTGTTTGGGAGCAAAAATAGTTTGGAAAATGTACAAATTGATGACTCAAGTCCTCAAAAACAACAAAACTAGCAATCCCAGAGGAGAGTGGGAGAACTAGATTTCTAGTTATAACTACATAGTGCTCAGAATATCCAGTTCTCAACAAAAAATTATAAAACACATGAATAAACAGGAAAGTATGGCCCATTCACTGGAAAAGAAGAATATGCCAGAAACCATCCCTGAAGAAGCTCTTACCTTGGAACTATTGGTCAAAGGTTTTAAAGCAATTGTCTTAAATATGTTCAATGACCTAAAGGAATCCATATACAAAGAACTAAAGGAAATTAGGAAAATGTTGTCTGAACAAAATGAAGAGACAGAAATTATAAAAAGGAACCAAACAGAAATTTTGGAGCTGTAAAGCACAGTAACTGAAATGAAAAACTCATTAGACAGATTCAATAGCAGATTTGAGAAGGCAGAAGAATGGATCCTCAAACTTGAAGACAGGACAATCGAAACTATCCAGTGTGATGAGCAGAAAGAAAAACATAACAGAGAACAATGAACAGAGCGTGCAGGACCTATGGACACTCTCAAAGATGCCAATATATGCACCACTGGAGTCCCAGAAGGATGGGGGGAGGGGGAGGGGAGAAAAATATTTGAAGAAATAATGGCCTAAAACTTCACAAATCTGATGAAAGATATGAATATACACATCCAAGAAGCTCAACAAACTCTAAGCAGGATACACTCTAAGAGATCTATATTAAAATCTCATGTAATGAAATTGTCTAAATCCAAAGACAAAGAGAGGATTCTGAAAGCAGCAAGAGAGAAGTGACTTGTTACATACAAGGGATCTGCAATAAGATTAAAAGCAGATTTCTCATCAGAAACTATAGAGGCCAGAATGCAGGGAAATGGCATACTTAAAGTCCTGAAAGAAAAAAAAAAACACCTATCAACCAAGGATTCTATATCTGGCAAAATTACTTTTTCAAAAATGAAGGAGAACTCGCCTGTCATGTGGGAGACCCGGGTTTGATTCCTGGCCCAAGCACTTACCAAACAAACAAACTAAAAATTCAACAAATGGTGCTGCAATAACAGGATACTCACATGGAAAAAGAATTAAATGTGACCCCACCATACATACAAAAAAAAAAAGGAAGAAATTAAGACATTTACAGATAAACAAAACGTAGAAGAGTTCATTACCAGAAGACCTACCTTAGAAGAAAAGCTAAAAGGAGTCCTACAGGCTCAAATAAAAGTCCTTCAGGCTGAAATAAAAGGATACCAGGCAGCAACTAAAAGTCATATGAAGAAATAAAGGACAATGGTAAAAGTAACTACATGGGTAAGTACAAAATCCTTATGATTGTACTTTGGGTTTGTAATTGCTTCTATCCTCTTTAGATGACATACTGACAAACGTGCAAAATAACATTTTAAATCTATGTTAATAGGAATAAAATATATAAAGATATAATCTGAGACAATAACAATATAAAGGGGGAAGAAAGAGATATATAGAAGTAGGGAGTTTATATACTATTGAAATAAGGATGGCACTAGTTGAACTAGGTTATTACTAGTTTAAGATGTTAATTGCAATTATAAGACAATCACTAAGAAAATAACTAAAAATAATAGGGAAAAGGAAAGAAGGAACTTAAAATGGCACTCTAGAAAAAAGTGACTAAATGCAAAAAAGAAAAAAGAAAAAGAAGCAATTAAGGAGCAAGTTAGGGATAAAAACCATATAAACATATAGAAGTAAATTCTTCCTTCTGAGTTATTACTTTAAATGTCAATGGATTAAACTCCCCTATTAGAAGGCAGCGAATGACAGGCTGGATGGAAAAAACCATGATCCATCTACTTGCTGTCTACAAGAAATTTTAGGTACAAAAAAACACAAAGAAGTTGAAAGTAAAAGAGTGGAAAAAGACATTCCATGCAACAGCAATCAAAAGAAGCTGGAATGGCTACATTATTGTCTGAAAAAATAGACTTTAAGTAAAAAAAGATTACAAGAGACAAAGGATATAAAAGGTTCAACCCAGCAAGAAGACATAGCAATTTTAAACATATATGTACTTCACAACAGAGCCCCAAACTATATGAAGCAAAAATTGACAGAATTGAAGGGAAAAATATATAGTTCTATAATAATGATAGTTGGAGATTTCAATACACCACTTTCAATAATTGACAAACCATCTAAACAGAAGACCAATAAGGAAATAGAGGACTTAAACACTGATATTAACCAATTAGATCTAATGGACATATAGAACACTCCACCCAAGTTCCTAAGTGTACATGGAACACTTTAAGGATAGACCATATATTAGGTCACAAATAAAATCTTAATAAATTTAAAAATATAGAAATCATACAAAGTATCTTCACGGACCACATGGAATAAAGCTAGGAATCAATAAGAAAAGTAAAACTGGAAATTTTGCAAATATCTGGAAATTAACACACTATTAAACAACTAATGTGTCAAAGAAAAAAAATCACAGGGGAAATTAGGAAATATCTTGAGGCAAATGAAAATGAAAATACAACATAACAAAACTTATGGGATGCTGTGAAGGCAGTGCTCAGGGGAAAATTTAGAGCTCTCAAAGCCTACATTAAAAAAGAAGTAAGATCATAACCTACTTCACACCTAAAGAAACTAGAACTAGAAGAGCAAACTAAACCTCAAGGTAGTAGAAGGAAGGAAACAGTAAAGATCAGAACATAGATAAATGAAATAGAGACTACAGAAACAATACTGAGAATCAATAAAACCAAAAGTTGGTGTTTTGAGAAGATTAATAAAATTGGCAAACATTTAGCTGATTGATAAAGAAAAAAAGAAGACGCAAAGAATTAAAATCAGGAATGGCAGTGGACATTGCTACCAACCATAAAGAAATAAAAAGAATTATAAGAGGGAACTAGGAGCAATTATATGCCAACAAATTAGAAGACTTAGATGAAATGGACAAAAACTAGAAATTTACAAATTACCTTATCTGATGTCAGAAGTAATTGAAAACCTCAACAGACCTATGACAAGTAAAGAAGATAGAATATTTTATTAAAAATCCTCCAAGAAAGAAAAGTCCATGTTTCACTGCTGTACCAAACATTTAAAGAAGATTTAACACCAATCATTTTCAAACTCATTCAAAACACAGAAAAGGAGGGATTACTTCTTAATTCATTCTGAGGCCAGCATTACCCTGATACTGAAAATCAGATGAAGAAACACAAGAAAAGAATATTATAGACCAATATCCCTTAAGAATATAGATGCAAAAATCCTCAACAAAATACTGGTAAACCAAATCCAACAGTATATTAAAAGGATTATACAGCATAGCCAAGTGGGATTTAGTCCAGGAATGCAAGGACAGTTCAATGTAAGAAAATTAATGTAATATACCACATTATTTAGCATGAAGGAAAGAAAAGCACTTGGTCATCTTGATTGATGGAGAAAAGGCATATGACAAAATCCAACATTCATTTATTAGTAAACTAGGAATATAAGGGAACTTTCTCAACATGATAAGAGGCATTTGTGAAAAACCCATAGTCAATACCATACTCAATGGTAAAAGATGGAAAGCATTCCCCTTAAGATCAGGAAAAGGCAAGGATGCCCATGGTCACTGTTCTTCAAGATTGTACTGGAAGTTCTAGCCAGAGCTATCAGGCATGAGAAAGAAAAAAAGGCATCAAAATTGAGAAGGAGGACACCAAATTATCCCTATTTGCAGAGGACCTCATGCTATATGTAGAAAATCCCAAAGGATCCACAAGAAAGCTACTAGAACTAACAAATGAATTAAGCAAAGTTGTAGGATACAAGAGATAGGTTCTATACAATTTGAAAAAGAAATCAAGAAAACCATTCCATTTACAATAGCATCTAAAAGAATAAAATACATTTTATTTTAGGAATACATCTAACCAAAAAGATTAAAGACCTGTACACTGAAAATTACAAGATATTGCCAAAAGAAATTTAAAAAGACCTAAATAAATGGAAAGACAACTTGTGTTCATGGATTAGGAGGCATAATATTGTTAAGATGTCAGAATTATACAAAGTGATTTACAAATTCACTGTAATCCCTATGAAAATTTCAGAAGCTTTTATTTTCTGCAGAAATGGAAAAGCTGATTCTCAAATTCATATGGAATTACAAGGGGACCCAGATAACCATAACAATCTTGAAGAAGGAAAAACCTTAAGGACTCACACTTCTTGATTTCAAAACTTACTTCAAAGCTACAATAATGAAAATGATGTGCTACTAGTATAAGGCTAGATTTATAAACCAATGGGATAGAATTGGGAGTCCAGAGATAAATCCACACACATCTATGTCCAGTTGGCTTTCTACAAGGGTACCAAGTCCATTCAGTAGGGAAAATACAGTCTTTGAGCAAGTGGCATTGGGACAGCTGAAATTCCACATGCAAAAGGATGAATGTGGCCTCCTACTTCTCACCATATATAAAAATGAATTCCAAATGTATAAATGGCCTAAATATAAGAGCCAATACTATAAAACTCTTACAAGAAAACATAGGGAAATAGCTTCAGGACCTTGTAGCAGACAATGGATTTTCAGATTTTAAACCAAAAGGAGAAGCAATACAAGGCAAAACAGATAAAATGGACTTTTGTGCATCAAAAGACATTATCAAGAAAGTGAAAAGGCAATCTACAGAATGTGAGAAAATATTTGGAAACCATATATCTGATAAGGGTTTAATATCCAGAATATATAAAGAACGCCTACAACTCAACAACAAAAAGACAAACAACCCAATTATAAAAGGGACAAGGATTTGAATAGACATTTCTCTAAAGCAAATATACACTGGGCCAATAAGTATATGAAAAGATGCTCAACATCATTAGCCATTAGAGAAATGCAAATCAAAATCATGAGATATCACTTTACACCCACTTGGATTGCTATTATGAGAAAAAGTGAAACTAAGTATCGGTGAGGATGTGGAGAAATTGGAACCCTCATATATTTTGGGTGGGAATATAAAATGGTGAAACCACTGTGGTGGCAAGTTTGTTGATTCTTCAGAAAGTTAAACATAGAATTACCCTAGGATCTAGTAATTCTACTCCTAGGTATGTACCCATAATAATTTAAAACAAGGACTTGGACAGATATTTGTATACCAGTGTTCATCACAGAATTATTCACAATAGCCAAAGGGGTAAGAAACCCATGTGTCCATCAAGACATGAATGGATAACCAAAAAGTGGCATATCCATACAATGGAGAACTACTGAGTCATAAAAGAAATGAATAGCTGGTACCTGCTACAATACGGATGAACCTTGAAGACATCATGTTAAGTGAAATAAGCCAGGCACGAACGAAAGGACAAACATTGCATGATTTCTCTTATGTGAAATACTTAAAATTAAATTCTTAGAGAAGAAAGCAAAATAGTGGCTATGAGAAGTGAGGGAAGTGGGGAATGAAGAATTATAGTTAAATGAGTATGAGTTTTAGTTTGGGATGATGAAAAATAGTCCAGAAATAGTGGCAAAGGAACGGATTCACTTAAAATTGTTAAAGTATTTTTATGTTATCCATATTTTATCACAATTAAGAAAAAATCTTTAAAAATGATACAGTACTGAGCAAATCGAATGTTACATCCTTATCCCCTGAAAAATGGAGAGAGCACCATTTAAAAAGAAGAGCTTTCCAGCATTGAGTATCTAAGAAACAGCAGGCACTCTTTCAGACCTTTGACTTTCATCACCACACTTAGTTTCCACGACAGTCACAAGCTAGAAAATATTATCCTTCTTTTATATGTGAGGAACTAGGGCTCAGAGAGGACAATTTACCCAAGGCCCCATAGCTATAGAGCGGAAGAACCCAGAGCTATATGACTCCTGGCATTTATACCATAGTAACCCATAATAGCACATGTAAACATATTTTGAACTGAAGAAGTAGTCAACAAGTCATTAGATATAATCTCCTCCTCCTCAGAAACCAATGATGCTTCATACCTCTTCTGTTACACTGATTATATTGTGCATGCCTTACGATATCTGCGCACTTACTTATCTTCTTATCCCTAAAGACTATGAGTTCCTTGGGATTTGGGGTTCTCTACCCCAGAGCCTTGAATCTGGAATATGCTCTCAAATAAATATTTGTAAAATTGAGTTAAACGTTTGGAAGGCAAAAGTGATCAATACACAAATGAACTTGTGCCTCAAAGAGCAGACCTGCTCATTTACTTTATTTAGTTAGAAGATATAAAGTTGCAAAAGAGATAACATTCTGCAGCTTGCCCCACCAAGTTTTATAACTTCTTCACTATTTCTCCTGGATGGGAAGGAGGACTGCTTCCTCCCAGGATCTAGACAGAGGAGGATGGAAGGAGCCCAAGTCAAGAAGGAAAAATGGCCAGATCACAACCTGTACTGCATCTACGAGGAGAGTTCTCACACATAGCAGGGACTCATAAAAGCAACTTCTGATAACATGAATGAAGAAATTGTGGCCTAAGAACTGAGAAGCAAAGGTTTGGGGAAATCAGGCATTCTCATACCCTTCTGGTGAAAACCTAAAAGATGTATATACCTTTTGGTCCAGTAATTCCATTTCCAGATGTTTACCCTAATAAAATAATGAAGAATTCCTGAAAAGTTTTAACTTCAAAGATATTTGCCTAGAAAAAATTGGAAGTAACTTAAATGTCCAATAACAGGATTGATTAAATAATGTCTGAGTTTTTACGTCCATCAGGTAAAATTCTACGTAGCCATCTAAAACAGTCACATGTGGGAGAAACACTTAGTGGCCTGGGAAATGCTCAGGATAGAGTAAATGAAAATACAGGTTGTAAAAGAGGTGATTATTTTATTTTTTGCTTGTCTGATTTGTCCAGTTTTCTCCAACAAACATGTATTTTGTTTGTAAATAGAAAAAAAAAAACCACTTTCTAAATGTCATTTGAAAAAAGAAAAAAGAAGCTGACAGGAAGGGTAAACTTATTCCTTCCCCAAGGGTCACACAAGAGGAAGATACTAGGCTGAGCTGCAGATCAGAAGCTACCACAGGGTGACACATCTCTTCCCAGGAGGCCAGCAGCTTGACTCAGTACCCTGGGGTCTTACCATTTCCTACCCCCTGTCAAAACAAAGGAGTCAGAAAACAATCCAATTCCCATCACCTTTGCTGAGCTTTTAATACAGTTCAGATACTATGAGTGAGAGTTAATCTTCACCCCTTTGTGGAGAAAGCAGTGTGGAGAAAGCAGGCAAAGGCGGAACATATATTAAGTCCCTGGTCTCTTAAGAATGCGTGAGAAGTCAGGGAGGCATGAACCCAGGGTCTTGCGAGACTAGAGGAGGAAGAGATAAGTATCTCTTCTCTGAGTGGTATTGGGTAAAAGCCAGGGAGGAAGTTGGTTATGGAAGGAGCTCAGGACAGGACTTCATCAGGCAAAGATGTGAGCCCAAAGGAAGTAGAGTGCAGGGCCTGTTTAAGGAATGACAGGTGGTCCAATGGGTAGCGGTATTCCACATACTTCCCAGCCAAGGAGTTGGCAGGTTTGAAAGGTCTAGAAGGATTTAACCAAGGGAGTGACTTGATCAGAGCTGTGTTCTAGAAACACTGCTCTGGGACCCGTGTGGATGACGTAAAGAGAGGTGATTCCATGCCAGCCATGTTCTCTGAATATATACCCAAACGAGGATTTGCTTTTCCAGATGTGGGACATAAGAACGCAGATGGAATGGAAACTTGAATTTACTGAGTGGCTACTAACAATTACTATCAAAATCTATAACCTCTTTTGATCTTTGCAACAATCTAGTTTATGGATGAAGAAAACTATGTTTAGAGAGGTTTAGTAACTTATTCAAGGTTATACAACTAATACCAAACACAACCAGCATTGAACCCAACCTGTCTGCTGCAGAAGCCTAGACTGTACACCATGATGTTGGGGAGAGTATAAAGACCCTCATGGTGTGATCAGGGGCCTTATTCTGACTGCTTATGGGAGAACTACCTTTCTCAGTTCTCAGATTTGTGCAGAACCTTTCTTTTCCCAGTCTACTATATATGACTGCAAAGGCAAATTAAAATATGAATATTGATATCAAAATAGTAGCCATAGGACTGGAATTTCTATGATTGAGGCTGAAGCATATTTTAATGTGTCTGAAGACAGGTAGCTGACAGTTGTATGAAAAGGTGTGAAAATGTCTGTTCTACAGGCGTCTACCTAGATCTCCCGGCCCCACACATGCTTACTCACTCCCTTCAATACTGAGAAATGTTTGGTCAGAAACTCAAGCCTGTGCTAACCCAACTGTGAACCTGCTTTCAATCACAGACATTCTAAATCAACAAACTCAACTGTCTAAGATCAAAGATTTAGAAATTTACAAAAGGCCGTGAAATGGGGCCACAACTAACTTGTTTTCATAGTGAAGAAAAAAGGTATTTTTCACAGGTCACTTAGTAGGCAAGAAATGACATCCTTGTATGACTTTCCGAATGTTCCCTACAGGTGAGGTGGAACGTGTGTGTGTGCGCGCGTGTTTGCATGTGAGCACATGTGTGTGGGTGCAGCCATTGCTTTTATAACAAGACCTTCTAATGACAGCCTTGTAAGGTGCTGCAAGAGGAATGCAATTTGCTGAAAGCACAAGTCCAGCCATGCAGCATTCTTCTGCAAGGCCAGGCCTGGCAGAGAGATGCTCTGGAGGAAAGACTACTTTCTTCCTTTAGAAAGCAATGGCTGGAAGGCATCTCTGCTATTTTTTTCTTCTTCCTAATTTTGAGCAAGTCAGACTTCAAAGGAGGCCATGCTATAGAAGAACTTGACCATCTTGCTCCATTTATCCAGAGAAATATGCTATCTGTCCTTTTTTTTTTTTGTTGGGCTGAAGCAGAACAGGTATGGAATAAAAAGCCACAGTACAGAAACCACTAACAATTATTTGCCAATGGTCACACAGATACTCTGAAAGCACCTATTTCAGATGCTTTGAAAATCTGCAGCACAAATGAACAAGGGATGGAGATGGGGCTCTGCTCAGTCACATTAGAGATGGACCATCCACACACCATGGTGACCTCTCCAAAGGTCAGCCCCACATTTTCTATTTGCAATTCAAACCCAAGGCGAGAGTGAAGAGGGCAAGGTTGGGTTCTTGATTATATCTGTGAGGTCACCATTGCTATGCAGAGTTAGAGAAGGCCAGGTGGCAACCCAGTATATTTGAAAATTGGATCTTTGTTGGGAACTGCCTCAATTTTATAGCAGAAACCAAACTTGAAGTGTCTGGTTTAGATACATCTGGGAGCCACATAGAAATGTTGCCATATAAAGGGGAGGGGGGGGTAAGGTAGGGGGCCAAAAGAGCAAAAGAAATATTT
Organism: Tamandua tetradactyla; assembly: GCF_023851605.1. Classification (NCBI taxonomy): domain Eukaryota; kingdom Metazoa; phylum Chordata; class Mammalia; order Pilosa; family Myrmecophagidae; genus Tamandua; species Tamandua tetradactyla. The sequence goes on from NC_135328.1 coordinate 45,452,251, forward strand.
TCTACTGCAGTGAATGAGGTCAGGTGAAGCCAAATCTTAAATTAGCTCAAGAAAGGGGCCTGGAGAGTATTGCAGAAGACCTGAGTCCTGTGCACAAAGAACAATGCTAGAGTTTCAATTACAAAATAGCTCTTCCAAGAACAACTGCAAAATATCAGGTCTGTAGAGATCTGTAAAACCGAAGGGGGGAAAAGTGAAAATTGAAAAGGGTGCACTAATAGATCTGTCAACAGTCCAATGGTGACAATCCACATTTCTATAAAATGCCTTCACCATTTGTGTCACCTGAAATGTACTGACACTCTCTATAGAACATTATCTCCTGAAGCTATTCTTGAAAAGACTGGCAGGGAAAGAGGAGAAGAGGAGGGGAAAATCTGCTTTAGATACTATCAAGGAGAGAAAAGAGGGAGAGCATAGAAAGGAAAGAGGGAGAGTGTGGAAAGGAAAGGAAAGTGTTTAATTGAAGCTTTGAACATTAAAAAACCTGAGCTTAACTGGTTATTTGCAGAAATGCAACATATTATTAAAAGAAGATCTTTTTCAGGCCAAATACTTACATATATCAGTATGAGGGTAACGAGAAGTCTCTTATTTAATGGTCAGAAGAGAGCAAATCTGACCAATGAGGGTATACCTGTCCTGTGCCCCCAGGAAGGACCCCTTCCCTGCTTACTTCTGGTAATATTCTAAAGCCATCCAGAGCCTGGAGTCCAGCCATCAAGGAATGAAAATTTGGTAAGAATATTCCTCCTCCCTGCCCCTGTTTTAATCTGTAAAAATTCAGCTACTGTGACTATGATAGGTGATAAAAAGGTACATTTAGGGACTTAAATAACATCCAAGTAAAGAATTTCACCTGCCAGTCACTGACAGGGTACAAGAGACTACAGGTAAGATCTATCTGAATTTACATTACAGGATTTTTATTTCAGGACTTGAATCTCAGCTGTTAAAAATTCACTCTTTGCTGAAACTAAGAATTTAGATGCTTAGAGCAAATTATTTTATACTTAAAACAATCAATTCCTTTGACCATTTCAAGTTAATTAGAAGTCCTTTCTGGCTTCATAAAATTGAAACTGGTCTCAATTTTAAAAAAACTGCTGCGATAGACAAAGGCTGTTATTAGAGGCCCTTATTAGGACCTGCATTTGGGGTTGTGGGGATAATGAAGTAAGTGATCCCAAGCACCTTTTGGAAAATAAAACTTATTTTAGGATGGCAGTATGAACTACTATAGTGAAAAGAGCCCAGACTCTGGAAGTAAATGGATTTGGGATCTAATCCTGGCTCTGTCAGGCTCTAATAGTGTGACTATGGGACAATTACTTCACCTCTTGGAATCACAGTGTCTATTCATGAAATGGGAATAATATCCTATAGGATTGTTCTAAGAATTAAATTCTAAGAATTAAATATGAAAGCTCCTAGCACAGTTCCTGGACCATCCATAGCAAGAGCTTAAGAAAGGGTGGCAATAATAGTGATGATGATGAGATTCATAATTGTATAAAAAATACCCTTTCTGCTACTATAGTAATCTCACTATACTATTGTAGAGAGTTAGATTAGGGCAGTCTTAGCCAGGATGGAGCCAGTACAATTTCATAAAATTTTACTAATGGTCCAAGAAGACAATTCGAGATTTCCCCTTCCCCCACAGAGTTTCAGAAATAAACTGCTGAGCTCCCCTCTCTTAATCCCCTTTGTCCCCTGTATTTGCATGGTAGCCACGTGCAAGCTGGAACCACTGGAATCATTTCCCTGGAGATGGATCTTAGTTTTGGGTACACCCAGCTACGGGGCAGAGGTCAGTTGCGGAGGGGGTGCTGCCAGAATGGATAGAATGAGGCCATTTCTACAGATCCCAGTGAACTCTTGGCCCAGTGGGGCAGGCAAGGGACAGACTGACAGCGGTAATTTTGAACTTCTTTGCCTTTGTGGGTTTAAGCCAGAGTCTTAATGTTATTTGAAGACAGTTTTTTGTCTGTGAATATTTATAACAGTGTGAAAACTCCCGGACAGCTGGTAATGCATTTTGAAGTGTGCTAACAACACTGTATCAAACAGCCCTCTATTGATCACATCATACTTTTTTGTGGCCACGCATTTCATGCACGGTGCTTATACATTTTGAATAAGAACTTCAAGTACCTTTTGCTTCAAGCGGTTTTTCACCTCTTTTATTCCCATTTTTGCATGATCTTTTGCCTGCATGAAAAATTAATTTAAGTTAAGATTTCTTTTCTGTTTCCAGCAGGGACTATGCTTGATTTCAGTCCGTTGCGTATCACCTTCTCTGATTACTAGAAAAAGGAAGGAAAAATGGGATCATCAAGTCGAAAACATAATGGCTATGAAAACAAATACAACGTTAAAAGGTTAAAAAAAATCCCTTAAAGAGCCTGCAGAGATTTTATTTTTTGCATTTTGATGGCACAGAATTTTTTTCCTTTCAAAGCCCTTATGAAGCTCGCTATAATTATTTATCTCAGCAACCTGGTGACAGCTACCAGTAAGAGCAGAGCAGTTGCTTTTCTGGCTGCAAGATTCAGAATATCCATTACATTTCACCAAGGCAGAGCCTCAGGACAAATTTTCTGCCCAGGCTGAATGGCCTGAACAAACACATCACTGGATTTCTACAGTGCCTTTTCCTAGATCTCATTTTGGCAGACACCCTGGTTTTGATTTCGTGTCATTTTAAACCCATGTGGCAGCCACCTACCCCATTAAAGTAACTATAATTTAAGCACAGAAAGGACTAACAAAATTAAAAAATGGAAATAAAACAAAACCATTCCGCTGAAGTGGCTCAGAGTCAAACTAGCAAACAAGAGAAATGACAAGAAAAAAATACTTGAGACTTGTAAAAGATGGAGCATCGGAAACTGAAGTGATTTTCCCATTTTCCTTCTGCTGAGGGCATGAGTCTCACAAATAATGCGCATCCTATAGGGCAGTGATGAGAGAGATCATGACGAATTTGGGGAAAAAATTATGGGGTGTGTCCCACGATGAACACTTTTCTGTCACCTGCAAAGGAGCTGCTTTATTTTGACATCATAATGGGGATGCATGTAGGAAAGGTTTTCCAGGACACCCAATAGCCTATGTCTCCATGTTACAGGATGCAAGCATGGAGCAGCCTGAATTTTAGCTGCCCGGTCCAATTTTAAAAACTAAAATCAGTTGCCTCCCATTTTTCTATCATAGCACGTTAGCAGCAACACCTTAGATTAAAAAATGCCACTGAACTGATCAAAAAACTTCAATGCTAAATAATTCTAAGAGCATTAGTAGCCTCAGGACATAGCACAGTGGCTCCTGAGTTATTTCTATAATAAAGGATCAGGAAGATGTAAGAGTCTTACAAGTCTCATGACAGTAAGGAACAGATCTGTTTGGATCCTGAGACAAGACCAGTACTTACAAACTTATAAACAGTTTTCATGGCTGGGTTTGCTTTCGTTTTTACAGTATTCAGAATAGCTCCACTTCCTTTCTGTAATAAAAATACCAATTAGCAATCTGGGCAGAAGATACAGCAGGCCAACATCAACAACAATCTCTTGTCTTCAACCAAATTAAGCAATATTTCAAGAGCAAGTAACTTAATTATAAAAACAGGCCTGGATGGTAACTGTCCTGGGCAGTTATGGTTATGACTATAGCAGAATCATTATAGGTGGGAAGTTGGCCTTGGGATAAGGATGGATAACCATTCCTTGTGATAACTGAGTGGGAACTCTAAGTTCAGTATTTTGATTGGCAACTGATTCCTGGCTGGAAGGAAAGCTCATCAAGTTCTCTGGAGGGAGGGTTTCCCCATAATAACCTACAGCTCCTCCAGAAATTCTAGTTACAACAATGTTAAGGTAAGTTTAATAATAATGGAATGTATAGCTACACCAAGCTGGGGCCTGATAAGCCAGGATTGTCTAGTTACTTTGGAAATATGCTACTGTCAGCCATGTACCTTCCTTTCCTCACCCTAGGTTCTATGACTTTTTTTAAATTATGCTGGTATGCTGTCCTCCTTAACATCTAATCTTCAGAGAAGGGAAGAATAAATAGCTGTAAGTGTTAAGCATGGCTGTAGTATAAATCCAGCATATCAGTTTCTCAGCTCACTTTCTTTAGGAAAGCAGGGGAGGAAGATAAGGAGGAAAGGCTTTCCCATGACATAAATGAAGCAATGAATGGATATGAAGTGCAGAGGCTTTATCTGGTTTCTATTGTTCTCTTTCCAAACACCAGTTTTCATAGTTTGTTATGAATCCATTCTTCAGTCTTATCCTTCTAGATATTTTGTGGGAGCTCAGCTCATTATATGGCTGTCCCATGTTAGGCTCTGAAGTTATTGAGCCAAGCAAGATCAGTTCTCCTCCTTCAAAGATCTCTGGCTCAGTTGGGGATGGGAGTACACCAGAGTGAATAATTGCAATATAAGGTAGTAAGTGTGGAGTTGCTTATGTGTCCAAGGTGTGTGGAGATACAGACCTAGAGTCAGTTCAGTATGTGGAATTGGAAGGCCTGGAAGGTTTCAGAGGATGAAACATTTGACCTGAACCAGGAAGGATGAATAGGAGTCTATGTGGGGAATAGGTGGGAAAAGAACATTCTAGGGGCAGGAAAAGCATATAAACAAGTGTTTTCTGAGAATAACAAGTGGTTTAGAATGGCTGGGGCATAGTATATCATGGGAGGAATAGCTAGTGAGGCTGAGGAGATCAGATGAATCCAGCTTATGAAGGGTCCAGAATGCCAGGTTCAGGGGATCTACACTCTGGAAGGTTAATTAATCAAATGCATTACATGGTTAGAATTGTGGTGGTTTGGGAAGGTAATTCAAACCGATATGTGGAAAACAGATTTGAATAGGGAAAGGCTGGAACTAGTGGGTATATAAAAGAATAAGATACAGTAATATAATTATTGGGCCTGACGTTTAGCATGCATTTTGTTAACTGCCCACATTAGAAATTTTGAGCGTTAATTAAAAACATTACAATTTGATCTAGAAAGTATTCTGTGTTGTAGGATAATATGAAATTTTCATCCACTCATTTATTCCATACTGCTTTCCCAAATTACTCAGTATCCTATTTAAATTGGTCCTTTGGAGTATTAAAACTCCCTTTACCAATCAATCAACAAGTTCTTATTGCTTGTCTATGATTTGCCAAGTGCTGTGTTTGGCCATACAAGAAGAACAAAAGAAGTCTTTCATCGAGGAATTGCTGATTCTTGGCCAGCTGAAGCCACTTCCAAGGGACCTACCTTGGCAGCAGCGAACTTGGCTCACAGGCAGGAAAGAACACTTATCACATGATGTTGGAGTTGTCTGTTTATGTGCCTCCTCCCCAACAAACCAGGAGCTCCTCCAGGATAGGGCCTATGTCCTGCTCCAGACTGTATCCCCAGGACCCAGTAGGGCACCTGACGCACAGTCTGCCTTCAGTATATACTCACTGATAGATCAATAGAAAAGAAAGGCAAGTATTTGAATGCTTTAGTGGCTTGTGAAGCCCTAAGCACCTGGTTTCTGGCACAAGAAAGATGGTTTACAACAACAGAGAGAGAATGAAAAAAGTCCCTCGGTGATGTGCTCTTTATCTTCCCAGGAGCCTTTGCTATGCAAATCATTGTGGGACAGCAAGAGGAACACAATTGTGGTTTCCCCATAATCACTACAATTGCACTGGTCCTAGAAGACTCCCAGAGGTGCTCTAATACAACATCCTATTCAACACGCCTTGACTGGCTTCTTGAAGACAAGAAGGTTTCCCCTGCCTTTCTTTTCCCCGACCAAGGGATGGCTCTGGACAGTCTCCTCCTAGTTTCCAAATGGCATGTGAATGGCCTGGCTTTAGAAACAAAAGCATTTGCAGCAGAGGGAGTGGAGTGTCCTGGGCCTATTGACAGTGCTGTAGATGCAGGGGAAGCAGAGGGCTGCCAGGAGGCTCACATGGAGACCCTAGTGGCTCTGAACGGATGCATACTTACCCGGACTGTGGAGAGCCACTGATGGTACAGTTTATCACTGCCTGGGGAAAGAGAAAGCAGAGAAGCTGTTATTTAAAGAGGTAATTTACCTCCTGGAGTTTCTTAAACTGATTTCAACATATAGGGCTTGAAAAGTTAAAAAATCTAGAGAATCACTTGGAGGGTCCCATGGCCAGCTTCCTGTAGGAGGCAACAGTGTGTCACTGCCACTCGATATCTTTCTCAAACAGAGAGCTGATCATATCATGACCTTGACTTCAAACCTTCAAAATCCTCTCCACTGCCTACTGGATAGAGATCCTGACTCTCTTCTTGGCATCACCCACCCTTGCTTCTCCACTTTGTATCCCCATCCTGGACCACCTTCGCTCCAAACATGAGGAGCTCCCAAGGGTTTCCTAAAGATGACTTCCCTCAGTCCTCCATGCCCTTGCAAAGGCTGTTTCATTTGTCTGGTCACCATTCCCTACTGTCTCTTAGTAAACTAAGCAGCCAGCTCAGAAGTCATCTTTAAGCTTTGCCTCACTACTTCTTTGGAAAAGTTTTCTAGAAAAGGTAACAGCCCTTTAGAATTCTATATTCTCTGAAGTATTGTGAGTCACCCCAGGTCAGGAACCACCTGTGCTGTGTGTCCTGGAGTAAGCTCACTGCTGGACATACTGGACACACACTCAGCCCTCAACACACTTGAAGGAAAAGAAAGAGGAGGTGTTGGTGGTGAACTCTGCTCATTTTATCTGGTGGGATAAGGAGATCTTATTCATAGACAGCTTTTCTAGAAGTTCTGAATGACTTAAATTAGTCTAGCAACTCATAAAGCTACCTTCTCCTCAGAACTCAAATCCTGCCTCCTTTATGAAGCTTTCACATACTGCATTGAGAACCACCAAAGCCCTGTTCTAACCAGACAAAAGGACCTGCTTTTATCCCTTTTCCTATAGTGATTTAATTTCTATTTGTCTTTAGTTATGCTTCTTTCTCCCATCAGACTGTATATTCCTACAGGGCAGAACTGGGTCTTCCACTGCTTATTCCACAGGGCTCTGGACACAGTAGGTGTTCAGGAAATGCTTATCCACAATCTGCTATTACTGTCCACAGACTGGAAATGGCTGTAGAGTCAGCAGGAAAGAACCCTGATTTTATTAATTTCTTGTGCTCTCCATGCAGCACAGGCTGCTCAGGCCCGTAGAAGGGGTTTGTAGGTGGATGTTGTGCCTGGCTTTATGAGATTATGAACCCCCAACTGGATTGCCAGAATGGCTTGCAATAGGAAAAGGGCAGCAGCATGATAATCACTATTATTTTGCATCTGGTTTTGACTTTGCTGTCATTGCTAGAACTAGGAAATCTGGAAAAAAGTCCAGATTAAATTCAGGAGGCAGGGTCAGCTACAAACACCTCTCAGGGCCTCAGATGCCTCCTCCAAAAATGAAAGGATGGTCCTTTAGTTTTAAAGGTCCACAGACAGCCTGGGCACTCTCCAATTATTTTTAGGTCTTAAAGAAACAGTTACTGAACACTGACTCTTATGCCAGGACTAGAAGGGACTATGCTGGGTGTCTATACAAACTTTTCCTCATGGACTCTGATTTAATCCCCACAGGAATGCCATGAGGTAGGTAGGCAATGTTACTCTCAGTGCATAGATAGAAAAACTTCAGCTATAAGAGGTAAAATGACTCAACCAAGGCCTTACAACTAGTTAGAGGCAGAGTCCTGATTTGAACCCACATCTCCTAATTTGCTATCTCATGTCTTCTCCATGATATCACGTTGGCTGCTATGTTTAACTAGACTTTGTCTATTTAGGGGGGTAACTGACCACAGGACAGAGGAGTTCATATGGCTCAAGGTTTCATCAGAGAACCCAGAGGTACTCCCAAACATTTCAAGGCCAAACTGAAATCAGTCTGTCCATAAACACCAATGAAGGAAAAAGAGAAGTCAAAGACACTGGGTGTCACTAGGGTGAACACACCCTAGTTCAGCCACCCATCACCCAGAGAAGGAAAACAAAAGGCTTCTTACCAGCATACTCGCCCATGTTAATCTCCTCTTCAAAAACATCACTGAAACCTTCACCAGAATTAAGAAGATCTAATCGACCATCAATAAACTGTAAGAAAAGCAAAGTTTGTACAAAGAAATAAGGGGGTTAAAAAAAAGGCCATTTTATTGCTACCTTAGTGTATGACCAAAGAATACAACCAGGTGTTCAAAATAGAAAAGGTCTTTGAAACTGTTAGTTTTCAAAAAGTGAGTTTCAACAAATGAGCTTCAAAAAACTGGCAGTGTGTTTATGATACTTGAAAAACCACACGATGTATTGCTAAGGGTCTGTTTTGTTGCTGATCCTCCTCCTTACCCAATACCCCTTCCCAGACCACGAGCCTCTTTCGGCTGGGGCCTGGGTCCCTTTCATGCCTGCAGACCAGTGCTTAGAGTGGAGGCAGCTGCAGGAATCCCATCAGGGATCCAGACACAGGCCAAGCCAGGCTGACGCTAAGGAGAGTCGAGCACCTGTTTGAAGAGCTGCAGCTGCGTGGCATTCTGCAGGAACTGCCTCATGGCTCCGGAACGATAGTGGGACACAAAGGCTTCCTCACAGAAAGTGATTGGCTCCTCCTGGAAAATGGAGATGGGAAGAAGGACGGAGTGAGAGTGACTGGTCTTTAACTGCTCAATCACTTACCTAGTGAAATGGCTTTTTTTAAAAAAAATTTAAAATTTTTTTTAAAAACATGACAAAAAAGAAACACAAACATTCTTAAAATATGATCATTCCGTTCTACATATATAATCAGTAGTTCACAGTATCATCACATAGTTGCATATTCGTCATCATGATCATTTCTTAGAACATCTGCATCAATTCAGAAAAAGAAATAAAAAGACAACAGAAAAAAATCATACATACCATACCCCTTACCCCTTCCTTTCATTGATCACTAGCATTTCGATCTAAGTTTATTTTAACATTTGTTCCCCTATTATTCATTTTTATTCCATATGTTTTATTCGTCTGTTGATAAGATAGATAAAAGGAGCATCAGACACAAGGTTTTCACAATCACACAGTCACACTGTAAAAGCTATATCATTATACAGTCATCTTCAAGAAACATGGCTACTGGAACACAGCTCTACATTTTCAGGCAGTTCCCTCCAGCTTCTCCATTACATCTTGACTAACATGGTGATATCTATGAAATGGCATTTTTACAATGTCATTCCATTCTATGGAGGAGGACACTGTTTCAGAGAGGAAGTCATCACCCAATGTCACACAGCTGGTAGGAGGCAGGGCTGGGCCCTGAATGTTGGGTTCTAAACCCCATACCTCCTCCATAGGAGTCAGAGTTAGACCCAAGCAGTGTGACAGTGTGGCAAGCCTCCCAATGTAATGATTTCCAAACCTTTTGGATTGGGAACTGTTTATTCAGAGAAAACCTTACGCAGAAGAAGCCCTGCTACATAAAGCTGGGTGGCAGCTGGGCTCTCCTTGCTGGATGGCCTTTCCCCCACTCCCACCCTACCTCCGAAAATCATTACCACAGTAACCTTTACCAATAGCTAATTACAATGTTAAAATATTTATTTAAAAAAGCAAGGAAGGATCATCGAAAATAAAATTTACCATCCAGTGAATTTCGTGTTTATGCTGTTTGGTAAGGAAGCTTGCTATTACCTCATTTTCAAAAAATAAAACACTAACGTTAAAAAAAAAATCCTATCCTTGTATAGTCAGCACAGTGATACTTCTCTGAATGTATACACAAATGAGTCTTTTAATTTCAGTGATGTGTTCTCAATTCTGAAAGATCAGACTTTTACATCTTGAATTGAACTGAAGGTATCTCTCTTCACAGACCTGTTTAAAACATGGAGATATTTTAAAACTCCATTTTAATATTGTTTAAACAAGTTTTGTGAGTACTGAAGTTTATTGCCTAGCTGCTACAAATTCTAAGAGTGCCTCCTGCTTACACCTAGCTAACATTAGCTCAGTAACTGGGCAGATTAACTGCACAAGGGATGCAGGGATGACCAAAAAAATTAGGGAGGGGAGAAATATTTATTTTTGTACATTTATACCCTACTTAATTTTATAACAGAGTTGAGGCAGTTTATATGTGCACCTAAAACAACAATTAAAGAAAAATTAGGGCTGGAAAAATACACAAATATATAAAAGTTATCTATTTGGTCAAAGAATAGCTCGATATGTACATCTTATATGTTTCTCAAATTAAGTAACAAAATTGGTCCTGAGCTTCCTGGCTGCTAAAGCAAGAAGGGAAACGTGTTCAGGTGCAAATTTTATATTCTCTATGAGAAAAAAAGCATATTGGTTCCTTAGGAAACAGCAAAGGTTCTCATGATATTTATAACTTTGGTATGAATTTACATCTTCCTTGTTGACGAGCTGAGAAAGCTCACCCGGTGATAACCAACAGAAGAAGGCCAGCTGGAATTCCATTCCTGTGGCCTGGAAGTTTTGCATCTCATCCTTGGCACCAGAGCAGTGCAATTAATTCTCTTCCCAAGTGATTGAATCCATGTCCACAGTGCTATCTGTACATTGATGACTCTGATAAATAACATTAGCTCAGATATCTTTCCAGAGCTCCAAAACAATGGGTCTCCATCTCCCCCCGATGGCCTACTAGTACCTCAAGACCAAAATGGTCAAAACTCCAAATTATTATCCCACCTGGACTGTATCCTAAATCTGTTTTTCTATTTCATTTTTAGTATTATTATTGGTCGTAGTTATAGGCCTCCCAAGTCCTTTCCATTTTACCTGTGAAATGTCTCACATGTTCATCTTCTGCTTTCCATACCACTACCTTGATGGAGACTTGAACCATAATTACATTCATTCGTCAACTAATTAACTACAATGTCCCTCTGCAATCTTACTCCTCCCAGTCTACTCCAATTTTTTTGGCCATGCTTATGTCTAAAGTGCAACTCAGATCTCATCACTATCCTACTCAAGAATGTTGATGGCATGTGTATTATATCTCAGTGCTTATTTGAGTAATGCCTATTTCTTCCATTAAAACTGTAAGCCCAGGTGGGCAGAAACAGCAAGGGCCTGGTTTGCTTAAATTGTATCCCTAGCCGTAGGTGCAGCACACACAAGAGGTTCTGTGGGGGAGAGGAAAGAAAAAGTCTCAGCTCTTTAACTGGGCAAACAATCCCTTCCTAGGCTGTCCCCAGCTTTCTTTTTCACACTCCTTTCTGATCACTTTCCTTCACCTCCCCCTTGTAACTATATTCACACCCTCCATCCTTATCCCTTCTTGGCTTCTGCTTGGAGTGTCTTCCATGTGACAGTTACTTGTTCTCTGCTTGGAGCCCTACAGTGCCTCATAGGTGCTGGGGTGATCAGTTTACCAGGCGCTCAAGAGGACAGATATCCTGCTGGACTCATATGTACACTCCCTGGGAAGAGACAGAGCTTGGCACCCAACCAGAGCTCAAGGATGTTGGCTAAAGAACCACAGAATCAGCCCTGTGGTCTCAGTACGGCTGAGACACCACTGAACCTGACTATTAAGAGGTCTCAGAGCACCATGCTGTGTGAGTGACACTTGTGTCCAGGGAGTTTGGAGCTGCTTAGAGGAAATGCTCATTGGAGTTGTTAGCATTCACTCCTGCAGCTTTGGCCAGCATTGCCAAGCAGAAATCTGTGGAAGAACCAATAAATTCAAGAGTTTGCAACTAAATTTGTATGTAAGGGTAAGCTGAGGCAGGATTAAGCTATAGGTGAGCAGAAAGAACCTCATCCTTCAGGAGACACAAACAATTTGAGCCCGTTGTTTACTTACTGGGGGTGACACATCCCTGGATCAGATATTAAAGGGCATGGGCAGGGATGGGTAAGATTTGGGGGAAATGTGACAGCTTTTTCTGAAAAGAGCTGGAAAAACAATATTGGGAGAAGTGTCAGACGTTGAAACAAACACTACCATACAGTGTGGTGCTACTGGGGTGGGAGTCAGAAGAGGAAAAGGCTAACCCTCCTGAAGGGTCAGAAAATGTGATGAGAAGTAGGCACATTTCAGCTGAGCCTGGAGGGAGGAATAGGAATTAGATGACCAAATTCCCTCTATTCAGGGCCCAATTATTCTATCCTAATCTTGATGCAAGGCAGTGACACCATTACCCAGAGTCATGTCTGGAACAGGTCTAACAGGAACAGGCACAAAAGGCTCATTCCCAGGGAGGTCCTCACCTTCTAAAAAAATGACAGTAACCACTGTTTGCCTAATCCGATCACATGCTCTGCACCAGGCACTGTGTTGTATCCTTCACGATTCTTTTTATTATTTTGACAACCTTAATGAAGTAGGTATTACACTTAAATTTTACAGAATAATTGAGATATGTTAACTTGCCCAAGGACACACTGCTGGTGGAAGGCTGTTTTAGTTTGCCAAAGCTGCCAGAGTGCAACACACCAGAGATGGACTGGCTTTTCATGCAAGGGGATTTATTTAGTTAAAAATGCAAGGTTCTTCAGAGGAAAGGTAGCTAACTTTCAGCTGAGGTTCTTTCTTACATGGGAAGGAACAGGGTGATCTTTGCTGGCCTTCTCTCCAGGCCTCTGGGTTCCAACAACTTTCCCTGGGGTGATTCCTTTCTGCATCTATAAAGGTCTGGGCTGAGCTGCTTGGGCTGTGCTACGTTGAGCTCTCTCATTTCAATATCCAGCCAATTAAATCAAACATCATTCATTGCAGCATGCATGCCCCTTAGCTGACTGCAGATATAATCAGTGACAGATGAGCTTCACATGCCATTGGCTCATGTCCACAGCAACAGAACTAGGCACCTTCACCTGGCCAAGTTGACACCTGAACCTAACTGCCAAATGTCCATCCCTTGTCAACTTGGCCGCTATACACATCACCTTAAATGATATTAAAGTGGCAAAAATTATCTTCTGGCTCTGGACCTATGAATTCCAAAACAAGTTATCTAGTGCTGATATGCAAGGGAGGGACAGTCACAGGATACATGCTTTCATTTCTATAGGGAGAAATTGGAAGGAATACAGGAGTCACAAGACTTACACAGTCCTGAAAACCTTCAGGGCAAACTCCATTGGATATATCCTTTGGCTTTAGAAAATGGCAGACCCACCCTTTCCAAGGGCCTACACCATGGCCCGCCTCTTTCTGAATCAACCTCGGGGAACACTGAGGAGATCGCCTTTTTCTTGGCTCCACCCTCTCCATGCATCAGAGCCACACCTGGGCTCTCTGCCATTTCCAGGACACACACTCCTCAACTCCTCCATGTGGTGGCAGCCAGGCTCTCCCCAATCCCCAAGGAGCATGCTGTATCTTCTTCAGGGCTTGAGGCGGTAGGACTCTTCCACTGCAATGAGGTGGGAGGTTCATTCTCTGCCTTCAGGGCAAACTCACCCTCTCCATGTATAGGGGTGGGTCCACTCTCCTGGCCTGAGGTTTCTTGGCTTCAGACCTGAGCTTCCATGGTTCTCACTCTGCAAACTCCAATTTGTCCCCCTTTGTCGAGACTGGCCGTGGTTTCGTTTACATGTAACAACAGTCTCTTCAAGCACTCAGGACTTCTCCATCATTCTCTTCACAGTTCCTCCAAAATGTTCCCCTATCCACCCCCAAAACTGTTCCAACATGTCTGGTATTTGCAAACTGCAGCAGCACCTCACTCCTGGTACCAAATCTATTTTAGTCTGCCAAAGCTGCCAGAACACAACACACCAGAGATGGATTGGCTTTTAATAAAAGGGGATTTATTTTGTTAAAAATGTATAGTTCTTCAGAGGAAAGGCAACTAACTTTCAACTGAGTTCTTTCTTACCTGGGAAGGCATAGGGTGAGCTCTGCTGGCCTTCTCTCCAGGCCTGTGGGTTCCAACAATTTTCCCCGGGGTGATTTCTTTCTGCATCTCCAAAGGTCTGGGCTGAGCTGTGAGCGCTGAGATGAGGTATGCTAAGCTGTTTGGGCTGTGCTACGTTGAGCACTCTCTTTTCAGCATCCAGTCAATTAAATCAAAAACATCATTCATTGCAGCAGGCACACCTCCTAGCTGACTGCAGATATAATCAGCAACAGATGAGCTTCACATGCCATTGGCTCATGTCCACAGCAACAGAACTAGGCACCTTCACCTGGCCAAGTTGACACCTGAACCTAACTACTATAAAGGTAGATCTAGGATTTAAAACCCAGTGCACTCCTGAGCCCAGCTCTCACCATTATGCACAAGGTCTACTGTAGACCACCTTTTCTTTGAGGCCTCAGTTCTCTTGCCCTTGGACATCTGCTGGAAAACAAGGGAGTTCTCTAAAAATTCAGAACCCCTCTGGTTCTTCTGGTGGACACTGAAAGCCCCAACCATACAGAGAAACAGTTTTCAGGCTAAGCCTACTGTGAAGGCTCCTTCGGCCACGGGCCCAAATAGAGGATACCAAACCATTTCCCCCAGTTTATCCCCGCCCCCCACTCTCTACAGAGGAGAGGAGTAGTTAAGACAAGGAGTCTCATTAATTCTCTCCTTTGGAAGAAGTGCTGAGTTAGTTCTCTTGTTAGGCTGATTAAACCTTTTGTCTTCTTAGGCAACACTCTAGGAGCTGGGCTACTGGCTGATAACGTTAATTCAGGGAAGTCAGGCTGTGAGTATTCAAACTAAGATCGCATTAGTAGGGTTTTCCATTTATGACTTTGCATATACAGTAAAACACAGCTGCTTAACCCTATCAAGGACTTTGTTAGAAAAAGACAAGTTTTCCACCTGGATTAGCTTCCTGACACATGAAATCAACTGAAAATGCCATCACTAATGAGGCAAGTCTTTGTTAACAGGTGAAATTGGTGATTCCAAAGGTTTTTGATACTTCCAGAATTAAATGATCTTATCCACAGCATTTTGAGTACTGGCATAAGAAAAAAAAATAGCCCACAAGATTCTTCAGCAACTTTCCTTATTCTGCTAACCCATATTTAAAGGTTTAAATCCTCACTTTCCTTTACAAATTTAATTTTTATCAAAAGCTTATGTGTATATTTTCCCTGCAATTCTAAGAAAAAAAGGAGTTCACTCTTAACAGATCTTGTTTAAAATGTAAAAATAACGATTTTTGAAGATTCATCCACCCAAACATTTCTTAAGCACCTACTATGTGCCAGGCTCTGAGTTAAGGGAATAAAAAGATTAATAGAATGTAGCTTTCCTAAAAGTAATAATTGAATGAATGATAAGGAGGGGATGAAGGTAGAGATAAGAAAGGGCAGAGTATTGATAATTGTGGAAATGGGGCAACGGGTACGTAAGGTTTCATTCTACTCCTCTGTTTACTTTGAATCAATTTGATACTTTCCATAAATAGTTTAAAAGATAATATAGTTCCTGTTCTCTCAGTCTAGTTCAGGAAACAAATAAGTACAATATAGTGGGACAACTGGCACACTAGAGGGCAGCCTTTTTTTTTTTTTGGTAAAGGCAGCTTTAAAAAAATTTCTTTTTTTTTTATTTTATTTGGAATCTATTTAAGGTGAAGAGAGAACATGTCTTAAAGACCTGGGCTTGAATCTTGACACTGACATGTACAAGCTATATGATTTTAGGTGACTTGTCTTTCCTTATGTGTGCCAATTACACATAAGATGAAAGAGCATCTTGCAGGGTTATATGAGGATTGAAACCAAAGATAATTGTGAAGCACCTTTTTTTCTGGCTTTTAATAAGTTGCTAGTTTACAGTTCTAAGGCCAAGAAAATGTCCCAGTTAAAACAAGTCTATCGAAATGTCCAATCCAAGGCTTCCAGGGAAAGATACCTTGGTTCAAGAAGGCCGATGAAGTTCAGGGTTTCTCGCTCATCTGGAAGGGCACATGGCAAACATGGTGTCATCTGCTAGCTGCTTCTCCTGGCTTCCTGTTTCATGAAGCTCCCTGGGAGGCATTTTCCTTCTTCATCTCCAAAGGTCGCTGGCTGGTGGACTCTGCTTCTCATGGCTATGTTGTTTGTGAAGCACCTTTGACAGTTCTTGAATAAACGTTATCCTTCAGAGCACAGATTGTGACTTACTAGGGCCAGCTTCGTAATTTATGGTTCCCAGGGCAAAATGAATATGTGGGAATGCCTTGTTCAAAAAGTAGGGGAAAAGTGTCATTAAAGTATGAAAGTATTAAAATAGGAAGCTCTTTCTAGGCTTGTCATGGGGTTTTATTTGCTGTTTGATGTTGTTAAAAGTAAAGAAAAAATTAAATTTTAAGTCAGCATGAATTTTACTGTTCTACTTTATATTTTGCAATGCCAATTTTAGATGCAAATATAAGAGCATTTAATACATATCTTGTTCTTATCAGACAGTGGAAACACTATATAAAACTAACCCAACCTTTTTTTTTTTTTACTTCACTTCTTGATATGTGCACATTCTACCAACACACTCTACCTTGGCTTATTGATGAGAAAGGAAAAGAAACTATGGCTGCTCTATCTTTTCTTTTTATGTCATCATTTTCTAGATATGTGGTTGTCTAATACAGGGGAATAACATGAATAAGGGAAGGATCTGATAGGTTCCCTTGGCCATTCTTATTTATTAGAACATTCCTGTCAGCTTTCTGTGTTTGAGACAAGTTCTGGTTCTAAGGGAAAATATGGCCTGTCTGGGCTGTCAGTACCTCCATTTACTCAGTTTTAAGACAAACACTTAGCCTTGCACTTATTTTGAGTCTTGCTGAACTCTCATGCATTATGGTCCACCAGAATTCTATGCTCATGGAGCACCGTGAAGTTACATGTAACTAGGGTGGTAATGAACCAGGGAGGACATGCATTATGTACATATCTCCTCTGCTTATGTGCATACCCCATTGTCCCATTGGATTTCATTTATAAAACACAAGGTCAAGGATAAAATCATTACAAATTTCAAGATGGTGACAGCAGAGCATTAAGCCAAGCATGGAGACCTGTGAAACTGGCCCAGGTCTCACAATTCTTTTCTCTCTTCTCTTTATAGATTAAATATTCAGTAGGTAACTGTGGCAATTGACTCTGCTGGTCATTCTGACTTGGCACAGTAGGACAGCTGCAGGCAAGTTTAATGGAGTTGATGGAAGGGGATTTATAAACTCTTGAGCATGATACGCAAAGCTCTTTATGACCTTCCCCCAGCAGACTTTTCTTGCTTATGACTCCCCATCTACCTCGTCCACATGCTCACCCCTTTCTCCAGAAATTCTGCACTGTCTACCATATTCCAACCATATCACACACTTCCAATTTCCTGCTCACTTCTCTAGTTTCCTTCTTCATGCCTCCTCCTTGTGAGAGAACTTTACTTAATACCTTCAGATAAAGTGCTTCACTTCCTACTCGGTGTCTGCACATCAATACCACCTGTGCTCAGGTCCGTTCCCTCATGGCTGCCAGCTCCGAGGGGGCAGACTCTGTTCCACTCTGCTGTTTCTGTGGCATCAGGCCCAGTGGCTGGTGTACAGGAGGCATCAGCCAAATCACTCCAGGAGGAAGCTGATGGGGGAAGGGCATATGTACCTGAGTTCCAGCCCCAGCTCTGCCCCTAGCTACCCTTATGTGTAGGCACATTCCCCACACCTGTAACATGGGTAGAACACTATCTGCCTTCTGAGATCGCTGGAGGTATTAAACAGGGATGAATGAGAAGGTACAGGTTAGTAGTTCTCAACTTTGGTTGTGCATTAGAATCACTGGGGAGTTTTTTTGTTGTTGTTGTTTTTTTTTTTTTTTTTTGTGGAAGGTTTTCTTTTTTTTTTTTATTATTTTTTTTTATTAATCAAAAAAAAGAAAAGAAATTAACACAACATTTAGAAATCATTCCATTCTACAAATGCACTCAGTAATTCTTAGTATCATCACATAGATGTATGATCATCATTTCTTAGTACATTTGCATCGATTTAGGAAAAGAACTAGCAAAACAGCAGAAAAAGATACAGAATGTTAATATAGAGAAGAGAATTAAAATAATAATACTAATAATATATATATATAAAAAGGAAAAAGAAAAAAAACAAAAACAAAAGATACAAACACACAAACAAACAAACAAACAAAAAACCATATTTCAGGTGCAGCTTCATTCAGTGTTCCAACCTAGTTACATTACACTTAGGTATTATTGTGCTGTCCATTTTTGAGTTTTTGTATCTAGTCCTGTTGCACAGTCTGTATCCCTTCAGCCCCAATTACCCATTATCTTACCCTGTTTCTAACTCCTGCTGGTCTCTGTTACCAATGATATATTCCAAGCTGATTCTCGAATGTCGGTTCACATCAGTGGGACCTTACAGTATTTGTCCTTTAGTTTTGGGCTAGACTCACTCAGCATAATGTTCTCTAGGTCCATCCATGTTATTACATGCTTCATAAGTTTAGTCTGTCTTAAAGCTGCATAATATTCCATCGTAGGTATACGCCACAGTTTGTTTAGCCACTCGTCTGTTGATGAACATTTTGGCTGTTTCCATCTCTTTGCAATTTTAGATAATGCTGCTATAAACACTGGTGTGCAAATGTCTGTCTGTGTCTTTGCCCTTAAGTCCTTTGAGTAGATACCTAGCAGTGGTATTGCTGGGTCATAATCCATTCTGCCATTCTATGTCTTTTGATTGGGAAATTTAGTCCATTAACTTTTAGTATTATTACTGTTTGGATAATATTTTCCTCTACCATTTTGGCTTTTGTACTATATATATCATATCTGATTTTCCTTCTTTCTACACTTTACTCCATACCTCTCTCTTCTGTCTTTTCATATCTGACTCTAGTGCTCCCTTTAGTATTTCTTGCAGAGCTGGTCTCTTGGTCACAAATTCTCTCAGTGACTTTTTGTCTATAAATGTTTTAATTTCTCCTTCATTTTTGAAGGACAATTTTGCTGGATATAGGAGTCTTGGTTGACAGTTTTTCTCTTTTAGTAATTTAAATATATCATCCCACTGTCTTCTAGCTTCCATGGTTTCTGCTGAGAAATCTACACATAGTCTTATTGGGTTTCCCTTGTATGTGACAGATTGTTTTTCTCTTGCTGCTTTCAAGATCCTCTCTTTCTCTTTGACCTCTGACATTCTAACTAGTAAGTGTCTTGGAGAACGCCTATTTGGGTCTAGTCTCTTTGGGGTGTGCTGCACTTCTTGGATCTGCAAATTTAGGTCTTTCATAAGAGTTGGGAAATTTTCAGTGATAATTTCTTCCATTAGTTTTTCTCCTCCTTTTCCCTTCTCTTCTCCTTCTGGGACACCCACAACACGTATATTTGTGCGCTTCATATTGTCATTCAGTTCCCTGATCCCCTGCTCAAGTTTTTCCATTCTTTTCCCTATAGTTTCTGTTTCTTTTTGGAATTCAGATGTTCCATCCTCCAGTTCACTAATTGTAGCTTCTGTCTCTTTAGATCTACCATTGTAGGTATCCATTGTTTTTCCATTTTTTCTTCTTTGTCCTTCACTCCCATAAGTTCTGTGATTTGTTTTTTCAGATTTTCTATTTCTTCTTTTTGTTCAGCCCATGTCTTCTTCATGTCCTCCCTCAAGTTATTGATTTGGTTTTTGAAGAGTTTTTCCATTTCTGTTCATATATTCAGCATTAGTTGTCTCAGCTCCTGTATCTCATTTGAACTATTGGTTTGTCCTTTGACTGGGCCATATCTTCAATTTTCCAAGCGTCATCCATTATTTTCTGCTGGTGTCTGGGCATTTGATCAGATTTCCCTGGGTGTGGGACCCAGCTGGTTGAAAGCTTTTTCTGTGAAATCTCTGGGCTCTGTTTTTCTTTTCCTGCCCAGTAGGTGGCGCTCGTGGTGCTCGTCTGTCTGCACGGCAGTCGGCCCGGGAAACCGCGCGTGGAGGCGGGGGTCGCTGGCCGCCGCAGCTTGGGAGAGTGCCGGTCCTAATTGCCCAGCTGGCCCGAAACGCCAAGCGTGACGGGAGGGCCCCGCTATCCAATGTTCCCAGTCAGACCGGGGAGCCACGTGCGTGGAGGGGACCCCAGTCGCCAGCCGCCCCGGCCGGGAAAACGCGCGCCCCTCGGGTATCTCACCGCAGCAGATTCTCCCTGCCCGTCAGCTGTTCCAGAATGGGGTACGCTGTCTTTTGGTCTCTGTCTTGACTCCGGGAGCTGTTTCGTATTGTTTCTGTTTCTTTAGTTGCTTTTCTGGAGGAGGAACTAAGACCCGCGCGTCTTACTAAGCCGCCATCTTCTCACTGGGGAGTTTTTAAAAGCCCAAATGTCTGGGCCACAGTAGTTTTTAAAACACTCCAGATGAGTCCTACACAGTCAAGGCTGAGAATCACTGGTGTAGGTGAAGGTAACTAAAACAATGCCTAAGCAAATCAGTGTCAGCTTTTTAAAACTTAAGAATAAAGAAGTAGAATAAAGAAAGCTGATGAATCTGGTCCCACTTATTACCAGCAGTCCTTTCTAGCTTGCATTTGGCGTAAATACCTACATATTCTTAAGGTAACACTCGAATCAGAGGCCAAAGTGTAGCAAGCCAAAGACCTTGCTCTGAAGTCTGAAAAAGATGCTTTTATTCCCTCCCCGAAGGCAGCCAATACCACCCTCATCTACCATGTGGATATCTCACACTGAGTGGGGTAGGAAGGTGATGAGTCTGTCTCTTCAGAGCCCAAAGGAATTGGGAGAAGACACTCCCCGCTCTGGGCCTCAGCACCACTTCCAGAGCTGAGAGGATAAGGCCATGTTGGTCTGAAGGGTTTCTCCTTACAGGATCAGATGTGGCTGCTGCCAAGGAGCCAGGCTGAATTCCCAGCCAACACAAAAAGGCTGATCATGGTGTCTGGCTTAGAGGATGCCAAATACTTACTTATTTGAAATCAGGGAAAGAGGGAGGGAAAGTGGGAACAGCAAAATTAGATTACAATAACTTCAGGTTAGCCAAAAGCAGGTATGAGTATAGGAGAAGGGACTCAATGTCAGCTAAGCAGTTGCTCTGGCCCAAAAAACTGGCATGCTTGCCCTCACTGACTCAAAACAATAACTCTGAGATGGTCATAAAGTACTCCCATTTTACAAAGGATGAAAGGACACCCACTGATGAAGTATTTTGCCCAAAGTTTCAGACCTTGAGAGTCTGAAATGATTCTTGAGCTAGAGCAAATTCTTTCCCCATCCTCAGAGGCACAACATGGTAGCTATTTGAGTACCTGGGTTATGAGCAATTTGAGTACCAAGAGGGTAGACCTGGGAAGGTGATGGCTGCTCCGCCACAGTCAAATGACTCTGGAAAGATTGGGGTGGCAGGACCAAGATAGTTTTGTGAACCATTTATGCAGTAGCCCAGGTACGCCAGGGACAGACTCCCAAACTGGACCCCTGTCACTATAACAAGCCCTAAATGAAGAACCAATGTCTCATCATGAAACCCACTGTTAGAATGATTTAAGTTAGGGGAAACGTGGGTGTCCGACAAGAGCTACTCCGATGATTTGCGGGGACAGGGACAGCCGGGCTGACAGTATTTGCCCATTCTGGCCAGCCGCTCTGGTATTGACAGAAGCCCCCACACGCACTTGCTAGATTACAGTAAAGACATTCCAATCACAGGCGCGTCGGCCCACGCCTCGGCTCCTCTGTGCCAGCAGCCCCATCCTTCTGCATTAACCGAGACAAACACAGAGAAGTCAGGAAATTCTGATTAGCGCAGGAGCGGCAGATGAGATAGGAGGCCTGTGAAAGCCAAGGAGGCACAATGAAGTTGGTCTTCATGCATACTAGGTTAAGATTTTCTTCCCATAAGAAATGCAGATGGGAATTGTCTCTAAAAGGAAAGCAGGTGCAGTGATTAAAAACAGATCCCACTGACTGAACACTGACCCTGGGCTAGGTAGCTTTACATGCATTATCTCACTCATTCTCCTTAGTCCCACGAGGTAGGTATTATTATGATTTCCATTTTGCAGATTAAGAACTTGAGGTTCGAGAAAAGGGAAGCCACTTGTCTTAAGGACACAGAGCCGGTCAATGACAGAGTCAGAGCTTGAAGCAAAATCTGTCTGGTCCTGGGGCTCATGCAAGATAATATTATTTCTCTTGCTTATGAGATATAATTGCAAGATAGTATTTGACATATCAGCTGCCACCTGGGGCTGCTCTAGTAGTGATGCAAAAAGATGGATTTCAGCATGGTGATGAAGAGAGTGGGCTTTGGAGAAACAAGCATGAGTTCTGATTTCATTACATGCTTGCAGAAGCCAACTCACCTCTTGGAGGCTCTGTCTTCTTACCTATAAGATGGAAATAATAACTTTGACCTTTTGCTGTAAGCATCCAACAACACTCTGTTGGCGAGTCCATGGAGCAGTGGCTGGCTCAGAGCGGGTGCTCACGTGAGAGTGATGCTGAGTATTCCAGCGCTGCAGCAGAGCCACCGCTCTTTCCCAGGTACGGAAACCAAATGTGGGACAAGTTAGAGCTCAACACCAGACCCTCCTGGCTCAACACATCGGCATGTGTCAGAGTTTGCCTGTCACTTAAAGACAGATTCTGGTTTTTAACACAATGTCTGTTACATTCCCAAGTTCCAAGATAGGATGTGCCAAACTGATTACAGACAAGGATTTCAGTTTCCTAAGAGTAAGGAGAACACAGAGAGAGCATATTGGAGAGAGTAGGAGCTCTGAGGGCCTTGTGGCCCCCTGGGAGAAACGTAAATCAACCTGAAAAAGTGGTAAACAAGAGAACCAACATTAGCTGTATCAATGGGAATATGGGACTTATGGATCAAAAGACAAAGTGACATGGAAATAAAACGGAGGAAGCACAAATTAATCTGTAGAGATAAAAAATCTCAACCCTCTACCTGAAGTGAGAAGGACCTCACCAGAGATATGCTGTCCACCAGCGCCTCAGTGACATGTCTCTCTTGTGGGTTCCTTCACAGCATTTTCTACTTATTTATTATCACACCCTCTCCTGAGTCAGCCCCTTGAAGGCAGGTACCTTGTTCAATTGTTTACTGCTTAGTCTCCAGCACCTGAAATAGACCTGCTCCACAGGAGGCTTCAGAAGTAAATTTTTAGTCAATGAACAGATTTTGAACTGAAAAAGCACAAGAACAGTTAAAACACCTGACTTGGCCTTAACTCCCTATCCTTCTCTCTGTTTCTTCATCTACAAAATGGGAAGGTCCTTTCTAATGCTAACATGTTGTTTTTAGGCACTGAAAAAGGCTTTCTTCTATGAGGCTTTTCTTCTATGAGGTCTTCCATGGCTCCTCACAGAGAAACATGCCATGATGCAAAGCTCTCCAGGCAGAGTTGGGACCAAGAGAAATAACATGGCAGGAATGTTGGCTCTGCTACTTACTACTACTGTGGTAACTATTTGTGTGAAGGCTGGAGCCTCATTAAGAGGTTCTAAAGCCTATTATGAGGTTCTTTATTATTATTTTATACACAGGACATAGAAGCTGAGGGAGAAGTGACTTGTCCAAGGTTATAGAGCTGGGAAGAGCCAGAGTTACACTTGAAGTCACTTCTGTCTGGCTCCAAAGCCCAAGTCTTTCCCATGACAGCCCAGGTCTCTGAGCATGCTTGGTTGCCCAAACACATTTTTCCTCTGGGTTTCTGGGGGGGAATCGGAGATACGGCATATGATTTTCCTCACAAACATATCCCTTTTTATGAACTGCACCCCAAGTCCAAGGAGTCCAGAGTGTCTGGATGTGGATTATGCATTACCTGGGAACTTAAAAGAGAGGTTTAGTGTAGCTCTGACTTTCATGAAAAAGCAAGTGAACCTCTCTGAGCCTCAGTTTTATCATCTGTAAATTGGGGATATGACATTCTGTGCATTGTGACATTTAAAATGATATGTTTATCAAGGTACTAATATTGAGTAGGACACAGCAGGTCTCAATGGAGGTTAACGTTCTTCACTCTTCTTTTCAGTTGCCCTTGGAGAGCTGGGTGTCTTCCACACTTTTCACTCAACAAATACCTATAACTGGAGTGCTGAAGGAACATAGATAGGGTGACTATGCTGGGTGGGCATCTAAGAAAGGCCATACACAGGAAAGGTGGTACATAAAACCAAGTCTCCAAAGTACAGCACATTTGCTAGATGGAAAGGAAGGAGGAGAGCAGGAGCAGAAAAACTAGGCCAAGACAAGACCAGGGCAGTTGGTGTACTGCAAGGAACTGTGTTGCTGAAATTTGAGAGGCATGTCATGGAGGGAGTACAGGTGAGAGATGCTGACATTCTCCTCCCTCACCTGGGGGCATTCTCCCTGAGCGCCAAAGATCCAAGAACTGGTCAATGCTGCACCCTCAGAATACACAACTGTCAATAAAAAGAAATACTCAGCATGTGCTGAGCTCTCACCCGAGCATTCCCTATCCAGCTGGGAACTGGGCCACGTATGTTCAGGGGAACAAACTGCCTTCACAGGGAAACTTACTATAAAGGAGCTTAATTTACTCAAAGCCACATTCTCCAATCCAGCCCCTATTGGCCAAGCTGCTTGGCAGCCAGCATGCCACTCTCCTTCTCATGGTTCACATTGGCTGCAGAATCAAGTAGAGCACAGAGTTGGAAAGAAGCCCTCCATGGCACCACCCCAGCCCACCTCACCAACTGCAGCTCCTTCTCTTCCCTAAACACCCTCTGTTCCTGTAACGTAACATGGAGCTGTTCATCATTCTCCAGATGGGTCAGTGGGCCTTCTATCTTTGCCTGTCCTCTGCCAAGGTTTCTGCTTTCTCAGGTTCTTCACAGTGTAGCTCAGGGACAGCTGCCCTGGGAAACTCCCTGGGAGCTTTTCTCTGCTTTGCTCTGTGTTAGGTCCCTCCTCTGAGTTCCCATAGCTCCTGTGTGCACCTGTGTCATAGCATTTATTACCATATATTGCCACTGCCTAGTAACCTGTCAGTTTCCTCACTGGATGGTGGACTCCTTGGTACGGGTGGCGTCTTCTTTACCTCTGCCTCTCCAGTTCCTAACACAGCGCCTGGGCTAGTTAGGCAGTCAGATGCTTGTTCAATGAATTACCATGCTGCAGATCTGGCAACAGGAACATTTTAGAGAAAGAGGCAAACGGTGGAGAGCAAGACAAACTGGGGACGTGAGGATCAGGGTTAGAAAGAGAGAGCGAGGGAAGGAGGGAATAGAGAGAGAGTGTTGTGTGTGTGCTGAGAGGGGCAGGGTAAGGAGGAAGGAGGCAGGGAACACCATCTAATTAGACCACATGTGCAGAGCAGCATCTGGCTCAAAGCGCAGCAGTTTACACCGCTCCTGGAGTTGTCGTGGAGACAACCACATGACCAGCCTGGAGCTGAGACTCAGGGGCAGCAATCCAGATGCACTCCTAACATATTCTGACAGAGAGCAGATGGGCGGCTATTTGCAGGGCCAAAAAATGCCAACTCCGCTCCCCTCCAGACCTACGTGCCCTCACTGATCATTTTCATCTTGTAAAGCCATTCTTATCTGCCCTGGAACCTCTAGTTCCTCTTGTGTAGGAATCAGTGTGAAAGCTGCTATTTGTGTAGTTCTCCAACCATCACAACTTCCAGCCTGTTCCTGTG
Organism: Tamandua tetradactyla; assembly: GCF_023851605.1. Lineage (NCBI taxonomy): Eukaryota > Metazoa > Chordata > Mammalia > Pilosa > Myrmecophagidae > Tamandua > Tamandua tetradactyla. Next base: position 45,477,860 of record NC_135328.1, read on the forward strand.
GGTGAGGAAATGTCACCACCTTTAATGAAAGAGTCCCCGACGGCCAAGCTCCACTATTCCAAGATCTCTCTACATGCCCACCCCCATTCTCTTTCTTGATTAACAGTGTCTGAATTCCTCACTCTTTAGGCCCCATTTAACAGATCTAGGCCTGGGAGCAACGCTGCAGTGAGTGTGGGGAGAACATGGCCTTGGTGGCTGCACTCCTGCCCCACAATATTCCTGCACATGGCTTCTCTAAGGCTCAGTTCACCTATCTGTAAAATGGGGTCTGTCACACCTACTTTTTTCACAGGATCATTACAAGGATTAAGTTAAATCATTATAGAAGAGCCCTGAAAATGATTAAACTGCATATAAATGTTAGTTTGTATTATAATGGTAATGTTCTACTAGGATAAAAATCCTCAAGCAGCTTAGCAGGAAAATGATAAAACCTTAGGCTCTGTATGATATACTTTATTACTTACATGCATGGCATATGTCTCTCAGTAATGTCTTTGGTGTAGTGGAAAAATCTCTGGCTTTGGACATTCAGGCTGGGGTTTGAATCCTGGCCCTGTCACTTGCTGGCAGGATCATCTTCTGAACCTCAATTTCCTTATCTATAAAGTGAGAATCATCATTCTTTTCTTTCATTACAGATGTGAGAGTCTACTGGGACGTTATATGTTAACTGCCTAGCACGTAGTAGGTACTCGACAAATATTAGTTTCATTTCCCTCTCCCTGTTCATTTAATTGAATCAAACAGGGCTGAGATCAAGAATGAGAAAAAGTATGGTGAAAACTGGGAGTTCAGAGATCTGTTTCGAATTCTGCTTATTGGCTATGTGACCTGGGGAGGCCCTCAGCTCTCAGACTCTCAGCTTCCTCTTCTGGAAAAGGGAGGGATAACAATAAGATAACAGAACCCAACTCACCATACTGTTGTGAGGTTTAAAGGCAACAAGAACACAGAGCAGTTAGCATTCAATAAATGGTTGACACTATTATCCTCCTCACCTTACCTTTTGGAAAATGTGACGCCTTTTTATGTGGGTCTAGACTGGGGCATATATGGCACACTGTCTCAAGAGAAACATGTTTTATTTTTTGATGTCTGGGAAGTAAAGTAATGATCGCCGCTGGTAACATGGGCTGCTTGGGCTGCAGCGGGACGGCCATCCGGTCTAGGGCCCCTGGCCTGCTGCGTGAGTGGCACATGGGCTGGCTGGTGCGGGGCGCAGGCGCAGGGAGGCTTGTTTATAAAGCACCACAGGGGTTCCCGCTGCCCTGCGCATGCCTGCTGTCGCAGGTGTGGGGAAGGCCTGGCTAAAAATACTGTTAACGTGGGTTTAACGTTGCCCAGCAGAGACTAATGATTGTTTTAAGTAAATATTAATTATAAAAGTCACCCAGACAGAAGTGCTGGAGTGGCATGAATGTTCCTCTAGCTACGTACGTTAAGTGAAGTCATCATTTGGGGAGATAAATTCTTTATAACTCCTCCAGGGGGTTATTTAATGGCTGGCAGACTCTAAATATTTGAAGGATTCCCAGTTTGGTAAGAAGTTTGGTAAGTGTCTTAAATGCAAGTTATAGGGATTTTCTTATTTGAGAGATGATCTTTCTCAGATCAAATAGCCGATGCAGCTCCTCTGGACCTGCTCCAACTGAAGAACTGTCACAATGGCATAGAGAACACAGGTTTGATTCAAGGCCCAACATACTGGCTGCTTAATTCTGGGCAAGCTACTTGATCTTGGGGCCCAAGAGCCTGGATGTGGGTCAGTCTTAGATGGTTTTCTGGCTCTAGTGTTTACTAGCTGTGCCTTCTTGGGTATGTTTCCTTTCTCCCTGGGTCTTGGTTTCCTCACCAAGGAAAGTTAACATTTGCTGATCCCTTTGCTCAGTGGTTCCTAAACTGGTAATGTAGATTCCTGGGTCCTGACTCAGAACTTTACACAGCTTCTCAAATGATTTCACTGAGTTTGGGAATCTAGGTGAGGGGAGGAAGTGGTGGTGGTACAACAGAAACAAGAGCCACAAACACCTACATGTGCTTACCTACCAGGAGCCTGCCAACCGAGTGATCACGCACACTCACTCACTTAATCCTCATAAAACCCCATGAGGTGGGTATTGCTGTTACCCCCATTTTACAATAGGGAAACTGAAACACAGAAATGTTAAGTAATTTATCCAAGTTCACAAAGGCAGGATGTGAACCCAGGTGGTCTTGCTCAGGTCTGTGCTGGCTACAAGGCACACTGCTTGATCTAGATTGAGAGCTCTATGCAGGCTCAAGAGGGCTCTGCTTCTCATCATTGTATCCCCAGTGCCCAGCGCAGAACTTTCCACACAGTAGGTAATCAACAAGTTAACTAAACTATTAAGCACTTTTACATGGGTTGGATCTCACAATATCCCAATGGAGCCAGTATGACTACTAATCATTTTCGGATGAAGAAATGAAGAGCAGAATAGTCAAGCAGTTTCCAGTCATTTCAACAGTGAGTGAAAGGACTTTAGAATTTGATCCCAAGTGTGACTTGTGCTTTTATGTCCTATTCTGGCCTAATGGGACATGATAACCAACTCCTGTTTCACATGGTGGATTATAAGGATTAACTGGCCATGAGATCTCCTTATAAACTAAGCTGCTTTCTAGGTTTTTCTGAAGAACTGCCTCGGTTTCTCTTAAGGTGACTGGCATCAAAGACAAGGATGATCAATAAACATTTGTTGAGTGAATGTAAACACACAAGGTGAGATTCCGAATTGAGATAGTGACCCATACAGTTTTTGGAAAAGAGCAGGTACTCCCAGCAATCCCTGATACCATCGCTCTTAAACTGCAAAATGTGGAAAATAACAGTCCCAGGCAAGGCAAAGGTGTTTACTGGTCAAGGCCCCAGGTCTAGAACCTAGATTCATGGCCTTTTTGGCTCCTATTCTCTGTGCCTCGAATCCCTTCTGTGGTAGACAATGGTGAAAGCAGAGAGTAGGACTGCGTCTGGCCCAGGAGGACTTAGGACAGACCAAACCCAGGTAACCAAAGCCAAACACAGAAATCCACTCTGAATATACCGACCTTGTTGTTACATTCACATTGTTAAGTTTTCAAAAGCCTTTTGGAGGCTATCAAGGGATGAGCATCTAGGGGATGGGACTGAAGTCTGTGCTTGGGAGCATCACATTGGCTGTGACTTTAGCCATTTCCCTGCCAGAGGATAACCTAAAAACAAGGGCAGTCTGGTTTCTAAGAAATCATAGGCTGCTCCTAACCCTGCTACCAGCAACCGTCTTATCTTACAGATATCAAATTATCAGACTGTTTTTCTTTCCTAATATATACTATTATTACAGCAGCCATCTACTAGGTGCCTGCTATTCACATTCAAATAGTATTTATTCTAGCTAGTGATAGACACACTGAAGTGTTTAGGGTGAAGTGTACAGATATCTGCAACTTACTGTGGAATGCATAAAATAATAAGTTACCATATGTATGGATAGATATGTGCTAAAACAAGTACAGTAAAATATTAATTGTTAAAATCTAAGTGGTGGATATATAGATGGTCACTGCAAAATTCTTTCAACTTTCTGGTATGTTAGAAAATTTTTATAATGAAGTGGTAGGGAAAGAATTCCATAAGTGGATACGAAATGCCAGGACTTTAGAAGGGCAAGGGGATAGCAGAATACGCATCATTCCACAGTCAACTAGTCTTGAGGGGGCACCAAACATGACATTGTGTTAGCCAATTTATTGTTGATCCAGTGTCAGGGAGGTTTTAAGAGTGAATTATAAATGAAAAACAAACCACTTTATGTACATCTACCACATGACAGGTACTGTTTAAGCACCAGAATAGTAATTGACTAAACCAGTTGGAGTTCCTCCCTTCACAGAGCAGAAGACCATGTAAGCAAACAAAGAAATAAATAATATATGGGACAGGCATGTCAAGTCATCAATCCCCTTTTGATAGAGGAATGAAAGCTCAGAGAGGTAAAGGGACTTGCCCAAGACCATGGCACAAGTAGGTGGTAGGTGGGGGTGCACATCTAGGTACATCTAAGTCCCAAAGTCTGAGTTCTTTCCTCCGTGACCTGCTCTTTCCAAACATCACTACTATTGCCGACTTTCATTTGTTGTTGTTTTCTTTTTAACATAGGCAGGCACCGGGAATCGAACCTGGGTCTCTGGCATGGCAGGCAAGAACTCTGCTACTGAGCCACCATGGCCTGCCCCTTTCATTTGTTTTTGATGAGAAAAGCTACAAGGAAAATGAATATCCAAAGATCATTTCCAAATTTCATTCCAGTCAATTTTTTCAACCTTATCCCTCAGATTGAGAGTAGCTAGAAAGTCAGCAAACCAATTGCTTTTGCTTTGATCCTTTTCACTTCGGAAACCTCTCAGCTTTTAAGGTGGCTTCCCAATCACTGACTCATTTAATCCTCACACAACCCTGAAAGATGACTCTGGAATTCCTGTGGTTATCAGCCCTGTTTGGCCTGGGAGGCCTGAAACTCAGAGGGCTGAAGTAACTGGTGCTTTGTGCCCAGACCACCTCTTCCCCCTGGTTTTAGGACTAGTGAGCATAAACTGGGGTGTGGAGGGCTGTGTGAGTGGGTGGGGGGGGTTGGGGGGTGGGGAGGGTGCTGATTAGTTTGGCAGAAATAAAAGAGAAGTTACCCAGAGAAAGCATTTAAATGACAGAATTTTGACTGGACAGCTCCATGCCCTTTGCTGTCCACTTGGCCTCCCTGCCTCTCCAGGACCTAGTGGGCCTTTCTGCCCATAATCCTCTCTATTAGGATGGAAGGATTCTCCCTCATGCTATGGTGGTACACTGGGAGCTTTTCCTTTTTTGCTTCCTTTAGAAGCTAACTGCAGGGTAATATGTGGTTCTGGCCAGGGGGGCTGTCAAAACACCATTCCAAGAAATTCTAGAAAGAGCTTCTACTTAATAGAGATGAAGGGGAAAGGCAAATATCAGTTGAATTCATGTTACTAGCAGTATATTCCCTCTATCAGAATAGACCAAAAAACAAATGAAAAACAAAAACGTGGACTGCAACTTGAGATACTTATAAACAAAGTTGTTTTAAAAGAAATAAAAGGAAATAAGTCTTTGGCCAAAGGGCCACCTGTTTTACTTTATAAATATTTTTATCTCTTGAACTTCCCATCCAACCCCATGAGGTCACCCTGGTTGGTTCCTGGGCCTCCATATCTCCTGCCTGGACTGTGACAACTGTTTCCTCTCTGGGTCCCTACTTCCAGGTTCTCCCCACCTAATCCTGCTGTTGCACCACCCTTGTGGGATCTTCCTAAAGCCCCACACTGAACATCGGACTGCATCACACCTGCTTAAAGCCTTGCACTTCTCTTCACTGTCTCTGTAAGAAAGTCCAGGGCTCTTTTTAGCTTGGCATGCAATCCTCCAAAAGCCTCTCCAGCCATACCTCCTGACATTTTCCCCTGCAAACCAGAAGCCCTGATTATGGCAAACTGCCTATAGTATGTTATACATGGAACACGATGTTGTATCAAACCTCCATGCTTTTTGCTCACTATTCCCTTTAGCCTGGACACTCCTCATCTCCCTTCCTCACCAGGCTAACTCCTACTCATCTTACAGGGCCGAGCTTGGGGGTCATGGCCTCCAGGAAGCCACCCGTGTCCCCTCAGCCACCCCTCTCTGGGCCTTCCTCTGGGCTCCCACGGCACCTTGAGCTTACCTGTATCACATTACCAAACAGATACCTGCTTACCTCCAGCATCCCACCTGAGGATGTGAGCTCTTTACAGAGTGGGAGGGAACAACCTTAACTGTCCATAGTACCCTAACATGGCATATAGCCTGGCAAACGAGTGGCACTGAATACATGTATGTTGAATGAATGAATGAATGGATGAATTAATGAACAAATGAGCCACGTACAATCTTATATGGAAATAAGTCCCATGAAATGAAGCCGCTTTCTGAAAAGTAAAAGAATACCAAGATAGTTTGAAACAGACTCACACTATTCCATAATTCTTCCTGAAGCAGAAGGCATCACAGCAAAGCTGCAATTACAGACGCAGGCGCACACACACACGTTGCTTAAAAAAATTCATAGAATGCACTCAACACTGATTTTTTTTTCTTATTGGAAACCTGTTTACAATCTTGTCCACTGTCAGTCTTAAATGTCACTTTTCAAAAAGATGGCTGCAGCCAGGAGAAATTTATTTTCAAATTGAATCACAGCATGTTCATGCAGAGAAGCGGTTCATGCAGAGAAGCGCCTCTTTTGAATCTCCAAATTGGAGAGCATTCAGCAAAGAGAAAGTGAGGATTAGAATCTGTAGAGACTGATTCAGGAGGAAAAATTATGAAGCTAAAATATGCACGGGTAAGCTAAACAGCAGCTATTAGTTGGTGGAGGTGGTGAAAGCAGGGCTGGCAAGTACCTGGAAACCTACCAGAACAATGAGGATGCACAGAAAGAAGGAAAAGGAGAATGAAATGGTGGAGGGGACTCTAAGTAAACAGGAAAGGAAGCACACATTTACTGACTGACTGCCTTCCTGTGACAAGTACTATGGAAGATGGCTTCGCTTGTTCAGCCTTTGCTCAGTACCTATCATCTTTCCTAAATAAGATGAAGAAATTGAAGTTCTGAGAGATTAAGAAGCCCAAATCAGGTTCTACCAGCCCTCCTGCTACTAGCTGAGAAAAGGTGTGCAGTAGCAGGTGTGCACACTGTCTCTTCTATTTACATGGGTGAGGGGGATCAGGGAAGGCTTCCTGGAGGAGGAATCTGACTAAACTTCTTGGTGCTGTTTCAGAAAAGAGCTATCAGAGTTCAGGAAAGTGGGTCTGACCTCAGCAAAGTTGCTTGAGCTGACTCTCATCACTGGGGTTTTAAATACACCTGTCCTCCATGGTGGATTCTGTGCCTTCTGAGTCAGGGCAGTGGGCACTCTGCACCCTGGCTCTTCTATCCATGAGCCAAGCGATCTTGGGCCAGTCTGAGGCCCAGGTTCCTCCCCCAGAAAACAAGAGCTGATGCTGCCAACCTCTCAGGTATGCTGTGCAGACTGAAAGCACTGGCACATAACAAGAACTCAATATGTACATTATGTTTATTTATTTATTTATTTATTTATTTTTATTGCAAACTGCAAAGAAGGTAATCCTTGTTTTTTTATTAATTAAAAAAATTAACTAACACAACATTTAGAAATCATTCCATTCTACATATGCAATCAGTAATTCTTAATATCATCACATAGATGTATGATCATCATTTCTTAGTACATTTGCATCGATTTAGGAAAAGAACTAGCAAAACAACAGAAAAAGATATAGAATGATAATATAGAGAAAAAAATAAAAATAATAATAAAAAATAAAAAAATAAATAAAAAAGAAAAAAACAAAAAACACAAACAAACAAACAAAAAACTATAGCTCAGATGCAGCTTCATTCAGTGTTTTAACATGATTACTTTACAATTAGGTATTATTGTGCTGTCCATTTTTGAGTTTTTTTATCTAGTCCTGTTGCACAGTCTCTATCCCTTCAGCTCCAATTACCCATTATCTTACCCTGTTTCTAAGTCCTGTTGGTCTCTGTTACAAATGACATATTCTAAGTTTAATCTCGAATGTCGGTTCACATCAGTGGGACCATACAGTATTTGTCCTTTAGTTTTTGGCTAGACTCACTCAGCATAATGTTCTCTAGGTCCATCCATGTTATTACATGCTTCATAAGTTTATCCTGTCTTAAAGCTGCATAATATTCCATCATATGTTATGTTTATTTTTTAACACAAACATTATATACACTGTCAAGCCATGTATCCTTCTACCTATCATTCCCTCAACTGGCAAGTGTGTATTCATTCTGCAGGACCCAAATCAAGTGATTCTACCTTCAGGAAACCTTCCCCAAATTTGCAAGAAAGGGTAGTTGATCCTTGACTGTTCACTAATTCAGCAAGTAGTTGTTGAGAGCCTAGTGTGTTTGTAATATCCTTAGAGATATAACAGCACACTTGGTTACCCAGGGTAGTTAAGCAACTTCACAAATGTATACTTACCACTCTGGATAAGGGCTTTGAAAAAGAAATTTCCTCAGTGGGAGAAAGCATATAACAGGGCACCCATCTGGAGGCCATGGGAAGCTTTCCAGGGGAAATGACATGTAAGCTGAGAGAGGAATGTTAGCAGGAGTCCTCCAGGCCTTGATGGGATGGAGGAGTGCAAAGGCACTATGATGAAACTAAAAATAGTGGTCAGAACCACTTCCAGAGTGGTCAGAACACCAAGCGTGATGGGGAAAGAATATGAGCCAAGGCTGGGGAGGGAGCCTGGGCATAAACCATGCAGGCCCTTTTAGGCCACGTTATCCTATAGTAATTAGAAAACCCTAAAGATTGGGGTGTGTGTGTGTAGATATTTGCATTTTGAAAAGATCATTCCGGCTTCAGGGAGGCCAGGGGTCTGTAGCAGAGGTAGGGTGCCCACTGAGACAGCTGTCTAGGGAGGAAATGATGGATGCTGAGGGGGGCAGGAATGGAAAGGGAAACATTCACAAACTATTTTAGGAGGCAGACTGACCATCTCCCTATACCAAGCTGAGTGCCCTAGAGAGGCAGGTAGGACCAGGTAGGCCTAACCAGTGCCCTTCTTTCCTTAGCACCCAGTAGTGGTCCTGAGCGGGGACTATGCCTGTTTGTTCACTGCTGAATCCCCAGCCCCAAGATCAGGGCCTGGCATAGAGAAGATGCTCCAGAGATGTTGGTGAATGGATAGATGTGGCTGATGGGCTGATCTGGCTGCTAAGCTACTCCACCTGGCTGCCTGATGACCCTCATGACAGCTTCCAAGAACTCGGAAAACAAACTCCAAGCACAGCAAACCCTAGGCCTTGTGTGCATGCCTCTATGTGCAGACAGTCTCTATTTGGAAAGCACAGGATTCCCAGTTCAGGCTTGGGGACTCTGCCGGGTGCCCTGGCTCTTGGCTGACCTGATGCTTACACAGTTCTATCCTGTGTTCCATCTGTCATGAAGGAAATGTCTTGTGATGACTGATGTCCCATTCTGGATGGCTTCTGAGGCAGAACATGTTCTGGGGCAGTTCAGGCTCTGGAGTGGGGACAGCCTGGGCTGAGAATCCTGGCTCTGTCATTCACTGTTCGTGTGACTGTGGGAAAGGTTTTAATTCCCCAAGCTTCAGTTTGTCGCTTGCAGAATGGAAATAATATAACATAGCTCAGAGTTGTGAGGGGCAGCAGACTTTATATAAAGTACCAGGCTCAGGGCTGGGCATGTTACAGAGGCTCAGTGATTGGTAGCTGTCATAACTGATCTTGTTTGATATATGGCTTTTTTTTAAATTCATTTTCAGTTTCCTAGGACTATATAGCAAACTGATTAGTATTGCCTAGTAAGTGTCATCTGATAGATGCTATTAAATATTACATTTATTCATGTTAAAATTTGTCTGAGTCCAGCCAGAGTGAATGACTTGGTTCTGTTTGAGTTGGCAGACTGCTCTTTTGGAAGCATGTAATCATAACTGAAGAGTTTCTCATTCAGAATCCAAAAAGCCCATGCCAGGAAACTCTGTCTTTGTGTTCTAAGCCATTTCATAAGCCTCTATCTAGCAGGCCACATGGTGAAGAGGAAAGAGCTTGTTCTTTGTAGACAGATGGATCTGGGTTTGAATGCCACCTCTACCACCTAGCAACTGGTAGCCTAGAGCAAATCTCGAGTGGGGCAAAGGGCCGTGATGAGGACCTTATTCTTGGATCTCAGTGTTCTCTGGTTTATCAGAGCATGTGCAGGGACAGCCATCCAGGGATTCCTCCAGACAGCCCTAGGATACTGTCCCTTTCCTGCTTAAGTCCTTCAATGTTTGCCCTGCCTTCAGCACCACTATTCTTTCCAACATTTATTGAGAACCCATCATGCACCAGGTACTATGCTAGGAACTGGACAGGATGCATCAGAGAGGAAGTCCAAAGTCTTTACCCCACAGTTGAAGGTCTCCATGCCCTGGCCCCTACCTAGCCTCTTCCTACTTCATTTCCCCTTGCACTCCACCCTGTTCCACAGCATACACCCTCAATTTTAGACGTCCTAAGTGCTCGCAGATCTGTGAGTACACAGGGCGTGCTCTCTCACCTCTGAGATTTTGCTTGTGTTCCTTCTGTTCGGATGATTTCTGCCTATGTTGTCCACTTGGCTGTCATTCCTGAGCCCTCCAAGCCTCACAGAACCCTGAGCTTACCTCCATAGTGGCCCTCAGTGCATGGTATGGCATGAAAGGGAGCCCTGAGCAGGAGCAGGGAGCATGCTGGCCATATGGACCCTTCCCAGCTTGGGCCCTGGGGCAAGTGACAACACCTCTCTGCCCTCAATCTCCTCTTCTGGAACATAGGGGTAATAACGTCTGCCTCAAAGTTTTATTCTGAGGATTACAGAAGACTTGTCATTGGAATTTGGCAAATGATTGCCTTTATAATTGTCTACATAGTTCCTTGTGTGTCACTCCAAGTCAAGTGTGAGCTCCCTGAGGGTAGGAGCTGTGCCTCTGTCATTTTGGTATTTCTAGTGTTGGGGAAATGTGTCTCTTTAAATCAAAAGCTTTTTTAGTGGTATTGAAAGAGTTAATATCTAGTAGTGATTATAAACAAGCCCCTTTCAGCTCAGCACTATCACTGGGTGTGAGTCACAAGGCTTAGCAGGTGTGGGCAATAATTAAAGGCTTCAGCAATCTACCTGGGCAAGGTATTTTTGCCTCTTATTCCAAAGAGGAAACTCTCTCTATGGAGAGCAGAGGAGCTCATTAATGAGACTAATTAGGTGTAAAGGGGGTAGAGGCTGGCATCAGCTGCAGCTTGGAGGAGCTAATCATTAAGCTCTGTAATCTCCTCCACTGAACACAAGCAGATCAGGCTTTGGGGCTGCAAGCATGACTCCCACACCTGAGTACCTGACCACAGGCTTTTGGTGAGGCTGAAAAGGCCTTACCTCTCCCCCTGCCAAGCTCTGCCAGAACATGCAAAACAATCCCCCACCCCACCCCCACTCCCAAGAGGCCATAGGGTCAGCTTCTAGGGAAAGAAGCCAGATCTTCCAAGAAGATGCTTTTCTCTTAGTGTTCACTCATCTTTCAGGAACATATATGTGCTGGGAAGCTGCGTACTGGGTTTTGCAAGAAGCTTTCCTGGATATAAAGGGTGGATCAAAGAATCTCCTTCTTGTCCTCCACATGTAGAGGATGAAAATCCTCATGCTTAGAATACTGGATTTTCCAGCCATCACTAACGTTAGTTAGCACTGAAGTAGATTTCTCTTTCTGTATCTGTCCCATTGGTCTGTGAGCTCAGTGACTGCAGACTTGGGGCTGATTTCTCCTAGGATATCTAGTGGCTGGCATACCCAACATGTCATGGACACGTGGACCTGGTGGGATGGATGGGAGAGTGGGTGATGGGAACTAAATGGATGGATTTTGTCACTGCCACTTTTCTCAGTTCCATGGCTTTGATCAAATCACAATCTCTCTGAACCCTCACTTCCTCATCTGTAAAAGGAGCCTAATAAGATCATGGCTACAAGAACATTTTCAAAAGCATAAACTATTTATGAAAGTAGCACACTTACAATTGTCAGTTTAAAATTTCAGAAAAAGGAGGGAGAGGTTGATTATCGGGAAAGTGGGAAATAATTCCAACAAAGTTCCCATATTGGACTTGATTTACCCAAAAGGCAGTGCATCTTTGAGCAAAGTCATGGGAGTAGAGAGACTCACAACTGGAAAACTGGGCTTGCAGTTGACTGGTGTCAGAGGCATCTCTGCACTGTTTACAGCGCTCACACACCTTGGTTTTAGCTCTGTTGCCAGCCCACCTGGGAGGCTTTCCATCTCAGCTCTGATGCCCCAAGAGACTCCTGGGAGTCAGGCAAGGAAGCAGCTTGGCTCTCTGCCTCCCACATGAGACTTACTCCACAAAGTACACTTCCATATTCTAAACCTGCAACCATGTCTGACATTGCCCTCAGCAAGTTGGCATCAACTGAGCAGTATGTGTCCAGCCAATAAGTCCTGTGCATCAGTTTGCTGGTGAAGTCTTCCTTGTTCTTAGAGCTTCACTCTGATATGAGCACCTTGGTGAGTCCTTCCCTGTTATCCAACACACTACCCTCCATGTTAGTCCCTGCATCATCTGTGGTCCCTCCACCCTACCACTACAGGCATTACCTATTCACACTTTTGTCTCTTCCACTCCAATGTGGATGGGAAGTAACAAAACTTCCTTTTTCCATTGGAGCTGATCCTGCCACCACCTACTCAGCTACAAGGTGGGCATGAGACCCTGGTCTGGCCAATTGGAAGAGCCTATCTCCTGGTTAGGATTGTGTGATTGATTTTAGGTGGTGAGGATAAAATCGAACCTGGGTCAAGGAGTCTCTGAGAACTGATGCACAGATACTGGGAGTGAAAAGGATTCATTTCAGGTTATAAGGGCCATGTAGCCAAAGAGGTCAACAAGAGTCAACAAGAGTCTACGTAACATCTTTTGAGCTCCTGGATTCAGCCATGCCTGAAGAGAAGACCTGGTCTTTTTGATTATGTGAGCCAATAAAGCCTCCTTCCCATCTTTTTGCTCAAGTTAAAGTTGGACCTCTATCATGTATAACCAAGAGAAGCCAAATCAGGGTTTAATCAAGTCTAGGAACATTTCAGTTGACCTGCAGGTTTTTTTTTTTTCCTTTTCAATATTTGGTTGGTACTGTCCTAGCTATAACAGAATAGTCTTCAAACTCATTTTCCCCTCTGATCTTTTAGCTGTGAGCCAGGGTCACAGTTCTTGTTTTTTTCTTTCTTTGAACCACAAGCAAAGATATGTCAGGAGTTGAGGCTGCTCTCAGACCAATGCTTGTGGCCCTCAAATGACTCTCTTGAATGTAGTTATTCTGTGGACACTTGCTGGCCCTAGATCTCCTTATAAAGAGAGCCCTGTTTCTCAGAGATCTTTTCTGAGATCCTCAGGATGTTTTCTACCATTTTCCTGGTCTGAACAATAAGAACAAAATCCTCCAAATACAAACATATACAATTGTCCTGCAAAATCTATAGTTTTAAAATGAAACAAGAAGGGGAGGAGGTGGCACAAAAGACCTGTTTTCATTAAACAGTACCAGGCACTCTGAAAGGGGATTGTTGCTGATTATTTCTGGCACCCTTATGTTTCATACACATTTTACAGATGAGGAAACCAAGGCTCAGAGAGGGTCAAATATACTGCTTTCAACCACACAGATGCCTTCTCCTCATACTCCTCCAATGCCAGCAGAAGGATCCTCTCCCATGTGATCTATGGCCATTTCCTGGAATCTCCAGCAGTGAACCAACAGCCCTCCATCCACAAGTTACCATGGGGTGTTCTCCTGCTGGCTGTGGGTCAGCCTCCACCATTAGACAGAATCTTAAATGCAGAGACTATTTCTCATTCAATTCCACATTCCAGCCACCAACGTAGGGTGTGGCTCAGAGTTGCAATAAATATTTGCTTTTGGAGTAAATGAATGGATGATGGTGTCATGCTTTGACCCTGCTTGTTCAACTGCAAGCCAGGAAGGGCTTCCCCTTCCTCATCTGCCTCTGAGAAGGCCAGTGCCTCGGAGCCTCCCTCTTGTTCTTTGTGGAAGGATTTGGCCTGGATAGTAGAAGTGGTTACAAGACCAGAGGGAGTAGGGACAATGGTAATAAATATGTAAAACCCAGAATTCATTACATCCAGCTGATTCCAAATGCCAAAGACACCACATCCTATGAGACAGACCCCAGTGAAAGAGACTAGTTTGTAGCAGACAATTTGAGAGGTGGACCAGAATTGTTCACTCTAATTCATAAGATCATTCTCTTCCTGATGGGCCAGGTATCCACGAAGCTAGCCATCATGATAAGTTATCACCATTCCCGTAGCCTAATTTTAGTTCTGTAAAAGACCTGGCCCTGTGGTCCCTGAGACACCTTCCCACCTGATGATCCTAGACTAGAGACCTGCTGGACATGAACCTCAAAATCTGTAAAGCAGAAGGATGAGGTTTTCTTAAAGACATAGTGTGAAATAAGAGATTAATGTTACATAAAGTCTGTCCTCTGGCAGGAAGGGGGAATGCCCCATAAACCACAAATAAAATGAGTATCTCGCATGCAGAGCGCTTGAAAACAGGCACCTTCGTGTGGTGCCTGCCTTCATCTCTCATTCTCACAGAAAGGGTTTAGATAGGGCCTGCCGAGTCACCAGCTAATTCTTACAACTTGGCCAGTCAAGAGGGCTGCAAATGCTCCCCTGTAGCCTCCCATATTTACAATATTTCCTATAGTGAAAGCTTAAAAGATAAAGAAAGGAAAAAAGATTTCCCCTCTGCCCTATGCTGAGAGAATATCTTCCTATTCCTTCTGCCACACACACACACACACACACAGTGAGAGAGAGAGAGAGAGAGAGACAGAGAGAGAGAGAGAGAGAGAAGAAAGACAGAGAGAGAGAGAGAGAGAGAAGAAAGACAGAGAGAGACAGACAGACAGAAATAGAAAGACAGAGACACCTGTGCATATGAATGGCTGGAGGAAAGAACCAAACCCACAGACCTAACAGAGGGAAGGGGGACTGGGTGAAGACCACTGATGAAAGTCATGCCAGAAAGCACGAGATCCGAAGTTCAAGGTTCAATTTCTGTTTTACAGTTGCTAGGATTAAAGAAGATTCAGACGTGGTATAAATAGAACCACCAGTGCCTGCAGCATGTACATATGGGAAGTTTCCTCACCTATGAAACCCTGTACCCACCAGATCCTACTGACTAGACTGAATCAACTATAGGAGAGATTATCCTTCAACAACAGTCAAAAAGGCATGACTTGGAGGGCACTGGACAATGTTCTTATCTCTCCTTGCCTAAGTCCTCAAATTTCCTCCCTATTGATTCTGCCTCAGTGGCATGATCTCCAAACAAAGTTCTCCTTCTGCCTGTGGCACTGAAGGCCCCAATTAAATCTTGAATATCAACTGAAGGAAATGTAAAGTTCAGTCATGAACACTTCAGTGAAAATTAGTTCATTCATTTTCTGTCTGAAATATTTAAAAGAGAAAGCACTGAAGAATAAGTCATGTTGGACCATCTATTTTTAATAGATGGTCAGGCAGCTCAGGGTGGGGCTGGGGCCAGGGGTAGAGTGGGGAGGCTACTTTAGACCCTGGACAGACTGGTTTCAATGAGGTATCTGGAAAAACCTCAGTCTCCATGGGCAAAATGGAGAAACATGGGCTGAACAACCATAGTTGAATGGTGGGTTTGCAAATGGCATCAAATTTTGGCCAAGGTGCTTTGTATTCTGCAGAACACCCTACTTATACTGATTCCAACCAATGCCATCAATTGTGGCTTAGGTAAAAACAAAGAAGATGCCGATAAAATCTGTAAAGGAGATGGTGACAGAAAAGATTTAAAAACTTCTCAGGAGACTGGAACAAGGAGCTGAAACTAACAAGTTGAGATGTATTTGGGGCAAATGTAAATTATTATACTTAGGTTAAAAAAATCAACCCTTTAAGTTCTAGTTAAAGCTGACTTGTTTTAAAAGCAATTTAATGGTAGGTATAAGAGAGACAGAGTTTTATGTTCAATACATGTTTCAGCAATGGCCAAAAGTGTGATATGGCTCAAAAAAGAATAATGCAATCTTAAGCTATATTAACAGAAGTAGGGACTCTCAAGCTGTACTGTCCAATAGAAAAAAAAAAAAGTCACATTATAATATAAAATTTCTAGTTGTATATTAAAAATGTAAAAAGAAACAGGTGACATTAATTTTAATAACTTTTATTTTATCCAATAAATACAAAAACTATAATTTCAACATGCAATCAATAAGTAGAACTATTAATGAGTCTTATATTCTTTTTCCATACTAAGCCTTGAAAAATCTGGTGATATCTCATATCACATCTCCATTCAGGCTGGCCACATTTCACGGGCTCAATAGCTACATTTGGCTAGTGGTTACGTGTTAGACAGCTCAAGGCTAGAGGTGGTACTCAAGGAAAGAGTGAAGGACAGCTCAAGAGTAGAGTAAAAAAGGTCTACCATGCTGTGTTCTTATCAGACAACATCTGGAATATTTGGTTCCACATTGAGTCTTTTAGGAGAAACACTGACAAACCAGAGTCCTCCAAAGAGAAGGCTTAGTGGAAGAGGACTGTGGTCTTCCAGTATTGACAGGAAAAAAATTCACACCAAGCAAGTAATACTAGTGTTATGTAGTTGCAGAGCATAATAAAACTAGGTCTAGTGGATGAGAACTGTGGTAAGAAAATTTTGTCTCTTTATAAGTGAGTTCCCCTGACACTAGAGATGTGTAAGCAGAAGCCAGATGACCTACTAAAGGGGACATATATATTGACAGGAGGTTGGATGTCCTTTAACGTACCTATTATTGCTGAGATTCAAGGCTTTAGTGTACTAAGTATGACCACAAAGTAAAATGACTGGCTGTCTAGCCAACAAACCAGGACATACACATACAAAGGTGCTTTCTCCAAGTTGTCTCCTTGGAAGGTATACAGCCTTATTTTGATCAATCCTTGCAAGTTGCCTATGTAATTCAGTTTGTCATTGTGGGTCTTTTCTTTGCACAGAGTGTAAGCTCCTCCCTCCAAGGAGCTTACAAGTGACAGTCTACAGTGAATACTCCTCATATAATGTTCTCAAGTTGCTGGTTCTCAGCTGATGGTAGTGAACAGAAAGAACTATAAGCAGGGTCTCAGAGCACTCTGTGTGAGTACTCCTCCTGTCACCTCACATGCCTGGTCCTGAATACCCAGAGAAAAAGAATATTCCAGTTAAGATCCTGGGAAGCCTAGGTCTCTCCAGAACACTCTTTGAATGTCTCACTATCTACTGGTCATCTCTATTTGAATGTGCCATGAGTCGCTTAACATCAACATGTTCCAAACTAAACTCCTTATCTCCAACCCTGATCCCCCAACCTGTTCCTTCTTGAGCCCCAACCTGGGTGAATTCATTACTGAGCCAACTGGCTCAGCTCTGAACCCCAGGCACCAGATCTCACAATCTAGGAGAGCTGCATATAACTCCAATATAAAGAAAACTGGCTAAAACAGAGGGCATCTAAAGGACTTGGAGGAAGAAAGGAAGAAGAGAGAGAAGAAGCCCACCTTGGGGACCCTGGGAAAACCTTTCAGAAAAGGGCTTCCTTTCACTCCACTAACACTCATACAATTTATTGTGTATCAAGCTCTCCACTGCGCACCAGGGGCCACCATGGACTCTGATGTGGCTTCTGCCTTCGATGTACTTTCAGCCTCACAAGAGAGAAAAGCACACAAATAAAGGCAATAAATGGTTTTTAGGGTTAGGTAGAGGCTTGCCTGGGTACAAAGGAGGCACAAAAGAAGAAGGGGCTCATACCACCTGGGCTGTTAGGAGGTTCCACAGAGCAAGAGATGGGGAGTGATGCTTGTGCTAAACCTTGAAACTTAGGCAGACCATGGAGACTGTTCCAGGCAAAGAAAGCGAATAAGCAGGGGTATGGAGCAGGAAAGTCCAGGGCACTCTGAAAACAAGTCACTCGTAAGGGAGCTTGGAGTGATGTGGGAGGAGAATATGAAGGTAAGTGAAAAGAGGAGATCATGGGTCAGAGGATAAAGTATTGGATGCCAGGCCAGGGAGTTGAGACACTACCCTGTAGAAACTGGGTGGCATGGAAGGGTTTTAGGATGAGCTGTCAGGAATAATCGCACTTTTTTTAAATACAAGAAATCTTTTTTTTAGTTCTGTCTTCCTTTTAGTAAAACTGAAGCATTCTAGAACTGGCAAATCATCTCTGCATCCCAAAGACAGTGCGACATGTGATAATGACTGTGAAGTGCAGCTAAGCCTGTTAGCAAGAATGACCAGGGAGTGAGAGGCAGGATTGATGCATTACCCTCTGCCATCATCTCTTTGTTTGAGGATCATTAGGAAGGGAGCCATCAGAAAAATGCTATCCAGGTAATAGGAGGAAAACAGGTCTTGGCAGGGCTGTGTTACCCATGGAGAAATTAGCAAATAAAATTCAGAGAAGAAATCAGGGGCTTCTGTGCTTACCCAATGAGGCTCTTGGGGAAGAATAATGACACATGTGGCTACCACCTGAGGAATGCCTGATGCGGCAGCAGACTTGCCCGACATTCTGCTACAGGCTTCAGGTAAGCAGAATTGTTCTTCCCAGACAGGGCCATGACTCCCAGGCTCCTCTCAAGAGCTGGCCTTTCATCCCAGAACCTTCCTTTCCACTTCTCTTAAGGCATGGCCCCTTTCTCAAGAAGTACACACTCCCTGAATGATGGCATCAGAGCCTTAAGAGAGGAAGGACAGGCCTCATCATCCCTGTCCCACCTCCGTCAGCAATTCGGGAGAGAGGGAGGGACCTTAGTCCAGTCAGACTTTCATTCCCTGCTTAGCATCAAGTTCCTCTTGTCATGGAGCATGAACAAGGAGATGCTCTGGTCAAAATGAAAACTCTGAGGGTTGTGAACTGCCATTATGCCAAAAAGGGGGCTTCCCAGAGAGTGTTGCCAATAACTTCCTTCTCAATTCTCTTAAGTTTCAGACATTCTTCATTCAAAAGATTTTTAAGGAGTGCCTCTTATACACCAGGTACTGAGATCAGATATGACAAGTAAGTCACAGTGTCTGCCCTACAGGTGCACCAGCCTGGTGAGGGATTCAGACAAGTCACTGTGGAGTATGTGTGTGTGTGTGTGTGTGTGTAGGGATCCTGGAGATCCCTACACACACACACATAGGAGAGAGGCTTGGAGCTAATCAAGGAGAGTGAACTGCATGGTCCAGTCTGGTACTTCTGTAACAGGGGTGTGCACTCCTGAAGGAAAACAGCTTGGGCCAGGGGACTGATTACTAGGGATCGAAGTTGGACATTCTGCCCTTTGGGGCATCTAAAAAAAGCCTGAGAAGTGTAGGTGATGAACAGCTGCTCAAGAGTTACAGGGGGAGGTGGACAGTGTCTGGAGAGTGAAGTAGAGAGAGTAGAGTCCAGGAGACCAGAGGAAGATTGCTTGTACTATCACCACTCATGAGCAGTTAGTTTCCGGCTCTCTTTGCTATTAGTGGTTTGAAAGAAAATCAGGAATCTTGGAGGAAAGCTGGGATTATTTTTCTTCACAACTTTAAAAACATTCTGCAAAGGCTTCCGGAGCAATCTCCTCTACCAGGGGTGCTACATCCTGGGGAAACAGGGATCTGGGCAGTAGCCAGAGGCTCTTCACATTTCCTATTGGGCTGGCAAGGCTGAGGGTCTCCTGAAAATGACAGCTGCTTCAGTGCCAGGAATTTCCATGTCACCTTGTATCAGTGGAAGAGTTTCCACGGATAAGGCTGTATCCCGTACGGTATTCTACTTATCTGATAATATCATATCCCTACAATGGTTCCCCAAAGGAAGCTGGGGTAGTATGAGTGTATGGGCCTAGAGTTGGCCTAATCTGGGTTTAATTTCTGGTTCTGCCACTCAGCAGAGTCATGTGGTTCTGGGCACACAACTGTACCCACCCTCTTTGATCACACCTAATCCATCTATGATGCATGCAGGTTGGTGGTATCCCAGTTTCATAGGTGAGAAAACTGAGGCAGAAGGCCTTTTGGGGATGTACATAGTTTTTAAGAGTTAGCTCTAATGCTGGAACCCAGGACTCCTTATATTGAGTTCAAGATCTTTCCACAGCCTCTGGAGAGCCCTGGACAAAGATGGTGCAAGACCCTCAACAGTGCAGCTAAATACTATTCCAGTTTGGTCCTCTGACAGAGCTTTAAGCCAGATCCTCATTATTAAGGAAACAGAGTCAGCCAATTCCATTTCCTAGTTTCTGTACAGCTTTCCTCTTGGCCTAGAAGTCCCAACTCATTTCTCAACTATTCAGCAAAGTCCTTTTCATCTTTTAAGACCTGCCTCATATGTTACCTTCTCTGAGAAGCTTTCAGCCTTTGCTTTTATGTATCTCTCTTGCACATTCTGTTATAACCCACCATTGTCTCATTCAATTTTTTTTTTTTTTTTTTTTTTTAAGTGTGCCTCTCTCACAGGACTTGAGGATTTGGGGACAAGAGGCTGTGCTTTAATCATCTTTTTATCACTAGCAGCCAGCAGTACCGGGTACACACTGGGAGAAAATGCTTCTCAAATGAATAAACTTAGGAAGGCCAGGGCTTCTGGGAACAAGAAATAGGCCCAAAAGGATAAACTTTCATTAATACCTTGCAACACTTCTCTCCATGAGGAGACATTTCAAAATGGTCCATGTGGATAACTTTCAATGACCACAAAACAAAGGCCTCTTTCTCCTCAATGGGAAAAAAAAATTAAATCATGGAGGTTCTAAACTGCTATTTTCTCCAGTATGAAAGACACCTTGGGGGGTTGGAAGGAAAGGGGAGTGAGCAAAACATCAGGTTTGCATGGTCAGGGATCATGGTACTTTCACACCCTGAAAGAATCTACAGATCATATATTAACCAAGTAATTTCTCAATTCCTTGGTTAAAAGGACAACAGGTTAGACTTTGAAATTCTTTTGAAGATGAGTACTACTATGAGAGACTCCTCCAGTTTGCACCCATCCCTTTTCTTCTAGCTTCCCACCCTGAACTATCTTCATGGCCCATGACAAGTAAGGAAAGCAACTATCTGAGTATTTTTTAAAAAGCACTATTTTTCTCTTGTTTTAATGGCCCCAATAAGGGCACCATTGTTCCTTAGCAGTATACACGCTTCATTCTAGTAATTAGCTGTCAGAGAGGAAGCGACAGCAGCCTAATGTTGTCCGCTCAAATCATATTAATGAAATGCAATCCACTCAAATGTCCTGAATGCATATCTGTAATTGCATTAAGCAGAGAGACTGGGGACATCAGGATCAAACTTCAGTCTCTGAACAGAGCGTTACGATCAAGCACATTAATCCATTATTTCTTCAGAATCTGACAGCCAATTAATATACCAGGCCTTCGTATACCAGCCAAAGGATTGATGTCCCTGTCATGATTTTGTTTTTTTTTCTAAAAAAACATTAAAATGACTGTTTGTACTCAGCGATGTCAAAGTAAATGCTGGGTTTAATGCTTCTAATAAAAATCAATTGCTCAAAGGTGGAAAGGTAAGAAATAAACTTTGGATGAGCACTGCCACTGCTCCCCAAAAAAGGAAATGTAACCATCTGAAAGCCTCACTACTTTCCCTAATGCTTTTAACAATAACAACAACAAAAAAGTAGCTAAAATTAAGTATAGTCAGAGTTCAAATAACAGCCTCATCAAGTAATTCTGAACAGGACATGTTTGGCATGAGTTCTTTTTAAATTTACTAATCTATTCTAACACAGATAGGTCTTCATTTCAAGGATTTCACTGGTATTTACAACTAAGCATGGAACTACGCAGAGCAAACTCCCAGTCCTAAATTTTCCTGCTTCACTTCACAGAACACACCTTGTTAATTACCAAAGATGCTTCACACAAATTAGCATTTCTGCTGGGCTGGGAAGGCAAAAATGAGAACAAATACCTTTTCAGATCTGCAGAACTGCACAAGTGTCCTATGAATCAGACCAACCTGGAAGAGTCTGCAGGTTAGCGGTGTAGTCAGGACTGTGATAAAACTTAATTAGAAGATGCTGTTAGGACACTGTTATTGATATGCTAAAGCATGCAGAGATAAAACTGCAGCCCATGGACTGCTGGTGCCCTTGGTGGAAGTGTCTTCACAAGGTGGCTCACACAGTACTGGCGCTCAAACTTGCTGGTAAGACTGCCCAGATCGTCTTGGGCTGATGGCTGCAATGTGCACCTCGGAGTTTCCTGGATCTGGACCCTCCCTGTCAGCTTCTCCAGCATTGTCTCCCACCACTCTTGGCTCCAGCTGTATGCCCCAGCCCCACAGCCACCATGAATGGTGCCCTCTTAAATTTTCCCACGGTAACGACTTTAAACATGGAGCTCTGGCAGCCCTCTCTCAGGCTGGGTTTGGTATACTTTCTGTATGGCTCTACAACCCCTGTGTTTCCCTTTGTGGCAGCACTCACCACACTGCATTGGAACTCTCTGTTCCCATGGCTGATTCCCTTATCAAGTGTGCACATCTAGAGCACAGGGAAAACCACCTACTGCAGGGCTCAGCATGCGGGAACGACTTAAGAAAAGTTTGCTGAATGCAACAGAGCATGAACATTTTTAAGGTTCTTGATCTGATTTGCCAAGTTGCTTTTATACTCCTTTCAGCAGCATAGATGAGTGCCTTGTGGGCATTATTTCAATTGTAAAAATTTACTGTGTTGAATCTATTTTCTTTAGCTAACCATTTAAGCACTGGGGATTTCTAGTTTTATTTGCTTAGTCCCACCTCCCTTCTACTTAAAAACAAACAAACAAACAAAAAACTCCAACAAATCATTCCATTCCTCAAATGAATCCCAAACATTGGGAAATAGGGCACTGATTTTTTAGGCAATAACCCAAAAGCAGCCATCACTTCATCAACCTGGACCCTATGCTAAGAGGGGAGAAGGGTGACAATTATCATGCAAGGAACCTTAAGAGTATATGTGGAAATGTACAGAATATGAGAAAAGATGTCTTCAATTTTAGGGTTTGTGTCAGAAAGACATTTTTAATAGAAGAATTTACATGCTGACAACTAAGTGACAGTTTAATTGTAAAGCCTTGGATAAAACAGCTGCTAAAGAGTTCTCAAAAAAAAAAAAAAAAAGAGTTCGGCACAATGCAGGAGAGTAGGGAAAGGATGGAGGGACACTTTTCCTTTACAGAGGGCCTATTATGTACCCTAGGCACATAGGAGCTTCATACATATTTTCTCATTTAGTCTTTATGACCATCCCTGTAGGGCACGAATTCTTATCCCTGTTTTACCAAGAAGGCTCAGGGAAGTAATGTAACATATAAAATCACAGTGTGCTGGTCAAGAGCAGAGCTGGGATTTGAATTAGGTCTTTCTGACTCTAACGCCCATTCTTTTTTCCATGCCTCGTCCTGCTCATCAAGCATCCACAAACTTCCTCTTGTGAAAAAGTTTAAACGACAATGAGAGCAAAATAATATTCAAAATATCTGGGAGCTTGGAAGAAGAAGGGGCACAGTAAAGATGTGTGCAGAATAGGGTAATGGAAGAACTGGGGCTTAGGGGGCTCACAGCCATAATCAATACTTGGCTTCCTCATCTGAAATATGAGAATAACACTGCTTACCTTAAAGGATTGTGGGGAGGAGCTAATGTACTTAAAATATGGTGTCTAGTACATGGAAATGATGATTTATTTTTTTTTTCAGCCCTTTCTATATACCAGTGTTCTAAATCATTTTTTATATATTAACTCAATTGACCCTAACAATAATGCCAAGATGTAGAGACTATTATTATTCCCACTTTACAGATGAGGAGATAAAGTGCTGAGGAATTAAAGACTTGCCAAGGACACTCAAAACTGGCATTGGGACCCTGAAGTCTGCCCGAGCAGCCCATGTGCTTACCCTGTTGCTCTGTCCTGCCTACAGGCTGATGACAGCGGTGGTAGTGGTAATTCACCCTACAAAACTCAGCTCAGTCATCTCTTCCCAGAAGTGCTGTGATGCACCCCCTTTACCAGCTGAGCTGACAGCTCCCACAGCACTTCTTGTCCATATAAACACCTTTGGTTCCTCTATAACTCATCATAAGTGCTTAGCAGACAGGGTTTGTGCCCCTCCGTTCTGTATCCTCAAAGTCCAGCATAGAGCAAGCATTCTGTCATTGCCAACTGAATCAATGAGCAGGGAAGCATGGGTAAATGAAAGCCCCACCCTCATGCTAGGGGTTAATTAAAAATCAGAAAGACCCCAAAATTTCTTTATAATTTACCAGGCTTCATCATTTGGACTATTTTAGATAAAGTAAGCTACCTGGATGCACCAAGATCTTTGTCTTTAAAGTAGCATATAGCTGTAAATGTCAGTCAAAGAAAGACATAAAGGCCTTCACAGGTCACTGCATATCAAGATTCCAATCATATCATCTAGGAGACAGGGTGGGACTAAAAGAAATGTGCGGTAACAAGAGTAACAATTTCATGCTTTGTATGAATTCTGCTATTGCCCTTAAGTGGGTCATCAATATTCAATCCATGAGAGAAACATGAGCTCATCAGACATTTCCCACCTGTCACTGTTTGGCAAATTCCTGTTTATCCTTTAAAATCCATTGTAGACATACCTCCTGTGAAGTCTTCCATATTCCCTCAAATGGAGAGAATGTCTCCCTCATCTGGGTTTCTTGAACAGATTTGTATAACTGCACTTATTATACCATACTGTGAGTTCTCTGTAAGTCTCTCCCACCAACAATAAAGATGGTGTCCTCTTCATGCCCATGTCTCCAGCTGGGAGCTCAATGCTAGGACTACAGTAGGAGCTCAATAAGATACACTGAATCTAATGCAGGCATAGCTTCATCCAGAAACAGAACCACGTCCAAACCAAGGCTACTCAGCTCTAGCATCAAGGCCAGAATCTAATCATTTGGTTCAACTTAGCCTGGAGCTGGGGTGTTGATGCACCAAAAGTAAAGCCCATTGATACTCTAACATATTCATACAGAAAAATTCTATGTGTTTCAAGCAATATGAATAACCTCCTTAGAATTATTTAGGGGGAGTAGTGAGCAGACAGAGGTTCAAATCCTGACTCTGTAATGTTTAGCTGTGACCTTGGCTACTTAATGAAGCCTTAGTTTGCTCATCTATCAAGTAGGGATGATACCACTTACCTCATAGGGATACTGGGAAGAACAAATGAAATAATGCATGTAAGGTTCTTCACAGAGTGCCTGGCAGATGGTGAGTGCTTTTGAATGGTGGCTTTCTGGGGCAGGCAGGTTAGCTTAGTTAAAGATTAAGGACTTTGGAGTCAGTCAGGTGAGTTCAAGGACTGATAACAAGTCAGTTCACCTGGGTCTCAATTACCTCTATACTTCCTTCTTCTTACCTATCAAATTGGAACACAGCAATGCCTTTTGGATGGTTTCAAGGAATACGTAGGATTGTATGTCAAAGTACCTAATATTCCCAGTACTTATTAGGCTCTCAACAAGCCCTCCCATGGATTTCCAGAGTCTTTTGCATCAGTTTTCAATCTTCTGCTACAACCTCCTAACATGGAACCCATTCCTGTGCCAACTGCCAATGTTCCCTCAATGTTCCCTATGAGTTCATGAAAGACAGTCAGGCAGATGATTTTACATACCAGCATCTGGCTGGTTTCATTTTTGTAGGACTCATGTAAAACTCACATATTGGCCTTGAGAAGGTGTGGATTATATTCAGAGGGGCTCCCTTTGAAATGCAGCTTGAATAACTCCAGGTATGACCAGGTATCTAAATACTTGACCTTGGTGATGCTCTCCCCTACCTTCTACCCCTCCCCCACCAGCTCCAATTCCTCCTCCAAGCCACAGCGGTCTTTCTAAAACACAGGTCAGATTCTTTATTTCTACTGACTGTAGGTCCCCAGTAGTTTCCAGCTCAATGCCCTAAAGTTGGCTTCACAATATCAACAGGAGTTCTGCCTCAGAAGGGTTTGATGGTCAATAAGTCTGGGAAACACTGGGCTAAACCAAGTTTAATAGGGATAACTTCCAAGGGATGTGTATAACATTTATTGAGTACTGTGTGCTTCCAAGAGGGAAACTGAGCACGTTGCATTCCCAGGGTCTCTTGATCACAGAACACTCATTACTACCAGTTTGAAAAACACAATGCAAACACCTTAAAAGGACTTCCTTCCCACCAGATTACCCCCAAGTTTCAGTCATGTGGAACTCACCATTTTGCCTCAATACGTTATACCCTTTATTTTCATGTGTCTCTGCCTGGAAGGAGTTCCCCTTCTCCAACTGGTGAAAATGGACTCACCCTTCAAACCCTAGTCAAAATATTCCTTCTTCTGTGACTCCTTTCCCTCACCCCATCTTACCTACCTCCACCCCGGGGGTACATTGTAGGGGTCATATATTACAAAGGGATGCCCTCTTTACTGGCTTTCCCTCCACCCCCCCCCCCACCCCCCGTAGGTAAGGAAGAAGGAAGGGCCCTCAAAGGAAGAGCAATGAATGATCTGTCTTTACACACTTGGCTCTAGACCTGCACAGATTAGGTGCACAGTAAATGTTCCCTGAATGTCAGAAAGGAGCAACTGCAAAGTAATCAAATTTTTAAAATATGCTTTAAAAGCATTAGGTTTTATAGACCTAAAGATTTTTTATTTCTCATAACATAAATTCATATCACCTGACTATAAATTCTTAATGGATTTAAGAACGCCATGTACTTTCTGCTCTACTGAATGCAGAATCTGTGAAAGGCAGAGCCATGGAGCCTTTAGAGATCCACTGACCCTGCTCTGTCATTTTACAGATGAAGATACTGAAGCCCCCAAAAAGGAGGGGCTTGCCAGGATCAGCTCTCTGGATGCCCAGGCCAGCCTCTTTTTCCTGCAGCTCCTCTAACTACTGGGGCAATTCCTCAGGGTATGGAGTGACTGATTCGGAGCCTTACAATCCAAGTACCTCCTCATCCCTAGCTGAGCTGAAGGGAACTTCTCCATAATGCCACCAAAACATTCTGCTTGGTAATTATGCACCCAATAGCCAAGATGAGTTGCGACACAATAGAAAAGGCTACAAAAGCAATGACAGCATGACATGAGAAAAGCCAAAAAAAAGAGAGAGTGGAGAGTTTGGCTGGTATTCACTCTTAATGTTAAATGATGAATTCTTTAGACAATTATACATTTCTTCTAGATAACGCCAAAGAAACTCCGTGATAACTTGGCATCAATATCCAACTTATGTTACCTAACATATTTTAACAGCTACAATTTCCCACATGAGATATTCTATAACGACAGATCTATGGTGATTGGTAAACTACAATATGTACCAGTACAAACGCTTCTAGGAAATAGGGCTTTACGTAAATATGTGTTATTTTACACAGAATCCATACTACTTACATATACGTTGTTGTAACTGATATGTAAACATATATACCTTAAAGAAGGTTATGTTTGTCTTTAAAATGACTTGGCCATATTTTTTCTTTAAACGATGGGTTGTGAAGCAGGATTCCTCTATATCTGGAGGAACTTAGGCAGCTTGGCTTTAAAAGAGTTAACACATTCCTATCAGAAGTCCTAACAAATTGAATCTTATTTAATTAGATATTGTATTTGGGGCGGGTGGATGAAATAAAATTCTTTCATTAACTAAACGAAACTCCCTTAAAGGCAACAATATGTTCCTCTCTGTCAGGACAGAATGGTATGAAATCTTTATTTTAATTGGGGTCAGATGAGGAGCCATTTGGCTTCAGATGCTTTGTTTATCAGCCCTGAGCTTTAAGGCTGAATCGGAACGTGAAATATTCCATTATACAACCGTTCCACTTAAAAGCCCACTTTCTCAATGATTTTTCATATGTTAAATGCTTTGAAATCTAGAAATAGAATATTTAAAGATTCCTCTGTGACATGATGACCCCAGATGGCCTTGGGTCAGAGATGCTATTACTTCTAACCAGCATCACGGCTTCCATTAAACAAGTGCCCTGCAATCAAGAAGAGTAGGCTAGGAATGCCATCTACTGTGCCCTTGCTCCTCCATGTGAGTGAGCATGGCTCCTTAATGCACCTGAGCTGGAAGGTTTCAGATGCGACAAGCATTTATCTAGCACCTACTGAGATACAACATCATGTGGTGATAAAGAGCAAGGGCTCTGGAGCCAGACACTCTGTATGGGAATTCCAACACTACTATTTATTAGCTATATGTCTTTAGGTATGTCACTTAACCTCTCTGTGCTTTAGCTGCTCATCTGTATAAGAGGAACAGTATTCACCTATTACATAAGTGATATGTATAAAGGGCTTTGAAGAGTACCCTGCATACTACCTATAGGTATGCCTAAGACTTACTTCTGGAGGACATCTTCTGTTGCTCAGATGTGGCCTCTCTCTCTATCTAAGCCCAAATCTGCAAGTGACGTCATTGCCCCCCACCCCCCCACCCCCATACATACACAGGCACATGGAACATGACATCCAGGGGTAAAAGTCTCCCTGGCAGGCTGGAAGATGACTCCCAGGGATGAGCCATGGGATCAACAAGGCTACCCTGACCAAAAGGGGGAAGAAGTGTAACAAGGTATCAGTGGCTGAGAGAGTTCAAATAGTCGAGAGGCTACTCTGGAGGTCAGTCTTACCCAGGTTTCAGTTAGACATTGCTACCTACCAAAACTTGTCAAACCCCAACCAAAACCATTCCTGCCAATCCTAAAGAACACCTAGAGTATTATATGATTCTACAAAGGTTCCATGCACTAGGGTAACTTTTCAGAAACCAAACCTCCAGAACATCAACTAGTTACATCTCCCTATCCCATATTATCAACAGCCCCTTCCAAAATGAAAAAGTTAGAATGGGCATAGCCCAGATACCCCTAAAGAGCTGGAGAAAGATCAAAGGTGATGATGGAGTTAAATGAGTATGATTGCTGAATCATTATATTGATATTTCTTTTAGTCTCCAATATCTTAAAGCAGCTAGAAGTAAAAACCTAA
Source organism: Tamandua tetradactyla (assembly GCF_023851605.1). Taxonomy (NCBI): domain Eukaryota; kingdom Metazoa; phylum Chordata; class Mammalia; order Pilosa; family Myrmecophagidae; genus Tamandua; species Tamandua tetradactyla. The sequence goes on from NC_135328.1 coordinate 45,506,614, forward strand.
AATTGCGGAATTGTAACCCATACCTAACTCCGAAATCTGTTCTACAACTAATTGTGATATACTTTGAAATTTATTGTTTTTTTGTATATATACTATTTTTCACAAAAAAAGAAAAAAAAATTTCTTCTGGCCTCCAGTGTTTTGGAGCAGCTAAAAGGAAAAATGTGAAATAGTGGAATGGTAACCCATAGCAAACTCTGAAATCTGTTCTGTATTACCTTTTGAAGTGTACTTTGAAAAGCATTGCTTTTTCTTTCTTTTCTTTGTATGTATGTTATATTTAACAATAAAAAATATTTTTTAAAAAAGAGAATACCTGGCACAGAGTTATTATTATTACTATTATTTTTAATAAATACTTCCAGATTTAGCCTCACAACAATCTACTGAGGTAAGGGTAATTGAGACCATTTTGCAAATGAGGACATAGGCTTGGACAGTGAAAGTTACTTGCCAGGGTCACACTGCCAGAAATTGATAGGCATAGGATTTTAACCCAGGCCTGTTTTAAGTTCAGGGCTTTTTCCATTATATGATCTTGTTTTCAGAGCAAGCAGAATAAACATATGCTCAAACTCTAGAACACTAGATGGCTCAGAATTTCCACATATGCTTTAAAAATGACACATACAATATTTTCATATGGACAACTAGGCTGAAAGGAACAAGTTGGTGACCATTACAATTTTCTCTTAAGAGATTTATAACTTCTGTCTAAAAGGGAATTCTAAATAGATCTTATTTTCTACAAAAAGATGACCTGCCATCTAATGTAGTAAATGATCCAAATTTTAAAAGTTGGCATCTTTATTATAACTGAGTAGCATAATACAATTAAACACATTAACTGTTCATCACACTTTTCTGTGCAAAGTTCTATGCTGAGAGCCATCCAAGTTGATTATGCGAGATTATGACTTCTCCCCACCCAAATGGATTCAAGTAGGAAAATATCCATACAGAAAAATTATTTTTTGTCTTAAAATAATTAGTGTTCAGAGACAGTTTCCATTTCCACTGTGAAAATTCATTGGGGTTTTATTCAGCTCTCCTTAAAATGTATTCATTCAGAAAACAACTTATTATTTTTATATTTTAAGTTTTAGCTTCAAAATATATCTAGAATTTCAAGATTCTTTTTAAGCACATCAATGATGGGTTAATGATGACATTAACTGACAGCTCTCAAATAACATAGGCAAAGAGACATGAAACTAACCAAGAAAATGCTGCCTCAGCTAGCCCTGGCAGATCCAGAGTCAATATTATACAAGACAAGGCACCCAAAGTGAAACTGGGAAAGAAGCAAAAGTTTTGGCAAAAGGCACATTTTCATTTTCAGTGGTGACAGTAAAATCATATCGGTTGTACCTGATAGGAGAGAGTCAAATTCCATGATGTTTTTGAAATTTGCATTCACACATGCTTATAGAAAATACAGTCATTTTAAATTAAATGCATTATTCATGGTTCGTATATTCCAAGATGACACCTATGAAGTTCTCCCCACACAATTCCCCATCTTCTGTGAAATGCTCTGTTCAGAAAATGTAATAAAATGAGCTGTTTCTGCAACTTCACAGCAGGTATTTTGGTTTGATAGGAGTCGCTTTTCTTTACAATTTTCACATAATCGTGCCCTGATCTTTGAGAAATTAAAAAAAAAGACAAGTGGACATCCATATGTATGTAATTCACTAATTGCACATTTTCAGTGAGGAAAAAACGCTTATTTAAAAAATTATTGATTCTCTGAACCACACAGTTCAAAGCAAAGGTGACATGAACATCTAAATAAATATCAAGGAAGTGTCAAAGGTAACCAGAGAGAGACCAGGTGAAGTGTGAAGTGTTAATTGTACCTAAAAAAATATGAAAGAATAGAGGAAAAAGACAGATAGATAAACTGAACTTCCAATTATCGTAATGCTGTCTTCTTCCTAACACATTTTCAAACTTGAAAAAAAAAATTCACTGAAGTTAAAGGAATTCAGAGTAGAGTACCCCTGGCTATGTCCTGCCTACACCTCACACTCTGTGTACGCACAGTTTTATTTAAATACAAAGTAAAATTAAGAATTTACAAAATGCACACATCAGTCGCAATATACCATTAGCTGCCAAAAGACAAAGTAAAAAAAACGGAACATGAAAAGTTGAAGGCAAGAGATGAGAGGAGAGTCTTAACCTCTGTCTGATTGGGTAATAGGGATATTATTTCAAAACCAAGCAGGGGATGGTTCACCTGATACTTATCACACTCAAACACATACGAACACATGTAGGTAATCTGCAAAATTAAGACTCTTGATGGATAATTGATGTACACGTGTAACCAAGAACAGACTTTGGCTCTGGAGGAAAAGCAGCAAGGCAAATTTCAGGAGACTATCTTTGTTGGAAGAAGTTCACCAAGAGAAAGCAGATAGTTATCCAGGGCTGACACTTTTGCTATCCCAAGTCCACAGGTGTGAAGTCAGGTGGACTTGTCTTCTAAATTGTCACCAGCTAGCTGACTATTCCTGTCTGAACCTCAGGTTCCTTATCTATAAAGTGGGAATACAAATACCCACTGGGAAGGGAAATTGGAGGATTAGAGATAATGTAACACAGGGTTTTGCACATGGGAGGTGCATAGCAAACAGAAACTATGAGCGACTTTACCATCTGACTCTATGACCTTGCTTTTTAGCCTTTTCTCCAGGCTGCAAATGGATGACACCACTACTCCTCAATGAATAGGCAAGGAAACACACCCTTACTATTCTTGGGTAGCACCAAAGAAGTCTCTACAATTTCAGCTGAACCAAGAGAGGCAAGCCTTTTAATTCACCAGCTCCAGGCCAGAGTTCCCTCCCAAACTCCAAGACCTGTTTTCCCAATTGCACACCAAATGTCTCCACCTGCATGACCCACGTGTTCCTCAAACTCCACATTCCAACCTGGAACCCTTTGTTCCTCCCACCAGTCAGCCTGCCGCATTCCTGGCCTCAACCAAGGGAGTTACCATTAATCTACGGTCTGATTATGTGTGCAAGGTCAGCTCCATCTACTCTATTTCCTTTCCCCCATTCTGAAAAGCCACCTACTTCAGATGAATCTACCTGCAAAGTAGCTACAGCTATCTCTGCCACTCCACTTCTCATCATCCACCTCTTAGACCAATGAAGCTATCCTTTTTAAACACCTGACTCGAAAGTCCCAATCACAGTCTCCTCTCCATAGTCCCAACAGCACTGCCTGGGGCCCTATGGACCTCAGCACCTCTGTTCTCTAGCTCTGGAAGATGCAGCTACCATACAATTTTGCTTTTGTCTCTTCCTCTGCACTGAGAGTTCCTTAAAGTCAGGAACTGTGTCTTATTTAATCCTCATGCTTCCTGCATCTACCCCAGACCTGGGCATATAGTGGGTGGTCAGGAAAGTGGGTTGAATTTGTTGATCACAATACTTTGTACAAATTATACACACACATATAAACTAAACTAACAAAAAACACTGACGTGAGTAGCAGGAGAATGAACTTGAATGGACAAATCACAGTTGTTTGTGCAACAACTTTTCACTTCAACAAGCATGCATGTATCTGCAATAGCAGCCGTATTAGATGGGCAGATGGGGATTTAAAGTATTACCATTCTACAGGTGACGAAGTTGAGGCTCATAGAAGGAAAGTGATCCATATAATCAAAACTGGTAGGATGAGATGTGACCCAGGTCTTTTGGCCTTTCCACCATACCATGCCACTCTCAGCAACCAAAAATGCAGAAACTTCAGTTCCTGCTCATGGTTCCAATCAATGGTAATTGCTTCCAAGGACAAGTGTTGTGGCACTGAGGCTTTTCTCAACATAGGCTGGAGATGGGGGTGGGATGGGATGGAGAGGGATTACTGTTCACCAAAATAAGAAGATTCACAATTTATCAGAGCAGTCCAAAGATAGAAGAGGTTGCTGCAGAAGGAAATTCGCTCCCTAGCATCAGGGTGTACAAGCAAGAGCTAAATAAGCCTCAAGAGGGTACGTTGTGGAGGAGACTCAAGTGTGGAACACATGATAGGGCCTTGAGATTCTTAGATACAAAATACTGCTCAGGAAAATAATATGGGCTCAGAATAGGTGAGGAAGCAGGCTGTGCAAAAGCCCAACAGAAGAGCTCATAGCTAAATTCTCCTTCCTCTAACTTCCAAACATCTACTCATCCCTCAAGGCCCTATTCAACTATCCCTGCTTCTGGGAAGCCTCCCCAGAACCCCACAGAGAAGAGGAATTCTACCATCTAACCTATGCAACTCTTCTGTTAAGAGTCCGGATGTCAGAGGTAGTCAGACCTGGCTCCAAGCATGGCTCTGGCATTAGAAGGGTGACCACAGGAAAACTACTTTACTGCTTTGAGCTCAGGTTACTCACTGTGAGGAGCCAAGAGCAACTCCAGGTGCTTGGCACACAGAAATTGCTCAGAAAGTGGTAGCTGCCACTGTCTTCATTGCAATTGCCTGCTTAACTGGACTAGACTGTGCCAAGGACAACAAATGTCTGATTCAACCCTCTATCCCAATCTCATCATAGCAAAGAGCTGAATACAGAGTAGCTCCTTGGCCAGTATTGGTTGAGAATGAACAAGTCAGCAATAAATTGATAACTGCAGTAGTGGCACAGTAAAATGAGGACAAGCTTCAGAGCAGACCTGGGTTCTGGTCCCAGTTTGGCCACTTAGTAACTGTGAACATTGGCCAGCTCACCTCATATTTTCAATCCCTAGCTTTTTCAACTATGTGACTGATAATAGTATTTGCACCTCCTCCCTTACAGTTTGCTCTGAGTATTACAGAGGGCTTTGTGAACCACAGAGTGCTAAGCCAATCAGGCAAGGCTGGAATGGGGGCAGGGGAGAGAGAAGAGCTGCAGCCCAGCTTGGCTGGGGGGCTGGGGGCTGGCTGTGGTCCAGTGTCCCTGTGGCTCCCCAAACAAAACTCAGCAGTTACCAGTGCCTTGTGACATGAGGGTCTCCACTTTGCTTGTATGTAGAAGCTGTGTGCAGTCAATCACAAGGGAAACCAAAATCAGAGAGGAAAATGACAAAGGGAAAGAGGGAGAAGAATACAGAGGATTGAGCAGGTCAAAGTGTTCCTGGAAAATAAAAGCTCCAAACAAGAACCAGCAGAATGGCAAAAAGGCAAACAGACGATCAAAAGCAAGAGAACAAAATGCAGGCCGGGAAGTCAGTGCCAAAGAATTGATTAGTCAAACATATGAATCTCTCATGCTGAAGCCGAAATATCACAGCTCTGGCTCCTCTTTGTGGAACCCTCTCCTCATAATGGGAGATATGAAGAGGCTGGGGAATAAAGCAACTTTCATTTTTCTCCGTGAACGCGGAGGGCCAGGCCCCATGAGGACCTCGCCTTGTGCTGGCTTCGAGGGGGAGCGTGGCCCCTGGCCACAGGAGTGGGGTGCAAGTGAATGGGCTGGCACTTGGCTCACTTCACTTGAAAGCTCAGCCGCCTCTATAGAAGCAGATCTCGGGCAAGAACAGCATCCTGGAACTTGGACTTGCAGATTCAAACGAGGTTAGGTGAATGTCCTGGGCATCGTGGGGACTAAAGTTCCTTCACTTCACTTTTCCTTCCTTGCTGCATGAGTCCACTGGCTATTCCAGAAACAACTGGCAGCCAGAAATGACAGAGCATCACAGAAGTCCAGAAAGCAGAAGCCAGAAACCTAACAGAACTGATGCAATTTAGAAGATTTCCACATCTATGGGGTGGCCCCTGACAGACTGTGTATAAGTTTGGTTGGCAACATTAAAGAATACTGACAGGCAGCCTGGAACAGTGGAAGGAGCAGGGCAATTGGAGTCAGCAGACCTTGGTTCAAATATTAGCTTAGCCATTAAAAGCTGTGTGATCTTGGCCACATTTTCTCACCTCTTCAAGTCTCAGTTTCTTAAGATAGAAAATGGGGATAATGATACATACCTTAAAGGTTGCTGTGAAGATTAAATTAAATGAGATGCAAAGGTTCCTGGAACCTTCTTACAGTGTCTGCCTTACAGTGTGGTGCAATCTAGGTAATTGAAGAATTGTACCACATTTAAAAACATTTCTGATATTCTTGAAACTAGAGAATGAACTACATAAGTTGTAGCTCTTCTTTGAATGGGCTACAAGAGCTAAGATCATGCACAGTGTCACGAAGCATCATTCAGAGGCTTTACCTTTTGGTCTTTCTTCTCTGGTTTCTGGGGGCAGCCCTGGCCTGAACTCTGCAATGGAAGAGCTGAGGGCTAGGCCCAGCATTTCTGTTTACTTAGATTTTCAGGACAACCCAGTCCTCCTTGTTTAACCCACATTCACAATGAGAATCAGCCCGGTACAGGGGAAGGCTTTGCAATCAGAGATTCATGTTGGAAGTCCAAATCTACTCTATCTCTGCTAAAAGATCAGTTTCTAAGTTCCCTATATACGTCATATGTATGTGTTGTTGGAAGTTTCAAGTAGGAAATACATTTTTTTTTTCAGAGTCCCATTGCTACACTGTAATTCTCCCAGTCAAGATCTTTCTCTCTTTCTCTGATTGCTGGGAAGGCCAATAAGGTCCAGGATATAAGGAAATCAGAGCTGGAAAAGCCTCAGATTTTATCCATTCTAAAGTCTTCCTTTTACTGCTGGAGTAACTAAAGTCTAAAAGGGTTAGACAATTTGCCCCAGATCACACAAGGATCTGGGGGTTCTGCTCTGGGTTGCTGCTGCCCCAATCTGCTTCCAAAGCCAAAATATAAAGCCTGTGCCCTCGATACTGGTAGGAAGGGCCTAGTTGGCTGCTTCATGGACAGGACTGATTGGTTAATACAGCTGGACTTACAGCTGACTGTGGAGAATACTGTGACACATCCCTGGTGGTCATTTCCTGCACTGCCCACTAGGTTGTCTGCCTGAGGCATATTTTAGATGAAAATGCAAAACCTTCTTCAAAACTCAACAACAAAAAGATAAATAACCCAATTAAAAAATGAGTAAGGAACCTTAATAAACATTTCTGCAAAGAAGACATACAAATGACCAATAAACACATGAAAAGTTGCTTAACATCATAAGCCATTAGGGAAATACAAATCAAACCCACGGTGAGATATCACTTCACACTTATTAGAATGTCTACTATTTTAAGAAAAAGGAAAAGTTAAAGACAGAAAATAGCAAGTGCTGGTGAAGATGCAGAGAAATGGGAACCCTCATGCATTGCTGGTAGGAATGTAAAATGGTGCAATTGCTGTAAAAAACAATTTTGTGATTCCTCACAAAGTTAGAAATAGAATTACCATATGTCCTGGCAATTCCACTTCTAGGTATATACTGAAAAGAACTGAAAACAGGTACTAGGGAATATATTTCTGCATCAATTTCATCACATCATTACAATAGCCAAAAGATGGAAGTAACCAAAATGTCGATCAACAGAAGAATGGATAAGTACAATGTGGTATATACCTAAAATGGAATGTTATTTAGCCATGAAAAGGAAGACAATTTTGTTACAGGTGACAACATGGATGAACCCTGAAGACACCATGCTGAGTAAAATGAACCAGAAACAAAAAGACAAATATTGAACGAAATGGGGAAGTATTGCTTAATGTATACAGAGTTTCTGATTGAGGTGATGAAAAAGTTTTGGCAATGAATTGTGGTGGTGTTAGCAAAATACTGTGAATGTAAATTAATAGTAAGGAATTGTATCATGAATGCAGTTAAAATGGGAAATTTTGTGTTTTATATATTACCACAATAAAAATTAAAAAAATAAAAACCATTCTTCACCTCTCTGCAGCCTTGTCCAGCAACCATCCCCAATACCTCTGCTGTCTAGTATGAAAAATATAGGAAGGAAACAGTTGAAGACAGATAGCTGCTATATACATGATTTTCAAGAAAATAAATGTCAAAAAACTTATTTTAAGAATCCCTAGTCTAGAAAAATACTTGCAAACTATATCGTAGACAAAGGGCTTATTAACCTAGGAGTTGTTTAAAAATCAAGAAGAAAAAGAATTATTACCCAGTAGAAAAACAGGCAACAGAGTCATACAGATAGCTTACAGGGCAAGAAAGATAAATTACCCTTAAATGTAAGGAGAGAAACTCAACCTCACTTGTAATAATACAGATATGAATGAAAATTTCACTGAAATGCCATTTCATAGACATTAGACTGATGATAATTCCTAAGTCTGACAACATATTCTCCTGGTGAAGTTGTGCAAAAACAGAAAGGGAATGAAAAATGATATAATCCCTATGAGGGGAATTAGACAATATCTAGCAAAATTATATATGCAATTATCCTCTGACCCAGCAATCCTACTTATAGGACTCTATCCCAAAGAGATAATTAGAAACACACAAAAATGATTTATGCCCAAGGTTATTCATTGTGAATTACTTACAATAGCAAAATCCAAATGAACTACAATAGGAGACTGTGAAAATACTGTGATACATCCATACTATGGAGTATTATGCAGCTGTGAAAAAGAATGATGAGGATCTCTATACACAGGATATATTTCTAGGATATATTAAGTGCAAAAAGGAAGATGCAGAACAATGTATGTAGTAGCTACTTTCTGAGTAGGAGAAGACTTAATAGGGGGAGGGATGAATTAGGGTAAAAGGAATTCTGATGAAAGCACAATTTCCCTGAATAAACCTTTTTTAAAAAAAGTTTGGCACATGTAAGGGGTTCATACAACAAAAAAAATAAAATTCAATTTAAAAAATTCCTTAAAATAAAAAAATATAGAAACAAATGAACCTAACTATATATCTTCTTGGTGATATAACCAACTAGAGAAAATAATTATTACAACAGACCCTACAAACAGCATTCTGATTGTACATCCTTGGAGGGGTAGGAGTAGGGGGATATTCTTACAGTAAGAACAAAGAAAATTCAAAAATTCATTCAAGAAAATTATTGTCAGCAATAAGATTTGATTTTGTTATTTTAAAACTGTGTATTGTATGATAAAACAAATTTTATTAACATTATTGGACCCCCTGAAATTTACATATGAACTCATTATTTTTTCTTCTTTTAATACATCTTAATGCTGTGCACTGAAAAGATCTAGACGAAATAAGTCTAGTAGCAACTAGCACCCCTAGTGTCCAGAATGTGATCTCTAAATACCTTCCTCACTAAAAGAAACTAGGGCTCATGGAAGAAAGGGCTGATTCTAGACTTGGGGCAGGAAATGAACAAGATTAACCTGAGGCACTTTGCCATGTAAGAATAAGTAAGAAACAATAAAAATGTGAAGTGATTGTTCTAGATTTAAAGGGCACTAAAGAGACACAACAACCAAATGCAATGTATGATCCTTGATTTGAGCCCAGATATATTTAAAAAGAAAGACAGTAATAAAAGAGCCAACTGGGAAAGCTGAGTATAGACTGCAATATTTTTGTATCAATTTAATTACAATAAATTGTATCAATGCCAAATTTCCTGAGGGATAATAGTATCGCAGTTACATAAAAGAATACCCTGATTCTTAGGAGACACAGTCTGAAATATTTAGGATTAAAGTGTCATGGTGTCTGCAAATTATTTTAAAAATGAAAAACAAAAAACAACCCAAAACAAAATAAAACAAAAGTATATACGGACAGACACAGAGAGAGGGAGGTAGGGGAGGTAGGGGTGTGTGTGTGTGTGTGTGTGTGTGAGAGAGAGAGAGAGAGAGAATGTGGTAAAATATTAATTTTTGGTGAACCTATGTGAAGAGTAACAAGGATTCACTGTATTATTCTTTCAATGTTTCCATAGGCTTGAATATTTTTAAATAAAAAGTTGAAGAAAAAATAAAATGTCAAATTTTTATTTTTTAAAGATGCTTATAACTTAAGGATGAAATGAAACATCAACTGGATTTGCCTTGAAGTACTCCTGAAAAAAAAGAGGGGAGGGTCATGTGGGGTAGGAAATAAATGAAACATATGACAAAGTGGTGATGGCAGCTGAAGCTGGGTGATGGGCACATGTGGGTTCTGTACTCTGTATTTTTGTGTATATTTTATAACCTTCATAATACAAAGTAAAAATAAAATAAAAGTTACATTCCAGAAATTTGCTATGAATTTTCAAAACAGTTATGTAAATAAAAATAAAAAACAGCTAGAACTTAGCAGCTAAATGGGTAAAGGGCAAGATTCATAACAGAAAAATAAATTACTGGCTAAAAAACATGAAAAAATGTTCCCTGTCACAAGTAATCAAATAAATGAAAATTAAAACAGAATTATATTTTTCCCAACCGCCAAATTAACAAACAAACAAACAAACAAACAAATAAATACAGACTCCTAGTTGCAGTTCAGGGTGATGGGAAATGGAATGCTAGTGAGAATGGACAAGAAAAAAAATTTATGGTAAGTAATTCAAGAAGTGTATTAAGAACCTTCAAAATATGCATGCCCCTTAATCCAGCTTTGGAATTCCTGGGAATTTAGCCTAAGGAAAAACTCTGAAATGCCAATGAATCTTTATGCATAAGACTGTTCATATCCAAATAACAAGAATAAAAATCTAAATTTCCTTCAATAGGAGGACAGTTAAGTAAATTACACATCCAAGCAAAGGAATTATATAACCATTTGCAAATGATAGTTACAGTTTCTCATAGGGTGTGAGGAAAATCTGAATAACGATTACGTGGATTAAAAAAAAAGAAAAAAAAATCAGATCAGCTAGATGAGCTCTATGTAAAAAGGCATAAAAACATTTGGAAAGAAATGCACCAAAATGTAATGCTGGTTATTTTGCCTTGAGGTGGTAGGAATGTGAGTGACCTTTTTTTCCTTATGGTTTTTTGTCCTTTCCAATTTTCTACAACTTCCATTTTCAACAATGAAAATGTTTTACTTTTATCATCAGAAAAAACAATACACATTATTATTTTTTTAGCTGTTGTTTCAACTGGTTCTTTTGCCCTCACTGTAAATTCTTATGATCGCTCCTGTTATTACAAAAGGAGAAACTTCGCAAGTGACTGGCTAGCCCTGAGAGGCATTAAGGATTCACCTATATGGGATAGATTTTAACTAGCAAAAAAGACACTGTAAGTAGGAACATTCAAAGGCAATTAGTCAGTAACATTATTATAAGTAGAAAAGGAGCCAAATAAATGTTTTCTGGATATCATTAATTTAGCTGTAAAATAGATTCAGAGTTACTCTGATAACCTCATATAAAGAAGGCACTCATTATAGAGACAGCCATGTGTTCAACAAAAAAATGTAGATGTAGAGATGGCTCTGTTGTACACAGCTAAGATATTCCCACGGAGACAGCAGTTCTCAAAAACAAAAGCTTCATCTAGGAAAATAATCCATGCAATACTAAATGAGTTGGTTCTGCCTACCTATCCTAGAATTCAACTCTTCTCCTCCCTGCTGTAGCTGGGCTCTTCTGAATGCTGTGACTGAGTGCAGGCCACTTCTCAGATCTTCCTTATTTGTAAAGTAAGCATAATTGTATTCACTACATAGGAGTACAGAGAAGACTAGAAAAGCAGGCCATGGAAATGTACCTAGTGTACTGCCTGGCAAGTCCTACTGATCCCATCTCCAAAAGAGCTCCTTCCCCTCCATTCCACTGCCACCATCCTAGTCTATGCCATTGACACCTTGTGCCTGGGTGATCATAGCGACCTTTTAACTGCTTGCTAGGCTTTCACTAAGGCTTCTGTCCTAGCAGACAGTGTGATTTTCAAAAAACATAAATTGATTGTGTCTCATCCCTGTTTTCAAAACCCTACAGTGGCCTACCACTGTACTTAGAACAAAATCCAAATTCCTTTTCCAGTGACCACAAGACTGCATGATTTGGCTCTGCTTACCTCTCTAACTACTTGTGCCACTCACCTCCTTGCTATGTTTAAAACTCCCTAGTTTCCTTTAGTTCCTCCAAGGTGCATGTTGCCTCCCTCCTTCCAAATCTAAGTACATTATATTTAATGTTATGTAAGTACATTAAAAGAAAAGGAATATTCTCTCTCTCTCTCTAACCCAACCCGGTTGGCTGATTCTTCTCCTTTACCTATTGGGTGAAATGTCATCTCTTGGAGGATTTCCCTGACTGCTCCATCTATAGTTGACTTTCAGCTCAGATGAAAAATTTTAAATAATACATTTATCTATTTCCTTGTTCACTGTCTATTTACTTCACACTAAAATGTAAACTCCATGAGACAGGTTATTTCTGGAGTTTTTTTGGGTGTATGGTTCAGGAATCAAACCCAGGTCTCCCGCATGAAAGGCGAGCATTCTACCACTGAACCACCCGTGCACCCCCTTATTTCTGTTTTTAATCATTACTGTTGGCTACCTACCTAATCCTCATTCCTCCTCTCTCTTTCCTAAAAGAACCCCGCTGTTGATCATGCTCCCATCCTCCTCTGTGAGGCCAAAAGTTTCAGGTTCCATCCTCAGAGCAGAGGATGTCTGGTCATGTCTCAGCGGATGTGACATCTGCAAGTATAACAGTTATCTTGAAGACTACGAGGGCAAGCCTGCCTGGAGGCATGGCCAACAGGCTGAGATTGCAGACTCCAGAATCATGAGTTGTTCAATTAACCAACCTCACAACTGCCTACTTCTGACCCACCCATGATCAAAAATAAAGTCCATACTGTTTCAGCCAGACTTCTGTTAGCTGCAGCTGAAAGCCCCTTGGTATCTTACTCTGTCCCCATCATCTAGTATAGTGCCTGGCACATAGCAGGCAATCAGTCAGTGTGAATGAATGAATCATAGTGCTCAATGTAGATTATTAAGGAAATAAAATGGACATCTTCTGCTTAAATAGGTTTTATACTATTTCTGTGAGCAAAGTATTCAGTTTTTAATTTTTTTGCTCCTCCTTTTTATTTATTATTCAAAGTACATTAAAAGAAAAAGGAAGAAAAGAAAGACAAAAAATCAAAACACAGTTGTACCATCCTAACATATTGCAGGACTGAGCTATTAAAGTAAAGGTTCTTGCTGTAAACACTAACCTCTGACACTGAGCTTACAGGAACGCAATTCACCAGGTGAAATTTTAGATCCCTTTGCATGCCAATGCTATACTTCTGCCTTTAGGTACTAGTGTCTTATAAGTTTAAATTCATTTAATAAAATCTCAGGAGTTTTCAGGAAGAAAAGTCTTCCATTGGCTATTAAGCTTCCTAGAATAATACAGGAAGTATTTTAAATGTACATGGCGAATCTGTTTCCAAATAAGCCCCATGAAAAGCTAGTGGTTAAAAAAGGCTTTGGAGTCAGAGATGGATTTGCAAACTGGCTCTGCTGCCTCTAGTTGTTCTGATCTTGGGCAAATTAATTATTAAACCTTGACTTCCCTGTCTGTAAAATGGGGGATTTATCCAATTCATAGGGAATATGTTTTGTAAGACTAGAAAAAATACTCATAACACTGAGCTGGAGTTTGGAAAACTGTCAGTGCTTAGTAGTGGCTATGGTTATGATGAAATTGTTCCCAAGATAATCTTAAATGTCATGATTCCTTAAAGAGGATTTTATATGCTGAAGGAGATGGGAATGGCTAAATACCACGTGCCACAAGTCAATTGAAATCTGACTTCCTGGTGTCACCAGAGGCAGGCTTCTTTCCTGGTAGACACGGTAAGACCCAGTGAAAAGAGCTCAGGCCTTAGAATCAGTCAGAACTGAGGTCCCATCCCAGCCAGGCGCTCGCTGGCTGTGACCTTAGGTTCAACACTAAATCTCTGTACTTGAGTTTCCTCATCTATAACAAGTATTGTACCCCTCCTGTATTTGGAGATTAAGTGACAGACACATGCAAAGTGAGCAGTACAGTGCCTGGCACACAAGAGAAATAGAATGCATGCTAACTCCCTTCCATTTCCTTCAATATCAGGTTTCCCCAATCAAATTCAAGTCAAAATCAGAAGTTCTCACTGTACAATGAAGTGGGCCCTCATGGCAGGGGGGCAGAGGACTGGTACGGTTGGCTTTTAAAAGGTGACTAAATTGCCCAACAATGGCAAATACATATAATAAACCCATCCCACAAATGTTTTCTTTGGTTTCAAGGTCCTGCTGTGCCTGCATCCCGCTACCCTCTTGAATATGGGGTCTGCATTGCTCATTCACACAGAGAAAATTGGCAGACCCCTCTCCCCCATCCAGAGTCTCTTCTTGTGCCCTCTGCCTGAGGATGGCAATGTCACAGAGCAAGGGAGCTGCACAATACCCAGAGATTTATGAAAATACGCATCTGAAAAAGGGAATGCTGTGCAGAGAGTGGTCGTGTGGGCAGGTCTGGTGCATGGGAGCAATTAGAGCAGGTTCGCAACAACTCAGTGCTATTCTATTCAATTGCTTAAAGAATTGCCATAGCAACAGCAGCCACACATAGTAAAGTGGCAGCAAGATGGAGCAAACACTCGAAAAAGACTCTCTCTCGTTAACCCTCCTCCCCTCTTCAAAATGAATAAAGGGCCATTTTGTTTCCCTAAAATAGTCTTCTAATCAATGCCCACACTTCATGTCAAACTGGGTGTCTAGATGCCCATCTTTGTTTCTGTCTTCTTTTTTTATTATTCTAATAATGGTAACACCAGCTACCTTTTAATGAGCTCCTACTATGCTCTGGGCTCTGGGCTGGCAAAAACTTCACTTAAAAATTCAATCCACCAGCATTTACTGAGGCATACTGTACTTGTACTGGGGATATGAGATGTCCTGGACACTGTCTCAGCCTGCAAAGAGCTTGAAGTGTAGAGATGATAGAGCCATGAGCAAATAATTATAAAAATGTGGGACAGTTAGGAAGGCTTTCTGGTGAGGGTAGCTTCTGAGCCAGGTCTTGAGCAAACACTCAATAAGCACCCATTAGGTGCCAGGGAGAAACAGATGAGCAAGAATCTCTTTTCCTTCAAAAAGCCGTCATTCTGATGGAGGAGAGAAACATGGAGGTAAAGTATTAATGTGAGGCCACATCTGATTGCTAACATATAAGGATTAGGAGATCACATTTGATAATTTACTTGACCAAACCAGACAAAAGGATTTCATAAGACATAGAAAGGGTGAACATTTAGAGTGCTTCCTCCTATCAATTGATAGGCTAGAACCTAGGACTACTGGCTACCATAGGGGATTATGTCATGCCCCCATAAAGATCATGTTCAAGTCCTAAGCCCCAGTTCTGCGGGTGTGAACCCATTTGACAACAGGACCTCTGAAGATGTTATTAGTGTGGCCAAACTGAACGAGGGTGGGTCCTGATTTGATATGGCTGCAGTCCTTGAAAGCAAGGGAAACTGGACACAAAAATGGAAGCCAGAGGAGACACATATCACCATGTGACAGAAGCAGAGATCAAGCCAGCACCAGAACACTAAAGACTACAGAAGAAAGCATGGCCTGGCAATACTGTGATTTTGAACTTCTAGCATTTAGAACACAATACAATACATTTTTAGTGTGGTATATTTGTTATAGCAACTCTGGAAGCTATGTTATGGCAAAGGACAATACTATAACTCCTCTACATGCTGGAGAACAGAAGGAGACAGCTTATACTAACCCCCAACAGCTTGCTATGTGCTCTGCTCAGTACTTCATGTTCTGCATTCTGTTGAGGAAAACAAAGAACCTCACAAGAACCCTAGAAGGGGGGAATTCTTATCCCATTTACGGAATTAGATCAGAAGCAAAGGTCTTATAGGTATGACTTGCATTCAAAATCACACAGCAAGGGGTGCATGGGTGGTTCAGTGGTAGAATGCTCGCTTTCCATGTGGGAGACTCAGGTTCGATTCCCGGACCATGTACTGCCCCCATCCCCCAAAAGAAGAGTTCATTAAAAATCACATAACTGGTCAGTTACAGAGTTAGGGATTTGAACTCACATCATCCTGGTCTAAAAATCTACACTGTTATGGAGACTGAAAGCAGATTTGTCATTGCCATGGGAATGGGAGTGAACTAATTAATAGGGATAGGGTTTCTGCTTGGGGTGACAAGAAAGTTCTGGAACCAGGAAGTGGAGATGGATGTACAACATTGTGAATATACTTAATGTCAACAAATTGCACACTTTGAAATGGTTAAAATAGTAAATTTTATGTTATGTATACCTTATCACAATTAAAAATATATTCTGTTTATTTGGTATGGTAAATAGATTTAGATAGGTGGGGCACTAGTAAAAAACTTTATAGCATCTTCTTGGAATATTAAGAGTTGAGGTTGACTGTATGGTCAGTTTAGTTGAATACCATGGAATCTTGAATAGGGAGTGAGATTTTGTTGGTTTGTCCAGGTTAGTGTGATGCACTGATATGTTCCAGAGTAATTTGGGCAGTGTATAAAGAAGTATTTGCAAAGTCCCCTTTGAGGACTGGGGGGAAAGGAGGAAATATTCACCTTCCCCATTTGGAGAATTTCTGATATTCTTACAAGCAGTGGGGACAACCTAATCAATAGGCTGAGCCCTTGATCTTGGGGTTTTCCCCGATGAAACTTATTCCTGCAAAGGACAGGCAAAGCCTACCTAAAATTATGCCCAAGAGTCACACCCAGATGACCTCTTTTGTTGCTCAGATGTGGCCTCTCCCTCTAAGCCAACTTGGCAGGTGAACTCACTGCCCTCCTTCCTACATGGGACATAACTCCCAGGGGTGTAAATCTCCCTGGCAATGTGGGACAGAAATTCTGGGATGAGCCGAGACCTGGCATCATGGGATTGAGAAAGCCTCCTTGACCAAAAGAAATGAGACAAAATAAAGTTTCAGTGGCTGAGAGACTTCAAACAGAGTTGAGAGGTTGTTCTTATGCATTACATAGATATCCCTTTTTAGTTTATGGTGTATTGGAGTGGCTGGAGGGAAGTACCTGAGACTACTGAGCTGTGTTGCAGTAGCCTTGATTCTTGAAGATGATTGTATAAAGATACAACTTTTATGATGTGGCTTTGTGTATGAGGCTCCTTTTATCCAGGGTATGGACAGATGAGTAAAAAAAATATGGATAAAAATAAATGAATAATAGGGAGGATAAGGGGTAAAATAAATTAGATAGATGGAAATACTAGTGGTCAATGAGAGGGAGGAGTAAGGTGTATGGCTTTTTCTTTTTTCTTTTTACATGGGCAGGAACTGGGAATCAAACGCAGGTCTCCAGCATAGCAGGCCAGAATTCTGCCACTGAGCCACCATCGTACCACCTTCTTTTTCCTTTTTATTTCTTTTTCTGGAGTGATACAACTGTTCTAAAAAATGGCGATGGTGATGAATACACAATTATGTGATGATACTGTGAGCCACTGATTGTACACCAATGGACTGTATGTATAGGAGGATTTGTCAATAAAAATATAAAAAAAAGAATTGAGGTCGAAAGACATTTCAGGCCATAAATTAACCTACCTCTAATGAAAAGGAGAACAAATAAAAAACTTAAAGATAGAATTACCATATGACCCAGTAATTCCATTCCCAAGTATAAACCCAAAGAAATGAAAAACAGGGACTTAAAGATACTTGTACACTGATGCTCACAGTAGCATTATCCACAATAGACAAAAGGTAAAGACAATCCACGAATTCAAGTGTTCATCCACGGGCAAAAAGTAAATAAAATGTGGTACCTACATATAATGGAATATTATCCAGTCATAAAAAGTAATGAAGTTCTGATACACGACCACATGGATGAACTGTGAAATCATTATGATGAGTGAAATAAACAAGGCACATAAGGACAAATATTGTATGATTTCACTTATATGGAATATACAGAAACAACAAATTCATGGAGACAGAAAGTATATTGGAAGTTATCAGGTAGTAGGGGAATGTGGGTAGGGTCAGTTGTGACTTGGTGGATACAGAGTGTTTACACATTTTGTATATTTTGTAAAACAAAAAACAAAAAAACTCCACCAAACTTAAAGAGTGGCAGCTGATGACCTTGCTGAAGAGCTGTCAAAGAGATGTTTGGTGGCGCCATGCAAAGGGCTCTGCTGCTTCTGTGTAGTTGATTTGGAAATGAGAAATTGGTCCCATGGTCAGGATTTAGAATGAACTTTCCTGGAAGTAGTTCAGCGTATGGGATATATGCAGATACTCTATGGATCTGCTGTTTGGAATCAATATCACAGTCAATAACCATTAGAACCCTTTTAGATCAGAAGCTTGAGTTTCTAAGAGGTGATTACAGCAAAGGGCCTGAAACTCCCTTGCTGACAACTAAGAAAATAATAGAACAGGTCCTTTGTGCCTGTAGAAGTGGCATGATGATAGAAAGGATGACCAGAGAATGCAGTTTGAGAGGAAAGAATGAAGGATCTGCTGGCATCTCAGAAACAAAAAAATATATATGCTGAGCTGGCACTGAATGGCAGGGCTTTTATACAATTACCCAAGGGGTAATTACTCCCCTTCTGATTTCTAAAAGAGGCTGTTCTTATAGGGCTTTTTATAGGGGGCTCAGAGATATTGACAATAAGATACAATACTTGTAGAATAAGATATTGAGAATAAGATACAATACATAGTAGGTACTCAACAATAAACCCAGTAAACAGAATGAAATAATTAAAACAACTCTTGCAATATCTGTGGGCTTGAAGAAATGGGCTTATTTCAGGAATAAATTCTGGAGTGGATCTAGAAACAAATGTTGCAAAATCAAATGCTCTCATGCCTCCACATAAACACAAATGAGCAAAGAGGATGGAGTGTAAGCAAGTAGGGGGAAACACAGAGAAAGTATGCATTGTTCACAAATGTCTGAAGGCACATCCTCCCACCCCCAATCTAAGGTTAAAAATACCACTTATCAAATCAAACACACTTAAGGGTTGAATATGACCTGCAGGTTGCTGATATGACCTCTGATAAAGAAATGGAAGGTCTCCATTATTTTTTCCCAATAAGAATCCCTCCACAAATAATGTCTCAAACTGGCCATTAATGGAGGCTGGACAGTAATGGTTGAGGGTTCTGTCTTCAGAAAGGGGGTCTGAAGGGCCATTGCTTTGTACCACTGACTAATGGTACATTAGTCTTTTCACGTTCTTTAGTGCTTACATGAACATATATGCATATGAGTAGGCATTCTCATGGAAAGTGAGGAGTAGAACCAACCAGCTATCCTGCAGAAGACCCGGGGTGGACCTTAATAAAACTGTTCCAGACCTGGAAAGCCAGATAATTACTCTTTATTTTAATAATTGAGACTGGGAAAAGGACAAGGAGTAGACAGGAACCTCTTATGTGTTGGGCAATTCATATACATTGGTTCACTGACTTTTCTGATTGAACTGCCCTGGGAAATAGGTATAATCCCCCAGTTTAACAGATAATAATCAGATAATAACACTGAGGCTCACTCAAGGTTATACCACAAGTGAGCAGCAGAGCTGGGATCTAAAACCAGATAAGCCTTCCTTTCCTGAGCACAAGCACACCTTCTATTTCTTCAGAGGCCTCAGAGGTGGGTGCAGGAGAACCCAAGCCAGTGGGAGAAGTCCTCTTCAGAGAGAGTTCTACACTGGAAGGGGCTCTTTCCCCCAACCTTCAAGGCTTGCTGTTAGCATGCCACAACCTGGCATACTGAGTTAAATTCTACCCTTGTGGGGAAAAGAAGGAAGATATTTAAAGAAAGGAGCACAACAAGAATCCAGCCTTATTTTTTTGAGGGCATCTCTGAAAAATGTGCTAACCATCTAAACTCTGAGAGAGAAAACACTATTAGCGAGTTAGCCTCAATCACCTGTGTACTAATGTGGGTGGCAGACAAATGCCACAAGCCAGAAGGGCAGAGAGAAGACTACCTTAACTGGATCCCTTGCTTTAGGATCAATAACTCACTGAACAATAATCAGCCGGCATCGTAACCCTGCTCTACAGGAGCCACTGGGGAAAATGATTTAAGAATATGCTCCAGACACAGGACAAAACAAGGCTGACTGTGAAAAGTCCAGTTCCTCCTCATAAATGAGTAAATCCTCCAGCATTAGGTCAAAGAAAACCATAAACCTACCAGGTTCACCCAGTCAGTGCTCTCCACCATTCCCTATCCAAACCTTCCCTCTCCTCACACTGCTGAATCCTGACCTACTATACCCTCACCACTGCCCAACACACAGACAAATAACCCTGTGGATCTGATTTCACAGGATAAATTCAAACCATCAGATGGAAACTCTTGCCTCTGCCCATGACTCCTCCACTTAGATCCCCACCCCTCCTATCCCACAGAGGGCCTGTCCCCTGTAGCAAGGCCAATCCACCTACCTCCCTTTGCCACACCTCCTCTTAAGTTTTGGTTCTATCAAATACCCCTATCTTCCTAGGCTCTTTCTTATCAGCATTTCAATGTGCTCAAGTCTCTAGCGTTAAAGTAACAACACACACACTAAACCCACCCCCGCCCCCAATCTTTTCTCGGCCCTATATTACTATCTGGTTATCAGCATTCTCTCCTTCCACCTCCTACTAGCCACACTGTGCAGAGGAATTTCTAGACTCTACCTACACCTGCCAACCTCCACTGAAACCTCTCTTACCCAAGATCTCTGAGACCTTGTGGCTAAAACCCATGGGGGAGTTTCTGAATCCCACTTAGCTCTAAGTGGTATCAGACACTGTTTATCAAGCATTCCTATCCCTTGGCTTTGGTGTTATCCTAGTTTGAGTGCTATCTCTCTGAGCGTATCTTCCTCAACTCCTCTGCCAGTTCCTCTTTCTTTGGTAGCTTCTTAAATATAGATGTTCTCTGTCTTATGCTGTTTTCATCTTGCTTTCCAGTTTATTATCATCCATATTTTGACATCTCTCAAATTTGTATATCCATTTTACCCCCCTCTCTCTTAATCTTCCAGATTCATACGCAAAGCTGCCTTAATGGGGCATCCTTTGTATGTCCACTGCAATGTCAAAATTAACATGAATGAAACTGAACTCATCTCTCCCCTTGCCCTGCCCCCAACCCAAAATGGTTCTTCTTACATCATCCCAGTGCACAGGAACAGCTCTGCCCACCTGGGACAGTCTTTGCCTTCTCCTTCTCCTTTCCATTCACTCAACTGCCAAGTCCCATGGATATGACCCCTTATGTTTCTCTACACCTATCCACTTCTCTCTATCCCACAGTTATTTTCCCAGTCCAAGCTACTATTCTCATTGCCCTGAATAATGGTAACAACCTCCTTGCTGGGCTCTACCACCAAGCCTATCTTAACGGTTTCTATTCTCATTCTACTACCATAGTTGCCTTTTAAAAATACTTCATATTCATGTCCCTTCCCTGATTAAAACCTGCTCCACTGGCCTCAGGATGCATCTTAAGCTTTATGATATGGCTTATAAAGTCCTCTGTGATCTGGCCCAAGACTGCCTTTCAAATTTTCTCTTGCCATGCCCTCCCCTGTGCTCTATTCAGTATTCTGAACTATTACTGCTCTTTTTCAGGCCCGTGTCTGCATTACTCCCTCTGCTTAGAGGATGTCCCCCTCCCTTCTTTTCCTGGCTAACTCTCCTTACTTCTCGAATCTCATCTGGGACATTATTTCCTCTGTGGAGCCTTTACTGAGCCCCAATTCCCAGTTGAGTACCCCTCCTAGGGTCTCCCATATTTGTCTACTTCCCCTATACAGCATTCATAAAACTGTATTAAAATTACCTATTTGTCAGTCTTTCCATTGTTATCAATGCAGTGTCCAGAACAGTGCTTGATACATTAAAGGGGCTATTTGTGGTTAAAACAATGAATGGACAAATGAACAGAAATCTCAGAGAAAGATGCATTTGTTTTTTAAAAACAGTTCATGTTACAAGAATGGACAGTCACAGGTGGTAGAAAAACACACTAGATTTGTGGTATGAATCAACTTCTAACCTTGATTCTACAACTGACTTGCTCTGTGACCTGGAATTTATTGGTATATGTCTCAGAACCTCAGTTATTCATCTCTAAAACATGCTACCATCTAATGCTGTGAGTATTAAATGGGATGACATGTGAAAGCACCTGCCACCATGCATGGTGCACAGTTGGCATCAGAAATGTTTTTAAAATTAAATTTAAAAAGTCTAATTATGCAGAAAGAACATTTTGAGGAGCATGAGAACAGAGTTGCTGGTAAGACACATGACCAGCACTCTTCTGCAAAAATGAAAGGAAACTAAAAGTAGGAGCCACAACTCAGTATCAAAGCTACTCCATGCTATCAGAGAGATAGCACTCAAACTAGGAAAGGATTCCTCCAAAGATGTTGAGTAAGAAGAACTAAGTCTCCACATATTTTTCTCATTACTTGCTTAAAAAGCTGCTGAGGAAGTGAAGGTATTTTTCTTGGGCAGTTTCTCTGATGCACTGTTCTTGGAGGAAACCAATATTGTTTATTTCCTACAGTATTGTGGGCTGCTTGACAGAAACTGAAATGAAAAAAATAATTTGTCATGTGTTTATTAGTAGAGCCCAATGGTGTGAAAAAAAAAATCGTCCACATGAGCCCCCAAACCAGAATTCAGGAATTTATTCTAGACCACTCTTTCCCTCCAGGCCCAATTTTTTTTTATTGAGTCTACCTCTTAAATCTCTCTCAGATTTGTTTCATTTGCTCCATCTCCACTAGCACAGAGTTCAGAGCTCAGTTTTTCTTGTCAGAACAGCCTTCTTTTTTTTGCTTCAGTCTCATCTCCTTATAACCAGCTTCTTCAGTGCTGCCAGAAATGCAAATGCCTTATAAAACGCACGAGTTCCCTGCTTAAAAGGCTTAAATCGTTCCACTAACTACAGACTGAAGCCTAAATTTCCAAGGAGGCATTCGCACTACACACACTGGCCTCTACCTCTCTAGTGTCATCTTTCAAAGACACACTCTATAATCCAGGCAAACAAAACTCAGGTTTTTGTAAATGCTTTTATATGCTGTTTCTTCTATTTGAAGCGACCTTTTGCTTTCTGGAAAACTCCCCCCATTTCAGGTAAGTATCTTCTCTGGGAAGCTGCTCTGGACCTGTTTTGGCATCTCCTCTTGTGCTACCCTCTTATCTGGAACTTTTTCATTATAGTCTTCACTATACTGTATTGCAATTGTTTTTCAAGCTTATTTTCCTTATGGATCTGAGAGATACTTTGTCAAATAAAAGATGAACGATGCAATATTTTTAAAATGAATGAATGAATGACAAAGTAATGTAATGTCACCCTCATCTTTGGTTAAAATGCCCATGCTAGGTGGTGTAAGCTCCCAAAATGTTATTGAACTACTTGAGACAAACAATAAATATAACAAAAATAAATTGGGCGGGCCACGGTGGCTCAGCAGGTAAGAACACTTGCCTGCCATGCCCGAGGACCCGGGTTCGCTTCCCGGTGCCTGCCCATGTTAAAAATAAATAAATAAATAAATTATAAGACATATGATTTATTGGGCTCTCCCTTTTCCCACGATAGAGATATTTGACACCCAGCACTCTGTGGGAGCTTAACAAATGTTGAATAATAACAGCAATAGATTTTTCTGTATTTATAGAACATTGCAAACATTTCATCACTTCCCTATTGCTGAAAAATTCTAGGTTTAACAACATCTGTCCAACAAAACAAAAAAACCAACAAAATTCTCCTACTGAGAAAAGACAAGTGGCATACAAACAAAACTTGGTAAACAATCTATTTAGATAGCCAAAAGAATGGGAAAGGTGGGAATTTGTGCACTCTAAAAGATGACAAAGAATTTATGTTCACTTTTTTAGACACAGCTTAGGGTGAAAATGGAAAAGAGGCCAAATATAACTCATCACACCTCTCAGGTCTTTCAGTGTATGACATCTTGTGTAGTCTGGGGCTGAAGTCACATTCATCCTCCCAATTGCATCCACCTACATAACAGGATAACGTTGTGATCTGTGGTGAAATACTCTACTAGCATTTTAGGATGAGCTCATTAATTCACTAATGATAGAATACAGGTTAGGAATCAGGCAGACCTGGGCTCAAATCCAGGCTTTACTTCTTACTGGCTCTTTTCCAGAGGGCAAAATTCAATCTGAGTTTTTAAAAATGTTAAGCCATGAAGTTAGGAGAATATGACCTATTCTGGAAGATAATGCTGAAGAGTTCATCAGAACAAAAAGCACTGAGAGACCAAGGGCAAAAGGAGATAAAAGAACAGAGTATGAATGTATAATATACTGGGGTTTCCAGAATTTAAAAACAAAAACAAAAAAAATACAAAACAAAAAACTAGCCTTCACAGAGAAGGAGTGTTTGAAGATATAAAGAATGGCTGAGAATCTTCCAGAATTAAGGAGAGATGTGAGTTCTTGGATTAGTGAAGACACTATGAATACCCAGCAGGATAAATAAAAATAAATTCAGCCCTAGATATAGAATACAAGGTTAAGGAGAAAATCTTAAAATTTCCTACAGAAAAAGATGGATTCCTGCAAAGGAATGACAACTGGATTGATAACAAACTGCACCAACAAAAACAGATGACAGAAGACAACAGACTCTTGGAAGGGCAGAAAGAAAATAATAGTCAACAATTTTAAAAGTGATATTTACATTATACTCAGATTGTTCCCTGTTATCTCAATTGCACGGGAGCAAATTTATGTGGTCAAAACAGGAGTTACAGTAAACTGACTGTATTTCCTAAAATTAAGAACATTAACTTATATAACCACAGTACAATGATCAAAATCAGAAAGTTTAACCTTGATACAATAAAAATCTGATCTTATTAAAAGTTTGCCAATTGTCCCAATGAAGTCTTTTTATAGTAAAAATCCTGGCATATAGTATCCAATTGTCCTGTTTCTCAGTCTCCTTTAACCCGCAATAGTTCTTCAGTCTTTGTTGCAAGACATTAAATTTGTGAAGAGTACAGGCCAGGTAATTTACAGAATGTCCCACAATTCAAGACAAACCCTCTACTCTCACCTTAATCTATCAGTGTTAGCTAGAGCACTATTAATGCTTGGAATCTTCCTAATTGTGATTCAAGTGTGAAGGCAGGGTCTTTTTATCATAGTTCCCTTTGAGAAATCAAGTAAATCTGTACTGAAAAACCTAGAAAATGGCAGTTACCTAACTGTCCTTAAAATAAATGTCTCTTCTTCTAGTGAATTAAAAACTAAAAGACATGTAGAAAACCCAACTACTACAGACAGTAATTGGTTTACCATACACCCCACTGACTCAACAGTCAGTTTTTCTCTGACATTGGGCAGTAGACATCACTCACCTGACAGTTATTTTTAGAAGTCTGACACTGAGATTACAATTTTGAGAACACTATTCTCAAAACAGTGGGGGAGGAAGATGGGGAACTTATATTTTTTGTGCATCTATAATGTGTTAATTATATATGCTTTATGGTAATAATGCATTAATTCTCATAACAGCTCTCTGAAATTGGCATTAATGTCCCCATTTTATGGATAAGGAAACTGAGCTAGGATATGGTTTGTCTTATTCCAAATCTTATACTATTTCCCCATTTCTCACTGTAGCTTTTAATAACTGTAAGCATTTGATATGTATAAATTAACAACAACAACAAAAGGAACCAATAAGGTTGCAGCCCAGGGCACAGCATGAATCAAAGAAGCTGCATCTCAGATAATGCAGATAGGTACTGTCACTGCTTTACTCAGAGTTGGCACTAAAAAACAACAATCATGCACACAAGTTCATCTTGGACATTTTAAGCAGAAAATGCATATATTACAAGTTAATATATGGTTAATCATTTCATTTTGGCTTTCTCAGTTTCTACTGTTGAAATATTTCTCCTGCCAAAGGAAAAGTACATTTTCTAGGTATCTGAATCATGATCCCGCCACTTCTTAGCTGTGAGGTTATAAAGTGCCTCACTCTGTGTCAGTGCATAGCAGGTGTTCAATATATACTTCAAAAATCATTTTGAAGACCTTCTTACATATTCTAGTGTACTTTTTTCCACCAGGATTTTTATCTTAACTAAAAAGAAAATGGCACAAATTCAATGATTCTCTTTCTCTCTCCTTAGCACACCAAAAACATGGTTATGGAGTCTAAAGGAACATTCTACTTGGCATTCTGAGGTTTAGCACAGGAAAGGAACGGTACTGCACTGGAACCTGACTTTCTCAGTCCAAAGCTGACTTATTTTCTGTGTTGTAAGAGGAGTTCAGAAAGACAACCCTTGGGGATTGGGGGTTGGTGACTTGTGATTTCTTTGTGTGCACCCATCTTGTGGGGTATATCAAGTGCTGGAAATCAGAGAGAAAGTTGTTCAACTTTTAGAATGAGGAACATGGACCCATCAGCATTCTGAGACTTTGTTTAAAGTTGCAGCAAGCGATGTACTTATCCAATAGTGTTTCTGAATTATTTCTTCCTAGCAAGGTCAACAAAATAAAAGGTTAAAGGATATGAATTGGATTTTCTATGTTTAGTTACTAAAAATATGAAAAGACTGCCCACTTAACTTAAATGCCCACTTAAATGGAAGTTGAGCCGCCCATTTATCCCACTGTCACTGTGGCAACCTCCACAAACTTCAGTATTCTTGAGAAGTTTGAAGCATATTACACTTGGGTGATCCTGGCTTTGCAATCTCTAATCTGGACATTTAACATAATATTTTGAGATTAAAGAATTTGGAAATTTTTAACACTTAACTTATTTTGTAATTCCACTGAGTTTCATTTAACTTAACATGCAATTTTTTTAAATATGAAAGCCTATATGTAACCTACGTTAAGTTATGGAGCACAGGAATAGGATGTACATCTGTGAACCTACCACCTAAAGATGCCTAAAGAAGACATTCTCAATATCCGTGCATTGTCTCAATGTTCTGATTGTCTCCTCCTCTTCCTTCACCTGGACCCTACCAACTACCACCATCCTCAATTCTGTGTTTCTCAGTCCCTAAAGTTCTGTTAACAGGTTTATCACACTTGAATGTAGCCTAAATAATATTGTTTGGCTTACTATTGAGGCTCAGACATTGGTATCATATTGATGTTTCTAAGATTCATCCACACTGTTGCTTATGGCTGGAATTCACTAATTTTCATGGCTATAGAACATTGCATCGCAGGAAATGAAATTTGCTGTATTGTTATTTTCATTTTTATTTCAGTAACATATATACAATATAATATTTCCCATATTAAGCACTTTTTTTTTTTTGGCATGTGCCGGCTCCAGGAATCAAACCCAGGTCTCCTACATTTTAACCACTTTTGAGAATATGATTCAGAATTATTGACTATATTCAGGATGTTGTGCCACCATCACCACCCAAAACCTTTTCAACACCCGAAACAGAAACTGTACCTATTAAGTAACAACTCTGCATCCCCATCCTTCCCAGGCCCCTGGTAACTTATAATCTACTTTCTGTCTATATGAATTTGAATATTCTAACTATTTCATATGAGTGAAATTATATAAAGTATCCAGCTTAATTCACTTACCATGACGTCTTCACGTTCATCTATTTTGTAACACATATCAGAACTTCATTCCTTTTGAAGGCTGAAATATATTTCAGTGTATGTTTATACCACATTTTGTTTATACATTCATCTATTGATGGATACTTGGGTTGCTTCCACCTTCTAACTGAATAATACCACTATGAATACTGGCGCACAAATATCTTTGTGAGTCCCTGTTTTTACTACTTTTAGGTATATACCTAATTGCCAGGTCATATGGTTATTCTATATTTAACTTTCTGAGGAACCGCCAAACTCTTTTCCACAGTGGCTGTACCATTTCACCTTCCCACCAATGACATACAAGGAATTCTACTTCTCCACATTCTTGTCAACATCTTCCCTGGAGAAATGTTACTCATGTCCTTTTGACTATTTTAAAATTGCATTGCTTGTCCTTTTGTTGTTGAGTTATAGAATTTCTTTATATATTCTGGATATTAAACCTTATCAAAATATTTTCTCCCATTCTGTGCTGTCTTTTCTTGATAATATCATTTGATGGACAAAAGTTTTTATTTTGATGGAGTCCAATTTATTTTTTCTTTGTTGCTTGTGCTTTTACTTAGTGTAATATCTAAGAATGCATTGTCTAATACAAGGTCCTAAAAATATTGCCCTATGCTTTCTTTTAAGAGAATAGTTTACCTGTTATACGTCAATGTATATTTTAGTTCCTTTTTTTTTTCTGTTATGAACATTAACATTTTTATACATGTCTCCTAGCTCCAATGAGTAAGAATTTCATCTTTATAAGATAATGCCAAATTGTTTTCCAAAGTTGTGGTACCAATTTACACTTTCACCACCAATATTAGTATCTGATTTCTTATTTTTTTGCCAATCTAATGGGTACAAAATGTAGTGTTGCCTTGGCTTAAATTGAATTTCCTTGGTTACGAACCATTGAATTTCCTTGGTTTATGAACCATTCATGTTATTACCTCTTCTGAGAAGTGGCTTTTCATATTTTCTCCCATTTCAGTCCTTATTGATTTGTAGAATTTCTTTTTATAATCTGGAAACCAAAGTCTTTGCTGTTAAAATTACAAACATCTTAAGTCTATGACTTTTCTTCACTTGCTTTACAGCATCTATTAGTTTAAGAGCAAAGTTCTACCTGACCGTCTCTTAGAAATAAGATTCAAAAAGACAAAAATTGGAGGTGCAGAATCTAGAAGACATTCTGATTCTTTTCTTTCCCTCACCCTACCCTATGGAAAGTCCTGTCACCTCTGCCCCAAATTACACTCCAAACCTCAATGTTTCTCTCCACCTTCTCTTGGTCTCTCTACAGTTGTCCCCAACTTATTCTTGTGTCCCTACAACCTTTTCCCTACAGCAACCAAAACAAACTTCTTAAAATTTAAATTAAATCATGTTACTCTTCAGCTCAAAGTTACTCCTGTGGTTTTTGTTGTACTTGAATAAACCTCAAGTTGTACTTGAATAAAATTCAAGTTCTTTTCATGAGCTCACAAGGTACTACATGATCTAGCCCCTGACTACCTCTCAGACATCATCTCCTACTATTCTTTTCTGGGTTCACACTGCTTTAGTCACACTGCTTTTCTTTCTGTCCCTCAAAGAGGCTGAAGTCATTCCTACCTTAGACCTCTAAATTTGCTGTTCATTCTGCCTGGAATGCTCTTACCCCAGATATTTGTACACCTGTTACTTTTCATCATCCAGGTTTCAGCTCAAATGCCACCTTCTTAATAAGGGGTAGTAAAAAAGCACTTTCCTACTATCTCTCAACAACGTTATTCTCTATCCTGACAGTATTTTCTTTTAGTCATTGCATTTGTCATCCTGAAATCATCCTTCATTTTTTTGTTCATATTTAGTGTCTGTCTTCCTCCATTAGAATGCAAATTTCATGAGGGCAGGAACTCCGTCTTGTTCATTGCTATATCCTGAACACCCACAATTGAGCCTGGCATAAATTGGCACTTAATGAATATTTGCTGAATAAATGAATGAGTTGGAATAAAACTTTGTAAGGATAGCCATAATTACCTCCACTTTGTAAATGCTACACAAAAAGGGAAGGAGACCATGTAAGGCATGAATCAGCTGTTACATGGTCCAACATACGGTAATATATGTATGATGGGCCTAGCAGTAGGTACTCAACAAATGTGAGATCCCTTCTTTACTGCCCTGTAAATTTAGAGTAACAGCACAGCGTTTAACCTGCCCAAGATCATATACTAGTACACTGTTGGAGCTAAGAATTAAATCCAGGCTCCATCCCACTCCAGACTCTATTTGTTATATCTGATAAGATTAGCCAAACATGACTGCTAAAAAGTAAAATATTAATGATAAGAATTTTAGATTCTAGCCCCAGGTTGGTCATAAGTGATCTATGTGACTTTATCCAAGTAACTACAATTCATCGATAAAATGAAGAGACGGGGAAGGCTTGTTCTACCTCTCTCTCACACAAACACAGAAGACAATATAGAAGGGCTTTTACAAAAAGCTCATTCCTATATAAGGAGCTATGATTACCACTGAGGTCAACAGGGGGGCAACTGTCTAGTAGAAAAGGGGCTCTAGTCTTGGCCCTGCCACTTACCACACTTTTGAAAGATATTTGACCTCTTCCAGAACTTCTTCAGGGAGGAATGGAAAAGGGGGGTTCTGGGAATTTTGTGGCAGTGAAAGTAAGAATAGTTTTTCAGTCTCTTCAAATCCCTTATAATAAAAGCAGAGGGACTAGATTGTAAAATTTTAAACCCACATGCAACATTTACAACAAAACTAGGTGAAAATTAAGCCTCAAATGAAAATGAGTGAGTAAAAGCCATGAACAGACCCACCTGATGTCAGCATCTACAAAGACAGAGCTGAGAACCAGTAGACCTCAAAATCGCCAATAGGGACATGCCAGAAAGCTTGGTGGGCCAGTTTGAGGACAGCAGCTGAAACTGAGAAGGCTTTAGCTACTGCAACAATGAGTAGGGCAAGTGATAAAGGTACGTGAAACGGAAAGGGCTGAGGTAGGTGAATCCCTATAAACCCTTGAGGGAATGTGTCAGGACTCCCCTCCATAACAGGAATCCACACTGGAGAGTAACTGCTTGGCATGGAATCAAGATTGAGCAGGACAGGAACAAGAAAGAAGAGAGAAAAAAAGGTCTAGAGCAAAGTGGGGGAGGGTACCATAGCCAGGAAAGCTCAGAAAACAGCTGCCAAATTTTTGCACACTAACGAATACAACAGAAGGACCAGCTCTGTTAAATTAGAAAATCTTTCCTTAACCCCATCTCATTCTAAAGGTCAGGAAAATTAGTTTCACAAAAATAAGTAACACAAAACTGAAGTGAAATCCCACACAAAGTGATTACAAGAAAAAAAGAATGATGAGCAGAATAACATTCCCGTGGACAATGAAAGCAGGCCAGAAAACCATGCCCCACAAACAGATTAAAATTGCAATCTACTGTGTCAAAATGAACCAAAACATTAAGAAAATGATACAAGGGGGTGCAAGGGAAGTTCAGTGGTAGAATTCTTGCCTGTCATGTGGGAGACCCGGGTTCGATGCCCGGTCCATGCACTTCCCCAAAAATAAACAAACAAAAAACAAATAAACAAACAAATGATTCAACAAATGGTGCTGCAATAGCGGGATACTCACATGGAAAAATAATGAAATATGACCCTGCCCTATAGCATACAAAAAAAAAAAAAAGAAGAAAATGATACAAGACATGGAAGAACATATATTTGAATTACAAAAATTTAGAAATTTGAGGGAAAAGAAGTCAGGGAAGAATTAGGAAGAAAAATTTTTTTTCAGAAATGAAGACTAAATCAGAAAGAATATAAGAGCAAATTAACTTAGATAAGGCTTTAAGGAAAGGAGGAAATCATTTAAAAATAAAGAATGAAGAGGAACAATATCTCAATAAAAATAAAATGTTAAAAAGGAGAAAAGAAATAAAGTGACAAAAGATATTTGAAAGAAATGGAAAAATATAATTAAGGCCTATAATTGAAGAAACCATTCTTGAAACTAGAAAAAAAGATTTGAAATTGTATGCTCCAAACGCCTCAAAAGAGCACATAGCAAATCTGAAGCTACAGACCCTGAGTGAATGACTAATTAAGACATAGACTAGTAAAATTACTGGACTTTAAAGAAAGAGAAAAACAATTCCTTGGGCATCTAGTAAAACAGAACATGTGACTCACTAGGGAAAGAAAATTAAGATTACCATTAGGCTTTGGAACCAATACTTTTTGCCAGAAGAAAATGGAGTAGCACATTTTAGATACTCAGGAAAGAGAGTATAAGCCAAGGATTTTATATACAGCAAAGCTGATCTTCATTTATAAAGTGCACAAAATGCTATTATGAACATTTAAGAACTGAGGGAATATTGTTTCCATGAGCCTTCCAGAGGAATCTACTGGAGAGTAAGCTTCAGAAAACCAAAATGATGGACGAGACCATACCATTAGGGAGAGTTGGTAACACAGAATTAACAGAAGACTAAAGGAGAGCTGAGAGGGAGAGAGTATAGTGTGTAATGGCTGTATATTCCAGCGATGTAAGTACAGTTCAAATAGTCAACAATGTGGAGAGGATGAGAGAAAATATACTTAAGGTTTTCTGTAATCAGGCTCATGCTAGTATTTGCTTTGTTTTCTGAGACTGTGGAATGTGAAAATAAATGAGCAATTTTGGTATACTCTAATTCTATTATCCCCTGTGTTTTTGAGAAGCAGAATTCTCAGCATGGAAGAAAGGAAATACACATGTAATAGAGAAAAGTTAGGTGAAAGCTCCATATCTGAATTTTTTTTTATTTTATTATTTTTTTAAATTTTTTTATTAATTAAAAACGTATCTGAATTTGAATCGGATATATCAATATGAACTCAGAAAGTATTTACATATGTACATATATATATGTATATATAGTATATGTATGTATTTCTTAGCTCTGTCTACTGAAATGACCAAGAAATAATGACCAACTCAGTAACCAGTGACTATCCTTAGCATTCACATTTCAGTCTTGAAATACCACTTCTCACTAAAAGAAACCAGCTCTTCCTAAGAAATGGCTGATTCCAGGTTTGTGGCAGGAAATGTATAAAATGAGTCTGAAACATTCTGTAATATCAGATAGCTAGAAAGCTATAAAAAACTACCAGGGTTATGTAAAAAAGTACTCAGACACCAACTTGAAGAAGTTCTCAGTGACCAAAGTTGAGATAGTCCAAACTTCAATAAAGGTAATAATTTCAATAGACTGAAACTCATCAAATATGCTTATCCACATGCTCATGATAATATTGGGGGAAAAAAGGTCAACTTTGGAAGATGACAGGGGACCAACTCATTATATTTACAACTGGTAAAGGAACAGAATCAAGCATTTATCCTGCCTTTGCTATATAAACTATATCACTAGGTAATTAAATATTAGATAAAGGAAAGTGTCTTTTGATAAAAAAATTCAAACCAATATTGGAAAATGATAAACTTGGGAGATCACCATTTTGAAACTCTCAATGAATGAACAGATATTGCCATTCAGCACCAAAGGCTATTAAGATCACTAAACGAGACAAAACCAGACCTGATGTGACTTCTATAATCTTGCCCAAATACCACTGCAGTCTTGCCAAAGGGATTGAACTTGAGTATATCCAGGCTCTGACTCAGAGAAACATGGTAAACTGCAGCATGATCACACAATCTGCAAAATTGACACTGGAAAACCCTACAGTTAAAACACTCAGGTTCTTCTACAAATTGCAAATAGATAAAAAGCATGGAGGAGGAACCTGTAGTTTAAAAGAAAATGAAAGAGTCATAACTTTCTTTTTAAATGGCTAAGACTACACTATATATCTAGGGATAAACATTCAGTGATAAAACTACCAAAAGACAAAGAAAAACAAGAAAATCAAGATAGTGGTTACTTATAGTGGGTGGGAAGGGTTGGATATAAGAGGTTTCTGGGGTGGATAGTAAAGCTCTATGTCTTGTTCTGGGCTCTGTTGGTCTTATAATTCATTAAGCCATTCAGTTGATTAAGGAGTTTTCTTTATCTTGTGTTTTATTTTACAATAAAAAAATGTTTAAGGGACAATTATAGCAATCTGGTAGGAAATACTGTAAAGACTGAATGTCAAAATTTCTTTGTAAACAGCATTATGATGAGAATGACTACCATCCTTTTCATTAAAAGACGTATACAGCCTTTACTTTGAAAATAAAACTTCATCTCGACTTCACTGTTTACTTATAGGATAGAATGTAGAGAAACCCTCTAAATTCATGTTATTTTTATATATTTTAAAAACTAATATTCTTGAGTTCTTTCTGTGTGCTAAGCACAATACTTATAACATCTTATTTATTCCTCACAACATATTACATTTATTGTCTCCATTTTATAGATGAATAACTGAAACA
The DNA here is from genome assembly GCF_023851605.1 of Tamandua tetradactyla. NCBI lineage: Eukaryota > Metazoa > Chordata > Mammalia > Pilosa > Myrmecophagidae > Tamandua > Tamandua tetradactyla. The sequence continues at coordinate 45,540,604 of NC_135328.1, forward strand.
TAGAGGGGTTAATTAGCTTGCCTAGGATTACAAGATTAGGAAAGTGGCAGCACCCATTAGGAAAGTGGGATCCAGATCTATACGACTGGGTTCTTACTGGGCAGGTTGCATATTCGAGCTATCTCTTTTCTCTCAGGGTCTACCACTAGGCCTGCTACAGAATAGGTGCCCAGTATCAATTTATGGAGTTAAACTGACTTACTGAATCCTAAAAACCAGAAGTCAGATAATAAGATTACACAAGTTACTACTTATAACATCACTTTTTTGAAGTAAAGAGAAACAAGGCAATGGGTTCCTTGAGCCCAGCAGTCTATTTGACTGCTGAAGGATAGACTGGTGTCTTTGGCACTAGGGCTTGAGTCCAAGCTGGCAAAATGCTTTCTGCATCAAGACTAAATGTGCTTGAGAAATCAGAGGGAGAGAAACAGCTGCATGCTGCTGACAGCAGGGAGTACAGCAAAAATGTTTTTCTGTACCCCAGGAATGCAAAGTCACCATCCTGACACATTGAATTATCAACTCCAGGCTAAGAAGCAAGACGCTAGAGTTCATGTTTCCCACTACATGCTGGAAAACCAACACCAAAGAGGATGAGAAGCAGCAGGGGACCAGTGGAAAAATCGTGACCTCTAGACAGACCTGGGTCCCAGTCCCAGCTCTTTTACCAGCACCCATCCTCACCCCAGAGCCCTCTCTGTACCCTTCCTCAGCTTTCCTTTTCTGCACAACACTTACCACCTGACACATTATATATTAACTTTCATCTTTGTTTACTATCTCTTACTCTTAGAATGTAAGAGATTTGAGGACTGGAACTTTATTTTGTTCACTGCTGCATCTCCAAGCACCCAGAAGATGTCTGGTAGAGTCGAGTCTTGGTAAATGCTTGTTCAAAGTTGGTGAATTAAGTTATTTCAACTTTCTCTGCCATAAGTTATTCATCTATCAAATCAGGGATAAGACCATGTATATTTAACCAAGAAAATAAAAACAAAGGGCAAGAAGTAGGGAATCAATAAATGTCAGTTTCTTCCCTCCTTATGTTTCTTTTGCATAACAGTCACTAACTCAGAATAAAATTAGTCAACTCGGGATAAATGTTCAGGGAATAGATAGATAATGATCTTTTAGGTTGTCAAGTGACTTGTTCAGGACAACCACAAAAACTGCAGGTAACTGATGTTATGAAGAAGATGAGGGTAAAAATAAATCTGGGTAGGAATATGGCGAAGAAAGTCTTAAGCAAAAGACTTATGAATAATGCCAATGAGCTGTGACTGATGGGGGCAGAATGAGAGTAGAGACCTGCCAGGTCACATCACTAACATGGACCAGCAAACCAAACATAAATAATCTCCGATTAAGGCTTTCCAAAAATCTTGCCACACCTCCATGGAATGTGACTGCTGGCAAATTGGGCCTTCACTGTTTAAAAAGGGAAGCGGCCTCTGTAATTTGTAGTGGAAGACGGGGAAGATGAACAGAGAATGAGAACTGTGTATCTGCTATCTCATCTAATTCTTAAAACTATTTTACTATGATGGATTTTTTTATTCCCATGAAAAAACCTGTGGTTCAGCAAGAGAGTGATCCCTGAGGTTTCACAGCTCTTAAGTGGCAGCTCTCCTGGAATCTCAATCTTCTTTAGCTTACACCAAAGTGCTTCCTATGATACGTTTGGAGTACCTCTCCAACACTTGGATTTTCTACTGTACATTTTACAAGCTCCCCCCCTTCCCCACAGACCCAGGAAGAGTAAATAGTAAGATAAGAAATTAGACACGTACAAGATAATAACTGTTAGCTAATATAACTTCAGCAAATTTGCTGATGTTTGTGGTAGTCAATCAACATAAGTAAATTTTTCACATTCCTATTAGCTCCAGGCTAAGCCCTCAAAGCTTTAAATACTTCATTTTTGATTCATTCTAAGAGAGGAAGCCCTGTGAAGATACCATTTAAGTAGAGAACTTTTCTTTATTTTACAGTTGAGGATATAAGGTTCAGAAAGTATAGTAACCTACCCAGAGTCACAGAGCTGAGAAAAGTTCGAGTTCAGGTTGGTACCAAGTCGAACTAGGGATCAAGGAGCTTTTACCTTCACCATGTTGTTTATTAGTTGGCTGGGAGGGAGAGAGGATCACTAAATAGCCGTAATGTCTGGGACCAGGAAGTGCTGGTTCAGAACCTGTTTGACTTCAGACCCACTTCTTACTCTGCTGCCCTACTCTTTCACAGAAGGGAGGTTGACCTCTGCAAGCTAGTAGCCTGGGCTCCCACATCAGCTGGCTTCCTGCTTGGTTTGACCCATGCAAGGCTCTTCTGGGAGACTGAGAGGAGGAGGGAAGGGAGAAACTGAGTATTTCCTTATTCGCCCTCTGCTTGGGCAGGTTGTTCAACAATGGTTCTCCTTCTCCTTGGCTCAAGTGCCGACTGGACAGACCTATCATGGCTCCAGCTTTAGTCAAGTAACTTGGTTCCTGGACTCTGGGAACACCATCTCTGGATTATGTCCCTGCCCTCTTTTGAGTCTCAGCTGCTTCATCACTTGTGTAACCATTTCCTTGCATTATTTACGCTCTGCTGTAAACACTGATCAAACTGACCAAATTTCTGAACAAAAAGGGGACCAACTGGTTGCCTGCAGGAGGAGCTGGGAAAGCCAAGTGATAGCTGAGCTCTATGTCTCATGATTACCTATTGGCCAAAATTTAAGTCTAGTCATACAAGAAATGCTTTGTATAAGGAACATGCTTTTCTTTTACTGAGGTTCATAGCTATGAGGCTGGGGGTAAAAAGCACATAGCTGATATTCTAATTCCATGGTCTTAAAAGCAAGAAAAATTCACCATCAAATAGTTTCAATAGCAGTGTTTTCCAAACTGTGTAGTGAGGAGTACTAGATGCTTGGAATGTTAATAGGCATTTTTGTGGGGGAAAATGGGTTTGGAAAAGTGCTGAGTTAACATTAAGCAGATTTCTTTACTGCAGGGCTTCAGTAATGTGCATTGTAAATTTCCAGAAAAAGAGTTACAGTATGGTATATGTGGCAATTCCAAATTTTATTTGATCACAGGAAACATATCAACACCATGTGGATCTAATAATTTCAAGGAACAATGTTTGGGAAATGTTGGTTTCTGTTATTAGGGCTGAAATCCTTTAGTGGACTTTAAGGTCTTTCATGAACTGAAGCTGATCACTCCTCCATTTATCCTAAGCTACACTCCTCCCTGTCTATGCTCCAGCCACACAACCATTTACAGTATTTGACCATAACATGTAGCTGCAAGCCCCATGCCTTAGCACAACTACTTCCTGTCCCCTGCTCCTGGGGGAGCTGCTATTCTTCCTGTAAGACGCCATTCCATGTATACCCTTTCTGTAAGGTTTTCCCTCAGCACCCAGGTAGAAGCAGTTAGTCTTGCCTTTGAACATCCACCACCTTGTACAACATTCTACTACAGCACTTAACATACCTTATTGCAACTCTGTTTACAATAAGAATAGTGACTGTGCTTTATTTGCCAGTATGTGCAAGCCAGTTCCCAGGGCAGAGTGGGCACCTGGTGAGGTTTGCAGGGTGAACAAGTACACCAAGATTTAAAATGTTTGCATCATTTTCTGACAATAAGGCTTGATTATAAATGACTTAAAATTAAGGGTAAATCAAATAAAAGTTCCATTCTTAAAATGATAATGATTTCTCATATATTAATGTAACTATTTTTACTATGATGAAAATAATTGATTAAAAAAAAAATCCTAAAACCAACTGAAAGCTACCAGCAAGAAAGTGTGGCACAAGTATTAACACTGCTGTGAGAATGCTAGCCACTAGGTGTCAGCCCAGGAAAAGAGGAGAGAGGGCCACACTTTTTGTTTAAGTGTTTTACTTTTTCATCCAATTATCACCATAAATATCAAATGTTTAAACAACAAAATATTAGGCAATTAAAATTATCTATTAAAGGAATGTTTTTAAAAAGATATCTAAAATTTTGACATTTCCCCTTTGCAAAATAGTTTACAAATGGTGTTAGTTTAACCTGTGTTTATCAAGAAATGTTTGCACAGATTAGAGAAATTGACTCCTAAGAGGAAACCAGCTCAGTTTTCTCCTGAAATGCCCTCAAACTGTATCTAACATGGACCATATGGTAATCACCATTGCAGTGAGTGGTCAGAGGAAAGAGCGTGGTCGCTAGAATCAGGCAGATGGAGGGTCCAGTCCTAGCTCTGCCACTTCTTAAAAAGTGATATAACCCATCCTAGCCTTGGTTTCTCATCAATAAAATGGGATTATACCACTATCTTAATATGGGGGCTTAAAAATAAAATAAGGGGATACATTTTTAAAGGCTAGCATAGAATAAATTCTTGATTTTCTTCTTTTTCCTTAAAACGTCAAGCTTTAATGATATAACAAAAATGTGTTTCAGCTTCTGAACAACTAAAGACTATAACTAAGGACTATTATAATTCATTCATTCAGTGGAAAGCTATTGAGCACCTTCTATGTATCAGGCTCTGTGCCAGGGATACAAGAGTAAATAGGATATTCCACTGCCTTTAGGAACAGTCTTCAATTTTTTTGCAGAAAGGGAGAATAAGACTGAATATGATGCAGCTGTTTATTTCAGAGGATGCAACTACTCCATAGAAAATCAGTGTGGATATATGTACAAATGGGAATTAGGTGGAAGAAATCTATAATTTTAATTTCCAGTCATCATAAATACCATTATTTCTTCCATAAAACAAACCCACCACCCCTCCATCTTATATTACTGAGTGCCCACTGTGAGCTGGGCATATAAGAAAGAATAAGACAAAATCCCCCTGTTCCTAAGAAGCTCACACTCTAGTTTATGTTCATGAAGTCATATGTTACAAATTGTCAGTTGCTACTATTGCCTGGAAATAAACCAGAGATGTTTCCTTTTTAGAAAAGTCCCACTGAAAAAGTAAGACCCTAAAGTGCATTCATTTGACTTGAAGCACGGGCAAAAGCAACCATTTCTCTTTACCATCACATCCTCAAAGTAACAGAATTAAATTTGCCACAACAGATTCAGCTTAATCCATTCATATTGTACTCCTTCCTTGTATTTTCCTAATCAGAACTGAATGTTTCCTACACATGGTGATTTCACAGAGGGTGATCCTCTCCAGATCCTAAATGTCTATGGTTAGCTACCATGCAGCTGCTGGGCTGTGCCTTTGTTTTACATTTGCACATTCACCGTATGGTAAAAGCGTCTTATTATTCTTCTTAGCGCTCTAAGATGAAGCCGTGGATGATTTTTTTAAAAAATCAAGCATGTATACAGTGCCTTACAAATGCAACCACAAGTCTTTCTGAAGCAAAGCATGAGAAAACAGGTTTCAGTTATTCATGTGTTCATCCATTCACTCTGCAACAAACATTTAATGAGCATCCCACTAAATGCTAGACCATGCAAGGGACACTATGTATATGAAATATGGGACCATTGTAAAGAGGCAAAGTAAGAAAGGAATTCAGGTTATTAAAATGAGATTAAGTTAAAGCCTAGAATTCCCCTTGGATAGTCGAAGATACACTAGCTGTGTTTTATTTTTCAAGCATTTCAGAACATATGGGAATTTCATTTTGATCATATTCAGTGATGCTCTTTGAAATCACTCAGTTAGGCTTGATCATAGTGCTTAAGCAGATTCCCTGCCAGTTCTCATCGTCTCCCACTTAAGGACTAACTTTTCACGTGGGTAGTCTACTTCTAGAAAAATGGTTCAGAGTTCAGCAAGCAGTAACTGTATGGCTCTGAGGTGTCAGGACTCCCAGATTATGTTCCTGAGTAACATCAGTGTCCCTGTGAGATGGACAGTGGAGATCTGATGTTCGTTTTGAACAATGGTGACCTTCTCCCAATAGTTGAAAAATGTTTCAATGAGGTAGGAAAAAAAGTTCTCAATCATTTTCTCTTAAAGCATTTAAAAATATTGGCTCTAATGCATGTCTTAATTTTAAAACCTTGGTACCTTCTACCCCCATTTGCCTTAAGTACTAGTGAACATCAGACATGAATAAACACCAAATAAATATTAATGGAAATAATTAAACATGATTTCTTACAAATCCTTTATGTTCCATTTGAGATTCAAGCCATACTTTCACAGTTAGTTCAAAACAGAATTAAAAGGGTCAGAATTTCATTATGTTTTGCAGGGTTTCAAGTACTCTGGCACTTGCTGAGCAATGATGAATATCTGTATTATAGAATGTGGTAGGTTTATTCTCCTCCTCTTCCTCCTTTCACCGTCCAGGAATGGTCACTATCCTTTAGTTAATATCTACTATCCGCAAGACATTGTTCTGGTGTTAAACAAATATTATTACTGTTGAGAAAAACAGTAATAATATATGTTTCTCAAGGTAGACATTATCATTCCCATTTTACAAATGAGAAAACTGGGGCTCAGAGAGATTAAGTGACTTTCAAGGTTATCTTCTCGTAGATGACACAGCCAGGATTAAAACCCAGTCGTAACTCTAAAAACTACACTCGGTGGCCTTCTGAGCAACTCAGAGCCACAGAGCTGAAGTGGTGACCCCTGAAGAGCCGGTGGTAGGATCACCTTCCCTATTCCTGCTCATTTCCAGGACACGATTTTGCCTGGGATGAACACTAAAACGACCAAAAAAAAAAAAGAACTAGTAAGTTACCAGCTCCCTCTCTAGTTCACCTTAGACTCCCGCTGTCCATATAGCTGCTTAGCTAAGGCCTTTAAGTTTTGACTATAGTTCGCTATCTGCTTGCCTCAGATAAACTGAAAATAAGAAAGTCTTTCATAAATTTTTCCTATAGACTATTCACAGGTATCTACTCAGGTTTCACAAAGATACTACCATCAAGTAAAAAAAGCATGGACCCTGAAGACAATCTGGGATCGATTCCCAGTTACCATTGCCAATTTGGGTGGAGAATCTGAGAGCCTATGCATAGGCACATAGGCACACACACTAGCCCTTTTCCCAGGCTTCATCTAATTTCCCCTTTCCCCTGATTTCCTTTCTTCCTTATTGCTTGTCTCACTGTGCATTGTACCTATTGTTCTAAGGTTTCTCAAGCCCATTTTAGCACAAGATGGAGGTGCAGACAAATTAATAATACCCTTTACAGGTGTTCTGGGTTCCTTTTAGTTGACCATGCATAGGAATGGGAGTACACACCATCAAAGGTTCTTTCCATTTTGAATCGCCCTTCAGCTAAGTCAACTGAAATCTGTCTAGTTACAATGTTGTAACAAGTTGGCAGCCAGTCAGGCTCCTGTATGCAGACCTATGTTTCTTCTACTCAGAGGGCTTTGAAATATAGCATTTCAAAACTTTATTCACAAAGATATTTGGGAGAACATTAGATATAATAGCAAGCGATTAGCACAACCTAAAGGTTCAACATGAGAGAGTGGTTACAGAAATTAAGGTAGCTATACTTGATGGAATTTTCTGCAGCTATGTAAAAATGTTTATGAAGTAATGTTAATGGGGAAAAACAAACTTTCAACTTAAATTTAATTGCAGCTATGTTCATACTTTGCATAATAAAAAATAATTAAAGTGAATACACAAGAGGTAGTTCAGGTCGTTGTAGGTTAGTTCAGTGGGACTACAGTGATATTTTATTTTTTTCTGATTTCTAAATGATCACTAATATTTTTATTACATGTTAAGAAAAATATTTGTACTGAAATTTTTTTTTAACCCATGAGATCAACAGTGTTACTCAACCAGGAGACAGATATATATGGTATTTTTCAACCTGCTCCAACACAGCCAGCCTCATGCATTCACGCTTAAAAGCCAGGCTATCAATCTGCCTTTATCTTAACTTCTCTGTCTTCAAGGGGTTTTATGTGGATAAACATGACTCAGCAGAACCATGTGCAAAATCAGGGGCTGTAAGGTAGATGATGCCAGTGAACCCACGGCTGAATTTGAAAGCCTGGCCTCTTGGGACAGGCCAAGAGAACAGACTGGAGCGAGTTGGTGGCTGCCTGCACAGTTTGCTTCACAGCGCTGGACACATGGACTGTCTGCTTACTAGTCTACCCCATCCCCGCCACAGCAATAGTTCTCAGTGGGCAGGAGCTCTGCTTCACTCAGCCCTGAGAGCGTAACACAAGGTTGTTGAATAAACAGCTGCTATTAGTGCTCCATCTATACTAGCATTTCCACAGATATTAGGGCAGGGCAGGATGTACCTTAAAACACCAATATCCAAGGATTTTGTTCTTGATCTAACATTTACCAAGGTCCGGCAATGTGCCAGACTTGAGGAGAAGCATTTTCACGTGCTTAGTCTTAAGAGTCTGAACAACACTGTGAGGTGGTTCTGGTTCCTACATGAGCTACAAAATAGAAACCTGAATGGAAAAAATGATGAAATTAAAGCACTTTATGTTATTTTGGAAAGTTCTGTAAAACTGAGGTCATGGTGCTATGAAATGTCTTTCAAAGGGGGTGGATTAGTTTTTTAATTCAGATTTCATGATACAATTTTAAACAAAGAATGAGGTAAAAGTGATGTTCTTAAAAAAAAAAAACTTCATGTATTCTCCCTAGAAGGGACAAAGGGGAACATTCAAGGCAAATCCATGAACCATACCGCTTTCCACATCCTCCAAAAGTTGCAGCCTTCCACCAGGCAGAGAAAGGAACCTTGGCTCAGCAATTAAAATCATTTGTCTTTTATCCCTTTCTTGCCAAAAAGGACCACAACCCTAACTAGTTAATCCTTAACACACACTTCTACTCCCAGAGTTGCCAGGCAACTGGTAGGAGGCGTGTCAAGAGAGCAAGAAAGGCCTAAACAAATGAGCTGGAGCCTGGGCTGCCATTTGACATGGATAAAGGCGGTTTCCCCAAAAGGGGCTGCCTGGCTGCTTGTGGTTCTTCCTTTAAGTGCAGAAGAACAAGCTGGTTTGGCCAATATTGTTAAATATATTGGGCTTTGCATCTGATATTCTCTGGGTGACTGAAAAATGGGTCATATGCCCTGGTGATTTGCAGACACCCTCCCCTCTGACAGGCAGCCACAACGTCCAAAGCCTAAAGACAGGACAAAATTTAACATATATGCACTGAACAGAGACCCCAGGGCCAACCTTCTGCCTCAAAGGTGTCTCAGTTTCTTCATTTCTTTCATCCGTCCATCTATCCACTCTTTCAAAATATACTCATTGATACCTACACTGTGCTATGAACTCATGTCAGGTACTGGAAATGCAGGGATAAAGAGTTTTTTAACGTAGAGTGTGTAGAAACCAGGCCAAAGCCAGGCAGAAGGGTGTGGTGTAACGAGCTTCTTGGGATTTGGAGTCAGGCTGACTTGAGCTTGCATCCTGGCTCAACTATTTACCAGGAAGTCATGGTCCACCTGAGCCTCCATCCCCAATCTGTAAAATGGATAATGGGCAATGGTCTTTCAGGACAGTCAAGGGAAATAACTGAGATCACCAATGCGAAGCAACTCAGAGTTGATATGAGCCCTGACAGGGTGGGAGGCTAACGAGTAGGTAGTATAGTTGGCTGTGGCTCAATACGCTTGGCTTCTCACTCTCTGATTCAGAAACAATCTTTTGAAACAATTTACCTGGCCCAAAGGAGAAAGACACCACAGCGAGTCAACATAGGCCCTCCTCACCCTGGGGTGGGCATCTAGCTCACCCCAGCACCCGCAGAGGGAGAAGCAGCCCAGTTCCTGCACACGGCCACAGCTCAGCAGAGGAAAGAAAACAGAGTCACCCTTAGCCAGCTGCATTTTGAAGTTTTTTTCCAGTAGGAAAAGAAAAGAAAAAAAAAGGCCAAGAAGTTCAAAATCTCAAGTGAGCTCTGGGCAGGAGAAAGGTATTCAGACCAGCCCATGGAGGAGGAGTGGCCGATCTCTGTCTCTCGGGCCTGGTCTCGACCTCCCCTCACAGAGCAGGTCAGAAGTGTCAGTCCCTAAGCTGCTCCAGACTGGTCTAGGTCCTCCTTAGTAGAGAGGAGGTGAGAATACCTTGTAGGACTCTCCACCCCCTGAACTTTGTACTGGACTCACCACTGCACATCTGCTGCTTCAGGCGCTGCCCTTGACATCTGCCTTAGAGACTCTCCTCTCCAGACTACCACCTGTCTCTGGCCTCCAGCTTTCCCTCATAGTATACGCCATGGGTTTTATATATACTTGGATCCTCTGACCCAGTAAATCCACTTCAGCCCATCTGCTTAAGGAAATAGTCAGAAAGCGAAGATTTATACTAGATGTCCATTACAGTGTAGTTTAAAACGGTAACATAACCCACAATCAAGAGGAACAGTGTCAGGAAAATGGGGTGGATCTCAGCACTGATTTCAGGCCTCAGAAACTGCTAAAAAAGTTTCTGGGAGGGGGGCACTGACATCAGTATTTTATTAAAGCACCTAAGGTGATTCTGATCTGCAGCCAGTTTGAGAACCACTTGGGATCACCTGATGGGATATGTGCAGCGATTATAAATGATGTTTAAGAAGAGTTTTTATATGATGTGAAAAAATGTTTACAACATACATAAAGGCAAAAACAAATAACAACTGAAATATAACTGTTTTCCCAGGAAGATCTCAACTGTCTAAAACAAAACCAAACCAAAAAAACCTAGGACCTAGGTGGAAACATACTAACATTACCTCCAGACGATAGGATTATGAATGTTTTCTTACTTCTAGTCCTCAGAACTTTAAATATATATATCATGTATACATAAATATATATATGTACTTTTTTTTTTTTTTTTTTTTTTTTAACAAAGAGAAGGCTCACTTTTTAGAACTAGAGAAAAAAACTAAAAGATAAGTAGCCTGGGCAGCCCCCAGGGAGGCTCATCCAAGGCACCACTACCCCATGCCATGAGGCCACCCTCCCCTTGGACTAAAATAGCTGACTTGCAAACTCACATGTGCTTTGCATTCATTACAGTCATTATTTTAATTAAGTTTCAAAACAACCTTGCATGGGAATTGTTGTTACCCATTTTTCAGATGAAGAGAATTTGCCAGAATTAAATCTGCAGTTTGAATATCATTTAGGTAGCATGGTGATGACTTTTGGCTCAATGCTCTGTCAGAAGACTTCAAGCCCTATGGCTTCTCCTTTGTTTTAGAGAAATGGTGAAGTCAGCCTAAGAAGAAATCCATTCTGGTGTAGGCAGATGGGATTGAAAGCACAACAGATCCGCCATGTTTTTGTTGATTCTAAGACACACATTTCTTTACAATGTAACATCTCTGAAATTTGGATGGCATCCTTCAATTATAATTGGCAGCACTTTTCCCCTTTCTTAATGGTACCTAAAATAATGATGCGTTATATGATTGAATGGTAGCTTGGATTCGATGAAATGCAGCACGTTTATAATCAAACTCATCACCCTGTGTTCAAAATTCTATTGTTAATGGCAACATAATCTTCTGTTCCATGAATGTACTTTACTTTACTTAACCACTTGCCTATTATGGGCCATTTATTTGCTTTCAAATTTTTCCATTATAAACACTGTTACTGTGAACACCCTTGTATTAAGTTTTCTATTTTTCTACTAGTGGTATCAATCGTCACCCTCTCTAAGGGGTCAAATCTTGGGAGACATTTTTGACATTCCCTTGCTGCTGATCTCCCATATTTATCTATTAATGAGTCCAGTCATTTCTTTCTTTGCGGTACCATTTCCTGGTGTAACCACCTGAGGGCTCTCTTGTGAGTTCCCAGAACATTCCCCTAGCTGGTCTCTGCCTCCAGCTTCCCTTCCAGTTGACTGCTGTATTACTGCTGAAACATGACTAGTCACATAATATCCCTGCTCAACAATTTATACTACCTACAAGGTGAAATTCAGACTCCTAACTAGCATCCCGGGCTCTGAAGCATTTGGCTCCGACCTCTCCTAAAGCCCCATCTACTCACCCAAACTCATTACTCCAGACAAACTGACCTACTTGCTGGCTTTGAGGGGTCTGCTCACTCTACACCATAACAAATCCTACACATTGGATCCAGTTCAAATTTCACCTCTTTTCAACTCGTTTATAATCAACCTTGAGATGTAGAAAGGACTGGTATTTTTAAAAACAATTTTTTTAAATACCAAAAAACATAAAGCAAATGCAAACAGTCCTATTTTGATCATTCCGTTCTACATATATAATCAGTAATTCACAATGTCATCACATAGTTGCATATTCATCATCATAATAATTTCTTGGAACATTTGCATCTATTTAGAAAAAGAAATAAAACGAAAACAGAAAAAAAATTTATACATACCATACCCCTTACTCCTCCCTTTCATTGATCACTAGCATTTCAAAACTACATTTATTTTAACATTTGTTCCCCCTATTATTTATTATTATTCCATATGTTCTACTCATCTGTTAATAAGGTAGATAACAGGAGCATCAGACACAAGGTTTTCACAATCACACAAGGACTGGTATTTTACTCTCAGTTTGCAGGTGAAGAAATTGAAGTTTAAAGAGATTAGGTGGCTTGCCGAAGGTCAAACAGGTAAGTACAGAACCAGGCTTTAGATTCCAGGTCTTCTATGCTTAAACCCATTGCCTTTCTGACACAAGGACAAATATAACCATTAACTCTACTTGAGGAGGAACTTGTGCCCAGATCACATACCCAGCAATACGTACCAAAGTCAAAAGACTTTGGATTCCAGACATATACATGACAACAATGAAGGCAAAAATACTTCATATCTGTCAATGTTCCTGCAACCCAAGAAAAGGATTAAGCCAGTTGTCGTTCTGGCTCCTCATTTTACAAAAAGGAAGACAAAAGTATTTTTCTTGAATTGTGCAAGCTTATACTCAACTCTGGTTTGGCTGGGCCCAAGATCATAACAGAGAATCAGTGCTGTCTCACTTCTAGAAAGGCAGGGTAGGGGAACTTGCTGTAAGCTGAAGGGCTTTGGAGGACCTAAGAGAAGTACTGCTTGGGAGGCAAAAAGTGAGTGCATCCCTTCTGTTATTAGGTGACACTGCCCCAAAACTGAGGCATCCTAGAAAATAAGGTCCCATTGTCAGATGGAAAACCTGGATGATGGTGTCGTCAGGGTGATGTTCCCTGAACACCCCCTGTCCTGGCCACTTCACAGAGACTATGTCCTGAGTGAATGAAAAACAGGTGTTTGCTATTATTCTGTTTGTTTCATTTAGACACATGATAGAGTCATAGCAGTAAAAAGATAAATTAACAATGTATAATTGTGGCTTACAAGGAAGTATGCGTATGACCACAGTTCACTGTCCAAGATTTTACATGAAATGCATTGCCTGATGTGTCATTTAACTTAATAAAATGCTAAGGATTTAAAAACAACAACAACAAAACTGAAACAAACACCCCTGGCCCCTAGGCAGTGTGACCTATGCTGGTCTCTCATACCCCACTCTGGCCAGGCTGGGGTGTTGCTGCCAACCCCACACCTCCTCAGAATGAAGGGAGCAGCCACAACATCATCTCTGAGATTCCAAGGGAAAAGGAATCTTAGCAAGGTCCCCCTGCAATGTTCTCTCCTACACAGGGAGTGAACCAAGGTATCCAGACAAATTTTTCCATTCGCCTGGGTCAGGAGGCCAAGAGTAAGCTAAGGAGAGGGTTATCAGATAAAAGCTTCTCACCGAAGCTGGAGACACAGGTTTTAGAAGAGACCTGATGATGTCTTTACAGCCTCACAACTAACCAACTCATAGGTCAGGCAGGGGACTAATGAGTCAACTGAGGCTCAAAGAGATGGACTTGCTGTGGAAGTAGATAATATTATTTCCTAGTCCTTGGTATGCTCTGTAGTCATTTACTACCAAGACCACTTCTAGGAGCCACTAAGAAGTAAATCCTCAGGATTCACTGTTTTCTCAAGTGTGAGGAGAAGTCCCTTTTAGGAAAGGGGGCAGTAGGAGGCACACTGGGGAAAAGCCTGGGTTTTGGGACCATCTGGCTCCTCCACTGGTTAGCAAGTATTTCTCTTCTCTAAGCCTCAGTTTCCTCAATGAAAAGTGGAGACGACCATCACTATCTCACTGGCTTACTGTAAATCCTCAATGAGAGCAGGTATGTGCTAGAAGCCTGGTGCTGTATCTAACATGCAGGTGGTACTTATTGTTCAGGAGGGTCTTAACATTCATAGGAGCAGTGAGTGTTTCACATCTGACTGCATGGCAGCTCTGTGCTAAGAAGTAGGGTGAGGGGAGGACACATTCACTCCTATCCCAGGCACATACTGCTTCTAGGTAGACTCAACAACCAGAAGAATCATGGGATTTCCTAGCCCTGACCCAACAAGGACTCTACAACATGTAAAGTGGCTACTCACCGGCTCAATTTTCAGAGCGTTTCGGTAGCTCCCAAAGAAAGCAGCCTGGGCCTTGAGGAATGCTCTGGCCACACCATCACCAGTGGTTGTGGAGACCTTCTTCAGTCTGTTCTTCAGTGAAGAAATCTGGTAATAGAGATAAAAGACACACAGGTTGAAGACAGGGTTAAAGCTAGAAAATCTTTTGAGCGGGGATCAATTTGATAGCTACTGGGAGAACAAAAATGCATTCATTATTAGGGCAGGTTTTTGAAATTTAAATGAATGCTGCCCTTATTAGAATAGGTCTAATAGAAACAAAAATCAAAGCTATTTCCTGAGCAGTTACTATGTGCCAAGTAAGTACTTTCACATACATTTTCTAATTTAGTTCTTACAACAATGATGTGAGGAAGGGTCTCAGAGAGGTCAGGGTACATGCCAAGGAACAAATCCTAGATGTGGCCAAGTAGGAATGGGAATCAAGGTCTTGTAATCTGAACCCCAAATACACAAAGACTTTAATTGCAGTTCCATCCCCTCTTCAAACAGCGGACAAATATTAGAAATAAATGGCTTATTTATATACTTCACACTTCAATCTCCAAAGGGCTAGTGGCAAGTTATAGAAACATATTCAACAGGTTAAAATAAAACAAGAAAACCATGACAACGGGAAAAGAAGACAAGAATAAGTTTGGTTTAGAAATGTAGCCATCAGGTCTTACATGGTGGTTAGAAATGGGCTGTAAATTTCACTTCAGAGCCTCCTAGGGGCCAAAGCAAAGGGGAAACATGAAAAGTTATGAGAACCCCTGAATCTATGTATTATAAACAAACCAGTCAAAAGAACATAGATTTTCCTGACAATGAGAACTAAAAGAGATGTTTCTCATGAGCCTTCAAAGAGCGGAAAGATTGTGTGATATGGTGGCTGTTGCCCTTGACATTACAGATAATACAAAATATTAAGCTTCCCAGAATGTTTCTAATATGCCTTCCATTCATCTCAGGGTGCCATATTGCTCAACTTGAGGGGACACCATTCATACAATGTTCTATGTGAAAGGTACCCCTGAAATTGTGCCATAACCTCAAGTCATTCATTCACTCAACACATATTTATTACTTCCTATGTTCTCAGGACTATATTAGGTGTTGAAATACAATGGGCCCTGCCCTCATTAAGCTTACAGTCTAGTGAGGAAAAACATCAATACATGCAATATTGCTACTGTGATGCCCCTACAATAGAGCTTGCCAACTCTATTCAAGGAAGTTCAAGGAAGGCTTCCTGGAGGGTAACAGTTTGAACTGACATCTAAAGGATGAGTTAAGGTAGATAATGAGTCAAGGAGGGGAGGGAGCAGAGTGTAGAGCACAGGGAGTAGCATGCAAAGGCTCTGTGGTGAGACGAAATTCAGAGCTTGGAAGGAATGTGAATGTTAAGACCGTCCTGGACAACTGCGTAAGAGGAGAGAATAAGAGGGGATATGACCTAAAATTAGACTGTAAAGGAATGCAGGGGCCAAAAAGGCTCAGGAGGCATATTAAGGAACTTTTTCCTTCATTGTGAGAGAAATGGAAAGCTGATGATTGTTTTTAAGCAGTCAGATGATACACTGAGAGCACATTTCAGGACAAATAATTCTGTCAGGGGCTTACAGACTGCAAGCCTGTAACCGCGACATTATTTAAAGATAAAGTTAAGGGTAAATTTTAAGGATAAAATAGATATGAAGCATCTATAAATGTTTAGTATGACTGACTATTATTTTTCTGGGGAGAGAATTCATAGTTTCCCTTAGATTCCTAAGGTTGTCTGTGAACCTAAAAATATTGAGTCATTGAATTAGGATGGATGACATACATTTTAGAAATGCTCCATAGATATTTCTTGTTACCAAGCTTCTGATAAGGTATCTGCTTTTATAGCTTTACTGAGATATATTTCACGTACCATAACATTCATTCATTTATAGTTCAGTGGCTTTAAGTACATGTACAAGTTTTGCAACCATCACTACCAATTTCAGAAAAATTTCATCACCTTAAAAAGAAACCTTGTACCCATTAGCAGTTACTGTCCATTCCTCCCTCCTCCCAGCCCCAGGCAAGCATTAGTCTCCTTTCAGTTTCTATGGACTTGCCTTATCTGGACACTTCATAAATGGTATCAGACAATGGTGGTCTTTTTTGATTGGCTTCTTTCATTTTGAAAATGTTTGCAAAGTTAAGCCATGTTCCAAGTGTCAATACTTTCTTTTTATGGCTGAAAAATATTCTGTTGCATGGATATACCACATTTCATTTAGCCCCTCACCAGTTGAGAGACATTTGGCCTGATTCTACTTTTTGGCTACTGTGAATAACACTGCTACCAACATTTGTGTACAAGCTTCTGTGTGGAGACAGAAGGAATTCTGAGTCAAAAACCTGAAGAGCAAAAATCCTCTGTGGTCAGACCTTACGAAATGAAGATACCTGAAAGGACACAGGAAATCACAGAGCACTGTGCTTAGCACACGGTAAACCATTAATAAATGCTGACTGTGTCTTAGGGAAAAAATCCTATGCTGTCACTAAAGGGACAACCTGTATTTAGACAGCAAATGAAGTGAAGGTGAGACTGCTGTCCTCTGATTAAGCCAGAAGTCCATGGAGAACATGCATCTGAGGCGACAGCTATCCCATCTCCACTCACAGTAGGCCAAGGAAAACAACATTCCTCTGGTAGCAGTTTGGAGTATGTCCCAACACCTGGTTATAAATAAGCAGATTATTTTGACCTCCCCGGCCCTCTATCCCCACCCCTTTCCCAGGACACAAAAGCCCCAGAGCCACTGTGGTGAGAGCCCACAAGGGGCAGTCCAGGCCACTCAGCACCCAGGCAGACACTGCCATGGACCTAAAACTTGGAAGAGCAATATGAAAAAGAAACATGCTTTATTAAAATGTTTAAAATAGTATGCATTTCCTCTCCCTCCTCCCCCACCGCCCCGGCCAAGGATGAAAACCCTGCCCCTCCTGGGGACTGGGGTGACATTTTCATCCTTTGAAATGGTGCAAGCCACTGTCGCTCTTCCTCTGGCTCCTCAAAGGCCTTGGGCCACCTGTGCCGCCGATTATTCCTCACTTAACCTTGCCTGGCCTTTCTCTTTCATTCAGGAGGTGTTTAATTACCTCAGATTCACCGCGCTGCACTTCAGGTGAGCTTCTCTTAATGGCCTCATTACCATTTTACACAAAGAAGTAGTCCCTGATTGTAACTGAGCAAATACCCTGCATGCACTTTCCTGCCCGCCCCAGATGGTCTGAAACCAGCCAAGTGGTCCTGGGCTCTCGGCGCCCTGTGACCGCTTAGGCCAAGATTTCTGAAGACTTCCCTCACCCACAACATGGAGACGCTTTTGTCTTGACCTTCGGCACTTCAAACTTTGAAGCTTGGAGTACATGCACATCTGATAGCCAATGGTGGCATTTTGTCCTTTAAATAAAAGTGAGGATAGAAAGTTTAAGGTTTAAATAACCCACACTCATACATCTAAAACTTAACTTGCCCTGAGTATTCCTGGGGGCACTGGGCAAATCAACTTGGGGTTCATCAGGGGTACTTTACAAGTGACGGCAGTGCCGGTGAGGATGGCTTCCTTCTTTAATTAGGTTTCATAGGAGAAGGATAGAAAACAAAGGGAAGAGACCTCAAAATTGAATCCATCAGCTTCTTTCTGAAGCTATCCCTCCTTCTCTTTGTGGCTCATCTTGGTTCCTGCAGCATCACCCAACCAGTCTGCCAGGCCAGATATTGGGATGTCATATTCTACACTGTCCTTCTTTTCCTACCACCATTCTCCAAATCTTATCAACACCACCCCCAAACATGTCCTGAGTCCGCCCTTTCCTCTCAGTGCCCATGACCTCGGTCCTACGTTCTTCAGCTCCATCCAACCTCTCTGGCCCAGAATACTGTAAATTTCCCAAATGGGCTCTCTACCTTCAGTCTGTTCTTAATGCCACCCAACAACAGCTTTTCTAGTAGTCCCAGTAAAGTACAAATCTGATCACTTAACTCCCTCCAACAAAACACTTCAATATCCCCATGCTTCCCATCATTGCCTTCAGGAAAACATCCACTGATCTCAGAGCGTGTGTGGTTTTCCTCTCTTCTCTGCCCCACTTAATATGGTACTTGAACAATTCCGAATTGCTCAGAGACCAGAAGCACACACTAATATTTCTTCGTGCCTCCAGCCCAAAGACATGCTGAAAACTCAGATAGATGTCCCTTATCTCTTCCTGTCCTGCTTGTGGATACCTATTCACTCTTTGAAAGTCAGTCCAAATGTCCATTAATGGGACCTGTTAAATAAATTATACCACAATGAAATACTGCATAGTTGCTAAAAGTGATAGTACTTAATGAACTACTATGCAAAGATGTTCCTAAAATACTTTCAAGTGGGGTGGGGGTGGGAACCAAAAGTTGCAAAGCAATATGTATAGTATGGCATTAAAAAATTATATATATATGTAGTAATAATCTAAAATGCCATTTATCAAAATTAAACACGTAGGGATGCTTTCCCTTTCTATTTTATATTCTTTCGATTGCCCTTTCAAGCATATATTACTTTCATAATAAAGAAGTAAAGTGAGGTATTTGCTTTAAAGTCAAATCAAACAATGCCTTGGGTTAAAGGAAAGAGACTCCAGATGCCTTGAATCTGGGAAACTTTCCTTGACCCTTGAAACAAGGTTAATGATGCCCCACCTGGGACTCCTCGGACCATGCAGGTGGTGCAATGGTGAGTTGCAGTGTCTGCCTCCTCTCCTCTCCGGCTAGAACCTGAGTTCCCCAAGATCCAGCACAGTGCTTGGGCCCAGTGCTGTCATTCTTTTTTTTTTTTAATTTCTTTTTCTGAATTAATGCAAATGTTCTAAGAAATGATGAATATGCAACTAAGTGATGATATTGTGAATTACTGATTATGTATGTTGATGTTTTATTTTGTTTCTTAATTTTTTAATTAATAAATAAATTTTAAAAAAAAGAACAGATGAGTGGGTGTGCTGACATGAAAGGCATTTCCAATGGCTAAGAGTCTCTGCTTGGAGGAACATCTAGGATCACATTCTTCGGAGAATCAGTGATTGATCGTTAAAAGAAACTGGTTTCATTTGGGAAGGATTAGGGGAGAAATTGATACTTATTTCCCTTCTATTGAAGGCCACTGCTAAGACGCAACCAAGGGCAAGAAAATGAAACTCTAGATGCTGAATGCATTAAATGGACAAGGAGACCAGGCTTATACAAAACCGAAAACTCAACATGTTCAATAATAAATACAATATTCTCCCATCCCCACCTAGCACCCTGTTTCTCCTTTAATTGATAACTATTGGTTTTACCTCTCTGGTCTCGTCTTCATTTGCTCTCTCTATTCCCACTGCTCTACAGGAGGTAGAATGTAGAGCTTCATCCATAGGTTTAAGATTGGAGGTCAAAGATGGGAAATCTGGCTTCCCTCCTTTCTTAACCTTTCTGATCATCAGTTTTTTTGTTGTTGTAAAATTAGGTATCTGCAACATATATGCCTTATGAGGATTAAAATATGATAATGGATGTAAAGAGCACTGAGCGGAGTGTTGAGAACCCAATAAAGGTTTAAGAAATGGGAACCTCTTGTTTTGTTATTAGTCCATAATTTCATCTTACAGTACTACTGCAACAGTTTTTGAACCGATGTTCCTTCCTGTTCTAGTTCGTCCTTTGCACTGAGTTATCTTTCTAAACAAGAAGTTGAATCACATCATTCCCTCCCTCAAAAATTTTCAGTGGCTCCTTAGTTCCAATACAATAAAGTTCAAACTCTTCAGCATAATATTCAAGGCTATCTATGAGCTTGGTTCAAGCTTTATTTCCAGTTTTGCCTTCTACTTGATTTCAAAGGCCTTGAAATCCATCTCTCAGTCTGGAATGTGTGTCATGCAATTCTCTATCAAAATACTTCTTGTTTTAAAAAAAAAGCCTCAGACTTTCTGTGATGCCCTCTGTCTGAACAAACAGCTCATTCTCAGGGTACATTAGCCTGGCCCTTTGACTGGTACCCAGTGTTTACAGGCTCTGTGCTGGGGAGATTTTGGGAACAGAGCTGCATCTGACCAGGGCCCAGAGCCCGAGAGCTTCCAGACGAGCTCCTACAGACCAGCTACAAATGAGCTCTTCACCTCTTCAAAAGGGGCTATCAAATAGTATATATCATCATGCAATTATTTAGTCCTTTAAATATTAAGCAATTTCACATATCTTCATCTCCATATTCCTCTCCAGGGATATGAAGATAAACCCTGACAAAATATGTCAGCACTCAACAAATACAGGTTTATTTCTTTATGACCACATTGCCAACTGGTGGCGGAGTCCTAGCCTGTCCTACAAGGCCCTGCATGATTTGGCCACAGGTTCTTTAAGACATGAAGCTCCTGCATCTTGTCCGTATCTTTGGTGACACCTTCTGGGGCTCAGTCACACTGTCCTCCTTAACATCCCAGGACCCTTGGATGGGCTAATTTCACTGTTTGGAATACTCTACCTATCATCACCCTCTTGTCTAAAATTCAGCACTTTCCAGTAGAACTTTCTGCAATGACAGAAATAATCTAGCATCTGTGTCGTCCAATGTGGTGGCTGCTAGTTCAAGTGGCCATTGAACACTTGAAATGTGGCTATCATGGCTGGGGAACCAAATGTTGAATTTAATTTAATTTTAATCAATATAAATTTAAGTTTAAATAGCAACATCTGGATAGTGGCCACTGTACTGGATATCACAGGGCCCTAGGTCAATGACTACTCATCCTTCAGATCTCAATGCAAATATCACTTCTGCAGCCTGACTCCCCAACTAGACCCAGGTTCCCTTGTTATATACTCTTAACAGTACTTTCCTTTTTTTTTTCAGGGACACACAGAAATGTGTAATGATCCATTTTGCAACAATCCAATTAGTGTTTGTCTCATCTACTAGATTGAATGATCTATGAAGGCAGGGACCATGTCTCTCCTCAGTGTAAAAGATGACCCTTAAGAATAAGGCAAGGACATTCTTCCTTTCCTTGAATAAACCAGGCATCAATCCTTTTTTTCCTGAAATCTCCCAGGGAATGTCTGGGTTTAGAGAAGGAGTGGGGCTATTGATTTATTTTCTTTTTCTTAGGGATACATAAACATTGCCTTCCTCTGCTATCTTCCCCCGGCAATGAAAAATGTTCAGGGTATCTTTCTTTGCCTTAGTTTCTTCTTGCCTCAGATTTAAAGCAAAAAGTCTTGATATGCAAAGGCAATCCCAAACCCACTCTCTTTCCCAGTAACATTTTCTGGGAAAACCAGGAGAAAGAACAGTATTTATCAGGCACTCTAAAGGCACCAAATACCATGGTAGGTAGTTTTACACACAGCATCCTATAAAAATTTCAGAAGAAATGGGCTACATAGGCACAGTATCCTGGCACGATATTCCCACTATTCAGATAAGCAAAGTGAGACAGTCCAACCTCACACCACTAGTACAGCAACAGGCAGAGGTAAAGTTAAGGCCAGGTGGGTCACACTCCAAAGCCTGTGCTAATTCTCACTGCTGCCAGGATTTTCTGCGCCAGCAAATTAGATTTGTTCATGATACTGTTTTTCCCCCCAGCTTAATGTATCTCCATTATTGTTTCCCCTCAGTCCTTGCTTTTCGGTTTCTTTCTTGAGAACTTGGTTGTTCCTTGACCTCGGTTGGCTTTAACTGCCTCTTCTGCATCCCATTTTCCCCTCAAAGATTTGGTTATCCACAGGGGAGAAGGGGTGCTAGTTATGCGGAGTTCTAAGCCAGAGCTGGCTTTGACTCTCAGGGGCCCAGGTCTCTACTGTCCCCATCTCTCCTGACATCTTGTGGACTGTGCATAAGTCAGAGAGTTAGGCAAGTACTACAATTCTAAGCAGTTTTTTTGTCAAGTCAAAAGGATCAATTTTCATTATGTGAATGGTTACTTCACTATATGCTGTAATGGTTCTGCTGTGCATCCTACATCCAAACTATTAGATCCTTAGGATGACATTCTTAGAGTAAAAAAGTACAATTTTAAAATAACAAAAATGGCCCATTTCAATATCTGCCAAATAAAGCTCAGGAGGAGTCCTGCTCATGCTAGTGCACTCAAGCAACCACCCCCACCCCTCATGCTTTTTAATCTCAGTGCCTTGGCATTTTAAACCGAAACACACAGTAGCAAACCTTTTTACATTTTTTTAAATCCATTTGTAAAAATACCTTCCTCCAAATGTCTCCCCCAGCAAAAGAAGTGAAATTGCCTTTGTTTTCCTTATAAAACAATTTAGCTTTAACACCACACACACTCCACCACACACTTAGAGTAAATGTGTATTCATATTATTAGGTGGTCATTCAATAAACAGATGATTTCTACTTCTAACCAAATATGCGCACGCATTTATGTATATATATTTATGTATCCTAGGAGTATTTTTAAAGAAGGGTTTTCCCCCCATACTTCTGGCAGTTCAGGTTTAAAGGTCAGATTTAAACTATCACCACGTTTCACAATGCAATCTGTGCAGCGCTGCGTAATGAAATGGTTCAGTAAAGGTGCTCTTGGAAATTCTTTTAATTAGGTCTAAGGCTTTTCAGTTGTCAACATGAATAAACCAAGAAGCAGTCTCTTGCAAACACAACACACAAAATTAAAATGTAAGTTACCTTTGAAAAAATGGATATGCACTTGCAAAAGGAAAGTTATACATGTTTTTTACAACATAGCCTGTGCCAATTCTTAAAAAATACTAACATATTTCAACAACATGTACCGTGAATTGAAAATAAAGGGGTGCTCTATTTTCAATGAACTAGGGCACTAATGAAAATTAATTCATTTCTAAAGTATTTGGAGGAAGACTAAAGTTAAGCATTAAGTAAAAATGTTTATGAAGGGCCTAACGACTTTCTTCATGAACAAAAGCCACCTTTCCATTTAACTATAATTAATTCTACATATTTGTGTTATTTCAGACATGTAACTATCCCACAATGACTTCTGCAAATCGAATATCATCTATTAAAAATGCACCGCAGTGCACTTTTGCCCTCAGTACCACTATCTGAGGTCTAAAAGATGAACATATCACAACAGGCACATCATCACAACTTCTGCCTTTAAAAGTTGTGTTGATAAACTAAACCACTTAGATTTGGAATTTTTAGCCACCAGTTCAGAACTGAGTCTAGGGATTGAAATTCACAAAATGAAAACTGCAAGAAAATGGTGGGTTGTTTGGGAAAGTTGGATTATAATTGCACTGAGCTCTGGTGGAAAAGGCAAACATAATAAGCTACTCCAATCACCACCATGCGTTCAGAGTTGGATAGACAAAAAAGTCCAGACAATAAATGCAGACTGGTCCTGAAACTTGGAATGGATAGGATAACTCAAATGTCAGCAGGTAATACACATGCACATTAAATCAACACATCGGCTGAACAACCAATGGATTCTGTCCAGTGAACCTTGAGCATGAGGTTACAACAATGCACAGAAAATTGCTTTACTGTGGTTTCAGACAGATCTGGGTTCAAATCCTAACTCAGCTGCTTGCTTTAACTGGATGCCCTTAGGCAAATTACTTAACCTCTTTTCCTCATCTGTAAAAAGGGAGTAAAGAGCCCCGCCCCTAGATTGTTACATAGATTAAATGTCAAGGTTTCAAAGCCTCTAGCACAGTACCTGGCACACAGGAACGGCCTAAAAGATGGTGATTACTCTTCCATACTACCCCAACTCCAAAGCAAAAACTATTCAAGCCATTATTTTAGCATAAAAAAGAACAATGGGCGCACAATTAACATTTTTCTAGGGCATCAATAATTGAATGTCACTCATTATGCTGAGCCTAGTGGATTTATTTAGTGACCCAAACTTGGTGTGTATTTGGGAGTTAATGAAGTGCTTGGTGTTTACAAAGATAAAAGCAGGATTTGTCTCAGCAACAGTTCTGGGCTGAATGGATATAGATTTCCGTGTTTAAGGAGGCAGCCAGGCCAGATCCCTGGTGATCACATGGATACATCCACACGGAGTGAGCTATATCCCAAGGGGATCCGGGCATCTCCACCTCCTCAGGGAAGAAAAAAACAGGAAGGGGGGGTGGGAAGTGTGTATAATAGATGTGTTTCACAGTGTCCCTGCTGTGATGAACAACTTGATCCACTTACAGTTCCAAACACATGATGCATAAAAGAGCTGACAGAAATTCAGTTCTTGCAAAGAAAAGCATCTGCTCTCTAGTGGGAACGGCCAAATATTAAGCAGTTTTAAGGCAGGGTAAAGACCTAGAGGAGTACACTTCATTATCTAGATAGCCAGAGTAAAGAAATGCAGAGGATTACAAACGAACGAAAAACGTAGTCGAGATTGCAAGCATTAATTACCCAGAGTAAAATGATTCAAGTTAAATCTTTGTTACGACAAATATTAAACCCAGCTGTGTTTATGTAGCAGTTGTGAAAAAGAAGAAAAAAGAAATCCATGTACAATATCTGTGAGCTCTGCCAGTTAATTGAATTTGCTGGCAGCACTTCCTCCACCACGAGCCAAACATCCTCAAAGATAAAATGTAGCTTTTAAACAGACCTGCGGAAAACGGAATCAAGAAAATTCAACCAATAAAACACAACTCTTTACTGGTATAAAAGTAAAGTAAAATTCAGTAATGAAAGGAAGGAAGTCTCTTAAACATTTATTGCATTCCAGAGCTTGGATTTGCGTTTTATTGCTGTGGTCTCTTCTGATGTCCCACAGTGCTCCTGCTCCAGCATCTTTAATGAAGTCCCATAAACTTCCATAAATACTCGATTGTTGACAAATCATACACACATGATTGGGGCAACATTCACCAGATCATGATGCGCCTTTCCGTCACTGCATGAAATTTACAAGTCATAGAGTGGACACTGTCACGGAGAGTGACCCGACACAGAACAGAGACTTACAGAAAATTCCTTAAAACATGAAGTAGGAATGACTGGACACTGGTAAAATTGATAAGAATTCTCATTAGCAAACTGGCCCCTGACCCAAAGTCTAATGTCAGTAGATGTGGGGTGGGAGGGAGCTTTGGCAGATTCTGGGAACTACAGAAGCAATAGGAGGTTGGACCCAAAACTCTATTCTTGGTCTGGGTTGAAGTGGGCACTAGCATAGATCAAGATTTTGGAAAGACTCATTGTAATGCAGATCTTATTATATTATTCCTTGGCTTAAACATCTTTGCTGATTTCCCATGCCCTAAAAAGTCCAAACTTGCTTTTATGATAGAAGCCATTCCAAATTTGGTTCTTCCCATCTACTTCTTCGGTCTCATTCTTTGTTGCTTCCCATCACACATCCTGTGTTCCAGCTGTACTAAACGATTAATCCCTGTCCAAACACATTATACTTTTGTTCACACTTCCAGCCTCCTTGTATTTCATTTCCAGCTTTCAGCATGCTTGTCTTTTTCCAGGAACAGGGATCGTTTCTTACACATCTTCATGCGACTATGGCCCAATACACTGAGCACATACCAAAAATTTTGGCTGAATTAACAAATTTCCATTTCTGAACTAGCTGTCGGGACGCCTCTTTGGGACACTGTGGACCAGAAATGTCCAGGGACTATTGTGGATGGAACAAAGCTACTGATAGAAAGTACAAGTGGGAGGAGAGTAGCACGAGATGAGGCAGGCAAGGTAGATAGACACTCGATTGTAAAGGGCCATAGAATAGAGTTTGACTTTGGCCTAGAGAAAAATGAGGAACCACTGAAGGATTTTAAGATGGGGGGTGTTTTAGAATATTGCTTCATTTACAACATGGAGCATGAACTGGGATTGAGGGGTGGGAGAGAGTGAGGCAAGACTGGCCGTCAAGTTTCCATTAGCTCTTCTATTACCAGCCTGTAACCTCCATGAGAATAAACTCCATGTTTTAATCATACCTGTACTCATTATATCCAATCTGAAGTCTGGCACATAGTAGGTGCTCAGAAAATACATATTGAATGAAAAAACATACTACTACAGAATATTAACAATGAATTAATGTGGCTGAAGGATTAAGACCACAAGAGTACTAAGTCCACAAGGCTCATATGCATAAAGACTCATATAAATTACTCAGTATAATCAGAGCTTGTCCATTTCCCCACTCAGCATTTTTATTTCCTGTTGGGATTTTAAGAATGGATTTTCGCATTCCCAGCAAAAAATATTTTGAACATATCCCAGAAAGAGAGCTTACTTCAATCAGACAGCCATAAGAACCCAGACCCTTGCTTCTGGGATCAAATGCATTACTGATTCACAAGGTAAGATTGTACACCAGCTCCTAGGAAGCCCCACAAAGGCACCTGTAGTATGAGGAATCTGGGCCAGTGGAGGAATATGACATTCAGCAACTCGGGCCAGTGAAGCCCTTAGCAAGGGCCTAACAAAGGTAAGGCCATCCCGGAGCAGGTATCATGTGTGATCCAACTGGCATGCGATGTAAGGGTACTTCTGAGGAGTGACAGCAAGCAGACTCTGGGTTTATTTGAATTTGAATCAGTTCTGTTTTTGGATTCTCAAAGATAGTCAGCTTCATGGCAAAGTTGAATTTTAATATAATTTGAACCAGTCCTAAGATCAAATTTAACAAAACACTCATTTGTTCAGTAAACATTTACTGAATATTTCCTGTATACTGAGCCCTATGGCAGATACAAAGATGAATAAAGAACAGTTTTTATTCTCTGTGTACCCCTGTGAGGGGCACACAGATAAAAATAATTCCAATATAGCTTGACTAGTGCTATAACAGAAAGATGTGCAATATGCTTTGGGAATTCAGAGAACAATTAACTACTGAGGGAGGGACAAGGATGACTTGATTCTCCAAAGACTAGAAAACACCTTAGACTTAATGGAGACGGAAGGCATGGAATGCAGTTAGGGGGTCACTGCCAAGTTTCTAGCTTCACAATATGAGAGAGACATGATCTGCTACCCTGATACAGAAACAGGCACATTTACACATATATACATTTTTTTTTCATTATAATCTTGTGGGAGTGGCTATTTAAAATTATGTATCAAAAGTCTTACAATTTTGCCTACTCATGACTCAGCAAATTATACTTCTAGGAATTCATCTTAAGGAAATGATATAGAGATTTAGCTACAAACATGTCCATCACACTGTTAAAAATAATATAAAACTAGGCATTATAAAGAGAGGATTGATGAAGAGTTTATTATTATATATATTCATACCGTAGAATAATTCACTCATTAAAATTATGAATTTTAATGATTAAGATAGCCACAATATATCAATGGCTTTCAATATTTTTACTGTGATGCAGAGTAATAAATAAATTTTATTTTGCAAACCAGTATACACCTATGTATATTGAGCTAAAGAGGTTTTTTTTGTTTTGTTTGTTTGTGTTTTACATGGGCAGGCACAGGGAATTGAACCTGGGTCTCTGGCATGGCAGGCGAGAATTCTGCCACTGAGCCACAGCCACACTGCTCGGGGCTAAAGAGTTTTATGAACAATTCTTACTCATATAATGTGCAATGTACTGATATTTTTCATTGAACTCCATTTTAAAAAATGCTTGTCATGACTCACTAAATGACCCATTAGAAATTTGAAGAATACCATTTTTAGGTTAGTGAAGTAAAATCTCAGGCATATTTAGCGATTATGGAAAAAGGAACAAAATTCTTGGCATCCAACATCCAGTATATTGAAGCTGTAACATGCATTCATTTTCTCTTTTCTGTCTTCAAAAAAGGAAACTGTTATCTTCAAAGATGTTTGCTTTCTCAGATATTGGTACAAAGTGGAGGGCTAAATGTTGACTAAGTAAATAAATGAATTTTCCAATGTCTAATGTTCAACCCTGAATGCATACTTGGCTCATTCATCCCTTCATTTATAAACATTCACTGAATGCTCCTATGAGCCATGCACTGTGCCGGGGCTGTGTTCACACCATGCAAAGTCCACTGCTTAGTAAGGGGAAAAGTTACATAAATAAACATGATATAATGAATACTATGAAAAAGGCATGGAAAAAGTCTTACGGAAGTCCAGAGGAGAGAACAACAAACTGTGAGAGAATCAAGCGTAGCATCATAGAAGTAACATTGGAGTAGTGCTTATAGGATTAAAAGGTTTTCACAGGACAAAAGAGAAGGAAGGGCATTCAAATCCAAGGGAAGAAGATGTAAAGAATGGAGACATGAAACAGCATGAGGCATTTGGGGAATGGAATCATTCTCCGTGTGGCTGAGAAATGGGGCATGAGTAGTGAAATGACAGGAAATGAGGGTGAGAGGCTGACTGGGGTGAAGAAGCTTGGATGCCATGTGGAAGGGTTTGTAATGTCCTACCCTGGGCCTGCTGCACTGTAGGTGCTCCATAAATGGTAGCTTCCTTTCTTCACCTTCTCCCCTTTCTCATGTCAAAGGACACTACTAAGTGTAACTTCTCTTTCTCTTCATGTGCTTAAAAGCCTCTTGGAGAGCTCTCAAAAATTCCACCATGAAAGAGCAAGAAGTTTACATGGCTTAAGTATATCATTAAATTCTTCATGACCTTTTTTCCCAAAGAATAAGAAGATAGAGAAACTATAGTCCTGAAGACATACAAAAGGCAAGACATTCAAATGTTCCAGATGAGAGGAAGAAATATTTTTTTCCATTATAAAAGTAATAATATCATAGGAAATTTGGAAAATAAGAGAAAACTGTTATTCATAAATTTACTAGCCAATACACCTCTATTGGTAATTTGGGAATTTTTTTTTTAAAATCCTTTACCTTTGTGTATCTGAGTGCGTTTTTTCATTACAGCCATAGTACATAGGCCATTTAATGTTCTACTTTTTTCATAAATTGTCTCTTAGCAATTCCTGTGTTGTCCACGTTTTTCGTAACCATCATCTATATCACTGAACAACATCAGTTTAATTACCCCTCTAATTTTGTATATTTACGTTGCTTCCAACTTCAGTTAACATAAGCTATGCAACTTGGTTAAGTGGCTTTCTTCATTTACAAGTATCTGTCATAAACAACCCTAAAAGTACAATCACTGGATCAAAGCGAATTCGCATCTTGCCATATAAGAAAGTCTGTTTAAAAGAGCACCAATCAGGTTACAGAAAGTATGAAGTGAAAGAAAGGAGAGCTTATACACTTATAGCAAAGGCTTCAACTTACATTTGCATACACAAAAGCTTGCAAATTGCGGATGTAGGAAAACCAGAAAAGGCAACCACTGAGCCATGGGAGACCTTGTTGCCCAGTGATGAAGGATGACATGTCTGCATGATTAGAAGAATGGAAGAGTCTAAGCTACCTTTTACCAAACTTTTTAAAAGTCCTACAAACTACTCATTAGCTAAACAGTTTACTTTTAATGATTTTGAAGGACTTTTTTTTTTTTGGGTAGGGGAGAGTGTATTAGGTCTCTTCTCAGTAACTGCATGGCATTGAGATACATTGGCATTTAGATGGATAAACAAAAGGTGAAGCATTCCTGCCACATCCCTCTCCTCCCAAATCCATAGCCAGGAAACAACAGAATATTGTCAGTGAAAACAATTCATACGCAGGTTTCACAGAACCCAGCAAAGTACAGAGACATTGACCTTGCCAACCTCACATTTTTTTAAAAGGGTGGAAAGAGCTAATAGATAAGATTATAAAAGTTGAGATTATATTGTCTAGGCACCTAGCAAAAATCCAGAGCTGCTCTGCCTCCAAGGTAACTTCTGCCCATATTCATAAATCATGATAATCAGCAGGGCTGTTCTGAAAGCTATTCAATATTGGAACCTCCTTTTAAAATTAATTGCTAAGGCCTCTTCTTGTTAAACAATTAACTTTATTAAGTCATAACTTATATACAATAGAATACATTTTGACAGATATGCCAGCAGTGAAATCACTACCACACTTGAGAAACAGAATGGTTCCTTTACCCCAAAACGTTTGCTGGTACCCTTCTGTAGTCAGTTCTTAGCCCCTTCATCCCAAGGGAACCACCAATTTGTTTTTAACCACTATAGAGTAGCGTTGTCTCTTCAGAATTTTATATAATGAAATCATGCACTATATACTCTTCTGTGTCTGGCTTCTGTTTCACACTGTAATGTATTTAAGATTCACCCATGTTGTTTTGTGTATCAGTAGTTTGTTACAACAGACTATTAACTAGGTGACGAAACATAAGGGATTTAACATGTTACATCTTACCAGGTGATGGACAATCAAGGTGTTTCCTGCTATTGTTTACTGTAAACAAAGGTTCTGTGAACCTTCGATGTGCAAGCCTGTGGACACACCTTTTCATTTCTCTTGGGTGAATACCTGTGAGTGGAATTGTTGGGCTGTATTACAGGTGTACATTAGATTTTATAGAAAATGGCCAAAGTGGTGGCATCATTTTATTCTTCCATCAGTTATAAGGGGAGTTCTTGTTCAGTTGTTCTATCTCCTCACCAACATTTGGTATTGTCAGTCTTAAATTTTTGTCAAGTTCATTGAGGCATAGTTTACATAAAGTAAAATTCACCACTTTTAAGTGTACAGTGCTACGAATTTTGAAAAATAAAGTCATGCAACCATTACTAAAATCAAAGAATATTTCCATCATCCCTACCCTTGAATTCCTTTTTGGCCCTTTATAGTCAGACCCTCTTCCCACCCCAGCTCCTGGCATCCACTCATCTGATTTCTATTTTTATAGTTTTGCCTATTCCAGAACATCATATAAATGGATTCTTTCAGTTAGCACAATGTATTTGAGATTCATCTATGCTACTGCATATACAAATAGTTAGTTCTCTTTTTATATAGAGACTTTATTATAGAGTCATATTCTGTTTTATGGATATACCACTGTTTGTTAATAGCTCAACTAGGGAAAAGGAATTCTGATTGTTTCCAGTTTTTGGTTTTTATGGTCTTGACAGTTTTGAAAAATACTGGTCAGGTAATTCATAGAATGTTCCTCAATTTCAATTTGTTTGAAGTTTTTTTGCCATGATTAGACTGGGTTTTTAGAAAGAATACCACAGAGGTGAAGTACCCTTCTCATCACATCATATTAGGAGGGAAATGATACCCACATGACATACTGGTGATGTTAAATTGATCACTTGGTGAAGGCAATGTTTGCAGGTGCTGCCATTTTTCCCTTTACATACTATTCTTTGGAAGTGAGTCACCAAGTCCGGCACAGGTTTAAGGTAGGGGGAGAAAGGCAAATAGATTAAGCTCCTCCTCCTGGAGGGGAGAATATCTACAATTATTATTTGGAATTCTTCTGTAAGGAATTATCTCTCTTTTCTTTCCCACCAACTCTCTCTCTCTTTCTCTTTTCAGTGAATGGATCAGGAACCACCAACTCTCTTTTGGTTAGTGTTTGCACGACAGATCTTTCTCTAGCCTTTCATATTTTTTTTCTTGGGTGCATGGGCTGGGAATCCAACCAGGTCTTCCACATAGCAAGGTGAGCATTCTACCACTGAACCACCATTCATGCACACCCAGCCTTTCACTCTAAAACTATGCAACTCTTTATATTTAAAGTGGAAGCTTGGCGGATAGCATTTGATCTTGCTTTTTCATGTAATCTGATAATCTCTGTCTTTTAATTGGAGTATTCAGACTTTGAATATTTAATATAATTATCAAAATAGTTGAGCAAATCTATCACCTTGCTATTTTTCTGTTTTTCCCATCTGTGCCTGGTTCCTTTGCCCCTGTCCCTTATCCAACTTTTGAATCTCCAATATTGGCTTACTAGCTATATACAGTCTATTCCCATTTTCTGTGATAGTTACATTCCTTAAAGTTTGGTGAATACTGAATTAGTAAATACTGAACCACTGACCCTAGGAGAAATAGAGGGTTAGGTTTCTGTAAGCCTCTGGTCACATTTTATCAGCTCATCAATATACAACATCGTTTCATGTGTATTTCTGTTTAAAGACACCTTATATCTTTGGTTCTCTCCTTAAATAGGCATACAATGATTCCCTAGGAAATTCTTTGTTCCATCAGCCTTTTAGAAACTGCTTCCATTTAATCCTGTCTAGAAACAGTATCATTGCCTTTGGAATATTTTTGAGCAACATTTAAACACAGCCAATGAACACAAATTTAAGCAAGTTTAGTCATAAATCACAATGGGTAATTGGAGATCATAAAATAAGGTGTTGATTCATTAGCATTGAACTCACAGACAATAGCACTATAATTCATATTTGAACGAAGCTTATCTATAAACACACATATTTTCTTGATAAGGCATATCATAGCCTTCTTGCTTAAAATACCAGATAACACTTACAACTACACGTGGGGGCCATTTAAAAAAACAAAATCATCAACAAAAAGTACAAATATGTGAAAAGTGTGGCACTAAGTTTACTACAAAAAGGTCACTTCTTTGTAGCATGAGAGCTGAAACAAGAAAGCAGAGTGTTGTCTTGTTTGATGTCAGCTGGGATGATGTGTGTTGGATGACTTCAATTTTTGCCACTGTGTATGCTCATGAATAAGCAGGAAAGCAAAGCAAATATTGATTTTTGGGGGAACAAAAAAATTTTAACAAGCAGGTAAATTTGCAAATAAGGAATCTGTGATGATATGATTGACTGTATCCCTGTTTTATTATATTTTTTCCTTAATGGCTTCTCTAAGGTTTACAATATACATTTTTAACTTATTGTAGTCTACCTTCAAATAGTATTATACCACTTTACATACAATGTAAGAATCTTACAGCAGCATCCTTCTATTCTCCACCCTACTTTGGTCCTTTGTGCTACTGTGGTCATTTTACATTTCACTTCTACCTATGTTATAAACCACACAATAGATTAGTATTATTTTTACTTTAAATACTCAATTATCTTTTATCAAAATAAAAAGCAAGAAATCTTTTATATTTACTCACATATTTACTATTTCTAGGCATTCATCATTACCTTATCATCCAACTTTCTCTCTAATATCATTTCTTTTCTACCTGAAGAACTTCCTTTAACATTTCTTATAATGCAGATCTGCTGGCAAAGATTTCTTTCACTTTTTATCTTTAAAAAAATCTTTATTTTGCCTTATTTTTTTAAAATGTAAAAGCAGAAGTCTTTATTAAAACACAGATAATGGCATTGACTCATTTTACTGAAATGACCATAACTAAAAAAGATTTCATGAAAAATACACAGCCATGTATGTACTTCTCTGTTTGAGATATAATTCACCACACATGGCGTGCCGGTTTGAAAGTATTACATACCCCAGAAAAGCCATGTTTTAATTCTGAGTCAATCTTGTGGAGGCAGCCATTTATTTCAATCCTGATTCAATACTGTAGGTTGGGAACTTTGATTAGATTATTTCCATGGAGACGTAGCATGCCCAATTGTGGGTGTGACATTTTGATTAGATGGGAGAGGTCAAGACCCCATTCCAGGTGGGTCCTGATTGGTTTACTGGTATCCTTTAAAAGAGGAAACATTTTGGAGAGAGTCAGAAACAACAGAAGCCTCAGCTGACAGAGACAGAGCCAACAGAAACTTCAGCGCACAGCTCTGGCACAAATGTTGACACTTGGAGAACAGAGACATGGATGCTTGGAGATGCTTAAAGGCCAGCAGACATTGCCATGAGATGTTAAGCAAGCCAGAACGTGAAGACAGCCAAGGGAAGCAAAGAGATGAAAGCCAGCACCAGAGAAGCAATGTGAGGAACCCCCACAGGAACAGAGGCTGAAAGAATGGAGCCCAGGAGCAAGGGACCAGCAGATGCCAGCCATGTGACAAAGGTGTTCTGGCCCCATCAGCCTTCCTTGAATTAAGGTACCTTTCCCGGGGTGCTTTAGTTTGGACATTTTTATGGGCTTAGAACTGTAAACTTGTAACTTATTAAATTCTCCTTTTTAAAAGCCATTCTAGGAGGGGGCCAAGATGGCGGCTTAGTGAGGAGTGGGATTTAGTTCATCCTCCATAGTAGCTAGTAAATAGACAGGAAAAGTATAGAACAACTGCTGGGGCCACGTCAGTGACTGGACACACAGCGTACCCCAGTCTGGACCAGCTGGACCGGCTGCGAGCCCACTCAGAACCGTTGAGTCCCCCAAGCTGTGGTGCCAGTGCCCCTCCCACACAGGCTGCTTCCCAGAGGGGAAAGGAAAGACACTTTACCAGCAGCAGGGGCTGAATGCAACCAAGCTCCAATTGTGGAATTAACTAACAAATGCTGACTCCTAAAAATAGGCCCCAGCACAGCTGAACCTCGAGTAAAAGTTGAGGTTGCTGGTTTTTGCCCCTGCATAGGGGACAGGGCTGACGGAAAAAGAAAAAAGTAAGAAAACAAACAAACAACAACAAAAAAAACAACAGTGTTTTTTGGATCAGATAGCACAGAGTACTTGAAAGGGTCTGGGCCCTGAAGGAAAGGAGGGGGCACATGGTACCTGGATATACACAGGGCAACGTACCAACTTAAGCTCTCTCTCTTTTTTTAATGTTTTTAAAAAAATTTTTTATTAATTAAAAAAAATTACAAGAAATACAAACATTCCCAACACATACACTCAGCAATTCACAATATCATCACATAGTTGCATATTCATCATCATGATCATTTCCTAGAATATTAGCATCAATTCAGAAAAAGAAATAAAAAGACAACAGAAAAAAAAATTTTACATGCCATAGCCCTTACTGATCCCTTTCATTGATCACTAGCATTTCAAACTAAATCTACTTTAACATTTGTTCCCCCTATTATTTATTTGTATTCCATATGTTCCTCTCATCTGTTGACAAGGTAGATAAAAGGAGCATCAGACACAAGATTTTCAAAATCACGCAGTCACATTGTGAAAGCTATATCATTATACAATCATCATCAAGAAACATGGCTACTGGAACACAGCTCTACATTTTCAGGCAGTTCCCTCCAACCTCTCCATTACATCTTGGATAACATGGTGATATCTACTTAATGCATAAGAATAACCTCCAGGATAACTACTCGACTCTGTTTGGAATCTCTTAGCCATTGACACTTTGTCTCATTTCACTCTTCCCCCTTTTGGTCAAGAAGGTTTTCTCAATCCCTTGATGCTGAATCTCAGCTCATTCTGGGATTTCTGTCCCACGTTGCCAGGAAGATCCACACCCCTGGTAGTCATGTCCCACATAGACAGGGGGAGGGTGGTGAGTCTGCTTGCTGTGTTGGCTGGAGAGAGAGGCCATATCTGAGCAACAAAAGGGGTTCTCTTGGGGGTGACTCTTAGGCTTAATTTTAAGTAGGCTTGACCTATCCCCTGTGGGGTTAAGTTTCATATGAACAAACCCCAAGACTGGGGGCTCAGCCTATAGCTTTGGTTGTCCACACTGCTTGTGAGAATATCAAGAATTCAACTTGGGGAAGTTGAGTTTTCCTCCATTCTCACCATTCACCGAAGGGGACTTTGCAAATACTTTTCCACTCACTGATCAAATCACTCTGGGATTCATCAGGGCATTACCTGGACAAACCAACAAAATCTCATGCCCTATACAAAGTTCCATGTACTTAAGGTGTTCAATCAACTCTAGGCATTCTTAGATTATACCATCTCAATCTTTATCATCTATCTTTCTTTGTGATTTCATTTATGCCCCAGCCCTCCTCCCTCTATCATTCTCATATGCAGCTTCATTCAGTGTTTTAACATAATTGTATTACAGTTAGGTAATACTGTGATGTCCATTTCTGAGTTTTTATATTCAGTCCTGTTGCACAATCTGTATCCCTTCAGCTCCAATTACCCAATATCTTACCCTATTTCTATCTCCTGATGGTCTCTGTTACCAAGGAAATATTCCAAGTTTATTCACTAATGTCAGTTCATATCAGTGAGACCATACAGTATTTGTCCTTTTGTTTCTGGCTAATCACACTCAGCATAATGTCCTTAAGGTCCATTCATGTTGTTACATACTTCATAACTTTATTCTGTCTTACAGCTGCATAATATTCCATCTTATGTAAATGTCACAGTTTGTTTAGCCAACTGTCTGTTGATGGACATTTTGGCTGTTTCCATCTCTTGGTAATTGTAAATAATGCTGCTATAAACATTGGTGTGTAAATGTCCATTTGTGTCCTTGGGCTCGTGTCCTTTGAGTAGAGACAGCATACAGATGGATCCTGTTTTTTAATCCATTTTGCCAGACTATGTCTTTTGATTGGAGAGTTTAATCCATTAACATTCAGTGTTATTACTGCACGGGTAGTACTTTCTTCTACTATTTTGCCTTCTGGATTTTATATGTCATATCTAATTTTCCTTCTTTTTACCTTTACTCATAGTCTTCCTTTCTACACTCTTCTCCACACCTCTCTCTTCTGTCTTCGTATCTGTCTCTAGTGTTCCCTTTAGTATTTCTTGCAGAGCTGGTCTCTTGGTTACAAATTCTCTCAGTGATTTTTTGTCTGAAAATGTTTTAATTTCTCCCTCATTTTTGAATGACAGTTTTGCTGGATACAGAATTCTTGGTTGGTAGTTTTTCTCTTTTAATAATTTAAATATATTATCCCACTGTCTTCTCGCCTCCATCATTTCTGCTGAGAGATCTGTGCATAGTCTTATTGGGCTTTCCTTGTATGTGATGGATTGCTTTTCTCTTGCTGCTTTCAAGATCCTCTCTTTCTCTTTGACCTCTGACATTCTGATGATTAAATGTCTTGGAGTACGTCTATTTGGATCTATTCTCTTTGGGGTACGCTGCACTTCTTGGATCTGTAATTTTAAGTCTTTCATAAGAGTTGGGAAATTTTCAGTGATAATTTCCTCCATTAGTTTTTCTCCTCCTTTTCCCTTCTCTTCTCCTTCTGGGACACCCACAACATGTATATTTGTGTGCTTCATATTGTCTTTCAATTCCCTGAGTCCCTGCTCATATTTTTCCATTTTTTTTCTATAGTTTCTGTTTCTTGTCAGATTTCAGATGTTCCGTCCTCCAGTTCAGAAATCCTATGTTCTGTCTCTCGAAATCTACCATTGTAGGTTTCCATTGTTTTTTTCATCTCTTCTATTGTCTTTCATTCCCATAAGTTCTGTGATTTGTTTTTTCAGACTTTCAGTTTCTTCTTTTTGTTCTTTCCTTGCCTTCTTTATATCCTCCTTCAATTCATTGATTTGGTTTTTGATGAGGTTTTCCATGTCTGTTCGTACATTCTGAATTAATTGTTTCAGCTCCTGTATGTCATTTGAATTGCTGGTTTGTTCCTTTGACTGGGCCATATCTTCAATTTTCCTGGTGTGATTTGTTATTTTTTGCTGGTGCCTAGGCATTTAATTACCTTAATTAGTTTATTCTGGAGATTGCTTTCACTTCTTTTACCTAGGGTTTTCTTGCTGGATGAATTTGTTGTCTATCTGTTCTTTGACATTCCGTTCAGCTTTATCTGGACGTTTAGCTTAAGTTTTGTTTAACAGAGGAGAATTTTTCAGTTCTTGTTTTCTTGTTTCTTGCCCTGCTTGTGTGGTGCCTTTCCCTCACACACACTTAGGAGGGTCTATTTAGATATTATAGACCCCAGCCAGATATTCCCAGACCAAACTGGCCTCCTATCAGGAGGAAAGAGTGACCTGCATTGGTTTTCCCTGAGGATGAGACCCAGCAGGTTGAAAGACTTCCCTGTGAAGTCTCTGGACTCAGTTTTTCTTATCCTGTCCAGTATGTGGCGCTTGTCTGACTGCAGGTCCTACCAGCATAAGATGATGCGGTACCTTTAACTTTGGCAGACTCTCCCTCCTGGGGGCGTGGTGGAGACAGAGGAGAGGCTATAGGCTGGTTTTAATGGCTTCAAATTACCAAGCCCTGGTGTCTGAATTCCTTGATGGAGGGATTCCACCTGGGTGGGACTTCACCCCTCCCCTGGGGAAGGCACAAGCTCCAGATAAGCCCCCCAAAGAGCTCACTTCTGCCTATGCCTGGGGCAGTTGCAGCCTGAAAAGGCCTGCTGCTGTATCCAGAGGCAGTCAAGCCTTTGTAGATACACAGCCACAAAAACCTCTGTTTCCTTCTTTTTTTTTTTTCCCTTTTTTCTGTCAGTCCTGCCCCCTTGGCGCTGGGGCAAAAATGAACAACCTCTGCTTTGATCAGGTTCACATAAGCTGGGAGCCTATTTTTAGTAGTCAGAATTTGTTAATTAGTTCCACAATTGGCGTTTGATTGTGCCCAGTCCCTACTGCTGGTAAAGTCCTTTCCTTTTCCCTCTGGGAAGCGGCCTGTGGGGGAGGGGCGCTGGCCACCACAGCTTTGGGAACTCATGGTTCTGGGGGGTGCTCGCAGCCGGTCCAGCTGGTCCAGACTGGGATATGCTGTGTGTCTGGTCACTGATGTGGCCCCAGGAGCTGTTCTGTACTGTTTCTGGTTATTTAGTAGTTGTTCTGGAGGACAAACTAAAACGCACATGTTGTTAAGCCGCCATCTTGACCCAGAAGTCCCAACTTAAGCTCTTGATTGGCAAACCTGAGGAACAGGGGTCCTGCTCTGAAAAGGATTTTTCCTTTTCTTTTTTTGTGGCTGTGTTTCTACACCTTGACTACTCTTTGGATATAGCTGTGAGGCTTCTCAGGCTCCAACTGTCCTAGGCATGGGTAGAATTAAGTTTGTTTGAGTGTTTGTCTGGAGCCTGTGCCTTCCCCAGGAGAGAGGTGGGGCCCAGCTCAGGTGGAATCCCTTCCTCAAGTAATTCAGACCCCAGGGTCTGGAAAAGTAAAGTGATTAAAGCTAGCCTACAACCCCTCTCTGTCTCAACCAAGACCCCAGCAGTGAGAGTCTGCTGAACTTAAAGGTACCACATCACCTTATGCTGGTGGGACCCACAGGCAGAAAAGCACCGCATACTGGGCAGGATAGGAAAAACACAGAGTCCAGAGACTTCATAGGAAAGCCCTTCCACCTTCTGGGTCTCATCCTCAGAAAAATTATGCAAGTGACTCTTTCCTCCTGAGAGGAGGCCAGTTTGGTCTGGGAAAATCTGTGTAGGGTCTATAATACCTAAGCAGATCCTCCTAAAGGGGGGGAAAAAGGCACCATACAGGCAGGGCAAAAAACAAGAAAACAAGAACTGAAAATTTCTGATCTCTTAAACAAAACTTAAACTTGAGGTCTAGAATAAGCTGAACTGAATGTCAAAGAATGGATAGACAACAAAGTCATCCAGCAAGAAAATCCTAGGTAAAAAAAATGAAAATAATCTCCAAAATAAGCTAATTAAGGTAATTAAATGCCTAGATGCCAGCAAAAAAATAAATCATACTAGGAAAATTGAAGATATGGCCCAGTCAAAGGAACAAACCAGAAATTCAAATGAGACATGAGTTGTAATTCAGAATGTTTGAATAGACAAGGAAAACCTCATCAAAAATCAAATCAATGAATTGAGGGAGGATATAAAGAAGGCAAGGAATGAACAAAAAGAAGAAACTGAAAGTCTGAAAAAACAAATCACAGAACTTATGGAATGAAAGGCACAGTAGAAGAGATAAAAGCCTTTCCAGCTATATTGCATTTCAGCATCTTCCAAACTAACACACGTGGTGTACAATCAACGGCACACAATATCATCACATAGTTGTGTATTCATCACCATGACCATGTTTAGAACAATTGCATCACTCCAGAAAAAGAAATAAAAAGAAAAAAGAAAAAACTCATATACCAGAAAAAGAAATAAAAAGAAAAAAAAAACCTCATACATCCCATACCCCTTTACACCTTCTTCTTATTGACCAATACTTTTTTAATATACCCAATTTATTTCACCCCTTATACCCCTATTATTTATTTATTATCCTATTTTTTCAAGGTTTTCACAATCACACAGTCACACTATAAAAGCCATATAGTTATACAACATACTCAAGAACCAAGGCTATTGGAACACAGCACAACAGTTTCAAGTACTTCCCTCCAGCCATTCCAATATACCATAAACTTAAAAGGGATATCTATATAATGCATAAGAATAATCTCTAAGATAACCTCTCAGTTCTGTTTGAAATCTCTCAGCTGAAACCAGGTTTTCTCAATTCCATGATGCTGGGTCCTGGCTCATCCTGGAAGTGATGTCCCACGTAGACGGGGGGAGGGCAGTGAGTTCCCCTGCTGAGCTGGCTTAGCTTAGAGAGAGAGAAGCCACATCTGAGCAACAAAAGAGGTTCTCTGAGGGTGACTCAGGCATAATTTTAAGTATGTTTTGCAGGAATAAGTTTTAGAGGGGTGAACCCCAGGATTGAGGGCATGGCCTATTGATTTGGTTATCCATACTGCAAGCAAGAATATCAGAAATTCTCCAAATGGGGAAGTTGAATATTTCCTCCTTTCTCCCCACTCCCCAAAGGGGACTTTTAGTTTTCCTTAATTAATTAATTAATCTTTTTGCATGAGCAGGCATGAGGAATTGAACCTGGGTCTCCGGCATTTGCCTTAATTTTTGAAAGATATTTTCACTGGACATAGAACTCTAGATTCACAAAAATTGTCTTTCATTATTTAAAGATGTCATTCCACTCTCTTCTGGCTTATATAGTTTTTGGCAACAAGTCTGCTGTTATTATTTCTTTCTCTTTTGTATCTTTTTCTCTTCAGCTACTTTTAAGAATTTATTTTTATCACTGGTTTTAAGCAAGTATCATGATGTGCCTTTGTGTGGTTTTGTCTGTATCCATCACTTTGAAGGTTCACTTAATTTCTTGGAGCTGTGAGTTTATTGTTCTCATCAAATTTGGGAAAATTTGGCTATTATTTAAATATGTCTTTCTCTCCCCTGCCCCCGACTTGAATTACATGTATATTAGTCTTCTTGATATTTTGCCACTGAGGTTCTGTTAATTTTTTCCAGTCTTTTTTCTTTCTGTGCCACATACTGGATGATTCAATCTCAGCCAGTGACTTTTTCATTCCAGATTAATTCTATTTCATCTCTAGCTGTTCTTTCTTTTTATATCTTCTATTTCTTTCCTTATTTAGATCATGTCTTCCTTTAAATCCAAGAGTGTATTTATAATCTCTATAATAGTCATTTTAAGGTCACTGTCTACTAATTCTATAATGTCCATTTTTTCTGAGTCTGTTTCTATATGCTAATTTTCCTCTTGGTGATGGGCTACATTTTCCTGAATCCTAACATGTCTAGTCTTTTTTTGATAGGATGCTAGATATTGTGAATGTTATGCTGAGTGTTCAATTTTGCTGTCTTCTTTTAAAGAGGGGTTGAGATTTATTTTGATAAAAGGCTAAATTTCTTGTACATCAGGATTTTAAAAAAGAGTTTTGTTTAAAACTTTTATTAAAGTTTAACATACATGCATATGCACATATCATTGGTATATAGCTTGTTGAAATCTTACCCATGTAACTGGCACTCAGATAAAAAAATCAGCACATTACCAACACTCCTGAAGCCCTCTCTTATGCTCCTTAAGACTTGTTTTTAAGCTTTGTTAGGGCAAGTCTAAAGTAACCTTTACTCTAAAGCTAATTTAGACTTACTACCAAGACATGGCCCTTCTGAGGTCTCTACTGATTGTCCTGAATGTTCAACAAGGTCTCTCTGCTCTGGCTAGTCAGCGGATTATTCCCAGCCCTGTGTGAGCTCTGAGAATTGTTCATCTTCTAGTTTCCTGTCAGGAGTTTCACCTTACATATTGGCAGATTACTCTTCAGAAGATCAGTCAAGGGGACCTAATACAGACTTCTAGAGCTCTTTCACTGAGTAGCTTCCTCCTGTCTGGTACTCTGACCCACAAATTTAAACCATCCCTCCCCTCCAACTCAGATCTTTGACCCCTCAACTCAACAAGACTGTTGTACTCTGCTGGGGATTCCCCTCCTGGCACCAGGGTTCAGAAAATGTTTTAAGGTAGAAAACCAGAGGGACTGTAGGCCTCACCTCATTTGTTTACTTTCTCTTGGGGATCCATAATCCTGTACTGCCTGTTGTACAATTTGTGGAAAGTTTTTAAAAATATATATATTTAAAATTGTTAATGGGGGTAGGATGAATCCAGTTCCAATTGTTCCGTCATGGCAAGAAGCAGAACTAAGACCTCCTTTAATAAAATTTCCAGCATGGATGCCATGTTTTCCAAGATTTCATCTACCAAAATAATGCAATCCATATGTCCCTTCCATCCCTCCATCTATCTATTCGGTGGATGCTAGGTCTTGGGAAACAAAGACAAATAAACTCAATTCTGCCCCAAAGAACTCACAATTAAAAGGGAAAGCCAGAAATATGTAATAAATCACACTGCTGGGTGGTAAGTATAATAACTACAAGAGGCAGTGGTAACATACAGAAAGATAAGGTTAAATTTTCCTAAAGATCTCAGGAAAGGTTTAACAGCATAATGTTTAGGGTAAGTCTTGAAGAATGAGTAAGAGACTGAAAGATGAGGTAAGACATTTCAGACAAAAGAAACCTCACATGCAAAGTATAAAGGTATAAACAGTAAGTTTGGGGAAACTAGATATCTATAATACAGGGTTTGCAGCAGGAAAGGGGTGGGGGGAGAGCTAAAACTCTGGAGAAAAAAGGGCGAGTCTCATCATGAAGGAAGGCCTTGAATGCCATGCTAATCATTATTAGCATCCATAATTCACCATTATCAGCTACCGTCTAGTATGCTCATAGTATATATGTTTTACATATATTATATAGATTACATTTAATCCTCAAAACAACTTTATGAGGAAACTAAGACTCAGAGAGCTTAAATAATTTTTCTCAAGAGCACATCACACAGCTAATAAGTGGAGAAGTCAGGAATTGAATTAAGGTATGTTTGATTCCAAAGCCAACAAAGGGAACGTGCCTCTAACCTCTAAGCACTGGAGAGTTATGAATGCATTTTTTGTCTTTAAATTATGCTCACTGATGGAATGGTTTTAAGGAAGAGTGAAATATAATTAAGTTTATGTGTCAGAAAAGTCACTTTGGTGCATGAGGAAGAAGGACTGGAAGGAAGAGGCTGGAGTCCAAAGAACTAGTTCAGAGGTAATTGTACAGGAGAGAAAAAGGGCATGGGATTAGGTGGCATTGAGGAGGAATGGAGAACAGAACAGAAGCAGACTTTGTCAGACACAGCAAACTAGCACCTTTGGCAAAAGGGGGAGAATATGAGATCAACTGGGGCTGCTGATATGCTTAAAGTACCCAGTCCTGTGCCTAGTGCAGGGGATCAAAAAATGAGCAGGCCATGACTTCCTTTGAGGACTTGATAGCTCATGCAGCCTTATAGAAGCAAATCTATGAATTTATTGAAAAAGAAGTATTTCATTCCCTCCCCATTACTT
This sequence comes from Tamandua tetradactyla, assembly GCF_023851605.1. NCBI lineage: Eukaryota > Metazoa > Chordata > Mammalia > Pilosa > Myrmecophagidae > Tamandua > Tamandua tetradactyla. The sequence continues at coordinate 45,584,444 of NC_135328.1, forward strand.
TCTTTGGAATCCTTAATGGAGTCCCAAGTTCCATGTTGGAAACCACTGCTGTGGAACATTCTCAACCCTGATACAAACCGGATTGCAAACTGGAGGTCCTGTTGCACAGGCTTAGGACTGCCAGAACATGGAGGATATTGACTGTCCAACACTGTCTGTGATCAATTTTTATTAATAACATATGCAGGTCCATTTATTGAACACTGACAACATGCCAAGCATTGTACCAAGTATTTGATAAACACTATCAACTCATTTATTTGCCACAGCAATCTTAATGGCAGCTCTGGTTTTTCTGTTTTAAAGATGGAAAACTGAGGCTCTGAGAGGAGAAAATAACTTGACCAATTTACTTTGGTTCCCTGGGTCCACCTCATTTATCTTTCAAAAGGCATTTTGAAATCTGTCATCTTCAGGAAACTTCCATTACTCTCCTGGAGACTTTCCTCTGGGTCCTTTGGGTTTTTCTGTGCTCGGTTCTGATTTTCTTTGTGACTTGTATTAGACTATAATACAATATATAGATAAATGGGATTAGGTGGTATTGAGCAGGAATGGAGAAGAGAACATATATATATATATATATATATATACATATGTAATTTGTATGTCTGTTTCCCCTCCTGAAATATGCTTTTTGAAGACACAGATGGCTTTGCTGCCCGATGCCAAGCACAGGGTCAGAACACTGTCTACAGGCAGATGGGACCAATCAGTTCACTCCATGGTTTCTGAGACATCAATAACTCGTCCCATGCTGCCCCAAGGCCCCCACCTGTTCCTTGTGCCTGATGTGCATGATCACTCACCACATTTACTCAGCAGTTAGAAAGCCCAGGCCTAAGATACCAATGGCTTAAAGAGAGCATTTCCACTGAAAGGGAACAGAATGGAAACCTCAGATTTCTTGGACCAAAGGAACTCAGATTGTAGCCACAAGGTCCTAAGATACCAACCAAGTACTCTGTCCTGACATGATTAGCAGCAAACCCACACATTTGTTTGATACTTTGATTCTTCTTAGTTCTGTCATTTCTCTATCTCAATGGGAGGTGAAACTGAGGGGTTCCAACCTCAGTTTCACCTCTTCCTAGCCATATGTTTTACAGCATGGCGCATATTTTCTGAGGTTCTTTCTCCCTATAGAAAAGAGAAAATATCTACTCTATAGTGCTCTAATGCCACTGAATGAGCATCAGAGAAAATATCTACTCATAGGCTCGAACACTACTAAATGCTGAAATCATACAGTTAGGTAGTAGCACTGGGTGGCTCTGTAGGCCAATAAAGTTGGGTCCACATTAGGCTCCACATCTTTCCAGCTCTGTGAGTAAAAGGGTAGTAAGAAAAAACCTTCCTTTTTTCTGTGAAGATGAAATGAAGGGTCAATAATAAGTGTTAGTTCAGTATGTAGTACATAATAGCTCAATGAATGGTAAGCAATGTTTGTTTATGTCACAAGTGAAACTGATCTTTACAGAGCACAAATGACTCCCCAAAAGTCTCACAGTGACTTAAGAGTAAAGGGGCTTGAAACCATGTTGCAAACCATTTATCAACCATCAGCAGTTTCTTCTGAATAGCTAACCACTTCCAAGTGCTCCTAGAGCTCCTGGTAGCAAAGGAACACTGGCGCCCAATGGATAGAACACTCCACCTGCCACTATGGGGACAGAACACAACCCCAGCCCTATGTCAGCTCTATATGGCCAAGAACATCTACTCCTTTCAGCTTAGAAGTCAGAATAACTTGACAGATCTTCCAGCAGGTAGAACCATGGTGGTCAACCAGAAATACCAAAACCAAACACTCCTGTGAACCTTAACATTTCTCATTCTTATAGACAACAGGGAAGAATGGGTCTACTTCAAATAGCTGTCCCTGAGGCAGTTTTGAGTAACAATGTGAGACAGACGTGTTGTCGGATGTCAGCACGGCAAATGTCGCAGCCAGTTGCTTTTTGCTAAATAGAGTACACATTCTGTTTAGGCCTGAGGTAACAAACAGAGACATGGAGGACATGCAGCCGCATTCAGAGCACTGGCAGCAGGTATCCGCTAAGTAGGAAGGTGGCTTTGTTTGATGATGGTCCAGGAAAAAAAATGCAGGTTTGAAGTGTCCCAGATTGCTCACACTGAAAGCCCTTCCCACCCACTTTCAGTGGTGCTGCATATGGGAAGCAGTCCTGCACTATGGAGATGGCAACATGCTGGAGAGGTTCCCACAGAAAGGCATCCCACCTCCCTCAGCTGCCCTCAGCTCCCACAAAGGAGGAGTTGTTTAGAACCTGGGATCACTTCACAATCTTTCAGATTAAAGTTATAACAGCAAAAAATGAAAGACTCAAAAATAAACCACCCCCAACTTTCTATGAGACAATTCTCCCTGAGGAAACTCAGCAGGTGACTGAAACTCTTACTTAGGCCATGGGAAAACTACCGATGTCTCTTTTCCCTCTCCATCTCCACCAAAGTCACATTCATTTCCATTAAGCTCAAAGGAGTCAGAACCTCAAGAGTTCATTACCCACCACGTCATTTGGGAGGCTCTGGAGGTCATCAAAAGGGGTTTCCAGGGTGTTGGTGTCCACATTCAGGATTACAACATCATCCAGGGCCATGTTTCTGACTTTCTGCAAGTAAAAAAAATCCAAAAGAGAAAGTCATTGAAGCACCATCAAGACACAGATATTTCCCCTGGTCTTCTCTGGGGCAGGGGAAGAACAGTGACACATAACAAAGGCCAGTTCTGTGGCAGGCCCACTGCTAGGTACTTCACATCTGTTAGTTCATTTAATTTCCAAAAACTGTGGGCTTGTATGTTCATCCCTGAGTCTCAGCAGTGAGAATGGGCTTGCAGAGGCTAAGTAACATGCCCCAGGTCACAGAACTAGGAAGAAAGATCTTCATACCCCAACATTATTTTTTCCCTATATTTTGCAATTTCTTTTTGAGCAGAAACTGCGAGGTCTAAAGCTCTGGCCTCAGAAACTCTGATACACAGCTGGGCTCTCATGATACCTACATTCAGTCCGTCCTTGGATTCACCAAAGGTTACTTGTCTATCTCTCTTTTGGATCTTGCCATCTTGGATAAGGAATATGGCATATGGCTTAGGGTTAACATTTTCTTTAAACATTAAAAAGGAAGGTCACACTTAGAATTTGGTTCCATTTTCCACAAAAATCTAACTAGTAATGGCTCAGAGGCTCTGGCTACAAAAGAATTAAGGGAGACTCATGCCTACTAAGGGTTATTGCTTATAGAACCTTAGACTTTATTTTACCCTGTTTAAGGAGAAAGACTCTAAAATTTATTGTCCAAACAGAGACATTTCTGAATGTGAAAGAAGGAAACAGGTATAAAACAGGACATACGATTATCCTATATAGAAGGGATCAATTCAAAATTAGCTGCCCTCAGAGCCACTGCACATGATTATGCAAGTATGCATGGTCCAGCCAGCCAACTTGGTTTGAAATTTGCTAACTCTTTACCCTACCGAGTGGTATCAGTGGAGAGGTTGCTTTTTCCTAACTCATCCAAGAGCACTGGGCAGGCTAGTGATAGAGCTGGACATCTTGATAGCTGCTAAGCCTAAGTTTGTTAATGCCCTAACAATTATAATGTACTGTCAGCCTATCAATTCTTGCTGTGTGCTGTACTTACTTTATCTCCTTTAGTTATTATCACAACCCTGCAAAGTGTACATTATTCTCGTGGTACGTAAATTGAGAAGAGGCTCAGAGACGTGAAATAAGCAGCAGAGGCAACCCAGGACTGGCCTCATCCACAGCCCATGCTCTTTGTACTGCAGCACCAGACTCATCAGGTACCCTTAGTGAGACTGGCCTCCTCCCAGCACCACCCCCTCTGCCTGCCTGCTTCACCCTGGTGGGCTGAGGACTCTTTCAGAGGCTCCACAGTTTAGCTCGCCACTGCATAATAAATAGCACCTGGGAAAATGCTCGACATGACACGTGATGAGTGCTCACTAATACTGGCTGACGTTTGTTCTCTCTCAAACCCCAACTTCAATACAGAACTTGGCACCTAAGTAAACATTTCGAGATTATTCCCAGCAGGAGGGTGGAGCCATGCTGGTCAGAAGCCTCCTAGGGTTGAAAAAAACATTCCCAGGCAGAATCTTGGAATCTTTCCACTTAACATGACTGAGAGCCTCAAACCTTTTTGCTATAGATTTCTCTAGACATTGGAGGCTATCAATCAATTTACAAATATTTACTAAGTGTTTACTATGGGCCTAGAACTACAGTGAAGGTACAAGACTGCCACTTCTACTTTATTTCCCCTCCAAACCCCAACACTCACATGAACCATCTACCTTATATATAGTTAATAGCAAATGTGGAGAAGCAGCTAATAAAACTAATAACTAGTGTTTCACAGTACTTTTTTTGTCTTGTTCTTGTTTTTGTTTAAAAAAAAAAGCACAATTCCCATTTTACCAATGAGAACTAAGACTTAAGATTCATATAGTTCAATTAGTCCCGTGGCTCCTTAGCAGCCTCACTTTACATTCCAACAGGTTAAACAAACCACACAATGTGTTAGCAGGAAGTTAGAAAAACAGCATTGACAACAATCCTTTTCACTTATATGACAATTCAGAGCTCACCCAGAACTTTCACAGAGATTCTTTCATTTCATCAGTTTAGCTGGGTGAGGCATCACCACCCCCATTTAAGAGATGAGAAACTGAGGCTCACAGGCAAAGTAGCTTGCTCCCAGGTTATGTTGCTACTAATTGGTTTCTTCATCTGTAAACTGGAAATGATAACCATGATACTTTCAACCCACCTCCCCCCTGGGCTGCTGTGAGCATTAGGGGTAGCATCGCATAGTTCCTGGCACACAGTAGGGCTTAATAGATGGGGCTGTTATTACTTTTACACAATGCATTCAATGGCTACAGGCAGTCTGAAAAGCTGTAGTGGCAATGGCCTAAGGGCAATAATCCTTCTGGTGCTTCTTGGTAACTGCTGGGCTCTCACTTCAAAGGCCAAAGTACAGTTACGGGAAACAGAATCAAAGACTGGGCAAGAGAGGCTCTACAACTCGGCCAAGGACTCCAGGCCTTAAGGATTGAGCTGAGAGCTGCTGCACCCAAGAATCATCTATTTGCCTTGTCTGACCTTCCACACACCCCTAACAGAAGGTGGTGGAAGCAACAGCCATTGGAGAGAGGCCTCAGGGACTGAAAGGCCCAATGAGTGGGATGTTGTTTCAATGCTCCCAGTGGGGCCCCAACAGCACAGACTGGACCTTGTGGGCTCTCTGTGGCTGGCCTGGAATAGGCTTTTGATTTCTTCCCACTCCTGGCTGGAAGACTTGACAGTTAAGCTGTGTGGAGTGTTTACTTTTCCAACAATGCCAACAGACTGAAGAATAGGAAAAAACCTGGCCCCTTTTTCTGGCTTAGCAGGACACAGTCCCCTTAGAAACCAAAATGCCCCAAATACCAGGCTCCAGGCAGGAGCTAGGTCGGCAGAGTTTCCTCTTATAGCACAATGCTGCCCTCCCAGTGGCAAGGCCTCTTCCAAAAGGGTTGGCATGGACTCAAGGTCCTTCCTGAAGCTCAGTGTTCCCAAAGAAAGAATCAGAGGCCAGCTCAGCCGGATGGTACCCTTTCCCTCAAAGGCTCAAGTCAACAAGAGGAATGAAGAAAGGCAAACAACATTCAAACTGGGGATAGGGGTGGGAAGTACTAGAGGAGAAGGAAGCTGGACTGCCACTGAATGCCAGCTCATTTATCCTAACAGTACTATGGGGGAAGATGCTATCACCTCCAGGGTAAGGATGAGGAAATGGGGGTTCAGAGAGGTCAAATAAATTGCCAAAGTCATACAGCTAGTGAGTGGCAGAGCTGAATTTTAAACTCAGTTCCGACTCCAAATCCAATTGCCCAGAGGACTTCCAAATGAATATCCATGTGGAGCATACTCTCAGGGCCTCTTTCCCTTACACAAAGCCACATTTTTCTTTTGTATCATAAAAATTATATATGCCTCCTGTAAAAAAAAAAAATGAGGAAAACAGAAAAGTTCAAAGAAGAAAATTACAGTTACCCTAACCCTTGCATTTGGAGATAATGTTTTGGTTTATTTCTTTCCATATGCCTCACTCCCTAGTTTGTAAAGATCATTTCTAATTGCTGGAGTGCTCCACTTCATGGAAATAAACACAACCAAACCCCTTTTGTTGGCTATTATTTTCAGTTCTTTAAGAAATTATTATATATAATATTGTCAGGAAATCAGTAGACATACAAGCTTTGTGCTTTAGGATGGATTCCTAGAAGTGGAATTTAGTTTCCACTTCTTCAAAAGTATCCCCCTCAAATTTGACTTTGAAAGAGATATCTTTACTTCCAATTATTTTAAAGTCATTTTATCCACAGCTTGTGTTTCCTACTCTAAGTGAAGAAAAATCAGCAAAGACATGAGCAGATGTCAAAATAGTCCTCCAAAAACCCTACCCAATTAAAACACTTACTAGTACCGCAGCACACCGAGACAGCTCTCCGGTAGCTTGTCCCACCAACACATTCCCTCTCTTTTTAGTTACAACATATGCCAAAGCTCCTGCCAGCTGCAAACCCTCCCCCCACCAGACTCTATAGGCTTTTTCTCAGAATGAAGGAAAAAAAACCAAAAAAAACCCAAACACACAAAAAACATACTGACATGCACACTGGCTTTCCAAATAGCATTTATTGCACAGAGAAACACATATAAATGGCATCTTCATATAAACATTGTTAATCAAAAGTGCCTTTCCCTTTATGCTTTGTCACAGACCGACTTAGACTGACCGTTGCCTTTCAGGTCAGGGAAAAGAAAAATCATAATACGAGAGATGGTCAGGGACAGCGGAGAGGATACTGGCTATAATATAAGATTTATTTGTGGCTTGCCACTTACCAGGTAAGCTACCTTAGGCAATTTACTTAACCTCCAAACTCCCCATTTTTTTTCTTCTGTAAAATGAGGATCAATGCAATACCGACCTCACAGAGTCATTGCCAGGATTAAATAAGCAAATATAAGTAAAGGATTTAGCTTGATTCCTAGAAAATCCATAATGGGCATTCAACAAAAGAAAGTTCTCTTCCCTGCTTGCCTCCTTTCCTTCAGCAGTTCTCAAGAACTTGACTGAGCCTGGCTAACCTCACTCCAGAATGCTTGAGGCTGCAGTAAGTTTTCCATTACACCTGTGGTTTATTCATGCAAACAGAATAACATGTTGGTCCACAGTTATATGCACAGGTATCCAATTCCTACCCTAGTCAGTGGGCTTCTGGAGGTCAGGAGCCAGATCTCTGTCCGCAAAGCTCCTACCCAAATATTTGTCCCACAGCAGGCAATTAAAGAATGAATGAATGAGTGAATGAATGAATGAGGAGCAACAGAGCATAGAGGTGAAAAGCATGGACCTAGAAGCCAGGCTGCCTGAGTTTTAGTCCACCTCCACCACTTACCAGCTGTGTAACCTTGAGCGAGTCTCTTGATAGCTCTGTACCTCGGTTTCCTCAACTGTAAATGAGTTAATATTTTTAAAGTACTTAGAGTAGCACCTGGCACAAGGGGGGTACATAATTAAGTACCTGGTAAATAAAAATGAATGATTATTTAAGGATGATGGAAATACTCTATATTGTGGTGGTTTCATGTGAATGTAAAAACTGTTAAAATTAATCAAATCATAAACTTTAAATGGATGGCTTACGGTATATAAATTACATCTCAAAGAAGTTGATAAACACATTAGTTCTATGTCCAGAACATGGAAAAAAATTACAAGAGACCGTAAAAGATAACAATGCATGAATGATTGTGAATGAAGAACATATAAAATAATCTTTCTTAGGACCATGACCCAATATGCATTCTGATTTCCAGCTCCGTTTGGCTAACTGCCCCCTTTCTTTTTTGTCTAGTCCTGGATTTATGTTTTAACATTATTTTCCAACCTGTGGTCTCTTAGGATAAACATAAAAATGTAGTGCTCTCTAGAGATTCTGGCATACTCCTCTACACAAAGATGAGGTCCATTAGAGAATCACTCTATTTTTGGTGTGTCTCACCTAGCTAAGATATGTTGAGGTTTACTTTCTAAAGTGGGGAGAACAAAGAAAATGGGTTTTCCCTCCTAACTGTAAGATAATATCAGCTATATTTGTCAAACCATATCAGTCCCCTCCACACAGATGGGAATGCCTCCAGAGAGGGGATTTGGTTGCCTGTGGCAAATGGTAGGACTTAGAATCAGGCCACAAAGTGAAGGGAAAGGGTTGGACTTAGAACCAGGCCATAAAGTGAAGGGAAAGGTTTGGCACTAGTGGCATAATTCAGGGGATCCAAAGAGCGGTGAAGAGAGGATTGTACTAGCCTGGCTGAGAGAGTCAAGGGCTTGATGCAGAAGAAGGAAGCTGGTCCTGGGCCTGAAATCTGCAGCTAAGTGCTGGGCTCCCTATCGAGAATGGTGGATTTATGATTCAGAGGGATGATGAGCATGGAATAACTAAGCCTGTACTCAGTGAACCTTTTCTGTTGTCTTTACACTGGGAGCCTTTTCAGGGCAGACCTGTGTCTTATTTGTCTCTGCATCTCCAGTGCCCACCACAGTGCCTGACACAAGGCAAGTACACCTTAACCGTAGAATGAAAAAAAAATACTTGCAGTTGGATCCACTCTACTGGGAGACAGACCTTGCAGCAGATGTCACTGTAAGTCCAAACAGGCTGATAGGAGTTTGCTCAAGGAAGTGGGATGGGAATAACAATGATAGCAATGATAATCATGCAAAATTATTATAATTAATTACTGTGGAATTAATTCACAGGTGACATAGAAAGAAAGATAGCTGTTAAGACGGTGGCTAAGACTATGAGTTCTGGAACAAGAAAGCTAGATTCAAGTCTTGTCTCTGCCACTGAGTAACTCTGAGCAAGTTCTTTATCTCTGAGCCTCAATTCCCTTATCTATAAAATGGGGATAAGACTCTCTGTTGTACAGCTTTGTTGTGAAGAATTTAACACACTTCCTCATGTGCATTAAGTGATCAATAAACATGGAACTATTACATGTTGAATCTATCCTTGCAATTTAAAATTACGTCAATAAAAAAGCTAAGAGCTCCAGGATTGTAAGAATCTAAACAATGATTTTCAGACCAAAGGTAGAACCCAGTAAGACTCCACTATTATGATTTTGTGTAATTAAAATATATACTACCACCAATCTATTGATCTTTCTCTGTCTATGTCTACAGTGATAATGAGCACATTCTCTGGAGCTAGACTGCCCAAGTCTGAATCCTAATTCAACTTTGCTACCCCGGGCAAACTAACCTCCCTGTGCCTAAGTTTCCTCACCTGTATAATGACACCAAAACAGTACTGACAGGCAAGGAAGCTCTAAAAGGCGCGTTGATGTGCAGTCCAAAAGGAGGCAAGGGCATGGACTCTGCTTAGGGCACTCCTGGGGCTCAGTGGGAGTGTGCCTTCTGCTGCCACAGCTCCAGGGACTCCTGGGGCCCAGTAAAGTCTGGAGGAGTATGTTTGGCCCTGCTCTGATGCCCCACACCTCACCCTTAGGCTCCTCCTCTTGGCCACCACTCTCAAGTGACAGGAGGAGGCCTGAACCATCCACTGGAGGGCCACTTTTAAGACTATCTGAAGCAGCGTTCACAAGATTGACATGTACCTGAGCACCACCTTGGACCCCCTGGGAGAGAGGATGGGCTCTGCTAGCATAGTACAGTGATAGATCTAAGTCTTTTCTACCTTAGATTTATAAATCCTCCACACGGAATGGATGTGGCTCTCTGCTGTTTGGTGTTCACCTTAACAGTGGCTTCCTTTCCCTGATAAAGTGCTGCAACCAGCATGACAGGTGCTGTGAGAACTGTGGCAAAAGGAAAATGAGGAGTTCTAGTATTGCCTCGCCAAGATCTGCCAAGATGTGCAGAAAACACTATCCTAGCTCAACATGTTCAGGCACGGGAACCAACAGTGGAGCACTCGTTTGACAGTGTTATATACATTTAGAATGTAAACCATACCTGCACAGCCAAAGAGCCACGTGCAGTGTTGCTATGAAGAAAAAAACTGATCTCTAAAGAAGATGCTAACAGCTGGTAACAGCAGATGAGGACAGAACATATCGTTTGACAAAGAACCAATGTTTTTGCAGCATAAAGCTGCCTTATTTTGTGACAGGATTATTTTAAGACTCTGCAAGACTTTACATTTTGACATTAAAACCTCAAACTTAAAAATTAAAAAAGGGGGGTGATGGGGCGGGGAGAGCATGCCTTCCCTCTCAGGCATCTTCCTGGGAGATGCTGCCTTAGTATGCCAAATTGTCTTGACCCATCCCAGAAAGATTATGTGTTAAGGGGAGATTTTTGTTTTTGAAAGGAGGGTGTCTGCAACTCAGTTTATGCATTGTATTTATAAAAAGAAGGTCAAATGTAAAAGTTCATTATATGTTTAACACTATTCTATTTGGAAATATGGGAAAATCCTCATTTAGATATTTGCTTACTATGAAATTAAAAAAATACACATTACACCTGGAAAGAACTGACTTTGTTTTTCCTCTATTTTAACTGCACATAATATCCCATTTCTTTATAACCCATTTAGCATATGAGTATGTCATGCTTCTATTAAAGACAGAACTAGCTACACAAAGCTTCCATGTCTGTTTCTACTATAAACTTGGAACCATCAGCTGGTAACGTTTTAGGGAGCATATTATGTATTATGCATAGATGATGATGTGAGCAAGATTTAATAGGACAGCCACTCTCATTTTATGAACCACCCATAAGTCAAATGTCATATTTTGCTTCAATCTTTGCTTAAATTTGATACAACATTCAAGGAGAAAAAAGAAAAGTTGTTTAACATAATAATTATTTCAGAGCCCTATTTGCTGTTATATCAGATGTTTGTTCCCTAGCATTTATTTACTTATAGTAGATTCTGGATATCCATTAGCGGTTTTAATAAAAACTGTTTTGGGGGAAAAAAACAGCACTGATGAAGAAATAAAAGATCTCAACAGACCAATAAGAGGTAAGGATGCTGGATGGTACAATGGTGGCTCAGTGGCAGAATTGTCACCTGCCATGCTGGAGATCTAGGTTCAATTCCTGGAACCTGCCCATGCCAAAGAAAAAAGAGGAAAGGACACTGAATCAGTAATCAAAAATCCTCCCAACAAAGAAAAATCCAAGACCAGATGGCTTCACTGGTGACTTTTACCAAACATTCAAAGAAGACAACATTAATCCCATGTAAATGCTTCCAAAAAATTGAAGAGAAGAGAACACCTCCTACTTCCATCTATCCCCCTAATACTAAAGCCAGACAGAGATAGCAGAAGAAAAGAAAATTACAGACCAATATCCCTTTGAAATATAAACATAAAAATGCTCAACAAAATTCTAGAAAGCTGAATCCAATTACACATTAAAATTACATCATATACACCTGGGATTTATACCAGGGGTGTCAGCAGGGCTCAACATAAGAAAATCAATCAATGTAATACACACATTAATAGGATGAGGAAAAAAAAAAACCCAACACATGATCATCCGAATTGATGTAGGAAAGGCATTTGATAAGATCTAGCATAAAAACATTCAGAAAACTAGGAATAAAAGGGAATTTCCCTGACATGATAAAGGATGTATGTGGAAAACCCACCACTAACATCATACTCAATGGTGAAGGACTGAAAGCTATTCCTCAAAGAAAAGGAAAAGGCTGAGATGTCAAACATCATCATTGCTGTTAACATTGTGCTGGAAGTGCTGGCAAGAGCAATTAGGCAAGAAAAAGAAAAAGGAAGGCAAGCAAATTGCAAAGGAAGAAGTAAAACTATCCCTATTTGCAGACGACATGATCCTATGTATAGAAAATCCAGAAGAATCTACAAGAAAACTACTAGAGATAACACAGAAATTCAGAAAGTGGTGGGGCACAAGATCAATATGCAAAAATCTGTTGTTCCCATACACCAGTCATGAATAAAAGGAAAAAGAAATCAAGAAAAAAATCCCATTTACAACAGTAACTAAAAGAATCAAATATCTAGAAATAAATTCAACCCATTATTTAAAGAATTTAACATGGAAAACTAGAAATCATCGCTAAAAGAAATCAAAGAAAATCTAGAAAAAATGGAAAGATATTCTGTGCTCAAAATTTTGACTATCGTTAAGATGTCAATCTACTCAAAGCAATTTACAAAATCCCAATAAAAATTCTAACAGTCTTCTATGCAGAAATGGAAAAGCTAATCACCAAATTCATATGGAAAGGCAAAGGACCCCAAACTACCAAAACCATCTTTCAAAAGAAAAACAAAGGTGGAGGATTCACACTTCCAAATTTCAAAACTTACTACACAAAGCTACAGTAACCACAACATAAGGACAGACCTAGGGATCAGTGGAAGAGAACTGAGAGCATAGAATTAATCCACATATCCATGGAGTTGATTTTTGACAAGGATGTTAAGTCCACTCAATGGGGAAAGAATAGTCTCTTAAACAAATGGTGCTGGGAAAACTGGATCTCCATATACAAAAGACTGAGGGTAGACCATTCCTATACCTCATACCATATAACAATTTACTCAAAATGGATCAACAACTTAAATACAAGAGCTAAAACTAAAAATGTTTTAAAAGAAAACAGGGAAATATCTTCAGGACCTTGTATAGGCAACGGATTTTAAGATTTTCCACCCAAAGCACAAGCAACAAAAGAAAAATCAGGTAAGTTGGACATCATCAAAATTAAAAACTTTCATGCATCAAAGGGCATTATCAAGAGAGTGAAAAGACAATCAACAGAATGGCATAAAGTATTTGAAAAGCATATATCAGATCAAGGTTTAAAATCCAGAATTCCCACAACAACAACAAAAAGATAAACAATTTAAAAATGGGCAAAGAACTTGAATAAACATTTCACCAAAGAAGAAATACAAATGGCCAATAAGCCCACCAAAAGATTATCAACATCATTAGCCACTAAGGAAATATAAATTAAAACTGCAATGAGATACTATTTTATGCTTTCTAGAATGGCTGTTATTAAAAAATAGAAAATAATAAGTCTTGGATGTGTGGATTAATTCTGTGCTCTCAGTTCTCTCTTGGTGATGCAGAGAAATACGCACCCTGTTATACTGTTGGTGAAAATGTAAAATGATGCAGCTACAATGGAAAAAGTCTGGTGGTTTCTCAAAAAGTTAAACATAGAACTACCATATGACCTGGCAATCCCACTTCTAGGTTTATACCCACAAGAATTGAAATCAGGGACTTAGATATTTGTATACTGGTGTTTATAGCAGCATTATTCACAACTGTCAAAAGGTAAAAGCAGCCCAAATGTCCATCAGCAGATGAATGGACAAACAAAATGTCGTATATACATACAATGGATTATTATATAGCCTTAAAATAGGAATTAAGTTCTGATATAAGCTACTACATGGATAAACTCTGAAAACATCATGTTGAATAAAACAAGTCAGACACAAAGGGACAGATAGTGTATGGTCCCACTTACATGAAATAGCTAGAATACGCAAATTCATTAAGACAGAGTAGCCGACACATTACCAGGGGTGGGGATGAGAGGAAAGTTAGTGCATAATGGGTACATGGTTTCTGTTTAAGTGATGGTAAAGTTCTGGTAATGGATGGTGGTGAGGGTAGCACAACATTGTGAATGTGATTAATCCCATGAATGGTATGCTTGGAAGTGGTTGAGATAGGAAAGTTTATGTTTTATATATATGGTTCTAAAATTTAAAAAGAGAGAGAGACTAAAGAGACAGATACAAATTAAATATGATACATGATCCTGGATCTAATTATGGAGGAGAAAATGCCCAAAGGACATTATTGAGACATATGAAAAAACTGGAATATAAAGTTGTAAGCTTTATATCAATGTTACATTTCTTGAACTTAATAACTGTACTTAAGGTGGTTATATAAGTAAATATCCTTGTCTCTTAGGAAATGTACACAGAAGTATTAAATATTCATAGAACATGATGTAAACAGCCTACTCTCAAATGTTTAGAAAATAAATAGATAGGTAAATAGATGGACAGAAAGATGGATAGAATGATATGGTAAATGTGGCAAAATGTTAAAAGTTGGTGGATCTGGGTAGCTGGGTGAGGGGAGTATGTTCTCCGTATGGGTTCTGTATTATTTTTGCAATTGTCCTATGAGTTGGAAAGTATATTAAAATGAAAAATAAATAAAAGTACTGACAACCAGAATAGTGACTACCTTTGGGTCAGAGGGAGAAAATAACTGAAAGTGGTCTTAAGAGGAACTTCTGGTAGACTGGTAATATTCTGTTTCTTGGTCTGGGTGGTGGGTACATGGTGTACTTTTTCCTATGAATGTTATACTTGAAAAATGTTTACAAAAATGTAAACAAAACTGACTTCATTGGATTGTTAAAGAGATTAAATGAGCTAATATATGTATAGTACTTAGGATAGTGTTTGGTATTTAATCAGCATTGGGTATTGGCTATTACTTGGGGAAAAAAGTTAATATAGTAATAATTCTTCTGGTAAAGATGATTCAATCTAGAATATATGCCACTTTCAGAAAATGTGTTTGCAAAGGTATTCCTTTACAAGACGCATACTGTTTTTGCAATCTATCCTGCACCTGCTCCAGTGAAGAGCAAACATCAAAATTACTGGGTGCCTTCTGAGATACCTTTGGAGTCTCAAGTCAGCTTGGTTTGGGAAAGCAGCAGGAATGAGCAGGAAGAGCATGGAAAAGATGGACTGAGCTTTGGATTTTTATCTTCTTCAATTCTTGGTCAGAGATTCAAGGCAGGTTATTTTAAGTTAGTTGAACCTCAGTTTCTTCACCTATAAAACAGGATTGTTGCCACTTTCTACATAGGGTTGTCAGAAGATTAAACTAAATCAACATAAACATTTATTAACACAATGTGCCTAAGTGCCCATGTTTCCTTCTGTCCTGGGTGCTGGCATGGACCATGGGTGGAACTTCTCCTGGCCAGAGCAATACTCCAAGACCAGCAAGCATAGCCTCCTCTTCCATAGTCAAGCCAGCATATGAGGTAGCACCTCTGAGACCAGCAACTGGGCTGCCAAGTAAAAGGGATGGTTCCAGGCTAACTTCTTGGAAATACACTTTGCTTCAAGAGGTCTTAGCATCCTCTTGAATCAGAGTATTATCATGCCCATAGAGTGCTATACCGTGGCTCAAAGAAAACCCAGTATAAGTTCATCCCTCTGTGAGAGAAGCACAACTGATGTGCCTCAGAACATAATACTGTATGTCCCCTTAAAAGTGACTTCTTGGCATCTCTATCTTTTTAATCTTGAAAGTTGGAGAATACAGTCAAAATTAAACCAAAAAACATCACATATTTGTTAACCAAAACTTTGTCCTAAATACTCGTTTCTGGACTTTCTGCAACTGCCTCTTATCCCAACTATCCTGCCACACTCCAACCTACAACTAACTTTATAGGGTCCTGATAGGCCAGGCTTGTGTTACACACTCTGCATCCATCATTTTCCTGACTCTCACAACAAAATTAGCAGCTACTAGTTATTGTGTTCCACCCACAGCTTAACCCTTTACACATAGCATTTGATGTAATTTGCACAACTCCCCTGTGGAGAGAGAGAAGGAAATTGAGGATCAGAGATGTAAGTAAAACAGCTGGTCCAAAGTCATATGAGAGCAACAGAGCTACGCATTGTACCCAGGTCTGACACCAACACCTTGGCACTACCAATTGCACGACATTATTTGCTCTGATATATTACTTCAACAAACATGTTGAGCAACTATAATGGGATAGACACAATGTAAGGTACAAAATTTCCAGGGAGGAGAGGGTTTCCAACAGAGTATTATATCTATCTGATGGATGAGGAAACTGAGGCTCAAGAGATCAAATAATTTGCCCTTGTTCTCATAACTGGTGTATGTCAGAGAAAGGACTTGAATCTAAGTCCCACGAGCCAGTGTTCTTTCCATAATACAGCACATATAAAATGTGCTCAAATACATGCGCATATATATAAGTATATAACAAAGAACAGCATGGGGAGCTGGTGGCCTCCTAGAAGGAAAGGGAAAGAGAAATGAGAGAGAAAGCAGAAAGGACAGGAAAAGGAAAGACAAATATTCAGGTATTCTAAACTCTTTATTCCCTTCTGGAATATAATCTACACAAAGGGAAGAGTGACATTTTCCTTCCTTTCCTCGGGCCCCAAAGGTCACTGAGCTGCCAAGCAGTTGATAAACGTAGTGGCTTTTCTTTGGAGCCAAGAGTCACTGATTTGCTCCTTCCTGCTCCACAAAATTAAAATCTAAGTCCGACAGTTCAGAGGACTCCTGAAAACACTGTTGGAATTTCCCAATGTGCTTTAAACAGAAACAGAAGCTTGGCAGGGGAGGGAAGTAGTATAAGCACCTCACAGGTCAGGCCAAATTCACTCTTCACAAGGTAATAAGCATTGACAATCATTAATACGTCCACAGATTTTCAACCCAGGTTAACAAAGGGGCTATTTCTCCAATGGTGCCTTTCCCTACCATCCATCCATTGGATATTCATTCACTCATTCATTCACACACTCACCCACTCATTTGGTTGATCAGGCATTCAGTCCACCAGTTATCGATCCATTCATGTCAAATTTAAACTATGTCTTAAGGACATAGAGATGATAAAACATGATCTTTGAATTTAAAGGGCTATATAATTTAATTATAACCTACTTGTGGGAGGGTATGGCTGGGAAGGGGTGATGGTATAATAAAACTAGTTATCAATAAATCTCAGAAAGGATACATCACTATGTAGTAGAAGAGAGGAAGCTCACTTCAGAAGAACACCTCTATTCATATAAACATTGCCCGATTTCCTCCCCTCCATATGGGCAGAGTATTTCCTGGATGGTCCAGAGCCCAGAGTAAGAAAGTCTCAGGGTTGGTGTCCTGGCTCTTTCACTTACAAGTCAAGTTAGTTTTGGCAATATCCTTGGCCTCTTTTACCATCACTGTATTTCTTTGTGATCCAGGGCTTATAATCGTTATCTTCAGAATTACTGAGATGATTAAAAGAGACACCAGGGCAGGCATTTCATTTAGAACTAGCCATAAGGCAGAAGGTCCATCAATGCTTGGCTGTGCCAGCTCTCCTGGCAGGCCATTCTACAACTTCATTCCAACACTGTGCCTTCAATCAGCCTGGCCTCTGCTCTTCTCTCTAGAAGGAAGGAATGAGCCTATTTACACCTCTGAGTCTGCTGGTGGTTGGAGTCAAACTGAAGCACCCTCCCTGCTGGGGAGCCTCAGTTTCCTCATGTGTGAAATGAGGATGAGAAGGGAGCCAATACCCTCCATTAGTATTGCAAAACACAAACAAGAGAGGAGATAGAAGAGTACGTGTTAAGACGTAAAGCATGACCCAAATATTGATCATGATTATCTCCATCCTGCAAGAGCCCATTTTTCTCTCTTACTCCCATTTCCATGACAAGTTGCCTTCTCTAAGTTCTAAACCAAATACAGTGGCAGTACACACTTCCGCCTTCAATTATAACTTGGTTAGCACTGTTTCAAATTGTTTCATGTGTGGCTGACACTTTTCCTTTAAAGTAACTACTTTAACCTTACTATACTAACATTTACTACAATAACATTTACAATTGTCATCTATAAAGCATGGTAGAGTTTTAAAACATATTATATTTTAAAATATACTACTTTATCTGATCCTCAAAGCAATCTTGTGCAACAGGTATTATTCCCATTTTACAGAAGAGAACATGGAATCTCCAAGAGGTGAAGTAACTTGCCTAAAGCCCCAGAGTAATAGCAGAGTCTGGAGTTGAGCTTGAGATGGCTGACTCCAAGGCCTTGTCTCCTTCTCCTCTCTGTATAGCCCCCTCTACTTTCTGGGCTCAGAGTTAGGCACAGAGTTGGTCCGTAATAAATACTGAGGACAGTGACTATGTCATTTATTTCTTTTGTGTCCTCTAGGGATAGAACCTATCAGAGCGCTAGACACATAATAGCAAACAGACCCTAAAAGCAGGGTTGGGATAATATTTTCCTTTCCATTCATTAAAACACTTCACATAGACATGATTAAAACATGATCTTTGAACTCAAGGGGTTCCTAGCCTATTTGTGAGAGGACATGGGCTGGGGATGGTGGTGGTAAAATTACATACCAATAAATCTAGGAAAGGGCATATAATATATAGTAGAAGAGAGGAAGAAACCTTAAACTGAATTTGAATTCTGGTCCTGCTGTTTAATTATTAGCTGTGGGACTTTGTACTGGTTATCTAACTTCTCCATACCTAAATCTCCTCATCTGTGAAACGAGGCAACCGCTACCAAAACAGAGAACTGTGAAAATTAAACAATGAGTGTAATCTGCATGGGAGGTGATTCAAAAATATTATCTATCCACTTTGAAACAATGAAACTATAATTGAAGAGTTTTACTGGGTTATAAGGGGATGTTGATTCCCTAGTCCCAAAAAGGTTTGGGGTCACCCTCTCATAAAATAGGGCCTCATTCCTCCCACTGAGCTGCCACTTGCCATCATTCATTCATCAATAAGCACAGCAAACCTGGACTCCCATCTCCACCTGCCTTTTATTTGAAATGTCAATTTTTAAAGAGTGGAGAGGTTGGAAACCCAATTTAACAAGCACACTGGAACATTGTTTATTGCCCCCATAAACATGGCTTAGTGAGAATTACGGACTTAATCAGAGTGAACTTATCTCCCGGTGAAAAGGAACACTTTAAATTTCAGAAATGGCACCTTCACTGTGAAAATCTCTTAACTTTTCAAACAAACTACAGGGGGTCTTAAACATATGGGCAGTAAAGGGGCAGCCATTCCTGTGATTTGTCTTGCCAAGGAGCCCGAAAGGTCCATAACAACTCTAACGTCTAGGAAAAATGTTTGGAAAATCATATTCAGGAGGTATGTCTTTTAAAACACACACACACACAGGATCTGCTGAGTGGGAAGTCATATATATATGGTTGCTTGGGGCTGCCCAAAAGAAAAGTCTATGGAGTTAGAACAGGAGGTATTTAATTAGCAGCAGTGCTGAAAAAGCCCACCTCTCCTCCTGCATGTATGATTAAGCATTTAGCAATAGTTAATATTTTGGTGCGCTGCCTTCCAGAAGAGAGGTGCTGTATAAATCCAAAAGGGTACTAAATGGTTTGTGTGATTTTTTTTTCCTCGTTAAAAAGCATTTCCAGAAGATGAGGTCCCTTGAACCCCAACTTTGCAATTTGAGGCTTCATTAGGTCCTCACCGATCATTCCAGGAATGGTTTACATAAAGATGCCCCCATCTTGCAGAGAATGTTTAAACCTGGCTGCCAGAGGCAGGAAAGGCAACAGATATAAAATTTTATTATTTCATGCCCCAGTAGCAGCCAGGAGGACTTAATGAAATTGCCAAGATTTACAATCTGAAATAGCTATTGCACAGACAGATATGGTTAAGGGAGCTGCACCCTCTGACCTTTCAACCCTTTGATCCTCACACAGCAGGTGGCCTGGAGCCCCCTCCTGGGCATCTTCCCTCTCTTCCGACACTGCCCAACCCCGATGTGCAATAAGCCTGACCTTACACAGGTGACTCTCAGGGTGCTTATCACCAGCAGCTGCTGTTAATGGAACGGCCAAAATCACTAGCCTCCGATTCTAACTCTGAGATGCGGGAAGATTAATCTGCAGTGCAGTGTCCAAAAGGTGCTGAAATGAGGCTCAATAACTCAGCAACAAGTCTAGTTGTTTGGGAATGCTTAACAATGCCACAACCAAAAACTGTCCTTCGAAATGGAACTGTAGTCTCCTGTGATTTATACTTTGAGTTAGGAAAAAAAAAATCACCTTTTAAAAATAAATCTAAAAAAAATTAAAAAAATCAACCCCCAAATCCCAAATGCATCTCTCAGAACTTCCCTAAAACCATGTGCCGCAAATTTATACCAATGGAAATCAAAACAATTTTTGGAAACCTAAAATTGACTGTTTTCAGTTCCATGAGATTTCATTTAAAAAACCCCATATGCCAAAATGTCCAAATTCTCTTATTTTTAAAAATTGGGATGACTTCCAAAATCATAGCTATCTTTTTCTTTCTTTCCTTTTTTTTTTTTCCAAGCTAGGATGGATAATATGCATATGTACTTATCAAGCTTCATAATTTAACCCACTCGGTCAGTATGAATTATTTGCAGCCAAATGCTGAAGAGGGAAGTTGTAAATTTATTACCACTGGATCTTACAAAACCTTGACTCTTCTGCACTAAGGTTTAACTGATATTGTATCTAACTAAAGAAGTACAGAAGTGTAGGCAGCTTCCGTCTGCAGCTTTTAGCTTTTGTCACATATTTAGGTTTATGGAGAGAAGGATTTCAGGCAGGATACATAAACTACTCCGTGGGATTCTGATAACTTCCAACCACAAAACAAAACTTTAATGATACTGTTGATAATACCTAAGCCCTAGGCCAATGCCCTTGTTTCTGAACACAGTGTGGTGGCCCCAATCTTTACTGGCAAAGGCCAAAGCTTGGATCATTAGTGTCTGAAGCCAACAGACAAAGGAAAAAACAAAACAAAATACTCTTTTTGTACCTAAATATCAAATATTTTAAATATTCTAATTAAAATTCATTTTGGAATCAGTTGAGAATCAAATAATATGTAAAGAGAGTTTTATAGACTCTAATTTAAATCATGTTTTTCTCTATGGGTATTCAAATTTAGTACAGAGCAGTTTATAGAGAAATCTGTTTAATGGGGAAAAAAAAGTTATGGTTACTACATGCTACAGTTTGACCACATTGTATAAAACTATTATTATGTTATCCTCCTAAGAGATGCTAATTGGAAATACTTTATTAATAATATCTTCTATTGAGTGAGAATCTACTAATGTGCATGGCACTTACCCATATAATTTCTAACTGCCACTTCTTTAAGGTAGCTGTCCCTGCTTTGCAGTTGAGGATGTCAAGAAGCAGATACAGAGAAGCTCAGTGACTCGCCCAAATTACATTGAGACAAATGGCAGAATTTGGGATTCAAACTCAGGATTATTGCTCATCCAAACAGCCCATGGTCCATTTTCTCTCTTTTCGAACCAAAAACCGAAGCCAAAACAAACAAAATAATTTGTGCAGAAAATGCTGGATTTCCGCTTGCTTACACACTACCATGGCCCATTTAAAGGGCTTCCGAATCAATTATTTTAGGTTATTAAGATGAAGTTTAATTTGGTTGACAAACACCCCTACTGTGGTGACCTTGCATATCAACAACAAATGCCTGGTGGTCACAAACTGGTACCTTCAGACGGCTGAGCATGGTGTTAAACAAAACCACATGCGCTGGAATTCCAAGTGGGATTTGACTAGGCCAAGTCTACCTTTCTTCAATCATCACACTGCTGGTCTCTGGGCTCCCGCAACGGCCCCACCCCTAATCACTTGCTAGGAGTTTATGAAAAGGAGTCACCGGTCCCATGTGGCTGTGCTCAGTAAAAAAAAGAACCTTTAAGCTAATTTCAAATTAGAAAAAGTCAAACAGCAAAAAAGAAAAAAGGAGGCTAAAAAAAGAAGGTAAGAGTCAATCTCACATGGATAAACTGTTTAGCTTTTCTTAAGGGAAACTGACCAGTTCTATACCATATAATACTGGACATCATTTCCATTTATTTGACACCTACCCTGTGTCAGGCACCAGTCTGTGTGCTTTCATGTATTTTCTCTTTATTTCTCACTTAAGGAATTCTCCTCAAGAAAAGTCTTTGTCTGGTATGTCCCTAATTCTGGTCCTCCTCATTGATGGTTTCTAGCGCTTAAATTTTCTCCTTTGCCTGTGTGATCATTTCCAGTTTCTTTGCATGTTTTGTAATGTCTCCTACAAAGTGGAGAATCTGCAGCCCCATTCTACAAATGAGGGGTTTGAAACTCAAAGAGGCTCCTTAACATCCCTCCTCATCTGCGAAACAGGGGCACCTACCTTAAATTGGGGACAAACAAATAATATGGCTAAAGTGTCATACACATCAGTAGACCCTCATTCGATATTAAAAAGTATTTCCAATGGTCATCTCTTAAGAAGGCAATGTCATCATAGTTTTGTATAAAAAGTTCAAATTGTTTGATGCAGTAACCATAACTCTTTTTCTCTACTAAACTGATTCCTTCTTTAAACAAAAGGAGTTTGTTTAAAGTCACCCAGTAGGAGGTGGTAGAGCTAGAATTTGAACTCAGGTCCACATGACATCAGAAGAGTTCTTTCTACTGTGCTACACAGCTTCCCACATCCTGCTCCTTACCTTGATCCAAAAGGAATTTGATCAGTGCAAATTTCTCTTGACCAAAAATTAAAAATTTTTGCTTCCTTTGAAGTCACTTTTAACATTGCTAAATGGAACGCACATATAATGACTGCTAAGTGATGATAGGAAAATTGGAAAACAAAAGCATCAATGATGGTTTCACATTTTCTACAGATATTCTCCCTCTTAAATTACTCAGTTTTTCTAGTCTATAACAGAGGGTTATCTCAGCTTTTAAGAAAACATTTCAGTCACAACAAATTACACCAAAAATGTACTGACTGTAAGAGATATTTAAATCAGCTAGAAGCACTTGTTCACTTTGATTACATAAATTACAATTAAAGCTTTAAAATGTTTTATATTAACTAATTCCCACATTAGGAGAAGTAGCATTTAAGAATCACCCGCATTTTAAAAACAGATGCCACTGCAAAGAGACAGCTTTCAGGAGAAATCCACCAGACTAATTCCAGGACAATATTCAAGGCCTAAATGGAATGGAGTATGCTGAATTTTCACTCTGAATCGTCTGGATGTGAGGAGGCTCTTACGGGATGATTTTGCATGGTAACAAATATCACGATAAGGAAATGACAGGAAAATGAAGCCACTGTCCAATAATTTTATTTTTACATAATAAAGCAAATGCCAGGGTTTCATTGATCTAAATTTTTTCTCATTTTTGTATTACTAACTACAAAGACTAATGTTTGGTACAGTATGTATTTTTAAGTTTTAATTTTGAAATATTTTCAAACTTACAGGACAGGTACCAAAACAATACAACCCCCCATATGCAGAACTCCAAATTTTAATATTTTGACCCATTTGTTGTATCATTCTATCTATCCATCAATCTATCAATCCATCTATTCATCTGTCTTGTCTATTTACCAATCCATTTAATGAACACCTGAATGTAGGTTACACATATCATGCACCTTGAACTTTTAGTACCTCCATATACCTTTCCTAAGAACAAAGGTATTCACTTATGTTTGCACCTTAAGTGTAGTAATAAAGCTCAAGAAATTTAACATTGCTAATAAAGCTTACAGTTTATATTCCATTTTTTTCATATGCCCCAATAATGTCCCTTTGTGCCTTTTCTCCTCCCTTGTTAGAATCTGCCCAGCATCATGTATTGCCTTTAATTGTCATTGTCTCTTTAGACTCTTCTTTAATTTTACAGTATGCATATACAGAAAACATAAACTTACCCATTTTAATCACTCCCAGGCACACTGTTCAATGGAAATCGATCACATTTACTATGCTGCAGTACCCTCAACACCTTCCATTACTAAAACTTTCCCATTTCTTCAAACAGAAACCCTACTCCCATTTTGCATTCCCCCTACCTTCTGCCCCTGGTAAACTATTTTCTAACTTCTGTCTCCATGAGCTGGCATATTCTCTGATATTTTCTTTGTAGTTACTACAGGGCTTAAATTTAACATCCTAGGGCTTAAATTTAACCTCCTACATCTATAACAATCTCATTTGTTTTGGTACCAACTTAACTTCAATAGTATGCAGAAATTATATTTCTAAACCCCTCTATCCCCTCTACCTTTACGTAGTGGTCATAAATTATGTATTTATACATTATGAGTCCAAAACTACTGATTTCTTATGACATTTTATGCATTTGACTTTTAGGTCCTGTAGAAAGTAAAAGGTGACATGGCAAACAAAAAATAGAATAGTAATGACATTTATATTTATACTTGTTACCCTTACCAGAGATCTTTATTTCCTCATGTGGCTTTGATCTATTGCCTGTTGTCTTTTCTTTTGAAGCTGCAGGGCTCCCTTTAGCATCTCGCATAGGACTGGTCTTATAGTGACAAACTCCTTCAGCTTTTTTTTTTTTAAAACATATTTTTATTGTTCTTTTCAACTCCCCACTGCCCTCAAAGGACAGTAGGGTCTTTGGTTTGCTCAGTCCAGCTAAATTCGTTGTCCTTAGTATGATGACCTTTTACTTTTTTTTTTTTTTTTTTTAAACATGGGCAGGCACCAGGAATCAAACCCGGGTCCTCTGGCATGGCAGGCGAGCACTCTGCCTGCTGAGCCACCGTGACCTGCCCACTCCTTCAGCTTTTGTTTATCTGGGAATGCCTTAAACTCTCCCTCATTTTGAAAGGCAGTTGTATCTGATAAAGAATTCTTGTTTTCAGCACTTTAAATATGTCATCCATAGCCTTATTGTCTTCATGGTTTCCAAGAAATCTATACAATCTTATTGAGGCTCCCCTGTACGTCACATATTGCTTCTCTCTTGCAGTTTTCAGAATTCTCTCTTCATTATACAGTTTGATTATAACAAGCCATGACATGGGTCTTTTTAAATTTATCCTGTTTGGAGCTTGTTAAATGTCTTAGATGGATATATTCTTGCCTTTCATTAAATTTGGGAAGTTTTCAGACATTATTTCTGTGAATATTCTCTCTGCCCCATTCTCCTTTCTTTTCCTTCTAGGGCTCCCACAATATGTATATAATACACTTGATGGTGTCCCATTGGTTCCTTAGGCTCTGTTCAGTTTTCTTCATTCTTTTTACTTCTGCTCCTCAGATTGGATGATTTCAATTGTCATATTCAAATTCACGGATTCTTTTTTCTGCCAGCTCCAAACTGCTGTCAAACCCCAAAAGAAAATTCTTAATTTCTACTACTACTGTCTTCAGCTCTGATTGGGTCCTTTTCATAATTTCTATCTCCATATTGATATTCTCTTTGTGCTCATCTATCACTTTCCTGATTTCCATTAGTGTTTTGGTTCATATTCTCCTTTAGCCTATTTAGGACCATTTAAAAAAAGTCTTTGTCTGGTATGTCCCTAATTCTGGTCCTCCTCATTGATGGTTTCTAGTGCTTAAATTTTCTCCTTTGCCTGTGTGATCATTTCCAGTTTCTTTGCATGTTTTGTAATCTCTTGTTGAAACCTGGACATTTTTATATTTTAATGTGTTAATACTGGAATTCAGTCTCTGAGCTGTCTGTTTCTTAAGCTTATATCCAGCTAGTGTTATGACAGAGATTTCCTTGAACGCCAGGAACTAACCATCTTCCCTCCCCCCAAAAAACGGGGGTGGGGGCACATTTTCCAGTCTATGCTGATTGATTTGTTCCAGGTTCTCCTTCAGGGCTTGTCTATGCAATGTGTTTAACTCCAGAACAGAGTATAGAGGCTTTCCTGGTCTTTTCTGCTTATGAATCTTATCTTGGGCATGCACATGTGGCCCTGGAAATTCCCCCAGTGTCCCCTTTTCAGTAGAAACAGTTTCTTCATGGTCTGGGATCTCGTATTATATGTCCTGTGGCCAGCAATCCCTTGCCCCAGTGAGCCACTTGAATGTTCTCTCTCAGGGTTGTGTAGGAGAGCTCGGTAGATGAATTCTACAATGCCGGGCAATTTATGGAATGGCAAGTCCTTAGGCCACCACCAGACAGACTGGGCCAGGTATACATGTTCCAGGTATGTGCATGAGAGTAACTCTTCTTTCTCTGGAACCAATACCAGGGAATGTACAGGCAGAGCAGGCCAGCAAGGGGCCAGTCAGGGCACCGCAAGATTCTATCATTTCTGGGTAGCCTTTTTCTTGATCAAGTGCTTGCTCTGTTACTGCAGTCCTTTTAACAGTTTTTGGAGCTTTGTGGTATAGTATTTTTAAAAAGCTTTTCACAATATCAGTTAATTCTCACAGCTCTTTGAGATAAATAATATAGTTTAATCTTAATTTTAAAGATGAGAAAGTGGCGCCTTGGAGAGGCTAAATAGCAGGACCTCAGTTACAACTATACTCAGAGTTTTTCTCTGAAGGACTGCAAGGCCTCACCATCCCCAGAGAATGGGAGGAAGTCCTCGCTGTGAAGGAAAAAGTCTGGCAAACTTGGGGGCCTCTGCCCTGGAGTGGGTGGGACTGGGGACATAGTCCACACTGCCTAAACAGACGGGGGACAGAACAGAGTTCTGGGGTCTGACAAACCCATTGTAGCTCAGGGACTAGATACAAATTAGTTCACTGCTCTGACCCTCAGCTTCCCCATCTGCAAATGTGGGTATTTCTTACTTGTAGAGAGATCCTAAGGAATGCTAGGTAAAGTACCATGTTTGGTACTGAGCAAGTATTCAGAATTTGTGATAGTTTCTTTCTAACCTTCTCCCTTTCTTGCCAAAGCTCTCTCCATGAACCTATGACTGAAACTGCCAGGTGGAAATTTTCATGCAAATATTGCCTTTATGTAAAACAGGACTATGATTACTTAGTACTAATAAATAAATCTTACATGGAATTTCTCAATTCTTGGGAGGACACATATAAAAGCCTCCATTTATACCTGAATATAATTACAGCTCAGCGTTTTCCATGAAATCGCAGCATTTGCAAATGTGAACTACATTTTACTATTGTCTAACTGTGGAGTCCTGTGAAGAAGCAAAATGGTACAATGGTAAACAAAACAAACAAACAAAAGAAAAAACGCTCTTCTTCACTTGCTTTGAAACTGTTTAAAAATAAATATTCAAAAAACAGGAACAAAGGATTAAAGGTTTTCTATGCTGGGCGCGAAAAATAAAAATCAAAATATAGTTAAAATGGTGCTAACTAGTGACAGAAATTCAGGTTCTTTGAGATGTAAAGGAAAAGAAATGTTATTTTTCTTGCCTGTTAATAAGTGAACCCTATTATTTGTTATGAAAGTGCCATAGTTAAACAGGGACCCCCACTGCAGACACTGACAAATGAGTCCTCTGGGTCTGGTTCCATGAATGGTGGGGCTCAGGGCTTTTCCAAGCACATGGTGCATTTGGAAAACCAGGCCCACAGCTAAGCTTACCTAGATAAGCAGTGGCGAGAGAGAGAGAGCAATGTCGTGAGCTCAGCCTGTCTCCTCTTGCACCCATCAGATGCCTTTTGAAATTGCACTGGTTTTGGGTATGGGAGCTAAGTCCAGGCCTGGGAACTTGGTTTCTGGGTCTCATTCCCCTTGCTCCTACCACCAGGAACCATGACTTAGTATAGAGTCTAAATTAATACTCTCAAACTGGGGTATAGGAAGAATATCTAATGTACAAAAAGTACCTGAAAGCAGAGAGAAAAAGACAAACTCTAGTAAAAGTGGTGCTTAAAACCCTGAAGAAAGCCATCAGTATAAACACCTCTTCCATGGGTTGGCAGCAAGGGAACTATTTTAAAGCTCAGGTTTGAGACGCTAACACATCTGAACTTATATACAAGGTTTTGGTGGGTATTTTACTTAAGAATTACCTTGATCTTTACAAATATCAATTTAGTTTATTAACATGGTTAAGCAGTTTCCAAGCATTTTATATGGAAGGACTGTTTTTCTAATGGCCCAAAAGGAGAGGGACTGCCCATGGCCATCCCCTATTTACACCCTTCAATGGCTCTCCATTGCCTTATAAAGTTCAAACTCTTTGGCTTACAAGGCCCTGGATAGTCTGGCCCTTGCCTCACTACTCTGCTCTCCCCTTCCCTTCAGCGCCGTGCTTCTATCAGACACGAAATTATTCATACCCCCTGTAAAGTACCAAGGTCCTGCACCTTAAGGACTTTACAGATGCTGTTGTTCCCTCTTTCCCTGGTTTACACGCTTCTTATTTATCTGTTAGGCTTTAGTTTAGGCATTTTCTTCCTCTGAGAAGTATAACTTGCAAGGCTAGATTTGGTTTGATGTCTCTCTTACCAGAGTCTACAGCACCTCAAATTCATTGAAATTACTTTCAACTTGTATCTGCCCTAGACAAAACTCTGAGGGCAGGGATTATGTCACATTCATTATTTTATAGACTACCGTATAGTATCTGATACACAGGGGCTCTCAAAACATGTCTGCATGAGGGAATGTATATAGAGTACTTACTATATGCCAGACACTAAGAGTAAGGTGCTGTACATATAAAGGACTCATGTATTTAATCTTTACTGCAGATCTAAGAGATGGGTATTAACTTCTTACAGATGAAGTAAGAAACAGAGAAACAAAGTATCTTGTCTGAAATTAACACAGCAGGGGTTTGGAAATGTGTTTATCAATTTCTATAGCCTGCCATTCCCAACTCTGATACAATAACTTTCAGCTCTATAAACCAGAGTGAAAAGGACAGGCACAAATGACTTTTGTTGAACCTTCTTTCCCTAATACTAAAGAAGATAACCCTAGGAACCTACGGTTGCTGAAACACAAATTCATAGTCATCCATCTAACAATGTAAATGGCTTTAAGGCCACTGAAGAAATAATAACAGCAATGGTTGTTGGCATTTGTTGAGCTCTTTCTTTGTGTGCCAGGCACTGTGCTAAGGCACTTAATGTGCACTATTTCACTGGGTCCTTCCGATAATCCATAAGACAGATATAGCCACTAACCTCATTTTACAGGTGAGAAGATAGAGGCACAGAGGTCAATTCACTTGCCCAAGATCACAAAAGTGGGTAGTAAGGGGGCCAGAATATAGATTCCACATTCTAACCACTATACTTCCTTGCCTCTGTGTGTAGGTGGAGCTTCTTTCTGGAACTGTGCCATTGCTATCCCCCCTTCTTCCTCCTTCCTGATTTTTCTACCACCAGGAATGCTACAAAATACCTCTGGATACATCCCTCATGTCACTCTGAGATTTGTACACAGAGCATTGTTTGTGAGGCTAGGAAAGGAAGACTTTCATTTATCAAGTAGGGGAAGCACCATCCTCACATGGCACCTGCTAACACAAGAGGGGCTGCATAAATGTCTCCTGAACTAAATTGAGATCACTTGAAAGAAAGGATATAGTCACTGTGTGATCTGGCCATGTTTCCGGATTTCTTAGCTGCCAACTAACATGATCATTCTCTCCAAGAAGAAACTAGGGCTATGCCAATACCTTTGGGTTTTCTGCTAACTTACCACTAGCCTCAAATTAACGTGTAAACGAGGAAAAGAATATTAAAGGCAGAGGGAATGACAGTCAGCTATAAACTTGTCACTTTAAAAGGAAGGTGAACTATTTAAGGTGAGTAAGCTACCATTTAACAGATAGCAAGAGCATCCTGTAGAAGCATGGAGATTGGAATTAGGCCTTTCTCAATGAGAATACTAGGTTATAATTTATATTTCTCTTTGTGTAACAAATTTGAATGTCATAAAAATGGTTAAAAAGTCTTCCTATGGTAGTTTTTTCTAAACTTTTATGAACATCTGCCACATTCATTTGAAGTTTAAAAAATTCTGGCACATATGCAAAGGCATAATAAGGTGCCTATAGCTTTCAAGAAGAAATAACAAGACAGTCAAAAATAAGCCTTTTGCTGAATTGCCAGTAAGAAAACTAGTATGCAAGAAGAGATGGGCCTTCCCAAACTCCTTCCTTAAAGAGCTTTCCTTTGGCCCCAGATATGTGCTCTTTCCCGAGCTTTACAGTCCCTGGTTCCTGGAGGAAATCTTAGAGGATATCATTTCATTTGAAGGATATCATGGAATCAGATAAACTCATTCAGAAAGCACTACCTGGGCATTCCCAGTCTGAGCTGAAATCCGTGTAAGGAGATTAGAAGGCCAAGTTCCAAGATGTGGTTAGTTCACAGCTGCCCAATATATCCAAGAAATACTTTTTTTTTATTGTTTGGAAAGTGTCAGCTGGCTCCAAGAATGGGGCAGCTACTGTCTTTGTTAATTTCTTTTAGAGTTGACCACAGTGGAGTTCAGCCTGGCAAGCCCCTGCCCAAGCTCAGTCAATCAACACAGTTCTGATCTATCTTGGCTAGGACTTCCCAAACCTTTTCACATAAGGCGTTTCACAGGCTGAGCAGAACGGACACGCAGCCACTCACCTAAATATCAAACTGTCTCAAATTTTAACTTCAAACTTTATGTATATTTCACATTGTATGTGCTACTACAAAAGGCCTTGTTTTAAAGTACTGAGAACCATATAAAAGTAGTAAAAAAAAATTATTTCCCCGATCTTTAAGTAAAATTATGGCACTGGGTTCTCTGAAAACAATGATGCCTACTGAAGGGCCCCTAAATGCCTTCCAAATTACAGCTTTCCAAGTACTCCCTCAACCTTTCTTTTCAGAAAGCATTCACTCAGATGATACTACCTGGTTGGCACATCACCAGGTACTGAGGTACTATAGTTAAATGAAGTACAGTTCTGGTTCTCAAAGAACTCAGGCTCCAGGGGATGAGAACAGAGGACAGGGAAGCAAAGAGTTATCATATGAGGCAAGAGGTATAATAAGTGAAAGAGCACCAAATGGGAGGACTTCTTGGAAGAGATGGGGAATGGCAGAGGTGGAAGACTGAATGTATTTAGAGATCAGTGAGAATACTGGCTAAGAAGAGACAGAGACAGGACAGAAGGTTTGAGAGCAGTGGGAAAACTGCAGAACTTAGGGGCACTGCAGAGATACTGCACTAAATATAGAGACTATGGACTCTATATTCATTATGGACTCTCACATCATATATGGACTCTCACATTCATCTGCTCACCTTCAGGACCTAGAAAAAGGCTTGGAACAAAAAGAGGCCCTGATTTCACTTATCAAATGAATGAATAAGGTTTTGCAAGAATCCAAGAAAGCAAAGTGTCGATGAAGGCAGTGAAGAGAGAACAGGGGTGAGAGACATTCCAGCCTTGGTGACTATTTAGAGAGAAAGAGTTAGGAAGAGGTGCAGTCAGTCCAGCTCTCAGCTTGTCATAGTGATGCTATTCACAGGGACTGGGAAAACGGGCAGGGGAACAGAATGGCATGTGTGTGTGTATGTGTGTGTGCGTATGTGTGTACGCACGTGCGTGTTTGAGACATCTGTGGTACATCTAGGTGAAATTCAATTGGCACTTGAAAATTCAGACCAGAAGTTCAAAGAGAGGCAGGCCAGTGTCAGAATCAAAGTTAAGAGTTGTTGACATTGACTTGGTCGCTGAAACAAAAGCCTTAAACAAGATGACTGAAGGGCATATAGAGAAGAAAAGAAAGCCATGACTGGAAACTGGGAGAATGCGAAAGTCACAGGGATGTAAGAAAAAAAAAAAAGTCTGAAAGGTAACAGGAGAGGCAGGACAGAGTTATGCACTCTGATAGACCAAAAGGTCTTTAGAGCGTTTCAAATTCAAATAATTGGCACTAACGGTCTATCAGAAAATATTCACTTTTAATTTTAATATTTCATACAGTAGCTTTGAATATAACCCCCAAATTGACAAAGGTAAAACACAGAAGAAATCTCTTTAATCTGATCTAAATACATCATCCAAGATAGTCCATAAACTGTGTACTGTATGTGCTTAGGGCTGGGTGATGACAGGGAGGAACTGTTAACAGAATGTAGGAGCCACATGGCCGTCCTGTCAAATTAGAAATTTGAGCAGATTTTTGTGGTCTATTTTGATCGAGATTCTCAATGTCAAACAAACAGGTTTTTCGATAACCAACTTGTTTCATTTTTGTAAGCACAATAGCGCAGTGTGCAACAGATAGTGAAGAAGCAGGTGGCCCTCGTCGACGTGAATGAAGGGAACAGAAGAAGAGAAGTAGCACTTCCTTTAAGACATGCAAAGCATCATCACAGACGGACATGGTTTTAGATTTTCCTTTTGAGAGTTTATCTCCCCTGCAAAACAGGCAAGCTCCACCCCCCTCCCCTTTTCTCTAGTGCAAATTTAAACTCTTTCCTGAGGATGGAAAGGTTTAGAGATCATGTATAAATTGGTTCAAACTAAAGGTACTTAACAAAAGGAAAGAACAGTCCTTTAAAAGAACTGCTATATAATTGGTACAAACAGAAAGCAATCTGGTATCATAGCTCTGACCAGGCATTTCTACTGTAGGGGTTCTATGCTAGGGATATAAATGCAGATAAAGCTTTGTACAGACGGATGTACACTGGAATGCTATTTATCATAGTGAAAAATTATAAACAACCTAAGTGTCCAACAATAGGAAAGTGGTTAAGTTGTGATGTCTCCAGTAAGTGGACGACAGGAAGCAAATTATAAATCAGTATTACTGAGAGTGGTTAAAAACATGTAGAACCCCCTGTTCCGTGATGTTCAGTAAAATAAAGACATGAAATTACACATACATATAACATATCAATTATGAACATTTATACAAAAATATATTTTCATAGGATATAGACTAGGAGGAAGAACAGTAAAATGTTAACAGTGCCTGAATCTTCAATAGTGGTATTGTGGGTAATTTTAATTTCCTTCTTTATACTCCCATACACTTTTTTCTATAAGATTTTCTACAGTGAAAAATATAATATTTTAATAGTGATTTAGAACAAACATCATTTTGAAAAGTCAAATATTTCCCTTCCCTCATTCAAACCCGTGAAGGACTAGTTTCTCCTGCCTCCTCTGCCTTCACTCCCTCACCCACGAAAATCAGCATTCTCCAAGCAAAATTGGAAAAAAACATTGAAAACAAGAGCCCAGTGGAAGGGGCCTAAGTTGACTCCTCAACTCTGTGCACCTGGGAGGGGACTGAGCAAAAGGTGTTGCTTTGATATGCTCCCATGTGTAGAGCTGTGAATCCAGATACCATGTTTTTTTCACTGCCATGTAGCAAAACAAAATCCCAAAGAGAGAGATCTGGGAGGAAATAAGCCAACTTACCTCCATTAAACTTAAATGGATTCCTATGAGGTAGGGCATGGGAGCACTGCGAAGAGAAACAGAGACACACAGCTGCTTTAATGTCTGTTGCTTCCGACAGAAAATTACAGATGGTTCACTATTTGGAGAAAAACTGTTTTAATAAACGTATGCACAGTTACATTTCCTTTCACAACAAAAATCCTAATATGACATTTTGTTCCCAAGCCTAGAAACCTCAGAAGAATTTCAAAATGAGGGCAGCACTGGCAGCAGCATGGGCTGGTAGGAACAGCACCAACCTTGGTGTTGGTCTCTAAATAGCAACTACGTGACTTGTAGAGCCTCGATTGCTTTATCTTTAAGATGGGATAGTGGAATCTAAACGGCAGGTTGCTATTAGAATGAGAGAAAATATATGGCATATGACTAGTACAGTTCCTGGTGTAAATGAGAACTATTATTGCCACAATTATAACAGAAAAGGCAGTTAACAAGGTCAAATGCAGGGCATGACAATATGTCTCAACGAAGATGGTTTTTATTTGCTATTTCCTCCTGCCATCAGGAGATGTGATCTGTCTATTCTGATTGAACAAAGTACTTGGAGATATACCAGCAGGCATCACCTCCTCAAATACACTCATGCCATCCAATGACACCACAATTCATAAAGCCTCTTCCAAACGCTTCATTCACAGGGCAACAGGTTCTCTAAGTTGGACTTCAGCAGGGATGAGAATCGAATTCCCAAGTTTTAAAACCTGGGCATTTTGGATCAACTGTGCCTTCTGTTGGTTTTAGAAAGGAGAATAAGAATGAGAGAAAGAGTACACACTGTCATTCATATAATGCTACTACTGATGATATATGTGCTAGGCATTGTACGAGGAACTTATTAAATATATCTTTTCAATTCTACACAACAACCTCGTAATACAGGTATTATTGGTCCCATTTTTAGAAGAGGAAACAGACATGGAGAGGCTAAATAGCTTGCCTAATGCACGAAACTAGGTAAGCAGCAAACCGGGGATTTGACTCTAAGTCATGTTTCTTCTCCTGTGCCACACTATCGTCATGAAACCAGAACTAAACCCCCAGTCCCACTCCTGCACAACCTTTTTTTTCTTCAGGGAAGGGTTCAGGTGGTCAAGGAGTAGGGAGGAAGGGAGAGACAGACAACTTTCCATATGTCTCTCCAGCATATGCTGCATCTTGTGAAAGGTGCATAGGGTATTTTATGAACTTAGAAGAGTGTGTGAACCTGGCTCAGGTAGGGTGACTGGAAACCTTTCCTCTGCAGTAGCTGGAGGACTGGAGGTAGACCAACATGGATGATTCTCCTGGGGACAGGGCTGGGGAAATGGGAGTGGAAAGAAACAAGGCAGAAGTTTGCTTCCAACTGAATACTAAGTATTTTAGGCTTTATCCTGAATACGATGTATAGCAATAAAGGTTTTTAAACATCAGATGTACATTTTAAAGTTGCTCAAACATTTAAAAATAAGAAAGGGCACAATTCTCTCATTACTAAATAAAATTCTTCAAGCAAAAATCCTTTCCCAGAATATAGACCGTCCTCCTTACTACAGCTCTCAGCAGTATAGTATCTTGGGAGCCTGTAAAACAGACTTGAATATTAGCAGCACAATTTGGGAACTATTCTTCTAGAACACTTTTGTATTTGATAATAGCCATAGAAAGAACTATACACATAACTGCAGTAAAAGTGAGTTGTCCTTTCTTTTCTTTTTAAAGATATCTGCTGTGCACTTTCAGCTTCTTCTCACTTCTAGGGGCAAGGAAATGCCCTATGGTATTTTTTTCCCTTAAAACTGTAAACCATTAGTTTAGCTGCCAGCTACACAAATACTCAAACTTCCCAGTGTGCCTCCCTCTGCTGTCCAAGTTTTTTCCAGTGTACACTGCAATGAATGTGTTTCGAATTAAGTTGTTTCAGGAACATGGCAGCTTCAATGTCAAAAATACAAAGTCTGAACCTCGGCAGGAAGTCTTAAGACTGCAAATGTCTCATCTAGTGGAACCTTGCCTAATGTAATGAAAGGAAGCAGGAAGAGTGCAGAATTCCCCAAAAATGGTCACTTATTAATGTGTCCAAAAGCACAGCCTAATACACAGAAAGGAGAAAAACTCAAACCCATAATACGTAACCAAATCTTATCAACTTTTCCAGCTCCTACATTTAGCCATGCAATTGACCAACAACCTGAGTTTAATGAGAATTTCAGAACTGAAATTAACTTCCAACAAATGAATTAATGGAGAGAAAAAGCCATTCAAACAAGTGTGAGAAAAAGGTAAAAAGAAATACCTATAGCAAAAGCCCTGTATAATTTAACCACAGGCTCTTATCTGAAAAACAACAACAAAACTTTCTAGAATTTGAAATATGTAGGCTTAATGCCATGCCCTTTTGTCCTGCAATAAAATCAATGATGCCCTGAAAGAGAGGAAAAAGGAGGCTTACAGAAGTGATTGCAGATGCAAGATGAAACAAAGTGGGACCCACACTTTAGGCATCTTTAGGTAGGCATTTTTTTAAACCCAATAATTTTCCAAAGAGTAATTATGGCCTATCACAGAAATGTAGTTTCTTAGCCAAGTATTGTTAGGGCTGCAACTGCTCTGTATTTAGAAAATATTTAAAACACATTTATTCTGAATTCATAGCAGCTCCATGTTTTGTATGAATGCAAATTTGGACAAATACCTTTTACATTGCCATCATCGCTTAAAAAGCCTCAAATACATCCCAAATCTACTGCATTTTTGCTCTGCAAATAAACCAATTACAAATTCCAAGTACAGGGAGTAAGAGGGAAGAAAAAGAAACCGAGATTCTCCTTAGCATCTTAATGTCGTAAATATGTAACTGGGTAAATTCTAGGTATGTTCTGAAAGCAATTTCTTGAGTCCAAATATTTCAAAAGTTACTGCAGCTACTGACTCATTTTCTTTGGAAATCCTCTTTTCTTTGCTTTTTACTGTAAAGAGAAAGCAGGGAATGGGTGTCGGGGAGAATCATCCATCCATGATCACTTCATCTTAAAAGGACTACTTTATTTTTGCATTATTCCCTTCCAATATTGACCCATTTAACATCTTTTTTTTTTTGGCATGGGCAGGCACTGGGAATCTAACCTGGGTTTCTGGCATGGCAGGTAAGAGCTCTGCCACTGCACGAACACTGCCCACACCCCACTTTACATTTTTATATCTTTGAAATTATAGTGTTTTCTCAATGGCTATGTTAGCATTTCCCATATTGTTTACAGTCTTTGTGATTATTATTTTAAAGACAACATATATTCCCCCAAGCATGGATATAACATAATTTAGTGAGCCATATACCTAGAGTTAGATATCAAGTAGTTTTCACAAAAAAGTAGCATTTTAATGAAAACAAATAATGTCACGTACATGAATTCCCAGATATGCAATTACTAAGTCAAAAGGCAGGACTGATTTTTATCTTTTGATATATACTGGCAAGGTGTTTTCCGAAAGGGAAGTACCTGTCTCAATGGAATCTTCAGGAATATTGCAAGAGTTATTGCAACCCTTGGTGCCTAGCACAGGAGCTGCACATGACAGGCACTAAGAAAGTGACTGCTAAATGTCCAGATGGGTTCTTTATGCCCCTGGCCTGGCTGACACCCTTGAACTACTCTCCCATTTCTTGTTCCAGCCTTGGTTCTGAAGGGTACCTGGTGCCAGGATATCTGGTGAACCCTTGGTGAGGACAGTTGAAACTCAAAAATGAATGAGAGCCTTGACATGCATCATCTCTAAAAAGGAGGTTTATGACTTCCAAGCACACTCTCTTGTTACCTGTCAACTCCACTAAGATCAGTAGGGTTGTTTGTCACTTTCTTTGGGAGGGCACCTTTACTCTTTATGTAGCACCAAAATGGAAAAACTCCCCAGTAAACTCTGATTCACTGCTTTCTTACCACTTAGAATTGTGTTTTGTTTTTTTTTTTCATTTGTTGAAGAGCTCTTAACTTTAGACAAACCACCTTTTTTTTTTTTTTTAAACATGGGCAGGCACCAGGAATCGAACCTGGGTCTCCAGGATGGCAGGAGAGAACTCTGCCAGTGAGCTACCGTGGCCCCAGACAAACCATTTTAAAACCATTTATCTGAGACAAAATAAAGTCTTAATGGTTGAGAGATTTCTAACTGAGTTGGGAGGTTATCCTGGAGGATATTCTTACACATTACATAGAAATTCCTTTTTGGTTTATGGTGTATTAGAGTGGCTAGAGGGAAGTACCTGAAACTGTTGAACTGTGTTCCAGTAGCCTTGATTCTTGAAGATGACTGCATAACTATATAGCTTTTACAATGTGACTGTGAAAACCTTGTGTCTGATGCTCCTTTCATCCAGGGTATAGACAGATGAATAAAAAAATAAGGATAATACATAAATAAATAATAGAGAGAGATGAAGGGTAAAAATTGGGAAGATTGAAATACTGTGAGTCAATGAGAGGGAGGGATAAGGAGTATAGGATGTATGAGCTCTTTTTTTTTCTTTTTATTTCTTTTCCTGGAGTAATGAAAATGTTCTAAAAATGATCATGGTAAAGAGTACACAGCCATGTGATGACATTGTGAACCACTGATTGTATAATATGGTTGGACTGTATGTGTGTGAACATTTCACAATAAATAATATCTAAAAAAACATATGTATTAACTTTACAGTTAGAAAAATAACAAAAATAAAAGGCAAAAATAACTTTACCATAAAAAAAAACCCATGTATCACTTTTGGGTATAAATAAAAAGGAAAATATAGCAAAATAAATTGGTTAAGCTATTCCTAAAAAATTTCACATTATTCTAACTGACCTGAATTTTTTTCTGACTCAGAATCATTATTGTCCATCTTTTTCCTCAGAGAATTTCAGTAGTAAAACATAACGAAAGTTCATCTACTAGAAGTTATCTTTTTTTTTAGGTCCCATAAAGAGCTTATTTGCTGCTTTTCAAGAAAATATGAATGCAAATATCTGCTTCACGAATAGCAAGTGTACACCTTGCTTCTTCTACTCTGGTGCCTTTTAGCATTCACAGTGACTTACCTTTCCATGCTGAATCGTGCAATTTTGAAGACATTTTAAATGGCAGTTAAACACAACACGTGTAGAACCAACAACACCCATAATTAAATTAAAGCAGTGATAGTATTAATAGCCATGACCAAGTTCATGCCTAGGTAGGCCATGACAACTGCATCACAATTGCTGTGTGGCTGACAGCGACTGTAGGATGTCATTGGGCATCTTATCTGTACCAGGTCTTTATTCTCGGGAATCACTATACTATGTGACTTCATTAGTTACATCCTGGAAGAGTACAAGCTACTCTACAGAGGAAAGGGGTTCTGTTCCCGGTGTCAAGGAGATGACAATATAATGACCTTTGTCTATCAGGTTATCTTGAGTTTGAATCCCCCTAAAGGGAAAATGAACTAATACTTATTGAGCTACTATAACCCTATTATTGCTGGGCCAGGCACTTTCATGTATTACTTAAAAAATTCTCAAACCAGTTCTGCAAGATAGGGCTATTTATTAACATTTTCAGATTGGAAAACGGGCTCAGAAAGGTAATTAACTTGCACAAGGTCACACAGCCTAAGTGAGGAAGCCAGAATTCAAACTCAGTGCTGCTGGACTGAAAACCCATGCCCTGACGATACTGTCGTACAGTGCATATTCCGTATGAAAGCCCAAAGGAAGCGAGGGCTGGTCTACAAAGGGGGCTATTCATGCCATTCTCTTACAAATTCTGGGCCTGTGGTACACAGGGCTTCTCTCACAGGTAAGTCCTACCACATGGGCTCGTTCCTAGTAATGAACATGCACGGATATGGGTAC
Source organism: Tamandua tetradactyla (assembly GCF_023851605.1). Lineage (NCBI taxonomy): Eukaryota > Metazoa > Chordata > Mammalia > Pilosa > Myrmecophagidae > Tamandua > Tamandua tetradactyla. Next base: position 45,623,457 of record NC_135328.1, read on the forward strand.
TGCAGACGGTAGTCTCCATTCATTATTACTGCACTTTCACAATTTGTTTAATTCCTTTCCCCCAGATAACACAGCCCTCTTAATTATGTTCCCCTGAGGTGAGTGGCTACTAATTGGAAAAGCATCAGGAGAAATAAAGGAACACTGGCTGCTCAAATACATAAAATACAGCTCCCTAAGTGAAGGGGGAAGGGAGAGATCCCAAGGGGTGGGAAGATCCCAAGGGGTGGTCCCCTTAACTCCACCCCCTTCACCTCCCCACAGATGAGTATCACCTCTTCGACATCAAGAAGTAACAACGATTAGGGATGTTCAAGGATTTGGAAAGTCCACTATTTTCCTTTTCTTTTCCCCCCTCCCATTATAAATGTACAGTTAGCCTTACAATTTATACATCATAGCACCCACCTGACCTCTCAGAGGCGAGGACTTTCTTAACCAAACACCCTGCTCTACAAAGGGGGATCCCATCCCAAAAGCATTTCCATTTTAAAGGAAAGGACAATTTTGAAAGAGGAGGTATTCATTTGAGTTTTTTTTTTTTTTTTAAGAAACAAAAAGTATAAACACAGCTTCTCTTAAACAGTTATAAATTCTGACCTGAAACAACAAGGCTTAACATTGTTAGAGACATTAAAAGACAAAGGAAATTACCTGTTTGAGAATACAAATAATCATAGTTTTGGTCTTACTGATGCTCTAGAGCCAATGATCGCACAGGGAGCCAAAAAGAGCAGCTCCTATTCACTGTAAGTTTGCCAGAAACCAGCCCTAGGCTGAGCGCTTGCCAGGAGTTTTCTCATGAGATCCTCATGACAACAGTATGAGGTAAGTACTGTGTTACTACCATTTCACAGATGAAAAAACTAAGGTTGTAGAAGCTAAATAACTCATGCAAGGTCACATCTAAGCTAGTGAGTGAGAGAACAGGGACTTATTCCCAATTCCGTTATACTGAGACAAGCAAGTGTACTGTTTTCCAGGAGACTGGCATTTACAAAGCTGGTGGAAGGAGCAGAAGGAGGTTAGGAGTTTTCTTCTAAATTGCAACCTGAGGGTGGGCCCGCAGCTGTGCCAATACCCGTGAACCTCCACATTCTGCTAGGCTTTCTCCTTTGTCACCCTAGTGAGCCCTCTTCTTCCAAACTGGCCTCTGCACCTCAGTCACCTGGTGTCCCCACCCAGGCCTGCCTGGCAGGTGCCACTTCTCAGCTTACCCCAGTGGCTGCTAACAGCTCACTTTTAGAGGCTTTTGTCTGGGTTACCAACTTGGCATAAAACATGCGAATGTGTATGATTATTATAGATTATCAATCAACAGAAGAACTGAACCCTTGTTTCCTGTCTACTGGAGGCTACCATGATGCCACACACACACCAGAAAAAAATAAAGAGAGTACATGCTAGATATCAAGAGCTGTGCAGGTTGCTCTAGTTACTTTATCTCATCCAATCCCCAAATAATCCAATTTATATCATCCATTTTATAAATAAAACAAAAACAAAAACAACACAAAACAAAAAAAACAGCCTCTTGGAAGGGTTAAAAAAATTTTGTCCCTGGTCACCCACTTAATAGTGATTCTAGTCCAAACCTTGAACTTCAAAGTTTCATAGTACTACTCTCTTAATATTAACTTCTTTTGACCACTATGCTATACTCAAGAGAAGATAGCGATTTGATCATTGCAGCTAAAAAATAAAACAGCAAGGGGATACTTCATAACCAGAATAAAACTAGACATCTGCCTTACTATCTAGAGTTAATTCACTGATACTCCTTTTTGGTCTAAACAGGGCTTAAGGCATTTTTTATGAATGTGCCTAAAATAGTAACTAAAGTAGGAAAGGAATAAGGGCAGGGAGAAAAAACAGAAGCCAGGGTTGAGGTTAGTACTTCAAATGCATGCTGTGAGATTCTACAGGTCTGCTGAGATGGCCACAAATTTGGCTTTGAGCACTCTAGCTGCCAAGCCAAAGAGGGAAACAGAATCAGCAACATGATTTGTGGTATCCATAAGAGTAAAATAAACTAGTCACTCAGGAGCTTGAATTTTAAAAAGGTAATCTGGGAAGGGGAAAGAGAGAAAATTAACATCCTATGGTGCATTTTATTTTCCATATGCTGGTCAGTCAATCAACAAATATTACTATGTGCCAGGCACCATGCTGGACTGGGGATGGAGGAGAGTAAAAAACAGACCTGGTCCCTGCTTACTTAGAGCTTACAGCTAATAGCAAAGCAGACATTAAATAAAGAAATTCCTCCATGAGCACAAACTGTAGCAAGGAGACTTTCAGGGTGTTGTGGGGCACATAACAAGTAGATCTAAGATGATCTCATTTCATCTTCAAAGCAATCCTGAAAGGCTGATCTCCATAATTTACAGAGGAATCTATGGCTCAAAGGGCTTAAGTGACTCGACAAAGGTCACAGCTGATGAGAGGCAGAAAATATGGCTTACAAAATGGAGCTGATGCAAATGTATGTGTTAAGCAAGTTTTCTTATGGGAAAACGATATTTTGCTTCTTTCCTGGCTTCCAACCCAACCCTCTCTGATTTATGAGCAATATTAGAGGATGAAGATCTATGAGGAGATCATGAGCAATTCGTGATCAGGAGAGGAGACAGAGAGTGAGCTGAGTTGGAGGTGGGTTGCTGATGCAACACACATGTACATCACTGGAGCTGATCACTGGAATTGGTCCTGTGGCTTCCTGGGGTAACCTATGGCGGGCAGAGGAGAGATGCCTTCTAGAGCTCCAAGCCACTGGACCCAACTGAAATGAACACATGAGTTACATGAGTTACATGGAAGAAAACCTAGAAAGGTCAACATCAAAGCCTGGAAGAGCCTGTCCTTTTGATACCTCCTCAGTGTACCAGGAGACACACTCGGAAAACATCAGGAAGGGCTCTTTGGCTAACACCCACTTCAGCAGAAGTTAATCACAGAGGAGAGGTCAGGAGCCAGGGCTCTCTGCTGTCACAGAGAATTCAGTGAGAACCATTACAGCTAGAGCTAATTGGGGAAGTCCCAGGCTGTGAGCCACCAGCGCCCATGAGACCCATGTAGGAATGAATGTGATATGAAAAAAACAAGAAGAGAAAAAGAGATAGATGTTTATGGAGAAAAAAAAATCAAAGAAAGCCACAAAAAGAGTGTAAAAAATGCAACATGCAACTGATAATAAGAGGAAAAGAGTTTTCCCTTTTTGCTTTTCTAGGACTAAGATATCCCACATACCAAGATGCATAGCATCCAATTATCTTCTTAGCCTCTATCTTAAAAATTTTCAAATGTTTTAAAGGAAGACAAACCCACATTTGTTGAGTGATTACTCAGAGCCTAGCACTGTGCTGGTGCGTCAACATATTTTCCCTTGTGCCAATAACTGAGAGAGTCAAGGCCACCTATCCTAAAAGCCCTGCCATGAGGTAACTTAATCCACTGCTGAAGCATTCTCGTGGTAGGGTGGGTTGTCTGCGCCATTGGTGACTTATGGTTCCCAGGAATATACCTAGAAGGTCTTGCTACAGAGACCACTAGGCCTTGGAAGTTCTAGAATTTTCTAGGTGTCAATTTCAAGCCAGCCTTCAGGTCAGGAAGGAGTCAGGAATTACATATAGAATGTATCTCCAGAAGTAGAAAACCAGGCCAAGGCCTGGACAGGTAAGCAGAAGTCAATGCCAGCTATGTCCTGTGGAGGCTGGTCAGAAACTGAGGCCGGGAACACAGGCTATTGCCCCTTACCACATCAGGCAGCAGGATGGGGCCAGGTGACAGGTCCAGTGGTTCAGATGCAGATGCAGCAGCAGAGGTAGAGGATCACTGGGGTGGTTAGGCTCTGGTCAAGAGAATTCCTCAAAGGTGGGTAAGTAAGATGACAACCAGTGCCCCCAACCAGGAAAGGGTCATTCCGATGTTAAATGGATGTATGCCTTCCCTAAACCTAAAAGTCTTAGTATCATCATGGGAGTGATGCTGGCAAGGCTGATGAGAGCTGTACCCTCTACATTCCTAGCATTTGGCTATCTGGGGCACCTCTTGAATACCAGGCTAAGGGTCTGATGCTAATCATTTACAAAGATACTCATTTTGTATTTGGGTTTTGATGACTATAAAAACAATAAAGAATTCATTAATTCTCCAATGGATCTGGGATTAGTGGTGATGGTTGCACAATCTTAAGAATACAATAAAAACTATTGAACTGCACAAGTTTAAGGGATGAACTTTATGACATGCGAGTTATATCTCAATATCAAAATCTAATGAAGAACTTGAAAAGAAAGATGTTTTTCTATAGAATCTACAGATAGATACAGATATAGGTATAGACATAAAATCTACAGTATGGATAATGCAAAGGGCCCAGACTCTTCTTTCTCCCATTTTTCCACTTGGAAGATAAATTACTCAAAAATGGGCCAAAGCATTTTTCAAAAGCTCTTGGCATTTTTAGTTTTGGGTACTACTGAAGGAAATGAAGGTGCATCAGTGTAGTGACATCATCATTTAACAACCTTATTTTAGGTGTCTGGTGCCAGACTTTTCATGAAGATTAGCTATGTTCTTATCTATATTCTTGGCAATGACTTTGTAGATGAGAAAACCAAGGCTCAGAAAGGTTATGTGGGGTGGTACGATGGTGGCTTAGTAGCAGAATTCTCGCCTGCCATGCCATAGACCCAGCTTCGATTCCCGGTGCCTACCCATGCTGGAAAAAAAAAAAAAGACAAAGAAAAGAAAGGTTATGTGACTCACTCAAAGTCACATATTCAGTAGGACCACACACAGGATTTGGACCCAGGACTGTGACTTCCAAGCCTGAACTCACATCTCACACTCAACCCCTCTGATTCAAGCCTGGGGTCAAGTTCAGCCAAATATTTGTCAGGGATTTACCTATAATTTACCTTTGATCACCAACGTATACTGTTTGCTCACTTTCTACCTGTCAGATTCATCACAGACCCAACTTCCGTTCTCTTTTTTCCTAAAACTGAAATCCTGGTCCTCATCCTGCCCTACTCCAACCAGACGATTTCCTGTTGTAGAAGCACCATCCCTTGAGTACTAGACCTGTCCTGGTCACTCACAGTTTCTTAGCTTTAAAAAAAAAATCCTCTGTTCTCCATCCCTTGCTGAACATCTGAGTTCTTCTGTGAAGTAGTATTTAGTTAGGTCCAGAACCATCTATGAAATCCTATCTTCCTATGCCAGTTCCAGGGACATAGAAGGCACTCATAAATACTGCATGAAGAAAATGAAAAACAGCTTTTGCTTAAGTGTAGGAGTCTAATCTTTAACAAAGCCCTACATAACCCAGAGTTTGGCATATATAAAGATTCTAAGCCAAACCTGCCGACCTAGTCCACTTTCATTCTACCAGAATGTTGCGAATTTCAACTGGATTTTGTTGGATTATATACATACAGTCTTTAAGAACATAAAAAATAGTACTTACTATTATGGAACACCAAATGCAGCAGTAGTAATTACTATTCACATTTGACAGAAGAGAAAGTAGGCTTAGAGAGGTTCAATGATCTCAAAGATAGTAAATGGGGAAGCTGGGATCAAAGCCAGGTTTTTCTGTTTCCACCACACCACACTTCCATTGATTTTTATCCTTGCCATTGAGAATATCAACAACTCAGCTTAATTTAGCATCATCTTATTCTCTATGCAAAATTTCATGGCATCAATGAAAATAGTGATGAGAATGGATCCAGCTCCAATAAACCGGATGTCACTTTATAGTCTTGTCCAAACTGATGCCCCCTCACCTATTCCCACGTGCACTGTGAGCCCCAGGCTCAGACATATCAGGTTTTTTGCTAAAAATCCTAGATGGAGTACATGATACAACATGTAGGGGTTGCTTCAGAACCTAACATACAGCACAAAGATCCTAGAAACAGTATCTTTCACAGAGAACCTGAGAATTTCCACTATAAGCGGAAGAATGGCTTCCAGAGTCACCTGGAAATGCCAGGAAATAAAATGCATTTTGCAAAGTCAAATACAAACTCCAAACCTTAATTGTACACATCCTACTTAATTATTTTTGTTCAACCATACTCTCAGTGAACATCAGGAGTTAGCTACTAACTTGGCTCTTAACCTGGATATACTCGAGGAGAAATATGAACTTGTCCTGATTTGCTTTGGAAACATTTTATTACAAAGGTGTTTTAACAAGTATCCAGAATAACCCAAATACACAACTCAATTTGGGAACTTATTTGTAGTCCTCATTTAGGACTACTTCTGAAAGAGGAAGAGGGAAAAAAAATTTACATGGGAAATACCATATGGCCTCTATTAGGACCTTTTATTAGCAAAATTTGATTAGCATAGTACATAATAAGTGCTCTAGAAATAGTTGTTGAATGGGTGAATGAATAACAGCATAAGCCTACAATTAGCAAGTCAACAAGAATCCTACATGAAAAACTTGGTTCACAAAATCTTATGATGGGTATAACTTATTTTTCTAACACTTTGGAGGATATTAGTAAGGAAAGCTTGAATATTAGATGGCTTTGGATTTAGAGTGTAGACTCTAACATTCCTTGGTTGTGAGACAGTGGGTAAGTCATTAAACTTGTCTGAGTTTCAATTCCCATTAATACGATGGAGCTAACAATATTTATCTTAAAACTTTGATTTTGAAGATTTGTAAGAATGTGCATAAAAAAGAGCGAGACACTCACATGGTAATCAATTGATGGTAACTGTTATTATGAATGGGAATATTGATCCTCCTTGGCAATTCAATCCTTTTGTCTTAGAAATGGGTAAGCTTTCCCAACATTGGCCACGGTCAGGACTGCCATCAGCTAAGGTTGGGAACGTACTCGCTTTTACTTTCAAAGTCAAGGGAATGGCACAGATCTAAAGTAGAAAGAAACCAGCAGCACATGTTTTTAAATATTCATAAGGGCTGGAAATGTCTTACTCCTTTCGTTTTCTCTGCCATCTGCTTTTGTTTCTTTTCTTTTCATTCTTATGCCACAGCTGCAAATGAAAACAACCATACAATAACTCAAGTTAAATAAAAAAAAATCAAAATAAAAACAATCTGAGGGGCAAAAAAAGAAGATGAATTATAAAGTTCTTGCCTGAGCTCACAAGGCTGCTGAAGCAGGAACAACGTTTGAAGTGAGTTAAACCTTCTGGAAATGAAAATCCATGCCCCATGTTTATAACGAGCATAAGAGCAACCACCATTTTACTGAATGGCTGCTATGTACCATTTGATACATAGGATATCAATATCTCTAACTGCTGTACCCACTCTTCAAAGTTGGTAAACTGTAACCACTTTACAGAAAAGGAAATTGCAGACCACAGAGGTAAAATAGATTTTTAATGGTCACAGCTAACAAGTTAAGAAATTGAGATCTGTCCCCAGATCTGTCTTAATCCAAAAGTTAGGCACTTTCCACTCTACTACTTTCTCCATAAATGGGAAAGGACATGAAAAAATTAATTTGGGAAATATTTAGGGCAGACCATTTGCACTAAACTGATTTATTCAGATAATTAAAATCTGTGATTATAGCTTTAATTAAAGTTAACTCAGATAATTGGTTGTTGTATTTGTGAATGTACAATTAGAGTCTTCCACATAATTGCAGGGTTTTCAGCATCATACTTTCCATTTATTCATTGCATCCCCGAGCTTTACTCTACTAGACTGTGTCCTATCCAAGGCTGTGGTTTAGCTCTTAGGGTCTCTGGACCCAAGGAACATGACTTATGACACCAACAACAGGGTCTGGGCTCAGCCCTATTTAACATGTCTTTGTCCAGAAGTCAACACCTCATCTTTAAGTGTAATGTGAAAACCTCTTATGGTATACACTGTTGTCCTGAAAAATCCTAGCAGCATGTACCTGAAGAAAAACTGGCAGCAGTGGTCCTCATGTGTTAATTACACTTGCGAAGTCTATTATGCATAGAAAGGGCACCTGCTGGCAGTGAAAATGACTAGAATCTGCCCTTCCTGTGCAGGGAGTAAATTGAGAGTTCATTTCTACAGGAGATAACAGTTTTCAGATTCCATTTTGTATATCCCCTGCATGGGGACATACTTAACATTTAAATCATCTGCAGAGGAACAAACCTCCTTCAAATTTACATGTTTCAGGATCCTAGCACTTTACTTAAAAAGCTAGTTATCCCTGCTGGCTCTTACCACCAAGGATTAAACTCAAAGGTGGTGAAAGTCATTGAGCACAATACAATAAAGTTATTAGCACTGACTCAAATTTCATGACATTTGTAGCTTCTGACCAAAGCAGAGGCAGTAGGCTGAAGGTGATCAAATCAAGCCTTGATTGGAGATCTGTTTTTCTCTTGGGTCTTTTATTTAACCTTACTTATATTTTACAGTCAATAAACAGACACTAATCCCCACCAGCCTGTAATCATCCTTTGGTCGAATGTCAGAAAGTTCTTTCGTGAAAACAAGAGGCCAGGAGAGAGGCTGCTGCCATGCAAACACAGACACTTTCAAAATGGAGCCTAACCACAAAATCCACTCAGGCATGGAAAGATATCAATCTAACTTTGATTTTTTGGAGTAGAATTTTGGGGCGACAGGAGCTTAAAAGCCTTCCTTGTCAAGTCTCCCCTTTTATGTTAGACCTACCAGCATCACTGTCCCGGTCAGGCTGGTGATTCAGGTCTGAAAAGTGCTAGAGTTAGAGATCACATTGGAATGAGGATAATGGATCAGCTTCCACATAAAAGAGTAAAACACCTAATAAATCCTCTAATCAAACAAGAAAGGAGGGTCGGGAGTTGGGATGGCAGTTGGTAAAGACAACTGGCTAGTATAAATATTGATTTTTAAAATAAACTTTTCAATTACAAAAATGATACTTTTTCATCATAGAAATAACAGAAAACATGGAAACTAAAATAAAAATCATGCAGAAACTTTTCCTTCCTCTCCTCAGAAAACCACTATTAAAACTGTGGTATATTTCCTTCGAGGTTTCTGCCTCTCTGTATGTATGCACATATACACACACACACACACACACACACACATATACACATACATACAGACATTTTCTTCTTCAAAAATGGAATCATAGTATATGATGTCAGCCTGGTACAAATTACTAGCCCTCTTGGGATTTTGGTTTACTGATCAGTGAAATGGGATGGTAATATCAGAATTGCTGGAAGAATTAAATGAGATCACAGATGTAAAGGAGATGTTGCAGTGACTGGGCCATAGAAGAAGGTCAACATGGCAGCTATTGTTAACTGGTGTTACAGAAACAGCATCTTCCTTCCAACAATTCTGGGAAATATAAGCAGCTCATTTTAAACCAGTTAACAACTTAGCAGCCAAAACTATCCAAATAATGGAAAGCTACTTGAGAGGTAGAGGGACTATATTGACTCTCCCAGCTCCATCAATCTCTGCACATGGGAGCCCCTTGACCTCTTCCTGAAGCACCCAGGTAAGTCTCTTCTACAGAGAACTCAGAGGTTTTCCTTTAGAATACATTTCGGGTGTGTATGGGAGGCACGTGGGGGGCCTTGAGGTATAGGTATGTGGAGAAGGCACCTGTGTCTGTTTATGTGAGTACGGAAGGCATGAGTCTATAAAGGTGGGGATATGTCCGCGGGGGGTAGCATATGTCTGTGTGAGGGAGCTGGCATCAGGTTCTATGTGCTAAAGGAGCTAGTGCCACTCTATGAGTCTGTCTTGAGGGACAGCCATCCCCTCCCTACTTTATCTCTCTATTCCTTTCACTATCTCTCTCTTCCTACCTTCCATGGGAATGTGTTTTGTTCTTTCTTTTCCCGCTCATTCCCCTTGTGTTCTTCCTCCTCTTTGAATGTCATATTTGCATGTGCCTTCCCTCCTTCATTTTTCATTAAAATGACAACACACACGACTAGATGGCAAACATGGTCCTTTCCTTTGAGATACATGGCAGTGAAAAAACAAGCAAACAAGACAATTGGTTCAAAAACTCAAAAGGGGCAGAAAGTTTAAACAGAAGTCTAGTTTGAGGAAAGGCATTCCTGATGCCAGAGAGAAGAGAGGTTTGAGATGGGTCCTAGAGAATCCTCAGGAGACAAATCCCAGGTGAAGTTGAAATCAATGGCTCAGGAGAGACTGTTCTTTCTTCCTCAGGGAATATAAGGAAGAAGGAGAAAACAGGGAATAAACCTCAGGAACAGGGAGGAAGGCAGTAATGGGAGCACAGACCATATGGCTTTTTTCTTTCCATCGAAGCAGGGGGTAAAGCCCATTCCTGAGGCTGGGGGCCCTGGAAGACGAGAACCTAGTGCATGGTGGGAAGAGTGAGGGTTTTGGGTAGTGGCTGTGGGGCTTGTGAATGACTTTAGGACAGCTAAGGTTACACACCATTGTTTCTAGTAGACTTTTTAAGTAATGGCTTTGTCACCTTCTCCAGCAGTATGTGGCAAACAAGGAACAGAGAAGATGGTAATAGTACCCAGGGTCAGCAGAGGCCAGGGGGCTAGGGGAATAAGAGCTTCTAGGGAACTGGTGAGAAAACCTAAAATAGCAGCTCTCTCATGGATTTTAGCACTTTGTGTGCAAATAATACAGTTATATTCCTGTTTTCCACACCAGACTGTGAGTCCCTTTAGGTCTAGACTCACTCTCATCTCTATCTTCCGTGCACTTAGCACAGTGCCTGAGACATGGCACTGTACTAAGACAGAAAACAAAATGAAAAAGTCCATAAAGGTCCAGGACAAGCAGGAAGACATGAGTAACAGAAGGCGGTTAATTAACAAGAAGACCTGAAAGGGGGCAAGATGGAGGCTGGCAGGGAAAAGCTGTGATAAAAATACAAGGAGTACTCAGAAGAGAGGAGGAAGAAGGAGAGGTGGCAAAAGAAGGAAGTCAGGATCAGAGAGCAGAATTTTAAGCCATTGGGGAATTGAGCAGGTTTGAAATAGTTAAATGACACAAGGTGTGCCACCCTGCTGAGTAGGTAACAGTGCTTTTCAGCCTTCAAAGTGCTTTTGCATATACACTATTTATTACATCCTTGAAACAACTCAAGGAATAAGGACCACTATTTTCCTCTACAGATAAAGAAATTCTGAGGGGCAAGTAACTTGCTTTTAGCTACTCAGCTGGGCAGTAATGGATGGAGTTAAGACAGGGACTTAGATGTCTTCTTTTCAGCCCCATCTGGTTTGTGCTACCATGTGGCCTCTCTGAGGGAGGGAAGGGACATTTCTATAGATGACAAAAAAAAAAAAAAAAAAAACCCAGCAAAATGTGAGCTCAGTGGCAGATTTTGAAGCCACCGAGGATGGTATGGAATGAAGTGGAAAGATGCTGACCTCTAAACAAACGAGGGATGGAGGCTCTAGAGCAAGCAAATAGCAGTGATTTATGTTCTTAGGTAATATGATAGAAGCCAAAAGACAGAATAGAGCAGTAGGGACAGGGGTATGAAAACCTTCACTTCAGAGCCTCTGAGTAAAGGGAGCAGCCTCAGTTGGAGAGGGTTCAATGTACCATAGTCTCCAAGCAAATGGGAGATACTGGAGACCATGATACAAGGATGGGGGCCCAGGCTATTCCCTGGGGATTACAAATACTCACTGGGGAAGAGAGCAGGTCCAAATAGTGAATGAAATAAGATGGATTCATTATAAGGAGTTGTCAGTTAAAGGACTGTGAATGGGGTAGTGATTCCAGAAAAACTTATGACTGACTTGGGATGAATCTCTCTGAACTAATGGTAAGTGTCTTAAATTTGTTATTAAGCAAAAAGGCTGTGACTCTTCAAATGGATCCCCTTCTCCTAAAGCTCTCAATCTCTGGCAGGCAATTGTTGCCTTTCTCTACTTATGCATAGTGATCCTTTACCAACTTCTTCTGACTTGAGCTGTTTGGAGATAGTGTCTTCAAATGCATAACACTGGAGAAGAGAATTCATAAGGAAAAAGGATCCAAATCAGTCACACTGGAGAAGAGAATTCATAAGGAAAAAGGATCCAAATCAGTCACACAGTCTTTTTTTTTTTTTTTTTTTTTTTTTGGTAATCTACTGAAGACAGTGATGATGATGATGATATCTTAGCAGAAACATTCACTGAGCACCTACCAGAAGTAGCTTTTCTACAAAGTGTTCTTGCATTCACTATCTTATTTCATCATTATATTGAACAATTTCATTTTGCAGATGAGGAAACAAAGTCTTAAGCAAGTGACTTGCCAAAGGTTAAATAGCTGGAAGGTGGGAGAGCTGACTCTAAATCTACCTTCTTTTCACTGCAACATGTTCCACAGAACAGAGAAATTCTCACCAGAAAACTTCAGAAGTCTGTCTGTGCTTCCAAAACACAAAGGAAGAGCAAGTCTTATAGAATGTGCCAGGGTAGGTCTGAAGCCTAAGGACCTTGGGGATCTCAACTGTTCTTGTCACTAGCTTCCAATTTGTCTTAGGAAAAAAAAAATCCACAACTTCTTACTTGGTGCTTTGGTTTCCCCAAACTGAGAAACGGGAAAAGTATTACCAACTCTCTTGAATACTTAGGAATTCATGAAGACATATATGAAAGTTGGTTTGGAAACAAAAGCATCACGCAATCAGGTTGTCCAAAATCCAAATGTCATTTTGAAGTTAGGATTTTTAATTTAGAGTCATCTGTATGAACAGTTTCCAAACCTAAAATCCCTGATCAGTTCATGAAGAAGGAAAAGGAAAGCTGCAGTCTTACCAGCAGTATTCCAGCAGATGTGGAGGCAGGACAGGGATGTACACATGCTGCCAGTACATGGGGTAGAGCATTGCAGCAGACCCATGGATGCAGGCAGTCAGCTGCAACAGAAAGACAGAAACTCAAGACTGAAAAATCAAAGTAAGGAAATAATATCATTTGGATTTCAGCAATAAAAGTAAATGCATATTTATCAGCATATTTAAAATGATAAACTGAAAATCTGGATAAATAATTCTAAGTTTAATTTAATTTCTAAATGAAATCAAACTAATTCAAATTAATAAGAATCATCTTTTTAAAAATATATATATATTTTTCTGGTTATAAAGCTAATACCCAATTACAGTTGAAATGTTAGAAAATGGAGAAAAGGATTAAAGGAAATAAGAGCCACTACTATCTGAATATGGCTTAACATTTTGGGATATTGTCACATATATATTTAGGTTTCCTTTTCTAATAAAATTTGCATTACTGTAAATACAGTTTTCTTTTGCTTTTTTTACAGGATGACATTTCCCCACATACCTAATAGTCTTTAGAAAAGATATCTTTTAATGATTGTATAATACTCTACTCCATGAACTTCACATATTATATTTAACCCATTCTTTCACCATTAAATTATCAATAATCAGATCAGGTTAATGATTTTTCTTTGTTCCTAGATACAGAATTAAGAGTCAAAGATTATAAATATTTTAAGGTACTTATTAAATATAAAAATATAAATATCATAAATAATAATATAATAAATAGATAAAGGATGGAAGCTGTATTAATCCCCCGGCTGTGTACTGAGATTCTGACCTCCCTACCGTCACCAGCATCAAGCATTATAGCCCAGTTAGTTGCTTTAGACTTGTAGCTGTCTTACTTTTATTTTTATTACCTTGATCACAACTGAGGCTGAGCATTTTGTTGTGTCTCTTGCCTATATTTCTTAGGTGAATGATCTATTAATATTCTTAGATCATTTTTTCTGAGTGTTAGTATTTTTGAAATTGACTTATAAGCAAGCACTGACGATATGTAAAGGCTACTAATGCTTGTAATATTTGGAAAGTAATTTATCCTTATTTAATTTTCCATGAATTTTCAAGTGAAGAGAAGGTTTAACTAATACATAGACAAATCTTTTCCTTCATCATGGTTTCTTGACTATTTTATACTAAGAAAGTCCTCTAAATTTCCCCCCAGCATTAAACTCTTTAATCCATCTGGAATAAAATTATGTTTAAGAACTGAGGTGAGAATTTATTTTTTCTACATAGTTAATTGCCCCACCATTGTTTCCAGACTAGTCCTTCCTTTCCCCATCCTTTGACATATGCTCTAATTCGTATCCCTCTTTCCTTTTTTAAAAGAAAGCTATATCATACAATCAGAATTTGATACAATTTAAAATTTAGGAAACAATGACAATATAATGGCATAAAATTGCTATAAAATTCAATATAGTGAAAGAAGGAAGAAAACCAACATCTTTAGAGATATGGCTATGATGTGACAAAAGCCAACAACACATGTTTCTTTCTGTCTTTTTTCCTTTAATGTTTCTTTGGTTTCTGGGAAGTCTGTTCCCATGAGGACTTTGCTTCTTTTGGAAGCTGTTAACTGGCTTTTGCTGACAGAAGGACATTTACGTGGTGAAAGAGTGACGTGCCAAGGCCCAGTTAAAAGAATCCCAGAGGTTAGCGTAACATGAACAGTTTTAAATTGGATATTCTGCTGATGTTTTACAGTTGTGAGAGCTGTGTATTAAAGCCAGGACCGCTACTTTCTTCTCCCCTTTTCCCTCTAGACCCTGTCCGTTAAATCAGGTACATACATGCCATATACAAAAGATGATCCAACAAGTTCACTCAAGAGCTGTTCTCAGCGATTCCGCTAAGGCTTTAGATTTAATCCATCCTTTCCCAATTCATTTTGGTAAGTTTCTCTATAAAGGAGGATGTCATAGACATATGAACAATCCCTTCAAGGTTAGAACAGATGAAAAATCTTGCAGGTGTTGAGTGAGTGGAGAATGAATCAACTTTACTCCTGAAGTCAGACTGGAGGTTTACACTGGCCTTGGGCCCCAGCCCTTTCTGTCTATCCTCTAACCAGCTGCCATGGTACTCTTTCTAAGGTGCAGGTCTGATCACATTACTCCCTATTCAGAAGTCTACCCTGACATGTCTGGAACATGCATGTCTCCATGAGCAACTCCCTGTCTGCCTGCCGAGTAGCATCTCTACCACCTTCCCCAAGTTCATCCTTAGGAATGAACCATATGCACACGAAGAGTTATGTACTCCTTTTCCTCCTGTCTCTTTTTTCACCCTCCCCTAAACTGATCTAGACTTTTGCCCCTGACAAACTCCTTCCCACTGTGGTCTATGCCTAACACTACCTTCCTCTGCGAAACTTAGCATGGCTCGGTTGTGGGTATGTCTCCATTAGCCTACAGGACTATAACTGCCAGCAGGTTTGTCCCCTCAATGTAAGGTGCAGAAAGACCCTGTTTCTCTTTTCATCTCTATGTTCTCAGTGGCACAACAATTAATACAGATGTTAGTAATTGCCAATGTTTCCTGAATAACCGCCCCCCAACAATTTCTACTTAGAATATGTTCACAATATAATGATAGTTTTGGCTGGGCTTTTAACTAATACTTTCATGAATCTCACTGAATGGAGAATATGACTCAAGTTCCAAAGCAACTAACAGCAAGCTTAGATACACGAATATGCCATTTTAGAAAATCAAGTCATTCACTCACTCACCTATTCGTGCAATGATATGCCTACTCTATAACTCTACAACACATCATATAAACAAATGAAAGCACTTTAAAATCTATGGTGCCTGCCCATGCAAATGATAAATAAATTAAAATAAGAGAAGAAAATCTATGGTGCCATGCAAAATGTAATTCATGATTCCTGTCATCATGAATTTATTTGTAATTCTGCTTGAAAAAGTCATTCAAAAGAATTGTTCTGATTAAGATAGAAATTGATTACCTACATCTTCCTGGCTTAAATTGGTTTGGATCAAATTCTTACTCCACGTGATAGGATCTTCACTTCATATTCATTTGGACAATGAGCTTTTTGATCTCCTCTTAACCTCAAAAGAAAACCTACCAAACTAAATGCCACGATACTTAAATTACTTATTTCTTATAAAAATCAAGCTTTTTAAGGTATTTGATAATTTTATTAACAGGATTCTAAGAGCCAAATCTCTACAACTGGGATAAAATGCATTTGATTTAGAAAACAAACAAACAAACAAAAAAGGGAATTGTTTGGCTCTTTTCCAAAATAGTAAATGGTACAAACCATATGCATCGTTATTCAGGATTAGTGGCTAAGTGAATTATGAGAAAAGTTTTAGGATATACCTATGCTTAACCAGAAATCATGCATTATGTGTTGTAAATTAATAATTCTAAAATGCTATTTCTAAAAATAAGGGTCCTAAATGCCTATGACTGTTCCATAACAGAATACAAAATTTAAAAGTAATGAAAATTTACACTTTGAAATGTAGTCAACAAAGGGGTATTGTGAATATTTAATTGAAGTGCAAGTTGAAGAAAATGATCTATCAAAATCTCACTCAGTGGGAGAATAGAAAGATAGTATGTGTAAAATTTGCCCAAAGTCATTAGTCACAATGAATATTCATCAGAAGCCAATTATCAATCCCATTTAATGACACCCCAAAAGATTTTGCCCTGAAGCAGCTGAACAGTCTAAGACTCCAGACAAAAGTAGACAAATTATACAGCTAACAGCCAGTCTAGCCAGGACAGACTGTAAAGTAAACCACTGGTGGTTTTGGGATGCACTTTCGCAAATTCCGTACTCACACAAAGGTATACAAGGTCAGTTATATTTTGGAGCTTTATAGATGGCTCCATTAGTTTGTTTGAAGCAAAAGTAGAGAAGGGGAGAAGACAGTAGGGCTAGGACATGAATGGGGAGAGAGAAATGATGGAGTTGGAAAAATCACATGGACATATTTATTTTCAGTTTAAGGTATTTCTCAGAGATAATCACCAGATTTTAACAATCTTAGATTCTAGTGATTCGGCTGATTCCTAATGGCAGCTCTGCAACTTACCACAGAATAAATTAGAACCCCAACAGTATGTATACCAGACAGCATGTTAGGGGGTTAGGACATTGCAAAGCATTATTTTATAGGGATAGATGACAGACAGATAGATAAATAAACAGATAAAGAAAGAAGATTGATGGATGTATGTGCTTATATATGTACAAATATCATACTTCACAGATAAGAAAAGTCTCAGAGATGAAATTACTTGCCCAAGGTCACATAAGTTTACAAATGATAGAACCGGGACTCACAACCAGGTCTGTCAAGACTACGATGGACACTGTATTTCCATAATGTATAAATTAACTAAAAAAAAATTTGAGTGACTATTATGTGCCTTATACAGTCTAGGATATTAAAATAGATGAGATATTGTCCCTGGAAGCAAAGCCAAATTATGTAGAAATGCATTTGTCTTGTTGATAGATAACCAAGTACCTAAGCAGAGTACCAAGAAAATAAAATAATCATTTTAAAAACAAACACAGATTTGTTAACTTCCTGTAGATTAGTTATATTTAAATATGGTGTTGTATATCTTTAATTCACAGGAAATTCTAGACAATAAAGTGATGATTATTAATCAAAGGGAAAGATTTAAATCCCATTTAGGGGACAAATATATTTGAAAGTCTTGCTGCCTGTCATGTTTTCTTTCACAAACTTTCATGGAAACTTCCACTAACCCTCTTGTGATCAAAGCAAGTCACTTCTACTTCTGGGTCTCAAGTTCCCTACATGTAAAATGAGAAGATAGAACACATGATCTCTGTCTGTCTCCCACCCCTGTGTCTGCCCCTGCCCCCAACTGGCTTTGACAACTTATGATTCTAGAGAAATTGCCATCCTTTGACATGAAGAATGTTCCTCCTCTATCCCTGCTTACCTTCTCGGTTAACCATATTAACTAAGTACAAATAAAACAAGGTCGGTGTCAAAGTAAGTCTTGCGACAGAGGTCTAACTGGAATTCATATATTCTCCAGAAAAAAAACGCTTTTCCGCTACCCCTTCTTCATCACCTGGCTGTGGGTGTACAGCCTTCCTCCATGATTGGCTTCTGGCAATCTGAAGATCTCTGAGGTAGAGGATTTTAGGAGATCAAGGGCATGGGATGAAAAATGTGAGTGTCTCAAGGTTAAAGACCACATCTGACTTCTCTTCTTATTTCTTGCTATGCCTAACACGGAGCCGGTATTCAGTAAATGTTTGGGGAATGTTAAAATGTCTCTAGTTTAACATTATGAGGAATGGTAGGTTAGACAAATAGGCATTTAACGATTACAACTGCTTAATACAACTAGAAGCTATTGGTTCTAAAAGGCATTGAAATTCTAAGTTCAAACAGCAAGAAGACAAAAGCAGATGGTCACAGTCATTCTTCACATACTAGAACTCAGAACGATAAAAGATCAAACTGATACCTACTTTATAGGGTTAGAAGAATTTGGATTCCCCCTTTGAACTAAATATCAGGTACTGATAAAATAAAGAGTAAGAAAGAATACCAGATTGTTAATATTTAAAGATTTTGTATAGAGAAATTGTAGGTTTAGAGAAAAATGATACGAAAAATATGAAGTTCCCATATTTGCTCCTCACAATGCAGTTTCCCCTATTATTAATGCATTGGTGTGGAACCTTTGCTACAATTGATGAAACATTTATAATCATTATAAATAATTATACTATTAATAATGGTCCATAGTTTACACTGGGGTTCACTGTTTGTGTTGTACAAAACTGTTATTTAAGAATGTATATTCCTGTAGCATATATACATTCTCAAATGCCACTTATAACCACATACAAATATATAATTCAGGGCCATTAATTTTGTTCACAATGTTGTCCTACCATCACCACCATCCATCACCAAAACTTTTCCATTACTCTAAATAGAAACTCTGTATCCAATAAGCATTAAGTCCCATTCCCTAACCCCACCCTTTGAACTGGGTACCTGTTTTCTAGTTTCTGACTCTATGAGTTCACTTATTCTAATTATATCACATCAGTGAGATCACACAAAATAGGTTACTTTGGGTCTGGCTTATTTCACTCAACATACAGTCTTCAATGTTCATCCATGTTATTACATGTATTAGAACTTTATTCTTTCTTATGGCTGAATAATATTCCACTGTGGATATGTATCACATTTTGTTTATCCATTATTGATTGATGGTCACTTGGGTTGCTTCTATCTTTTGACAATTGTGAAGAATGTCATTATGAACATCAGCACGCAAATATCTGTTCAAGGTCCTGTTTTCAATTCTTTTGATATTTAACCAGAAGTGGGGTTGTTTAGTCACATAGTAGTTCTATGTTTAATTTTTTGAGGAACAGCCAAACTTTTTCTACAGCAGCTGCACCATCTTATATCCCCGCAACAATGAACAATGTTTCTACATATCCTTTCCAACACTTATTTTCCCTATTTTTTTAAATAGTAGCCATTGTAGTGGGTAAAAATGGTATCTCATTGCAGTTTGATGTGCATTTCCCTAATGGCTAATCATGTAGAACATATTTTCATGTGTTTTTTGCCCATTTGTATATCTTCATTGCAGAAATGTTTATTCAAGACTTTTGCCTATTTTGTCATTGGTTGTCTTTTTGCTGGTGAGTTGCAGAATTTCTTTATATGATCTAGATATTAAACCACATTACATATGTGGTTTCCAAATATTTCCTCCAATTCTGTAGGTGGTCTTTCTCACTTTCATGATGAAGTCCTTAGACGTGCAAGTTTTAAATTTTGATCAAGTCCCATTTATCTTCTTTGGTTGCTCATGTTTTTCAGTGTAAATTCTAAGAAACCACTGCCTGACACAAGATCCTAAGATGCTTCCCTATGTTTTCATTTAGGAGGTGTATAATTTTGGTTCTTATATTTAGGTCTTTAGTTCATTTGGAGTTAATTTTTGTATATGATATAAGGTAGGGGTCCAATTTCATTCTTTTACATGTTAATATCCAGTTTCCCCACAACCATTCGTTGAAGAGATAATTCTTTTCCCATTGAATTTTTGGTCTCTCTTGACACCAAAAACCAATCAGCTATAGATGTGTGAATTTATTTCGGAATGCTCCTTCTATTCCATTAGACTCTATGTCTGTCCTTATGCCAGTACCATGCTGTTTTAATTACTACAGCTCTGTAAGAAGTTTCAAAATTGGGAAATGTGGGTCCTCCAACTTTGTTCTTCTTCTACAAGATCATTTTGACTACTCACGGATCCTTACCACTCCACATAAATCTGATGGCTGGCTTTTACACTTCATAAAAAAGACTACTGGAATTTTTATCAGGTCTGCATTGAATCTGTAAATTGCTTTTGATAGAGTTGGCATATTCACAATACTTGAAACTTTCCATTTCCAATCCATGAACCCTTCCATTTACTTAGGTCTTCGCTGAATTCTTTTAGCAATGTTTTGTTGATTTCCATATACAAGCCCTTTATATACTTGGTTACACTTATTCTTAGAAATAAGATTCTGTTATTTGCTATTGTAAATGGAATATTTTCCTTGATCTCCTCTTCAGATTGTTCACTTATAGTATATAGAAATACTGATTTTTGCATATTAACCTTGTACCCTGCCCTTTTGCTGATTTTTTAGCTCTAGTAGTTTTGTTGCTGATTTTTCAGGATTTTCCAATGTAGGATTATGTCATCTCTGAATAGGAAAAGTTTTACTTCTCCCTTTCCAGTTTGCATTTCTTTTACTTCTGTTTCATGTATAACTGCTCTGACTAGAACTTCCAGTAAATATTGAATAACAGTGGTGACCATGGGCATCCTTCTCCTGTTCCTGATCTTAAAAGAAAAGCTTTTAGTCTTTTATTATTGAGCATAATAATAACTTTGGGTTTTTTATATGTTCCCTTCATCATGTTGCAGAAGTTCCTTCCTATCCCTAGTTTCCTGACTTTTTATCAAGGAGGGGTGCTGGATATTGTCAAATGCCTTTTTTCTTTTAATTTATTTTTTATTTACTTTATTATTTTTTTTATTAATTAACAGAAAAAAGAAAAAAAAGAAATTAACCCAACATTTAGAAATCATACCATTCTACATATGCAATCAGTAATTCTTAACATCATCACATAGATGCATGATCATCGTTTCTTAGTACATTTGCATCGGTTTAGAAGAACTAGCAACACAACAGAAAAAGATATAAAATGTTAATATAGAGAAAAAAAATAAAAGTAATAATAATAGTAAAAACAAACAAAAAAAACCAACCAGAGAGACAAAAACAAACAAAAAACAAAACAAAACAACAACAACAAAAAAAACCTATAGCTCAAATGCAGCTTCATTCAGTGTTTTAACATGATTACTTTACAATTAGGTATTATTGTGTTGTTCATTTTAGAGTTTTTGTATCTAGTCCTGCTGCACAGTCTGTATCCCTTCAGCTCCAATTACCCATTATCTTACCCTGTTTCTAACTCCTGCTGGACTCTGTTACCAATGACATATTCCAAGTTTATTCTTGAATGTCGGTTCACATCAGTGGGACCATACAGTATTTGTCTTTTAGTTTTTGGCTAGACTCACTCAGCATAATGTTCTCTAGGTCCATCCATGTTATTACATGCTTCATAAGTTTATCCTGTCTTAAAGCTGCATAATATTCCATCGTATGTATATACCACAGTTTGTTTAGCCACTCGTCTGTTGATGGACATTTTGGCTGTTTCCATCTCTTTGCAATTGTAAATAATGCTGATATAAACATTGGTGTGCAAATGTCCGTTTGTGTCTTTGCCCTTAAGTCCTTTGAGTAGATTCCCAGCAATGGTATTGCTGGGTCGTATGGCAATTCTATATTCAGCTTTTTGAGGAACCGCCAAACTGCCTTCCACAGTGGTTGCACCCTTTGACATTCCCACCAACAGTGGATAACTGTGCCTCTTTCTCCGCATCCTCTCCAGCACTTGTCATTTTCTGTTTTGTTGATAATGGCCATTCTGGTGGGTGTGAGATGATATCTCATTGTGGTTTTGATTTGCATTTCTCTAATGGCCAGGGACATTGAGCATCTCTTCATGTGCCTTTTGGCCATTTGTATTTCCTCTTCTGAGAGGTGTCTGTTCAAGTCTTTCTCCCATTTTGTAATTGGGTTGGCTGTCTTTTTGTTGTTGAGTTGAACAATCTCTTTATAAATTCTGGATACTAGAACTTTATCTGATATGTCATTTCCAAATATTGTCTCCCATTGTGTAGGCTGTCTTTCTACTTTCTTGATGAAGTTCTTTGATGCACAAAAGTGTTTAATTTTGAGGAGCTCCCATTAATTTATTTCCTTCTTCAGTGCTCTTGCTTTAGGTTTAAGGTCCATAAAACCGCCTCCAATCGTAAGTTTCATAAGATATCTCCCAACATTTTCCTCTAACCGTTTTATGGTCTTAGACCTAATGTTTAGATCTTTAATCCATTTTGAGTTAACTTTTGTATAGGGTGTGAGAGATGGGTCTTCTTTCATTCTTTTGCATATGGATATCCAGTTCTCTAGGCACCATTTATTGAAGAGACTGTTCTGTCCCAGGTGAGTTGGCTTGACTGCCTTATCAAAGATCAAATGTCCATAGATGAGAGGGTCTATATCTGAGCACTCTATTCGATTCCATTGGTCGATATATCTATCTTTATGCCAATACCATGCTGTTTTGACCACTGTGGCTTCATAATATGCCTTAAAGTCAGGCAGTGCAAGACCTCCAGCTTCGTTTTTTCCCTCAAGATGTTTTTAGCAATTCGGGGCACCCTGCCCTTCCAGATAAATTTGCTTATTGGTTTTTCTATTTCTGAAAAATAAGTTGTTGAGATTTTGATTGGTATTGCATTGAATCTGTAAATCAATTTAGGTAGGATTGACATCTTAACTATATTTAGTCTTCCAATCCATGAACACGGTATGCCCTTCCATCTATTTAGGTCTTCTGTGATTTCTTTTAGCAGTTTTTTGTAGTTTTCTTTATATAGGTTTTTTGTCTCTTTAGTTAAATTTATTCCTAGGTATTTTATTCTTTTAGTTGCAATTGTAAATGGGATTCGTTTCTTGATTTCCCCCTCAGCTTGTTCATTACTAGTGTATAGAAATGCTACAGATTTTTGAATGTTGATTTTGTAACCTGCTACTTTGCTGTACTCATTTATTAGCTCTAGTAGTTTTGTTGTGGATTTTTCCGGGTTTTCGACGTATAGTATCATATCGTCTGAAAACAGTGATAGTTTTACTTCTTCCTTTCCAATTTTGATGCCTTGTATTTCTTTTTCTTGTCTAATTGCTCTGGCTAGAACCTCCAACACAGTGTTGAATAATAGTGGTGATAGTGGACATCCTTGTCTTGTTCCTGACCTTAGGGGGAAAGTTTTCAATTTTTCCCCATTGAGGATGATATTAGCTGTGGGTTTTTCATATATTCCCTCTATCATTTTAAGGAAGTTCCCTTGTATTCCTATCTTTTGAAGTGTTTTCAACAGGAAAGGATGTTGAATCTTGTCAAATGCCTTCTCTGCATCAATTGAGATGATCATGTGATTTTTCTGCTTTGATTTGTTGATATGGTGTATTACATTAATTGATTTTCTTATGTTGAACCATCCTTGCATACCTGGGATGAATCCTACTTGGTCATGATGTATAATTCTTTTAATGTGTTGTTGGATACGATTTGCTAGAATTTTATTGAGGATTTTTGCATCTATATTCATTAGAGAGATTGGTCTATAGCTTTCTTTTTTTGTAATATCTTTGCCTGGTTTTGGTATGAGAGTGATGTTGGCTTCATAGAATGAATTAGGTAGTTTTCCCTCCACTTCTATTTTTTTGAATTTCTTCTTTGACCCACTCGTTGTTTAAGAGTGTGTTGTTGAGCCTCCACGTATTTGGATTTTCTGGCACTCTGCCTATTATTGATTTCCAACTTCATTCCTTTATGATCCGAGAAAGTGTTGTGTATGGTACTAATTCTTTCTGGAATGTTTGGTAGAATTCACATGTGAAGCCGTCTGGTCCTGGACTTTTCTTTTTTTTTTTTTTTTTACTCATAAAAGTAAAATTTTATTTTCATTGATATTTCATTTAACATATGAAGGTCTTTGCTCTAAGTCTTTGCAAAACAGATATCCTAAATCTCATAAGAGATTTTTTTTCACTCTTCATCTGAGTGAGGCATAGGGTATGCAAGTCCCCAATACTGACTCCTAACATTTCACCCCAAGGAGATTTTACCCATAGTTACAGAAAGAGCTAACATCAATATACAAGAATCAAATTGTACGAGGATATAATAATAATAATAATCTCTTGCGTTAATATATATTGTCATCTCTGTAGGACTGTAATGATGATGATTGATTATTTTTTCTCCATAAAGTTCAGGGTCAATTTTTTGTTTTGTTTTTAGTAAAATGTCAGAATGTGTAAAAATGCTGCACTTATTTCTCTAAATACATTAAAAATACTGGTAGTCTGGAGATGTTTAATTCTTCATTATGAGTCCAAGATGAGACATGACTATGATTGATGGGGTCTATTGAACATACTAATTCCAAGTTTGGCGACCATCAGCAAACTGGCACCTGCAATTAAGCCGGCAGGCATAAATTTTCCAGAGTGGTAGAATCTCATTCCCATAATGCCAGCCAAAGTTCCAGAGGTAGCTAGGAAAACCCAAATGTTTCTTGGATCCTGAGACAGCTGATAAGCACCCACGCCTGCTAAACTCCCAAAGAAAAGCCCAGCAGCCAGGGATGGGACGCTACCTGCTTTTATATAGCCAATGATCCCACCAGAAGCAACCAGTGCTGCATAGCCAAAACCAAACCAATGTAAAGGCACTAGTGGACTGGGCTCCTTCTGCATTGTTCTCTTTTTTGCTCTGTCCAGTCAGGAGACTACAGCTGATTAGGGCACAAAAGCGGGCGGCAGTAGAGCTTCCTAAGTAATCCTCAGGCACCCAACCGCTTTCTGAAGAGTCAGCGCAAACCTGCAAGGATGCGGAGTCCTCGGAGCCGGGAGACGCAGGCCCGCTGGATGGACTTTTCTTTTTAGGAAGCTTTTGAATGACTAATTCAATTTCTTTACTTGTGATTGGTTTGTTGAGGTCATCTATTTCTTCTTGAGTCAAAGTTGGTTGTTCATGTCTTTCCAGGAACCTGTCCATTTCATCTAAATTGTTGTATTTATTAGTGTAAAGTTGTTCAGAGTATCCGGTTATTACCTCATTTATTTCTGTGAGGTCAGTAGTTATGTCTCCTCTTCCATTTCTGATCTTATTTATTTGCATCCTCTCTCTTCTTCTTTTTCTCAATCTTGATAAGGGCCCATCAATCTTATTGATTTTCTCATAGAACCAACTTCTGGTCTTATTGATTTTCTCTGTTGTTTTCAATTTCATTTATTTCTGCTCTGATCTTTGTTATTTCTTTCCTTTTGCTTGCTTTGGGATTAGTTTGCTGTTCCTTCTCCAGTTCTTCCAAGTGGACAGTTAATTCCTGCAGTTTTGCCTTTTCTTCTTTTCTGATATAGGCATTTAGGGCAATAAATTTCCCTCTTAGCACTGCCTTTGCTGCGTCCCATAAGTTTTGATATGTTGTGTTTTCATTTTCATTCGCCTCAAGGTATTTACTAATTTCTCTTGCAATTTCTTCTTTGACCCACTCGTTGTTTAAGAGTGTGTTGTTGAGCCTCCATGTATTTGGATTTTCTGGCACTCTGCCTATTATTGATTTCCAACTTCATTCCTTTATGATCCGAGAAAGTGTTGTGTAGGATTTCAATCTTTTTAAATTTGTTAAGACTTGCTTTGTGACCCAGCATATGGTCTATCTTTGAGAATGATCCATGAGCACTTGAGAAAAAAGGTGTATCCTGCTGTTGTGGGATGTAATGTCCTATAAATATCTGTTAAGTCTAGCCCATTTATAGTAATATTCAGATTCTCTATTTCTCTATTGATTCTCTGTCTAGATGTTCTGTCCATTGATGAGAGTGGGGAATTGAAGTCTCCAACTATTATGGTATATGTGTCTATTTCCCTTTTCAGTGTTTGCAGTGTATTCCTTACGTATTTTGGGGCATTCTGGTTCGGTGCGTAAATATTTATGATTGTTATGTCTTCTTCTTTAATTGTTCCTTTTATTAGTAGATAGTGTCCTTCTTTGTCTCTTTTAACTGTTTTACATTTGAAGTCTAATTTGTTGGATATTAGTATAGCTACTCCTGCTCTTTTCTGGTTGTTATTTGCATGAAATATCTTTTCCCAACCTTTCACTTTCAACCTATGTTTATCTTTGGGTCTAAGATGTGTTTCCTGTAGACAGCATATAGAAGGATCCTGTTTTTTAATCCATTCTGCCAATCTATGTCTTTTGATTGGGGAATTCAATCCATTAACATTTAGTGTTATTACTGTTTGGATAATATTTTCCTCTAACATTTTGCCTTTTGTATTATATAGATAATATCTGACTTTCCTTCTTTCTACACTCTTCTCCATACCTCTCTCTTCTCTCTTTTCGTATCTGACTCTAGTGCTCCCTTTAGTATTTCTTGCAGAGCTGGTCTCTTGGTCACAAATTCTCTCAGTGACTTTTTGTCTGAGAATGTTTTAATTTCTCCCTCATTTTTGAAGGACAATTTTGCTGGATATAGGAGTGTTGGTTGGTAGTTTTTCTCTTTTAGTAAATTAAATATAGCATCCCACTGTCTTCTAGCCTCCATGGTTTCTGCTGAGAAATCTACACATAGTCTTATTGGGTTTCCCTTGTATGTGATGGATTGTTTTTCTCTTGCTGCTTTCAAGATCCTCTCTTTCTCTTTGACCTCTGACATTCTAACTAGTAAGTGTCTTGGAGAACGCCTATTTGGGTCTAATCTCTTTGGGGTGCGCTGCACTTCTTGGATCTGTAATTTTAGGTCTTTCATAAGAGTTGGGAAGTTTTCAGTGATAATTTCTTCCATTAGTTTTTCTCCTCCTTTTCCCTTCTCTTCTCCTTCTGGGACACCCACAACACGTATATTTGCGCGCTTCATATTGTCCTTGAGTTCCCTGATACCCTGTTCAAATTTTCCCATTCTTTTCCCGATAGTTTCTGTTTCTTTTTGGAATTCAGATGTGCCATCCTCCAAATCACTAATTCTATCTTCTGTCTCTTTAAATCTATCATTGTAGGTATCTATTGTTTTTTCCATCTTTTCTACTTTATCCTTCACTTCCATAAGTTCTGTGATTTGTTTTTTCAGTTTTTCTATTTCTGCTTTTTGTTTAGCCCATGTCTTCTTCATGTCCTCCCTCAATTTATCGATTTCATTTTTGAAGAGGTTTTCCATTTCTGTTCATATATTCAGCATTAGTTGTCTCAGCTCCTGTATCTCATTTGAACTATTGGTTTGTTCCTTTGATTGGGCCATATTTTCAATTTTTTGAGCGTGATCCGTTATCTTCTGCTAGAGTCTGCGCATTTAGTCAGATTTCCCTGGGTTCTGGACCCAACAATTTGGAAGATTTTTCTGTGAAATCTCTGGGATCTGTTTTTCTTATCCTGCCCAGCAGGTGGCGCTCGTGGCACACGTTTGTCTGCGGGTCCCACCAGTAAAAGGTGCTGTGGGTCCTTTAACTTTGGAAAACTCTCGCCGTCAGGGAGGTTTGTCAGCCGAAGCGGCTTGGAAGAGTGCCAGCCGGCCCGGGGGTCCGAACGCCGGGAGGGTCGCCGGCCGCCGCAGCCGGGGAGAGCGCCCGTCCGAATTTCCTAGTCGGCCCGGGGCGCCAAGCATGGCGGGAGGGCGCCAGACGCCGCGGCCTGCCCGGGAGAGTGCACTGTTCCCAGCCAGACCGGGGAGTCACGTGTTTGGTAGGGGCCCCCCCCGTCACCGTTCTCCGCGGCCTGGGGATTTCTGATCCAATTCTCTCAGTTAGTCTGGGGGGCCGCGCGTGGTGTGGGCGCCAGCTGCTGCGGCTTGAGGGGACCGCCTGTCCAATTCTCCCAGCCGGCCCGGGAAGGGTGAAGGGAGGAACTCCGGCCGCTTGCCGCCCCGCCGGGTGAAGCTCGCGCCCCTCAGCGATCTCACCGGAGCGGGTTCTCTCAGCCAGTCAGCCATTCCAGGATGGGGTACGCTGTTTTTTTGATCTCTGTCGTGGCTCTGAGAGCTGTTCTGTATCGTTTCTACTCCCCTAGTAGCTGTTGTGGAGGAGGAACTAAGATCCGCATGTCTTACTAAGCCGCCATCTTCTCCGGAAGTCCTCAAATGCCTTTTTCTGCACTGAGATGAACATTTGTTGTTTTTCTTTCCTCTATTCTATTAAGGTGGTAAACTGCATTAATTGATTTTATGTTGAACCACCTGTGCATACCAGGGACACCCACTTGTTCATGGTATATAATTCTCTTAAAGTGCTGTTAGATGTGGTTTGGTTGTAATTTGTTGTGGATTTCTGCATCTATATTCATACAGATATTGGTCTATACTTTTCTTTTCTTGTCCTATCTTTATCTGACATTCGTCTCATAAATTGAGTTAGGGAGGATTTTCTCCTCTTCAATTTTTTTTGGTAAATTTCATCAGTGAAGCCATCTTGTCTAAGGCTTTGTTTTGTAACTGGGAGGTTTTGGATTACTGATTCAATCTTTTTATGTGTTATTTATCTGTTGAGATCTCCTATTTCTTCTTGAGTCCATGTTAGTAGTTTGTGTTTCT
Source organism: Tamandua tetradactyla (assembly GCF_023851605.1). Lineage (NCBI taxonomy): Eukaryota > Metazoa > Chordata > Mammalia > Pilosa > Myrmecophagidae > Tamandua > Tamandua tetradactyla. The sequence continues at coordinate 45,652,059 of NC_135328.1, forward strand.
AGGAATTTGTCCACTGCATCTAAGTTAACTAATTTGTTATCATAGACTCGGGCACAGCATCCTTTTATAATCCTTTTTATTTCTTAGGGGTCAGTAATGAAATCCCTTCATTTCTTACTTAAGTTATTTGCATCCTCTCTCTTTTTTTGTCAGTTCAACTAAAGGTTTGTCAGTTGTATTGATCTTTTCAAAGAGCTAAATTTTAGTTTTGTTGATTATTATTTTTTTTTATTCTCTATTTCATTTATCTCCATTTTAATTTTGCCAGTTCCTTCCTTCTGCTCACTTTGAGTTCATTTTGCTTTTCTTTTTCTAGATTCTCCATTTGTGAGGTTAGGTCTCTAATTTGAGATCTTTCTTCTTTTTATAATGTTAGCATTTAGACATACATTTCTCTCTCAGCACTGCCTTTACTGCAACCCATAACTTTTGGTATGTTGTGTTTTTGTTTTCATTTGCCTAGTTATTTCTTAATTTCCTTTCTGATTTCTTCTTTAGCATGGGTTGTTTAAGAATGTGCTGTTTAATTTCCACATATTTGTAAAATTTCCAGTTCTCCCCCTGCTATTGATTTCTAGCTTTATTATATTGTGGTAGGACCAATATTTTAAAATCTACTGAGACTTGTTTTGTGGCCCAACATGTGGTCTGTGTTAAAGAATGATCCAGGTATACAACAGAAGAATGTATATTGTGGTGCTACTGGGTGAAATGATCTATATATGTCTGTTAGGTCTAGTTAGTTTATGTTATCACTCAAGTCTTCTATTTCCTTATTGATCTTCTGTCTAGATGTTCTACCTATTATTGAAAGTGGTATATTGAGGTCTCCTACTATTAATGTAGAACTATTTCTCCCTTCAAATCTGTCAATATTTGCTTCATATATCTTGAGGATCTGACATGAGGTACATATATATTCATAATTATATTTTCTTGTTGAACTGACCCCATTTTCAGTATATAGTGATCTTCTATATCCTTTGATGCCATGTTTGCTCAAAATCTGTTTATCTGATATTAGTACAGTTACTCCAGGTCTCTTTTGGTTAATATTTGCACAGTACATTTTTTCGATCATTTGACTTTCCACCTACTTGCTTCTTTGAGTTTAAGATGAGTCTCTTGTAAACAGCATATAGCTGAGTTATGTGCTTTTATCTATTCTCCCAATCTCTGCCTTTTGACTGGAGAGTTTAATCCGTTCACATTTAATGCTGGATTTTCTTTTCTCATGTTGCTATTTTGGTCTCTGTTAATCTTATACTTTTTTTTGTCATTCAATTCTTCTGTTAATGTCTTTCATATTTATTTGGCTTTTTGTAGTGTAACATTTTGAGTTCCTTTTATTTACTTCTTATATATTTTTTCAGATATATTCTTTGTGGTTACCATGGGGGTCAAAATTAACATTTTCAATCTATAACAATCACATTTGACTTAATTCCAACTTAACTTCCATAGCATACCCCTCTGTCACTGTTACCCCCAATTTTCTGTTGTATAAATCACATCTTTATCTATGGTCCAAAACCACAGATTAAGCATTACTTTTTATGTTTTAGAACCTATAAGCAGTAAAAAGCGGAGTGACACCAAAAAATACAATAGTACAGGCATTTATAATTACCCATATGATTTATTTTTTTCTGGAGGTCTTTATTTCTTTATGCTGCTTTGATTTACTGTCTAGTATTTTTTTTCTTTCAGCCCAAAGAATTCCCTTTTGCATTGCTTGTAGGACAGGTCAAGTGGTAACAAACACCTCAGCTTTAGTTTATTTGGGAATGCCTTAATGTCTCTTTCATTTTTGAAAGACAGATTTGCCTGACACATAATTCTTGGTTGGCAATTGTTTTCTTACAGCACTTTGAATAATTCATCCTATTGCCTTCTTGCCTCCATGGTTTCTGGTGAGAAATTAGCATTTAATGTTATTGGAGTTCTCTTGTACATAACACAATGCTTTTCTCTTGCAGCTTTCAGAACTCTCTCCTTGTCCCTGGCCTTTGAGAGTTTGACTATAATGAGCCTGGGTGTGGCTCTCTTCATGTTTATCCTGTTTGGGGTCACTGGGCTTCATGGCCATGTATATTTATGTCTTTCATTAAATTTGAGTGTTTTCTGCTATTATTTCTTTGGATATCTTTTCTGCCCCTTTTTTCTCTCTCTTCTCCTTCTAGGTCTCCCACATATTGATATACTGATGGTGTCCAATTGGTTTCTTTAGGCTCTATTCATCTTTCTTTCATTCTTTTTCATTTATGTCCTCAGCATGAATCATTTCAATTATCTTGTCTTAAGGTCCATCGATTCTTTCTTCTGCCAGCTCTAATCTGCTGTTAAGATTCCCTAGGAAATTTTTCATCTGTTATTGTGGTCTTCAATTCTAGTATTTCTGTTTAGTTCTTTAAAAATTTTTCTACCTCTTTACTGAGATTTGCATATTCATTTATCATTTTCTTGATAGCCTATAGTTCTTTCTCCACTTTTCCTGTATTTCCTTGGATGAGTTTTGTGCATGTGTGCATGTGAAATATAACATATATATATATATATATATATATATATATATATATATATATATATATATATATATATATATATATATATAAAGCAATAAATTTCAAAGTACCTGGTAACAAGTAGCTATAGAACAGATTTCAGTATTTGGAATGGGTTACAGTTGCACAATTTTAGGTTTTTCCTTCTAGTTGCTCCAAGACACTGGAGACTAAAGGAAATATCAATAAAATGATTCAGCCTTTTGTTGAATCATTTGTTCATTTGTCATTTGTTAAATCCTATCATCTCTGTTATAATCCCTCTTTCTCCTTTTATTATTCTCCCGATCTTTAGGGGTATTTGGACTATGCCCATTCTAAATTTTTCATGTTGGAAAGGGGTGTTGATAAAATGGGATAGGAGAACGAAACAAGTTGATGTTTTGGAGATGTTGGGCCCTCTGGGTTTCAGGACTTATTTGGCCTAGGAACCCATCTGGAGGTTGCAGTTTTCTGGAAAGTAATTATAGTGTATGGAACTTTTCTAGAATCTCATATACAGTCTGAGGTGTTCTTTAGGGTTGGCAGGAAGGGTTTTGGTTAGGGTTTGGCAAACTATGGTAAATAGCAATATCTATCCTCGTGTAAGGATAGTCTCCAGAATAGCCTTTTGACTCTGAGCTCACTCATTCACTGATACCTTATTTTCTTACAATATTTTTCCCCATTTGGTCAGGCAGGCATTATTAATCCCATGGTGCCATTCCTGGGATTCATATCTCATATTATCAGGGAGACTTTCACCCCTGGGATGTTAAGTCCCACATGGGTGGAGGGTAATTTTTTTATTTACTTGCAGAATTGGGCTGAGAGAATGAGAGAGAGGCCACATCTGAGCAGCAAAAGAGGTCCTCTAGAAGTAACTTTTAAGCATAGAGTTCTAGTTTGCTAGCTGCTGGAATGCAATATACCAGAAACAGAATGGTTTTTAAAAAGAGGAATTTAGTAAGTTGCTAGTTTACAGTTCTAAGGCCGAGAAAATGTCCCAATTAGAACAAGTCAATAGAAATGTCCAATCAAAGGTATCCGTCCAGGGAAAGAAACCTTGGTTCAAGAAGGCCAATGAAGTTCAGGGTTTCTCTCTCAAGTGAGAAGGCACATGGTGAACACAGTAAGAGCTTCTCTCTCAGCTAGAAGGGCACATGGCGAACAAGGTGTCATCTGCTAGCTTTCTCTCCTGGCTTCCTGTTTCATGAAGCTCCCCGGGAGGCATTTTCCTTCTTCATCTCCAAAGGTCACTGGCTTGTGGGCTCTCTACTTCTCGTGGCTATGTCATTCTTCTCTGCTCTCTCTGAATCTCCTTCATTCTCCAAAATGTTTCCTCTTTTATAGGACTCAAGAAACTTATCAAGACCCACTGAAATGGGTGGAGACATGCTGTCACCTAATCCAGTTTAACAACCACTCTTGACTAAATCACATCATCCAAGGAGATGATCTGATTACGGTTTCAAACATACAGTATTGAATAGGGATTATTCTACCTTTATGAAACGGGATTTTGATTAAAACATGGCTTTTCTAGGGGGCATACTTCCTTTCAAACCAGCACAGTAACCTCAACCTTTTCTTTGGCAGTTATAGTTGTGTTGATATTTTGGAGTTGTCATATCTTGGCACAAAAGCTTGTTGTCCTGCTTAATAACTTATTTGAATTACTCTAGCTATTAGGTAACTTATAGCAAAAAAAAAAAAGAAAAAGAAATGGAGAAACATGATTTTGGTAGGAAGATGATGGCGTAAATAATCTTTCTTTTGATGGGATTATTTTCTAGGGGAAAGTACTCTACTTGATTCCATGTTGTTGCTTTCCTTTCCTTCTTCAGAGGACAATGGATGTACAAGGGATAGGATACGTTCCACCAAACTAAAAGAGAAACTACTTTAAGAAAGATTATTTACCACCATGTACCCCCCATGCCCAAATAAAAAAGAAGCATTGTATTTTGACTTTTGGGAAAAGGAGGATATGTTTTGCTCTTTTCCTTCTTTCTTCTACTGACTAATTGGCTAGACTAGCTGAAGATCAACTTTTAGGTTTTTAGATTGCTGAAGTTTTCTAACTTGCCTTTCTGCTAAAGTATCTTTGGCAGTCTCTTAAATAGCCAAACTCTTTTCCCCATTAAATATAGTAAACTAAATTTGAACATAGGTGGACAGTTTATAATTAAAAGTGTTCCCCATACCTTTAGGATGTTTGAATAGGTTGATTTACAGTGTCCCTGCAGAATTTTACTTAAAATGTTTTACTTACGATGGGTTTTCCATTTGAGGATAAGTAAAAATAAAGCACAAACTAACAAAGACCAAAATGCTGTTTGAAGCATGGCGCTGTTTACTTCCCGACAACTTCAAAACTAGGTTTGTAATTAAATAAAAGTGTCTATTTCTCAAGGTGAGAAATCTAACAACTTCTCTAAGACATAACATTTTCTACAACTGTTCTAATGATTCTTGGTTGAAATGAACACAATTAAAATTCAGTAATCTGGATATACTGAATGAAGACTTTTAAAAACTGGTCCAAGGCCAAATGGATAGAGGTGAATGAAGGATACGCTGACTGAGAAGTAGAATGGTGAACTGTGGTATATACATATGATTGAATACTGTGCAACTGTAGAAAGGAATGATGTCATAAGGCATGCAATGAGGGGAATGAACCTAAAGTACATTATGCGATGCAAAATATGTCAGACACAAAAAGAGCAAACATTGTATGATCTCTTTTGAAAATAATTATAAGAAAATTGGGGTCTAGATTGTAAGCTTTAATAGCAGTCACATTTAGTCCAGTGTTGTAATTGTTATTTCTTAATTTTGAGAGGCTGTGCTACATATGTATAATCTGGTATTTCCTTGAAACTTTGGGTACCTGTGTGATACCTGAGACTAAGAGTATGAGTTCTGCAGGTCTAAAAGTCAGCAGTTGCCATGTACAATAACTGTAAAGAAATGGAAAAAAAACTCTTTAATTAGAGATGAAAACTCAAAAAGGCAAAGTATGGTAAATTAGGCCATGCATAAGCCCATAGCACCATGAGTGAGGAAAAGTACAACCTTCTCTTTAAGATGAAAAAGAAAAAGGTAAGGTTATATTGGAACTGATAACAATTCATTTAAATACAGAGTTAGCGAGTATGGTGCCCTTCCCAAGTTCCGTGCTCATGACGTCACTAACTGATGGTAGAGTCAGGGCATGGGTTGAGGATCCTTCCTAACACGCAACCATTGTCAATGGATCAATGCTGTTACTCAAAAAGAATTCTAGGGGCGGCTCCGGGGCCGCGGTCGGCCCAGGGGTCAGCTCCGGGACGAGACCCGACCTCCCGGGAACCGCCACAGGCCCGGGAGCGAGATCCATCTTCCCGAGACTCTGCCCAAGGGAAGAACCCAGAAAGAGGACATGGCTACTGAGCAGGGGGAAGCAAGGTCTCAGGTGTCCGTGACCTTCAAGGACGTGGCTGTACTCTTTACTCGGGATGAGTGGAGAAAGCTGGATCCTTCTCAGAGAAACTTGTACCAGGACGTGATGCTGGAGAACTACAGGAATCTGATCTCAGTGGGACTCCCATTTTCCAAACCAAAAGTGATCTCCCTGTTGCAGCAAGGAGAAGAACCATGGAAGGTAGAAAAAGAAAGTCCTGGAGGCTCCTCTCTAGGATGGAAGAGCAGTCATAAAACCACAAAGTCAACTCAAACACAAGACTCATTTCAGGGACTGGTAATGACAAGATCCAAAAGGAATGGGCCTTGGGATTTAAATCAGAAAATCCCTGCATATATGAAAATAGATTAGAAAAACTGGATAAAAAGAAAATTCTCACTATAGAAAGAAACCATAGAAATATTGAATTTGGCCAAAAGTTAAGCCTAAAGCCAGTCCCTGATAGACAACAGATAGTTTCTAGGGAAAAAACACTGCCAAAATGTGAAATACAAGGAAATGCTTTTAAACAGAATTCAAATTTATTTAACCAACCAAAAATCAACGCAATGGAAAAACGGTATAAATGCAGTATGTGTGAGAAAACCTTCATTAATAATTCATCCCTTCGTAAACATGAGAAAAACCATAGTGGAGAGAAATTATTTAAATGTAAAGAATGTTTGAAAGCATTCAACCAAAGTTCAGCTCTAATTCAGCATCAAATAACTCATACTGGAGAGAAACCCTATGTATGTAAACAATGTGGGAAAGCCTTCACTCTTAGTACATCTCTTTATAAACATCTAAGAACCCATACTGTGGAGAAATCTTACAGATGTAAAGAATGTGGCAAATCCTTCAGCCGAAGGTCAGGCCTTTTTATACATCAAAAAATCCATGCTGGTGAAAATCCCTATAAATATAATCCAGGTAGGAAGTCATCTAGTTACAGCACATCCCTTCCTGGATGTCAGAGAATTCATTCCAGAAAGAAGTCCTATTTATGTAATGAATGTGGCAACACTTTTAAGTCTAGTTCATCCCTTCGTTATCATCAGAGAATTCACACTGGAGAGAAACCTTTTAAATGTAGTGAATGTGGGAGAGCCTTTAGTCAGAGTGCATCTCTTATTCAACATGAAAGAATTCACACTGGAGAAAAGCCCTATAGATGTAATGAATGTGGGAAAGGCTTCACTTCTATTTCACGACTATTTAATAGACACTGAATAATTCATACTGGTGAGAAGTTTTATAGTTGTAATGAATGCGGTAAAGCCTTAAGTTCCCACTCAACACTTATTATTCATGAGAGAATTCATACCGGAGAGAAACCATGTAAGTGTAAAGTATGTGGAAAAGCCTTCAGGCAAAGTTCAGCTCTCATTCAACATCAGAGAATGCATACTGGAGAAAGACCCTATAAATGTAATGAATGTGGGAAAACATTCAGGTGTAACTCATCCCTTAGTAATCACCAGAGAATTCATACCGGAGAGAAACCATATCGATGTGAAGAATGTGGGATGTCTTTTGGCCAAAGTTCAGCTCTTATTCAACATCGCAGAATTCATACAGGAGAGAAACCCTTTAAATGTAATACATGTGGGAAAACTTTTAGACAAAGTTCATCACGTATTGCACATCAGAGAATTCATACTGGAGAGAAACCCTATGAATGTAATACGTGTGGGAAACTTTTCAACCACAGGTCATCCCTGACTAATCATTATAAAATTCATATAGAAGAAAACCCCTAGAAAGTAGATTTCCATATGCAAAAGCCTTAAACCAAAGCTCAACAGAGAATACATAGTTGTGATGATGTAATAAATGTAATGGATATGAGAAAAACTTTTCTATAGGAATTAGTTCTCATCAGATACTAAATTCCAGGGATAAACCTTGACTATGAAATAGAGATGAAAGCATTCACATCTGTCAGACCCTCAACCTGAAATGAAGAAATCACAACAGGAGACATTAACTTTGAGTGTTTGGAAAATAAGAGTTTTTTTGGTCTCCCTTTCTACGGCAGTATATGTTAGATGTAAGATGTGACCATCATAAACATCTGGGTGGGTGGGGAGGTTTGAATTGAATTTCTCACTAGAAAAACATCAGACCATATAGACTGGTAATATATTTTTTATAACATTTTAATAGCATACAAAAAGGATTGTTTAAAGAAACTACATTTTTAGAGAAAAGGACCAAATAAAAGAAAAACGAACTGTTAACTACCTCTCAGTCTCTGGGGTTTGTCCTTTTCATTACCTGATGTCAAACTTTGTGCATGGATTTCATTTAAAAAGATATAATAAAGATCTGTTCTCTTCAAAAAAAAAAAAAAAGAATTCTATTTGCATATTTAGTTCTAGTATGAGTAGATAGTTACATATCTTTGGAAATATTTCAAAGATTATAATTTAAAAAGCAATTACATTTTAAAAGAACAAAAGGATAAACTATTTGCCAGATATCCATACATGGAGAAGACTAAGCAACTGTTTAGATGGTAGGAGTTACTGGATGTGCAGGCATAGAAAATAAAACAAAAGAGCCTCTCCTGTATAGTTTTATTGGACAAATCTAACTTTGAGAATAACAGTAAACTCAGTAAGTTACATCATCACCACCATCACCAGTTAGTTAGCAATTACTATCTGCCATTCACTGTTCTAAAAGCTTCACATATATTTGATACATTTAATCTTCATAATAGCCCTATAAGGTAGGTACAATTATGGTCCCCACTTAACAGATGAGGTAACTAAGGTTCTGAGACGTTAAAGAACTTGGGTCCAAAATCACAGAGCTAGTGGCAAACCTTGCATGTGAACCCAGGGAGCCTAGCTCCAGAGTCTGTGTTTACCTCATGCAAAACTACCTCTGTGTTATGATTTGTATTATTATAACAATGAGCATCAACTATGTGCACACACCAAACCCTTACGCAATTTAAAATACAATGAGAAAGATCAAAATGCAACAACCGACTTCAACACAAAAGCATTATGAAAGAGGTGCTATAACAGAGGTTCCCATATGTTAGCATATAAAGAAAGTATCATTAATTCTGTCTGTTGTAAGAATCAGGCCTGCTTCACAGAGACAGAGAAATCAGAGCAGAGTCTGGAAGGATGAAGACAGAGAAACTATTAGTCCGTCTCCCTGCCAGGCAGTTCATGAGGTGGTAATGGTGGGTCAAGTGAACATAGCAGTTTCTTGGACCACTTAAGCTATATGTAGTGATGATTATGGAGATTCAAAACAAGAATTTACAATTTAGTCAATGACTATGTGACTAATGAGAAGTGGGTAGATACGCAAAACCTCATATGAGTTGCCATGACTATTTTGTTGCTTGTATTCATTTACCACCCACCATCACCAATAGCACTAATTAAATCTCCAGAATTCTTCCAGAATTTCTATCATTTTTTTTTTACTTCTGAAAGTCAAGTCAGGGTTTACTGCCCCAAAGGATGAGTCTGAGAGTCAATTAATGTTTACTGAACTACTACTATGAGCCCAGTACTAGACTACATGCTTTCATGATATCTATAATCAATTTTCTTTTCCAACAACCAAGAGGAGGGTATTAATTCTCTCTCCATTTTATAGAAGAGGACAGCAAGGCTTATAGAGTTCAAGTGACTTAATCAAGACTATATGGTTAGAAAGTATCACAGGGAGGATTATATACAAGGCAGAGGCAGAAATTGAACAAAACTATCTTTAGTCTCACACTCTCTCCACCACCCCTGTTGGCCATTTTTTTTTTTTTAGAAAGAGATACTACCAGCAGGCCTATCTCACTTACCTAGCTTGTAGACTCTGGATCAGAAAAGAAAAACATGTAAAATTTAATAGGATCTGTACCAATCCCTGACTGCATGGCCTAATCTCCTAACATACTACCTTGCCTCACCAAACTCAGCAAACTTATTTGCAGAGACAACAGAGGAAATTATGAGTCTTGTTCCAGCTGACTGCATGTGCTCAAACTTCTTTAAGAAAAGTGACAGAGATGTCTGCCAAAGTGGGTGGCATTTAGTGCTTTTCAAGTATACTAAGATGTCAGTGACTGAAAAATTACTCATTAGAGAATTCTGGTGGAGATTTTATTCATGGGAGTCATAGAAAAAAAGCTTTCATCCTATAATTGATAGAATAAACAAACTAACCACATTAATAAAATTATAAATAAAATTGTTTTCAGCAATGCTCTTAATAAAAAGGCTAAAAAGAAACATCACCACTCTCCATCTATTTATACATATGTACATAAAATTACATTGTGAACTGTATAAGTAACCAACATTATTGAGAACCTGAATAGATTATACTTAGTTCTACTCTGTTCTAGACTAAGCTATACCAGAACAAATAATAGGGTGGTATGGTGGAAAAAAAAAATCTAATGTAAACTATGGACTAGAGTTAATAGTGCTATTTTAATATTCTATCATCAATTGTAATAAAGGCATAGTACAAAAAATGCAAAGTGTCAATAATGGGGGATATATAGAAACACTGAATTTTTTATGACTTTTCTGGAAACCTACAACTTCTCTAACCAAAATTAATTATTATTTTAAAACTGGAAAAAATAAACCTCTCCCAAAGAGAAATACGGAAACAAAGAGTCTGTATTCATAATTGTCTTCCAAACAAATATGATCAATCGTCTCTATTATACCTTGAAATGAAAATTAGTGATGTCATCAACATGACTATGTAAGACACCACCTGAAAAATCCTCCCCAGAGATTTAGTGAATAAAACGACAAAGTTGCTTAGAACTCTGGAAGACAGTAGAGACTGGAAAACAACTCCACAAACGCTGAATCAAAGAAAAAGAAAAATATTAGGCAAAAAACTTCTGTCCTGGAAGTGCTGGTCCTCTTTTCTCCCCTTCATTCAGTCCCATGCAATTTGAGAGTTACTCAGAGGCAGTGACTCGGGGACCTCCCACCTTCCACTGGGGACACAGACTGTAAAGCCACTCACAGCAATGAGTCAGAACCCTACACATATCCAGAGGCAGGGACCCAAGTCCACAGAGACCAAGGACAGAAAACAAGCCACTCAGGAGAGCTATCTATATACAAAAGGGCTCCCAGGGCGAAACAAAAGAGACTGTGGTATAACAGTGGCTGCAATGTGCTGCATGCTCTCAATCCAGTTACTGTCAGTTGGACTATCTAAGTATAGAGTGGACTTTTCTAGAGTAACCCACCTTTTTAGATTGACCTCATATGGCTATCTGGTACGGCATACCCTAACAGGGAAGAAATAAGAGGAAGAAAATCCTCAGAGAGGAAAGAAAAAGAGTGTGTGCGTGTGTGGGGGGGGGTGTTGGAGGGGTGGAGGGGTGTTACATTGAACTGCTATAAGATAGGAGGGTTCTAGAACTGACAAGGGTAAGGAAAACAGGGCATTGAATGAGTGAGAGAATTTAAACAAATCGTAGAAAAAGTTCTGCACAAAAACAAACAGAATGAATCAAGATTCCCAGAGAAAGGAAAGGGAAAGGTAACTAACTGAAACAATTTCAAAGTACAATTTTAAAAATTGCACCACATATCCAGGACATGAGTCACATGAAGAAGATCTGAGAATATCTGATCTGATAAATTTGTGCTATTCTAAAAGTCTAAAATAAGTTGGAGCAAGTGTCAAAGAAAGGACTTAACACAAAACCAATCAACAAAACCCCAGGAAAGAGACCTTTAGAATTATCTAAAGATAATCAGATTCCCAGAGATCAGCAAAATATTACAAGCCATACTAAGAAATAGGAAGATATGATTCAGTCAAGGGAACAAAGTAAAACATCAGAGGAGAGCGGACCATGGTGGTTCAGCAGGCAGAGTTCTCACCTGCCATGCTGGAGACCTGGGTTCAATTTCTGATGCCTGCCCAAGCCAAAACAAAAAACAAAACAAAACAAAGAAACCAAAAAACCTTCAGAAGAGATGCAGAATTTAGAACAACTAATCAAAAAGTCTAAGCACATCTCCTAAATCAATTCAAGGAGATGAAGAAAAATATGGATACAATGCTAAAGGCTATTAAGAAGACATTCTGTGAGCATAAAGAAGAACTTGAAAGTATAAAAAGAAATATAACAGAAATTATAGGGATTAATGGCATAACAGTACAGATTCAAAATAAAAGGCATAACAGTACAGATTAAAAATACATTAGCGATATACAAGAGGCAGAAGAAAGAATCAGTGAACTGGAACACAGGACGTCAAAATCATACAATCAAAAGAACAGATAGAGAAAAGAATAGAAAAAAAATGAGCAGCACCTCAGGGATTTGAGTGACAGCACAAAGCATACTAATATACACTCAGAAGTGTCCTAGAACAAGAAGTGAAGGGAAAGGGGGAAGAAAGAATATTTGAGGAAATAATGGCCGAAAGTTTCCCAACTCTTATGAAAGACATGAATATATACATCCAAGAAGCACAATGTATTCCAAACAGAATAAATCCTAATAGACATACTCCGAGACACATACTAATCAGAATGTCAAATGCCAAAGATAGAGAATTCTGAAAGTAGCAAAAGAAAAGCAATTCATCACATACAAAGGATCCTCGATAAGACTAAGTGTCAATTTCTCACCAGAAACGATGGAGGTGACAGGCAGTGGCATGATATATTTAAGGTACTGAAAGAGAAAAACTGCTAGTTAAAAATTATTTATATGGCAAAACTGTGCTTAAAAAATTGAGGGAGAGTGGATTTCCCCCACCAGAGTAGCTTGAGATTGGCCCTGCTCCATGGAAAAGTTTGAGAAGGGACAGGAGGGGGACTGAGACAGAGATTCAGGAGTGCGGCTGACCTTGGAGAGCCTTCTGCACCACATCGGGTAGTCCTGGTTGTAGAGGCTGAGGAACTGAGAAGCAGAAAGCGGAGCCTGTGGGAGTAAACAGATGGGAAGTGGGGACTAGAAAGAAAGCCAGGCCATGTTCCTTGGGCACGCTACCTTCATCAGTGCAGTCCCCTAACCAGCAACTCACCCCACACCCCATTCACCCAAACCCCACCACTGCTCCCATTCCCCATGCTCCAGGTGCCCCCATCCCAACAGCCCCCAGGGCACGTACCTGCCCCCACCCCAAGTGCAACCCAACCCACCTCTCCTGCACCCCTGCCGAGCACTATCCCCCCCTCCCCATTCCCTGCAGGTTGTTAACAGTGCAAAAAGGGTATAGGCACTAACCTCCATTCCCAGACTACCCATGACCCCTGCCCATAGTGTTGCACAGTCTCAACCCATTGCCTCTGGGCTCTGTGTATCAGTTTATGGCACTGCTAGGCCCATGTATGTGTATGGGCCCCAATCACATCATTCAGCTCTGGGAACTGGACTTTACAGCAGTCCAAGAACTATGCATGCACATGGCCCATAGCCTCACTTGCCAGCTCTGAGAAAGTGCTGACCTGCGTAGCCGGGTCACATCTACCCCCAATCCATGAAGGCATGACTTCAACTTGCTGCCACAGCTCTATGCATGCGCACAAAGGGCCTTCTACTTTAGACCAGCATACACCAGGGTTATGCCCCCACAACTGGAGTATCTGCAAAGCTTCATACTCTCCAGTCACTAGGCGCCCACATTCACAAGTATCAGTGTAACATCCCAAACCTGCACATATACCTGCCCTGAAACAAATCACTGCACTGAGTGCCCCATCCCGTGCCCTGCTCCCTGCTTTACAACAGCCCTGGAAACACAAGTCTGAAGACTACTGAAAGAAATCAACTCCCAAACTAAATCAATCAAGATATTTACATGCCACAAAGAAGCAGAAGATTACTAAGCAGATCACAATGCAGACAGATATAGCCTGACCTAATGACCAAATTAAAACACCAGAGGAAACAGAGATGTTGGAACAACTAATCAAAGATATTCATATAACTCTACTTAATAAAATAAGGGGGATAGCAAATGACATAAAGGTGATCAAGAAGATAGCAGAAGAGCAAGAAGAGGAATTTGAAAGAATAAATAGAAAAATAGCAGAAATTACAGAGATTAAAGACGCTGCTGACCAAATAAAAAACATACTAGAGGCACACAAAACCAGATTTGAAGAGACAGAAGAAAGAACAAGTGATACAGAAGACAGGATAACTGACTTCAAAGACTCAAAACAGCAAATGGCAAAAAAGATGGAAAAAAACTGAATTGTATCTCAGGGAAATGAAAGACAAAACAAAGCACTCAAATATAAGAATCATTGGTGTCCCAGGGGGAGAAGAGAGGAGTAAAGGGCTAGGAAGAGCACTGAGGATATAATGGGGGAAAACTTCCCAACCCTCATAAAGGACATAAATATACAAGTCAAAGAAGCCCCATGAACTCCAAACAGAATAAATCCAAATAGGTCTTCCCCAAGACATTTACTAATCAGTCTGTCAAATGTTGAAGAGAAGCAGAAACTCCTGAAAGGAGCAAGAAAAAAACAATCTACTATATACAAGGGAAACCAAATAAGACTGAGTTTAGACTACTCAAATAGCACCCTGGAGGCAAGATGGCAATGGTATGATATTTTTCTTTCAAGATCCTGAAAGAAAAAGACTTCCAGCCAAGAATTCTGTACTCAGCCAAATCGTCCTTCAAAACTGTGGGAGAGATTAAAGTTTTCACAGACAAAAAAATCCTGAAAGAATCTGTCAACAAGAGACCGGCTCTACAAGAAATACTAAAAGGAGCTCAAAAAACACAGGAAGACTTCCAGAGAAGATGGTGGCTTAGTAAGACGCGCAGATCTTAGTTCCTCCTCCAGAACAGCTACTAGGGGAGTACAAATGATACAGAACAGTTCCCGGAGCCACGACAGAGATAAAAAAGACAGCGTACCCCATCCTGGAACGGCTGACTGGCTGAGAGAACCGGCTCCAGTGAGATCGCCGAGGGGCATGGGCTTCCCCGGGCGGGGCAGCAAGCAGCCGGAGTCCCTCCCTTCCTCCCTCCCGGGCCAGCTGGCAGAATTAGGCAGGCGGTCCCTAAAACTGCGGCGGCTGGTGGCCCCACCACGCACAGCCCCCAGGACCAACTGAGAGAATTGCATTGGAAATCCACAGGCTGCGGAGAACGGTGGCTGGGGGTGTCCCATCCAAACACGTGACTCCACGGTCCAGCTGGGAACGGTGCACTCTCCAGGGCCGCGGCAGCTGGCGCCCTCCCGCCACACTTGGTGCCCCGGGCTGACTAGGAAATTCGGACAGGCGCTCTCACGGGCTGTGGCGGCCAGCAACCCTCCCCACGTTCGGACCCCCGGGCTGGCTGGCACTCCTCCAAGCTGCTTCGGCTGGCGAACCTCCCCCACAGCGAGAGTTTTCCAAAATTAAAGGACCCACAGCACCTTTTACTGTGGGACCCGCAGACAAACGTGTGCCATGAGTGCCACCTACTGGGCAGTATAAGACAAACAGATCCCAGAGATTTCACAGAAAAATCTTCCAAATTGTTGGGTCCAGAACCCAGGGAAATCTGACTAAATGCGCAGACTCAAGCAGAAGATAACGGATCACACTCAGAAAATTGAAAATATGGCCCAGTCAAAGGAACAAACCAATAGTTCAAATGAGATACAGGAGCTGAGACAACTAAATGCTGAATATACGAACAGAAATGGAAAACCTCCTCAAAAACGAAATCGATAAATTGAGGGAGGACATGAAGAAGACATGGGCTGAACAAAAAGAAGAAATAGAAAAACTGAAAAAACAAATCACAGAACTTATGGAAGTGAAGGATAAAGTAGAAAAGATGGAAAAAACAATGGATACCTACAATGATAGATTTAAAGAGACAGAAGATAGAATTAGTGATTTGGAGGATGGAACATCTGAATTCCAAAAAGAAACAGAAACTATCGGGAAAAGAATGGAAAAATTTGAACAGGGTATCAGGGAACTCAAGGACAATATGAAGCGCACAAATATACGTGTTGTGGGTGTCCCAGAAGGAGAAGAGAAGGGAAAAGGAGGAGAAAAACTAATGGAAGAAATTATCACTGAAAATTTCCCAACTCTTATGAAAAACCTAAAGTTACAGATCCAAGAAGTGCAGCGCACCCCAAAGAGATTAGACCCAAATAGGCGTTCTCCAAGACACTTACTAGTTAGAATGTCAGAGGTCAAAGAGAAAGAGAGGATCTTGAAAGCAGCAAGAGAAAAACAATCCATCACATACAAGGGAAACCCAGTAAGACTATGTGTAGATTTCTCAGCAGAAACCATGGAGGCTAGAAGACAGTGGGATGATATATTTAAATTACTAAAAGTGAAAAACTGCCAACCAAGACTCCTATATCCAGCAAAATTGTCCTTCAAAAATGAGGGAGAAATTAAAACATTCTCAGACAAAAAGTCACTGAGAGAATTTGTGACCAAGAGACCAGCTCTGCAAGAAATACTAAAGGGAGCACTAGAGTCAGATACGAAAAGAGAGAAGAGAGAGGTATGGAGAAGAGTGTAGAAAGAAGGAAAGTCAGATATTATCTATATAATACAAAAGGCAAAATGTTAGAGGAAAATATTATCCAAACAGTAATAACACTAAATGTTAATGGATTGAATTCCCCAATCAAAAGACATAGATTGGCAGAATGGATTAAAAAACAGGATCCTTCTATATGCTGTCTACAGGAAACACATCTTAGACCCAAAGATAAACATAGGTTGAAAGTGAAAGGTTGGGAAAAGATATTTCATGCAAATAACAACCAGAAAAGAGCAGGAGTGGCTATACTAATATCCAACAAATTAGACTTCAAATGTAAAACAGTTAAAAGAGACAAAGAAGGACACTATCTACTAATAAAAGGAACAATTAAACAAGAAGACATAACAATCATAAATATTTACGCACCGAACCAGAATGCCCCAAAATACGTAAGGAATACACTGCAAACACTGAAAAGGGAAATAGACACATATACCATAATAGTTGGAGACTTCAATTCCCCACTCTCATCAATGGACAGAACATCTAGACAGAGAATCAATAAAGAAATAGAGAATCTGAATATTACTATAAATGGGCTAGACTTAACAGACATTTATAGGACATTACATCCCACAACAGCAGGATACATCTTTTTCTCAAGTGCTCATGGATCATTCTAAAAGATAGACCATATGCTGGGTCACAAAGCAAGTCTTAACAAATTTAAAAAGATTGAAATCCTACACAACACTTTCTCGGATCATAAAGGAATGAAGTTGGAAATCAATAATAGGTGGAGTGCCAGAAAATTCACAAATATGTGGAGGCTCAACAACACACTCTTAAACAATGAGTGGGTCAAAGAAGAAATTGCAAGAGAAATTAGTAAATACCTAGAGGCAAATGAAAATGAAAACACAACATATCAAAACTTATGGGATGCAGCAAAGGCAGTGCTAAGAGGGAAATTCATTGCCCTAAATGCCTGTATCAGAAAAGAAGAAAAGGCAAAACTGCAGGAATTAACTGTCCACTTGGAAGAACTGGAGAAGGAACAGCAAACTAATCCCAAAGCAAGCAAAAGGAAAGAAATAACAAAGATTAGAGCAGAAACAAATGAAATTGAAAACATGAAAACAATAGAGAAAATCAATAAGACCAGAAGTTGGTTCTATGAGAAAATCAATAAGATTGATGGGCCCTTATTAAGATTGACAAAAAGAAGAAGAGAGAGGATGCAAATAAATAAGATCAGAAATGGAAGAGGAGACATAACTACTGACCTCACAGAAATAAAGGAGGTAATAACAGGATACTATGAACAACTTTATGCTAATAAATACAACAATTTAGATGAAATGGATGGGTTCCTGGAAAGACATGAACAACCAACTTTGACTCAAGAAGAAATAGATGACCTCAACAAACCAATCACAAGTAAAGAAATTGAATTAGTCATTCAAAAGCTTCCTAAAAAGAAAAGTTCAGGACCAGACGGCTTCACATGTGAATTCTACCAAACGTTCCAGAAAGAATTAGTACCAATTCTCCTCAAACTCTTCAAAAAAATCGAAGTGGAGGGAAAACTGCCTAATTCATTCTATGAAGCCAACATCACCCTCATACCAAAACCAGGCAAAGATATTACAAAAAAAGAAAACTACAGACCAATCTCTCTAATGAATATAGATGCAAAAATCCTCAATAAAATTCTAGCAAATCGTATCCAACAACACATTAAAAGAATTATACATCATGACCAAGTAGGATTCATCCCAGGTATGCAAGGATGGTTCAACATAAGAAAATCAATTAATGTATACACCATATCAACAAATCAAGGCAGAAAAATCACATGATCATCTCAATTGATGCAGAGAAGGCATTTGACAAGATTCAACATCCTTTCCTGTTGAAAACACTTCAAAAGATAGGAATACAAGGGAACTTCCTTAAAATGATAGAGGGAATATATGAAAAACCCACAGCTAATATCCTCAATGGGGAAAAATTGAAAACTTTCCCCCTAAGGTCAGGAACAAGACAAGGATGTCCACTATCACCACTATTATTCAACACTGTGTTGGAGGTTCTAGCCAGAGCAATTAGACAAGAAAAAGAAATACAAGGCATCAAAATTGGAAAGGAAGAAGTAAAACTATCACTGTTTGCAGACGATATGATACTATATGTCGAAAACCCGGAAAAATCCACAACAAAACTACTAGAGCTAATAAATGAGTACAGCAAAGTAGCAGGTTACAAAATCAACATTCAAAAATCTGTAGCATTTCTATACACTAGTAATGAACAAGCTGAGGGGGAAATCAAGAAACGAATCCCATTTACAATTGCAACTAAAAGAATAAAATACCTAGGAATAAATTTAACTAAAGAGACAAAAAACCTATATGAAGAAAACTACAAAAAACTGCTAAAAGAAATCACAGAAGACCTAAATAGATGGAAGGGCATACCGTGTTCATGGATTGGAAGACTAAATATAGTTAAGATGTCAATCCTACCTAAATTGATTTACAGATTCAATGCAATACCAATCAAAATCCCAACAACTTATTTTTCAGAAATAGAAAAACCAATAAGCAAATTTATCTGGAAGGGCAGGGTGCCCCGAATTGCTAAAAACATCTTGAGGAAAAAAAACGAAGCTGGAGGTCTCGCGCTGCCGGACTTTAAGGCATATTATGAAGCCACAGTGGTCAAAACAGCATGGTATTGGCATAAAGATAGATATATCGACCAATGGAATCGAATAGAGTGCTCAGATATAGACCCTCTCATCTATGGACATTTGATCTTTGATAAGGCAGTCAAGCCAACTCACCTGGGACAGAACAGTCTCTTCAATAAATGGTGCCTAGAGAACTGGATATCCATATGCAAAAGAATGAAAGAAGACCCATGTCTCACACCCTATACAAAAGTTAACTCAAAATGGATTAAAGATCTAAACAGTAGGTCTAAGACCATAAAACAGATAGAGGAAAATGTTGGGAGATATCTTATGGATCTTACAACTGGAGGCGGTTTTATGGACCTTAAACCTAAAGCAAGAACACTGAAGAAGGAAATAAATTAATGGGAGCTCCTCAAAATTAAACACTTTTGTGCATCAAAGAACTTCATCAAGAAAATAGAAAGACAGCCTACACAATGGGAGACAATATTTGGAAATGATATATCAGATAAAGGTCTAGTATCCAGAATTTATAAAGAGATTGTTCATCTCAACAACAAAAAGACAGCCAACCCAATTACAAAATGGGAAAAAGACTTGAACAGACACCTCTCAGAAGAGGAAATATGGATGGCCAAGAGGCACATGAAGAGATGCTCAATGTCCCTGGCCATTAGAGAAATGCAAATCAAAACCACAATGAGATATCATCTCACACCCACCAGAATGGCCATTATCAACAAAACAGAAAATGACAAGTGCTGGAGAGGATGCGGAGAAAGAGGCACACTTATCCACTGTTGGTGGGAATGTCAAAGGGTGCAACCACTGTGGAAGGCAGTTTGGCGGTTCCTCAAAAAGCTGAATATAGAATTGCCATATGACCCAGCAATACCATTGCTGGGAATCTACTCAAAGGACTTAAGGGCAAAGACACAAACGGACATTTGCACACCAATGTTTATAGCAGCGTTATTTACAATTGCAAAGAGATGGAAACAGTCGAAATCTCCATCAACAGAAGAGTGGCTAAACAAACTGTGGTATATACATACGATGGAATACTATGCAGCTTTAAGACAGGATAAACTTATGAAGCATGTAATAACATGGATGGACCTAGAGAACATTATGCTGAGTGAGTCTAGCCAAAAACTAAAGGACAAATACTGTATGGTCCCACTGATGTGAACCGACATTCGAGAATAAATTTGGAATATGTCCTTGATATCAGAGTCCAGCAGGAGTTAGAAACAGAGTAAGATAACGGGTAATTGGCGCTGAAGGGATACAGACTGTGAAGGGATACGAAAACTCAAAAATGGACAGCACAATAATACCTAATTGTAAAGTAATCATGTTAAAACACTGAATGAGGCTGCATCTGAGGTATAGGTTTTTTTTTTTTTTTACTATTATTATTACTTTTATTTTTTTTCTCTATATTAACATTCTATATCTTTTTCTATTGTGTTGCTAGTTCTTCTAAACCGATGCAAATGTACTAAGAAACGATGATCATGCATCTATGTGATGATGTTAAGAATTACTGATTGCATATGTAGAATGGTATGATTTCTAAATATTGGGTTAATTTCTTTTTTTCCGTTAATTAATAAAAAAAAAAAACACAGGAGAGGGAGGTCTGGAGGAGGGCACAGAATTGAAGAGTATCACTAATGGTAATTAAAAGAAAAAAGAGAAAGGGGGAAAAGAATATATAGATCTGACATATAAAATAAAACAGATAAGATGGTGGATTCAAGAAACACCTTTTCAGTAATAACTTTGAATGTTAATGGACTAAATTTACGAATTAAAAGATACAGACTGGCAGAATGGATTAAGAAACATAATCCAGGTATAAATTGCTTACAAGAGACTCATTTAAGTCACAAGGATACAAACAGATTGAAAATGAAAGGTGGCAAAATGATTTTCCACGCAAGTTATAACCAAAAGAAAGCAGGAGTAGCTATACTAATATTGGACGAAATAGACTTTAAATGTAAAGACATCAGAAGAGACAAAGAAGGACATTATATACTAATTAAAAGGTCAATTCTCCAAGAATATATAATAATCATAAATATTTATGCTCCCAATCAAGGAGCTCGAAAACACACGAGACAAACATTGGCAAAACTGAAGGGAGCAACAGATATTTCAATAATAATTGTAGGACATTTCAGTACACCACTCTACTCTATAGATAGAACAACTACACAGAAGATTAACAAGAAAATAGAGAAGTTAAATAAATTGATAAATGAATTGGACCTAACAGATATATACAGGCCACTGCACCCCAAAACATAAGGACATACATTCTTCTCTAGTGTTCATGGAACATTCTCCAGGATAGATCATATGCTGGGACACAAAACAGGTCTTTATAAATTTAAAAACACTGAAATTACTCAAAGCACTTTCTCTGATCACCATGGAATGATGGTGAATCTTAATAACCACCAAAGAACGAGAACATTCACAAATATATGGAGTTTAAACAACACACTCTTAAACAATCAGTGGATGAAAGGAGAAATTGCTAGAGAAATCAGTAGCCATCTGGAGATGAATGAAAATGAGAATATAACTTATCAGAACTTATGGGATGTGGCAAAGGCTGTGCTGAGAGGGAAATTTATTACCCTAAATACCTATATTAAAAAACAAGAAAGAGCAAAAATTGAGGACTTAGCATACCTGGAGGAACTTGAGAAAAGAACAGCAAACGAACCCTAAAGCAAATAGAAGAAGAGAAATAACAAAGATAAAAGCAGAGAAAAATAAATGGGAGAACAAAAGAATAACAAAAAGAATCAATAAAATCAAAAGTTGGTTCTTTGAGAAAATCAATAAAATTGATGGGCCACTAGCAAGACTAACAAAGAAAAAAAGAGAGAGGATCCAAATAAACAAAATCAAAAATGAAAAGGGGTGTGTTATCACAGACCCTGAAGGAATAAAAGAAATCATAAGAGGCTATTATGAACAACTATACACCAACAAACTAGACCACTTAGATGAAATGGAAAAATTCCTGGAGACACACAAACAAGCTAAAGTGACTCAGGAAGAAAGAGAAGATCTCAACAAACCAACCAGAAGTTAAGAGATTCAATCAGTCATAAAAAATCTTCCTACAAAGAAAAGCCCAGGGTCAGATGGCTTCACAGGGGAATTATATCAAATATTCTAAAAAGAAACAACACCAATTCTGCTCAAATGTTTCAAAAAAATTGAGGAAAAAGAAATTATACCTGACTCATTTTATGAAGGTAATATCATTTTAATACCAAAACAGTTAAGATGCTATAAGAAAGGAAAACTACAGGTTAATCCCTTAATGAACACAGATACAAAAATTCTCAATAAAATGTTAGCAAATTGAATGCAACAACATATTAAAAGAATTATACACCATGACCAAGTGGGGTTTATACCAGGAATGCAAGGATGGTTCAATGCAAGAAAATCAATTTATGTAATACAGTACATTAAAAACTGAAAGGGAAAAATCACATGATCATTTTGATTGATGCTTAAAAAGCATTCGAAAAAATTCAGCATCCTTTTCTGATAAAAAACACTCCAAAAAATAGGAATCAAAGGTAACTACCTGGATATGATAAAGGATATGAGAAGCTGATAGGCAGCATTGTCCTCAATGGAGAGAGACTGAAAGCTTTCCCCCTAAGATCAGGAACAAGACAAGGATGCCCACTGGCACCACTATTATTCAACAATGTGCTAGAATTTCTAGCTAGAGCAATCAGGCAGGACAAAGAAATAAAAGGCATCTAAATCGGAAAGGAAGAAGTAAAACTCTCATTATTTGCAGATGATATGATACTATACTTGGAAGATCTTGAGAAATAAACAGCAGAGTTACTTGAGCTAATAAACAAATTCAGCAAGGTGGCAGGATATAAAATTAATACTCAAAAATCAGTAACATTTTTATACACAAGCAATGACCTAGCAGAAGAGTCAGTTAAGGAAAAAAATGCATTCAAAACAGCAACTAAAAGAATCAAGTATTCAGGAATGAACTTAATTAGGAACATAAAGGACTGGTACACCAAAAACTACATAACATTGCTAAAAGAAATCAAAGGAGATCTAAATAGGTGGAAAGACATTCCCTGCTCATGGATAGGAAGACTAAATAAAGTTAAGATGTCGATTCTCCCCAAACTGATCTACAGATTGAACACAGTACCAATCAAAATTCCAACATCCTACTCTGAAGATTTGGAAAAGTTGATTACCAAATTCATCTGGAAGGAAAAGATATCCCGAATAGCTAAAAGCGTCCTGAAAAAGAAGAACGAAGAGGGAGGATTAACACTCCCTGCCTTTAAAACCTACTATAAATCCACAGTGGTCAAAACAGCACGCTACTGGCACAAAGATAGAAACATTGACCAATGAAATTGAATTGAGAGTGCAGAAATAGACCACCAAGTCTATGGTCAACTAATTTTTGATAAGGCCCCCAAATCCTCTGAACTGGGACAAAATAGTCTTTTCAATAATTGGGCATAGAAGAACTGGATATCAATAGCTAAAAGAATGAAAGAGGATCCCTATCTTATACCCTACACAAAAATTAACTCAAAGTGGATCAAACACCTAAATACAAGAACTAGCACCATAAAGTGTCTAGAAGAAAATATAGGGAAACATCGTCAAAGCCTAGTAATAAGAGGTAGCTTTCTCAACTTTACACCCAAAGCACAAGCAACAAAAGCAAAAATGGATAGATGGGAACTCCTCAAAACCAATGCCTCTGCACCTCAAAAGACTGTCAAAAAGGTGAAGAAGACAGCCAACTCAATGGGAGAAAATATTTGGAAAACACATATCAGACTAAGGTTTGATTTCCTGCATATATGAAGAAATCATATGACTCAACAACAAAAGAACAAACAACTCAATTATAAAATGGGCTAAACATATGATTAGGCATTTTTCTTAAGAGCAAATACAGATCACTCAAAAGCACATGTAGAGATACTCATTTTCATTGGCATAAGGGAAATGCAGATCAAGAGTTTAATGAGACACCACCTCACATCTTTAAGAATGGCAGCTATTAAGCAAACAGGAAGCTATAAATATTGGAGAGGATGTGGAGAAACTGGGATACTCATGCACTGCTGGTGGGAATGCATAATGATGCAGCTGTTATGGAAGACTGCTTGGCGGTTCCTTAGGAAACTAAATATTGAGTTGCCCTATAACTCAGCAATAGCACTACTTGGTATATACCCAGAAGAGCTGAAAGCAATGACACAGAGACATTTACACACCAATGTTCATAGCAGCAATTCACAAGTGCTAAAAGATGAAAACATACCAAATGCCTATCAACAGACGAATGGACCAACAAAATGTGCTATACGATGGAATATTATGCAGCAGTAAGACAAAATGACATCCTGAAGCACTGGACAAGATAGACGAGCCTTGAGGACATAATGCTGATTGAAATTAGCCAGACACAAAAGAATAGCTATGTATGATTCTACTTTGATTATCAGCATAAAGGTATAATCAGAGGCTTATAATACAGAATATGGGGGACTCAGAAATACACAGAAGCTAGAGATGGGTGAACCGTTAGCTAATGAGGTTGAACTCCAATGTAAGGGAATAGATAGGAGAGAAGATGGTTCTCTAGTGGGTCTGGAAGTAATATTACCATATTGAAAATGAACTAGATTGAAAGGGGTTGTATAGACCTACATGTCCCACTGATTAAGAGTAGAAATATGAATTAGTTCTCACAAGAATTACTTCAAAGCTATGATTCTTGTACAAAGAGTGTTTAAGTACAAGATAAAGGGGGCAAACTGCTATTGCATGCTATAGGGGCTATGTTCAAAAGGAAACCATCAGCACTACTACAGAAACAGCAGACATAAATAATGGGGGGAGGGACAAGAGTTAAGAGGAGGTTTAGATTTCCTATTTGGCAAGGGTGTGTTTACTGGTTTTCATTCTCTTGGGAACAATGAGATCATCTAAAATTGAGAATGTTGATGGACTATGGACTTCGGACCCTCTACATGATGCCTGATGAATGCAGGTAGCTGATGCACTGATGGAGAAGTAGACTGGCGAATGATGGTGTATACTTATGAATGAAGGTTTTGTTGCTACAAGAAGGAACAAAGTCGTGAGGCATGCAACGACGTGAATTAACAGCTGGGACATTTTGTGAGGCAAAATAAGCCAGAAATAAAAGAACAACAATGGTATAGTCACCTTTAGAAAATGCTTATAAGAAAACAGGGGCCTAGACTGTAAGCTTTCAGAGTAGACACATTAAGTCTGGAGTGGTGATTATTATTTCTGGATTTTGAGAGATATAACCTGATATTTAAAGATAAGAATAAAGCCAAACAGGTTGGGGTTAAAGTAATTCAGAACACAGGGGTAAGGACGACAGTGTCTATATTTTAGAACCACACATACTCTTTGAGACCAATGGAAGAAAGGTTTATTTGGTTTACAACTGAAATTTTCTGTGGTACATAACCTAATTCAATCTACCTGTATAGCACATTTGAGCAATTGAAATACAGGGAGCCCAGAATAAGAAAAAGGTCTTTTAATCTTACATAGATTATTGTAATGCCTGGATACAACCTAGAGTATATTAAGCAGATTATTTAACAGTATTGGAAAAGTCCCCTGAGGGATAGGAGAAAGAGTATGGAACTATTAAGTCTTACCATCAGGGAATCCTCTGATACTGTGTCAAACTTTAGGGACACCCATATCAATAGGCCATGCCCTCGATCATGAGGCTTACTCTTGTGAAGCTTATGTAGGTAGTGGAGAAGCTTACACTACCTATAGGCATGTCTGAGAGTTACTTCTGGAGGAACTCTTTTGTTGCTCAGATGTGGCCTCAGTCTCTCTAAGCCCAACTCTGCAAGTGAAATCATTGACTTCCCCTCTCCGTGGGCCATGACATCCAGGGGTGAAAGCCTCCCTGGCAATGCGGGAGATGACTCCCAGGGATGAATTCAGACCTGGCACTGTGGAATCAACAATTCCATCCTGACCAAAAGGGGGAAAAGAAGTGTAATTAACAAAGTATCAGTGGCAGAGAGTGTTCAAATAGAGTCGAGAGGTTACTCTGGAGGTGGCTCTTACGCATGCTTCAGTTAGACCTTGCTACCTATCATAACCTGCCAACCCCCAACCAGGAACATTCCAGTCAATCCTAAAGAATACCTAGGGTAATACATAAGATTCCACAAGGGTTCCATGCACTAGAGTAATCTTCCAGAGATCTACAACCTCCAGATGGGTCCCTGGTCCAGATAAGCTCTGAAACCTAGCCCAGCCTCTCCAGAACATCAGACAGTCCCATCTCCCTACCTCAAGATCCTTCCGATATGAGAAATTTAGAATTATCATAGCCCAAACACCTGTAAAGAGAGGGATAGAAAGATCAAAGGTGATGGTGTAGTTACACAGAGAAGATAGGATTCAACAAATGGATATGAATGTTGAATCACTAAATTGATATTTTTTAGTCTCCAGTATTTTAGAGCAGCTAGAAGTAAAAATCTAAAATTGTGAAATTGTAACCCAAGTCAAACTCTGAATATTTTACAACTAGCTGTGGTGCTGTGCTTTGAAATTTATACCTTTTTTGTATATATGTTATTTTTCATAAAAAAGGAAGGAATGAAAATTGATTGTGATGACTGAAAAATATTGAAGCCCTCTAGCCTCCTATATTCTGGAGCAGCTAGAAGAAAAAATATGAGAGAATTCTATGGTAGCCCATGACAACCTCTGGGATCTATTCTGTGATTGCTTGTTGAAGAGTGCTTTGAAAACTATTGCTTTTTTATTTCCTTGCTTTGTATATATGTTGTACTGTTATACCATACATTTTATATATATTATATATTTAAAAAGTAAAAAAAAAAAAAAAAGAGGAGGGTTTAAAGTATTAACAGAAAAGCAAATTCAGGTAGTTAAACAGCAAAAGACCTATACCCTATAAGAACTACTAAAGGGGGTTCTGCAGGCTGAAAGGAAAAGACAGAGGAGAGTGGCTTGGATTAGTGTGAGCAATGAAGACTATCATTGTAAAGGATAAATGTAAAACCCAACAGGTCTATATACTCAATATCCTTAATTACTGTAGGAGTCAGAATACAATTAAACTAAAAAAAAAAGGTATTTTCCTGAAAATGAACATGTAAAATATAAAGTGGGGAAAAAAACAAAATAAAGAGGGGAAACAGAGGGATATGGGAGCAGAGAACATGTATGCTACTGAAGCTAAGATAATATTTTTTCAAAATAATAGGTTGGAAACATAGGTTGCTACCTATAGGTTGCCGCAGGAGAACCACAAATAAATTATTTTAAAAAATACACAGAAAAAGAAATGAGAAAGAGATCAGTCATATACATCACAAAATATGAACTATACAGAAAAGGAGATTGCAAAATAGGAAAAGAGAGACAACAAAGATATGACATTAAAACCAAAGGACAAATGGCTGAGCAAGTACTACCTTTATAGTAATAACAGTGAATGTTAAGTCATCAATCAAAAGACACAGATTTCCAAATGGATAAACAGCACAATCCAACTATACGTTGTTTAGAAGAATCTCACTTTGGACCCAAAGACACAAATAGGTTGAAAGTAAAAGACTGGAAAAAGATATTTCATGCAAATAGTAATCAAAAGAGACCTGGGGTAGCTATATTAATATTGGGCAAAACAGACTTTAAGTTAAAAGCTGTTATAAGAGAAAAAGAAGATACTGTATATTAATAAAAGGGGCAATTCATCAAGAAGAGCTAACAATCATAAATATTTTTGCACCTAACCACTGTGCTCCAAAACACATGAGGGAAACACAAGCAAAATTGAAGGGAGAAACAGACATTCTACAATAACAGTTAGAGATTTCAATATACCACTCTGACCAATAGATAGAATTAGACAGAGAATCATTAAGGAATTAGAGAACTTTGGAATAATATGAGAAATAAACTAGACCTAACAGACATATATAGAACATTGTATCCCCAAACAGTAAGATATACATTCTTCTCAAGTGCTCAGAGATCACTCTCCAGGTTAGACCACACGTTGGGTCACAGAACAAGTCTCAATAAATTTTAAAAGACTGAAATTATACAAAACACTTTCTCTAACCATAACGGAATGAAGCTGGAAATCAATGACAGGCAGAGAACAAGAAAATCCACAAATACATGGAAGTTAAGTAACACTCTTAAACAATCAAGTGGGTCAAAGAAGAAATTGCAAGAGAAGTCAATAAATGTTGAGATGAATGAAAAGAATACATTTCAAATCTTATGGGATACAGTGAAGGCAGTGTGCCAAGGAGGAAATTCAGAGTCTTAAATGCTTACATTAAAAAAGAAAAAAGCTAAAATCAAGGATAACTGCACACCTGGAAGAACTAGAAAAAGAACAGCAAACTGATTCCAAAACAAGTAGAAAGAAAGAAATAACAAAGATTAGAGCAGAAATAAATGAAATTGAGAATTAAAACACAATAGAGAATAAGCAAAACCAAAAATTGGTCCTTTGAGAAGATAAATAAAATTAACAAACCCTTAACTAGCTGACAATGAAAAAAGGGAGAAGACACAATCAGAAATGTAAGGCAGGATATTTTAATGATGCCCACAGAAATAAAAAGGACCATAAGAGGACATTATGACCAACTGTATACCACCAAATTAAACAACCTAGAAAAAAATGGACATATTTCTAGAAACATACAAACCACACTGACTCTAGAAGAAAAAGAAGACTTCAATAGACCAATTACAAGTAAAGGATTAAGACGGTCATCAAAAATGTCCCAACAGGGTGGTGCAATGGTGACTCAGTGGCAACATTCTCTCCTGCCATGCCAGAGACCCAGGTTTGATTCCCAGAGCCTGTCATACAAAAAATAAAATAAAATAAAAATAAACCCAAACAAAAAATTTCCCAACAAACAAAAGCCCAGGACCGGCTGGCTTTACAGGTGAATTCTGCCAATCATTCTAAGAATTAATATAAGTCTTGTTCAAACTCTTCCAAAAAATGGAAGAAGGAACATTACCTAACTCATTCTATGAAGCCAACCTTACCCAATTATCAAAGCCAGATAAAGATACAAGAAAAAGAAAAATAAAGACCAATTTCTCTCATGAATATATAGATGCAAAAATCTTCAACAAAATACTAGCAAAATGAATCCAACAGCACATTAAAATAATTATACAACATGATCAAGTGGGTTTTATCTAAGGTATGTAAGGAGGTTCAACACGAAAAAAATCAATTGATATGATACATCACAATAGGAAAATAAAGGAAAAAAGCCATGTTATTATCTCCATTGAGGCAGAAAAGGCATTTGACAGATCCAGCATCTTTTCTTGATAAAACACTTAGAAAAACAGGCATAGAAGGAAATTTCCTCCACATGATAAGGGCCATTTATGAAAACCCCACAGTGAACATCATACACAATAGTAAAATACTGGAAGCTTTCCCTCTCAGGTCAGAAAGAAGGCAAGGATGCCCACTGTCATCATTGTTACTCAACATTTTAGTGGAAGTTCTAGCCACAGCAGTTATGAAAGAAAAAGAAATAAAAGCATGCAAATTGGAAAGGAAGAAGCAAAACTTTTCTTATTTGCAGAACACATGTTCCCATATATAGGAAATCCTGAAAACTCCACAATCAAGCTACCAGAGCTAATAAATGACTTCAGCATAGTGGTGGGATATGAGATCAACACGCAAAAAAACAGTAGTGTTTCTACATACCATTAATAAGCAATCTGAGGAGGAAATCAAGAAAAATACTTCATTAACAATAGCAACCAAAAGAACCAAATATTTAGGAATAAATGGTATTGGCACAAGGACAAATATATTGATAATGGAACTGAATTGAGTGTTCAGGAACTGACCCTCACAATCTATGGCCAACTGATTTTTTTAAAACATTTTTTATTATGAAATATAACATATATACAAAAAAGTGATATATTTCAAAGTTCATTTTAACAAGTAGTTATAGAGCAACTTTCAAAGTATAGTATTATTTACAATTTCAAAATTTCAGGAATTTCCTACTGGCTGTTCTAATACACTAGAAACTAAAAAGAAGTATCTATATAATGATTCAGTAGTGATAATTATTTATTAATTTCTAACTTCTCTGTTACAATTTCTGCTTCTCATTGATCTTTTTTGACAAGTCTGTCAAGTCCACTCAACTGGGAAAGAATGGTTTTGTTGAATGATGCTGGGAGAAGTGGTATCTATATGTAAAAAATGAAAGAGATCCCATCATCACCTGATATAAAAATTAACTCAAAATGGATCAAGGTCTAAATATAAGAATCTGGACTATAATGCTCCTAGGAGAAAATGTAAGGAAGCATCTTCAGGATCCTGTGTTAGGTAATGGTTTCTTAGACTTTACACTCAAAGCACAAGTGACAAAAGAATAAATAGATAAATGGGATTTCCTCAAAATTAAAAACTATTGTGCCTCAAAGGACTTTGTCAAGAAAGTGAAAAGACACTCTACCCAACTGGATAAAATATTTGGAAACCACTTATCTGATAAAGGTTTAAAATATCCAGAATATATAAAGAAATCTTACAACTCAACAATAAAAAGATAAACAACCCAATTTAAAAATGGGCAAAAAATAGGCATTTCATCAAAGAGGATATACAAATGGCTAGAGAGCAAATGAAGAGATGCTCAACATCATTAGCTATTAGGGAAATGCAAATCAAAACCACAATATTGTATCATTTCACACCCACAGAATGGCTACTATTAGAAAAACAGAAAATTACAAGTGTAGGAGAGGATGTGGAGAAATAGAAACACTCATTCACTGCTGGTGGGGATGTAAAATGGTGTGGCCTCTGTGAAAGATAGTTTGGCTATTTCTCTGGAAGCAAAGTACAGAATTATCGTATGACCCAGCAATTTCCATTACTAGGCATATACCCAGAAGAACTGAAAGCAGAGCTTGAACAGATATTTGCACATAGCAGTATTAATCACAACTGCCAAAAGGTGGAAGCAACTCAAGTGTCCATCAACTAATGAATAGTTAAACAAAACGTGGCTTATACATATAATGGAATATTAATCAACCCTAAAAAAGGAATGAAGTCCTGATACATGCAACTAGTTGGATAAACCTCAAGGAAATTATGCTGAGTGAAATAAGCCAAACACAAAAGGATAAAGATTGCATGATCTTACTGATAAGAACTGATTATAATAAGCAAACTCTTCAGAGTTAGAATCTAGAAATATAGGTTACCAGGAGATAACTGGGCTATAGAAGGAGGAGTGGATGGTTAACTTGCATGGAATTTCTATTTAGGTTGATTGCCAAGGTTTGGAAATGGATTGGGGTGATGATAGCACATTACTGTGAATGTAATTAACATCAGTAAATTGTATAGGTGAATGTGGTTAAAAGGGGAAATCTTAGGTCTTATATGTTACTAGAATAAAAATTAAAAGATGAAATATAGGACTGTATATCGCAGTGAACCCCATTGTAGAAGATGGACTATAGTTAATAGTACCAGTATAAGAATGTTCTTTCATGAATTATAACAAATGTACAACACTAATAAGGTGTTAATAATAAGGTGGTACGGTGGAAAACATGCACTTAATGTAAATTATGGGCAATAGTTAAAAATACTGTCTTAGTAATTTTTCATCAATTGTTACAAAGGTAACTTTTAAAAAATAGTACATAAAGATTGGGAGAATGATAAAAAGAGAAGGATGAATTATAACAGAGAAGTTAGAATTTGACAAATAAGTAGGTCACTAAATCGTTATATTGATATTTCTTTTTAGTCTCCAGTGTCTTGGAGCAGCTAGAACGAAAAACCTGAAATTATGGAACTGTAACCCATACAGAACTTTGAAATCTGTTCTATAACTAATAGTTAAAATGTACTTTAAAATTCATTTTTTGAATATATGTTAAATTTTGTAATAAAAAATGTTTAAAAAAAAGATTAAATAGTACAATTACAAATATGTGTTATCATCAGTCATAACAAATGCTCCACACCAATGCAAGGTGCTGGTGGTGGGATGGTACATGGAAATTCTGTATTTTATGCATTATGGTTCTATAACATTTTTTTTAAAGAAAACTAGTCTAATGATGCAAATTAAGAGCAAGGAATAAATATTGCTTGTATCTTAAAAGAACTGTGCATTTGATGGCATGCAAATCTGGCTGTATATCAATCATTTGGGAATTCTTAAAACATATACATTCTGTGGTTCCATACTAGACCTTGTGAACCCAAATGGCTCATGGTGGTACTCAAGAACTTTTATAACAAGTTCTCTAATGATTCTAATACAACTAATTCATGGATCTGTATTTGGGAATCACCAACAATCCGCATCCTATACTTAGTCCACAACAGGTGCTCAAGTTCGTTGAAGCGATGGGAGAGGAGACGGGAAAGGAAGGTAGGAACTAGGAGAGAGTCTATGGCTGGTGGATGATATGTCAATTTTTAAACCATCACAAATTAAATTGTTGAGGCTCTATATTATAATATAGATTCCATAGACCATCTCAAGGCTCTTCATTCTAGTTACAGTTCAATATGAACAAGAGAAAACCAGACATAATTAAATGAAGAATATGGTTCAAAAAGCAGTTAATTGTATTTACATTTTTAAACAGAAAAAAAAAACATGTAAATAAAACATAGCAATCTTCTATCCTACTTTCTGTCACTTGGAAGTTTCACTTAAATAGTTTTTAATAATCTCTGAGCTACAATAAAATTTTATGTACTAGAGACTCTTGGAGAGGCTATTCTATTTGAAAGCTGGAGAGTCTGTATTTCATGACACTTCATTGTATTTTGTTAAGGATTTCCCTCTTCACCAAAAAGATTAGTTTGCTTCTCACTTTGAATACACTTCTTAGGTTGTGAGTGTGAACTAGGTTAATCCCTCTCTTTTTTAACATACAAAAGATGAACAAACAAATGTTTGATTTATTTTATTTTTTTAAAAAGAACAGTAAATTTAGCCTTAGAAGTCTCTGTTAGGTAAGTTTCTAGTTACAAGGCCTTGGCTTCCCTTGAGCACAGTTTGAAATAAAATAATGCAGCTTGTTCCTACGGCTGGAACATGCAGAATGGAGTGTGCAGGCAAAGAGGCCCTGGCTTTGGTTCAATATTTCAAACCCATCTTAAACTGATACTCTCATCTCTGCTTCAAGGGCTCAGATAAACAAACAGGATTAGTTATTTCTGGGCTAGAAAAAAATGAGGAAAGCTTTATACACATCATTCAAGTATCCAACCCATTTCACAGGCTGGTATGGTCATGCCCAGGTAGAGTTCTTTAGGAAAGAAAATAGAATGAAGTCAAATCTGAAAAATTCTGTACTCTACAAATTGGCCCTTCTTAGTTCACAAGACCAGATGGTGCCAAGAGTGGGGTGGGTGAGTTAGGATTGGAACAAGGTTGGGAAGGTACGCGTGCCTTCACTTGACTACTAAAACACCTACTAAGGGCCAGTCCTGAAGGGTGCTGGTGGGGAGACCAAAATATCACCCATCAGTCTTCAAGCTACTAGTATCCAGGTCCTGTTCAACTTCTACATTATCTGGAACTAACTTTTCTTTATTTAGAAAGAAACAGCCAGGGAAAAGACATTAAGGTGTGTGTGCGTGTGTGAGAGCGTGCGTGTGTGGGCACGCTACTAAATGAGGTAACAACAGAAAAGTTACACTTTTCTTAGTTATGGGTACCACAATAATAATTATATGTGGAGGCTCAATTAATTAGGTAATGGTCTTGTATACTAAACTGTGCTTCCTCCTAAGAATTTGTTTCTAAAAATCATTCACTGAATAAAACAAATACACATCTCTTTGGAAAATAAATATGCCTTTGTACCATTTAACTGGATATTCTCATTTTTCAAAACTCCTTGCAGTCCTCCTAAATAATAGAGGGGAGTGAGTTAGGGCCAAGATAAACAGGGACCAGAGTAAGGGAAGGTATATCCTAGGGACCCACCAGGCTGAGCTCACTGCAGCAGTACAGCACAGGTGTGGCTGGGAGACAGCATTTCTAACAACATGCAGAGTAGACCAAATCTGAACAGTGTTCAGAGAAATATGGGTTTTGGCTAATTAGAATGAGTGTGCCAGTCAGAAATTCACATACCAGCCTGCTGTTTCCCTGGAGCCTTAGAGTAGTGCCAGGCACATAGCAAGTGCTCACTAAACGTGACATGAAAAGTTTAGATGTGCATTCAAAGGTAAAAGCCACACGAGGTTCTTCCTGTCATTTTAGATCCATGGTCAACAGAGTCATACCAAGAATATTTCTCTGGGTGCAAGTGTCAAAATGAACTCATGACGAGTGCAAAATTACCAAGGAGGCAGCAGGAGATAATCAGTTTGGGATTAAAACCCGTTCCTCTTGGGTTTTAATTCCATCTCTGATGCTCATTTTAGACAACCATCTCAATTTTATTAGTGCAAAAGAATAAATTAACTAGCTCCTAGGTTGCTGCAAGAACTAATGAAAAAAAGATAAACACATAATATATATATATATATATATATATGATTAGCATAGTATCTGGCACATAATAGGTGACTCAGAAAGGTTAACTTAAAAGAATTATTAAAAGGCTGGGGAAAATTTGGGGGCCTCCCAAGCACAAAAGCATCATAAAAACCTAATATGCTGTCAAAGCTCTTCTTTGGGAATCTTGGAGTTCTTTCAAGCTACACAAGAAATTCCTTTAATTACTAAACAGTGGGACTTATTTTTTTTTTACCCAAACCAGTATTACTGAGCTCTACCAGCCACCTTATTCACAAAATTTGGCTCTGAGTATCTTTTTGGCTCTTTATAATAATGTTTAATTTTCTCCATGGGAATAGATATTCCTAACGTGTCTTTGGCTCCTGTGACAGTTGCCATAGAAGGTTTCTGAAAATAGTTGTAGTAGTGGTACTAAATAAACATAACCTGGCCCCCAACAACCATTTCGAAAGGGTTAAAATTCCATTATAAAAGGCATAACTCCTTACAGAAACCAGAGCCTCACTTTCCTGACCTTACATCACACTGATCTGTTTGCATATGACCATGGCAAGTTAGTCCATCTCTCTGAGTGTTTAGCCTCTTCTATAAAATGGGGATAACACAGATCTTTAAGTAGTATAAGATGGTGGATTATATGCTATTCTCTCTACTTACATGCTATCCCCTAGGAGTTACCAAAAAGCAATACGAATTAAACTCAGATATGAAAATATGGGGTCTTTGTGCTACAGAAATCATACTGAAGTATTTACAATAGAGAATAAGATTAAGTTAAACAAGATTAAATGATAACCTATTTATCACTTACATAGAAAAACAGTTAATACTCATTAACTCAGCAAAGAGAAAAACTTACACTTTTTTTTATACAGAATATTACAATGTTATTGACCAAGAAAACCTTAAATGCATATTACCTAACTGGGAACTAAATATTCTTGGGTGTGTCTACTGACACAGTCTTTAAGAGAGGATAGCACTCTGGAGTGTGCAACAGCTTTTATCTTTCAGATGCTTGATAGCTCTGAGGAGTATTAAGCCTTCATCTTATCAAACAAAACTGAGAAAAATGTAGTTTGACAAGGTATTACAGGTCACTAGATTGTCAAAACAGGGTCACCTGAAAACTTAAAGCTAAAATAGCCTTTGCATATTCCTCCACCCCCAATCTAAAAGATAATTTAAAAAAAACACTATTGAGAAAATAAAAAGCAAGAATAAGAAGACTTTTAAATTCTGAATTTGGAATCGTGGGCTTAGATAAAACTGATACATTTACTCCAGAGAAACTGCATATAATTGATCAGGGTGGTGTTGATTTCATAAGAGATATAAGGAGATGGCCTCACAAAGAGGTTTCTACCATTAATTAGGGAAATTCAGGGCAGAGTTAAGAATCAATTATTTATTAAAAAACATTTTTTAAGTCAGTAATACAAGATTATAGCTTAAAATAATAATAATAAAAACTTAAGTGACAGTTCATCTCAGAATTCTTCTTGCCCTTGATTCAAGGGAATCATATTCAACACGGTATTTACATCCTTATGTCTAAATAACTTTTGTGATTTTAAAATTTTAACACTGAAATGTGACTTCCCATCATAGAAGTTATTAATTTACTAGCAAACATAGCCATAGTACTCACTACGGGCCAGGCCCTGTTCAAAGAGCTTTAATTTTATGTGACATGAAGACTTTGGTGAGCCAAATAAAGACTTTCAGTGGAGAACTGGGGACTAAATTCTAACAACAGAAGACTGAGGAGAGAATGAGAGGAGAGGAGTTAGAAAATAGAGATAACTTTCTCAAAGAGTTTTGTTATAAAAGGGAGATGAGAAATAGGATGATAAAGGAGATGTTAGTCAAGCAAGTTTGGGAATCATTAGTATCATTAGTATCTTTGTATGTTCATAAGAATGTATCCAAGTGAGAAAAAAAATAATGTAGGAGAAAAGAGCTAATTGTTGGGTTGATTTCCTTGAGGTGGCAAGAAGAAAACTAAAGTGTCACCTTCTCAATAGGGCATTCCTTGGTCATCCTATTTAAATGGGATCATCTTTAAATGAATAAATCTTCTTGAAGTTTATAGAGACGCTTCTCCTATTTATTGTCTAAAAGTTTTTAAATTTTGCCTTTCATGTTAAATCTTTGATCCATTTGGAATTCAGTTTTGCATATGGTGTGAGAGAGGAGTTCTCCCCCCAGTTATATGGAAAAAACAATTATTGAAACCAATCATCAAAAAATCCATCTCACCGTGGAGTCTACAATGCTGCTTCTGTCATATAGGAAAAGTCCATATACATGTGGTTTGTTTCTGAGTTCTCTATTTTGTTTCATCAGTTTAGTTGTATGCCTCTATGATACTACTAGGATTTTAATAACTATAATTTTATAAACGTTCTGATACCTGTAAATTTAATTTCTATAAATTGAATGACCTATTCAATTTTCTATTTCTTCTTGGGTCAGTTTTCATAAATTATATATTTTTCCATCTGTTTCACCTAAGTTTTCAAATATTAGCATAAAGTTGCTAGCAGTATATATTCTCACCACTTTTAAATCTCTGCTGTATCTGCTCTTTGTGCTTGTAGATTTATTCCTTTATTTAATTTTAATTTAGGAAAGAAACAGAAATAACTTTGTGTGTTTAATCCACTAATTTATCTCAACAAAATCACAGGGAAGAGATATTCTTCCTTATCTACAAGATTGCGGTAGATTTTGTTATTACCTCCAACTGTTGTAGTGATGATTAAATGAGTTGATAGATGTAAAATGCTTGGTACATGATAAGGCAATGCTTGGTACATGATAAGGGCTCAAAAAAATAACATGATTATATTGCTGAGAATTCAATTCAACCTGACATAATGCCCTGTTTTTGTTCAACTGCAGTTTAAAACTCCAAAGCAATTGGAACTGGTTTTGGTCTAGATTCTTTCAATTACACTCTCATTCCATTCACCCCACAAAGAAACAACGATAAAGCTGCTTGGCAATACCATCATTTTGAAACTCAGTCTGGGTGTTCATGCCCTGAGGTTATGAACTGCATTTATGAATTAAAATAAAATTCAAAACAAAGCAAGAGATCTACTATAGGCTGTTTTTACCTGCAGGGCAATAGCCATGCTTCGTCACCTACTATGTGCTATGAGCAATAAAAAATTTGAGTTCTTTAAAAGCAAACAATAACCAAATAAATAATGAAATTATGATGAAACCATAAAGAAAATGCTCTCTAACAGTTTCATAAAGTTTTCATTGTTAGGCTCCTTTTATTCATAAGTAAACATACTTATGAACTGATTTCATTTATAAGGCCTCCATTAGAGAAATTCCCAATATAAAAAGGTCTTTCTTCTCTTTCTAAATGAGAGGTACCTATTAGGCATTCTATTCTGAGTCAATTCCTGTATATAAGTTTACCTAAAAGAACAAACAAGCAAACTGAAAATATATATTGAACTATAGTTAATAATATAAAAACAAAATTATTTAGGGGAAAGTATACTGATGTCTGTGATTTAATTTGAAATGCATCAAAAATAAGATGGACTGATGGATGAAATGAGCGATGGACAGATAGAAAATATGTAATAAAGCAAGCACAGTAAAATGTTAGTAGTGGAATCAAGATGGAAGTATATGAGTGTTTGGTGTCAAATGCTTTCATCATTCTGCAACGTTTGAAAATTTTCATAATAAAACACTGGAGAACATAACTCTTATAAGAAGCAAGTAAAAAACTAAAATAAAATAACTATGGAATATATTTATATTGCACACACAGCAAAAGTTATTACAATATGTAAAAAGCTCATTCCAGTTAATAACAAATTCAAGACACCTTTAAGATAAATGGGAAAGATGTTAAAACACAAGTAGGAACAGATCTAAGGAAAAATATTCATAGTTACTTCTAATCAAAGAAATTAAAATGAAAGCAAACATGAAATAACATTTTATACCTACTTTATTAGCAACATTAAAACACATATGGATGAACACAAACAATTCTGACAAGACTGCAGTGAAAACAGTTCATTCATATACAGCTGGTAGCAGTCACTGTAAACAACCAAAGCCTATTTGGGAAGCGATCTGCAGTATAGAAGTCACAGAGCTCAACAAGTCCTTTGACCTGATGGTATCATTCCTTACAGTATGAACTACATGAGGAAAAAGAAGATGAAAGATGTACACTGTAGTATTATTTATGAAAGGAATAAACCATGAACAACCTAAGGGGCCATCAAAAGAAGAAAGATGTAATAAATGATGACATATCGGTATAATGGAATGTAATAGACATTAAAAAATTACAATGATGAGCTTAAGTGAAAATATGTAAAATGTTTATAACACATGATCAAGTGGAAAGCTATTAATGATTGTGAAACTAGACAAATAAATGAGATGTGCATTATCACTATAAAGGAACACAATGAAAATGACATGTTAGCATACGAGGGGATCGTGGCTAATTTCTTTCTGTAAAATCTTCTTCAATACTGCTAGTATATCTTTCAGCTAAAATAAAATAATTTAAAAGCCCATCTACTCACAGTGCTGAGTTTGCTACAAATGATGAGTATCCGCCGTTCGTACAGCATACTGGCATACAGATGCAACATGTTGTTTACATCCACAGCCACAAAATATTCTGTCAGATTTCTCTAGGAGGAAGAAGAAGGGAAGGTTTGTGGCTTATTTTTTTTTGTTCATATTACAATCTAGCACCTAACAAAAGCATAAGAAACTGAAAATAATAAAAAATATATACTCTCCTCCCCCTGCCCTATTCTTTCTACCTGGGAGGCCAAATCTCACTCTTGTACAAAACCATCAAATGTCAGGTTGGGAGAGACTTTAGAGATGAAACTCATCTGCGCAGTCACATCTTTGTGTAGTGATTACAGTTTATAACATGAGGTCATAAGCGGCACTGCATTTGCTCTTCCTAACAGTCCTGTAAGATAAGCAGGACAGAAATTGTGCAATTTTACAAATGAGGAAAGCCAAGGGCTTAGAAACATTTGCCAACATCAAACAGTCTAATAAGTGGCAAAGACAATCTGCAGCTTCAGTTTTGACCCTAGATCCTAGAACTTTCCCAATGCACTATGCCATATGCCTAAGCAAAGAAAGTATAGGTGCAGGACCAAAGTGCTTCTGGCACAGAGCCTGTTTCTGTCCAATAGATTCCACTCGAGAAGGTCAGGCGTGATCCTCTCCTGTCATCACTGCTGTTGTCCCCTTCCTCCATGGTTTATATCCTCTAAAATGGCTGGGTTGGCAATAAGCAGTTTCAAAGATAGACCGTTTCCAGGTATTTCCCTCAAAAGGCAACAACAACAAAAACGAAGACAAACGGCAGCTAGTTGTAACAAAGCAGTGTTTTAACTTGCTTTTTCTCCAGTCTGGGCTTTATTCCTTTAATTAGTGCTACAGATTGGCACTCTTCAGATTTCAGGAAAAAAATGCAATGTATTTCATTTCTGCACCTATTTCTATATCCACCTGACTTTAATAATGCACATGTATATGCTAATTCCTTTAATGTTATAGATCTTCAAAGTCATACAATATAATCTTCTGAAAATAATGGAGGTTGGGGCAGGAAGGAACACTATTTCCAGCAATTGCAGTTTATAATGATTAAAGATCTATAACCTACAAATTCAAATAAACCAAGTGGATTTTACATGCAAAATAGTACCAAGTGCTTTTCAACAATATTGTTTGACTGGAGTACCAGGTTAACTACTGACCTTTAAAAATAGAGCAAGTGAATTAATAACTCCATATTACTGACTGTCTACCAAGTGCCAGGCACTGTACCAGGCACTCTGCATGTCTAATCTTATGCAATTCTCACAAAAATCTAATGAGGTATTATTTCTTCCAATATAGAGCATGAAAAATTAAGTTTTGGAGAGGTTCAGTAACTGGTGAAGTCAGAATTTAGACTCAGATCCAACTTGACAGTTCATACACTTTCCTTTACACGACACTGTCCCTCTACAATGTGCAAGGCTTTACATATATTATTTCACCTAATCTTGAAATCATGCCTTAAGCTAGGTATTATCCCTATATACAAATGAGAAAACAGAGCACAGAGAAGTGTAGCAATTTGACCCAAGTCACACAGTAAGTGGTTAAGATGTTATTCAGACATGGGCAGGTTTGTCTCTAAATCTGTGCTCTTGTCTTTATATACCATTCAAAATGGTAGGAAAAAATTGTATTCTGAAAAATAAAGCATAGCATAGGAAACAAAATAAGATCCAAGTATGCCTAAAGAAAGAGAATTTTTTTTCTAACTACAGTTGCCTCACTTATTGAGTAATCCTATATGTCAGGCAATAGTACTTTATCTGTGTTACCTCTAATCTTCTCAATGACCCTGCAAAATAGGCATCATCATCTGAATTTTATAGATGGGGAAAATAAAGTTCAGGAAGGCTGTGGAACGGGCAGAGCCAAGTTTCAAAACCAGGTTTTCTAAAACTAAAACTCATGCTCCAACCATCACACCAACTTGCCTTTTAACAAACTCAATGAAAAACAAAACAAAAAATGAAAGGCTGTCTGAATTAGTCAACAAGCACATCTCTTGCTGGGTGGACTGAGGCGTGCTGAGCTAATGATGTCAGGATGGGGTTTGCTCTGAAGACAGTGACATGGCAGAGCTCTTGCAAACAAAAATACAAGTCTTCAGCTGAGCATTTCTGTAAAAGCTTAACTGCTGATGAATTACATGAATTTTTCTTTTAGGAGAGGATGGAAGTAAAAAGAAAATAGAAATGAGGAGCTTAAAGAAGGCCAGAAAGCCCATTAGCACTTTTGACAGATCCAAAGATAACTCTGAAGCCACCAAAACGCGGCCTCAAGAGTCTGCCAAGAAGCTTCACGCTGGGTAGAAATATGTTACACAGCTTGCCATCCAAATAGGGAGACACAGCATCAGAGACAAATTCTGTGCCTTATTTTGGTGGGAGGAAAAAAAAAAAGCACATGGATACTTTTGGGGATAGGGAAAAGAACGTTTCTGAAATAAAAAAATCCCTTGGTTAAGGCATAGCTCCCATCACCAGTAAGGTTCTGGGGGACTCAGGTGCTTATTCCAAAAGCTCTACACAGGTATGTTAAAAACATGTTAACATTTAGCCAAATTCTTTCTAAACTGTCATGTACTTTTTTTTTTTTTTTTTTGGTATTTCTCATCCCATCTGTGCTGATTACCAAGATATTTGTGTCTAAACAGAAGCTGTCTTTCTTATCTGCTTCCTCCCCTGCCTCTTTCCTTCTGGGATGCCACCCGCCTGAGCGGGTGGGAGTGGGTGGGAGCAGCGACAGCCCTGGGAATCTCGCTCAGCCGTGGGTGCACCTCGGGGTAAAGAGGGACCTTGGCAGCTATAGGGAGCACTTGCCATTTCCACCAGGCCGCAGCTCAGTAGAAGACCCCGTAGAGAGAGGGATCCTTGACCCTTACCTTTCAGTATCCAGTAGCTGGAGCCACACCAATCCTCAATTTCTTAGAACTGCCCAGCTTTTTCATATTCCCAGGACTTTATTTCTGGTATTTCCTCTGCCTAGAATGCTTTTCTATTCCTATCCATTTACCTTTCAAGCTCAAATGTCACCTCTTCCTGGAAGGCTTTCCTGACTCCCTATAAATCAATCTCTTCTGTGTGTTTCCTCAGCAATTTGTCTTATAACGACTCAGTTATAAATGTTTTCTTCCCTTTAAGTAAAATTATATATCCAATCATATAACAGTTTGATGAAAGAATGTATCAATGACTGGAGGAAGTGATTGGCTGACAACTTCACTTCTTTTCCTTAGCTTGAGGGTGAACAGCATGATGTAACAGGAAACACACTGGCTCAGAAGAGGGACAAGGTGGCATATGAAGAAGAACATAGCACTTAACTTCAGAAAACCTTTGTCTGAATCTAAAGACATGATCAATTACTTAGTAATGCTGAAGGGTCCATAATGGAAGAAGTGACACTAGAGACTGTACAGAGGCAAGTAAACTTGCTGAGGAGGTAGTGTTTTAAGGTATCTGTGGCTGCACATTAAAAACGTAAAAAATAGGTGGTTCATTCATTAGATAACTGTGAGGTGGGGGTGCTCTACACAGAAGCAGGGATTCATTTCACACCCAGGTCAATCAAATCTTTAGATGGGGTAAGAGCCCAGGGAGAAGGGAAAAAGGAGAAGAAGAGAAGGCTTCCATGGAAAGTTATCATGGGTCAAGAATGCAGCTAGAACATATTCATTCGTGAGCTTATATGGATAAATGACACAAGTGTGCCATTACCTCAAAGCACTTTCCTCCAGTGGAATTAAGTCCCCAACCTCCCACTTCTGTCTTCTATAAAATAGGAAATCAGCACATACTTGTTTAATTCCTGTGATGTGCCTAGCAGGGACCTGGGAGCTGAAACTGCAGAAGTAAACACATGACCTTTGTTTTCCAGGAGCTTAGTCTGAGGGTGGGGGTGGGGGCATGAGATGCAGAAACCCATGTGCAAAGTACGCTGGTCTAGGCTGGCTCTGGGGTTGGCCAAGGGAAGATTCACTCTGCTCGAAGGGTATGGAAGGAGAGGCTGGGAAAGACTTGACAGGGGAAAAGACATTTGGTCTGGGTCTCCCAATATGGGTTCACTTAGGAGACAGGAGGAGAAGGGTATTCCAAGCAGAGGCAAAGGCCGGGAGGCGAGAGGAGCTAAAGGCAAGTCAGCTGAGTGAAGGGTAGGATACAGAGCAAGGAACTGGTGGGACAGGAAGATTCAGATCCTGTGGGGGCCTAGACTTTACCCCACAGGCCAGGGAGCTGCTGTAGGATCATGAC
This sequence comes from Tamandua tetradactyla, assembly GCF_023851605.1. Taxonomy (NCBI): domain Eukaryota; kingdom Metazoa; phylum Chordata; class Mammalia; order Pilosa; family Myrmecophagidae; genus Tamandua; species Tamandua tetradactyla. Next base: position 45,695,803 of record NC_135328.1, read on the forward strand.
ATGTTCATTTTTGAAAATCTTTCTGGAGGCTCTATGGAGGTCAGATAGGAGAGGGCAAGCAGGAAACAGGGCAATCAGATCACATCTATTGCCATATTCCAGGAAAGAAATGATTAAAACAAATTATATGGGTTAAAGTTTTGAAGATGGATAAGGGAGATATCTGTACAGTAAAATCACAGTACTTGACAGTGATTCAGACCAGCGGAGTGAGGGAGGAAGAACACTGGATGACCCTAGAGTTTCAGGTTACTGTGTACCACGCTTGTTGTCTACTTGCACAACAACAAGTTTTTTAAAAGGGAGGATTCATTTGTTTAATAAAGGATAAATCCTTCTTTAGAACCATCACTGCTGTCAGACATAGTGTCACTGGCCACTCGTCCTAGGCCTAATGCCCAGGATTATAATGCAACCAGAGCCAAGCCTAAGAAATTACTTTCTTCTTTTCCCTGCCAATTACTCCTCTGTGTAACTTGCTGGCTAGGAAAAGAAACCTTCCTTAGTGAGACTATTTCCCAGTGTCCATGCTCAAAAGGTCTCCATTATTTTTCTAAAACTAGTAAGTTTTTAGATTTAAGGACATTTCCTTTTCTATTCACAGATTAAGCACTATCTCAGTAACAAATACAATTATTTTCCTGTGAGTATTCCTCATCCACCTAATATTTATTACATGCCCACACAGTAGGAGCCAGGCAGCAGGGATACAAAGCTAACCATTACTAAAAAACCAAGGAAGATCTCTGGTCAATAGGTATAGAGCAGACTGGAAGATGAGTTTCATCTTGTACAAGCCTATTCGATTCTCTAGGCTTCAGTTTCTCATCTCCACAAAGAAATCACAGTAAAGGCCCCTTCCAGCTCTAACCCTCTGTGGTTCTAAAATCACACAAAGAGGAAGGGAATGGCACCTCATAATAAACCATCCCCCAAGAGAAGCCTCATAATGGCTACTCCCTCCGGGCTACCCCTGCTGGCTCCTCCACCAATCCAGGTGCCTGGGGAATCCAGACTCCCCAGGATCCAAGCCTGAGGTTATGAAGCAGGTGGGAGTGGGAGTGGGTGTGGTGGTGGTGGGGGGTTGGAGTGGGCTGGGAATGGGGGGGATATAGTGAGGCTTAGAAAGAAAGCGTCTTAAGTTCAGTACCTTAGGGAAATGAGATAATCCCTAAACCAAAGAACAGACTCTAAGCTGGGTACTCCTTGGAGCCTTCAAAACAGATGCTAATCCGCCACACTGTCTGTCCATTTATTAGTCTTTGTGACTTTCAGCTTCATTCCCAGTACAGACGATAAAGACCTACTGTACTGTGTCTGGAGGAGGCTTCCAATGGCAAGAGGCTTCGTTTTGTTAATATGTCTTGTTTTCTGAAATGATTATGGCTCATATTATTTTCCTTAACGGAAATCTTTAAAACCAATGTTTTATTGTTTTGTGTCATTTTGTTTTAAGAAGAATTTAGGTTACCTTAGTTATGTGGAATTCCTAAAAGGGAATCATGAATTTTTTTTCTACAAATACTCTGAGAAAGAATCCACAACTTCAAATAAGCAATCAAACCAGAAAAGTATATTACAGGAAAGAAAGCAGAGTTTACCCCAAGGTCAACTTTTATCCTGTGTGAATGGAAAAACCATTACAATAAACAATTAGCTGACATCCCTTAAGAGCAACAATGGAATTCTCCATAATCTCAGTATTAGATAATAGGTCTTCCACGATCAACTCAACTTGTTTATTTTTGAAAGTCAGGATGCGTTCATAAATCTTTTCTATATCATGGAGCATCTTTTGACAAAGTGGAATCTGGGCAATGTTCTGTGTTTAACTGTCCATTCTAAACACTTTCCTTGCATCATTAACCACTTGGTATGACACCAGCCAGATAATTAAGGCAGGTTTGTTTAATATTCCAAATGATGTTCTATATGATTATCCATTAATCAAAAGTAAACCTCAAAACCTGGCCCCTAAGAAAATCCCTTATACTGCTAGTTTACAATGTAATTATTACTATATATCTGTTCATGATCTGTGGCTTTTTAAAATGCGGGTCAACTGTTTAAAATTTACAAAAATTTATGCTCATTTAATTATTGCCTGCATAAAATTCACTCCTACATGTGTTATCTTGATAGACAGAGAAAACCCTGTTGAGCAATTACATAGTGATAGCTTTTCAATGAAAAGGAAGAAAATATTTTTACAAAGAAATTGTGGGAATGAGAATTAACTTCAACAAGGGGTCTGAAAGTGGAAACAGTTAATTATCTAAAGTTTGCTTTACATTAATGTCTTGCAGATATATTGGCCCAAAAGCAAAGTGAAAAGAACTGCTGTTTTCCTCCTCCTGGAAGTAGTGGCATTGTTAAATCATTCATTCAGTCATACACTCTATAAATATCTACTGAATATCTACTATGTTCTGGGCACAGTGTTAATTATGGAGATACAGTAATGAAAGAAATACTGATCCCTGTCCTTATGGAAGGAGAGATGACATTAAACAAACAATGCTGCAAAGTTAATGATACAATTTACCCTTGTGGTGAGTGAATATTACAAAAGGTATAGGGAGCTAGTAGAGTTGGGGGGCCAGAACCCAGCACCATCTCAAAATAGACAGACCTGGGTGTGAATTCTGGTTTGAGCATTTATTGATAGTGTGATGAGTGACTAAGTTACTTCACTTCTCTAGACATCATTTCCTCACCAGAACAGCGATTTCATGATATAATGTGTCTGGTACACAATGGGTATTCAAAAAGTACTAGCTCCCTTCTTTCTTATATTAATTCTTCTTTGAAGCTGTCCAAAACTTGATTATCTGGTGACAAAATAAAGTTCCACATCTCAAAGTCCTTTTATGCTTTTCTTTGCTGTTCTCATGGCTCAGCATGTTCCTTAAAGGAAATAATCAATAAATATTTACAGAACCTTAATACAGAACCTCCTATATTATAAGTACTGGAGCTCTGGACTCTGTTCCCTGCACTAGTCCCAGGCTTAGGAAATTCTGGTGTCAACCAAGCTAATTAGCAGACTTTTGTGGCCAAATAGATAACCCCTGAAAAGAAAAGTTTTGAACTTTATAACCAAGAATGTCAGTGAAAACCTAGAAAAGACAAGCCCCAGGGAATTATACTTCCTTCCCCTCAGCTGCAACTCAGACTTCAAGAGAGGTTAAGACTAGAATTCTAGGAAAATTGAGAGAAACTGGAGGAGCGGAGTGTATTTAAAGCAGCATCTAGGCAGAATTAGGCATTGTACTTGGAACTTTAATACTACATTTATTCTTCATGCTTTTTCTTTATTAGATAAGGACACTGAGGCTCAGAGGCTATAAGTAACTAGCCCAAGGGTCCAGAGGGGAGAGACCAATGTCTGATTGTCTCCCAAACTCATGTTCTATCCTCTACAGCACACTCTCATATTAACAATCCCACGGCTATTGATTGTTTGAATCTGTGATGCAGCAATTTAGTCATTTAAAATTAATCCTTGAAAATTCACCAAGAGATTAAAATGCAAATTTCAGCATGGCTAGATCTCAACAGTGATTCTATGTCAAAAATCACATAAATTGGTCCTGCAAAAGTTCAAACTCTCCTTAGAGGAATAGCTTTCCTGCTTCATTTAATATTTGAGACATAAAAATTAATTCCTTTTTCTTTTTCCTCATGAATATAAAACAGTGAACTCCAGAGAGGTAGTGGGTAAAGGAGAAACAAAATGCTTTGGTTCGTCATAAACCTGGGCTGCTACATCTGTCTTAGGCACAGATCTCAGGCAGGTAGCTTCAGGTCTGTGAGCTCTGGATTCCTCATATTTAAAATGGGGTCCACATCTACCACTCACAAAGTGCTGTCAGTATTAAAGTGGGATCATGTATTTAAGGTGTCTGGCAGATTATTATTCCTACATAGAAATAAACAAGGCCAACCTTTTTCTGGTTGCAAAAGAGGCTTTAGGGGACAATGCATCGTATATAAGGAATTGGTTCATTAGTAGCAAAACTAGCAGAGGGAATGTGAATTTTAAAAATGGTTGGGGAAGGGGAGGTGGCATATGGTACAGAGAAGAATTGGAAGTGAGGCTACCAAAAGACAGTTACTGTTTTCTTTTATACTACTTCTAATCTTAGTAATTGTGGTTTTTTAAAATAAAAAATTATCAGAACTTTGGGGTGCCTCACATTTAAGTTCTTAAGGAATTCTTGACCCTTAAAATAAAAAAGATGAACCTAACCCAGGCAGTAATTTTTATTATAGTATTATTTATAATAGCAAAACAAAAGGCACATGAAGAGATGCTCAACGTCCCTGGCCATTAGAGAAATGCAAATCAAAACCACAATGAGATATCATCTCACACCCACCAGAATGGCCATTATCAACAAAACAGAAAATGACAAGTGCTGGAAAGGATGTGGAGAAAGAGGCATACTTATTCGCTGATGGTGGGAATGTCAAATGGTGCAACCTCTGTGGAAGGCAGTTTGGCAGTTCCTCAAAAAGCTGAATATAGAATTGCCATATGACCCAGGAATACCATTGCTAGGTATCTACTCAGAGCACTTAAGGGCAAAGACACAAACGGACACTTGCATACCAATGTTTATAGCAGCATTATTTACAATTGCAAAGAGATGGAAACAGCCAAAATGTCCATCAACAGATGAGTGGCTAAACAAACTGTGGTATATTATACATACGATGGAATATTATGCAGCTTTAAGACAGAATAAACTTATGAAGTAAGTAACAACATGGATGGACCTTGAGAACATTATGCTGAGTGAAACTAGCCAAAAACTAAAGGACAAATACTGTATGGTCTCACTGATATGAACTGACATTAGTGAATAAACTTTGAATATGTCGTTGGTAACAGGGACCATCAGGAGATAGAAATAGGGTAAGATATTGGGTAATTGGAGCTGAAGGGATACAGACTGTGCAACAGGACTGGATACAAAAACTCAGAAATGGACAGCACAATACTACCTAACTGTAATATAATTATGTCAAAACACTGAATGAAGCTGCATGTGAGAATGACAGAGGGAGGAGGGCTGGGGACATGAATGAAATCAGAAAGAAAGATAGATGTTAAAAATCGAGATGGTATAATCTAGGAAGGCCTAGAGTGTATAATAATAGTGAAATGTACAATGTACAAATTTTAAAAATGTTTTTGCATGAGGAAGAACAAAGGAATGTCATTTTGCAGGGTGCTGAAAATAGATGGTAATTAATATTTTAAAATGTCACCTTATGTGTGAGACCATAGCAAAACATTAGAATCAATCTAAATGCCTATTAGAAGGGAAATCATAGATAAAAACATATTTCCTGTAATACATGGTAAATTAATTATATACATTTATCTTTCCTCTTCTCGGATGCCATCTCCTCTCCCCACCCCCCACCCCCCACCCCCCAAAAAAAGTCATAGTAAAACAACTTTAAAAGGAGCAAAAAATAGGAGAAGGGACAGAAATGCAAAAGAAAAGTAGAAATGTCAAAATTTTGGAAGGGGCGGGCCACAGTAGCTCAGCAGGCAGAGTTCTCGCCTGCCATACCGGAGACGCAGGTTTGATTCCCGGTGTTTGCCCATGTGAAAAAAAAAAAAATTGGAAGCAGAAAGCAGATGTACTAACACAATGATTCTCAATCTAAAGTCATTTCGTCCTCTGAGGAACATTGGCAATGTCTGGAGATAATTTTGAACTTCACGACTGGCTGGAGGTGAGTATGTGTATGTGCTGTGGCGCACAGGATAGCCCCATGTGACAAAGAACTGGCTGGCCCGAACTAATAGTGCTGAGGTTGAGAAACGAAAGGTAACGTGAGTTACCTAGACCAGAAAAGGCTGAAATCTAAGGATGGGTAGATGAACAGGGCAGCAAACATCAACCTACTTACAAAACAGAACTTTAAAAAGGCTCAGGAATTGGAGACACCAAGAACCTGTAAAGGCTAGAGAAAGGGTACAAATAAAAATAAGAATAATTCAATCCTTAAATCCTCCTTCCCCAGCTCACCCAACTAGTCAACTGGCCCTCGTGCACCCCTCCAGAAGAATGAATGTTTATTTTCTAGAGGGACTGAAACAGAAAGGCTCGAGGATACCAGGTATAGCTGAGAACAAGAGATAAAGCATTAAATTGAAAGCTGAGGAATTAAATGAAAGTTTGCACAGCAAATGTTGACAACCCATAATGACCATACTGACCCCCCCACACTCAGCTTCCATTATACTGATAATGAAGCTAACGTCTCCCAGGCAAGAGACTGAAAGACTCATTCCTGAGAAAACTGACTAGTCCAAAAGAAAAGATTTTGATACCAACAATGAGAACCCCCTCCCCTGCCCAAAATAGCTAGACCTGTGATCCATCACTTACCATAAAGCCCACCAATGGACAAGTGCCACTCATGAAGACAGAGCTTCTATTCAGTATTTTAGCACCTCACTCTTAAATGTGCCTGGACAGTCAGTTGAGGAATATGTCTACCGTAAGACATAGATCAAAACAAATAAAGAAAAAAAAACCACAAATAAAGACAGGGAAGTTGAGGAAAAAGACAGTACAAGGAGAAGGACCATTAAGAAAAATCTTTACTATTGCCCCAGAGAGATGAGAGAAAATAATGCATCCATGAAACAAGAATAAGTTGGCATTAAAAATGAAACAATTTCTTGAACAACAAAAGTTCTTGCGTATTAACAGGATGATGGCAGAAATAAGAAAATCATTAAAAGGGTGCAAATATTAGTTGAGAAAGTAGAAGGAAGACTAAAAAAAAAAAGAAGGCGAGACTGAAAATAGGAGAGATAAGAAAATAAGAAAATCAACATAAAAGCTTTAATATCCTACCAAAGACATCCCAGAAAAAGAAAAGAAAATATAAAGAAGAAAGTTTTCAAAGGAATAATCAAGAAAATTTCCCAGCACTTCACTGGCTAAAGTGTCTTTAGGACATGAGTTTCCAAACTGAATGGGGCCACCAAGTGCCCACTACAATAGAAAAATGCACACCATAGCAAGGGGCATCACTGTGTAATTTCAGGATACATGGACAAAAAAGGGACTCGAAAAACTTTCAACATAAGTCAAAACAGGAAAGTTATAAGTCAGTGGAGCAATGTCTTAAAATTCTGAAGAGAAAGTGATATTCAGTCTAGAATTCCATACCCAATCAAATGATCAAGTAAGTATGGAATTGTGAGTGAATTTCCTTGCTCTTTTGTATGGCATGCACACATACCTTTCTACCATTTAGAATAATAATTATCTATCTTTGAATGTGCACGAATAAACCCATCTAAAACCTGACACATTTGTAGGGTTAATAGAAGAGATGGTCAAGAGAGCTCTATTAATCCTTTCAAGTTCTTATTATGCTATATTCCCATTTCCTGTTTCTTAGATTGATTTTGATCATTTATATTTTTTTATAAAAGTTTCTAGTATCACAATTTTCAAATTTATTGGCATATAAGTTCAGGATAATTTTATTTGGTTACTCTTTTCAAAAAATCAGTTTCTAGTCCTATATTTCAATTTTACTTTAACGATATTCTCTAGTTAATTAAATTGTAATTTATTTTTCTAATGTTAACTTTTCTAGCTTCTTGAATTGAACATCAAATTCATTATTTTCTATATTTCTAATTTGTAACAAAAGCATTCAAAGCTATGAAATTTCTCCTGAGCATGGTTTTGGGTACATCCCTTAGTTTTTACTGTTAAGTGTTTTCATTGTCATTAATTTATAAATATCAAATTTCATTTTTTATCCTCTTTGACCCAATCTTTATTTCAAGTAGATGAACATTTCTAAAATATTCATCAATTTATTATTAAGTTCTAGTTTTATTCTATTACAATGGAAGACCGTATTAACCAGTAGGAGTTTGACTTTTTCTATTTTGAGATAATCATTATGATCTAGAACATGATCAATTTTTATAAATATTTCATGGCATTTAGAAATAACCCTTCAATTAGCCTTTTCCTATTGATTTATGTTATACCCCCACTTCTGCTCTTTCCTCGGGATTTTCCAGGTTGTTTTGGGTTCCTCTGTTGTCTATATTAAATTGAGTGCCAAGTATCAATGATCATTTCCTCTCATGAGAAATGTCTCAACTTTTCTGGTTCATGGGAGCCCACTCTTCTATTTAGGAATCATTTTTCCCCTTATTTTTATACGTTGTATCATTTCACTGGAATTTTTGGAGAGATGAGAAGCAAAATTATGGGCTGTGCTGGTTTGAAAGGAAGTATGTCCCCTAGAAAATCCATGTTTTAACCAAAATCCCATTTATAAAGGTAGAATAATCCCTATTCAATACTTTATGTTTGAAACTGTGATTGGATCGTCTCCCTGGATGATGTGATTTAGTCAAGAGTGGTTGTTAAACTGGATTAGGTGACGACATGTCTTCACCCATTTGGGTGGGTCTTGATTGGTTTACTGGAGTCCTATAAAAGAGGAAACATTTTGGAGAAAGAGATTCAGAGAGAGCAGAGAAGAACGACATAGCCATGAGAAGCAGAGTTCACCAGCCAGCAACCTCTGAAAATGAAGAAGGAAAATGCATCCCAGGGAGCTTTATGAAACAGGAAGCCAGGAGAAGAAGCTAGCAGATGACTCCGTGTTCACCATGTGCCCTTCCAGATGAGAGAGGAACCCTGACCGTGTTCACCATGTGCCTTTCCAGATGAGAAAGAAACCCTGAACTTCATCGGCCTTCTTGAATCAAGGTATCTTTCCCTGGATGCCTTTGATTGGACATTTCTATAGACTTGTTGTAATTGGGACATTTTCTCGGCCTTAGAACTGTAAACTAGCAACTTATTAAATCCCCCTTTTAAAAAGCCATTCCGTTTCTAGTATATTGCATTTCAGCAGCTAGCAAACTAGAACATGGGCTAAAAGAATAGTACAGTATACAAGAGCTGAACCTCTATGATTAGATAGACTAATGTTTGAAATCTAATTCTAACACTTAAATTCTCAAGGCCTCCATTTCCTTATATAAAATGAGAATAATTACATTATAGTAGTTTTCACCTAAGCTTGTGAAGGGTAAGAGGGATAAATGAGAAAATGCATGTAAAGCACAGAATGCATTATCTGACAAGCAGTAGGCTCTCAATAAACATTAGTTATTGCTCTTGAAATGCGAACTGTTGTCTGGAACTTTTATTACTTAATGTTAAGCAAAAAGGAAGTAACATTTTCTACTTTAGCCTCATCATATAGTTTATAAACTCTAAGGATATACTTGATAATTTCCACATGAGAAGGCTGTTATCTAATCACAATACTCCAACCTAACTCCATTAATTAAATTTGATTACTTGGGATCATTTGTAATTGGTCTGTTTTATAGACAACACTTAGAGGAATTTCCTTTCTGTGACCCTACAGTAGCCATGGAGAAATATATCACTTATTCTAATACTTTCAAAAAGTAATCAAGTATCTAAGTGGTGGCTAGACTATATTTAATACTGTATAGTAGTATTTATAATCAGAGTAAACTATTAAGTTTCTTAAGGCTAGGTTAGATATATCATTCAGTTTGTTCAGGGGGCAAACATTAATCGTCTGTTCTCTCAGACTCTCATTCATTGCTCCTAAATCTTTAAGAGGTGGGGGTAGGAGCTCTGACACTTACACTCACAAATACTAGGTTTCTCTTGGATTGCTTTAAAAAGTGAGTATACATTGCAATTCTATGTGATTAAATATATCCTAATAAAAAAACCTCGACATGGAAAATTTTTTGAAAGAAATACTTTTATTTACAACAGTAAAAAATAGAAAAATCCAAATATATTACAGTGGTGGAATGGCTAAATATACTATATAGAAAATGGAATATTATTCAGCCAGCAAAAATATCCTTTAAAAAAAATTAGAGAAGTTGTGGTTTTTAGAACAACCATGCATCAAATACAGAATTCCCACAGACCATTCCACCACCAACACCTTGCATTGGTGTGGATCAATCGTTACAACTGAAGATAGCACATTTTCACAACTCAAACTATTACTATTTAATTTAAGGTTCACTATTATACTATAATTCCATGGAGTTAAAAAAATTTTTTTGTTGTGTTACCATATCTAACATTTCTCCTTTTAATCTTATTCAGTTATGTATTTCAGTGCTGTTAATTGTGTTCACGGTGTTGAGCTACCATCAACAACCCCCACTACCAAATCATTTCCATCATTCCAGACAGGAACCCAGTATGTTTTAAGTTTTAACTTCCCATTTTCTACTCCTACCCTGCCCCCTGGTAATCTATCTTCTAGATTCTGACTCTATGAGTAGCAAAAATGATTTCTTATGAATGAAAATGGGAAAACGCTTATGTCAAAGATGATTTAACTATGTAAAAAATACATCCTACAAAGACTGGAATGAGACATCAAAATATTAAGAGGTGATCACATTTGAGAAGTATGAATAATGGTCTCTCCTTGTTTTTATATTCTTCTATACTTTCCATATATTCTATATTTGATTTTCTGTTTTTATAATGAATTATTTTTTTAATGAGAAAATATAACCTTTTATTTTCTATGAAAAATAAATAAAAAGTGAGGAAGAATAGCAATGAATTTTTTATTCCCACAAATACTCACATTCTCAGGTATACTGGGAAGTTCTCTGGTATCAGGCACAGTAAAGTAAGAGTGCTGGAAAAGAAATGCAAAACTATTTATTTTTTAAAAATGGTGCAATAAGCACATTATTCAGAATATTTCACTCATATGATGTGCCCATGGAACATTTTCTTTGCATAATATTGGATTCAAGTCAGATACATTAACCATCAATTTGGTAGCTGGAGCTCTTTTCTATGAGAGATGAATTTCTTTGGGAGACACAAGATGAACAGCTCAAAGAGATTAAAAGGTAAATTCCCACATAACATTTGCAGGTTTCTGAACACGTGAAAACTTCACCTTTATAATCTATTGCTCTGGGAAGAAAAGTGGACTCTAGAGAGCAAATATTTCTAGGTTCACTCAGTAACAGTCTTTACTAACTGTAGTAGATCAAGTTATGTACTCCAGCAAAAGTATGTTCTTAAACTTAATCTGCATTCCTGCACTTTTAGTTAAAAGATGTGACCAATTGAACTAGGGTGGGCCTTAACCATCCTACTGGTGGCCATATAAAGAGATTCTGGAAGTCACATAAACCAGAAAGGAGAAGGCATCACCTTGTAGTGGGAGGCAGAGATATAAACCAAGAAATTCCAAGGATTGCTGGCACTCAGCACCAGAAGGCTACAGATTCTGGGAGAAAGCAAGCCTTGACAAAATCTTGATTTTGGATTTCTTCTACCTTCAAAACCATGAGTCAATAAATGCTTGTTATTTAAGCCAGCTCACTGCATGGTATTTGTCACAGCAGCCTGGCAAACTAGGAAACCAGTTAAACCTACTATTTCATTCCAGCACTTGATATTATATCCATCTTTGAGTTGCAGCCAAAACCAGCTCCCAAATGCCTAAATGATGCTTAAGGAAGGTTCCAGCTGAAGGACTGCTGCACAGAGACCATTGCAGATGGCTAACAGTGGAGAAATTCTGCTCATTATGCATGCTCTGCAAATAAGCTTCTTCATCTCCAATGGAATCTCCAGCGAAGGGAGCCAGAGACTCAGCAGAATTGAAAAAACTGACCAGTTCAAAGAATTTTCAGTGAGGCTTTTCTATGTATATGACTAGTATGTGTCCGTAAATTAAACAACAACAGGATGAATAATGACACCTCTTCTACTGCACTGAAGACTCAGAGAACAATGGCAAGCAGGAATGGAAAGAGACTGGCGCTGGCCAATTAAAGATGGGATTGTGTAAAGGCCAGGAAAGGTCACATGCAGAGAAGGTCGGCTTAACCATGGCCTAAGTTCAGACCTGGACCCCGAAATGACATTTCAGGAAGCTCCCTACCCACTCTTTATTCTTGGATAATTACAAAGTAAGTAGGTCTCTAGAAGAATGGGTTGTATAGGCTTCCAGGAATGAAAGGCCCTAAGGACAATTGTCATAATGACAACAACAATAGCATGAGCTACTTGTCCAATACTCAGATATTTACTGAAAACTTGCAACATGATAAGCCTTACATCAGGCACTTAACTATTTTTTAATTTCTGTAACAAATTTAAAAATAGATATTATTTCCACATTACAAATGAGTAAATTAAGGCTCAGAGAGGTAAAGTAACTTGCCTAATGTTAGAGCGCTAGTAGGTGGCAGAATTGAGACTGAAACCAGATCTGTGTAATTATAAATCTGTGCTCTTTCCACTAAGACTGTTAAATCTGTGTTATGCGTAAATTACAGCTAAAGCCACTTGAATTAAAATAATAAACAAAAAACTACAATGAAAAAAATTACAAAAGGATAACTCTAAAAAAACCTCTGCAATACATTATTTTAAAATCTATGGGTCTAGGCCCAGATATTATGTATGAAATATTACAACAGAGATTTTGTAGCACAGAAACTAGTTGATTAATTCAATTATTGATTAATTCAATTTAACAATGAGTATTAAAAGAGAGAAAGTAAAACACAAGGTTCAAATTTGACTTCATGAGGTAACAACTTGTCTATCAAATGGTTAGAAGAGATTTCTAGGCCATGTCCAATAAGGGATGTCCACAAGGTGGTAGAGTTACAAAACAATGGCTTGATGCAGTGATGGCGAAAAAGCACAACCACGCAGTCAACCGCTAAATAGCTATGTGATCTTAGGCAACTTTACTTAATAGCTCAGGACCTCAATTTTTAAAATCTATATATGAAAATCATATCTACTTCAGAACTGTTAGGAAGAATAAATGCTAAATAGATGAAGTACCTAGCATTAAATAAATGCTGGTTTAATATAAAGTTGCTATTGTTGTCAGCAGCTAGTTTACATTTCTGTTTTTCTTAACTACCTATATCAGACACACAGAAATATTTTCTTTTAGATAGAGACTAAAGACTAATTGCCATTTTTTCAACATTTCAGGATTGATAATCAGATGAGACTAGCCCTTCAAAAGCGGAAATGAAAAATGGAAAGAATTTCTAGTGAACAGGAAATAAAATACCTGCCTTTATAGAACCAATGAATTGTAAAATAGTGAGTCAATGCAATTCTAAAACCAAGAAGTCCCCAGGCTGTCCTTTGAGATTCTGTCTTGCTCCATTGCCTGTGAAATGTTAGGGAGCCGGGGAGGTCAGAAACATTCCTAGAAACCACTGGCACGAAACAGCTGCACCACCCCAACAGCTCCTGCCCCTAAGATGGCTCGTCTTTGAGGCCTGGCAGGCATGCTGCCTGTGCAGCCATTTGAGGGGTAAGAGTGGGCCTTCCTACCCAGCAGCTGGTGACCCAGCCAGGCTTCTCCACGGCTACCTGTCGGAAGTCATTACGGACTAACGTGGTGAGATCAAGCTGCTTAGGAAGAGGGACAGAGACAAAGCCAGGGCTGTTAAGCTATACAGCAATGACTGGGGCAGGGTTAAAGCTCATTTGTTCATCTTTTTCAGACAGTCTCCTTTACAAGAATTTCTGTTCTGTTCAGGAACAAGGTCCCTTTTCTTCCTATGATCTATTAAAATGAGTAAAAACCTCTACAAGTCTTCCTTCCTTTCCTCCCTCTTTACTTCTTTCCTTCTTTCCTCTTTTTCTGTCTCCCTCCCTTCTTCCTCCTTTCCTTCCTCTCTTTTTTTTTTTCAAACACAAAGGCATAGTGAAAAGAACATTGGTTTTAAAGTTAGCCCCTTGGTTTGAAAAGCCAAATTTGTCACTTATTAATCATGTGACCTTGGAAGGGCAAGTAATTTTTCCTTTCTAAACTTTAATTTTCTTATCTATAAAATAGGAATGCTAATATCTATTTTGTAGTTATTTTGAAAATTAAAGCTATATATTTGGCATAAATTAGGAATATAATAAATAGTAGATTTATTATTAGTTATTGGTAGTAATATTGCTTTTCATTTGATTGTTATCATGAAGAAAAAAAAACTGCAGAAAATATTCATTTTCTTCAAGATAACCACTGAATACTACAACTACCTTATTCTAGGGAAGATGAAAGATAAAACTCTTTAAACTTCCAGACCCTACACCATAGGGGAAATACCTATACAAAAACTGGTTAAACGGTGCTGAGAATTTTGATGAACATGACAACAAAGGTTTGACCCAGGGAATCAGAGAACTACAGAAACTGAAATATGGAAAAGATTTTCTAACTCCTTCTGGTGCCTTATCTGATTATAAGAGGACATTGAAGCCAACGAAGTTGAAGGTCTTGATTACTGGCAAAACTACTAAAGGATTGAAACCTCCCAATCTGTAGTTCAGAGAATTTTCCACCCTATCACACTGCAGAACACAGAGCACATATTTAAAATAGTTCAAAGAAACGATTTTTACTGGCAGGTCAAGAACTATGCTGGGTTATTCCCTACATCTGCTCTCAAGAGACACAGAGTCTATCTGGGAGACAGGAAAACAGATCATTTCAGTATTGTGTGACTAAGTCCCACAAAATGCACAAGATGCTTGGAGACAAGGGAGAAAGCCCTAGTTAAAGTCTTGGGGTGTGCCAAGAGGAAGACTATTCTGGAAATAAAATCTGAATTGAGCTATGAAGGATGAATATGGGTTGCCCTGGCAAATAAGGGAGAGCAGTATTGAAGGCTGAGGGGACAGAGAGCCCCAGTCGGGGGCGAAGATGTAGGTAGGGGCCAGCCATCCTATTCCAAGCCCAGCATCTATACTCCTGGAGATGGTAGTGATGGGACTACAGCCAGAAGAGAGAAGGCTGGGGATGTTTCTCATGGAATCCAGGAGAGGGGAAGAAATCCTACTCCCTGGCCTACCTTGAGCTCAGAGGTCTCAGATTATTATGGGGGAGATACAGACAAGAAAATATGATCCTGTTCGGCTAGTTCCCTCTTATTGTTAATAACAAAATGGTTTCTCAGTGATTAATATTCTGCCCCACTTACCACACTGAGATGAACAGACACTCCTGGGTCAGGGATGGGAAGTTTGTGCAGAGTTCCAAGAAGTTCATTCCGCTGACTCACCTGAAAGAAATAAAAGGCCTAAATAACAAAAGCAAGGCTGGGGCCATCATCAGAGACCTGGAGGTCTGGCCACAGACTGACTGGCAAGAAGCCAGCCCCAATACAGAAATAGGTTTGATGTGCAAGTAGGGTTAGACAAAAGACACTATTTATGGCTCTAACATAAGAGCCAAATAACTCTCCCACACCAGAACTGACATCTTCCACTCCCTGAGACACCTACTGTGGCTGCCTTTCATGTATCCTATACCAGAGGTCTCAGCAAATCTTCTTTCAACTCCATAGCCACAACTTTTAAATGCAAACAATCCTAGCTTAAGGGGCGTGGGTGGTGGGGAGAAACAATGGTTGACATTACAGAGCTTGTCTTCATCATCATTAACCTCAATTAATTTTATTGAGTGTTCACTAGGCACACAGCAGCCTCCAATTATGGAAAGTTAGAAATGAACAACATACCATAGCATGCGATATTGGACAGTGGCAGTGAATGTTAATTAGTGAAACTGAGACACAGAATTACATACAAACCAGTACAAATTATTTGGTCAAAACCAGATTCAGCTTTAAAGTGCTCAGAAGAACACTGCTCACAGAATTATCCAAAAGCTCTGTGGAATTCTCTGTTAATATACTAGCAGTAAAGTTATTTTGGTATTTGTTATCTATTTAATCATCACAATTAACCCACTTTATAAATGTGAAAACTGAGGCTTAGAAAGGTGAAGAAACTTGCTCAATTCAGCCAGTTAGAAGTTACACAGCTGGAACCGAAACTCAGGTCTTCTGTGTTCCAGCCCAGAGCCCTCCCCAATGTACAACAGCTGCCTTTGGTATTGTCAATTTAAGGAGAAGAAAAAGAGGATTAGCTTAGACTACAAAGTTAGTTCCAGTATGTCCGCTGACAAGTCACTCAAGTTTCTAATAAAGGAGAGAAATGAACTTATGTATGCATGTGTTTAATTCTGCTCTGAAACCATCTCAAACTTCCAGAACAGTTGCAAAAACAGTATGAAAAACTTTTATTTCCTGAACTATTTGGAAAGTGAATTGTCAACACTGTCCCATCATCCATAAAAACAAACAAGGACAGTCATCAAATTGAGGAAATTAACACTGATACATCATAACAATCTAATCCATAGATCCCATCTGAGTTTTGCCAACTATGCCAATAATGTCCTCCATAGCAGAATAATCCAATTCAGAATTGGGTTCCCTTGAGACGTCACGTCTTCTTCAGTCTGGAACAGTGCCCCAGTCTTTCCCAGACTTGTGTAATCTTGACAGGCCAACCAAATTTGTAGAATGGCTCTGTTGTTTTCTCATGATTCATATTTCAATTTGTCCCTTTACTGACGATGTTTACTTTGCCCATTTAATTAATTCATGATGTCTCCACTGTGAGACTGCACTTTTTCCTTTTGTATTTAGTTAGCACTTTGTGGAGAGATACTTTATGTAAGCATTCTGTTCCCAATAAACATTTCGATTTATCTATTTACTTATATTAATATGGATGCACTATCTAATTTATTCAATGGGTTATAATCTTTGCCATCTTTTTTAATGTAAAAAATGATATTTGATGCTCTAAAATAACATGTTTTAAGGGTTACATCTAACAAAAAAATTTACTTGGAAATAATTACAATATTAATAATAGTGGCAGTACTTTCAATAGCAGTAATAATAATAATTTCAAAAAATATTTATTTCCTGAACCATTTAAGAGTAAGTTGCCCTCATCCTAGCCCTTGGTCCTTAAACACTTCACAGCATATATTTCTTAAAAATCAAGATGTTCTTATACAACCAGAGCCCAGTTTTCAACTTCAGTAAATTTAACACTAATACACTATTCTTTTCTAGTCTACCCTCAGTCTTCTGATTTTTATCAATGATTTGACCCAATAAATGCTCTGTTAAGCATTTCTTTCCCTTCAGTTCAAGACGTCATGTCTCTTTAATCTCCTTTAAGCTGGGACATTTCTACAAACTTTCTTTGTATTTTATGACTATTTTAATTTCCTGGCTACCAAAATAAATATCATGTAATGGGCAGGCTTAACAGAATTTAGTGGCTCATGGTTTCAAAGACTAGAAAGCTAGTTTCTTCATAGGATTGGTATCTTATGGTTGGCTGGCAATATTTGGGGTTCCTTGGCTTTTCTGTCATATGGTAATGCACAGAGCAAGGTATATTCTCTTTTCTTTTCCAGGTTCTGGTGACTTCTGGCTTATGGTTGTTCTCTGTGGCTTTTTACTATGTCTGATATTCACTCTGCTCATAATAAAGGACTCTGGTAATCTGGATATTAAAGCCCAACCTGTTTTAATCGGGCCAAATCTTAACTGAAGTAACATCCTGAAGAGATGCTGTCTATAATAAGAACTTGTCCAACTGGGGTACACAATCAAATCCACATCAATGACACTATCAGTTTTGAGGAACGCAGTCATTTAAAAAATAGATAGTTTTTTGTTTTCAGGTTGCCTGATATTTCCTAATGATTAGATTCAGGTTGTGCATCCCCTTGATGGACCAAGTGATTCCATGTCTGTATTGGGCATCACATCTGTAGGCATAATGTCCATCACCCCTTATTGATGTAGGTTTCAATCACAAAGGGCAATGACTTAAGTAAAGTCCTTCAAAGGAAGAGACTCCTTGATGAAATAATTCCCTGAAAACTATTTCCCAAGTTCAATCTGATGACGTTTCAATCTCTAAAAATGAATTATTGAATGTGAATGTTTTCCTTGATGGAGTGAAGTAAAGCAAATATGTTCTGAGCTCACCAATTTCGCTTTTGACTTGAATGGTTGGGACACTCTTGGTTCTCCATTTCACATAGGATGGAAAAGACTAGGCCAGGGTATATGAAAGGCAAAATTTCACAGCTAGGTTGGGTTTAAACCAGAGGTTTGGTCTTCTTAGACACCCCAGGGAGGCCGCCCTCCATTTATCACTAAGCTTTGAGAAAATGGAAGTCCAAGCCCTGTGTTTCTTCTCAATTAAGTGTGAAATTCATGAAGGAGAAAGATGACTAGATAAATGTCAACCTGGATGGAAATCTCTGCTTTCATGTCACTGGCACTGTCCTGTCTAATATTTTCACACTCAACTCACATAAAGAAATAGAAGGAATGCTTACTCAAGTTTCAGGGGAAACTGAGGAAAAGCAAAGGCTAACACCAAGTCTCAAGATCAAAAGAGATCTTGACAAACTGAACCTTTACGAAGTTAAATATAAAGTGTGCGTAGAGCATCAAGAAACTAAACAGTATATCTCTTTGAGTTTAAGAGGTTTTCTTACCTACCTCTTATTGTTTTTGAACTTTAGATATCTCTTAAAATCTATGTCAAAGCCAACTAGCTGGCAGTAGGCAGAATCATT
This sequence comes from Tamandua tetradactyla, assembly GCF_023851605.1. NCBI lineage: Eukaryota > Metazoa > Chordata > Mammalia > Pilosa > Myrmecophagidae > Tamandua > Tamandua tetradactyla. The sequence continues at coordinate 45,714,352 of NC_135328.1, forward strand.
ATGAATAGCAAAGCTAATTGTATATAGATAAATGTTCAACAAACAGCCCCCTTGTTTTCCCCCCACCATTGGTAGTTCTATACAGGAACACATTTTTTTTACTGAAGTACAATTTATATACACTAAAGTTCACCCTTTTCAGTGTGCAGTTCTATGAGTTTCAAAAAATGCATACAGTTGTGTAACCAACATCAAAATTGAGATACAGAACAAAAAAAGTGTACCCCTTTGTAGCCAAATGCCTCCCCATCCCAGCAGTACCCGGCAATCATTGATCTGTTTCCTATCCTTATAGTTTTTGTCTCTTCCAGAATGTCTATAAATTCAGTTACAGGGTAGTGTTTCTGTGCCTGGCTTCTTTTGCTTAGTGAAATGCATTTGAAATAATCCATGTCATTGTATACATTGGAGTTCTTTCCTTTTAACTGTTGAATAGTGTTCCTTTCTCCATTATTTGTTTGGATGCTCAAATTGCCGCAGATATGACCAGTGGGAGTGCCTTGGTCCTTCAAACTCACTTTTGTATCCTTCTGACATGTCTCTATCATGTTTTGAGCACTTCCTTACTTTTTGGCGCTAAAAGATATTCCAAGCCTATCTTATACTTTCCCTGCCCCAGCACTGGAATCAGCCATTCCTTCAAGGAGCCTGGGTTCCTTTTAATAGAGAATGGTATTTAGACACCAGATCTGGGCACTAGGTGTGCTTACTGCTACTTGGGTATTCCTGATCCCAAGCCCTTTCAGTGGACAGAGCCAGGGAATATATTACATGCACACACACAAACACACACACAAAATAAACAATTGTAACAATATTTATTTTTATATCTATCTACATATATTGAAACTCAGGTTCACAATGATAGTTTTAATTTCATTGCAACATGGGAATCATTCTAGTTTCTTCCCTTTGCATATTTGTAACTACCATCAACAGTGAAAAATCCTGCCCTTATTTTCTTAGTATATTTACTTATTTGTATGTAACAATTTGCAATTTGCACGTACCTGCTCCTGACTCCTTTCCCACCCATATGCCCTCCTTGCTCTCCTCAGACATTGACTGATACCCAGTTCTGAACATCTTCCCCACACAAATATATACTCCTTACCACAGGTTCTAACACTCCAGGACTGAGCCACTGCTGCTGCCTCCCTTCCTATGCGGACACTCTCTAGACCCTTTATTGGTTTGCTAAAGCTGCTAGAATGCAATATATCCAAAATGGAATGGATTCTATGAAGGGAATTTATTACAACACAAGTTTATAGTTCTAAGGCCAGAAAAATGTCCAAACTAAGGCATCTAGAAAAGGATACCTTGACTCAAGAAAGGGCAGTGTCTGCCACGTGGGAAGGCACATGGCTGGTGTCTGCTGATCCTTGTTCCCAATTCCATTGCTTCCAGCTTTTGATACCAGTGGTTTCCTCTAAGCATCTGTGGGCTTTCACTTAGCTCCTCTGGGACACAACTCTGAGTTGTGATGCTTGCTTTAGCATTTCATGGGTAGGCACATGGCGATGTATGCTAGGCTTTTCCCATATCTAGGCATCTGCTTTTTCTGTTGGCACTCCAAGCATCTCCAAACATCTGTGTCTCTGTCATCTCTGAAGCAACTGTTCTCTAAGCATCTGCATTCTCCAAAATGTTTCCCCTTTTAAAGGACTTAAGTAAACTAATCAAGACCCACCTTGAATAGATGGGGTCACATCTTCATCTAATCAAAAGTCCACACCCACAATGGGGTATATCACATCTCCATGGAAACAATCCAATCAAAGTTTCCCACCCTGAACACTAGGTTTGGCCCCACAAGATTGGATCAGGATTAAAACATGGCTTTTCTGGAGTATATAATAGTTTCAAACCAGCACAGAACCCATTTGACTTCTGACATCTAGTGCTAAGACATTGCCATAACACGCCCACACAAACACTCTCCTCATCTCGCTTAGGCATTGACACCCTGAGCCAATCTGTTCTCTGGCTCAGCTGCCTTTCTTACCTGTCCATCCCGAAGTAGATACCTTCCTTACCCCATGCAGCCTCTGATAACCACACTGAGTAGATGATCCATGCAGACAGCCTCATCACCCAGCTCAAGTTCTGACACTCCACACTGGCATGTCACAGTAACCACCCCCAAACAGAGGCCTCCCTTGCCCAACCTTCACAATGACTTTTGGAAAGCTTCTTGTCCTGGTCAGTTGACTAACACCTTGTAAACAATTAAACCAGTTGTAGGCAGATTCCTTATCACTGTGTCATGCTTTCTTTAACCACAAGGAAACTTTTTTTAAAAGGGTCCTGGACTCAGGGGAAACAGACTCCAACCAAAACATGTTACCGATCTCAGGATCCAACACACTGAGAGGCAGTATCCTTGCTGGAGCATTGGCCCACAGGGATAGTGCACAATTTTACAGGGGAATAATCCTGCTTCCCCCTTCAATTTTAAAACTGTTAAGGGTGTACATGTTATCAATTAAAGATATCTCTCAAGTTTGAACGCAAACCTGAGTGTATGACTAAAGTGAACTGTGAATCAGAAATCGATGAACAAACCCAGGTGACTTCTTAACTCATTCATCAAAGGGTAAAAGACTTCTTTTATGATAAAATTACCTGACATGCACATGTCTTTTCAGAGTGAGTGTTAGTGATCTATGAAGTCATTTTTATTAGCTATCCCTTTTATGTAACATAGCCTCTAGAATACATTTGGCAATGTATCTAAGTTAAATCTAACTTGTGGGAAGATTTGTCCATTAAACACACCAAAAGTAAGAAAATGCCTTATGCCCAGGGATGCTAATGGCTACACTGCTTATAAGAGGGGAAAATTCTAATTAGAAAAACTTCTCAACAATAGGTAAATGTTTCGATAATTGATTGTATGTGATAAAACCTTAGAAGCCATGAAGAATATTTATAACATTTTTAACAGCCCGGGGGAAATGTTTCTATTATAATGGTATCCAAAAGATATGGGCTACAAAAGGTTACTACAGTTCCAGTTGACCCCTGACACCTATCAAGGATGTTTTAGCACACCATTTCTTCCAGAAGTACTGTAAGGTATCGCTGAACTTTAAAAGTAATTTTCAGGCCCTTATGAAAATTACTATAAAGTAAAGTACAACAAAGTCTTATTGAAATGGAAACTTGGGACAACCAGGTAGGTAATTTGTCATTTAAGTGTATAATGTGTAAACCCCTGCTTTGTAGCATAACATGAGCAGTTCATATTTGTGCTTCAGCACATTTATAATTTAATACATGTCATGAACTTTCAGGGCTGCTTGGGAATATCAGAAGCTATAAGTATTAACCATCTTGATGCTAAGGGTCTATTTACTATTTATTTAACTCAAAGAAAAGAATAAAGAAAAAAAATACCCCCAAATGCTAGCAATACTTATCTTTGGGAGAGGAGCAGGAGCAAATTAAGAGTGATTTTCATTTCCATCCTATTGTTTTCTCAATTTCCCAAACTTTCTACAATGGGGCATGCATTCCTTTTTGGTAAATGTTTTGGCAACATTTAAGACATGTAATACTTTTATCATCATAAAAAGTAAATGAAAGTTTACTTGTTAAAATGAATGAAATAAAAGACAAATACCTGTCCTTTTGCCGTGTAATCTGCCAAGATGTTAAGTAGCTTATAAAATACTTCGAACCAGGGGAGATAGCTAGGGGAAGAAGAGGAAACACATGAAATATTAGTATGCAGGTCAAAAAACTTAACCAGGAACTAATTCACAACTGTACATTAAAGTTTTTCTCTACATCCTGAGGAGTCTTTCTGACATAGGCTATGCTGGAAAAACAGACAGGCATAATGCTAATTATGGAGAGGGCTAAATGTCTGTTATAAATTATTCTCATGCCTCAGAGCTAGAAAAGGTTTATACAGAAGAAATTCAAAGTAGAGTTTGCAATCAAGAACCATCCTGAAGAGCCCCCCAGGCCTTTCCCACTACATTCACCCTTCCCAGGAAAGCTTCTATTCAAGTTTCTAATGATTGGACACACATAACCACATACACAGGACTTATACTGATGACATACGCAAGGTGTCCTGAAGGCCTCATGACCCAAAACCATTCATGCTTTCATATCAAACTAACTATAATGCTTTCATTATAGCTAGTCTAGCTATAATACACACTCTTTATACTAAGTGCAGGACGAGCTCTAACTCCCCATTCCCACCGATCCTAACCTTTGATCCCCCTAACTCTGACAACAGTGTGGTGCCAGCCTTACCCCTGTAGTCCACCCTCTGTGTGATGCTTAAAAGGATCTTTCTAAAATGCCAGCCTAAGTCACATTCCGAATTAAATTTCTGCAATAATGCCCCATCACTACAGGATCAAGTCCATACTTCTTAGACTAGCAACTGAGGCTCCTGACCACCAAGCCCTTGACCGCTTCTCTAGCTGTCCTATCCCCGTTTACATACTCCTCTCATTGAAGCCACGTGCCAAGGATCTCCAAGAATCTTCACTTCTTCCTGACTTTATGTATGCTTGGCCCTTATCTCTCTATTATTCTCATGACCTAGTCTAGTGGATTTCAACTCATCTCTCTGATGGCTCCCTACCTTCTCCCTACCTCATAGGCTTTAAACCCCTCTCTTCAGTGTTGCCCTGGTTGTGTGCAAGCTTCTGTTCTAACATTCCACACACCATGTACCACTCAATGACATGTCTGTCTTCCCCACAAACTGAACAAACTGAGAGGAAAGATCATATCTTTCTCTACTTTGTCTTCCCAGGCCCAATCATAGAGCCTGGGACACCTTCAGTCTCAGTGTTTACCAAAAAATAAAACCAAACAAAGACTAACAGCAAGGGCACCTTAGTACTATAAGATTATAGTTGCAATGTATCTCCTATTCCCAAGAAATGTGGTCTCTTAATTTAAGTGACTTTGTTCTCTATAAGAAGCTTTTCCAAAGTTCTATCAAATAGACATGTGAGAAGAATGCCATTTCAGGCACTCGCCATCTTAACCATGCCTGCCTTGCTGAGCTAAGTGTCCATTACAGATAGAGCTGGACACAATTTAGAGCTCCGATGCTACATGACTACATCCTGCCAGGGAAAGGGAAATCAGCACCCTGTATAGATTACCAGCTGTACTGCCGAGGGTAATAAATGAAGTGAGAGGCAATAGAGAGGACAGATAAAGTGCACAGTCCTCCATCATTAATGTCTGTCTGAAGCCAGCACATGCTACTGTAAAATTTAAGTAGCTTATCAAAATATACTGATAAGCAACTTAACTTTTCACTTCTATGACAGTATTATCACTTACGTTAATATGTTTCAATCAGCTCTGGCAGCTGCATATTGACTATTACAGAGCAAATGACTGCTGCCACTTTACACAGCATTTACTTTGGCAGAGCAATGTAAACATTCAAGAGGGATTAGGAAGGAGATAAGTCTCCCCCTTCCTATTCTGTTAAACAAACCTCAGCAGAGTTAAATGCCATTATAGTAGAAGCAAGAAATCCCCTCAGAAGAAAACTCTTACACAGATTAGAGAAGCCTTAGTAAATAAATTCATCCAAGGACAACAAATATTTTATTTTTCTGGGAGGAAAATACCACATTAAAACCAGCAACTGAAAATCAAGGTGGTGGGGTCTGGAGGGGGGAAGTAAGAAAAGAAAATGTTTCCTTTCCACGAAACTGGGGCCTCCAGCAACTGAGAGAAAAGCTGAAGTCCTGTTAGGAAGACCTCATGAAGAGATCTGGGGTGGGCTGGGAATCTGTGATACTTGAGGACTATCGTGCATATGGAAGCAGTTCAGGAGTTGGACAACTGGACCCGACTGGCCAACACACTTTCAGCACAGAACCTTAGGCCTCAGTGTCTTCACCTGCTGTGAGGATGGACAGAGGGCAATGTGGAAAGGACTGCCTGGCCCACAACAAACAGTGCTCAGTTCTCACACACAGCCTCAGCCACTTCAAATCAATTCTTTTTAGCTACACTAAGCAGAATCATCAACCACGGAAGGGTGTGTAGCTACCCTGGAAATTAGCCATTTTTTTCCCTCTCTTTGGCCTGACCGGACACAACTGTTCCCCACATGTTGTCCCCTGTGCACTGACAGATGAACATCTAGTGATGGCAGTGTTAAGGTTTTGAAACCAAAACCCAGCTGTCTTCTTCTTCAAAGGGTCCCCGTTTTCCCCTGTTGGGAGGCCAGGGTTCACAGCTGAACTTTATCCAGTGGCGTTTCCTGTACTGCTTCATTAGTGCTGGCACAACAGCTTCGTGCTGCCTGCTAGGTTGCAGGTGAGGATATGGAGAGACTCTACTCCATTTTGTGCTCATCTGTCATCATCAAGTAAACAATACATCCCCATCAAGACAGGAAACAAATACTCCATTACATTCTTCCTCCTTGGACATTGAAAGGAGCTCAAAACATCTCTGGTCCTGCTCCACTTGCTTCCTTTTGCAGTCACTTGAGCCCTCAGGACAGAGTATCACACAGGCCCCAAAGATGGGGCCAAGAAGACAAATAACAAAGAGTCCTTGCATTCAAGAAGGCCATGGTCCCAATCATCAAAAAACACAAACACAACTAAGTGTAATAATTGTGTGTGGGGGGGTATAGACCTGGCAATCTTTCCCAAGTGTTTTATTTAGCTTAAGCTTGTTGATCCATTTATAAAAATATAATGGTGCATTATGACCTAATCAACAGCACATTGGGTTGTCAAAATAGGAAAGCCTGCTTCCAGGCATTAGCCTAGATCTGAGCTGCTTTCACTAAATTGTCCCAGGTTCTGTACTTGTTCTCAGGCCTAACAGTCAAACTGTTTCGTGTGGTACAATACAAATTTTTAACCTCAAAAGCTTAGGCAGCACACACAGGAGCACCACAGACCCCTTGTAGGTCATGCAAGGTCAGAGTCTAAAGAAAGTCAGTACATGAGGTAAAAGTGGCCCATAGTCAAAATGACCCTTAAAAAGTCCTGAAGGTGCCCCCAAAGTATGGCAGACAAAGTAGTTGACCTGAGTTTAGGGGGCATGTTGAATGTAAAATGTATGTTTAAACCTGTCAGCTGGGTAAAATGCTAACTCTGAAGATGAACTCAGGAACTGGTCCAACTGAAGGACAAAGAATTCACTTTTCTAACCTTGCTCCACTGAATGCACTGTCAGGACAGTCATTCCCACTAATGTGTGTCTATGTATATATATATATATAAATGAGCTTGTATAAGTTAAGTGTTTGCATGATGGCATTCCACTTCAGTGACATAAGTATTATAATAGCAGAATATTAAAAATTTAAAGAACCACTTCCACTTCTTTTTCTGAATAATTCCGTTCAAAAGCCATCAGATGAACCCAAGCAAAGTAGATGTATGTGTCTGGCATGTGGCTGGGGGCAGGGAAGCCACAGTGGTCTTAGACAGGAGTGTCAGAGGCTGCCCAAAGTAAGAAGAATGTCTACCTGGGAAAGTGGTTGTCCAGTACGGGGTGTCAGAGCTCAAGTGGGGAGAAGAGAACATCTTCATGGATGGGCAACCTGGTTCAGGCTGTCAGAGCCCAGGTAGGTTGAGGAGAGTGCCTCACTGAGGGGTGGTCTGGCATAGGGTGGTGGTGCCCAAAAAGGATATCTTTGGTAAGGGAACTCAGAGCCTGAGTAGGATAAGGAAGGTCTCCAAGCAGAAAGGGTACCCTGGCTTGGAGTGTTAGAACTCAAGAGGGATGAAGAGGGTGAACCTTTATGTTGCTGGGGAAGGGGGATGATCAGCCTTGGGTGTTGGAATCCAAGAGGAATAGGAAGAGCATCGGCACTGAAGGGCAGTACAGCATGTGTGCACGAGACCGTAGGAGGCCTTCCATGGAAAACTGGAGATAATCAGTTGAGAAAGATATTCATGGGGGAAGGGGACAGCAGTGGCAGCACAGCATATGACGTCAGAGACTGAATGGGGGTCAGAGACTGAATGGGGTAAGGAGACTGAATGGGGTATGCAGGGGAGATGATCAAGACTAATAAACAAATAAATGCATCATGGGAATCAAGTTTCTTACTATCAGAAAATGGAGTTGTGCAAATATGGAACAGGGAGAAAACAAAAATGAACCCTGTGGTGCTAGACTAGAATTAGACTTCAATAGTGTAGAAACATGTTGTGAAATAAATGTAGGTACACAGATACAGATATAGAAGAAATTTAAAAATGTGAATGTATGTATATATATATATATATATATATATATGTACACATACACTTACACATACATATATTCCTACATATTTCTCTAGCTGTAGCCACTGAGAAGGCCTGGAAACAGAAACACTGCATTATAATGAACACATATAATTCCCCAATTTTGATTTCTAAATTCCATTCTCCAATAAAATGGACTAGAAGTCTTTGAAGAAATTACTGATTCCAGAGCTGGGCCTGGGGAAATACGTTGTTTGCTAGAAAAAAAGACACTGCTTAACACACGATAGGGATATATCAAGAGGACCCAAAAGCCAGCTAAAAGGAACTTCTACTGGCAAGATCAGTAATAATTTGAGCAGCAAAACAAATAATGATAGAAACAAATTATCACTGACTAAAATAGGAAACCTTAAGTCTATGCTGATAAAGATAAATGAACTAGAAGTCTGACGAGTGGTGAGATTACTTACAATAATCTCAAAATACCTCTCCATTATATACTTATTAATTACAAAGGGAATAAGAGTAATGATATAAGGGCGAAGCTGAGAGACAGGGCCTTAATCAAGTAAGCCAAGATAAAAGCATCAACACTGAAATCATGCACCAACTGGTAGACGTAATGAAAAGAATGCAGCATCTCTTCTATTCTGTCACATTTCTGTCAAAGAAGCAAAATCTTATCATGAGGAAACATCAGATAAATCCAAATTGAAGGACATTCTACAAAATAACAAACTAATTGTCCAGCTCATAGAAGTCTAGGAAAGATTTATTCCAGAGAGAAGGAAACTAAAGAGATATAACAAATAAAAGCAGCATGTGATGCTGTACTGTATCCCTTTTCTATGAAAATTTAAATGGGATCCAAGAATTACATACTTTATTTCCTGATTTTGATGATTGTTCTGAAGTTATGTAGAAGAATGTTCTTTTTTTTTTTTTTTGAAAATACTAAAGTATTTGGACATGGGTTATTTTATTGGTAGTGTTTCTCAAATGGTATAGGAAAAAAGTTCCTTGTACTGTATTTGAAAATTTTCTGTAAGTTTGTCATTGTTTTGAAATTAAAGTAAAATGGAGAAGAGAGCATCTAAAGGATTTCTTCTATCATAAATATCAAACAGATCAATGAAGAGTGTACAGAATAAAAACATGAGTTGGGAAAATAATATAAAACATTAAAAACATGTCCTATAAGGGAGGAGAGCACACAAAGCAGAGACCAGCCAGTTGCAAACGGGGAAGTCAGTACACATCTCACAAGGCTAGCTTCAGCTAAGTCTTGAAAGAGGAATAGGTTATCAGTGCACAGGAAGAAAATTGGGGTGAGGGTGGGGGATGAACAGCATTACAGACAGAAAAAAAAATCATGAGCAAAGTCTAACGGGCACAAATCCCCAAGGCCTGATTTGAGAACAGTGTGCAATTTGGAATTGCTACAGAGTAGGGTATATGGGGGCTACAGAGCAAAGAAAATGGTAGGAATATAGTCAGGACTGGATTCTGGAGGGCCTGCTCATATGCCAAACCACTGGACCTCCCCTTTATTCTCTAAGCAATGGAAACCAAAGAAAGTTAAAGAGGAATAACATCTTGAGGATGAGTATTTAGAACCAGGTAGAAATTATGCCCCCATATCTTAACCCTGAGCATAAGCCCAGTGGATCTCAATCTTATCGCAACCAGTCTCTGCTCTACATCCTTAAAAGAAAATCTTAGATAATATATCCATATGCACAATTTGAAAAAGATCAATAGAATGCTTTCATTACACTGTAAAGAAAAAATAAAATGGAAAGTAATTCATAATAAAATATTAAATTTAACATTTAAATACTCATGCACTATTATATTAGAAGATAATGAAGTAGTAAGCCTCCTGGGGAGGACCTGTGGCAGAACTGCTTCTACTCACATCTGGAATGATGAGTTTAAGGCTGAGAAAAATACAATGGAACAAGGTCTTTAAATACTCCTTGGTGACCTTCTACTGTCTGAGCATTTCTTGGAATTCTATCTTGGGTACTATGAGAGAGCTATTGCTTTTTTTCTTTCTTTTCTCACTTCCTATAAGCAGATTTTTCCAAAATTCATTGGATGGCAGAGAATTCCTTCAATAAGGCTGTTTGACATTTGGTATTTAAAATGTTACTATTAAAAACCAAACCTCTAAAAACTAAATTTTTTAAAACAGAGCAGCATGGTATATACTGGGGAGAACACAGACTTAAGTCAAAAAAACCCTGGGTTTGAAATTCAGCTCTGCTACTTACTAGTTGGGACACCTCAGAAAAGTTACTTAATTTCTTAAAGCCTCAGTTCCATCTTCTATAACAAGATTTATGCCACCAAACTTCTGTAACTGATATAACTATAGATAATCCAACATTTGGAATAACCTTCTTGCCCCTTTCTACCAGGCTATTTCCTAATACTCTTGCTAATCTCAGTTTTGGAAATCTGTCTTTGATCCTTGGTGTCTGGGTAAGAGTCTCCTCTAGCACTCAGTATTGGAATTCCTCATTCCCTAAGGCCACTAGATTTGACAGGAAAGCACAAATTGGTTTAAGAAGAAAATATTCACTGCTTCAAACAATTAGGCCCCACTCAGCCCTCCCAGGTTGACCTACCATCTATGCCTACCTCTCTTTATTTTGCTCAGACACCCACAGTTAAATGCAAACTGACCACAAAGAAGAACTACAAACCTTACAAAGAATAAGAATAATGGTGACTGTAGTAGTCAGGGTCCCTTACAGAAATAGAACCAATAGGAAATATCTGTAAATGATATGAGATTTTATGAAAGTGTCTCATGCAACTGTGGGGATGCATGAGTTCAAATTCTGTAGAGCAGGCTGTAAACTGACAACCCCAATGAAGGTTCTAGTGAATTTTCTAGGACAGGCTGGCTAGCTGAAATATAGATGAAAGTTTTCTTTTGACTGTTGATTTTGTCACCTCTACCTTAAAAGCCTTTAGTTTACTGGATTAAATTTCTCTCATTGTGTACAATCATTAAATGATTGTACATTTAATCACCATAGATGTAATCAAATGACTAATTATTTAAGTCCACAAAATGTCCTTGCAGTAACAGTTAGGCCAGTGCTTACTTGACTAGACAATTGGGCACCAGCGCCTGGCCAAATTGACACATGAACCTAACCATCACAGTCTACCCCCTTTCAATTTGGCAGCTATACATATCACCTTAAATCATGCTTAAACCCTAAAAAAAATGACTGATATATTTTTCACCTAACAATACTCAACTGTCTTGTGTACAACCAGAAACACACTAAATCTCTCCAGAACAGGGTACAAGTCCTTGGATAATATTCACTCATATTTGATATCCTATAACTCAAATACTATGACATAAAAAATATAACATGTCATATGATAAGGGGATAAGAGAGAAGAAAACAAAGATATCTGCTTCATGTACAAATACAAACTACTGATACAAAACAAGGGAGAAATATTCTTTCAATTATAATCTTTGATTCTGTAACTGGTTGCCTGGTTTTATTTCATTTTTAGCACTACCTACTTCCATTCCATGTTTCCTTTACCCTCAGCAAGCATAGTTCTTTGCCTGGTGGGGTGACCCAAACCTTCATTCCAGAAGTTTCTGGACCATTGATAGTCCTATCTGGATTGGGGCATTACAGTGTTCCATTGACTTTAATCACAGGGCATGGTAGTACTAAAATTCGGCTAGGGGGTCTCCTATATTCCACGAAAATTCTTCTTCACCTCCATTGTATGGTTGCAGTCCTATTTTCCCCTTGATAATCAGGATCAATCACCTAAGCCAATACAGTAATCCCTTTCTTTGCCTGTTGATTCAGAGGCATGAGAAGTCCAAAGTGGCCAGGTGACAGTCTTAACTTTCAGTTCAATGAAATAGTTGTTGTATCTCCTGGTGGAAGCCCTTCTACAGGTGGAAGACCTGTAGACCAGCAAAGTTCAAGGTTGCAGGGAAGGAAGCAAAAATTTTCCAAGTAAATCACTAGGGGAAATAGTGAGTGGTACCACTCCCATTTCCACCACTTGATTCCTGGATCCATGAATCCTGGCTATGGGTGAAACTAAACTATATAGTGGATGCTGATTCAGAGCATACACAGGCTCCTGGAGAAACTGCCTGTTCTAGTTTGCTAGCTGCCAGAATGTAACACACCAGAGACAGATTGGCTTCCAATAAAAGGGGATTTATTTAGTTAACTTACAGTTCTTCAGAAGAAAGGCAGCTAACTTTCAACTGAGGTTCTTTCTTACACAGGAAGGCACAGGGTGATCTCTCCTGGCCTTCTCTCCAGGCCTCTGGGTTCCAACAACTTTCCCCAGGGTTATTCCTTTTTGTATCTCCAAAGGCCTGGGCTGAGCTGCGAGTGCTGAGTTGAGGTATGCTGAGCTGCTTTGGCTGTGCTACATTGAGTTCTCTCATTTAAGCACCAGCCAATAAAATCAAACATCATTCATTGCAGATATAATGAGTAACAGATGAGGTTCACATGCCATTGGCTCATGTCCACAGCAACAGAACTAGGCACCGTCACCTGGTCAAGTTGACACCTGAACCTAACTACTACACTGCCCCAGCCCTATAAGGTAGTGTCACCTAGTTGGCACCATACTTGAGTCATCAAAAGGCCATTTCACCATTTTATCAACTCAGCTGCTTTGGGATTATGGGAGAATTCCATGAGATGTACCCATTCCCAGACTTCAATTGCTGTGAAGCAGGTTCCTTGATCAGAAACAATGCTGTATGGAATATCATGACAGTGTATAAGGCATTCTGTAAGTCCACAGATGGTAGTTTTGGCAGAAGCACTGTATGCAGAGAAGGCAAACCCATATCCAGAGTATGTGTCTTTTCAGTTAGAACAAATTGTTGCCCCTTCCACGATGAAAGTTGTCCAATGTAATCAACCTGTCACCAGAGAGCAGGCTGATCACCTTGGAGAATGGTGCCATATAGGGGGCTGAGAGTGGGTCTCTGCTGCTGTCAGAGTGTGCACTCAGCAGGGCTGTAACAGGGCAGTGTTGGTAAGTGGAAGGCCATGTTGCTGAGCCTATGCATAACCTCTATCCCTATCACCATGACCACTTTGTTCATGAACCCACTGGGCAATGACAGGAATGGCAGGGGAAAGAGGCTGACTGGTATCCACGGAACAGGCCATCTTACCCACTTGATTATTAAAACCTTCCTTTGCTGAAGTTACCCTCTGTTGAGCATCCACATGGGACATAAATATCTTGTGGGCATATTCTTTGCCCACTTAGAAAGGTCTATCCACATACCTCTTCCCAACCTCTTTGCCACCAATATTCCAATCACATTCCTTCCAAGTCCCTGACCATTCAGCTAAACCATCATCAACTGCCCATGAATCAGTGCAGCACACAGCTCCTACCTTGCAAGCATAATGAACAACCAGTCCAGGGATGAGCCTGGCCCTGGCATTTTGGAAATGACAATGCTTTCCTAACCAAAAAGAGGGAAAGAAATATAACAAAATAAGTAATCAGTGGCTAAAGAGAGTTCAAATAGAGCCAACAGGCTATTCTGGAGGCTACACTTATGCTAGATATTACTAATTACCACGATTTGCCAAACTCCAACAAAAACCATGCCTGTCAATCTTAAATAACACCTTGGCCTTTATCTGAGATGCCACAAAAGTTTCCCACATTATGACTACTTTCCAGAAACCTACAACCTCCAAATGAGTTCCTACACCAGATAAATCCCACAATCCAGAGAGGCCAGCCTCTCCAAGAACACGAACTAGTTCCATCCCCCCATCCCATATTATTGACACCCCTTTCCAAAATGGAAAAGTTAGAATGGACATAGCCCAAATACCCCTAAAGATTGGAAGAAGGATCAAAGGAGAAGGAGGAGTTATAACAGAGAAGATAGGATTTAACAAATGAGTATGACCGTTGAATATTGAATATTGATACTTCTTTAAGTCTCCACTGCCTTAGAGCATCTAGAAGGAAACATCTAACACTGTGGAACTGTAACTCATACCAAACTCTGAAATCTGTTCTATAATGTACTTTGAAATTCATTGTTTTGTTCATGTTATATTTCACGATAAACAGTGTTAAAAAAAAAAAAAGAACAACGAGGGGTACTGCTAGAAGTTCCATACTGAAAGGATTTCCCCTCACCACTGTCCTTCAGGGATATTCCAAAAAGGGGTTGCAGTGCTGCAGCTGTCCACTTTTGGGTGGTACCTGCATATAACGCAGAACCATCTGTAAACCAGGGCCAGATTTTCTCCTCAGACAACTTACAGTAAGGAACTCCCTAAGAGGCCATAGCTCTTTGTTGGGAAACAGAAGGTAATTTGGCAGAAGTGGGGGGCATGGGCATTTGGGCCACTTCCTCACGTAACTTACTTGTGACTTCAGGACCTGCTCGAGCCCTATCTCTAATACACCATTTCCATTTTATGATGGAGTGCTGCTGTGCAAGCCCAACATTATGGCTTGGTAGGTGAGACAACACCCAGCTCATGACAGGCAACTCAGGTCTCATGGTAACTTGGTGGTTCATGTTTAAGCGTTCAGTCTCTACTAAGGCCCAGTAGCAGGCTAAAAGCTATTTCTCAAAAAAGGAGAGTAGTTATCTGCAGAGGACAGCAAGGCCTTACTCCAAAGTCCTAAGGACATGTGCTGTAATTCTTCTATATGGGCCTGCCAAAGGCTCCAGATAGCATCTCTATTTGTCACTGACACTTTCAGCACCACTGGATCCGCTAGATCATATGATCCAAGTGGACAAGTATCTTGTACAGCAGACTGGACCTGTCACAAAGCCTCTTCTTGTTCCAGTCCCCACTCAAACTAGCAGCTTTTCTGGCCACTCAGTAAATAGGCTGGAGTGGCACATCCAAATGAGCAATATGTTGTCTACCAAATCAAAAGAGGCCAACTAGGCAACATGCACTTTTTTTGGTCGTAGGAAGGGCCAGATGCAACGGCTTATCCTTCACCTTCAAAGACCTAGAAATTTCACTGAGATTGCCCCTGTATTTTTGTTGGATTTATCTCCCATCCTCTGACACACAAATGCCTTTGCAGCAAGTCTAGAGTAGTTACTACTTCTTGCTCACGAGGTCCAATCAACATGATATCATCAATATAAAGGACCAGTGTGATGTCTTGTGGGAGGGAGAAACGATCAAGGTCTCTGTGGACAAGATTATGACATAAAGTTAGAAAGTTGATAATCCCCTGAAGCAGGAGAGTGAAGGCATTCTGCTGCCTAGCCAGCTGAATACAAACCGTTTCTGGTGGTCCTTACTGACAGCTTCGAGAAAAAAGCATTTGTCAGATCAAGGCCAAGTTGATATATGAACCTAACCATCAAGTGATTCAAAAGTCACTTCAAAAGAAAATGGTTTTCTCCTTCTCGCTGAAGGATTAAGAGAGGTTCTTGGGAAATTAATGAGGTCCTCAAATACTTTGCGAAAAAGTATTCTTTTATTATTATGCTCTGAAAGTCAAATACGAAGTATTACATCAGAAAAATTATAAACTATCCCCCCAAAATCCCACTTTATTCATTATTTGTTTTTCTAAGAATTAATGCACTGTTGCAATTAAAAGTTAACTTCCCTTACAATAAATTTACTTTCAAAATTTTAGTTTTGTTTTTTACTAGATAAAATCCTAAAATTTTCTCTTTTTTTACTGTAAAATTTTGACACTCATTTAAATAGGTATACTTTATTACCAAATATAAAGGCTTTCTGGACTTATCCTATGTTAGGACTTATCATAGTTTACAATATATGCATGCATGTCTTTTCCATTATATCACCTCCAGGACAGCAAGGATCATAACTGTGTATTGACTGTCTAGTCCCCAGGGTTTGCCTGGCACATGTAAGACAGTCAATAAATCATGCCTAAATAAATAAATAAATCATGGCCTCCTGTGACAAATGTAACTCATATCTATAGTTTCCACCAAGGCCATTTCCAGTAGAGCTACAAAGTACCAATCAATCAACTACTGGGGTGGGAGTTCCACATTTAGTAGGCAACATTTTGATTACGAAAATGACCCAGGACTAAAAATGATCTATGCCAACCAATGGATTGCTAGAATCTGTGACAAGTAATTAGATTAGATGGAACAAATGTTCAAAGTAAACAAGAAGTACCCACAAGCTTAAGATTTTTTACCCTTTGCCTATCCCTCCAGACAAGTATACCTTACCATCTACCTGTTTTGTTCCTAATTCAAACTGTGAAAACACCACAAAACCAGGTTGATTTATTTTCAAATAGCATCCTAATTTTGCAAGACAGGTGAGCCCTTAAAATTGCTCAAGAATCCTCTAATTTATCTGTGAATAACAAGGCCCCATGAGTCCCTTTAAAGTCTGTTCCAAACTTTCTCCCTTTTCTGCCATCCTTAACTAGTTACTCTGGTTCTCCGGAAGACACTCTTCTCTTCAAAATTACTGAAGAGGAAAAAGCCCTCTAACATGAGCTTTCCTCTCTTCGACTCCTACACTTCTTATTCCTTTCTCTTCCCCTCCTAACTGGAGGTGGGAACTAAGAAAGATCACTGATCCCAACACTGCTTTCTATAAGATATACCTTCTCCCTCATTTCACTCAGCCACAAGCATTCCCACTTTAAAATGCATACAAAAAACCCACCCCCATGATGTTACCTAAGTTGTTACCCTCTGTTTCTTTTCTGTTCTGTTAAACTTCTTAAAAGAAAACCCAGTTCTCTATTTTTATACATTCTCCCTTGGCAATCTCATTCGATTTCATGGCTTGAGATTTTACAAATGACCCCTCAATTTACCACCTAGGACCAGATTTTCCCCCTAAGTCTGCATTTCCAGCCCCTACCTGGAGGTGGATTGCAACATGTCCAGTACATAGCAGAAACTCAAATATTTCCTTTCTCAATCATCTCAAAATAACTAAGTGGGAATATTTATCCCTCAACATTCCCTCTTGCTTGTTTCTGGCTCTACCATGCTCCCAAGTCTTTAGGCTCAAATTGTTATGTGGTCTTTGACTTCCCCCTCTCATCACCTGTCAAACCATATCCATTTTCATCTAAGGTCTTTGGCATCTGACTCCCCTTCTTTCCATTCCCACATTTCTTCCACTGTTTAAGCATGCACTTTCTATCATCTAGATGACTGCAGCAACCTTCTATATATCTTCTGATGTCACCTTCACACTGGTGCCAGATTAAGCTTATAATGTGTAGCATAAGCATCTCACTCTTCAGCTCAAAAGCCTCCCCCAACAGCTTCCTTAGTAAAATCCAAACTCCTAGACCTGCCATTCAAGTCCTTCCATCTGGCCCAAATTTACCTTTCAGCCTTATCTTTGCACACTCACTACTCATTATTACATCAATACTTGTGCTGCCTACCTTCAGCCCTTTATTCATACAGTCCCCCTGACATTGCATGTAATACTACCACTGGTATATAGCCACCCCTATCTTCCAAGTTTATCTTCAAGTTTTCTTCCTCCTCCTTCATGAATCCTTCCCTTCATTGAACTCTCAATTTTTCTGTCTCTCATTAGATGTTACTACTTTCCCTATCTAACAGTTACGTATACATATCTTCTCTCCCCTATAAAATACTGAGCCCCTGAAAGAAGGGTTCAGGTCTGACTTCCCTGCGCATGTCTTACATATGGTGGAGGGTCATTAGTATTTGTGGTGTAGAAGATAGTCAGGGAGTGTCATAGTTTGCTGGGGCTGCCATAACAAAGTACCAAAAACTAGATGGGTTAAAACAATCATAGTTATTATCTCACAGTTTTGGAGGCCAGAAGTCTTGAAATCAAGGTACCAGCAAGTTCAAGCTCCCTATGAAGTCTGTAGGGTTCTGGCTGTGGCTTGCCAGCAATCTGTGGCAACCTCTGTATTATGTCACATGGCTGTCTTCTGTCTCCTATTCTCCCTTCCTTATAAGGACACCCATCATATTGAATTAGGGCCCAACTAATAACATCTTTAAAGATCCTATTTCCAAGTAGGATCACATTCACAGAACTAGGATTTAGGGCTTGAACATCTTTCTGGGAGACACAATTCAATCCATAACAAGGAGAAACCTCTGAATGTGATTCCGAGTCTCCCACATGAGGGTGTCCTGTCACACACCAACAAGACTGACTTCTACATTATGAAGATAAAATTACAATTTCAGGTCTTAGCAACCAATAAATAAAGGCTCTAGATGTCAAATGTTATCTATATTCCAAAGGTTGATAGTAACATCACTAGATTTTACAGACTCAAATTTTGGATGTGAACTAAATCTATCATGAGCAAGAATAAATTCCCTGGTAAGAGGAAACCCCTCACTCATTTAACCAGCCAGGAAAGACTTAGGAAGTCCCTCCTGAATGCTACGTATGTCAAATGTCAGGGATACAAGATGCGCAAGCGAATAGTACCCACAGAGCTTACCTACCACAGACTCTACAACTGATACTTCCACCAGGTTTCCACTCAACCCAGGAGATGACCTCTGGATTTCCAGTTCCTCAACATTAAGGTAGTCAGGACAGAGAGAGATAAATAATAAAGAGATGAAAAGAACATAGAAAACAAGAACAAAAGTTAAAACATAACAAGCACAAATTTCTCCTCAAGATAAAGCTCTCATCTTGGAATGAACGGAGACTCAGCATCAAGGGATTGAGAAAAACCCTAGAATGAGCCAAGACTTAGCATCAAGGGATTGAGAAAACCTTCTCGACCAAAAGGGGGAAGAGGGAAATGAGACAAAGTGTCCATGGCTGAGAGATTCCAAACAGAGTCGAGAAGTTATCCTAGAGGTTATTCTTACACATTAAATATGACCTTTTTAGTTAAGGCATAACAGAAAGGCTGGAGGGAACTGCCTGAAAATGTAGAGCTGTGTTCCAGTAGCCATGTTTCTTGAAGATGATTGTATAATGATATAGCTTTCACAATGTGAGTGTGTGATTGTGAAAACCTTGTGTCTGATGCTCCTTTTATCTACCTTGTCAACAAAGGAGTAGAACATATGGAATAAAAATAAATAATAGGGGGAATAAATGCTAAAATAAATTTAGTTTAAATGCTAGTGATCAATGAAAGCAAGGGGTAAGGGGTATGGTAGGTATAATCTTTTTTTTTCTTTTCTGTGTTCATTTTATTTCTTTTTCTATTGTCTTTTTATTTCTTTTTCTGAATTAATGCAAATGTTCTAAGAAATGATAAATATTCAACTAAGTGATGATATTGTGAATTACTGATTATGTATGTTGTTTTATTTTGTTTCTTTATTTTTTTAATTAATAAATAAATTTAAAAAAAAAAGATAAAGCTCTCCTGTAAGTGCGGGAGAACAGGGTGTGCTGGGCTACAGTTCTCAAACCAAAGCATTAGCACCAAGGCTGGCTCCTCCCCACATCTCCCTGGGCTAAACATACTGAGCATCAATGAACATTTCCCTGGAATTTAAAATTGAGGTAATTTTTATAATTCAAACCATATATTTCCATATCATACATTTTTCAGATGTTGTAATCAATTGTCCACATACAGTCTCACATTTATTAAGACCTAATACGTGCCTGGATCTCTTCAGGAGAGGCCCTCAGTCTCAACATTTGGGGAGCTCACAGTCTAATGAGGGAAAGAGACACATAAGCAGAGGATGTCAGCAGCACTGGGTCAGCACCATGATAGAAGTTTACAAGAAGCTTTTCCAAAACCTTCTTGAGAAAGTAATACTCCACGGATCAACTTTATACTGACTACAAAGTCAGGAGACCCACCTGGGTTCATATATCAGCTCTGTACTTACTAGCTATGGGATTGAGCCATGTTCCCCTTCCCCCATCTGTGAAATGGGAATATCAAAGCTACCCTCACTTGGCAGTTATGAAGATGAAACACAAGTCAATGTACCTGCTACTGTGCCTGGAAGAGAATAAACATTCCATTTTTTTCCAGATAAAACCATACTCTTATTGCTAATAAGACCAAAAGTTAGAAGTAACTAAATAAGAGAAAAAGTAACCCCCTTTGGGAGATCAGAGCAAGTCTTGCTCTATCTGAGCATTCTGTTCTGCTCAATTTGCTGATCTCAGACTGTAAATTTATTAGAGTTTCCAGTAAACCTCAACAATCTCTGATTTATGTCCATAATTAACATCCCATTGTGATACCTATTATATCTATGCAGGAAAATTTATTGTATATTCTGAATAAGTAGAATATTAATTTGCATTAGGAAAAAAAAACATTAAAAACTCCCATAAAATATCTGTGTTTACATCAGTCTACCTCAACATGCACTCAGATTTGATTTTGGAAACAAGGTTCTTTTCTCTCTTGATGGGTATTCAATAATTGTTGCTTTTAGTGAGCGGATTTGTTGTCTCTTTTTCTATGACAGAATTACTGTGATGAGGGAGATTGCTCTGGAGGAAAACACAGAGGCACTTTTCTGCTATCACTGGTGAAGTGTTGTTAACATAAGATCTTTGGAGTAATGATACCTGCACAGACAATTCAGTGTAATGCTCAGATATTTTCCATTGAGCTCAGAGAGAGGGCGAACACCTATGCCTTTCATCATTTTCCTAAGAGAGTTTATGATGCTGCCCACTCTTGTATCCACAGACCTGCAAAGTTTGTTTTTTTTCTCATCCAGAGCATCTTATTTTATGATTTAGATTACCACTGTAACATAATGCAATGGGTTAGTGAGGTTCTAACCACAGCCCACCTGACTGAAGTTTTCATAGGCTAAGAGAGAAATTTCTACTGTGAAAAATAAGACAAAGGGAAGAAAGGGCTACACAAGATGCCCTGTCCCACTTTCAGTAGTAAACAGTGAAATTAATCATCCCAATGAGCTGTTATTTGATATTATTCTCATTTTAGAGGTAGGAAATAGAAGCTAGTGGGGGCACATCTATCAAGCACTAGATGCTTTGAAATACTGATCTTCACAACAACTGTATGAGATGTATTATCATCCCATTTTATAGATGAGAAAAATGAATCTCCAAGAAATGAAATGACTTCCCTAAGATAACACTGCTAATAATAGCACCGCTAGGCCACAAAACTAGTCCTGTATCATCTCTAAGTCCTACTCACTTACACACAATACAGTATTATTCATGCAATATGATTATACATAATGATCAACCTTGAGATTAGGATTTAAAGTTCTTACCTTGTGATTCTCATTGTAATGCCCTGATAAAATAAAAGCTTGCCTGCAAAAGCCCCACAGTTCTAAGTGTTCTGAGCACTCTAAATTTGGCTGCCACCCAACAATTCTGCATATTTTCTTACTCTGTCAACCCCAGGGACACTAGTCATGTGTCAGCTCTTTATTGCTTTAGAAATTAGTATACACGTTATATACAGAAATACAAATATAAATAGCTCAAGTCAAAATGTTTTAATCAAACATAGCAGAAAATATATTTGAAGTTTCTAATGCTTCATGTCAAGACTCAATGCTTTTGCTACCCTAAGTGATTTTTTTAAGAACTTATCTATAAAAAACATGTTCTGTGTCACAGAGTCTTAAAGAGACTATTGCCTTTTTAAATTTAAAGTATAATCTTTAAATACAAACTTATGGTGAAAATTAAGGAAATACTAGATTAGACAGGGCATCAGTTTTTCATGAATAGCACTCATTTAAGTTCATTTCCACCCAGATCGCTGCTGAATGTTACATCATTCAGTCGCAAATCTCTCTATAAAAGTGTCTGGCTGTCTCTTAAACCTATTTATGCTCTATGCTTCAATGCCTTTCCTTGGCAACTTTTTCCATATGCTTAACTTCTTCCAAGAAAGCAATTCTGTCTAAATTCACAGAACAGCACACCAATCAACACAAGCAGGCTGGCAGGTAAAGAAAGGAAGGAGAGAAAGATATACAGAAAAAAAAAAGTAGGATATGAATACAGTTGGTCCAATAAAAGTAAAGTTCTATTAACGCCAAGTGTTTTAGGCCCAAGGAAAACTAACCTAGCACTTACCTACAAGCAATCAGAGTGCCCTGAACTTGAATTTATAACCCAAACACTCTGCACCAGATGCAACGTGAGACACACAACTGGTAGCACTACTGGGGATTTATGACTTATGACTTGCTCATATTTAATTTGTAACCAAACACTTCCCCTTCCTCTTAGCTACCTTAGAACTCTTGATTAACTCTTGTTTTCACAGGTCAGAGGTTAAATAAAGGAAGGGAAGCATTCTGGGGTGAGATTGCCCAGAGCACCACATCCAAGAGTGACCCTGTGCAAGGAACATTAAAATAAGTGATAAGACTAGAGATTGTTTAAGACAGCTGATGTTCAAAGCCTCCTCTGGGTATGAAGCAGAATCTTACAACTTAGAGAGCTGGCAACAAAGACAGACAGGAAACTGTTCTCTCAAGTTACCTTTAGTGATGGAGCAATTCTCTCACCAAGAGGCTTTTTGGAAATGAAAATGGAAGTTTTGAGAAAAGGTAAAGAAGGAATTTGTACAAGTCAAGAGGCCCTTCTCTTACTCCAAAGAAACCCTCGACTGCTATTTAATTTTGTGGAAGATCTGGGCCAGGCTGAGGGAAGCAAATTTATTTGTACAAAATTAATCACACACAAGCATAGCAACTCTTTGAACAGGCTATAATCAATCCAAATTTAACAACAGGAAGATTCACTTAGTTCCAAATATCTTTACTACTGTGCTACTAATGATGTACCAAATGGATAAAAATAATAATAAGAGAAAACATTGGTTATTCAATATTACCAAGTGCCAGGAGCTTTACATGCATTTGCTTATCTAATTACCATAGCAATTTTATTAAGTAGGTACTATTACATCCTTAGTAACAGAGGAAGAAACTAAAGCACAGAAAGGCTAAGTAACTTCACTGTGTCACAAAGTCACAAAGTCACTGACCAAATCCAAGTCTATGTGACTTCACTATGCCAATAAGTACTTTTCAGTGGGGGTGGGGATAAGGCGGGGTTGGGAGGGTAGGAGCTCTCCCAAACAACAGTATCAATGAAGTGAACATTAGAGCAGATACACTTCACAAACATTTGAGTAGGTGTTTTCAAACTGTTGTCAAGATAGGACAACCATTAAGGTCATTTGTCTTATAAAAAGCCCCAACTCATTCATTTGTTCATTCATCCAATACCCAATATAAGTCAGGCACTGGGCAGAGAATTGAGTAGGACAGAGCTTCCATTAAAGTAGGTCTCTGGTTTAGATTTGTGTGTGAAATCATCATGGCATTAGAAATGATCTAACAGAAGCAACGAGAGCAGAACTAGGAAAATACTGCTAGGCTACCCTGAAAGGAGACAAGATGTGCATTCCCTCTCTGCCATAATCACAAATCATACCATGAAACAGGCAGTTTCCTCAACTAAATTCTTCAGGAGAATGGAGGAACACAAATCTGAGCAATCTGAGTAGCTGTGGAGCCACTATGGAGTGATCAAAGTAAGAGCATAAAATGCCATCATTCACTCTCTGTTGTCACTCTGATAAAAATCCTACTCTACACCCAACCCTTCTTGTTTTTAAATAATGTTTGTGCTAAAGGCTTATTGCATTATTATAAGCCAAAAGAAGCAGTCCACAATGTTACAAAGGTATACATTAAAAAAAAGAGAGAGAAACCCTGAACACCAAACTTTAGAGAAAGGAATCTCAATCAGTTAAGCTCCTGACAGTAATAGGTCTGATATAAATTCCTAAATGCATGTGGTGTGAAAGATAGTAGGAAAGTTGCCCTTCAATGAGTAACCACTAAAAGAAGAAAATTAAAATGAAGGTAACAAAATATGTGCATAAATCATTTAAATAATTTTCAGCAACATTAAATACTATACCAACTTTTTTGTAGTATATTTTAAATATTTATTTCTTATAATAGCAAAACATCACATACATACCAAATATATGCTAAGAGAATGGTTAAATGTATTATGGTAAATCCAGGCAATGGAAAATTATGTTTTAGAATAATATTCACAAGCTATTTAGCCTTAAAAAGCAAGCTCCATAACATACATACAAATGTGGCTTGGTTTGGTTTTGATTTTTGTTCTCCAATATTCCCCAAACTTTCTAAATAAACATGCATTGTTATCAAATAAAAATACCTACCTTTTCTCTTTTTAGAACAAACAGCCACATTGGTGATTCTGCCCTTTAGATCACTTCACTGGGATATACGGAGTGGATTGGGCAGGGGGAGCAGAATCAAAAGCCTACTTGTTTGTTTCTTTATGGATGCTTAATAAATGTGATGACTCAGCTCCCAAAACAGGCTCTTTGGATGAAATGGAAGTTTACACATTTTAATGAAATGGTCACACCAGAGCATCATTCTTTGTCCACTGTTCCATGCTTATTGTAGATCTTATTAAGGTCAGGTAAGTTTGACTAATAAGATTTTCAGTGACCTTTTCTCAATGTGGGAGCAGTCAGCATCAATAAATCCTGAAGGGTGTCTGAAAGAGAGACGCTCACTTATCCAAGGTCCCCCTATCTATGGATGAGAGTGAAAAGAAAAAGGGGTCAGAACCTATCATGCCTCGTTAGATTCTGAGGCCAAATCTACCAGGTTGGATTATTCATACAAATATTTATTAAGTTTTAACGTATGTCAGCCCTGTGCTGGCACCTAGGATAAATAAATGAACAAGACACAGCATGGTCTGTCCTCCTCAACAAACTCTAAGTCCAGTGGGAAAGACAGACATATAAATGGTTAATTACAATACAATGTGCAGATGCTGTAATACAGCTTGTCACAAAGAGCTGCTGGAACACCAAGGAAGGGCAGCTCAACTATACTGATGTATCAGGAGGGCCAAACAATGAAGAAAAGCCATATGAAAGAAAAGCAGAATTTCACCTGGAGGGAACAAAATGTCAGAGACAACTACAAAATGGCTCAAGTAGACTGAATCTTAGGAATAAGGGGTGGGACAGTATATTTCTTTGTATGATCTGGGAGCTAAGGATGGGAGTAGAAGCAGGAAACAGCAGAAGATGAGAGCAGGAAAAGAAACCAGCTCCAGAAGGGCTAAGAAGTTTCACTCTTTTCCTGAAAGCAATGAAAGGTTTTAAACAGAGGAGAGATTTCATCAGATTTGTGTTTTCAAAAGATCACTTAGAAGAGTGGAGGGTGAACTGAATGGGAAAGTCTGGAGGCAGATAAATTCAAAGGTTTTAAGACTGCTACCGCTGGCATAAGTTCTCAAGGAAGAAGGAGGTTCTAAAAGTGAGGTTTTCTGGCAGGGATCTTTTAATTTACTGAATGTAATTTAAAAGAGGATTTGGCTCTAGGAAAGGAGCGGGGGGGGTGGGGGGGGGGGGTGGGGAGGCCTGTTAGGTCATAGGTTGATCCTGAAGAGTCTCTTCCAAAAGCAGCACCAGCTGCATGGCACAGTGGGAGAGGAGGTAGAGTGAGAGAATGTGGAGCAACATTGCAGATTTCCATCTTTCTAGAGGAATCCCTCTCAAGATGTTATTCATTTCTCCAAAGTGGCCTTCCTCTGGAAAAGAGTAGCACATCCCATTTACCTAACAAGGCTATGGCAGAGAAGGGGATTAATCAAACAATACAAAGTGTCCATCAGAGTTCACAGAACATACCTGGCACTCAAAAATAGGTAACTTCTGTTACGACTGGTAGGTAGGAGATGTCTATATTCTCTCTCAGGAGAAAGAATGGTTCCGAACCTACACTGGATTATCTTAAGTGCCTTAAAAACGCTGAGTGCCGCAAGCATGTGTATATTCTTTACAATTATTTTTAAGACTGCATCTGTCCCATAAGAGTGGCCTGGGGTCTACAGGGATTTTTTTAAGTTAATATTTATCCATTTAACACAAGATGAAGATTTCATTGCAAAGACAAAATGAAAGCAAAGGGAAAAAAAAAGATAGGGATCATAAATGTGTCACCAATATTTTTTCAATCATTTCTCAATGAATGACTCTTTTTAAGCTAACACTGCAAATAATTCCTCGTGCTTTCCAGACTGAAGGAATACATATATTGTTCTTAGTTAATTAATTAGATAAGACTTAACCCCAGAAGATTTAGTACAGTACAGTAATATGAAAGATAGCAATAGTAATAAGACTCTAAAAGCTGTCATTAAACAAACATATGGATGTTAACATTTTTACCTTTCACAAATGTTCAACCTAACTTTTATGGCTCTAAAACAGAGCAGTTTCAGTTAATTTAAAGACCACTTCTGCAGACTGAGCCATTCATAGAATGGGAATGAAAATTATCTAGTACTTAAATGGTGCCAGGCATTGAACCAGGCAATTTAAAGCATTATTTTTACTCATCATCTCAGCTACATAAGGTAAGCATTTTCAATTATAACCTACAGATGAAGAAATGGAGGCTCAAAGATGTGGAATGACTTGCTCAAGATCAGTAAGCTAGTAAAGTGACAGTCAGGATTAGATGCAAGGGCTCCCTGGTTCCAAAGGCCATAATCCTTTTTCTTTTCTTATTTTACATCAACTTTGAGTTGTAGTTTATTTACATAAGATCCACTCATTCTAAGTGTATATATAGATGAGTTTTGACAACTGTATACAGTTGCTTAACACCACTGCAGTCAAGCTATAGAATAGTTCCAGGATCCCAAAATGTTCCCTTGTGCCCCATCCGAGTCAATACCCCTCACCCTCACTGGGTGTCTATTAATGTGTCATAGCTATAATCACACTATATTGAGATCATCTGTTTCCCATCTGCTCTTCCCACCATCTACCTCTACTTTCTAACGTAAAGCAAAATTCACTCTCTCTGATACACAGTTCTATAAATTTTGAAAAATGTATGCAGATGTGTAACAGCCACAGACAATCAAGAGACAGAACAGCTCCATCATCACCTCCTACTAAATTCCTTAGTATTGTCCTTTTCTAGTCAACCATTCCTTCATTCTCAACCCCTGGCAACCACTGATCTGTTTCTTGTTTTCCTAATTTTGGCCTTTTCAGAATATCATATAATGGAATAATACACTATATTTTCTATTGAGTCTGGCTTCTATCATGATCTCTTAAACCTCACTGTGTATTTTAGCCTTTTCTTTACTGCTGACCAAGGAACACAAATTTTAATTATGACACATTTCTAGAAGCATTCCCATGTAATAAAACTCCATGGTGCTAGCTATCATGCCATCCAAATGAGGGGGTGTCATAGGAACCATACAATCCATATAATGTATTGAAACAGTACAGCATTCACCAATTTCATTAGTTATTTTATTTAATGCTAACAAATTACTTATGATATATCTCACATGTGACTGAAATAAACCAGCCAATCCAACACTAGGATTGAGAACCTCTATCTAATTCTATGCTTTCTCCTGGTTAAGAAACTATGACTAACCCAGAGGTCTGGCAGTAAACTCTGTGTGGTAACAAGAGTTTGCTCCATGACCAGAAAAGGCAGAACCTGAACTCTTTGCCACCTGGCCGAACCAGTTTAGGCAAAGGAGGTAGGAGAGCAGCCAACTGCTCTAAACTGTTCAACTCTCATTTTATAGAAGCAGCAGCAGAAGCTGAGCAAGTGAAAGGAACTTAACCAGGGCCACACTTTTGCAGAGTCAAAAGGACATTCTAACAAACTGAGAAGTACATGATTCTGTCCACACTGAATGGTTCAGCAATCCCCCAATATTACTCTCTCTTTTCTTGTTCTGCTCTACTACCTAACAAGGAGAGTTAAAAAGAACATGGTTTCTTTAGTCTCAGAGAACATATAGTAAGTTCTGAAGACAGGTTGCTGTCTTCAATATCTACAATTGCCCTACTTCTATAGGTAATGAAATACCAAAATTTCAATTGGATTCCACAAGGACTTTCCATATTTCCTTACTAATCGGGATTTAAGTGATATGTATTTAGCTCCAAAGTTAATGTAGTTCTTGTAATACTATAGATTTTTATATCTATCTGACATCCACTTGTGTTATTATTGCATTGTTAACTCGGTTATCACACATTTACTGACTGGGAGGCTAACAGGTGAATCAGAGAGTCTCTAATTTGAAGGAGTTCAGTTTCTAGAGGGGGAATCAGATGCAAAAATCTGTAAGCAGAATTACTGAGATAAGTCCTCTCATTCTCTTATGAGAGAAGTATGCAAACAAACAAAATTCTCTCTCTCACATGAGAGTGGCACACACATATGGAAGACTACCAACCCAATCAGATGCATAAGCCCTAACAAGGGCTATCGATAATTCTAAAATTAAAAAGAACAAGTCACATTAAGACTCCATTATTTTATAGAAGCACAGCTGAATAAGGGCTACTGGAACACAGAATCCAATTCCCAAAAAGGATCACTTGGTTTTTATTAACAATTTTCTTCTTGTATCTTTTTGTTGTTGTTGTTAATACAATAAACTGTCACCTTTGTCTGGATTCAGAATGTAAAATCAGGCAATAAAATGGCAAGTCTTACAACTGTGAACTTCAATCAGCTCATTACAAACCAAAGAGACATATTTGAATGCATGTTGCTACATTCATTTACCTTTTCTACCAAGCCATTCAATTACACGATTTCAGATTTTGTATAAAAAAATACATCCACATTTCTTTCAAAAGCTGGTTTTTGGAGAAAAGTGATTAGAACAGCATGGTATGATACATTAATACAGTGGTTTCATTTAATGGACAATGGCAGTTTTTGAAATGCTCCCTGTACTTTAAATTATTGCATTTAGAATTCATGACTACGTGCCTCAACTTTTTTCTTTTACTGCTGTACAATACACTTCACTGCCACTGTGAATGCTAACAAAACACATTATCAGAAGAGTTTTATTAGCATTTGTAACCCTAATTAAACTCATTTTTAAAGGTGGGGAGTGGATACATTGGGTGTTCAAATCATGTGAACACTGAAAAGGATAAAGCATTATAATTGAGGAAAGAGAGAGGGAGAGAAAAAAAGTGGAGCAAAAGAAAAGTCTTAAACCAAAATTTAATGTCCCCTTGGAGAGACAGGGCACAAAAGAGATGGAGTTTATTCTAACCAGAAGCAGCTGTTGCTGTTCGAATTAGGAAGTATTCCTAATGAATCAGCAGTTCTTATAATAAATATACTTCCCTTTGAAATGTGAGGATTCTGCTAGAGAATTTCTTTTGATATATTTTTTACATGAACTCATTAAGCTGAGAAGCAGCAGCGATTGAGCATGTTCTTTTATAAATTACCGTGGCCATAACATGTCCGCTCAAGGTAGTTTAGGTTGGGCACAGGAAAACAAAGAAATAAAGTTAAAATGGTATCTATTCACCAACATCCTATGTGTAACACTCCAAATAAACTTTGTAAACTATGTAGCAGTCATGTCTTATCAAATACCTGCCATCACACCTTTTTTTTAAAAAAAAAAAGCTGTTTTAAGTTAAGCTTAAAACAGAAATGAGAGCTATGCAAATAATCAAAGAGGCATTCTCTTTGCATTAAGAGCAACTCCCCAATTCAAACATGGTGAAAATCTGATTGCAGAGTATATTCCATTGTCCAGATATCCCTCTTACCATTTTAAGAAGTAGAAAAAATATTATGCACACATGCATATTTATTTCATCCCCATGTAGGTTCCATGTTCCTCTTTATTTTCTTGCCTTTAAAAACAATTTCTAACAGAGGTATCTCTTAACAAAAATCAGTGTGTCCCTATCAATATCAAAATAAAATTCATTGAAGGTGCATATTCTCATCAACAGATGTGAGAAAGCAGAGCACACGTATTATTCTCTCCACCATTTTTCTCCAACTTTTTGTCAATCATTCTCTCCCTATCTCCACCTCTTCCTCTTCTATGGTGGGTTTCCAGGACAATTGGAGCCTCAGTGCAAAAACCAGGAACCCCAGGAGTTATGAAATGACACCAGGTGCTATGAAAAAAACTATTAATAGAGTTACATGGTTTTTTTTCTCCTAACCTCAATGGAACTTAAGCCTTAAACCTGAAAATGAAAATGAAAGGACATTCTAAACATAAATCACTATCTTTAGGTTGCTTAAACATTTTTTGCTTTTCACAAACTTAGAGGTGACCTCCTATCTCACTTAGGCCACTTTTGAACTGAGCAACAGGTTCAGAGAATGCCAGGATATATAGAACTGCAGATAATTGAAGTCAAGGACCAAAAGGATTTAACTCTATCATAACCATATCATACAGAAGAGATGGAATTAAGTAGCTCCTTGGAAGAAAGAAGGCTTGAGTCATATAGGGAAGGGCACGAGGATTATCAAGCTTCTTCTACCAGTCAGCACCCTAGTAAGAGGAAATCCAGAAAACAAACCAAGAAGTCATGATAAGAGATCCCTCTTCTTAAAGATCAATGGGTATAATAAGAATACTGGGCTCAAAAGGCTCAGGAAATATGTCTGAGATCACATGATAAATGTTAGAGCCATTTTTGAACCCAAGTCTCTCTGATTCTAGCGTCATACCATCACGTGACTTTCAAATTATGACAGATAAGATTCCGCTCACTGGGCAGCACATCCTCCTTAGGACAACTCATTTGGCCACAAAGGTTTAACTCTGTGTCATTCTCAAGATGGAAAAGTAGCAGAGAAGAGTTAAGTCATTTAAAAAACAGTACAAAATTCCACTGTAGAAGTGGGACTCAGAGGGTGCAAGAGTAGTTCAGCAGTAGAATTCTCATCTGCCATGTGGGAGACTAGGGTTCAATTCCCGGTCCATGTACTTCCTCCAAAAAACAAAACAAACAAGCAAAACAAACAAACAAAAATTCAACAAATGGTGCTGCAATAATGGAATACTCACATGGAAAAATAATGAAATGTGACTCCACCAAACAACATACAAAAAAAAACAAATTAGTATAACTCATGTAGATAGTTTGATTGAATGTCATAAGTACTTGGAATCTCAGGTAGCACATGAGATTTTGTTGGTTTGTCCAGAGTGATCCCCCGATGAATCCCAGAATGATTTGATCAGTGACTGGAAAAGTATTTGTAAGCCCCCTTCCGGGAATGGTGAGAGTGGGGAGAAATTCAACTTCCCCAAGTTGAATTCTTGATATTCTCACAAGCAGTGTGGACAACCAAAGCTATAGGCTGAGCCCCCAGGCTTGGGGTTTGTTCACATGAAACTTAACCCCACAAAGGATAGGTCAAGTCTACTTAAAATTTAGGCCTAAGAGTCACCCTCAGGAGAGCCTCTTTGGTTGCTCAGATATGGCCTCTCTCTCCAGCCAACACAGCAAGCAGACTCACCACCCGCCCCCTGTCTACGTGGGACATGACTCCCAGGGGTGTGGACCTTCCTGGCAATGTGGGACAGAAATCCCAGAATGAGCTGAGACTCAGCATCAAGGAATTGAGAAAAACTCTAGAATGAGCTGAGACCCAGCATCAAGGAACTGAGAATACCTTCTCGACCAAAAGGCGGCAGAGGGAAATGAGACAAAGCGTCACTGGCTGAGAGATTCCAAACAGAGTCAAGAGGTTGTTCTGGAGATTATTCTTACGCATTAAGTAGATATCACCTTGTTATCCAAGATGTAATGGAGAGGCTGGAGGAACTGTTCCAGTAGCCATGTTTCTTGATGATGATTGTATAATGATATAGCTTCACAATGTTACTGTGTGATTGTGAAAAAAGGAGCATCAGATACAAGGTTATCTACCTTGTCAACAGACGAGTAGAACGTATGGAATAAAAATAAATAATAGGGGGAACAAATGTTAAAATAAATTTGGTTTGAAATGCTAGTGATCAATGAACAGGGAGGGGTAAGGGGCATGGTATGTAAAATTTTTTTTTTCTGTTTTTGTTTTATTTTTCTGTTGTCTTTTTATTCCTTTTTCTGAATTGATGCAAATGTTCTAAGAAATGATCATGATGATGAATATGCAACTATGTGATGATATTGTGAATTACTGATTATATATGTAGAACGGAATGAGCATATATACTAAGAATGTTTGTGCTTCTTTCCTGTAATTGTTTTTTTAATTAATAAAATTTTTTTTAAATGCTAGGTTATATATTTACACATATGTACATATGCACATACAATATTTTAAAATACTGTGAATCTAGCAAAAAGTAAACTGTAGAGGGTAAAAAATTAAATGGAAACTAAAAACTCAGAAAGGTAAATTAAAAACAAAGCTGACTTTCATCCTGAAACTCTTTGAAAAACCATGGATATCTGGCTTTCCCATGTTGCAGGCCAAAGGAATAAGTGAAAGAATATAAAGCCTAGAAACCTTCTAAGGATATTATAACCTAAAGCTGAGATACTCAAGGACTATCTCTTTAGTGTAAGGGTGAAAAAAACTTAATAAATTCTATCACTACAAAATGTTCAGTCTTGACACTGTGGCTGAGAAGAGGCAAATACCTCCATTGATATTTCCTAACTAAAAGCATAAATCTCACATGGATTTGCAATCCAAATTCACCTACCATAATCTCATAAAATGGAAAATCTATAGAGCATCCTAATAATCATTACCCCTCAGTGACGAGAAGAGGCATAATTGAAGTGAAAATCTTCTTGGGGGAGGGGGGGGAGGACGACAAAGTTCACCAAGGCCTCAAAAAATTCCTACAATAAAGCTATCTGGACAACTACAATAACCAGAAACAAAACATAAAAAACAATGTTTAATGCATTTCTTAAAAGTAAAAGACTGAAAATGAGTAGAAAACAAAAAACTACTCTGTAAAAGAACTAATGGAACTTCATGAAATGAAAATAATAATAAGTGAAATTTAAAACTTAACAGATGGATTTAAGAGCAGATTAGACATAAAGGAAGGCAAAATTGGTGAACTGGAAAAGAAATCTAAATATGTTATCCATAATGTGGTCTTAATAGACAAAGAAAAAAACATGATAAGGAAGAAGGCAATACATAAGAGAGAGTAAAAAATTCTAACACCTTCAAATCAGATTTCCAGAAGGATATAATAGGATAAAATAGAGAAGAGACAATAGACAAACAAATAGGGGCTAAGAACATTTCAGAACTGCTAATCCAAAAATCTAAAGCATGAAAGAGGTACACTTATCCACTGTTGGTGGGAATGTCAAATGGTGCAACCACTGTGGAAGGCAGTTTGGCAGTTCCTCAAAAACCTGAATATAGAATTGCCATACGACCCAGCAATACCATTGCTAGGTATCTACTCAAAGGACTTAAGGGCAAAGACACAAACGGACATTTGCACACCAATGTTTATAGCAGCGTTATTTACAATTGCAAAGAGATGGAAACAGCCAAAATGTCCATCAACAGATGAGTGGCTAAACAGACTGTGGTATATACATACGATGGAATATTATGCAGCTTTAAGACAGAATAAACTTATGAAGCATGTAATAATGTGGATGGACCTAGAGAACATTATGCTGAGTGAGTCTAGCCAAAAACTAAAGGACAAATACTGTATGGTTCCACTGATGTGAACCGACATTCGAGAATAAACTTGGAATATGTCATTGGTAACAGAGTCCAGCAGGAGTTAGAAACAGGGTAAGATAATGGGTAATTGGAGCTGAAGGGATACAGACTGTGCAACAGGACTAGATACAAAAACTCAAAAATGGACAGCACAATAATACCTAATTGTAAAGTAATCATGTTAAAACACTGAATGAAGCTGCATCTGAGCTATAGTTTTTTTGTTTGTTTGTTTGTGTCTTTTGTTTTCTTTTTTTAATTATTATTATTTTTATTTTTTTCTCTATATTAACATTCTATATCTTTTTCTGTTGTTTTGCTAGTTCTTTTCCTAAATCGATGCAAATGTACTAAGAAATGATGATCATGCATCTATGTGATGATGTTAAGAATTACTGACTGCATATGTAGAATGGAATGATTTCTAAATGTTGTGTTAATTTCTTTTTTCTTTAATTAATAAAAAAAAAGACAACTTACAAAAAAAAAATCTAAAGCATGGTAAATAAAAAGAGATCCACAAAAAAGATACAGCACTATGAAACTTCAGAACCCAAATTTAATAAAAAGCATGAAAAAATAAGACTTAGTTTAAAGAGCAACAATTTAACATACTTATTCCTGACAAACAAATGAAACAAACAAGCAAAGACAAATTAGAGATTAAAAAGCACCTCTCGTCTAATAAAGAATATTTATTTAGGGCTTATCTTACTGAAAAAAATGTTAAAATGTTCCCTTTAAGATCAAAAACAATAAAGGGGTATTTAAATTATTTCTATTCAACACTGTACTAGAGATATTAAGCAGCACAACTGGATAAAAAATGGAATAAAGGTTAAAAAAATAGAAACGGGAAAAAAGGCAAATTAATCATTTACATTTTAGAAGATTTTCTACTTGAAATCCAAAAGAATGTATAAATAAATTATTAGAAATAATTAGGTAGGTGTGCAAAAGATAAAAATCAATTGAATTTCTAAACAGGAGAAAAATGTAATAAAAAAAAGACGTTATTTACAGAAACCACAAAAAAATTAAGTTTTTAAGGAAAAATGAACCAAAGATGTATAGGCCCATAATAGAAGAAATTCTAAAATATTATTAAAATAAGACCTAAATAAACTGTTCAAGAATTGGATAGGAGGAGTCACTAACATAAAGATGTTAATTCACCTCAGACTTAGCTATATATTCAATGAAAGGCCAATCAAAATCTTAACATTGTTTTTTATGAAATCTGAAATATATGAGTCTAAAGTTTACATGGATAGGCATAGTATGAAGAAGAGCAAGACATTCCTGAAGAAAAGAAGGCAGCAGGGAAATTTTCTCAACAGATTAAAACTACAGTAATCAACACAGCAAGGTACTGACACAAATTATTAACTAACAGAGCAAGAGGAAGTGTCAAAAAGTAGACCCAAGCATACAGGAAAACTTGTTATATGACAGGGTTGGCAGTACAAATTCCTAAGGGAAAGAATGGATATTCAAGAGATATTACAGGGGCAACTGGATATCCAAACAGGAAAAAAAAAAAAAAAAGAAATTGGATGCCAACTGTATGCTGCTTCTACTTCTAAAAAGCAGTTTTAGGCAGACTAAAGATCTAAATATGAAAGACAAACTTAACAATTCTGGGGAAAGACATTACTAAAACACACACACACACACACACACACCCAATATTTCTCATGAACACAGACTTAAAAATTCTAAACTAAATTATCAGTAAATAAAATCCAAAAATATATAAAAGGATAAAACAACACTGTCAAGTGAGTTGGTTGAACATTAACAATCAACATAATTCACCATTTTAAAAGAATAAAAGGAAAAAACATGTGTCCAGAAAAAGAGATGCAGAATAAACATTTGATAAAATTTGACATTCATGAAAAAAAAAAAAAAAACTCTCCACCAATTAGGACTAGAAGGAAATTTCCTCAAGCTAAGGGGTATTTCTGAAAAATTTAGAGCTTATATTATACTTTAAGATAAAATATTATCTATCCCCCCCATAAGACTGGAAACAACACAAGGATATTTGCACTCATCACTTCTGTTCAACATTCAATATGGTATTGAGTGTTCTACTCATGCAATAAAGCAAAAAGTATAAGTGAAAGGCATAAAAATTAAAAAATAAGAAATAAAACTGTCTCTTTGAAGATGACATGATTGTTTACAAAGTCTAGAGAATCCACAAAGAGCTATAAGACTAATGAAAACACTTTGCAAAATGATAGGCTATAGGGTCAATATACAAAAAAAATTAATTATAAACATAAAAAAAACAACTGGCAAATACAATAAAATATACAGAGTTCTATTTACAGCATCATTTTTAAAAAACCCATAAAATACCTAGTAATAAAGGTAAAAGAGAAGCATGACCTTTAAAAGTAAAAAATACAGTTGCTGCTCAGAGAAATTATGGAAGACATAATTAAAGAGAGAGAATGTCATATTTGTGGATCACAAGACTCAATATTGTTATGATAATTCTTTCTAAATTGAGCTACAGATTCAATAAAATTCCGATCAAAATCTCACCAGCTATTGTTGTAGAAATCAACAAGCAGATTCTATAATGCACAGGGAAATGTAAAGGACCTAGAATATCCAAAGCAATTTTGAAAAAGAAGACCACAGTTAAAAGATATATACTACCTGTCACTTCAAAGCTATAGTTTTCAAGACAGTGTGGCATAAGGATCAACAAATATATCAATAGCATAGAATTTACCCACATTTCTATAGTTGCTACAAAAGCACCAAGGCAATCTAAAGGAGAAATGAAAGTCTTTCCAACAAATGAAGGTGAAATGACTGGGTAACCATATGGAAAAACTGAACATGTACAAAAATTAATTTGAGACAGATCACAGATCTAAATGTGAAAGCTAAAACTATCATGTTTCTCAAGAACATGATATAAAAGAATATCTTCATGACTTAGGAGTAGGCAAAAGTTCCTTAGGACAAACAAAGCATTAACCATCAAAGAAAAATTGATAAATTGTATTTCTTCAGCATAAAAGACTACTGCTCATCAAAAGACACCATTAAGCAAATGAGTGTTTGCTGTGGCAGCATACTTACTGAAATTAGAACAATGAATAGAATATCAGTATGGCCCCTGCATAAAGCTGACATGCCAATTCATGAGGCATTCCATATTTTTAAAAAGGGAGGTAGAACTACTGGCCCCGCGAAAAATAAAAGGGAGTAAGAGGGTGCTGCTATAAAAAACTGTTTGCCAATAAATTAGATAATCTAGATGAAATGGACAAATTCTAGAAACACACAAACTTCTTACATTGACACAAGAAGAAACAGAAGATCTCACCAATTATCAGTAAAGAGATTGAATCAGTAACCAAAATCTCCCAACAAAGAAAAGCCCAGGACCAAAAGGCTTCAGAGGGGGATTTTACCAAATCTTCCAAGAAGACAACACCAATTCTGCCCTAACTCTTCCAAAAAGTTGAAGCAGTAATTCATTCTACAAAGCCAACATCACCCTCATACCAAACTAAAGATAACACAAGGAAAGAAAATTACAGACCAATATCTCTTATGAATATAGATACAGAAATCCTCAACAAAATACTAGGAAACCAAATTCAATAGCATATTAAAAGAATTAGACATCATAATCAAGAGGAGTTCAAAGAAAATCAATGACTATAATAAACCACATTAACAGAAAGAAGGTTAAAAAAAAACCACAGGATCCACAACTGATGCAAAATAGACACTGACAAAATCAAGCACCACTTCTTTAAAAATGATGGAGAAAACTAGAAACAGAAGGAAGCTTCTTCAACCTGATAAAGGGTATATATGAAAACCCCACAGCTAACATTCCACTTAATGGTGAAATATTGAAAGCCTTCCCTCAAAGATGAGGGAGAAGAGAAGGATGCCTGCTGTCACCAATGTTATTCAACACTGTACTGGAAGTTCTAGCCAGAGTAGTTAGGCAAGAAAAAAAAAAAAGTTATCAAATTTTAATAGAAGAAGTAAAACTTTCCCTATTTACAGATGACATGATCCTATATACTGAAAATTCCACAACAAAGCTCCTAGACCTAATAAATGGATTCAGCAAAGTGGTACAGTACAAGACCAACACCAAAAAATCAGTAGTGTTTCTGTACACTAGTAATGAGCAACTGAGGAGGAAATCAAGAAAAAAATTCCATTTAAAAGAGCAACCAAAAGAATCAAATATCTAGAAATAAATTTAACCAAGGAAGTAAAGGACTTATACACAGAAAACTACAAAAATTGCTAAATAAAATCAAAGACCTAAATAAATGGAAGAAAATTCCAAGTTCATGGATTAGAAGACTGAACATTGTTAAGATGTCAATTCTACCAAAAGCAATTTACAGATTAAATGCAATCCCAATCAAAATTCCAACAACCTTCTTTGCAGAAATGAAAAGCCATTCATTAAATTTACGTAGAAGGGTAAAGGACCCCAAATAGCCAAAGCAATCTTGAAAATGAAGAATGAAGTTGGAGGACTCATGCTTCCCAATCTTATTACAAAGCCACAGTAATCGTAAAACAGCATGGTACTGACACAAGAACAGACATATACACCAATGGAATAAAGTTGAGAGCTCAGAATTAGCCCTCATATTTACAATCAACTGATTTTTCAAAAGGGGGCAAAGAGTACCCAATTGGGAAATAATAGTCTCTTCAACAAATGGCAGTGGGAAAACTGGTCTCTGTTTGCAAAAGAAAGGAGGATCCCTACCTCACACCTTATACAAATATCAACTCAAACTTAATCAAAGACCTAAATAAAAGAGCCAGAACTATTAAACTCCTAGAAGAAACACAGGGAAGCATCTTCAGGATCACATGTTGGGCAATAATTTCTTAGGCTTCATACCCAAAACACAAGCAACAAAAGAAAAAAAAATAGATAACTGGGACCTCATCAAAATTTAAAACTTTTATGCCTCAAAGGACTTTATCATGAAAGTAAAACAACCATCTAAGCAATGGGAGAAAATTTTTGGAAACCACATATCTGATAAAGGTTAAATGTCCAGAATATATAAAGAAATCCTTCAAGTTAACAACAAAGAAGACAAATAACCCAATTAAAAAATGGGCAAAATACCTGAATAGATATCTCTACAAACAAGATATACAAATGGCAAAAAAAATACATGAAAAGATCCTCAACATCATTAACCATAAGGGAAATGCACATCAAAACCACAATGAAATACCACGTGACACCCACTAGAATGGCTACTATAAAAATGAAAGAATATATTACAAGTGCTGGTCAGCATGTGGAGAAATTGAAACACTCATTCATTGTGGGTGGCAATGTAAAATGGTGCAGCCATTATGGAAGACAGTTTGACGGCTCCCCTCAGAATATTAAGTATAGAATTACTATGTGACTCAGCAATCCCACTATTAGGTATAAACCCAACTATGTACACTGATGTTCATAGCGGCGTTACTCACAACTGCCATGAGATGGAAGCAATCCAAGTGTCCACCAACCAATGAGTGGATAAACAAAACATGGTATTATTATACAAACAATGGAGTATTTTTCAGCTGTAAAAAAAATGTAGTTGTAATACACATACAACATGGATGAACCTTGGTATCACATTGAATGAAATAAGCCAGACATAAAAAGTCAAATACTGTATGATCTCACTGATACGAAATAATTAGAATAAGCAAACAATTAGAGTCAGAATCTAGAATAAGGGTTGCTAGGGGATGGTGGGAAATAGGGAATGGGGAGTTAAGATTTAAAATGTATAGAGTTGCTACTTAGAATGATGAAATGCTTTGGTAATGGATGGTGGTAATGGTAGCACAACATTGTGAATGTAATTAATCACATTCTGAATGTGGTTAAAAAGGTTAGGCTGTGTATATGGTAGCAGAATAAAAATTAAATAGAAAAGAGAAAAAAACAAAACAAAACACATGGAGCTGCACTACACATAATCAGGAATCTTAAGTTAAAGCAAGTTCTGTGGATAATTGTACAATTATAAAACTGTGCTTTTTATCAGTTATAATAATTGTACCACATCAATGTAAGGTGTTAATAATAGGGTGGTTCTTGGGAATCTTGTATTTTATGCATGAGTATTTGGTAAACCCATAACTTCTTTACTAAAAACAAATGAATAGGCAAATCCTAGACTGGCAGAAAATAACTGCAAAATACATATCTGACAAAGGACTGGTATTCATAATATATAAAGAATTCCTACAACTCAATATTAAAAGGAAAAAAAATACCCAAGATTTAGTCAGTCCCTTCATGTACCAACAAACACATTAAAAAGGAGCTTGCTCATTAGTCACTAGGGAAATGCAAATTAAAACCACAATGATACAACTAATCGTGGTGCTGTGCTTGGAAATTTATAGCTTTTTTGTACATATATTATTGTTCACAAAAAAAAAAGAAGGAAAAAAGTCAATTGTGATGATAAAAAAGTGCTTAATCCCTCTGGCCTCCTATATTTTGGAGCAGCTAGAAGGAAAAATATGAGAGGATCATATGGTAGCCCATGACAAATTCTGGGATCTGTCCTGTAACCACTTTTTGAAGAGTGCTTTGAAAACTGTTGCTTTTTTATTTCTTTGCTTTGTATATATGTTGTACTATACAATAAAAAAAAAAGGTAGAAAAAAAAACCCACAATGAAATACACTCATCAGAATAGCTAAAAATAAAAAACCTGACAAAACAAAATATTGGTGAGGATGTGGAGTAACTGGAACTCACACATTATTAGTAAGAGTGTAAAACAGTGCAATCACTTTGGGGAAGGGTCTATTAATTTCTTATAAATCTAAATATAGACCTGCCATATGACCCAGCAATTCTACTCCTGTATTCATCTAACAGAAATGAAAACATATGTGCATAGAAAGACTTGTACAAGAATATTCAAAGCAGTTTTGTTTATAATAGCCACATAAAAAAAGTGTCATAGAGAAGGCAGTGATTAACCATGTCAAATTTTACCCACAGTTCAAGAAAGACGAGAACTGAGAATTAATCACTATTTTTGGCAATGTGAGGATAACTGTGACTAGTAGGTGAGAGAGGATAGGACCCAGCGTACAAATGCTGAATTGTGCTCTTGTTAAGAATCTGGATAGTGTGGCTATGTGACATATTAGCAGAGAAAGCAGAATATATGGACCAAGATGCAGGTGGATCAGTAGATGTGGTGGTAGCAGCTTGCAGAATTTCTCTTCTGATTGTTCATAACAGAAGTGATTGTTTAAAACAAATTTAAAACATAAAAATAATCCATTTGTCCACCAACAGAAGTAGTTTTAATTCCATTGGTCGTTTCCTTAAAGTGGATGAGAGAGTCTCAGGTGTTCATTTTATCATTACACCTTATATCTCACATGCATGCTATATATATTCTTTTGGATGCATTGAATAATGCATAATAAATTTTTGAATAGAGCAAATTGCAGAATACTTTAAAAGAAAACTATGCATAATTATTCAGTTCTAGATAGGGGACTAGATAGAGTGGTTCAAGACTTGCATTATATCTATATTTTAAATATTTAATAAATTAATTATTTACATAGAAAATACTGATAAAAAGTTTGCATAATTTTTTTGGAATTTGCTGGGTAGTTGGGATTGTGGGTCATCTCTTCAATTTTTTGGTATATTCTATATTTACCTTTAAGCCTAAATATATTGATGACTGAAAAAATACAATAAACATATCTAAAATTAGTACATGAAAAAACAGTAAAAGGAATATGCTATAATTTTTGCACACGGTTAATAGGGCCATATGTTTGGTTTAGGGTTTTTTCTTCTATTTCTTTATAATACTTTCAATTTGGCAGAGGGAGTTCAGGGAGGAATGAGAATATATCAATTACATAATTGGGAATAAAACATTTAAAAAAAAAAAAAAAGAAAAGAAAATCTCTCAGAGCCTTCTGTTTTCCACCACTTTTAGCACTCTCATTACCCAGGACTTGAATTTGGCTTTTATATTAGTCAGGGCTCTCCAGAGAAAAAGAACCAACATATATATGAGACTTATTAAAGGAATTGGATCATGAGGATAAGGAATCTGATACTCAGCAAGGTTTAATAACTTTCTCAAAGTAACCAGCAATTGCTAGAATCAATTTCCAAACCTAGGCCTATGTGATTCTGCTGACACCCAAATCTCCAACATGCTAAAGAGCTACCAAAACATTTCTAAATCCCTTACCTAATGCTACATAAATAATAATCAGATTTATGCAAATGTTTACTTTCTCTTTAAAAAATATGCATCTAAAGATATAAAAACTAAGAAAAGGGGTGGGCCATGGTGGCTCAGCAGGCAGAGTTCTTACCTGCCATGCTGGAGACCCGGGTTCGATTCCCAGTGCCTGCCCATGCAAAAAAAAAAAAACTAAGAAAAGGCTATAGCAGGGAACCATGATGTGGTTTTGTTTGTTTACAGTTTTGTTTTTTGTTGTTGTTTTTATACCATCGACTAAATTTTGTAACAAGACATCATACAATAAAAGTTTTAAGGGACTTTACAGGAAACAATCAATTGGGAAATCACTATTATAGAGTTTAAATGCTGAATTCTGAAGGCTGAGTTCCATAAAGCAGCCAAGAAAAGATAATCTGAGTGTAGCTGCACTGCTGAAGCATCAAATTAAGGCTCATTTAAAGAAACTTCACCATCATATAAATTTGGTTTGACCTTTTAAGAAATTCTGACAATTTTCAAATGTTGCTAGGGATACCTTGTACACCTTTACAATTATAATCTAACAAAATCTTGGAAGAGATCATTTCAACTTATCTCGCCTATCTACCACAGATGATTCATTGTGTATTTGAGAATGTTTATACAAAAGGGGACAAATACATATTTGTTTTAAAAAGCGATCAATAAAGTTATATCTTTCAAATTCACTGCTACTGTGAAGTACTACCTGTTGTATACCCAAAACAGAAATACCATTTGCACATTTGACAGGGGCAGTCATTCAATACCCTGGTCTTTTAGGTCAATGACATTTTTCTCTACTGTACCTCAGCCACCTACTCCTTTGGTCTTCCCTTGCCTTACAGTTACCAAACTTTATCTGCCTCTGAAATGGCTAATTAAGACTGTTCAATTCTAAGCCTGATTTCTTTTCCTTGCTGTTTTCTCATTTTATAATTCCTGCTATACTTGTTCTTATCCATCATCATTGAAATTCTCTTTATTCTACCCATCCATTAGTCTCTCCTCTCTTCACTCTCACCTTATTCAGCTTAGTGTATATGGTCCAATGTATCCAGACCCTAAAGATCTGTGTCTCTTTTTTTCCCATCACATATGCATGAAAATGCCTTAACCCCTAATAAATCCAACCATTTAACTTCTCTATGCCTACCTTTAGGCTGATAAACGTGGCTGGGGAAAAAATTCTACCTTTAAAAGTCTAAACTCATACCTACAACACTATCTAGCAATTCTTTTTTCACTAGTCAGTCTATTTTAAATCATTTCCATTCTCCACTCAAACCTCTAATCTCTATACACTCTCTTCCTCATTCTCAGCATCTGATCTCACCATTTCATCAAGAAAATTGAAGATATCAGACAG
This sequence comes from Tamandua tetradactyla, assembly GCF_023851605.1. Taxonomy (NCBI): domain Eukaryota; kingdom Metazoa; phylum Chordata; class Mammalia; order Pilosa; family Myrmecophagidae; genus Tamandua; species Tamandua tetradactyla. Next base: position 45,757,813 of record NC_135328.1, read on the forward strand.
GAATTGTCTCAGCTTTCCAACACATTAATTCATTCAATAAATATTTATTCAACACTGGAAGTCCTGGCTCTGGAACCAGATCACCTATGTACTTACTCTAGTTCTGTACCTTGGGAAATTACTTAACCTGTGCTGCTGTTTATTCATTTCTAAATTGGAGATATTAGTGCATAACTTCATTGGGCTTTGTTATGAAGGTTAAATTAGATAAATATATTTGGAGTATTTAGAATGGTGCCTGTCCAGCATAAGCATCCCATTAATACTGCCATTACTACACTGCCAGGATGACAACTACACCGGCCAGGCACCAGATGAGTATTTTTCCCCATCCCTTCTTTCTTTCTATGTCTTCTCTATTTAAGGCCAACACCTCCATTTGCCTTCTTTTACTGGATTTAAGGGTCGTTAAAAACAAAATAAATATAGCCTAATGTGAGAAGAGTCTGAAGGCTAAGGAACTAGCCCAAGGTCACAAAGCTATTAAAATTTAGAGATGGGGTTAGAAATCAAGTCTAGCTCTGTAACTGCATCATTCTGCCTTGCCACGTATTTCTAACATATTTAATTTGGCAGAAAGTTTTACCCAAATACCTCAGTTCTTACTATAGAAGCAAAGCTGAGATTCAACAAATGAGAATTAACCCCAAAGTAAAAAATGGACCTTAAAAGGCCTGAAACTGCAAGTATGTATAAAATACTCTAAATTATGGAAAAGGGAGTACTGAATTCTGAAGGTGGTCAGGGAAGGCCTCATTGCCTACAGGGTGCCAACAGAAATATTTTGAACCGAAGTGTGCAGAAAATCCCCGGCCGAGAGTTAACAAGGGGCAGGGAAGGCCTTGATAGTGAGAAAAAGTTATAGCTGCTACTGGCAGGAAATCTCCTGGACATGACAAAATCTGTTTAACAAAAAAGGAGAATACATTAAAACTATTTGGCATGTGGGCCTGAATCAAACAGTACAGCATGAAAGTCTGGAGATCACCTGAGGACTAAAAGCAGAGTCCCTTCAAGTAGGGAGTTAGAGTTCCAACAACTGTCAAGGAATTCCTATTCTTCAAATACTATTAAAGAGATAATATAAAAGAACTTTAAGGAGTAGCTGTAGATATGGCAGATAAGAGATTTCACTATGTTCAGAACACCTGGAATCACTTAAGAGACATCTGTTATCACCTGGGAACCAGAGATTAGAGCAGAGGGCCACTGGCCTAGGTTAATTCAGAATAGTATTTCCATTCCTTCACAGCGATGGTTCACAGGGTTAAGTCAATGAGACTTTGGGGCTTTTCATCAGAACTCCTATTATCAGGAACTCCTATTATGGCATTTAAAACTACACAGTCTTCCACAAATCAGGGTAAATAATAATGAGTAAATTTTAAAATGAAGAGACTAAGACAGTGAAAAAAAAACTAAACTATTCTGATCATCACAATATGCAAATAATTCTTAAATACATTAAGATATTTAATTCTCACAACAATAATTGGTGAGAAATATAATTATCCGTGTTCAATGAATAGAAAAACTAAAATTCAGAGAGGTGAAATATCTTGCCTAAGGTTATACAGTTCATAAAAGCTAAAGCTAGGATTTGACTCTAGTTCTGTCTGACTTTGCCATGATACCTTTTCATCCAGGGGGAGAGATTTTTTTTTTAAATCACAAAATGATAACGCTTTTACAAAGCTAGACATATGATTTACAAACAGAAGCCATCTGAAAAATGGAATTCATTTTCAAAAATATTTAAAATCAGTTTGTATGATTTGAAGCAGTCTTGCATAACAGGTATATCAGAATTGATCAAGTAAAGGAAAGACAAAGTAGTGGCATTTTATGCTGGAGAAGGCAGCCAGATGAATCAACCTGGGTGGTGACCAGTACTTGCTTTTGGCCTGTTTCATTAGAACACCCCAAAATAGGCATTCTGGTGGTCCTGCTTCAATCGTGGATGTCAACCTCAATGGTGGCGGAGAAGGAGAAAGTACACTGGTGGCTCCATCCAGGTTATCCTTGCCCAATACCAGGCTGGGAGGGACTAAATCTTTCAGAGTCCACCCCGCTATGAAAGAGCCAGAAGTACTCCAAAGTTTAAAAACAAACAAACAAACAAAAAAAAACACAGCACAACTTCATATGATGGCAAATTACCATAACTATAAAACAATGGTGGAAATGGGGGAAGAGACAGGTTGAAAATGGATAAACGGATTCTATTCTAGGCTCACTATGCATAATAAGAGTTCACGGGTGGGTTGCCAGGAACAAACATTTCACCATAATGGATTTCACTGATTTTTTAAGGATTATTTTTTCACCGACTCTTCCATCTATCTACCTATTTTAAATTTTATTGTAGTAACAGATATATGTGTATATAATATAAAATTTCCCATTTTAACAACTCTCAAGTGTACAATTCAGTGGTACTAATTGGTGGCCCACCATCAACACATTACCAAGTTTTCTACTTTAAATAGAAACGCTGTGCTTATTAAGCAATAGCTCCTCATATCCCTCTGCCCAATGTTGGCCCCGGTAAGTCTAACCTACTTTTTGTGGCTATGAATTTGCTTATTCTAGATATTTCATAAAAGTGGGACGATACAAGTGTTCTAGTTTGCTAGCTGCTGGAATGCAATATACCAGAGATGGAGTGGCTTTTAACAAGAGGTAATTTAATCAGTTGCTAGTTTACGGTTCTAAGGCTGAGAAAATGTCCCAATTAAAACAAGTCTATAGAAATGTCCAATCAAAGGCATCCAGGGCAAGATACCTTGGTTCAAGAAGGTCGATGAAGTTCAGGGTTTCTCTCTCAAGTGAGAAGGCACATGGCAAACACAGTCAGGGTTCCTCTCTCAGCTGGAAGGGTACATGGCGAATACGGGGTCATCTGCTAGTTTTCTCTCCTGGCTTCCTATTTCATGAAGCTCCTCGGGAGGCGTTTTTCTTCATCTCCAAAGGTCGCTGGCTGGTGGAACTTTCTGCTTCATGGTGCTGCAGCATTCTCTGCTCTCTGAATCTCTCATTCTCCAAAATGTTTCCTCTTTTATAGGACTTCAGAAACTAATCAAGACCCACTCAAATGGGTGGAGACATGTCATCCCCTAATCCAGTTTAACAACCACTCTTGACTAAATCACATCAACCAGGGAGATGATCTCATTACAGTTTTAAATATACAGTATTGAATAGGGATTATTCTACCTTTAAGAAATGAGATTTATATTAAAACATGGCTTTTCTTAGGGGGCATACTTCCTTTCAAACCAGCACAACATGTATTTGTCCTTTTCTGCTTGGTTTATTTCACTTAACATGATGATCTTCAAGTTTCTATCAATGTAGCATGCATCAGAATTTTATTCCTTTTTATGCCCGAATAATATTCCATTGAAAAATATGCCACATTTTGTATATCAACCTTTTGGCTACTGTAAATAATGTTGCTATAAGCACTGATGTATAAATACCTCGTTCAGGTCCCTGCTTTCAATTCCTTTGGGTATATACCGTAACGTGGTACTACTGGGTCATATGGTAAATCTATGTTTAATTTTCTGAGAAATAGCCAAACTGTTCTCCACAATTGCTAAGTCATCTTATATCCCCACCAGCAATGTATGAGGTTTCCAATTTCTTCACATCCTCACCAATGCTTGCTATTTTCCATTTTTTAAATAGTAGCTGTCCTCGTGAGTGTGAACTGGTAATTATTACAGTTTTAACTTGCAGTTCCCTAATGACTAATGATGATGAGCATCTTTTCATGTGCCATTTGTATATGTTCTTTGGAGAAATGTCTATTTAAGTCCTTTACCCGTTTACTAATTGACTTGTTTGTCTTTTACTTGTTGGTTTTAGGAGTTCTTTACATATTCTGGGAAATTAAACCCCTATCAGATATATGATTTTCAACTATTTTCTTCTATGCCGTACATTATCTTTTCATTTCCTTGATAATGTCTTTTGATGCACAAGTTTTAAACATTTTGATGGCCTACTTTATTTTTCTTTTGTTGCACATGCTTTGATGTCATATCTAATAATTTACTGCCAAATATTCATAGACTTTAAAATATGTTTTGTTCACAATTTAACTTTCTGGGATTGGCAAGAGAAAGGATAATAATAGATTGTTGCAAAAAAAAAAAGTAACTTTGTGCTTAGAGATCCTGAGTTAGCAGGACATCACATTGGTATGTTTCTAAAACTCACTCAAATAAGAGCAGACTTGGTCAGACCATCCTGTAACAGACAGTGAGCAGCCTGAAGGCAGAAAGCATAACACCTCCATTCTTTCTATTCCTCAGGACCCACATAAATACCTGAACAGAGTAGGTACTTAACGCATGTTTGGTTAAAGAACTCATGAGTAGAGTTACTCAGCAACTACCTAGAGTTGGTTTTCAAATGTTAAACAATCTCCGGATTTAAACTACAGCAAAACTAACCTAGAGTACACAGATTACAGGGCTATCAATTCTCAGATTGGAGCTTAGAGAAATTAATATGCCAGCACTGCATCTTAAAGCCACACTTACCCTGTAAGAACATGATTTGTGCTACCCTGGGGCACTCCAAGAAACACCCTCTTTTAGGATATATGTCATCTTGGTTACTACCAAAAGCAGGACAGAGAAAAGCAAATTTTCATCTATTCCCCTGACACAGACACTGTAAACAATTCTAGAGAGTGGTAGAAAGGCACAGCATGTGAACAATCACTGTTTATCAGTTAGCATCTTCACAGATCTCTACTGCAGGGTCAAATTAGATCTGATTCAGTAGAATGGACCCATGGATAACGCTTACCTTCAAAGAGAAAAGAACACTTACAATGACTATTTGCTTTTAAAGGTTCCCATATAGGAACAGTATTAAGCTCTCATTTTTAGCATTAGCCGAAAGAGTGTTCAAAGCTTTAAAAGAGGGAAAGGGGGAAGAGAGGGAGCCTGTAGAGGCATCACAGCTGCCTTGAAAGCTGGAAGACCACTGTAGTCACAGCCTATCAGTTTCATGCCTGTGGTTTCCTTTCATTCTCAGAGTCAATTTAAATTACTAATAATCAGGAAACCTACATGACAAGACATCCACTAAAGACAACTAATAAAATCAAAACTAAATATCAAACCAGATCATGGTATGGCTGGCTCCTGGGTTATAATTTAACCTTGCATGAAGTGCAAACTAGTGCAGTGGAAGCACTGCTCCGAAGAACAAAATTAATTGCCTTTTTGAGTTCTCCCAACTCACTAAACTCCTTCAGGGAAGTTACTGCTTTGTTAACAAACAGTAGCCACATAAAACCCCAGATGCTGTTAGCATCACTTACATTCTTGGTGAGATGGAGGCGAGAGGAGTAAAATTTTGTTTAAATCAACTACGCCAACATTTTAAGCGAGTGCCACACCTTACTCTAATCACATGAAACATAAATGTAAATTTTTGTTCTAGTTTTTAAGAATGCTTTAAATAACTTTGAATTGATAGATGAATGGTGGCTACTTTTTACTTTACTTTTCCTTTTGTCTGCTAAAGTCGCTATCTAAAACACATAGAGAAAAAAAAATAAATACACAGCTACATTACAGCCCAAGAAACTCAGCAATGTTCTGAGGCAATATATATAAAAATTTTAATTCAGAGATCACCAGACTTGTAGTCAGGTGATTCCATCTACTCTCAGATTTGTTCAGATAACCCTGGGCAAGTAACACCTTCTCTGGGTCTCCCTGGTAAACTGAGGGCCAAAAAGGATGGGATATGTACTAAGCTTGACTATAAATTTAACAAGAGTGGCAAATATCCTGATCACCACTGTAATGCCAATACCTATTTGTCAAAAGAATGTATAGGGCCCACACCAGAGGCCAAGCTTTAAAATCTAGCAGATGTATATAACATAACTCATTTAATTCCCATAATTAACACTGAGAAGGGGAATGATTCTTCTCATTTTGTAGATAAGGAAATTGGATTTAATGAAAAAAGAGAGAAAAGCCAAAGGTGCAAGATCACACAGTCACTGGGTAGACCAGGAACTTGAACCCACCTCTATCTGACATCAAAACCTAATTTCTTTCCCCTTTTCTTCCACTAAAAGAAAATTCTTGTGAAAATGAATTATTTTACTTACATTGCACATGTCCCAATCATTTTAGTCAGTTTAAGAAAAAAAGCTATACCCACCATAGGTAATTCCTAAATCTATTTGAATTTATGGGTTTTAGGCTATATTTGCATTTAGACTCCTATTTGCATTTATGTAATTTTGAGGACAATCTCCCAGAGGTTGCCTTTGGCCACTCCATCCCTTCATAGCTTTTGCCAGAGTACATAGCTTGTTCCCCACCATTTTAATCCATCACTGAAATGCCAAACAATGTGTTGCTGGAATGGCCCCTATCCCTTTGGCACACATCGCCCAAATTTTTGCAAAGCAGCTACAAAGGCAATTTTGGAAACATACAACTCTTAACAACTCTCCCATCTGGTTTTCACACCAGCTCCTTCCTCCGTAAGCCCACAGAAGTCACAGTCAGCTCCTGTTTTCTGGGAAGCTAACTGTCTTTTCATCTTGCTGGGTGTATGTCATGTCTGTCTGTCAGCAAATAGGGAAACGGCCTCCATCCTGATAGACATGTTTTGTACAGCCTTAAAAGCACACACTAATGTGGAGAAAAAGAGGGCAAATCTTTTTGGTCTTGGACTCTGGCTATTTGCTCTTACAGCCTATGTGTCAAGGGAATGGGATTTCCCAGGTAGACGTACTAATGTAAAATACATTAGTGTTAAGGTGGGGGCTCCCAATATACCCAGGGTCAAAGGGTTAATACAAAATGACAGAATTTAATGACTGCCATTATGGTTGCCAGGCAACTAAGCAAAGGTGTGCCATAAAGGCCTAATTAATGAATGAAGTAGCAAGAGTTTCTGTTAAGTTGGTAAGCAGTTCACAGTTCACCATTGGTTGGCTTTGCCCAGATGGTAACATTCTTAAGCTTTCTTAACTCCACTGAGCAGCAGCAAAAAAATGTGATTATAGTTGCAGCTCTAGCTAAAGTTCTGACATACTTTCCATACGTGGCACGATTTCTCAAGTCAGTTGAAACAACAGCTTTCCACATAGACTCATATTGATAACCGTATGTTTGTATATCGTTCCTCATAGATCCTGGGCCAGAGGAAAACGGGTATGTGTATCTTTTGGACATAATTTTGCTGGAGTAACATTTAAAGTAGTCAAAATTTGGGGTCACAACTGAATTGCCATTGGAATTAGAGACTTTGGTGGAAAAAAATGTTCTTTTCAAAGGAAAATCTAGATGATAGTCACAAAAGACTAACAAGCGTTATGTCTACAACTTGCCAAGCTCTGTACTAGTGTTTTCCATTCATTACCTCTAGTTTTCACAACCCTGTAAGGTAGGAATTATCACTCCCATTTTACAAGCTAAGGCTCAGAAAGGCTAAATACTTTGCTCAATATCACATAGACTGCTAGAATGTAGCTAAGTGAGGAGTCAAACCCTGTTCTGAGTCCCAAATCCATTTCCTCCACACTGCTGCAGATGACAATCATGAGGACAGATGGCCTCAAGGGAGCACTTTTACATGCCAAACATGGAGCTGGTACTTAATATCAATTCTCTAATATGATCTTCATCCTTAGATCATACTGATTATTGAGACTCCACAAGTAGTACTCTCCATTATAAAGAGAAAGAAAATTAGGTTCAGTTAAGTATTTTCCCAAAGTCACAAATCTAGTAAACAGGGAAACAAAAAGTTGACCTCAAAGCTTGCTCTCCTTTGACTGTGCCACAATGCTTCAGTAACTACCACAACTCATAATTACAGGTTTATCCTAATTTAATTTCCTACTGAAAATGAACAATCACTGTTTCCTTCATGCCATGATCATCAATAAAATATGGTAACTTTTCTTTAAAGAGTGTATCTTCCACATCAGAATGTAGCTCAAAATCACTACACATTCAAACAGGGATGCCCCCAAGAGCAAGTAAAATGGATTGGCAAGGGAGGAAAAAGTTTTTCTCAACCCAACCCCAGCTAAGTCTTGTAAAAAAAAAAAAAAACAAGCGAAGGGGGAAGGAAAAAACAGAAGAGGCAGCTGTCTCAGATGGCCAGAGTTCCAAGGAAAAAAACTCTTATTTTTAATGGGGGGAGGGTCTGTGCATGCTGAGAGGCCAAAGTGGGGGGCCCAAAAGAACAAAGGTGAAGAGAAGAGGAAGAATGATCGGTCTGAGACCAGTTAAAATGTTCTCATTAATTGACCTGCAACTTCAAATGTAATCAAAGTAGAGGACCCAACTCAGTCTAGCAAAGGATCAGAACTGTCCCTCTGATCCTTTCATTCACCAAAATACAGTATTTTTACTAGACCTAGCAACTTCCTTTCTTTTCTTTTTTTTTTTTTTTTTAACACAATCTGGGCTATTTAAAATACATTTAAACTATTTTCAGACTAATTTTGGCAGAATTAACTTTCTACTGTCAACATGTTCTTTTAAAGATTGGTCCATGATTATTTGAACCAACTCTTGCTTGCCTATGACAATTTTTTAAATCCAAGGTTGGCTTTCTGTTGTCATCCTATATGTATGGGCTACCTCAGTCCTGCTGTTTCTGGATGTACACTTGGGGAACACAAACAACTGTCAGTGCTAGTTAAGCAAAATGGAATCAGAAGACTAAATCAGCCATCTTTGCCTAAAAGAGATGGCATTCATTTATCATTCATTCATTCATTCCACAAATATACCGTAAGGATTTAAAAAGCAAAGGGCTAGAGATTGAAGGACAAAAATCAGGGCTTGAGTTTCAGTGGTAAAGAGATTTCAAAGAGAGTTGAGAGGACATTCTGGAAGTATTCTTATGCAAGTTTCAGCCACATATTGCAAATTGCCACAATACACCAGGCCCCAACAACAGTATTCCTGAAAACCCTAAAGAATATCCTGAGCTCTATCTAAGACTCTATAAGTGTTTTATTTAGTAAGTTTATTTTTCAGAAACTTAAGGCCTCCAAGTTGTTCCTATGCCAGATAAGACCTGAAACCCAGAGGTACCAGTCTCTCCAAGAGCATCAACCAGTTTTATTCCTCTACCCATAAGGTCAGTACCTCTTTCCAGCATGAAGAAGTTTAAAATGGTCATTGCCCAAATATCCCTGAAGATTGAGAGAATAATCAAATGAGAGGGAGATGGTATAGTTGGGAAATTAGAATTTAACAAATGATTCATTATATAGATATTTCTTTTTAGTTTCTAGTGTATCAAAATAGAAGGAAATTCTTGAAATTGTTGAACTGCAATCCAGCAGTCTTGATCTTTGATAATAATTGTATAACAACATCATTTTTATCATGTGACCATGTGATTGTAAAAATTGTGTGAGCTTATTCCTTTATCCAATCTAAGGGTAGATAAATAATAAAATAAAGACATGCATGAAAAATAATGATAATAGGTCAAGAATTGGAGGAAAAATACCCCTACATAAACTATGGACATTAGTTATAGTACTACTTTATTAATCTTTCATCAATTGTAGCAAATTTAACTACTATTAAAACACAGAATTACAAAAAAAAAAGGGTTATCAACAACTGTAACAAATTTTCCACACCAATGCAAGTGTTGGTGGTGGGGTGGTGTATGGGAATCCTGTATTTTAAGCATGATTGTTCTGTAAATCTACAACTTCTCTAATTTTCTTTGAAAGGAGGGCTTGTAGATTAGAGGTTTTCAGGACTTTGAGATTATAAATTATAATCCAGCCTAGTACATAAAGAGATGAGAACTATCTTCTGCCTTAGACAGCAATCTCGCTTACTCACTTACTCTCTCAATTGCTTACTCATTACATCAACTCTTCACCTCCCTCTCTTGCTCTGTTAACTTGTGCCCTAATGCAGGTCCCCATAGCTTCTCACATAAATTTATAAGTGATTCCTCCTCATTGAACCAAAATGATTTTCTAACACAAAAATCTGATTATGTCACTCTCTGCTTAAGATTCTCTGGGTCACTCTTCACCGCTCTCGGGTTCAAGTCCAAAAGCCACAACATGGCCAGTGAGGTCCTTGCTCTCTGGTCCTCCCAGCCTCACCTCCTGCTACTCCCCACAGACCTTCTCTGCTCCAGGAACAATGAATGACTTGTCACTCTCCAGAAGCACTGCCACCCTTGGTTCTGAGCCTCTGTGTTATTTAATCTGCCCATGATTCCCTTCCTAATTCCTATTCCCACCCCAATTCTCCACCCACCTGGGTAATACTCTCCCTTGCGTTTCAACTCTCATCCACTACTCACTCCCCATCTCCACCAAATTAAGTGAGCTACCACCCCCAGGGCTTCACTCTCTTATAACACTTATCACATTGAAATTGCTAGTTTGACCATTTTTCCCCAAAGACCATGTCATCTCTCTATCTCCAGTGTTAGCTGCACTGCCAGAATCCAGTGTCAGAATGCAGTAAATGATTACTGAACCAATGTTTACTGAATGAAAGGGCTGCACCTAACACCAACCATATTCTAGTGAGCTCTTTTCTTTCTGCTCCAATTGCTGAAGGAGAAAATTCCAAATTTCTTTCAGTCATTTATTCATTATTTTTCTCAAAGTCACTGAACTGGTCTAACCATGTAGGCTTGGCTTTTTGTGCTTACTCCCACTTTTAAAGCCAATTGGGTTGTCCCAATTAACCTGTATTGCTTATCCTAACACCTAGAGTTGGAAATTGAGAGCCATAATATACAACAAGCACCAGTCAACAGGGGAGACTGAAGAGAGTGAGGATCTATGCAATCACACATATGAAACATCTAATAAACGTCTAAAACCACGTATACCTTAACTTTCCTAATAAGACTTTAGTATGAGTTTCACCTTTTAGTGGTAGTGAAAAATAAACAGCATTCTAAATGCTGGCTCCAGGCCAAACCTGACTTCAACTTTGGCACTGAGAGTCAACCACCTGGAGTGAGGGGGAGGAGGGGGCAGTAGAGGGGAGGAGAGAAGAGAAGAGGAGGAAGGACAGAGAAGCACAAAACTGCAAAATAAATTCATTGAGCAAACTTCAGAAAGAAAAATCTGGTTGATTTAAAATGAAAGCTAGGATGCAGACAGGAGGTGGCAGCATGGACTCGAGGTCTGAGAATCAAAATGCCTGACCAGTCCTCCCCAGCCTTTTCTTCAAGACTGTGCCACAGAAGCTGAACCATAACCTCCTAGAACACAGGTCTGTCCTGTCAAAGGCAGGATCAACCAACCTTTCTCCTCAGTAAAGGGCATCATGAGATTAAAAAGACTATGTAGCTTAGTCAGCAAATGCCCCAAAGAATCAAGCTGGAAAAAATACAAGTTATCTCTAAGGGCTTTGAGAGCTGACAGAAAAATTGTCAAAATCAGAAATTGCATTCTAATTTTGACAAACATTCTAAATTGGCTTTAGAATTCTAATAACTCCAAAACATGAAATTGCCTTTGCTGGATATCATCTCAGTCTGGCTCAAAAGCCAATTAACAAATGCATCTTTAAGAAAGTTCTTAGCAGAGAGAAATTCAAAAGCAACTTCTACAGTATACCAGTCTCCATCAGTTACTTACTGCAGTTGTAATGCCATCCAAAGCATAATGTCGCAAGCCTCACTTACTGTGAAAACTTCTGATATAGCTAGAAATTTGGAAGTTGAATATGAAGCTCTTTTGTGATCCCCATTATATATAATTTTTCATTTTAATTTTTTTATTTTGAAATACTTTCAAACTTACAGGACAGCTACAAAAATAATACAAACCCCATACAGGAAACTTTAATATACTCCTATCCTCCAGGTATCCACCGATGCCCACTAATTTTTAAATTGGTCATGTTTGCCATATCATTCTTTCTATCTTCTATTTATCTAACTATACATCTGTCTACCTATTTCTCAATCCATTTTCTTGTCACATGAATTTAAATTATATATATCATGCTCCATAACACTCAATACTGTCTTGTACATTTCCTAAGAACAAGGATGTTCTCTTTTGTATCTGTCTTAAGTGCATGTATCAAGCTCAAGAAATTGAACATTGACATAAGGTATATAGTCTATATTTCAACTGTTTCATGTTTCAGTTATGTTCTTCTAAGTCTTCTCTCCTCCCTTGTTAGATCCCATCTAGGATCATATATTATATTTAATTGCCATTGACACTTTAGTTGCTCTTTTTTTTTTGTAATCATGGATACATATATACAACATAAACTTTCCCACCTCAACTACTTCCAAGCATACCATTCAGTGGGATTAATCATATTTGCAATGTTGCAGTATCCTCATCTATTAGAACTCTGCCATCTCCCCAAACAGAAAACCTCACCTATTCTGCATTAACTCTCTGTTCACCCTGCCCCCAACCCCTGGCAACCTGTACTATAACTTCTCACATAATGAGCTTGCATGTTCTCCAATATTTTCTGTGTAGTTACCATGGGACTTAAATTAAACATTCCAAATCCGTAACAATCGTGTATAATTTGCTATCAAATCAATTGCCTGTTTCATTGTGTGTTTTTCTGAAACTTGCGCATTTTGATATTTTAATGTGTTATCACTGGAATTTAGACTCTGAGTGTTTGTTCCTTAGGCTGGTATCCATCTAATGTTATGACAGAATTTCTTTGAATTCTGGGAGCTAACAAAATTTTTTTTCATAAAAGAAGAGGGAAAAAAAAAGGATAAAAACTTTCCCAGTCTTTACAGATTGACCTGTGTCAGCACTCTCCTTCAGGGTTTACCCACACAATGAGTTTAGAGAGTAGCTCAAGGCCAAAGTGTAGGGACCACCCTGATCCTTTCTGTTCACGAGACTTATATCTTGGGCATGTGTGTGTGGCCCTGGGAAGTCCCCTGTTCACGTGGACACGAATACCCCTTTTCCTTAGGAAACAGTTTCTTCATGATCTTGGACCCTGCACTGTATGTTCTACAGTGAGCAAGCCCTTGCCCCAAGAAGCTCTTTGATTGCTCTCCCACAGCAATCTGTAGGGGAGCTCGGTAAACCACCTTAGGAACACACGACAAGCTCTGGAATTGCGAGTCCCTCAAGCCAACACCAGACAGATTGGGCCAGACATATATACTCCCACTATGTACACGAAAGTCACTCTGTTCCCTGAGTTCTACAATAGAGTGCAGGCGGGCTCAGTGCTGTGCCAATGAATGTTTAGGGAGGGGTTAGCGAGGACATCAGGACATACTACTGCTTTCAAGTAGTCTCTTTCTTGATTCGGTGTTTGCCCTGTTGCTGTAATCCTTTTACTGTTTCATGGAGCTTTGAGAAAGTTATTTCTGCTAGTGCTTGCTGGTTGTTCAAAACTTCTGTTGAGAGATGGAACCGTGAAGCATCCCACTCTGCCATCTCCATCAGGGCAGGAACTCTTGTTATATTTTTGCTTAAAAGTTTTCAATATTAATAGCATAATTTAAAGGTAAATGCTGAAATTTCATATTCAGAGACAGAATATATAAAACTTTTAAAAATACTTAAATGGTGAATGGCTAATATCTTTGATGTGACTCAAATGTTTTGCAAATCAACTTGAGAAAAGTTTTCTCTCTAGTATACAATGGTAGCTGCCTATGACTGCAGGGTTCTAGAGTGTGATTGGAAGCATTTTACCATTACACTCCTCATAATTCAAACCCTGATTTGTGCTGGTCTTTATAAATCATTGTTGACCAGATGGAAAACATTAAGGAAAAGATAATACAACTAAATAAGTGGGCTATGGTACAGAGCCGCAAGGCCCAAGTTAACCATGAACAGATTTTTAGGCAGGTCCTGTCAGCTCTAAGCAGAGCTCTGGCACATTCTCTGCCCAGCAGCAGGAGGGCTCCTGCCAGTGGCCACTGTGCCAAACACACAGTGCAGGTCTCACTGCTCTGATGCTTTCAGAGAAAGAGGGAAAACCGATGGGCTCCCTTGTAAACAATTTCTTGTGCTGTCAGGATGTTACTGCCTTCAAATGAGGCATAATTTAAGCCCGTCACAAATTATGCCATGAAATCTTGAGGCAGTTTACTTTCTGGAGAAATACATGTACAGTCACTTCTAACCTGGATTCTAGCAGGTAAACAACAAATGGCAAAGGAAAAACAAATGTAGCTTTTAACAAGGAAAACTACACAGCCAAATACAATATCAAATCATTATTTAAAACCACTTTCAGTAAGATCTTGTTGGACGTCAGTGAATATAGACCTTAAATATCCAAGTTTGTCTAAAGCTATCACTTTTTTAAAATATATCAGTCTCCATTAACAGTGCCTGACTCAGAGTAGACTTTCAAATATTTGTCGAAAAAGTTTTAATTGCTAATAATGGCTAACCTTTATTAAAGACTTTGTCTGCAACCGGCATTCTTCTGAGGACTTTATATACATTAAACTTCTGGAAAAAGTCATTTTTACCAAGAACAGCTCTCATTTAGAGATCAGGTAAAGGAGGTATTATCATTATTCCTTTAGACAAACATCTAGGATAATTCAGTTTTAACTTGCCAAGATTAAAGTCTTTGGCTATGAATTCAGATTCTTACACTACTCCATTCTGACTTTCTACATCATGGGAATGTGCTTTAGCCATTCCAAGTACGACTATTTCTAAAATGCACTAAACCATAAAGTCTTCGAGGATTTGATGGTGCTTTATTCATGGCTGAATCCCCAGCACTCAGCATAGAGCATGAAAGAATAAAAAGAATGAAGGGCCTCTAGCATTTGCCAGTTACCCAATGCAAGCATCCATGACACGTAGCATCATATTAGTTCTCAAGTTTCACAAGCAAGGAAAACAGTACTTGCACGGTTCTTGATAATAGGGGGGAAAATTAATGAGTAAAGATGAGATCTTGATCCAGAGGCCATATTGGGGGTTCTAGGAAAACCCTTAATGTATATGAAATTTTATAAGGACACCCAAAAACATTCTTCTGGAGACAGTTCTGGAGCTTTCAGCAAATTCTGAAGGCTCTTACATGACCCCCAAAAATTAGTGCCATGAAGTAATAAAATTGGAGGTAGAATGGGGAAGACAAGAGATTTGGGTGGTAAAGGGCCTGTGTTCAAGTCAGATCTTGTAAGCTTGGTCAGCTCACTATTATTCTGAAGTGTTGCCATCTATAATTAAGCTCTCCTGTACCCAACTATCACAAAAACGAAATGGAACGATGAATGTTAAAAGAATTAGGCATGATACCTTCCTTCTACAACAGATGTAAGTGTGTAAGGTATAACACAATAAATTATAAGTCAGAGATATTACAGAACCACTGAAGAAAACAATGAGGGTGAAAGTTGCTCTTCTTTACCCTGTAACTGAATATCTGTTTAGTCTTCTAAGAATAAAACCCCAGAAAACATCCACTTTTTCTAGAGATAAATTTGTACTGAGCTAACTGTTAATATTCATACTCTAACTAGATTTTCTGAAGTAAAAGAAGATTAATTGTATTCTCACATTTGAAGTAAAACAAAAAAATTCTAAAATGCTTATGACACCCATGGAAAGAAGGAAATATGGATCTGACTCATGCCTAATCCATCTGAAAACAGAAATGCATTTTCAGATTCTCCCAAAGTATTCTCTGAAGCTGTCCGCTTTTGACATCATAATTAGAAAATGGTGAGATCACAAATAGCTGATGCCTCAAAGAAAAACAAACATCAAAAAGTAATCTTTTACTTGCTAATGATCTTAAATGATAGGAAAATGCCTTCAGAAAACAAAGATTAAAAATCATAATAAAAGTAGTAAAAGATGAGTTCTCAAAAATTTTTTTAAATTGTACCATTTGCATCAGCACACACTCAAAAGGAAAGAAATATGTATAAATCTAACAAAATATGTGAAAGAGCAATATATGTTAAAAACCACAAAAACTGAAGAAAGAAGTCAAAAGAGACCTAAATAGGTGGAGAGATGCACAGTGTTCATGGATTGGAAAACTCAGATGTGATTAAAATGCTAGCTTTCCCCAAACTGACCAACAGATTTTAATGTAATATCAACTGAGATCCTAACAGGACTTTCTACAGCTATCAAAGGCAAAAGAACTAGAATAGCAAAGTTTTTCTAGAAAGCAAAGCAAAGCAGCTAGAATAGCAAGAGTAATTTTGAAAAAGAACAAAGCTGGAAGAATCATACTATGTAATTTCAACACATTAAAATATAAAGCAACAGTAATCAAGACAATGTGATATATATAGACACAGAGACTAATAGAACAAGATAGATTTCAAAAACAGATCACCACAGATACAGCCAATTAATTTTGGACAAAGATAATTCAATGGAGAAAGACAGCATTTTCAATAAGTGGTGCTAGATCAATGAAATGTCAATATGCAAAAACAAAACTAAAGAATTTCAACCTATACCTCACACCTCAAAAAAAAATTAGCTAAAATGGACCAGAGACCTAAATGTAAACCATAAAACTATAAAAAAAAATTTGTATCAAGACTATATAAAGATTTCTTCAATTCAACAATAAGGAAATGATCCAATTTTTAAAATAGGCAAAGAATCTGATAGTATACTTTACCAAAGTAGATGTGCAGATGGTACAAGAAAATAAGCACATGAAAAGATGCTGAATGTAATTTTAGTCATCAGGGAAATGCAAACTAAAACCAGAATGAGATCCTGCTCTATTAGCAGAATGGCTAAAATAAGGAGATAATGACAATATCAAATGCTGGTGAAGATGTGGAGCAACTGGAACTCATACATTGCTAGTAGAAATGCAAAATGATACAGCCACTTTGGAAAACAGTTTGGCTATTTTTTATAAAATTGAACATACACTTAGTATATGACCCAACAAACCTACTCCTATCAAAGGCATTCTTAATTATCCTAAACTGGAATGATCCAAATATCCAAATATGAAGGGATAAATAAACTATATATCTGTACAAAGGGATACTGCTCAGCAATAAAAATGAATGAACTACTAACACAAAAAACATGGGTATGAATCTCTAATGCACTATGTGAAAGAAACCAGTCCCCAAAAGTTACATATCGTATGATTCTATATTTCTGACATTTTGGAAAAGACAAAACAATAGGGATGGAGAACAGAGCTGGTGTTATCAGGGGTTGGAAGGAGAAAGAAAAGGTGGAGGAGGAGGGAGAATTGATTATAAAGGGGAAGGATAAAGAAATTTGGGGTGGTGGTATGGAACTATTCTGTACCTTGACTATAGTGGTATATACATGATTCCAATGTCTTGTCCAAATTATAAATTTTATTGTCTGTAAATTAATAATAAAATGTAGAACAGGAAAAGTCTCATAGTATCTCAACATTTTGAAAAAGAAAAGTACATTTAAACTTTCTTAATATACTTCTCTGATGTATTTGGTTAAGAATACAGGCTCTGGGATCATAAGAATCCTGCTACTTTTTAGCTGTACGACTTCAGGGAAGTTACCTAAATCTCTCCAACCCTCAGTTTCTTCATTTGTATGATAGGGGAACATAGCACCATCTCATAAGATTATTATAAGGATTAAACAAGCACTCAGCTTGTTTAATAATAAGCATTCGATAAATACGAGTTATTAAGTTTTTATGTGTATTTTTGGGAACTGTTTTTAAGTTATAGCAATACATTCAGCCCCAAAATACCATAACTATTAAATGATACCCTGAAACCAATAGGAATCAACCATTCAGAAGAAATTCCTTGTTTAAAATACACAGATGACTATAAATTTACCTATTTGTCTATTATTCTGTACTTTCCTCACCAGGATTCAGTATTACAAGTGGTTATTTAATTACTTGTCTGTCCTCAGAACATGGGTCATGTGGAGATAGGTGGGTATATGACTTGTATATTGCCGCATCTCTAGTGCTAACAGTGGAGTACCCAGTACATGCAGACACCCAATAATGCTTCTTTAACCTAAGTCAAATAAGGCAGAGAGTATGGGATGGGAGCAGGATAAAAGAGTGGGAGGAACATAGGCTTTGGGGTCAGAAAAAGGGTTCAAATGCAGACAATATTAGTTAATAACTAATGCTAATTTGTTTAGCATTAGTTAAATGCTAAATCACAAATTAGTTAATAACTATTCTGTGAGCCTTTCTTTCTTCTTCTTTAAAGGGAAAATAATCTCTTTTCCCCCTTGCAGGGCTTCAGTTGTGAAGACTGAATGAGATAATGTATATGAATATATCAACCCTCAGTTCCCTAAAAATAATGTGCTTCTTCTGTGGCAAATTTGTCTCATTCTCTCATATTAACACATCCCAAGAGAGGGCTTAGGAACAAACTTGGGGGACAAAAATTTGTTTAAAACCATATTAGATTTCAAACTGATCACGAGGTAAAATCTGTACAGGGATCAATACCTACAAAATTCTTTTATACATTATTATTTGATTCTTATAACAATTCTTTGAGGGTCTTATTACTGTCTTCATTATATAGTCCAGAAGAGTTAGGACACACTCATGAAGATAGAGCTAGATACACAGGAACTGGGACTTGACCTTTCTGAGTTTATGTTCTATGCTTTGCCCACCAAGAGATTCAAAGAACAAATCTCAAAGGACACATCCATCTAAAGGCTCACTGGTCTTCCCAATGTTAACCAGCTGACAAAAATCAAATTACTCCTGTTTCCACTATGAAGTTTCTAGATACTCTGGACTCATTCATCCAAGGTAATACTACTAATTACCACTCAGAGAGCACCAAGTATTTATCAGGCAGTCTGCTAATTAATTTGCAATCACTATCTCTCACAAGCACCCTCTAAGGTGGGTGTTTATATCTAACTTTCAAAGACAGGGGGAAAAAAATTGAGGGAAAAAGTTCAATGCACCGGGAATTGAACTTGGGTCCCCAGCATGCTGAGACACCATGGTCTGCCCCAGCAACTTTAAAGAATAAATGAGGTGACATATTTAATGTTCTATCTAAAAGTGACAAAAATGCTAATAATCAAATGCAATTAAAAGATTTTTAAATACTGCCATGCATTAGCAAGACAACACTAAAACTTCTGGAATCCTTCTGATCACACATCTCAAAAATAGTCTTATGAATAAGGAAAAAAATCCTCCAAAAAACATGAATTGTGGCAATAAAGTCCTTAGTGAGCTTACTTGTGTTTTATGATTCTGATTTGAGTCAGTGAAATCATAGAATATTTTAATTTTCAGGGACATTGAGAATTTACCCAGTCCAACTCTCTTAATTTATAGATGAGACCCATATGGGCACCTTTGCCAGTATCACCCAGCCTATTAGTAAAACAACACAGGACTTGAATCCAAGTCTTAAATTCCTGTTCTTTCCTATTACCACCACACTGCTGTCAATGAAGACTGCCTCAATTAACTCTTAATTAAAAATGTTGTTAGGTTATTGATCTTAAAATTACAGAATGTCAATGTAATTTATTCAACATTATAAAGATGAACAAAAATTTCATTAAGAAAAAAATTTGTTTTCATTTAGGTCAATGAGATAAGCTAATGGAGTATAGAGAATTATTCTTGTGCAAGGCTGGGATTATAACTGATATCTAATAAGATTTTTTTTAATTTTTAAAAATTTGATTTACCCTTGGATTGAACTCAGTCCTGAATGGGCCTCACTGTGTGACTGAGTAGTTCATATTAAATTTATCAAGAAAGCCCAATTGTGTTTTGAAAAAGCATAGTAGCAGCAAGGGCTTTTATGTGCACCCCTCAATCTTTAAAATAGTATTCTATGTCAACATGACTTTTCCCCAAAATCCCAATAGGAAAATTTTAAACTCTGTTCTCTCCAGGGGCTTAACAGCCAACAAAGCAGCACTTATAAAAAAGCAGTCAATAGATTGGTATAAATCAAAAGCAACAGCTTCTTTTAAAAATATTTTACAAACAATAATCTTTAATAAACCTGAATTCCAAGATAAACAGCACATTTCAAGTGCGAGTAAATGGTTTACCATTTTAGGAACTGTTCATGGAAGTTTTGCAATTTACCTTCTAAGCTATACATAACCAAAATATACAAATGTTCTTCTGAGAAATTTATGTGAAAATTCTTTTCAAGACCATTTAAGAGACCACTACCTTAAAGTTCTTAGCTGAGAACAATTCCTAGAAGAAAAAGAAACTGAAATAAGAGAAACAAGATCCAGAATTTACAAAGCTGAACATATTAGCTGTCAGGGGACTCATAACCAGCATTTGTTAAAGAGGAGTTTAAGATTAATAGCTAAAATGAAATTAAATTTAAAACATATTTAAAAGATTCTACATGTTTGTTACACATGGAAGATCTCAAAAATACTCACTAATGATAACTTACAACCCTAAATGCATTGTTTACTGAGTCTCCTTTTACAAAGTAAAAACCCTTAGATAAATAATCATCACAAGGCTACACATTGCTGACATCTGGGCCAGCTTACATCAAACACTGTCTTCCTGTTCAACACAGCACAAGAGAATAAAAAAATTTCCCCAATTTAAACCTGTCCCTAGAGCCATAAAGAATGAAAAACTGCCGAGTCAACAGCTTCTGGGTTTGTGCGTGTGTGTGGTGGGGATGTTTTTGTTTGCCTGCTTGAGTTTCATTTTCTATTTTGTGCATTTTCAATACATCTATGTACTTTTCTCCTTCCCTCTTCACCATTCTTTGGCTATGTAATATGCCCAAAGCTTGCACTCCAATTTATTAACCAAACAAGCCTCATATCCTAACGTGCCAAAAGAACTGGCTATTGGTACAGAAACCATTTGAAGGACACTAGCAACTTTTGTTAAGGCTATTGTTTTATACTTAAATGCCATTCAGAGCAACTTGAACTAGACCTTCCTACTATCAAAGAGAGTAATTCACTCAGTTGCCTGGGATTTGGCTGGCAGGCCATCCTAATATTTATCTGGAGACAACCTTCACCTTTGACTAGAAAACATTAACACAGAGCTTGAAATTGACCAAAGTAAGGAAAGTAAATACAATGGAAGAGATTTAATCTGGATTTACTGTGGCTGTCACTCAAATGATGGAACCTATAATCTTTAGTTTAAAACATGTTCACATGTGTGCATACATACACATACATACAAAGGGAGCTAAAAGCATTTAGTATAGCTTTTAACTAGAATATAATATTCCAGACTTCATCCTAATACAGAAATGTTTTCAAAAATAAAATATAAAGGACATAATCAGTTTTCCTACATACCCTCAAGAAATCTGTTCAACTACTCTGATTTGTGCTGCTTTTCATTATCAGAACAGTAGGAAAAGGGAGTTTTCAAAGCTGACTTAAGAAGTTTCAAATAATTACCTTACAGACGATATTGGAGCAGGCAGCGTAGTGAGAGAGTAATAAGGCTTAGCACAAAATGTGTGCTGAAGGAGAAAGGAGAGAAAATAACAAGCAAGCCCTGGGCTTTCTTCCTAAACTTCAGGATTCCTTATTTTATCTTTCTTAAGCTCTATAACAAATTTCCTATTCTGAATAAGGATAATTTTCAAATATAAATTAAACTAGGAAGAAAACCAACTTTAAAGCAACTTGGAGTAATGAATTCAGAAAACAAATAAGGTAACCCATGGAAAAATCTCAGTCTAACTTAGATATGATTTCTAGCTGAAAGTTATCTCATGTTTTCAGGTTCCATTTTCTGAAATGATGAACTCATACTATCTTTTAATGAGAGGCTCATATCTGCCTTTGATGTGTGAAAGACACTCCCAGCTGGAGAAGGGTACAATAAAGATCTAAAATATTTGCTTCAGCTGCAAAGAGCTATTAATGAAAGTTTAGAAAATGAGGTAGCATTAGGTAGAAAATCTTTAGAAAAAAGATGATATACTCTTGTCTTGTGAAATCTTAGGAGGAAATATATCAGTAAAATAAAATGTGACAAATAATCTTTCCTTCTCTACCCACCAAAGTTCTTCAGGCAAGTGTATACACACACACACACACACACACATGCACACACGCACGCATGCCTTGTCCAGAGTACATTCTTAATCTCCTGGCATGTTGGAAAACAACAAAAAAAAAAGGGCTTCATGTAATTTGCTATTCACAAAAACTTGTATGCAGAGGTTATAAAGCTCAATGGATTCATCAGCTCACATGAGGGAGATTTTTAGAATTAATTCTTATAGAACAATTTTAAATGTAATTAAGGATAGGAACACTTATAGTAAAATTGTGCATGAAAGGGAACTCCTTTTTTTTGCAGAATAAATTTTTTTAATATGATTTTATTGAGAAATCTTCACACATCTACAGTCCATACATGGTGATAGAACATTTGTATCACTCCAGAAAAAGTAAATAAATAGAAAAACTCATACCTTCCATACTTCTTACCCTTCCTTCTCATTGACCACTGGTACAGAAAAGGGAACTCTTAATACAAGTTCAAAGAATTCTCCATAATTCTCTGTATTGCTTAAGGTTCTGATACCATCTTTCTATTTGTCAAAAAAAAAGTAAGCAAAAATAGAATCTGGCTTTCTTAATTATCTATAAATATATTTTCTAACAATCAAATCTGCTCTCAGCAAACTGCACAGGAAAAGAAAACAAGTGTTAAACAATTTCCATAGACTACTAAAGATTTTTTTATTTAGAGTTTAGGACACTTTCTATATTTCTTACCTGTTCTACAGAAGAACTGCTCTTCCTAAATAAGTAGGGTGATGTCTAAGAGTAACAAATTGTTTAGGACTTGTTCTGATGGTTCCCTTTGATAGAGACCAGGGGAGAAGCACATTGTGAAAAAAGAGTTCCTTTCTAAGTTTTTTGTTTTCTTAAAGAAAACCTACATTGTTAACCCCTAAATTAGGTGCTTTATATAAAATCTTTACATACAATGCTAACTTTACAAAGTAGGTCTCATTATTTTTATTTTAAAGATGTGGAAAATGAAGATCAGGCAAGTCAAGTGATTTAAGTCACATGACTAATAAGCCAGAATTTTAATCTATAAATTTCACTTTAGGACACTAAGTAATTAAACAGTATGACATCAACTACCTTCTAAGGGAGGAAAAATGCTCTAAGATAATAGGTGTTAAAGGAAGGGAACTTTTTACACTTGGATGTGGGCAGGCAAATATTGGGGTTAGGAAATAAGTTATTTCATCGACTTTAATTCAACAAGTACTTACGGAACCCCTACTACAGATCAGTTACTTTTATGTGTTCTATCCCAAGTGCATCTAAATTCTTATACCCTTTCTAAGAAATTTTATCATTTCTCCTTTCAAAGTTTCTATATTCCTAGGCCAGTATAACTCACTCCTAGGCCAATGTGACATTAATTTTTCTTTATCTAACACATGCCTGGAAATCTCACCAAATCGCAGCAACTTTTAGTTATGAGTCTGCTAGAACATTTATGTCAAAAATAAAGACTTCATCAACATAACTGAAAATAAATATTTCCCCAATAATCACATTTTTCCAAATGGTTAAATAAACAGGTAACTGACATGACTGGATATCTCAAGATTGTAACTGATAACTAAGATAGCTTCTCTATCCATCAACAGTATTACAATAAATAAACTTTGTAAGCAGAATAACTGCTTTCTCTTTTTAGTCTAATTTATTCATTTAAAAATATATACTCTGCCTCCCTGTCTTTAAATTCATATAATGTGGTCTCTTAGGTTAAAGATAAGAACCAAGGAAAATATTAGTTTCCAATCTCAATTACTGTTGGTTTTCAAAGGCAGAAAACCGTTTAAGGCCTTTTCTTATGATTCCCTTTGATAGAGAGCAAGGGAAAAGCAACTGCTTAACCTCCTCATTCCTCAGTTTCCTCAATAAGTAAAAATGGAAGGATGTCCTAGATACCTTACAGCTTGACCGGAAACTGTAAAAGTTGTTAAGTAAAGCTCCAAGGTGGGTGGGTGCCGAATACCATCCCCCAAAATGATAATTTCCCAAATCTTAGTTTCAGCCTTTCATTGTATATTGAAGCAGCACAACACTGATGAAAAGAGGATTAAATGGGGACTTTGAGGGGAGAGAGTAAAGGCCAGGTTCATCACCATCGAAAAAAGAAAAGGGCAGTTATTTTCTCTTTCCTTTCCTTTAAAAAGAAAATATTGAGAGATAATACTAAATCGTCCATCCCAGCCAGAACCCTTGGAAGACAGGTCTGATCTAGGTCAGAGTGCAGCTTTTAGAGTGAGGGGGGATGTATCACAGTGCTCTGGAGTTCAGTCTTCTCTGCACATACACAAACACAAGTGCACAGCTCCCCGACGCTGCTTGTCCCCTCGGCCTCACGGGCCCTGCCAGTTGGCAAACCCAAGCCAGGAAGTTGTCAATTCCAATTGCGTTTAGGCCATGTAGTCCTATTAAAGAAGGCTTGCTGGTTAAGGGGCGTCCTCTGTTTCCAAAGCATGGGAAAAAAAAAAAAAGGCTATGCTTAGATTGGAGCTGGCAACTTTCACTGACTAGAGTTTTCAAGGAGCTATGAATGAGTTTAACAAAGGAGGTCTGTGGCTAGTTTCTGGCTGAAGTCCATGTCAGCAGTTTTTAAGGTCACAGGCCACACTAACTAACATTTATTCCCAGCAGACCCTGTTCTAAACACAAGCTGTAAGAAGTACAAATTTGGAATTTTTCTGTAATCCCTTGAGATATTCCTGATCCTTCCACATGTTTCTGCCCAATTAAAAACAATTCTCACTTTTCACCACAAGAGAGGCCATGCTCAGCAATCTCAGTCCATCCTTAGGACAGATGAACAAAAACCTGGCAAATCAAAGGGCTCGAGTGGGGAAGGGAAGGAATTCAGTTGGATCATACTGAAAAGTGCAGACAGCTCTCCAGGGGCTCAGTTTGTGAAAGCATAAAACAGGTTATGACAGAGATTCTGAGGCCATAAAAAGTAGGGTTCGAGGCACATATTGGAAATAGATTTCTAGTTATTTTACACAAATAAGATAAAAATTTCTGAGAACATAAAAGGTCAACTAGGTGAAGGGAGAGCAGTGCTAAGCTATAAGACAGATGCTAGATATCCCACTGTGAAATTAATACAATCATTCCTCAATTCAGATGCATTTCAATTCATTTTTAATGTTTCTGAAATCAAGATGCTTCTTTCAATCAATCTGAAATTTTAATACAGTTTTCCCCCCTCTGAAAAACTGTTTTGATATCAACAGTGCATTGTATAACAAATGGTATTTTTAAATCTTCTCAGACAACATGACATGACTCCCTCCGATAGAGCACCAAAAATATACCATGCACTGTTCATGTGTGTCCATAAAAAAATCTCACTTAATCCTCACAGCTATCATGGGAAGAATTTTCTATTTTATGAATAAGGAAACTTGAGGCTCAGAAAGGTAACACGATTTGTTTACAACCCTACAGCTAGTAACAGGTAGAATAAAAATTTGAACACAAGTCCTGATTCTATAGCCCAAGTCTTTTCCACAAACTTAGGAAGAAACAACCAAATATTAGACTGTCAGTCACTATCTTGGTACTTACAGTACTATAGTTTGTGGCATTTCATATTTGAAGTCATATGCTGCATAAAGGCAGCTATAATTTTTCCAAATTAAAAAATATATAAACTGTGGCTCAATGAACACTTGGACTGAGTTTGACAGAATAAAACTGCCAAAAGAATTACCTTATACAAGAGATACAAAGAAGAAAATTAAAACACCCACAATCCTGTTACCTATTATTTTTGTTCATATTTTGGCATCTGATCATCAGCCTTTCTTCTATGAATTTTTTACAAAATTGAGGTCATCTCAATGTAAAAATTTGACTCTTGCCTTTTTGTACAGCATTATGTCCTGGATGTTTTCCATGTTATTAAATACTCAGCAAAGACATGGTTTTAATGGATATACAATATCTAATTAAATTTAACTATGTCCCTATTTATGGGCCTTTAAGTCATTTTTAATTTTTCATTCTATATATTACAATCAACATCCTCATATATGTATATATACATATGTATAGACATACGCTACTAATTTTTCCTTAGGAACCATTTTAAAGTTTTCAAATATACATTGGTGACTGTTTTTCGGGAATGTGGGACCATTTTATACCTAGCCAAGAGTACGTAAGGGCCCATCTCATTGAATCCTCAAGTGAACAGGATCAAGGCTCAAGTCTACTTGGTTACATGCATGCCTACACAGATATCATCTATGACAATGGCATGTACCTGTTAGAATTTATCTACTCATCTATTAATAACTACTTCACTATGGGATGTTGTCAGGTGCCAGTGAGTACTTTGCCAAGATCCTTCACCTATATTATCTCAAATCATCATTCAAAAAAAAAAAAAAGGTACATATGAGGAAATTAAGGCTCAGAAAGAGTAAACTGAGAACCCAAAGGCACACTTTAAAGTCAGCAGGACTGGGATGCAAGCCCTCCTCTGACTTCAGACTAACACACTTTATGCCATGCCACCTTATACTTCATTTACCTGTCAGGTATGATCAACTTTTTCCCTTGTACAACTCCTTGTATTTTCCCTTGTACAATAAAGGCCAGATTATTCATCAGGGAAATAATGAAGGACAACAGCACCTAGATCTCACGGGCTCTGAGAAAAGAGCATGCTGGCATGCCTTCTTTAAAAAGAAAGGAACAAGTGGTGGCAACATGGGGACACGGGAAAGTTCACACACAGCTGGTAGAACCATAAAATGGCATTATCACTTTAGAAAATAATTTGACATTATCCAAAAAAAGTGAAGACATGCACATCCTATATGACCCAACTATTAGACTCCCAAATTTATACACCGAAGAAGCCCACATGCACCAGGATACACATGCAACAATGTTCACAGCTATATTGCTCATAATAGTTGCGAACAACCCAAACAGCCACTTACAGTAGAATGCATAAACAAATTCTGATATGGTCATAATATATGGAACACTACATAACAAACAAAACAAACACAACTATAAGTACCAGCAAGGATGAAGCTCAAAACTTACACAAAAGACTTAAAATAATGATCCCATATTGCATAATTCCATTCATACAGAGTGCAAAGTCAGGTAAAACTATACTCTTATTTAGATAAAGGTGAAAATTATTAAAAAGTAAAGAAAATTTCTAACAAAATCAGGAGAGTAGCTACTTATAGGCAGGACTGAGAGAGAGAGGACATATTTGAAGAAGGGAATCTAGCAGCTTCTGGGGTGCGGGCGATTTCTTAACCTAGATGGTGATTACACAGCTATTTGCCATATAATTTTTTATATGTACTTGTGTGTGTGTGTGTGTATGTAACTATATATATTTAAATCCAATGCTCTTTTCTGTTTGTAGGTTACATCCTACAATTTGCAAAACGAAGGCAGAGCTGATTTAAACATTTGCATAGCAGAGGCAACAAAGAACTTTATCAAACACTGTCTTATTTATCCTTTGCATTGATACTCTGAATTACTATAACCCTCAATTTACCACCAAGTAAACTGTGACAAAGAGGAATGACGAGTAAGTGAAAAGATATTTATTACAAATCCAATTTTTAAAAAGAAACTTTTTAAAAAACAAAGTATAGCATCAACGTCCTTTCCATTATAATTCAACAAGTACTGAATCTGAGGATATGACAAGCTCAGGAAAGTCCTACCATATGAAAGTTATACTATCCATTAAAATAAAAAGACCTAACATTATAATCTCTGGAAATTTTAATAAAGAGCAAAAAGGAAAAAGGTATCATAAGAATTATTTTCAGTGGTCAGGAGATAACGGTTATCTTTGCTCAATGAAGACGATCAACATTTAGTATATTTTCATAGACCAATGAAAAAAAAGTGAAAACTAAAATTTCTCTAAAATTGGTGTCCAAAACTACAACTATTCTTTTTTACAGGAGCAACAGTAAACATCAAAGCTCAGCAAAAAGTGTATACCAGGAAATATACATTCCAAAGAGTCTTTTTGACTTGGAGTCGTTTTTGTTTGCAGTGGCTTTTTGTTGTGTCTTTTGTTTGTTTTTTTATCCCCCCAAAGATTTGTTTTCCTATGCACCCAAAACGAAAATAATAAAAAAAAAAAGGAATCAGTTATTGCAAGAGCTTAGGTGGCAATAAACTATAGGGCAATGAAGTTTACCCAGCTTCTTTCCCCCCTAACATTTTTAAATAAAAATTTTTTTAATGTCAAGTTTTGAGAGCCAAGCATTTTTCACTGCATTTTGGGCTCATTAATACACATAAAGAGCTAGTTAAAATACCAGACTGAATAAATGAACAATGGAACAATTAACCTCACATGCAAGGCTCCACCCACTTTACTTCAAAGGCATCTGAAATAGAATGGATTAGAAATCATAAATGATGCCTCTCAGAATTAATTTTGTAATAAATATTGCTTCGTACTATAGATAAGGGATTAAAAATCTCCATGTGGCAGTCTAAAACTTGTGAATTGAATTAAAGGACGGCAATTGCCTTTGGTTTTCCCTAAATCTGCTGGTAGTTTTAAGTCCCAAGATTAGGAAATAAAACCCTATTCAATTTTCATTGCATACTGCAATACAGAATTTAACTTTCTCTACAACTTTTACAAACATATAAGTTCCAACATAAAATTTTAAGATATGTCTAATTTGCTTTCATTTAGAATGTAATATATTCAAAAATCAAAATCTATATTAACTTTAAGAGTATTTCCTTTTACATTACATTATTTTTTGCATTTCACAATACAACTATGCTATTAAAAGGATTACTGACTTCAAATACGTAAAAATACAGATGAAAAATAGAAAGGAAAAAATAAAATAAATACATTATATGCCTCTTAATTTAACTAAAACTTTTGATACTATTGCCATACTTTTACAATGATTGTTTTTAGAAGCTAATAGCTATTCTTCATTGTCAAAAATCAGATAATAAGTCAGACATTAAGATAAAAAGTGGCTGAGATTTTTTAAAAATAAAAATACCAGAGTAATTAGCTGAACGAGAAATACAACAAATGCATTTTTTAAAAGATCATAAATGTTAGCAAAAAATTTTTTCAGATAACTGCTTTTCCTCTTATGAATCAATCTCACACAAATAAATTATGTAGTTGAAAACAGCTCAGGAAAGAATGTTTAATGATATGTAAAGATGCTTATAATATAAATGAAAAGGCTAGATACAAAACTATACCTATAGCATGACTCCAACTCAACAGAAAGTCATTATAGGTGTGGTGTGAAGTGGGATGATGGATTTTTTTTTTTATTTCTCCAGTTTTTTATATTCCTCTAACCAGGAAGTATACCTTCATAATCTCAAAATTTTAACAACCTCTTAAATAACTGACAGAACTGTGTTATCTCCAAATTTCAGATGGCACAATGATCTCTCTTCTGGAAAATTATGCTGTATTCTCTCACAGTCTTCTGAGGGAGAAATGCTAGAATTGCTCTTGCTTCTCAACTGGACACTGAACAGATCAGATAACCTAAATTCGGAGTCCTTTTTGTATTTACAAATCTTGTTCTTAAAAAAGCAAGCAGCTCAGATCCAAAGGGGAACTGTAGATATGAAGCATACTGAGTCATTTTCTTTCCTACCTCCTGTCCAGTGAAAAGCAAAGATAAGGCTCAATAATGCCTTACATTTGTTGTCGCTGTTGAAGGAAGGCAAAGTTTGCTTGGAGGGAGGTCCAATAATATTGATTTAATAGAGGACATTCAAACTCAACCAAAAAATTCCAAATCGTTTCTCCTGTAGAATGCTTCTCCCCCTCCTAAAGAGGGACCCTTGTGTGAAATTCTTAGACTCTTTCAGAAGGCAAGCTAATTTTACTGGTTTTCCATTCAAACACACCCTACGTCATATTTGAACAGAACTGATCATTTTCTTCACCCTATAATCACACACTTGGGTTATGCACATAGAGCTGCAATAACGCTGGCCAGAAGGCAATGTGTCTCCTTGATGCTAACTACTGAATCTTGAAAAACAGTTCCAAGTAGGTTTTGACTCATTCTCTTGAGTTAGAGGAATCATTGGAGTATCATACACAAAACCCCGGATTAAGGGTTAAGAGACTGCCATTAGCCAGCTAAAAAACCTGGGTCAAAAATCTTCCCTCTTCAGGCTTCATTTTCATCATTAAGAACATGAGGGTGGGCTGAAGAACATTATTTCTCTAAGCTCTCACCTCTGAGATCATTCCATGAAGGCAAACTACCCATTAATGGCACTTATTAACTAAACATCTACAGAGAGACAAACAAGCTTTTGAAACCCGTAAAGGTTGTTTTGGCGGCAGGAAAGTAAAATTTGAAGTCTTGAATCAGAGCCAAAAGAACGTTACCAGAAATAAACCTGATCCAGGTGAAAATATGAGGTTTGAGTCAGATTATGCTTCCAAACCAGATTCCTTCACTTAATGCCCATGAGATCTTGAACAAGGCACTGTACCTCTCTCAGCTTCAACCCCTTTATCTCTAACCAATGTCATAAGGTTGCTGTAAGAATACATTAAAATTATACAAACCACCTGACATAAATAAATGCTGCAAAATGCTAATTTGTCCTTTCTCTTCCAAATCCTCTGTAGTGAGCTGTTCCGATTCAGTCTATAGATGTACAAAAATGGAGTTTAACCTTAACCATCATCAGCAGTTGCTAGGGGTAGCAAGATAAGTGAGGTTAGCGGAAGAAAAACAAAACAAAACAGCACTCCTGGAGTTCCTAAGGTGGTTTCACTTACCACTCACTCTATACTGAGCTTCATGAGCATTAAGGGAAGAAAATGCTCTGCTGTCAAAACAGAATGAGAAAACGCAATGCCTCTTGTAAGGTCCATGACTCATTTATTCTTAAAAATGAAAAAATTTCTTTTAGCCAAAGTCTTGGAGTTTCAAAAATCCACAACCCTTGCTCAGGCTGCTTGAGGGAATGCTGAGGCATGCTGGTTTCCTTTAAAAATTACCAAGAGGAGAAAAGAATCTTCCTCTTATGGTGGACAGCCCTGAAGTTGCTGGCACAAGGATCACTGCCACTCTAACTGTCCAGCTTCCCACCCCTAAAATCAACTTCAAACAGGAGGTCACTAGGAGAGCAAGGGCAGTTTTATTTATTTCCCTTTCTTCTTAGCAAAGGTGCTTTTCTTTAAATTGTACAGCTTGTTACTATTGTTGAGTTGTGGCTCCCCAGAGGATTATCTGTTTTTAAGCATGAAGGCGTTTGTACGGAAATAAAACATGCAGCATTCCCCAACCACTTTATTTTTTTTTTTTTTTTTGTCAATTAAGGAAGAAAGTTATAATCTCCCACAAAGTGATGTTCTGATGAGCACAACCCCCATGCAAATCTTTCAAAATACTGAGGACCTCAGACATGGTTCTGGGCCTAGTAAACCAGACCCTCCAAAGAACTACCCCATGGATTTGGCTTCTGACAAAAGGCATGTGCCAGGACTCACACTGGATGGAAGTATAAATGTGCCATAGCAGTAGGGCCTTCTCACAACTGACCATCCAGAAAACAACAACAACATAGAACCCAACTTACTTTTTTTTTTTTTTGGCATGGGCAGGCACCGGGAATTGAACCGGGATCTCCATCATGGCAAGCAAGAATTCTGCCACTAAGCCACCATCACACTGCCCTTCAACTTACTTTTAAGGGGAGAAATTAAAAAGAAATCAAACAGCTCTAGAAAGACAGAAATACTTGAAAGGCAGAGGAAAGTCCTCCATTAACTATTATGAAAGATCAAGATTTCTCAAATGGCATTTAAGGCATTGGGAAAAAAGGCCAATTTCTTCTGCCCTGGGGTGGGGGGTGGGCAGCAGTTACAATGCCCAAATTGCCCTTGAACACCAGGATGTATCTTTTTGTATAGCACGGTACACTTGGGCGAGGCAACCATAAATAACTTAAAACAAGAATAGGAGAGTCCATCTGTTTCTGGAATACTTCAACAGCAACTGCTTTCAAGGTAAAAATCTGGGAGTTGTCCCCACAGCCCACCTCTCCAACACCCTCCCCCACTCCCATACACTTATTCTACACTAAGGCAGCTAACACAATTCAAAAAGGCTTCTGCCACCACACCTGCCTGAGAAAACAGTCCTTTGATTTTTCTCCTGAATTGCATGTGTTGTTTAAAAACTACTGGAACAGTTAGACAGGGAAGCCAAATTCCTTAAAACTGGACTCCTTTTTACCTCTCACTTCTTTTTCTCTTTGTATCAAAAACTGAGATTTTTTCCCTGTTTACAGTAAACATGAGGACAACATAGATGAAAAAAGGAATCAACAGTTGTTCTCACTTAACACAATCAATGTCTAAACACAAGTCCATATGCCAACTAGCATGAAAAGAAGGACAATCACTGTCCAACAAAGGCCCAGGTACATATTTTATTAAGCATGTTTAAATAAAAGTAAACTCAACTCAAGTTAAGGTTTGAAAAATCCAATCTACATCAGGCTGCTACTCCCTAAGTGATGTGCAACTCCACTTCTAACAATGACCAGAAAACCCAAGTATGAGGAGACAGAAATTACACATACAAAAAGCTACTTTACTCTTGCCTGCAAACATCAGTATTTCTAACACCTGCCCCAAACCATCTACTAGCACCTCATGTCCTATGGGATAAATTCACATCTTGAGCATGTCTCAAAAGGGTGATCACAATCGGGCCCCAAGACTTTTGTGGCATCATCTCCTGCTAGTGCCCTCTCATTCTTTCATCTTGTTATTCCTTACATTTCTCTGAACCTTAGCACACCAGTTTTCACTGCCTAACAAGCTTTTCTTACATTCTTCTTCAGGCCAGCCCCACTCATTCTATAAGACCAAATTTAACTAGAATCAAATAGCAACGCTTTCTGTGACTCTCCAAGTCAGAAATGGGTGCTGCCTAATCTGTGACCCCAAAGAACACTGCATATACATTTTAAATAGCATTTATCACATTATATTTTAATTACTTGTTTACATGCTCCCTTCCCAAGGACTGAGAGGCTCCTAAGACAGTAAGGGTAGCAGAAGTAAAGTGGGAGGGGATGGGGCATCGAAATCAGAGGTGATATAGGGACATTACACCAAAAGCATATTAAATTTTATATTTGGTAATTGACAAAAAATGCATATTACCGTTTTCATTTTGTAATACAAAGTTCAGACAGCTCAGTCAACAAAATACCAGATGAATGTAATATCTGAACAGTTCACAAATGTGGGACTGGGACTAGATCTTTACAACTATTTTAATGAGCTTTGGGGTAAAAAAGACCAAAGACCAAGTGCCATTTATTTCTTGTTGTTGATATATACTAGGTATTCAGATATTTACTAGTAGAATAAACATTAAAAATTAAAAGTGTTAAACTAGAAAATTTTTAGATAATACCTTGATGAATACTACCTCCCAAAATATATAACAGGTTCCAAATGGCTTAATTTGATTACAGGGATAGTTACGTAAGCTTTGGCAGGAGTTCAAATAAGTTACTTAAAAATAAAGTAGAAAATTGTAGAACACAAATACATTTCAAGTTCTTTTATAAAAATGAAAGAAATTTAATTATTATATGGCATCTCTCCCATAATCCCTCCAAATCTTATGGCTTTGAACTCATGTCCTCCCTCTACTGATCCCAAACCAGAAGTTGGCTATATGAGTAGCATCACAGTTTTGGCCTTGATTGGGCAAATCTAAAGCTAAGAAAAAAATGTGCTTCTAAGTCACTGTGTTTTATAACCCTGTAAAGTTTCAAGAGGTGAATACCTCATATCACACTCAGTTGGTATTATCTGAAAATGCTAAAATATTCTCTCATATTTCTGAGTTTATAATGAAGAACAACTAATTTACCAATAATTATTATTCTCCTAGTTGGTGCTTTTAATCTAGTATTAACTACCATCCAGCAAACAGTTAAATAATATTACAGCAAATCTCAAGGAGAAATAAGGATTCTTTAATGGCAGGAACTAACCAGCTGTGGAAGGAAAAAAAATGCATTTTACTTTATATAGGGTGGTACTTAGGTAATGGACTTGTTTATACTCATGTATAACTTACATTTCTGTCTAGGTGAACTGGTGACAAGAGTTCAAACCAACATTTTTATTTTTAAAAATAAACACAGGGCTCACTTCCAAAGGATTAATTCCTCCATAAAACAAGAATTAATGAGTGCCCACTAAACCAAGCATTCTTTTATATACTTTGGATGTATTTGTGAACAAAACAGATACAAATTCCTTTATTTCATGGAGTTTACATTCTAATAGGAAGGACTAGACCAAAAAAAAAAAAATGGCCCTAATAAATAAATTACATGTTTTGAAAGATTTCTAAGAATGTTTCATTGTGAAATTAAGTTTTAATTTTGTAATAGTCCTTTATGAACATAATGCCCATCAGTCAACACTGGACTTCCACTGTGAGATTTTAAGGTGTCCCTCTTACAACTAATATGAGACAGGTTTGGTAATATGAACTATACTTCTGCCAATAACTGTATTTCATATTTTTTTTCTTTGAACCAGGCCCTATGAGGTCCTGTCCTCTCACTAAGAGCCTTCCAGGCCCTGTTCTTTCATTCTTGATGTACTCCTCTTTCTCTGAAAACCATGCACAGAATATCTTGGTTAAGCACAATAGTAAGGTGCTGGGAATACAAAGTTGATTAAGACACAGTCTTCACCCCTAAAAAGTTACCATCCAATGGAAGAAACAGAAAGGAAAATCAAGGCTTATGAGTGTGTGGCTGAAGTATACAAAGCATGCCGGGAGCAGAGCAGGGGGAAATGATTACCTCTGCACTGGAGAAGTCTGCTCCAAGGAGGCATCTATACTGAATCTGAAAGGATGGGTAGATGTGTGATGGCAGAGAAAGTACACAGTGGTTCATATGGATCAGGAAGCATGTAAGCTTGGGATATCAGGCCAAGGTGGCAGAGAGGAGAATCCTAAAGACCCTAAGATCCTAAATCCTAGAACAGAGGAGCCTATGCCTACATGGACTCCCTCCCTGGGAACTATATCTGATAATGGAAGAATGTATAGCACAAGTAGAGGTGGTTCATGAGGAGACTTCAGCTGCAGCACTGGGCATACACTGCTAATGAAAGAGAAAGCATCTAAAGATAGGAAGGTGACTAAATTGCAAAAGAGAAAGGGGACAATTAATGATCTAACTTATACCCAACTTATACCCTCATTCTTTTAGCAGATCTCTCCATTCTCACTTGGACACATTAAATTATTATCCAAGGTTAATAGCAGATTCTTCCATTCACATGCTACCCTCAACCCAGTAATGTTTCCAAACCAAACACAGGGGAAGTGACACTGTGTGTGTGTCCTTTATATATGCACAAACTGGATAAAAGAAAGAGAGCTTTCCCCTACCCCCCATGTAAAATTCCCATAAAATGCACGTTCTTGAATTCATATAGGAGTCTATTTCTTACCATAGTCATTATCCTCTGGCACTAGAGAATCAACAGAGAGAAGACACTATGCCATGGGATCATTTTGTTATATTATATATAGCATACTGTAAGGTGATTATCTGTTTCCCCAGTCCTGTAAACTGTTCAAGGACAGAGACTAGCTAATAGTAGCAGTTCAATTAAGGGGCTGACAAACAAATGAATAAATTAACCCACCAAGTTTTCTCCATACTTCCAAGTCAGTGTAACAGATAGAAAACACCAATTGCTGCTTTTTTTACTCTAATGATGAAGCAATAAAGCCTGCTCAACTAGTTTCTCATATACATGAGAGCCACAACCCTACACATACACGAAGTCAAAGAGCAGAATCAAAGGACACCAAGTTTTAAATTTTAAGTTAACAGTTTTCACTCTCAGAACTATGCTGAGTATGATAGTGGCAGTTCAGCATTTCCCACCAATCATACATATATTTACCCCAGCCTGAAATGGAAAAACATTGTAACTCAAAGTATTATGGTGAGGTTGGGGGAGGTGCGGTCCCTTTGTGCAAAGCTTAAAGAATTTGTTTGAGCCCTCACCTCCTCCAAATGAATACATATAAATATGCAGTGTACTGGCCAAAGCTTCAATAGAACATTAGACAACAATGAAAGAGAAAATTTTCTTATTAAAAAAAGGCCAATGCTGTTAAATTTTTTTTAAGTTTACATAAAAGTCCAATACTCTGGGCAGGTAATTCTTGGACCAGAGCTATTGGGATGTGCTTGAGAACAGCTGTACACACTTTAATCTCCAAAGCAGCCAGCCTGTCCCTCCTCCCCAAGGGTCTTTACAGCTGTTATTGTCTGCTGCCCAAGTTACAGTCGCTATGGTTGGTGAGGAAGAGGTAACTTCATTGATAATAAAAACAATAAAATTAAGATTTGCGTGGAGAAACACAAAAGTGGAGCGGTCCAGACTGACAATTGATGAGCAAAGAAACTTCAAAAAGTCTGTTTTTTTTTCTTGGTGAGAAGAAGAAGAAATTGCAGAGACTAGTACACCAGAGAACTAGCTTCTTCTGGAATTCAGAGGGTCTGGCCTTTTATCCCCAGGCCCAAGCCCAAGACTGGGGACCCGTGTTTTGTCAGGAGCGCCTCCCTGCTACTCTGTCCTGGGCTGCTCCACATGAGCAGAGAGAGACAGGAGACAGGCCCCTCTGACACCTAGTTAACTGAGGCAGATGGAAAGGAGAGCGTGTGAGATGCCTTTACTTCCCCCTCAGGAGGCTCCCAGCAGGAACCCACGGAGCCAGCAGCTCCAAAATCAGATTTCCACACATCCTTCCACCCCAGAACATGCCTTATCCCTCTGGCAGGAGGAAACAGAGCATTAAGCAAGTGTGGCTCTGGTATATGAAGGGGATTTTGGAAGACCTCAAGAAGGCTTCTTACAGAATTCTGTACTTTTTTTCAAACCTCTACAGAGGTAGCCAAGTTGGGAAACAGTTACTCACTCATTGACCCAAAGGGGCAAGTGTGTTACTTTAAGGGGGGCACCATCAGTGTCTGCAAGACATCCCTAGCTACAGACACATACTTTATTAATATCTTACATACACAAAACGTCCAAGGGAAAGCCTAACAGGCTAATTTCTGACAGCTCCAGATAACAGCAGGAGGAACTGAAGCCATGCTGACTCTCCAGCTTCCATATACTACACAGAAGCAATGATCCCTTTCCCACCCAAGGGCTGTGATACAAATAAATAAATATAATTATCTTAGAGTGCAAGAACAACATTTTGAAGTCCTTCTCCCCAAGTGCAGTGACTTATGGGAAACAGATAGGAAAATAAAAAGAGCAGCTGGAAAATTTAATTATGGAAGAATAATGCAAAAGCTGACATTGTTTCATAGAACTAGCCAATAGTCAAAAAGCCATTTTCCTTTACCTTAAGATACAGAAGCAGCTCTTCGCTCCTGAAGATAAGCGGCAGAACCCAAATCTCTGTTTGCTGTCAATGTCAGTGAGCACAAACGTGAAGTTCTGGCCAACTTGGCTAACTGTGAGGCTGCGGCAAAGACAGAACAAAGGGAAAAATGAATGTGCAGTAAGTTTCTTGATAAAGTATCTAATCACAACAAGTCGTTGAACCTGTAACATTTCCTGTCTCAGTGGAACTCATTTTATAAATGACCTTAAAATTTATACACTTCAAGGGAACAGACTGTGAGCTAGTTAAAAAAAAAAAAAAAAAACAGCAAGCAACCCATTCTAGTGACCACCTAAGAAATCAAAACCATCAGAGCTATCATACCTTCACTTATTGAGTCCAGGCACTGGTGTAGCTCTGTTAATCATCCCATCAATCCTGAAAGGTGCATTCTATTAACCTCACTTTATAGAAGAGGAAATAGCCTAGAGAGGCATTACCTAAGGTCCCAGCTGGTAAGTGGCAAAAACCTGGACTTTAAACCTAGGCCTATCTGACTCCACTCGACCAGTTTGCCCTTAATGATGCTCACCCAGTCACTCCTCTAGTTCAGAAAATAACAGCGACTGCAACAGCAGAACTGAAGTGTCTATGACTATCAGTCACAAAGGTAAATGCTTGAAACATACCATCTCATTGAACCCTCACAACAATTCTGGAATTTAGATGATGGTCCCATTTTACAGAACAGGATATTAAAGTACAGAATAGTTAGCTAACTGAATCAAGGGAACAGAGCTACAATCTGGGAATTATACAAAAGGGGAAAAACAAGAATTCAATTGGGAAGAAAACAGTCAAGATTAGCAGCTACTTTCCTAAATTCCTGTATTCCTTATAATTCTGAATTTAAGAGGAACATATTTTACATTTTAAGGGACAGTAATATCAAATTGTCTAACAACACAAGGTGGTTTCTAAGAAATGGAAACATGTTAAAGGAGGATATTAAAGAAAAAAAGCAACCACACATAAAAGCCCTAATGCAGAATTGAAAACATCTGTTTTTAAAAAAGAATATAGCCAATCAGTCTGATCTAGAAACTATCTTTCTTAAAAGTTACAAAATGTCTAAGATCCACTTTTTTTGCAGTTTTATTGAGATACAGCCACAAACTGTACAAACCATACATAATTTGTTAGCCAATGATTGTAAAAATCCATTCTTTAAAATCAGTTTATCAGTTATCTTGGATTCCTTTTTAAAAACTTAAACATTCCAAATTCTAGTGCATAAATCATACTGACAATGTTAGAACTTGAAATTGTATTATTCAAAAGAACTTATCAACTTTAAGATGAACGTTATATTTATAAAATAAATTCAAATTAACAAAATATTCAAATTGAATCTTAATTGAGTCTTTGAATATGATATAAATTATGTTTCAAAATATAGGTCAACCTTCCTAAAACTCCCTTTTACAAGCCACACATGAAATTTAATATTAAAGAGAGAGGTTCAAGGTATCCCAATACAAAGGTCAACTGACCCTTCCTGGTCATATTTAAGGAAAAAATCCATTCCTGGAGGGTAGAGAGTACAAGAAAATAATTCAGAAAGAAAAGAAAGTGTCTCACAGTTCTTATTTAACTAGGAAAGTGATCAAAAAGAAGGTGGCAATTTAAAAGCAACATGGTAATAAAACAGGTGTAAGTAATGCTATCCCTCCACCTTACAACAAGCCATGAGAAGGAACACATTTCTATAAAAGTTATAGAACTATCAAGGGGACACCAAATGCTACCTTCTTATGGCTGTTATGTTTTATCTATAAAGCTTGGATACTGTGTTACTATGGTGATTTAATACTATGTTTTAAAGGGGGATTATATGATTAATTTTAACAAGGTTGAGAACTGAAGATGTGTGAGAAACAGGATTCTAGCTCACATAATTAAGGTGATTGGGGAGAAAAGTGAGCCTCACTGGGGGAGGAGGGGAAATCCTGTGTTATTAAAATATTTAAAACAACAGGTCAGGATGATTCTAAGTTACAAATAGGGTCATGCTTTTGCCAAATACTACTATGTGATCAAACAAAATAGGACTGTTCATTATTTCAACTAGAGTTTTGATTTCACTTCTATAATGTTCGAAATGTTTCTCTCTGGGCAACGACAGAACAGGATGAAAACAAAATACCCAATATCTCTAGAGAAAGGACACAGAAAGAACACATCTTGGTTCGTGAATTGGGTGTCATTAATTTCCTAGTATGATTTCACTACTATTAAAATGCTGAAAATTAATAATTTACTTGGTTCAAATCTCATCTCAATCACTTGCTAGCCAGGCTTTATTTAGCAAGTTACTTAACCTAAGTACCTCATTTCTTCATCTGGAATAACAATGGGAAAACTACTACCCAACCCAAAAGTTGCTTTGGGAATAAGTAAAATAAGCATTTAGTATAAAAGCTAGCCAATAATAGGAACAATTAAAAAAAATGGATGCAAATGGTTACCATCTGAATGAAAACTAAATTTCATACTAAAACCATGCACCGGCTTAAAGTCTTCTTCACTGACTGTCTTTTTTCTGCTCCTCAGTTGCCTCTAAGTAGAGGTAGTCCTCTGGATGACCAAATGAGCCACTCACACTTGCATTAAAGTAAAAAAAAAAAAAAAAGCTTCTTTTGGGGGTGCCACACCTTAAATGGGGGTCCTTATTATTCTTAATTGAATCGCCTTTTAATTCTTGGTAGGGTGAAGTACAAGTCATCAAAAGCTCAAGACCATTACATTGTAAAGTATGTTTCCCTCGGACAATTGTCATCAACTAAAAGTCAGGCAGAGGGCAGTCAAACAGAGATTAGTTGAAAGGCTCAGAATCTCCACGGAATGTATCACTTGTTAAGGTGGTACATGTTCACTGCTTCTCCAGGAAAACGACACTGGGGAAAGGGTCTGCTGCCCTCACAGCTGCAGTGTTTGTGTTTACCTCCAGCATCAGCATCCATGATGTCTTTATAGGAAGTAGAGATTTCACAATGATCAAAGCTGGGAGAAACTTTAGAAGCCATCTTGTCCAATTCTCTTGTTTAACAGATGAGGAAACCAAGAGGCTCAATGTTGGTTTGGTTTGTATTTCAAAGTAATCAGAACTAGGACTAAAATCCTAAGCAGACTTTTGGTTAAAAGTCCCTTCCATTCTGCCACACTGCACTAAACACAATGAAAACTGCCTCCAAGAAGCTTCAAATCAGTTGAAACACAGGTATGTGAAGAGTTCAGATAGATGTCAACTGACTATACCTACCACTAGGTTAAAGAAACCTTATCTGAGTATCTTCATAAATAAACTCAGCAGACCAGGCCAAGGCTACCCCTCGGTGTGCTTCCCACGCCTATGTAAACATGGAAAATAAGTAAGAAAAGCACTGACTATTCAAGCCACAGACTTGAACCTTCATTCTGCCTTTCAAATCTCTGCCAGCCATTCAAGTTTCCTCCAGCAGCATTTTGCTTAATCTTGAAGTTGCTTACAGGTTCAATGTACAAATGAACTATAGAGGCTTGAATTATGTGGGTGGACAGTTTGGTTCCAGGCTTCCAGTGAGACATGGTATCTTACCTGTCAATCTCATTTTATGTTTATTTATCCATTTAACAAACTGAGCAACTACTATACTGGATACTACAGGAGTTGAATATACAACAGTGAACAATATAGATATGGTCCCCACCCTCATGGAGCTTACTGTCTAGTTGGAGAAGAAGAATAAACAAGTATGCCACAAAACACACAGCTTGTAATAGGGTTATCATGAAAACAAAGAAAGAACATAGAAGAAAATGGAAGAGAAGGGAAGGACCTTCTAATAATGTGGTCAGGGATAGCTTCTCTGAGATAGTGACAATATTCATCTAAAGGATGAGATGGAACAGGCATTCAAGGGACAGGGGACTAAGTATTTCCGGCAGAAAAAAAAGAGCTATGCAATGATTCTGGGATTGGAAAAAGCTAGGCATGTTCAAGGTGCTAAAAAATTATGGCTAAGGCACAGGAAATAATAAGGGGGAAAGTAGCATGATGTGAAGTTGCCAGATAAAGCAAGCACCAGACTACACAGAAAGACAGACTCATAGGTCTTGGTAAAGAATTAGCATTTTTTGTTAAGGCAATGGAAAGGTAGTAAATGGCTTTAATCAAGAGACTAGTTTAAAATTTTGATCTAGCTTACATGGAGAATGGTTTGGAAGAAGGCAAGAGTAAAAGGGAAAATAATCAAGACGCTATTGCAATAACCCCAGTTGGACTGGATGGTAGTTAAACTCATGTAGGGAGAGTAAACTAGTCAGTTCCAAGTTACAGTTAACAGGTACAAATGACAGGCTTGCACAAGGACCAAGCATTAGGGCATGAACAGGCAGAATATTACCATTTAACGATAGAAAAGATTAACAAATTTGGGGAGGAATCCAAGAGTTCCACTTGGGATATGTTAAGTCTAAGAAGCTTGTAAACTATCTTAACAGAAATGTCAAGTAGGTAGTTGAACATAATAATTCAGAAATCAAAGGAAAAGTTTGGGGTGGAGTTATAAATTTAAAAGTCATCTACATATAAGTGGTATTTAAAGCCATGGTAAAGAATGAGATCACTTAGGGAGAGTGTTCAGAGAAAGAAAAGAGGACCCAGGACTATGTTCTAGACACACCATTTGAGAGGATGGATAAAGAAGGGACCATCAAGGAAAACAAGGGAGAAAACCAGGCAAGCAGGAGAGAGTGGTCAACTGTTTGGAATGCAACTAGATAAGAGAAAAAGTCACTGAATTCGGTAATATGGAAGTTTTAATGACCTTCAAAAACAATTCTAGTTGAATGACAAGTAGAAGACAGACAAGAGGGCTCAGGAATAAACTGAAATGTGCAGACAACTTTTCTGAGAAATTTTGCTCTATGGGTAATGGAGATATTAGGCCATAATTGGATGAGAATGAATAGTTAAAAGAGGCTATTTTTTTTAGGGTAGAGCTTATCAGACCTGTTTTTAAGCTGTTGGAATGATCCAAAAGAGGCAGAGATCTATGATGCAGGAGAGAAAATATGAAATAGTAAGGTCTAGACTTTAGTGTGGAATCCCAGATACACTACTCACTAGCTACGTGATCACAGACAAGTTATTGTACAACTCTTAGGTTCATCTGTAAACAGGAATAATAATACTTTGCAGAGTGGTTTTGAGGATTAGAAATTATATATATACATATGTGTGTGTGTGTGTACATATGTATATAAACTAGCATATAATAGGTACAAAATAAGAATGGTTATTATCATTATAGAATTATAAAATTCTAGGGATGGAACTGAAATAAATGGAGGGTTTTGTGTCCCCCTCCATTTATCATAGCCTACTAACAATTATCCATTTGAACCATCTAATTTAAGGCACCCCCAAGGATCAGGCTTTATCAACCTACCATATCTCCCAACCTTTAGTTATATACACCACAAAGTTCCTTCCATAAATATATCTTTCATCTTTCCAATTCCCAAGTTTCTCACCCTCCCTGCTGAAAGATCCAAATGGACAGATGACATTGACCCAAAACATCTTGGGAACCAACACTAGGTCATACACTGCCAGTTCTATAGGGCAACACCTATCTACAGGAGAAACCCATTGGATGATTCTCAGAAAGAATAGAGATCTCTTCACTCACTGGTCTACCAGAGCATGAGAAAGTAAATGGAGAATCAAAAAGTATCAAAACCTGAAGGAAGAATAGAGATCTAATCCAACTCCCTCATTTTAATTGTGAGAAACTAAAGCCCTCCCTGCTAAGAGGCAGAAGTGATTTGTGTCATGGTACAAAGCAAGTCCACGGCAAAGCCAAAACTAAAACCTAGGTCTCCTGGTTGCTACCCACAATGCTCTGTCCGCTAAACCCAGACTGCTTCATCATTATCTAAAGCTGTGACCACAGGGGACAGTTTAACTCATAGTTTAAACTAAGCCAATGGACTAAAGTGGGCTAAATGGATTCAGTTTTTAAAAGTACAGCAGGGTGAATGTATGGAGACAAGAACCAGAGAAGTCTGAGAAGATATACACTAATGTGCTAATCACATTTCTACATGAGTTTCATTTTCTTCATCTATCTGAATTTTTTTTAACTTTCTACAGTAAGTATATATTGACTTTGAAATAAACTTAAAAGTTTGGTTACTAATTTATTTATGCTATGACTGATCTAATAGAGGCAGCATGCTATAGTAGAAAAAAATGTGGTGTAATTAAAGTCCAGACAAATGCAGGTTTCAAAATCAGGTTTTCCACTTAATAATATTGGGATGTTGGAAAAAATATAGAACCTAACTGAGTCTCTGTTTCCTCATACATGATGTGAGGATAATGGTAACCTTGCAAACTTGTAAGCTTTTAATACAAGAAAAGACCATCTGCGAACACCTGGCATATAACATGGAATAAAATGGTAACTAGTATTTGAATCATATTTGCTTCTATGGTTACATCCTGAACCATTAAACTATGCCTTTGCCTCTGAAAAGACTATATCATTTTATTTCATGCTCCTATCATTTGTGTCTATCATTGTGTCTATCATAGGGCAATTGAATGAGAGCTGACTTCTTGGGTTCTGAAAGAGGATAAGCACAAACATGGAAAAGGATAGCATTTCCATCATCCAGTAAGTCTTTTGAGTGCTTTGACTAACTGAAGTTTGTAAACTATCAAGTACAAGAAGTACTACAATATGGAATGGTACAA
Source organism: Tamandua tetradactyla (assembly GCF_023851605.1). Classification (NCBI taxonomy): domain Eukaryota; kingdom Metazoa; phylum Chordata; class Mammalia; order Pilosa; family Myrmecophagidae; genus Tamandua; species Tamandua tetradactyla. Next base: position 45,802,085 of record NC_135328.1, read on the forward strand.
ATCTCTTTTTTTTTTAAAGAGACTGTTATCATTACCGATAACAAGTTTTTGAATGTGAAACAGTGAACTCAGCAATATTATTTTACTACTTCCCTTCACCAAGAACTTCAAGTATAGAGTAGGGTAAAAATAACCCTAGATTAGGAATAAGAATATCTATTCCTTTCAGTTCTATAACTATAAAGTTGGTGACTATACATCAGTCATTTCACCTCTATGGATCTCAGTTTCCCTTCTGTAAAATGGGATGTTTTGAGCCAGAAGAATTTCAGTGAAAATCATGTGGTCTTGTTCTCACATATTTTCAAGGCCTCCCGTAGCTAGAGCTGAAATCATCATGGTACATGCCACTCTCTTCCCCAGAAGACTCAATCTGCTCTGGCTGGAACAATCTCTAACTTCACTCACAGTTTCTCCTCTGGTTTGCTCTTTCCTCTCCCTTCCACTTACCATTTCTTGCCATCATTGCAGACTCAACATAAGCCTTACTCACTCTTAAGAAGTTTCAGTCCTCTCTCATCCCTAAACTCACTATCCTATTGGATAGATATTATTTAATATGTCTTTATGATAGCTTTATTTAATATACCTTAATTGTCTTTATAATACCTCCTTGAAGGAAACACACAAAGAGCAGAGTTCCAAGTCTGATAAACATTTCCATATCTTTCACAACACCCAAAATAATGGTATACATTCTGAACCTTTGCTTGCTCTTTTGTAAAAGAGAGATCACCACCTGTCTTCTAGAGTTGTTGGGAGGAATAAATGACGTACTAAAGTGAAGTGTCCAGTACTTTGACTAGAATCAATTAAATACTAATTTCCTTCCTTACCTTCTTCTCTCTGTCCTTGACAACTGGTCTTCCCATACGGGAAGACAGACACCTGGATTGTGCTAGCAGCCTAAGAGAACCTTGGGCAAATCACAATTTCTCTGCAGCTCAGATTTTTTTCAAATGAAGACAATGGTACATGTCCTTATCTCTTATGATATGAGGGTAAAATGAGATAGTATACGAAAACAAACTTTCTTTTGAAGCACTACCGGTATTATTTTTTTTTCATTAAGTCCTAGTTTCAGTAAGAAAAATCTTAAGACAACACAAAAGACAGAGATATGTTAATGTTAACAGTTGGTTTGATGATGACTGGACAAAAAAATGTCAGAAAGTTGTATTCCTGTTCCATCCTTGGGGTAGAAGAGCAAAGATATGGAAATGATTTAAAGCTTTCTTTGTTTTGAACACAACCACCTGGGGGTATTACTCATCTCCTGTGACAGCATATTTTCTAAGTCAAACAATATCATAAATACACCTAGGGGGATTTATGGGCCTCAGAATCTGGGCATATCCATTTGACAGTGCTAACTGCAAACTAATAAAAATATCGTGACATTAAAACCTTTGCATTTATTGTAAATGAACTTCATTATTATTAACTCTTCTGCATTAAAATAAGCTGAGGTTAGGGTGGGGAAAAAGAAGAAAATAATATATAGTTCCCAAATAAGTTTTTATTTAAAAATCATTAAAAGTCATCAATACCGTAGGGGTAACATAGCAAAACATATTCATACAGGGACATTTCTGTCCCCAAATCATTTTGTGAAAAAAAAATGAAGAATATGATTGGGGGAGGATAACTTGGAGAGAAGCATTTTGAAAGAAAAATATTTTTCTAACAGGAAAAAAAAATTCTGACATTATTAGTGACAAGAAAGATTTGAGAACATCACTAAAGGACTCTGATTTTCTTCCATTTCAGAATGCAATCACCCAGAAAGGTTGGTAAGGAGAAGTATATATGTGGTATAAGTGAGAACAAAGTACGTTTTGTGTTGGGAGTGAGGGGTGGGGAGGGAAGAGTGAATCGTATTGTGCATTTCTTCTAATACTAGGTTGACAAAATCAATTAAGGAGCACCTATCCAAAAAAGATCATCAAAAGAACAAGTCATATAAAAATACTTACCCTTTTTATTCTTTGATAACCACCTAACCACATTTTAAAAACATTTCAGCCTTATTAATTTGTATAAATAAGCCCTTGCCATAATTTGTAATACATTTTATAAGTGACTGGAGATTTCATGCATCGCTAATTCATACATAAAAATGTGAAGTTTGCATTAAATATCTCTAAACAAAACCCTATCTCCTTGCTATTTTTAGAAAGAATAAAGTAGAGACAAGAGGACTCTCTCATTACAAAGGCCGACCATCTTAAAATTAAGGCTATTCTACAAAGAACATCACAGTACTTCTAAAGCCTCCCGAGTATCAGGATTTTTGTCTGGAAGCATTACAATGGTTGGCTTTTAAAAAAAGTATGTTAGAACCAGGGAAAGCAGTGATTATAAGTGGCTGGCAACATTCCAGAGTTGTTTTTTAATACTCTTTTTGCTGTACAGTACTCTTAACTCCTTGAGCTACCAATTCTCAACTCACACCATTTTAAAATTTATGTCAAAGAAACGAGGACACTAGTATTGTAAGTGTCGAAAAGATTCAAGCGGCATATGTGCCCTGTTTGTTTGGGTACACTAAAATACAAGATAAAACCTTCCTGAAGATGGGCATGTTTCATAGATTTCTTGGAACATATTACATCAATTAAAACAGTAGTTTTTAAAACCTACTTGTCACTAAAAGGGGAGGAGTTTTTTAAATGTAATATATATACAATATCCTACTTTAATTCTCCTTTGAGAAAACGGAAAAACTGTTGAAAAGACAACAATTAAGTGACAAATAAATGACTGCAAAAATAATGCTTAAACTGCAATAAAAACAACATTCCTTGGAAATAAGATAAAGATGATTGATTCTGCTATTTTATTATTATTGTCAATTATAGTTTTACAAAGTATAAAAAGAAGCTCTTTTAAAAGTGGTACCACTAACCAGTAGTTTATTTTTTTAATAAACGTTCAGATTATTTTCATTATTTATCTCGTAATTCTTATATTTGTACCTTTCCAAGAAACAGCTTATCAAATGTAAATTAAGGATGCTGTTGAGAATATTTGGTCATTTTTAGTCTAGAACGCTACAGAATATGCTGATTTCCCCAGAGCCACCTAAACAAATTCATGGCACTATTTAGCAATATGACATTTATCTTTTAAATAACCAAATACTTTTAAACAATATAGCCCTATGCTGTTTGAATTTTAAGCTGAAATCTAGAAAAAAAAAATCTATATGACCATGGAGTCAGGTAACATTATTTTTCTGAGGAGGAATATATTCAGATTTAAATAAAATGGCACTGGATTAAAATGCCACCCATTCTTAATCATGGTTTGAGTCTGAAAACCAAAATAAAAAATGTAATGCCATGCAAATCACCTCAAAAAATAACCAGTGCAAAGCACTAAGCTTTAAATTTGGGGGCAGAGTTTGAAAAAATCCCCAGGAAAGCAGAACACAGCAACTCTTCTTGAACATAAATGTTTTAAATCATGGTTAAAAAGACAGAATGTTAAGAACGGTATGGTTTTTATTTTCTATAGCAGGTTTATTGACACTTCTTTTCTAGTAAAGTTTGAAAATCTGACACTACCTGTCCACAGAGAAGGGGAAACAAAACTTGGTCAAAGTCTGTAGAACTTCCTGTGGAGAGAAAGAGAGATAATTTACACATCTAATGGGACTAATAAATCTAACATTAAATACAGCACAATCTAGCAACTTTACCCTAAAGAAAGAGGAGACAGATGAAGAAATATGGGCTTTATCAATTACATGGGAGGAGTATCAGGCAGTCAATCATGAGAAATAATAAACATGATCAAACTTCATTAAAAATGAAAAATTAATCAAGAATCACACATGGGCAAGCAGCAGGAGCCATGCAGGAAAGCTCTGAAGGGAGGGAGGCGGTTGGGTTGCTGAGTGTTAACACCCCTCTAGGGACCATCTCCAGCCTGACCATATGGATCAGAGTGAATAACACCAAGCCACATGGGTTTGGCCTGGCAGGGCCGCTGTTGCTGGCACCGTTTTTGCCTGTTACCTAGGAACAGAGGGGGCCGGATTAGACAACGCTTCCCAACATCAATAGGCCAAATCACAAGCAGAATATAAAGCCAACTTGAAGATAATTGTTCCTGAATGTTGTCAACTAAATTATTTTAGAGTTTAAAACTATTTACTCACTATATAAAGAGGTTGTCATTTCTGGCATAAAATAAAAATCTCCCATGTAATTTGTAATCAAACGGTATACAATGCACTATTTTTAGTTAAACATTTATTATCATTACTGGAAACACTTACCTGCTCGTAATGTATTAAAATCCAAAGCAAACTACCAGTTTAAATGTCTTTTTACGAATAGGTAGGTATGTTAAACCAAGCACATTATTTGAGGTACTGGGAAGTACAAAAAGTAGAGTGACATTTCAAAGACATTAATAAAAGGCAACTTCTTATATGAAAAAAAGAATAAATACATGTGATAAAATATACAGTGGCATGTGTCTTTTCTCAATACACATTTCACATATACAGCATATATTTATAAGCATAGCTAAATACATATACAAGTAATTAATTATTACCTCTTTTATAGAATTTTCTCTAGCTTGACTTAATTGCAAACTTGACTAGCCCACATTTGGTGCCTAGCGTAAGTTCATAGACCAATGTTATAAATTTTAAAAAAGTATTCCTTTCATGCATTTGATCTGCTTTCTAACTATCTAAAATCCCAACTTCAAGACAAAATGAAGAACACATTTTTCAGTCATTGAGAAACTGGTTCAAATTAAAACAAACCTACCCATTGCAAATCCTAATCCAAGTGATAAATTAAAGATCAGTTTACAAATGTAGCACTTTTCTAACCACTAATAATGAATTATCAATGCTAACTGAATTGATGCTTCTCACTTCATTTACTTCTAAAACCAGTTCTATCATTCAAGAAATAAACCACATCAATCTAATAACCCACTCAATGAAGCAGAAAGCACATTGACTTGCTCTGCCAGAGTATGTTCCGCCTACATAATTCAATTGAACATATCCTAGTTTTTAATATCATCTTGGACTAGAACTTTGTATATCACAGTACTGTTAAGGCATGTCATCAAATAGTAAATGAACAGGAAACTGAAAAATGAAAAGTGGGTAAGAAAAACATTACTGCAGCATATTCTAAGAGGCATTATTGATATATCAGTCAATTTCATAGTGCGTCATTTAGAAGTCCATATACATTGTTTTAAACAAATTATGGTTAAATAAACTGCAATAGCTAATACAGAATCAGAAAAGCAAGAACAATTCCTCAGTACACATTGTTATAATCAGGCAAATATGGAAAAGAAAGTATATAAAGCATTCAATTTAATGTCTGCAGTGTTAGTTATAAAAATCACTATAACCTATATACACAAAACTTGAATGATTTGCATGCAAGAAAATTCCTTACAAATTTCCTTCCACCTCAAGTTTCAAGTAATACCACAAAGCATTCCTTAACTTCAGTATGTATACCAAGCATTCTTTAAAACCCAGCACCAAGTGCTCAAACATGCCAGTATCAGCTACAAAGACAGTTATCCTTTACCCCTTAAGAGTTACAGGTGCAAAAGCACTTCTCTACTCTATGCTGGAGTTTTGCTGGCAAAAGACCTCAAAGATTTTTGTAAGAAAGAACCCCCATGGCTACAAGAAAGCGTTGTGCTCCACAGCAGAGTCAAAGGAATCTAATATGCCCAACTTATTACTTACTACAATAAGAAACTACATACCAGTTTCTAAAGTCAAGGGTAATAGCCAGCCTTGAACTTATCTGTCAGATAATATTAGAACAAATACCAAAGTCCCCATCTAGGCTGAGTATAACCTACCTCCCAAGAGCTCTTCTTTTTACTCAAGAAAACAGTGATAAGTCTAATTAAGTACTTGGGGGGGGGGGCACAGACAAACGTAAGCACATGTTTGTGTATTACAATATGTTTCTTCATGTTTGTGATATTACAGGAACTTGATATTCCAATTTAAGTCAAACAAGATGGTAGTGCGCTGTCAGATGAAAAAAAAACAAAAATGAGGGTCTACACTGTGTTAGGCATATTAACACATTACTTCAATCAACAATGAAATCTACTTTTTAGTTTGGGAAGGAGAGAACAGGAAGTGAGAAGGGAAAACAGCAATGTTCTTTGTAAATAAAGACTGCTGAAATAAACCAGTGTTCTTAATACTGATGTTTTTCCTCATATAAAAATATTCAACTACTATATTCTCTTTTCCTAGAGGAAAACACTCAAATATGAAAAATACCAACCTCTATAAGAGGAAGGCATTAAAGCCCTGATTAAAATACATTTTAAGCATTACTTTTAAGGCAGAGTGCCCCACAGTCTTTCATTATTGATTTTACTGAGAAAATAGTCACTAACCATTTATTCTCTAGAACCTGTGTCTTTGGCTAGGGAACTTTCTTTGTAAATGATACTTTTCTATTTCTCCTCCCTGTCCCCTTTCTCTTGTCTACACAACAAGCTCTTTCTAGCAACCAGCTTCTGTACAACCTCAACTACTGCCACATAAATCGGATCTTCAAGATGCAGCACAGCTGATGAAATGTAAATGACCTCATTGCTAAGGCAGGGGGTGAGGAGGATTGTGTGCCAGTTCTCCAGATCAATTCCCAAGTTTATATTTTCACAAATCTTTTTATGTACAGTTTGATTTTTTAACATTTTAATGAGCAAAAAAGTGAATCTATAGTAGCCAGTTATCACAGTTAAAGTGCAGGGCATGAACTAGATCCCAGGAGAGAACCAGTCCACCATGTCACTACTGGCTTTAGGACATTCGCCACCTGGTTCCATGTCCCAAGGTTCCCACTCTTTTCATAATCAAAACACTGCTGACATTATAAACCCCAGACGGGTTTGCTAAAATACCTCCCAATCAATATATCCAACACATAACTTATTGGAGACAACACTGAGCTCATTGATTAAGGTGAGTTTAGTAGCAAAGTTTTCAAAATAAATGAGACAAGAATACAGCATTCAACCCCTTTGTGTCACCAGACAATTTATGAAATAGGCAATTTCTAAAAGACCTTTTCTTCCTCAAAAAATTTATAATATTTCACACAGGAAGAAATAAGCATAAAGGGGGGCAGAAAAAGTGTGGAGGGAAGGCAAGTGCTCAAACCTTTCAGTTATACATATATTAAACAGGGTTGTAGAAAGCTCTGGCCACAAGAAGATATCAAGCCTAAATATGTAAACTAAAACATGAAATTAACACACCTAACACTGAACTGAAATTCGGAAATGAACCCAATGTTTATCTCAGTCCATTTTGGATTCATTTTACCCAACTTGAATTATCACCTGGTCAGAAGGCCCATCAAGGGAACGTACTGCAATTTGGAGAAAGTCCCCCATTTGTACTAACACTAAGCCATTCTCTTAAAAACTTGGTACAGTTTTAAATTTATAATATTATCCATTACAAGAATCCTATCTGGCAGTAAAACTTTGAAAACTAAATTCAACAAAGTTAATATGGACTATTTACAATAGAAAAGCTAAACCAATTCACCCTGAATCTGGGGTGGAGGAGTAAAGAGTTAGAGGGGGTTTATCCTGCAACCACCATCAGTTCAAATGTCAAATACTTTCTTTTCATTGCTTCATTGAAACCTATAAAAAAAAAATGAAAGCAACTCACAGACACAAACACATACCCCACAAATAAATACTGTCTGAAAGACAAAAGTTAGGCTGATTATAGTGTCCACTGGAGGTTATACAATGTTGAGAGGTGAGGCACATTCTTGATACTTCAAAAGGAAAAAAAAAAGAATGCAGGAAAACATTTAAATAAAGGAGAGATAGTTTGAATGAATGAATGAATTTTAAAATATGTAAAGCTTCAATCAGCCTTCTTGCGGCTTGCTGAAAACAGAGCAGTCAATATAAATTTCACATTTATCTAAAGAGAGTGAAAGAAGAGAGGTGGGGGAGATAGTGGGAGAGCATTTCCTGAGTTTCTTACATCTAATTTATTCGTTCATTTTGAAATGTAGGTGTGAGATAAAAAAAGATCAGTGGAGCTCAAATTCCTGAAATACTCTATTTCCATGTTCAAGTTTTTTTAATAGCATGAGGGAAATGCTGACCCTCTAAGCCCTGCAGTTGGAATCAGCGTAACTGACTTGAAAGAAAAGTCTTTGATGATCTTAAAACTCAAGTTAAAGTTAAAAACAGAACACATACAAATTCAAATACACAAAAAGCTAACAAAATATCTACCGTAGACCATTTTAAGTTAAAACCAAGTAGCCCATTTGAAAGCGAGCAGAGGTTTTAAATGTTTATGGTTAAGAAGGATAAAACAGAATGGCAATAAGTTCTTGGGAGCTTAATTAGCACCAAGTTCAAGAATGTTGATCCAAAGTTTCCTAAATAAAAACAGGAAATACAATTTCTCTCCTTTGCTATGATTGTCCAATTAAATCCAAGATCCACACTACAGTTAAAACCAAAATTTTATTTTTCTCAGTTAAAAAAAGGTTTGAATAAGGGATTTTAGAGAAAGGCCTTTCAACACTCAAACATAAAAGCCAGTTCAAATATCTAACAACACTGATTCAAATGCTACTGGGTCTGCTTTCTTTCCTTTAGTCATCATTATCCCCAGTTTATTTTTTATAAACTTAAAATAATGTTGGAATCATAAATGCTATAATTATGCTAATTTGCATAATACTTCATAAAGCCAATATTGTAATTCAAAAATAAAATCACAATAAAATATACAAATTCATTATACTCTATAATAAACATGTATCATATAAGTTTTATATATAATTTATAATATAAATTATCAAGGACATTAAGTACATGAGTGGAATGTCAGGATAGTAGAGGAGTCACTTCTAGAACTACTTGTAAGTCTAAATCTGCATGGCCTTTGAAGTCCAAAGTAAAAATATAAAACAAAGTTATTTCATCCTTTTGACCCTTCCTTATCTTCAAAAAATTACTTAAAACAAAGTTTGTCCCAAATACAATATATAACGTCATCTACTCCAAGATTCCCTTTTATTAACTTTAAACCTTACAGCAAAGAGGTTGAAAATGAGAGAACTATATTTAAAAGGTCAATGTTAAACACCAATAAAATTCTTAACACATTTCAAACGCTTCCAAAACAAACAAATGATTTGGTTACAATCTCTCACAATCAGCATTCACTGGCAGCAGTAATGTAATTCCTTGGACGTACTACTATTACTCTATAAAAAATTTCGCCTTGTTCATGTCCTTAAACATGTAAAATCCTGTATATAATCTGACCATTTATGCTATCAATATTTCTAAATGGAAGTAAGGTCAGGGGTAGGGGGATAGGACACAAAACCAAACGAATAGAGTCCCAACAGTAAAACCGCAAACACGATTTCGAAGAAGCAAATTGCCCTCCGGAAAATACTATTTAAAAAAAAGAGCACTGGTAGAAATACTATTTTGTAAGCATATTAAAAGCTGTCAGCTTTTAAATATTTTAAATGCACACAAAAATGTGCACAGATGGGCAACTTTTTTGCTCACATTAGTCTAGAAAAAAAATCTTTCATTATCAAGCTCAAAGTCCTTGAATTTTTTAAACTTAATTGTGCCTCTATTTCTTAGAATTTACACCCCAAGGCCAAAGCTTTCCTGCCACCAGTCCTTCAAATCTGACTTGGACATTACACGGGAGGAGGCTCCAAGCCTCCCTGAGGTCTCACTCCTTTTACAACACACGAAAAAGCAGTCGATAATGGGCCCATGCTGAATTCGCTGCTCCCCACGTCTCCTCTTGGGACACAAGCCTAGCAGATGTGATAAAAACTGTGTCAGAGAAGTGGCTCTAGTTTGTGCTTTAATGACAACTTAAACCTCTAAACCAATACAACCAAAGGACTAACAGAACTGGCTGTTACCTCTCTCTCCTGCCAATCTTCGAATATCTCTGAACTAAATTAGCACCTCTACCACAACATCCCCTGCCACCCCACAAAATCTATTCTAATTTTAAAAGATAAATGAATTCAGCAAACACATCAGTGGCACAAGTATCTGGGGTGTGTGTATGTGTGTGTATGTGTGCATGCATGTGCGTGTGCGTGTATGATCTATAATTAAGCCCTAACACATATTTCATGTAGTTTCTATTTTCTCAAGGTCTGATTGTATATTTAGATGTCTTAAAGGGGTGCTTGGTAAATTTCCCCTGGTCACCCAGAAACAATATTAACACGTATAACTGGTAGACTTGTGATTTCCAAAAAGTGTCTAAAGGTCTAAAAATTATTTTTTAAAATGTTCAACCATAAGAACAAAAATTGATATTCTTAGTTACTGAAACATTGTAATTATTAAAATTTCCACAGGAGAATTTTTTAAACCATGGGTGGCCATGCATTTCATTAACTTGTAAGAACTCTTTGTTTCACCTAATGACAGGGTACTAAAAAATATTATTTAAATGTGTACTTCTGATAACATTTTCTAAATTCTATAATTCAGCCTTCAGACGATAGGTCTTTTTACCCACTATCTTGAAAGCCTATTCAGTCACTATTGCATACCCACTTAATCAGCAATCATTGTTCTGGGATGCAGGACTTTGTTGTCAAGACAAGCACCAAAACCTTAAAAAAAATTTTTTTCAGAACTGGCATAAGAAAAAAGTGATCTTTGTCAGACAAGGACAAATTTATGCAAATCTTTTATAAACATTCACAAACATTTATTTAGCTTTTGAAATGTTGGCCTCATTTGAGAGCATGAAAATGAGGGGGAAGTAGGAAAACGCAAAGGACAGCTTAGAAGCTGGCACGCTACATAAATATTCAGAAGGAAGATTATAGGATTCATGTTAGGCTGTCTTAGGCTTCTCCAAAGTCCACACAGAATAGCAAAGAACAAAACTAACGAGAAGTACAGCAGATGTTAGACAATGCATCAGCCTCTTTTCCTCTCTCACTTGGCTATACTTGGACGCTTTTATATTTTCTTTCAATATGGTTGGGTCATTCAAGGATTCTCCTATAGACTCTGTATTGTGGCTACAAATCTATAAGCTGGAGGTCTGTCAGCCTTCCAAAAGTTTCCAATGAAAAGGCATTATGCAAATTATACCTCTCTTACCCTCTTTCAGGGGGGAAAAAAAGCCTCCAGTATGCAGTCATCGGAGTATTGGAAGCCCCAGCCTTCATTTCTGTATAGCTGTGTTTGCCTCAGGGCCACGCTGCTTGTTTTGACAGTGGATCCCCCTAGATAGTTGGGATTAGTCGAGCTTGTTTAGATAAACTTGAAATCAAGGCCTTCTCTAGGTAGACAGCTAGATGTAGCTACCGAGTTTCCAGCTGCCTCCTCCTTTCATCCCAAAACAACTGCAGATTCACAGTAGCTATCACAGCCACAGGCTATGTCACATACATAAGTACAAAATTAAAGGCTGCTAAAAGAAGCCTTTGTAAGTCTTAGTGCTAAAATAAGGAATCTGTACTGCTTGGTTTATACAAATTATTCTAGCACTACCAGTAGGGAACTGAAATCATCAGTTAACAAGGCATATTAATCAAGGTTCCTGGCTTCTTCTGATAGACAGGATCATAGTTTGGTAATACACCTAACCTTCTGCTTATTAGCTCTTGTATGAGAATAATAGCTTAAAATGGTGAAAAGGAAATAATAGGCTTTATTTATCCAGTGGCAAGGGATGTTAGCTACCATCAACAAACACTGCTAGCAGAATATGAAAAATTAAAATTTAAATATCAAATATGCTTTTAAAAATTATTTTGTAATTGATTAGACACGGTTTCACTAAACAGGCATTTCCAATTACAAAACTCTTTCAAATCAATTTTTATTTCCCATGACATGCAAATTCTGACAAAAACACGTAAGGAGGATTCAAGAAGTAAGGAAATTTAGACTCACAAAACAGACTGATAACATCTTATTACAAAAACAGAATGCAGATGATATAAAGCACTATTGAAATAAAAAAATACATAATTCAAATAGTTTTCTAAAATCTAATACTCAGGGGTTTTCATCTTCTGCAACTAGAAAAAAAAGCCTCTCCAGGGGGACAGCAAAATACAGGCAAAAAAAATAATTCAATTCCATACATTTTAGTTTCCTTTGCATATCTTGCTCTAACAGTTTACCTGAGGCTGTGTGGGATAAATGAAATACAACATTGATACTGGAATAGGTTTAAACATTTTCCAGAACTATTCTATGAGATACCATTTAGTATAGAGGTACTCTTACCCTCTGAACACACTGTCAAGTCACACAAGACAATTTTCAACCTTAACAAGTTCACATATGGCCACTGGAAATGTGTTCTCATAATTCAACAGGTAAGTCACTATTTAAAAAGAAAACCCCAAAGACATTCAAGACATCCTAGAATTGCAGCCATCAACGTGAGCTTTTCCTATGAATTTTGTTGGTTCACTTCAAACACAAAAAAAATCTAAATAAGGAACCTCAAACTTTTTCTGTAAAGGGTCTAATGGTAAATATTTTAGCCTTTGTGGGCCACTTACAGACTCTATCATATATTCTTCTTTGTTTTTTTTACAACCCTTGAAAACTGTAAAACCATCTTAGCTAGCAGGCTATACAAAAATAGGCCCCAGGCAGCATTTGGCCAGCTGGCTGTAGTTTCCTAAACCCCAGATGTCAAATGTCAAGGAGTCTGGTACACAACATAATCTAAACAAACTCACCAATACCCAAAAATCCAAACTGAGAAATTTCTACATGATAAAACGACTAATCATATAAAAGCTAATCATGTTAGTTCTCTGAGGATCCACAATTGACAAAGAATTACTGCTCAATGACCAAAGGCCTATCACACACAAACATGAGCCAAAGCTCCCTCTATTTTCCCGAAAAATTTTAAAAACACACACACAAAAACAAAAAAGAAAGAAAGAAAACACATCTGCATCACCCAGAATTCACAACTATTGTGTGGCATGGACTCATTGGAGAAACAATTCCTTCATATATTAACAATTGAGTTCTACAGGAAAGGTCCAAGGGATGGTCTGATCAATGGTGGAGATGACAAAGAAATGAATTGTTGAGAGCTCTTCAATTTAAGAATTATTTCCTTTGTAATATTTTACAAAGCAATATTAAGACAAAAGAAAGCTTTTTGTGACATTCTACTCGTCACTCATTCACTCAAACACGTTATATGCCAGACATTCTGTTAGATGGAGAACATGGGAGAGCCTCCTCCTGCCTCTCCCACTTTCTCATTCCTGGTGCCTCTTTCAACTCCTTTTCCTTAATCTTGTTTTCCTGGATCTTATCTTACCTCTTCTCTATATATATCCTCCTCTGTTAATAGTCTAGTTTCAATTATCATCGCTATGCAAATGACTCTTAAATTCAAAGCTTCACCTCTGAATAGCCTCTTGAGCTGCAGGCCCCTATCTATTTTCAACTGCCTGTTGGACATTTCCGCCTCATATCCCATGGGTACTTCAAACCTAACATGTCTAAAATCCAGAAATAAAAAAAGCCTGGATTCCTGGCCCATGGCTGCTTGCCAATCCCTTCCACCCTATCAGAACAAGAAAGTATCTCAGATAACCACTAATACCTGCTAGGGAACAGACGATCCATTCATGTGACTGAGAGTCAAATATTTCCCAAAGTTACTGAATTTCATAATAATCGTGTGAAGAAAATCTTTCAATTCCTTAAAACCTTTCCAAGTGTTAGCAAACAACATAGGGGCTAAGGGTACTCATGACATATTTTTCTAAGTCATCTTAGAAAGGAAAGCTAATATATTTTTCTAAGCAAGATAATATAATTAGTACAAGACAATGTGGTAGAAGCTGGGGACAAAACAGGGACCAAGAAAGATGCGTTCCCTGTTTGCATGAAGCTTACCATCTAGTTGGAAAGACATGGAGCTTACCAATCTAGTTGGAAAGACGGATGCCATGCAAATGAACACACTAAAACATAACTCAAACTGTGACAGGGGCTATGAAAGAAAAGAACAGCAGGTTCACAAATAAATTGACAGGGGCCTGAATTCAACTGGAAGGGTCAAGAAAGACCTCTCAGGAAGTGACATTTTTAGCTGAGATTTCAGGGATGAGGATGTGTTAACTAGGCAAAGATTGAGCGAGAGGTAGTGAGGCAAAAGTAGCAGAATGAGCAAGGGCCACTGAACAAGAAATAGCATGGCACATTCAAGGAAATAAAAAAAGCCTGGACTGTTGGAATATAGGAAGGCAAAGGAAAGAGTGACAGAAGATGAGGTTGGAGAGGTCACAGGAGCCAAATCATACAGGACATTGGATTTTGTTAAGGAATCTGGACTTTATTTTAATGCACTGGAAGTTATTGGAGGGTTTGGCTCCTTTTACTTCCTGCTTGCATGCCATTTTCCTCTACCTATCCCTGAGTCTTACAGATGCCAGGTAGATTCAGAGGTTCTTCTCAGCTCACCTCTCTTGAGTTGCCACCAATCAACAGACTATAACTATAATCTTAGGACCCTAAATTCCTATCGGAGGGCAAAAGACACTCAACTGGATACCTGTCAGGTCTCAGGGAAGCCAGAGGAGATTTACCCCGAAGACTTAATAATGGTCCTGGCAGCAGGGTGAGTTAGCAGTGGTCAAAGAGAACCACAAAAGGAACTGTAACAAATCTGAACAAGACTTGCTCAAATCTCTCTTCAAAATCTGCCAACTTATACTTTCTTCTGAGCTCCCAAAAGTTCATTTTCCTATATACAAAGAAAGCACGTGTGAGATTTTACTGCAATGATCTACTACATGACTGAATCTAAGAAGCCATTAATTACAAAATCATTTTTAAGAACCACTAAAAAAAAAATGTTGCAAGTGAAAGGATATACCATCGACTTGTTAAGACACATCCCAAATTCAGAAATATTAAAAAAATGAAAAATTGGAATTGATGAAAAAGAGTCTGTTTTCTCCCACCTCACTGTGTTCTTTTTTTTAAAACTTTTAATTATCGTATAATATAAATACAAAGCAAAGAAAGAAAAAAGCAAAAGTTTTCAAAGCACTCTTCAGCAAGTAGTTGCAGGACAGATCCCAGAGTCTGTCACAGGCTACCACACCATCATTTCAGATTTTTTCTTCAAGCTGCTCCAGAACATTGGAGGCTAGAAGGAATAAATATTTTTTATCATCACAAACAACTATTTTATTTTGTGAAAAACAACATATAAACAAAAAAGCAATAAATTCCAAAGGACAGTGCAACAATCCAGGGAAATGATAGTGCTGAAAAGGTGATGGGATATCAGTCTCGAGATTTAGAAAGGAAATAATAGCATTAACTGAGCATTTTCTATTGCCAAGCACTCTGTTAACAATCTCCATGTCTTCTTGTTTAATCTTCATCTGAAGCAATGAGACAACATGGGTCAAGGTTATGGCTTAGATGTATCAGAACCAAACATCAAGGTTAATATTTATTCTTAACAAAGAAAAGGAAAACAGAAAAAAATATTTCAGTTTGTATAAATATAATAGTATTCATTCCTGTCAAAGGTTTATCATTTATGCTTAATTCCATTTATCCATTTATCCAGTATCATTAGAATTATACATATAATTTAAAGTGTCTAACTTAAATAAGATTTTTTCTGATTATGAAACTAAACTGCTGAGCCTTACTTTGTTTTTTCATATACCTCTCCAGATGGGGTTAAGTGACAAATGGAAGAGGACTAACAAAGTAGATACTAAGTTTCAGATCTTGTGCCATCCATTTGGATGTGGGTCTTGATTAGTTTACTGGAATCCTATAAAAGAGGAAACATTTTGGAGAATGAGAGATTCAGAGAGAACAGAACGTCACAGCCACAAGAAGCAGAGTCCACCATCCAGCAACCTTTAGAGATGAAGAAGGAAAATGCCTCCTAGGGAGCTTCATGAAACAGGAAGCCAGGAAAAGAAGCTAGCAGATGATGCCGTGTTTGCCATGTGCCCTTCCAGATGAGAGAGGTACCCTGACAGTGTTCATCATGTGCCTTTCCAGAGTTTCACAGAAACTCTGACTGTGTTTGCCATGTGCCCTTCTACTTGAGAGAGAAACCCTGAACTTCATCAGCCTTCTTGAACCAAGGTATCTCTCCCTGGATGCCTTTGATTGGACATTTCTATAGACTTGTTAATTGGGATATTTTCTCGGCCTTAGAACTATAAACTAGCAACTTACTAAATTTCCCTTTTAAAAGCCATCCCATGTCTGGTATATTGCATTCTGGCAGCTAGCAAACTAGAACACTTCATTCCCCTCATGCTGCATGAGAAAACATTTACCAAACTAGAGTAATTCAAGTAATTTTATATACATTATACCTACTTCCCCTGACAATCCTACAAAGTTTGTAGTATTTTCTCATCTTACAGGTGAAGAAACTGAGATCCAAAGTGACATTTCCAAAGCCAAATCTCACGCTAAAGAACTTCACGTAACATGGGGATATTTACCTTCTAACTTTTCTTTTGACCAAACATACCCAAAAAAGCATTCAGAAATTTGGGGAGGCATAATATTTGTAAAGAAATAAGTAAAACATGAACAATGAAAAGTATTTTTAGCTCTCATTAAATCTGCATATTATAGCAGACACATATAAAATAATTCAAACATACTTCTCAATTTGCCAGGGGTTTATAAATTTCCAGGAATAGTAAATATGTGGCAGGTTGAAAAAGTTCTCTGATAAAAATAATGTTCTCAATCTTTTGCACTTCTAAAACTAGATGCTAGTTTTTTAAAAACCCAACGTTCAAAATGCATTCAAATAAAAGTATCTTAAGCCTCTCATTAAGCCTCTGCTAGGTAAGCTGGGATTCAACAAATGTATGTTTTGGTTTCTCCTAGCTAGTCAAATTCTGAACCTAAGGACAACAGTGTGAACACTATTCAGTCATTTATTATATTTATCAAATATTTAGCCTCTTAATATCTACGCACTAAGAGCAGATCCTAGAGACATGGACATAAAGCAGACAAGAATCCCTAACCTTCTGTCTAGGGCATGGAGAGGATAGATAAACTAAAGCAAAGGTGATAAAAGTGCTATAGGTTTTATAACAGAGGCATGGTCAAGGTAAAAGGAAGGTTGTCAGGTCTACCCAGGGGATGTGAAAGGCTCCTTAGAAAAAGTGACATTTGAGCTGAGTTTTGAAAGATGAATTACCGTTTACTAGATAAATGGGCTAGATCAGAATATTCAAAGGATGAAAAAAAGCAGCATGAAACATTATATTACATATTTCACAAGGCTAATACATAAAATTAAAAATGATCACTGATAAGTCAATTCTCATCAAGAGATTATCTCAATTATTTTATGAATATCTTTTCATATCTAGCCATCTATTATATGCATGCACACACACATACATCCAAGCCTGGGCTTTATAGTGTATCATATTTGAAATTTGAAACGGATAAAATTTAGATAATTTGAAATTATGATAGCTGGAAGAATCTTAACACTGTATACTGCATACGAGTACTGAAAAAAAAAAATTTAGAGTTAACACAATAATACCAAGTAATGTATGCGACCAAAAGGACTAATTTACAAGAAGACTGGGACCCATTACTAATTTCTGAGGTTTTGTTACATGGACAGCCTCAACATAGAGATTTCACAGTTGAAATGAAAAAGTTATTTGAAACCCCTTCATCACCATTCAAAGAGTTTTTATATTTCCAATACATTTTAGAACATAAACATTCAGAAACTATTTCTGATTGTTATTTATTTTTCTTTATTTGATAAAGTACTCTCGCCTTTGCAACTTCTTTAAATTTTGCTTTGGAATCATATAGGCTTAGAAAGGGAAGATTTTCCAGAATTTTTCATGGGATCACTCTAAAATTCTACAGGCAAAAGTTATCACATACAATTTTAATATCTGATAAAACACCTGTTTCCTTAATCTACCCCTAATAATAGCACTTACTACATAATTATTGGTTATTATTGGACATCAGGCATTGTTCTAAGCACTTTACACATTTCAAATCACTTAACCCTCACAACAATCCTCTGAGGTCCTTTTTATCATTATCTCTGGTTTACTGTGAGGAAACGAAATCCCAAAGATGTAAATCCTAGAAAATGGCATAGCTGGGATTCAAACCCAAGGAGTCTGGCTCCCAAGTCCAAGTTCTTAATCACCACTATCAGGCTTCTGCATTCTCCTTTCTAGAATCTTAACTACTTAGCAATTAAGTCTGTGAACACGTATTTCATTCATCTGCAATAATTCACTGGGCCCCTAATCTGTTCTAGGTGCTAAAGAGACCTCTAACACTGACTGTAACCATTTCTATCCTCAAAAAGCTCAGACTGATAAAGAGACAGACATATAAACAATACAATGCAAAGAGTGAATGTTCCAAGTGCTCTCCAAGCACTGAGAGAGTGACCAATTCAATCAGAGCAAATTTCACAGAGGAAGTGATACAAGCTACATCTATAACAATGAACAGAATTGAACCTGGGTTCAATTCCTGGTATCTGCCCATTAAAAAACAAAAAAGAATGAACAGAAGTACATTGGCATGAGGTGGGGGTGGGGGGCAAAAAGGAAGAGAGTATTCTAGCCACAAAAACAGCTTGGGCAAAAATACAGAC
Source organism: Tamandua tetradactyla (assembly GCF_023851605.1). Lineage (NCBI taxonomy): Eukaryota > Metazoa > Chordata > Mammalia > Pilosa > Myrmecophagidae > Tamandua > Tamandua tetradactyla. The sequence continues at coordinate 45,820,815 of NC_135328.1, forward strand.
AAGGGAAAGGACAACATAGGCTGAGAAATGGTGAGGTGTTCTGTATCTAGGTTATAAGGGAAAGTAGTTGAGGCCAAGGTCAGATTGTGATGGCCTTTAAATCCAAGTTAAGAAATTTGGACTTGATCTTGAAAGCAGGAGGGAACCCTCAAGAGTTTTGACTAAAGGACAGCAGTGTGATTTGATTTTGGTTTTAGAAAGATCTCTCTAGTCATTTTACAGAGGATAGTGATCATGAGGCTCATTAGGTTGTAGGACATCAGGGAAGAGTCCACAGGAGAGAGGCTGAGAGTCTAAATGCAATGGAAAATAGGACAGACTAGAGAACAATTTATGAGGGATAATGCACTGACTTGATAACTGCAGACTTGTAGGTGCATTCATGAGCAACAGGGACTGATTACATGAGGTTAAATACTACAGCTCTTAAAAGCAGACATAGTCCACTTAGTTACAACCATTGGTCTAGAAGCATTAATCTGGAAACAAGATCATTCAATAGTATTCATGGATGCCTAAAATTTAGTGAGTTTTTTTTGGAGCCAGATAAAAATCAGAAGGACACTTCTAATAAGAATGCATAAGTAAAGGGTTGTATAATTACCACTTTCTGGAGTCAGATTTAAGTAAATGGTAGTACAACCTAGCTGTACAGGTTGGCTGGCTTTCAGAAAAACGGCTCAAAAAATTGTCTTTTTAATGAATTCCTTCTATATAGCTGTAATAGCTGGGGAGTAATCAAATAGAGAAGAAACCTTCAACTTAAAGAACAGCCTTACATCAGAAAATGTCTCCATTTCTCAGTTGAGTCTGGGTAAATGTTCACGGTTTTGAAATATACTTTCATTAAGAAGTCAGTCCATCTGCATTTTATTCTTTATTCATTTACTCTTTATGGAAATGGATATTACAGAATAGTACCTCTTACATACAAAATGTTTTTTTTTTTTAAAACAACAATCTGATTTTTGACCAAGGGGATAAATTTGACTTGCAATATAATCCAGGGGAAAACAGGCAACACGTGATAGATTAAAATTTTTAAAGATTTTTTTACCCATCTATGAGGCTATATTAAAAATATACATAAACTAGCCAATCATCAACAAGACACTTTTAAATTTATACAAAGAAACAGATGTTTAATCTGGGATACATGTATACATCTGCAATCTATCAATGAATCCTTTAGAAATCTGTAATGCAGTCCATCAAAATGGCTACATTCAGTGGCAACTGCCAGTACTGAAGCACCACTTGAAGAAAGCTCCTTCAGCAGGGTGCTTTGATGCCATTATGCTAACCATCACCTTCCAGATTTTAGCGTTAGAAGAGATTAGGAGTTTATATCTGTGGATGAGAAAAAAATAACCTTTCTACCTACAATCCCAGACCGCCAAGTTACTAGAATGATGGAAACAGATCTTTTTGAGGAAGAGTTTGAAAAACCTATGAATCAATACTGAATCTTAGAAAAGCACACATCTAAAACAAATCTAAAATCTTTAAGGGCAGCTCCAAGACTTTGCATTTGGGTTTCTTTGTACCTTCCTTGTTAACTCTGCTAATTTCTATGGCTTCACATCACAAAGAATAAGAAACTGCAAGAAAGTGATTATATTATGACATGACTACCCAAAGGGTCTAGTTTTCAGAGATATTTGTTATTTCAGGTGTGCTGGCCATACCATTGGCCTACAAACCATCAAAAGACTCTAGATACATCACCTTGGAGCATATTAGGCAGTAAGTTCCTTTGGGGAAAAGATGAGATCTACTACTGCTCTCTCCTTCATTACTTGGTACAGTGTCTGGCTCACAATCTGCAGACACAATGCTTATAAATCTCTCACTCAATGCACATAATCAAATCTAGTCTGTCACACTTTCTGCCACCAAAATCAGAACATATGAGCTTTTATAACTATAGTCCAGCCTTTTTAAGACCAGGTTCTGGAACGATTATAAAATGTGATCTGTTTACTCTTAAATAAAACCCTTTGGATGAGATTCAAATGAATTTGACAAATTCTGTTCCACGGTGAACAGTGTCATAAAAAGTTTCCAGGGTCAAATCTGACCTTAGCCATTTAAAGTAGATCTAGTTTGAATAGAGTATAGAGTAGGCTGGAAGCAGGACAGGCCCCCATTTTGGTGAAGAATGGAAAAAACAGGAAAGCTCAAATGTTTCTAAGAGAAATGGGATACAGCCAGGTCCAATTCCATTCTTTGAACTTGGTAAATGCAAGGCTCAAAGGGCTACAGACCCAAAGTCTTAATTCTAACTTGGGGATTCAAGGGCTTAAACAAACTAGCAAAGCCTTTGTGGAATCAATATCACACTTTAAACAGACCAGGTACACTGCTCCTTTTGCCTCTTTACCTAATAATACTGGGAAAATCAAATAATATAATTTGTTCAACTTTGTGTAAACTTTATACATATGCTAATCTTACAACATTGGTACTTCCTTTCATAATAAAAAATTGGAGAAGTGTGGAATGTATCTGTAATTTTCTTATTAAATAGTACTCTTTCATGAATCAGAGTATGAACAAGTTTTACAACAGAAACATTTAGTCCCTGGCTTATCAAGAATTGGAAGAAAATGACATGAAAGTTTTCATACCCATAAGATCACCGGAAAAATGAGGCAACCTCCAACACACAAGGAATAAGTCTTGATTAAATATTATCTCTACTGTCTTTCTAATCAGAACATTCCAATT